>NW_027507785.1:181406279-184164138 GCF_037356315.1 Lithobates pipiens
AGTGCCATGGGCTGTAAACTTCTTGACAATGTTGTGCACAGTGGACACAGGAACATCAATATCTCTGGAGGTGGACTTGTAACCTTGAGATCGTCCCTACTTTTCCACAATTTTTACTTTCAACTACTCAAACTATTTTGTGCTGCTCTTTCTCTTTTCTGTGCCCTGAAAGGTTGAGTATATTTTTGACCATTTTAACTGTTTGCCAGTGTGATTCTTTATTGTCAGTACCTGTAAATTGATATAGGTGAGTTTACAAAATACAGGAGCAGCACAAACTTGGAATGCAATTATTTCTTACAATTGTAAAGGTGACAATAATTTGGTCTAGTTCATGTTTGGAGTTTTGCGTAGAATGTGTCAGAATTTACTTTTTGTTTCTTTTTTGTGCCATATCAATACAAACAAAATAAATAAACATGAGAAGGCCTAAACATTTGTATTTGTCACAATTTTCTGGGCGAAGTGGAGCATTATCTCACAGAAATACAGGAGTGCCAATAATTTAGGCCATGACTGTATATGGTCAATGAAGTCATGGGAATCCCTTTGGTTACCCATTTTTGGTTGGGGAAAATGGGGAAATATTCAGTCGTTCATCTGAACCCTTGAACAGCCAAGGCTTGATCTAAACTTGTGTCCTAAAGTGTACATTGGCCTTCAAGTCCTGGAAGAGTCTATTAGCACATTTGTGGACATGCAGGAATTTTCCACCCACATGCAAACCCAGGGAAGGTTTCAGACCTCCCTGGCAGCAGTCTTTGCACATATGCATTATGAAAGGCGAGGTGATAGATGGATGTTATGTTTCACCTCAAATGCATTCATTTGCAAGGAACTAAGGTGGAATCTGATTCAGGTTTTACCAGCCAACTTAACAGGGTTGGTTCCAGACCAGATTTTACTTTCCACTCGTGTCCACCAGAAGGTGGTATAAATAAAGCAGGACTGGAACAAAGAATTGCTCTTGGCCTGGGACTCAGGAAGCCAAAAACCTGAGAGAGCTGCTTGTGTGAAGTTTGCTTTGTGAGAGAAAAAAAAGGTTAGTATTATCTTTGTTTTGTGGGCGAATGGGAGAAGCCCTTCACCCCTGAGTTAGGAACCTGCAATGTTTAGTTAGTGCCTGGATGACAAGATTTTTTTTCCCGTTTTCTTTGTTAAATTTTCTTGCAACCTTTTAAAATAAAACTGGCTACAAGTCAGATTTTAAGAAAACCTGTTGTTTGGACTTCATTTTTCCTAGGGAAGATGATCCTCCTTGAGCTAACCCCTGACAGCGTGAATCCCTGCACAGATGGTTGAGAAAACAAGTGCATGCTCATATATTTTACATGCCTCCCTCTGTAGACAAGCTGGGGAGCTAGGACATTTAACAAACAAAAAAAAATACTGTTTAGTGGAAAGAGGGTCTATTTAACCACTCGACCACTGGGCACTTAAACACCCTTAATAACCAGACCAATTTTCAGCTTTCGGTGCTCTCACATTTTGAATGACAATTACTCAGTCATGCAACACTGGACCCATATGAAATTTTTGTCCTTTTTTTCACACAAATGGAGCTTTCTTTTGGTGGTATTTAATCACCGCTGGGTTTTTTGTGCTATACAAGAAAAAATACAGAAAATTCTGTAAAAAAATGAATTTTTCTTCGTTTCTGTTATAAAATTTAGCAGATTAGTAATTTTTTCTTCATAAATTTTGGCCAAAATTTATACCACTACATATCTTTGGTAAAAATAAGTACAAATTGGTGGATATTATTTGGTCTTTGTGAAAGTTATAGAGTCCACAAGCTATGGTGCCAATATCTGAAAATTGATCACACCTGAAGTACTGACGGCCTATTTCAATTCTTGAGACCCTAACATGCCAGAAAAGTACAAATACCCCCCAAATGACCCTTTTTTGGAAAGAAGACATTCCAAAGTATTTAGTAAGAGGCATGATGAGTTTTTTGAAGTTGTCACTTTTTCCCACAATTCTTTGCAAAATCAAGATTTTTTTTACTTTTTATTTTTATTTTTTTCACAAAATTGTCATATTATCAGTTTATTTCTCACACAGAATATGCATACCACAAATTACACCCCAAAACACATTCTGCTATTACTCCCGAGTACGGTGATACCACATGTGTGAGACTTTTACACAGTGTGGCCACATACAGAGGCCCAACATGCATGGAGCGCCATCAGGCGTTCTGGAGCACCCAGGACAATTCTGACATTTCTCTCCTACATGTAAAAATCATCATTTATTTGCTAGAAAATTACATTGAATCCCAAAACATTATATATGTTTTTTTAGCAAACACCCTGGAGAATACAATGGTGGTCGTTGCAACTTTTTATCTCGCACGGTATTTGCGCAGCAATTTTTCAAATGCTTTTTTTTGGAAAAAAAACTGTTTTGTGCTTAACCACTTGCTTACTGGGCACTTAAACCCCCCTCAGTCCCAGACCAATTTTCAGCTTTCAGCGCTGATGCACTTTGAGTGACAATTGCGCGGGCATACAACACTGTACCCAAATGAAATTTTTATCATTTTTTTCCCACAAATAGAGCTTTCTTTTGGTGGTATTTAGTTACAGCTCGGAGTTTTATTTTTTGCTAAACAAACAAAAAAAGATGCAAAAAAAAAAAAAATCATGTTTTAATAGTTTGTTATAAAATTTTGCAAACGGGTCATTTTTCTCCTTCATTGAAGTGCGCTGATTAGGCGGCACTGATGGGCTGCATTGGTGGGCACTGATGGGCTGCATTGGTGGGCACTGATGGGCTGCACTGGTGGGCACTGATGGGCTGCACTGGTGGGCACTGATAGGCATAGTTAAGGCGGCACTAATAGGCACAGATAAGGCGGCACCGATGGGCACAGATAAGGCGGCACTGATGGGCAAAGATGGGCACAGATAAGATGGCACGGATGGGTGGCACGGATAAGTGGCACGGATGGGTGGCACGGATGGGCACTGATAGGTACCACAGATAGATGGGACTGATGGGCACTGATAGGTGGCACTGATAGGTGGCACTGCTGGGCACTGATGGGCGGCACTGCTGGGCACTGATGGGCGGCACTGCTGGGCACTGATGGGCGGCACTGGGGTGCAGCACCTTTGAGGCAGATTGGGTGGCACTGTGGGTGGCACTGTGGGGTGGCACTGTGGGTGGCACTGTGGGTGGCACTGTGGGTGGCACTGTGGGTGGCACTGTGGGCACTATGGGCACTGACAGGGGGCACTGACGGGGGGCACTTACTTTTTCTTTTATTTTACTTCAGGATGGCACTGCGGGAGGCAGGTGGGCACAGGCAGGTGGCAGGTGGTCCCTTGTATTGATGGCCGTGATCGGGACTGATGTCCCGATCACGGCCGCCGGTGATCGGCTTTTTTTTTCTCTCCTCGCGCTGTCAGCGCGAGGAGGAATAATAGCCGATTACCGGCTCCGTTCTATCACATGATCAGCTGTCATTGGCTGACAGCTGATCACGTGATAAGGGGTCGGGATCGACCCCTTACACGGATCGGTGATCAGGCGAGTCTCACGGACTCGCCGATCACAGAGCGCGCCGCGCGCGCCCCTCAGGGGGCGCGCAGGCCGCTCGTAACCAGGACGACGTCAATAGACGTAGTCCTGAAAATGTAGGTCCGCGCTAATGCCGTCATTTGGCAATAGCGCGGATCTGAAGTGGTTAAAAAAAAAAAAAAAAAAAACACAGTAAGGTTAGCCCAATTTTTGCATAATGTGAAAGATGAAGTTACACCGAGTAAATCGATACCTAACATGTCACTCTTCAAAATTGCACACGCCCGTGGAATGGCGCCAAACGTCGCTACTTAAAAATCCCTATAGGCGACGATTAAATTTTTTTTTTTACTGGTTATATGTTTTGAGTTACAGAGGAGGTCTAGGGCTAGAATTATTGCTCTCGCTCTAACGTTCGCAGCGATACCTCACATGTGTGGTTTGAACACCGTTTTCATATGTGGGCGGGACTTACGTATACGTTCGCTTCTGCATGCGAGCACATGGGGACAGGGGCGCTTTAAAAGAAAAAAAAAAATTATTGTTAATTTTACTTTATTTATTTTAGTTTGACATTTTTTTCCCCAAAAATAAATTTTTTGATCACTTTTATTCCTATTACAAGGAATGTAAACATCCCTTGTAATAGGAATATGGCATGACAGGTCCTCTTTACAGTGAGACAAGGGGTCAATAAGACCCCGCATCTCACCTCTAAGCTGGGAAGCCTGAAAAAAAAAAAAAAAGATTCTGAATTTGATCGTATTGGCGAGTCGGTAGAAGCACCGGAGGCGGCGGGAGGGGGGGGTGTCTATGGCTGGGTATTGCAGGGTATCACCGACTATGGCTGGGTATGGCTGGGTATCTCAGAGTATGGCTGGGTATCTCAGAGTATGGCGTTGCAGAGTATTGCATTTCAGAGCATTGCAGGATATTGGAGGGTGTTGCAGAGCATTGCAGAGTGTTGCACGGTATTGGTGGGTGTTGCAGAGCATTGCAGAGTGTTGCAGAGCATTGCAGAGTGTTGCAGGGTATTGGCGGGTGTTGCAGAGCATTGCAGGGTATTGCAGAGTGTTGCAGAGTGTTGCAGAGTATTGCAGGGTATTGCAGGGTATTGCAGGGTATTGCAGAGTAATGCAGAGTAATGCAGAGTAATGCAGAGTATTGCAAGGTATTGCAAGGTATTGCAGAGTATTGCAGAGTATTGCAGAGTATTGCAGAGTAATGCAGAGTATTGCAGTGTATTGCAGTGTAATGCAGAGTATTGCAGTGTATTGCAGAGTATTGCAGAGTATTGCAGAGTATTGCAGAGTATTGCAGAGTATTGCAGGGTATTGAAGAGTATTGCAGGGTATTGCAGGGTATTGCAGAGTATTGCAGGGTATTGCAGAGTATTGCAGGGTATTGCAGAGTAATGCAGGGTATTGCAGAGTAATGCAGGGTATTGCAGAGTATTGCAGGGTATTGCAGAGTATTGCAGAGTATTGCAGAGTATTGCAGAGTATTGCAGAGTATTGCAGGGTATTGCAGGGTATTGCAGGGTATTGCAGAGTATTGCAGGGTATTGCAGGGTATTGCAGAGTATTGCAGGGTATTGCAGAGTATTGCAGGGTATTGCAGAGTAATGCAGGGTATTGCAGAGTAATGCAGGGTATTGCAGAGTAATGCAGGGTATTGCAGAGTATTGCAGGGTATTGCAGAGTATTGCAGAGTATTGCAGAGTATTGCAGAGTATTGCAGAGTAATGCAGAGTATTGCAGAGTAATGCAGAGTATTGCAGAGTAATGCAGAGTAATGGCAGGGTATTGCAGAGTATTGGCAGGGAATTGAGGGGTTCATTTTCAGTGAGCAGCGATGTGGGCACTGCAGATGCAGCCCACATCACTGCTGACACCGATCTCTTCCCCCTCCGCTGTTCCGATCGGTACAGAGAGGGGGAGGGAGGAACCGGCGTCATAACATGACGCCGGTTTGTTTACAAGTGATCACTCCGTCATTTGACGGAGCGATCACGTGGTAAACGGCCGCTATGAGCGGCCGTTTACCATGATCCGTGATGCGCCGGGTCCTGTGGACCCGGCGGTCACGGATTCTCTCAAGTGCGCGCCCCAGGGGGCGCGCGAGAGCGGAATTCTGGGAGGACGTCATATGACGGCCTCCCAGAGTTAAGAAACCGCCCTGTAGCCGTCATTCGGCTATAGGGCGGTTATTAACTGGTTAATGCAAATTTGTTACAGATCACTACAAACTTACCAGACAGCATCAGTGACACCATATTTTGACATCATAAATTGTGGATGTGTAATTGAGTTTTTAAATTGTACTATTAACTTGGCTTAAGGCTAAAGTATGGCCCAATATTATGATTTATTTTGATTGAATATTATGATTTGGCCATTTGGACAATAAAAATACATCTAATGATGTTTCCCCATCTCTGTTTGCTACAGCATTTGTTTCATATTTATCTAATACAGATACTTATATAGCACCATCGATTTACATCTACAGTATATATTGTACATTTGACATCAGTAAGATATTTAAAAAGCTGCAGCAGTCAGAGATGGGGCACACGCAATTACAACTAATTTTAATTTTACTGTTCAGATCACCTAAAATTATTTTTGGTCATGCTCCAGCTTTAAATACAGCAGCAGCTCTTCATTCTAATTCAAGATTTTTTTTTTGTTAGCGCTGGCTTTGACACCTGAGCTGTACTGCTTTGCATTGTACTAAGAGTTTTACGAAATATCAAACCTGATTGCGCAAAAGCACTTCAAACCTCACATTCAGGTAACAGTGATCTTCTGTTCTATATAAAGTGCCTTGCAAAAGTATTCATCCCCTTGGCTTTTTTGTGTTTTGTTGGCTCACAACCTGGAATAACATGGATTGTTTGAGGATTTGCATAATTTAATTTACAGAACATGTCCATAACTTTGCAGATTTTTTTATTGTGAAGCAAACAACAAATAGGACAAAATAACAGAAAAAGTCAATGTCATAACTATTCACCCCCCTAAAGTCAATACTTTGTAGAGCCACCTTTTTATGGCTATCAAAGCTCTAAGTTGCTTTGGATAAGTCTCTATGAGTTTGCCACATCTTACCACATCTTACCACTTAGATGTTTGCCCATTCCTCCTTGCAAAACTGATCCAGCTCCTTCAAGTTGGATGGTTTACACTTGAGAACAGCAATCTTTAAGCCTGACCACAGATTTTCTATTGAATTGAGGTCTGGGCTTTGACTAGACCATTCTAACACATTTACATGTTTCTCCTTAAACCACGCAAGTGCTGCTTTAGTAGTGTGTTTGGGGTCATTGTCCTGCTGGAAGGCAAACCTCCATCCTAGCCTCAAATCCTACACAGAGTGGTACAGGTTTTGCTCAAGAATAAACCTGTATTTAGCACCATCAAATCTTTTCCTCAACCCTGACCCATTTCCAAATCCCGACTGCTGAAAAACATCCCTACAACATGATGCTGCCACCACTATGTTTCATGGTGGTGGCAGCAGGGGATGGTGTTCTTTGGGTGATGTGATGTGTTGGGTTTGTGCCAGACATAGCATTTTCTTTGATGGCAAAAAGTTCAATTTTAGTCTCATCAGACCTACCTCTCTGATTAATGCCCTCCTTATCCGGTCCGTGAGTTTTGGTGTGCGGCCGTCTCTTGGCATGTTTGCTGTTGTGCCGTGTTCTTTCCATTTGGTTATGATAGATTTGATGGTGCTCATAGGGATCATCAAAGATTTGGATATTTTTTTTTATAACCTAACCCTGACCTGTACTTCTCAACAACATTGTCCCTTACTTGTTTAGAGAGTTCCTTGGTCTTCATGGCAGTGTTTGGTTAGTGGTGCCTCTTGCTTAGGTGTTGCAGCATCTGGGGCCTTTCAAAAAGGTGTGTATATGTAATGACAGATCATGTGACACTTAAATTGCACACGGGTGGACATCATTTCACTAATTATTTGACTCCTGACGGTAATTGGTTACACCAGAGATTTTTATGGGCTTCATAACAAAGGGGGCAAATACATATGCACATGCAAATTATCAATTTTTTATTTCTGAAATAGTTTATGTATATATTTTTCTAATTTTACTTCACCAACTTAGACTATTGTGTTCTGATCCATCACATATAATTCAGATTAAAAAAAAAACATTGAACTAAAGGCTGTAATGTAATACAATATGTAAAACAGCCAAGGGGGTGAATACTTTTGCAAGGCACTGTAGTCTTTATACATTCAGATGAAGTGGTTTCAACAACCAACAAAATTAATTGTATTCATGAGGACCTCCCATTTAACCAGCAGGAAAAATATTATGACTATTTAAATTTTGCTAGTAATAATTATAATATGCCAAAGGCTGGGGGCAGACAGATCCAGCATCATGGGCTATTGTTATATATGTGGAGAATATTATTGCCTTAATGAATCACACATGATAAAGACCTTCCCTGTATCCCCAGTTCATACCCTGGGCAGTCTATCATTAACATATTTCTGTATTTAGTGTTTGGTAAAATTACAGTATTTATCAGCGTATAACACGTACAGGCCTATAACATGCACCTTAATTTTAAGAGAGAAGTTTCAGGAAAAAAACTTAAATTTTAAATAAAGAACTTTGAAGCAAAATAAGAGTTAGTGCCCTTCAATGCAGTCTGATCAGTGCCCATATGCAGCCTTGTCATTGTCCATCAATGCAGCCTGATCAGTGCCCATCAATGCAGCCTGATTAGTGCCCATCGGCAGCCTCTCCATTGCTCATCAATGCAAACAGATTAATGCCCATTTTCAGCCTCTTCATTGCCCATCAATGCAACATCACCAGTGTCAACCTGCAGCCTCACCAATGCACATCTGCAGACTTGCCATTGCCAGATTACACAGAGGGATTGCCTGTTTACTTGGGGCTCAGTCACACACAGTCCTGCCTCCTGGACAGCTCCTAAGACAAAACACTGAACTTGTGACGTCTATCCTATGAGCCATCCAGGAGGTGGGACTGTGTGTGACTGAGTGCAGAGTAAACAGGAGATCCCGGCTATGTGTAATCCAGCCATGTTGGCACCTCCCCCGTGAGGCAGCCATGTTATTATTGGCATATAACTAGCAACCATGATCTGCCCCCTATTTTTGTGGGGAAAAGTGCATGTTATAAGCCGATAAATATGGTGTTTACATGTTGTTGTTTTTTTCTTCTATAATGCTGTTGAAAAATGTGGAGCCATCATACTTGGAGGGAGACTCATTTCAAGCTCCCTTGGTTTTTATTAGACTTTTCTTGTCTCCAGGGACAAGAGGGAAAGGGCAGGCAGCAGCAAAATACTACTTACAGTACTGGCCAACAACAACCCCATTGTCTTTAGTAATAACTTCCCTGTGCCCAATTTATGCTGAACTGGAAGAAAAAAAAAACTCCACCCCCCCACACACGCTACACTCATACACACACATACCCAGCACCTGTATGCCATCTAGCCACCTCAACTGCTTCTGTACAAGCTGGCAAAAACAGCCCCTTTGCTTACGTTTATGGCCTATGTATGTTCCACAACAGAAACTTCCCTGCCAAAATTACAATTTTTTTTGTTTTTGTATGACATTATTTACAGATTTGATTTTTTTTATCAATAAATGTTTTTTTTTTCTCATAAGGCCATCCTTGTCCTTGTCCTTGATATAGGATGACACAGCAAGGCTCTAACTTAAGCACTTACATGCAATCATGTCCATGAACTACTGAATGTCAAGTATGTATCACTGACTGGAGATGGCACAATATGTGTAATGTCAGAGAGGGCTTCTAGTGCAGGGAGGGGAATTTTTTTGATTGTGAAGCTGACTTTCAATAAAATGAATTGGCCCTGGATTAGAGATGACTGTAAAACACCTGCTGCATATGGTACTAATAAAAACAAAACATTTATTTTATATACAATTACCTAAGAAAATACCAAAAATGTTTTTGTTTTAATCTTTCTTTAACCACTTCAGCTCCGGACCAATAAACACCTTAAGGACCAGAGGTCTTTTTGCAATTTCGCACTGCGCTGCTTTAACTGGTAATTGCGCGGTCATGCAATATTGCACCCAAACGAAATTTGCGTCCTTTTCTTCCCACAAATAGAGCTTTCTTTTGATGGTATTTGATTGCCTCTGCGATTTTTTTTTTTTTGCGATATAAATGGAAAAAGAGCGAAAATTTAGAAAAAAAAAGATATTTTCTTCTTTTTGTTATAAGAAAAATCGAATAAACTAAATTTTAGTCATACATTGAGGGCAAAATGTATTCAGCCACATGTCTTTAGTAAAAAAAATGTCAATAAGCGTATATTTTTTGGTTTGCGCAAAAGTTATAGCGTCTACAAACTAGAGTACATTTTCTGGAATTTACACAGCTTTTAATTTATGACTGCCGATCTCATTTCTTGAGGTGCTAAAATGGCAGGGCAGTACAAATCCCCCCCAAATGACCCCATTTTGGAAAGTAGACACCCCAAGGAAATTGCTGATGGGTATGTTGAGCCCATTGAATATTTATTTTTTTTGTCCTAAGGGATTGAATAATGACAAAAAAAAAAAATAATAATTTTTTTACAAAAAGTTGTCACTAAATGATATATTGCTCACACATGCCATGGTTATATGTGGAATTGCACCCCAAAATATATTCCGCTACTTCTCCCGAGTATGGGGATACCACATGTGTGGGACTTTTTGGGAGTCTAGTCGCGCACGGCACCCCGAAAATCAATCACCACCTTCAGGATTTCTAAGGGTGCAAATTTTTGATTTAACTCCTCACTACCTATCACAGTTTCGAAGGCCATAAAATGCCAAAATAGCACAAAACCCCCCAAAATGACCCCATTTTGGAAAGTAGACACCCCAAGCTATTTACTGAGAGGCATGTTGAGTCCATGGAATATTTTATATTTTGCCACAAGTTGCGGGAATATTACAAACTTTTTTTTTTTTGCACCAAGTTGTCACTAAATGATATATTGCTCACACATGCTATGGGCATATGTGAAATGACACCCCAAAATACATTCTGCTGCTTCTCCTGAGTACGGGGATACCACATGTGTGGGACTTTTTGGGAGTCTAGTCGCGCACGGCACCCCGAAAACCAATCACCACCTTCAGGATTTCTAAGGGTGCAAATTTTTGATTTAACTCCTCACTACCTATCACAGTTTCGAAGGCCATAAAATGCCAAAATAGCACAAAACCCCCCCAAATGACCCCATTTTGGAAAGTAGACACCCCAAGCTATTTACTGAGAGGCATGTTGAGTCCATGGAATATTTTATATTTTGCCAAAAGTTGCGGGAATATTACAAACTTTTTTTTTTTTTGCACAAAGTTGTCACTAAATGATATATTGCTCACACATGCTATGGGCAGAAGTCAAATTACACCCCAAAATAAATTCTGCTGCTTCTCCCGAGTACGGGGATACCACATGTGGGGGACTTTTTGGGAGCCTAGCCACGTACGGGACCCCAAAAACCAAGCACTGCCTTCCGGATTTGAATATAAAATGCTACCAAAAAACCTGTTAGCGATGGCAGGGATCAGGCCTGACTCTGCGATCGCTGCAGTTATGTGTTTAGTGTTTTGTAAGTGACAGTGATCGATCGATACTGCACTGGGGTGGGCTGGGCAGAGGGGCAAAACGCAGGTGCTAGCAGGTATTTGGGCTGATCCCGCTAACAATGCGTTTTTTTGGAACCCTAAACTGCTTGGGACACTAGTATAGATCTGATCAGATCAGATATTGATCTGTTCAGATTCTATACCACTACGGGAGGTGTATGCTTTGCGTGTGGGTGTTAGCAGTACTGGCACTAACCTAGCGCTGCCTGGGGCGACGCAGACCCTGACCCTAAAACCTAATTGATATCACCCGCCGGGTGATCAGGGGGTTAAACCTTTATTGGGTAATAAATGGTGGGTGCCCTGATGCTATAATAAACAAACTAACCAGAGTCACCCGTAACACTTATACGGTGATCAGTGGTGAAAGGGTTAACTAGGGGCAATCAGGGGGTTCAAATTTTTATTAGGTAGTATATGGGGGTCCCTGGCGCTATATAAAAACCTGACGGGGAACCTAAATAACTAACTGGCTAACCAGCGTCACCAGTGACACTTATACTGTGATCGCTGGTGAAAGGGGGTGAAAGGGTTAACTAGCAGCAATCAGGGGGTTAAAACCATTATTGGGTAGTATATCGGGGTACCTAGCGCTATAAAAACCTGGCGGTGAACCTAAAAAAATAACTAGCTACCTAGCGACACTAGCGACACTGATGCAGCGTTCAGAAAAATTATCGCTTAGTGACACTGGCAAAAGGGGGTGAAAGGGTTAACTAGCGGAAATCAGGGGGTTAAAACTATTATTGGGTAGTATATCGGCGTAGCTAGCGCTATAAAAACCTGGCGGTGAACCTAAAAAAATAACTAGCTACCTAGCGACACATGCAGCGATCAGAAAAATGATCGCTTAGTGACACTGGCAAAAGGGGTGAAAGGGTTAACTAGCGGCAATCAGGGGGTTAAAACCATTATTGGGTAGTATATCGGGGTACCTAGCGCTATAAAAACCTGGCGGTGAACCTAAAAAAATAACTAGCTACCTAGCGACTGTAGCGGCACTAATGCAGCGATCAGAAAAACGATCGCTTAGTGACACTGGCAAAAGGGGGTGAAAGGGTTAACTAGCGGCAATCAGGGGGTTAAAACCATTATTGGGTAGTATATCGGGGTACCTAGCGCTATAAAAACCTGGCGGTGAACCTAAAAAAATAACTAGCTACCTAGCGACTGTAGTGACACTAATGCAGCGATCAGAAAAACGATCGCTTAGTGACACTGGCAAAAGGGGTGAAAGGGTTAACTAGCGGAAATCAGGGGGTTAAAACCATTATTGGGTAGTATATCGGGGTACCTAGTGATATAAAAACCTGGCGGTGAACCTAAAAAAATAACTAGCTACCTAGCGACTGTAGCGACACTGATGTAGCGATCAGAAAAATGATCGCTTAGTGACACTGGCAAAAGGGGGTGAAAGGGTTAACTAGCGGCAATCAGGGGGTTAAAACCATTATTGGGTAGTATATCGGGGTACCTAGCGCTATAAAAACCTGGCGGTGAACCTAAAAAAATAACTAGCTACCTAGCGACTGTAGCGACACTAATGCAGCGATCAGAAAAACGATCGCTTAGTGACACTGGCAAAAGGGGGTGAAAGGGTTAACTAGCGGCAATCAGGGGGTTAAAACCATTATTGGGTAGTATATCGGGGTACCTAGCGATATAAAAACCTGGCGGTGAACCTAAAAAAATAACTAGCTACCTAGCGACACATGCAGCGATCAGAAAAATGATCGCTTAGTGACACTGGCAAAAGGGGGTGAAAGGGTTAACTCTAGGGGCAATCAGGGGGTTAAATCTGTATTGGGGGGTGATAGGGGGCTACCCTGGACCTAACACTAACTGTCCTGACAGTTTTTACTGTCACAACTGACACTGAATGCATTGATCAGTAAAGAAATGATCAATGCAATCAGTGACACTGTGACTGGGGGGGGGGAGGGGGGGCGGGGGGGGGATCGGGGGGCGATCGGGGGGGGGATCGGGGGGGGGTTTGTTTGCCTGTGTGTACCTACATGTCAGTGTAGTGTTGGTGCACACTTACTATTAGTCTTCTCCTCGTAGTCCGGTCAAAAAGACCGCCCCGAGGAGAATGACATCACTTCCTCCTTCCTGTGTAAACAATACACAGTGGGAGGAAGCTTCTCATTGGCCAGGAGCGATCCAGAGGGGGTGGCCGAAAACGAACGGCCATCCCCTCATCACGGAGCGCTCCTGGAGCGAACCGGACCGCCGTAACCAGCGGGAAGGGGTCCGATCGGTCCCCCCACCCGCTGGAAGGCAATCACGTACATCTACGTGATTGTGCCTGCCTGTGCCATTGTGTTGACGTACATTGGCAATACGGCGGTCCTGAAGTGGTTAAATTTGTTGGTACTTTCTATAACCCATTAAAACTGTAACTGGTCACTCTCAGTATTATAATAATTGTTTGGCCCAATGGAGGGATAAGCTATAGTGGCATGCATCCATACAGTAGTAGTATACATTACTGGCTATTGCCCCTTGAAGACTATTAATTATTTGCTTGTACCACCTTTAGCATGCAGTTTGTAAAAATGCAGCCCCATCTAACGGGACCCCAGAGTATTTTTTCTTCAGTTTCCTTACATGAGTCCAGTCAAGTTTTCTTGCCTTTAAAACATATGTAACAACTTGTACTGAAAAGAACACTTTAATTTACCTCCTATAAATTTTCTGAACCAATAGCTTCCTAAGTTTTCTACAGTTACAGAGCTAATTTTGAATATTGCAGTAAATTGCTTTGAAAAAAAAATTGCCTAATCCTAATGATCCTTTTGCTTCTATACTCCCATAAGTTACTTCATTGTAAATAAAGCTGCTAATTAAATATTAAGTGAGTGCCAATCTCATGACCATGTTGTCATGCCCAAATGCTTGTGCCCTCCTCCTCATGGGAATGTAGATTGCACCTTTTCCCTTAATTTTTTATAATAAATAACACAGACACCATTGAGTGGCAACATTCTGGCTGCAGCACGTTTATTGGTGTAAATAAATTATCCATAAATAACAACTTCATATAAATATATCAGTTATTAATAATTATCTTTAAATTGTATTAATCTGCAAAATATAACTTTGCTTAGCCATAACACTACTCCAGCACAAATAACCTACATCATAAATACCAGTCCCCAGCATCTGGACTTGAACCTTCAAGTCCAGCCCCACTCAACTCAATGCTAGACTGTAACCCTAAATTAAAGATATTCAGCTCTACTTCAGATAAGTGCATGCCATCTGATCTGTATAAGTCACTAAAACCCCCTTCAAGATCTAGGTGTCTCTATGAAAATCCACCTATAATATGCATACATTTTCCATTGTTTTATTTATTCTACGTCTAATCTTCTCAAGATTTTAAAAATTAGTATTACTTAACCACAAAAGTCTTGGACAAATTTCTGAAAACACAACTCTAGTATTTGGGGACGAAAGAGTGAAATGGTGTAAATCCCATTTCATTTTATACTTGAGATAGATCTAAGGTGTTGACTTTACCCACATCATCCCCCTCCCCAAAGGTGGATGATGACAATATCAGGAGTTGGCCAAACTTCAAACAACCTGCAAATATGAAAGAACAAATTAGACCAGCGGAGACACCATATGCCTTTCCAGAATACTTCAAAATTATCATGATTAGATGTGTAGCAACGTATTGCAGCACTTTTATACGCCCAGTAAATGAATGAGTGTCCAAGGATCCAGATAGTTCTTCTACAACCTGGAATTAAATAGAGAGGTCAGGTCTCACATAAATTTTAAAACATTGAGATGCCCATCTGCCCCACCTTTGAATTATGGAATCATCGAGTCCTATTCTTGCAGCCTTGGTAGCCACACCTATTTGAAAAGAATGGGACGTTATACTCAAGTGTTGCAGTCCTAACTTCTTCATGCAGCCTTTCTAAACAAAATTAAACTGGCAGCTACTCAGAGGAGAACTATCTGCTTGAAGAAGAAATAGATCACCTACATGAGGTCTAATAAACATGTATTTCTTTTTTTTTTACCAGGACTAACGGACATATCATTTCACCACCACATGTATGGGGATTAATCCACTTAACCTTCCCGGTCCTATCTGTCTTAGATAAGGGGATAAACTATAGAATCCCTGCATCTATGACCTAAGAATACTTGAGCAAAAGAAAAGCAGGAGATAATGTATTATTTGGAAGCAATTCTGAATTCAGTGCGGCAAAAAAGGCTAATAAGTATGCTACATTAAATAAATTGGATTCAAATTCTGAAAAACAAACTTTTAAAGTGACTGTACAAATATTTTTCAATAACTCAATTGAAATAGGCCTCCTATTATTAGCAGCAAAATGGCTCTCCCTGTAACCTGACAGTCCTTATTGCACAGAGAAAATGATTTACAATTAGGCAAACCTTGTATTTAGAAAAAAATATACTCCTGCCAGAGTTTTAACAATATGGCTATAAGACAACTCCTTATGTATTAAGGAGCATAAGAATGCTAATATTACCTGTTCTGAAGGAGAATCAAAACGGAAATTAAATTCTATAGAAAACTGAACCCATTTGTTCCATGCAGCCGAATATTCTGCCCATGTGCTATTTGCCACTGACTTTTTATATAGTCTGTAATGATTTCTAAATTAAATAATAAAGGTACTCCAGGTGAGCTATCCCTTCTAAGTCAGCATTGGGTAGTAACTGACGGAATCTTGAAATCTGAAATCGAGACAGAGCGTCCACTATTTGATTCTCCTTTCCTGGCAGATGTTTACCTTTAACCATATGTTGTAATGTAAGTATAGAAATACCAAGTGTCTAATTTAACCACTACTAATGATTTTGATGATTTACAATTTACTGCGTACATTATGCCTTTATTATCTGTATGAAAATCCTTTTGTTCGCAAATTGTTTACCCCAAATCTCTAGAGCCACCATTAAAGGAAATGGCTCTAATAAAACTATGTTCTTTGTAGCATTAATTTTTACAAATCTAGAAGGCCATTTACCACTGCTCCAATACATCTTCCATATTGCAGAGAAACCACATGAAACCACCTCATCTGTTAAAAAAAAAAACCCTCAAAGTCTGCAGAAAATATGAAGTTATCTTAGAAAAAAGAGTGACCATTATATCTTTAAAAATGTTTTGACCAACTACTAAATCTTCTTTTAACTCTAAGCCTAACATGAGTGAACAAGGATTTGAAGCCTGAGATGGCCAGGTAAAGGCGACGTGAAAAAACCCTGCCTACTGGCATAATGCGAGATGCAAAGGCTAATAGGCTAATAACAACTAAAATTCCTTTAATAAAACTGTCTATTGTGCATTTTAATTTAACAATTTTTTCCAATGGTAATCTAAATTCTAAATTCACTGTATCAATATTAACACCTAAGAATTCCATTGAAGATGTGGGAAATATTGTTGTATCCACTGCCAAAGGAATTCCAAAGTATTCAACAATCTTACCAAAAAGCTGAAGCATGAAAAAACAGATAGGAGAGTCTGCAGGACTTATGAATTGGAAATCATCCAGATAATGTAAGATTCCATCATATCTGGCCTCAAATGATACTACCCCTTCCAGAAAAGTGTAAACATTTTTTAAATAGGCACAAGATATTGAGAAGCCCATAGGAAAGCACATATAATAAAAAAATATATTTTAGATGGAAATCAGCATTGATATCCATCTTGGCTAACAACGCTGCATTTCCTGAATCATCTTATTTTAAAACTGCCTCTTCAAATGTACAGTATGAAACTGAAGACAAACGTTCTGCTATTTCATCATTTAAAGACGCACACTATGGATAGGACAGGTGGTGTATACAGTGGTGTGAAAAAGTGTTTGCCCCCTTCCTCATTTCCTGTTCCTTTGCATGTTTGTCACACTTAAGTGTTTCGGAACATCAAACCAATTTAAACAATAATCAAGGACAACACAAGTAAACACAAAATGCAATTTGTAAATGAAGGTGTTTATTACTAAAGGTGAAAAAAAATCCAAACCATCATGGCCCTGTGTGAAAAAGTGATTGCCCCCTAAACCTAATAACTGGTTGGGCCACCCTTAGCAGCAACAACTGCAACCAAGCGTTTGCGATAATGTGCAATGAGGCTTTTACAGCGTCCTGGAGGAATTTTGGCCCACTCATCTTTGCAGAATTGTCCTAATTCAGTTACATTAGAGGGTTTTCGAGCATGAACGGCCTTTTTAAGGTCATACCACAACATCTCAATAGGATTCAGGTCAGGACTTTGGCTAGGCCACTCCAAAGTCTTCATTTTGTTTTTCTTCAGCCATTCGGTGGTGGACTTTGTCCTGCTGCAGAACCCAAGTTCGTTTCAGCTTGAGTACACGAACAGATGGTCGGACATTCTCCTTCAGGATCTCTTGGTAGACAGCAGAATTCATAGTTCCTTTTATCACGGCAAGTCTTCCAGGTCCTGAAGCAGCAAAACAGCCCCAGACCATCACACTACCACCACCATATTTTACTGTTGGTATAATGTTCTTTTTATGAAATGCAGTGTTCCTTCTACGCCAGATATACTTGGACACACACCTTCCAAAGAGTTCCACTTTTGTCTCATCGGTCCACAGAATGTTGTCCCAAAAGTCTTGGGGATCATCAAGATGTGTTGTGGAGAAATTGAGACGAGCTTTGATGTTCTTTTTGCTCAGCAGTGGTTTTCTCCTTGGAACTCTGCCATGCAGGCCATTTTTGCCCAGTCTTTTCCTGATGGTGGAGGCATGAACGCTGACCTTAACTGAGGCAAGTGAGGCCTGCAGTTCCTTGGACGTTGTTGTGGGGTCTTTTGTGACCTCTTGGATGAGTCGTCGCTGCGCTCTTGGGGTAATTTTGGGCGGCCGGCCACTCCTGGGAAGGTTCACCACTGTTCCATGTCTTCGCCATTTGTGGATAATGGCTCTCACTGTGGTTCGCTGGATTCCCAAAGCTTTGGAAATGGCTTTATAACCCTTTCCAGACTGATAGATCTCAATTACTTTCTTTCTCAATTGTTCCTGAATTTCTTTGGGTCTCGGTATGATGTGTAGCTTTTAAGGATCTTCTGGTGGACCTTACTGTGTCAAGCAGCTCCTATTTAAGTGATGCCTTGATTGTGAACAGGTGTGGCAATAATCAGGCCTGGGTGTGGCTAGAGAAATTGAACTCAGGTGTGGACAACCACAGTTATAGTATGTTTTAACAAGGGGGGCAATCACTTTTTCACACAGGGCCATGATGGTTTGGATTTTTTTTTCACCTTTAATAATAAACACCTTCATTTACAAATTGCATTTTGTGTTTACTAGTGTTGTCCTTGACTATTGTTTAAATTGGTTTGATGTTCCGAAACACTTAAGTGTGACAAACATGCAAAGGAACAGGGAATGAGGAAGGGGGCAAACACTTTTTCACACCACTGTAAGTCTGAACGAGTTGGGTTCTTTTTTGGGATAATTCCTAATGGGGAGATTCTAAAGTTGATGAACAGTGGGTTTTTATAAAGGACCTGCCATACGGCAGTCTGATATCTCTTTATTTAATATTTATTTTACAACATGAGGGAATATATAAAGTGACTTTAGATTTCAACTATATTAATACCATTACCACTAAATATAGGCAAAGGGAAACCATGAGAAAACCCATTAACTAAAATGTCATCTGTACCCTGGTCTACATTTCCAGCCATTGCAGTATTTTTGCTAATTTCACTGGTGTGCATGCTTTTTACAGTATGGTCTCTTTGTCCATGAAAAATTACCCATTTTGAAACACTTAACCAATGGGTGTGTACAGGGTCGCTCCCAAAGTCACAGACGCCTGGGTGCAGAAATATTTCTGGTGCCCCGCATGGGCGTGGTCATCTTACTAACTAATCCCCTTTTGGCCCTCTCTCTGGTGGTAATCAGACCCAATTAAATCAAATTGGAAATGAAACCCTCACTGGTTCACCACCAAACACACTCATTTAAAATTCCTTCCATGGATAGTTGTCCCTGTTTTTTTTTTTTTTTTCTTTTTTGTGAAATGTTTCCGATTAGGAACACTATAGACATTTAACATACCCCCAACACATGGAGTTAAACAGATCATATTAAGTTGATCAATTCAAATGAGGTTTTTCCTCATTGTCTCCTAATGCTGCAGCGTTAGTTAAAAGGGGTTTTGTGAGTATTGTAATTGCGTTAGTTACACCTAGCTGGTCTTCGTCAGGTATATAGAAATACCATTTTAATCACAACAGAATAGAGGCACTCGCTGAGATTTTGGAATTTAGGAATTTAGGACTTGGCAGGGTGTGGTCAAATGTTGAAGCTTTGACAGACACAACCCGGGCCAGATAAATTTTAGTTAAGAGAATTGTGAGACGGACCAGGCTGTTAAGAAGTGGCTTATGAGAAGCCTTTGTCCTTGTCCTAATATTAGGCTCATTTAGGGAAGGAGAAGGAAAAAAAGGGTAATGGGGCCATTACCAATTACTACCGGAACCCACAAAACTGCTACAAACTTTTGCTCTATCTGGCTTTTCTTGTCTATCACATTTGCATTAAAGTAATAAGATATGTGTTGTGTGAAACATGGTTGGAAGATAAGACAGCCCTGTTTTCACTGTTATATGATGTCCCAAAAGGGGAAAATTAGATTAAAGTGAAGTAAATTTCCCTTGTTAAATTTCTCTGCTTGAGAAGTGCATAATTTGTTTGCACATGTTTAACATGTGTTTTGGTAACTCTTGGAAGGGTATCGGAATGGTATTTTTTGCAGGGTGTAAAATGTATGTGTTAGGTGGAAGGGGGTTGATTTTGACAGGTGGGTATTTTGGAAGAATGCCCAGGAGTGATGAGATTTAAGTAAGTGAGTAAGATGTTAATTAAGAACATCCTACATTTGTTGAGGGTAAAGTAAGTGAAGTTAGAAGGTAAAGGAGAGATTTGAGTTATTTATTAAAGGAAAGTGTGCATTTTGCAAGGTTTTTCAATGCATTGTTCTTTTTATATAAAAGCCGGGTTTCAGAGCCATTTTAGAACTGACATAGAAGAAAGAAAAAAAAAAGTGAAGGAAAGTTACATTAAAAAACGGGAAGTTAGCAGAGCTTGTTTTGAGAGTTAAAGGGGACATTCTATTTGCGTTGAGGAAATGATTTTAAAGGACAGCCGGAATAGGAGGTTTTAGGCAGGTAAGGAAATTAACACAGAGAGAGTTTTGTTTAAAAGGAATGTTTTAGTGTAGACTTACCTTGTTTGATTATTTGTGTGTCTGTTTGTTGATTATTTGTTTATGGTTGTTTGCTTAAGTTATAATGAGTCGGTACAGGTGGGTTGGTGGGATGTGCAGATCAGTGCAGATCCCTGTTTGGCAACGGGCACGGGAAAAAAGTTCAACCAAGGGTAAAAAGAGAGAAAGCTGGTGGGGAGGCTAGAAAACTTGGTGAAAGCACCCCACCTCGTGAAATGTGCAGCCCTGGTGCTGGGGTCTCGTGAGACTTTTGCGGGATTACGGTACCAGAGATTCATAGAGACATCAAGATGTTGGTTTATTGGGCAGTGATTAAATTGCTGCTGGATGCACTGACAGGGGGACATGGTTACTGTTTTGGGGGGTCTGAGTTAGGTAGAGGGAGAATATGAATCTTCCTGCTTCCCCCCTCGGATTACCCCAGATTCCCTCATTGCTCCCCGATTCTCCACCTCTGAGCTGGTGGGTTTGGGGGTGTGAATTCTGACATGGATCTCCGGTGAGGCAAAAGGGTCGCAGTTTTATGGACTGACTGTTTCTGTCGGAGGGAGAACATGTTTAAACACTTCTCCCACGACTGTCTCTGCTTCATGGACTGTTTGTGGACTGTGGTTAGTGGCAGTCCTTGGGTCGCCCTGTTCGCAGTTTCATAAGACGAACACATGGGTAGAGGGAACGGGTTAATGGAGAGAAATGCTTAATTTTATGTGTGTGTGAATTTTTGTCTTGTCTTGGAATTCCAATTTAGATTATAAGATTGTTTTTGTTTTCTGAATTCAGATAGATGGTTGGGTAGTTGATATATGTCCTATGATCCTGCTAAGACAGAGAGCATTGCTAAAGTGGGCAGGTGAAAGGGACAGAGTTTCGGGTGGAAGAGGGGAACAAACTTCAACTATTTTTTCACCACGGGTTTTGTGGGGAGTATATTTTTATATTTGTATTCCATAGTCAGCGAGTCAGGGACTTGTTGAAGTGGAAAATGAATGTTAACCACTTCCCACCCGGCCAATGCATATACGTTCAGGAACGTCCTTCAGAAGTAGCGGGATCGCGCGCGCGCATGCCCGCGCAGCGGTGCGATCCCAATGTGCTCGTGTCACCCGGACACGGCACATCTCAGATCGGCAGGAGGGCTCTGAGATTGGCCCTCCTGATCCCATGATGGCCGTGTCCAATCACGGCCGTCATGTGATGTAAACAAACAGCCGGTTGCTAGGCAATCGGCTCTCCTCTCCTCACACGGAAGTCATCGCTGAGGAGAGCAGAACGCTGCAGCCGGCTGATGATCAGTGAGTATGAGCTGTTTTTTACAGCTTTTTACTCACTGATCATCAGTCTAGTGTCAACACACAACACAGTGTAAACACAGTCCCCACATATGTCCCCAAAACACACATGTCCCCAAAACATACATGTCCCCAAATAATAAAAACACATGTCCCTAATAATAAAAACATGTCCCCCACATATGTCCCACTAAAATCACATGTCCCAATGATTATCTGCACACATATGTACGTGATCACCTGCACACATATGTACATGATCATTTGCGTACATATGTCCGTGATCACACAAACCAATTATTATACACTTAATGGAATTTTTTTTACCAAAAACATGTAGCAGAATACATTTTGGCTTAAATTTATGACAAAATTTGATTTTATTGGATTTCTTTTAAAATAGAAAAAAGAAAATATTGCTTTTTTCAAAATTTCCGCTTTTTTTGCGCTTATATCGCAAAAAAATAAAAACAGAGTCGTGAATAAATAACACCAAAATAAAGCTCTATTTGTGCGAACAAAATTATAACAATTTCATTTGGGTACAGTGTAGCATGACCGCACAATTGTCACTGAAAGCGCTAGAGCGATGAAAGCTGAAAATTGGGCTGGGAAGGAAGGGGGCGAAAGTGCCCTGTATTGTAGTGATTAAAGAAGGATCTGATTCACAAAAGTTATCTATAAAAGGTACATGTTTATTGTTAAAATGTTGCAACTAGTGTCAGTCTATTCATGAAATATGTTGGGCATATACTAAGCCCATATTTACTCCATAGTAAATTGGGAACATTAAAAGGGGAATGTGACATGTCACTGATAAAATTACCAAATGTTTTTTTAAAGGAATCTGATCAGATGCAAAATTTTAGAGTCTGATTTTAAGACTATTTTGGGTGTGGCTGCCTATCCTTACATTATTAGAGTTAAAGTGTGTTTTTTTTCTGATAACAGCAAATGTGCTATATTTGTGCAAATTGTTTCAATAGTGTTAAAGCTGTAGAATATTATAATTAAGAGCCCAGAATTCGAAAGTAAATAAAAGGGAAGTTGTATATTCCAGGCGCTACGCCAGAGGAATTGTGGTTAGTAAAGAAAAAGAGAAGTGACTGTGTTGTGTAATTCTGGACACTAGAGAGAAAAATATTAAGGTTTAAAGGTGTTATAAATGAAATTAAGAAAGAATGGAATGGCCAGATGAATGTGGGATGAGAGAGAGTTGTTGTATGTGTGTCTGGAATGTGCACAACAGGGTGTCTTATATTGTGTTTAGGCCCATGTTATACTTTCCCTAAAAGTTTGGGGTTAAACTAAATTAAAAGAATTGATAAAGGGATTTTGGTGAAAATTTGAAAAAAATTTGAAGAAATTAAATGACTGTAATCAAGATATATTGCTGTGTATATTGAGTCCATGTGGTACTAAAATGTGATGGGAAGGATTTATTTGAAATAAGCAATCAGAATGACTATTCTGGATATCTACCTTCTGAATTACCAGGGTGTCAGTCATAGAGTGTTGATGATGAAATGTTGTTTATCCATCAATGTTTTGTTTGTTGCTGATGATCAGACATATTTGCAAAGTTGGGAGACTTCTGAGTCAGAATATGTGTTTGGTTAAAATGTTCTGTCCTAAGTCCCTTGGGTCCACTTGGATCCCGGGAATAGAAGAAACTAAAGAGGTTTAAGTTTTGTTGAAGTTCTGCTATAATACTGGATTTGTAAAAATGTTTAGTTAAATATATTGAATCTATATAATGAAAACCCTTGCTGAGAGACATTTTCATTCCTGCATGTTTTACTTATGTTTGAGTCAATTGAGAATATTATTTTTAATATCTCCAATGGTTAAGGCCTGAATTGATCAGGTAGATTCTGTGACTACTCATGTCAGATGAGGAGTATCTGCCCCAGCCAGCCTGCATTCACCCACAGCCCTATGCACATGAAGAAATGCCCACCCCAGTCATACCCTACACCCCATCCATACCCTGCCCTATATCCTGTCTGAGTGAAGTGATGACTACAGCTTTAACATGGAAATCTTTGTTGTTCATCTTTGTTGTTCAAATACCATAGGAGGTGCTCAGGTGACTAAAGGCGGACTCCGGCTAGAAACTGTTCCTGCAAATGATACCTCAAGGGGGAGCCACATGACGCAAACCTGGGGTACAAAATTCCTGTGAGCACCACATGAAAAAGATTCAGATGTACCAGCCGAAAGTCCCCGGTCTCGCCCAATGCATCAGTTCCAATCTGTCTGTGGATATCAAGTTCTGTCCTTACAAAGAGGCAGTGTTTTGGGGTAGAGAATTCATGTCTGTACATATGAGTGATCACAGAATTGAACCACAAGGTTTTGGAAAAAGTTGAGCAGAATCAGAGTTATAATAATGTGGACATTTCCTTTTCCTTCCTTTTCTGCAAATCTAATGGACATTCAGAAGCCATCCAAAAGACTTTTCTTTTTGAGTATTTCTTTGGGACTATTTTATTTGGCCTAAAGGCTATCATGCCCCTCCCACTTGTTTCTATGGACTGTCACACCCCTTCCTCCCTTTTGCATTCCATGGACAATTGCTATGCAGCTGAGATTACATGTTTGTTGTTTCCTATTTTTGTATGCTTAGAAGGTGATCCGGGTGAGGGTTAGGGGGTAATATTGGGATTGTTGTTGTAGTGTGTCCAGGACATGCTCGACCATTTCAGTGTATACTGTTTGAAGGAATGCTGGTATAGGCACTGTATTGTATATGTATTGGTTCACATGTCATCTACCAGCCTCTGTGTTCTAGGGGGAGCCTTAAGGTTATATGTGGCCTACCCGATAAAAACACTAGTAACACACTTATTGGACATAGAGGGGATGTGCATTCAGAGTCTGCAGGAACTCCACAGTGCTTGACACCTTAGATCGTGCCCTACATCACACTTCATGCATGCCTCTGGCCCCCATACTGAGATGGCCAAGCTACTTTCACGGCTTGCTTTTGCAGGATTCTCTGAGGGTGTCCAACAGGTCCTTAAGCAGACAGCCACTGGCCTTGGACAACAGCACCTACATTTGTTGTGGAAGACCATGCCATCCATGGATTCTAAATGATTCCAGGGGATGGTGTTACTTGGCCTCATTTGTTCTGATAGTGGTTATTCTCAGGGACAGTGAGGAACGTCACTTGCTCAAGGCTAGTGTTCGTCCTGGATGCCCCCTCAAACACCGTTATGCTAGATCATTGTTTCTGGAAATGAACATGACCTGGGCATGGTTCCTCTCAGGAGCCTGAGGGGGTATTGACATGATGAAAAAGCAAAATAATTGCTTGGGAGCCCCCTGGGTAACATGGGGGGTTTGGTCTCAATGCTGAATCCTGGATAAATCCTGGATCCTGGATTGGGGATATTGCAATCTGTGTTGTACTAATTTTGCTTATGGTATTACTTTTATATGCCTGCTTCAGGTTTATTATGTGCATGGTTTCTGAGGTACTTGACCTTCCAACCCAGCTGCAGCTAATAGAATATATCTTAACTTTTACTATGGCCACCAGGATGAGTATGTCACAGTGAGAAGAAGTAAGTCATGTTCGTGGTTTGTCATGACTTAGCCCTTGTACACACGGTCGGAGAATCTGTCGGAATGAGTCTTATCGGACCGCGTCATCAGATAATCCGACTGCGTGTGGTATGCATCGGACTGATTCCGTCCGAATCTCCGTCCGACCCAATTTTCCAACATGTTGGAAATATTTCCCGACCAACTGGGCCGGACGGACCTAATCCGGCATTTTCATCGGACCAAGTGCCACGCATGCTCAGATCAAATTCCTACATCAAAGCTATTGGCTACTAGACTGAATGTAGTCCCATCGTAACGAAATTACATCATCACGTTCTGAAAGATCGGATTTTTCGCCAACTTGGCCCGACCGTGTGTATGCAACAGTTTCGGACACAATCCGTCGGACTAAATCCGACGGGCAAAATCCGACGGATTTGGTTGGCAAAATCTCCGACCGTGTGTACGTGGGCTTAGAGGGGATTGTAGTAATATGGCTGAACCAGAGTGACTCCATCTTTGTAAGTTCATATAGGATTAACCTGGTTAACTTTACTAGCTGGCTTGGATTCAGTATCTGCAGACTGTGCAAGTTTTTCTGTAAACATGCACATAAGGAAATATAGCTTGCATAGGCAGTCTCATTCTATGCTGTCTAAATAAAGAAATTGTGTCACAATATGTCTGGGCCACATATCCCATGACTGTGATTCAGAAGCAGATGACATGAGTAATGATATGTAATGATATGTAATGATATGTAATGAACACCTCTGTATTAACCACACCCATGTTCTATGCAATGATTGGCTGATAAGGGTGCATATAACGTGCAGCCCCTCCCACAATAAATTAGACAACTGCTGAAACTGTAACATCGGCTGGGCCTTTTCCTCATTGTCTCCTAATGCTGCAGCGTTAGTTAAAATGGGTTTCGTGAGTATTGTAATTGCGTTAGTTACACCTAGCTGGTCTTTGTCAGGTATATAGAAATACCATTTTAATCACAACAGTCCGTGTACATGGGAATCAGAGGGCACTTCTGTTCAGTAGGCACATTATAAATTCTTGTGCATATTTTACATGTCTATATAATTTTATGTGTTGCATTATGTTGTTTTGTATTAGGAACATACTCTCTTCCATGGTGTTTGACTGTAACCCCACCACCTTAAGATCACGCTGTATAAAAGCCAGCGTATCCTTGATATTGCTGACTCTGTCCTCCACAGCAGATGTGCGCTCCCGTACTTTTTGCATGCCATGGCGTATAATATTATCTTCTTCGCGTAGATACTCAAACTGATTTGATAGAGTAGACAAGGGGGGCCCTGAAGCTGTAAGGAGGGTTACAATTTCCTACCTCTGTCTTTGCACTTGGGTTAACCTCTGCAGGAGTGAAGGAGAAGCTTCCAAGAGTGAAACCACCATCTTAGACACAGCATGTGTTTCACATCACTATTTATTAGGAAGTGGGCTTACGGGCTGCCTTTGCGGGTTAATGGATTCCACTGCAGTTTTGGGAAAATATGTCAATCTCACAGCATCACTAGAAGAGGCAAGTGCTGCTGTCCGTCCCTCTGTAGAACTAGTTAGCTATGGACGGCAGTGGGAGCACTGGACAATCACATCTTCACTCATTTCAACACGCCCCTAATGAATCTATTTGATAGCTAGTGAAGAAGACCTTTTTATCCCCAAAGTGCATTTCTTAATGCCACAGAGATGTGAAAATCTACACCTATCACAAAAAAATTGAGATTTCCAACCCAGATAGAACTGTTTGTGCCAAGTATCAATATATATATGTAGCGCCCTGCTCCTGATAAGCAGACGCTATTGTTTTTTTCACATTTAATTGTCTGAAGCTGTAGTTTGGCTCAGACTAATTTCTCTAAAAGTTCTGGTTTCTGTACCAGTCCAGCTGGGTTGCACTGATTCCCACCTGACCGTAGGTGTCACTGTCACCGTAGGTGGGTGTGGAACAGCAGCAGGCTCGATGCATTGAATACCACCTCTTGCTCGGAAATGGTTCAGTAGGTGTGGTTTCCCTGCTGTGCATTCTGAGAGAGGGTATTTAAGGTACCAACACAATTTTTTTCATTTGTTGGCCTGGGGTCTGTGTCGCATGGTCTCGCGCCTCTGGGCCAGCTGGCCCGAAGCTTCACAACTGAGAGTGTAGGCCCAGGAATGTCTTGGGGCCTACTGATCCAGGGGTGGTCCTGTGCTGTCTCGCCTGCGAGGAGAAGCCAAGGATAGCTGGAGGATCCAGGGGAGGACTTTTCCAGTGGAGGACCGAGCGCAAGGCTGGTGTCTCTGGAGGAGCCTGGAAACTCAGTTTGAGGACGCAACTCGGATCAATATCCTTACAGTATTGCCAGGTCGGCTGAAAGAATCTGGTACTGTATGGTAGTTCTTCCTAAAAACTCTCAAAAATCTCTAAGTTCAGTTAACAAATCTGTGGCAGAGACTTTGTTGTGCATCTATTCTCAAAACCACTAAGTTCAATTAACAAGTCTTTGGCAGAGACTTTGTTTGGCATTTCATCGACTGCTAGGTCAAGTGAGAGGGGCCTTTCCGGTGACTGTTGGATCCAGTCTGTGGAGCCGTTTGTCCTCTGGATCTGACTAATACCTCTAACCCGCAATTACTAGGTGCCTGAACTCCCCTTTATCCTCTAACCCTCTATTGAAGGACTGTGTCTTTCTTTGGTGTTACCCCTAAATAAATCTTCAAAAAGGACCGTGTGTCTGATCTATCATCATTTGGGCTACTTTCTATGGGACTCCCCTAAGATGAAGAGGTGAGCAGGTGAGGTAACGGTAAGCCCAAATAAAACTAGCAGCTCCTTCGGGGATTAGTGATGTGCATATATATATATATATATATATATGTGGCTTGACACAGCTTCACCATTCCTCTCACACACATTCTTGCCCCTCTGCAGGTTCCTCACCCAGGACCATATTGGATTTGTTCAAGGTTCAAGGCAACGCGGTGAGCAACAAGATGGCACTGACACAGCTGGAGGAGAACTTCAGTGAGGAAGCCCAGTCCGCATCGGAGGATACCGGTAGGTAATCTTCCCACGCAGATCACCGCCTCACATATGCTGACATTCTCAGCAGGCATCACAGATCTGAAAATGAACCTGCTTGTTTTAACTGAAAAACTGGCCTCCGGTTAGGCTGCAGGAAGACACAGGGATAATGCAATCTACAGGCTGGAGAAGGTGTCTATCTCCCACTCTCATCATTTCACTGAAATGAACAGACACCTGGAAGACCTTGTCAATAGAGGGCGGAGGAACAACATTAAAGTGAGGGGGATCCCAGAGACAGTGGAAAATTACCAAATTATCCCAGCCTTACAAAGAGTTTCTAAAGTGGTTGTAAACCCCCTACAACCACCTTAATCTACAGGTAAGCCTAGATTAAGGCTTACCTGTAGGTGCAAGAAATATCTCCCAAACCTAAAAGGTTTAGGAGATATTTGCAAGAATAGAGGCACCAATGTCCACGCGGCTCTGGCCAGTCACAGCGCCGGAGCTGCAATACCCAGAAGTCACTCCGGGTATCATGGCGGCAACAGAGGTGGTGACTGAGGATGCTGCCGGGGCTTCGATCTCAGGTAGGTAATTCATAATGAGCTAGCATGCTATGCATACTAGCTCATTATGCCTTTGCCTTGCAGGGTGTCTTTTATTTTCTTAAGAGGCTTTACTTCCTCTTTAATAGGCTCCTAGAGGACAGGAGGACATGGAGATAGACTTTGTTTGTGCCCACAGAGCACTCAGAGCATGGGGGACCAGACACAGTACACCCACGGGATATCA
The DNA here is from genome assembly GCF_037356315.1 of Lithobates pipiens. NCBI lineage: Eukaryota > Metazoa > Chordata > Amphibia > Anura > Ranidae > Lithobates > Lithobates pipiens. The sequence goes on from NW_027507785.1 coordinate 181,435,446, forward strand.
TCTGTTGTATACAGAACTTTGCTCTAAAAGAAGGCATAATGCGCAAAGCCAGAAGGAAGACCTCTCTCAGATTACATTGAAAAACTGAAGAGCACTGTGTCCCCTACTGGATAAACTGAGAGAAAAAGACCTAAGATACACATGGAGGTTTCATTTTGCTCTGACAATCACAAACAATGGTCGGAAACACTCTCTGAGCACTCCAGCAGACCTTCCAGACTTCTGTGATGCCTTGAACCTGGCTCCACTGCACCTTCCTTACTGGTACCAATAATTCTCTCTACCCCCTTTGGAAATAAGCCCTCCGAGATCACACTTCTCCTTGTCTGAGAAGCGGCAATCAAGGAAAATGAAACACAACCACAATGGAGGCGCAAATGTTGGAACTCCTAACTCTAGATCTTCATCCTCCAGAGCCCTCAAAGAGAGGGGATTGTGAGATTACTCCCAGATTGATTATCTTCCACATTATCTTTTTATACTTTCGAGCTGGATAGGGTAAGTGAATAAAACCTACCCTGAAATGACAAATATCTGCCTTTATATTGGTGTTAAAGAACCCCTGGTCCTAGACAGATGATATAAAACATGTGAATTTGCAAGTGAATAATCAAGTGATTGAAAACAGACTAAAAATCATTATAACAACTAATTCTAAATTTAGTGAAAAATGTGACCCTTTATATTTATCTCCAAACATAAAACTAAAAAAAGGGGGTAAAATACACAAAAAAAAAACAGTGAAATGTTCTTTTAAAAAATATATAAGTAAAAAGAAAAAAATGTGTATAGGTAGTCCCGCAAAAACAGTGTACTAACAGTGTTTAGAAACACAAATCATTAAGGCCGCGTACACACGCGGGGACTGTTCGCCCAACTTTGTCCGTCAAACAGTTTCGGCAAACAGTCCGCTCAAAATTAGCATGGACGGACATGGCCACACACGACGGACGAACAGTTTGCTGAAACCGTGCGCGATGACGTGAACGGCACGTACGACGGGACGAAAAATACGACGTCCTATACACTGCATTATAACTTTCGGCGTGTAAATCCTTTCTGAGCATGCGCGGAACTTAGTTTGCCGAACAAGCCTACACACGAGGGGACTGTTCGCTGAAACAAAGTTTCAGCGGACAGTTTTTCGGAATTTCCGAAAAACCTTGTTCAGCGGACTGTTCGCTGAAACTGTCCGCTGAAAGCCCACACACGAGCGGACTGTCCGCCGAAACACTGTTCAGCGGACAAAGTTGGGCGAACAGTCCCCGCGTGTGTACGCGGCCTAAGAGGATAAAAGACATCCAAAGGTGCTGTTGTAATTCTGACAACTATCAAAGGTGTAACAGTCTCCAGAGTGCAGCGCTATTCACTTGTCAGACAGCCTGCTTATGTGGAATAATCCATACATATCAGAAATCATGCATTTGGCCATAGATCAGTTTAAACACTTTCAATGTTATACCCCGTTCAAGAGAGAGAGTGATATAGACAGCCGGATGGCCCCCTACCAGAAATTGTGGACTCCTATCACAGGAGTCAAACTTGTGCCAAGAGAGAAAAAACTGCTTCAGATGTTCATACCTACAGCCAGTCTGTTACACAGACACCTCCATGCAGGGGTCACTCGTATGGTGTAGCTTTTGAGTGGGTATCTGGTTGTTCACTTCTGATCATCTGCTCTAATCTCTCCGTAGGGATAATTGAATGTTGCCACTCTGTGTGCATTCAACTCAAAGAAGTTTATTAGTTAGAAAATGCACAGCAAACAAAAACAAATTTATAAAATCTTAAAAACAGCTGCTAGTGTTCAGGTAGCCTGCTGATATGTGATGATGTCTAATGCCACGTACACACGACAGACATTTCAATGGACTTCTGATGGAGTTCCGCTGAAACTGACTTGCCTACACATGATCACACCAAAGTCTGATTGTGATGACGTACGATAGGACTAGACAAAGGAAGTTCAATAGCCAGTAGCCAATAGCTGCCCTTGCATTGTTGTTGGACCATCTGACCTGCATACAGACGAGCAGGTTTCTTAATAGGAACTGGTTCTGGCGGAAAGTTTTGAAACATGTTCTATTTCTAAAGTACATCAGATTTTTCGACTGAAAAGGTCAGATGAAGCCCACACACGATCAAATTGTCAGACGGATTCGTTCCGTTTGAACTTTGCTGTTGAAAAGTCCAGTCGTGTGTACACGGCATTAGGACTATCTCCCACCAGACAGATGTTGCCTGGTTTAAAATGTTTTCACTTCCTACTTACAGCTTGGGAAGCTAATATGACACTTGGGATTAGACGTAATGTTTTTGAGACACTATGTTTATGCAGATTATATACTCGTGAGCTAAGCAAATAGTTATATCTGATAGTTTACCTTCCAGGTACCTCTCTTTTTCACTTCTCCACTTCAAGTATACATAATAAATATGCAGTTTTTGGGGCCTAATTATTGATATATGGATCAGTCATGCACATTGCCCACAGTTTCCTATATCCCTTTGAGGGCTTGGGGCAATGGGAGTGATGGATTCCACACCTCCGATTTCACACAGTTATCTAACATTAGACCCCATTGTTTGCTCTATCCTGAAAATATCACACAGGGTCACAGGGTCTAGCCACATGCTGACCAGCCTCCGCAGTTGTACTGTGGCAGAATGGCACGGCTGGGCGAAACGATGGTACACCCTGTGGCCACTAGGGGGTCGCTCCCTCAGCTGATGCGAGTGCCCGGTGGTCTCGATCACAGCTAGGCTCCCGCAATCACTCAGGGCACACGGAGAACCCGGAACTGTGTGTGTAAACACACAGTTTCCAGTTCTTTGAGGGGAGAACTGACAGATCATCTGTTCATGCAGAGTATGAACAGCGATCTGTTCATTTCCCTGCACAGTCCCCACCCCCCTTCAGTTAGAACACAAACTAGGACACACATTAACCCCTTCACTGCCCCCTAGTGTTAACCCCTTCACTGCCAGTGACATTTTTACAGTAATCAATGCATTTTTATTCTCACTGATCACTGTAATAATGCCAATGGTCTCAAAAATGTGTAAAAGACAATATAAAAAAGTTCACAAATAAATGTTCCTTCAAAATATTGCAGCAGCACTTTTTTATGCCCCGCATATAATTGCGGATGCTTAGTTCTATAAAAGAACACACAGTCTTATAAAATCTCAAAAGACAGGAGAAGTGAGAGGGTGGCACGGTAAGAAAGTCTTTGCTGTAATCCGTATGAAACTTCCACCAATATTTCACCACGTGCAGTAATGAAGCTCCCCTATGGGCATGCACTCACCAGACACCAGCAATTATACAGCCTTTCAATATAGACAATCTTTTCCATTCTTCCCCTGCTCCTCTGCTTATCTCCACCAGATGTCAGTATTGAACAACGAAGCTCCCAGAAATATGTAAAAGGAAATGGAATGTCCACATAGTGTGATCCCGTTTTACTTATTTATTGATTCCAAAACCCCCCCCAAAAAACAAGTTATGCGTACCAAAATAACACAAAACAGAAGCATGTAAATAAAGTGCACTGTGCCTTAATGGTTCTGGCCGCCGAAAGGGCTCCAAGGCATCCGCTATGTACACCGACGGATGGCTTCCTGGATGCTCGGCTGGTTGGAACGCTCGCTGAGGCGCAGATGTCACTTCCAGTAGGTTACGACCCTGACGCATTTTGTCATATCCTGACTTCGTCTGAGGGTGTGACCTACCTACCGGAAGCCAGCTTTTATGTGTGTCCCTCGGCCTGACGACCAATCAGAAACACTGCATTCCTGATGTACATCACAAGGACCCAATCCTTCGCGCTGTACACCGCACATTTGACTATATCAAGAATACATTTGCTGGTATATTTCGGCAAGGACTTTTAAATGGTAAAACGACTATGAATAATTAATTAATAGCACTACATACATGATATTCAATATAAGTCAAAGTTGAGAATAAAAAGGCTGAATTAATTCAATGTCTGGTACAGCCACCTATATATTAAAAACTGATCATATATAGCATAAATAAATCGAAACATATATATAACAAGAAACATAATTAAAAAATTACGATTACAAATTATGGTTAAAAATTATTCATTATTCCTTGAGAATTTCATCTTTAAAAAAAAAATCAAAAATCTGTGGATACATGAGAATGGCTCAATGTGTCCGGGTGGTGGCATAAGACGATAATGGAAGTCCCGCATACGTGAGTACACGGTAACACCTCCTGAAAAGTGATCAAAACCCTGCCGTCACTCATCAAACCACTCCAAATCCACCATCGCGGGATCTCGATGGGCATAAATTTCTTCGATACTTGATCGGCTGGCCATCCTACCATGTATGGCTGTTCCCTAATTAATTTATACCCATTTATTAGTTAGGTCACGCCCTCAGACGAAGGGCGCGTGTTCTTTTATAGAATTAAGTGTCCGCAATTATATGTGGGCATAAAAAAGCGCTGCTACAATATTTTGAAGGAACATTTATTTGTGAACTTTTTTATATTGTCTTTTACATATGATTTTTAAATATAGTAGCTGCTTAAAGGTACATTACCTGTATGATTTGTAAACCACAAAGTATCATTCCAAAAGCAGAGTGGTGTTATGTAGAGTGCAGTTTGTACATCTATATTTTTTCATTTTTTGAAGGTCTCAAAAATGTTTCAAAATTGTCCGACATGTCTGCCATAATGTCGCAGTCATGATAAAAATCACAGATCACGCCATTACTAGTAAAAAAATAAAAATAATAATAAAAATGCCATAAAACTATCCCCTATTTTTTAGACACTATAACTTTTTGGCAAATCAATAAATATACGCTTATTGCAATTTTTTTACCAAAAATATGTAGAAGAATACGTATTGACCTAAACCGAGGGAAAAAAACGTTTTTATCTTTTGGGGATATTTATTATAGCAAAAAGTAAAAAATAATGCATTTTTTTTCAAAATTGTCACTATTTTTATTTATAGTGCAGAAAATAAAAACCACAGAGGTGATCAAATACCACCAAAAGAAAGCTCTATTTGTGGGAAAAAAAGGACATCAATTTTGTTTGGGAGCCACATTGCACAACCGTGCAATTGTCAGTTAAAGCGACTCAGTGCCGAATCGCAAAAAGTGCTCTGGTCTTTGGCCAGCCAAATGGTCAGGGCTGAAGAGGTTAATTCAACCACTAGCTTACTGTTCGTGTTTATTAAGGGTTGTGTCTTACCGATACAATGCTCCTATCTTGATAAAAGTTTTATATTTAACTTTAACTAAATTCCTGGTTATTGTAACCTCCTTACCTGACACCTCCCTATACCCCAACATAGTGGTCCTGATAAGGGGTTTTCCGGTTCATGGCACACTAACCATGTATCTAAAGGTATATTGTTGATATCTCATTGATTTCTCTTTAAAATCCTTTCTTCCTCTCTTACTCTATCTTCATTCTAGTACTGATCTTGTCTCCTTGTTACCATCTCCTATTGCATTTACGAGGATTGCAATATACATTTTGTAGCTTACTCTGCAGGGCCTAGACCAATAATGCTTTAAATCAAGTAAGGAAGCCTTTTTTGACATGACAGATAGGTTAACAGACCCGGGAAGGAAGATATTTGTTCCTCAAAGGCACATACTGTGGAACACCCATCACATTAGCAAATTCCTACTTTTCTAATACCTCTCACCTAACGTTTAGTCAACGCGTAATATGGGAACTAGAGGGGTTTGCGTTGGGTTGCTTCATACTAGGAGGGGATTTTAAAATACCCTTGAACCTTACAGTTGACACCCCATCAGGGAAAACCTGTATGCCATATAGAGTCCTTACAAAAAACACTTCTATAATCCCTCCAATTGGTAGATTCCTGGTGTTTTCTCCAACCAGAGGGCAGAGATTTCATATTCTTTTCTGCCCCACACAACCGCTACTCGCGCATTGACTACCTTTTTATTACCCAGAGGGGCTTACCACCAGTAACAGATGCCAACATAGGGATCCAATCTATTTCAGATCCCGCCCCTATTTTCCTGAAAGTTGACTTGGCTAATATCGCTCCCAAGTCTCCTACTTGAAGATTGAACTCTTCCTTGCTAACCGGCCCCATGTTTCTTATCAAAATGCTGCACAATTTACAGATTATTTCAGACACAATGAAACCCCCGATATGGATCCACTGATGATTTGGGAAGCACATAAAAGCATTTTCAGAGATGAGGTAATTAAAATAGGATCCCAATGCAAAAGGGAACTGGAAAAAGAAATCAAGCATTTAAAAGAAAATATTTTTAGTTTAGAATCCTTACACAAACAATCTCTGACTATCCAATCAGCACGGGAACTACGAGATACTAGGAAAATACTACAGCAGATGTTAGAGGCTAAAACTAAACATCTCTTATTTTTTATAAAAAAGTCAAATCAGGCGAGGTAGATCCCTGGCTAGAGCACTGAAGGAGCCCCACATCACACAAAACGTTAAAGGTAGCAAAAAAAAGGATGGGTCCATAGATATCACCACAAAAGCGATCGCAAATCGCTTCCACACCTTTTACACTAATTTGTACAATCTTCCACAACAACACAAACCAACTGAGTTACAAGGGAACAGGACACAAATTATTCAGGGCTAACTGCATAAAAGTGGACTTCCTGCCTTAGCTTACCTAGACGTGGCACAATTGGAAGGACAGATAGTTGCCTCAGAAGTCCAAAATGCCATAGGTGACCTAAAACCAAGGAAAAGTCTGTGTCTGGGTGAGCTTACTTCTATTTACTTTAAGATATTTGTTGATATATTAACATACCCCCTCGCAAAGGCACTGAACTCTCTGTCTGAACCACAAGAGGTACCACCAGATTTTCTGTCAACATTCACCATGGTCATACCCAAATCTAACAAAGACCCTCTAGAATGCTCCAGTTACCGTCTTATCTGTTTTGTTGAATCTGAATGTTAAACTCTTAGCAAGGATCCTGGCCAGTAGCTTGAGACCTTTACTCCAAGACTTAATTGGTCCTGAGCAGGCAGGCTGTCAAGGAAATGGTCGTGGAAGTACTTGCAATCTTGCCAGTAGACGCTTGGACCAAAATGTATTGCCATTTGAAGTCAAGAGGATGATTAATGCAATAGCCCTTGAACCGGCATTACCAGACTTCTATAGAATCCACCCGGTATTCCACGTTTCACTTCTCAAACCAGTTGTTCCCAGCCCCTTTTCAGAATTACCACCACCTCTAGTGTCAGTGGATTTTGAAGAAGAATTTGAAGTGGAAACCATCATGTATTGCAGGAATAGGCAAGTCTAGTACAGTGGGGTAACTAGAACCCTCAGGGCCCCGATGCACGAAACCATGGAGCCCCCCCCCCCCCCCCCCCGAACTCCAGACCAAAGCTCTTTTCTCCGAGCCCGATGGTGGAACACCAGGCCCGGTCCCAAGTGGGTGGCTGCATATAAAGGAACCGATTTCTCCATTCCCCCCGCTTCTCTTCCTCTCCCACCCACAGGCATTTAGCGGCTACAGGAGGAAAATGGAGAGATGGGTTCCTCTTTGTCTGTGTTTCACAATCTTTTTCCAGTCAGGGCACCTTGAAGTATACACCTAGGTGAATGGGGCTGCACTCCAACCCTCCTGCAACTGTGTGCATTGCATGCAGTTGCAGCATAGTGATGATGCATTTAAGGGGTTAAAACAGGTGGTCAGTAGGCAACATTTTGCCTTTCTACCGGCTGTCAAATGCCTCTGAAAAGTGATCTGAGCATGGATCGCTTTTCGGAGGAACAGCATTTTACATAAAATGTGCATACATGCATATAAACACACATATATATAGACACACACACACATAATACACACACATCTACTATATATATATATATATATATATATATATATATATATATATATATATATATATATATATATATACACCGTATTTATCGGCGTATATCACGTGTACTTTTTTCCCCTTAAAATCAGGGGAAAATCGCGGGTGCGTGTTATACGCCGATTCTCCACCATTTTGGAACCCCTAGGCGGCTTTCAGCGAGCGAAAGCCGACGAGAGCGGTAAAAAGCTGCAAGTAAAACTGACAAGGCTGAAAATGACACTGACAAGGGTACAACGATGGACAAGGCTGCATGACAAGGCTGCAATGATGGACAAGGCTGTATAGGACAAGGCTGCATGACAAAGCTGGATATGACACTGACAAGGGTGCAATGATGGACAAGGCTGCATGACAAGGCTGCAAATGACACTGACAAGGCTGCAATAATGGACAAGGCTGCAGATGGACACTGATAAGACTGCATTCATGGGCATTTAAATGTAATTTTTTTTCCCTTAAGCTTCCCTCCTAAAAGTTTTTTTCCCATAACCTCCCTGGCGGTATGATTTTTTTCGATTTTCGGTGCTGAAAGCGGTACCATTATTTTGCATGGAAATTTGGCATTTTATATTGTAGACCTGCAATTCTTAGGAATAACTCTTCCCGGGTATGATAGTAGTTTGAAACACAAAATCATAAATTATAATATAATAAATAACTATAAATAATTATAACAAATAATAATATAATAATAAAATATTCAATAATGTAATCAAATCAAAAACACTGAAATTTGCTCAGTTGCAGAATTGTCGCTGTCATATATATATATATATATATATATATATATATATATATATATATATATATATATATATATATATATATATATATATGCACATATGCACGCACATATAAACCAGTGGCAGCTGGTGCTCACAGCCCCTCCTGAGCCGTACAATGCCGCGTGCCCTCAACATGGGGGGTGCTTTGGGGAAGGGGGGCACTGCGGGCCCCCCCACCCCAAAGCACCTTGTCCCCATGTTGATGAGGACAAGGGCCTACCTACTACCCTGGCCGTTGGTTGTCGTGGTCTGCGGACGGGGGGCTTATCAGAATCTGGGAGCCCCCTTTAATAAGGAGGCCTCCAGATCCTGGCCCCCCACCCTATGTGAATGAGGATGGGGTACATGGTACCGCTACCCATTCACCTGACTGATAAAGTGTTAATAAAAAAAACACAACACAGGTTTTTAAAGTAGTATATTAGACAGCTCCGGGGGTCTTCTTCCGACTTCAGAGGTCTTCTTGCCGGGCTTCTCTGCTATCTTCTGCTCTTTTATCGCTCTTTTACTAGCGGAGCAGCCCGGCTTTCTTCTTCGTTGTCGCCGCCGTCCGGGTTCTTCTTCCAACTTCAGGGATCTTGTCCCGCTCTTCGTTTCTTCTGCCAGGCCTCCGCTATCTTCTTCCAGCTCTTTTACTAGCATTGGCCTTGATCTTCTGTCGCTGTCGCTGTCACCGTCTTCTTCTTCTTCTTCTCTTCTTCTAATTTCTCCTTCCAATTTTGACACGGCGCTCTCTCCGGCCGCAATGCCAGGGACGTGTTGAGTGGCGACTTATATGGGCATAATGGGCGGGGTCACCGGCTGATGTCACATGGTGACCCCACCCCTTATGATGTCACAGTCCCAGCATCCCGGGACTGTAAAATCATAAGGGGTGGGGTCACCATGTGACATCACTCGCTGCCCCTGCCCCTTATGCCTATATAATTCGCCGCGCAACGCGTTCCTGGCATTGCGGCTGGAGAGAGTGTTGTGTCAACATCGGAAGGAAGAAGAAGAAGAAGGCGGTGACAGCGACAGAGACAGAAGACTGGGCTAACGCTACTAAAATATCTGGAAGAAGATGGCGGAGGCCCAGCAGAAGAAACGAAGAGCGGGACAAGACCCCCGAAGTCAGAAGAAGATCCCCGGATGGCGGTGACAATGAAGAAGAAAGCCGGGCTCCTCCGGTAGTAAAAGAGCCGTAAAAGAGCAGAAGATAGCAGAGGAGCCCAGCGAGAAGACCCCCGAAGTCGGAAGAAGACCCCTGGAACTGTCTAATAAACTACTTTAAAAACCTATGTTGTTTTTTTTAACAGGCGGTAGTCCATTTTTGTACTTCCTTGGGTATCACCATTAGACCCAGGTAACGGCATTATAGCATATGAACCATGGTATCTGTTTCTTTGTTATCTACTGATTTGACGTTATTTCTTTTTCTATTTTTATTTTCCTTTATATTTGTACAATGGAACTGTATATGTTACATGTGCTATGAGACAATCATCTCTGTTCACCATTTGTTTGTAATGAAAATCTTTAATAAAAATCTATTGAGAAAAAAAAAACCTATGTTGTTTTTTTTATTAACACTTTTTCCCTCAGGTAAATGGGTAAGGGTACCATGTACCCCATACTCATTCACATAGGGTGGGGGGTCGGATCTGGGGCCCCCCTTATTAAAGGGGGCTCCCGGATTCTGATAAGCCCCCCGCCCGCAGCCCCCGACAACCATGAGTTGTATTGCTGCTCATATTCTCACAGAGTTCTCACAAACTGATTTCTTCATTATTTATCCTCATCTCATGAATAATATTGTACTTTTTAAAAGCCCGATCTCCATAAATAATGTTTACAATTATTTTTTATATTCATCTTTTAGCATTTTTTATTTCATCAAGATTTATTTTACCTTTACTTAAAAAAAAAATTCTAGTGATCTCCATATAATTAGATTTTTTGGAGTGTCAAGTTACCACAATAACATTATTATCTTATATTTTTTTTTATTAACCTCAAGGAGGTTGTTGTCCCTTGTTAATTTGACATTGTCTTTTTTAAATGTACCAGCCTACTTACAAACAAACTGTCCTTTTTGAATAAAAACAAATAGGGAAATATTTTGTGAAAATAAAATATCCATTTATTCTGGGTAACAAAATAAAGAGGAAGTTAGCGCTGCATACATTTTTGTAATTTGCAAAGCCTTTTAGCCCCCATGGCACACATCAACAAGTCTGTGGAAAAGAAAATTGTAAGCTTGAGGAGTCCATATAATAGGGAGCACAATCTGGTCCAGGAATCCCAGAGATCAGGACCAGCAGCAGATGACATATCTGTCCCCAGGCTGTGGTACTACCACAGCCTGGGTCTTCTGTCAGACCAGACTGAACCCAGGCCATCACTTTCTTATCTTCCCTGCAGACTTCCCAGCAGCCTTCCCTGCAGCTTTCTCTGCAGCCTTCCATGGTAGCTGTGGCTCTGGTGGTGGACTTGTGGCAGGAGGAGGAGGAGGATAGGCTTGCTCAGATATGTGGCTGTTCTCAGTCAGCTGGCCCCTCAACCCCTTCTGAAGGGCAACATAAAAAATTCCCTCACAGAGGAGGTATTGGCCCTTCTCCAATTCCAGCACCCTGGTGGCTAGATAGCAGCCATAGGCCTCTTCAGCATTGGGGGGCTCCAGCCAAGCCTCACGAGATCACGTACAATAATGGGATTTCGAACAGCGGAGCCAACCTGATGCAGTTCAACTTTACAGTTCATCATTCATCTTTGCTGTAAGACAATACGCAAGACAAAAACACTAATATCAACCTAAACTCTTATTATCTTATCCCAATATAGGCCTCAATCTTGAAGAAGTATAGACCACTGTGATGGGCCAAGTTCAAATTTTTCCTTCATTTAGCATGCTTGCCACTTCCGTTCTTTCATCCTCCACACACAGATTGTACGTACGACACATGTATTTATATATACTGTGCATGCGTGAAACTCCACCTGCGTCGCTGCCCCTGACGTTCTTTTTCACGAATATTCCCCGGCCCTTCTCTCTTCAGTGCGCAGTATGAGCAACCTGGCAGAGGCACAGGTGGTTGGAAATGATTCCAGTAGCGAGGAGGAAAGCCCGGAGCCCAAAATGTCCTGATCCAGGAGGAGGAGATTTAAGGCCTCCAACATGGCCTTTGAAGAAATGGTTGAGATGGTGGACATCTTGCAGAGGAAGGATTTTGATGGTAAACATAGACTGTACATCCAGCCGAATTTGCCCAAGGCCAAAATCATGACAACGGTTGTGAAGACTCTGGAGCAGAATTTTGGGGTACGACGCTCCAAAGACCAATTAAGGAAATGTTGGTCCAACCTTAAACTGATGGAGCTGGATCAGTATAGAAGAATAAAGAAGGTGCTTCAAAAAAGTAAGTACTTGTCGTGCTTTCATGTTCGTGGGCACAGTAATCGTTCATAGGAAACATCGTTCGTTTGCAAATAAATACAATGTTTTTAGCTGATACAGGGTTTTAACTATATTTGGTCATGCTAATTTGTCTTATTAAAAGAAGTTTAGGACATTGTTATCTAGATGTCATTGAAACTAGAATAAATTGCAAACTTGATTCAGTGGAATGTAAGGAGAGGTCACTCAGCAGCTGTTTACACATCTGGACTCAGGAGCATTAGTGTGGCTCACCAGAGAACATTTTTTAGGGTAACCTACACAGGTGCTCCAGGGGATATTTGGGGTGTCTCCATCTGTGAAACTTGGCAGAAAAAGGTAAGCAGTCCAGCTTGGTTAAAAGGGAATTAATCATGTCTTCAACTTAGATCTCTGCCCAAATAGACAATTGTACACCACTTCCAAGCAATGTTTCATATTCCTATTTCTGGACTCAAATATCTGTGTGCTAAGTATACCGTTTGTTTCATTCTCATAGAAGAGAAAAGACTCGGAGGACACCACTGAGGACACCAGGTACCCCCCACATCGCCAACAAGATTGGGAAATCAGCCCAATCCCCCCCCCCCCCGAGGATCTGGAGGAAGGAGAGGTGAAGGAAGTGGATGAGATGGTCCCCCCAACAGGTTAGTGTCTGACACCCCAGCTTCAGGTAATCTATGTATGCCTGCATATTTTTAAATACATGTTTTTTAACCAATTTTTAGGTGATGTGTGGAACAGGAAGCGGAACCTTTCACTAGGGCCAGTGCCCAAAGGCTCATCCACAACATCATGCAGTGGAATTGGGAAATCGACAATATTCGAAATAGACTAAATATTATGGAACAGCAAATGAAGAACACGATAGATGTGTTGGGGAGAATCTAAATTTTTGGCTAATCACATCCAGTTTTACTATTTTGGACTCCCAAAAAAAATTTTTGTTTGTGTAGCGCTGACATCCTTGCTCATTAATGTGTGGTTTCATGCTATAATCAAAAGTCTATGGACATTTCTATGGCTTAGTATTTAGCGCCATCTACCGGCCTGATACTAAACTTGAATTTTTATTGCTTTGAAGACAGCACAAAAAACATATTCAGGAAGTGACTGTTGTTTTGATCAGAAGGTTGACCCTTTTACCCAGGAGGCTTGATGACCTACCCATGAACATTTTCTCTGGCAGTGCATGCTGGGTAGGACATAAAAGGACCCTGAGCGGCCATTTTAGCTCTCTTGGGATCGCATGGCCAGCCTGTGAGGATTTGTGTGAAGGTCCTCCCGGAGACAGGGACGCAAATCTCACTTGTTTGTGCGATTGATCTGACAGTGCCAGAGAGACAGTGACTGGATTGGAGAGATCCAGAGACACTTGTTTTTAGCATCGAAGGACCGGGCTCACCCAGCGGAGCAGAACAGAGCGACGGGGTCAGCTGATGGAGAAGCAAGCTGCAGTCACCGGACCAAAGCTACTACACAGAGCTCCAATCCAGTTGGTGAGCAGGTCACAGCCCATAGTTTAAAAGCTTTCACACGCAGTTAGACTTATACACAGGCCTTACTGGGATTTATAGTTCCACGGAGGAGGAGCAGAGCAACTGACACTGAGCAGGCTTGAGGCCTACCTACTCTGATATCCCAAGCCTTGTAGTTTAAGTACTGAAGTTATTTCAGGAGCACCTTTACCTCAACTTAATTTACTTTAACTTGTGGATTATAAAATCACAAGGAATTATTTTAGCTAGCGAAGACAAGAACACCAAAGACCAAGTAGTTTAAGTGAGATCTCACGCATAGCTTAAAAAGTAAGGGGAGCTCCCAGGCTATATATATATATATATATATATATATATATATACATTTTGTATTATGTTATATTTAAATATATTGTGCTGTCGTCCTACGTTGGGAGGACAGCACAATTCCTGTAATCACCTGTGTAAATATTTAGCAGTAAAGATATTTCTGGTTAAGTATTCAGTTGTGTGGCTTACTGTTTCTTCCCACCAGGTGAAGCCAGTGGATCCTGAGGGTACAATACAGGTACTCTGCATTGTTTTATATTGTACTGTATTACATTGCACCACAGCTGTGCCAAGGGGACTGAGTCAAGTTAGTGGGGTTTCTTGGTAGAGTGCAGGCCCAATCTAATCAGCAGCTCCTTCGGGGGTTTAGTGCTACATTTGTACATTTTAAAAGCCAAATTTTGAAGATGCACATGGTGTGTCAACATGTGCTATCTGCTATCAGGGGATCTCAATGTACGTGTTTTGTGGGTGCAACCCCTTCCTCGCAACTTTAGTAGGTGAGAGTAAGGGGTTGCACCCCCAAAACACGTCCATTGATCCCCCATGATGGGAGATAGCACATGTTGACATTACCTATTTGGACTCCCAATTCATGTGCATCTTAAAAATTGGCTTTTACGGGGTGACATCACTCCATCTGATGAAGGCAATATCCAGACATTTTTGACACTATAATGTCTCATATTGCCTTCAGTTTTATACGTTGAACTTTGTAAGTTCCAGAGTTGTGTATGTTATGTTTTAAAACATGCCTGTCTGTTTAAAAACAACATTTTAGAAAAAAAAAATTACATTTTCTAAATGCACATTGAACGCACATGTGCACAAAAATTTTGAGAAATAACAATGAGTGGCTTCTTCTTTCAATGCTCAATACAAGTAATTTTGTGCTTACAGTGACAGTGGGGCTTATTTAATAAAGGAAAATCCACTTGGCACTAAAAGTGCACTAGGAGAACCTAGGAGACAGCCAAAAAGAAAAGCAAGCAATAAAGAAATTTCTAGATTTTATCTGATCATTTTTTTATTAATAAAAAAATAGACATTTTCTGGCATTGCAATGGCCCCCCTACCCATAAAATAATTAACATATTTCTCCATAACTTTACCGGCAGCTTTGGGGTGCCAAGCCAGTATGGCTAGTATCCAGGCCCGTCAAGGAATGGTCTGTAATAAGTCTGGCCTCAGGCCCAACTGAGGCTAGATAATTCAATTATTTTTTTCTTAAATAATTGTGCAGTATGCAGCAACATAGAATGACATGGTTGATTTTGTAGTCCGCCATATGGATTGCTGTCAGAAACAGGCAGAACCGGCTGCCCATTATCCCAGAGGTATTCTCAATGACTCCTCTCGCTCTGGCCAGCCGGTAGTTAAAAACCCCCTTCTACGGGTGAGGGTCCTTTGGGGGAATGGCCTCATCAGGTGCTCGCCCAGACCGAAGTATTCGTCTGCAATAAAGACAAAGGGGAGTCCTTCCACGTTATCCGCATCAGGTGGCAATGCCAGGCCATCAGTCTGGAGACGCTGGTAAAACTCCGTCTTGGCGAAGACTCCTTCATCTGGCCATTCTTCCCCACGTCCACATAGAGGAACTCATAGTGTGCTGACACCACCACCATTAACACTACACTATT
Organism: Lithobates pipiens; assembly: GCF_037356315.1. Taxonomy (NCBI): domain Eukaryota; kingdom Metazoa; phylum Chordata; class Amphibia; order Anura; family Ranidae; genus Lithobates; species Lithobates pipiens. Next base: position 181,451,007 of record NW_027507785.1, read on the forward strand.
ATAGTTATAATAGTAAGACCCTGAATGGGGTGGTGGCACAATGTGGACATGCTTCCCATCTATAGCCCCTCCACAGTTGGGAAAGTCCCAACAGTCAGCAAAATGGGAGGCCACATTCTGCCATTCCTGTGGCGTTGAAGGAAACTGTGGAGTCAAACAAGTACTTTTGCACATAACATTGCAAGCAGATTACACAAAAAACATTATTACAGGGGCGTGTCCGGCGCGTGACCAAGATGGACGCCTGAACTCAGAGCTCTCCACACTGACGGCGCGAAACAGCGGCTTACAGCGACACCCGGGAATTATTTCTCCACAGATTGACCGGAGCTTTTACTGCAAGGCAGAGGAGAGATGTCCCTCAAACGAAAAGAGGACAGGATCCCTCGGAAAGCTGACGGAGTTCATGTATCAGCCGTTCACACGGCGCAGTCAAAATGGCGCCGAGGCCCCGTCCCGCTGCGGGTTGAAAATAGCAGCTGCTTCTTCCCATCAAGGAGAGAACATCTCCACACATCACACCGCACTGGTAAGTGCCAATACCGGAGGAAACTATACATCACCCCCAGGTACGCCGCTGGCTAACAGTCCAGCGAAATCTAAGATGAGACTAGATAGCGGCTTACCTCAGGATAGTGTCCAGGCCACTACCATGCCCTATGTCTTCCCTCAGCAGAGCCCACAACCGGACGCCATTGCCTCCTTCCCCACAGCAGGTCAGGCAGTCATGGACACCACTCTCAAGGAGATGCTGATGTCCCTTAGGAGCTCTTTACAGTCTGACATGCTCTCCCTTATGCAGAACTTTAGTACCAGCATCAATGCACTAGAGGACAGAGCCACACAGCTTGAAGCTAACATGGGAGATGTCACTATTACTATAAATGACATGATTGATGCCCAAGAAGCACAGGCCCAAGAAACGTGCTGGATTAAGGACAAAATCGCAGATTTAGAGGACAGGGCCAGACGCAACAACTTTAAGATCCGTGGAATTCCTTAATCTGTTCAAACCACTGAGTTACCTTTATTTGCAAAAAACCTTCTTAAAGCTGTACTCCCTGATGCGAAAGGCATTGAACTAGTTATTGATCGTATACATAGGCTGCCTAAGCCCTCCTTCCTCCCAGATGCTGTGCCTAGAGATGTCATCCTCAGGGTGCACTTTTATCATATTAAGGAGCAATTTATGCGCATAGTAAGAGGACTGCCCTCTCTCCCTGACCCTTATGGGCACCTACAAGTGTATGCGGATCTGTCTCAACACACCTTAAGCAGACGCAGACAACTCAACACTATCACTAAAGCGCTACGCAACAATCAAATCCAGTATCAATGGATTGCCCCATCCAAAATCTCTATTCAACACGAGGGATCGAAACACCTGGTCCATTCGCTGCAGCAAGGACTGCGACTCCTGCGCAACTGGAACATTGTTCCTTCTCATAGTGAGGCAACTCCTATGGATCAGAGCAATACAGGGGCCATGTCTCCTCAATCTCTTCCGCCAAGACCCCGCAGGAACCAACCCCCTACCTAGGGTCCCGGATGTACGATTACTGCATGCCGATTCGGTGTGCCTTCTGCTCTCACTCACGCTCGGTACAAAAACTCTTTACCCCCAGTTAGTGTTTCCTAGCACAGGGTGCTAAGGTTTGTTCTATTGGAAACACTTTTTCATTGGTCTCTTTTTTATTTTATTTTTTATTTTATTTTATTTTTTTCTACTGCCACTGTAAGCGGCCGCAGCACGGCCCTCTGGTTAATTACCAGGCAGTAATTAGTCGCATCTAGAGGCTCAGACACGTGCTTTTTCTGCTTTGATCCAACCGATTTTACCCTTTTGTTTCTTCTGTGTGGCTTGTTTTTCCCTTTCTCTTATCCTCTCCCAGCAGGCTTACCACAATATCTATACTACCTGGTGAAAGTGTCCACATTCCCGTCCACACTTCGTGCTGATCAACTATCAAGTTTTCTTCGGAAGCATCCCTTGCAACCGCATATAATCTTCACTTGGACTCACCTCTCTTTTCTACGGTACTTCAGGTAACTTTACAGCTACTACAGCTTCTCCCGACCTGACCTGCAAACATGACCATCAAATTTGTCTCCATCAATGCTAAAGGATTAAATCATCCTGCCAAGAGGTCCTCTCTATGGTCACTCGCCAAGCAAACCCAATGTGATATTTTATGTGCACAAGAAACACACTTCTTGTCTAGCCATCCTCCTTCTTGTACAAACAAAAACTTTAGTACAATCTACATGGCCAATGCTACCTCCAAAAAGAAAGGAGTTCTTATTGCCATTCGCGATACTCTCACATACCAATTCACCCAGGTTACCCTGGACCCCGATGGTCGATACATCATTTTAACTTGCACGATCAATACTATTCGTTACACTATTGTTAACTCCTATGCTCCTAACGTGCACCAAGCACGATTCCTACATAAGCTTCATAAGAAAGTAACTGCAGTTCAACAAGGAGCAGTGATATGGTGTGGAGATTTTAACTGCACCCCTGACCCTGCCCTGGACTCCTCTATCCGCACCAAAAGACCCAGACCGGCTCTGAATCCCCTTCTCTCCCGCTTTCGTCTGTACGACGTTTGGAGATGCTTACATGCTGATGAAAAAGACTTTACTTTTTTCTCTTCCTGCCATAACTCTTACTCGCGTATTGACCTTTTTCTAACAGATCCTTGGACTCTTCAGAAAATTTCTTCTTCTACTATTCACCCCACAACGTGGTCAGACCATTCTCCGGTTAGCATTACTAGTGAGGACTCAACTAAAACCCCTCCGGCCTATTTATGGAGACTTAACGCTAGGATCCTGCAAACAGACCCATATAAAGACCTGTTACGTGAAAACTTATTAGCTTTTTTCTCGCAGAACAAAGACTTAGTTACTGACCCTCATGTGCTCTGGGCATCCCACAAAGCGTACATGCGGGGCTTGTTAATTCAATATGGAACTAGAGATAGAAGACGTAGGAGGCAGCGTTTAGATGATATCCTTGCCAAAATCCAAAACACTGATTCCATGAACAAACAGCATCCCACTCTGGCACTCAAAGCCCAACTGACCTCCCTCAGACTTGAACTCAGAACTTTATTACTAGAAACCCATGACAAAACACAAAAACGCTTTAGAATGAAATTTTTTGCTGAGGGCAATAAACCCGGTAAATTACTTTCGCATCAGGTCAAAGGCCCTGTATCCAAATCTACTATACCCTACTTGCTCCACCCTGTCACCAATTCCAAATTGACTAACCCTCAATCTATTGCCAATGCTTTTAGCGAATATTACAGCGGCCTATACAATCTCGCTGATGATATGACACTACATCAACCTCAACCCTCCCAAATTCAGGCCTTCTTACAATCAGTCAATCTTCCCCAATTGACCCCTCAGCAACTAGAACAACTAAATGTCCCACTTACCCGAGACGAAATTAGAAAAGCTATCCATACTTTACCCAATAATAAAGCCCCTGGACCGGATGGTTTCGTAGGTGAATACTATAAGCAATTCGACTACGTGCTCCTTGAACACTTAACCAATGTTTTCAATTCCGCTGCCTCCTCCGCCTCCTTTCCTCAGGAAATGCTTAAAGCTTTGATTGTTACAATACCGAAGCCAGGGAAGGAACCAAACCTACCACAGAATTTTCGTCCTATTTCTCTTTTAAATCATGATGTTAAACTATATGCGAAAGTGATCTCATCTAGACTGCTTGACATATTGCCATTGTTAATACACTCTGACCAATCTGGTTTTGTCAAGGGTCGCCAGACCTCTGATGCCACACGGCGTATGATCAACATCATTCATCACGCAGCGACCCATCGAGTGCCTTCTCTGCTCCTTTCTTTGGATGCGGAGAAGGCATTCGATCGGGTTCATTGGCAATACCTAAAACTTACCCTAGAAAAATTTGGATTTCGAGGTTTTATCCTCTCTGCAATTCTAGCACTGTATTCTACCCCCTCAGCCCAAGTCTATTGTTTGTCTATGCTCTCTACACCATTTCCCATTACGAACGGCACGAGACAAGGCTGCCCTCTTTCGCCTCTGATATTCGATCTCATGATAGAACCCCTCGCAGCCAAAATTAGGTCCCATGATGCTATATCTGGTTTTCTCATTGGTAACGCTGACCACAGAATTAACCTTTTTGCGGATGACATTATTTTTGCATTGACTAACCCAGTCACTTCCCTGGCTTCAGTACAAAGTGTACTTGATGATTTCAGCTATGTCTCATATTACAAGGTTAACGCTTCTAAGTCTTATATCCTGCCAATAGCATTGTCTCAGCATCAACAAACAGTTTTGAAGAACAGATATCCTTATGCATGGTCCACAAACACTATCACTTATTTGGGTATAAAACTTACCGCACACACTACAGCATTATATCAAGCTAATTACTTACCCCTCCTAAATACTCTACCTATAGAACTGAATAAACTCTCCAAACTGTCGCTCTCCAGCGCAGGTAGGTTAGCTGCCTTTAAGAGGATCTTACTTCCACAGCTTCTATATCTCTTCAGATCCCTGCCCATCCCAATACCCATGTCTTTCTTCGCACGGACACGATCCCTTCTCAAACACTTTGTGTGGCAAGGTAAAAGACCGAGAGTAACCCAAACAGCCCTTATTAAACATAAATTAGCTGGAGGCATGGGTTACGTCGATATACAGGACTACTATATGGCGGCTATCTTAGCACAGATGAGAGAATGGTTCTCTCCTAACCCCCTTAATCAATGGAGCTCTATTGAAGCTTCTCAAATCCCCGGTGGCAACTTAACAGTCTGGCTCCTAAGCTTTCCCTCTTTATGTAAATTGGACAAGCATATATCCCCGACTGTCCGTGCATCCATTAAAGCATTCCTATATCTCCTTACGAACTTACCCACTCCAACCGCTTTCTGTACAGTGCCCATACCAATCGAAATCCTTAACTTGCTCATACCTAACATACAAATAGCTCCCTGGAAAAAAAAAGGTATAGCACATATTGGAGACTTATACTCTTCTGAATTTCTCCATCCATTCCCCACACTACAGCAAGCTTTTTCGCTCACCTCAAAGGACTATTACACATACCTTCAAGTTTCACACTGTCTGCTCAGACACCCATATACGCATCTTACCTTGCCCACGAAAATTTGGCAGTATTTCACTAGCACTATGGCCCCCGTCAAAGGCATCTCACTTTTTATGCTTCGCTTAAAGATAAAAGCATCATTGATATTCTTCCTCCCATGCTTAAATGGGAGAGGGATATTGGTGTGTCCCTATCTCCACAACAATGGCAATGTGCATTACGTTCCATCTACAAAACTACGAAATCTGCTAACCTTTGGGAACTCACTTATAAACTTACCCTTAGATGGTATCTCACCCCTGCACGTATGAACTTGTACAATGATTCTTTCGACGTGCACTGTTGGAGACACTGCGGTGCACCTGGCACCCTCTACCATATATTTTGGGACTGCCCCCACGTTAAATTACTGTGGATAGATATTTTCCGCCTCATTGCTGAAGTAACCTGTATTCCCATTGAACCATCCCCGGCCTTAGCGATTTTGTCCATAGGCATAGAACAGTACCCCCACACACTTCAATATATTATCACGCAGATTCTACTAGCTACTAGATTGGTGATAGCCCGTAACTGGAAATCTCCCGCACCAATTTCCTGTACGGAAATTGTGCGCTTAGTACATACACATTGTGCATATGAACGCATGTATGCTGCAGCGGAAGGTTATTTACCTAAAATAACATCTCGTTGGAAAATCTGGGATGCATGGTTCACCAAATCACGTCCCTTATTCATATGAATTATAACTCTTTAGCTATTGATTCCTCCTTTCCATGTACTACATTGAGCCTGCTTCCCTCCCCCTCCTCTGCCTCCCCCCCATCCCCCCCCCTCCCTTTTTCTTTTTTTTCTTTTTTTCTCTCTCTCTCTTTTTGTTTGTTTTGTCCTATCATACTGTGCCTGATATTGCATGTTGGGTCGACCAGCAAGTACACGCACTCTAGATGCAGTGTTATCTAACTATTTGTTTATCTTAGCTAGCTAAAGTTTAACCACTACTCAATGTACATTACAATATTACTTTCTCAATATACTACTCTACAGATGGTACTTTTACTGTACGACATACCCTGTTTATATTGCCATCTTCCTTGCTGACTTTCTTATTATACCTACTGCGATGTCTACGCCTCTGGACACAGCAAGATCCCGTTTGGGGTGTCTAGAGGGGTAGCTTCCCCCCATCATACTCCTTCTCTGTTTGTATATAGTACTTGCAATATGAATAGGATATCTGCTTTCCATCCTAGATTTTCTCTAATTTTTGTTACACTGTAAGTTGTAATGGTGGTTGTTGTTATTTTGTTCTTTTTTTTTATATTACTCTGTACCTTTGCAAAAATACTAATAAAAACCTATTGAATCGAAAAAACATTATTACACAACATCAGTATAGCATTTATTTTAAGGAGTATTTAAAGACAAAAATATAAGGCCCACTTATTAGATTCCTCATCCCCTATGATGGCCCATTGATAAAATTGTATGGGGGGAGAGGGTTTGAGGTGATTTTGGGAGCCAAAAAAAGCCTCCAGCACTCTGCCTAAATTTAAGGACACACATAACATTTGGACACATTTTAGGGTGTGTTTCGGGGAAAGCAGTACAATGGAGCTGACAATATACATTGTTTAAGGGACTAGGCTATAGGTGTACATGGGCCCAGGATAGCATGCTGGGGAGGTTATTGAAGGCAAATATGCATGTAGGCCAAAAAAGGAGCATTAAAAGCTTCCAGCATGCATGAGGATAAAGGGAACATTCACAGCATATTCCAATTATGGTAATTAGGGAATGATGAAATAAATACAATACATTAGCAAACATTAAATACATATAATGTGAGGTTAAAAGAGAAAACTTACCTTAATATAGTCCTTCTGCAGGACCTGAATGATGACAGAACAGGTCTCTGGAATAATGATCCCCAGAGCTGCCTGTTGAAAACTTGAGGTCCTGCAGACTTCTCCCAGTCGCCAAGTACTGCAACGTGGCAACTAGCCTCTGCTCCAGATTGATGGATTGCATCATGCAGGTATGCTGCCTGCTGATATAAGGGGTGAGCAAAGCCAACATACGGAGAAAACGGGGTCCGTCATCCTGAGATAATTCCTGAAATCATCAGGATTATTTTTCCGAATGTCACAAAGCAAAGGCATATGAGAGAATTGGTCACGCTGGAGTAATCAATTCTTGGTCCATGAACTCCTCCTCGCCCTGTTCGTGGACTAGGCTGGGGTCAAAGTATGAACTCCAACACCAAGCCCCCACACAGCACAAACTCTACGACGAGTATGTACCCGCACCATGGTTTCAAAATGGTCAGCTGGTCAGAACAAACTTAACAGAACTCACTGATGAACAGCAAGGCCTGTGAAGATCTAGCTGAAAAACAGTAACGAGCGGACCAGAATGCACTGAAAAACAGATACGAACTGACTACATACACTCTGCTGCATATTTGGTGTCCATCGATTACACCCTTTTGGAACAAGGTTAGGGAAGTAATTACCTAAATCACAAAAACTAAACTCAACCTTAATGCTGCCTGTTGCTTACTCCATATAACAAATTGCACACTTAAAAAAATAAAACAATTCTTTATCCAAGCACCTTCTGAATGCAGCTAAATCCTTAATTCCAGTATTTTGGAAAACCTCCCAGATTCCATGCAAACAGGACTGTCTGCACAAATTGTCTGACATATGTGAAATGGAAGAAACATTAGCTCAGTCCAGCGATAATATAGATTGCTTCTGCAAGACATGGTCTTCTTGGTTCACCTTTAAATTCTCTCAGGATTATGAGTTTACAAATCCTGTCAACTATGAAAGTGTTTAAGATAGGAGAATCTTCTGACAGATATAGTTAACCTATCTCTTTTCAATGTATGAGCAATATTCAAAGATAGACATGTCTCATCTTAAGTAAGAAAGAAATCTGAATCTACTGCAAACTCATGAAAATGATCCAAAACACAAGGCCAAGTCGACCTGTCATTGGCTACACAGAATAAAGTGAAAAATCTGGAGTGGCCATCTCAGTCTCCTGACCTCAATATCATTGAGCCACTCTGGGGAGATCTCAAATGTGCCGTTCATGCAAGACAGTCCAAGAATTTACAGGACCTGGAGGCTTTTTGCCAAGAGGAATGGGCAGCTTTACCATCTGAGAAGATAAAGAGCCTCATCCACAATTACCACAAAAGATTTCAAGCTGTCATTGATGTGAAAGAGGGCAATACACAGTTTTAAAGAACTGGGGTAACCTGTTGATCGGGGTAATTTGGGTAGTTTGTGTTGTCATTATGATTTAAAAAGAGTAAACACAGTTGATTGATAATAAATGGCTTCAACCAAACACTAACCATGAGTTAAAGAAAGGGTTTTGTTATCATTCATATTCCCTGAAATTTGTCCAATAAATCATAAATTCTGCCTGGGTATGTAAACTTATGAGTGCAACTGTATATATATACCATTGGGTAGGGGTTGTAGCAAGCCCACTGGAAGGTGTCGTGGAGTCTTACTCTGAGCACACACGAGACAGGCAGCTATGAAGGCAGTAACATCAGCCCATAGACTAGGCCACCAGAATTGTTGGGAAATGGCCCAAATTAGTTGATTCTTCCCAGGATGGCCAGCTGCCTTGGGAGAATGGTAAGTCTGGAGCACAGCGGTACAGAGACTCTCTGGGACAAAGCAGCGGTCACAAGGTTTATCAGGAGGAGCATGGACCTGAGCAGCAAGAATGTTGTCAGCCAAAGAAGAAGTAAGACTGGTGCGAACCGTAGCCAAGATATCATCAGGAGGAATCATAGGAACCGGAACCGACTCCGACTTGGAAGTGGAGGAAAATTGTCGTGACAAGGCATCAGCCCTTACATTCTTAGTACCGGGTAAGAATGAGACAATGTAATTAAAGCTTGACAAGAAAAGAGCCCATCGTGCCCTTCTGGGAGAGAATCGCTTAGCCTCAGACAAGAATGTAAGATTCTTATGGTCAGTAAGAATAAGAACAGGCACAGTGGTACCTTCAAGGAGATGTCTCCATTCTTTCAGGGCTAAAATGATCGCCAACAGCTCTCTGTCACCAATCTCATAATTGCACTCAGCAGGTGACAATTTCTTGGAAAAGTAGCCACACAGATGCATAGCGCTCTCAGAGTTAGGATGTTGAGACAGAAGGGCACCAACTCCAGTCTCAGAAGCATCAACTTCTAGGATAAAACACAACGTAGGATCTGAATGTGCCAACACAGGAGCAGAAACAAAGGCAGCCTTGAAAGTCTCAAAGGCCTTAATGGACTACGGAGACCAACTCTGTGGGTTACCGTCCTTTCTGGTCATATCAGTAAGAGGCTTGACCAGAGATGAGAAGTTACAAATAAACTTCCGATAGTAGTTGGCAAAGCCCAGGAAAGGCTGCAGAGAACGTAAACCCATGGGTCGAGGCCACTGTAGGACTGCTGAAAGTTTCTCTGGGTCCATCAAAAAAGCAGCAGTGGAAATGACATAGCCCAGGAATGTAACCTATTAAACAAAAATCTGCGAGGTGAATGGATCAATCAATTCACCCGTAGAAAAAACAGCGCATAATACTTCATAAAACAAAGAAAAAAATTATATGTGATTTGTGCTAATACGAACTATGGAGAAAACATTTATATCTTCCCAAATGCAGTCATACACACTAAGTATTGCCCATGAGCATTTGGGAAGGTATGACTGCATTTGGGAAGATATAAATGTTTTCTCCATAGTTCGTATTAGCACAAATCACATATAATTTTTTTCTTTGTTTTATGAAGTATTATGCGCTGTTTTTTCTACGGGTGAATTGATTGATCCATTCACCTCGCAGATTTTTGTTTAATATTTTCTAGTGGTTTTATTGATTTAATACCTTTTAGAACAGCTGCTCAAATTCCACAGTTCCCAGGTAGAAAGCATATTCTTTGATGCTAAGCGCCTTTCATTTGCATGGTTAACGGGCGGAGGTTATCCTAAGCAAAGGTACACAGTTGTTCAGGAATGTAACCTGTTTACGATGGAACTCGCACTTCTCCAGTTTACAATAGAGATTGTTCTCTCTTAGTTTCTGAAGCACACGACAGACATCTGTGTGGTGGCTCTCCAGGGACTTGGAAAATATGAGGATATCATCGAGATAAACCACCACACACAACTGCAACAAATCTCGGAGGACATTGTTAATAAATTCCTGGAAAACTGCCGGGGCATTACAAAGGCCAAAAGGCATTACCAGGTATTCATAATGGCCTGTTCTGGTATTAAACGCAGTTTTCCACTCATCGCCCTCCTATATGCGCACGAGATTGTATGCCCCTCTCAAGTCAAGCTTTGTGAAAACCTTGCTCCCTTGAGGCGGTCAAATAACTCTGTAATCAATGGAATCGGGTAGGCATTCTTAATCGTGACATGATTGAGACCCCTATAATCTATACAAGATCTCAGTTCACCGCTTTTCTTTTTCACAAAGAAGAAACCAGCACCAGCAGGAGACGAGGATTTGCGGATGAAACCTCGAGAAAGTGTGTCAGCAACATACTCCTCCATGGCCTTATCCTCCAAGACCGACAAAGGGTAAACCCGGCCAGGTATGGCACCAGGTTGAAGGTCAATTGCGCAATCATAAGACCGGAGTGGAGGCAAACTACTGGCTTGAACTTTATCAAAGACATCGCTAAAATCACGGTACTCCTCCAGCAGTGAGGTGAGTGAAGAGGTGCACAGGACCTTGGATACCTTCAGGAAGCATGTCTCACTGCATTGTGGTGACCAGGAGAGAACCTCAGCTTGGAGCCAATCAAAAGAGGGGTTGTGCCTCTGTAACCAAGGATAACCAATAACCAGCAGAAACCTGGGTGAGGAAATGACTTGGAATTGGATTATCTTATGGTGAAGAGCCCCTACGGCCATGGACAATAGAACCGTCTCAGAAGTCACATGGGCAGGCTGTAAAGGTCTCCCGTCAAGAGCCTCAATGGCAAGTGGAGTGTCATGCATAGGGATGAGCTTCGTGTTCGAGTCGAACGTATGTTCGACTCGAACATTGGCTGTTCGTCCGTTCGGTGAAATCCGAACACTTGGTCCGTTCGCGTCAAAATTCGCGTGGCGCTCACGGCCCACGGCCCACAATGCACTGCGATGGCGCAGTGCATTGCTGGCTCATGATTGGCCAAGCATGCACTGTGACCCCGCATGCTTGGCCAATCGCAGCGCCAGCAGCGAGGAGAGCCATGATTGGCCACAGGCAGGATGCCTGTGGCCAATCATAGCTCAGACTGTGTAGTGCACGCCCCACACTATATAAGGCCGCCATTAAGGCGGCCTCGTGTAGTGTGTTGGCATCTGAAGCAGTGGGTGTTCTGTGTACCTTCAACACAGTACACACCGATCGTTTTTGGCTGATTTCCTATCTTGCTGTTGTGTAGTGGTTATTGTCTGTGCCCTGACCGCAGTATACACCACTATATTCACCTCACCTATATAGCTAGTGATCTATCTTTAATAATAGAGCTTGCAGTCAGTAGTGTTAGGAGTGCGTGCTGTCTGCGTGCTCTGTACCCAGTACATACCGCTATAATCCACCTACATAGCTGTTCTCTATTTGAGCCCAATTGCCATCTGCAGGAGTTATTGGAAGTTGTGTGTGCCTCCAGCACAGCACAGTATACATCTGTATATACCCCTTTATCTCTGCTGTTTTCTGGTTATTGTCTGCGTGCCCTGACCGCAGTATACACCGCGATATTCACCTCACCTATATAGCTAGTGATCTATCTTTAATAATAGAGCTTGCAGTCAGTAGTGTTAGGAGATAGTGCGTGCTGTCTGCGTGCTCTGTACCCAGTACATACCGCTATAATCCACCTACATAGCTGTTCTCTATTTGAGCCCAATTGCCATCTGCAGGAGTTATTGGAAGTTGTGTGTGCCTCCAGCACAATATAAACTACCCAACTGCTGTTTAACACAACTCCCTTCAGGCCATTACCATGTCTGGAAGGCCAGCAAGGAGAGGCAGACAGGCGCGAGCCAATAAAAGAGGGCAAGCAGGCTCTGTGTCTAGAGACAACAGTGCTGGTCGTGGACGCGGTGCATTGTCATCAGCACGTGGCCTCTTTTCGGCAGCTGGACATGTTGAACCGCAACATGCCAACGACTTGGTAGAGTGGATGACCAAGCCCTCTTCATCCTCCTCATCCTCTCTCACCCAGTCTCAGGGTAGTCGCAAAGCAGCTGCCAACGCATCGTCTTCCCTCCTCTCAATGTCATCATCAGTGACTCCTTCCCTAGACCCACCACGTCCTCCTGAGGAGTCTCCTGAACTCTTTGAGCACAGTGTTGGGTACATGCTCCAGGAGGATGCCCAGTGTTTGGTGGGCTCTGATGATGACACTCAGCTAGAGGAAGGCAGTAGCGTGAGCGCAGAGAGAGGGGATGCTCAAGAAGGACAGCAATCTGGCAGTCATGTTCCACAAGCTGCAGCATACTGCCAGGTTTGCTACAGCGATGAAGAGGGAGGGGATGATGAGGGCACTGACTCCACGTGGGTGCCTGGAAGGAGGGAGGAGGAGGAGGAGGAGGAGGCACATGTCCAACGAGGCAGGATGCCCTCCGGGGGCCAGCTTAGGGACAGCACACCGACTGAATCACACCGCAGAGCTCCGCCTGTGCAGAGCGCTGCCTCTGCGCGTTATTCTAAAAGTTCTTTGGTGTGGGCCTTTTTTGAGACGAGTGCATCAGATCGCACCGCTGCTATTTGCAACATATGTCTCAAGCCTATCTCACGTTGCCAAAACATCAGCTGCTTGTGCACCAAATGCTTGACCAGACATATGTTGACCTGCCATGCAGCTCGTTGGCAAGTGTACCTCAAAGACCCACACCAAAGAACAAAGTGGACCTCTCCTTGCTCCTCATCAGCTGGCATCTCCAACCCCACTAGACCTTCAGTCCTCTCTGAAACCTGCTCTGAGAGGAATGAAGGTGTAGAATTAGGTGTGTCACAGCCAAGTGCTTCCGGGAACTCTGCTAGCGGTACACCCACGTCCGATTATAGCAGGCAAATGTCCCTGCCCCAGCTGCTGGACCGGCGGAAGAAGTTTACTCCCAGCCATCCACATGCCCAGCGGTTGAATGCTAGCTTGGCTAAATTGCTAGCACTTCAACTGCTGCCTTTTGAGTTGGTAGACTCGGCTCCCTTCCGTGAGTTTGTACAATGTGCGGTTCCTCAGTGGCAGGTCCCCAAACGCCACTTTTTCTCACGGAAGGTGATTCCGGCTCTCTACCGGCATGTGGAAGGCAATGTCCTTGCCTCGCTGGACAGGGCGGTCAACGGTAAGGTGCATATTACCGCTGACTCATGGTCCAGCAGGCATGGACAGGGACGTTACCTGTCTTTCACGGCCCATTGGGTCACTCTTCTGGCTGCTGGGAAGGATGCAGGACAAGGTGCAGTAGTGTTGGAGGTTGTTCCGCCACCATGCCTCCAAAATGCTACTATTGGTTGTGACACACCTCTCTCCTCCACCCCCTCCTCTTCTTCTTCCTCCATGGCCTCTTCCAGTGCTCTGTCCTCAGAACCAGCGGTGCTCCGTAGGCGTTCCAGGGGCTACGCAAGTACGCAGGCAAAACGATGCCATGCCGTGCTTGCGCTGGTTTGTTTGGGGGACAGGAGCCACACTGGGGCGGATGTTTTGTCAGCTCTGCAGGGGCAGGCCGAGAGGTGGTTGACGCCACGCCAGCTTAAGCCAGGAATGGTGGTTTGCGACAATGGCCCCAACCTCCTCTCCGCCCTCCGACAGGGACAACTGACCCATGTGCCCTGTGTAGCTCACGTCCTTAACCTGGTGGTGCAGCGGTTCTTGGGCAGGTACCCCGGCTTACAGGATGTCCTGAAGCAGGCCAGGAAAGTCTGTGTGCATTTCTGATGATCATTTAATGCCTGTGCTCGGCTGGCTGAGCTCCAAAAGGAGTTGAACCTGCCCAAGAACCGCCTTATATGTGACATGCCCACCAGATGGAACTCAACATTGGCCATGCTGCAGCGGCTGCACACGCAGCAGAGGGCCATCAATGAGCACCTGTGCGACTACGGCACCAGGACAGGGTCAGGGGAGCTTGGTTTTTTCTCACCACACCAGTGGGGCATGATCAGGGATGCATGCACTGTCCTGTCACCGTTTGAGGAGGCCACAAGGATGGTGAGCAGTGACAGTGCATGCATCAGTGACACTGTACCTCTTGTCCACCTCTTGGAGCATACGCTGCGTGGAATAATGGACAGGGCACTTGAGGCAGAACAGAGGCAGGAAGAGGAGGACTTCCTTGCCTCTCAAGGCCCCCTTTATCCAGACAGTGTTCCTGCTGTGCCACCCATCACACAGGAAGAGGATGAGGAGGAGGAGGAAGAGGAGGATGATTGTGTCAGCATGGAGGTGGAGGCTGGCACTCAGCATCAGCATCAGCATCAGCAGCAGCAGCAGCAGTCTTATAGGGATGATTTACAGTCCCAAGAAACACGTGGAGTTGTACGTGGCTGGGAGGAGGTAGCTGCGGATCATGTTGTCCTTAGTGACCCAGAGGACTCCGGACCGAATGCCTCAGCTAACCTACGCTGCATGGCCTCCCTGATCCTGCAAAGCCTGCGGAAGGATCCTCGTATTCTTCGGATCAAGGAGAGGGACCATTACTGGCTGGCCACTCTCCTTGATCCACGGTACAAGGGTAAGGTTGCCGACCTTATCTTGCCATCGCAGAGGGAGCAGAGGATGAGACATCTCCGGGAGGCCTTGCAGAAAGCTCTGTGCAACGCGTTCCCAGAGACTGGGAGGTTACAAACTCCTGGTCCTGGACAACGTGTTGCTGAGGCATCGGTCAGAAGGAGCGGTGGAGAAGGTGGCCGTCTGACTGATGCTTTCAGACAATTTTTTAGTCCGCAGCCCCAAGGTATGATTGGTTCCAGCACCCATCGCCAGCGTCTGATTTACATGGTGCAGGAATACCTAGGGGCAAGGTCAGACTTGGACACCTTTCCCACCGAAAATCCTCTGGCTTACTGGGTCTTGAGGATGGATCACTGGCCAGAGCTTGCACAGTATGCAATTGAGCTACTGGCCTGTCCTGCATCCAGCGTTCTTTCGGAACGCACCTTCAGTGCTGCTGGTGGCTTTGTTACCAATCACAGGGTGCGCCTGTCCACCGAATCAGTTGATCGACTGACCTTCATCAAGATGAATCAGTCTTGGATCACCCACAGCTACCAAGCACCTGAATCTGATGTAACCGAATAATTTTTTTTGAAATACCACATCCCTTCAAGACTGCCTATGCTGATGCTGAGTGACTGTCCTGTTATGTTGATTGTCTATCCTCTTCCTCCTCCGCTGATATGTTGGAAGAACATTTTTGGTTCTGGGTGATGCCAGCAGCCCAATTTCTTTGCCCCTGTTTAACAGGGGCGTTTAATTACAATTTTTGATGCAATGCTTTGCAGCAGGGCTAATTCCTGCAATAAAACTAGAGTATATGGCAGAGGTTGCAGTGTGGTGGCACCAGCACCAGTGCCTAAGGCCCAATTTTTCTGCCCCTGTTTAACAGGGGCGTTTAATTAAAATTTTTGATGCAATGCTTTGCAGCAGGGCTAATTCCTGCAATAAAACTAGAGTATATGGCAGAGGTTGCAGTGTGGTGGCACCAGCACCAGTGCCTAAGGCCCAATTTTTCTGCCCCTGTTTAACAGGGGCGTTTAAGTACAATTTTTGATGCAATGCTTTGCAGCAGGGCTAATTCCTGCAATAAAACTAGAGTATATGGCAGAGGTTGCAGTGTGGTGGCACCAGCACCAGTGCTTAAGGCCCAATTTTTCTGCCCCTGTTTAACAGGGGCGTTTAAGTACAATTTTTGATGCAATGCTTTGCAGCAGGGCTAATTCCTGCAATAAAACTAGAGTATATGGCAGAGGTTGCAGTGTGGTGGCACCAGCACCAGTGCCTAAGGCCCAATTTTTCTGCCCCTGTTTAACAGGGGCGTTTAATTACAATTTTTGATGCAATGCTTTGCAGCAGGGCTAATTCCAGCAAAAAAACTAGAGTATATGGAAGAGGTTGCAGTGTGGTGGCACCAGCAGCAGTGCCTAAGGACAAATTTTTCTGCCCCTGTTTAACAGGGATAGGTAATTACAATTCTTGATATATTTCACAGGAGGGCCCCTTCCTGTGCCCACCCAGAGTAACGGTGAGGACTTATAGTGTTGTGGCACCAGCACCACAACCACCAAAGGTCCATTTTCTACCACTGTTCAACAATGGCATGTAATTACAATTCTTGATATAATCGTTCACAGCAGGGCGCTCCAGCGCCCACCAAGAGTCACTTTGAGGGCTTACAATGTTGTGGCAAAACCAACACCTTGTTCCGCCATTTCTGCAGAGCATATAGGGCAGGCCCCTACTTTCAAACATCCAACTTACAAACATCTCCTACTTGCAAACGCAAGGAGACAGCAGCAAGTGAGATGAAAAAAGATGGACGACAAAACAAATTATACAGGGGTGATAACCCTTCCCTATGTTTTCCAAAAAGCTTAAAAAAAATTTTTTGACTGGAGCTACACTTTAAAAATGTACCAGTTGAAAATTACAAACAGATTCAACTTAACACAACAAACCTACACAGTCCCTGTCTTGTTTGCACCGCCTGTATACTGCTGTTCTGAGTATATAGGGCCTGGGGGCCACACGCATTTCCTTTTTTTAATATGGGTACAGGGTTCCCCTTAATATGCGTACAAGACCCAAATAGGCTGGTAATGGGCAAGGAGGGCTACCCATGCCATTTTTCTCAATGATTTTCAACCATATTGCAGGAACCAGATATAACATTAAATCCGCAAGCAGTTTTAAATGGTGTTATTTCCGTTAAATGTCATTTTGTGCAGGGACTGTTCTAAACACGGGAAACACGTGGCACTTCACAGGCATACTACAGACACCCCACAGGCACCATATTTAAAGGAATATTTCACTTTTTTTTTTTTCACTTTAATCGTCATTAAAATCAGTGCTCCCGCCAAAACGGCCGTTTTTAAAACTTTTTTTTGCATTGACCCATGTCCCCTGGGGCAGGATCCAGGTCTCTAAACCCTTTTTAGGACAGTATCTTGCATATTAGCCGTTAAAATTAGCACTTTCCATTTCTAACGTTCGAGTCCCATAGACTTCAATGGGGTTCTAACGTTCGTAACGAACGTGGGGTCCGTTCGAAAGTTCTGGTGCGAACCAAACCGGGGGGTGTTCGGCTCATCCCTAGTCATGCAGCTGCAGCGTAATCGAGTGCTGCGAAACAAATGCAGCATCAATGAACAGGCCTGCAGCCCCAGAGTCGATTAGAGCCTGTATCTCGATGGACGACTCAACCCAAGAAAGGTGACCAAAACCAAGGGCTTATCCTTCTGGATAACTGGAGATGAAACAACGCCACCTAAGGTCTGTCCATGACAGGACCTCAAGGTTCGGGCGTTCCCTGCACGGGTAGGACAAGACTTCAAAAAGTGACCTGCCTGGCCACAATAAAGGCACAATCTCTCCCTCCTCCTAAAGGCTCTCTCGTCCACAGAGGGACGCGTGAAGCCCAGGTGCATGGGTTCATCTTCACTGACCAACTCGGTACCAGGAGGCATGGGAGGTGAGGGAGGCATGGGTGGGACTACAAAGCTCGGAGGCAAACGTACAGGAGGCTTTCGCAAGCGCTCCTTAAGAGAAAGTCTTTCTCTGAGTCTGGGGTCAATGAGGATGGCAAACGAGATCAAACTCTCCAGCTCAGTGGGTATATCTCGGGCTGCTATCTCATCCTTGATGGAATCTGAGAGACCATGAGAAAAAGCAGCAACGAGGGCCTCATTGTTCCAAGCAACCTCTGCTGCCAGAGTATGGAATTCATTGGTGTAGTTGGCAACACTCGTACTCTGTTTGATGGACATGAGACACTTGCCAGCAGAAGCGGAGCGTGCGGGAACGTCAAATACCGTTTTAAAGGAGGCCACAAACTAAGGGTAACTCAAGACAACAGGGTTTTGCGTCTCCCATAGAGGGTTAGAGGCAAAGATATCACAAAACCTACTTTGCTTCTGTCAGTGGGAAATGCCTGGGGCAGCATTTTGAAGTATATCTCAACCTGATTGAGAAACCCTCTGCATTGAACTGGATCGCCCCCAAATCACTGGGGAAGCGGAGCAGAACCAGACATACCTCTTATCGAGGTAATACTCGAGGTGCCTGCACAGAGACTGACGCAGCAGCAGGGACGGCCTGTGACTCAGGTTGTACCGGAGCAGCCACCGTGGGGGATTCCAGGTGAGCCGTGCGATTCAGGAGCGTTTGTAACACTATGGCAAACTGATCCAATGCAGTGATCTTGCTCATCAAATCTGGAAAAAAATATTACCAACAAGTGGATTGATTGTATCTTCTGAATTCATGGCCTTCGCCTACTGTCAGAAAACCATGAATCAGACTGAGACAGAAGTACAATTAAATCACACTTGTTTATTAATAAAAATAAAAAAGGTAAATAGAAAAAGCCTAGTCAAGCATAGCCAGAGTCCAGTAACCAGATCGGGTAGTCAGCCAGGCCAGAAGTCAGGTATCCAAGTAGAGCAACAGCAAACAGGATAAGGAGCCAGAAGGGATGTCAGCAAGCCAGTCCTTAAACAAACAGCAGGAGATGGTTTCTAGTGATGTGACCAAGGCAAAGGCAGAGGTGAAGTGAGCTGGAAGGCTTTAGGTAGGCAGGTCAGACGAGCATCATCAGGAACAGCTGGTAACTGTGGAGAGAGAAGAGAGCTGGCAATTAGCCGACAGCTGAGCGGCCAGCCCAGAGAAGGAAGGGCTAAGCCAGCCCTGACAGTTCTGGCCAGTGGTCCATCCTCAAGACCCAATAACACAGTGGATGCTCTGTTGTCAAGATCTCCAAATTTGCTCTTGCTCCTAGATAATTCTGCACCATATAATGCAGATGTTGGCAATGGTTGCTTGAACCTGTCAGCCCTTTGTGCTGAGGACTTAAAAATAGTTTAAAGGCATTGGTCAGCCGGCCACCTTCTCCACCACTCTTTCTCTGTCCGAAAGAAGCCTCAGAAACACGTTGTGCAGTACCAGGGAATGGTAACCTCCCAGGGTCTGGAAAGGCGTTACAGAAACTTTTCTTCAAGGCCTCCTGAAGATGTTTTATCCCTTGCTTCCTCTGAAGAGGCAGGATGAGTTCTGAAACTTTACCCTTGTAACGTAGATCAAGAAGGTGTCAGAAACTGTTAGAATATTATTCCAAATTCTTAATTCGGCATTTATAGGTATTATAATATATTTATGGCAAGCTTGTAAAACATATTTGGTTTTATGATTAATCATAATAAATAGTATGTGTGAATGATCTTAATCAAGTGTTCAGTGAAACATATCCTCATCTAAAGCTGAGTTAGTAATAAGTTTCTGATGTAGCCAATTTGAGTATGGCATATATGGTATCTTGGTACATAATGTCATGAGAAGACAAAAATAGACATGTGTCTATGTAGCCAAAGCAATGATACATTGTGGATTATATCTTGTTAAAATAAGTTTAGAGTAGTCTCAGTCATGTTAATACATATTAGTATAAAGTTACTTAATGTAAAGTTGTTAATATGTGTTCATATTATGTAAATGTATGGTTATATGATATTACATGAACATCACATGATGTCAAGTATGGAGTGTTACATGTGAGCTTGTCAATCAAGCTCCATATGACTCTCTGAGTTAGTATCTACTTTTGGATCGCACATTGCGGAAGTTAGTAGAAATGAATGTGTGCCATACAAGGTTCTAAGTTTGTGAGGTTATGACGTTCACATGTAGCATATAAGCCTATGTTTTCAGATTGAAGAGAACACTCATTGACACTAGGGATGAGCTTCGTGTTCGAGTCGAACATACGTTCGACTCGAACATCGGCTGTTCGCCCGTTCGGCGAATTCCGAACGTTATGGGTCATTCGCGCCAAATGCGTGTGGCGCTCACGGCCCACAATGCACTGCGTCATCGCAGTGCATTGCTGGCTCATGATTGGCCAAGCATGCACTGTGACGCCGCATGCTTGGCCAATCACTGCGCCAGCAGCGAGGAGAGCCATGATTGGCCACAGGCAGGATGCCTGTGGCCAATCATAGCACAGGCTGTGTAGTACACGCCCCATACTATATAAGGCTGCCAGCGCGGCGGCCTTGTGTAGTGTGTTGGCATCTGAAGCAGTTAGTGGGTGTTCTGTGTACCTTCAACACAGTATACACCGATCGTTATCGGCCGATTTTCGATCTTGCTCTTCTGTAGTGGTTGTTGTCTGCGTGCCCTGACCGCAGTATACACCGCACCTATATAGCTAGTGATCTATCTTTTATAATAGAGCTTGCAGTCAGTAGTGTTAGGAGCTTGTGCGTGCTGTCTGCGTGCTCTGTACCCAGTACACACCGCTATATCCACCTACATAGCTCTTCTCTATTTGAGCCCACTTGCCATCTGCAGGAGTTATTGGAGGTTGTGTGTGCCTCTAGCACAGCACAGTATACATCTATATATACCCTTTTATCTCTGGTGTTCTATAATAAAGGCATCTGCAGGAGTTAGTGGGTGTTTTGTGCCTCCGGCACAATATACACCCGTCTCTACCCTTTATTGCTGTTCTCTAATAGAGCCATCTGCAGGGCTTAGTGGGTGTTGTGTGACTCCATTACAGTATACCCCTTTATCTCTGGTGTTCTATAATAAAGGCATCTGCAGGAGTTAGTGGGTGTTGTGTGCCTCCAGCACAATATACACTACCCAACTGCTGTTTTACCCAACTCCCTTCAGGTCATTACCATGTCTGGAAGGCCAGCAAGGAGAGGAAGACAGGCGTGAGCTGATAAAAGAGGGCAAGCAGGCTCTGTGTCTAGAGACAACAGTGTTGGTCGTGGAAGCGTTGCATTGTCATCAGCACGTGGCCATGGGACACGCTTGTCCTTCTTTTCGGCAGCTGGACATGTTGAACCGCAACATGCCAACGACTTGGTAGAGTGGATGACCAAGCCCTCTTCATCCTCCTCATCCTCTCTCACCCAGTCTCAGGGTACTAGCAAAGCAGCTGCCAACGCATCGTCTTCCCTCCTCTCAATGTCATCATCAGTGACTCCTTCCCTAGACCCACCACGTCCTCCTGAGGAGTCTCCTGAACTCTTTGAGCACAGTGTTGGGTACATGCTCCAGGAGGATGCCCAGTGTTTTGTAGGCTCTGATGATGACACTCAGCTAGAGGAAGGCAGTAGCGTGAATGCAAAGAGAGGAGATGCTCAAGAAGGACAGCAATCTGGCAGTCATGTTCCACAAGCTGCAGCATATTGCCAGGTTTGCTACAGCGATGAAGAGGGCTACAGCCAAGTGCTTCCGGGCACTCTGCTAGCAGTACACCCACGTCCGATTATAGCAGGCACATGTCCCTGCCCCAGCTGCTGGACCGGCGAAAGAAGTTCACTCCCAGCCATCCACATGCCCAGCAGTTGAATGCTAGCTTGGCTAAATTGCTAGCACTTCAACTGCTGCCTTTTCAGTTGGTAGACTCGGCCCCCTTCCGTGAGTTTGTACAATGTGCGGTTCCTCAGTGGCAGGTCCCCAAACGCCACTTTTTCTCATGGAAGGCGATTCCGGCTCTCTACCGGCATGTGGAAGGCAATGTCCTTGCCTCGCTGGACAGGGCGGTCAGCGGTAAGGTGCATATTACCGCTGACTCATGGTCCAGCAGGCATGGACAGGGACGTTACCTGTCTTTCACGGCCCATTGGGTCACTCTTCTGGCAGCTGGGAAGGATGCAGGACAAGGTGCAGTAGTGTTGGAGGTTGTTCCGCCACCACGCCTCCAAAATGCTACTATTGGTTGTGACACACCTCTCTCCTCCACCCCCTCCTCTTCTTCTTCCTCCATGGCCTCTTCCGGTGCTCTGTCCTCAGAACCAGCGGTGCTCCGTAGGCGTTCCAGGGGCTACGCAAGTATGCAGGCAAAACGATGCCATGCCGTGCTTGCGCTGGTTTGTTTGGGGGACAGGAGCCACACTGGGGCGGATGTTTTGTCAGCTCTGCAGGGGCAGGCCGAGAGGTGGTTGACGCCACGCCAGCTTAAGCCAGGAATGGTGGTTTGTGACAATGGCACCAACCTCCTCTCCGCCCTCCGACAGGGACAACTGACCCATGTGCCCTGTGTAGCTCACGTCCTTAACCTGGTGGTGCAGCGGTTCTTGGGCAGGTACCCCGGCTTACAGGATGTCCTGAAGCAGGCCAGGAAAGTATGTGTGCATTTCCGCCAATCATTTAATGCCTGTGCTCGGCTGGCTGAGCTCCAAAAGGAGTTGAACCTGCCCAAGAACCGCTTTATATGTGACATGCCCACCAGGTGGAACTCAACGTTGGCCATGCTGCAGCAGCTGCACACACAGCAGAGGGCCATTATTGAGTACCTGTGCGACTACGGCACCAGGACAGGGTCAGGGGAGCTCGGATTTTTCTCACCACGCCAGTGGGGCATGATCAGGGATGCATGCACTGTCCTGTCACCGTTTGAGGAGGCCACAAGGATGGTGAGCAGTGACAGTGCATGCATCAGTGACACTGTACCTCTTGTCCACCTCTTGGAGCATGCGCTGCGTGGAATAATGGACATGGCACTTGAGGCAGAACAGAGGCAGGAAGAGGAGGACTTCCTTGCCTCTCAAGGCCCCCTTTATCCAGACAGTGTTCCTGCTGTGCCACCCATCACACAGGAAGAGGATGAGGAGGAGGAAGAGGAGGAGGAGGATGATTGTGTCAGCATGGAGGTGGAGGCTGGCACTCAGCATCAGCAGCAGCAGTCTTGTAGGGATGATTTTCAGTCCCAAGAAACATGTGGACTTGTACGTGGCTGGGAGGAGGTAGCTGCGGACTTTGGTGCCCTTAGTGACCCAGAGGACTCCGGACCGAATGCCTCAGCTGACCTACACTGCATGGCCTCCCTGATCCTGCAAAGCCTGCGGAAGGATCCTCGTATTCTTCGGATCAAGGAGAGGGACCATTACTGGCTGGCCACTCTCCTTGATCCACGGTACAAGGGTAAGGTTGCCGACCTTATCTTGCCATCGCAGAGGGAGCAGAGGATGAGACATCTCCAGGAGGCCTTGCAGAAAGCTCTGTGCAACGCGTTCCCAGAGACTGGGAGGTTACAAACTCCTGGTCCTGGACAACGTGTTGCTGAGGCATCGGTCAGAAGGAGGAGTGGAGAAGGTGGCCGTCTGACTGATGCTTTCAGACAATTTTTTAGTCCGCAGCCCCAAGGTATGATCGGTTCCAGCAACCATCGCCAGCGTCTGATTTACATGGTGCAGGAATACCTAGGGGCAAGGTCAGACTTGGACACCTTTCCCATTGAAAATCCTCTGGCTTACTGGGTCTTGAGGATGGATCACTGGCCAGAGCTTGCACAGTATGCAATTGAGCTACTGGCCTGTCCTGCATCCAGCGTTCTTTCGGAACGCACCTTCAGTGCTGCTGGTGGCTTTGTTACCGATCACAGGGTGCGCCTGTCCACCGAATCAGTTGATCGACTGACCTTCATCAAGATGAATCAGTCTTGGATCACCCACAGCTACCAAGCACCTGAAGCTGATGTAACCGAATAATTTTTTTTTAAATATCACATCCCTTCAAGACTGCCTATGTTGATGCTGAGTGACTGTCCTGTTATGTTGATTGTCTATCCTCTTCCTCCTCCGCTGATATGTTGGAAGAACATTTCTGGTTCTGGGTGATGCCATCAGCCCAATTTTTCTGCCCCTGTTTAACAGGGGCGTTTAAGTACAATTTTTGATGCAATGCTTTGCAGCAGGGCTAATTCCTGCAATAAAACTAGAGTATATGGGAGAGGTTGCAGTGTGGTGGCACCAGCACCAATGCCTAAGGCCCAATTTTTCTGCCCTTGTTTAACAGGGGCGTTTAAGTACAATTGTTGATGCAATGCTTTGCAGCAGGGCTCATTCCTGTAATAAAACTAGAGTATATGGGAGAGGTTGCAGTGTGGTGGCACCAGCACCAGTGCCTAAGGCCCAATTTTTCTGCCCCTGTTTAACAGGGGCGTTTAAGTACAATTTTTGATGCAATGCTTTGCAGCAGGGCTAATTCCTGCAATAAAACTAGAGTATATGGGAGAGGTTGCAGTGTGGTGGCACCAGCACCAGTGCCTAAGGCCCAATTTTTCTGCCCCTGTTTAACAGGGGCGTTTAATTACAATTTTTGATGCAATGCTTTGCAGCAGGGCTAATTCCTGCAATAAAACTAGAGTATATGGGAGAGGTTGCAGTGTCGTGGCACCAGCACCAGTGCCTAAGGCCCAATTTTTCTGCCCCTGTTTAACAGGGACATGTAATTGCAATTCTTGATATAATATTTCACAGCAGGGCCCATTCCTGTGCCCACCCAGAGTAACTGTGAGGACTTATAGTGTTGTGGCACCAGCACCACAACCACCAAAGGTCAATTTTTCTACCACTGTTCAACAATGGCATGTAATTACAATTCTTGATATAATCGTTCACAGCAGGGCGCTCCAGCGCCCACCAAGAGTTACTTTCAGGGCTTACAATGTTGTGGCAAAACCAACACCTTGTTCCGCCATTTCTGCAGAGCATATAGGGCAGGCCCCTACTTTCAAACATCCAACTTACAAACATCTCCTACTTGCAAACGGAAGGAGACAACAGCAAGTGAGATGAAAAAAGATGGACGACAAAACAAATTATACAGGGGTGATAACGCTTCCCTATGTTTTCCAAAAAGCTTAAAAATAGTTTTTTTGACTGGAGCTACACTTTAACAACTTTCAGACCGGACCATTTTGCTGGTCAATGACCAGAGGTCTTTTTACAATTTGGCACTGCGCTGCTTTAACTGGTAATTGTGCGGTCATGCAATGTTGTACCCAAACAAAATTTGCATCCTTTTCTTCCCACAAATAGAGCTTTCTTTTGATGGTATTTGATTGCCTCTGCGATTTTTATTTTTTGCGATATAAACGTAAAAAGACCGCAAATTTTGAAAAAAAATGATATTTTCTACTTTTTGTTATTAGAAAAATCCAATAAACTCAATTTTAGTCATACATTTAGGCCAAAATGTATTCAGCCACATGTCTTTGGTAAAAAAAAAGTCAATAACTGTATATTTATTGGTTTGCGCAAAAGTTGTCACATCTACAAACTAAGGTACGTTTTCTGGAATTTACGCAGCTTTTAGTTTACGACTGCCTATCTAATTTCTTGAGGTGCTAAAATGGCAGGGCAGTACAAAACCCCCCCAAATGACCCCATTTTGGAAAGTAGACCCCCTAAGGAAATTGATAAGTGGCATGTTGAGCCCATTGAATATTTTATTTTTTTGCCTCAAGCGATTGAATAATGACAAAAAAAATTTATTTATTTTTTTACACAAAGTTGTCACTAAATGATATATTGCTCACACATGCTATGGGCATATGTGAAATGACACCCCAAAATAAATTCTGCTGCTTCTCCTGAGTACGGGGATACCACATATGTGGGACTTTTTGGGAGCCTAGCCGCGTACGGGGCCCCGAAAACCAAGCACCGCCTTCAGGCTTTCTAAGGGCGTAAATTTTTGATTTCACTTCTCACTACCTATTACAGTTTTGAAGGCCATAAAATGCCAAGATGGCACAAAACCCCCACAAATGACCCCATTTTAGAAAGTAGACACCCCAAGCTATTTGCTGAGAGGCATGTTGAGTCCATGGAATATTTTATATTTTGCCACAAGTTGCGGGAAAATTACAAACTTTAATTTTTTTTTATTTTTTTTTCACAAAGTTGTCACTAAATGATATATTGCTCACACATGCCATAGGCATATGTGAAATTACACCCCAAAATAAATTCTGCTGCTTCTCCTGAGTACGAGGATACCACATATGTGGGACTTTTTGGGAGCCTAGCCGCGTACAGGGCCCCCGAAAACCAAGCACCGCCTTCAGGCTTTCTAAGGGCGTAAATTTTTGATTTCACTTCTCACTACCTATTACAGTTTTGAAGGCCATAAAATGCCAAGATGGCACAAAACCCCCACAAATGACCCCATTTTAGAAAGTCGACACCCCAAGCTATTTGCTGAGAGGCATGTTGAGTCCATGGAATATTTTATATTTTGCCACAAGTTGCGGGAAAATTACAAACTTAAATTTTTTTTTATTTTTTTTTCACAAAGTTGTCACTAAATGATATATTGCTCACACATGCCATAGGCATATGTGTAATGACACCCCAAAATAAATTCTGCTGCTTCTCCTGAGTACGGGGATACCACATGTGTGGGATTTTTTGGGAGCCTAGCCGCGTACGGGGCCCCAAAAGCCAAGAACCGCCTTCAGGTTTTCTAAGGGCGTAAATTTTTGATTTCACTTCTCACTACCTATTACAGTTTTGAAGGCCATAAAATGCCAAGATGGCACAAAACCCCCACAAATGACACCATTTTAGAAAGTAGACACCCCAAGCTATTTGCTGAGAGGCATGTTGAGTCCATGGAATATTTTATATTTTGCCACAAGTTGCGGGAAAATTACAAACTTTAATTTTTTTTAATTTTTTTTCACAAAGTTGTCACTAAATGATATATTGCTCACACATGCCATAGGCATATGTGAAATGACACCCCAAAATAAATTCTGCTGCTTCTCCTGAGTACGGGGATACCACATGTGTGGGATTTTTTGGGAGCCTAGTCGCGTACGGGGCCCCAAAAGCCAAGAACCGCCTTCAGGTTTTCTAAGGGCGTAAATATTTGACTTCACTCCTCACTACCTATTACAGTTTTGAAGGCCATAAAATGCCAAGATGGCACAAAACCCCACAAATGACCCCATTTTAGAAAGTAGACACCCCAAGCTATTTGCTGAGAGGCATGTTGAGTCCATGGAATATTTTATATTTTGCCACAAGTTGCGGGAAAATTACAAACTTTTTTTTTTTTTCACAAAGTTGTCACTAAATGATATATTGCTCACGCATGCCATGGGCATATGTGAAATAACACCCCAAAATAAATTCTGCTGCTTCTCCTGAGTACGGGGATACCACATATGTGGGACTTTTTGGGAGCCTAGTCGCGTACGGGGCCCCGAAAACCAAGCACCGCCTTCAGGCTTTCTAAGGGCGTTACAGTTTTGAAGGCCATAAAATGCCAAGATGGCACAAACCCCCCCCCCAAATGACCCCATTTTGGAAAGTAGACACCCCTAAATTTAGGGGTACACTAGTGAGACTAGGTAATAAATGGCGGGTGCCCTGAAACTATAAAAAAATAACTAACCAACCAGCGTCACCTGTAACAGTTATATGGTGATCACTGGTGAAAGGGTTAACTAGGGGGCAATCAGGGGGCTTTATGCGGTAGTATATGGGGGTCCCTGGCGCTATAAAAAGCTGCGGCGAACCTAAATACCTACCTGCCTAACTAGCGTCACCTGTGACACTAATACAGCGATCAGAAAAACGATCGCTTATTAGGCTGGGTTCACACTGGAGCGATGCGGGAACGCCACGAATCCGCGGCGGGTTCCCGCATCGCATGCCTCCCGGCGGCAGTTCACACTGCCCTATGCGAACTGCTGGGAGTGTCAGTGAAATGTTAATGACACCCCCAGATCAGTTCGCATATCGCAGTGCGATCTGCAAACTCGGATCGCATGGTGTGAACACCCATGCGATCCGATTCTGCTGCGGACCAAAAAAAGGGTCCCGTGCGAGTTTGCGGCGGGTGCGACACGAATTCAGCCATACTATCTGTATGGCTGAACTCGAATCGCACAGAGATCGGATGTGATTTGCACTGCAGTGCGGTGCGAATCACATCCGTTCTCATAAACCGCTGCAATGTGAACCCAGCCTTAGTGACACTGGCGAAAGGGGGTGATCACGGGGTTAAACCTTTATTGGGGGGGTTAGGGGGGTACCTTAGAACTAAAGGGGGCTAACCCTAACTGCCCTAACAGTTATTACAGTCACAAATGACACCCGCCGGGTGATCAGGGGGTTAAACCTTTATTAGGTAATAAATGGCGGGTGCCCTGAAACTATAAAAAAATAACTAACCAACCAGCGTCACCTGTAACAGTTATATGGTGATCACTGGTGAAAGGGTTAACTAGGGGGCAATCAGGGGGCTTTATGCGGTAGTATATGGGGGTCCCTGGCGCTATAAAAAGCTGCGGCGAACCTAAATACCTACCTGCCTAACTAGCGTCACCTGTGACACTAATACAGCGATCAGAAAAATGATCGCTTATTAGGCTGGGTTCACACTGGAGCGATGCAGGAACGCCACGAATCCGCGGTGGGTTCCCACATCGCATGCCTCCCGGCGGCAGTTCACACTGCCCTATGCGAACTGCTGGGAGTGTCAGTGAAATGTTAATTACACCCCCAGATCAGTTCGCATATCGCAGTGCGATCTGCAAACTCGGATCGCATGGTGTGAACACCCATGCGATTCGATTCTGCTGCGGACCAAAAAAAGGGTCCCGTGCGAATTTGCGGCGGGTGCGGCGGGTGCGACGCAAATTCAGCCATACTATCTGTATGGCTGAACTCGAATCGCACAGAGATCGGATGTGATTTGCACTGCAGTGCGGTGCGAATCACATCCGTTCTCATAAACCGCTGCAATGTGAACCCAGCCTTAGTGACACTGGCGACGGGGGGTGATCACGGGGTTAAACCTTTATTGGGGGGGTTAGGGGGGTACCTTAGAACTAAAGGGGGCTAACCCTAACTGCCCTAACAGTTATTACAGTCACAAATGACACCAATGCAAAAAAAATAAAAAATTACATTGGTGTCACTGTGACTGGGGGCAGGGGTAATTGGGGGGGTGATCGGGGGGTGTGAGTGTGCCTGGCATGTTCTACTGTGTAGTGTCGTGTTGGTGCAACTCACCGATCCTCTCTCCTCGGTGTCAGAACGAAAAATACCGACACGGAGGAGAGATTACATCACTTCCTCTCCTGTGTTTACATTACAGGAGAGGAAGTGATGTCACGGAGCATTTCCATTCGTCGGGAGCGATCGCGAGGGGGTGGCCATGAATGAATGGCCGCCCCCTCATCCCGGATTGCTCCCGAACGAATATCGACCGCCGCAGGCACCGGGGGGGCCCGATCGGGCCCCCCACCCGCGGGAAGGCAGGGACGTACAGGTACGCCCATATGCCTGCCCGTGCCATTCTGTCGACGTACATCGTCGTGCGGCGGTCGGCAAGTGGTCAAAAATGTACCAGTTGAAAATTACAAACAGATTCAACTTAACACAACAAACCTACACAGTCCCTGTCTTGTTTGCACCGCCTGTATACAGCTGTTCTGAGTATATAGGGCCTGGGGGCCACACGCATTTCCTTTTTTTAATATGGGTACGGGGTTCCCCTTAATATGCGTACAAGACCCAAAGGGGCTGGTAATGGGCAGGGAGGGCTACCCATGCCATTTTTCTCAATGATTTTCAACCATATTGCAGGAACCAGATATAACATTAAAACCGCAAGCAGTTTTAAATGATGTTATTTTCGTTTAATATCATTTTGTGCAGGGACTGTTTTGAACACGGGAAACACGTGGCACTTCACAGGCATACTACAGACACCCCTCAGGCACCATATTTAAAGGAATATTTCACTTTTTTTTCACTTTAATCGTCATTAAAATCAGTGCTCCCGCCAAAACGGCAATTTTTAAAAACATTTTAGGCATTGACCCATGTCGCCTGGGGCCGGAGCCAGGTCTCCAAACCCTTTTTAGGACAGTATCTTGCATATTAGCCGTTAAAATTAGCACTTTTAATTTCAAACGTTCGAGTCCCATAGACTTCAATGGGGTTCTAAAGTTCGTACAAATTTGGGGTCCGTTCGAAAGTTCTGGTGCGAACCGAACCGGGGGGTGTTCGGCTCATCCCTAATTGACACACACACGTACACTCATACTCTCACAGACACATGCTTTCATAAGCTTATTACAGCTTTATAACTATTCTATTTCATATATTTTTACCTACACTGAACTGAACTATTATACTTTTTACATTGTATTTATGATGCCAACTGTGTGACAAATAAACTCACACTTTCTTTTAAGTCAGTTTGACTATCAATGCTATTGATTCGGAAACGCCTCTGGGATACAAGAATATTAGACATAAATAATATTCCTTCAGTGGCGAGCCAGACAGTGCCGTCATTTCTCAGTTTTTACGGTAATCTCGATCCTTGCTGAGGGGGGAAAGATTAGCGCAGTCTTGCAAATATTCAAGTCTCGAGAAAAAGACGGTTCAGAACCTATCAACCAAGAGGCGTTTGTGTTGAATCAGATGTGGTCAACAGTCCAGTATCAGACGGTTGAAGACAAGAAATTCTTCTAAATACGGTGAGTAAAAGTTATGGAATTTATTGTTGAAATTGCTAGAGAAAGCAAACTAGAGTTTAAAGATGTGTCTTTTTACCCAAATGACAGTCACTTATGGGCATATATGTACAATGAATGTTTACAAGCCAATGTGCATATAGAGAAAAATAAATTTACTGTTAAAAAGGAGCATAAAAAGATATCAAACATTTTGAACCTAGTGAGAATATTTAATAAGATGATTATTAATATTTTACCTGCCAAAAATGTGTGTACACTAAAGCAGACAGAAACTAACAATGTACAGAACACGGGAATACATGAAAATGTGTCCCAAGATTCTCTTAGTTGTCCAAACTGTGAGATTTTTTGTAATTACATAGAGAATCTTGGAGAACAATTAGAATCTAAAAAAATAATTTTTCCAGAGTTACAAAATGACAGTAGACAGGTTGCTGTAATAACTACAGATGACAAAAAGACTGTATCCAAGTCTAAGCTACCTTCTTATATTCCGGAAAATTCGGATATGGAGAATGTTGATGCTACTAATGAAGTAGAAATGCAAGACATAAAAACTTATTATGTAGAACTGCAAAACTAAAGTTGCAAATACATGACCAACTTATGAAAGTTTTAAAAGATTTTCCTATTTATGACATTGAGGCAACTATATTTTCCAATTGGGATTTATTTGAAATGTTTGCAGATCGTTTTAATCTGTCAAATGATCAGCGCAATTACATATTTCAGTTGTGGGTTCCTGTTAATTTTGCTAAACGAATTAATTCAACTGTTATTGATGACAAAGGTCAGGAAAAACAAAATGACGCGACAGATAGACTACGACAATTATTGCTATGTGCAACTGGTGAGCAAATACCGATCATAGAAATGTTAGATCTATTACAGACTACTGTAGAAGAAGATCCATTTGGGTTTAAAATAAAATTTGGCAAATTTTATGAAATTATATTTGGAGTAGATAATGACAATGACCCAGGTTTAAAAATAGCTTTCATAAAAAAAATTGAAATACCTTGACCCAACTTCAGTAGCCATAGCACAGGAACGTCAAAATTTAAATGATGTAGTAAGTGTCATTGATAAAATTAGGAGGCAACTGAATCAAAGCAATCTCACACACAAGGTAGCTATAATTCAATGTGACAAAAATAGTCAGGCTGCAGACATGTCAGAAACGACAGGTCATAGCAGGAATGACAAGGACAGGTGCAGACAAATGAGGCAAGGAGAGCCTATCACGTGTCTCGTGTCTTTACTGTCATAGATCTGACCATATGAGAAAACATTGCTGTAAATTTGAGAGAGATTCACAAATAAAAACTAAAGATATGGAGAATGAAAAATCAGCTTTTGTACAACCTGTTTTTTCATGTCAAGATAAAATTTTGACTGAATTGCCTTATGCCACAGAAGCAACAGATCAGTAATTTGACTGTTAACAGTAGTTCAGACAATACTGTCACTGAACGAAAGGGTTTATTGCCATTGCCTAAAATAGAATCACATTGGGATTCAATTTCTCTGCCATTACAATATGTAGCACCAATTATATTGGACGAGAATGGTAGACCGTATACACAATGTTTGCTGAATGGTAAAAATATTAATTGTCCGATTGACAGTGGATCTGAGATTAGCCTTACCAGAGAAAACATACCTGTGAAACCTAATTCTCCTATGTGTAATATAGTGGGTTTTAATAATACAGGTAATTCCACTGCTAGACAGGTATCTAATGTAACATTTGAGGTACCTGGATTAGTGAAAACTAAAATTAACATTTGGGTCTGTCACAAAGCAGAGAATATACTCGGCATTGATGTAATCAATGAACAAAAGTGGGTTACTGATTTGGCAAATAAAAGTATTTGGAAAGATCCATCTAGGCCCAAATCAGTGCTCATTGATCCTTCTGTATACAGTAATGTTGGTTCAATTACTAATATGTCTACAGAACAAAAGTGGCCTGATGATGATGGTAATTGTGCTTTAAAGGAAGTGGTACAAAGTTTTCCAAGTTTGTGGTCAAAGTTTAAAAATGATATTGGAACTTTGAAAAATACAGAATTTAATATTGAGGGAAAAGATCCAGAACCCCTTAGTCAGCATGAGTTACCACTAGAATCGATTGTACAACTTGGAATTGTAAAGAAAGCTAAATCAGTGGTAAATAACTGTATTTGGCCTATCAAAAATACTGATAATTCATATTCTTTATCAGTTGACTTGCGGACATTGAATAAACACATCACAAATAACCCAGTTCTTCTTGATAAATCTAATATAAAGTTACATTTGAATGCTGAGGACAAAGTATTCTCTGTACTAGAAATCGCTAATAGCCATTTTTCCGTTCCTTTAACGAATAGTTGTCAGTACAAATTTGCATTCACATTCAGAAAATAGACTTATACGTTCACTCGATTAATACCTGGCCTAGGTATTGGTGATGGTATAGTTCATGAAACTATAGCAAAAATACTTTCAAAATTTTCTAGGCCAGACTGCATTTGTCAGCATGTGGATACGATTTTGCTGAGTACTCAGAATATCGATGAACATATGGCTCTTTTGTCTGAGTTGTTTATGATGTTACAAGCTGAAGGTTTAAAATTAAACACGGCAAAAGTTCAGCTGATGAAAAGTCAAGTGAAATACCTTCACATGCAAATTAGTCAAGGAAAGAGACAATTGTTGCAAGAAACAGTTAGAGATATCACTGCAATTCCAACTCCAACAACTCATAAGGCATTGCATCAATTTTTGCATAAAATAAATCTTTGCAAAGAGTTTGTACACTGTTTCGCAGAAAAAGTTAATCCACTACATAATCTTTTGAGAAATAAAGGTAATATAGTTGACCAATGGGGTCCAAATGAGAAAAATGCCTTTGAAATGTTGAAAAAAGATTTGTGGAATGCTCCTGCATTAAATACAGTAGAGGTTTGTTCTGAAATATCTTTTGTTTTGAAAACTCATGTATCTGAGAATGCCATCTCAGTAACATCGTCTCGATTACTAAACGGTAAGGAGAAAATAATTGCCTATTTCTCCAGAGTTTTATCAGTTTTGGAAAATACTTTTGAGTCAGGTGTAAAGCAACTGCTAAGTGTTTACTATGCAATTAAAGCTACAGAGAGCATAGTAAAATCCAACAAAATCATTGTACAGACACCTGACTGCTCACTAAAAGATATTTTTGAGGGAGATAGTTTTAAAGAATGTCGTAAAACATATTCTCTATGGTTCAGAGCTTTATCAGCCAAACACATTCAGATAGATGTAAAAGGAAGACATCTTCAGAAATGTACACCAGCACATGTTTATACAGCTGTATCTGAGAAGTCTTCATCTCAGGTTTCCAGCATAAGAACAGAGAAGGACATAGAATGTTCTTCAGTAACAAGTACTGATTCTATCACTAGAATAAAAGCTTCAACGCAGAATACACTTACGCATATTTTTAATCTTTTCAAAATTAGAACAAAGGCATAGTCCAGTGTTGTTTCTGGGTGATATAAAACCTTTGTGAAAATATGGATTTATATAATGATTAAAAAGAAATGTTGTGTCCTGTCATACCTAGACTTCACAGTCATATGTTTTATAGTTGAGGTCATTTTAGACAGGATAAGGACAGTACATTGTCATACAGAAGTTCTCTTTTGAAGGAAATACAAGATAGTATTATTTTACATATAGTTTAACAAATTCACAAAGTTAATTGTCCTACAATATTTTAACATTTGTTGAAAAAATAAAGAAAAAGTTACAAGAATTGAATGTAAATATTTTATGCCTAATTAATGATACTGCATCTCTTTTACAGATATGGCATCTAAAATCAAATAAATATGGAAGATAACACGCTCCTATGAAGAGCAAAGAGAATATCAGGAAATTCAAAGTTAAAGAAGAGATCCTCTCAGAAAGAATATTGGACAAAAGATTTATACTTCATATTTATGACTGTTTTATCTTATTCAACAGAACTTGAAGAAGAAATTTTAAAGACATTTCATGAAGAAAAAAACGAATCAGAAGAAACTTTATCTATTATAGATAAACAATTTAGGACTGAAACATTTATCCACATATATATATTTTTTGATAATCCAATTATTCTGATATTAATGTTCATATTAAGTTAGGATTATTATTATTATGTTATTTATTTTTCCCTTATTCATATATTGAATATTTTTAGGTTACAACTGCACAATCATTCTAGTTAGTAGAACATATTTTGTTCATAATTTAGGAAACATATCACTCATAATAGAACTATGGAAAGTTATGACAAGTTTTAGAGTGTAAAGTATATTTCCAAAGAGCTAAAATATTTTAGCACAAATATGGAAATATATTATTGCATTATTTATTTTAATAATAATAATTATTATTATTATTATTGTTATTAATAATTATTGATATGAGTCATGATTATGTTATACTTAAAAAAAAAAAAAAAAAAAAAAAACCTATACCATTATTTTAAGATTTTGAATAGATAGATCTAAGAGGAATTAAGAGTAAAGAGTATAGCATTTAGAATGAGAGTTATTTCTAGCTGCTTCAGTTCTAAGGAATATTGTGTCCGATCATTTGATACAAGGATGAGTGAATGTGACATAAATGATGTTATGAATGTATTAAATCAATTTGATATGATTAATCATAATTCAGGGGGGATTGTTAGAATATTATTCCAAATTCATAATTCGGCATGTATAGGTATTATAATATATTTATGGCAAGCTTGCAAAACATATTTGGTTTTATGATTAATCATAATAAATAGTATGTGTGAATGATCTTGATCAAGTGTTCAGTGAAACATATCCTCATCTGAAGCTGAGTTAGTAATAAGTTTCTGATGTAGCCAATTTGAGTATGACATATATGGTATCTTGGTACAGAATGTCATGAGAAGACAAAAATAGACATGTGTCTATGTAGCCAAAGCAATGATACATTGTGGATTATATCTTGTTAAAATAAGTTTAGAGTAGTCTCAGTCATGTTAATACATATTAGTATAAAGTTACTTAATGTAAAGTTGTTAATATGTGTTCATATTATGTAAATGTATGATTATATGATATTACATGAACATCACATGATGTCAAGTATGGAGTGTTACATGTGAGCTTGTCAATCAAGCTCCATATGACTCTCTGAGTTAGTATCTACTTTTGCATCGCACATTGCGGAAGTTAGTAGAAATGAATGTGTGCCATACAAGGTTCTAAGATTGTGAGGTTATGACGTTCACATGTAGCATATAAGCCTATGTTTTCAGATTGAAGAGAACACTCATTGACACACACACGTACACTCATACTCTCACAGACACACACACACACCCTGACATATTCATACAGAGACTGATGACTTGGGACAGCTGAATTCTGCCAGAAGTCTAAGAACGTCATTTCCTGTTTCTTCTTGGAGGACACACGAGGTCAATATGGACAGAATGCAGCACCATTGAAACACACATGCTTTCATAAGCTTATTACAGCTTTATAACTATTCTATTTCATATATTTTTACCTACACTGAACTATTGTCCTTTTTACATTATATTTATGATGCCAACTGTGTGACAAATAAACTCACACTTTCTTTTAAGTCAGTTTGACTATCAATGCTATTGATTCGGAAACACCTCTGGGATACAAGAATATTAGACATAAATAATATTCCTACAGAAACCATGAATCAGACCAAGACAGAAGTACAATTAAATCACACTTTTTTATTAAATAAAAATAAAAAGGTAAATAGAGTAAGCGCAGTCAAAGCATAGCCAGAGTCCAGTAACCGGATTAAGAAGTCAGCCATTCCAGAGTTCAATAACCAGATCAGGTAATCAGCCAGGCCAGAAGTCAGGGATCCAAATAGAGCAACAGCAAGCAGGATAAGGAGCCAGAAGGGATGTCAGCAAACCAGTCTTGAAACAGAACCGCAGGAGATGGTTTCTTGTGATGTGACCAAGGCGAAGGCAGAGATATAGTGAGCTGGACAGCTTTAAGTAGGCAGGCCAGACGAGCAGGATCAGGGACAGCTGGGTAACTGTGGAGAGAGATGAGAGCTGGCAATTAGCTGACAGCTGAGCAGCCAGCTCAGAGAAGGAAGGGCTAAGCCAGCCCTGACAGAAGGGTTGCCAGCCAGTAATGATCCCTCTCCTTGATAGCATGAATCCTAGGGTACGTTTGCAGGCTTTGCAGAATCATGGAGCCCATGCAATGTAGGTTTGCAGAGGCATGATATTTTGAGTCCTCTGGGTCAGTGAGAATGACATTGTCAGAAACTACCTCCTCCCAGCCACGTACAACTCCTTGGGTTTCTGGAGACTGAAAACCATGCCTTGAAGACTGCTGCGTGTTATCCTCTACATCCATGCTGACACAATCCAGCTCCTCCTTCTCTTCTTCCTGTGTGTTTGGTGGCCCCACAGGAATGCTATCTGCATAAAGGGGGCCTTGAGAGGAAAGGAAGTCCTCCTATTCCTCCCTCTGGTCTGCCTCAAGTGCCCAATCCATAATTCCATGAAGCGTGTGCTCCAGCAGGAAGACTAGAAGAACAGTCTCACTGATGCATCTATTGTTGCCGCTCACCATCCTTGTGGCCTCCTCAAATGGTGACAGGACAGTGCATTCCTCCTTGATCAGTAGCCACTGATGCAGGGAAAAGAAGCCAAGCTCCCCTAAGCTTGTCCTGGTGCCATACTCACACAGGCACTCATTGATGGACCTCTGCTGTGTGTACAGCCACTGCAGCATTTCCAATGGTGAGTTCCTCCTGGTGGGCATGTCTCAAATGAGGCGGTTGGTGGGCAGGTTAAATTACCACTCAATGTCAGCATTGTATAACCGCCGGAAATGACCATAGACTTTTCTGGTCTGTCTCAGGAGATCTTGTAAGCCTGGGTACCTGGTCAAGGAACGCTGCACCACCAAATTCAGAGCGTGTGCCAAGCACGGGACATGTGTTAAGTGTCCCTGTTGGAGGGCAGAGAGAAGGTTGGTGCCTTTGTCGCATACAACCATGTGAGTGAACCATTCCTGGCTCAAGCTGGCATGGCGTCAACCACCTCTGAGCCTGCCCCCGCAGAGCTGACAGAATCTCTGGCCCAGTGTGGCCTCTGTCCCCTAGACAAACTAACTTAAGAACTGCATGGCATCTTTTAGCCTGACTGCTTGTGTGGCTGCTTGAATGCTTAGGGAGCACTGCTGGTTCAGATGACAATTCTGCAGAAGAGGCCACAGAGGAAGAAGACTTGGGGGAGGAGCAGGCAGTTGTGGCAGAATTACCACCAGATTTTTGGAGGCATGGTAGCAGAACTAGCTCCAACACTGAACCCTGTGCTGCATCTTTCCCAGCTGCCAGCAGAGTTACCGAGTGCGCTGTTAAGGAAAGGTAATGTCCCTGACCATGCCTGTTAGACCATGAGTCAGCGGTAATATGAATCTTGCTGCTGACTGCCCTGTCAATGAGGCCAAAACATTGCCTTACACATGATGGTAGAGAGCTGGAATGGCCTTAAGTGAAAATAAATTTCTTTTTTGAACCTACCACTGTGGTACAGCGCATTCCACAAATTCATGAAAAAGAGGCAGAACCTACCAGCTGAAAAAGCAGCAGTTGTAGTGCTTAGCCAAGCTAAAATTGAGACGCTGAGCATGTGAATGGCTGGGACAGTATTTTTTTTATGTTTCAGCAACTTGGGTAGAGAGGACCTCATCATCCCCTCTTTTCTTGTCACTGGAGCAAACTTGGCAGTATGCTGCAGCTGGGGGGAC
Organism: Lithobates pipiens; assembly: GCF_037356315.1. Taxonomy (NCBI): domain Eukaryota; kingdom Metazoa; phylum Chordata; class Amphibia; order Anura; family Ranidae; genus Lithobates; species Lithobates pipiens. The sequence goes on from NW_027507785.1 coordinate 181,489,490, forward strand.
ATGACTGCTAGATTCTTGTCCTTCTGTGGCACTCTCTAAGCTCATGTTACTCCTTTCCTCAACCTGGGAACCAACATTGGAGCCTTCAAGTTGCCGCACATCCTCCATAAGCATGTAACCAACACTATGGTTGAATAATTCTGGTGACTCCTCCATGCCTGATGGTGGGGCTATGGAAGGAGTAACTGTGGACAAGGAGCCGATGGAATAGGACAATTTGGCAGCTGCATTGGAGGGCAAACTAGTATGAGCTTGGGTGACAGAGGATGAGGAGGATGAGGACAGCTTAATTATCCACTTCACCAACTCCTCTGCATGTCGTGGCTCAATAACACAGCCAGCAGCAGAAAAAAAGGACAATTGTGACCCTCCTGCAGAGGATGCACCATGTTCACCACCACCACTTTTCACTGTAGACTGCTTGCCCTCTTTTAGTGGCCTGTGAGCGTCTACCTCTCCATGGTGGCCTTCCTGTTGGCCTTCCATGATGGGGATTTTTGTAACATCAATTGCACTGTATTATATACTGTACACCACCGAATGCACTGTATATATAGTCTACACTGAATGCAGTGTATATATCTATTGACTATTTATATATATATATATATATATATATATATATATATATATATATATTTATAGATTAATACACCGCACACCGCATGAAGTGTATTATATACTGTATACCACCAAAAGCACTGTGTATATAGTCTACAGTCTACACTGAATGCAGTGTATATATATATATATATATATATATATATATATATATATATATTCTACACTGAACAGGTTAAAACTTTTTTGATGACATTATTCATTAACTACTTAATTGCACTTAAGCATGGGATTTATATTATTATAAGAAGAAATATACATGAATGTACTATATTATTGTTTAGTCACATGTTATTAAGATGGCACTCATATTGTTACAGGAGAATTGAGACACTAATTGGTTGGATACATTTATTAACACCAGTGCAGCATTATTTGTTCTGAGTATTATATACTGTACACCACCGAATGCACTTTATATATATTCTACACTGAATGCAGAATATATATATATATATATATATATATATATATATATATATATATATATATATACACACACACACACACACTGCCTGCACTGACCATATATATAGTGTATATATAGTCTACACTGAAGGCAGAGTATGTACAGTATCTCACAAAAGTGAGTACACTGCTCACATTTTTGTAAATATTTTATTATATGTTTGGATGTGACAACACTGAAGAAATGGCACTTTTCTACAATGTAAAGTAGTGAGTGTACAGCTTGTATAACAATGTAAATTTGCTGCCCCCTTAAAATAACTCAACACACAGCAATTAATGTCTAAACAGCTGACACCAACATTGAGTACACCCATGAGTGAAAATGTCCATATTGGACCCAATTAGCCAGTTTCCCTCCATGGTGTCACGTGACTCATTAGTGTTACAAGGTCTCAGGTGTGAATGGGGAGAAGGTGTGTTAAATTTGGTGTTATCGCTCTCACTTTCTCATACTGGTCACTGGAAGTTCAACATGGCACCTCATGGCAAAGAACTCACTGATGACCTTAACAAAAAAGAATTGTTGCACTACATAAAGGTGACCTGGGCTATAAGAAGATTGCCAAGACCCTGAAACTGAGCAGCAGTTCCATTCAGAACAGGCCTCACCATGGACTTTCCAAAGAAGTTGAGTGCACATGCTCAGTGTCAAAGGTTGACTTTGGGAAATAGACATATGAGTCCTGCCAGCATTTCTGCAGAGGTTGAAGGGGTGGGGATTCAGCCTATCAGTGCTCAGACCAGATGCCAAACTGCATCAAATTGGTCTGCATGGCTGTCATCCCAGAAGAAAGTCTCTTTCTAAAGATGATGCACAAGAAAACCCACAAACAGTTTGCTGAAGACAAGCAGACTAAGGACATGGATTACTGTAACCATATCCTGTGGTATGATGAGACCAAGATAAACTTATTTGGTTCAGATGGTGTCAAGCATGTGTGGCGGCTAGCCAGGTGAGGAGTACAAAGACAAGTGTGTCTTGTCTACAGTCAAGCATGGTGGTGGGAGTGTCATAGTCTGGGACTGCATAAGTTCTGCCAGCACTGAGGAGCTACAGTTCATTGAGGGAACCATGAATGCCAACATGTACTGTGACCTACTGAAGCAGAGCATGATTCCCCCCCTACGGAGACTGGGCTGCAGGGCAATATTCCAACATAACGACCCCAAACACACCTCCAAGATGACCACTGCCTTGGTAAAGAAGCTGAGGCTAAAGGTGATGGCCGGCCAAACATGTCTCCAGACCTAAACCCTATTGAGCATCTGGTGGGCATTTTCGAACGGAAGATGGAGGAGCACAAGGTCTCTAACATCCACCTCCTTTGTGATATCATCATGGAGGAGTGGAAGAGGACTCCAGTGGCAACCTGTGAAGCTCTGGTGAATTCCATGCCCAAGAGAGTTAAAGAGGAATTAAACCCTGATGAGTTTACTTCCTCTTTCATTCCTTGCAAAGACAAAGCATAATGGACTATTATGCATCGCATAGTAGACCATTATGTGTCACTTACCTGACACAGGAGCCAGCGAAGTCACCGCTGTCCCCTGTAGTCCGGCACATCCATCTTCTCGGTGGGGTCTCGCTGCTCTGCCGCTGTCATTCGGCGAAGCTGCGATGACGTCACTCCCGCGCATGCACACGGGAGCCGACACGCGCGGCATCTTCGTCGTTGACGGTGCCGCACTCAGTGCGCCTGCGCGCCACTGTCTACGGCGCATGCGCCGTAGACAGTGGTGCCTGTCTTTCGGCAAATATCTCCTAAACCGTGTAGGTTTAGGAGATATTTCTTGGACCTACAGGTAAGCCTTAATCTAGGCTTACCTGTAGGTCAAAATGTGTTGTAAGGGTTTACAACCACTTTAAGGCAGTGCTGGAAAATAATGGTGGCCATACATAATATTGACACTTTGGGCCCAATTTGGACATTTTCAGTTAGGGGTTTACTCACTTTTTCTGCCAACGGTTTAGACGCTAATGGCTGTGTGTTGAGTTATTTTTAAAGGGGACAGCAAATTTACACAAGTTATACAAGCTGTACACTCACTACTTTGTACATTGTAGCAAAGTGTCATTTCTTCAGTATTGTTACATGAAAAGATATAATAAAATATTTAAAATTTGAGGGGTCTACTCCAACACACTACATACAGCTGTTGTGTAAGCAGCCTTATATAGTGTGGGGCATGGACTAAGCCCCTGAGCCATGATTGGCCAAAGGCACCCTGCCTTTTGCCAATTGTGGCTCTCGAAGCCGAGAACATACTATACTTTATTAAATAACTATACACCTATAAAAAACATATTGCTAACTATCCCAACTACTTAGCAACAAGCCTACCCTCACTGCCCCATTGATAGAAGGAAGCAGGTTCCAGAACGATATGTTATCCATTGGCATGAGCAGCAAACAAACAAGGATCTGAAGTCTTCCAAATGCATCTGGCTAGCCACCCAAAGGGTATACAAATGTGGAAGGGTGAGATGTTCATGTTGCCAACATATCAGATTGAAATTGTATCCATGTTAACTAGTAATAAACAAAATCAAACAACTGGTTAATTGTTAGACTTTTTTTATGGTTTATGTCATTACTTGTATAAGCTGTAGAATACTGTATGTGAGTAGTACAACTAGCAGATTTAGTGACAGATTACGTGACCATTTACAAAATAATAAAGGGAATATGCTGACAAATTTAGTAAAACATTTCATCAACACCCATGGGAAGGATACTAGCTCTCTGAGGATACAGATAGTAAAGTGTACCAATAAACTTACAAGAGGGTACGATAGACTTTCATTATTGTGCCACCAACACTTGTTTTTGATGGACTACCTTAAATGGGATGTCTCTGATTACTATGGTTGAAGGTTTTTCTCTCTTTCCTGGAATTGAATTCCTTGATGCAAATGGGTAGTAAACATTCCCATCTTTTGGAGATTGACTGAATGTAAAAGAGTATAAGATATATCAGATTTGGAATCAGATCTTATGATAAGGGATGTAGATACACCTCTCTCTCCCCCTAAGAGGTTGGCTGAGATTGGTTAGAAGCCCCATATACTTGCTAATAAGTTAGCATGTATCATAGAGCAGGGCTCAAAATTTAAAATCTTCAGCTACTAGCCAGGCCTTAAGAGTTACTTGCCACCAGTTGCCCCACCAAACCCCTACCCTGCCCTGCCTCAAATTTTGCCCTGAAACATGCCCTCATAAATTATCTCACAAAAGGACACTGTTAAATGTGTTATGCACAGTTAAGTTACAAAAATAAATATTAACAACAACTTTATCAGTGCCCATCCTTGCACTCTCATCAATGCCCATCAATGCAGCCTATCAGTGATCGTCAGTACAACATCATCAGAGCCACTTATTAGTGTAGATCAGTGATGCCTCATCAGTGCCCATCAGTGCAGCGTATCAGTGCCTATTAGTGCAGCCTCACCATTGCCCATCAGTGCAACCTCATCAGTGCCTATCAATGCAGCCTCACTAGTGCCCATTAATGCAGCCTCACCAGTGCCCATCAGCACAGAGCAGGGATCTCCCACTGTGACACAATTTGGATTTGAATTACCTGGCAGCCGCTGTCAAACATAGTCCCGCCTCCTGGACCAGCTCCTATGATAGATGATAGAGGTCACACTACTTAAATTTCCCGGAATTGGACCAGTGTGCTGTCTATAATAGGAGCCAGTCCAGGAGGCAGGACTATGTTTGACAGCGGCTGCCAGGCAATTCAAATCCAAGCTGTGTCACAGCTGGAGATCCCTGTTCTGTGTGATCCGGCCAGCTCTCCTTTTCCTCTTCGCTCTCTTCCATGGTTTTCTGGCCTATCACTGGAAAAAGAACAGCTCCCATTTAACCTCGCCTGCCGGCAGTGCCCATCCCAGTTATAAACACTCGCCAAATGAGAGCATGCGAGTGGAAATTGTGAGGGCTGTCATAGAGATTTTATTTTTTATTCATTTTAATTTTATATTTGGTTTTCATTTATTTTTTTCTTCTTTGGTTTGGTAGATTATTATATTTTTATAATATTAGAAAATACACTATAATGAGTTTAGTAGGAAAGGTGGGGGTAGGATTTTTGGAAAATAGGAATATGAATATAAATGTCTATTAGTGTCAAATGATATCTGAATACCATGCAGGCCATATAATAATGGTTACTGGCTATCTTTTGAGATCTATAACAGTGGATATTAATGATCAATGGAATATTATCAATAGCAATATGGATAGGTAAATTATATAGTGGGATATTCACACATTGCAACAGCTTTAAAGTAGAGCTTTGCCCAAAAGGGGAAGTTACGCTTTAACGCCTCTTCCCCATCTTCTGTTTGTGAAATGGAGCTTTTGGGGAGGAGGTGGGAAGCAGGTACTTGCTTCCACTTCCAGCGTTATCGCTTTAGGCCATTGAAAGAATTTCTCCTTTTCCCTTGAGTACACTGTTGGATCATGGGACAGGTGAGTTTTTTGTAGCTGCTGACTTTTAATTTTCACTTTTTTTTTATATTAAAGGGGGGTTATCTATGTGTAGCTTATTTTAGATATTTTGTAACATCTTTGACTTTTGTTTAGTTACATAGTTGGTAAGGTTGAAAAAAGACACCAGTCCATCCAGTTCAACTTATGAAGGAGGTACATTAGACTTTAGCACTTGACTATTTAGCTCCAAAATGGTTCCCCTGTTGCAGATTTCTCATGAGACACACGTTTGTAATTTGATAAATCTCTAATAACACTGCACTGTAAAAAAATAAATCGAATCAAATCATATAACTCAAACAATAATAAATAGTGATAAATAAGTATTTTACCAATTAATCCATAATTGTGAAAACAATCTTGCTGCCTCCTTTATAAGAAATATATCTCTCCCATTAAATCAAATCAATGTTAATAGATTCCAGAAGGTGCTTAAATAATGCTAGAAATTCAAATCATGAAGTGTTAACGTTCATTAAAAAGTCTATGCAAAAGTCCCACACATAAATTAACTGCAAATAGCTGTGTTCCAATCGTGCAGGAAGGATGATGTGATTATCCGACTCCAGAAGCAATCACCTCAAGTGCTCACCCTATGTGAGGCTCACTCACCAAATGGTTATGCCTCACATATAAATGCTTGGCATAAATTGCTCAGAATGCACCTTTGACATCTTTATGTTTGTGAGTAGTTATTGTATGTTTAATATTTAATGGTTTTTTTTGATAATACACTATGCAAGTTCCCTTTTTTTAGATAAACATTCCAGCATGGGGAGACTTGTTTTCAGAAGGAGTGGTGTATTCTGAGCAACTAATGCCTGCAGCATGCTGTATACATAGTTACAGTATATAACCTATTAAGCTATACAGTGCTTTCAAAAAGTAGTTATACCCCTTGAAATTTTCCACATTTTGTCAAAAACATAAATGTATGTTATTGGGATTTTAAAGCCTCGTACACGCAATCGGATTTTCCGCAGACAAAACCATAGACTTTTATCTGAAGTGCGTTAGCCCCAAACTTGTCTTGCACAAACAGCACACAATTGTCGGCCAACAAACACAAATGTAGTGACATACTATGTGGTTTTTCAGCTCTTTAGCTCCAACTTTGGTCTCCTTCTGCTAATTTTGTGTTAGTGGAAGTTTGGTGAATGGTGATTCATGCTTTTTATTTGACGCTTTTCATTTTGTGCTTTTCAGTGCGAGTTTCTGAATGGCCGCTCGTCAAGCAGCCATGTTGCTGAATTGGAGGAGATAATGTGTTATTTATTATTGGCCTTGGAGTTATTGCTTTGACCCATGTCCAGTCCAGGAACAGGAGGAGGAGGATTTCATGGACCAAAAATTGGTTGCTTCATTAATCATGACCAATTGTGTCATAATATGCCTTTGATGTGGGAGCTCCAGGAGAATAATCCAGATGATTTTCAGAATTATCTCCGGATGATGGACCCCTGCTTTCACCAATTCTTGGGATTGTTGACCCCCTATATTAAGAAGAAGGACACATGTATGAGGCTTTTATTTTATTTTTTGGTTGAATAATGATTTCATTTGGTATATTGTCTAAATTTTCGGATGCATAGAATGCACTTTTTTGCTAACTTTTTGGTTAAGGTCTATTGGCAGATAGCATGTCTGATTTTATCCACCAGTGATGGGAAACAATTATTCCCAATGATACAATTCCTCTCACTGACACCAAAGATGAAGCATTGTCAAATCCCACGGATGCTGGGCAATTTTCTCCTTCCAATGGCCACAGTCTGGCCCCCCCTGAAGCCAAAAGCACAGTAAACTGGCCCTTTGTTTAGAAAGTTTGGAGACCCCTGATCTAGTGAAATAAATAACACAGACCCCCCCACTATAAAAAGGCAAGCTCAAGGGGTGTGGCTGGATGCTGAGCTGGATGGCTGCCTGAGCCTACTGGTCTTCTCAGCCCTGTAAGAATTCAGCTCCATTAGAGGGATCTAACCACCAGACCATGGACAAAGCATGCCTCGCTCACTTCCAGAAACAAGGGAGACCTGCTGGCCATCCTACCCCTTTGGGTCTGCTGATCCGGTCCTTTTTTGAGCTCCTCTCCAGGCCCCCAGTCTGAGACTCACCGAATATGGCCAACTCGGACAAGGATTGGGTAAATACCTCGGAGCTGCAGCAAGGTCCCTCCACCTCCCACACCGTCTGGGACTCATGTGGGCACTCTCTGGTGCTCCATCCTGCACCTGCACTGTGTGAGTTGGCTTCTAGCTCACATGAAGCCCTGGAGGCCAAGGACACAAGCAAGCAGCCAGGACCTCTGCAGGCGAGCCCACAACCTTCCACCTGGCATCCTGGTAACCCAGGCTGGGCTCAATTTCACCACTGGGCACCCCCCAACTCTTCTGGGACCTCAAACTCTCTCTTCCCAGTCACATAGCCCGCTCCCAAACCTTGCAACTGCTGCACCCTACACCATCCTCAGGCCATGCTTGGGCCTCGGCCCCATGCTCTCTAAAGCCTCAAAGGGCCCAAGGCTCCAGGGACTCTAGTTCCACTCCCCTGCCTTGAACCCCCTCTATGACCCGTGCCTTGTTGCTGTTCAGGGACTGACACCATGAATGACAGCCACCCCACCGCTGTATTTATAACAGGCCTGGTATGAGTCCTGGGACCCCCCTGCCATGGTTACTGAACCCATTCATCCTCTCAACCGGGCTTTCCAGTTGTTATTTGCAGGAGAAATGGCTACATGGTGAGAGCAACTACAATGTCTCCCCACTAAAGAGGATTTAAAGAAATTGATTTCTGAAGTTAAATAGGCCTGCATTACATCAGAGGAGGGGTCCCCCGTACGTCACTGAGGAAGCCCGGCTTTCCCCTTGTGTCAGAGGGGGGTGGGGTCAGGTGATGGGTGGCCCCGCCCTCCTCAGATAAGAAATATCAGCCTGCCGGGATTCCCGCAGTGTCTTCAGTGGACACAGAGGATGGATGCGCTGAGCTGGAGGGAGAGATCACCCATTGCTGGATCAGATCAGCCATCGCTGGACCCCAGAGAGATGATCATCTGTCGCTGGATAGCAAGAGTGGATTACCACCACTGGAATCTTTTTTCATTTTTAGCAAAGGACTTTTGCAATGGTATGTGTGTCATTTTTAACTATTTTTTACACTTTCTTTGTGAAATGGTAGGGGTACTTTTGTACCCCCTTACCATTTCAAACAGGGGGGTGGGATCTGGGGGTCCCTTGTTAAAGGGGGCTTCCAGATTCTGATAAGCCCCCCACCCACAGACCCCCACAACCACCGGCCAGGGTTGTGGGGATGAGGCCCTTGTCCTCATCAACATGGGAACAAGGTGCTTTGGGAGGAGCCCAAAGCATCCTCCCAATGTTGAGGGCATGTGGCCTTGTATGGTTCAGGAGGGGGGCCGGTCTCTCCTCCCCCCTCTTTTCCTGTGGCCTGACAGGTTGCGTGCTTGGATAAAGGGTCTGGTATGGATTTTTAGGGGGAACTCCACGCCATTTTTTTTTTTATTTGCCGTGGAGTTCCCCTTAAAATCCATACCAGACCTGAAGGGTCTGGTATGGATATTTAAGGGGAACCCCACATCATTTTTTTTTTAATTAAGCGGGGTTCCCCTTAATATCCATACCAGACCTGAAGGGCCTGGTAATTGAATTTGGGGGAACCCCACGCTTTTTTTTATCAATGACTGTTCTCTGTATTACAGGGAGCCGTCAATTCATAGCCGCGAGTGATTTTAAATGACTTTTTTTCCTGCAGAAATTACACTTTGTGCAGGGACAGTTCTAAGCATTATTAAAATCACTGCTCCCGAAAAAAAATTCAGTTTTTAAAACTTTTTTTTGCATTGATACATGTCCCCTGGGGCAGGACCCAGATCCCCAAATACTTTTTATGACAATAACTTGCATATTAGCCTTTAAAATTAGCACTTTAGATTTCTCCCATAGACTTGTACAGGGTGTTCCGTGGCTTTTTGAATTTGCCGCGAACACCCCAAATTGTTCGCTGTTCGTGAACAGGCAATGTTCGAGGTGAACATGAGTTTGACTCAAACTCGAAGCTCATCCCTATACGTAACCATGGTCAAACACTGTTACTGCTATATGAAGCTGTATTTCAGATATGATTCCTGCATTTCCTTCAGACTTCTGTCTCTCATGTGTGCTGGTCTGTTGTGGACTAGATATATTACCCTTTGTTTGGGGTCTTCTATTCTTCCTTGTTTTGTACAATAAATTTTTTTTTTGATAGAAATTGTTAATTAAAATAAAAAGGTAAGCTAAAAACAGTCATTTTGTCAGTATGTATTTATGTTAGGGAGATTTGCCAATTCTATATAGGTAAAGATGCTGTTCTATACTTCACTTTTTTCATTTTGACATTGGTAAATGTCCTCCCTGGCAGTGCTCGGCTTGTTATGCCGTTTAACAATAACTTGCTTATTATCCCTAAAAATGTCCAGAAATGAATATCAAGATAAGTCCCACATAGATTTCTTTGGGATTTACCACAACGTTTGCAAACGTCAAATTTGAGGTGAGATTAGTGAAACTGTTTGATAACTGACCCCTGGCAGATTTGCACACCCAACAATTGAATTTTTCTCTAATCACAGGTTAATGGTGATTCTCTGCAATACACTCTGGTGGGAATCGAAATGCAGTACATCTAGCCCCATGATATGCTATAATACATTTTCTGTGAAACAGTAACAGTCAACAACCAACCAACAACATGATGATGATGTGGATGTCAGTTATTCTGAAGTTCTCTTTTAATGGCAAATTATTTTGAAAGGATTGTAATACTCTTGTTTGATGTCCTTAATATGCCGCTTATTAATTTACTGACCTTTTAGTCATACTTTACACAAGAAATAATTATTCATACCATTTCAGTAAACATATTCTGAAATGTTCTCCATTTTTAAATATGAGCTGTCCTTGCAAATCTCTTGTGATTAGCAGCTAAAATCACTTAGATAAAAACTTGTTATACATCATCTGCAGCATCTCTATAAATATTAAAATGAGTGCTGAGTCACTTAATATTTAACTCCTCCACAATAATGAGACTTAGAATCTGCTTTTCAGGAGTCAAACTTGAGTAAAATTACAAAAAAAAATAGGTTTATAACGTTTAAAACATATACAAGAAGAAAAAAATGACTTAAAATTTTTAGGAGCATATTGTGAAAGTAGCAAATATACATTCACCGCTTATTGAAAGGCAAAACTAACTATCCCCCCTCCTGCCGATTCTGTCTACTGTCTGTATCCTTTTTTTTTGGTTCAGTCAGGTGACTTGATCCTGCAGCTCCTGTTCTCTTGTGCCATGAAGTGTACGATAATGGGTGGAAATTTTGAGAGTCAAAATGTCACCTATAGGCTCCTGTAGCCCAGCCATTGTCAGCACTCCTTCCTCTCCTCTGCAGGGGCTGCTCATTGACACATGAAAGCCTGAGCTGCAAGATCATGTGACCAGACCAAACTAAAAATAAAGGTAAGTACAACAAAAACAAATAAATAAAAAATAAATACAACAAAAAACAAAATAGCCCATGGGACTTTAATAGAGTCACACCTCAAACATCAAAGATAAAATGTATAAAGAATTTATTACCAAATATTTAAAAACAACACATAATACAAAAGTGAATAATAAACATCAATACATGGGTGAATTTACATTTATATAAGAAACCTTTCCATGGAACCTAGAACAGTGCTGTAGGTCTCGACCTGTATCCCAAGAAGGATATCGCTTCTTCAGGACATGCACAGGAAAGTATCTGGAGATCAAAGGTATAAATGAATGAAAAGAGGTAAAAAAATAAAATATATATATATATAAAAAATAATTTTATATTGTGTTACTGTTTAATATTCAACTTGCAGTTGGTAGAAAAAAGCCTATTCTACTATCACCTCATAGGTGGTAGATTATGGCGTAGACAAGAGGTTGGTATATTCCAATACAGATACTCACCCACAGACAACAAACTTCAAAGAATAATGGTAAAAGATGTAATAAAATGCCACTGGTTCCACCAGTCTTCCCCTGGGAGCTGTGACAGGGCAGGGAGATGTAAAAAAATGAAGAGCTCAAAGACCGGAGCCTAGGCGATGAGTGTCAAACCAACAAAGGGGTTTACCCCACACCTAAAACAAACAAATATTGCCAAGTAAAACCTTGAGAAAGAGAAAAAAAAAATATGTATAAACACATCAAGCATCACAATCTAGTGATGCATGAAAGTGTAACCTACAATATAAGTGATGAAGTTCAAATGAATAAAAGGTGTGTAACTGATAAATATAGTTGGATTCAATATTAAAAAGTTAATTAAATCAACCAAATTGGAAAAGTGTGTAATGCAAATAAGAATGAGCTATTGTGCGAGGTATGAGTGTATTTAGACATAACAAATGTGCAAATTTGAGATAACAATAAATATTGGTGGTCATCATTGTAATCCTCTCTCATAAGTGTTTCATGGCTAAAGATGAAGTAATAATGTGACTCAGTTAATGTCAATGTGAGACACAAAAGTGGTGTTTACCTGAAAGTGTGTATGAATCCTAAGTCACTAATAACCCCATATGAGAAGGGACTGGGAAGAGAAAATCCCATCCCCCAAACCCATGAATATAAGGAAGACCCTGACTACTGTGATGAACAACAACAGAAACAGCAGTAATGCTGGTCCCAGTGAAATATATATGTGAAAAAACAATATACCACAACCTTGAACAAAAAAATTGCTATGACACATCCAAAATCCAAACAATAACTTACCCTGAGGGGGGACAGACCAACGTGTCTGATGGCCAATTCAGAAATGAACTGCATTGTGACCAAGCCAAGGTCTGAGCTATATAGTCCAGACCCCTGGGTTGGCTCCACCCAGCCAGCATCATCATGGTGGAATATCCACCAATGGGCTCGCAGATTGCGTGGAGAGACAGGACTGGCCACCCCACAAATGAGGCCAGCAGAAGGGGGGGAGGGATTTTTTTGTAAAGAATAGTTAGGTTTGAATTCCACTTTAACCACTTCTTGCCTGCCTGACCTCAATGTTCCACATCCCTGCCCACTTCTGGGTTTAGGGAATGCACATGTGGTTGTACACAGCAGGAGGTTCACAGCTGAGACCTGTTGATCAGCTGTGTACAATTGCAGCCTAGAGTTTTGTGTTGATAAACACAGAGCTATGTACAGAGGGAGCGATCTGCCAGTTTCTGAGAGATCAAGTAGTAAAAGCAGTGCACTATACACACATTACACATAGTTAGGCACACATTTAACCCCTTGATTGCCCTATATGTTAATACTTTCCCAGCCGGTGGCATTAGTACAGTGACAGAATATAGTATTATCACTAACCACTGTATTATTGTCACTGGTGATGTCAGTGGAAGTTAATTAGTTTTCCCCAGTGTCAGTGTCAGATTGCACGCCGCACTATTGGAATCCCAATATAAGTCGCTGATCACTGCCATTAGCAATATAAATCCAATGTTAAAAAATAAAAATTATATATACAGTGCCTTGAAAAAGTATTCATACCCCCTGAAATTTTCCACATTTTGGCGTGTTACAACCAAAAACATAAATGTATTTTATTGGGATTTTATGTGATAGACCAACTCAAGGTGGCACATAATTGTGCATGTGCATGCCACATTTTTTCAGACATTTATTTGTAAAAAAAAATGAAAACTGTTTATCATTTTCCTTTCACTTCACAATTATGTGCCATTTTGTGTTGGTCTATCACATAAAATTCCAATAAAATATATTTACATTTTTGGTTGTTACGTGACAAAATGTGGAAAATTTCAAGTGGTATGAATACTTTTTCAAGGCACTGCATACCATAGTTTGTAGGCGCTATAACTTTAACGTAAACCAATCAATATACACTTAATGGGATTTTTTGTATCAAAGACATGTAGCAAAATACATTTTGGCCAAAACTTATGAAGAAATTAAATTTTTTAATTTTTTTATTAGATATGTTTTATAAGAAAAAAAAATAGTTTTTCAAAATGTTCGGTCTTTTTTGTTTAAATCGACAAACCACCCTCCCAAAAAAACAAGTAAAACAAGTGGTGATTGAAAAACCACCAAAACAATGCTTTATTTGTGTGAAAAGTGGGCAGCGATGCAGTGCATTGTGGGCAGGCGGGTGGGAAGTGGTTAAAGTGGAATTCAACACTAACTATTCTTAACCACTTGCCGCCCGCCCTATAGACAATTGACGGTGGCAAAGTAGTTTCATAATCCTGATCGGACGTCATATGACGTGATCAGGATTATGAGCCGCTGCGCGCCCCCGGGGGCGCGCATTGCGGCGATCGTTGTTGCGGGGTGTCGGTCTGACACCCGGCAACTACGATCTCGGTAAAGAGTCTCCGACGGAGACTCTTTACCACGTGATCAGCCATGTCCAATCACGGCTGATCACAGTGTAAATAGGAAGAGCCGGTGATCGGCTTTTCCTCACTCGCGTCTGTCAGATTGGCATCCATTATGGGCACTGATTGGCATCCATTGTGCTGACTGGCATCCCTGGTGGTCTAGGGAGGATTACCTTTTTCTGGGCATCCCTGGTGGTCTGGTGGCGTCCCTGGTGGTCCAGTGTGGGCATCCTCAGGGGGGCTGGGCTGTGCTGATAATCGAGGAGAGCCGATCGGCTGCTCCTCTGACAGGGGGAGGTCTGTGCTGATCGATTATCAGCACAGCCCCCCCGAGGATGCCCACACTGGACCACCAGGGACGCCACCAGACCACCAGGGATGCCCAGAAAAAGGTAATCCTCCCTAGACCACCAGGGATGCCAGTCAGCACAATGGATGCCAATCAGTGCCCATAATGGATGCCAATCAGTGCCCACAATGGGCATCACTGATTGACATGCATTATTGTTTGGCACTGATTGGCATCCATTAGTACAGTATAACACCAATGCCGCCTATGAGTGACCACCTGTGCCGCCTATGAGTTCCCACCTGTGCCGCCTATGAGTACCCACCTGTGCCGCCTATCAGTGCCCACCCATGCCCATCTGTGCCGCCTATCCATGCCCATCTGTGCCGCCTATCCATGCCCATCTGTGCCGCTCATCCATGCCAATCCGTGCCAGCTATCAGTGCCAATTTGTGCCACCTATCAGTGTCCATCCATGTCGCCCATCCGTTTCGCCCATCCGTGTCGCTCATCCGTGCCGCCTATCAGTGCCACATATCAGTGTCCATCAATGCCACCTCATCAGTGCCACTTCATTGGTGCCACATCATTGGTGCCCATCAGTGCCGCCTTATCAGTGCCCATCAGTGTAGCCCCATCAGTGCCCATCAGTGAAGGAGAAAACATACTTATTTACAAAGTTTTGAAACTGAAACAAAGAAAAACATTTTTTTTTCAAAATTTTCGGTATTTTTTTATTTGTAGCGCAAAAAATAAAAACCATAGAGGTGATCAAATACCACCAAAAGAAAGCTCTATTTGTGGGAAAAAAATTATAAAAATTTCATTTGGGTACAGTGTAGCATGGCCGCGCAATTGTCATTCAAAGTGCGACAGCGCTGAAAGCTCAAAATTGGTCTGGGCAGGAAGGTGTTTAAGTGCCCTGTATTGAAGTGGTTAAAAAAAATCCCTTCCCCATTCCATCCACCAAAAGGGACTGACTCCTGTCTGACCTGTCTGACCCATTATTATCGAATTCACCCCCCCAATCCTAGTTTAAATACTCCTCCAGCCTTACCATAAACCTCTCTTCCCAGAAAAGCAGACCCCCTTCCATTTAGGTGCAAACCATCTTTAGCATATACTGTAGGTTGCACCCCAAAGAAAAGCCCAGTGCTCTAGAAATCCAAATCCTTTCCTCTTACACCAGGTCTTTAGCCATACATTCAGTTCTCTAATCTCCCCTGTCTTTCCTGTGTTGTGCATGGCACAGGCAATATTTCAGAGAATATCACCTTGGAGGTCCACCCCTTTCAGCCTAGTTCTTAAATTAAACGTTAAGGAGCCTCCACCTTCCATGTATTCTGTCATTGGTTCCAACATGGACCAAGACAGCTGGGTCATGCCCAGTCCCTCCCAGTAATTTATTAACTCGGTACACCACATGCCGAACCCTGACAAGGAGACAGCAAACCATTCAGTTGAGGCGATCCTGGCGACAAATCAGTACTTCTGTTTATAGAATCCCTTATTACCACCAACTGTCTAGGCCTTCCTGCACTACCCTCAAAACCCCTACTAGATGGGCTGCTCTACAAGCTTTTAGGGATAGCAGATGGGCTGCTCTACAAGCTTTTAGGGATAGCAGTGACATCTAGGGCTGCCACATTTGAGTTTGCCACCCTACATCTTCACCCAACTTGGCAAATCTGTTTGGGTGCTCAAACCCAGGGCTAGCCTTCCTTTTCTGTAAGCCTCTACCCCTCCCTCTAACTACAATAGCCCATCTTCCTACCTGATAATTCTAACTTACCCCCCCCCCCCACCCTCCACATCGACCCTGTTAACCACCTGCTCAGTGAACAGAGGATCCCTTACAAGATTGTCCATTTTGATCTCTAATATAAGCTTCCAGAAGGCACTTGGCACTATTTTAGGGGGTGGGGGGAGCAGGTATCTGGTTTTGACAGGTACCCACTTCCACTTCTGGGTAAAATCTCCAAGCATTTCTGGCCCCTTCCCTTTCCCTCTAATGGCTTCTGCAACACACACACAGGTCCCAGAAGAAGGAGGAACTGTTCAGAAAGTGCAGCACAATTCACACATGCACATTAGGAAACCCCCTGTGAAGCCTGAAGGCTTCACTACCAGTTTCCCTTAATAACAATGCCGCCACCTGCACCAGAAACTGATAGAACAAATCAGCTTGGGGTGCTGAAATCACAGATCCCTGGACAGGTAAGTTGACTTTTAATAAAAGATGACTTTAATTTTTTTTCAGACTGGAGCTCAATACTGGGTATTTAAACACCTTCCTGCCCAGACCAATTTTGAGCTTTCAGCGCTGTCGCACTTTGAATGACAATTGCGCGGTCATGCTACACTTGAAATTTTTATAATTTTTTCCCACAAATAGAGCTTTCTTTTGGTGGTATTTGATCACCTCTGTGGTTTTTATTTTTTGCTAAACAAACCGAAAATTTTTGCTTAACAAACAGAAAATTTTGAAAAATCTTTTTTCTTTTGTTTCAGTTTCAAAACTTTGTAAATAAGTATGTTTTCTCCTTCACTAATGGGCACTGATGGGGCTGCACTGATGGGCACTGATAAGGTGGCACTGATGGGCACTGATGAGCTGGCACCAATGAAGTGGCACTGATGAGGTGGCATTGATGGGCACTGATATGTGGCACTGATAGGCACTGATAGGTGACACTTATGGGCAACACGGATGGACACTGATAGGTGGCACAAATTGACACTGATAGATGGCACAGATTGGCATCGATAGGCGGCATGGATGGGCATGTATAGGTGGCACAGATGGGCATGATAGGAGGCACAGATGGGCATGGATCTCCACTGATAGGTGGCATGGATGGGCACCGATAGGTGACATTATATTGTATGATTTTGTGCTCATGGATGCCAATCAGTGCCAAACAATAATGCATGCCAATCAGTGATGCCCATTGTGGGCACTGATTGGCATCCATTGTGGGCACTGATTGGCATCTATTGTGGCACTGACTGGCATCCCTGGTGGTCTAGGGTGGCATACCTGGTGCTGGGCATCCCTGGTAGTCTGGTGGCATCTCTGGTGGTCCAGTGTGGGCATCCTTGGGGGGCTGTGCTGATAATCGATCAACACAGACCCCCCCTGTCAGAGGAGCAGCTGATCGGCTCTCCTCTACTCGCGTCTGACAGACGCGAGTGAGGAAAAGCCGATCACCGGCTCTTCCTATTTACACTGTGATCAGCCATGATTGGACACGGCTGATCACGTGGTAAAGAGTCTCCGTCTGAGACTCCTTACCGAGATCATAGTTGCGGGGTGTCAGACTGACACCCCGCAACAACGATCGCCGCGATGCGCGTCTATGACATCCAGTCAGGATTTTGAAACCACTTTGCAGCCGTCATTTGACAATTGGCGGACGGCAAATGGTTAATATTACTAACAGAAAATTTCAGATGTTACTTACAGTTTAGAAGGCTCTTGTTAGGCAACTTTCACACTGGGGCCGCACCGCGTTAGCAGTAAAGCGCCGCTCATTTTTGTGGCGCTTTACCATCATTTTAGCTGTGCTTTTAACCCCCACTAGTGACCGAAGAACAGGTTAAAACCACCCGTGTTGCAGCGCTTCCAAATCGCTTTTCAGGTGCTTCCGAAGCACCGTCCATGCATTACAATGGGCAGGGGCAGTTTAGGAGAGCTACAGCCCTCCCAAACTACCCTAAAGATGCTGCTAACACACTGGGGCGGCATGTAATGCATTTTTCAGGCACTTTACAATCAATATTTTTAGCGCTAAAACACTAGAAAAGCCCCTTCAGTGTGAAAGTAGCCGTATGATCTCCTGTTTTGAACTCCAGTTTTAACTCACCACTAAAACTGGCAATACATCATACAATTTTCCCTTTAGATTTACGAGAACCAAGACAAGGTCAAGCCTAAACATTTTCAATTTGTATGTAATCAAGCAGGCCCTTGTACTACATTATTTTGGTAAACCTGAAGACAATAATCTGCATACAATTTAATAGTGTGTTTGGGGTCTAATGCTGGCCAAACATTAGATGAAAAATCAGCTGAAGATCGGTCATTTAGACACTTCTGAGACAAGCTGTCTCTTGTCTTTTTTACTATTTTGACACTTTTTTGTGAAATGGTAGGGGTACATTTGTACCCCATTACCAATTCACACAGGGAGGAGGCCAGGATCTGGGGGTCCCCTTGTTAAAGGGGGCTTCCAGATTCCGATAAGCCCCCCGCCTGCAGACCCCCCCAGCCACAGGCAAGGGTTGTGGAGATGAGGCCCTTGTCCCCATCAACATGGGGAGAGTGCTTTGGGGGGCTACCCCAAAGCACTCTCTCCATGTTGAGGGCATGTGGCCTGGTACGGTTCAGGAGGGGGGGGCACTCTCTTGTCCTCCCTCTTTTCCTGTGGCCTGCCAGGTTGTGTGCTTGCCGCAGGGTTCCCCTTAATTCCATATCAGACCTAAAGGGCCTGGTATGGATTTTAGGGGGACCCCCACGCAGTTTTTATTAATTTTAAGGGCCTGGTAATGACGGGGGATACCATGCTCTTTTTTCAATTATCTGTATCCACATTGCCGAGACCCGACAATTCATTACAGCCGCGATCAGTTTTAAATGACAATTTTTCCTTTAGAAATGTCATTTTTTACTATTCTAAACATCGGAAAAATGCACCACTACAGGCATGCTACAGACACCACCCAGGCATAACATTTAAAGAAATATTTCATTTTTATTGTTTCACTTCAAGCATTAAAAAAAAATCACTGCGCCTGAAAAAATGTTGTTTTAAAAAAAAACAATTTGCATTGATACATGTCCGCTGGGAAAGGACTCAGGTCCCCAAACACTTTTTATGACAATATAAGCCTTTAAAATTAGCACTTTGGATTTTATGTTAGTGTCCCACTGTGACTTTAACTGTGTTTCGGCAGCTTTCGAATTTGCCACGAACACCGCATATTGTTTGCTGTTAGGCGAACAGGCGAACTTATGTTTGACTCTAACATTGGGCTCATCCCTACTAATCAGTAGTCTGGAGATTTTGGCCTGCAGAATAAACCTGGTTTGAGTTTATCTTTAAATGAGTGCATGTCCAGGATATTTGGGTGCATGAAAACATTTCTACCATATGTGTCCATGCATATTTGACTTGTACAAAACTTGTGCAAAACTATATTATAGGTGACTGGCTACACAAACTTTAACAAGTTGTTTTGCTCAAACCAAGTTTTTCCTAGGCAGGCCTAAAGTATAAATTTGCATGAAGCACCCACATTGCAGATACAGTAAAACATATTATTTCCACAATTAAGTGATTGTCCTCAACGTTAGAAATAGTTTAACTCTGAAATTTTGGTGCACATTTTTGCAAACAATGACCATATGAACTGAACTGACTAAGGCCCCATGTACACAGAATGCTGAGGCAAAATCATCTGAACAAAATTTTTTGACACCTTGAAACCGGCATTTAAAACGTCTGTTTAGCTGCGTTTGCATGCCTTTGCATGCCGTGTTTAGCCGCATTTAACTGTGTTTGCGTCTAGAAGCGTTTATTAGGATTACCTCATTTAAGACCCTCCCCAAGGTAAAAAAACATTGTACGTTAACTATTTCAGCCATTTGGACCAGAGTGAATAGCAGCAGCAGATCGATCAGTTGTCTACTTGTATTTGCCTCTATTTCTGTGCTTTTTTTGGAAATGGATCCCATAATTAGCATATGTGAGGAAATGCTTCTAACTCTTGATGAGGCTAGAACGACATAGAAAATTGTGTCAGAGGTCCAGAGTCAGAGTTTGTTGCTATTGGACCCATCCTTTGATTGTTCAGTGCCTGTCAGAAGGATATTTTGTAAACATGTACGTACAGCTGAGTACCTACCCCAACAAATTTTTTAATTTAACATGTCCATTGCCACATTTGACCTTCTACTTGTAAAGTATGACCCAGTCTGACACGCATGGACACCAACATGAGGAAGAGTGTGTCACCAGAGGAACGTCTGTTGGTGATGATCAGGTATGTGCATATATTTATATATAGATATATAGATATAGATATATAGATGTATTTTTTTTGCTTTTTCTTTTATTTTTTGTATTTTTTCATTGTTTTCCATCATATTTTTGTCTTTCCAGATCTAAAATATAGGGTACCCTTAAAAACGCTTATAAATAAGAACGCGTCTAAACGCCGATACCGTTTTTGGCGGCGTTTGGCTACTGAAATGTGGAAATCTTCGGCGCCGGAACCCATTTTGTTGCTTCCAAAGAAACGCTGTTAAATTCAACTGCATAAAAATGGCATAAAACGAGACTGTGTACATGGTCACATAGAATAACATTAAAAGAGTTTACGCGCCCAACTGCCTCTGAACGTACATTTAACAACGCCCCGTATACATGGGGCCTTATAGAAAAAGAAAAGAGAAAAAACATTGACAAAAGTGACACATGTTAAATTTTACATAGTGGGGGTCATTAACTATAGCGGCACAGGACTATTTAGTGCTAATTCCTGCAAATTAGAGCTAATCATGCTAATTAGCGTTAAAATGGTATTCACTATAGCGCTGGTGAAAAAAATACTCCCAAAATCGAATTTACTATAGCTCCTTGAAAACAAACAGCACCCAAACTCTAAGCCCTTGTACACACGATCAGAGATTCCGACGACCAAATCCGTCTGAGTTATTCCGACGGATTAATTCCGGACGAGGTCCGGAAGTGATGTTGCATACACACAGTCGGACCAAGATGTCGGAAAATCTAATTGTACATAGCGTGATGACGTTATTTCGTTACGACGGGACTACGTTCAGGCTAGTAGCGAATAGCTTTGGTCTAGGAATTTGATCTGAGCATGCCTGGCACTTTGTCCGTCGGAGTAGGCTACACATGATCGGAGTATGTCCGATCGGAGCATTTTGTCGGGAAAATATTTCCGGAAAGTTGGAAAAGTTGGTCCGACGGATAATCCGACGGAAACAGTCTGATGCAGACCACACACAGTCGGAATATCAGACAAAACGCTCTGATCGGACACATTCTGACGGAATCTCCGACTCTGTGTACAAGGGCTAACTCTGCTAAAACCTGGAGTAGTGCACATGGAAATAATGTTTAGAGCATGATATAATTGCCTAAATGTTACTGATAATGCAGTATATTGTTTAAATATAATCTGCTTTTAAACTGTGTGAAAAAAATATTTCTACACTGAAATATCTTTAAATGTCTGAGAAGAGATAAAATCTCTGTCTCTTTACAACTAGGTGCCAGCACAACTGAGCATACTCAGACCCGCAAACTACTCTCATTTTAACTCCCATGGCTTTTTTACAGGGCGCTATAGTAAATACCAAAATTAGCGCTGGTGTCACGTACCTGGTTGGAGGCCGAAATGCTGAGAGGGCTCCCCTTGCGTCTGAGTGCAGTACACCCCTGAAGTTGGGTACAGAGGGTGTAGTGCCCAGAGAAGCACAGGTTGCCAGATGGATTCTGGAGATAAGAGCTGGTGGGCACCTGAAGGACACCAGGTAATGCAGGAAACACAGCAGAGTTAAAGTCTATAAGAATCCTCGGTAATACTTGGCAAGGTGTGCATAAGGAGCAGTAGTGGAAGCCGGGCCAGGGGTCAAACACAGTAGATCCAGCAGGAGGATGAGGCAGGTTGCAGAAACGGGGACAAATCAAAGGTCTGGTATCAGGAAGCAAGCAGGAACAGGTAACTGTAGCGAAGTCTGTGATACTAGCCGGGATCAGGTATAGGAGAAGACAGCAAGTCAGTAAAGCAAGCCAAGGGGTCAAAACCAGAAGAGCAGATCAGACAGGTCAGGAACAAGCCGGGTCACAACAGGAATCCAAATAGTACTTTCACAGAGGTTCAGGAACACAGGAAGACTGACAAACCAGCAACTGCAGACACCAGCAGACTTCCTTATATAGGACCATGTGACCTGCTGGTAGAGATACTGGGTCCTAAAGTCCTTCTCCTGCCAGAGATTCTGGGTCCTATAGCCCTTCTCCTGCTGTTGGCTCCCTGACAACTGACACTATAGCCAGTTCTCCTAAGGCCATTTGTCTGACAGCTGGGCTAAGATACATTTTTGAGAGTGAAAATCTGTGCTATATAGTGCAATGAAAGTTTCAGTCATTGATTTCAATAAAACAATTGTAACTTCCCTAAATAAATGCATTTAATGTTGAGATGAAATGTATCTTTCTCTGAAATACATTTTTCTTGCAACAATGTTGCTTCTACTTCATCTATTTTGTTTTTAAAAATGCTAGAATGTAGAATGTTTTGATAAAATATTTTTTCTCTGTCACTTTCACTTGTTACTCTCCATCTCACAGAAATCTTTACCAAAACTCACAAATTACAAACAATACCATTGCTGATGCAAATTTTAAATTAGACACAAATTTGTGTGTTTTTTATTTCCAAATAATCATAATTTTAGCCCAAAAAACGTGATATGTGTACCAACATCAGAAATCAAAATGTAATTCCCAAAAATTAGAGGGTAACATCACTATTCTAAACTCACCCACCAAGAACCATCAAATATCACAGAACAGTTCAAGAAGAATATCTACTGAGTAATGTAGTTCAACCACCTATATGTCCAAAGAAATGCAGTATTAGGGATGAGCCGAACACCCCCCGGTTCGGTTCGCACCAGAACTTTCGAACGGACCCCACGTTCGTTACGAACGTTAGAACCCCATTGAAGTCTATGGGACTCGAACGTTCGAAATGGAAAGTGCTAATTTTAACGGCTAATATGCAAGATACTGTCCTAAAAAGGGTTTGGGGACCTGGCTCCTGCCCCAGGGGACATGGGTCAATGCCTAAAATGTTTTTAAAAATGGCCGTTTTGGCTGGAGCGCTGATTTTACTGACGATTAAAGTGAAAAAAAAGTGAAATATTCCTTTAAATATGGTGCTTGGGGGGTGTCTGTAGTATGCCTGTGAAGTGCCACGTGTTTCCCGTGTTTAGAACAGTCCCTGCACAAAATGACATTAAACGGAAATAACATCATTGAAAACTGCTTGCGGTTTTAATGTTATATCTGGTTCCTGCAATATGGTTGAAAATCATTCAGAAAAATGGCATGGGTAGCCCTCCCTGCCCATTACCAGCCTATTTGGGTCTTGTACGCATATTAAGGGGAACCCTGTACCCATATTAAAAAAAGGAAATGCGTGTGGCCCCCAGGCCCTATATACTCAGAACAGCAGTATACAGGCGGTGCAAACAAGACAGGGACTGTGTAGGTTTGTTGTGTTAAGTTGAATCTGTTTGTAATTTTCAACTGGTACATTTTTAAAGTGTAGCTCCAGTCAAAAAAACTATTTTTAAGCTTTTTGGAAAACATAGGGAAGGGTTATCACCCCTGTATAATTTGTTTTGTCGTCCATCTTTTTTCATCTCACTTGCTGCTGTCTCCTTGCGTTTGCAAGTAGGAGATGTTTGTAAGTTGGATGTTTGAAAGTAGGGGCCTGCCCTATATGCTCTGCAGAAATGGCGGAACAAGGTGTTGGTTTTGCCACAACATTGTAAGCCCTCAAAGTGACTCTTGGTGGGCGCTGGAGCGCCCTGCTGTGAACGATTATATCAAGAATTGTAATTACATGCCATTGTTGAACAGTGGTAGAAAAATTGACATTTGGTGGTTGTGGTGCTGGTGCCACAACACTATCAAGGTGTTGAATTTGCCACAACATTGTAAGTCCTCACAGTTACTCTGGGTGGGCACAGGAACGGGCCCTCCTGTGAAATATTATATCAAGAATTGTAATTACATGTCCCTGTTAAACAGGGGCAGAAAAATTGGGCCTTAGGCACTGGTGCTGGTGCCACGACACTATAAGTCCTCACCGTTACTCTGGGTGGGCACAGGAAGGGGCCCTCCTGTGAAATATTATATCAAGAATTGTAATTACATGTCCCTGTTAAACAGGGGCAGAAAAATTTGGCCTTAGGCACTGCTGCTGGTGCCACCACACTGCAACCTCTTCCATATACTCTAGTTTTTTTTGCTGGAATTAGCCCTGCTGCAAAGCATTGCATCAAAAATTGTACTTAAACGCCCCTGTTAAACAGGGGCAGAAAAATTGGGC
Source organism: Lithobates pipiens (assembly GCF_037356315.1). Taxonomy (NCBI): domain Eukaryota; kingdom Metazoa; phylum Chordata; class Amphibia; order Anura; family Ranidae; genus Lithobates; species Lithobates pipiens. The sequence goes on from NW_027507785.1 coordinate 181,513,966, forward strand.
CTTAGGCACTGGTGCTGGTGCCACCACACTGCAACCTCTGCCATATACTCTAGTTTTATTGCAGGAATTAGCCCTGTTTTTTTGCAGGAATTTGCAGGAAATAACCCCAATTGGGCTCAAATAGAGAACAGCTATGTAGGTGGATTATAGCGGTATGTACTGGGTACAGAGCACGCAGACAGCACGCATCTCCTAACACTACTGACTGCAAGCTCTATTATTAAAGATAGATCACTAGCTATATAGGTGAGGTGAATATCGCGGTGTATACTGTGGTCAGGGCACGCAGACAATAACCAGAAAACAGCAGAGATAAAGGGGTATATACAGATGTATACTGTGCTGTGCTGGAGGCACACACAACTTCCAATAACTCCTGCAGATGGCAATTGGGCTCAAATAGAGAACAGCTATTTAGGTGGATTATAGCGGTATGTACCTGGTACAGAGCACGCAGACAGCACGCACTATCTCCTAACACTACTGACTGCAAGCTCTATTATTAAAGATAGATCACTAGCTATATAGGTGAGGTGAATATCGCGGTGTATACTGCGGTCAGGGCACGCAGACAATAACCAGAAAACAGCAGAGATAAAGGGGTATATACAGATGTATACTGTGCTGTGCTGGAGGCACACACAACTTCCAATAACTCCTGCAGATGGCAATTGGGCTCAAATAGAGAGCAGCTATGTAGGTGGATTATAGCGGTATGTACTGGGTACAGAGCACGCAGACAGCACGCACTATCTCCTAACACTACTGACTGCAAGCTCTATTATTAAAGATAGATCACTAGCTATATAGGTGAGGTGAATATAGTGGTGTATACTGCGGTCAGGGCACAGACAATAACCACTACACAACAGCAAGATAGGAAATCAGCCAAAAACGATCGGTGTGTACTGTGTTGAAGGTACACAGAACACCCACTGCTTCAGATGCCAACATACTACACGAGGCCGCCTCAATGGCGGCCTTATATAGTGTGGGGCGTGCACTACACAGCCTGAGCTATGATTGGCCACAGGCATCCTGCCTGTGGCCAATCATGGCTCTCCTCGCTGCTGGCGCTGCGATTGGCCAAGCATGCAGGGTCACAGTGCATGCTTGGCCAATCATGAGCCAGCAATGCACTGCGCCATCGCAGTGCATTGTGAGCCGTGAGCGCCATGCGAATTTTGACGCGAACGGACCAAGTGTTCGGATTTCGCTGAGCGGACGAACAGCCAATGTTCGAGTCGAACGTACGTTCGAGTCGAACGTACGTTCGACTCGAACACGAAGCTCATCCCTATGCAGTATATGTGTATTTATGTGTAGGAGGTTTCCATGTGTAGCAGCTTCATGGCTTGGAGGTTAGAACTTCTGCCTGAGGGTCTGGGTCCTTATCCCAATTATGCTGCTTCAAGTAGAGAAGTTATCTCATCTCCCTATGTTGTTAAACTTAACTCCTTACTCAGGTCCTAGAACTATGTCTAAATGTAGTATTTAAGTGTAGGAGGGTTTGCTCTTTTTTGTTTATAGAGCAAAAAATAAAAACCGCAGAGGTGATCAAATGCCCCCAAAAGAAAGTTCTATCTGTGGGAAAAAAGGAAGCAAATTTCTTTTGGGTACAGCATAAAATGACCACGCAATTGTCAGTTAAAACGAAGCAGTGCCAAATTGTAAAAAGTGCTCTGGTAAGGAAGGGGGTAAAATCTTCTGGGGCTGAAGTGGTTAATGGCAGCCCAGTCTTAGTCCGTAGGGTTAAAATTTTATTTGACTCACCCTTTGCAGCTATTACAGCTTCTGGGAAGGCTGGGAAGGCTGTCCACAAGGTTTAAGCCTTGTACACACAATCTGATTGTTGGCCAACAGAACTTCAGACTTTTGTCTGAAGGGCATGTTCCGGGAACTCTTGCATACAAAACAATTGCCGGACAACAAAAATGAACGTAGTGATGTACTATATGTACTACGAGCCAATAAAGAGAAAGTTCAATTGTCATGCGCCACCCTTTGCTAATTTTGAGTTAGTATAAGTTTGGTGAGTGTTGATTCGCGCTTTTCAGTTTGTGCTCTTTCAGTTTGTTTATGAACGGCCATTCATCAGCCAGCCATGTTGCAGAATTGGACAAGAGAATGTGCTATTATTGGACATGGAGTTTTTGCTCGGACCCAAGTCCAGTCCAGGAATAGGAGGAGGAGGAGTTCTTGATTGCTTAATCATGCCCAATTATGTCATATGCCTTTGCTGCAGGAGCTTCAGGAGAATAATCTGGATGATTTTCAGAATTATCGCTGGATGACAGACCCCTGCTTTCACCGACTCTTGGCATTGGTGACCCCATATATTAAGAAGCAGGACACATGCATTAAGGCTTGCCATCACTCCAGTGCAAAGGCTCATAGTCACCTTATGTGACTTGGCAATGGCGAGAAGTCTCCAGGACCTCACGTTTACCACTGGGATCTCCCCTCAGGCTCTGAGACTCATTATTCCAGACACCTGCTCAGCCATTCTTCAAGTACTGCAGAAGGACTACATTTGGGTACGATTTTCCCTTTAAGATCACATTCTATGTATTAATGTTTGCTAATGCATTGTCTTAATTTGTTGATTACATAATTTTCAATATTGTAATATGCTGTGAATGTCCTCTTTGTCCTCATGCATGCTGTAAGCTTTTCCTGCTCCTTTGTTGGCCTACATGCATATTTCCCATAACTAACCTCCCCAGCATGCTATCCTGGGCCCAAACACCTAGCCTAGTAACTTAACAGTGTTTTTTGTCAGTTACATTTTGCGGCTTACCATAAACAACCCCTAAAATGTGTACAAATGTTATTGTTGCCCTCAAATTCAAACAGAGTGCAAGAGACAATTTTTTGGGGCAAAACTGATTTGGGACCCTCTCTCCCCTAAACATGCAAAGTCAACAAATACAAATACTCTATCTGCTGACTTTGCCAAACCAATACACACTATCCCTCTTTTGTGTTTAAATTTATGTATAAATTCACCCAACCATGTAGCGCAAGGGCTGGCCTAATTACCTACAAATTGTAACGTAGACAGTTTTTGTCTCCTATTAAATTGATAGGTATTTTCGGAATGTCAAAATGTGCTGCAATTGGGACAGTGTGGATCCATATTTTTAGATTATGACACTTCTTACCTGTCCACTGGGCTGCCAATAGTGTAAGCAAGGAGGGGCTGGCTAAAGTCTCCCAGATTATTTATGCAAACAGCTCTCATGGAAGTGGAGAGGGTTACCTGTCCAAAACATCTACCCATTTCCCCTCCCCACCCTAAAATTTTGCTAATGCGCTACCAGAGGGGAAAATTAAGCAGATAAGTTGACCTTACACTTTTGTCTTGAAATACTCATTTACATTTTCTACTTATGTTGGCTAAGCATGTTTGTGTCACATCTGTTTGCAATGTTTTGTTCAGAAGTAGTATTTTTTTTCTTTTTTTAATCCACAGTTTCCTTCAGGACGTTGCAGCCCAGTTCCACCATCAGTGGGATTTTCCCAAATGTGGTGGTGCTATTGATGGCAAGCATGTCCGGATTGTCCCACCACCCAACTCTGGCTCATATTATTTTAATTATAAGGGCTTTTGCAGCATAGTCATGCTAGCTGTAGTGTCTGCCAACTGTGAGTTTTTGTATCTGGATGTTGGGAAGAGCGGCCACAACTCTGATTGAGGAGTGATTATGCAGACAGAGTTCTACAAGCAGCTCCAGAATGGCACCTTAAACTTGCCACCTGCTGAGGAGAATGTTGAGGGGCTCGATTTTGTTTTTGTTGCAGATGAGGCCTTTGCTCTGGGGGAACATCTGATGAAGCTGTTTCCTATGAGGAACCTCACCCCAGAGCAGAGAATATTCAATTACAGGCTCTCTTGTGCTAGAAGGGTGGTCAAAAATGCCTTTGGTATCCTATCGAGTCATTTCAGGCTGTTTTTGACTCCAATCAACCTGGCACTCTACAAGATTAATCATGTGGTCCTGTGCTGTTGTATTTTACATCATTTCTAAGGAAGAATGTGACTATCTACTTTGCCTCACTGCCAAGTGATGTGGACCCTGCAGTGGCAGGCCCAGCTAAGAGGCTGAAGCTCGGCTGCCTGTGGGTGTGCTGATGGCTCTTGAAGATGCCCATGCTGGATTTCCCTTACAAATTGCCAGAGATGTACGGCAGAAATACCTTGATTATTTTGTGGGTAGAGGAGCAGTGGCTTAGTAGCAAATTGGAGCTGATTATGCCTAATATAATTTCGAGATCATAATCTCGTATTTTCAACTACTGTTGTCTGTGTTTCTTATCTGTCTAATATGTTCACTAATGGGCTTTATTTTAGCCACTTCTGGTGTGCTGTGGGTCTGCTACACACATAATATTTTTGTTCTTAATGGATCTAATGCATGAAGTTCAAAAACATTATGCCTTTCAGCATTTTAAGAGTACATTGCCACTGTAACTACAACTAATTAACAAATACACTGGTATTGAACTTTTAAATAATAAGCCACGCCTTGTTTAGTAAAAAAACTATTTACTCAAAGCACATTCACATGTGCGTTTTAAGGTTTTAAAACAAACCAAAATCTTAGTGTGTAACTTAACATGTATGTTTTTCATTATTTCCCCTTTTTTGGGTCTAAGCAGGCATTCAAAAACATTAGATACACATCCCAAACTCAGGAACTTACAAAGTTTGATTTTGGTAAAATAAAGGCCAAATGAGACAGTAGTATACCAAGACTGTGTGGATGTTGCCTTCCTCATATGGGGTGATCTCACCCCTTTAAAAGCCAAAATCTGAAGCCATGTTCACGTAGAGGCATAACAGTTAAATACCCTTATGATCACATGCTGCAAATGTGTGTAGTTACAAACAACTTTTTTCCTAAACCCACAAAACACACAGTGTGTCAACATGTGCTAGTTCCCATCACGGGGTATCAATGGACGTGTTTTGGGGTGCAACCTCTGAGCGTCTATAGTTATGAGGAAGGGATTGCACCCCCAAAATGTGTCCATTGATATCCAGTGATGGTAGATAGCATATCTTGACACACTGTATTTTGGGGATTTTGGCAAACTGGATGTATGAAAATACACACATTTTAGGCATGGGATCATGAGGGAAATAAGAATGTTAAGGCACAATTTGAGAGCACCTTCAAATTTTTATATTATTACGTTTTATATTATTAAAATTGTTGAAAAATTACAATTCCCATTAGTTAGTGCAGTGTTTCTGAACTCTCCTCCTCAAGATACAAACCCAGGTCATGTTTTCTCTACTTAGAATTTGGCACAGGTAATGTTCACTGTTAGTAATTCGCACAGTCGTTTTTTGACTGAGGAAATTACAGAAAACAGGACCTGATGAGAAGAGTGGAGCGGAGAAACACTGAGTTCTGTCCCTAAATTTTCACATTTCCAAGTCCAAAAAACACGTTAAATCAGAAAAGGGAAAACAAGAGTCAACAAGTGGAATAAAAACTTTCAGAACAGGCAAGAGGAAATTGAAATTTGGCACGCATGCCCTCAAAATCTCTGATTCTTCGCTGTAAAGCAGTGGCATCCTCCTTGATTTTCTCCAGATTGTTCAAACAATGCAACATATCTGCACTGATTCTGCCAATAGTGCATCATGGAAGATCATGACCTAGTAAGAAAAGTAAAAAGTATTAAGGTAAAGATGGTCAAGGGGCTGAGGCCCTACATAGTGAGTTATGGTCAAATTCACTAAATACTTACCTACCCAGTCTATTGGTGCTTGCAACCTGCTTGCCCTTCAGGCACCTACTCCACTATGAATGTACACACTGCAACTACTCTTTAATCATGGCCCTGGTTCCTGGGTCTCCAAAACTCGGGCACCTAGCAACACTGCTAGCTCCTTCCACCTCTTCCTTCCCCATGCTAATGTTAATGCACTACATACTATGCTAATGTGTGGAGTGGGTGTTTGGCTTCAAATGTGTATGTATGTTGAGTTTGATGTGTTTTGTTGTTTTGATGTCCAAACAAGAATCCAACAATACTTGCTTGCACAAACAAAAGGCTCCTGAATACTTTCCTCCTCTTCTGGGTCAATTTGGACCTCAGTGTGACTCGAATCAGGGTATTGTACATCTGTGCTGGGTCCAGGAGTCAGATCCCATGCCTCCAAGATCCCTGCATCCTGGGTGAGCTCACCACACTCTTTCCTCTAAAAACAAAAAATATACCATTTATGAAGCCACCCCAAGTCCCATCTGTTTCTAGCATCCATTTTGCTACATTAGTTGACCAAACTTGCACTTGGTCTGATGTCAATGTTTACTCCTGACTTGTTGATCCCACCATGCTGCACTGGTTGTTTCCCTGTGAAAAATGCACAGAAAGGGGATGGTGATGTCATTTTACAGAGGGCAACCACTGGACAAGTGCCAACATTTAAAAAGTCCAGCAGGTGCCCCCCACCCCTCTTGTCTCCTATGGGAAAGGGGATATATGATGATCATCCTAACAGGCGTGACTCTGTGTGAATGTGATCTTTGGGGCCTCTCCTCTACCCATGTATACACTGGCAAGGCTGCATTAATGGGCACTGATGAGGCAGGAAGCAACTATAAAGTGTTCTTTACCCCTTAAGTTCTGTCCTAAGCCCATGGCCTTTGGCCCACCTAAAAGCACCCCTAAATGAGTGTGTTTTAAGTTGTCACTTATGTTTTTGGGGGGAAGATGCCCTTGTTGCCTCCCATGTTGGGGCCTGAGAAAGGGTAGCCTCCCTTTGTGCATTGTGGTGGCTTGGCTAGTGCCTTCTTTTTTGGTGCCTCCTTGCTGAAAGAAGATTAAAAAATGTGTTAAAAAAATAAAGAAATGTCCAAAAACATGACCAAATAAGAATGTTCATATGTGCTTTATATTTACCTTCATCTTTCGAATACCAAGTCATACAAATATTTTAGATAACCTTATATATAATTTTCTAGAGCTACTTGGAGAAAAAACATATACAGACAGCTAATTTACACATATACATATTATTTAGATACAAATCTTGCTTACTTTTTTTTATGATCTGATATATGTACTCCATCTGGTCTTGCTCACGGTGTTTGAGATTAGACCATCGTTTTCTGATTTGGTTCTTTGATCGTTCCACCAAAAAATCACTCTGCCAAACAGCAATGACCTTCTCCAAAATTCTTTCCTTTCGACTGTTGGGCTTCTCATAATTGCACAGGTTGCAGTCATAGTCATGCTTCTCTAGGATGCGCACCATCTCCACCATCTCATCTTTGCTCATGGGGGTTGCCTTATGCCTCCTATGAGCTCCACTACCGCGGGGCTGCCTGAAATCCACCGATTCCGCTATGTTGTCCCTCCCAAATGTTCTGCTGTGTATGTCGCATGCAGAAGAGAGATGGTCACGCCCCAGCATCATGACGCACTGAGAGCATGCATGAGTTTCATGCATGCGCAGTGTATATAAAGTCATAACGCATAGTCAATGGAACAGTCGTAGGAACGAGCCGTAGGAATGAGGAGTGGAGGATGAATGATCGCCATTGCTAACACACAAAAGGAGCCAGAAAATGAAGGGACAATTGGAAATTGGGGCATAGGTGGTTAGTGCCCTATACTGCTTAGATTGAGGCCTAGATGGGAAGCAACTTATGAGTTAAGCCAGACATTAAGTTTTGTCTTGTGTTCTGTCTTGCAGGCATCATTTATCATGATGGATAAATTTACTGTGCCTGATTTTTTCCCCAATTCACTGACCTGTACCAGGAGCTGCCCTGTCTCAGGAGGGTCAAGAGTCAAGACTAGGGATGAAACAAACACCCCTCCATTCGGTTTGCACCAGAACATGGGACAGGCAAAAAATTAGTTTGAACACGCAAACACTGTTACGTCTATGGGACACAAACTATGCATGGTATTGTCATAAAAAGTGTTTGGGGACACTTTGGGACATTTTTAAAAAAGTTTTAAAAAACAGATGTTAATAATGCTTAAAGTGAAACAATAAAAGTGGAATATTCCTTTAAATTTCGTACCTGGGGGTGTCTATAGTATGCCTGTAAGGGGGCGCATGTTTCCCATGTTTAGAACAATCTGACAGCAAAATTACATTTCTAAAGGAAAAAAAATAATTTAAAACTACTCGCGGCTACAATGAATTGTCGGTCCGCAATACACATAAAAGTTCATTGATAAAAACGGCATGGGGATTTTCCCACAGGGGAACCCCAAACCAAAATTAAAAAAAAAAATGTGAGGGGGTCCCCCTAAATTCCATACAAGGCTCTTCAGGTCTGCACGTAAACAGGTGACCCTGCCCCCTCATCACAGGGAAAGCCATAGGAAGGCCCCGTGCATCAGAGGATGGCAGGATCCCTGGGTGGCCCTGCCCTCCATTATTTAAGAAGTGTCAGAAGAATCCAAGCGTCACACAGCTGAAGACTCCCACAGAGGACGGCATGTAGAAGAAGCCGGAGCAAGATGCAGGACGAGAAGAGCAGAGGAAGAAGAAGATGAAGAAGAAGCTGAAGAAGAAGATGGAGAAGAAGTTGGAGAAACAAGAAGAACACAGAAGGAAGACCAGAAGAAAGAAGATGAAAGAAGAAGAATTTAAGGACTTGTCAAAAACTGTCTCTTGTCTTTTTTAACCTTTTTTTTTTTGTGAAATGGTAGGGGTACATTTGTACCCCATTACCAATTCACACAGGGGCAGGTTGGGATCTGGGGGTCCCCTTGTTAAAGGGGGCTTATAGATTCCGATAAGCCCCCCACCCGCAGACCACCATAACCACCGGGCTAGGGTTGTGGGGATGAGGCCCTTTGCCCCATCAACAGGCTACCTCAAAGCACCCTCCCAATGTTGAGGACATGTGGCCCGGTACGGTTCAGGAGGGGGGTGCTCTCTCATCCTCCCTCTTTTTCCTTCAGCCTGCCAGGTTGTGTGCTCAGGTAAGGGTCTGGTATGGATTTTTGGGCGGACCCCACACCATTTTTTTTTTATTTTGGCTTGAGGTTCCCCTTAAATTCTGTACCAGACCTGAAGGGCCTGGTATGGAATTTGGGGGGACCCCACACATTTTTTTTTATTTTGGCATGGTGTTCCCCTTAATATCCATACCAGACCTGAAGGGCCTGGTATGGAATTTGGGGGGACCTCGCACAATTTTTTTAAAATTTTGGTTTGGGGTTCCCCTGTGGGGGAGTCCCATACCGCTTTTATCAATGAACTTTTAGGTGTATTGCCGGACTGACAATTCATTATAGTCACAAGTAGTTTTTAATGACTTTTTTCCTTTAGAAATGTAATTTTGCTGTCAGGCTGTTCTAAACATGGGAAACATGTGCCACTTTACAGGCATACTATAGACACCCCCCAGGTACAAAAGTTAAAGGAATATTACACTTTTATTGTTTCACTTTAAGCATTATTAAAATCACTGTTCCCGAAAAACGTCCCTTTTTAACCAGTGCTCTAGTCAGGAAGGATTTACCCCCTTCCTGACCAGAGCACTTTTTGCGATTCGGCACTGCATCACTTTGACTGACAATTGTGTGGCTCCCAAACAAGATTGACGTGCTTTTTTCCCACAAATAGAGCTTTTTTTTGGTGGTATTTGATCACCCCCGCGGTTTAAATTTTTTGCGCTATAAATAAAAAAAGAGCAACAATTTTGAAAAAAAGGCATTATTTTTTACATTTTGCTATAATAAATATCCCCCAAAATATATATAAATTTTTTTTTCTTCAATTTAAGCCAATATGTATTCTTCTAAATATTTTTGGTAAAAAAAAAATCACAATAAGTGATTATTGATTGGTTTGCACAAAAGATATAGTGTTTACAAAATAGGGTATAATTTTATGGCATTTTTATTAATATTTTTTTTTTACTGGTAATGGCGACAATCAGTGATTTTTATCATGACTGCAACATTATGGCAGACACATCAGACATTTTTGACACACTTTTGAGACCATTGTCATTTATACAGCAATCAGTGCTATACAAATGCACTGATTCCTGTGTAAATGACACTAGCAGTGAAGGAGTTAACCACTAAGGGGCAGTGTAGGGGTTAAGTGTGTCCTGGGGACTGTTTCTAACTGTGGGGGGACGTGGCTACATGTGACATGTCCCTGATCTCTGCTCCCAATCACAGGGAGCAGAGATCATTGACACTGTCACTAGGCAGAATGGGGAGATGCTTGTTTACATCAGCATTTCCCATTTTTCCTCCCCGTGAGGCGATTGCGGATATCCCTGTGGCGATTGAGTCTGCGGGTAGTGCAATCCGACTCACGGAGTTTGCCGTGGGCATGCGTGCCCGCAGGCTGCCTCTTAAAGGGCCATGTTAGTTTGCCTGTATGAGCCCTTCTGCCGACGTATATCGGTGTTAGGTGGTCAGCAAGCGATTTAAACTTTTTTGCATTGATACATGTCCCCTGGGGCAGGACCCAGGTCCCCAAACACTTTTTATGACAATACCATGCATATAACCCTTTAAAATTAGCACTGAAACTGTTATAGCTGCCAAGGGTGAGCAAATCAATTTTGAACCCTACGGACTAAGATTGGGATGCCATTACAGTTCATGTGCGTATAAAGGCTTAGAACAATACTTTGCATATTGCCTGTGACACTGAGCATGGCTATGTACTTAGGGCTGGTTCCCACCACAGAGATACAGACTACATGTATGAGGCTGCCCACTGGCTAAGTGGGTATCAATTCTGTTTAGTAGCACTGGGGTTGCTGGTTCAAGTCGCCAACACGCTAATGTTTGTACACAATATACTTTTTTTTAAACAAAGTGTATGTGTAAAAAAAGTCCATTCTAATAAGTAATTGGCTGATTATTCCAAACTATATATAGTGAGAGTCCAGTCCTGAGCTACCCTCAGATGATGTCGTTGATGATGAAACGTCTGAGTTTGGGCTAAACGACTGCCAGTTCTGACATCAGCATGCAGATCAGAACACGGCTCTCGCTATCGCCAGTAAGCAGAGCAGAGGATCGTATGGTAGGAGATACCGCCTGTGTTTGTTCTCCGTCTGGATATATGCTGATTTCATTATATTAATGATAATATGATATAGATTTCTAGTAAGTGAAATTCCTAAAAATTCCTTTAAATTCAATAAAACATTTTTAATGGAATTACGCTATGGAGCTTTTTTTATTCCCTTTGGAATGAGCCAATTAGTATGAGATCCATCGCCTGGTCTGCAATTAAGCATAAGGTGAAATCCATTCAGAGTGAACATCCGAGATTGATGTCAATGCCTATTTTCCAGCATTGTCTGGTAAGAGTTTAATCACAAGGGAGTTGATCCATCACCCCCTTCTCTTCACGAGTGGAGGTGTTGGTGACAGGTTACTACTGAAATGTGTTAAACAAGATCTGTGTTTCATCGGATTGGACTCTCACTATATATATAGTTTGGAATAACCGGCCAATTGCTTATTAGAACTGACCTTTTATGCACATACACTTTGTTTGATATCATACATATTTAAAAAAAAGTATATTGTGTACATTTATATGTAGCACTGCCTTGCTTGTTCTGTTTGATATATGTAATTTTGATACTTGCTGTATAGTAAGTTGAATGGTAGCAGCTTCAGCCTTAATTGGTCACAATCTTTTCACCCATTAAGGGATTTATATGTATTACACCTACTCCATAAACACTTGTGTATTTGAAAGGGTTGGTTTTGGAAAGTGTTTATATGCTAATGCTTGCGTTGAAGTTTATATGTTCTCCCTGTGTGGGGTTTTCACCACAATCCAAAGAAATGCTGGCATTTTATTTGCCTCCTGTCGAAATAGTCTCTAATGTAAGAAAGTTAGTTTTGGACTTTAAATTGGAAGCTCGTTGCAGCCAGGGACTTGGACATTTAAAATTGTAGGGTTTATACTGCACAGGTACATATGTTTAGAAAACTGTTGCTTTGTTTACGTGCATGCAAATGTACTTTGATCTTTGGCCTGTAGTTGGAGATTTGATGCACATAGCCAAGGGCTAACACAGGGCTAACACAGTGGCAAATAGTATTATGTGTTCCTGCTCATCAGGTGCAATTACTTTAGATATACATGAAGAGACAGATTGAAAAATACTGGTGGGCATGTACTTCTATTGGTGTCAGTGTGCTGACAATGCAACCTATCTAATATGAAAGACTACAGGCTTTGTTTGGCCTGATTTGTGGGGGAGAAGGAATGATATTGTGCATAATGACAAACGCCCAACTAGGGCTGTTTGTTTGCTGAAATGCTTGTGAATTTTTTACATCCAAAATGGATTTATGTGGCCATGCTGTCAATGTTGTGTATGTATTGCTGTATGACCAGACATTCATGGTTTGGAAGCATCTGCTGACTTTATACTTTTTGATCTCATTTCTTAATCATGTACACAGAAATGCAGTTTCCAGCAGAACATACTCACCAATGTATGTGTGTGGATTGTGGGGTGATAGTGGGTGTTTTAGTTTGAATATGTGCCTTTTTTAATATTATGTTGGGATGCTTTGTAAGAATAATTACTGTTAATTATGTTTCTATAATCTTGCAGATAAAAATCTGATGTGGGTTGGTGGGTGAGTAGTTGTGCACCAAAAAACCTAATCTCTTCAGCACATTTGCGATTTGGCATGCGATTTGACATGTCAAATTGGTGGCAATTGCACCGTTCTAATCGGTGCGGTGCCACAATTTCCAAAAGTAGTTTCTACTTACTACTTTTGGCAACTTTGGTGTGCAATTTTTATTGACATCTGTGCAGAAACCTGCAAAGATGTCTCTGAAATTCCCCCTGCAGTTGGGACTGACATGCAGGAACAAAATCGTGTGAGTTCAGCTGAACTCGAACAATTTCATTCCCACTGTCAGTGTGAACCAGGGCTCAAACTAGGCCTTTGTCTTTGTAATTCACCTGCTGAAATCCCAGGGGCAACATTTCTTATCAAACTCCCTTAAGTTTGCCTTTAAATATCGTTATATGTAGAAATACAGATTTGCATATCTGCAAATAACTAAAATAAAAAATTCTAATCATGGTTGCGATCAAAAGAGTGTGGTTTTACCTTCTGACCATGAAATTAGTCATTGTAATCACCCGGAAGTTCCTGTGCTGGTCAAGATCCCCATCTAGGTGGACATGGCAATGTCCCTCATTAGCAAAGAGGAGGTGCTGCTCATTTGCCAGGTAAGTGCAGGATATCTACTTGAGCTTACTCAATGTGGGGATAGATGTGGTAGTTAGATTTGGTGTGGGTGGGGTTCATTGATTTGTTTATTTGGGATCACCACACATTTGCTTCTGACCCATGTGGACACATCACTTCCTGCATTTGTTCTGCTGATGTAAATCAGTAAGGACTATGCAAATATAAATAAGAGCTCCTTAACATTAACATATATATGACTTGTTTCACATTTGGGTGACTTTTCCAGCAAGTTTGGACCTCTGAGTTGCATGACAAGTTGTACCCCATGATTCTCAATAATAACCATTTATATCTGTGCTACTTCAAGTTGCAACAACTTCAAAGTAGTCTCTGTACTACTTTGTTGTGGCTTTCATGTGACTTGAGGTACATAGGGCGGAATATTACGCAGGCATTCTAAGAAGTTGGAGCCAAGTTGCAGCAGCAAAGTGGGAGCAAAATAGTGTGACTTTCAGGTCGCAGAAGTGTGAATGAGATTCATGCATAATACCTTTTAATTAGGCCCTATTCTCACTTGTGAAACCTGCAAGTGGGTCAAATTCGTCCCTGAACTACTTTGGTTTTACTTTGATGCGACTTGAGGTTCATATACCACAAGATTACACAGGCATTAGTCATACAAGTGCAAATGGGGCCTAATTCAAAAGTGTTATCAATGAATCTCATTAGGTTCCTTTCACACTTGGCCGACTTTTCATGTTTTTTCAAGCTTTTCAACTTGAGGTCCATAAGACCCTTTCACACGTGTGCAATCTGAAAGTCATGCAATTTTGCAGAGCTTTTTGCCACAAATTTGATACGATTTTAAGCGATGCCAGTGTAATCTTGAGGTCTATAGCCGCGTACACACGGGCGGACTGTCTGGCCACCTTAGTCTGTCAGACAATACGACGGACAGTCCGTCATACTTTCGAATGAACGGACTTGACCACACACACCACTTTTTGAGCGGACTAAGACGGCGTACTAAGTCTGCCATACTATCCGCCCTACTTTTGAAATGAACGGACTCGCCCACACACGCGGAGGAAAGTCCGCTCATTTCGAGTGCGTCTCCAGGTAGGCGGGGCCCGCGAAGGAGACGTCGCTGGCCCCGCCGTCTGGTATGGACTTAAAGGGGAACCCCAACGCCGAAAAAAATCGGCATGGGGGTCCCCCCCAAGTCCACAACAGACCCTTGTCCGAGCACGCTACCCGGCCGGCCAGGAAAGGGGGGCGAGCGAGCGCCCCCCCTCCTGAGCCGTACCAGGCCGCGTGCCCTCAACATGGGCGCGGCCCCCCCACCCCAAAGCACCTTGTCCCCATGTTGATGAGGACAAGGGCCTCTTCCCGACAACCCTGGCCGTTGGTTGTCGGGGTCTGCGGGCGGGGGGCTTATCGGAATCCGGGAGCCCCCTTTAATAAGGGGGTCCCCGGATACCGGCCCCCCACCCTATGTGAATGAGTATGGGGTACAATGTACCCCTACCCATTCACCTGTAAAATAAAAGTACCAAAAAAAACACAACACACAAGATAAAATACTTTATTGCACAGCTCCGGGGGTCTTCCGTCTTCGGGGGTCTTCTCGCCGGACTCCTCCGCTATCTTCTTGTAGCTCTTTTGCTAGCGGAGGAGTCCGGCTTTCTTCCTCGCCGCCGGCCTCTTCTCCCGACTTCGGGGGTCTTGTCCCCCTCTTCGGTTCTTCTGCCGGGCCACCGCGCCTTCTTGGTTCAAAAAGTTTTTTATTAACATAGAAAGCATAGTACATAGGAAACAGCATTTTGTCTTGTACACAATAATGCAAGATAATAACAAAATGTACTCCAAGCCATGACAGGTTACAATAAGATTGTCAAATTAGCAATATGAATTACAGTTGTTTGAAACCTAATATACACAAGCCTAGACGCCAAAGCATATAGGCATATATATGGAACATACATACAGGCTAGGACATTATCATACAGTAAAGTGCAGGAGAGCTAGTTCTGTGTATACAGAAAGCTACAGAACATGCGCACCTTGACTAGTGTTACCCAAAATCACCTCCAGGGTGAACGAATATTACAATTGAGTACATTAAGAGAATGGATAGTAAAGTACAAGTCAAAAAAATAGAAGAAGAAAAAGAGGAAAGGGTGGAAAGACTAGAAAGGGGGTGGTAAGAAGGAGAGGAAGAGAAAGGAAAGAGAATAGAGGGGGGAAGGGGGAAGAGAAGAGTAGATAGGCAATAGTTCCGGTCGGCCGACTCCCATTAAACTGCTATAAACCAGCTGTTAACCGCTAATCAAGGAAAGAATGTTACTATGGGTCCAATAAATGGTGATCAAAGTGTAGAGGTAGGTAGTGTTCAACCCAGGGATGCCAAATTTTAGAGTGTCGGGGGACAGTGTCTTGAACAGTTGCTTCGATTTGCTGTGTATCATTGCCTGCGTAACCCTGTTCTTGGTTTCAGTCAGGCGCAGGGTGGGAGTTTTCCAGGCTTTGGCTATCGTTTGTTTGGCTGCCGTGGTGACCTGCAGAGCAAGACGCATCTCAACCTTGGTGTACAAATTTGGAAAGAAATTGAGAAGGGCCAAAGCCGGGTCAGGATCTACTGTTTTGTCAATCAAAGTGGATAAGATCAAGAAAATCTCAGTCCAGAAGCGTTGCACCACTGGGCAGGTCCACCAAATGTGCAGATGTGTACCCCTCTCGCCACAGCCACGAAAACAGTTTGGGGAATAAGAGGGTAAAAATTTTGCTATTCTATCTGGTACTAAGTACCAACGCATGAGGACTTTATAACTCGATTCCAGGGCCACAATATTTTGTGAAGAGAGCTTAGTATGTAGCCAAATATCAGACCAGTCGTGTCCTTCCAAGCTCAGATTCAGGTCCCTGGACCAACACTGCGCATACGTCGGAAGTGTCGAAGGTTGGGAAGTAAGATGTGCATATAGTTGTGATATGGTACCTGGGGCATGCGGATCAGAATTGCATATTTTTTCGAATATTGTGTACGTACCTCCTCCCCCTGTCAAGTCTATAGTCTGTCGCACAAAGTGTGAAATTTGGAGATAGCGGAAATATTCGCTATTTGGTAATTGTTTTTGGGCTTGCAGGGAGGAGAACGATTTGATTGAACCATTAGCCACCAGGTCACATATACGAGTTAAATCCGACTGCACCCATGCTCGGAAAGAGGAAGAAGAAGTGTACGCAGGATAGAACTTAGGGTGACCAATGTAAGATAGTAAGGGGGAGTGTGGGGAGATCAACTGAAATGTTTTGCATAGCTTATCCCACAATTTGACAGAGTCAGAGGTCAAGGGGTTGGAGATGAGGCCTCGGGCAGCAGGGGGAAGCCAGAGCAGGTTAGTTAGGGATATCGGGTGGAGATCTACCGCCTCTAGACTTACCCAGATGGGAACCTCAACTGTGGCATGGAAAAGCGTTAATTGGGCAAGCTGGGCCGCGTGGTAATAATGTTGGAAATTGGGTACACCTAGACCACCGGCCCTATAGTGACGAAGCAAGGTGGGTCTAGAAATCCTAGGTTTCGTGGAGCCCCATATATAAGTGAAAACCCGGTTTTGGATGATGTGGTGAAAATAGGAGGGCACTGGAATGGGGAGAACTCTATATAGATAGAGAAGTTTGGGGAGTAAAGACATCTTGATGGTGGCAATACGCCCCATCCAAGAGATGCAAAGGGGACGCCAATCTTGGAGTAAAGATGAGAGGTGTTTCAACATTGGGAGATAGTTCGCTCGAAACAGATCTGCAGGATCACTGGTAAGTTTTATGCCTAAATACGGGATAGAGAAGCTAGACCATTGGAATGGGAAATTAGTCCTAAGAAGTGCCATAGTGTCGTCTGGTAGTGTCACATTAAGGGCCTTGGATTTTGCCTGATTAACTTCTAAGCCGGATATTTTAGAGAATTTGTCAAGGAGGTCGAGCAGATTGGGAATAGTAGTGTGTGGGGAGGTAATAAACAGCAAAGCGTCGTCTGCAAATAGGCACAATTTCTGGGTAGTAGAGGCAACCTCCAATCCCCTAATGTCCGGGTGAGCTCTAATAAGCGCAGCCAGGGGCTCAATTGCCAAAGCGAAGAGTTGCGGCGACAGGGGGCATCCCTGACGCGTCCCTCTTCGTATTGGGAAGTTTTGAGAGCTAAACCCTGAGTATTTCACTGATGCCTGGCGGTCAGCATATAGCGACATAATCCATTGAAGGAAATGGGGACCAAAACCCCAGCGTTTCAAAATGAAATGTAAGTAAGGCCAGGAGACCGTATCAAATGCCTTTCTGATATCTAGGGATAGGAGGTGCATGGGGATTGAGCGCGCTTTCGCAAGGTGTTGCAGTGAGACGACTCGGCGGATGTTATCACTAGCCTGTCTACGGGGAATAAACCCTACCTGATCTTTGTGAATCAATTTTCCTATGATCGGATTAAGGCGCAGAGCAAGGATCTTGGCTAAAATTTTTATATCTACATTGAGTAGGGATATGGGGCGAAAATTAGACCACAGGGTGTTGTCAGAGTTGGGTTTGGGAATCATAGCTATCGTGGCCATCAAGGAATCCCTACCTAGGGCTTGCTGTCTTAATAGGGCATTAAATGAATTCGCTAATAGGGGGGCTAATACATCCGAAATTTTTTTATAATAATTACTGGGTAACCCGTCGGGGCCAGGGCGTTTATGGGGTTTGAGAGACTTTATAGCCGAAAGAACTTCCTCCGTCGTAATCAGAGTGTCAATGGAATCTCTAGCTGAGTGGGATAGTTCAGGTATAGATAGATTCTGAAATAGGGATTCAGCATGCTGATGGGAGAACTGGGTTTTGTCTGAGTATAGGTCAGCCAACTTCTCACGAAATTCGGCTAGTACTTTAATGGGATTACTAGTATAGGAATTCTTAGCAATTTTAAGTCTAATTGGTTTACAGATCTTGTCAGGTTGACGAAGACGTAGGGCCAGAAAGGTATCAGGTTTATTAGCCTTGGTATATATCGTATGACTAGCCCTACGAAGGACTTTGTCTGCTGACTCGGCTAATAGGAGATCTAGTTCTAGTTTAGTTTTTTCAAGAATAAGCCTATGGGGCTCCGTAGGTGAGTTTTGAAACTGGAGGAAGTGTAAGTGGTATTCATCCTCTAGCTTTTGCTGTCTGCGTTGTCGATCTTTCTTGATATGCGTGGCTAGGGAAATGCAGCTGCCCCGAATTACCGGCTTGTGAGCCTCCCAGAGAAGGACCGGGGATATGTCTGTAGAAGTGTTATGGTGTAAGTAATCTGTTATAGCAACACGAATATCAAGGCAGTAAGTTTGATTGGTAAGATGTGCTTTGTTCATACACCAGGACCTTTCCTTGGCTCTGGGAATCAACGAGGTGATAGTAGTGATAACGGCGCAGTGGTCAGACCAGGGAACCGGACATATACTGGACTGGAGCACGACTGGGAAGGAGGCCACCGGAGTCAAAATATGATCGATCCTAGAGAACGATTTGTGAGGGTACGAATAGAACGTGTAGTTCTTCTTCGAGGGATTACATTCTCTCCAAGTGTCTAGGAGGGATGCCGTATGGAACTGTTTCCTAAGCTGAGCCGAGAGGGAGTGACTTTCAGGCGTATATGGTGATTTGTCTAGATGGGGATGTAGGGTTAGATTGGAATCCCCACAAACAAAAAGCGTGCCTTTGCAGTGAGTTTTGATAACCTGTAAGAGGTGTGAAAAAAAAGGATTGGGGTTGCCATTCGGGGCATAATAAGAGACTAGTGTGGTTTCAGTATCCTGGAGTAGACCTACCAAAATAATGTAGCGACCCTCAGGGTCTTTAATTTCTGCAGTGGATGTGAAGGGTAAAGAATGATGGAACGCTATCAAGACACCCCTATGTTTAGTAGCTGCCGAAGCCGTAAAGACCTGGGGGTAGTGGGGGCTGAAATATTTGGGGGTTTGGGATATCGCAAAATGCGTTTCCTGAAGGGCTACTATCCCAGCTTTCATGGAGTGGAAATTTTCGGAAGGCCTTAACCCTTTTGTTGGGGGAGTTAAGACCCTTGACGTTCAGAGATAATATGTTCAAGGGGGCCATCTATAAATAAAGTGGGAGACAATATAGGATAGCGTATGGGGTGTAGGAGCCGACCAACCTAAAAGAAACAAAAGAAAAGAGAAAGAGGGAACAAAGGGGGGAAAGAAGAAGAAGAAGAGAGAAATTCTGTCTGCAGGGCAAACCATAAGACGGTAGGAGCCGTCAGACACCGAGATGGTTTGCACGGCCAGGCAATGCTCAGTCCCCAGGGCCCAAAACAGGTGACCCAGGAGAAAGTGCATTAGAAGAGGGGGGAGCAGTGACTGCTCTCCGCCGCCGCAGGGGCAACAGTTGTACATAAACAATACAATTTGCTAAACCAAGCAGTAATTTCAAACAAGAACAAACAAAAGGAGGGAAATAAAAATAAAACATGAGGAACTAGTCCAAGTAACAGAACCACAGAAAGCAATAGGTGTATAATTAGACTGGTGTATAGTACCCCTGTATAACAGTAGCACAGAGGCCTTCGAATAGTCAGGAGGGCGGGGGTGGGGTAGACAGGGATAAGGAGGAGGGCAAGTCAGGGTAGAGATGGGGGGGAGGGGGTGAGAGTCGGGGAAAGAGACATGGGGGGAAGGAGGGAAAAGGGGGGATAAAGTGGTATATGTTAGACCAATGAGAAAACTGACATCTTTTTGCAGTAACTATAGTGGGATCATGAAGACACAATAATTATAGGCATTACCAGATTGCACCGAACAGTTATATAGCAAGTATGAGGTGCCAGCGTTTCATAGCAAAAATAGACTAAGACATGAAAATTAGCTATGGGAGACTGGTTATAACGCAGTTTATAGGTGAAAGTCATAATGAAAAGCTGCGAGTCATGGGCCATCGATATTGAAAAAATCTGGGAGAAAAAAAAAAAAAAAAAGGGAATAAAAAAGAAAGTACATACGGAACAACAGGTAGGAAGGATTCAGTGGAAGATGTCCTCCGGGGCAGAGGTCAGTGGTCGTCTTCCGCACGGATGTCCGAATCCTAGAAATTCTCACGAAGGGATATAAAAACTTAGGAAAATAAAGTGAGAGAGGATAAGGGTACCTATACAGTCAGTTCAACGCGGTGGGCGAGATTTGGGAGTAGAAACAATACCATCCGACAGCCTGGCAGGGGTTCCTTTGCGAACAGACACAGGGCCTGGTTGGTTGTGATGCGGGGTAGCCGAGTAAGGATGAGCCGCCGAACGAGCCGGTGTGCGAGGCAAGTTGGACTCTGTAAGCGAATCCGGATGGGTAAGATGGAGGCCCTCCAGGAGGCGCTGTAATGACTCCGGAGACGAGCAGGTGTGCTGTTGTCCCTGATAGGAAAACTGTATTGCGAACGGGAATCTCCAGGTATACTTCAGTTGGTGGTGAAGTAAGATCTGTATCTGAGGTTTCATGGCTCGGCGCTTGGTAATAGTGAGGGGAGCCAGGTCTGAAAACAGTTGGTATGTGTGCCCCTGGAATTGCAAGGGATCCTTGTTGCGGGCTGCACTGAGAAGCTGTTCTTTCATGCGGAAAAAATGGAGCCGAACAATAATGTCCCTGGGAGGGCCATCAGCTTGTCGTCTGGTGAGGGCTCTGTGAACCCTGTCGAATTCTAGGCGCTCAATGGGTATGCCCGGGGCTAGTTCTTGAAACATGGCCGTTACAAAGGACTGAACGTCGTCCACGGACTCGGGTATGCCTCTTATCCTCAGGTTGGCTCTACGTGAGCGGTTCTCAGCATCTTCCTAAGGTGAGAGAAGGGTGACATTCTCTTCTCGGAGAGCTGTCTGTTCCTGAGCTTGTTCCTGTAAAGCGAATTCGATATCGTCTACCCTGGATTCTAAGGCAGCAGTGCGCTGGCCCATATCGCGTATCTCCCTCGAGAGTCGATCTGTAATCTGCTCCGATGTGGCGTTCAGGGCCTTCTGCAGCATGGTCTCCATGTGCTTGAGAAAATCGCTGGGGATCATCCCCGACGGTAGTGGGGATACTTCTGTGAGATCGTGTGTGCTCACCTCTTGGTCGTCGTCGCTGTCCGAGGTTTCTCGGCTGGGGGCGGAGGACGCCCGCTGGACAGCAAGGGCCTTCGCCGCCATTTTGGACGAGGCGCGGGCGAGGGCTTCCTTAATGGGTTTAGGCTTGTTTTTCCCTCTGTGGCCCGTCAACACCATTCCACTGGATGCCAGGGCTAGTGGGGGTGAGGTACGATCCAAAATGAAGATTATTTCGGGTTTGGTTTAGCAGTTAAGTCCCGAAGCGGCGGCGGAGAGTGCGGAGCCTTACCAAGACGCGTCCGCCATGCCAGACCTCGCGCATGCGCCCCCCCCCACCGCGCCTTCTTATAGCTCTTTTACAGGCGGTGGCCCGGTCTTCTGTCGCCGCCGTCGCCGCCGCCTTCCGTTCTTCTTCTTCTTCTTCTTCTTCTCCAGGAGATGTTGCCTCGATGATCTCTCCGGCCGGAATGCCAGGGACGCACTGCGCGGCCACTTATATAGGGACAAGGGGCGGTGTCACATGGCTTTATGTCACATGGGTTGGTCACATGGGTTGATGTCACATGGGGACTATGACATTGTAAGGGGGCGGGGTCACCATGTGACACCAACCCATGTGACATAAAGCCATGTGACACCGACCCTTGTCCCTATATAAGTGGCCGCGCAGTGCATCTCTGGCATTCCGGCCGGAGAGATCGTCGAGGCAACATCTCCTGGAGAAGAAGAAGAAGAAGAACGGAAGGCGGCGGCGACGGCGGCGACGGCGGTGACAGAAGACTGGGCCACCGCCTGTAAAAGAGCTATAAGAAGGCGCGGTGGCCCGGCAGAAGAACCGAAGAGGGGGACAAGACCCCCGAAGTCGGGAGAAGAGGCCGGCAGCGAGGAAGAAAGCCGGACTCCTCCGCTAGCAAAAGAGTTACAAGAAGATAGCGGAGGATTCCGGCGAGAAGGCACCCCCCCATGTTGAGGGCACGCGGCCTGGTACGGCTCAGGAGGGGGGCGCTCGCTCGCCCCCCTTTCCTGGCCGGCCGGGTAGCGTGCTCGGACAAGGGTCTGTTGTGGACTTGGGGGGGACCCCCACGCCGATTTTTTTCCCCTTTAAGTCCATACCAGGCGGCGGGGCCAGCGACGTCTCCTTCGCGGGCCCCGCCTACCTGGATACCCGCTCGAAATGAGCGGACTTTTCTCCGGGCGGGAAAAGTCCGCTCATTTCAAAAGTACGGCGGACTGGCACACACACGGGCGGATTGTCCGCCGAAATGCGAGTCCGACGGACAGTATTACGGAAATTCCGAAATACTTAGTCCGCCAGACTGCACGCTGAAAAAGTCCGCTGAAGCCCACACACGAGTGGACTGTCCGCTGAAATGTGTTTCGGCGGACTAAGTAGGCCAGACAGTCCGCCCGTGTGTACGCGGCTTATGGATGCAGGAGTCGCCAGGACAAGTCGCACAAGTGTGAAAGGGGCCTTAGGAATGGTTCACATTGCTGTGCTCTCCAACATCAGATGTGATTTGCACCGAACTGCAAATCACATGCGATGTCTGTGTGATGCAAACTCAGCCATACAAATTGTATGGCTGAATTTGCATCGCATTCAGACCAAACTCGCACAGGGCCCTTTTTTTGGTCTGCAGCAGAATCGGATGGCATGGGTGTTCCTGTCTGAATTTGCAGTTTGCGCTGCGATATGCAAACTGATTTTGGGGTGGCATTACCTTTCTATTGACACTTACAGCAGTTTGCATATGGCAATGTGAACTACCTGTGAGTTGTGTGCGATGCAGGAACCTGCAATGGATTTGCAGGGTTCCTGCATCGCTCCAGTGTGAATGTGGTATTGGCTGTTGGGTAGGTATAAGCCAAACACCCTCGGTTTGGTTCGCACCAGAACTTGCAAACAGGAAAAAATGATTATGTCTATATCTGCAGGTTGATATCTAGGCCATCGGGATAAATAACAATTTTTTTGTCACCAATTTTTTCTCAGTTTTGAGTTATATTTTAATGTTTTTTATTGTGGACTTTCAACCACTCTTTTTAGCGTGGACTTTAAACATGGATAACCTTGCAATTTATATTTATATATCTTTCTACACATCCAAATATATTTTGCATATGTTTTGAATGTCTAATTATTAGCCATTCTTATATGGCTTAACACCATTTGTATTTAGCGATGCACCTTTCTATATATCCTCTGTCATTTACAGTTGTCATTTGTGGTGCTGGCAGCTGTTCTTTATTTCACTGATAGCACATTATTTACCCAATAATTTTTACCTCTTAATATCCATACCAGACCTGAGGGGCCTGATTTTGGGGGAATCCCCATGCAATTTTTTTCTAATTTTGGTGTGGGGTTTCCCTTAATATCCGTACCAGACCCAAAGGGACTGTTGTAGACTGGGGGTGGAATTCACACAGTTTTGTTCAATGGTTTTTATCTATATTGCTGGGATCCGACAATATATTACAGCCGCGAGTAGTTTTAAAGGACATTTTATTCCTTTAGAAAATTCATTTTGCTGTGGTACTGTTATAAACACAGGAAACATGCACTACTTTACAGGCAGACTAAAGGCCCGTACACACGATCGGACTTTTTGACAACAAACATGCAAAGTAGATGTTTTGGAGCAACATCCGACCGTGTGTACGCTCCATCGGACAAACTTTTTCCGTTTTCATCAGACTTTTGTTGGCTGTGCGAACGGACAAACTTTTTGACAACATAAGTCCGATGGACTTTAGTCCGAAGTACAAACACGCATGCTCGGGAGCAAGGACCAGCACGAAGAGGTCGGTCTTGTAAAACTAGCATTCGTAATGTAGATAGCACATTCGTGACGTGTCAAATTTAGAATTTTCTAAATGCAGCCTACATTGTCTTAATTTTTAATGGCTTAATAATAATAAATACGATTTGCTGGTGATACTGACGAAGTACTAACAAACATATTTTACATAGGACTTGTGTTCTAATGATTAAAAAAAACAATTTTTTTATTTTTTTTTGGCCATTTTTTTTATTGTGCATTCACAACATAAATCAAATTCTTAAATTATTTTAGACATATTTTCTGTCATCACAATTCTAAATTTAAAATTATAAACCAAAAGAGCAAATGATACACCGAAAACCAAAACTATAGCCTATTAAATCAGACTTAAATCAAAAAATCAAACACGCTAAATTTGTAGCTCCTAAACCCCCCAAACCACTGGCCTTGTTGTGCATCCTGGGGCTGATTTTGCCACTGACCACCATGCTTCTGAGGTGGGTGGGTTTGCTGGGGTGGGTAGGTTTGTTGAGGTGGGTAGGTTTGCTGAGGTGGGTAGGTTTGCTGAGGTGGGTAGGCTTTCTGAGGTGGGTAGGCTTCCTGAGGTGGGTAGGCTTGTTGTGGAGGAGGTAAAGGTGTGTGGTCCAAATTACACACATGAGATTTGTTGGTTAGCTCACGTTTCCTGGCCTTGCTGAAGAGCTGTATTATGATACCCTCACATAGCTCCCTTGGATCTGGGTCAATTTCTCTGAGTTTATTAGCTGTAAAAACAGCCAAACCCTTCAGCACTATCGGGTGCTGTGGTGATGACCGAAGTAGCCCTACTTAGGAAGTCAGCTGTGGCCTCATCCAGGTGGTGGCTCTTCCTGGTCCTTTTTTTGGGAGGACGCAGGGGAGGGATTCTGCACTCCGTTGTCTGGATGCTGGGCCCAGCCTCTTCTTGGCTCAAAAGTTCCTGTGTGGGAAAAAACATAATTTTAATGTTTGGTCATCCGTCACAAATACTTTTCAGATCATGACTTTTTTCATTTGGAATGTGTCCAATTAGTAAAGATTAGTAAATATGACTCCAGCATTTATCATTCTTGTCCAAATCCTTTTTGGCCACTACTTGTCTATTGATATGGAACTCACCTTTTTAAGACAACTAATTATTAGGCATACTAGCATCTAATTAACAAACACATATACATACACACACATATATATTTATATATATATATATATATATATATATATATATATATATATATTATTTTTATTTTTTTAGCCAAGCTTTTAAACAATGCTATACCTGAGTCAAGCTGAGCTCCTCCTCCTCTTCATCCTGTGTAGGATCAGGCTCAGTATCGGTGGCCTCAGCTGATGCGGAGGGCAGTATAGAGAGCGATCTACGTGGTACTGTTTGATCCCTTAAAAAATGTAGGCTATTAAAATACCAGAGCTTGGGAACATAGACCTCTTCAGCTGCTTTTCCAGTCTTTTTGGATTCCTCTATCTTCTTTCACTCCCTGTTATACATGCTTCTGAGGTCCCAAATTGTTGTCTTGATCAAACTGTAGGTTGGTCTGGGGTACACAGTTTTTGCGAATTCCACCAGTTGCTCAATTGCTGCTATCCTCTTGCTTTTATTGCAAAAGTCTTTATGTTTGACTTGACACAGACAAGTGAGCTCCCTGTATTTTTCTATAAATTGGCTAAGGAATTAGTGAGAATTTAAACTTGACTTCGCCATTTTTATCTCTGCATAAGCTGCGCACAATATGACCTTTTATTTAAGCTGTAGGGACGGGCTGTATGTTCGAGCCAAACATGAGTTTGACTTGAACATTGGCTGTTCACCCAAATGGAAACCATTTAGGTTGTTTGTGACAAGTAATAAATCCGCAGAACACCCTATAAACGCCTATATGAGAATTCCAAAGTCTTCATTTTAATCAACAATATGCAAGCTATTGTCCTAAAAAAACTTTTTCTGACCCAGGGGACATGTATCAATACAAAAGAACGTTTTAACCAAACGGATGTTTTTATTGGGCCCATGGACTTTAATGTTTAAAATTGAAACCAGAAAAGTGAAATCTTTTACATTTCGTACCTGGATGCATGTTGGGGGGGGTTGGGGGGTGGGTGGGGGTCTGGTGGTTAGGTATGGAGGTCTATAGTATGCCTATAAAGTTGTACAAGTTTCCCATGTTTAAAAACAGTCAGAGAGCAAAAATTACATTTCCAAAGTAAAATTAATTTAACAGTACCAGCGGTAGCGACAAATTTCAGAAATGTACCTTCCTTTCGTGTCTACCTTCAGCTTGTGTCGGCTTGCGTTTGCCTTCAGCCTATTCTGAACGTTACATTGCATCACACGGCGAGTGTCATGACGTTGGGCCGTGACCATATTACAGATTCTGCAATGCTTTGTTAATATTTAACGTTCGTGCACCATTGACTTAATTGTTGTCTTTATTCATGTCCAGACTATTTTAATTATCATATAGATACATATATATATAAGGTGGAGCCCATCGTATATTCCGATCGGACCTATATACAGTCCGCGTGTTAAGCTCGACATACAGTGCGCATGTGTGAAACTCTGCTCGCGTCGCCCGCCCCTGACGTTCCTTTTCTGTAATATTCCCCGCCCCTTCTCCCTTCACTTCGCAGTCGGAGTAAACATGGCGGAGACACAGATGCAGTCATCTAGGGAGGAGGAATCCCGATGTAGGAGGAGGAGATTCAAGGCCACCAACATGGCATTTGAAGAAATGGTGGAGATGGTGGACATCATGAGGAGGGAGGACTATGATGGGAAACATGGCCCATACCTGAATCACAATTTAGTGAAGGACCAAATCCTGAATAGAGTGGTGAACACTCTGGTGGAGAAGTTTGGGGTGCGACGGTCAAAAGACCAGTTGAAGAAGCGCTGGTCAAACATTAAACTGAGGGAGCCGGATCAGTACCTCAAAATAACGAAGGCACTTCGAAAAAGTAAGTACCTGTCATACATTCCCATTATAAATAGCAACTTGTATGCATTTGTATACCGTTCGTATGTTTGAACCAAAGTTTGTAGGGTGATTGTTTATTAGTGAATACGATGTTATTAGCTGATCCAGGGTTATGACTGTTTTGGTCAGGATCATAGTTTACAACATTATTGTTTAGCTGTCTTTGAAATTTGAATTAATTGCTAAATAGATTCAGTGGAATGTAAGGAGAGGGCATACAGCAGCTGTTTCCACATCTGGACTCAGGAGCACTAGTGTGCGACATCAGAGAAACTTGGGCAAGAAAGGTTAAGTATTTCAGTTTGGTTAAAAGGGAAATTTAATTATGTCTTCAACTTGGATCTCTTCATAAACAGACAATTGTACAACACCTCAAAGCAATGTTTCATATCTGTGTGCTAAAGATACCTTTTGTTTAATTCTCATAGGGGGGGAAAAGACTCAGACAACAACTCTGCCAGGACCCCCAACCTCGCCGGAACCCCCAACCCTGCCAGGACCCACAACCTCGCCGGGACCCCCAACCCCGCCGGGACCCGCAACCTTGCCGGGACTCCCAACCCCGCCAGGACCCCCAACCCCGTCAGGACCCTCAACCTCGCCAGGACCCCCAACCTCCCCAGCCTGAATGGCAAATTACCCCCAGTAATACAGAGGAGGTGGAGGAAAGAGAGGTGGAGGAAGTGACAGGGATGTACACTCCACCAGGTGAGTGTCTGACACCCTAGCTTCACATAATCTATGTATGCCCACATATTTCTAAATACATGTTTTTTAACCCATTTTTTGATGATGTGCTGGTTGTGGAACAAGAACCTGAACCATTCACTCAAGACAGTGCACAGAGGCTCATCTGGCAAATCATGGCATGGAATGGGGAGATTGATGCCATACGCAATCGCCTCAATATCATGCAGCAGGAAATGAAGAACATGATAGATATTTTGGGAAGAATCTAATCCATTTTTCCATGAAAAAAATAATAATTTTCCTAATTTCCTTCTGCATGATGTTGAGGCGATGTCCCCATTCCAATTCAATTGTTATTTTAAAAATGTTTTAATAAAAATAAACCTAAAAAAAAAAATCTATATATTTTGATGTTGAAAAAAAAATGATCAAAAAAAAAATATCGATATATTTTGATTTAAAAAAAGTGATCAAAAAAAATCTATATATTTTGATTTAAAAAAAAAAGTGATCAAAAAAAAAAATTCTATATATTTTGATTTAAAAAAAAAGATAAAAAAAATCTATATATTTTGAGTTTAAAAAACAAAAGATAAAAAAAAAGCACATGTGGCACAGATTAAAAAAGCTAAACTAAAAACAATGTGTGGCTTCTTATTTCAATGCTCAATATCAGTATATTTGTTCGGTTGTTGTAGTTACATTGACCGTGTACTCTAAAATGTGTATAGCTGAGATACAACAATATAAAAGTTAGCTCAAAGAGAGATTGCCACTAGGGATGAGCCGAACACCCCCCGGTTCGGTTCGCACCAGAACTTTCGAACGGACCCCAAATTCATACGAACGTTAGAACCCCATTGAAGTCTATGGGACTCGAACGTTCGAAATTAAAAGTGCTAATTTTAACGGCTAATATGCAAGATACTGTCCTAAAAAGGGTTTGGGGACCTGTTTTCTGCCCCAGGGGACATGGGTCAATGCAAAAAAAAGTTTTAAAAACGGCCGTTTTGGCGGGAGCACTGATTTTAATGACGATTAAAGTGGAAAAAAAAGTGAAATATTCCTTTAAATATGGTGCCTGGGGGGTGTCTGTAGTATGCCTGTGAAGTGCCACGTGTTTCCCATGTTTAGAACAGTCCCTGCACAAAATGACATTTAACGGAAATAACGTCATTTAAAGCTGCTTGCGGTTTTAATGTTATATCTGGTTCCTGCAATATGGTTGAAAATCATTGAGAAAAATGGCATAAGTAGCCCTCCCTACCCATTACCAGCCCCTTTGGGTCTTGTACGCATATTAAGGGGAACCCCGTACCCATATTAAAAAAAGGAAATGCGTGTGGCCCCCAGGCCTTATATACTCAGAACAGCAGTATACAGGCGGTGCAAACAAGACAGGGACTGTGTAGGTTTGTTGTGTTAAGTTGAATCTCTTTGTAATTTTCAACTGGTACATTTTTAAAGTGTAGCTCCAGTCAAAAAAAAATTTTTTAAGCTTTTTGGAAAACATAGGGAAGGGTTATCACCCCTGTATAATTTGTTTTGTCGTCCATCTTTTTTCATCTCACTTGCTGTTGTCTCCTTCCGTTTGCAAGTAGGAGATGTTTGTAAGATGGATGTTTGAAAGTAGGGGCCTGCCCTATATGCTCTGCAGAAATGGCGGAACAAGGTGTTGGTTTTGCCACAACATTGTAAGCCCTCAAAGTGACTGTTGGTGGGCGCTGGAGCGCCCTGCTGTGAACGATTATATCAAGAATTGTAATTACATGCCATTTTTGAACAGTGGTAGAAAAATTGACCTTTGGTGGTTGTGGTGCTGGTGCCACAACACTATCAAGGTGTTGAATTTGCCACAACATTGTAAGTCCTCACAGTTACTCTGGGTGGGCACAGGAACGGGCCCTCCTGTGAAATATTATATCAAGAATTGTAATTACATGTCCCTGTTAAACAGGGGCAGAAAAATTGGGCCTTAGGCACTGGTGCTGGTGCCACGACACTGCAACCTCTCCCATATACTCTAGTTTTATTGCAGGAATTAGCCCTGCTGCAAAGCATTGCATCAAAAATTGTAATTAAATGCCCCTGTTAAACAGGGGCAGAAAAATTGGGCTGATGACACTGGTGCTGGTGCCACGACACTGCAACCTCTCCCATATACTCTAGTTTTATTGCAGGAATTAGCCCTGCTGCAAAGCATTGCATCAAAAATTGTACTTAAACGCCCCTGTTAAACAGGGGCAGAAAAATTGGGCCTTAGGCACTGGTGCTGGTCCCACAACACTGCAACCTCTCCCATATACTCTTGTTTTATTGCAGGAATTAGCCCTGCTGCAAAGCATTGCATCAAAAATTGTACTTAAACGCCCCTGTTAAACAGGGGCAGAAAAATTGGGCTGATGGCATCACCCAGAAACAGAAATGTTCTTCCAACATATCATCGGAGGAGGAAGAGGATAGACAATCAACATAACAGGACAGTCACTCAGCATCAGCATAGGCAGTCCTGAAGGGATGTGATATTTAAAAAAAAAATATTCGTTACATCAGCTTCAGGTGCTTGGTAGCTGTGGGTGATCCAAGACTGATTCATCTTGATGAAGATCAGTCGATCAACTGATTCGGTAGACAGCCGCACCCTGTGATCGGTAACAAAGCCACCAGCAGCACTGAAGGTGCGTTCCGGAAGAACGCTGGATGCAGGACAGGCCAGTAGCTCAATTGTATACTGTGCAAGCTCTGGCCAGTGATCCATCCTCAAGACCCAGTAAGCCAGAGGATTTTCGGTGGGAAAGGTGTCCAAGTCTGACCTTGCCCCTAGGTATTCCTGCACCATGTAAATCAGACGCTGGCAATGGTTGCTGGAACTGATCATACCTTGGGGCTGCGGACTAAAAAATTGTCTGAAAGCATCAGTCAGACGGCCACCTTCTCCACCGCTCCTTCTGACCGATGCCTCAGCAACACGTTGTCCAGGACCAGGAGTTTGTAACCTCCCAGTCTCTGGGAACGCGTTGCACAGACCTTTCTGCAAGGCCTCCCGGAGATGTCTCATCCTCTGCTCCCTCTGCGATGGCAAGATAAGGTCGGCAACCTTACCCTTGTACCGTGGATCAAGGATAGTGGCCAGCCAGTAATGGTCCCTCTCCTTGATCCGAAGAATACGAGGATCCTTCCGCAGGCTTTGCAGGATCAGGGAGGCCATGCAGCATAGGTTAGCTGAGGCATTCAGTCCGGAGTCCTCTGGGTCACTAAGGACAACATGATCCGCAGCTACCTCCTCCCAGCCACGTACAAGTCCACGTGTTTCTTGGGACTGTAAATCATCCCTACAAGACTGCTGCTGCTGATGCTGAGTGCCAGCCTCCACCTCCATGCTGACACAATCATCCTCCTCCTCCTCTTCCTCCTCCTCATCCTCTTCCTGTGTGATGAGTGGCATAGCAGCAACACTGTCTGGATAAAGTGGGCCTTGAGAGGCAAGGAAGTCCTCCTCTTCCTGCCTCTGTTCTGCCTCAAGTGCCCTGTCCATTATTCCACGCAGCGTATGCTCCAAGAGGTGGACAAGAGGTACAGTGTCACTGATGCATGCACTGTCACTGCTCACCATCCTTGTGGCCTCCTCAAACGGTGACAGGACAGTGCATGCATCCCTGATCATGCCCCACTGGCGTGGTGAGAAAAATCTGAGCTCCCCTGACCCTGTCCTGGTGCCGTAGTCGCACAGGTACTCATTGATGGCCCTCTGCTGTGTGTGCAGCCGCTGCAGCATGGCCAACGTTGAGTTCCACCTGGTGGGCATGTCACATATAAGGCGCTTCTTGGGCATGTTCAACTCCTTTTGGAGCTCAGCCAGCCGAGCACAGGCATTAAATGATCGGCGGAAATGCACACAGACTTTCCTGGCCTGCTTCAGGACATCCTGTAAGCCGGAGTACCTGCCCAAGAACCGCTGCACCACCAGGTTAAGGACATGAGCTACACAGGGCACATGGGTCAGTTGTCCCTGTCGGAGGGCGGAGAGGAGGTTGGTGCCATTGTCGCAAACCACCATTCCTGGCTTAAGCTGGCACGGCGTCAACCACCTCTCAGCCTGCCCCTGCAGAGCTGACAAAACATCCGCCCCAGTGTGGCTCCTGTCCCCCAAACAAACCAGCGCAAGCACTGCATGGCATCGTTTTGCCTGCATACTTGCGTAGCCCCTGGAACGCCTACGGAGCACCGCTGATTCTGAGGACAGAGCACTGGAAGATGCCATGGAGGAAGAAGAAGAGGAGGGGGTTGAAGGAGAGAGGTGTGTCACAACCAATAGTAACCTTTTGGAGGCGTGGTGGCGGAACAACCTCCAACACTACTGCACCTTGTCCTGCATCCTTCCCAGCTGCCAGAAGAGTGACCCAATGGGCCGTGAAAGACAGGTAACGTCCCTGTCCATGCCTGCTGGACCATGAGTCAGCGGTAATATGCACCTTACCGCTGTCCAGCGAGGCAAGGACATTGCCTTCCACATGCTGGTAGAGAGCCGGAATCGCCTTTCGTGAGAAAAAGTGGCGTTTGGGGACCTGCCACTGAGGAACCGCACATTGTACAAACTCACGGAAGGGGGCCGAGTCTACCAACTGAAAAGGCAGCAGTTGAAGTGCTAGCAATTTAGCCAAGCTAGCATTCAACCACTGGGCATGTGGATGGCTGGGAGTAAACTTCTTTCGCCGGTCCAGCAGCTGGGGCAGGGACATTTGCCTGCTATAATCGGACGTGGGTGTACTGCTAGCAGAGTGCCCGGAAGCACTTGGCTGTGACACACCTAATTCTACACCTTCATTCCTCTCAGAGCAGGTTTCAGAGAGGACTGAAGGTCTAGTGGGGTTGGAGATGCCAGCTGATGAGGAGCAAGGAGAGGGCCGCTTTGTTCTTTGGTGTGGGTCTTTGAGGTACGCTTGCCAACGAGCTGCATGGCAGGTCAACATATGTCTGGTCAAGCATGTGGTGCCCAAGCGGCTGATGTTTTGGCCACATGAGATACGCTTGAGACATATGTTGCAAATAGCAGCGGTGCGATCTGATGCACTCGTCTCAAAAAAGGCCCACACCAAAGAACTTTTAGCATAACGTGCAGAGGCAGCGCTCTGCACAGGCGGAGCTCTGCGGTGTGATTCAGTCAGTGTGCTGCCCCTAAGCTGGCCCCCGGAGGGCATCCTGCCTCATTGGACATGTGCCTCCTCCTCCTCCTCCTCCTCCTCTCTCCTACCAGGCACCCACGTGGAGTCAGTGCCCTCATCATCCCCTCCCTCTTCATTGCTGTAGCAAACCTGGCAGTATGCTGCAGCTTGTGGAACATGACTGCCAGATTGCTGTCCTTCTTGAGCATCCCCTCTCTCTGCATTCACGCTACTGCCTGCCTCTAGCTGAGTGTCATAATCAGAGCCTACAAAACACTGGCCATCCTCCTGGAGCATGTACCCAACACTGTGCTCAAAGAGTTCAGGAGACTCCTCATGAGGACGTGGTGGGTCTAGGGAAGGAGTCACTGATGATGACATTGAGAGGAGGGAAGACAATGCGTTGGCAGCTGCTTTGCTAGTACCCTGAGACTGGGTGAGAGAGGATGAGGAGGATGAAGAGGGCTTGGTCATCCACTCTACCAAGTCATTGGCATGTTGCGGCTCAACATGTCCAGCTGCCGAAAAGAAGGACAAGCGTGTCCCATGGCCACGTGCTGATGACAATGCACCGCGTCCACGACCAGCACTGTTGTCTCTAGACACAGAGCCTGCTTGCCCTCTTTTATCGGCTCGCGCCTGTCTGCCTCTCCGTGCTGGCCTTCCAGACATGGTAATGGCCTGAAGGGAGTTGGGTAAAAAAGCAGTTGGGTAGTGTATATTGTGCTAGAGGCACACAACACCCACTAACTCCTGCAGATGCCTTTATTATAGAACACCAGAGATAAAGGGGTATATACAGATGTATACTGTGCTGTGCTGGAGGCACACACAACTTCCAATAACTCCTGCAGATGGCAAGTGGGCTCAAATAGAGAAGAGCTATGTAGGTGGATATAGCGGTATGTACTGGGTACAGAGCACACAGACAGCACGCACTAGCTCCTAACACTACTGACTGCAAGCTCTATTATAAAAGATAGATCACTAGCTATATAGGTGAGGTGAATATAGCGGTGTATACTGCGGTCAGGGCACGCAGACAACAACCACTACACAACAGCAAGATCGAAAATCGTCCGAAAACGATCGGTGTGTACTGTGTTGAAGGTACACAGAACACCCACTAACTCCTGCAGATGCCTTTATTATAGAACACCAGAGATAAAGGGGTATATACAGATGTATACTGTGCTGTGCTGGAGGCACACACAACTTCCAATAACTCCTGCAGATGGCAAGTGGGCTCAAATAGAGAAGAGCTATGTAGGTGAATATAGCGGTATGTACTGGGTACAGAGCACGCAGACAGCACGCACTAGCTCCTAACACTACTGACTGCAAGCTCTATTATAAAAGATAGATCACTAGCTATATAGGTGAGGTGAATATAGCGGTGTATACTGCGGTCAGGGCACGCAGACAACAACCACTACACAACAGCAAGATCGAAAATCGGCCGAAAACAATCGGTGTGTACTGTGTTGAAGGTACACAGAACACCCACTGCTTCAGACGCCAACACACTACACAAGGCCGCCGCGCTGGCGGCCTTATATAGTGTGGGGCGTGCACTACACAGCCTGAGCTATGATTGGCCACAGGCATCCTGCCTGTGGCCAATCATGGCTCTCCTCGCTGCTGGCGCTGCGATTGGCCAAGCATGCGGGGTCACAGTGCATGCTTGGCCAATCATGAGCCAGCAATGCACTGCGCCATCGCAGTGCATTGTGGGCCGTGAGCGCCACACGAATTTGGCGCGAACGGACCAAAACGTTCGGACTTCGCCGAACAGGCGAACAGCCGATGTTCGAGTCGAACGTATGTTCGACTCGAACATGAAGCTCATCCCTAATTGCCACCTCATGTTGCACATCAGGTTGGTTTAAACTAGTGGCAAAAAGGACAAAGATCATGGCTATTTGCAAACATGAGAAACACAGACAACAGTAGTTGAAATGAAATATTATTTTATGAATAAGTAAACTATTTACAAGTTAGCAATAACATTTTGCTGCCAAGGCACTGCCCCTCTACTGACAAAGTAGTCAATATATTGTTCACGGACAAGACGGCCATTCTGGGAGCCCAAACCAGCACGTGCACTTTCAAGAGCTGGCATCACAGCCTCTTAAGCTGGTCAGAAAAAGCATACCTCCTTAAAAAAGTATGGAGCAGCATAACACCATATGATTAAATTTATGTTCTGCCAAGTTTATGGCAGTTAAAAAGAGACAAAATATGCTGGAAAGAATGCCAAAGGCATTTTCAACTAACCTTCAGTCACTAGAGAGGCAATAATTGAAAACCCTTTGTTCTGGGGTTAGGTTCCTCATTAGAAAGGGTTTTAGAATATGTTCCCCCAAAGAAAAGGCATCATCTGCCACAAACACAAAATTGAGTCCCTCAATATTGTCCTGAGCAGGTGGCAAATGTCTCAATTTCTGCAGCCGATCATAAAATTCTGTATGCATCAGCACACTTCCATCAGAGTGACGGCCATTCATCCCAACATCAACATACAAAAAATCATATTTGGCTGACACCACAGCCAGCAGAACTATGCTGAAAAATCCTTTATAATTAAAATAATATAATCCCGAGTTTGGCGGTGGAACTATCCTCACATGCTTGCCATCAATGGCACCTCAACAGTTGGGGAAGTTCCATAAATTGGCAAACTGGACCGCCACATCCTGCCATTGTTGGGTGTTTGAAGGAAACTGTGGAATCAAACAAATAAAAAAATAATAATACCTGAGTACATAAAATTGCAACTATATTAGACACAAACATTGTGGGGCAACAGAATATTCTAACATTTAAATGTGTATTTAAAATAAAATTATAAGTTACAATTATATGCTCCCTCTCCCCCTTTGGTGGCACATTCTAAAAATCTTAGGAGAGGGGAGTTGGGTATGATGTTTTGGACAAGTAAACACTTCCATGAGAACTAAATGCATTAAAATGTAAGTTTAATTTGGCCAACCCATCCATCTTTACAAGATTGTCAGGCCAGTGGACAGTAGTGATGGCCGAACGGTTCGCCCGGCGGTCGTTTAGCGGTGAATTTCGGCTGTTCGCGGTCCGCCCGTTCGGCAGACTATTTAGCTCCGTTCGCCCGGCGGACTTCCGCGTTTACTGTGTAAAAGAACTTTGACCTATGATGACACATCCATCATGGGGTACAGGACAGCCAATTGAGACATTACAGCACATGGACACTTGGACATTCCCCCTAACTTATAAATACACCCGATCCGGCGGCCATTTTTACATTTTTTCTTCTGTCACTATAGGGAGAGGTTGCTGTGTGGAGCAGGGAGAGATTACAGTGACCCAAATCGCTAGCTATTTGGTACACAAAAGTTATTTTCAGGACTGGTATAGGTGTTAGGTGTAGTTCAGGATAGGCAGTGCTGTGCTAGTGATTGTTGCAGAAGCCTGAGTGTCTTTTGTCAGTTTAGAGAAAGGGACAGGACGGTGTGTGCTGCAGGGACATCCAGTTTAGTCATTAGCTGTCACTATCAGGTCCACAAAAGTGCTATTTCAATTATTGTTCCAGTAGCCTCTGTTTTGTCAATTTATATAGGGACAGGCAGGAAGCAGTGTGTGAGGCAGTGAGGGTCAGTTTAATCAGTAGCTGTTACTATTAGTTCCACAAAGGTTATTTTCAGGAATGGTATCAGTGGTATGGTAATAGGCTTGTACACGTATAATATTCTTTCTTCCAAA
This sequence comes from Lithobates pipiens, assembly GCF_037356315.1. Lineage (NCBI taxonomy): Eukaryota > Metazoa > Chordata > Amphibia > Anura > Ranidae > Lithobates > Lithobates pipiens. The sequence goes on from NW_027507785.1 coordinate 181,550,651, forward strand.
CATAGAAAGAATATTATACTTGACTGCTACCCTGTGCTAATCATTCACAACCCACTTGTTCCACAAAGCTCCTTATAAGGACTGGTAACTTGGTCTGTCTAGGGTGCTACAGTACATAGGGTTGAGTGAGGTACAGTCTGCTATTCTATAAGGACTGTTATAGGTCCACAGTACATAGGGTTGAGGTGCACTACTGCTGACCGCTGCCCTATACTGCAGCAGTCCTTCAGCGGTAGAGGGACTGAGAGTTTTGTCACAGGGTTATTTAAAAAATGACAGGCAGAGGAAGAGGCAGGCCCTTCCGCAGGGGTGGTAGGGGTAGGGCAGGAGCAACAGGCTTGAGCCAAAGTGGGAAGTTGCAGAAGGTGCGTTCAATTACTTTAAAGGATGCACCAGACTTGGTTGAGTGGCTCGCTCAGCCTTACTCTTCTGCAACCTCCTCATCCTCTCGATCTGCACCCTCTTCTTCACTCTCTGCTATGTGCACCCCAAAGACACTACCACAAACAACACCACCACCACCACCACCACATACCTTCCGCTTGAGTCACAGGAATTATTTTCCGATCCATATCAAGACATTTCTGATGCGCAGCCACTCTTGGTATTGGATCAGGAAGAGGAGGCAGCAACAACCACTACTCAGCAGTCTGACGACAGTACCCAGATCGGCCCAAGGAGGAGGTTGGTCCCCGGTGTTGCTGCCTACTCCGAGATCTCTACTTATAGCGGTGGGGAGGGTGACGTTGATGATGACGTGTCTAGTGATGTCACGTGGGGGCCCACAAGAGAGGAAGAGGAGGGGAGTTCAGAGGGAGATATGGACCAGCAGATAGGGAGGAGAAGCAGAAATAACTTACATTGCACAGGAGGGACAAAGCAGACTGCAAATGTATCAGGAGCGAGTCATTGACCATGTACGGTCACATCTGGCGCTCCCAGGACACCGGCACATGGCTCTGCAGTGTGGGCTTTTTTTAACGTGTCCACTGCTGACAATAGCGTTGCCATCTGCAATCTTTGCAGTCAACGCATTAGTCGCGGTAAGCCCAACACTCACCTAGGGACGACTGCCTTAAGAAGGCACATGAGCAGCCATCACCGAGCCGAGTGGGAGCAATGGAACACACAAAGCCACACTGCAGGCTCTCACCGTCCAGCCTCGTCTTCTACTTCTCCTTGTCCTCTCTCCTCACAATTGTCCTCCACTCCACCTTCCATCACGCCAAGCTCACGTTTTTCTGCAAAAAGGCAGGCTTCCGTGGGCCTAATGTTCGAGCGTAAAAAAATGATGATGCCGGATAACCCTCTTGCCCAACGGTTGACGGCTGGCTTGTTAGAACTCATAGCCCACCAACTACTGCCATATAAACTGGTGGACTCGGAGGCCTTTCGCAAATTTGTGGCCATTGGAACACCACAATGGAAGGTCCCAGGAAGGAAGTATTTCTCAGAGAAGGGCATCCCAGAGCTATATGGCCATGTTCAGCGGCAAGTGAATGTATCTCTGGCACACAGTGTCGGTGCTAAGATACATCTGACCACAGACACGTGGTCTAGCAAACACGGGCAGGGAAGGTATATCACTTTTACTGCCCACTGGGTGAACCTTCTGACGGCCGTCAAGCATGTAACCCGTGGCACCCGTGTAGATTTGGTTTTACCGCCACGGATTGCATGCAGGCCTGGCTCTTCTTCTCCTCCTCCTCCTACTCCATCCTCCTCCCTCTCCTCCTCAGCTGACTCCTCCTTTTCCGCTGCTAGCGTCACTTCCGCTGCGCCGCCCAAGCTCCCCAGAACCTATTCGTCATGCCAAGTGAGACGTTGCCATGCCGTGCTGCATCTGTTGTGCCTGGAAGCCAAGAGCCACACTGCCCCGGCACTCCTTTCAGCTTTGCGTTCACAGGCAGATCAGTGGCTAACACCGCTCAATTTGACAGTTGGTAAAGTGGTGTGTGACAACGGTGCCAATCTGCTTAGCGCATTGAAACAGGGCAAAATCACTCATGTACCATGCATGGCACACGTCTTAAACTTGGTTGTGCAGTGATTCGTTGTCAAATACCCTGGGGTCCAGGACATCTTGCGGCAGGCAAGGAAAATCTCGGCCCATTTCAGAAGATCTTACACGGCCATGGCTCGCCTTGCTGACATTCAGCGGTGACACAATCTGCCGGTCAGACGTCTTACTTGCGATTGCCCGACGCGATGGAACTCAACCTTCTATATGCTTGATAGGCTGCTCCAGCAGAAACGTGCAGTTAACGTCTACCTGTATGAACTCTGCGGCAGAACCGGTTCTGAGGAGCTTGGTTTTTTTTCACCGCGCCAGTGGCTGCTCATGGTACCTTATGCCTTCTTTATGGAGCGTGCATTGCGTTGTGTCATTGATCAAGCTGTGGAGGAGCAGGAGCGAGAAGATGAGGAAGTCGCAATGCTGGATGAATTCCCAGGGGGGGCTACTCTATCTGAGACAAGTGAACAACAGGAGTCTGAAGAGGAGTCAGAGGAGGATGGTGCCGGGGCGGATGAGGAGGAGCAAGAAGAGCATGCTTTAAACCTTTCTGGGATCCCTGTTGTGCGTGGATGGGGAGAGGAGAATGAAGAGGACGACATTATCCTGGATGATGAGCAGGAGCCAGGCCACCACACCGCTTCCACTTTAGTGCAAATGGGGGCCTTCATGCTCCAGTGTTTTAATAGGGACCCCCGTATAAAAAGCATAAGGGTCAAGGACCAGTACTGGGTGGCAACGTACTTAGACCCCCGGTACAAACACAAAATGGCGGAAATGTTACCGCTGTCACAGAGGGCTGTCAGAATGCAGCACTTCCAGGCCTTGCTTCGAGAAATGCTGCGATCTGCTTTTGAGTGCGCTGGCAGAGGAGCAATTCCCACTCCCAGAGAAGGAGTTGCGGGTACCAATCCAACAGCACCTGCAAGAAGATGCCGGTTTGAAGATGTGTTGGTGACTTTGGATATGAGGTAATTCTTTCAGCCGACCCATCGACAAGTGTCACCCGGATCCAGCATCAGGGAACGCCTAGACCGTCAGGTGTCCGACTACATCGGGTTAACGGCCGATGTGGACGCTCTGAGGAGTGATGAACCCCTGGACTACTGGGTGGGCAGGCTTGACCTCTGGCCAGAGCTTGCCCAATTTGCAATCGAACTGTTGGCTTGCCCCTCATCCAGTGTCCTGTCCGAAAGGACGTTCGGCGCAGCATGGGAGGATTATGACCGATAAGCGTACTCGCCTAGCTCACGACAGTGTTACCTCACTACCTCACATTTCTAAAAAATTAATGAGGCATGGATCTCGGAGGAATTCAACACATGTGACCAGTAGACCATGTATATATCTATAAACTATTTTTTTTTTTTTTCCACAAAGAATTTTTTATATTTTTTCAAAGTAACAGCAAGCAAATACAATACAATATTAAGACTTCAATCTGTGCCGAACACCATTAGCGGCCAACATGACCTTACATATACTCATTAATAAGTCAAAGTTGTAACAACTAAACACAGCAAATTCCAGACAGTAAGTTTACAGTAATGGAACCGTACACATTGTATCACTTAGGTACACATCTTCATTCCAGCTTGCTTAGGGTAGCATTGCACCCTACGCTCACTCTAAACTGTTGCGCCCATGATGTCGATGGCGCTCATGTTAGCTAGTAACTCCTACCAGATAGCTGGGGGGGGGGGGGTTCTGGGAGCTCCAGCAAGATTTGGCTGGGTGCCCCTATGACTCCCAAGTTTGAGTAATGCCCGCTAACATGGCTCTCCAGCCCCACCCCCTCTGCCATGAACGCCATCAGTAATGCCTATATGACCCTAGGGTGCGGTTGGTACAGCAGATGAGCTGGACAAGAAAAAGGGGAGAAAAAAAAAAAGGGGGGTAGAAAGGGGGGTGAGAGGAGGTATGAAGGGGAAGGGGGGGCCAACCGTGACTTAGAAGGGAAAGACAATGAGTTAGGGGAAAGGGGGGAAGGCTCGGAGAAGCCCTCGGACGGAATGGGGGTGGGATCGCCCACCAGCTACCCTCTCTGTCTTGCTGAAGCAGCCAAGGGGGAAGTATCAGTACACTCCAGAGCATCAGCTATATCCAGATAGGCAGTGTCTCATGCACCGCCCACTGGTGGAATGCCAGTCGGGAAGAATCCCTTTTTCAAGGTTCTATTGTCTCTTAATTTTGCATCAAAGCAAGGTATCTTTGGGACGATCTGAAAGACCGCCACGCTTCCCAGACTGCCGAAAAGCTGGCAATCCTGTCCTGTGCTGTATGAATCAGCTCCTCCATTGCTTCTATACGGTTAATGCGATGAAATCAGTTTTTAATCGAGGGGGGGGGTCGTAGACCTCCAAAGTACCGGAACACAGAGCCTTGCAGCATTGGCCATATGCATCGCCAGAGACTTGAAGTATTTATTTTGGGGAATTCTAGATAGGTGTAGTAGATATTGTGCCGGGGTGAACTCCAAAGCTAAGGGTGAAACCTCAGAGATTACCTCGTGGACTTCCCTCCAGTAAGGCTGAATCAAAGAGCATCCCCACCATGTGTGGAGAAGGGTACCTGACTCCTGACCACATCACCAACATTGATCAGAGACTGTCGGAAAGATTCTATGGAGCAGATCTGGAGTTTTGTACCATCTCATTTTCAGTTTATATCCATTTTCTTGCATGCTTACATTGAGGGACCCTTTGTGAATGTATAAGTGTACACGGTCCCACTCTCCATCTGTAACCTCCCGATCCAGCACGGACCCCCAAAAGGCCCGATCCGAGCTTCTACCAGAATGCGGAATCCCAAACATGGATGCATACAAAGTTGAGATCACATGATTCTGGGGAGTCGTGCTGGAGCACAGGGCCTCAAACACAGTGGGCTTTGTCAAGTACCCCGGTCTCCTCCCCGGTTCATCTAAGAAATGCTTCAGCTGCATATAGGACCAAACGGGAACGCCTTTGTGTTGGACAGCATGGCCAAGTCATGATTGCTCAAAAATTTGCCCCTCCGAAAGAACTGTTTCGCTACCATCTCCGCAAATGGCCATTCCCAAGCTAAAAAGCTGGTAGATAATCCCGGGGGGAAATCAGGGTTACCCCTAATAGGGGTGATCGGGCACTCCATGTGGGAGAGCGCTAGCGCCTTGCAGGCCCTGGTAAATTCTTGCAAGGTCGCTCCAACAAGAGGGTGCGCAGAGAGCTGGGGTCCACTGGGCTGTTTGTTGCACCAGGGAAGCGCTTGCAAGTCATGGCCTACAGTGAGCCTTTCTAGTTCTACCCAGTCTTTGCAGCGCGAATGGATCTTCCAGTCAACTACCCTGGTCATGTGTACTGCCCAATAGTAGCATTTTAAGTCCGGCAGGCCAATTCCTCCCTTAGCTTTAGGTAGAACTAGGGTCACCCACCCGATACGAGCTGCTTTAGAGCCCCAGAGGAAGGATCTGCATTCTCTTTTAAAGGCCGTAAAAAAGGCCGGGGGTAGACATTTTGGGAGCGTTTGCATTTTGTAAAGAAGTCGTGGAAGAACTGTCATTTTAAGGGCCGCCGCCCGCCCAAACCACGATAGAGTCGGGACGTCCCACCTCTGTAGCTCCTGCTGTATATTTTTTAGTTCAGGGAGAAAGTTTTTTTCATAAAGGGAACTAAGCTTTCCAGGCAACTGTATACTGAGATACGTGATAGCTGAGTGATGACTTCCATTTAAAAGGAAAGTTGGCTTGGCATTGCTGGGCAAGACCAGGTGGCAGGGAGACGTTAAGCGCAAATTATTTGGAGTAATTAATCTTAAGATTGGCTATGTGTTTAAATTGCTCTAGTATTGGCATCAAATTTGGTAGAGACGTTAATGGGGATGTGAGGAAAAGTAGGATGTCATCCGCAAAGGCCGCGATCTTATACTCCTTATGGCACACCCTGATGCCCTTAATGTCCGGGTTGTGCCTGATGCAGCGCAAAAGGGGTTCTAGGGTGAGGATACAGGAGGGGAGAAAGAGGGCACCCTTGCCTGGTACCATTGTGGATAGGGAAGGCGTCCGACAGGTGGCCGTTGACTTTGACCCTGGCCCTGGGGTTAGAATATAAAGCCCCAATAAAGGCACACATGATGCTGCCCAGGCCCAGAGCCCTCAGCATCGCATGCAAGTAGTCCCAGGCCACCTTGTCGAACGCCTTCTCCGCATCCATTGCTAAAAAGAAACCCTCCTGTTGGGTGGAGGTCAGCCAATGATGGAGGTTTAAAGCCTTGATAGTGTTGTCCCTCGCTTCCCTTCCCCGAACAAAGCCCACTTGATCCTTCCCCACCCAGGCAGGAATGTAGAATGCCAGACGGTTCGCTATAATTTTCGCAAACAACTTAAGGTCCACGTTTAAAAGCGAAATTGGCCGATAATTCGTGACATCAGTAGGATCTTTGTTGTCTTTGGGTAGCACTGTTATGCCCCGTACACACGAGCGGACTTTTCGACATCCAAACTCCGACGGACTGAGTCCGGCGGACTATCCGCTCGTGTGTGGGCTGCAACGGACTTTAGCTTCGCAAAAGTCTGACGGACTTTAGAAATGAAGCATGCTTCAAATTTTCCCGACGGAACTCCGCCGGACCCGGTCCCCTTCGAAAAATTCGCTCGTGTGTGTGCTACTCCGACGGACTAAAACCGACGCTAGGGCAGCTATTGGCTACTGTCTATGAACTTCCTACGTCGAATCCAGTCGTACGTCATCACGTTCGACTCCGTCGGAGTTTGGTGTGATGGTGTGTGGTCAAGTCCGTTCGGTCGAAAAGTCCGCCAGAACTCCGGCGGAACTCCGCTAGAACTCCGTCGGAAGTCTGTCAGACTTAATCCCTCTCGTGTGTACGGGGCATTATGTATGCTTCTAAAAGTGTATCCGGAGGGTGGAGGGTCTTGGCTAACGTATTAAAGGCTTTAAGGAATCGTGGCGCTAGCAAAGCAGCATCATTTTTATAGTATGATACCGTGAAGCCATCCGGACCCGGGCTTTTACCCGGCTTCATCGACTTCAGGGCAATCTCCCATTCCTCGGAGGACAGAGGGGCCTCCAGGCCAATGCGCTCGTCAGCCGACAACGCTTTTGGGCTATACTTGTCTAAAAACTCCCGAATTAAGGTCGAGCGCGCCCTATCCTCCGCGGGGTCACGGACGACATCCTCAAGACTATATAGTTTGCTATAGTATTGAAGGAATTGTTGCGCAATATCTTCATTTTTGCGAAGGAGCGTCCCGCACTGTCCGTCACGTGGTGGACCGTCGAGGCTAGGGTGCACTTCTGTAAGCAACTTCCCAGGCTTGTTGCCTTGTTCATAGAACAATTTCTGCGATAGCATATGACGTTTACGTGCCCTCCTAAAAAGTTCCTCCACTAATAGTGCCCGTGTATCAGCCAATTACTGTGCCACTCGAGTGGCTCCAGTGCGTTTGTGCTGTATTTCTAGGTTGGTAATTGCCTGGGTAAGGGTCTTTATTAGCTCCTGATGTTCCCTTTTCTTCCTGGCTGCAATCACCAAAAGGTGTCCCCGAATCACACACTTATGTGCCTCCCATTGCACCATGGGAGTCACATCCGGCGTATCATTCGAGTCAAAATAATCCCGTATGGCCTGTTGGATGCGATCGGAATCCACGGAGTCTGCCAAGGTGGACGCATCCAGCCTCCACATTCTTGTCAGTCTCTCTCTCTGGGGAAATTGTAAAGTCAGCGTAATGGGGTGATGGTCAAAGAGCGTCACGGCTTCTATGGATGCGCTAACTAGGTGGGATAAGTCAGTCTGCAGTATAAAAAGATAGTCCAGCCTCGAGTAGCGGTTGTGCGGGTGGGAAAAGAAGGTGTAATCCTTCTCACTGGGATGAAGCGTACGCCACATATTGTGAAGCGCGAGAGAGGCAAGTTGAAGTTTGACTTGTCGCAAAGCCGAGTAAGGAAGCGAGGACGTTCCCATCGAGGTATCTAGCAGAGGGTCAAGCGCTAGGTTGAAATCTCCCCCTAGTATAAGGAGGTCTGCCTGGAAAGTTGTGAGCTTTAAAAGTCTGTTTTTCAGAAATGGAATTCTATTGGTATTGGGGCAGTACACATTCGCCAGTGTTACTGGTCTGTCCTTCCAGGTGCCTTTCAGGAAAAGGTACCTGCCTTCAGGGTCAGCTAGCTGGTCAGTCAAAAGAAATGGTAGGGACTTAGCTATTAAGATGGAGACACCCTTAGCTTTGGAGTCAGGGGAGGTCGCATGGAATACTGTCGGAAAGCATTTGTCCGACAACCGGGGAACTGAACCAGTTTTAAAATGTGTTTCTTGAGAATTTGCGCCCTATGCCGATGGGCTTCCGCCAAGACGCTGCTCCTTTTTTCCGGTACATTGAGTCCCTTAGCATTCAAAGAGAAAACTTTGAGCGATAAAGGAGCTGAGATATGGAAGACATTTTCAGAGGCAGGGGAAGAGCGTGAGCAGAACACAAAAGTCACACAGCTAACCTATTATACTTCCCTACCCAAGCCCTGCGACAGCGAGACGGAGAAAACAGATCTAATGGAAGGGGAAGGAGAAGGGGGAAGAACAAAAAAAAAGGGGGGGGGAGGGGAGAGAGGGTGGGGGTGAAAAAGAAGTAAACCCGGGTAGAGGGGGGGGAGGAGTAAGGGGAAGTAAGAGTATGTGGTCGAGTAAAGCAAAGGGGATGGGAACCCCTACCAGAGGGAGGGGGACCTCTACCTAGAAGTTGTCCGAAGGGGTCCCGGTTGCCACCGGCGCCACCACCGGATGCACAGCGTGTACCCTAGGGGTATCCCGAGGGATAGAACAACCAGAGATGGGTATAGGCCTGCTACCCCACCTATTCACTCCGTGATAAAGGTAAAGAGAACAGGATAACTTTGTCCGGGTATGTTCAAGGGGGAAACCCGCCTCCTTGATGTGGAAATGAAGCCTAACACTAGAGAGAGTCACACAGCTATCCCCACCCAGGTGACTCCCCATCTGGCTCAATTAGTATGGGAAGAACCTCCCTCTCGTGAGACTAGGACTGCTGGAAATCGCTGAACCCTACTCGGCCCTCCCACCAGGCTCCAGTAGGGCCATGTTCCCGCCGTACACCTAATATAAGGAGAGAAAAGAGAAAAAAAAAAAAAAACTGGACCCACAGGCAAAGATGTTACAATTTTCTATACCTCAGTTTTAAATGTAACTTTCATCTAAAATTGAACAAACAGTAAACCATACGATAGGGAAACCAAGTTATAAGGTCCCAAACCTGGTGTTTTCGGCCTATGAAGAGCAGTGATGTAGAACCTGCCGCGTTACCAGCCCCAGGAGTAGTTGCAAAACTGCATAACCATAAGCTAGACATTTAAGGAGGTAGATTGGGGATGCGAAACACTGCAGTCTACAGCGAGGTCCCCTCATGGCGGAGAACAACTATTCGGTTACCCGGAAGCCCGGGGCAAAGACTTAATAAACAGTGCCCAGGGAATTCCGGTCCCCAAAAATAAGCATGTATAAAGGACCAGACGAATAGCACATCTTAAATTGAACACAAACCAATCCAAATCATGGAACATAAACATATTGAAGAAAGAGGAAAAAATAAATAAACAGTTCAACTAGCTGACCCTTGCAACCATCCCGATCAGCAGGCCTGTAAAGGTGATGGAAGCCGCCAATCGCGAGGGCCGCCAATGATTCCTGACGAGAATATAGGTCATAAGCGCCAGTTCAAATAGCAGAAGCTGGATGCCAGGGCTGCGATGAGAACAGTGTAGGGCACGTGACTCTGCATAGGCAGGTTAACCCATGAACTCAGCTGGGGAAGAATAGCTATGTCCCTCTATCATCCACTGAAGGCACTCACTGGCAGGTAGAGTAGGCACTTACTATCAGCAGTTCTCAGTCCGCTGTTGAGAAAAAAAAAAAGTGTTGCTTCCCACCAGAGAGGGGCTACTTACCCCAGCTTACTTAAAGTCTAACCTGAAAGCCAGGGGCCATGCCTATCCAATGTGGGCATAAAGTCCCTTAGATGCCCTGATAGTCAGTGTGTGATGTTGCAGCTCTCAACCCCAAGCCTGGGGGAAAGTACTTACGGTCCGCTTCTGCTGTGAGCTCAGCCTAAGAACATGACCTGCTCTAGTCAGGTCAGTGACCTAGATAGATCACCCGGGAACACCGCAGTCCAGAAGGCCCTCACGGATGGCTAGGTGTGCAGTCAAGTGCAAAGATCAGGATAACAACAAAGGATTGGCATGAAACTACTCACCCACCCAAATACACAATCACTGGTCGGTTCTGCGACGTACAGATGAGGGGGATTCCCGTGGGCTTTCTTCCGTTTCCATGTCCCCTTGGCTCCTATGCGGAGAGGCGGTAGAATTTCTCCTTCTCCTCGGCCGGTGTCTGTGCGATCGCGGCGTAGAGTCAGGCTGGGTAGGTATCCAGGGGTCTGGTTGCAAGAAGGCACTGTACCAGTCAGGGACCTCCACAAATGGGATGCCCAGGGTATCACAGAAAGGCCTCAAGTCAGCCGGGACTCTCAGGTGAGCTGTGTGATTTCCCGCTGAAGCTTGCAGGCAAAAGGGAAACTTCCACCTGTATGGAATAAGTCTATCGCGCAGGGCTTGCAGCAATGGTCGAAGATCCCGTCTGTGTTGTAGCGTGATGGCCGATAAGTCCTGGAACAACTGTATGCGTGCCCCTTCGTATTCCAGGCGATCATGGTTGCGTGCAAGCCTCAGTATATCTTCTTTTTGAGTGAAACTCACTAAATAGCACACCGCATCTCTGAGGGGATCTGTATCTCTACCTCTGGGCCTCAGCATTCTGTGGCACCGCTCCATCTCTACCGGGGCATCTGGAGGCCTACCCAGCAATGTGTTGAAGATAGCCCAAATGGCAGCTTGCAACTGGGGTCCTTCCACTATTTCAGGGATGCCTCGCACACGTAGGTTACGCCTGCGCCCCCTGTTATCAAAGTCTTCCATGTGCCTATGCATGTCCATGAGATGCTGGATATGTACACTGGAGACCTGCTGTACTTGTTGTATGGCTGCTCCATGTGTCATGGCTGCGGCCTCCACCCGCTCCACCCTAGCAGCCACTGCCCTGATATCTGACCTGAGATCAGATATGGCCGCAAAGAGGGTGTTCTTGATGTCTGTGGCCACCAGATGTAAATCTGCTAGGTTCAGAGGGGGGGGGAGTAAGTGCGTGGAGCGTACCTGCCGCCGCCGAGGCTCCCTGGAAGTCTGTTGGGGCAGCCGGAGTACTGCGGTTCGAGGCCTGTGATGCGGCCTGCATGTCCGCCGCTTGCGAGCGGAACATCGCCGGGATGTTGCGGCTGAGCTGCGTTGACGGGTCCTGCGCCGACCGGGAGGTGGAGGAGCTTCTCCCAGTCATTATCTCTGGTGTGGAGGAAGGTTCTTCCCGCTGAGAAAAGCTAACAAGGAGGCCTGGGCGGCGGAGCTCTCAGACTAAGCTGCCATCATCCTCCGGTGCCAGGCCACGCCCCCGCAACAATTTTTTTAAATCCAGCACAGAGACCTTCTTTCTTCATTTGGCTCACTTCCTTGTCCAAAAAAAGCACACCGTACTATATGCCCGTACCCTCCTCTTTGAAGAGGTTGAGCGATGTCATATTTCTACTGGGGATGCTTATTATGAGGGGCTCCCACCATCCGTGTGCTGTGCTGACATCCTCCTGGCGCTGTACCTCTGCTGTGCATATTATGAGGGGCTCCCACCATCCCTGTGCTGTGCTGACTTCCTCCTGGGGCTGTGCCTCTGCTGTGCATATTTTGAGGGGCTCCCACCATCCCTGTGCTATGCTCATTATGAGGGGCTCCAACCATCCCTGTGCTGTGCTGACTTACTCCTGGGGCTGCTTAATATGAGGGGCTCCCACCATCCCTGTGCTATGCTGACATCCTCCTGGGGCTGCTTATTATGAGGGGCTCCCACCATCCCTGTGCTATGCTCATTATGCGGGGCTCCCACTATCCCTGTGCTGTGCTGACTTACTCCTGGGGCTGCTTATTATGAGGGGCTCTCACCATCCCTGTGCTATGCTGACATCCTTCTGGGGCTGCTTATTATGAGAGGCTCCCACCATCCCTGTGCTATGCTGACATCCTCCTGGGGCTGCTTATTATGAGGGGCTCCCACCATCCCTGTGCTATGCTGACATCCTCCTCGGGCTGCTTATTATGAGGGGCTCCCACCATCCCTGTGCTATGCTCATTATGAGGGGCTCCCACCATCCCTGTGCTATGCTCATTATGAGGGGTTCCCACCATCCCTGTGCTATGCTGACTTCCTCCTGGGGCTGCTTACGGTGCAGGTGTCAGTGCTGTATATCACAGTGCTGATGTCAGTGCTCTCTGTCACGCTGCTGCTGTCAGTGCTGTATATCACGGTGCTGGTGTGAGTGCTTTATGTCACGCTGCTGATGTCAGTGCTCTCTGTCACGGTGCTGCTGTCAGTGCTGTATATCACGGTGCTGGTGTGAGTGCTTTATGTCACGCTGCTGATGTCAGTGCTCTCTATCACGGTGCTGCTGTCAGTGCTGTATATCACGGTGCTGGTGTGAGTGCTTCATGTCACGCTGCTGATGTCAGTGCTCTCTATCAAGGTGCTGTTGTCAGATCACTCTATTACGGTGCAGGTGTCATTGCTGTATGTCACGCTGCTGATGTCAGTGCTCTCTATCACGGTGCAGGTGTCATTGCTGTATGTCACGCTGCTGGTGATCATCTCCTGCACCCTCTTCTTTGCCTACCCTGGTCCCTGACCTTCCCTCTCCTCCATTGCCTTCATGCGCTCCACAGTCCTGAATTGTCACAACAATTTCCCATATAAAAAAGAATGCTTGTTGTTGTCGATCCCAGATTCACCTCATACATGTGTTATGTCATTGGTCATGTGGTGGGACTATGTTTGCACAGCTATTAATTATTTTGTGGCTGCAAATTTGACCTGTAGGTTTGCGAAGTTCGCCTCCCATTGAAGTCAATGGGGCCCGCCGCGAACGTTCCGGTTCGCGAACTATCGGCCGCGTTCGCGGTCCGCGTTAGCGAAAAACGTCCCGTCGGAAGTTCGTCCATCACTAGTGGACAGGTAAAAAAATAAAGTAAAAATAAGAATGCACATTGTCAAAATCTAGACACATTTTGACATACATCGTAAAAAAAAAAAAATGATAATTATGAGTAATCTTTATGATGAAGTTAAAAAGCCAGGAAGCTGGCACAGCACAGGGATGGTGGGAGCCATCCAAATTAATCATAACCAAAGTATAATTTGTACATTTTGAAGGTAATCAGGCAGGCCCTTGCATTACATTATTTTAAGAATTTAGGCAGCAATCTTAACTCAAAAAAATAAGGTACACAGTGTATGTGTTTAGCTAAATATGCAGATAGAGTAGTTGTATTGGTTTACTCTGCATTTTTTAGTATTGTTTTCTTTTCTTTTGTTTTTTTCTGGATTTTTTTTTTGAAGGGGTGTTCAAAATAAGTGTGTGAAACACAAAAAAGGACTCTTTGAATTTAAGGGCAGGAACAAGATTGGGACACATTTTAGGTGGTGTTTAGGGTAAGGAATAAAGCATAATAAATACAGTGTTAAGTACTAGGTTAGGTGTGTATGGGCCCGGGTAGCATGCTGGGGAGGTTAGTGAAGGGAAATATGCACGTAGGACACAAAAAAGGTTACAGCATGCATGAGGACAAAGAGGACATTCATTCACAGCATATTAAAAAAATGGGAAAGATGGAATACAAAAAATATAAATTGAATTGGAAAACATGAAGGTGATATTAAAGCAAAAAAGCTACATGAATATAGTCCTTCTGCAGGACTTGGATGATGGCACAACATGCCTCAGGACTAATGACTCCCAGAGCCTGGGGAGAGATACCAGTGGTAAACTTGATATCCTGGAGACTCCTCCAAGTCGCCAAATAATGCAAGGTGGCTATGCGCCTTTGTTCTGCTGGAATAGCAGGTCTCATGCAGGTGTCCTGCTTCATGATATAGGAGGACAGCAAGGACAATAGTTGCTGAAAGCAGGAGTTTGTCATCCGGAGATAATTGCAAAAATCATTCGGATTATTCTCCTGCAGCTCACGCAATAAGGGCATATGGCTAAATTGGTCACGATTAAGTAGCCAAGTTTTGGCCCAAATACTCCTCACCCTACTACTCCGATTATTCCTAGACTGGGCTAAAGTCACAGCAACAACTCCAAGCCCATAAATAGCATGCTCTCTCCTAGGATCGTGCAACATAGCTAGTTGGCCAAAACGGTTGGAAACGAACAAGAAACACACGGAACGGAAAACCGCGAATCAGCACCGACCAAACGTCTACTAACTCAAAATTAGCAGAAGGAGCTTGAAGGGTGACGCCAGAGAATTGAACGTCCTCTTTTGAAGCATTGTCAGTACGTTGTGAGGTCACTATGTTCGTGTTTGTTGTCAAAAAGTCAGATCGTGTGTATGCAGTACAAACTTATGGACTACGCCCTTTGTATAAAAGTCCACGGGAAAGTTTGTACAAAGTCCGATCATGTGTATGAGGCTTAAGGAAACCCCCCAGGCATGATATTTAAAGGAATATGTTTTTTATTGTTTCACTTTAAGCATTATTAAAATCACTGCTCCTGAAAAAACTGCAGTTTTTCAAAACACTTTTTATGGCAATAACTTGCATATAAGCCTTTAAAATTAGCACTTTTTATTTTTTTTTATTTTTTTTTTAACATATACATTTTTTTTATTTTCAATATTCTTTATTAGAAGTTTTCACATACATCATTAATAATACATATCGTAGTTTGACAGATGTTCCAACCGGAGCATAAAGTTAAATTCAACTTGTATCATATTCAGAACAAGTAACAAATTAATCAAGCTCAAACTAGGTTGTAGGGATATGATTACACCTTGAGGTATTAATGGAAATGGCTCCAGAAGGGGGGGTATAAGAGGAGTGTGAAGAGGAGGAGGGAGTACCAGCTTATCAATCAAAACACAGTAAAATTCAATAAGAAACATTATACTTTAATAGTGCATCCAGAACGTGATAACCAAGAGGACCATTTGAAAATAAATTTGACCATGGTCAAGTTCTTTCTGGCTACTATTCTCTCCATCTCACATTGGAGATTGAGGTCTGAAAGAGTTTCCGCCAGGCAAGGGAGGTTTGTAGTTTTCCACTGTCTGGTGATATTTAACTTTTCTGCAAGTAACAGATGTATTATTACTACTCTTGATCTGGGTGGAAATTTTTCTATACCCAAGTGTGAGTATAGCTAATTCCGGAGAGACTTTGAAGATATTTGTGATATAGATGAGATTAGGGAAAAGATTTGTCTCCTAAAGGAGCTGAGGGATCTGCAAAACCAGAGGAGATGTGTTATAGAACCCATACTGCCCCGAACCCTCCAACAGGTGTTAGGCTAGTTTGTGTATATTTTTGATAACCTGTAGGGTGTTAGGTACCACCTATGCACAGCTTTCTGATTTGAAGGCCTTTTGCTACATAGTAGGGGTCGTCTTGATATTTAGTTCTGCTTCCCATTTTGAAAGGGTGGTTATTCGGGAGTATGGTTGTTGGTTATTCAGGGCCTTGTATATCTTATGCTGTGTACACACGATCAGACTATCCGGCGGACTTGGTCCGGCAGACCAGAGTCTGCCTGGCCAATCCACCCGTGTGTGGGCTCCGGCGGACTTTTTCTTTCTAAAAGTCTGACAGACTTAGAAAGAAGTTTTGACTCAAAATTGTGTCCGGCGGAAAAAATCCGCCCATCTGTATGCTAGTCCACCGGACTTTTGAAATGAACGGACTTGCCCACACACGGAGAAAAGTCTGTTCATTTTGAATGTGGCTTCAGGTAGCCGGGACTAGCAAAGGAGGTCAATGTCGCCGCCTCCATCGGTGAGATTGACACCTCGCTGGCCCCGTCACCTGGTATGGACTTAAAGGGGAAGCCCTACGCCCAAAAAATCGGCGTGGAGGTCCCCCCCAGAGTCCATATCAGACCCTTATATGAGCATGCAGCCAGGCAGGTCAGGAAAGGGGGTGGGGACAAGCTAGCGCCCCCCCCCCCCTCCTGAGCCATACCAGGCTCTTCTCTTCTTCTCTTCTTCTCTAGTCCACCCCACCTTCTCTTCTTCTCTAGTCCATCCTCCAGGAATGTGACATCATAAGGGGCAGGGTCACCATGTGACATCACCCGGTGACCCCACCCCTTCCCCCTATATAAGTCGCCACACAACGCATCCCTGTCATTGAGGCCAGAGAGCGCGTTGAGGCAACATCTCAAGGAAGAAGAGAAGAGGAGAAGGCGGAGGTGGCAACAGAAGACCAGGCCAGTGCTAGTAAAAGAGCTGGAAGAAGAAAGCGGAGGCCCAGCAAGAAGAACTGAAGAGGGAGACAAGACCCCCGAAGTTGGAAGAAGAGAAGGCAGCGACAGAAGACCGGGCCACCGCTAGTAAAAGAGCTATAAGAAGATAGGGGAGGCCTGGCAAGAAGAACCGAAGAGGGGGACAAGACCCCCGAAGTCTGAAGGAGACCCCCCCAGGCGGCGGAGACTATGAAGAAGAAAGCCAGGCTCCTCCGCTAGTAAAAGAGCTAGCAGAAGATAGCGGAGGAGTCCGGCGAGAAGACCCCCCCAAGACAGAAGACCACCGGAGCTGTCCAATAAATTATTTTAAAAACATGTATTGTGTTTTTTTCTTTACACTTTTTCTCACCAGGTTGAACCGGTAGGGGTACATGGTACCCCAATACTCATTCACATAGGGGTGGGGGGGCCGGTATCTGGGGCTCCCGGATTCCAATAAGCCCCCCGCCTGCAGACTCCGACAACCAACGGCCAGGGTTGTCGGGAAGAGGCCCTTGTCCTCATCAACATGGGGACAAGGTCCCCCTTCCACAAAGAACCCCCCCATATTGAGGGCAAGCGGCCTGGTATGGCTCAGGAGGGGGAGCGCTCGCTCGTCCCCACCCCCTTTCCTGACCGGCCGGGCTGCGTGCTCGGATAAGTGTCTGATATGGACTCTGGGGGGGGGCCCGCGCCGATTTTTCAGCATAGGGCTTCCCCTTTAAGTCCATACCAGGTGACAGGGCCAGCAAGATGTCAATCTCACCGATGGAGGCGGCGACATTGACCTCCTTTGCTAGTCCCGGCTACCTGGAGCCACATTCAAAATGAACAGACTTTTCTCCATGTGTGGGCAAGCGGAGGTCTGCCGGAAAAGTCCGGTGGTGTGTGGGCAGGTCCACTCATTCGGAAAGTCCGGAGGATAGTCTGATCTTGTGTACGCGTCATAAGAGATACCATGTTTTGGATATGTGGGTTGGGAGTAGAATATGTGGAATGTTGTAGATATAAAGACTGTAGAAGAGAGTTTAGAGGTTTTGAGGAAGTGGCTTATCCTCATATAGTTGTAGGTCTCGGAGATAGGTAGACTGAATTAGTTTTGGAGGTCACTAAAGGCTTTCATTGATTGCTAGGATCTGAGGAAGCTTAGGAAATGAATCCCATATGTATGCCAGCGTTGGATTTTAAGATTTGAGATTTGAATTTCTAACACTCTGATAGGGATGGGGTAGGTGTGTAACGGTTGGTTATGGGGTACTAAGGGTATGTTTTTTTCCAGACCAACAGTGAAGCTCTGACTGCCAGAGAGAGGGGTGCCATAGGTAGAGAGGATCCTGCCATAATGAGAAGGAGGGTATCTAGTAGTTTATTGGTAGTGGGATGTAAGGATTCCATATCTGATGGAAGGATTCCATATCTGACTAAGTTTTTTGGGGGAAGGATGCCACCAATAGTACATTTGGTGTAGGATAGCTACGTATTAATAGGTACATTTGTTGGGTAGCCCGGCTCCACCTTGTGGTGTCTCATTAGTATATGGTGAGCACATATGGGTGGTTTGTTATCCCATACAAATCTCGTGATTTGTCTTTGTCTTGAGGAAAGAAAGACATGAGGGATCGGTAGCACTACTGTGCAGAAGAGGTATATGAGTTTGGGTAGGATAATCATCTTGAAAAAGGCTATTCTGCCCATTTTGGATAGACCAGAAACTCAGAGATGTTTAAGTAATTGAGGAAGTTACTTTTGAAAATTTACGTAATTCAGATCATGAAGTTGGTTCAGGGATCAGGACAGTTTAATCCCTAGGTATGAGATATCTTGGTCAGGGCGGTTCTTTTTAAAAGTTTCTTGCTTGTAAAAGAGGTTTAGTCGGAGGATTAAGGATTTGATGGAGTTAAGTTTGTAAAGGGATATTATACTAAATCGGTGGAGAATTTCCTGAATCACCTTAAGGGAGTGATCCAGGTTAGAGAACACAAGAATAATGTCATCTGCGAAGAGACTAATCTTATGGTCTATACCATTACAAGAAATTTCAGAGATAAGTTGGTCGTTTCTAATTTTAGATGCTAGGAGTTCTATTAAAAGGGCAAAAATGATAGGGGAGAGAGGACAACCCTGGCAGCTGCCATCGGAGATGCCGAAGGGTTTAGATCATGATCCTTCAGTCAGCGCTCTAGCAGAGGGGTTGGAATATAGAGAAAGTATTGCTGCTTGGAACCAGCCATGTATGCCGAATTTAGAGAGCACCGGCTTCAAAAATCCCCAATGCACTCCGTCAAATGCCTTCTCTGCATCTAGGGATAGAAGCAGAGAAGGCATTCGTGTTTGGTTGGTCTGGTGAATTGGATTGATGATCCTCCTAGTCGCATCGGGAGCTTGTCTATCACGTACAACTCCAACTTGGTCTGGGTGGACTAAGACTGGGAGGAGGGGATCAATCAGGATGCTACCACTTTGACAAATAACTTAACGTCAGTGTTAAGAAAGATAGGTGTAGTAGGTCTGTAGTTGGCTGTGGTGGAAGGATCCCTGTATGGCTTAGGGATAGTAGTAATGATCGAGTATAACATATCTAGTGGAAAAGAACCAGAGGTGGCAGCAAAATTGAATAAGAGTAGTGCGATGTGGGGAGAGAATGTCAGTGAACTGTTTTAAATACTCAACGATAAATCCATCTTCCCCAAGAGACTTATTGGTGGGAAGGGTTTTAATTGCTTCTATCATTGCATTGTTTGTGAAGGGCTTGGATAGCTGATGAAGTTGGTCAGGGGTGATGGCTGGGAGATCAACTGATGATAGAAATAAGTGGTTCTGTTGGTTGTGGGGTCAATAGCTAGGTTTTAGATGGAGGAATAGTAGTCAATGAAGGCATTTGCTTTGTCTTGGTGATTGGTTAGTAAGTGTTTGTTAGTAGGGTGATGGAGGGAAGAGATTTTACATTTGGTTCTTTGAGCCTTAACTTGACGGGCAAGTAGTGAACTCACTTTGTTACCCAAAGGATAGAAGTTGGCTTTGCTAAATTTAAGATTAGTTTCAAATTTATAGAGAAGCAAAGAGCGAAGTGTTTGTCTGTGGGCTAGGAGCTCATTAGCTATGCTATGGGAAGGAGATTGTTTGCTTGCACTTTCTAGCTGGTCAATATGGGACAGTATCTCTTCAGTTTGCTGCGCCCTCTGTTTTTAAGCCTTACTGTGCAATTTAACGAGGATCCCCTCGCATATATGCTTTGTATGTAGCGCAAAGAACAAAGTAGTCAATATCTGCATGGTCATTGAGTTCAAAGAAAGCGTGGTGTTCGTTGGTAATGGTTTGGGTGGTACTAGAGTCTGCAAGAAGAGAGGTGTTGAGTCTCCAGATACGAGTCTGTATGGTTGCTCTTTCTCCAATAGTGATTGTAATAGGAGCGTGGTCAGACCATGCAATGGTTCTGATTGAGGAGTATGTAATATCTTGAAGTGTCTGTTTGTCTACGAGGAAAAAGTCAATGCGCGAAAAGGATAGTTGAGATGATGAAAAATAGGAAAAGACCCACTCTGAGCGATGATGGCATCTCCAGACGTCACAAATAAGCCAGTTGTTTGAAGAAAAAGGTTCAAAGCCAGGCGTTGGTAACAGGTTATTCATTTGGTGTCAATGGAAAAAATATACCGCGCTAAGAAAACAACATAAATACAAATAAACTATATGTGAAACAGGCTGCAGAAATAGATGTGATATAACACCCAACAGATATGCAAAAATAGAAAACTGCGCCAACCCTATACTAATAAAATTAATATTAATGAAAAAAAATATATATAATAAAAAATTTATAAATAAAATTTATAAATAAAAATAAAAATAAAAAATATGAAATATATTATCAAAATGTGTAAGTGATTATCACAAATGATTATAACAATAAGAACACCTTAAGTGCAAAATAAAACACAGAAATGCATCAAGAAATAGTGTCATAAACAAAAGTCCAATCAGGAAAAGTTCATATGTGAATCTGGATAAACGTTTGTGACACCACAGTGATTCAACACGATCCAAAAGCGCATAAAAGTGCCCGTCACCGTATATTAGATGCGCTTACCAGAAAATAGGCAAGTTAGGGCGTTTATATATACTCAATGGGTCCCATCAGAAGATATCCTCCTCTTTAGTGGGTCAACTCTTCATCTCATAATAGTGCCCTCCAGATAATAATGATACTTCGTGATCCCAAATGGGGAGACTTCATTATTATGCTGCTATGTCCCAAGAGGCCAACTGAACCTGTTGCCACATCATGTGGCAACAGGTTCAGTTGGCCTCTTGGGACATAGCAGCATAATAATGAAGTCTCCCCATTTGGGATCACGAAGTATCATTATTATCTGGAGGGCACTATTATGAGATGAAGAGTTGACCCACTAAAGAGGAGGATATCTTCTGATGGGACCCATTGAGTATATATAAACGCCCTAACTTGCCTATTTTCTGGTAAGCGCATCTAATATACGGTGACGGGCACTTTTATGCGCTTTTGGATCGTGTTGAATCACTGTGGTGTCACAAACGTTTATCCAGATTCACATATGAACTTTTCCTGATTGGACTTTTGTTTATGACACTATTTCTTGATGCATTTCTGTGTTTTATTTTGCACTTAAGGTGTTCTTATTGTTATAATCATTTGTGATAATCACTTACACATTTTGATAATATATTTCATATTTTTTATTTTTATTTTTATTTATAAATTTTATTTATAAATTTTTTATTATATATATTTTTTTTCATTAATATTAATTTTATTAGTATAGGGTTGGCGCAGTTTTCTATTTTTGCATATTCATTTGGTGTCAATGTCAGGATTTCCGACTATACTGAAGTCACCTCCCATAATTATTCTACCTTTTGTGACTTGTGTCACCTTCTTGTGTAAGCGCTTGCAGAAGCATAGTTGCTGCCTATTCGGCCCATAGACGTTGACTAGGGTGTACGTGACTCCATTGTCGCAAATCGCAATTAGATAGCGACCGTCAGGATCCAGGAAGGTTTGTTGTAGGTTAAAGTGAAGAGAATCTTGTATAGCTATCAAGACTCCATTCTTTTTCTTTGCATTGGAGGCTAAAAGGATCTGGTGATAATTTTTCAGTTTCAACTGAGGGATTTTGGTCAGTGTGACATGTGTTTCCTGCTCTAAAAGGATATCGGTCTTTTGGGTGATGGCCTCCTTAAGCAGTTCAGATCTTTTCTGAGGAGTGTTAAGGCCTCTAGAATTTATGGAGACAAATCTAAATGCCATGGTAGAAAGTTGTTGTCCAGGAGTTCTGATGTAAATATATAGTCAATAAAACAAAAATGGGAGTAGCAGGTACTTGGGTGTGGCCGGCAGCCGGAGCTAATGGCTGTGTAGTGAAAGAGCTCCGATTACACCTGCAGCATCCAGCCTAATCCAGCGCCATGGGAAACCATCTGTGACTTTCATCCAGACCCCTTCACTCTGGAGAACACCCTGGACATCACAAGAAAGAGAAAGACTGACAAAAGGCTGCGAAAACTCACTGATTTCTACCAGGCCAAAAGCACAATTAGGCCGCGGCGCGGCCTGCAAAACGGCATCCACTACTCATGTCCTGTACCACCTCCACACAGTTCATCCTCCTAGGGGAGGCAGTGGAGCATCCACAACAGGGACATCACCGATCAATAGCCGTCACAGAAACAATCATCAGCACACATACTGTATATGCAGGTGGCCATGGGGAACATATCATGTCTCAGGACAGCACTAGGGAGTTTGTGGAGCAGATTAATGAATTCCCCACTACAGGACACTACAGGACAATCATTAAGTGACACTGTAATTAGGGACATGTTAATCACACTAAGCCCTTGTACACACGGTCGGAGAATCCGTCGGAATGTGTCCTATCGGACCGTGTTGTCAATTAATCCGACTGTGTGTGGTATGCATCGGACTGATCCTGTCGGAATATCCGTCGGACCCAATTTTCCAACTTGTTGGAAATATTTTCTGACCAACTGGTTCGATCGGACATACTCCAATCATGTGTAGAGAATTTTGATCGGACCAAGTGCCACGCATGCTCAGATCAAATTCCTACATCAAAGCTTTTGACTACTAGCCTGAATGTAGTCCCATCGTAACGAAATTATGTCATCACGTTCTGAATGATCGGATTTTTCGACAACTTAGTCCGACCGTGTGTATGCAACAGTTTCGGACAAGATCCGACGGACAAAATCCGACGGATTTGGTTGTCGAAATCTCCGACCGTGTGTACAGGGGCTAAGAGGTTCCCTGCCTAGAGATATGACCTGTATAACAGAGCCGAGGAGGGCTGTATCTTCTATTGGTGACAGAGTCAATCATATTGAAGACTGAAGAATTTACAGTAGCCCACAATGAACTAGTGGATGCACACAATGACACAGAGGGGGATATGCAAGCTATGAAAGATAAAATCGCAGATTTAGAAGATGAAGAAAGAACAATATAAAACTGTGAGGAGTGGTGCCACACCGATTTGAAAAATAGGTTCCTGCACTATTTTTTGCGATTTTCGATTGAATGTAGAAATCATTTTTTGTACAGCCTAAGAGCATCTCCACCTTTGGACAACAGCATTGTCAATCTGGGGAAAGGGTAATGTTAGATGTACTAGCAGATTTAGATGGACCTGACTAACAAATTAAAGGAAAACCTCAGCTAATTAACCTCCTCCCGCCCGCCCTATAGCCGAATGACGGCCTTAGAGCGGGCGGCTTCCTTCGCCTGGCCGTCCCTGGACGGCCTGGTGTTTACTTCCGCAATGCGCGCCGCCGGGGGCGCGCATCGCGGAAGTATTGTATTTTCCGTGTCTCCCGGAGACAGGCAAATACAGATCGCCGTGAACGGCCAATCAAAGCGGCCGCTCACAGCGCGATCGCAGCTGCCAATGGGAGATGATCTCATATGTAAACATATGAGATCATCTCCCATTGCCGTGTCTCTCCCTCCTCACACAGAGACAGCGTGTGAGGAGGGAGAGCTATCTATGTGTCAGCCCCAGTGCCAGTGTCAGCCCCAGTGCCTGTGTCAGCCCCAGTGCCAGTGTCAGCCCCAGTGCCTGTGTCAGCCCCAGTGCCTGTGTCAGCCCCAGTGCCTGTGTTAGCCCCAGTGCCAGTGTCAGCCCCTGTGCCAGTGTCAGCCCCAGTGCCATCTGTCAGCCCCAGTGCCAGTGCCATCTGTCAGCCCAGTGCCATCTGTCAGCCCAGTGCCATCTGCCAGTAGTGCCAGTGCCGCCAGTGCCACCTGCCAGCGCCTGCCGTCAGCCCCAGTGCCGTCAGCCCCAGTGCCGTCAGCCCCAGTGCCGCCAGCGCCAGTGCCACCTGCCAGCGTCACCTGCCAGCGCCAGTGCCGCCCGTCAGCCCCAGTGCCGTCCGTCAGCCCCAGTGCCGTCAGTGCCGTCAGCCCCAGTGCCACCTGCCAGTGCCATCCGTCAGCCCCAGTGCCGTCAGCCCCAGTGCCGTCAGTGCCGCCAGTGCCAGTGCCACCTGCCAGCGCCAGTGCCACCTGCCAGCGCCAGTGCCATCCGTCAGCCCCAGTGCCAGTGCCACCTGCCAGTGCCACCTGCCACCACCAGTGCCGCCAGTGCCAGTGCCGCCAGTGCCACTTGCTAGTGCCACCTGCCACCTGCCAGTGCCACCTGCCAGCGCCTGCCGTCAGCCCCAGTGCCGTCAGCCCCAGTGCCGTCAGCCCCAGTGCCGCCAGCGCCAGTGCCACCTGCCAGCGTCACCTGCCAGCGCCAGTGCCGCCCGTCAGCCCCAGTGCCGTCCGTCAGCCCCAGTGCCGTCCGTCAGCCCCAGTGCCGTCAGTGCCGTCAGCCCCAGTGCCACCTGCCAGTGCCACCTGCCAGTGCCATCCGTCAGCCCCAGTGCCGTCAGCCCCAGTGCCGTCAGTGCCGCCAGTGCCAGTGCCACCTGCCAGCGCCAGTGCCACCTGCCAGCGCCAGTGCCATCCGTCAGCCCCAGTGCCGTCAGTGCCACCTGCCAGTGCCACCTGCCACCACCAGTGCCGCCAGTGCCAGTGCCGCCAGTGCCACTTGCTAGTGCCACCTGCCAGTGCCACCTGCCAGCGCCAGTGCCATCCGTCAGCCCCAGTGCCGCCAGCCTCAGTGCCGCCAGCCCCAGTGCCACGTGCCACGTGCCACGTGCCAGTGCCACCTGCCAGTGCCACCTGCCAGTGCCACCTGCCAGTGCCACCTGCCAGCGCCAGTGCCATCCGTCAGCCCCAGTGCCGCCAGCCCCAGTGCCACCTGCCAGTGCCACCTGCCAGCGCCACCTGCCAGCGCCAGTGCCATCTGCCAGCCGCAGTGCCATCTGCCAGCCCCATTTGCCAGAGCAATTAGCCAGAGCAAATAGCCAGCGCCATCTGCCAGTGCCATCTGCCAGTGCAAGCCCAGCCCCATCTGCCAGCGACATCTGCCAGCCCCATCTGCCAGCCACATCTGCCAGCCCCATCTGTCAGCCACATCTGTCAGCCCCATCTGTCAGCCCCATCTGCCAGCCCCATCTGTCAGCCCCATCTGCCAGCCCCATCTGTCAGCCCCATCTGTCAGCCCCATCTGCCTCCAGTGCCATCTGCCTCCAGTGCCATCTGTCAGTGCCACATGTCGTCAGTGCCACGTGGGGTCACTTTGTGGGCATTTCCATTGTCCTGGTGCTCCAGGGCCTTCAAAACTGTAATAGGTGGTTGAGAAATAAGATGTGTAATTTATGTCCTAGAACGCCTGATGGTGCTATTTCAATATTGGGCCTCTGTATGTGGTCAGGCTGTGTAAAAGTCTCACACATTTGGTATCGTTATACTGAGGAGGAGTAGTAGAACGTATTTTGGGGTGTCATTTTTGCTATGTACATGCTATGTGTTGGAAATATCTTATAAATGGACAACTTTGCGTAAAAAAAATGCGTTTTCATTTTTTTTCCACATTTTCCCAAAACTTCTGGAAAAAAAAGAAACCATTCAAACGACTCATTATGCCTCATAGATTATACGTTGGGGTGTTAGCTTTCCAAAATGGGGTCACTTTGTGGGCATTTCCATTGTCCTGGTGCTCCAGGGCCTTCAAAACTGTAATAGGTGGTTGAGAAATTAAATGTGTAATTTATGCTTCTAGAACGCCTGATGGTTCTATTTCAATATTGGGCCTCTGTATGTGGCCAGGCTGTGTAAAAGTCTCACACATTTGGTATCGTAATACTCAGAAGGAGTAGCAGAACGTATTTTGGGGTGTCATTTGTGGTATACACATGCCATGTGAGAGAAATAACCTATTACATTGAAAATTTTGGGAAAAAAAAAAATAAAAAATCTTCATTTTGCAAAGAATTGTGGGAAAAAGATGACAACATCAAAAACCTCACCATGCATCTTAGTAAATACCTTGGAATGTCTACTTTCAAAAAAGGGGTCATTTGGGGGGTATTTGTACTTTCCTGACTTGTTCGGGTCGCAAGAAATGAGATAGGCCACCAGTACATCAGGTGTGATCAATTTTGTGCGATTCGCACCACAGATTGTAGACTCTCTAACTTTCACAAAGACCAAATAATATCCACTAATTTGGGTTATTTTTACCAAAGATATGTAGCAGTATAAATTGTGGCCAAAATTTATGAAAAAGAAATTATAATTTGCAAAATTTTATCACAGAAACAAAGAAATATGCGTTTTTTTTTCAAACTTTTCGGTCTTTTTTCATTTATAGCGCAAAAAATAAAAACCCCAGAGGTGATCAAATACCACCAAAAGAAAGCTCTATTTGTGGGAAAAAAAGGACACAAAATTCATTTGGGTACAGTGTTGCATGACTGAGTAATTGTCATTCAAAGTGTGAGAGCACCAAAAGCTGAAAATTGGTCTGGTCAGGAAGGGTGTTTAAGTGCCCAGTAAGCAAGTGGTTAAAGTGGTAGTAAACCACCACAAAAATATAAAAAAAGGGCCACCTGCAGGTTTAAGTCATTATGTACTAGTATACACTGCATATATGTATAGATGCTCTGGGTAGGGTTTGCCGTCCCTTCAGAGCGCATGCGCCGGTGACATCACTGGCTGTATCCCATGTGAATTTCTCATAAACAATGCACGTTTATAAGATATTCACTGTACCTACAGGTAAGCCTTACTATAGGTACAAGTTAAAATGTGGACTTTCCTTCCTCTTTAAAGCCTGCCTAGGATGACCCACTCCTCCATATTGCCATCCATGCATCCAGGCATTTTTACATAATTCATTTCAAGAGCCAACACACTGCTTGCATCAGGGCTGAGGGTTGTTAGGAAGAGTACTGAGGGAGGGTGCGGTGATGCTCCCTGCCAGCACCTCGCACCAACCATGATCTGCCTGTATTGCATAAAGAAGCACAGAAACACAAAAATTTAATATGATGACATCTAAAATAAGGAATGTAATGTAATTTAAAGAGGAAGTAAACCCTGATGAGTTTACTTCCTCTTTGTCTCCCTGAAAAGGTAAAGCACAATGGACTACTATGCATCGCATAGTAGCCCATTATGTGTCACTTACCTGACACAGGAGTCAGCGAAGTCACCGCTGTCCCCTGTAGTCCGGAGCGTCCATCTTCTCGGTGGGTCTTGTTGCTCCGCCGCTGTCATTCGGCGAAGCCGCAATGACGTCACTCCCGCGCATGCGCACGGGAGCTGCCACTCACGGCATATCGCCGTTGACAGTGGCACGCTCAGTGCGCCTGCGCGCCGCTGTCTACGGTGCATGCACCGTAGACAGCAGTGCCTGTCTTTCGGCAAATATCTCCTAAACCGTGTAGGTTTAGGAGATATTTCTTGGACCTACAGGTAAGCCTTAATCTAGGCTTACCTGTAGGTCAAAGTGGTTTGTAAGGGTTTACAACCACTTTAATTAGTGTCTCCTAATGGTGTTATGACATAATTCATAAGCATGTCTGTATTTGCTGGTGCTTCCTCTCTATTTGCTGAAATCACCTGGAAACTCACTTCTCTATTACCTTGTTTCGGGGGTTGGACCTCACATGATCATTGATCTTCTTTTCAATTGTGAAACAATCTGTAGTCAGTCTAACTTGTGACCAGTTTTATGTCTTTACTTCCTGGCATATCTGAAATAAATAAAGAATTTTTTAGCATGTCGAGGACAGCATACTGGTGCTGTGGTAGCTGGAACTGGGACAGAATAAGTCATAAATGTGACAAAGTGATCAATAAAAAAACACAACAAAGTTTTGAACTAATCTTCATACTAACAATAGAAAGGAAAAAAATGGCTAGATTAAAGCCCCGTACACACGAGCGGACTTTTCAACATCCAAAGTCCGTCAGACCGAGTCCGTCAGACTATCCGATCGTGTGTGGGCTGCAACGGACTTTAGCTTCGCAAAAGTCTGACGGACTTTAGAAATGAAGCATGCTTCAAATTTTCCCGACGGAACTCCGCCGGACCCGGTCCCCTTCGAAAAATTCACTCGTGTGTGTGCTACTCCGACGGACTAAAACCGACGCTAGGGCAGCTATTGGCTACTGTCTATGAACTTCCTACGTCGAATCCAGTCGTACGTCATCACGTTCGACTCCGTCGGAGTTTGGTGTGATGGTGTGTGGTCAAGTCCGTTCGGTCGAAAAGTCCGCCAGAACTCCGTCGGAACTCCGTCGGAACTCCTTTGGAGGTCTCTCAGACTTAATCCCTCTCGTGTGTACGGGGCATTACAGTCCAAAGCGTACATACAATAAAATCTGCAGTACATCGCACTGTGTTCTGATTATATCATAGTGCCAGGTGCACTGTGTTCTCATATAAGATTGCCAATCTCTCCAATCTCTTATATGGGATGGTGGTGAGCAGGTGTTGTCAGTCAATCAAAGATAAATACATTGGACCCCTTTCACACTGGGGCCGCGTCTGCTTTAGCGCTAAAGCACCACTTGTTTTAGTGGCACTTTTCGGCCGGTAGCGGAGCGCTTCTAACCCCAAAGCAGGGGTTTAAAACGCCCATATTTCGCAGATTTTTAATCGCTTTTCAGGCGCTTTGGAAGCACTGCCCATTCATTTCAATGTATACAGCACTCCCACACTGCCCCAAAGATGCTGCTTGCAGGACTTTTCCTAACATCCCCAAACACACCGCCCCAGTTTGAAAAGACACACTGAAATGAATGGCAGGGACTATTTAGAGGCTATTTCTATTGCTAAAACACCTGAAAACCGCCTCATCATTAAAGGGGTCTTAATTCCTTCAGATCCGCTCTATAGCCAAATGACGGCTACAGCACAGATCTGCTTTGTCGGGAGGGCGTCAATAGAAGTCCTCCCCTTTGCAAGCAGGCCACCTCCCCCTGCAAGGCAGGCACTGTGGTCACCCGAGTCAATGAGAATTGGGTGATCACAGATCAGAGAAAGGGGGCGATCCCAACCCCTTATCATGTGATCAGCTGTCAGCCAATGACAGCTGATTAGAGGATCGGTAATCATTTTTTTTTCTTCTCACGCTGACAGTGTGAGGAGAAAAAAAAAACGATCATCGGCTCCTGTTGAAGGGACATTGATCCCGAGCAGGGAGAGGTAAGGCTGCCTCATATGTGCCCACGGTGCCCACCAATCAGTGCCCACACTGCCTACCAATCAGTGCCCACAGTTCCCACCAATCAGTGCCCACTGGTACATCAGTGCCACCTATCAATGTCCACGTGTGCCACCTATCAATGCCCACCAGTGGTGCCTATCAGTGTCACCTACCAGTGCCGATCAGTGCCCATCACTGCCACCCATCAGTGCCCATCACTGCCACCCATCAGTGCCAGCTATCAGTGACACCTATTAGTGCCCTTCAGTGCCACCTATCAATGCCCTTCATTGCCAACCATCAGTGCCACCTCATCACTGCCCACCAGTACCACCTATTAGTGCCCAGCAGTGCCGCCTTATCAGTGCCCATCTGTTTTGCCTTATCGGTGCCCATCAATGCAGTCTATCAGTGCTCATCAGCGTACATCAATGAAGGAGAAAAACTATTATTATTTTTTTGGTTTCAAATATTTTATTGATAACAAGCGAAAAAAAACAATCAGTCACTGTTACAAACGTTTTCACATAGAAACACTTTCTAGCAGAGCATTTGCACAGAAAAAGGTATGGACTATATGCAGAGATACAGAGTACACATCTCGTTAAAGCACAAGGTAAAGCTTAAACAAATAATCAACAATAGTATTAGTAACGTGGGGGCGTAGGCCCAAAAATTATAGTAAAACGATCAATAGAGGGGATACTCTGCCCGGACAAACTGGGCAACAGTAATGGATACGTAATGTGCAGTATAGACTTTATTACCAAAAGGACTTAATGAATGAAAAGGAAAGTGTGAGAAGAAGGAAGAGAAAAAGGAGAAAAGAAAGGGGAACCAAAAAGAAAGATAAACGGTAAAAATAAATAAGGAAAAAGAGAGTAGAGTAAAGAGGGAAAGGGTGCTGGCCAGGTGGCTCACGTGTGCCATGAGGGAGTAAGGTCTGCCTTCAACCTCTGTGGATAAGGCTCAAGGCTCCAGGAGATGTCTATCAAAGCTAGGGGGGAGATAATGGTCCAACCATGGGCGCCAAATTTTAAGATGTTGAGGGATCCTATCCAATATTGTGGCTTAAATTTTACTGTGCATCATGGCCTGGGTAACTCTATTTTTAACTTCCGCAATGTTCAGGAGTGGGGTTTTCCAAGCTTTTGCTATTCTCTGCTTGGCAGCCATGGTGAGTTGAAGAAGAAGGCACAACTGTGCCTTAGTAAAGTCTTGTGGGGGGAGGTTAAGCAAGGCGAGGGCTGGATCAGGGACAAGGGTTATATTAAACAGGGTTGAGGCCATTCGGAATATTGCTGCCCAGAAATACTTCACCACTGGGCATGTCCACCATATATGAAGGTGGGTGCCTCCTGTATTGCAACCTCGGAACCAATTTGGAGAGTAAGATGGTACGTATCTAGCGATCCTGGTCAGAACCAGGTACCACCTCATGAGAACTTTATAACAGGCTTCTAATGCGACAACATACTGTGATGAGAGCTTGGTTGTTGCCCATATCCTTGTCCAATCGTCCATATCTAGGTCTATGGCCAGGTCCTTGGACCAAGCAGAGGCGTACGATGGAAGTGAGGATGGGGGGACATGAGATATGCATAGAGGTTGGAAATTATACCTGGATCATGTGGGTCTGAATCGCATACACTCTCGAATATAGATAGGTTGTTCAACTCTTTGTGGGGGCCCATAATTGTTTGGACAAAGTGAGAAATTTGGAGGTATCTAAAGCACTCCCGCTGAGAAATTTGCGTCTGTGACTGTAAAACTGGAAAAGATTTAATGGCACCGTTCGAGATGAAGTCACGTATGCGTTCCAGACCGACACGGGTTCAGGCTTGGAAGGAGGCAGGCTGGGTGAAGGCCGGGTAAAAAAGTGGGTGGCCAAATAAGGAGAGTAAGGGTAAATGCGGAGAGATTAATTTAAATGGTCTACATAGCTTGTCCCAAATTTTTAGGGGGTGTTGGGTTATTGGGTTAGAGATAAGGCCCCGAGATGGGGCAGGGAGCCACAACAGATTGGCGATGGAAATAGGATGTAAGTCTATAGCCTCCAGGGTGACCCAAAGAGGAATCTCTGTTTTTGCATGATAGAGAGTTAGTTGAGCTAACTGAGCAGAATGGTAATAACGGAGAAAGTTGGGAACACCCAGGCCCCCATTGAGTTTACTACGACGTAAAGTGGGTCTTGAAATTTGGGGGTCTTAGTGCCCCAAATATACTTATATACTCGGCTCTGGACCGCCCTGTGGAAGTAAAGTGGGAATGTGACCGGAAGAACCCTATAAAGGTATAGCAACTTAGGTAACAGGGACATTTTCACAGCTGCGATGCGCCCAAGCCAGGAGACGTGGAGGGGCAGCTAGGTATTGAGTAGGGAGGACAAGTATTTTAGCATTGGGAGATAATTAGATTGGAATAGGTGGGCAGGGTCGCTAGTCAGTTTAATTCCTAAGTAAGGGATTGAAGAGGAGGACCATTGAAAGGGAAAATTCGTCTGTACGAGTTTAAGTTCAGCTAAGGGGAGGGACACATTAAGGGCCTTAGATTTCGCCTGATTGACCTCTAATCCAGAGACCCTTGCAAACTTGGTTAAAAGTTGTTGAAGGTTAGGCAGGGTGATATGTGGGGAGGTAACAAATAATAGAGCGTCGTCAGCAAAGAGGCAACGTTTATGGGATGTAGAAGCTATTTCTAGGCCGCAGATATTTGGGTTTGTTCTAATTAAAGCTGCAAGGGGTTCAATTACTAAGGCAAATATTAGCGGGGATAAGGGGCAGCCCTGTCTCATTCCTCTCTGAATTGGGAAGCACTCTGAGCTAAAACCAGAGTATTTTACATATGCCTGTGGATGGGCATATAGGGCACTCACCCATTGTAAGGTTGGGACCAAAGCCCCAGCGTCCTAAAATGTAGTGGAGATAGGGCCATGAGACAGTGTTGAATGCTTTTCTGATATCGAGCGATAAAAGGTGCATAGGGATCTTACAGGATTTAGCTATATGTTGTAGAAGGACAACCCGACGAATGTTATCGCTGGCCTGTCGTCGGGGAATGAAACCCACCTGGTCCTTATGAATCAAGCCTCCAATTATTGGGTTAAGCCTCAGGGCGAGGATTTTAGCTAGGATTTTCACATCCAAATTTAGAAGGGAGATGGGCCTATAGTTGGACCAGAGGGTATGGTCAGTGTTGGGTTTAGGAAGCATGGCAATGATAGCAGTCAATGTGTCACGACCAAGGGATTGTTGCTTTAGTAGGGCGTTAAAAGAATTAGAAAGAAGCAGGGCCAGGGTGGCCGCAAATTTCTTGTAGTATATACCAGGAAGACCATCCGGGCCAGGATGCTTGTGGGGTTCGAGGGTTTTAATGGCGCCGAGAACCTCATCCACCGAGACTGGTTTATCTATAGACTCTCGGCTAGCATCTGGCAATTTGGGTATAGGCAAGTTCTGGAAGAGTGTCTCTGCCACCTTAGAAGGAAGAGACCCCCTCCTTTCATATAGATTAGCAAGACGTTTGAGAAATTCAGCGAGTATTCTGACAGGGTTGCTTGTATGGGTGCCATTGACCAGCCGAAGTCTAATAGGGTTATGAGTATGATCCGGTAGTCAGAGGCGCAGCGCCAAAAAGGTATCTGGCTTGTTAGCTTTAGTATAGATCTTATGGCCGGACCGACGGATGGACTTCTCCGCAGATTCGGCCAAAAGAAGATCCAGTTCCAACTTGGTCTTTTCTAGTAGCGTTTTATTGGTGTCGGAGGGGGTCGCCTGGAATAGTAAGAACTGATGGTGAAAGTCAGATTCTAATTGTTGGAGTTTGTATTTCTTAAGATGGGTGGCAACGGAGATACATGTACCTCTGTTCACCGGTTTGTGTGCTTCCCAAAGCAGAGTCAGTGAGATACCGGGTGTGGCGTTATATAGGAGATAATCATTAAGGGCTGTTTGGATATCAAGACAATAGAACTGATTAGTAAGGTAAGCTTCATTCATGCACCAGGTTTTATTATCAGGGCGGGGTATTAACGATGAGACCGTGGTAATCACAGCACAATGATCTGACCATGTGATGGGGTGTATGACAGATTGTTGTAGGATTGAGGAGGATGCGATTGGTACAAGGATATGGTCAATTCTGGAGAAAGAATTGTGCGGGTGAGAATAGTAGGTGTCATTTTTCTGCAATAGGTTGCACTCTCTCCATGTATCCAGGAGGGAGGTTTGTTGAAGTAATCTACGAAATTGTGAAGAGGGGGAATAATAGTCTGGAGAATAAGGGGACTTATCGAGAAGTGGGTGGAGTACTAAATTTGAATCGCCACACATGAATAATGTACCTTTGAAATGTGTTTTGACTACCTGCGGTAGATGAGAGAAGAAGGGGATTGGGTTAACATTTGGGGCGTAGTAAGAAACAAAGGTTGTTTCCACGTCTTGCAGAAGACCTACCAATATGATATACCGACCCGCAGGATCTTTGATTTCTGTTGTCAATTTAAAGGGCAAAGTGTGTTGGAAGGCAAGTAGGACCCCTCTATGTTTCGATTCAGCGGAGGCGGTATATACTAGGGGATAACGGGAATTGAAAAATTTGGGGGTATTACGGGTAGAGAAGTGGGTCTCCTGAAGGGCAACAATGTTGGCCTTCAGGGAAATGAAGGTGCGGAAGGCCTTGACCCTCTTGTTTGGGGAATTAAGTCCCTTAACATTGAGGGAGATTATGTTTAGGGGGGCCATCTGGGCGGACGGAGGGGATCAATAAAAGAAGGGGAGTGAGGTAGGAGAGCCACCTGACCAGTAAGAGGGGATGAGAAAGAAGAAAGAAGAGACAGGGAAAGAACAAAGACAAGAAAAGGGGAGAAGAAGGAGAAAGTGTGGTGTACAAAATGTAGGGCACCTCATTAAAATTGAGAAGTGGTAAATAGTTTCTGTGTTGCCTGACTAAATAGCGCACTAGCTCTGCGGCCAGCCAAAGAGAGAGAGCACTGAGAGGTGGGGGAGCAGTGACAACTCCCCGCTGCAAACGGATCTAACAAGTAAATCAATTCAACAATTCGTAAGGTAATATTCTGAGTATGTATAACATAAATAGACAGAGATAAACGATGAAGCACAGAGCCTCCAGTGATAGTAATTGTACAACTACCCCATTGGGTAATGCGGGGTCATTAAGAGGGATAAGTGGGGAAAAAGGGGAGGGAGGCAGAGGGAGGGAATGGATGTAGGGGTGGAAGAAGAGGGGGAGCAAAAGGGAAGAAGAGGAGGAGGGAAAACAGGGGAAAAGAAAGAGGAGCTGGGGAGGGGGGGAAGGGGAGGACAAGGAAAATGAGGGAGGGGGAGAAGGGGGAGGGGGAGAAGGGGGAGGAGGGGAACTGGCAGCCCAAGGGCCTAAATGGAGGAACAAACTTAAGGAAACATAAATCACCGTTTACACAACTTAACGCTTGAGGGGGGTACGGTGCAGGATAACCGCTAGGGGTATGTGAATTAAATAAAATGAAGATAGAAAAGGAGGGTACATGAGGGCGAGGGGGGGGACAACCTGGTCACATCCCCCCTCGCTCACAGTTCTCCCCCCTCCAGCGGTCGGATCCTAGAAACAACATAATAAAGATATACATCTAGTTTGAATGGAGGAAATATAAAAGAATGACTGAACCTTTTCCAAAGCCCCCCTGGGGGCACACAAGTCTCAAGGGTCACCCTAGTAGGGGTATTCTATCCATACCTCAGTGTAGTCCCCTGGGTCTCAGCAAGGTGGAAAAGGTTCATTGAGTAAAAGTAAAAATAAAGATAATAACTGAAATATCAAAGAACCATTTGTATTAATGCTGCAATTGCAAGGCAGCAGTGAGAACCGGGAGACCAGGGACATGAAGGGGTACTCCGAGAGTACTAAGAGGAAAAAAAAAGAAGCACTCGTGGACATGTCAGCGCGGTGTACGGGACTTCGGGCTGAGGAAGGTGTTCTCATACCGGCGTGATGGAGTTCCTTTGCGAACAGATGCCGGATCCAGTGGATTGGGCTTTGGCGTAGCTGAGTATGGGTGAGCGGCGGACCGGCCGGGGTGCGGGGCAGCGTAGTCTCCGAAGGTTGGACCGGCGGGGTCAGGTGGAGTGTTTCCAAGAGATGTTGTAAGGATCCCGGGGAGGAGCATGAATGCTGTTGGCCCTGGTGTGTGAATTGCAGGGCGAAGGGAAATCTCCAGGTATATTTAAGCTGATGTTGCATTAAAATTTGAAGCTGGGGTTTCATAGCGCGACACTTGGCTATGGTCAGAGGGGCCAAATCAAAGAAAAGCTGGTACTTATGGGTTTGGAAGATCAGTTCTTCTTTCTTTCGGGCAGCATTAAGCAACTGATCCTTCGTGTGGAAGAAGTGTAGCTTCACAATAATATCCCGAGGGGGACCATCTAATTGGCGGCGTGTAAGGGCCCGGTGGATCCTGTCGAATTCCAGCCGTTCTATTGGGATGGAGGGTGAGAGTTCCTGGAATAGCGCAGTAGTGGATGACTGTATGTCATCTATGGCTTCGGGAATACCACGTAGGTGCAAGTTGGACCTACGGGAACGGTTTTCGGCGTCCTCTAAACGGGATAGCAAGGTGGCGTTCTCCTCCCTGAGCACGGAGAAGTCCTGAGTGTGTTCTTGGAGGGTGAGCTCCATATCATCCACTCTCGTCTCCAGGTCAGCAGTGCGCTGGCCTATCTCACGAATTTCTCATGATAGCCTGTCAGTTATCTGCTCCAAAGTGTTCTTGAGGTCTTTCTGGAGCATGGACTCCATGTGTTTTAGAAAGGCAGCTTGTGACATACCTGTGGAGGGTAGAGGTGAGGAACCCGCCAAGATTAGAGTCCGATTCGTCCTCATCACCGCTGTCCGAGGCCGCCGGAGATGCAGCATGGTGTTTAGCTAAGACCTTCACTGCCATTTTGGAGGAGGCCCGGGCCAAAGCTTCTTTAATGGGTTTCAGCTTGTTTTTGGCCTTGGGTCCCATGAGTACCATACTGAGATGTCCCAGAGTGTGCCAGAGAGTGATCCTGGACAAATCGTGGCAAGATGTTGGTTCAGATAGTCAAAAACGATCCAATAATGCAGCGGGGAGTGCGGAGCTCTAAGGAAGAACGTCTGCCAAGTCGAGCCTCGCGCATGCGCCCCCCCTTTTTTTTTTTTTACATTCGGTCTTTTTTTAAAGAAATATAACAAAACGAAAAAAAAATAAAAAATAGGTGATCAAATACCACCAAAATAAAGCTCTATTTGTGGGAAAAAAATCATAAAAATTTAATTTGGGTACAGTGTTGTATGACTGCGTAATTGTCATTCAAAGAGGGACAGCGCTAATAGCTGAAGATTGGTCTGGGCAGGAGTGGGGTTTAGGTGCCCAGTAAGCAAGTTGTTAATGTGCAACTAAATTCAATCACATTAACTATTTTTAAATGTTTATGCTGCTATTATGAGTAAATAGATAAGATGATATATCATATTTACTTGTTTTAATCTTTTTTTTTTTTTTTACATTTCTTCAGTTGCTTCCTGGTTTCTGGCCTAGGCTAAAATTATGTCATACTTCCCAGGAGTTTTCATGGAAATTTTCTTCTTTCATCTGGAGGAGGCTAAGCACACACTCCTGCCTGCATGCCTGAACTAAGGGCAGATGGATTCCAGGAAGTAAATGCTACATGAGTCATTTACCCTTACTCAAGATGGTAATTTCTAAAAATGCTGGGGATGTTTTTCAAAGTGATTTCTCAACAAAATTAAGCATGGAGACATGTATGGATGAGTGAGTTTACTTAAAAGAGAAGTATGGAATTTGTTTATCCCATATTCATACTTACCTAGGTGGATGCAGCATTGGACTGAATGAGCCCAGGCTGGACTTCTCTTTTAACCGCTTCTGGACTATCCTATACCAGCTTTATTGCTACAGGGTGGCAGCTGTGTGCTGGATCATGTATAAATACAACAGGTCGCTTCATTATATACAGCATAAGCCAATCAACGGGTGCAAGGTACTAGATGTCCACCAGCCGATCGTCAGGCAGAGAGGCAGAACTCTGATCTACCTATGTAAACAAGCCAGATTGCCATTCTGACAGTGGGAAGGGATGGTGTTTGTATCCTTGCTACAGTCCCTGCTACATTCCCTCTCTTCTCCTAGTAAAAGCACCTCACACAGATCACATAAACACTGGTGAGGCACACAGTTAACCCTTTGATCACCCCTGATGGTAACCCCTTCCCAGCCAGGGCCATTAGTACAATGACGGTGCATATTTTTACCACTGATCACAGTATGTGTCAATGGTCCCCAAAAAGTGTAAGAATGTCTGGCCCAACATCACAATCGACTATACGTCACTGATCACCACCATCACTAGTAACAAATAAATAAAAATGTCCTATAGTTTGTAGATGATATAACCTTTGCGCAAACCAATCAATATACACTTATTGGGATTTTTTTAACAAAAATATGTAGCAGAATACATATTGGCCTACATTTATGAAGAAATTTGATATTTTAAAATTTTTTTATTGTATATGTTTTATAGCAGAAAGTAAAAAAAAAAATATTGCTTTTTTTTTTTTCTAATTTTCAGACTTTTTTTGTTTATAGTGCAAAAAATTCAAAATGCAGAGCTAATCAAATACCACCAAAAGAAAGCTCTATTTGTGGGAAAAAGGACATTGGGTACAGCGTTGCATTGACTGTGCAATTATCAGTTATAGAGTATACAGGTAGGTACAGTATATATTAGTAGGGTCAATATACAGAGTATACAGTTAGGTATATAC
This sequence comes from Lithobates pipiens, assembly GCF_037356315.1. Lineage (NCBI taxonomy): Eukaryota > Metazoa > Chordata > Amphibia > Anura > Ranidae > Lithobates > Lithobates pipiens. Next base: position 181,588,459 of record NW_027507785.1, read on the forward strand.
AGTGGTGTGAAAAAGTGTTTGCCCCCTTCCTCATTTCCTGTTCCTTTGCATGTTTGTCACACTTAAGTGTTTCGGAACATCAAACCAATTTAAACAATAGTCAAGGACAACACAAGTAAACACAAAATGCAATTTGTAAATGAAGGTGTTTATTATTAAAGGTGAAAAAAAATCCAAACCATCATGGCCCTGTGTGAAAAAGTGATTGCCCCCCTTGTTAAAACATACTATAACTGTGGTTGTCCACACCTGAGTTAAATTTCTCTAGCCACACCCAGGCCTGATTATTGCCACACCTGTTCACAATCAAGGCATCACTTAAATAGGAGCTGCTTGACACAGTAAGGTCCACCAGAAGATCCTTAAAGGCTACACATCATGCCGAGACCCAAAGAAATTCAGGAACAATTGAGAAAGAAAGTAATTGAGATCTATCAGTCTGGAAAGGGTTATAAAGCCATTTCCAAAGCTTTGGGAATCCAGCGAACCACAGTGAGAGCCATTATCCACAAATGGCGAAGACATGGAACAGTGGTGAACCTTCCCAGGAGTGGCCGGCCGCCCAAAATTACCCCAAGAGCGCAGCGACGACTCATCCAAGAGGTCACAAAAGACCCCACAACAACGTCCAAGGAACTGCAGGCCTCACTTGCCTCAGTTAAGGTCAGCGTTCATGCCTCCACCATCAGGAAATGACTGGGCAAAAATGGCCTGCATGGCAGAGTTCCAAGGAGAAAACCACTGCTGAGCAAAAAGAACATCAAAGCTCGTCTCAATTTCTCCACAACACATCTTGATGATCCCCAAGACTTTTGGGACAACATTCTGTGGACCGATGAGACAAAAGTGGAACTCTTTGGAAGGTGTGTGTCCAAGTATATCTGGCGTAGAAGGAACACTGCATTTCATAAAAAGAACATTATACCAACAGTAAAATATGGTGGTGGTAGTGTGATGGTCTGGGGCTGTTTTGCTGCTTCAGGACCTGGAAGACTTGCCGTGATAAAAGGAACTATGAATTCTGCTGTCTACCAAGAGATCCTGAAGGAGAATGTCCGACCATCTGTTCGTGTACTCAAGCTGAAACGAACTTGGGTTCTGCAGCAGGACAATGATCCTAAACACACCAGCAAGTCCACCACCGAATGGCTGAAGAAAAACAAAATGAAGACTTTGGAGTGGCCTAGCCAAAGTCCTGACCTGAATCCTATTGAGATGTTGTGGTATGACCTTAAAAAGGCAGTTCATGCTCGAAAACCCTCTAATGTAACTGAATTAGGACAATTCTGCAAAGATGAGTGGGCCAAAATTCCTCCAGGACGCTGTAAAAGCCTCATTGCACGTTATTGCAAACGCTTGGTTGCAGTTGTTGCTGCTAAGGGTGGCCCAACCAGTTATTAGGTTTAGGGGGCAATCACTTTTTCACACAGGGCCATGATGGTTTGGATTTTTTTTCACCTTTAATAATAAACACCTTCATTTACAAATTGCATTTTGTGTTTACTTGTGTTGTCCTTGACTATTGTTTAAATTGGTTTGATGTTCCAAAACACTTAAGTGTGACAAACATGCAAAGGAACAGGAAATGAGGAAGGGGGCAAACACTTTTTCACACCACTGTATGTATAAGCTCTATATACACAGTATACAGGTAGGTATACAGGAGTAGGCTCTATACACACAGTATACAGGTAGGTATACAGGAGTAGGCTCTATACCTGTAACCAGAGGTTACAGGTAGGTACTCACTACTAATGTACTAATCACCACACAATATGAAAGCCAAGCCTGCCTGCGGACAGAAGTGACCCGGGTCCCCTCCATACACAGTACTACACACACAGAACACAGATATATGTACTGACTAGATCAACATTCAGCCCAACTCCATTCATAACCCACTTCCTGGTTCCCCTACAGCCCTCAGGACCCCACAAAGGTTCTCGAGTCTGTCCTTATCCCTGCCTGATACCAGAGCAACTGTCACAGTTCCTTCCAGTGTTTATTAAATACCACAGTAAAGCTTTATCTGTTTAATAACAATGGAATAAGCTCAATTTCATTTGGTTACTGTGTTGTATGAGCCAGTATATTTCAGGCAAAGGATCGGGGCAGCTAGTGTGAGAAGGCCAGCGCTGTGATTGGTTGGCAGTTGATCTCTGCACAGGTGCAGATGTTTGGGGCTCCTCTAGGGGTCCCGACAAGCAGACTGTGAAGAGGATCTAGACTTAGATGCATCTCTGAAGCCAGAATCCAGCGATTATCTCCATAAACTACTATAATTCTACATTTCTCTTAGTATTATAGTGTTGTATATTATTATTAGTATTAATATTATTTATTTTTAGGTAAACCTTCATTCACCTGCGATACCATCTAGTACCATCAAGATGCCGAGTCGTCCACGGCTCAACAATAGTGAAATACCACCACATGACCAAACAGGAATGACAATTGTACCATATTAACCCCTTCATGACCACATAACACATATATGTGGCATCCAGAAAGTGGGCTTTAAAACTTGGTGTTCCATATATGTGTTCTTACAATACATACTATTGATTCTTGGCTCTATTATGGGCACAAAAAACAAATCACATACACATATGTGGTATTGTTGCGATCGTTAAGAACAGGATAATTTATTCTGCAGGTTTTCTTTGGTGGTGATACATTGTAATGTCCTAAAATATACAGCTAAATTTAACTACTTCCTGTCTGTAGGACATCCATGGAAGTCCTCGTGTCGATGTAGTCATACCGGGATGATGTCTGCACCTACAAGCCTCGTTCTAGTATGTTATTTTTTTTTTTTTCAGCCAGTGATTCTGTTTATGGCAGAAGTGATTCAAGTGGCTAAATAGTCACTCAATCACTTCTGTGGGTGGTGGAAGGGGGTCCCCCCTCCCTCCCTCTGCTGCCTTTCCCTAACGCTAAGTGTAAAAAAGTTTATATAAAATAAATAATAATAATAATAAAAAAATGAAAGCTTTTTTTTTTCTTTCCTTTTATTGCTACTTGTGTTCCTGTACATTGTTGTATGAAAAACTTTCAATAAATAACATTGAACTAAAAAAAAAAAAAAAATGAAAGCACTCCCATCCCACTGTGCTTACACGCAAATGTGAATGCATATGTAAAGGGTGATCATTCCACACATGTGAGGTATTGTCTCAAACATCAGTGTGAGAGCAATAATTCTAGCAACAGACCTCCTGTGTAACTCTAAACTGGTAAGCGTTGCCTATGGAGAATTTTAAGCACCATAGTTTGCCGCCATTCCACGGGCAGATGCAATTTTATAGTGTGACTTATTAGGTATATATTTACTCTGCAGAATTTCATCTTTCACATGATACAGACAAATTGGAGTAATTTTTTTTTTTTATTTATTATTATTATTATTTAAAAAAAATGCATTTGGAAAACTGCTGCACAAATATCGTGTGACATAAAAAATTACAACACCCATCATTTTATTCTACAGGGCCTCTGCTAAAAAATATACATAATGTTTGGGGGTTCTAAGTAATTTTCTAGCACAAAAAAGTAGATTTTTTCATGTAGGAGGGAAGTGTCAGAATTGGCCCGGATGCGAAGTGGTCAAAGAGTTATTTTTTTTCTACTTTTTTGAACCAGTTTTCCCTTTGATACTAATAAAAATCAGGAGATATCCTTTAACATTTCCCACCTAATGAAAGCTGTCCTGGAAAAAAAAAAACAAGGTACAGTATGATAGCCAACCTAAGTCTAGAAGACTTCATTAACCTTCAGTTTGTATATAAAATTGATGAATTTGGTCAAAAACGTGCAACAATTTTTTTTTGTTTCACGTTTAAAGCAGGATAGTGAAAAGTAGTATTATAAAAGAAAACTAAAAATGTTTTAGATGCATAAAAATGTATATTGCTGTAATATGTATAAAAAAATTAATTTATATATATGATACTGTAAGGGACACTAGGCGGATGGAGCCAGGCCCAGCGTGGCACTAGGTGGATGGAGCCAGGCCCGGCGGGGGCATAGAGCCGATGGGGTAAGGAGCACGGCCGGTAGGGCACAGAGCCGGTGGGGGGAATGGAGCATGGCCAAGTGGGGCACAGAGCCAGGCCCATAGAGGCACTAGGTGGATGAAGCCAGGCCCATTGAGGCACAGAGCCAGGCCCGTAGAGGCACTATGTGGATGGAGCCAGGCCCATTGAGGCACAAGGCAGATGGACCCATGCCCATAGAGGCACTAGGCGGATGGAGCAAGGCCTGGCAAGGCACTAGGCAGATGGAGCCAGGCCCATAGAGGCACTAGGCAGATGGAGCCAGGCCCAAAGAGGCACTAGGCAGATGGAGCCATACCCATAGAGCAACTAGGCAGATTGAGCCAGGCCCGTAGAGGCACTAGGCAGATGGAGCCAGGCCTGTAGAGGCACTAGGTGGATGCTGCCAGACTTGGCACTAGGTGAATGGAGTAAGACCCGGCAGGGCAGTAGGCAGATGGAGCCATTCACGGTGAAGCACAAAGCCAGTGAGGTAAGGAGCACAGCCTGGTAGGGCACAGAGCCGGTGGGGGCACGGAGCACAGCCTGGTGCAGCACAGAGCCGGTGGGGCACAGAGCCAGACCCAAAGAATCACTAGGTGGATGGAGCCAGGCCCATAAAGGGACAAGGCAGATGGACCCTGGCCCCTAGAGGCACTAGGCGGATGGAGCCAGGCCTGTAGAGGCACTAGGCAGATGGAGCCAGGCCTGTTGAGGCACTAGGTGGATGAAGCCAGGCCCATAGAGGCACTAGACAGATGGAGTCAGGCCTGTAGGGGCACTAAGTGGATGGAGCCAGGCACATAGAGGCACTAGATGAATGGAGGCAGGCCCATCAGGGCACTAGGCAGATGGGCCAGGTCCATCGGGGCACTAGGAGGATGGAGCCAGCGGGGCAATAGACGGATGAGCCAGGCCCGCAGGGGCATTAGGCGGATAGAGCAAGGCCCATAGAGGCACTAGGATGATGGAGACAGGTTCACAGAGGGACTAGGTGGATGGAGCCAGGCCCGTAGAGAAACTAGGCGGATGAAGCAAGACCAGTAGAGGCACAAGGCAGATCGAGCCAGGCCCGTAGAGGCACTAGGGGGATGGAGCTAGTCCCAGGGGGGCACTAGGTGGATGGAGCCAGGCCCATAGAGGCACTAGACAGATGGAGTCAGGCTTGTAGGGGCACTAAGTGGATGGAGCCAGGCACATAGAGGCACTAGATGAATGGAGGCAGGCCCATCAGGGCACTAGGCAGATGGGCCAGGTCCATCGGGGCACTAGGAGGATGGAGCCAGCGGGGCAATAGACGGATGAGCCAGGCCCGCAGGGGCATTAGGCGGATAGAGCAAGGCCCATAGAGGCACTAGGATGATGGAGACAGGTTCACAGAGGGACTAGGTGGATGGAGCCAGGCCCGTAGAGGCACTAGGGGGATGGAGCTAGTCCCAGTGGGGCACTAGGCGGATGGAGCCAGGCCCAGTGGGCACTGGGTGGATGGAGCATGGCCCGGGGGGTACTAAGTGGATGAAGCCAGACCCGGCTTCCAGACCAGACCTCCCGCAGAGGCAATAGGCGGTTGGAGCCAAGCCGTAGAGGCAATAGGTGGATGGAGCCAGGCCCATAGAGGCACGTGGATGGAGCCAGGCCCATAGATGCACTAGGCAGATGGAGCCAGGCCCAGTGGGGCACTAGGTGGATGGTACAGAGCATGAGCTGGTGGGCACAGAGCCAGTGGAGCACAGAGCCAGGCCCGTAGAATTGCTACATGGATGGAGCCAAGCCCATAGAGGGATGAGGCAGATGGACCCAGGCCCGTAGAGGCACTAGGCAGATGGAGCAAGGCACATAGAGGCACTAGGAAGATGAGCCAGGCCTGTAGAGGCAGATCCAGGCCCATAGAGGCATGAGGCAAATGGACCCAGGCCCATTGAGCACATGGAGGCAGGCCCAACAGGGTACTAGGGAGATGGACCAAGGCCCGTAGAGGCATTAGGCATATGAGCCAGGCCCGAGGAGGCACTATGCAGATAGAGCCAGGCCTGTAGAGGTACTAGGATGATGGAGCCAGGCCCATTGAGGACCAAGGCAGATGGACCCATGCCCGTAGAGGCACTAGGCGGATGGAGCAAGGCCTGGCAAGGCACTAGGCAGATGAAACCAGGCCCGTAGCGGCACTGAGCGGATGGAGCCAGGCACATAGAGGCACTAGGTAGATGGAGCCAGGCCCGCAGAGGCACTAGGTGGATGGAGCCAGGCCCGTAGAGGCACTAGACAGATGGAGTCAGATGCTGCATGGAGCCAGGCCCATCAGGGAACTAAGTGGATGGAGCCAGACCCGTCGGGGCATTAGGCGGATGGAACAAGCCCCATAGAGGCACTAGGATGATGGAGACAGGCCCTTAGAGGGACTAGGTGGATGGAGCCGGGTCCATAGAGGAAGTAGGCAGATGAAGCAAGGCCAGTAGAGGCAATAGGCAGATGGAGCCAGGCCTGTAGAGGCACTAGGCAGATGGAGCTAGGCCCGTAGCGGCACTAAGCCGATGGAGCCAGGCACATAGAGGCACTAGGTGGATGGAGACAGGCCCATAGAGGGACTAGATGGATGGAGCCAGGCCCATAGAAGAACTAGGCAGATGAAGCAAGGCCAGTAGAGGCACTAAGCGGATGGAGCCAGGCACATAGAGGCACTAGACAGATAGAGTCAGAGGCTGCATGGAGCCAGGCCCATCGTGAACTAAGCGGATGGAGCCAGACCCGTCGGGGCATTAGGCGGATGGAACAAGCCCCATAGAGGCACTAGGATGATGAAGACAGGCCCATAGAGGGACTAGGTGGATGGAGCCAGGTCCGTAGAGGAACTAGGCCAATGAAGCAAGGCCAGTAGAGGCACTAAGCGCATGGAGCCAGGCACATACAGGCACTAGACAGATGGAGCCAGATGCTGCATGGAGCCAGACCCATCGGGGAACTAAGCGGATGGAGCCAGACCCGTCGGGGCATTAGGTGGATGGAAAAAGCCCCATAGAGGCACTAGGATGATGGAGACAGGCCCATAGAGGGACTAGGTGGATGGAGCCAGGTCCATAGAGGAACTAGGCAGATGAAGCAAGGCCAGTAGAGGCACTAGGCAGATGGAGCCAGGCCCGTGGAGGCACTAGGCGGATGGAGCCAGGCCCGTAGAGGCACTAGACAGATGGAGTCAGGCCCATAGCGGCACTAAGTGGATGGAGCCAGGCACATAGAGGCACTAGACGGATGGAACCAGACGTGGCATTAGCCGGATGCAGCCAGGCCCATCGGGGCACTAGGCGTATGGAGCCAGGCCCATAGAGGCACTAGACAGATGGAGTCAGGCCCGTAGCGGCACTAAGCGGATGGAGCCAGGCACATAGAGGCACTAGGTAGATGGAGCCAGGCCCGTAGAGGCACTAGACAGATGGAGCCAGATGCTGCATGGAGCCAGGCCCATCGGGGAACTAAGCGGATGGAGTCAGACCCATCGGGGCATTAGGCGGATGGAACAAGCCCCAAAGAGGCACTAGGATGATGGAGACAGGCCAATAGAGGGACTAGGTGGATGGAGCCAGGTCCATAGAGGAAGTAGGCAGATGAAGCAAGGCCAGTAGAGGCAATAGGCAGATGGAGCCAGGCCTGTAGAGGCACTAGGCGGATGGAGCTAGGCCCATAGTGGCACTAAGCAGATGGATCCAGGCACATAGAGGCACTAGGATGATGGAGACAGGCCCAGAGAGGGACTAGGTGGATGGAGCCAGGTCCATAGAGGAACTAGGCAGGTGAAGCAAGGCCAGTAGAGGCAATAGGCAGATGGAGCCAGGCCTGTAGAGGCACTAGGCGGATGGAGCTAGGCCCGTAGTGGCACTAAGCAGATGGAGCCAGGCACATAGAGGCACTAGGTAGATGGAGCCAGGCCCGTAGAGGCATTAGGTGGATGGAGCCAGGCCCGTAGAGGCACTAGACAGATGGAGCCAGATGCTGCATGGAGCCAGGCCCATCGGGGTACTAAGCGGATGGAGCCAGACCCGTCGGGGCATTAGGCGGATGGAACAAGCTCCATAGAGGCACTAGGATGATGGAGACAGGCCCATAGAGGGACTAGGTGGAAGGAGCCAGGCCCATAGAAGAACTAGGCAGATGAAGCAAGGCCAGTAGAGGCACTAAGCGCATGGAGCCAGGCACATAGAGGCACTAGACAGATGGAGCCAGATGCTGCATGGAGCCAGGCCCATCGGGGAACTAAGCGGATGGAGCCAGACCTGTCGGGGCATTAGGCAGATGGAACAAGCCCCATAGAGGCACTAGGATGATGGAGACAGGCCCATAGAGGGACTAGGTGGATGGAGCCAGGTCCATAGAGGAGCTAGGCAGATGAAGCAAGGCCAGTAGAGGCAATAGGCAGATGGAGCCAGGCCTGTAGAGGCACTAGGCGGATGGAGCTAGGCCCAGTGGGGCACTTGGCGGATGGATCCAGGCCCAGTGGGCACTGGGTGGATGGAGTATGCCCCGGTGGGGCACTAAGTGGACGAAGCCAGACCCGGCTGGGCACTAGGCGAATGGAGCCAGGCCCATAGAGGCATGGAGCAGATGGACCCAGAGCCATAGAAGCACTAAGCGGATGGAGCAAGGCCCGGCTGCATACTAGGTGGATGGTTCCAGGATTGGTTGGGCACTAGGCGGATGGAGCCAGGCCTGTAGAGGCATTAGACAGATGGAGCCAGGCCCATAGATGAACTAGGTGGATGGAGCAAGGCCCGTAGAGGCAATAGGTGGATGGAGCCAGGCCCATAGAGGCACGCACAGATGGAGCCAGGCCCATAGAGGCACTAGGCATGTTGAGCCAGGCCCAGTGGGGCACTAGGTGGATGGTACGGAGCATGGCCTGGTGGGACACAGAGCCGGCGGGGCACAGAGCCAGGCCCGTAGAATTACTAGATGGACAGAGCCAGGCCCATAGAGGAATGAGGCAGATAGATCCAGGCCCATAGAGGCACTAGGAGGATGGAGCCAGACCCATAGAGGCACTAGGCAGATGGAGCCAGGCCCGTAGAGGCACTAGGCAGATGAAGCCAGGCCCATAGTGGCAATAGGCAGAGGGAGCCAGGCTCGTAGAGGCACTAGGTGGATGGAGCAAGGCCCATAGAGGCAATAGGCAGATGGAGCCTGGCCCGTGGAGGCACTAGGAGGATAGAGCCAGGCCCGTCGGGACACTAGGCAGATGAAGCCAGGCTCATCGGGGCAATAGGGGGATGGAGCCAGGAATGTAGAGGCACTATGGCGGATGGAGCTAGGCCAAGTGGAGCACTTGGCAGATGGAGCCAGGCCTGGAGAAGCACCAGGTGGATGGAGCCAGGCCCATAGAGGCACTAAGCAGATGGAGCAAGGCCCGTAGAGGCACTAGGCAGATGGAGCAAGGCCTGTAGAGGCACTAGGGGGATGGAACCAGGAATGTAGAGGCACTATGGCGGATGGAGCCAAGCCAAGTGGGGCACTAGGCGGATGGAGCCAAGCCAAGTGGGGCACTAGGCCAATGGAGCCAAGCCAAGTGGGGCACTAGGCAGATGGAGCCAGGCCTGGAGACGCACCAGGAGGATGGAGCCAGGCCCGTAGAGGCACTAGGCAGATGGAGCAAGGCACATAGAGGCACTAGGCAGATGGAGCCAGGCCCAGCTGGGCATTAGGCGAATGGAGCCAGGCCAGTAGAGGCACAAGGCATATGGACCCAGGCCCGTTGAGACACTAGGCAAAGCAAGGCAAGTAGAGGCACTAGACAGAGGGAGGCAGGCCCGGTGGGGCACTAGGTGGACAGATCCAGGCCCATAGAGGCATGAGGCAAATGGACCCAGGTCCATTGAGCACATGGAGGCAGGCCCAACAGGGTACTAGGGAGATGGAGCAAGGCCTGTAGGGCACTAGGCAGATGGACCAAGGCCCATAGAGGCATTAGGCATATGAGCCAGGCCCGAGGAGGCACTATGCAGATAGAGCCAGGCCTGTAGAGGTACTAGGCTGATGGAGCCAGGCCTGTAGAGGCACTAGGCAGATGGAGCCAGGCATGTAGAGGCACTAGGCGGATTGAGCCAGTCCCGTAGAGGCACTAGGCAGATGGAGCAAGGCCCATTGAGGCACAAGGCAGATGGACCCATGCCCGTAGAGGCACTAGGCGGATGGAGCAAGGCCTGGCAAGGCACTAGGCGGATGAAACCAGGCTCATAGAGACAGTAGGCAGATGGAGACAGGCCAGTAGAGGCAGTAGGCGGATTGAGCCAGACCAGTAGAGGCAGTAGGCGAATGTAGCCAGGCCCGTACAAAAACTAGGCGGATGGAGGCAGGCCTGGTTGGGCACTAGGCGTATGGAGCAAGGCCTGTAGAGACATTAGGAGGATGGAGCCAGGCCTTTAGAGGCACTAGGATGGAGCCAGGCCCATAGAGGCACTAAGCTGATGGAGCCAAGCCTGTAGAGGCACTAGGAGGATGGAGTGCGGCCCATAGAGGCACTAGGCGGATGGAGTGCGGCCTGGAGGGGCACTAGGCAAATGGAGCATGGCCAAAAATATTATATTTGCTTATTTCTATAAAAATTTTGATTTACTTATCTATTTTAATAAATGTATATTTGTTACAACAGTGCCTATTAGGGCAGGGTGGAGCCAGGGGTATTCAATTAAAATTCACGGAGGTCCAATCCATAAAATGTTCTTCCAACCGAAGTTCAAACGAAATTGCCTACTTGTGTGATGACTAAGATTATTCACATCACAGACCCCTCTTTTGAAATCACAATCTCCTTTTTACACCACAGTTTTCCCTTGACAGTGGTGTCCTCTGTGCCCATCACATCACTCCCCCCAATAGTAGTGTCCCCTGTCCCCCTTTCACATAAACCCCTCCAGTAGTGTCCTCTGCTCCCACCTTCACACCCCCCACAGCAATGTTCTCTGCTTCCATTCACATTACAGCCCCCCAAGTTCTGTCCCCCATTGACATTGTAGGCCCCCTCAGCTCTGCTCCCATTTATACTGCAGCCTCTTCACTCTTTAGCCCCTCATTGACCATGTAGCCTCCCTCAGCTCTGCTCCCCCTATAACATTGCAGCCCCCTCAGCTCTGCTCTTACTATTCACATTGTAGCCCCAATATGCTTTGCTCCACTCCGTCACATTGCAGCTCCCCTCAGCTCTACCCCCCTTCACAATGCAGCCCCTCTAAGCACTGCTCCCCTATTTCACATTACAGGCCCCTTCAGCTCTGCTTCTTCCATTCACAGGCAAGTCCTTCTCAGATTTCCCCCCCCCCACAGCTCTTCCCCCCCCATTCACAAAACAGATGACCCCACAGCTCTGTCCTCCCATTCACAGTACCAGCCCGCCCAGGGTGGATTTGGGCTGGGTTATAGGGCAGGGTGAAGGGGATTAAGTACACGACAAGTAGAGGCGCAAAAGATCAGATAATAATAAACTCCAGAGGGCTGTCTGTATAAAGTTATATTGGACGATAATATGAATGAGAACTTTAAGTTCTCATGTCCCGTGAAAGTGTCTTTCGTTCTTTGAGTGGGACTTTAGAATGCAGGGCTGCCACCACAGGGAGCTGAAACCAGGCTCCTAGACTGTTGCAGAAAAAAAGAAGAAGAAGGGGGCGCCTCTGGGTGTAGATTTTTTTAAAAAGCAATTTATTCACAGGTAAAACAAAGAGATTATGCACTCACATTTTCCAAGGCATAAAAAGGCACATAGAATACAAAGGGGGTGGTTTTTTTCATCGGATTCGTCCGTCACATAAGATCCAGTCCGCGGGTGTCATGTTGTCCTCTCCTGGCATTATCACAGGTTTGTTGTTTTAAAAATGCCGGCTTGGTGGATGCAGAGGATGTGTTTCCAAAGCGAGGCTTGGTTAGCGCTGACACGCGCGTCGTGGGGTAGTGACGTCACGGCGGGCGACGCATTTCCTGAGCGTTCGGGTCGAGGTGGGGAGACGACCGCGCTCTTTCATCAGGCCAATTAGTGATGACGGACGGACGAATCAGATGAAAAAAACCACCCCCTTTGTATTCTACATGCCTTTTTATGCCTTGGAAATGTGAGTGCATAATCTCTTTGTTTTACCTGTGAATAAATTGCTTTTTTTTAAAATCTACACCCAGAGGCGCCCCCTTCTTCTTCTTTTTTTCTGAAGGCGATTAAGGCAGGGTGGATTTGGCCTGGATTATAGGGCAGGGTGGAGGAGATTAAGGCAGGTGGATTTGGGCTGGGTTATAGGGCAGGGTGGAGGGGATTAAGGCAGGGTGGATTTGGGATGGGTTATAGGCCAGGTTGGAGGGGATTAAGGCAGGGTGGATTAGGGCAGGGTGAATTTGGGCTGGGTTATAGGGCAGGGTTGAGGGGATTAAGGAGAGTTGGATTTGGGCTGGGTTATAGAGCAGGGTGGAGGAGATTAAGGCAGGGTGGATTTGGGCTGGGTTATAGGGCAAGGTGGAGGGGATGAAGGCAGGGTGAATTAGGGCTGAGTTATAGGGCAGGGTGAAGGGTATTAAGTCGGGGTTGATTTGGGCTGGGTTATAGGGCAGGGTGGAGGAGATTAAGCCAGGGTGGATTTGGGCTAAGTTATAGATGAGGATGGAGAGGACTATGGCAGGGTGAAGTGTACTATGGTGAGGATTTGTAATCCACAGGTTAAAATAAGTTAAATTGAGGTAAAGGTGCTCCTGGTGTAACTTCAGTAACTATTTTACAAGGCTTAAGATGTCAGAGTAGATAGGCCTCAAGCCTGCTCAGTGTCTGTAGCTCTGCTCCTCATCTGTGGAACTATAAATCACAGTGAGGCCTGTGTATGAGTCTAACTGCGTGTGAAAGTTAACAAACTGTGGGCTGTGACCAGCTCACCAACTGGATTGGAGCTCTGTGTAGTAGCTTTGGTCCAGTGACTGCAGTTTTCTTCTCTGTGTTCTCTCTGGGCCTGTTGCTCCGTTCCACTCCGCTGGGTGAGCCTGGTCCTCCGATGCTCAAATGAGTGTCTCTGGATCTCTCCAATCTGGTCACTGTGTCTCTGGCACCATCAGGTCACTCACACAAACTGCTGGAGTTGTGCTCTGCAATAGCTGTGGGCCGCTTTCTCTGGGTGGACCCCCTCACAGATCTTCACAGATCCTCACAGGCAGGCCAGGCAGGCCATGCGATCCCAAGAGACCTAAAATGGCCATGCGGGGTCCATTTATGTCCTACCTAGCATGCAGTGCAAGAGAGGGTGTCCATGTGTAGGTCACCAAGCATCCTGGGTAAAAAGGTCAACCTTCAAATGTAAATAACTAGTCACTTCCTGTATTGTATTCAATGCTTGAAAAACCAAAGTTATCCCTGTCCACTTCCTGTATTTGACCACTAGATGGTGCCAAATACTAAGCTATAGAATTGTCCATAGGCTTACATTGTAAAACATTAACATCACAATAATAGGCAAAAATATGTCAGTGCTACACTTTATAGTCCATATGTATTATAGGGAGCAAGATTGCCATTTCATTAGACACAAAACAATTTAGACAATGATATTAAAGCTGTAGATTGTAAACCTGCAACTAGTCAAATATATCAATTTCATAGACACTAGTATGTGCTCAGAGAGTAGTTTGCAGACACACAAATAAATAAACAGATGAAAGCCTGTCATATACTTTACCAATGAAAAAAAGAAAAATATCAAACACAGGCTGCATTTCTAGTAGATACCCTAACAATATTTCATATAGTTAATTAAATTAAAGCAAAACAATTTGCACTACTTCTGAAATGTCAGATACATGAATAAAATGTACTTAATTTACATTAGTTAATTTGCTGAATATAGAAGAAATAAAAAGAGTTCATGGAAATTAAAATCCTTTATTACATACTCTTATAACAATGCTCACAGTCTGTAATATTATCAATTTATGTATTATTGTACCATTTAGATACAGTATTTACCTTGCTGATATGTCATTTAAAATTAAACAAATTATTTAAACTGAAAGAAAACCCCTCAGAGTTAAGATTTTTTAAATGTGAAAAAGAACTAGAAATGACAAATATGTAATTTTTCACACATTATCGGGATGTTGGCATACCTTTACTAGTATGTCCACAGTGTCACCCTGTGAGGATACACAGTAAAAAAATTCCCCTTTTTTTGACAAGAAATTTTAAATGTTTTTCAGAAAATGTGTAAACAACATTTTCTAATAGGTAATTGTTGCTAATGAGAGAGAAAGTATAAATACCCCAAGCAGGATTTGATGTGAACTATGCTGATAAAAGAATATGCCACTATTCAGTTCACCCATGTTCAGTGAAGTAAAACAAATTGCCAAACTCTGACCTTTGAACTCATTCTGTATCAAAATAAATGGGAGAATATTTTACAAGCTCACTTTTTTTTTTTTTTTGCATAATCACAACAGGACATAATAACAACTTTTGCTATTTTTAACACTGCTTAATATACTGTCTCATCTAACAGTAAAAGTTCTGACTTTGTTTTCCTATTGTCTAAAATACATAAAAAACAACAAAATACAGTAAAACATGTTGGAAAATCTGAGTAAAATTGCAAAAAAAATGTTGTTTATATGTTTTATCTCAGTATTGGGGATTATTTATTTCAGGTTTTTTAAACATATAGTTGTAGTAAGTTATGCGGTATTCACAATAAAAATGTAAATCAGCACTATATCCTATTCTATTCCTATCCTATACTATATAAAGTGGAATCAATACTTTAAATAATAGTGATATTCCCTATTACCAAAATGTATTAACATTGTACACAAAAATGAAATAATAACCCATATATAAGGTGCTTTTAGTTCATCAGATGCATACATAGTGCTCTAAGGAAAGTTGAAAAAATATGTGTCTCCTAGGAAAGAAAACCACTGTACACAGTCACCACGTGTGTAAAAGAGCTTCAGAGCAGGTTAGAAGGAAACCATGACCCTCTGGTCAAGAGCAGTCATAGTAAGCATGAATGCAATCACAAGGTTCCTCTAAGCAGCTGCCAGACTCTGGGTATCACGAGGTCCAAAGTGCTTTACACGGTATCACCCTCATAAAGATGATGATAATATATACAGCAAAAAGAAGACACACACATAAGGATTTTACACTAATATAGATTTTATGTGATATGATATTGCACTTACATAACTTATCAGAATACAAGCATTAGATCACTAAACATTGGCCGGGAATTGGAATGGAGGACTAGATTGTGTGTTCTGACATCACTACGTAGGCCATACCCCTACGCATTTCATCATACGATGACATCATCAGGGGACCGCCTACCGGAAGTACGGCATGCACTTAAATATCCATGGGGGAAGTAAGGTGGAGAATTCAAAATTATGAGCCACAGCCTAACAAGGCAGAAATGTGTATGGATTAGCATCTCACTGGTGGCATCTTGTGGACAAAAAGTAAAACTAACAACCCTCACATAGCAAATTTCAAAGCCACATTCATTGAAGCTATTACAGAAACCAATGAAAACCCAATTAGTGTAAATAGGAATATGCAAAATTAATAATGAAAAAAATTAGAAAATATGAAAATAAATAAAATTATGCTTATTTTAAAAATCCGTAAACCCAAAAAAAGGAAAAATTAAATAAATTATTGACAATAAAATACTGCCAGACTAAAAAGTATACATATTTATCTACTGTAAAATTAATAATTAATATAAAAATCTATGTTTATCTAAAATTATACCTGTATGTAAAAAAACATTTTACTAGAAAAAGCCACTCTACTGTTCCAACTGCTCCAAGACAATTCTTCAAAATAAAAAATCTTGCACAAAAATAAAAAATAAAAATTAATAAAAACATAAATTATACATCATACACAAAAGGAGAAAATATATGTCTTGCAAGGTTCAATAACATTCTAAGAGCCTTGCTATTAGCTATTATTAATAAAGGCATTGACATACCATTCTGTATTGAGACCATGGGGAGAAAATACCCTTACATTTTAAATCCAGGTGGTCTCAAGTTTTGAAATTTCTCTTTTAATATGGCTGGCCCACCAATGGGTGACACATGTATCTATACCTAAAAAAAGGGTATCCAGCAGGTCTGTATTATGACACTGAGCATAGTGATTGAATGCACTGTGCCCCGGATATCCTTTCATAATATTGCCTATGTGTTCATTGGCTATGACCTGCAGGGTCCTCATGGTACTCCCCACATACTGGAGGATACAAGGACACCACAGCATGTAAACAAAATTTTTTGTCACACAGTTGATAATGACCCTATTTGATATTAGGCATGTGCAGAACAAAAACATTTGTTTTCTTTCATTTCGATTAGTTATTTGCATAAATTTGTTTAGTTAAATTTGTTTTTTTTTTCATTCATTTTCAGAATGTGTTTTGTTTATTCGTATTCAAATCAATTTGAATTTTCAAATGCAAATTTGGATCGATTTGAAAAGTTTTTGATTCAATTTCAAATAGTCTTCTAATTCAAAAAGTTTTTGAATTCAAAAAGTTTTTGAATTCAAAAAGCTTTTAAATTCAAATAGTTTTCGAATTTGAATAGTTTTGGAATCGTTTTCCAAATAGAAAATATTATAACAGAAAATAAAAGAATATAATATAATAGAGTAAAACAGAACAAAATAGGACAGAAAATAAAATAACAGAATAGAATGGAATAGAATAGAATAGAAATGAATATAATACAAAAAAATATATAATTAAATATAAAGATTATAAACATCTTCTAAAATTCAAATATAATAGAAAAGGATAGAATAAAAAAAAAATAGAACAGAATAGAATATAAATAATATAACCATTTTCCAAAATTCAAACAGAATCAGTTTGAATTTGAATAGAGTAGAAAACAACATAATAGTATAGAATGAATATAACCATCTTCCTATTCTAATCTATTCTTTTCTATTCTATTTAAATTCAAATTGATTCTATTTGAATTTTGGGAAATGGTTATATTCTTTCTATTCTTTTCTGTTGTTTTTATTATATTCTTTTTCTATTTGTTTATTCTAGTTTATTCTTTTCTATTCAAATGTATTCTATTTGCAATTAAAATTTTTGAAGATGGTTATATTCTTTCTATTCTATTCTGTTGTTTTTTCTATACTAATCTGTTATTTTCTATTCTATTCTAATCTATTATTTTCTATTCTATTCAAATTTGAATTGATTCTATTTGATTTTTGGGGAAATGCTTATATTCTTTCTATTTTATTCATTTTGTTTCTATTCTATTGCTTACTATTTAATTTTTTTCTTATGTATTCAAATTCAAATGTATTCTATTTGATATTTGAATTTCAGGAGATGGTTATATTCTTTCTATGTCATTCTATTCTATTTGCTTCTATTATATTCTAGTCTATTCTGTTATTTTATTTTATATTCTATTTTGTTCTGTTTTACTCAATTATTTTCTATTTATTTATTTTCTGTTATATTCTTTTCTATGCTAGTATTTTTTTTCTATTCTATTCCTTTATTATCTATTCAGTTTTAGTCTCTCTGGAAATTGGAAAACAATTCGAATTCGATAAGTGAAATCTATTCAAATTCAAAAAGAGTTGAATTTGAATTTTGTCTGTTTTTTTTTTTTTTTGTTATTTCAGATTTGTTTAAATTCAGTACTATTGTAATTTGGAAATTTGGATACAATTTGTCCGAATTTCAATTCAGAACTAAATTACTGAACATTCATATCAAATAGACATGTGCATTTCGTGTCTGACTGAAAACCATCAATCCTTTTACCTTTAAAGATGTTATACTGGAGAGCATGTGTAATGTCACACATCATGACCACATAGAGACATACATAGGACACCCCATCCCAGCAGAATTGTCCAGATGGGCTTGTCTGATATCAGTGCCAGGCTGCATTGGCATCTTGATGCCATATGTGCTAACTAGCTAACATTAACAGAACATAGAAATATTTTAAAAAATCAACATTTTTATTAGAATAGATGCTATGTAAGTATCAATAGTATGTGGAGTATGTGGAGTTTAAGAAAGTACAAACAAAGACAGATATTGTCACCTATCCAATTAGAAAAAAAAAAAACTGGAGCAATCAGAATACTAGATACCACTTAAAGCAGTCACAATTCAAAGACAAGGCAAGTATTCTTTTATACAATGTCAGTTCACACTAATGCCGTGGGTTATACATATTAGACATGTTGAATTTTATCACAATATTTGGTATATGCTGTTGCTTTAAAAAATGGCCAATCTGTCCAGCAATCAGCAGCAGCCACTACAAGTGCCGGCACTGTTACTTTTGGCAGTAGTGGCAAAGAAAACAGTGCCAGTACTTTCACCAGCAACCTTCCTTCCTACCAAGTAGGGATGGGCCGAGCACCCCTCGGTTCGGTTTGCAGCAGAACATGCGAACAGGCAAACAATTCATTCGTAAACACAAACACCATTAAAGTCTATGGGGCACAAACAAAAGTTCTTATTTTAAAGGTTTACATGCAAATTATTGTCATAAAAAGTGTTTGGGGACCTGGGTCCTGCCCCAGGGGACATGTATCAATGCAAAAGGGTCTGGTATGAATTTTTAGGGGGACCCAACACCATTTTTTTAAATTTTGGCGCAGGGTTCCACTTAAAATCCATACCCTCGGGTCTAGTATGGATTTTGAAGGGGACCCCCACATCATTTTTTTTTTTACATTTTGGCATGGGGTTCCCCTTAAAATCCATACCAGACCTGAAGGAATTTGGGGGAACACCATGCAATTTTTTTTACATTTTGGTTTGGGGTTCCTCTTAATATTCATACCAGACCCAAAGGGCCTGGTAATGGACTGTGGGGAAATCCCATGCCGTTTTTTTCAATGACAATTCATTACACCCGCAAGTACTTTTAAATTACTTTTTTTCCTTTAGAAATGTCATTTCGTGCAGGGACTGTTGTAAACACTGGAAACATGCGCCACTTTACAGGCATACTATAGACATCCCCCAGATACAAAATTTAAAGGAATATTTCACTTTTATTGTTTCACTTTAAGTATTTTTAAAATCACTGCTCCCGAAAAAACTGCTATATTTTTTATTTTTTTATATTTTTATTGAGTTTAAGACAGACAAACAGACAGTCAACAGGTAACAGTAAACATGCCACAGCATTAGGACTAGACCCACGCAGGGGCCAGTGAGTTGCTTCCAACATTATTAATTCTACAGCTGTAGCATGATTTAAAACTTTTTTTTTGCACTGATACATGTCCCCTGGGGCAGGACCCAGGTCCCCAAACACTTTTTATGACAATACCATGCATATAAGCCTTTAAAATTAGCACTTTTGTTTTTGCATGTTAATGTCCCATAGACTTTAACGGTGTTCCGGTGGGTTTCAAATTTGCCCTGAACACCGCATATTGTTTGGTATTCTGCAGAACATCCGAACAACCAGTTCAACCCGAATTTATGTTTTCCGCCCGAAAACGTATGCTCCGGCTGAATTGTTCGCCCATCTCTACTGCTAAGGTCAATTTTCAGCTTTCAGCGCTGTCACTCTTTAAAAGACAATTGCACAGTCCTGCAAGGTATTTGATCACCACTGGGTTTTTTCCTCTATTGCTAAATAAATGGAAAAGATGGAAAATTTTGAGAAAAAAATATGATTTTCTTCATTCCTGTTTTGCAAATAAATAATTTTTCTTCATACATTTAAACCAACATGTATTCTGCTACATTTCTTTGGTAAAAAATATATTTTTTCAATTTTTTTTAATTATTGTTTCTTTTTTATTACTTTATTTTTTTTTCTTTTACACACTACTACATACTATACCATAGTAACACTGTACTATTCTAGAGAAGTGATAAGGATATTTTTTTGCACACTATGATCACTTATAATAGTGATATAATAGTGATAATCACTTTTATAAGTGACCATTTGTTATGAATTAATCCATTCATATCAGTGTGTATTGTTGTGATTACAGTAGATGTGATTGTGATAACCTAACATTATATGTTTCGAATTCAGATGTCCTATTCTGATTACTGTATCGAAACTCCATGGGGGATTTTCTTGTGCAGATGTATTGTTCTGGAAATTCTTAAAACATATCTGTAACCTGAATTGTTTTCATAGGACATAACTAATTGTATACCAGAGTTCATATTTTCAACTATATGTGGATTTTAATTTTAATGTTTGTACCAATAAAAATGTATATATTAAAGTGGGGTGCCCCTAAAAAAAACAAAAAATAAATAAAAGTCAGCAGCTACAAATACTGCAGCTGCTGATTTTTAATAATCGGACACTTACCTGTCCCAGGGTCCAGCGATGCAGGAAACAAAGCCCCCCTCATTCCCCGCTCCGCTCGCGGTACCGTCATTCGTACTGTGGGCATCAGGCTGTGGCTTCACAGCCGGGCACCCACTGCGCATGTGCGAGCGATGCAGGGTGCCGTGATACGCCACACAGTCATCTGGGACACGTGACAGGTCCCAGATGACTGTGGGGCGTGAGGGGAAGTGATGTCACCGGCCCGGGCAAGGAAGAAGGCAGACTACGAGGGACCACCTAGCAACAGGTATTTAGAGGTGAATATTTTTTATTTTTTCCAATTATTTTTTATTTTTTTTTATTTAAGAATTTTAAACACTTTTTTATTTTTTGGTGGCAACACCACTTTATCAAGTTGGGCTCAAGCTGATTCCTTTTGCTGCATAAAAGCCCTAGGAGAAACTTTATTGAAATTCATTGTGTACAATTGCCATGTGATCTGCTGTGATTGGTCACAGTGATCACATGGTACAGACAGCAGTCTGGTACACTGATTTGTAATCAGATTGTGCTCCATTGTAGGTGACAGATCATGCACCATTGAAGCCCATGGGGCACATGTGAGGCATGTTCTTGGGAGGACGTCATGTGTCTTGTGACATCCACACAGAATGAGAGTTCCCTTCTGGCTATCATATTACAAAAGGCCATGTGGGAAGCAGTTAATAACCTGGAGTGATGATAGATATTGTAAGGGACAGGGTTTACAAATTCCATGAGGTCTAATCTCATTTGTAAGCCCTGTAGCCCGTTTCTGTTTTACTGGGTATCCTAAAAAAATTGATTTGGTTTTATTTATTAATGATAAAACTTCACTTACGTGGGGTACACACTATAAGAAAATTGGGTGAATGATCGTGCTATTTTTCTCGTTGTTTCACAGCAAATCGGAAACCGATGAACAAAAATTCTCATACGGCAAAGGCTTGTTTTTTGTTGTTTTTTTGTTTCTGATCATGTACAGTCATACTCCATGATTTCCAATCGGTACCATATAGTACCATATAAGTCGCACAAACTTCAAAGTAGTCCCTGTACTACTTTGATCTGACTTTGATCTGACTTTGATGGGAGTTACACAGGCATTCCCTGAAATCATGGCAAACCTGTGGCAAAATTTCAGCCGTGAAATTGCAATAAAGTCATGGCAAAATCATGTGACTTTGAAGTCGCAGTAGTGTGAAAGGGGCCTAAAGCAGCATTCACATACGGATTTTTTACCATGTTTTTGCTGCGATTTTGCCACATTATGTACAGATCAAAAGGTCATCAATGTGAAAAGCAGAAAAACGCCTGTAATTTGCTCCAAAGAAGCTTGTGTTCTTTGTAGAGCTTAAGTCGTTTTTCAGACGTTTTGTTTCAGGTGACAAAACACTCAGATGTGAACAGGTGCCTTTAAAATGAATGGGATTTTGCTTGTTGGGCATTTTCCAGGTATTTTTTCTGGCATTTTATGAGCATTTTACGAGCTGAAAACACTCAGATATGAATGCAGCCTAAATGAAAATCGTTCATTCTGTTCCCATAAGAGAAAAAAGTTTAGTGGTTGTCCCTTTGAGAAATTTTCACACAAAAATTTGGAAACGGCTGTCGAAAGTTGTGCACACACTATACGAAAATTGTACCAAAAGTCTTTTGACGAAAATGTTAGCCCATTTTCTTATAGCGTGCATGAGCCTTTAGTATAACTGAACCAAATGGATAAAGAAGAACCAATTAAATCTTTAGTAAATACTGTTCTCATCATAAATGAATGAGTCTTTAATTGCAGTGATGAAAAGGCTGGTCTCTGATTAGTTTATAAGTGATTTTTTATATTTTCAGGAAACCAGGAAAAAACAGCAGTTGTAGTTGTCACATGCTTTGGGCCCATGACCCTCTAGCATCTGACATTGTATCTCTTGTGTTCTATTTATCCCAACTGCCTTTTTATGTGATGTGTTCATTTCTACATCCTGTAAATCCTCATTCTCCAAAGACATTTTCTGTCTCTGCTGTTCAGTAGCATAACTAGGTTTTTGCGGTTACTGTAGCTATCTGTTTATATATATATAAACCTGTCTCAACCTATCCACCAAGGTGCAGCAGAACCCCAACTCTGTCTGGCTGTCAATTTATGATACGATAATAGGAGAAGAAACTGCTCTGTGCAACCACTTTACAGAACTTGGAGGGGTTGTTTATTTATTTAGGATTTATGTATTATTAATCAGGCACAAACATCAGTGAGCATCAGATTTCTCAGAAGTACCATATTTATCGGCGTATAACACTCACTTTTTCCCCCCTAAAATCAGGGGGAAATCGGGGGTGCGTGTTATACGCTGTTGCTAGGGCTTTCTGTCGATATCTGCGGCTTCCGTATATTTTCGGCTGCACTCGGCCATTTGCGGCAATCTTTGGCCATTCTCGGCTATCTTCGGCCACACTCGGCCATCCTTGGCAGCTTTTGGAAAGCTGAAAGCCACCAAGAATGGCTGGGTGTGGTCGAAAATAGCCGAGAACAGCCGAGTGCAGCCAAAAATAGCCGAGAGTGGCCGAGTGCGGCCGAAAATACCCAAAAGCCACCGAGAACAGCCAAGAACTACCGGCACCATTTTTAAATGGCAAATGACTGACAAGGCTGCAAATGCAAGGCTGCATATGACTGACAAGGCTGCAAACCACTGACAAGGCTACAAATGCAAGGCTGCAAACGACTGACAAGGCTGTAAACGACTGACAAGGCTGCATATGACTGACAAGGCTGCAAATGACTGACAAAGCTGCAAATGACTGACAAGGCTGCAATGCAAGGCTGCAAATGACATTGATAAGGCTGCATTGATGGGCATTTAAATGTAGGTTTTTTTTCCTTAAACTTCCCTCCTAAAAGTTTTTTTCTTTTAAATTCCCTCCTGAACTTGGGGTGCGTGTTATACGCCGATAAATACAGTACTTCGTCATAAGACCACAGGTTTCAAGAAAGTACCATGACAAATGACCACAATAATTACATGATAGTTTTTTAAAAGACAATGTTTTTGGACTGTACCATATCTAGTGTGTGTGAGGAAGACATAAGTTGGAAAAGAAATTGGGAAAAATGCATTGTGTACTGTATATAAAATATTGGTGCTTTTTCTGTGTTAAAAAAAGTCCCACCTTCTTCTGCATTCCCTCAGTCAAACAACACATATGTAGATTGTAAAAGAGTAGATTACTTTTAGGTTAATTGGGCAGGGAATTTAATGGTTATTGGGTTAATTAACATTTTAGATTTCAGCTAATTATTATTTGGTTGCTAATTAATTAGTGCTTTATTTTATTATCTGTGTTAATTTGTTACATTGACCCAGTTATTGATTACACCAATTGAATTTGTTGATTAGTTGATTATTTTATTTGCTCCATAGTTTATAATTAATTGATTAATTAGGTACATTTTACTATTTGTAATTGTGTCAGATTATTGAGGAAAGAGATAAGGTTTAAATTATTTGTTTGACTGATTTAATTCATTTTTCAATTTAAATTAATTGGTTTGTGTTGTTTTTCTTTTTTTTGTAACTGATGAAAACTAAAGCATGTAGAAGAAACATATCAATACTTTAAATATGCACAATTTTATTTATACACCTTATACCATAGTTTGTTTTTCTATGTGTCATTCCTATCCTAGAGACACGGCAGGAAGTGAAATGGTGGTTACATTAAATCTCCCCAGTGAAAACCTGACAGAGGTTCTAACCCTTTCTTACTGTATCCAAAAATAAAATATACTAAAGAGACACAAAAAAATGAATACAGACAATATGATCTTTAACTGCTTGCCGCCCACCCACTGTCAAGCGACGGAGCGGAGGTACGGCTCTCGTTCTGGGACGATGTCATATTACTTCATCATGGAGATGCCGGTGATGCCGGCTCTCACTGTCTCACACTGATAGAGTGTGTGGCGACGAGAGCCGATCAGCGACATCTCCTCCCAGGGGACATTCAGACATGTAATCAGGGACCTGATCACCAGTGCCCTGATTACAATACAGCACCACCAGTGCCAGAAATCAGTGCCCACAAGTGCCACAAATCAGTGCCCATTAGTGATGTCAGTCAGTGCTGCCTATCAGTGCTGCGTATCAATGCCCATCATTGCTGCTCATCAATGCCCATAAGTGCCACCTATCAGTGCCCATAAGTGCAGCATATTTATGCCTCCTCATCAGTACCACCTAATCAGTGCCCATAAGTGCTGCCTCATCAGTGCCCATGGGTGTCACCCAGTGCAGCCTATCAGTGCCACCTCATCAGCACACATCAGTGACGGAGAAAAGTTACTTATCTACAACATGTACTGACAGAAAAAAGAAATTTCAAAGTTTTCAGTCTTTTTTTTTTAGCAAAAAATAAAAAACCCAGCAATAATTATATACCACCGAAAGAAAGTTCTATTTGTATGAAGAAAATGATAAAAATGTCACATGGTTACAGTGTAGCATGACTGCATAATTGTCATTCAAAATGTGACAGCACTGAAAGCTGAAAATTGGCCAGGGCAGGAAGGGGGGAAGTGCCCTGTAGGCAAGTGGTTAACCGTTCACTGGTATTTTGCAGTTAGAGACTAGGCTAACAAGCACACTCGTACTTACCGCTTTGCTTGGGAGGTAGGTTCATACCTTCTATTTCTGAAACCAATAAAATAGCTTTAGCTTAAAGTGAGCACAATGGCTTTAAAACAGCATATGTTAGCACAAGGCCTATAGAAACTCAGATGAGGCTGAAGGTGAAAACACTTCTGTAAATGCGTTTTAAGTTATAGTGAAATTAAAATAGTAAAACTTTTCTTTGCTTTCAAAGTGTTAAGTACCCACATTTATGCCTAAGATAAGAACAACAAATAAAGTGAGAGGAAACTATTGCATATGCATATTACTTTTAACTTATTTTATAATGAAAGCAGTGCAAAATTGTAAATTATGAGAACAATTGTCAAATTATGATAATACCAGAATATGCAGTATTAAGACTGAAAGACGGTATGGTATAAGAAAGCAGTGCCCATCCCAAAATATGTAAAATCAGGTCTGGGGGAGAAGGGAGGGTTTAGAGGTAGAGATAACCGACAGTGAGCATAGGACAGAGGGGATTAGTGTCGACACTAGTGATATTATATCCATAACTTCTAATTCTGGGGTTAATGAGTTACCAAATCAAAAACAAAGCCTGAGAAATCATATGGAAAAAAAATAAATATGCACCAATACAAAACAGGAGAATGTTCACAAATGACAGGAGCATAGTCAATAAATAGGAGGAACTGGAGCTGCTATTACATGAGGAGGGTGTTGACTTCATGGGAATAACAGTAACTTGACAGCTCACATGACTGGCTGGCAAACATCCAGGGGTATTCCTTGTATCAAAGGGACAGGGAGGGTAGGAGGGGGAGGGGTGTGTCTATATGTCAGGAATGATGTAGAAGAGTGGAATGACATCAGTGATGGGGCAAGGGGGATGTGGACTTCATATAGGTGGAACTCATAAGATTGTAAGTAAGCAGGAAATTACTAGTGGGGGTATGATACAGGCCCCCTAACCTGAGGGAAGAGGTAGAGCTGGATCTACTTTCACAATTAGAAATGGCAGCAAGACTGGGAAATGTCATCATAACGGGGACTTCATCTATTCCGACCTTGACTTGAAAGAATTTACTAATCAACATGGGTTTATGAATGGTCCCTCTTGCCAAACCAACCTTTTAACATTCTGCGAGAAAGTGAGCTTCCATCTGGACAAAGGTAGGCCAATTGATGTAGTGTATATGGATTTTGGAAAAGCATTTAAAAACTTCCCCCACAAACGCATAATCTACAAGCTGAGGTGTGTAGGCATGGACCATAAGGTTTGTTCTTGGATAGAAAACTCGCTATGGGGGCATGTCCAAAGGGTTGTGATAAATAACGTATACTCAGGATGGTCTATAGTGGTTAGTAGGTTACCCCAAGGCTCTGACCCGGGACCAATTATTTTTAATTAATTTATAAATGATATAGAGAGTGGCATAAGTAGCTTGATCTCAGTGGTTGCTAATGACATAAAAATATGTAGGTCAATAACAACTTAGCAGGATATAGAAACTTTACAAGGGGACCAGAATAAATTAATGGGGTAAGCTACTGAATGGCAAATTAAGTTTAACATTGAAAAATGCAAGGCAATGCACTTGGGGGGGGGGGGGGGGGGGGTAAAAATATAAATGCAATTTTCTCATTAGGGAGAGAACCCCTAGGGGCTTCCAGGATGGAAAAGGATCTAGGAGTCCCAGTAGAAAACAGACTGAGCAATAGCATGCAGTGTCAAGCTGCGGCTACCAAAGCTAGCAGAATATTCATAAGCATTAAAAAGTGAATTTACTCCAGAGATAAAGAGATTATTCTGCCACTTTATAAAACTCTGGTTTGGCCACATCTGGAGTATTCCATCCAGTTCTGGTCACCAATCCTCAGAAAGGAAGTGTTGGAGCTCTGGAGAGAGTTCAGGGAAGGGCAACTAAATTAAATTTGTAGACTGGAAGACCTCAAT
Organism: Lithobates pipiens; assembly: GCF_037356315.1. NCBI lineage: Eukaryota > Metazoa > Chordata > Amphibia > Anura > Ranidae > Lithobates > Lithobates pipiens. Next base: position 181,615,422 of record NW_027507785.1, read on the forward strand.
TATGAGGAATAACTACAAGCACTATATTTATTCTCTTTGAAGAAGAGATACTTGAGAGGAGATATGATAATGATATACAAATATCTCAATGATTATCCCAGCGTAAGTATGAAACTTTTCAGTCTGAGGAAGTGTAAGCCCTTGTATACACGGTCGGACATTCCGATGGACAATGTCCGACAGTGTGTGGGCTCCATCGGACCAAGTTTTCCAGCTGGGCTATAAAATTTTCCAACAGCAGGATCCGATCGGACTTTGTCCGATCATGTGTAGAGAGTTCCAATCGGACAAAGTGCCACGCATGCTCAGATCAAATTCCTAGACCAAAGCTATTGGCTACTAGCCTGAACATAATCCCGTTCTAATGAAATAACGTCATCACGTTAAGTACGATCGGATTTTCTGACAACTTTGTCCGACTGTGTGTATGCAACAGTTTCGGACAAAATCCGTCGAACAAAATCTGACAGATTTTGTTGTCGGAATGTCCGACCATGTGTACAAGGGCTTAGAGGACACGGGACCACACGATGAGACTAGAAGAGAAGTGGTTTAACCTTAATATTCGTAGGGGGTTTTTCATTGTCAGGGCAGTAAGGATGTGGAACTCTCTTCCACAATCGGTGGTATCAGCAGGCAGTATGGATCGTTTTTTAAAGACTCTTGGATGTGCATCTCAGCTAAAAAAATATACGGGAATATGGGAAATGATTTAATGGGAAATAATGAAATTTAAAAAAAGCAAAAAAAAAACAAAAACAAAAAAAATTACAAAATAAAATAAAAAAAATCTACCTGGCTGTGCCAAATTGGAGGTTTTCTGCCCTGGGACACCATCTGGAAAAATGAGCACAGATGTCAGCCATGCTGTCGGATGGGCCCCTTTAAATGTATCATCAACTTAAAAGGGAGGGACCCCCCCACCCAAATCAACAAGCCCAAAAGTGGACATACAAAAGTAAAAAGCCCCCAGCTCCCATGTATGCCGAGCGGTGCACTCCAGTGCCGCTCAGATGGATCTCCTGCCGCACAAGATGCTAGACCATGGGTTTTGGTGGCAGTTCTTGGCACACATGGACCTCCCTTCCCTGGTTTTTGTATTTGGGCGCTTTGTGGAGACCTTCTCCAGGCTGGCAGAACTCTTGTTTTTTTCCTTTTGTGGGATGCGCTTTCCCACCGGCAGTGGTGACTGATTAAGATTGTATTTCATATTATATATTCGTATTTGAATTGTGCTTGTTTGTACTTAGGTGTTATCTTAAATGCCAAGTTCTCGAATTGTCCCTGAGGAAGAGCTCCAGTCTTAAAATGCCTTGGACAGTTGGACCACACTCACTGGAAAGAGATGTATTGCATCTACTATTTGCTCTGTATGCGGTTATCACATATGCATGTACAGTTAGTGGGTCTGTGTTGGCTACTTTGTTTTTCTAGACAATGTTTTAGCATGTACTTTTAATATGTTCAATAAAGTGATTTTGTATTTTTTATATATTTTTGTGTCTCGTACCCTTTAAAGTCCCTGGCACCCATTACATGTTCACTTTGAGAATACACAGTAATATTTATATTTAGGTTCATGAGCTATAATTGGCCAAAAGAAATGTACCTTTACCAAGCTGAATCTGGTCAAAATAAACAAATAAATAAATAAATGAGAATTCTTGCATCCATGTGTCATTTTTAAGTCATTTGTATGCAGTAAAGATTTGTAAGCTATGTATGCCAAAGAAAAATATGCAAGATTTATGAATGTAAGTTAATTTCAAAAACACTCACAGACACCATTAATTATATTGACACTGCTAAGCAATATGATTCCACATTACACTTTGTAATAAAAAAGAGTTGTTACATAAATGATATGTAAAAGCATAGACTTCAAAATAAAGAAGCATAAACAGCATAAATACAGGAATCAGGTTTTAAGTTGGTATAGGGTTCTAAAATTTACTTCATGCTGGTGCATTATCTTAACGCATGTGTGTTAATGCACCGCAAAGATGTGAAAGGGGCCTTGATGTCCATAATCTGAACTTTAAGCATTTTAACCCTTTCATGACTAAACCTATTTTTGGCATTTGGTGTTTACAAGTTAAAATCCATATTTTTTGCTAGAAAATTACTTGGAACCCCCAAACATTATATATATATATTTTTAGCAGAGACTCTTAAGAATAAAACAGCGATTGTTGCAATATTTTATTATATACTTATACAGTTATTAAATACTTATACAGTATTTGCGCAGCGGTGTTTTAAACGCAACTTTTTTGGAAAAGGGACACTTTCATGAATTAAAAAAAACGAAACAGTAAAATTAGCCCAATTTTTTTGCATAATGTGAAAGATAATGTTATGCCGAGTAAATAGATACCAAACATGTCACACTTTATAATTGCACAATACGGTACCTAAAAATCTCAATAGGCGACGCTTTAAAAATTTTTTACGGTTACCAGGTTTGCTTTACAGAGGAGGTCTAGTGCTAGAATTATACCTCACATGTGTGATTTGAACACTGTTTACATATGCGGGCGTGACTTCCGTATGCGTTTTCTTTGCTTCGCGAGCTCGCGGGGACGGCGAACGCTTTAAATTTTTTTTTTATATATATATTAAAATGACTAAATTGTTTTAAAAAAAAAATTAATAAATCTGATCACTTGTATTGCTGTCACAAGGAATGTAAACATCCCTTGTGACAGTAATAGGTGGTGACAGGTACTCTTTATGGAGGGATCAGGGGTCTAAAAGACCCCCCACCCCTCCTTTACACTTCAATGTATTTAGATCGCCGAAAACAGCAATTCTGAATACCGTATATTTTTTTAAAACCGGCGCCATTGGCAGCCGAGTAAACGGGAAGTGATGTGATGACGTTGCTTCCGTGTTTACGATTAGGATACTGGAACGAAGCTTTGTTCCAGTTCCTCCCCAGCAGCCGGAGGCGCCGGATCTTGAATTGGTGCTCCCTAACGAGCGGGAGCACCGGTAACAGCGGCGGGAGGCGGCGGGAGGGGGGGCTTTTAGCCGCATTGGTTGTTATGGCTGGAAAGCCAATCGCCCGCTGAAAAAAACGGTACCGGGATGATGCCTGCAGGTGCGGGCATCATCCCGGTATACCCCCCGGAAGCTGAGTACGCACATCTGCGTACGCTCGGCGGGAAGGGGTTAATACAGGGTCTTCCTGCCCAGGCCAATTTTCAGCTTTCAGCTCTGTTGCACTTTGAATGACAATTGTGCGGTCATGCAGCATTGTACCCATATGACATTTTTATAATTTTTTTTCACACAAATAGAGCTTTCTTTTGGTGGTATTTAATAGCCACTGTGTGTTTTTATTCTTTTCTAAATATACAAAAAAAGACCAAAACATTTAGAAAAAAAAAAAAACACGTCTTTCTTCGTTTCTGTTATACAATTTTGCAAATAGGTATTCTGCTAGATTTCTTTTGTGAAAATAACTCAAATCAGTGTTTCTTATTTAGTCAGTAGGAAAGTTATAGAGTCCACAAACAAAATATACATATGAAAATTGATCACTCCTGATGTACTCACAATCTGTTTCTTGAGGCCCAAAAATGCCAGGACCATACAATTTTTTGAAGTTGTGATTTTTTTGTGCAGTTTTTTGGAAATGAAGAAATAAAAAAAAAAAACATACTGTCACCCATGCAGTACAGAATCATCATATAACTGGTGTGGTGGTGATTAGGGACAGTGACAGTATCTAAAAAAAAAAAAAAAATCATTTTTTTATTACTTTTTACTTTATTTTTACTTTATTGCTTTTTACTTTACTTTATTACTTTTTTAACACACCGTGACCAGAGCAATACAGTGTTATTATATTAGCACTGTACTTCTCTGGGGAAGTAATCAGTATTTTTTAACACATTGCTGTGATTGCTGATACCAGTAAATTTTACTGTTATAAGTAACCATTTTTACTAAATAGATTCAATAATCACATGTAAAATCCAAGAGGCTGGTTGTACCCAAGTTGATTGATCATCTGAATTGGCCTGTCTATAGCTGGCTTTAGAAGTGTGAGATGTATGGGTATGATCTAGACTATCACTTATCTTTCTACTTTTTTCTTAAGATGTAATTAATGGAATTGTATACATTGCAGATGTATATCTTACATGCTAAATAAAGTAAACACATTTGTAAATTTTACAGATAGGTTGGAGCCAGGTTGCTTTTATCAATCAATGCAGGCAAATCGTTCTTTTTCTCCAGAGGCTTCAAAGGATTCTCCCATTTACACAAGCAACAGTGGTGGCCTGCACTTTGTCTTGCATAAGTTGTCTTAAGGGATCGTGGGACACTTGCATATTTTTCATTTTCCCTCCAAAATTCTCTGCATTAACACTTGTTTTAAAGTAACCAATCCTCAAAGGACTAATCTTATTTCATTAGTTTAATCATAGCAGTCCACCAATCAGAGCTGCACAGTGTTAGGGTATGGGAGCACTATATCAGTTATATATATTAGAAGAAAGAGGGAAAAATATGTTTTCATGACCACATTTTGATTCTAAGATACAAAAAGGCCCTTTACGATCAAGCAGGTAGTTATTTTGGTTGGAACTTATTTAGCTTTTATTCTGTGTCTTGTTTGTTTAAAGAGTAAGTCCACGTCTGTTGAGAAAAAAACAATCACCTTTGGGTGATTAATGTACATTGCAGGGATTTTAACAAACTTTATTGTGGATTCCTACCTGGCTCTGCTCTTAAGAAAAATCTGTTTGCCCATCTATGTCTTTTGAATATTTATTCTAAACAGGAGTGCCTTGGCTTTTTTTAAAAAAAAAAATAGCTGTCCAATTTCACCATTGTGGGTTTCTATATTAAATACAAATTTAATGCATTTTAAGTGGTTGTTACATAGCCCTGCCATACTTAAGGTGTATTAAACCCAAAAGCAAACATTTAGTATATTGAAGTTTTACAATTCTTGGATGTGATGGCAGCATTAATTTTCTTTTTCAGGCTTTCTTTCTTTTCCTTTCTTTCTTTCTTTCATTCATTCATTCATCTGGTGATCTGGCCAGTAAATCTGTTGTTTTTGAAAAGAACAAGTTTGCTGATATATCAGTTTACAGGGAGAGGACAAACCATTCAACATTGACAGTAGTGCTTACAATGATATATTTTACAATGATATATATTACAATGATCATATTTCTTCATTTATGTAAAACCATTATTCCAAAAGGTACAGAAAAAAAAACCTGTTGCTGTAACTGCTTATAAAATTTTAGCTGGAGTTTGGCTTCAATTTGTTAGTGTATTTAAATTTTCTAGTACATCTAGCACTCCCCCCCCCCCCCCAGTCTGACAATGCTGCTGTCCAAAGGTGCCCCCTGTGCTCATTCATCCATAGTGGAGACACCCTAATACACACAATCAACTAATGGCCAGATCACCAGGTGAAAATAGTGGGAAAAAAAAGCTTTAAAAAATAAAAACAATGCAGCCACCACACCTAATGACTGATAAGCTGCAATATATTACATTTTGGGTTTTGGGTTTAATACTTTTAAATAAAAAAACACAAAGATAATCCACCCAGAGGCTCTTGTAAAATGGTGCTGTCTCACTCTCCTCACATAGTCACATCTCACAAGCAGCTGCATTCACCTCAGGAAAAGTATGACACAGATTGTGATGACAGCACAACCTCTTAGCATCAACAGGCAGAATCATTATATCCCAATGTAATAAAACAAATATAAAACATTTTACAGAAAGCATTAAAGCAGACCTCCAACCATATTACTGAAAAAGTTGAGAAAATAAATTTATGACTTAGGTCAGCGCACTGCTGACTTAGAAAACAGAGTAGATGACATTGAAACTAATGTATTAGTAAAGGAGAAAGGGGGATGATGGCGCAAGCACCAACTTGGTAATAATAATATAAAATAAAGTTACTAAAAATACAAGAGAGGGATAATGATGAGAAAATCTGTTCAAGGGAAAAAATTGTTCCAATAAAAGTTCCAATTTACACTGGCGGCTGCAGCCTTGAAAGTAGAAGCAAAACTCTGGAAGACAAAAATAAAGCAACAACAAGGTGCACCAGTCTCAGTGCAGTATTATGGTATCCATTTAATAAGATTAAGACAAGCCAAATGGCTACTCACAAAAGGGATTTAAAATCAGGCACATAAAAGCAGGGTCTGAGGGTTGGAGTCACTCAGCGGTCTGAGGTGCTGTCCATATGATTAAAAACTGGCTGGATCACGGTGTTATGTATAATAGGCCACTGGAAGATGGAACAGCCTCTAATGATGTCCGAGAGGCCACACAGGCGTTCTCTGCAGCAAATGGAAACCGGAAAAGGTCAACAAGGATGGGAAGTGATGTAAACAGTTAAAGCTGAAGAAACAGCGGAGGCTGTGAAACGTGCCCTCTGATTGGTTGCCCTAAAAAGTAAATAGCCCATTTAAACTGACACCAGCACCGAGATAGAGAGCACTGACACCAGCACCGAGATAGAGAGCACTGACACCACACCAGCACTGTGATAGAGAGCACTGACACCAGCACCATCATAGAGAGCACTGACACCAGCACCGAGATAGAGAGCACTGACACCAGCACCGTGATAGAGAGCACTGAGACCACACCACCAAGATAGAGAGCACTGACACCACACCAGCACCGAGATAGAGAGAGAGCACTGACACCAGCACCGAGATAGAGAGAGAGCACTGACACCAGCACCGAGATAAAGAGCACTGACACCAGCACCATGATAGAGAGCACTGAGACCACATCAGCACCGAGATAGAGAGCACTGACACCAGCACCGAGATAGAGAGCACTGACACCACACCAGCACCATGATAGAGAGCACTGACACCAGCACCATGATAGAGAGCACTGACACCAGCACCATGATAGAGAGCACTGACACCACACCAGCACCGAGATAGAGAGCACTGACACCAGCACCGAGATAGAGAGCATTGACACCAGCACCGTTATAGAGAGCACTGACACCAGCACCGAGATAGAGAGAGGGCACTTACACCAGCACTGAGATAGAGAGCACTGACAGCAGCACTGATACCAGCAACTCGCTGCAGGACCCAAAAATATAACACCGCTCAATCTCTTCAAACAGGAGGGTACGGGCATATAGTACGGTGTGCTTTTTTTGTACAAGGAAGTGAGCCAAAGGTAGAAAAAAGGTCCTTTTGCTCGATTAAATAAATCATTTATAGAGTTATGCATATACATTGTCTACTGGTCACATGTGTTGAATTCCTCCGAGATCCATGCCTCATTCATTTTTATAAATGTGAGGTAGTCAACACTGTCATGAGCTAGGAGAGTGCGCTTATAGGTCATGATCCCCCCTGCTGCGCTGAACGTCCTTTCGGACAGGACACTGGACGAAGGGCAAGCCAACAGTTCCATTGCAAATTGGGCAAGCTCTGGCCAGAGGTCAAGCCTGCACACCCAGTAGTCCAGGGGTTCATCATTCCTCAGAGCGTCCACATCGGCCGTTAACCCAGTGTAGTCAGACACCTGTCAGTCTAGGCGTTGACTGATGCTGGATCCGGATGACACCTGTCAATGGGTCGGCTGAAAGAATGACCTCATATCAGAAGGCACCAACACATCTTCAAACTGCCCTCTTCTTGCAGGCGCTGTTTGATTGGTACCCGCAACTCTTTCTCTGGGAGTGGGAATTCCTCCTCTGCCAACGCACGCAAAAGCAGAATCCAGCATTTCTCGAAGCAAGGCCTGGAAGTGCTCTATTCTGACAGCCCTCTGTGATGGTGGTAACATTTCCTCCATTTTGTGTTTGTACCGGGGTCTAAGTACGTTGCCATCCAGTACTGGTCCTTGACCTTTATGCTTTTTATACGGGGGTCCCTGTTAAAACACTGGAGCATTAAGGCCCCCATTTGCACTAAACTGGAAGTGGTGTGGTGGCCTGGCTCCTGCTCATCATCCAGGATAATGTCGCCCTCCTCGTTCTCCTCTCTCCATCCATGCACAACAACAGGGATCCCAGAAAGGTTTAAAGCATGCTCTTCTTGCTCCTCCTCATCGGCCCCGGCACCATCCTCCTCTGACTCCTCTTCAGACTCCTGTTGTTCACTTGTCTCAGATAGAGTAGCCCCCCTGGGAATACATCCAGCATTGCGACTTCCTGATCTTCCTGCTCCTCCATGACTTGATCAATGACAGGACGCAATGCACGCTCCATAAAGAAGGCATAAGGTACGATGTCACTGATGGCACCATGGCTGCGACTGACCAGTTTGGTGATCTCCTCAAATGGCCGCAGAAGTCTGCATACATCGCGCATGAGCAGCCACCAAAAAAAACAAGCTCCCCAGAACCTGTTCCGCTGCAGAGTTCATACAGGTAGTCGTTAACTGCACGTTTCTGCTGGAGCAGCCTATCAAGCATATAGAAGGTTGAGTTCCATCGCGTCGGGCGATAGCAAATAAGACGTATGACCGGCAGATTGTGTTGCCACTGAATGTCAGCAAGGCGAGCCATGCCCGTGTAAGATCTTCTGAAATAGGCCGAGATTTTCCTTGCCTGCCGCAAGATGTCCTGGACCACAGGGTGTTGGACAATGAATCGCTGCACGACCAAGTTTAAGACGTGTGCCATGCATGGCACGTGTGTAATTTTGCCCTGTTTCAATGCGCTAAGCAGATGGCCACCGTTGTCACACACCACTTTACCAACTGTCAAATTGAGCAGTGTTAGCCACTGATCTGCCTGTGAACGCAAAGCTGAAAGGAGTGCAGGGCCAGTGTGGCTCTTGGCTTCCAGGCACAACAGACGCAGCCCAGCATGGCAACGTCTCACCTGGCATGTCAAATAGGTTCTGGGGATCTTGGGCGGCACAGAGGAAGAGGCACTAGCAGCGGAAAAGGAGGAGTCAGCCGAGGAGGAGAGGGAGGGGGATGGAGTAGGAGGAGGATAAGAAGAGCCAGGCCTGCATGCAATCCGTAGCGGTAAAACCAAATCTACACGGGTGCCACGGGTTACATGCTTGACGGCCGTCAGAAGGTTCACCCAGTGGCCAGTAAAAGTGATATACCTTCCCTGCCCGTGTTTGCTAGACCACGTGTCTGTGGTCAGATGTATCTTGGCACCGACACTGTGTGCCAGAGATACATTCACTTGCCGCTGAACATGGCCATATAGCTCTAGGAAGCCCTTCTGTGAGAAATACTTCCTTCCTGGGACCTTCCATCGTGGTCTTCCAATGACCACACATTTTCGAAAGGCCTCCGAGTCCACCAGTTTATATGGCAGTAGTTGGAGGGCTATGAGTTCTAACAAGCCAACCGTCAAACGTTGGGCAAGAGGGTTATCCGGCGTCATCATTTTTTTATGCTTGAACATTTGGCCCACGGAAGCCTGCCTTTTTCCAGAAAAACGTGAGGGCGACATAATGGAAGGTAGAGTGGAGGACAATTGTGAGGCGAGAGGAGAAGGAGAAGTAGAAGATGAGGCTGGACGGTGAGAGCCTGGAGTGTGGGTTCCGTTGCTCCTACTGGGCTCGGTGATGGCAGCTCATGTGCCTTCTTAAGGCGGTCGTCCCTAGGTGAGTGTTGGGCTTACCGCGACTTATGCGTTGACTGCAAAGATTGCAAATGGCAACACTATTGTCAACAGCGGACATGTTAAAAAAAATCCCACACTGCAGAGCCATGTGCCGGCGTCCTGGGAGCACCAGATGTGACCGTACATGGTAGATGCCTCACTCCTGATACATTAGCAGTCTGCTTTGTCCCCCTGTGCAATCTAAGTTCGGCCTGCTTCTCCTCCCTATCTGCTGGTCCATATCTCCCTCTGAACTCCCCTCCTCTTCCTCTCTTGTGGGCACCCACGTGACATCACTAGACACATCATCATCGACGTCACCTTCCCCACAGCTATAATTAGAGATCTCGGAGTAGGCAGCAACAGCGGGGACCAACCTCCTCCTTGGTCTGGTCTGGGTACTGTCGTCAGACTGCTGAGTGGCGGTTGTTGCTACCTCTTCTTCCTGATCCAATGCCAAGAGTGGCAATGTCTTGTGATGGATCAGAAAATAATTTCTGTGACTCAAGCGGAGGGTATATAGTGGTGGTGGTGGTGTTGGTGGTAGTGTCTATGGGGGTGCACACAGCAGAGAGTGAAGAAGAGGGTGCAGATCAAGAGGATGAGGAGGGTGCAGAAGAGTAAGGCTGAGTGAGCCACTCAACCAAGTCTGGTGTGTCCTTTGACGTAATCGAATGCACCTTCTGCAATTTCCCACTTTGGCTCAAGCCTGTTGCTCCTGCCCTACCCCTACCACCCCTGCGGAAGGGTCTGCCTCTTCCTCTGCCTGTAATTTTTTAAATGACCCTGTGACAAAAGTCTCTAGAGAAGTGCAGTATGTATGGGAAAGAAGGTATATAACACCCTGCTTCAATCGGTCGTTTTGAGGGGCCACTGGTCTATCACACCAGTTATAATACTTTTTTTTAATTGTGTTTGTCACTCTTTGTACTATCGCTGCAGAACCGCTCAGCATTCACAAGTGGAAATGCACTATACTATGCTTTCTATATTTGCAAGTATTTTATACGTGTATTACACCCCTATATACTGTACTCCAAATAGTACACCTATACCAGTCCTTAAAATTACCTTTGTGGACCTAATAGTAGCTAGTGAATTGCAGACTGTCCCTGCTCCAAACATCAAACTGTCCCTCCCTACACTGAGAAACGACAGCTGCAGAATCTGTCAGCAGCACAGCAGTGCAGTGCACTATAATATGCTTTCTATATTTGAAAGAAAGTATATTATATGTATACAACCCTATATAATGTACACCTATACCAGTCCTTAAAAGGACCTTTGTGGACCTAGTAGCTAGTGATTAGGGATGAGCCGAACACCCCCCGGTTCGGTTCGCATCAGATCTTTCGAACGGACCACAAATTCGTACGAACTTTAGAACCCCATTGAAGTCTATGGGACTGGAACGTTCAAAATAAAAAGTGCTAATTTTAATGGCTAATATGCAAGATACTGTCCTAAAAAGGGTTTGGGGACCTGGCTCCTGCCCCAGGGGACATGGGTCAGTGCCTAAAATGTTTTTAAAAATGGCCGTTTTGGCGGGAGCACTGATTTTAATGACGATCAAAGTGAAAAACAAAAAAAGTGAAATATTCCTTTAAATATTGTGCCTGGGGGGTGTCTTTAGTATGCTTGTGAAGTGCCACGTGTTTCCTGTGTTTAGAACAGTCCCTGCACAAAATGATATTTAACGGAAAAAAAGTCATTTAAAACTGCTTGCGTTTTTAATGTAATATCTGGTTCCGGCAATATGGATGAAAATCATTGAGAAAAATGGCACGGGTAGCCCCCCCTGCCCATTACCAGCTCCTTTGGGTCTTGTACAGATATTAAGGGGAACCCCGTACCCATATTAAAAAAGGAAAGACGTGGGGCCCCCAGGCCCTATACACTCAGAACAGCAGTATTCAGGCGGTGCAAACAAGACAGGGACTGTGTAGGTTTGTTGTGTTAAGTAGAATCTGTTTGTAATTTTGAACTGGTACATTTTTAAAGTGTAGCTCCAGTCAAAAAATCTATTTTTAAGGTTTTTGGAAAACATAGGGAAGGGTTATCACCCCTGTATAATTTGTTTTGCCTTGTGGCTTTTTTCATCTCACTTCCTGTTGTCTCCTTCCGTTTGCAAGTAGGAGACGTTTGTAAGTTGGATGTTTGAAAGTAGGGGCCTGCCCTATATGCTCTGCAGAAATGGCGGAACAAGGTGTTGGTGTTGCCACAACATTGTAAGCCCTCAAAGTGACTCTTGGTGGGCGCTGGAGCGCCCTGCTGTGAACAATTATATCAAGAATTGTAATTACATGCCATTGTTGAACAGTGGTAGAAAAATTGGGCCTTTGGTGGTTGTGGTGCTGGTGCTGGTGCCACAACACTATAAGTCCTCACAGTTACTCTCGGTGGGCACAGGAACGGGCCCTGCTGTGAAATATTATATCAAGAATTGTAATTACATGCCCCTGTTAAACAGGGGCTGAAAAATTGGGCCTTAGGCACTGGTGCTGGTGCCACGACACTGCAACCTCTCCCATATACTCTAGTTGTAGTGCAGGAATGAGCCCTGCTGCAAAGCATTGCATCAAAAATTGTAATTAAATGCCCCTGTTAAACAGGGGCTGAAAAATTGGGCCTTAGGCACTGGTGCTGGTGCCACGACACTGCAACCTCTCCCATATACTCTAGTTGTGGTGCAGGAATGAGCCCTGATGCAAAGCATTGCATTAAAAAATTGTAATTAAACGCCCCTGTTAAACAGGGGCTGAAAAATTGGGCCTTAGGCACTGGTGCTATGACACTGCAACCTCTCCCATATACTCTAGTTGTGGTACAGGAATGAGCCCTGCTGCAAACCATTGCATCAAAAATTGTAATTAAACGCCCTTGTTAAACAGGGGCTGAAAAATTGGGCCTTAGGCACTGGTGCTATGACACTGCAACCTCTCCCATATACTCTAGTTGTGGTGCAGGAATGAGCCCTGCTGCAATGTATTGCATCAAAAATTGTAATTAAACGCCCCTGTTAAACAGTGGCTGAAAAATTGGGCTGGTGGCATCATCCAGAACCAAAAATGTTCTTCCAACATATCAGTGGAGGAGGAAAAGGATAGACAATCAACATAACAGGACAGTCACTCAGCATCAGCATAGGCAGTCTTGAAGGGATGTGATATTTAAAAAAAAAAAAAAATATTCGGTTACATCAGCTTCAGGTGCTTGGTAGCTGGTGGTGATCCAAGACTGATTCATCTTTATGAAGGTCAGTCGAAAAACCGAGTCGGTGGATAGGCGCACCCTGTGTTCGGTAACAAAGCCACCAGCAGCACTGAAGGTGCGTTCCGAAAGAACGCTGGATGCAGGACAGGCCAGTAGCTCAATTGCATACTGCGCAAGCTCTGGCCAGTGATCCATCCTCAAGACCCAGTAAGCCAGAGGATTTTCGGTGGGAAAGGTGTCCAAATCTGACCTTGCCTCTAGGTATTCCTGCACCATGTAAATCAGACGCTGGCAATGGTTGTTGGAACCGATCATACCTTGGGGCTGCGGACTAAAAAATTGTCTGAACGCATCGGTCAGACGGCCACCTTCTCCACCTTCTGACCGATGCCTCAGCAACACGTTGTCCAGGACCAGGAGTTTGTAACCACCCAGTCTCTGGGAACGCGTTGCACGGACCTTTCTGCAAGGCCTCCCGGAGATGTCTCATCCTCTGCTCCCTCTGCAACGGTGTCCGGTCACCTGAGACCAGGTGACAGATGCACTCCGTAGGAGTCAGAAGTGCACCGCTAGGTAGTGGACCTTAGGACTGACTGCTGCAGATTGTACCCAGGGAGATTCAGGACACGGGTCTACTGGATCACTGATGCAGATCCCGGTAGGAGCTAGAGCATAGATTCCCCAGGGCACGGAGTCTAAGAGCCAGCAGGTGAGGATGGACTTCGCTGCAGTCTGGCTTCAGGTCATGGCCCCCAGGGTCTCACAACTCATACTCACAGTAGACTACAGGAGAAGGAAGCAGCAGGCTAGAACAACAAGAATAGTAAGGGGATAAGGCAGAGGTCGGGGCAACTAGCAGACAGGAACAACAGAGTACACGCCAAAGGTTCAGGGTCACAGGCAGACAGGGATGGTCGGAGACATGCCAAAAGGTCAAGGTCACAAGCAGACAGGAATTTTAGAGAACACGCCAAGGCCGGTAACAGAGACAAACGAAGAGCACACGGCAAGCAGGAAACACAAAGCCAAAGAAACAATGAATACACAATGGTTGATCACCAACCCTGGCTTTCAGTTCACAGGTTAATATAGGGTTCCCGGACAGGGCCTGGGGTGGAGCCATGCTTAGAGGAAAGGTTATAAAAACCACCAGGTGGAAGTGGCTGGCCTCTTAATCTGAACACATGAGGAGAGGTAAGCAGAAGAAGATTACTGCATAACCATGACAGTACTCCCCCTCTTACGAGGCCTCCCCCTCCCCTGGCTGGGTCCAAGCTTAAAGGGAAACTCCAGATGGAACCTCCTCAACAGACGAGGAGCAAAGACCTCAGATGCAGTGATCTAAGACCTCTCCTCAGGGCCAAACCCCTTCCAATGTACGAGGTACTGAAGAATGCATTTACGGAGTCGGGGATACAAAACTTGACTAACCTCGTATTTTAGATTAGCCTCAGAGACCGGAACCGGGGTAGGAAGAGGAAGAGAGGACTTATTGAGGACTAAAGGCTTTTTAGGAATGGGTAAGGGCATGATAAGACCATCAGGAGTCTGAGCAGTGCCCCCCAGACCCTTAAAGATGAGCTGGACATCCAGCACAGGACCACCAGACTGAGCAGAGGTCAGTGGATCCCTGAGGTCAGGTTGGTTAGAAGGTGATGTGTCACAAGAGTCAAGCTGGATAGCTGAAACACCAACAGAATGCAGAGAGCCCTGAGAAAAAGATTGAAAACCCAATCTGGCCGAATGAGGCAGTCTATCCAAAGGATGGATTGAGCCTCTTAAACGGGTTTGAACGGACATAGTAGCAGTAGGGTGAGGCCAGGTTACAGAAGGTCCTGAACAAGAAGCAGGAAGCTCATTGGGCATGGGCTGGACTGGCAAAACTGGTGCAGAGGCCGACTGAATAGTATTGTCAGGTGTAGCGACCATCTCAATCGCATCACAGGGCATAGCGACTGTGGAACTTGCAGGCAAGTTAGCCTGGCTGTGCATCCAAGGGAGATTAGGGACAGGCAAAGGTAAATGGCCATGCAAACTGGAGCGAATGATCGACTCAGGTTCACAGGTGGGCCCCTCATCCAGAGTACCACATGACCAAGAGAGTCCAGTCCAAGGCCGCGTACACACGGGCGGACTGTATGGCCTACTTAGTCCGTCATACAATCCGACGGACAGTCCGTCATACTTTCGAATGAACGGACTTGACCACACACGGATGCACAAACAGTCCGTCAAAAGCTTGCGCGATGACGTGTACAGCACGTACGACGGGACTAGAAATAGGAAGTCCAATACACAGCAATGCAACCTTTCGCCGTGTAAATCCTTTCTGAGCATGCGCCATTCTTAGTCCGTCGAACTAGCCTACTGACGAGCGGATTGTCCGCTGAAACCAAAGTATGACGGACAGAATTTCGAAAAATCCGAAATACTTAGTACGCCAGACTGCACGCTGAAAAAGTCCGCTGAAGCCCACACACGAGCGGACTGTCCGCTGAAATGTGTTTCGACGGACTAAGTAGGCCATACAGTCCGCCCGTGTGTACGCGGCACAACTATTGCAGGACACATCCCAGAGATCGCTATATACAGCGGGAAGAGCAGAAGATACTGGGATGGTGGCAATAGGAAGTTTCTCTTTTGGGGTACCCTTAAGTAGGCAGGAAGAGGAACAGGAGGAACCCCAAGCCAGAATCTGTCCAGCAGACCAGTCAACATGTGGAGAATGGAGCCATAACCAAGGAAGACCTAATATGATAGGAGATGAAGCCTTAGGTAAGACAAGGAAGGATATCCACTCCTGGTGGATTGTCCCTACTGACATCTTAACAGGAAGGGTCTGGAAGCGCATAGGGCCCCCTGGGAGAACAGTGCCATCAATCGCCAAGACCACCAATGGCGTTGTAAGGGGCAAAAGGGTAAGTCTCATGGAGGATGCAGTTTCCCAATCCATGAAATTGCCAGCGGCTCCGGAATCCAGATGTGCTGAGACAGAACGAGAGGAAGCACCGACATGAAGCAACACAGAAAGGAGAAGACGAGAAGGTGAAGGTGATATTTCAGGGTCTAATACTCCACCTTCCAGATGTATTAGCCCTGAGCTTTTTTCCGAACGAAGAGAACAAGTGTCACGGAAATGACCTTTGGCCCCAAAATAGAGGCATAGGCCCAGAGTTCTGCGCCTAGCACGTTCTTCGGGAGATAACTTAGTCCAGCCCAAGTGCATAGGTTCCTCAGTAGGCAGGGGGTGCTCCTCGGATCGAAGAGAAGGGACTGGGAGCTCAGGCTCCCTAAAGAACTGAGAGTGCTGGCGTCTTTTTTCCAGGGCCCTCTCCTGAAAGCAAATATCGATCTGGTGATGACACTGTCCAGATCAGCAGGAAGGGATCTTCCTGCTAATTCATCCTTCCCTCTATCAGAGAGGCCATGTAAAAAGGTTGCAACTAGGGCCTCATTATTCCAGCTCAATTCAGCTGTGAGGATACGGAACTGAAGAGCATACTGTCCCACAGACACGGACTCTTGACGGAGACGTAAAAGAGAGCTAGCCGCTGAGGAGACATGATTCGGTTCCTTGAAGATATTCTGAAAAAGTTTCAAGAAATCAGGCTAGAAACCACTGGATCATTCAGTTCCCACAGAGGGGCAGCCCAAGCTAGCGCCTCGCCGGACAGGAGGGATATGATATTTGCTACTTTCGCCCAATCGGACAGGAAGTTTTGGGGCTGAAGTTCAAAATGCATTGTGCACTGGCTAAGGAACCCCCTGCAAGCCTTGGAGTCCCCAGAGAAATGGGCAGGAGCTGGTAGTTGTAATGAATGTGTTGCTGCGACTGATGCGATAGGTGCAGCAGCAGATAGTGGTTGAGGTTGTTGAACTGGGGGTCCTAATGAGGCCTGAACCTGTTCAAAACGGGATGCCAAATCCTGAAGGAATCGCATCATCTGGGACTGATGCAATTCTTGGGTCTCAAGTCTGCGAACTAAGCCCTACAAAGGATCATCTGTGGGTAGCGGAACATCAGCTGGTTCCATCGCTGATCAAACTGTCAGGTCACCTGAGACCAGGTGACAGATGCACTCCGTAGAAGTCGGAAGTGCACCGCTAGGTAGTGGACCTTAGGACTGACTGCTGCAGATTGTACCCAGGGAGATTCAGGACATGGGGCTACTGGATCACTAACACAGATCCCGGTAGGAGCTAGAGCATAGATTTCCCAGGGCGCAGAGTCTAAGAGCCAGCAGGTGTTCACCAGAGCCTCCAGTGGTGAGGATGGACTTCGCTGCAGTCTGGCTCCAGGTCGCGGCCCCCAGGGTCTCACAGCTCACACTCACAGTAGACTACAGGAGAAGGAAGCAGCAGGCTAGAACAACAAGAATAGTAAGGGGATAAGGCAGAGGTCAGGGCAACTAGCAGACAGGAACAACAGAGTGCACGCCAAAAGTTCAGGGTCACAGGCAGACAGGAATGGTCGGAGACATGCCAAACAGTCAAGGTCACAAGCAGACAGGAATCGTTGAGAACACGCCAAGGTCGGTAACAGAGACAAACGAAGAGCACACGGCAAGCAGGAAATACAAAGCCAAACATACAATGAATACACAATGGTTGCTCAGCACTGTTGGCTTGCAGTGCACAGGTTAATATAGGGTTCCCTGATAGGGCCTGGGGTGGAGCCATGCTTAGAGGAGAGGTTATAAAAACCACCAGGTGGAAGTAGCTGGCCTTTTAGTCTGAACACATGAGGAGAGGTAAGCAGAGGAAGAATACTGCATAACCATGACAGACGGCAAGATAAGGTCGGAAACCTTACACTTGTACCGTGGATCAAGGAGAGTGGCCAACCAGTAATGGTCCCTCTCCTTGATCCGAAGAATACAAGGATCCTTCCGCAGGCTTTGCAGGATCAGGGAGGCCATGCAGCGTAGGCATTCGGTCCGGAGTCCTCTGGGTCACTAAGGACAACATGATCCGCAGCTACTTCCTCCCAGCCACGTACAAGTCCACGGGTTTCTTGGGACTGTAAATCATCCCTACAAGACTGCTGCTGCTGCTGATGCTGAGTGCCAGCCTCCACCTCCATGCTGACACAATCCTCCTCCTCCTTCTCCTCTTCCTGTGTGATCGGTGGGACAGCAGGAACACTGTCTAGATAAAGGGAGCCTTGAGAGGCAAGGAAGTCCTCCTCTTCCTGGCTCTGTTCTGCCTCAAGTGCCCTGTCCATTATTTCACGCAGCGTATGCTCCAAGAGGTGGACAAGAGGTACAGTGTCACTGATGCATGCACTGTCACTGCTCACCATCCTTGTGGCCTCCTCAAAAGGTGACAGGACAATGCATGCATCCCTGATCATGCCCCACTGGCGTGGTGAGAAAAAACCGAGCTCCCCTGACCCTGTCCTGGTGCCGTAGTTGCACAGGTACTCATTGATGGCCCTCTGCTGTGTGTGCAGCCTCTGCAGCATGGCTAACGTTGAGTTCCACCTGATGGGCATGTCACGTATAAGGCGGTTCTTGGGCAGCTTCAACTCCTTTTGGAGCTCAGCCAGCCGAGCACAGGCATTAAATGATCGGCGGAAATGCACACAGACTTTCCTGGCCTGCTTCAGGACATCCTGTAAGCCCAGGTACCTGCCCAAGAACCGCTTCACCACCAGATTAAGCACGTGAGCCACACAGGGCACATGGGTCAGTTGTCCCTGTCGGAGGGCGGAGAGGAGGTTGGTGCCATTGTCGCAAACCACCAATCCTGGCTTAAGCTGGCGTGGCGTCAACCACCTCTCGGCCTGCCCCTGCAGAGCTGACAAAATATCTGCCCCAGTGTGGCTCCTGTCCCCCAAACAAACCAGCGCAAGAACGGCATGGCGTCGTTTTGCCTGCGTACTTGCGTAGCCCCTTGAACACCTACGGAGCACTGCTGGATCTGAGGACAGAGCACTGGAAGAGGCCATGGAGGAAGAACAAGAGGAGGGGGGGGGAGGAGAGAGGTGTGTCACAACCAGTAGTAGCATTTTGGAGGCGTGGTGGCGGAACAACCTCCAACACTACTGCACCTTGTCCTGCCAGAAGAGTGACCCAATGGGCCATGAAAGACAGGTAACGTCCCTGTCCATGCCTGCTGGACCATGAGTCAGCGGTAATATGCACCTTACCGCTGACCGCCCTGTCCAGCGAGGCAAGGACATTGCTTTCCACATGCCGGTAGAGAGCCAGAATCACCTCCCGTGAGAAAAAGTGGCGTTTGGGGACCTGCCACTGAGGAACCGCACATTGTACAAACTCACGGAAGGGGGCCAAGTCTACCAACTGTAAAGGCAGCAGTTGAAGTAGCAATTTAGCCAAGCTAGCATTCAAACGCTGGGCATGTGGATGGCTGGGAGTGAACTTCTTTCGACGGTCCAGCTGCTGGGGCAGGGAAATTTGCCTGCTATAATTGGCAGGGGTGTACTGCTAGCAGAGTGCCCGGAAGCATTCGGCTGTGACACACCTAATTCTACACCTTCATTCCTCTCAGAGCAGGTTTCAGAGAGGACTGAAGGTCTAGTGGGGTTGGAGATGCCAGCTGATGAGGAGCAAGGAGAGGTCCACTTTGTTCTTTGGTGTGGGTCTTTGAGCTACGCTTGCCAACGAGCTGCATGGCAGGTCAACATATATCTGGTCAAGCATGTGGTGCCCAAGCGGCTGGTGTTTTGGCCACACGAGATATGCTTGAGACATATGTTGCAAATAGCAGCGGTGTGATCTGATGTACTTGTCTCAAAAAAGGCCCACACCAAAGAACTTTTAGAATAACGTGCAGAGGCAGCGCCCTGCACAGGTGGAGCTCTGCGGTGTGATTCAGTCGGTGTGCTGCCCCTAAGCTGGCCCCCGGAGGGCATCCTGCCTCGTTGGACATGTGCCTCTTTCTCCTCCTCCTCCTCTCTCCTAGTCAGTGCCCTCATCATCCCCTCCCTCTTCATCGCTGGAGCAAACCTGGCAGTATGCTGCAGCTTGTGGAACATGACTGCCAGATTGCTGTCCTTCTTGAGCATCCCCTCTCTCTGCACTAATGCTACTGCTTTCCTCTAGCTGAGAGTCATAATCAGAGCCTACAAAACACTGGGCATCCTCCTGGAGCATGTACCCAACACTGTGCTCAAAGAGTTCAAGGGACTCCTCAGGTGGGTCTAGGGAAGGAGTCACTGATG
The DNA here is from genome assembly GCF_037356315.1 of Lithobates pipiens. Taxonomy (NCBI): domain Eukaryota; kingdom Metazoa; phylum Chordata; class Amphibia; order Anura; family Ranidae; genus Lithobates; species Lithobates pipiens. The sequence goes on from NW_027507785.1 coordinate 181,635,421, forward strand.
ATGACATTGAAACGAGGGAAGACGATGAGTTGGCAGCTGCTTTGCTAGTACCCTGAGCCTGGTTGAGAGAGGATAAGGAGGATAAAGAGGGCTTGGTCATCCACTCTACCAAGTCTTTGGCATTATGCGGCTCAACACGTCCAGCTGCCGAAAATAAGGACAAGCGTGTACCATGGCCTCGTGCTGATGATGACGATGCACCACGTCCACGACCAGCACTGTTGTCTCTAGACACAGAGCCTGCTTGCCCTCTTTTATCGGCTCATGCCTGTCTGCCTCTCCTTGTTGGCCTTCCAGACATGGTAATGGCCCGAAGGGAGATGGGAAAACCAGAAATTGGGTAGTTTATATTGTGCTGGAGGCACACAACACCCACTAACTCCTGCAGATGCCTTTATTATAGAACAGGAATTAAAGGTGTACTGGTGTATACTGTGCTGGAGGCACACAACACCAACTAACTCCTGCAGATGGCAGATGGCTCAATTAGAGAAGAGCTATATAGGTGGATAATGGTGTATACTGCGGTCAGGGCACACAGACAACACCCACAATCTCCTACAGCTGACTGAAAGCTCAATTACAGAAGAGCAATATAGCTAGCTATATAGGTGGATATAATGGTGTATAATGCGGTCAGGGCACGCAGACAACACCCACAATCTCCTACAGCTGACTGAAAGCTCAATTACACAAGAGCAATATAGCTAGCTATATAGGTGGATATAATGGTGTATACTGCGCTCAGGGCATGCAGACAACACCCACAATCTCCTACAGCTGACTGAAAGCTCTATTACAGAAGAGCAATATAGCTAGCTATATAGGTGGATATAATGGTGTATAATGCGGTCAGGGCACGCAGACAACACCCACAATCTCCTACAACTGACTGAAAGCTCTATTACAGAAGAGCAATATAGCTAGCTATATAGGTGGATATAATGGTGTATACTGCGGTCAGGGCACGCAGACAACACCCACAATCTCCTACAACTGACTGAAAGCTCTATTACAGAAGAGCAAGAACGCTAAATCGGCCGATAACGAACTGTGTTGAAGGTACACAGAGAACACCCACTAACTCCTACAGACGCCAACACACTACACAAGGCCGCCGTGCTGGCGGCCTTATATAGTGTGGGGCGTGTACTACACAGACTGAGCTATGATTGGCCACAGGCATCCTGCCTGTGGCCAATCATGGCTCTCCTCGCTGCCGGCGCTGTGATTGGCCAAGCATGTGGGGTCACAGTGCATGCTTGGCCAATCATGAGCCATCAATGCACTGCAGCAGGCCCTCATGTGACATCAGATATGCCCTGGGGTGATAAGAAGGTAGGTAGGCAGGCAGTCTCCCAGGTGGTGTCTGGCGTGAACATCGAGAGAGGAACCGTCACCATGGTTGCAGCTGACCACTGTTCAGTAAAGGACCCGGAAGTGACGTGTGTCGGAGTAACCGAGAAATGAACCAATAAGCATCTGATGGAGGAGGAGGGATATATATAGCCCTCAGACTCCTCCTACAAATGCAGGCTAGCCTGCAAGTAGCCTTCTAACTTTAAACTGGTAGCGGCTGTAATGAATTGTCGTGTCTCGGCAATATAGATAAAACTCATTGAATAAAAGAGCATGGGTTCCCCCCAGTCCATTACCAGGACCTTTGGGTCTGGTAGGAATATTAAGAGGAACCCCGAACCAATATTAAAAAAAAAATGTCTGGGGTCCCCCTAAAATCCATACCAGGCCCTTCAGGTCTGATATGGAAATTAAGGGGAACCCTGCGCCAAATTAAAAAAATGGTGTGGGGGTCCCCCCAAAAATCCATACCAGACCCTTATCCGAGCATGCAACCTGGCAGGCTGAAGGAAAAGAGGGGGATTAGAGAGCGCCCACCTGAGGGCCTCATCCCCACAACCCTTGCCCGCTGGTTGTGGGGGTATGCGTGAGGGCTTATCGGAATATGGAAGCCCCCATTTAACAAGGGAACTCCCATATCTCAGCCCCCCATGTGACTTGGTAATGGGGTACATAGTACCCCTAGCATTTCACTAAAAAGTGTAAAAAAATGGTAAAAAAAGACAATAGACAGCTTGGGACAAGTCCTTTATTAAAAAATAAAAAAATAAAAATGTCCCTCAATGTAAATTCACGACGCCTGACTGTCCGAAAAAGAAAAAAGTCACAGACGTCCCCCCTCTGATGAAACGTCACTTCCCCGTGGCATCAGAGAGGGGCGGGGTCACCCCGGGTTTACATCACCAGGTGGCCTCGCATTTAGCTATATAAGAACTGTCACAAAGAAGAAGCATCAGTTGGTCAGTCCGTGGGAGTCTCCCATGAAGGCGAAACGGTTGCAGCTTTTCTTTTCTTTTTTGGGCCATCGGGCAGCATGAAATTACATTGCGGGACATTTTTATCTATTTTTCTTGATCATACATCACGGGACACAGGAGCTCATTACATAGTGGGTTATATAGGCACCTATATAACCCCTCCCATATGGGAGGCACCTCAGTTTTTTCGCCAGTGTCTATGGTGGTTGGCCTCGCCATCCGAAGAAACAAGGTTTTGCCTGTAAGTCCTCTCCTATTGGAAGACTGGGCTCTGGGAAAACCAGACTTGGTGTACTATTTACATAGTGGCACGAAAGTTTCTGGCAGAGTCTTTTACAAGGTCCAGGTAGGAGGTTCTTCTGAGAAAGAACCCCAAAAAAACCTGAAGGTTTGCACAACTCTGCCCGCCGTGATGGGTGAAGGCTGGAATCTGTCTGTTTTCAGCAATTCCTGTGGCAAGGACAGGTAAGGGAAGTTAATCCTATATATAATTATATTATGGATTTCTTCATTTGAGTAGTAGTATGTCTTACCTGGTTTCCACCACTAGAGGGAGTAAGAGCAGCCTGATGCATAATTACATGCCTTTCAGTACACACGCTCAGTGAAGCCTGGTTCTCCAGATGTCTCACGTCTCCACTGCAATCCCTGCCACAATATAGGTAATACAGGGGTCCCACGTAGTCTGGGGGTCCCATGCAGCTCCGATGGAAATTCCCTTTCCCCCCTGGATTACGGCGGTCCTCGTGCATGCGCGCGCGCACGTGCATGCGCGCCGAGGGCGCTCCTGGGCTAGTGGAGGAGGGGGGGAGTGTGGTTGTGAGCCGTGCACGTCAGTGTGCACGGCGCTGTACTGCGTAGGCGCCAGGCGGCAGTTTTAAAAAGGAACGAAAAAAAGGGAAAAACTGCGCTACGGAATACAAATGGTATTGAACGGAAGCTGCAATTCAAATGTACACCAAGAATACACCAAACAGAAATAGAAAAAAGAAAGAACTGCGCTAACCACGAATACCCAATGTGAGTAGGGTATGTATATGTGCCAGACCCACGATATGGGTCTTAGTATCTTAATGTCTCCAAGACCACCTCCAAAATATAATGCAAACCATATACAAATAAGTGCAATTTAAATACAAAAACAAACCATAAATGCGTGTCAAGAGTGTGAGTTCACCAAACACAATATGAGTATATCAAACTCAGTGCATATACCTCTAGAAAATAAAAAGTTAAAAAATAGAATAGAATATGAAAAAAATGTTTGCAATTTTTTTTTTTTTTTTACATAAATGAACTATCAAGAAAAAAGATTGTATTTAGAGACACTCTATATAATGTCCATATAGTCATATGTCAAAAAATAATAATAGAATGTCCATATAGTAAACAAACACCAGTGAAGTAAAGCTTCAAGTGGAGTGCAGCAGTGAAGGACAAACTTCAAACAGCTGAGTTATAAGTACACAAATTAAAATCTTCTCCAAAGATGTACTGTGCTTTTCCCAACACCGAATGAGTGAATTGGCTCCTTACCAGATCCAAGCGACCCCCCGTTACAGAGGGTCACCACAGGCGACAATAGTCAAAGGATATCCGGATAGCGATTCCTCCTCAAGCGATCCTGAATCTTTCACGCGATAGGGTTATGGCTGTTATTCCACATATCACTCCCAACTCAACGTGGTATCACATAGGGAAAAACATAGGCTCCAGATAGTGTAAAACCAAATGACTTTAATTTGCAAAAACGAACGTATACACTTACATAAAAGACTTTAAAAGCAGGTTCAAAACAGAAGCGTGCACCGGCCGGATGCACGCCAACGCAGAGACCGACCCGTCCTTCCTGGTCCAAAAAGAACGAACACGACTGGGGTGACGTCGACACGTTCGCACCGCCCTACGCGTTTCGTAATAATTTACGTCGTCCAGGGGCACGGGCGGCGTGCGACGTCACCCCTTTTATAACCATCAACTTAACCAAGCCTCGCTTTGGGTCAGCGGCCATCTTAGATATCACTTAAGCATTAGGAATCAATGACCATGGGCCAAGCCTCACTATCAATCACGAACGTCAGATGTGCGTATCCGCAGCGAACGTCCTATGATTGTAGACCATACCTCGTTTCCATACGAACGTCATATGGTCATAAACCAAGCCTCACCTCCAGGTAATAACCCTATTGGAAGAGAGACGTGGCAAATACCCTCATTTTAAAATACCCTTCCTATGTCCAGAAATAGGGCATAGTGTAGGTCAAAAAGGAGGGTAAACTAAAATAAAAAATCAATAAAATAAAGAATAATAATAAATAATAATAAAATAAAACAAAAAAATAAAATGAAGTAAAATATCGCAAATTGGTATAGAGATACACCAAAAAATTATGCGTTTCTTGATGTATTTGTATGTCCATCAGATTCAGTTAAGAACTGGGGCTACTGTAAACATGTATTTCAAATACCTTACTGACTCGCGTATTCCCCAGAGATTAGCCTAGGGCATCCCAAACAAATATCAAGGAATGCAATTAAACGTGAGTCCCCACATCTAGAGGGCCGCCAAACCCAAAGCCAGGCCTGCCATCCAAAAGGGGCCAAAAAGGAGAAAAACAAGGATATGTTCTACAATAATATGTACCAAAAAAAAAACAGCAAGAAAGAAGTACAGTAAAATGGTATTTCACAGAAACTGATACAAGAACCATGGTAGAGAAGCATTATATCAAACAGGTCACCTCAAGAGTTATTAATAAAGGCATTTACATCGGTGTCCACATTAAGGCCAAACGGAACATATGTTTTTAATTTATGGATCCAGGCCATTTCGAGCTTGGATATTTCCCTAACCAGGGACCCTCCCCTCCAGTGGGGCCTATATTTGTCTAAACCGACAAATAGGGTGCCTGATGGGTCTCTCTTATGTGTCTGGTCATAGTGTCTAGACACAGGGTGTTTATCAAACCCACGCCTGATGTTGCCTATGTGTTCGTTCAACCTGACGCGGAGTGCCCTCTTGGTCCGCCCTATATACTGGAGGCCACAAGGGCACTGTAAAAGGTAAACCACAGCCTCCGAAGAGCAAGTAATGAAAGACTCTATTTCGTATGTTCTAGAGGTGCTTGAGGATGCAATGCTAGAAATCTTAGAGCCCCTATGTGAATTCAGGGTACAGACCTGACAGTTCTTACATTTATAGTAACCAATTAGATTTTGAAAGAAACATCTATTGGCCCTAGGCGGGTCTTGTACACTGGGGGCAATCTTGTTTCCCAGTGAAGAGGCCCCTTTAAAAATTATTTGGGGTTTAACAGGTAGAATTGGGTTCAAAACATGGTCACTAGTGAGTAAGTGCCAATGTTTTTGAATCAAATTTCTTACACCGCGATGTTGGACTGAGAAAGTCGTAACAAACGGTACACCACCCTGTATGTTAGCCCTAGCACTTTGTCTGTTTGCCAGTAGTGAAGATCTATCTCTAGTCCGGGCAGTCTTCATGGTTGCATCAAGGGAAACGGGATCGTATCCCTTTTCCAGAAATCTACCTGCCAAAATCGCTGCCTGTTCATCATATTTTGCAATGTCCGAACAGTTCCGTCTGAGGCGTAAAAATTGCCCCAGGGGAACAGCTTTTAGCCAAGGTTGAAAATGGCAACTGTCGGTAGGGATGTACGAGTTCCTATCGGTGGATTTAAAATATGTGGATGTGATGAACTCATCTCCAACCCTCCTGATATTAAGATCAAGGAAATTGACCTCATCCTGGCTGGCCTCAAAGCTAAATTTGATCCCTCTATTGTTTTCATTTAAACTAGCCATGAACGACCGCAAATCTGGCTCTGTTCCTTCCCAAAGGAGGAGGACATCATTGATATACCTCGCCCACAGGACTATCTCAGACCTTCTAGGGGCATCAATGATGTCCTCCTCCCATTTGGCCATGAAAAGGTTGGCCAAGCTGGGGGCATATTTTGCCCCCATGGCCACACCCCTGTCCTGGCGATAAAATTGCTGGTCAAACCAGAAATAGTTGTGTCCGGCCGCATATTCCAGAAGTTCTATTAGGAAATCAATCTGAGGTGAAGGAAGACCCGACCCCCTCTCTAGGAATAGTCTCACTGCCTCCACTCCTAAGGAGTGGGGGATGATGGTGTATAATGAATTAACATCTGCCGTGACCAACCAAAGACCATCTCCAGGGGTGATACCGGACAAAAAATTGATTATATGTTTAGTGTCTTTGACATATGACGGGACCTTTTGGACCAAAGGTTGCAAATAGTGATCTATATACTTGCCCACCCGGGACGTGACCGAGTCAATACCACTGACTATGGGTCGTCCCGGGGGGCAAGCTTGATTCTTATGGAGCTTCGGGAGGTAGTAGATAACAGGTGTACGGGGGGCACAAGGTATCAAAAAAAGTTTTTCTTTATCATTTAGAATGCCCCTCCGATGACCTCCCTCCACAATCCTACCCAGTTCCTTCTTATACTTGTCCACTGGATCCCGATTAAGGATAGTGTATGTTTCCCTATCCTCCAAGATGCGGTACATCTCTTTCAAGTAATCGCATCGGTCTAGTACCACGATCCCCCCCCCCCCTTTGTCGGCAGGTCTAATGACCAGGGACTTGTTGTTACACAAAGTGTCTAGGCCCATCTCCAGGTCTCTACGCATTTTAATTTTCTTCACCCTGATATCCTCCAGGTCACGTAGTACCACATCCCTAAACACCTTAATATTGGGTGCAAGGGATCCTGGAGGATTAAAAAGGGACGCATTTGAAAGGTTGGAGTGTTGAAACTCCGTTATTCTCGTGGTATTCTCTCTAATGGGGTTACCCAACATATACCGTTTTATATTCAATTTGCGGACAAATTTGTGTACGTCCATATAAGTTTGAAACTTGCTCAGACATCTGGGTGGAGCAAATTTCAAACCTTTGTCGAGTAATTTAGTTTCAGAAGCCGTGAGTTCCTGTTTGCTTAGATTAAAAATTCCAGTTCCTATGGCCTCTTTCTTTTTTGTTGATTGGGCTCGCCTCCCCCCTCTAACCCCTCTCTTTGTTCGACAGACCTTTTAGCCTTTAGGATCAAATTTAGCTTTGAGGCCAGCCAGGATGAGGTCAATTTCCTTGATCTTAATATCAGGAGGGTTGGAGATGAGTTCATCACATCCACATATTTTAAATCCACCGATAGGAACTCGTACATCCCTACCGACAGTTGCCATTTTCAACCTTGGCTAAAAGCTGTTCCCCTGGGGCAATTTTTACGCCTCAGACGGAACTGTTCGGACATTGCAAAATATGATGAACAGGCAGCGATTTTGGCAGGTAGATTTCCGGAAAAGGGATACGATCCCGTTTCCCTTGATGCAACCATGAAGACTGCCCGGACTAGAGATAGATCTTCACTACTGGCAGACAGACAAAGTGCTAGGGCTAACATACAGGGTGGTGTACCGTTTGTTACGACTTTCTCAGTCCAACATCGCGGTGTAAGAAATTTGATTCAAAAACATTGGCACTTACTCACTAGTGACCATGTTTTGAACCCAATTCTACCTGTTAAACCCCAAATAATTTTTAAAGGGGCCTCTTCACTGGGAAACAAGATTGCCCCCAGTGTACAAGACCCGCCTAGGGCCAATAGATGTTTCTTTCAAAATCTAATTGGTTACTATAAATGTAAGAACTGTCAGGTCTGTACCCTGAATTCACATAGGGGCTCTAAGATTTCTAGCATTGCATCCTCAAGCACCTCTAGAACATACGAAATAGAGTCTTTTATTACTTGCTCTTCGGAGGCTGTGGTTTACCTTTTACAGTGCCCTTGTGGCCTCCAGTATATAGGGCGGACCAAGAGGGCACTCCGCGTCAGGTTGAACGAACACATAGGCAACATCAGACGTGGGTTTGATAAACACCCTGTGTCTAGACACTATGACCAGACACATAAGAGAGACCCATCAGGCACCCTATTTGTCGGTTTAGACAAATATAGGCCCCACTGGAGGGGAGGGTCCCTGGTTAGGGAAATATCCAAGCTCGAAATGGCCTGGATCCATAAATTAAAAACATATGTTCCGTTTGGCCTTAATGTGGACACCGATGTAAATGCCTTTATTAATAACTCTTGAGGTGACCTGTTTGATATAATGCTTCTCTACCATGGTTCTTGTATCAGTTTCTGTGAAATACCATTTTACTGTACTTCTTTCTTGCTGTTTTTTTTTTTTTTGGTACATATTATTGTAGAACATATCCTTGTTTTTCTCCTTTTTGGCCCCTTTTGGATGGCAGGCCTGGCTTTGGGTTTGGCGGCCCTCTAGATGTGGGGACTCACGTTTAATTGCATTCCTTGATATTTGTTTGGGATGCCCTAGGCTATTCTCTGGGGAATACGCGAGTCAGTAAGGTATTTGAAATACATGTTTACAGTAGCCCCAGTTCTTAACTGAATCTGATGGACATACAAATACATCAAGAAACGCATAATTTTTTGGTGTATCTCTATACCAATTTGCGATATTTTACTTCATTTTATTTTTTTGTTTTATTTTATTATTATTTATTATTATTCTTTATTTTATTGATTTTTTATTTTAGTTTACCCTCCTTTTTGACCTACACTATGCCCTATTTCTGGACATAGGAAGGGTATTTTAAAATGAGGGTATTTGCCACGTCTCTCTTCCAATAGGGTTATTACCTGGAGGTGAGGCTTGGTTTATGACCATATGACGTTCGTATGGAAACGAGGTATGGTCTACAATCATAGGACGTTCGCTGCGGATACGCACATCTGACGTTCGTGATTGATAGTGAGGCTTGGCCCATGGTCATTGATTCCTAATGCTTAAGTGATATCTAAGATGGCCGCTGACCCAAAGCGAGGCTTGGTTAAGTTGATGGTTATAAAAGGGGTGACGTCGCACGCCGCCCGTGCCCCTGGACGACGTAAATTATTACGAAACGCGTAGGGCGGTGCGAACGTGTCGACGTCACCCCAGTCGTGTTCGTTCTTTTTGGACCAGGAAGGACGGGTCGGTCTCTGCGTTGGCGTGCATCCGGCCGGTGCACGCTTCTGTTTTGAACCTGCTTTTAAAGTCTTTTATGTAAGTGTATACGTTCGTTTTTGCAAATTAAAGTCATTTGGTTTTACACTATCTGGAGCCTATGTTTTTCCCTATGTGATACCACGTTGAGTTGGGAGTGATATGTGGAATAACAGCCATAACCCTATCGCGTGAAAGATTCAGGATCGCTTGAGGAGGAATCGCTATCCGGATATCCTTTGACTATTGTCGCCTGTGGTGACCCTCTGTAACGGGGGGTCGCTTGGATCTGGTAAGGAGCCAATTCACTCATTCGGTGTTGGGAAAAGCACAGTACATCTTTGGAGAAGATTTTAATTTGTGTACTTATAACTCAGCTGTTTGAAGTTTGTCCTTCACTGCTGCACTCCACTTGAAGCTTTACTTCACTGGTGTTTGTTTACTATATGGACATTCTATTATTATTTTTTGACATATGACTATATGGACATTATATAGAGTGTCTCTAAATACAATCTTTTTTCTTGATAGTTCATTTATGTAAAAAAAAAAAAAAAAAAAAAAAATTGCAAACATTTTTTTCATATTCTATTCTATTTTTTAACTTTTTATTTTCTAGAGGTATATGCACTGAGTTTGATATACTCATATTGTGTTTGGTGAACTCACACTCTTGACACGCATTTATGGTTTGTTTTTGTATTTAAATTGCACTTATTTGTATATGGTTTGCATTATATTTTGGAGGTGGTCTTGGAGACATTAAGATACTAAGACCCATATCGTGGGTCTGGCACATATACATACCCTACTCACATTGGGTATTCGTGGTTAGCGCAGTTCTTTCTTTTTTCTATTTCTGTTTGGTGTATTCTTGGTGTACATTTGAATTGCAGCTTCCGTTCAATACCATTTGTATTCCGTAGCGCAGTTTTTCCCTTTTTTTCGTTCCTTTTGTATTTTCCAATTATTAATTGCTGCTTCGGTTGTTTTGGGTCATACCAATTTTGAGATCATGGATATCTTTGAATTTCGGGCAAAAAGGGTTGTAGACATAACTGGAGTCTTTGACTCTACCCCACCGTCAGTGGTCTCCGATACAAGTGGTCTTTTCTTGCGGCTTAAGAATCTGACCACATCTGAGATCCATCTCCAATGGGACATTGCCTTCCTGGAAACCTATATTAGGGAGGCAATGGTCCCTAGGAGTTTGAGGTGGAATGTCAGTCCCCAACAAGGGGAACCGGATTTAGAAGGCTGGTATAGATATTTTAATGAATCAGGGGTGAGTTTATTACGTTTTTTAGCTCAAAAAAAGAGCGAGAAAGCAGCCCGATTAGACATAGAGATTAAGGCCATCAGGGATTCCCTATTACCTCTCAGGGACAGTGAGGAGTATAGGGAATGTTCCAAGAACCTGTTGAAGGTGCTTGAAAAAGAAGAAAAAGATCAGAAAATTAAGAAAAAACGGAAATATAATAGGGATAAGGAGGATTACAACACTGGGATGGTATTCTCTTGGCAGAGGGATTTAGATTTGAAAGAGGTGGTGGAGGTCCAGATGGACACATCACAACAACTGAATTCACTGGGCGCAGTGGGAGGTAACCTCGCACAACCACCCCCGAACAACACCCAACCCAATCCCGGCACCAGCTATGGTTTTAGGAGACCTGTGAATAATCAAAAAACTCCAAACCAGACTAGGAATCAATATGCGGGAGCTCCTCAACAGAGAATCCCCAAAAAAGGCCCCAAGTTGAATGGGCCATACCCTCACCGAATACCTTTTTCTCCGAGAACAGGATGACCCAGCCATCCAGGGACCTATGGGCCCCCAGATTGGACTCAGGGTCCCTACCAAGAGAATCTCCCCTATCAGAATAGAGATGATAGGAATTATAATTACAATGTCCCCATTCAAAATCGTTTTTTTCCCCTCTCTGACTCTGAGACCCCTAGGGGATCGGGCTGAGTAGGAGGGAATTGGAGGGCGGAGCCTAGACGGCACCCTAATTCCTATATCCAGGGGAGTCCAGGATATAGACAGGGATACCAACAGCCTGCCTATGAGGGAGGGCCCCACACCAGTGGGAACAATAACCAACATTTTTTTCCCAGGGACAACAGAGGCCTGAAAAGGTCCGTCGAACAAAGAGAGGGGTTAGAGGGGGGAGGCGAGCCCAATCAACAAAAAAGAAAGAGGCCATAGGAACTGGAATTTTTAATCTAAGCAAACAGGAACTCACGGCTTCTGAAACTAAATTACTCGACAAAGGTTTGAAATTTGCTCCACCCAGATGTCTGAGCAAGTTTCAAACTTATATGGACGTACACAAATTTGTCCGCAAATTGAATATAAAACGGTATATGTTGGGTAACCCCATTAGAGAGAATACCACGAGAATAACGGAGTTTCAACACTCCAACCTTTCAAATGCGTCCCTTTTTAATCCTCCAGGATCCCTTGCACCCAATATTAAGGTGTTTAGGGATGTGGTACTACGTGACCTGGAGGATATCAGGGTGAAGAAAATTAAAATGCGTAGAGACCTGGAGATGGGCCTAGACACTTTGTGTAACAACAAGTCCCTGGTCATTAGACCTGCCGACAAAGGGGGGGGGATCGTGGTACTAGACCGATGCGATTACTTGAAAGAGATGTACCGCATCTTGGAGGATAGGGAAACATACACTATCCTTAATCGGGATCCAGTGGACAAGTATAAGAAGGAACTGGGTAGGATTGTGGAGGGAGGTCATCGGAGGGGCATTCTAAATGATAAAGAAAAACTTTTTTTGATACCTTGTGCCCCCCGTACACCTGTTATCTACTACCTCCCGAAGCTCCATAAGAATCAAGCTTGCCCCCCGGGACGACCCATAGTCAGTGGTATTGACTCGGTCACGTCCCGGGTGGGCAAGTATATAGATCACTATTTGCAACCTTTGGTCCAAAAGGTCCCGTCATATGTCAAAGACACTAAACATATAATCAATTTTTTGTCCGGTATCACCCCTGGAGATGGTCTTTGGTTGGTCACGGCAGATGTTAATTCATTATACACCATCATCCCCCACTCCTTAGGAGTGGAGGCAGTGAGACTATTCCTAGAGAGGGGGTCGGGTCTTCCTTCACCTCAGATTGATTTCCTAATAGAACTTCTGGAATATGCGGCCGGACACAACTATTTCTGGTTTGACCAGCAATTTTATCGCCAGGACAGGGGTGTGGCCATGGGGGCAAAATATGCCCCCAGCTTGGCCAACCTTTTCATGGCCAAATGGGAGGAGGACATCATTGATGCCCCTAGAAGGTCTGAGATAGTCCTGTGGGCGAGGTATATCGATGATGTCCTCCTCCTTTGGGAAGGAACAGAGCCAGATTTGCGGTCGTTCATGGCTAGTTTAAATGAAAACAATAGAGGGATCAAATTTAGCTTTGAGGCCAGCCAGGATGAGGTCAATTTCCTTGATCTTAATATCAGGAGGGTTGGAGATGAGTTCATCACATCCACATATTTTAAATCCACCGATAGGAACTCGTACATCCCTACCGACAGTTGCCATTTTCAACCTTGGCTAAAAGCTGTTCCCCTGGGGCAATTTTTACGCCTCAGACGGAACTGTTCGGACATTGCAAAATATGATGAACAGGCAGCGATTTTGGCAGGTAGATTTCTGGAAAAGGGATACGATCCCGTTTCCCTTGATGCAACCATGAAGACTGCCCGGACTAGAGATAGATCTTCACTACTGGCAGACAGACAAAGTGCTAGGGCTAACATCCAGGGTGGTGTACCGTTTGTTACGACTTTCTCAGTCCAACATCGCGGTGTAAGAAATTTGATTCAAAAACATTGGCACTTACTCACTAGTGACCATGTTTTGAACCCAATTCTACCTGTTAAACCCCAAATAATTTTTAAAGGGGCCTCTTCACTGGGAAACAAGATTGCCCCCAGTGTACAAGACCCGCCTAGGGCCAATAGATGTTTCTTTCAAAATCTAATTGGTTACTATAAATGTAAGAACTGTCAGGTCTGTACCCTGAATTCACATAGGGGCTCTAAGATTTCTAGCATTGCATCCTCAAGCACCTCTAGAACATACGAAATAGAGTCTTTCATTACTTGCTCTTCGGAGGCTGTGGTTTACCTTTTACAGTGCCCTTGTGGCCTCCAGTATATAGGGCGGACCAAGAGGGCACTCCGCGTCAGGTTGAACGAACACATAGGCAACATCAGACGTGGGTTTGATAAACACCCTGTGTCTAGACACTATGACCAGACACATAAGAGAGACCCATCAGGCACCCTATTTGTCGGTTTAGACAAATATAGGCCCCACTGGAGGGGAGGGTCCCTGGTTAGGGAAATATCCAAGCTCGAAATGGCCTGGATCCATAAATTAAAAACATATGTTCCGTTTGGCCTTAATGTGGACACCGATGTAAATGCCTTTATTAATAACTCTTGAGGTGACCTGTTTGATATAATGCTTCTCTACCATGGTTCTTGTATCAGTTTCTGTGAAATACCATTTTACTGTACTTCTTTCTTGCTGTTTTTTTTTTTTTTGGTACATATTATTGTAGAACATATCCTTGTTTTTCTCCTTTTTGGCCCCTTTTGGATGGCAGGCCTGGCTTTGGGTTTGGCGGCCCTCTAGATGTGGGGACTCACGTTTAATTGCATTCCTTGATATTTGTTTGGGATGCCCTAGGCTAATCTCTGGGGAATACGCGAGTCAGTAAGGTATTTGAAATACATGTTTACAGTAGCCCCAGTTCTTAACTGAATCTGATGGACATACAAATACATCAAGAAACGCATAATTTTTTGGTGTATCTCTATACCAATTTGTGATATTTTACTTCATTTTATTTTTTTGTTTTATTTTATTATTATTTATTATTATTCTTTATTTTATTGATTTTTTATTTTAGTTTACCCTCCTTTTTGACCTACACTATGCCCTATTTCTGGACATAGGAAGGGTATTTTAAAATGAGGGTATTTGCCACGTCTCTCTTCCAATAGGGTTATTACCTGGAAGTGAGGCTTGGTTTATGACCATATGATGTTCGTATGGAAACGAGGTATGGTCTACAATCATAGGACGTTCGCTGCGGATACGCACATCTGACGTTCGTGATTGATAGTGAGGCTTGGCCCATGGTCATTGATTCCTAATGCTTAAGTGATATCTAAGATGGCTGCTGACCCAAAGCGAGGCTTGGTTAAGTTGATGGTTATAAAAGGGGTGACGTCGCACGCCGCCCGTGCCCCTGGACGACGTAAATTATTACGAAACGCGTAGGGCGGTGCGAACGTGTCGACGTCACCCCAGTCGTGTTCGTTCTTTTTGGACCAGGAAGGACGGGTCGGTCTCTGCGTTGGCGTGCATCCGGCCGGTGCACGCTTCTGTTTTGAACCTGCTTTTAAAGTCTTTTATGTAAGTGTATACGTTCGTTTTTGCAAATTAAAGTCATTTGGTTTTACACTATCTGGAGCCTATGTTTTTCCCTATGTGATACCACGTTGAGTTGGGAGTGATATGTGGAATAACAGCCATAACCCTATCGCGTGAAAGATTCAGGATCGCTTGAGGAGGAATCGCTATCCGGATATCCTTTGACTATTGTCGCCTGTGGTGACCCTCTGTAACGGGGGGTCGCTTGGATCTGGTAAGGAGCCAATTCATAATACTTATAACTCAGCTGTTTGAAGTTTGTCCTTCACTGCTGCACTCCACTTGAAGCTTTACTTCACTGGTGTTTGTTTACTATATGGACATTCTATTATTATTTTTTGACATATGACTATATGGACATTATATAGAGTGTCTCTAAATACAATCTTTTTTCTTGATAGTTCATTTATGTAAAAAAAAAAAAAAGAATTGCAAACATTTTTTTCATATTCTATTTTTTAACTTTTTATTTTCTAGAGGTATATGCACTGAGTTTGATATACTCATATTGTGTTTGGTGAACTCACACTCTTGACACGCATTTATGGTTTGTTTTTGTATTTAAATTGCACTTATTTATATATGGTTTGCATTATATTTTGGAGGTGGTCTTGGAGACATTAAGATACTAAGACCCATATCGTGGGTCTGGCACATATACATACCCTACTCACATTGGGTATTCGTGGTTAGCGCAGTTCTTTCTTTTTTCTATGGCAGTTTTAAAAAGCCCAGAGCGTCAAGGGGCTGTAAGTGTGAGACACAGGAGCTGTGGGCAGTAAGCATCCCAAGGGATTGGATCCAGGCAAACCTAAGACACCTACTCAGCATCAGGTTGTGCAGTTTAAGCATATATATTTACTGTATTGTGAGACTTTAAGCACAACAGTGATTGCACTTTGTACTAGTACCTCTGCTTTGTAGCTTAGGACTATGTCTCCTCAAGAGGGTCTCAGGGGGAGGTAACAAGGGCACTGGTAAATCACTGCCTAGGTCCAGGAGTTCTAAAAATGCCTGTAAGTTACCATCCCCCCCTGCAAGATTGGAGCCAGCCTCACAGGATGCGTCAGTGCCCCTGTCAGGTTTTGCAGCCTCTCCTAATGTCTCAGCCCCGGTATACGTCACTGAGGACTCCCTTAGGGCTACATTGGAGGGTTTTGAAGGGAGAATCATGAATTTTATTTCTGCTTCCCTGAAAGATAGCAGGAAAAGGGGTAGATCCCCTCCCTCTGTTGAGATTCCTCTTTCAGGTGATTCTTCTGACAATGAGGAGAGATCCCTATCTTGGGACAGGGATCTTGAGCAGTCGGAGGAATCAGAGGAAGAGGAGAGAGTCCCCTCCTCCCAGGCGCTCAGAAAACAAGTGCAGTATTATACTGAATTGGTGTGTACCACATTCAGAATGCCTGCTGCTGAAGTCGCTACGTCCTCTGTTTCTTCCCTGGGAGTCAGGAAAGTCCCACAGACTGCTTTTTCCTTTCCAATTCATCCTTTAATGGATAAATTGTTGTATGAGGATTGGGGACATCCCGATAAACTGTTTGCTCCTCCTAAAAGGTTTTCTATGCATTATCCTCTGGAGGCAAGTTTCACCAAGAAATGGGGGGGGTCCCATCTGTCGATGCGGCTGTTTCTTGCGTGAATAAAAACCTGACCTGTCCGTTGGATAATGCACAGGTATTTTAAGATCCAACTGATAAGAAGCTGGAAACATTATTAAAAGCCTCCTTTTCCATGACTGGCGCTGTAGTGCAACCTAAAGTCGCAGCCGTGGGGTTGTGTCAGTTCCTCAAGGAACAGGTTAAGCAGATGCTTGGCCTCCTTCCCAGTGAGGAAGTGGAGAATTATGCAGAAATACCTCAAATTCTGTGTTTCATGATTGATGCGATTTTGGATTCTGTCCAACAAGCATCTCGTTGGTCTCTCCTGTTGGTACACATGCGAAGGGCCCTATGGCTAAAGAATTGGGCAGCTGAGCTATCATGCAAGAAGAATTTGATTGGGTTCCCGTTTAAAGGGGAACGTTTGGAGAAGAATTAGACAAATTTGTCCAAAAAAATTCAGGGGGTAAATCTACTCTCCTTCCAGTCAAAAGGAGCAAGAGTCCATCATTTAGGCATTCTCTCTCTCTCCCGAAGCATCAAGCTCTAAGCAGTGGCGACGGCCTTCTCAACCCTCCTCTACAGGAAAGGCTCAAGGCCGGGCCCAGGGGCAGAAGAAATCTTGGGGGTCGAAAGCCTGCCAAGCAGAGCCCAAAAGCTTCCCTGTGAAGGGACGCCCCCGCTCGGCCGAGTGGGGGGAAGGCTCCTGCAGTTTGCAGAAGCCTGGCGGGAAGAGATCCGGGACAAGTGGGTGATCTCTTCGGTATCTCTGGGCTACAAGCTAGAGTTTCAGGAGATTCCACCTTCTCGCTTTCTAAGGTCAAGGATCCCCAGGGACCCAGTAAAACAAAAAGCGCTATTTCTGGCCTTAGATCACTTACTATCCCAGGGGGTGATAGTAGAAGTGGACCCAAAAGAACAGGGTTCAGGGTTTTACTCAAATATTTTCACCGTTCCGAAGCCAAATGGAAGTGTCAGACCTATCCTGGATCTAAAGGATCGGTTTTTACGCATCCAGTCCTTCCAAATGCAGTCAATTCGCACTTTGGTCTCCTCCCTGCAAGGGGGAGAATTTATGGCATCAATAGACATCAAGGATGCATATCTCCATGTGCCAATTTTTCCCACACACCAAAAGTATCTAAGGTTCGCGGTAGAGCAGCGCCATTTTCAATTTGTGGCATTGCCGTTCGGGCTCGCTACGGCCCCTCGAGTCTTCACAAAGATTCTGGACCCTCTCTTGGCAAACCTAAGAGCTCAGGGTATAGCCATCATGGCTTATCTAGACGATTTGCTTCTCATGGAGAAAACAGTAGCGTTCCTGAACCACAGTGTTACCAGAACGCTAGAACACCTGGAACACCTAGGTTGGATTATAAACCTAGAAAAGTCGTCCCTACAGCCTGCTACCAGGTTGGTATACCTGGGTATGCTTATCGACACCGCTCAGGGCAAGGTGTTTCTTCCAAGGCCAAAAGCCTTGGCCATTGGGGATCTGGTGCGCCTAATTCTGGGCAGGAGATCTTCCCCCATTCGGTTGTGCATGAGACTGTTAGGGAAAATGGTCGCCTCCTTCGAGGCCATTCCATTTGCCCAGTTCCACTCAAGGCCTCTGCAAAGATGCATCCTTGCGGCTTGGAACAGGAAGCCCCAGTCCTTGGATCTTCCTATGCGTCTATCCCCAGGGACACGCAAAAGTCTCGTTTGGTGGTTATAAACCGAGAATTTGCTGGAAGGCAAAACCTTTCTTCCTCTGCCATGGAAGATTATTACGACAGATGCCAGCCTGACAGGCTGGGGAGCAGTGCTTGAGGAGACGTGCTCGCAGGGGAAATGGTCTGCGATCAAGAAGCTATTGCCCATAAATGTCTTGGAGATCCGGGCAGTTTATATGGCTCTCATAAAGTGATCTTACAGACTATGGGGTCTCCCTGTTCGGGTTCAGTCCAACAATGCCACAGCAGTGGCCTATATCAATCACCAGGGTGGTACCAGGAGTCTGGTTGCGCAAAAAGAGGTGAATCGCATACTTGTCTGGGTAGAAAAGCATGTTCCATGCCTTTCTGCAATCTTCATTCCAGGAGTGGAAAATTGGCAGGCGGATTTTCTGAGCCACCAGCAGTTGTGCCCAGGAGAATGAGCTCTGCACCCCGACGTGTTTTGGAACATATGTCGCAGGTGGGGTACTCCAGATGTAGATCTGTTTGCGTCCAGGTTCAACAGAAAACTGGACAAATTCGTGTCAAGAACAAGAGATGCACTTGCTCAGGGGTCAGATGCTCTGTCGCGGTTCCTGGAAAGAGTCAAGAGGGAGACAAAATCGGTTCTTTTGGTAGCCCCGGCTTGGCCCAGTTGACCGTGGTACACAGAGATCATGAAGTTGGCAGTAGGCAGGCCGTGGATCCTCCCTCTCAAGCCAGATCTGCTCTCACAGGGTACAATTTACCATCATGCTTTACACAGTCTGAATTTGACGGTTTGGCTGCTGAGACCCACATTCTGAGAGACCGTGGGCTTTCGGGGCCAGTCCTTTCTACTCTGGTCAATGCCAGAAAGCCAGCCTCCAGGCTTATTTACTACAAAATCTGGAGGGCATATGTTTCCTGGTGTGAACTCAGGGAATGGCATCCTAGAAAGTATGTCATTAGCAGGGTCTTGGCCTTCCTCCAGTCAGGCCTAGAAATGAATTTGGCCATAAGCACTATCATGGTGCAGATTTCGGCCTTGTCAGTGTTTTTTTCAGAAGCCACTTGCATCGCATTCCCTGGTGCGGGCTTTCATCCAGGGGGCTATGCGGATAAGGCCGCCAGTCAAACCTCCGGTATGCCCATGGGATCTGAATTTGGTTCTCTCGGCTTTGCAGGGGCAACAATTTGAACCTTTGCATCTGGCTTCATTAGTTCTTCTGACTAAAAAATTGGTTTTCTTGGTAGCCATATCCACGGCTAGAAGAGTGTCAGAACTAGCAGCTCTCTCCAGCAAAGAGCCGTATCTAATTATTCATAAGGACCGGGTGGTCATGCGTCCCAACAGGTCCTTTCTACCTAAGGTAGTTTCGGGATTCCATTTGAATCAAGATGTAATCCTACCATCCTTTTTTCCAGACCCACAGTCCGCAGAAGAAGAATCTTTGCACACTTTGGATGTGGTTAGGGCAATCAGTATCTATCTTAAAGCAACTGCTCAGATAAGGAAAACTGATTGCTTATTTATTTTGCCGGAAGGGCCAGGCGGCATCAAAGTTCACTCTCTCAAAGTGGATTAGACAGATTATTTCTCAGGCCTATAGTGTTAAAGGGAAAATCCCTCCTTTTCAAGTGAAAGCGCACTTTACTAGGGCTGCAAGTGCTTCTTGGGCAGTGCATCACCAGGCCTCCCTGGCTCAGATCTGTAAGGCTGCAACTTGGTCATCAGTCCACACATTCACCAGATTCTATCAGGTGGATGTCAGAGGGCAAGAGGGTATCGCCTTTGGGCGCAGTGTACTGCAGGCTGCAGTTTAGGTCCTCCGGTCCATGGCGGTCTATAATTATGATCTGTGTCTCCCTCCCCTCAATCTGAGCATTGCTTTGGGACATCCCACTATGTAATGAGCTCCTGTGTCCCGTGATGTATGATCAAGAAAATAGGATTTTTATATACAGCTTACCTGTAAAATCCTTTTCTTGAGAGTACATCACGGGACACAGGGCTCCCGCCCCTCTTGGGTTTTACGTGGTTTCCTATTGCTTTGCTACAAAACTGAGGTGCCTCCCATATGGAAGGGGTTATATAGGGGAGGAATTCTCCTTAATTGGGGTTAACCAGTGTCCAATCACCAGAGGTGTCTATATAACCCACTATGTAATGAGCATCTGTGTCCCGTGATGTACTCTCAAGAAAAGACTTTTACAGATAAGCTGTATATAAAAATCCTATTTTTTAATCACTTCCATACCAGGCCTATTCTGGCACTTCTTTCCTACATGTAAAAATCATCATTTTTTTGATAGAAAATTACTCAGAACCCCCAAACATTATATTTTTTTTTTTAGCAGACACCCTAGGGAATAAAATGGCGGTCACTGCAACTTTTATCTCACACGGTGATGTCCCGTGATGTACTCTCAAGAAAAGGATTTTACAGATAAGCTGTATATAAAAATCCTATTTCCTGTCGCATCATGGCAGCATACACTCTGGGGTTGTGACTCCGCCCCCACAACCTGATAGGACCACATAGCTATAAGATGAAGATACGCCCCCCGCCCCGGTATTCTCTTATTTTTCCTCACCTGTTGGGACCGCACGGATCATCACCCTCTTACCGCTTCGCCCCAGCCAGGTTCTAGCCTCTCCTGGGTGGAAGTCCTTACCGGTACAGCCTCTAAAGGAAGCTAAATGGAAGGAACCCCACTCTGGTGATCTCAGGGGTATGAATACTTTTTCTCTGCAAACAGAGCATTGCCTCTATAGCCGTTGAAAGTAAGCCTTAAACAGGCTGAAGGCATATAATAAAAAGATTGGTCTTTAAGCCTTAAACAGGCTTAGTACCTGCGGTGGTCTCCGGTTTCCTCTTCCTCCCTGGTGTCACTCTGTCTGCAACCTGACAGCATACTCTCTGCCTTCAGTATCTCTTGTCACCTTAGGTTGTCTGGTGCCTTTACCCCAGTGTTGCCTTTCTGCCATATTTTACTTCCTTTTCCTTAGCTCTCTAGTCCCACAGCAACATCACCACTCTTCCTGGTCACTCTGCCGCTTTGCACATGCTCACTGTGCACTTTGGGCAGCCTGTGTATGTCTATCTATGTCTTTTCCCTTTTCCAAGATGGCGCCGGCGGCCGCATGGCACTACTGAGCATGTGCGGGCGGGACATGACCCCAGCTCCAATTTTAAAAGGGGAAGATGCCTTTTTTAACGCAGATGTCTTTTTTTGCCTGTTTTTTGTGCTCAGCTGAATTTCATGACTGCTGCATTTCTGTTTTTTTCTACCCCAGTGTTGCCTGTCTGTTTGGTAAGTATCTCCCCTGTATTTTTCTTCTCTCTATTCCCCTCTTGTTTCTGTTATGGCTTTATCTTCCTTACCCTTTTTGCGTTACCTGTGTCTTCAGGCTTCCTCTGTTTCCCTATCCATGGAGACCACTGCTCCAGCAGATCACCACCAGCATAATAGGTAAGAGGGGAGGAGTTTGGTAAGTAGAGAAGATCGAAAAAGAGAGCAGGACGCACTAGCGCTACCTAAATGGTTAGCCCCATCAGGTCCACAAGATCATCTCGCAGAGATTCCTCGCATAGAAGAAGCCGCTCTGGCCATAGGCGGAGCTAATCGGGTGGAGGAAGTCGCTCAGGGAAAGGGAGTCGCAGAAGGAGTCGCTCCAGGTCTTGTTCAAGGCGCAGCCATTCCCGCCGAAGAAGATCCCCTGACCGGAGGCGCCATTCACCAGCACGTCACTCCCATCCTTATGAAAATACCTGCTGGGTATGCGGGGCCATAGCCCTTCCAGATATTTTGGCATGCCGCCGGTGCTTTGAAGAAGCCACCAGAGAGAAAGGGCAAGAACACAGAGAGCTCACAGAGTCTTCTGCCCCACGTGTCGCTCCTGACACGGAGTTATCTCCACGGGGTGCTTCGCTGGCTCCCCCAAGTACTTCCAGAGAGCATGATTCTCCTTCAGATGAGGAAGAACTAGAGGCTTCAGCGGGCTTTGACTTCTCCCTAATAGAGCCTTTTGTGAGGTCAGTGAAGGGGGCCATTAGCTGGGAGGAACCACAGGAGGCCCAACCCAAAAGGAGAAAATATTTCCCGAACCTGATGAGAGAACCCGAAGCCTTCCCCTTCATTGATGAGTTGGAGGAACTTATCAGAGACGAGTGGCAGAGACCCGAGAAGAAAGCAAGTCTTAACAATCGGCTTGCCAAACTATATCCTCTAAAGGAGGCTAAAATTAAATCTCTCGTGTCCCCGCCAGTGGTGGATGCATCCCTCATGCGTGTGGCCAGACACGTTACGCTCCCTATCGAGGACGCTGTGTCATTCAAGGATGTCCTGGATAGGAAGATCGATACTGATCTCAAAAGAGCTTACTTAGCAGCAGGAGGCGTATGCAGGCCAGCAGTGGTTCTTGCAGCTGTGGGTAAGGCTATTGCCAGTTGGTCAGCAAGCACAGAAAAGCTTGTATCCAAGGCGCTGATCAGGACCAGATAGTAAGGGCCCTGCAAGAACTAAGCCTTGCAGGGGATTTTGTGGCAGAGGCATCTGTGGATGCTATTAAGTCCGCATCCAGGGCTATATTGTCCTTGGTAATGGCCAGACGGGCTCTCTGGCTCAAACCCTGGGCGGCAGATCCTGCTTCCAAGTCCAATTGGTGCTGCATCCCGTATGATGGTGAGAACCTTTTTGGCGCAAAATTGGACTCTGCTATTTCTAAGGTCACTGCCGGAAAATCCGGGCTTATCCCCTCGGATAGAAAGCCAAAGCTTCAGAGGCCTCCTCCCTTTAAGCGTAACCTCCCGGACAGGTACAGGGATGCCAAGTCCTACAGGCCTGGTAGGGAGTACAGAAGGAACTGGAAGGCCCCTCAAACGTCCTTCCTGACGTCCCAGAAGCCCAGGACCCCAGCATCTACTGACCAGAAGTCCTGTTGAAGGTGCGTCCGCCCAGCCAGCAGTGGTGGGGGCCAGACTCTCAAAGTTCACGCTGGTCTGGGGGGAAACAATAAGCGTTAACCACCGTTCGCGTCGGGCACAGATGGTCATTCAGGTGACTTCCCCCGGGGGACCATTTTTGCCCAACAAACCTCCCGTCATCCCGGCAAAAGAGGTTAGCCCTGGGGGCGTGGCTTGGCGCCGAACGTAGATGGCCGCCTGATCCTCTTGCTCTGTCCATCGGAGGTCTTGCCGCCTGCCTAACGGAGCGTACATCGCCGCTATTATGGGGAAACTGAAGGGAAAGTCCCCGCGACCGCGATCCCGCTCCCCGAGGGGAGCGGATCAGCCGAACGAGCCGCACGAGCGCATCATTCCGGAAATTTTCCGGGCCCGATCACGCGAGGCCGCGGCTTCGCCTCGGGCCTACTCGAGACACCGCTCCTCCAGCCTGAGCCCGTCACATAGGAGAGAAGCTTCTCCCACAGAGAGCCCCGCTGCTGCCCGCCCGCTGAACATGCAGGATCTGAGAGATGTGGCGGCAGATATAAAGAACTCCCTGACAGCAGTGATAACCGACCTCAGGAGGGACATACAAACACTACATGTGAGGATAGAGGAGCTGGAAGACACAACAGTCCGCCATGACACCTCCATGCAGCAGCTACAACATGCCTCACAAGCCCACAGCAGCCAACTCAGGGATATCCACAGACACGTGGAAGATTTGGACAACCGCGGACGTCGCCATAATCTGCGGGTAAGAGGCATCCCCGAAACTGTTGATCAAGCCCACTTATCCCAAGTGACGGTACAGATTTTTAACGATTTGTTGGGAAGACCCCCTGAATCCCCTATTGAATGGGAAAGACTGCACAGAGCACTTAAACCCAGAGGGAGAGACACGGACCCCCCCAGAGACGTGATCTGCTGCCTGTCAAGCTTTCGACTGAAGGAAGACATTCTGCGCAGAGCAAGAGAACGCCATAACCTGAACTACCAGGGGGCAGAGATTAAAATATTCCAAGACCTCTCCCCCATAACCCTTCAAAACAGGAGAGATCTCCGCCCACTTTTAGATGTCCTCCGCCACAAAGGGATCCAATACCGCTGGAAGTTCCCCTTCTGCTTATCGGCCTCTTCGGCAGGGCGCATAGCTAATCTGAGAGTCCCGGAGGACCTCAGGGAATTCTGCAGTACTCTACAAATCCCTCTCGTGGACCTTCCAGACTGGTACAGAGCCTACCGCAACCCGCCATTGCCGAGAACCAACTCTATGGAAGCTATTCCAGTCCGGGACGACTTCCACATCCGGAGACGCAAATCACTCTCCCCCAGGCCGCTGAATCGAAGGGACCCGAGAGATGGAGACCGCCAGAGCCCGACCGCTTCCCCGGCCCACAGGAGAGCGCGGCCAGATAGGCCTTGAGGTTCCGGTCCTCTTTCCTCCACACATATTCAGCCTCACCTTGCCCCAGAACTGCCATTTTTTCCTTTTTTCTTCTCTTTTTTTTTTCTGGTTTTAACATCCTCTATGCTCAGTCTCTTGTCCTGACTGTTGGGAACCTCCTCATAAACCTGCTCTTTTCTCCAGTTTCTTCACATACCAGCACACCCCTTGTACTACATGGATCTGATTTCTCTGACATTTCACATACGCTTCTATGCTTGATTTTCTCCTTAGGGACCAGTGATCAGTCGTTGGATGGATAGATTTTCTGATGCGGACCTTCACTGTAGGAGGGCGGAGGGGTGGGGGGTTATTACAACCTTCTGCTTTTAAGGTAACTGTCCTCTGAGGACCTCGGCCGGACACGGTACGTCCCATATGCACACAGACATGGATTCCTCAAGCAGGTTGGGATACATTCTTCCCTCTCTCCGTCACCCTCTGTGTTTCTGAACACCAACACATCCTTATTCTTCTTCTCCTGCTCATGAACGCTTTTCTCATGCTCGTACGCTCTGAATGGTTACGCTAAGATACAGGGTGGTGGGAGGGGGGGATGTGGTCGCTCTCAAGATATTTTAGACACCTCATCTGGTTTATGCGATTTAACATGTTGCCAATGTTCTCTGTTATCTCGTTCTTTACAGTAATCTCTCTGCACGTTGGAGTTATTTTCCAGTAAGAATAGCCAGGCATGATAGGGTTGCATCCCCCTGCCTACCACAAGACCCAATATAGTTATAATCCTTAAGGAGTTTGACTCTTTGGTTTGCTTTGAGAAGCTATCACCTTAAGTTCTCCCGAATTAAGTGAGAGACTCCCCACTCATTCCACTCTGCTCGCGGGGGACTGGTCGCTCTACCTTACAAACAGACACCAGATTAAGAGACACTGCCCCATTGATATGGTTCTATAGGGTCACAGCGGAGACTCATGACGCTTCCACCTTACAACCATTACCAGTTCTCATTCATACCATATAGTCTCCTGTTCCCATCTACCCTAGTTCCTGCTTGTATTAGACTTATCCGAATTACCAGTTGATGAACCCGGGTATAAGGTCTAGCCTTTCAAACATTCTTTAGTCCTCTACTAAACCGCAAGACTGGTACTCTTCTTTCCCCCAACAAGGGTGTTTCACGACATCTCGTGAGACCCGGCAGTCAGGACAGCTTTAGTTTTATTGTTTATCACAGTTTTACGATGTTTACAATTGATGAGGGGCTATACCTACAGTAACACACTGCCTTTTGATGTCCCCCTGAGGGTATACTCTCTGTGTCTTATTGTTAAGTTTGATGGTTTATCATATCATATTTGTTCTTATTCATGCTGGGATACATATGTAGGACTTTGTCCTCTGCACTGTGATCTAATGTCCCTAACCTTTCTCCTTTCCTCCCGCACCATAGAAATTAGGCACCTGCTCCAACATCTAAAGCCTTTAACCTTGACCTCCCATGGACCAGAAGCACCACTGACTGATACTCGGACGCCTTTCACCCCCCCACACAACGGGAAAGTTGATACCCCCGTTGACCCATACCGGACGCAACCCACTGTGACAGGGTAAAGTAGCTGGACTACTCCCGCCCCCGGTAAGTTCCCTACCCCACACGCTATCCCCACCTTATTGACCCTTATCCCACTTCCTTTACCCTAGCCCCTGGTAGCTCTCCTACCCCTATCTCCCTTCCCCCTTTCTTCCTACTCCAGGGCCTCGCCTTCTCGGTCCCTTGTCGCCCACCTAACCGTAACACATTCGGGGTCCGCATTCTACCCCCGACAAAGCCTGTTGGGAATTGCCACTCGACAACAAGGTGTACTGAAGACTTTTTCGCACACCTACCCGGAACTTGATCACTATGTCTTCCGCAAACCCCACCATGCCTTTGGCCACAGTTAAGATAATCTCACAAAATGTTAAAGGCCTAAACATCCCTGAAAAACGTAGCCAAGTCTTGGAATTGATGGCCAAACTGAGGGCGGACATAGTATTTCTACAAGAAACTCACTTCCATGCAAAAAGCATACCGAACTTTTCGAACCGCCTATACACGACGGCTTTTCATGCACCTAACCCTATAGCTAAAACGAAAGGGGTCTCGATCCTATTGTCAAAAAATGTACAATAGATAAAATAATAAAAATAGTGTAGCGCTTCAATAATGAGTGTAATCAACACAAATTATATAAAAATAGTAATAGCAAAACAGAAATCGCACAGAACCAAATGCCTAGAAATAAAAGTCCAACTTAAGGCACTTGAGTGCCTTAAGTTGGACTTTTATTTCTAGGCATTTGGTTCTGTGCGATTTCTGTTTTGCTATTACTATTTTTATATAATTTGTGTTGATTACACTCATTATTGAAGCGCTACACTATTTTTATTATTTTATCTGTTGAACTTTGTTTGTTTTTGGTGTTGGCTGCTGTTGTGGCCGTTGTGGCCATCTTTTCACAAACTATAGCGCAGTGTTTTCCCTTTTTATAAAAAATGTACAATGGCATACCATCGACACCCTCATAGATCCAGACGGACGCTTTTTGTTTCTGAAAGGTACCATCCACAATAGAGTGGTTACTTTAGCCAACGTGTATAGCCCTAACAAAGCTCAGGTCAGCTTTGTCCGATCAGTCGTCTCTGCCCTGATAGGTTTCCAATCTGGAATCCTTCTATTAGGAGGAGATTTTAATGTTCCGCTTCAACCCATCCTAGACTCATCGTCCGGATCCTCAGTTTTGCCGTATAGAGCGCTCAGACAAATTAAACTGCAATTACAAGATCTCCTACTACACGACACCTGGCGCACTCTACACCCTACCGACAAGGACTACACTTTCTTTTCGGCCCCCCACAATAAGTACTCTAGGATTGACTACCTATTCCTCTCGCAGAAAGACCTTCCCCTCATGACATCAGCTACAATTGAGCCGCTACTCTTAGCAGATCACCACCCTATAACTCTCACTTTAATGTTCCCGGAACTAAGCTCAACCGCCAAAACATGGAGGCTTGATTCCTCCCTTCTCACTTCAGAAGGAGATATAGCAGACATAAGGGACCACATAACTGAATATTTCCGAGATAATGCCAACCCGGAGACTTCTCCCATTACCTTATGGGAAGCGCACAAATGTGTAATTCGTGGTAAACTCATCCACCTAAAAGCAACCCGGAAGAAAGCACAACAGGCCATACTCAACGACCTGACCACCAAAATTCGGACATTAGAAAGAGCCCACAAACACTCGCTGGCCCAAAGCACATACCTAGAACTTACACAAGCCAGAAAATCACTCTTAGACATTCTCAAAAGCAGGACCCAACGCAAATTTACCCTAACCCACAAACTCTTTTATGAACAAGGAAACAAATGTGGGAAATTTTTAGCAAGAGCGCTCCAGAACAAAAAGGCCGCTACCAGCGTACACACCATTAAAGACCCTAGCGGTAAAGCTTACTCAACCACACCCGACATAGCCGCACAATTCGTGCAATACTTCAAAGATCTATACAATCTCCCCCAACAAACTGACACCCCTTCAAGCACTTTTGGTAGACAGACGCTCATTACAGACTTTCTTAACAAATATAGCCCCAATCCCATCCCGAGAGAAGAGGCTCGGGATCTAGACAACCCCCTTTCCGAAGCTGAATTCAAATCGGCCATTAAACAATTAAAACCAGGCAAAAGTCCAGGCCCAGACGGCTTCTCAGCGCCATATTTTAAAACCTTCACAGACCTCCTCGAGACCCCATTCCTTAAGGCCTTTAATTCCCTTACTCCATCCTCTACGCCCTTTCACAGGTTACTAGAAGCCCATATCACGGTCATACCGAAAGAGAACAAAGACATCACCTCTGTTACGAACTATAGACCGATCTCACTACTCAATGTAGACCTCAAAATATTTGCCAAAATTTTAGCGAACCGCTTATTGCCCTTTTTACCTTCGGCTATACGGAAAGATCAGGTTGGTTTTGTCCCTGGCAGGGAAGCCAGGGACAACACCATCAAAGCGATTAATCTACACCATTTGCTTACCACCCAAAACCGTAAGGGTTTTTTTCTGTCACTGGATGCGGAGAAGGCATTTGACAGGCTGGCCTGGGACTATTTAGAAGCAGTTCTGCACCATTTGGGAATACCAAATGGTATGCTCAATCTTATCATGTCCTTATATGCCAATCCTACGGCTAGGGTCAGGGTAAACGGCCACCTGTCAGATGCCTTCCCCATCCGCCACGGTACGAGACAGGGTTGCCCCCTGTCCCCCCTCCTTTTTGTCTTGACCCTGGAACCCTTCCTTCAATGCATACGGTCCAATGCTAACATCAAAGGGATACCAGTAAATGATGACACATATAAGTTAGCGGCATTTGCCGACGATGTCCTACTATTCCTGACCGAACCACTGACATCAATCCCCTCGCTACTGAAAGACTTCGACCTATTCCGGCGCATCTCTAACCTTAAGATCAATTTCTCTAAATCCCATGCCCTCAACATATCTCTACCCGAGGATATAGTTGCCCAATGCCAGCACAACTTCCCTTTTGTTTGGAAAAAAGATTCCATTACCTACCTAGGGACCCAACTCACTGCCCAACTGTCTGATCTGTACGCCAAAAATTTTGCCCCTTTGGTCCACGCCATCTCTGAAGACTTGCGAAGGTGGGATAAACCACATTTTTCTTGGTTTGGCCGTGCGGCCATTCTAAAAATGAATGTACTTCCACGTATACTATATCTTTTACAAGCGCTCCCCATTAAACTCCCAAAAACTTTTTTTCAGACGCTCCGACATTTATCCCTAAAATTTCTCTGGAAACACAAACGGCCAAGGATCAGCTTTACCCAGCTTTCCAGACCCAAGGCTAAGGGGGGAATCGACCTCCCCGATGTTCAAAATTATTACAGGGCTTGCCACCTTGGTAGGATCGCAGATTGGACACTACACAAAGGAAGCAAGGACTGGGTCTCCTTAGAAAATTCCTTCTCAGACTTACCGCTGAATTCCATACCATGGATCCCAGTCTCCCTTACCCCTCACTCTCTAAAGAAGCATCCTCTCATCGGAGCAACCCTTTGCTGTTTCAGAGAGGCCTGCAGGAGATTCCAGGTTTCCACTAACCCAGGTCCTCTCACACCTATCCGCCTTAACCCGGCGTTTGTCCCGGGGATGTTCGGTAACTTTCTCAAACGTACATGGTCCCATGACACAGTTATTGTCCGCCACTTCTTTCATTCTGGTAGGCTCCTGGAACGCACCGCGCTTCCCACCCTTCCAAACAGCTCTCCTATCCCATGCTGGACCTACTTCCAGATTCGACATTTTCTCTACACAAACAACAAGACAGAGTGCCTTTCACGGGACCTTACCCCGTTCGAAACCTTATGCTCCCAATCCTCACCACAACAACACCTAATCTCAAACATTCACTCAATGCTGTTCTCATCTACCTCTCCTAAAGAAGGGAGGGCATGTCAAGCTTGGGAAAGAGACCTTCAGCTTGACCTGTCTGGTGCAGAATGGGAACGAATTTTCACGATAGCTCACAAAGGTTCCCTTAACGTCGGTATACAAGAAAACAACTACAAAACACTCACTAGATGGTATCGCACACCAGAGCTTCTACACAAATTCAAACCCGACACGTCGGACAAATGTTGGAGGTGCTCAGACGATAAAGGTACTCTTCTTCACATTTGGTGGTCGTGCCCATCAATACAGACCTTCTGGACACTGGTCTGTGACATTATTACTCAGATAACTACATATCCGGTAGAGCTTACACCAGCTCGGCTTATTCTTCACCACGCCTCTATCTCAACCCACTCCTATACAAGGTCCCTGGGGATCCATATGATAAACGCTGCCAAATTATGTATAGCAACCCACTGGGGTACGTCCCATACCCCTACGGTGGCTGAATGGCTTACACGCGTGGGAAGAATAGCCGAAATGGAAGAGCTGATCCACATAGCCCGAGACTCTCCATCTAAATTTGTGCAGACGTGGGCTTGCTGGTCTCACTTTCGAACTACGGCAAGATACTCCTCCCTGATGAGCCTTACTACCCCTAATGGTTCTGATGAACGATAAGTAGTAACACAATTAGTAACATTGTTATATTTGACTTTTCCCTGATAGACTATATTCCGGCTCTAACATTGAGAACCTCGAAACACCTTTTACAAGGCCCCAGAGGGAACTCCTGCAGGACGGGGGTCCCCGAGGGACACCTTCCCCTGATGTGGGGGGGGGCCGAGAAGGTGATGCCTCTGGACTACTCCCGCCCTCCCACCCTCCCACCCTCCCACCCTCCCCTACCTTCCCTACCTCCCCTACCCCTGCTAGTCACCTGAACCTCCCCAACACCTCTTCCCTCGTCACTATCCCTAGTATACCCACCCCTCCCCCCTCGTAGATGACCGACCCCCCCCTCCCCCCAAGACTGACCCACCTTGAATGACCGATATATCTCCTTATCACTCGAACCTGTCAATGACAGGTGACAACATTCTCATGCTCAGGACCTCAGATCTCAGATGCAGCGAACCAGCTCACAGGCATTGCAGGTCAGCTTCCGCCGAATAAGGGTGATTGATCCTCCTTCCCTTACTGTGGAAGACAGGGCCCGCAACCACACGTATTCTGCTTTGTAGTAAACACCATTGTTCAGCGGAGTTACAGCCAGTTGCTGGAATATTGTTAAAACCTGCTTGTAACACATGCTCAATCAGATTTATCCTGTATTAGAGTATGATTACACACGTCACCGGTTCATTTATTGTATACTGTACATTTCTGTATCGGTTTTGCCTCTTTGTTGTTTTTATCTCGAAAATCTCTAATAAAAAATTTTCATGGAAAAAAAAAAAAAAGAGGTTAGCCCTGACCCGATACGTTCAGGATCTGCTCCAAAAGGAAGCAATTACCGAGGTGCCCCTATCCCAAAGAGGTCTGGGGTTCTATTCCCCTCTATTTCTAGTAAAAAATAAATCAGGGGACCTACGTCCGGTCCTGGATCTAAACGTAAACCGCTCTATCCAGGTAGAAGCATTCAAAATGGAGAGCCTACAGTCTATCCTCCAGGCCATAAATCTGGGGGACTGGATGCTCTCCATAGATCTACAGGGCGCCTACCTCCATATCCCTATCCATTCAGAACTCCAAAGTTCCTCAGTTTTTCACTAAACCACAGACACTTTCAGTTCTGAAGTATTCTGTTTGGAATTTCTGCGGCTCCCAGGACCTTTACAAAGGTCCTTCTTCCCGTTATCGCGCATCTGAGGGAGAGGGGGCTGCGAGTCCACCATTATCTGGACGATATTCTCCTCCTCTCAGACAGCCGGGAGTCGCTGTTACAGCATCGAAAGATCCTCGTCTCCACTCTGCAGAATCTGGGATGGCTCATAAACTGGGGGAAGAGCCAGACTCGGCCCACCCAGAGAATGATCTTCTTAGGAGCCCAGTTGAATACAGTGCAGCTGCCTCTGGAGAAGTCTTCCCTGTTGGTCCGGAAGGTGAAGAAGGCCATTCTAGCAAGATCCCTATCGGCCAGAGTATGCCTCAGCCTTCTAGGCTCCCTATCAGCGACAATTCCTATGGTCCGTTGGGCTCAGTGGCACACCAGACCTCTGCAGAACTCCTTCCTACATCAGTGGGATGGTTCATCCATGACCCAGACGATCCGGATCTCGGAGACAGTCAGGCGCTCATTGCGTTGTGGTCCCCACAACTTAAACAATTGCAAACACATAGTCATCCCTCCTCAGGAGGTAGTGACCACGGATGCCAGTCTAGAAGGTTTGGGAGCCCACTACCAGTCCCATGCAGCGCAGGGCCGTTGGCCTTTCGAAGTACGGGACTCGGTATCGAACGTGCTGGAGATGAGGGCGGCCCTCCAGGCTTTCCTGGCCTTCAGCTCCCTTTTAAGGGGGAAGCAGGTCCTCTTAAGGATGGACAACAAGGTTGCTGTTGCCTACATAAACAGACAGGGGGGGACCAGGAGTCCCTCCATGATGCGGGAAGTTCTCCCTGTGATTGAATGGGCACAGTTGAACCTGTCAGACCTGAGGGCGACTTACATCCAGGGGTTCGAGAACATCTTAGCCGACACGCTCAGCAGGGAGTTCGCCTTCAACAAGGAGTGGTCCCTGAGCCCTCAGGCCTTCTCCCTCATCTGCCAGACCTGGGGTCAACCAGACATAGACCTTGCTGCGACTCCGGCAAACTCCAAATGCCGAAGGTTCCTGTCGAGGTTTCCCTTTCACTTAGCGGAGGGGACAGATTGCCTCCAGCATCCCTGGAACTTCCATCTCGGGTATATCTGCCCTCTGACTCCCCTGATGCGAGATTTCTCTTAAGGCTCAAGAGATCAACGGCATTGGTGATAGCGGTGATTCCTTTTTGGCCCAGGAGGCCATGGTTCACCACCCTCCTACAACTGAGCACGGCAGACCCTCTTGCTCTTCCCTGTCAGCCGACTTGCTCTCCCAGGGCCAGCTACTACATCCAGATTCGGGGAAGCTGTACTTGATGGCTTGGGGGCTGAGAGGGCTAGGTATCTATGTCAGGGCTGCTCCCAGAAGGTAGCTGATACCCTGCTCCAGGCCAGAAAACCTACCACCAACTGCACCTACCGCAGGGTCTGGGAGAAGTTTGTTGCCTTCTCTCAGGACCTTGGCCGGGATCTGTCCTCCCTTTCGGCTCCTCTGATCCTAGAGTTCCTGCAATCAGGCTTAGACAAAGGTCTTAGCTCTGGTGCTCTGAAAGTTCAGGTGTCAGCTCTATCCGCCCTGACAGGGGTTAAATGGGCTCACGATCCCCTTGTTATGCAATTTCAGAAGGCCTGTCTTAAACTAAGACCACCTAGGAAGCCTTCCTTTCCAACATGGGACCCATCAGTCATCTTAGAGGTACTATCCAAAGAACCCTGTTTTCCGCTGGAAAACATCTCCCTCTGGCACCTGACACTAAAAGTCACCTTTCCTGGTCGCAATCACATCAGCGAAGAGAGTTTCAGAGATGCAAGCATTACTGATTAAGGAGCCGTATCTGATCATTCATCCGGACAGGGTAGTTCTAAGGCCCTTGGATCACTTTATCCCAAAGGTGGCATCCTCTTTTCACTTCAACCAGGAAATCAACTTGCCAGCTCTTAACACAGACCAGGGTGACCCTCATCCTCTGGATGTAAGGGGCAAAATCATAAAATATCTTTCCCTGTCAAAATCCTTTAAAAGATCGGAGAACCTCTTCATCATTCCCTATGGCCTTAGGAGAGGTCAAGCAGCTTCGGCCCGAACCATTGCCTCCTGGTTGGTGAAGGCCTACTTGCTGAGTGAGTCGCAAATTCCTGAAGACCTTAGGGCTCATTCCACCAGAGCAGTGGCCACCTCCTGGGCAGCGTATTGTAGGGTCTCAGTGGAAACCATCTGCAGAGCGGCCACTTGGTCCTCCAGGAACACCTTTATCTCTCACTACAAGGTGGACTCAGCTCAGCTATCAACAGTAGAATTGGGAAAGTCCATTATTCAAGCCAACTCTGCTATTCCTTGCTAATAAACGTTTACCTTTGCATCTCCCACCCAGTCTGCGAGTTAATCCCCAGAGTGTATGCTGCCATGATGCGACAGGAAAATGGAAAATTGTATACTTACCTTTCCGTAATTTTCCTTTCCTGTCGCATCTTCATGGCAGCATACAATATCCCACCCACAAAGGTGATTCATATATACAGAGAATACCAGGGCGGGGGGCGTATCTTCATCTTATAGCTATGTGGTCCTATCAGGTTGTGGGGGCGGAGTCACAACCCCAGAGTGTATGCTGCCATGAAGATGCGACAGGAAAGGAAAATTACGGAAAGGTAAGTATACAATTTTCCATTTTTTTAATCACTTCCATACCAGGCCTATTCTGGCACTTCTTTCCTACATGTAAAAATCATAATTTTTTTGATAGAAAATTACTCAGAACCACCAAACATTATATATTTTTTTTTAGCAGACACCCTAGGGAATAAAATGGCGGTCACTGCAACTTTTATCTCACACGGTATTTGCACAAAAATGTTCAGATGCTTTTTTTGGAAAAAAAGAGTTTCATGATTTAAAAAAATAACAAAATAGTAAAGTTAGCCCAATTTTTTTATCATGTGAAAGATGATGTTACGCCGACTAAATAGATACCCAACATGTTACGCTTTAAAATTGCGAACACTCATGGAATGACACCAAACTTCGGTACTTAAAAATCTCCATAGGCGACGCTTACATTTTTTTTACAGGTTACATGTTTAGAGTTACAGAGGAGGTCCCATGCTAGAATTGTTGCTCGTACTCTAACACATCAGAATGTATGGCACAGTGGTGTAGTGGTTAGCACTCTCACCTAGCAGTAAAAAGGGTCGCTGTTTCGAATCCAAACCACGACACTACCAGCCTGGAGTTTGCATGTTCTCCCTGTGCCTGCGTAGGTTTCCTCCGGGTACTCCTGTTTCCTCCCACACTCCAAACACATGCAGGTAGGTTAATTGGCTTCTGTCCAAAAAATTGGCCCTAGTATATGAATGGGGACTTTGGATTGTGGGCTTCTTAACCACTTTAGCCCCGGACCAATTAACAGCCTAAGGACCAGAGGTCTTTTTACAATTTCGCACTGCACTGCTTTAACTGGTAATTGCATGGTCATGCAATGGTGTACCCAAACGAAATTTGCGTCCTTTTCTTCCCACAAATAGAGCTTTCTTTTGGTGGTATTTGATTGCCTCTGCAATTTTTATTTTTTGCGATATAAATGGAAAAAGACCGAAAATTTGGAAAAAAAATTATATTTTCTACTTTTTGTTATAAGAAAAATCGAATAAACTCAATTTTAGTCATACATTTAGGGCAAAATGTATTCAGCCACATGTCTTTAGTAAAAAAAATGTCAATAAGCGTATATTTTTTGGTTTGCGCAAAAGTTATAGCGTCTACAAACTAGAGTAAATTTTCTGGAATTTACACAGCTTTTAATTTATGACTGCCTATCTCATTTCTTGAGGTGCTAAAATGGCAGGGCAGTACAAACCCCCCCCCCAAATGACCCCATTTTGGAAAGTAGACACCCCAAGGAAATTGCTGAGAGGCATGTTGAGCCCATTGAATATTTTTTTTTTTGTCCCAAGTGATTGAATAATGACACAAAAAAAAAAAAAAAGAGTTTACAAAAAGTTGTCACTAAATGATATATTGCTAACACATGCCATAGTTATATGTGGAATTGCACCCCAAAATATATTTTGCTGCTTCTCCTGAGTATGGGGATACCACATATGTGGGACTTTTTGGGAGTCTAGCCGCGTACGGCACCCCGAAAACCAATCACTGCCTTCAGGATTTCTAAGGGTGCAAATTTTAGATTTCACTCCTCACTACCTATCACAGTTTCGAAGGCCATAAAATGCCAAAATAACACAACCCCCCCCCCCAAATGACCCCATTTTGGAAAGTAGACACCCCAAGCTATTTACTGAGAGGCATGTTGAGTCCATGAAATATTTTATATTTTGACACAAGTTGCAGGAATATTAAAAAAAATTTTTTTTTGCACAAAGTTGTCACTAAAGGATATATTGCTCACACATGCTATGGGCATAAGTCAAATTACACCCCAAAATAAATTCTGCTGCTTCTCCCGAGTACAGAGATACCACATGTGGGGGACTTTTTGGGAGCCTAGCCACGTACTGGACCCCGAAACCCAAG
The DNA here is from genome assembly GCF_037356315.1 of Lithobates pipiens. Taxonomy (NCBI): domain Eukaryota; kingdom Metazoa; phylum Chordata; class Amphibia; order Anura; family Ranidae; genus Lithobates; species Lithobates pipiens. The sequence goes on from NW_027507785.1 coordinate 181,671,738, forward strand.
CACTGCATTCCGGATTTAAATATAAAACGCTACCAAAAAAACTGTTAGCGATCGCAGGGATCAGGCCTGACTCTGTGATCGTTGTAGTTATGTGTTTAGTGTTTTGTAAGTGACAGTGATCAATCGATACTGCACTTGGGTGGGCTGGGCGGGGCTGGGCGGAGGGGCAAAACGCAAAACGCAGGTGCTAGCAGGTATCTGGGCTGATCCCGCTAACAATGCGTTTTTTTGGAACCTAAACTGCTAGTATAGATCTGATCAGATCAGATATTGATCTGTTCAGATTCTATACCACTACGGGAGGTGTATGCTTTGCACATGGGTGTTAGCGGTACTGGCACTAACCTAGCGCTGCCTGGGGCGACGCAGACCCTGACCCTAAAACCTAATTGATATCACACTAGCGACACTAATGCAGCGATCAGAAAAACGATTGCTTAGTGACACTGGCAAAAGGGGGTGAAAGGGTTAACTAGGGGCAATCAGGGGGTTAAAAACATTATTGGGTAGTATATCGGGGTACCTAGCGTTATAAAAACCTGGTGGTTAAGTGGTTAAGGGTAGGGACCAATGTGAGTGTGCAATGTACAGGAATAGGGGTAGACACTCACTCAGGATGGACTGGTGTCTTTATTCAACCTTACTAACTATGAAACATGCAGCGATATCTCCCATGTGTGATTTTAACAGCGTTTACATATGTGGGCGGGACTTAGGTATGTGTTCACTTCTGATCACAAGCTACCAGGGACGGGGGCATTTTAAATTATTTTTTACTTTATTTTTTTATTTTTACACTTTCTTTTACAATTTTTTTTTGATCACTTTTATTCCTATGACAAGGAATGTAAACATTCCTTGTAATAGGAATTGTTTGTGACAGGTCCTCTTTATGGAGAGATGCGGGGTCAGTAAGACCCCACATCTCTCGCCCAGGCTGGAAAGCATGAAATCTGGAAAAAATCCACAAACTCATGCTTACCAGCTGCGATTGCGGCTTTGTTTACATCCGTGGCCCAGAAGGTGGAATCATAACATCGCACTTGGGCCTCCGACGGTCATAGAGATGACTGGTGACCATTTAGTCACTGAAAATCTCTATGGTCGTCATCCAGCAGTAGCTGATTCTTTCTCTGGGGTCCCCGATGGCACAGGAGAGACCGGAGAAGCACCAGATGGCGGTGGGAGGGGGGATGTCCCCTCCCGTCGCCTGTAGGAATGATCAAGTTGGGGAACCACCACTATGATCATTCTTATGGTGCACAGAATCGCAGGCTAAAAGTAAGGATATCTGAATGATGCCTATAGCTGCAGGCATCATTCAGATATTCACACTGAAATTCAAAGACATCATATGACGTCTTTGGACGGGAAGTGTTTAATAAAGGACTTGTCCCAAGCTGTCTCTTGTAATTTTTACCATTTTTTACACTCTTTTGGTGAAATGGTAGGGGTACAATGTACCCCATTACCAATTCACATAGACGGGGGGCCGGGATCTTGGGGTCCCCTTGTTAAAGGGGGCTTCCAGATTCCAATAAGCCCCCCACCGGCATACCCCCACAACCACTGGGCAAGGGTTGTGGGGATGAGGCCCTTGTCCCCAACAACATGGGGACAAGGTGCTTTGGGGTCAGACCCCAACGCACCCTCCCCATGTTGTGTGCATGTGGCCTGGTATGCTTCTACTTCTTCTACTTACACAATACTGGTAGCAGAATTTCTATTTCCTGATTTCCTTAACTATCATTATACAATATATATAAAGTTCCAATGAACAAATACAAACCTATTGATTTCACATAAAACCATTCTTTAATCTCTAATGCATTCTATTCCAGCTATATGTGCAAATTAATAACTAAGATCTATCTTTTTCTTTTTTTTTTCTCTCTCTCTCATCCCTTCTGGTCATATTATATATAAATGCTCTGGTTTGTATTCATTCATTTTCAAGACAAAGCATAATTTAAGAGAGATACTAGATTTTTAACTACATAGGTTAAGTTAAAATTTTTAAATATTAGAACTCAAGTTCAATACTGTTTTCTAGTATGTGATTTCTACTACTGCTACCATTGACTGTACCTATGTTTGTTAATTATACCTATGTTTGTAATTTTCAAAAACATAATAAACAAAATTGACAAGAAAAGTGGACAGATGCGTTAAGCTTTGCCGACTCTACTAAAAATATATATATATTTCTGTCAGTGTCCCCATCAGAAAGATTTATCATGACTTAATCTTCCCAGTAGAGACCCATGCAACAACAAAAAACTTTTGGACTCTTTAATCAAAACAAAAAGAAAGTTTTTGTTTAAGATGGGCTCTAAAACTGGGTGGATAGAAATACAAATCCTTTCTCAGGTAAAATAGCTATAGAACATACTGTATATTACATCTGTGTATTTAGCTGTTTTCTTGGAGTTTAAATGTGAACATTTGCTTGTAAAAAGAAGGAAAAAACTGAGAAGAATGAAGAGCAATCCTAGGGTACAATAATTTCCAGAATACATTTGATATTCTTTATTTTTATGATAGTAATGTGTAGTTTTATAAATGCATTTTCTGCAAATTACATTTACACTACTTCATAGTGCTCCTGGTGTTATGTAATGAACAATTTTATATTTGAAATTTGTATTTGTTTATGATTTTTTTTTTTTACATACAGGCATTATTGAAATCTCATGTATTTCACATAGCGTAAGCTATCTGCTTGTCTGACACAGCTATTCAATATTTGTATGTTGTCTACTTCTTTTTTGACTTTTCAATTCTGTACATACTGTGGTGTCAGTTGTCCTGTAATTGATTTCGGAGTGCTGCTCAGATCAAATACATTCCCCTGAGTTTTCCTGCTGTGTCAGGATCCCTTTTACAGGCCAGGCAACAATCTAAGTAATATTTTTATTACTGTCACCTTGACCCAGTTGAACAAACTCCTTATTATCCAAAAAGCATAAAATACTTCTGTTTTTTTTTAACATTCTGATGTTTTAAATCCATACATCAGTATTTCCAAGGTTAATCCCCTTAGCCATGCTAGCTAATTTCAAAATGTTTTTGCAAGACAGATTTCTCTTACTTATATGACCAATACAAATTCTTATAAAAACCAATAAAGGGGTCAAATCTGCTGTTTAATTCCATTCTATGGACCTATAACACATAGCATTTTGTGTATATACATTATTTATTGGATCTATACAGTACACCAGAAATTTGTTTTTTTCATTTAGTCTGAAGGTACAGTTTTATCTTGGTAGCAAGCTGGGACAAATAACACCACATAGACATACCCCCCTTCTTACCTTAGATGAGCCAGAATCCTCCTGCAATCAAAGGACCATGGACAATTATATCGTTTCAAGTAGATGGATTCTCAATTAGAGCCAAAGGCTAAATAGCCATTCCCTCTGGATCCCACCCCCTGCATTTTTTTTTAATTATTCTAAACATATTAATTTTCAAGTCTGTTCACTTGACATCTTGGATCCTCATCTTCTTTATCTTACTCCTGCAGACCACAATCCCCTAATTAAGCAGAGAACTGCACCATGTAATGACCTGCAGCATTCTCCTTTGAGTTTAAGGACAGATTTACTCTCAGCATTATTAAACCCAGAAGAGAATCAGTGTGGAAATATGTGAGGGACAGCACTGAAGAAATTGTGAGTATTGCAGAGAGTTTTTTTAGTAACTATGGCTGGCCCAATTGTTAAAATAACACAAAAAAACTCCAGCTGGAATTGAGTTTGAAATGATCTAAAGATTAAAACTATTTTTTTTTTTAGGAGCTTTATTGCAAGTATGAGCCTCTTTCATACATTTTTATATGTTTCTGTGCAGAACAATATTTAAAATGCCAGAATATCTGCCTTTTCAAGTAGTATTTGCTTTCACAAATCACAATCTCATGACATAAGATCAATTCTGACATGCAAGCATGCATGAAGGAAAAACTTCAGTACATTGCTTTGCAATGACATACATAGAGGTAAATATTAGAGCTGCCATTGCTACCCACTGATAGTAGGGATAATTACTCCAAGTCTTATACATACTCCAAAAGCAGGACTGTATTTATAGTTCTTGTTGTCCTGTGTCGAGGTAAAAGATGAGTCCTATTCATATTGCTAGTAGTAGTTATTCATATCCAATTGGACTTGTTTGTTACTATTACAGAATGGTATCACTCATCCAAGGGGCATGCTCGGATAAGCTCCAACCCCTTCTGTTTGGTATGGTTACATGTGATATGAGCAGCAAAGAGTCTTGTATTTGACCTAACCAGTATCTGTTGCCTTATCTTTTCATTTCTCTAGCTCACTTTACTCTTAGTAGACACTGTGTTCAGAATTTCACTATATTTAGTCAATGACATAATCAGGTATCCCCCCCACCCCTTGTGTACATTAAGCTACCAGGTAAGGAAATGTAATTCCCAATGAGAGGTTGTCAGAAGTGCATTGCGTCAGCGTAATTTGTTTTGCCAGGTTGGTGGGCATTATTTATCGTGATTGAAATTGCTCTACGTCACTGGAAGACCTTATTGCTGATTGGATTTACACCATGTTCTTTTGTTAATAAAGGACTTGGTCAAATGTGTTGTGTGTTTATTTATTTTGCATCTAGGGGTACAATATACTTTTTACTCAATCCCATGGGAGGGGGAGATTCTAGTATTCCCTATTTTAAAGGGGGTATTTTTAGATTCTGATAAATCCCCCTTGAAGACTTCAACATTCACTAGGCCAGGGATGTGGGGAAGATGCCCTTGTTCCCATCAACACGGTGACCAGGTGCCTTGCCAATGGGTTGACCCCTGAGAAAATACCCTCCCCATTAGGGATGAGCCAAAAACCCCCTGGTTCGGCTCGCACCAGAACCTGTAAATGGACCGAAAATTTGTGCGAACTTTAGAACCCTGCTAAAGTCTATTGGACTCAAACGTTTGAACTCAAAAGTGCTAATTTTAAAGGCTAATGTGGAAGTTATTGTCCTAAAAATGGTTTGGGGACCCGGCTCCTGACCTAGGGGACATGTATCAATGTAAACAAAAGTTTTAAAAATGTCAGTTTTTTCAGGAGCAGTGATTTTAATGATGCTTAAAGTAAAAAAAAAGTGAAATATGTCTATAGTATGCCTGTAAAGTAGCATGTGTTTCCCATGCTTAGAACAGTCCCTGCACAAAATGACATTTTTAATAGACATGTGCACACTGAAATATTTCATTTTGGAATTTCGTTTTAGTCTGAAAAATAAATGTGTTTGGTTTCTCCCAAAATTTGTTTTTATTTATTTAGTTTTTCGTTAAAAAAAGCATCCGAAAATCCAAATTAATTAAAGTCGAATCTGTCATTGAAGGCTTATGGTGTCTGTCGAATGTTCAAAGAAGATTCGATGGAGCAGCTAAACTGTACGACGCCGTATAGTTTAGCTTCTCCGTCAAATCTTCTTACAACTTTCGACAGACACCATAAGCCAGGCATGTCCAAAGTCCAGCTCGCGGACTTCCTTAACTATCATTATACAATATATATAAAGTTCCAATGAACAAATACAAACCTATTGATTTCACATAAAACCATTCTTTAATCTCTAATGCATTCTATTTCAGCTATATGTGCAAATTAATAACTAAGATCTATCTTTTTCTTTTTTTCTCTCTCATCTCTTATGATCATATTACATATAAACGCTCTGGTTTGTATTCATTCATTTTCAAGACTAAGCATAATTTAAGAGAGATACTAGATCTTTATCTACATAGGTTAAGTTAAAATTTTAGAATATTGGAACTCAAGTTCAATACTGTTTTCTGGTATGTGATTTCTACTACTGCTACCATTGACTGTACCTGTTTGTTAATTATACCTATGTTTGTAATTTTCACAAAACATAATAAACAAAATTGACAAGAAAATTAGACAGATGCGTTAAGCTTTCCCGACTCTACTAAAAAAAATATATATTTCTGTCAGTGTCCCCATCAGAAAGATTTATCATGACTTAATCTTCCCAGTAGAGACCCATGCAACAAAAAACGTTTGGACTCATATTTTTTCAAAACAAAAAGAAAGTTTTTCGTTAAAAAAAGCATTTGCCAATCGCAGCCTGGTTTTGAACGGCCCTGCCTAGTTATCTAAACCAGCCTCTCTCAACCAGTGTGCAACGGGATCAGGGCACTGTGAGAAGCTCCGTCAGCTTTAAAAGTGAAAGTAAAGTGCAGGGAAGTGTTAGAAAATGTAGAGTAGGTACTCCTGCGCTAAAAGTGAGTATACATATATTTTATAGGTGCTGCATCCACCGTCAGGGCCAAACTGATACCCAGATGTGCAGAAGAAAGTAAAGGTAAGTGGTGTTGCGCTCCTAGAGGGTCATTTCGAATTGAGGTTCCTAGCAGATGCTGGTTTAGAGAAATATCAACTTAAAAATGGGTATTATTTGGGGTTCATGACGTAATTGTCATGTATCCAAATACTAATGGGTCCAGATAGATTACTGTCTGTTTTCAATGAGGTATTAAAACCAGATCAAATCAATAATAATAATAAAAAAAAACAATAATAAAATAGTAATAGTAATAGTAAAATCGATATAAGATCCAAAAATATATAAAAAAGGTATAGCTAGACAATAATTCTGTGCAAATAAAAAAATATACAGATATTCACTTCAACTGTGACTTCAACTGGGATGAGGCTTATGGGCAATGTAGTCCATAAGCCTCATCCCAGTCGAAGTCACGTGTGTTGTGACGTAATGTGTAGGATACAGAGGCATACAGACAATGGAAGAGATGGTCAGGTACGAGCTCGGCGCTCAATTTTACACTGTGCGACCTACATATGGAAATGTGAGTTATCAATCATTTTACTTAATAAACTTCATTTGATTGAAAAATACTACACCATGGTAGGCTCTCTATCCCCTCTTTATACCCTTTTACACTGAATATATGAGATCGATTCAGCGGAAAAAGAACAAAAGGACCCCCCAGGCTTTGCTGCATACCCAATAGGGACGCACAGGAACACCACAGCTTGAAGTAACTTAAACCGCCCCTCCTCTTCTACATGCTGTTTACCTTACAGCAGTAAGGTAATGATTTAGCACAGCCACGAATGTCAGTGACACTGAAGATTTTTGCCACACTAAAAAAGTCACACTGTCACTGAAGAGTATTACAATATCACTCAGTGTCCCTGGAAAACACTGCCACACTTGCACTATTTTGCACAGTGGACCCTATAAGAGCTCCACACTGCACTTTGGAATTTATTTATGTATTTATTTATTCACTTTGCACATTTCTGCCATATATTTGCTCATTTGCACTTGTTTGCTTTTTTGCACATTAATTAGTGGCACTGATCAATATCTGTATATTTTTTTATTTGCACAGAATTATTGTCTAGCTATACCTTTTTTCTATATTTTTGGATCTTATATCGATTTTACTGTTTTTTATTATTGTTTTTTTTTATTTTTTTATTATTGATTTGATCTGGTTTTAATACCTCATTGAAAACAGACAGTAATCTATCTGGATCCATTGGTATTTGGATACATGACAATTACGTTATGAACCCCAATTAATACCCATTTTTAAGTCGATATTTCCCTAAGCCAGCATCTGCTAGGAACCTCAATTCGAAATAACCCTCTAGGAGCGCAACACCACTTACCTTTACTTTCAAAGTGAAGGGAAGTGTGCTGTGCTCTCTGCTCCCCCCTACAGGGCAGTATCCGGCTGAATGAGGAAGCTGGATAGGTACAGTACTGTGCTAAAAGCTAGATTAGTGTTAAAAGGGCTTTATTCATGTGTCTGTAGGTATGTGTGTGTGTGTATGTGTCTGTATGTATGTATGTCTGTATGTATGTGTGTGCATGTGTCTAAATGTATATGTATGCATGTGTATGCATGTGTCTTTATGTATGTATATGTATGTCTGTATGTATGTGTGTGCATGTCTCTGTATGTATGTGTGTGCGTGCACATGTGTCTGTATGTATGTCTGTATGTATATGCATTTGTCTGTATGTATGTGTGTGCATGTGTCTGTATGTATGTGTGTGCGTGCACATGTGTCTGTATGTATGTCTGTATGTATATGCATTTGTCTGTATGTATGTGTGTACATCTGTATGTGTGTGTGCATGTGTCTGTATGTATGTATATATGTGTGTGCATGTGTCTGTATGCATGTGTCTGTCTGTGTGTGCATGTGTCTCTATGTATGTCTGTATGTATGTGTATGCATGTGTCTGTATGTGTGTGCATGTGTCTGTCTGTATGTGTGTGCATGTGTCTATGTATGTATGTATGTGTATGCATGTGTCTATGTATGTATGTGTATGCATGTGTCTGTATGTATGTTTGTATGTCTGTATGCATGTGTATGCATGTGTCTGTATGTGTGTGCATGTGTCTGTATGTATGTATGCATGTCTGTATGTCTTTATGTATGTCTGTATGTATGTGTATGCAAGTGTCTGTATGTATGTGTATGCATGTGTCTGTATGCGTGTGCATGTGTCTGTATGTATGTATGTCTATGCATGTGTCTGTATGTATGTATGTATGTATGTGTATGCATGTGTCTGTATGTATGTCTGTATGTATGTGTATGCATGTGTCTGTATGTATGTCTGTATGTATGTGTATGTATGTGTATGTATGTCTGTATGTATGTGTATGCGTCTGTAGGTATGTGTATGTATGTCTGTATGTATGTGTATGCGTCTGTAGGTATGTATGTCTGTATGTATGTGTATGCATGTGTCTGTATGTATGTGTATGTATGTCTGTATGTGTGTGCATGTATGTATGTGTATGCATGTGTCTGTATGTATGTGTATGCATGTGTCTGTATATTTGTCTGTATGTTTGTGTGTGTGCGCACGTGCCTGTATGTATGTCTGTATGTGTATGCATGTGTCTGTATGTGTGTGCATGTGTCTGTATGTATGGGTGTGCATGTGTCTGTATGTATGTATGTGTATGCATGTGTCTGTATGCATGTCTGTATGTATGTGTATGCATGTGTCTGTATGTGTGTCTGTATGTATGTGTATGCATGTGTCTGTTTGTGTGTGCATGTGTCTGTATGTATGTGTATGCATGTGTCTGTATGTGTGTGCATGTGTCTGTATGTATGTGTATGCATGTGTCTGTATGTGTGTGCATGTGTCTGTATGTATGTATGTGTATGCATGTGTCTGTATGTACAGTACTGTGCTAAAAGCTAGATTAGTGTTAAAAGGGTTTTATTCATGTGTCTGTAGGTATGTATGTGTGTGTGTGTATGTGTCTGTATGTATGTATGTCTGTATGTATGTGTGTGCATGTGTCTATATGTATATGTATGCATGTGTATGCATGTGTCTTTATGTATGTATATGTATGTCTGTATGTATGTGTGTGCATGTGTCTGTATGTATGTGTGTGTGTGCACATGTGTCTGTATGTATGTCTGTATGTATATGCATGTGTCTGTATGTATGTGTGTGTGCATGTGTCTGTATGCATGTGTCTGTCTGTGTGTGCATGTGTCTCTATGTATGTCTGTATGTATGTGTATGCATGTGTCTGTATGTGTGTGCATGTGTCTGTCTGTATGTGTGTGCATGTGTCTATGTATGTATGTGTATGCATGTGTCTATGTATGTATGTGTATGCATGTGTCTGTATGTATGTATGTTTATGCATTTGTCTGTGTGTCTGTATGTATGTGTATGCATGTGTCTGTATGTGTGTGCATGTGTCTGTATGCATGTATGTATGCATGTCTGTATATATGTGTATGCATGTGTCTGTCTGTATGTCTTTATGTATGTCTGTATGTATGTGTATGCAAGTGTCTGTATGTATGTCTGTATGTATGTGTATGCATGTGTCTGTATGTATGTATGTCTGTATGTATGTGTATGCATGTGTCTGTATGTATGTATGCATGTCTGTATATATGTGTATGCATGTGTCTGTCTGTATGTCTTTATGTATGTCTGTATGTATGTGTATGCATGTGTCTGTATGTATGTCTGTATGTATGTGTATGCATGTGTCTGTATGTATGTCTTTATGTATGTGTATGCATGTGTCTGTATGTATGTGTATGTATGTCTGTATGTATGTGTATGCGTCTGTAGGTATGTATGTCTGTATGTATGTGTATGTATGTCTGTATGTGTGTATGCATGTGTCTGTATGTATGTGTATGCATGTGTCTGTATATTTGTCTGTATGTTTGTGTGTGTGCGCACGTGCCTGTATGTATGTCTGTATGTGTATGCATGTGTCTGTATGTGTGAGCATGTGTCTGTATGTATGTGTGTGCATGTGTCTGTATGTATGTATGTATGTATGTGTATGCATGTGTCTGTATGCATGTCTGTATGTATGTGTATGCATGTGTCTGTATGTGTGTCTGTATGTATGTGTATGCATGTGTCTGTTTGTGTGCGCATGTGTCTGTATGTATGTGTATGCATGTGTCTGTATGTGTGTGCATGTGTCTGTATGTATGTGTATGCATGTGTCTGTATGTGTGTGCATGTGTCTGTATGTCTGTATGTATGTATGTCCGTATGTATGCATATGCATGTGTCTGTATGTATGCATTTCTGTATGTATGTGTATGCATGTGTCTGTATGTGTGTGTGGCGTGCATTTGTCTGTATGTGTGTGTGCATGTGTGTATGTGTCTGCATGTGTCTGTGTGTATGTAACTTTTAGTCCGGACCCCCCCCCCCCCCCGTTCTAGTACCATCAGAACTGCTTTTGTTGGGCTTTTGTGGCTTCTGAAAAGCAATCCATACACAGATCGCTTTTCAGAGGCATTTGAAAGGCCGTAAAGAGGCATTATGCTGCCTCCATACCACCTGTTTTAAGCCCGTAAATGCAGCATCACTATACTGCAACCGTGCAATCCACACAGTTGCGGGGTAGTTGCAGTGCAGGCCCATTCACCCTGGGTATTCTTCCAGTTGCAGCCACAGCATGTGTACACCCCAGCTGCTCCCTCTGCAGCTAAAGGGGAGAGGTTGGGGGTGGTAAAAACAGCTTAACCATGTGGTTTTACTGGCCCTCCAACCTGATATGTGAACAAGCCCTTGGTTCACATCTGTGTGGCTGCGTGCTGCGTGTAGGGCAGCCCATTAATTTCAATGGGCTTCACTACCCACAAAAATGCAGGGAAAGAAGTCCCCAAGCTTTTTTTTTTTAAATTGCACTGCACCAAAAGCACCCCACGTTTTCCAATGTGTGGAGTACCTCTAAAGAGCAAAGCATACGTCTGTGTGTCGGGAACGAGCGCGACAAAGGCAAGAGAATTCTTGTTGGGCAGTGTATGAGTGCTTGAACGAACACACTTATACCGAATTTTAATGGTTTTAAGAATGTCAGGCAAAATGGTCGGCCCTCACACATGTTCACTTCATCAAATCTGGCCCTCTTTGAAAAAAGTTTGGACACCCCTGCCATAAGCCAAAGATTCAACATTTGTATGTTTTTCGCTGCTTTGTCAAATCTTGGTCGTTCATGTTTAATGTATATAGTTCAAACAGAAAATGGACTGGTGATAGTGATCACTGATCAGACAGGTAACACGATAGGGTATATAGAATCTATATAAAACAGGGGTGCTAAACCAGTGACCCGCGGAGCTCTCTGATGTGGTCCACGACCTCCTGCTCTAGGATGGATTAGAATAGAATACTGTTATTAATAGTAAGTATATTACTAAAACTACAGTGTATATATGGGCATATCTGTTCTGCAGTGGTAACTGGGCTGCTTTAAACTGATTCGCAGGTGCAGAGCAGTGCACCTGAGGGTTACCTGCACTGAGCCATAGGCCCCTTTCACATGGTCAGTCTGACCCAATTGGACCCTCCATTCACCTCTAATGCCCCATACACACTATCAGTTTTTCTGCTGAATTTTTTCCTTCAGGTTTACCAAAACCATGTAGTAGAAGAGTCTGCCTGATTGCATACAAATTGAAACTCCTAAGGTTTGACCTCATATTACATGGTTTTGGTAAATCTGATGGAAAAACTCAGCAGAAAAACTGATAGTGTGTATGGTGCATAAGCCCTTGTACACACGGTCGGGCATTCTGACGGAAAATGTCCGATCGGACCGTGTTGTCGGATAATCCGACTGTGTGTGGGCTCCATCGGACTGTTTCTGTCCGAATATCCGACGGACAAAGTTTTAGAGCTGGGCTATAAAACTTTCTGACAACATGATCCGACCAGACTTTGTCCAATTGTGTGTTCCGATCGGACAAAGTGCCACGCATGCTCAGATCAAATTCCTAGACCAAAGCTATTTGCTACTAGCCTGAACGTAGTCCCGTCCTAACGAAATAATGTCATCACGTTATGTACGATCGGATTTTCTGACAACTTTGTCTGACTGTGTGTATGCAACACAAGTTTTGGACAAAATCCGACGGATTTTGTTGTCGGAATGTCCGACCGTGTGTACAAGGGCTAAGGAGTAGCAGATTTAAATGGACTTGTGTCCGTTTACAAACTCCTACCTCCAATCCGATCCACAAAAAAAAGTAAAGTGGGCTCTATAGAGTAGAGTGGGCTGCCATGCACCCTCTCCGCTCATTGCGGCCCACGACCGGTTACCAATTTGCTTAGGTGGCCCTCGCTCTTCAAAAGGTTGGACACCCCGATATAGAATCTCAATCTATCATATAGAATCTATAATAATAAATCCCCCCCCCCCCCACAACATGGGCAGACTCTGAGGCTATAACAACACTAGCAACACTAGTATCACTATTAAATTCACGACACTAACACAATAGCAGCAGATTATTATGAAAAAGTTAAGTTGAACTGTAGCTTGCTTCACTATTGTTCTGCTGCTGTGCTTATGCTTAATAATTCGGGTTCTCTGACAAGTGACAATTCAAACGGACCAGCTAAGATTGACTGTCTTCTGAAATGATTCAGTGTGTGTGTCTCTCTCTGCTAGCAATCGTAAGTGAAAGTAAGTTGGTCGTACGTGTGTACATAGTTTTAGTTATTTTACTGCTCCTCCTCTTTGGTTACAATCAGCCAATAACATTCATCATTATCATTATTTTTATTTTACTTCCCCCACCCAATTCCAGCAGCGATCTTTTCTCTCTATGTCAAATCTTTTCTCTCTATGTACAATAATCTTGGACTAAAAGAGTTAAAGGGGTTGTAAAGAGAATAAAAAAAAAAATAACAAACATGTTATACTTACCTCCACTGTGCAGCTTGTTTTAAGTGGCCCCAAACCTGGTCTTCTGGGGTCCCTCGGCGGCTGTCTCTGCTTCCCCCCGCAAGTACTTCTCACATTCATGCAAGCTCCCTCGAATAGTGAGAAGCAATTGCAGGCGCGCGTCCGTGATACAGCCGGCGGCTATAGCTGCTCACTGTATCACTCGCTGCATCATTGGATGCGATTGACAGCAGCCTGAGCCAATGGCTGCGCTGCTTTCAATCCATCTATTCCAGCCAATCAATGGCCAGGCTGAGCGGCAAAGAGAATTTCGGAGGCGAGTGCAGGACATTCGAGGGGTCAGGTAAGTAAAACAGGGGGGCTGGGGGAGCCGACATAGTTGTTTTTTCAACTTAATGCATAGAATGCATTGAGGTGAAAAAATGTTCACCTTTACAACCCCTTTAAGGTTAGGCACATTCAACCACAGGTTCAATAGACACAAATTGTTATTGTCAGCGTCATGTCGAATCCCCTATCTATAACGAACTGTTGTCGCAACGAAAATGAAAATAAAGCATTTTTCTATGTTTGATCTTTTGTTTTTCAGATTCTGCATTTTTGTTATTGTTTGTTAAAATGATAACGAAAATACCTGAAATTCTGATGAAAATTAATGCTCATGTCTAATTTTTAATGGAATAAAAGTCATTTAAAACTGCTTGCGGCTTTAATTTAATGTCTGGTTCCGGAAATATGGATGAAAATCAGTGAGACAAACGGCATGGGTACTCCCCCAACTCCATTACCAGGCCCTTTGGGTCTTGTATGGATATTAAGGGGAACCCTGCACCCAAATTAAAAAAAGTAAAGGCATGGGCCCCACAGGCCATATATACTCTTAACAGCAGTATACAGGCGGTGCAAACAAGACAGGGACTGTAGGTTTGTTGTTAAGTAGAATCTGTTTGTAATTTTGAACTGGTACATTTTTAAAGTGTAGCTCCAGTCAAAAAATCTATTTGTAAACTTTTTGGAAAACATAGGGAAGGGTTATCACCCCTGTAGCATTTTTTTGGCTATCTGTGCACCTCTTCAGAAGATTCCACCTCACTTTCTGTCCCAATGACAAATGTTTTTTGAAAATTTGGGGTTTTTAGCGAAACAAGAATTGGTGATAAAGCATCAGTGGAGAGGAGACACATTTTTCCCATATCAACTCTTACAGGAGAGAATTTCCCTTCTTAGGGATAGATTTCATCTCACTTCCTGTTGTCTCCTTCTGTTTGCAAGTATTATGCCCCGTACACACGAGCGGACTTTTCAACATCCAAAGTCCGTCAGACCGAGTCCGTCAGACTATCCGATCGTGTGTGGGCTGCAACGGACTTTAGCTTCGCAAAAGTCTGACGGACTTTAGAAATGAAGCATGCTTCAAATTTTCCCGACGGAACTCCGCCGGACCCGGTCCCCTTCGAAAAATTCGCTCGTGTGTGTGCTACTCCGACGGACTAAAACCGACGCTAGGGCAGCTATTGGCTACTGTCTATGAACTTCCTACGTCGAATCCAGTCGTACGTCATCACGTTCGACTCCGTCGGAGTTTGGTGTGATGGTGTGTGGTCAAGTCCGTTCGGTCGAAAAGTCCGCCAGAACTCCGTCGGAACTCCGTCGGAACTCCTTTGGAGGTCTGTCAGACTTAATCCCTCTCGTGTGTACGGGGCATTAGAGGTTTGTAAGTTGGGTGTTTGAAAGTAGGGGCCTGCCCTATATGCTCTGCAGAAATTTGGGCCTAAGGTGTTGGTGTTGCCACAACACTGTAAGCCCTCAAAGTTATTCTTAGTGGGCGCTTCTGTGAACTATTATATCAAGAATTGTAATTACATGCCATTGTTGAACAGTGGTAGAAAAATTGGGCCTTTTGTGATAGTTGTGGTGGTGCTGATGCTACAACACTGTAAGTCCTCACAGTTACTCTTGGTGGGCGCTGGAATGGGCCCTGCTGTGAAATATTATATCAAGAATTGTAATTACATTCACATGTTGAACAGGGGCAGAAAAATAGGGCCTTTGGTGGTGGTGGTGGTGGTGTTGCCACAACACTGTAAGCCCTCACAGTTACTCTTGGTGGGCGCAGGAATGGGCCCTGCTGTGAAATATTAGATCAAGAATTGTAATTACATGTCCCTGTTGAACAGGGACATACAAATTGGGCCTTAAGCACTGGTGCCACAACACTGCAACACCTCACAGAAACTCTAATTGGAGCACAGGAATGAGCCCTGCTGCAAAGTATTGTGCCAAAAATTGTAATTACACGCCCCTGTTAAACAGGGGCTGAAAAATTTGGGCTTAGGCACTGGTGCTGGTGCCATAACACTGCAACCACTAACAGATATTGTAGTTAAGTGCAGAAACAAACCCTTCTGCAAAATATTGCAGCAAAAGTTATATTTGCATGCCCCTGTTAAACAGGGGCTGAAAAATTGGGCCTTAGCCACTAGTGGCGGCGCCCAGAACCAAAAATGTTCTTACAAGCTATAAGCATGATCATTGAAGAGGAAGAGGATAGTCGCTCAGCATAACAGGATAGTCAGTCAGCATCAGCATAGGCAGTCTTGAAGGGATCTGACATTTCAAAAAAATTATTCGGTTACATCAGCATCAGGTGCTTGGTAGCTGGTGGTGATCCAAGACTGATTCATTTTAATGAACGTCAGTCGATCAACCGAGTCGGTGGACAGGCGCACCTTGTGATCAGTTAAAAGCCTCCGGCAGCACTGAATGTGCGTTCCGAAAGAATGCTGGATGCAGGACAGGCCAGTAGCTCAATTGCATACTGTGCAAGCTCTGGCCAGTGATCCATCCTCAAGACCCAGTAACCCAGAGGATTTTCAGTGGGAAAGGTGTCCAAGTCTGACCTTGCCCCAGGTATTCCTGCACCATGTAAATCAGACGCAGGTGATGGTTGCTGGAACCGATCATACCTTGGGGCTGCGGACTAAAAAATTGTCTGAATGCATTGGTCAGATGGCCACCTTCTCCACAGCTCCTTCTATGACTGACCGAAGCCTCAGCAACACGTTGTCTAGCACCAGGAATTTGTAACCTCCCAGTCTCTGGCAACGCGTTTCTGCAAGGCTTCCCGAAGATGTTTCATCCTCTGCTCCCTCTGCGATGGCAAGATAAGGTCCGCAACCTTACCCTTGTAACGGGGATCAAGGAGGGTTGCCAGCCAGTAATGATCCCTCTCCTTGATATGACGAATACAAGGCTCCTTCGGCAGGCTTTTCAGGATCAGGGAGGCCATGCAGCGTAGGTTAGCTGAGGCATTCAGTCCAGACTCCTCTGGGTCACTAAGGACGACATGATCCACAGCCACCTCCTCCCAGCCACATACAAGTCCACAGGTTTCTTGGAACTGTAAATGATCCCTAAAAGACTGCTGCTGATGCTGAGTGCCAGGCTCCACCTCCATGCTGACACAATCCTCCTCCTCCTCCTCCTTGTCCTCTTACTGTGTGATCGGCGGGGCAGCAGGTACACTGTCTGGATAAAGGGGGCCTTGAGAGGTAAGGAAGTCCTCCTCTTCCTGTCTCTGTTCTGCCTCAATTGTCCTGTCCACTATTCCACGCAGCGTGTGCTCCAACAGGTGGACAAGAGGGACAGTGTCACTGATGCATGCACTGTCACTGCTCACCAGCCTTGTGGCCTCCTCAAATGGTGACAGGACAGTGCATGCATCTCTGATCATGGCCCACTGGCGTGGGGAAAAAAACAAGCTCTCCTGACCCTGTCCTGGTGCCATAGTTGCACAGGTACTCATTGATGGCCCTCTGCTGCATGTGCAGCCGCTGCAGCATGGCCAACATTAAGTTTCACTTGGTGGGCATGTCACAGATTAGGCGGTTCTTGGACAGGTTAAATTCCTTTTGGAGGTCAGCCAGCCGAGCACTGGCATTACATGGCTGGTGGAAATGCACACAGACTTTCCTGGCCTGCCTCAGGACATCCTGTAAGCCTGGGTACCTGCCCAAGAACAGCTGCACCACCAAGTTAAGGATGTGAGCCAAACAGGGCACATGGGTCAGTTATCCCTGTTGGAGGGCGGAGAGGAGGTTGGTGCCATTGTTGCAAACCACCATTCCTGGCTTAAGCTGACGTGGCATCAACCACCTCTCAGCCTGCCCCTACAGAGCTGACAGAATCTCTGCCCCAGTATGGCTCCTGTCCCCCAAGCACACCAGTGCAAGCACCGCATGGCATCTTTTTGCCTGCGTACTTGCGTAGCCCCTTGAACACCTATGGAGCACTGCTGGTTCTAAGGACATAGAAGGAACTGCACATTCCACAAACGCACGGAAGGGAGCAGATTCTACCAAATGAAAAGGCAGCAGTTGAAGTGCTAGCAATTTAGCCAAGCTAGCATTCAACCGCTAGACATGTGGATGGCTGGGAGTGAACTTCTTTGGAAGGTGCACTGGGGCAGGGAAATTTGCCTGGTACAATCGGACATTGGTGTACCGCTAGCAGATTGTCCGCAAGTACTTGGCTGTGACACACCGAATTCTAAACCTTCATTCCTCTCAGTGCAGGTTTCAGAGAGGACTGAAGGTATAGTTGGGTTGACGATCCCAGCTGATGAGGAGTAAAGAGAGGTCCGCTTTGTTCTTTGGTGTAGGTATTTTAGGTACGCTTGCCAACAAACTAAATGTCAGGTCAACATATGTCTGGTCAAGCATGTGGTGCCCAAGCGGCTGATGTTTTGGCCACGTGAGATATGCTTGAGACATGTGTTGCAAATAGCATTGTGCAATCTGATGCACTCGTCTCAAAAAAGGCCCACACCAAAGAACTTTTGCAATAACGCACAGACAGCACCCTGCACATGTGGAGCTCTGCGGTGTTATTCAGTTGGTGTGCTGCCCTTAAGCTGGCCCCTGGCGGGCATCCTGTCTCACTGGAGATGTGCCTCCTCCTCCTCCTGTTCTCTCCTATCAGGCACCCACATGGAGTCAGTAACCTCATCATCCCCTTCCTCCTCATCACTGGAGCAAACCTGGCAGTATGCTGCAGCTGGGGGAACATGACTGCCAGATTGCTGTCCTTCTTGGGCACCCCCTCTCTCTAGGCTCACGTCACTGCCTTCCTCTAGCTGGGTATCATCATCAGAGCCTTCCAAACGCTGAGCATCATCCTGGAGGATAATTAATGCAGCTGCCTGTAGCATAGGATCAGAATAACACCAGCAATTGGGGTAGCTTTAGGTGCACGCTGTGCAGATGACACAATACACCAACTGTAATTACTGCAGCTGCCTGCGGTATAGGATCAGAAGAACACCAGCACTTGGGGTAGCTTTAGGTGCACACTGTGCAGATGACACAATACACCAACTGTAATTACTGCAGCTGCCTGCGGATAGGATCAGCAGAACACCAGCAATTGGGGTAGCTTTAGATGCACAATGTGCAGATGACACAATACACCAACTGTAATTACTACAGCTGCCTGTAGTATAGGATCAGAAGAACACCAGCAATTGGGGTAGCTTTAAGTGCACGCTGTGCAGATGACACAATACACCAACTGTAATTACTGCAGCTGCCTGCGGATAGGAGCAACAGAACACCAGCAATTGGAGTAGCTTTAGGTGCGCACTGTGCAGATGACACAATACACCAACTGTAATTACTGCAGCTGCCTGCAGATAGGAGCGACAGAACACCAGCAATTGGGGTAGCTTTAGGTGCACACTGTGCAGATGAAACAATACACCAACTGTAATTACTGCAGCTTCCTGCAGTAAAGGATCAGAAGAACACCATCAATTGGGGTAGCTTTGGGTGCACACTGTGCAGATGACATAATACACCAACTATAATTACTGCAGCTGCCTCTGGTATAGGATTAGAATAACACCAGCAATTGGGGTAGCTTTAGGTGCACACTGGACAAAGGACACAGTACATAGGAACGAATCTAGCTAAATTGAATACATTGTGTGTATATATATTCATGGTTTGGAACCCTATGGCCGATACGGATATGGATAACATTCAGAGTTAACATACAACTTACCACATGAAATGAACCTGAAAGTGTGCCTTGGTCTAATGTATGGTATACCAAAATAAGGGGGCAAAAACATTCCGGTTGGGGATAATTCTTTATTAATTGAGTTTTGATCATTGAGTGAGTTTAACCACTTTCAGACCGGACCATTTTGCTGGTAAATGACCAGAGGTCTTTTTACAATTTGGCACTGCACTGCTTTAACTTGTAATTGCGCGGTCATGCAATGTTGTACCCAAAATTTGCGTCCTTTTCTTCCCACAAATAGAGCTTTCTTTTGATGGTATTTGATTGCCTCTGCGATTTTTATTTTTTTGCGATATAAATGGAAAAAGACCGCAAATTTTGAAAAAAAATGATATTTTCTACTTTTTGTTATTAGAAAAATCCAATAAATTCAATTTTAGTCATACATTTAGGCCAAAATGTATTCAGCCACATGTCTTTGGTAAAAAAAAAGTCAATAACTGTATATTTATTGGTTTGCGCAAAAGTTGTCACATCTACAAACTAAGGTACGTTTTCTGGAATTTACGCAGCTTTTAGTTTACGACTGCCTATCTCAGTTCTTGAGGTGCTAAAATGGCAGGGCAGTACAAAACCCCCCCAAATGACCCCATTTTGGAAAGTAGACCCCCTAAGGAAATTGATAAGAGGCATGTTGAGCCCATCGAATATTTTATTTTTTTGCCTCAAGCGATTGAATAATGACAAAAAAATATTTTTTTTTTTTTTTTTTTACACAAAGTTGTCACTAAATGATATATTGCTCACACATGCTATGGGCATATGTGAAATGACACCCCAAAATAAATTCTGCTGCTTCTCCTGAGTACGGGGATACCACACGTGTGGGATTTTTTGGGAGCCTAGCCGCGTACGGGGCCCCGAAAGCCGCGGCGAATCCGCGGCGGGTTCCCGCATCGCATGCCTCCCGGCGGCAGTTCACACTGCCCTATGCGAACTGCTGGGAGTGTCAGTGAAATAATGACACCCCCAGATCAGTTCGCATATCGCAGTGCGATCTGCAAACTCGGATCGCATGGTGTGAACACCTATGCGATCCGATTCTGCTGCGGACCAAAAAAAGGGTCCCGTGCGAGTTTGCGGCGGGTGCGATGCGAATTCAGCCATACTATCTGTATGGCTGAACTCGAATCGCACAGAGATCGGATGTGATTTGCACTGCAGTGCGGTGCGAATCACATCCGTTCTCAAACCGCTGCAATGTGAACCCAGCCTTAGTGACACTGGCGACGGGGGGTGATCACGGGGTTAAACCTTTATTGGGGGGGTTAGGGGGGTACATTAGAACTAAAGGGGGCTAACCCTAACTGCCCTAACAGTTATTACAGTCACAAATGACACCAATGCAAAAAAAAAAAAAAAAAAAGCAATTGGTGTCACTGTGACTGGGGGGGCAGGGGTAATTGGGGGGGTGATCGGGGGGTAAAGGGGGGGTGTGAGTGTGCCTGGCATGTTCTACTGTATGTGTGGTGTGTTGGTGCAACTCACCGAACCTCTCTCCTCGGTGCCGGAACGAAAAATACCGACACGGAGGAGAGAATACATCACTTCCTCTCCTGTGTTTACATTACAGGAGAGGAAGTGATGTCACGGAGGATTTCCATTCGTCGAGAGCGATCGCGAGGGGGTGGCCATGAATGAATGGCCGCCCCCTCATCCCGGATCGCTCTCGAAGGAATGCCGACCGCCGCAGGCACCGGGGGGGGCGATCGGGCCCCCCACCCGCGGGCAGGTAGGGCCTTATATATACGCCCATATGCCTGCCCGTGCCATTCTGCCGACGTATATCGTCGTGCGGCGGTCGGCAAGTGGTTAATAAATGCCTGAGCCATTTCCACTTGCGGATTGGGGATGTATCGGGCGAAGCAGGCAGACTCCCACCTGCCTAGCCTTTTAATGACATGGTCTGGGACCCCGTGCTGGGATGCTGCTGAGGCTGCCCCAATGCGGAAGGAGTGACAGGAGTACTTTCTAGGGTTTAGGTGAAAGTTGTGGAGAAGTACCCTCATGTGTTTCGTAAACTGACCGGTACTCAATGGCTTGACATGAAAGGAAGAAGAGGACTGTAGTCCGACTGTTCGGGGAGTAGTGTTGACAGTTGGTTGAGTGTGGCAACTGGACACCCGATATTATCCGTTCTGTAAAGGTGGATGTCTATCCCGGAGCCTACTTGCTGTTTTTTTAGAAACCGCTAGGTGAAGAATGAAGTGATCTTTGTAGCGGACTAAGTGGTGTCTACGTAGCTCTTGGCCTGCTGGATTGCTGCAGGTGAACTTTCCAGGTCGCAGGGGCCATAGTAGGCCAAACACCTGGCTGCTTGTGGGACCATACTAGGGGGGAGACCAAATGGAGAGATAGTTAGGATGGTCGGCATACCCCTAAGGATGTCACCCGTTTGGGTAAGCGTTTGGCGCTGACCACTGGTTGGAGTTTCTGGACGTCACATAGCATGGCTCGAATAACGTGGGATGTGAATAAGGAAGGTTTGCGGGGTCCCGCAATGACAAGAAATGTTGGATGCCAGATAGGTATAGACGAATAGTGTTGTGGGATAGGGCCAGCTGGGTATGACAGTATGAGATAAAGGCCAGTATCTGCTTGATGTTTGAAGTTTCCTAGGAGTGGTGTTACAGGAATTTGTTGAAGGCCCTCCAGGCCGTCTGGCAGGCTTTGAGGGTGTTGCAAGAGAGTGGGACGTTGATGAGCTGGGTTGCTGTTTGCAGATGTTGTGCTAATCAAGGATTAGCTGAAACCGAGCAAGGATAGTGGCTGCTACTGGATCAGCTCCGGGCACCTGTTCAAAAGGAGGTGTAGTTAAACGTGTCAGTGCATCTGCTGCGAGATTGCGCTTGCCTGGGTACAAATGTATAGTCAACTTTGAACTGAATTTGTAATGACAGCTGTACCAGCCTATGCAGGAAGGACATGACTGTGAGGGATTTAGACCTGCCTTTCAATAATCTCTGCTGTGGCTTGGTTGTTGGTGGTGAAGGCCATAGTTTGCCCTGTCCAACAATGACCCTATGGGATAGAGCTGCCATGACGGGGTTTAGATAAAGGGGGAGGAAATCCGTGTAAACCCAGGGTTTAGCTGGAGGCCATGGTCCTGTAAACCAATGGTGGCCAAAAATTGCAGCGAAGCCTGTGGTGGCCGCTACATCTGTCACTACATGGGGTGATAGGGGCGAGATAGACGGTATGAACATTGATATACCGATCTACGTAGTATGGAACCTCCGACATTGATAGGTCCGCGACGTCCAGATTAAGGATCTGACAGGGGTCCTGTGTCTGGGAGGGGAATACCAGGAAGCGTGACATAAGGATCAACCCTGGGGAATGACACGTATTGCAGAACTGAGCATTCTCAAAACAGACTGAAGCTGCTTCTTGGTACACCCCTGTGTATGGGTGAAGTGTTGCAAAACTGATCTGATAGGGTCGCTTGTCAAGGGGGAGGCTAGCCTGCATGGAGTTGTTAATACAAAAGAGGTTAATGTAGAGCTCGGGCCCGGATTGTTGAGTTTTGGAGACCGTAAGCTGAAGGACGTATATTATATATATATATATATATAGAAAGGCCAGTATGGTGGCCTGAAATTATGGGAGGAGCCCGGTGGAATATATAACCAGCCCGTTCGCCTGTCCTCCTCGTCGGTTCCGGTGCGCGATACCCGATACGTCAGGTATCAAGCGCCGGCTATTCAGACCAGACGCAGTGAGCCCGTTCGTCAGTTCCCGCATTTTTCGTCCCCGTCTTGACAACTCGTCTTCTCGTTCAGCAGCGTCCGTCGGTTGCGCCGTCGGAGTGTCGCCGTACCCATCGAATTTGTCGTTGCACGTCGGGCTGGCTGTCGCAGGTAGGGCTTCGGCACCCCCTTTTTTCAATTCATGTATTCGATGTACCGTCAACATTCCCTGTACTCACGAGCCGCTCGCTGCTTTCAAATCGAATGTTTTCTGTGGCCCTCGTACGCATGTCGCTGTTTTCTACTTTCGATGCAGTCGTTATCACCTTTTCGACACGTTCGATTACGCCACGTCAGACGATTCATTCGCAGGTACGGCATTCGAAACCGTTCGACTGCCAGAGCATTTCTATTAGTATCGGTCGAATCGTTCGACTCACAGCCGACTGCTTGTTACGACAAGGCAAGCAGTCCGCACGTTTCGCTTGGTCTGCTTCAATTCGAATATCTCTTCATTCATGCAGTTATGTTATGTATTTCATTCCATCTCATTCCAAGTTATTTCAGTCCCAGTCATTTCTTCCATTTCGAATCATTTCTGTCACTAGTCGCGCTCCGGCGCGAATCCTGTTGCACCTCTGGTGCACCGATTCGCTTTGAAGTGCCCCCAGGGTTTGGCCTCATTTCTGTACATGCTCCAGAGACTGAATCACTCGCAGGTTCACGCACGATCCCTGATTCTTGTCTTTGTCATGGCATATCATTTCTGTCACTTATTACGCTCCAATTCGAATCCTGTCGCATTCTTTTATGCACCGATTCGTCTTGGTGTGCCCAGCTGCTACGCCTCATTTCGGTACATGCTCCAGAGACGGATTCTTTGTAACCTACAGTTCAGTCGTTGAATCCTGTCTCTGTCATGGGATATCATTTCTGTCACTTATTACACTCCAATTCGAATCCTGTCGCATTCTTTTATGCACCGATTCCTTCTGGTGTGCCCAGCTGCTACGCCTCATTTCAGTACATGCTCCAGAGACGGATTCTTTATTGTTACCATCAGTCCAGTCGTTGAATCTTGTCTCTGTCATGGGATATCATTTCTGTCACTTATTACGCTCCAATTCGAATCCTGTCGCCTTCTTTATGCACCGATTTGTTCTAGTGTGCCCAGCTGCTACGCCTCATTTCAGTACATGCTCCAGAGTCGGATTCTTTGTTGTAACCATCAGTCCAGTCGTTGAATCTTATCTCTGTCATGGCATATCATTTCGGTCACTTATTACGCTCCGATTCGAATCCTGTCGCATTTATTTATGCACCGATTCGTTCCGGTGCGCCCAGCTGTTACGCCTCATTTCAGTACATGCTCCAAGGACAGGATTCATCTGTTTGGTTCAAGGGCTCGTCCTCTGATTCTTGTCTTTGTCATGGGTTTCATTTCATTTCACCTATCACGTCCCGGTACGAATAGTCACATCTGTGTACCAAATTCATCCCGGCGTGCCCCAGGAATGGCCTCATTTCAGTACATGCTCCAAGGACAGGATTCATCCGTTTGGTTCAAGGGCCTCGTCCTCTGATTCTTGTCTTTGTCATGGGTTTTCATTTCATTTCACCTATCACGTTCCGGTACGAATAGTCACATCGGTGTACCAAATTCGTCTCGGCGTGCCCCAGGAACGGCCTCATTTCAGTACATGCTCCAGAATCCGTTTCGTGCTCAGTCGCAAGTTGTGGCATGGCGATCCGGATCTCTGTCATGGCAGCTTCTCTCATCTCACTGTCACATGCCGCTCCCCGGTTTGGGTCCAGTTGATTTTTCAAGGTTTGGATGCCTACCAGGGGGGCCTTGCTCCTCGGCCTCATTTCATTATAAAGTTGCCTCAAAAGGGAAAAACACAGCTTCGTTTAGGCGTGTTTCGTTGTTTTTCTCCACATTCAAGCGTAGACTTCGTGCAATCGTCGTAAATACACATCCAAGCGTAGACTTCTTGCAATCGTTGCAAGCACGCATCCAGAGATAGACTAATCGCAATCATTGTAGACCTCTCGCACTCATTGCAAGCACGCATACGAGCGTAGACCTCTTGCAGTCGTTGCAAGCACGCATTCGAGCCTAGACCTCTTGCACTCGTTACAAGCACGCATTCGAGCATAGACCTCTTGCACTCATTACAAGCACGCGTTCGGGCATAGACCTCTTGCAGTCGTTGCAAGCACGCATTCGAGCATAAACCTCTTGCGGTCGTTGCAAGCACGCATTCGAGCATAAACCTCTTGCAATCGTTGCAAGCACGCATTCGAGCATAGACCTCTTTCAATCGTTGCAAGCACGCATTCGAGCATACACCTCTAGCGATCATTGCAAGCACGCATTCGAGCGTAGACCTCTTGCAATCATGGCAAGCACGCATTCAAGCATAGGCCTCTTGCAATCATTGCAAGCTGATGTCCGGGCACAACTTATGGCAATCATTGCTGGCAGGCACTTCTGCCTGCTCAATAGGTTGCTTTGGGGAAAGCCTGGATACCTTCCTAAATGTTCGTTGTATTACAGGGTACTTATACTTATAGGCATAGTTGATCCAGGGAAAATCCGATTGCCTCTCGAGGGGTCAGGAAGGAATTTTTTCCCCTACTGTAGCAAATTGGCCATGCTCTGTTGGGGTTTTTTGCCTTCCTCTGGATCAGCTGCGGGCGTAGAATTGGGGTGTCGGGTGGTGTGATTATTATTTCGATTTGTGGTTGGACCGGATGGACTTCTGTCTTTCCCGGCCTGGCTACCCACGAAGCCTACTGTAAATCCTTGCAATCGCTGCAGGCACGCGTCCTAGCATAACATCTTGCAATCATGGCAAGCACGCATACTGAGTAACATCTTGCAACCGTCGCAAGCACGCGTCCTAACATACATGCAAGCACAACTCCCGCAGTCTTCGCAGTGCACATGCGGTAACAAGAATTGCTCACAGTCACCACGTACACATCTCCTCCGACAAACTCCCGGGCAATTGTCGCAAGCACACGTGCAAACACAACCTTTAGTCATGCCAAGGCTCGCAACTTAGCATAACTTCTTGCAATCATTTGTTGCAAGCACGTTCTCAGTGGTACGCTAACTGGCTACACGTCATTTTCAGCAGCACTTAATTGGCCACTCGTCTCCTGTGGCCTTTCTTACAAGCCACTCACTGTTGCCTGTCTGTCTGTCTCTTCCTTGGGACAGTTGAGTTCAACCTCCGTCCGCACCAGGATCATGTTGACATACGCGACTGGCTTCTTCCTGTAGCACGCCCAGGCTATTTCTAGCCAGCGTTCAACATTTCTTATCCTTACAGTGCACGAAGAGCCATCTGTTGTTACAGCCCATACAGCAAGATCCCCACTACGATGCGTCCAGAGGCATCAGCCCATAATCATCGGCCAATGCTCGCCCATTACAACTGCCATCTTTACGGACATATAATACCCTCGCATATTCCCCAGTTTAGTCATCCAAAAGACACCTACAGTCCCTTCACGGCATGTCGAGCGTCCCTATGCACATCATCCCTCAGGGGTCGCGCCTTTGTGTCACGCCGATTGGTCTTACTGTCTCTCTCACAGGATCCAGAGCAAGTCCTCAGCCGGGTCCCCGCGGCAATAGCAGTCCTTGCTATGCGGGAGGAATTCCTATCGTCTGGGAATGACGTCTCTCTGTTCATTCCCTTCGCGTCTTCCCTTTCTCCCCAGGTGATGACCGACGCAGCGGCCTCCACGGGCTTGCGGCTGTTTTTTTGGCCACCTCTGGCTCGCAGCTCCCTGGCCTCCCCAGTTACTGGCAATTCCTGGCTGCGCCAAGGCGCCCTCTCTGTTGGTTATGTACTTCCTACGTCGACTGGTCCAGCTCTTGTTGTTGTTTCAGTTCAACATCCATTCTTCCTTTATCCCCGGTAAATTCAATCAGGCAGCGGACGCCCTCTCCCGCTTTTAACCTTGTCGCGTTTTCGTTCAGGTACCCGGAGCCGGACCAACATCAGCAGCTATCCCGGACTGGTCTCAACTGACCCTGGATTAGCCCCTCACCTCCTAGCGGCTACCCAACTCATTTGATCACTCCCTTTCCCGCAATACCCTCAAGGCCTATCAATCAGCCTGGAGGCCCTTTAACCAACTTCGTCACGTATCACAGTACAGAGACGTCCCGTGTCAAGCAAGTCACAGCCTTCATTTCCTACTGCCACTCGCAGTTGGCGTTATCCTTTAATACAATCCGGCTATACCTGACCGGTGTACAACATTTTACGTCCCTCCAGGACCCTACCGTACCCTTCCTATTTTACCACGCCGTTCGGGCTGTTATGCGCGGTATCCAGGAAGCGCCAGCCGATGACCGGCACCAAAACGACTGCCTATCACAGGAGACGTTTAGAAATATGTCAGATTTCCTGGCCACTTCACCTTTTCGGTCTCCACATTGGTGTCATTTACAAGCAGCCATACACCTGGCCTTCTACGGCTTCTTACGGCCAAGCGAGTTTACTTGTTGTAGCCTCACAGCACGCATGCTGTACGAGCACCACCTGGTCCGATACGAAGACCATTTCGTCTTACACTTAGCAGTCTCCAAGACGCAGCAGCTTGGCTCGGGTTCGGACATACACCGCTATAAGTCCAACAACCGCTGGTACCCGGTCGCCATTTTCACGCGCCTGTCGGCCCCTTTTTGGCTGATCAACCAGGAGTTAGTCCTCTTCTGCCATTTCTCACTAAACCTCTGAACGCTGCCCGGTGGAACGTGTCAGGATACTCCCGGGTATCCTTCACCTCTGTCCTACTCACATTATCAAGAAGTTGGGCAGATGGAGGTCCACCTGTTTCGCCCGCTACATACCCAATCCGCAAGCAGAGATGACCCAGGCCTTTGTCGAGCTCACCCAGTAACAAACTTGGATCAATAAAATACAACCCCTACCTGAATGATTTTGCCCCCTTATTTTGGTATACCGTACGTCAGACCAGGGCACACTTTCAGGTCCATTTCAAGTAAGCGAGTTTATGTTAACCTTGTTTGTCATCCTTAACCGTATCGGTCAGAGGGCTCCACACCATAAATAGAAAGGCCAGTATGGTGGCCTGAAATTATGGGAGGAGCCCGGTGGAATATATAACCAGCCCGTTCGCCTGTCCTCCTCGTCGGTTCCGGTGCGCGATACCCACCCACCCATCCCCTTTTTCAGGGCATTTCTCAAGCATCATACTCCT
This sequence comes from Lithobates pipiens, assembly GCF_037356315.1. Taxonomy (NCBI): domain Eukaryota; kingdom Metazoa; phylum Chordata; class Amphibia; order Anura; family Ranidae; genus Lithobates; species Lithobates pipiens. Next base: position 181,700,001 of record NW_027507785.1, read on the forward strand.
CATGAGAGTACTCATTTCACTCCATTCATATTCATTTCATTTATCACCCACTTTCTATCTAAGGTATGCCCCCTTATTTTGGTATACCGTACGTCAGACCAGGGCACACTTTCAGGTCCATTTCAAGTAAGCGAGTTTATGTTAACCTTGTTTGTCATCCTTAACCGTATCGGTCAGAGGGCTCCACACCATAAATATATATACGAGTCAGGTGGTGTCTGTATAGTACCTGGCTGCCAGTACCATTAAAGATGAATTTGCTAGGCCGTAGAAAACCGTAAAGGGCCAGGCAGACGGTTGCTTGGATGGCTAGACTGGCTATGCTAAGTTATGTGCCTTGCCACGATAGCAAGTGTTGTGCTTAAATGTGTGCTTGCAACGATTGCAAGGGAGTTAATGCCACTGGAGATGTGTTCGTAGTGGCTGTGAGACGTATGATTGCATGTGCTTGCGAAGACTGATGAAGTTATGCCAGGATGTGTGCTTGCAACGATTGCAAGAAGTTATACTAGGATGCATAGTTAGCTAGGTCAAAAAAGACAAAAGTCCACCCAGTCCCGCCACAATAAATCAACAATTAAACAAACAAAATATCGCACAATCCAACTCACCCAATACTACACCCACAGCTGATCTAGAGGAAGGCAAAAAACCCCAGCAGAGCATGCTCCAATTTGCTAAAGCAGGGGAAAAAATTCTTTCTTGATCCCCCAAGAGGCAATCAGATCTCTCCCTGGATCAACCTACCTATAATATTAGTACCCCGTTATATAACGTACATAAGGAAAGTATCCAGGCCTTACCCAGAGCAATGCACTGAGCTATCTAGAACTGCGTGTCAGCAATGATTGCAATAAGTTTGTACCTGGGGCTTGCTTGCGACAATTGCAAAGCTTATGCTTGGATGTGTGCTTGCAACCATTGCAAGAAGTCTACGCTTGGATGCATGCTAGCAACGGTTGCAAGAAGTTATGCTTGATGTGAGTTTACCATGATTGCAGGGAGTTATGCTTGGGTGCGTGCTTGCGGCGATTGCAAGACGTTTGTGATTGGATGCATGCTTGTAACAATTGCAAGAAGTTGTACTTGGATGTGTCTGAAATTAATCCGATATGAATCGGATGTAAGTATGAAATGAATCCTATGAATTGGTTGTATGAGATAAATCTGATACGAAGTGATCGTAGAGTGTATGAAATTAATCCGATATGAATCGGTTGAGTTATACCCGTAAGGCGGAAATGATGGGTGCGGATCAATGCGTTGCTGGTTTGAGTGGATTCGACTCAATAAAGCGATGAGTGTGTGAAATGAAATTAATGAAATGTTTTGCTGTGATATAGGCAAGAATTGGTATGCTGCGACTAACGATGAGTTAGACTGTGGAGCACAGAACGAAATGAGGTCAATCACGGATGCTATTGGATTAGAATCGGGACGCAGTACGAGACAGTGAAATGATGAAATGAATGAAATGATCGCCATGACAGAGGCACGAATCGATGAGCCACGAACTGCAACTGACAACGAACCAGACTCCGGAGCATGTACTGAAATGAGGCCAATCAACATGGGGCACGCCGAAAGGAATTAGTGCGTAGATGCGACTAGATTCATGTCGGAGTGTGATACAAATAAATGATATGCCATGACAGAGACAAGAATCAGTAACCATACCCCCAACTGATAAGTGAATTCCATCTCTGGAGCATTTACTGAAATGAGGCCGAAAACATCTGGGCACACCGGAGCGAATCGGTGCATCTTTAGATGCGTCTGGATTCATATCGGAGCGTAATACATGACAAGAAATGATATGCCATGACAGAGACAGGAATCAGTAACTGAACCCACGACTGACAAATGAATCCGTCTCTGGAGCATGTACTTAAATGAGGCCGAAAAATCGGGGCACACCGGCGCGAATCGGTGCATCTTTAGATGCGACTGGATTCGTATCGGAGCGTAATACGTGACAAGAAATGATATGCCATGACAGAGTCAAGAATCAGTAACTAGACCCATGACTGACAAATGAATCTGTCTCTGGAGCATGTACTGAAATGAGGCCGAAAACATCTGGGCACACCGGAGGGAATCGGTGCATCTTTAAATGCGACTAGATTTGTATCAGAGCGTAATAAGTGACAAGAAATGATATGCCATGACAAAGACAAGAATCAATGACCGAATCCACGAGTGACAAATGAATCCGTCTCTGGAAAATGTACTGAAATGAGGCCGAGATCCACTGGGGCACACCGGAACGAATCGGTGCATTGAAGATGCGACTGGATTCGAATCGGAGTGCGGTATGTGACAGAAATTAATTAAATGATTTCAAATGATTAGAAAGGATTCAAAAATGCTTTGAAATGATGAGAAATGATTCAAAAGGTTTAGAATTCATTTGAAATGGTTAGAACTGATTAGAAATGATTAGAAATGGATTTGAAATGGTTGGAAATGGTTAGAAATAATTTGAAATGGTTAGTAATGATTAGGAACGATTCGGAAAGATTTGAAATGATTGAAATGTTTGCAAAATGAATGCCTGATGTGGCATCGACCAGTGTGTCACAAGCGAGCGACTACGAGCCGCCTTGTGAAGCATGGTAACAAACGGTGTTTGGTTTCAAACACATGCGGGTGAGAAGTACACTTTACGACTACGAAAAGTTTGTGAGTAATTCATGAGATTTAGATGTCACAGTTTAGTGACATGGCAATACAGTGCATGAAATGAAAAAATGGGAGCCGAAGCCCTACCTAGGACAGCCGAAGCAAATACGTTGTACGATAACTGCGACTCGGTAACGAGTGCTACGAATTCCGAAAGACGACAACTCACGAATGTGGAAACTCACGGACACGGAAATTACGACCACCGAACTCGAAACACAAACTCACGAAGACGGGACTAATGAATATGGGAACTCACAAACGCTTAGTCTCGAATAGTCGGTCCTAGATCTCTGACGTAACAGATATCGCGCACAGGAAACCGACAAAGACCACAGGCGAACAGGCTGGTTAAATATACCCCGGGCTCCTCCCATAAATTCAGGCCACCATACTAATATTAATATATATATATATATATATATACACACACACACACACAATACACTGACTGCAGCTAACTGATTAGCCTACTGCCTGCTCTATCTAACGCAAATAAAATTAGATGACTGTCTATCTTTCTCTATCCCCATGCCGGAACACACTACACAAAGCCAACTTCCAGACTGCCTTATATAGTGTGGGGCGTGTACTAAACCCCCTGAGCCATAATTGGCCAAAACCACCCTGGCAGTTGTGCAAATATCGTTCCACGTAAAAAACTGCAACTATCATCTTTTTTAGTCTGGAAAAAATGATCCACGCTCCGGTTGTTACTTTTAAAATGTCCTAATTTTATTGAAAAGCCACAGTGGACAAATGCAGATTAAATCAGTTGATGCGTTTCAACCTATAAGGCATAGCCATAACCTTATAGGCTGAATCGAGTCAACTGACTTAATCTGCATTTGTCCACTGTGGCTTTTCAATAAAATGAAGACAATTTAACCACTTGCCGACCGCCTAACGCCGATGTACGTCGGCAGAATGGCACGGGCAGGCATAAGCACGTACATGTACGTGATTTGCCTCCCGCGGGTCGGGGGCCCGATCGGGCCCCCGCCCGGTGCCTGCGGCGGTCGGTTTTCGTTCGGGAGCGATCCCGGACGAGGGGACGGCCATTCATTCATGGCCACCCCCTCGCGATCGCTCCCGACGAATAGAAATCCCCGGTGACATCACTTCCTCTCCTGTAATGTAAACACAGGAGAGGAAGTGATGTATTCTCTCCTCCGTGTCGGTATTTTTCGTTCCGACACGGAGGAGAGCGGATCAGTGAGTTGCACCAACACATCCCACACACAGTAGAACATGCCAGGCACACTCACACCCCCCCTTTACCCCCCGATCACCCCCCCAATTACCCCTGCCCCCCAGTCACAGTGACACCAATGTCATTTTTTTTTTTTTTTTTTTTTTTTTTGCATTGGTGTCATTTGTGACTGTAATAACTGTTAGGGCAGTTAGAGTTAGCCCCCTTTAGTTCTAATGTACCCCCCTAACCCCCCCAATAAAGGTTTAACCCCGTGATCACCCCCCGTCGCCAGTGTCACTAAGGCTGGGTTCACATTGCAGCGGTTTATGAGAACGAATGTGATTCGCACCGCACTGCAGTGCAAATCACATCCGATCTCTGTGCGATTCGAGTTCAGCCATTCGCCGCACCCGCCGCACCCGCCACACCCGCCGCACCCGCCGCAAATTCGCACGGGACCCTTTTTTTGGCCCGCAGCAGAATCGGATCGCATGGGTGTTCACACCATGCGATCCGAGTTTGCAGATCGCACTGCGATATGCGAACTGATCTGGGGGTGTCAGTAACATTTCACTGACACTCCCAGCAGTTCGCATAGGGCAGTGTGAACTGCCGCCGGGAGGCATGCGATGCGGGAACCCGCCGCGCATTCGTGGCGTTCCCGCATCGCTCCAGTGTGAACCCAGCCTAATAAGCGATCGTTTTTCTGATCGCTGTATTAGTGTCACAGGTGACGCTAGTTAGGCAAGTAGGTATTTAGGTTCGCCGCAGCTTTTTATAGCGCCAGGGACCCCCATATACTACCGCATAAAGCCCCCTGATTGCCCCCTAGTTAACCCTTTCACCAGTGATCACCATATAACTGTTACAGGTGACGCTGGTTGGTTAGTTATTTTTTTATAGTTTCAGGGCACCCGCCATTTATTACCTAGTCTCACTAGTGTACCCCTAAATTTAGGGGTGTCTACTTTCCAAAATGGGGTCATTTGGGGGGGGTTTGTGCCATCTTGGCATTTTATGGCCTTCAAAACTGTAACGCCCTTAGAAAGCCTGAAGGCGGTGCTTGGTTTTCGGGGCCCCGTACGCGGCTAGGCTCCCAAAAAGTCCCACATATGTGGTATCCCCGTACTCAGGAGAAGCAGCAGAATTTATTTTGGGGTGTCATTTCACATATGCCCATGGCATGCGTGAGCAATATATCATTTAGTGACAACTTTGTGAAAAAAAAAAAAAAAAAAAAAAAGTTTGTAATTTTCCCGCAACTTGTGGCAAAATATAAAATATTCCATGGACTCAACATGCCTCTCAGCAAATAGCTTGGGGTGTCTACTTTCTAAAATGGGGTCATTTGTGGGGGTTTTGTGCCATCTTGGCATTTTATGGCCTTCAAAACTGTAATAGGTAGTGAGGAGTGAAGTCAAATATTTACGCCCTTAGAAAGCCTGAAGGCGGTGCTTGGTTTTCGGGGCCCCGTACGCGGCTAGGCTCCCAAAAAGTCCCACATATGTGGTATCCCCGTACTCAGGAGAAGCAGCAGAATTTATTTTGGGGTGTCATTTCACATATGCCCATGGCATGTGTGAGCAATATATCATTTAGTGACAACTTTGTGAAAAAAAAAAAAAAAAAAAAAAAGTTTGTAATTTTCCCGCAACTTGTGGCAAAATATAAAATATTCCATGAACTCAACATGCCTCTCAGCAAATAGCTTGGGGTGTCTACTTTCTAAAATGGGGTCATTTGTGGGGGTTTTGTGCCATCTTGGCATTTTATGGCCTTCAAAACTGTAATAGGTAGTGAGAAGTGAACTCAAAAATTTACGCCCTTAGAAAGCCTGAAGGCGGTGCTTGGTTTTCGGGGCCCCGTACGCGGCTAGGCTCCCAAAAAGTCCCACATATGTGGTATCCCCGTACTCAGGAGAAGCAGCAGAATTTATTTTGGGGTGTCATTTCACATACGCCCATAGCATGTGTGAGCAATATATCATTTAGTGACAACTTTGTGTAAAAAAAAAAAAAAAATTTTTTTTTTGTCATTATTCAATCGCTTGAGGCAAAAAAATAAAATATTCAATGGGCTCAACATGCCTCTTATCAATTTCCTTAGGGGGTCTACTTTCCAAAATGGGGTCATTTGGGGGGGTTTTGTACTGCCCTGCCATTTTAGCACCTCAAGAAATGAGATAGGCAGTCGTAAACTAAAAGCTGCGTAAATTCCAGAAAACGTACCTTAGTTTGTAGATGTGACAACTTTTGCGCAAACCAATAAATATACAATTATTGACTTTTTTTTTACCAAAGACATGTGGCTGAATACATTTTGGCCTAAATGTATGACTAAAATTGAGTTTATTGGATTTTTCTAATAACAAAAAGTAGAAAATATCATTTTTTTTCAAAATTTGCGGTCTTTTTACGTTTATATCGCAAAAAATAAAAATCGCAGAGGCAATCAAATACCATCAAAAGAAAGCTCTATTTGTGGGAAGAAAAGGACGCAAATTTTGTTTGGGTACAACATTGCATGACCGCGCAATTACCAGTTAAAGCAGCGCAGTGCCAAAGTGTAAAAAGACCTCTGGTCATTTACCAGCAAAATGGTCCGGTCTGAAAGTGGTTAAGAGCAACAACCGGAGTGCAGATCATTTTTTCCACATTACTCTACTCAGCCAGCGACTGTGGATGGAGCACCTGGGAGCTCTGCTATGTATTGTATCTATGTATTGTATGGGTAGTAGCACTGAATTTTCTGTTTATATCTTTTTTATTCTACAGCATCTCTGCTTTCAGAAAATATATAATGTTCTGGGGGTTTAAGTAACTTTATGGCCTAAAATAAAGATTTTTACATGTGTGCAAAAAATAAAATAAATAATTCTAATACCAAAGTGGTTAAACTAAAAAGAAATTAGCCATTGCAACAATAAAATACTAAAATATTTATTTTTTAATAACCTATTCATTCAGACATGTAAAGGTCCAAAATAGACATAGGGTAGTGGAGAAAATAAAAGGGTGTGTGTTCCTTAACACTTAAAACCTAATAAAAACAAATTCATCTATCAGGGTATATATATATATATATATATATATATATATATATATATATATATATATATATATATATATATATATATATATATATATATATATATATACACACACACACACACACACACACACACAATACACTGACTGCAGCTAACTGATTAGCCTACTGCCTGCTCTATCTAACGCAAATAAAATTAGATGACTGTCTATCTTTCTCTATCCCCATGCCGGAACACACTACACAAAGCCAACTTCCAGACTGCCTTATATAGTGTGGGGCGTGTACTAAACCCCCTGAGCCATAATTGGCCAAAGCCACCCTGGCTTTGGCCAATTACAGCTCACTAGACAGACGGCGCTGTGATTGGCCAAGCATGCACTATGACCCGCATGCTTGGCCAATCATCAGCCAGCAATGCACTACAATGTCGCAGTGAATTATGGGCCATGACGTGCCACTCGAATTTGGTGCGAAGGGCCCATAACGTTCGCAATTCGGCGAACGGTCGAACAGCCAATGTTAGAGTCAAACATGGGCTCATCCCTATTCACTACAAGTTTTTAAGCTTTGTTGGGTAAAAGAAGTAGCGTTGTTTTAGGTCAGTCATTTATACATAAACACATAAACACACTATCAGGAGTTCAGCAGACCTAATATTTGTATTTAAAGTAAAACTATGGGGAACATAAAATCTATCTATCTATCTATCTATCTATCTATCTATCTATCTATATATAGTGAAGTTTGGGGATACTAGCTCCGCGGGATTAAGCGCATAAACTGCGTTGTCAGGTGAAACCAAACCAGGTGAAACCAAAATATATTTATTTATAATTAAATAAAAAAATAAAGCTTTTCTTCAGCATATAAAAAACCGTAAATTAAAGTCCGCTTATCTTCAGCACAAAATAATACAAAAAGAAAAGCACCTACAGTTCTGTAGACAGGTCTTTCACCAAAAAGAGTCCTTGCAGAGATCTTTTTGCAGCCTCCAAAACAGCAAACAGCAAATACAACAACACAGCCAGACAGCTCTTCAGACAGGTGTTCATCTCCTTCTCCTCCTCACCACCACCTCTCTGTCTACTTCCTGTCTTATAGGCTGTCTGTCTTCCTGGAGGCCGTTAACCCCCTGTGGTCAGGGAGGGAGGCTCTTTCCCACCCAAATGTCACTTTAGAGCCTCCCAAATTCCGGGTCCCAACTATCTTCTTAAAATATAGAGAGGACCGCGAATCAGTCTTCTCCCGAAAACTATACCCGGAATCTGTCACCCATTTTTTGGGTGACCCCCTGAGGCCTACCATGATTCCCTTAAAAGGACCACATCCCGAATATAGGCACCACATAGTACCCGTCCAGGACCCAACCTTGGCGTCCTGTACATATCCCCCCCTCTGCCTCAATGCTGAGGTGTTGGAGGCACCATTTGACATCATACAGTGGCTGCGGGAGAAGGCATCGGCATTCTGATGTAGTCTCACCACAAAATTGAACTCCTGGAGAGACAGGAACCACCTCGTTACTCTGGCATTCGTGTGTTTATTTTGCCTCATCCAGGTCAGTGGGGCGTGGTCGGATACCAGGCGAAACCTTCTGCCTAGGAGGAAATACTGCAAGGAGTCCAAGGCCCACTTAATGGCAAGACACTCCCGCTCCACCACCGCATAGTTTTTCTCCACTGCTGTCAGCTTTCTACTCAGGAAAACTACGGGGTGCTCTTCCCCGTTGATTACCTGCGACAGGACTGCTCCTAACCCCTCATTTGAAGCATCTGTCTGTACTACAAAATCTTTATTAAAGTCTGGAGCAACGAGCATCGGATCCTGGCACAATGCCTTCTTAAGCTTCTGAAAAGCTTTCTCGGCCTCGTTATTCCATTTTATCATCACCGACTTTCTGCCTTTGGTCAGGTCCGTCAAGGGTGCAGCAATGGTGGCAAAGTTGAGGATAAACCTCCGATAGTAGCCAACTATGCCCAAAAACGCTCTGACCTGTTTCTTGGTTAGGGGACGGGCCAGTCCTGTATGGCTTTCACCTTACTCATTTGGGGCTTTACCAGCCCTCTACCCACAATGTACCCTAGGTACTTGGCTTCCTCCACCCCAACTGCACATTTTTCTGGATTTATGGTGAATCCTGATCTTCTCAGGGAGTCTACAACTGCCTGAACTCGGGGAAGATGTGACTCCCAATCAGGGATGAAGGAGACGATGTCATCCAAATAAACCGAAGCGTACCGATGATGTGGATGCAAAGTTTTGTCCATGGCCCTTTGGAACGTAGCGGGGGCAGAGTGTAAACCAAACGGCATTCGTTTGTACTAGAAGTGGCCTTCCCGGGGTAGAGAAGGCCATTTTCTCCCTAGCTTCCTTGGTCAGGGGAATCTGCCAGTACCCCTTCGTGAGGTCCAGCGTGGTAATATACCTGGCAGACCCCAACCTCTCAATGAGCTCATCTACCCGTGGCATGGGATAAGCATCAAACTTGGAGATTTCATTCAGTTTTCTAAAATCATTGCAGAAGCGAAGAGTGCCGTTGGGTTTGGGTACCAACACGATTGGACTCGACCACTCGCTCTGCGATTCCTCAATGACATCAAGCTCGAGCATTCTTTTCACCTCTTCAGACACTGCCACTCTATGAGCTTCTGGGATACGGTAAGGCTTTAACCGCACTTTTACCTTGGGGTCAGTTACAATGTCGTGCTCGATGACATTGGTGAGTCCTGGCAACCCTGAAAACATGTCCCTATTTCTTTGAAGAAACTCCTTTGCTTGCTGGGTTTGGGGTCTAGTTAAGGTAGCAGCCACCTGCACCAGGTCGATCCCTGCATGGTCATCTGACTGTACCGCTACCACCGCGGATACCTGGTCTCTGTCTCTCCAGGGTTTCAACAAATTCACGTGGTAGATCTGGTATGGTTTCCTTTTCCCTGGCTGGTGTACCTTGTAGTTTACCTCCCCCCACTTTTTCCACTATCTCAAATGGACCTTGCCACTTGGCCAAGAACTTGCTCTCCACTGTGGGTATTAGGACAGCCACCCGGTCTCCTACTTGAAACTGTCTAACTTTCGCAGACCGGTTATACACCCTTCTTTGGGCTTCCTGAGCCCTCTGCATGTGCTCGCTTACCAGCGACATCACCTTAGCCACCCTCTCTCGCATTTGAGAGATATGCTCTACTATGGTTTTGTGTGGTGAGGACTCACTTTCCCACGTTTTCTTTACCAGAACCAGCAACCCCCGAGGCCGTCGCCCATACACTAGCTCAAATGGGGAGAAGCCCGTGAACGCTTGTGGAACCTCCCGGATGGCAAAAAAAAGGGTGGGGAGTAACATATCCCAATCCTTCCCGTCCTTCTGGATGACTCTTTTTAGCATGGTCTTTAAAGTTTTATTAAACCTCTCCACTAGGCCATCGGTCTGCGGGTGATAGACGGACATCCGCAACTGCTTAATTTGAAACAGTTTGCACAGGTCCGCCATCACCTTTGACATAAAAGGGGTGCCCTGGTCCGTTAATATCTCTTTGGGAAAACCAGTTCGCAAAAACATTTGAAATAGTTCCCCGGCAATGACTTTAGAGGAAGTTTTCCTCAAAGGGACTGTTTCTGGGTACCTGGTTGCATAGTCTAGGATAACTAATATATACTGGTGCCCCCTTGCCGATTTTACCAGGGGTCCCACGAGATCCATGGCGATCCGCTCAAATGGAACCTCAATAATTGGCAAGGGTACCAGAGGGCTTCTATAGTGGGGCACTGGGGCAGTTGACTGGCAAACGGGACAAGATGCACAAAATCTTTTAACCTCAAACTTCACCCCTGGCCAGTAAAACCGGTCGGTTATCCTGGCCTCTGTTTTCTCTGCCCCCAAGTGTCCTCCCAGTGCATCGTTGTGGGCTAGATCGAGTAGCATCCGCCTATATGGTTGGGGAACCAGCAACTGCTCTACAGTTTCCCCACGGCTTTCAGCCACTCGATAAACCAAGTCATCCTTTAACGCAAAATGAGGAAACCTCTGATCTGCTCCCGGCATTTGTGGGACCCCATCCACAACAGTAACCTGCTCTCGGGCATTGACCAAGGTAGGATCTTGCAACTGGGCGGTGCCAAATGCACCCCTGGGTACATCTAGATCTGGGTGTACTGGCCTTGAGGATGTTTCCCCTTCACTTTCCTCAACCGGGGACTGCAATGGGGAGAGCTCCTCATCATCCTCCCTCAGCATAACCTGTAACAGGAAGACTTCCCCCCCTCAGAGTTTAACTCGGTTTTGCAATCTGAAACAGTCACATCCTTCAACTTAATATTCTCTACAGTATCATTATCAATAACGGGTGGTATCTCTGTATCAGTGGGGTGGGTTGTGGGGGTCTCAGGCCCAGGTCCTTCCGACTCTCCTGGCTGTCCTGGCATCCCCATCTGTACCTGACTCCACAGTTCTAAAAATAGTGGACAGTCCCGCCCCACTATAATGTCATGTATTAGGCTTCTCACTACCCCGACCTCTTGGGTCACTGAGGTATGGCCATAGGACACAGTCACCTAAACCATGGGGTATTCCTAGGTGTCTCCATGGATGCACACTACCCGTAGGGTTTTCCTTACAGGGCCAAGTCTCCCAATCACCCTGGCATGTACCAATGTTACCATGCTACCAGAGTCCAGTAGCGCCCTGGCAGGAAGGTGGTTCACCCACACTTCACACTCAAACTGTCCTGCGATTGGATCCAGGTGAGTGGTGCAGACTCTTTGCACGTAGAAGGAGCTTCTCCGACCAATTCCGCAGTCCATAGGCTCCTCCTGAAGTGGGCATTGTGCCCGGGTATGTCCCCAGGACTGACATCGCCAACACTGTAGGTCTCCTGTTCTTGGGACAGGAACCACCCTTCGAGGTTCTGTAGCAGATGATGCGGTTTTGTGGATCCCAGCATCTGGCAGGGCTTCTCTCCTAGGCGCTATGGCTGGTCTGGTTGGCCTTGGTGTGGGTTCCCTACGTCTGGCAGGCCCAAGCAGGTCCTCCACCACGGTGTACCTTTCCACCAACTCCACCAGCTGGTCAGCGGTTGCGGGGTCTCCATGGCTTACCCAGTGCTGTAGGTCATCTGGCAGGGACCGCAGGTACCAGTCCATCACTATTCGTTCCACCATCTGTGGGCCTGACAGTTTTTCTGGCTGCAGCCATTTTTTAACCAGCTGAACCAGTTCATGCATTTGCGACCTGGGTGGTCGGTCAGGCTTGTACCGCCACCGATGCACCCTCTGAGCCCGGACAGCTGTGGTCACTCCTAGGCGGGCCAGGATCTCTGCCTCCAGACGCTCATAGTCACTGATATGTTCCGCTGGGAGGTCAAAATAGGCCTTTTGCGGGTCACCGGTGAGGAAAGGGGAGATAATGCCGGCCCATTGGTCACGGGGCCACCCCTCTCTCTCCGCTATCCTCTCAAAGGTGGTGAGAAAGGCCTCTACATCATCGCTGGGCGTAAATTTTTGTAAAAAATGGCTGGCCCTCACAGACACCTGGTTGCCAGCGGCAACAGCCCCTTGTTCACGTCCCTGAGCCAGCCGCTGTACTGCCTCCTGCAAGGCAGCCACCTGTGCTTGCGTGGACTCCTGCTGAGCAGTAAACTGGGCGGCTAGCAGCCGTGTGCTTTCCTGTTGTGCAGCTATGGCCTGTGCCAGAGCCTGCTGCTGCTGAGCCATCGCTTCCTCATGGCGACGGTTTGCATCTGCTAAAGCTTGCTGCTGGGTCACGGTAGCTTGCTGCTGGGTCACGGTGGTTTGCTGATGGGTCACGGTGGCTTGTGCCAAAGCCCTGATGACCTCCTCCATGTCTTTGCCTGCTGCTTGCAGCGTCTGGGCTGGCTTCACCCAAGACATGCAATTTGTACACAGTCTCTTTTAAATGTCAGTTTTTAAACGTTTTTTGCGGCTGCAAATGCACTTTTGCCAGCATCCAAAACACCAGTTGTGAAGTTTGGGGATACTAGCTCCGCGGGATTAAGTGCATAAACCTTTGTCAGGTGAAACCAAAATATATTTATTTATAATTAAATCAAAAATAAAGCTTTTCTTCAGCATATAAAAAACCGTAAATTAAAGTCTGCTTATCTTCAGCACAAAATAATACAAAAAGAAAAGCACCTACAGTTCTGTAGACAGGTCTTTCACCAAAAAGAGTCCTTGCAGAGATCTTTTTGCAGCCTCCAAAACAGCAAACAGCAAACAGCAAACAGCAAATACAACAACACAGCCAGACAGCTCCTCAGACAGGTGTTCATCTCCTTCTCCTCCTCACCACCACCTCTCTGTCTACTTCCTGTCTTATAGGCTGTCTGTCTTCCTGGAGGCCGTTAACCCCCTGTGGTCAGGGAGGGAGGCTCTTTCTCACCCAAATGTCACTTTAGAGCCTCCCAAATTCCGGGTCCCAACTATCTTCTTAAAATATAGAGAGGACCGCGAATCAGTCTTCTCCTGAAAACTATACCCGGAATCTGTCACCCATTTTTTGGGTGACCCCCTGAGGCCTACCATGATTCCCTTAAAGGGACCACATCCCGAATATAGGCGCCACATAGTACCCGTCCAGGACCCAACCTTGGCGTCCTGTACAATATATATATATATATATATATATATATATATATATATATATATATATATATATATATATATATATATATATATATATATAATGCAGCCTCTCAGTAGCTTGTGCTGTCTTTCTGTTCCCCCAGTACCATACTGTAGTTTTTACCTTACCTGTTTATCTTCCAGTGCCTCTGTTATTTTTAGTTAAATTTAACAGGTCCAAGTGGTAATTTGAAAGTGGACATTTTTTGTTTTAAAATGAAATTAGATAGCAAATACCTCCACTCCAACAACCCAATATCTATGAGGTCCCTCTCTACTACTGACATCTTCTCCCCAGCTTATTCTGGGTTTTTTGCCATCCTGATTGGCTGGGGAGGGATGGTGGAACTCCTACGCATGCAAACATAGATGCCATGGCACAAATGTATCCTAAGCTCAGTTTACATTTGAAAGAAGACTGTGAACATGCAAGTAAATTTGTTTTATTGTTGAATAGACCTAGCATGTCACTTCTGCAATTAATCTCTTACCTGCTTGCAATTTGTTTATTTTAAACTTTAGCTTATTTTATCACTGACAGAAGTGCTTTCTGTGGTCAGCCTTTATTAATTTAGTTAAAAACTGTTATCTTTAAAGGAAAAGAAAACTGCAGCTGTAACAGCTTAAACGTGAAAGACAGAATAAGGCCTTAGTTAGTAACTTATGCAAAGCCCTTCTACTAGTTCATCTAACGATACCTTTTCCACAGGTCGACAATGCTGCTCCTCTATAGATACAGTGGAAAAGTGAGTGTAGCCACTATAACTCAGAAGTGTGTTACTGGCCAGATCGCCATGGGAAATAAAGAAAAAAGCAAAAAAACAAACAAATGCAGGCACCATATCTAAGCACTGGCAATGCAATATATTATTTTTTGAGATTAGATACACTTTACAATATATTTCACACGTTAAGACTTGCTAACTGAATCAATACCTGAAATTACAGTAAATTGATTTATTTATCCAAAGAGAGACGCACTGAACCCACTGGATACAGATAACCAACTGTTAAACCCAATCAACAAATAGTTGCTACCTCAAATGTGCATCATGGCCTATATGTTTTGAGGGCACTGAGGAATAAGTGTGCACCCTTGAAGCATATAAGCCACGATGCACAATTGAGGCAGTGACTTTGTGTTGCTTGATTAATTTTGACAGTTGGTTATATGTATCCCGTGAAATGAGTGAATCCAGCAAATCCATTTCCCCTTGGATGGATTCTACATTGTATGTATTTTTGCCAAAGAACATTTATGAGTATAAAGTATTATGTTTTATTCAAGTTTTATTTTAAAATATCACATCATTTCAGTGATCTTTCTGTAACATTTCTATTTGTTCAATAATACAACTATCTTATAGGGAAATATACATAAAATCTTTTGGTACTTTCTGTCTAACAAACACTTCTCACCAATCTCCAGTTGCTAACATTTTGTCTGTAGTATAATCCTTTATACTTGAGTAACAGAGTTCTCTCCATATCAAATTATACTTATGTGGCAAATGCTTTGAGAAAAAGGTTGCATCCCAACATAGGTGGGAAATGATTTTACAGCCTATGGTATTACTAGGCTATACTGTATACTGTATGTTCTCTTAATTATCCATAGTTTAGAATATCAATATTTATTAGGTAGGTATCTTAATGGAAAGATTCATTGTTAATGGAACAGCCATAAATACATTATTCTTATTATAAAAATAATCAATATTGCAAGTTCTGAACTTATGTTTCATATAGATTAGTAGATTAAAAACCTTAAACCAAACAACAGTTACAGATAATAACATAGCAATTAAATCAGTTGTTGATTGTAGTGCTAACTAATCTCTTGTTATATTTGAGTTGTAAAGTAAAAAGTGTCTTCTGTGCATACATACTAATGGTAAGTCCTAATAACTTGATAAATGGCTACTAAAGGGTAGGCTGCCAGGAAGTTCCTGCTATTACTGCTAAATACCTGACACTTTATGGTATAAAGAAGCAGGGGACTCATTCATGTGGCAGTGCTAGCTATTGGTACAGTAATTAGCATAGCACTGTCACATAGAGACAGGGTGAATCCTTGAAACCAACAGAAGTGATCTGTACTTGCACAGGGCTTTCTTTTTATGTACTGTGTATACATGGAGCAGAAGGGGATGGAAGGGAAGGTTGAGCAAATGCAGCTGGAACACGGGGCATAAAAAAATTACCACCTGGAGTGAGATGGGAAGAGAAGAAGCAGCCTAGAGACACTGTGCCGGGGGCTAATTATGACTAGTTATGCATATAGTAATATGACTATGGTGGCTATGGGATGAAGCATAATTTTTCCTTTTGTATGTGTCACTTTACACAAAGATGAGTTAAAGTTGACCTGACCATGTAAAGTAAAATTTGACTACCATATAGGAAAAATTTGAAATGTTAATTATGCCTACGCAGAATACTTAAACTTTTTTAATTCCTCCTGAAAGATAGTGGCACACTTCTTGGTTTTTGGCACCCCTGCGCCTACAGACTCATGATTGTATATATAACCTTTGCTTGCTATTCTTCTTGCTGGAGAAGAAATTTTCACAAAGACCTGCAGTGCAAGAGTATCGGCACTGTCTGCTGAAAATTTTAGGTAAAGTCCTACTTCTACTAAAGAGCCTCCTTAAAATAAATGGCATGGTACAGTAAGTCTGTAGGCTGCATGGTAAACCTGTAGGCTTCAGGTTCATTTTAAACCTAGACATTTTTCTTGTTTGGGGTTCAGCAAATGGGCAAACTAAATTGGTGTCTAGTTGAATCAAACTTTTTGTGACAGCTAAAAGCAAAACACTTAACAGTGTCATTACTACCACTGCTAAATGTGACAGCTCAGGGTGGTTGACAGTTCCCCCTCAAAAAAAACCCCCATACCATTGGCTTATTTGAGCACGCCCCCTCCCTATTGCATCATATTAGGGAACATACTTTTTTTGCTGTGATACGTTATGGCCATTACGGTTTTTTAACATTTGGCTCCCATTGACTTTTAAGCTCGCTGAACTAACCTCAAACCAAACCCAACTACATTTGGTTCATCCCTATAAGTAAACAATAGGGGAAATTTAATTTTCCACGTGCAGTACTGCTTACTAGTTCCTTATCTTCTGCTTGCCTTCTTGGGCTCAGCTTCTAGAATTCATGTCCTATTTAAATTCCATATCTTTGGGGTGTCATGAATCCAGAAACTTCAGAAGAGAGATCTTAGTTAAGATGTACCTGATACGATTCAGCCTACTAGAATCTGAACATACCCTAATGACCAGTGCTGAACACTGATGAAGTCCAGTCCTGGCAGTTGCAGTATCATGGATGGCGTGATTATTTTAAGGGTCAAAAAAAGGAAGTTTGCAAACAGAAAACAAAACAAAATATACATACACACACACTTCCATCTAGGGTTCAATTGTACTTTAAGAATTAATAGTCCACTCATACCGTGTTGCTTATTTACATAATGCTAGTTATAAAGTTTTTGTCTATAAAATCTTTATGTCATTGTATAAATATAAAATTATAAATTCAAATTGAAGCACAAACTATGTCTCAGGCCGCAGTACTACTCAAGAAACATAAAAAAATATGTTCTTGGCTAATTGAGTCAGTTCTTAACCTAGCACATTGCATTGTGTTTTTCTTCTCACCCTATGGATTTGAAAGCTGACAGCTGGTTATATATTTAAGCAGTTTGGGATCACTGATGTTAAAAACAGTAAAACATGAATATATGTTTTCTGTCTGAATTTTAGACTGCCATTTTATATTCATATAAAAAAAACCTGCTATTCAAGTCTTTTTATTTAAAACACGGTTGATTGGAAGTGTTCAGCAGGAGAAAATGTCAGAACGGAATTTTGAAAAGGTGATCAATGGAAGGCAAATGAAATAATATGCAGCAATGGTGTAATTATAGTGCCATAAGGCAACATTCTAATGTTCATTTCTCTGCTTAAAAATCTGATGCCCGAAATCCATCAACATCATGTCAACCTTTGGAAAATAATAATTAGGGGCATTTCCTCCCAGCTGCCCACAATTACTGTTTCAGCTTGTGACACTTGTTTACTTCATGCTTAAAGATCTGAGGCTCAAAAGCACTAAAGTCATACACAGCCATGCAATGAACATTTTCAGAAGCAGGCCTGCAATGGTAGCCCCCATACAGTTTCCATGAAAAAAGTGGTCAAATATGTGCCAGACACAATGTGCTTGATACAAAAAATATTGACAAGATTTTTTGATTTGAAATTGCTTCATAATGTTTGCATTCTGCAACATAAATGTATGAGAATGCATGTAAAAATGAGTAGCACTGCATGCTACATAAAGGAACACGCAGGGATAGTACTATCATCATTGACCAAATATCGTCATGGCTTTATTCGGGCAATGTAATTGCCCAAATATGGCCAGTGACCATACTTGGTCAATGATGATAGTACTGTCATTGCTATATCCCATCCCTTTGCTTACAGGACCAGGGATTCCAGGCCATGTAAGCAAATCTACCGCTGATGGCAACAGTTGTTAGGGATGCAGCAGGTGCTGTCCAAATTGTTGACTTATCCCTATTGGAAGGTAATGGAGTATCAATCCACTCCAATGGTAAAACAAAGAATGTGTATGGAGAGGAGAAGCATAAATCAAAAGTAAAAAGGCATTTATGAGATGAAAGAAAAAAAGAGCTTAGAGAGAGGTGCAAGAAAACAATGAAGGAATCGTAGACCTTTGGCGCATGAGGGAAAAGAGGCTGCAGGGACAAGTCTTACAGTGTGGAGGAGCAAAGCATTGGGTAAGTCAACTTTTCTGGAAATGGCTCACCCATAAGATAAAAAAAGAACTCTTGGAAGATATTGTTATTTTTAGTTTCTGAAGTAATGGGGGTAATTGGCTGAGTAGAGTAAATCATACATGCACGTGGATGTTACTTCTAGGTGATCCAGAGGTTTTGAAACTTATTGGAATGGGAAACCAAGTTTTGACAAATAAACCATGCTAAGGAAAAAATAAATGTTTAAATCCACATATTTAGAGTGTTTAATATACAAGTCCAAGATATGGAAAATTTCTATAGAACTTTTAGCTACATTGATCTACTGGGTCAGATTGTTCCCCAAGCATGACCCACCTGCCAGTGACATTTACACAGTAATCAGTGCATTTTTATAGCACTGATCGCTGTATAATTGTCAATGGTCCCAAAAATGTGCCAAAAGTGTCCGATCTGTCTGTTGCAATGTCACAATATCGCAGATCACTGCCATTACTAGTAAAAAAAAATATATATATATAAAAATGACAAATATCTTTCCCATAGTTTGTAGACGCTATAACTTTTGCGCAAACCAATCAAATTATTGCAATTTTTTTACCAAAAATATGTAGAATACATATTGGCCTGATGAAGAAATTTGTTGTAAAAAAAAAATTTGGAGATATTTATTATAGCAAAAAGTAACAAATATTGTTTGTTTTTTTCAAAATTGTCGCTCTTTTTTTGTTTATAGTATAAAAGAAAAACAAACATAGAGGTGATCAAATATCACCAAAAAAAGCTCTATTTGTGGGAAAAAAAGGACACAAATTTTGTTTGGGTACAGCATTGCATGATCGCGCAATTGTCACTTAAAGCAACACAGTGCCAAATTGTAAAAAGTGCTCTGGTCAGGAAGGGGGGAAAAATCTTTTGGGGCTGTAGTGGTCAAAGGGTAAATCCACTTTCATGGAGAAAAAAATAGCAAATAAAGAAAACATTTATGAATCGCTTCCTGACAGACGCACGCCGATGTATGTCGGCAGAATGGCACGGGTGTACAAAAGGGCATGCCCATACATCCCTTCATAATCCTGGACTAGTGAAAACATGCCCGTGGGTCCCATGGACTCAATGTCTGCTGATGGCCCACGATCGTGACAAGGAGAGGCAGAATGGGGAAATGCCTATGTAAACAAGGCATTTCCCTGTTCTGCATAGCGACATGACAGGGATCTACTGCTCCCTGTCATTGGGAGAAATTATCTCTGTCATGTCATAGGTAGCCCCCCTACAGTTAAATGGGAACACATTTAACTCCTTGATCGCCCCTTAGTGTTTAACCCCTTCCCTGCCAGTGACATTTACACAGCAATCAGTGGCTATTTTTAGCTCTGATCGCTGTATAAATGACTATGGTCCCAAAATAGTGTCAAAAGGCTGTCCGACGCAATGTCGCAGTTCCGATAAGACCACTGCCATTACTAATAAAAAAATTAATCATAAAAAAGCCATTCATCTATCCCCTATTTTGTAGACTTTTGCGCAAACTAATCTATATACATTTATTATGATTTTTTTTTACCAAAAATATGTAGAAGAATACATATTGGCCTAAAATTGGCAAGAAAGAAATGTGCTTTCCTGGGGCGTCAGAGGGGGGCAGGGCCCCCGTGTATGTAACCGGGTGGCCCTGCCCCCTCTGGCGCTACAGGGAAGCCATAGGGAAGTCCCTGTGCATCAGAGGGGGCAGGGTCACCTGGGAACGTCACAATGTGTGGCCCCGCCCTCAGTTATAAAAGAATTGCCAAAGCAAAGACGCGTCATACAGTGGGAGCCTCCCATGGAGGCGGGTGGGTTGTATTTATTCTTATTTTTCGGTCCGTCGGAGGAGCAAGAGAAGAAGATTTTGTGGGACATTTTTATTTTTAATAAAGGATTTGTCCCAAGCCATGTCATGTCATTTTTGCCATCTTCACACTTTTTGGGGGAAATGGTAGGGGTACATTTGTACCCTGTTACCATTTCACACAGGGAGGGAGGCTGGGATCTCGGGGTTCCCTTGTTAAAAGGGGCTTCCATATTCCAATACGTCCCTCACCCGCAGACCCCCACAACCACCGGGAAAGGGTTGTGGGGATGAGGCCCTTGTCGCCATCAACATAGGTAGCCCCCCAAAGCACCCTCCCCATGTTGAGGGCATATGGCCGGGTATGGTTCAGGAGGAGGGGCGCTCTCTCTTCTCCCCCTCTTTTCTTGCAGCCTGCCAGGTTGCATACTTGGACAAGGGTCTGGTATGGATTTTTGGAGGGACCCCACATTTTTTTTTTACATTTTGGCACGAGGTTCCCTTTAAAATCCCTACCACTCCCTTTGAGGGGGACCTCCACGCAATTTGTTTTTTTTAATTTTGGTTTGGGGTTCCCCTTAATATTCATACCAGACCCAAAGGGCCTGGTAATGGACTGTGGTGGAATCCAATGCCGTTTTTTTCACGGACTTTTATGTGTATTGTCGAGACCAACAATTCATTATAGCCGCGAGTACTTTTAAATTCCTTTTTTTCCTTTTAGAAATATAATTTTGTGCAAGGACTGTTTTAAACCACGGGAAACATGTAACACTTTACAGGCATATTATAGACACCCCCCAGGTATGTAATTTAAAGGAATATTTCACTTTTGTTTTGTCTTGTTTCATTTTAAGCATTCCCAAAAAAAGGGCAGTTTTTAAAACTTTTTTGCATTGATACATGTCCATGTATCCCAGGTCCCCAAACAATTTTTATGACAATACCATGCATATAAGCCTTAAAAATTAGCACTTTTGAATTCTCCCATAGACTTGTTAGGGTGTTCCACGGCTTTCGAATTTGCCGCAAACACCCCAAATTGTTCACTATTCTGCGAACTCCCGATGTTCGAGTTGAACTTATGTTCAACTCGAACATCGGATTCATCCCTAGCATTAAGTTATTTGCTATTAGGGATGGGCCAAACGACCCCCTGTTCGGTCCGCACCAGAACTTTTGAACATCGCAAAAGTTCGGAATTGAATGACAAACCCCATTGAAGTCTATGGGACCCAAACTGGAAAAATAAAAAGTGCCCCTTTTGAAGGCTTATATGCAAGTAATTTGGTATACAATGGTTATTGGGGTTTGGGTACTGCCCTGAGATATATGTATCAATGAAAAAAAGTTTGTAAAAAACATAATTTTTAAATGAGCAGTGATTTATTGATGCTTAAAGTGAAAGCATAAAAATGAAATATTCCTTACATTATAGTGCCTGGGGGTCCCCTTAGTCTACCTATCTACCTAACTATTGCTGCAGCAATAATTGCATTTATAAAGCCAAAAAAACATTTTCCCTGCAAGCTTTCTTTATTTTGTAGGCAACGGCTTGGAGAGACAGTCTGTATGATGAGGTCACAATGTAGTGCACTGGGAATAAGATTAGAGATGTTTTGGATACATTCTGGGATCTCTTCTACAAACTTTGGATAGAAATATCAGGTGCTGAAAAATCAGGCTTTGGGTGTTGGTGGCGCCTTAGCACCGTAACCCTATAGAGGTACTCTTGATGAAATCAAGAATTGGGCTTGCTATCAAAAATGTAAATGATATGCACCTGTCAAACAGGTATGGAAAAATTGGTCTTTGGGTGTCAGTGGTGCCTTCACACCTTAACCCTATATAGGTGCTCTTGATGAAAGCAAGAATTGGCCTTGCTTTAAAAAAAATTTAATTATAAACTGTCAAATACATGGAGAAAAATTGGTCTTTGGGTGTTGCTGGCATCTTCACACTGTAACCCTAGTTTCAAAACAGCTGGAGTGCCATGGTTGCCTACCCCTGCTATAGGGGTACTCTTGATGAAAACAAAAATTGGCCTTGCTGTCAAAAATGTAAATGATATGCACCTGTCAAGCAGATGCATAATAATTGGTCTTTGGGTTTCAGTGGCATCTTCACACCGTAACCCTATAGAAGTACTCTTGATAAAAGAAAGAATTGGCCTTGCTGTCAAAAATTGAAATAATATGCACCTGTCAAACAGGTGCAGAAATATTGGTCTTTGGGTATTAATTGTGCCCATGAAATCTACACCAGAAAAATCTTACAGATGAAATCAAAACCCACAACGCTAGGCAGGTTAGAAGTCCTGCAGAGATTCCACATTCCAAAAACACTTAATCAGCAACATCAGCATCAGGGGTAAGGATGAGCTTCGAGTTTGAGTTGAACTCATGTTCGACTCGAACATTGCCTGTTCGCCTGTTCGGCGAACAGTGAACAATTTGGGGTGTTTGCGGCAAATTCGAAAAGCCGGGAGCTAATTTTAAAGGCTAATATGCAAGTTATTGTCCTAAAAAGTGTTTGGGGACCTGGGTTCTGCCCCAGGGGACATGGATCAATGCAAAAAAAGGTTTAAAAATTGCAGTTTTTTCAGGAGCAGTGATTTTAATAATGATTAAAGTGAAACAATAAAAGTGTAATATTCCTTAAAATTTCGTACCTGGGGGGTGTCTATAGTATGCCTGTAAAGGGACGCATGTTTCCTGTGCTTAGAACTGTCCCTGCACAAAGTGTCATTTCTGCAGGAAAAAAAGTCTTTTAAAATCACTCGCGGCTATAATGAATTGTCGGCTCCTGTAATACAGAGAACACTCATTGAAAGTCATTGATAAAAAAAAAAAAAGCGTGGGTTTACCTCAAATTCAATTACCAGGCCCTTCAAGTCTGGTATGGATATTAATTGACATGGGGTCCCCCTAAAAATGCATACCAGACCTTTTATACGAGCATGCAACCTGGCAGGCCACAGGAAAAGAGGGGGGGGACGAGAGAGCACCCCCCCTCCTGAACCGTACCAGGCCACATGCCCTCAACATTGGGAGGATGCTTTGGGGGACTGCGACCCCTCAAAGCACCATGTCCCCATGTTTTTTTTTTTCACAATAATTTTTATTGAGGGTTTTTAGAAAACAGAGAACAGAAATCTGTACATACATTAGAAAGTGCCGTTTCAAGAATACAACGTACAGCATTCAAGTAAACACCTTGCACATTAAAATTAGTGTTGACATAATGAGAATCGCTCATTGGGATTGTATAATATCGTGTTCTCAGTAATAACATTAGTAATGGATTATACAGTCACATCTACACATTACAAAGATACGTTAAAGAGAATTACCTCTAAGAGCGTAGCTATTCCAATGTATGTAAAAGGAGGAAAGAAAACATAAAAATAAAGAGAGGGCAGGGAAAGGATAGGGGAAACTAACAGGGTACTATAGGAGTGGGTTTCGGATGGACCTTTATCTTATTATGGCGTGCAGCAGAGATGTATATATCGCCAATATGTTAAATTGAAAAAGAAGGAGATCGCTAAGTTACAATAAGTAGTCATCATTAAGCTTATACAGGGAACTTATACAGGGAACTGTTCCGTCCAAATTTTCCACTGGCGTGTGGCCTTCCCCCCCGATCCCCGTCTCCGGGCCAAAAGGATTTCATACACAGAGTGAGTCTGAATGGTTGAGTAGATTTCAGATATGTTTGGTGCCGCATCGCTTCTCCATTTTCTGGTTATAAGCAGTCTAGCGGCCAAAAGCACATGAATAACCACTGTGCGTAGATCCGGGCTTACATTTGGACGGGTAATCATCCCCATAACTGAAGAGATCAAGCGAAACACTGAATTCCAGAAACTATTCAGGTTCTTACAAGACCATAGAATATGCACAAGTTTCCAAATTCTGCACATCCCCTCCAGCATAGCTGTGAGTGACTGTGAGAGAATTTATTCATACGGTAAGGTGTCAGGTGTCACCTCAAGACTACCTTTCAGTGAAGCTCCCAATGGTTAATAAACTTAGTTGCTTTATACAGAGTTGTAAAGGCAGATTGCCACTGTTGAGTGGTATATGTGGTCCCCACCTATTTTTCCCATTTTAGATATGGCGATGTTTTAGCAAACACAGTCTTGTGTTGGAAGAGCAAGTAGAATATGGATATTCCCCTCTTTTGGGTCTGCGGTGAAGTAAGATATTTCCACGCGGTCTCGTGGACAAACAATTTGTGGGATTGAAGAGACCCAAAAAAATGAGAAATTTGACCATATGCGTACCTGTCGTTAGTTTGAAGCCCGTATTCTTTTTGGAGACTGTCAAAGGAACGTAAGGAGTTGTTATGAAACAAGTCAATAACAGTCTTAATCCCCTTGGACCGCCATCTATCGAGTGGCACATTTGGGATGATATCTGCTATTATTTCCAGGGGTATTGGAACGTCAGTTTTGTTATCACTTGGAGACAGGGTATTACAGAGTGCTCTCCATGCCTGTAAAGAGGCCTGGATAGTCAAAGGCAGTGCCTTAAGTGGAAATGGTTTCCACATGTCCACCAAAAGCATAGACGATAGATCTTTAGTAGGGCCCATTTCCCGTTCAATAGCACCCCACGGAGAGACTTCTGTGTTATGAAGCCACGTTCTAAGTTGGACAAGTATTGATGCTCTATAATAGTCTAAAAGGATTGGGTATCCCATCCCCCCTGCATTCCTGTGTTTCACTAGTTGAGCTTTTGAGCATCTAGGTTTTTTGGATTGCCAGACATATTTGGTCAATATAGAGTGCAACTTTCTTAAGTGTGTGGTTGAAAGAGGCAATGGCAAAGTTCTAAAGACATATAAGATCCGTGGGAGGAGGAGCATCTTAAATGATGCCAGTCTCCCCGACCACGTAAGCTCCACTTTAGCTAATCGATTGGTTTCTTTAAGCAATTGGTCTGAAAGTAGGTGGTAGTTTACTTCAGCCAGTCTAGTTGGGTCTGCAACTAACTGGAGGCCTAAATAGGTTATACATCCTGTACTCCAGGTGTAAGGGAATAATCTTTGTAGTCTAACCTGAAGGTCAGAGGGGACATTGATAGGTAGGATTAATGATTTGGAAAAATTGATTTTGTAATATGAAATTCGGCTAAAACTTTGCAAGATGGTGTGGGCATGAGATAGGGAATGTGTGGGAGAGTTCAGGAATAGGATGACATCATCAGCAAATAAATTTATCTTATGGGAGGTCTTACGAAATGAGAAACCAATAATATCTGGGTGCGATCTAATTTTTTCCGCAAGGGGTTCTATAAGTAAATTATAGATAGAAGGTGAGAGGGAACACCCTTGTCTCGTGCCATTTGTAATCATGAAAGTCCGGGATAGGGTGTTTGATATATATACCCGGGCAGAGGGCGACGAATACAGGGCCAGAATAGCTGACAATATGGGTCCATTAAAACCAATTTTTTTAAGAACGTGTACCATGTACCCCCAGTGTATCCTGTCGAATACCTTCTCCGCATCCAAGGAAAGGAGCAGAGAAGGCGTCCGACAGGATTTTGCATGTTGGATTATGTTAATAACTCTGCGAGTTGCGTCCGAAGGTTGTCTACCTGCTGTAAAGCCTGATTGGTCAGGATTAATCAACGAGGGGAGAATGTCTAGAAGTCTAAGGGCTAGTATTTTAGCATATATTTTGATATCCGTATTCAAAAGGGAGATTGGGCGAAAATTTGGGGGAGTATCTGGAGTTTTACCGGGCTTTGGGATGGTAACCACGTACGCTTTAAGCATTTCCGGAGGGAAGGAGGAGGTCAGAATTGCTTTGGAAAAAACGTCTCGTAGTGTAGGGGATAGAACTATTGTAAATGTCTTGTAATAGTCATTTGGAAGACCCTCAGGGCCAGGAGATTTGCCCAAAGGTAGCGTGTGAATGGCTGTTTGAATTTCTTTTTCTGATATAGGAGCTTTAAGGGTCATCAATTGTGAGTGGGAAAGAGTCGGGAGTTTTAAATTTTGTAAAAAGGCCTGAATATCCTCATCTACTGGTTGGTATGTAGCTGGGTCATTTTCAATATTATAAATGGAGGAGTAATATGTAGCAAAGGTATCGGCTATACCCCTGGGATCTAATATTTTAGTACCATCTGATGTATTTTTAATGAAGGGGATTCTAGCACGGGCTCTGTATTCTTTCAATTTATTAGCTAGTATTTTGCCGACTCTATTGCCGGAGGCATAGTGGTTTAGTCTTAAAGCTTTTACATATTTATGATGACTATCCAGGAACAGTCCCCTGAGTTCGTATCAGAGATTTGTCAACTTGTCCGCCAGAGCAGCACCAGGAGTGACCTTATTTTGAGCTTCAATGGTTTTAATCTCTTGAAGCAGAGAATCCAATTTAGCAGTTCTTTTCTTTTTTAGTTTTGAACTGAGTTGTAGCAGTATACCCCTTATATAAGCCTTGTGGGCACACCACAAGGTCACAGGGTTTGAGACAGAATTAATATTAAGACTAAAGAATTCCTGTAATGTGTTTGTCAGGGAGGTCACATAACTGGGTACTCGGAACAGACTAGAGTTGGCTCTCCAAACAAAGTCCCCAGTAGGGGTATCCTTCTCCGCCACCACAACTTAGACCAGTGCATGGTCTGACCATGAGATATTGTGGATGGCAGAGGAGGATGTTGCTCTTAACAGACTTCTATCAACTATGATCATGTCTATACGAGAATATGAGTTATGTCTAGCCGAATGGAATGAAAAGTCCCTTTCTCCTGGGTGCTGGCATCTCCAAACGTCATAGAGTTTTTCAGAGTGGAGAATAGATTGGAGTGTGGGTAAAGGCCTCTTGGATTTGGCAGTGGTATCAATGGAGTAAGTCCGCAGTGAGGTTGAAATCTCCACATAATAATAGGGCACCTTGTTTAATTTCAGCAACTTTCTTCAGCAGCCTTTTTAAACTTAAGAGTTTAAAAAGGCTGCTGATGAGATGAGAGTTGAGGGCATAAAGACTGACCATCGTATAAAGTTTGTTGTTGATTTCTCCTATTACAATGACATATCGCCCAGCTGGATCTACTGTAGAAGTTTTAAGTGAAAAGGTCACCGAGTCACTGATTGCGATAGCAACGCACTTATGTTTATGAGCGACAGAGGCTTGAAAGACATGTGGGTACTTCTTATGTTTGAGTCTATGTTGGTCTTGCAGGGTAAGATGGGATTCCTGTATACACAAAACATCGGCCTTTAGTTTACTGGCTTCTCTCCAGAGAGCAGCTCTTTTGGCCGGATGGTTGAGCCCATGGGCGTTAAAGGAAACTATATTTACCATTTGTGTGAATCATAGGTGAGAGATTGGAGTTGACATACCTAAAGTCAGTAGTGCATGCAGGCTCCATCCAATGTTCACTGGTAGAAGTGATCCTAGAGGGTAGCGTAGGAACTGTGGGCAGTTCAACAAGGTCCATCCTGGGAAGGAGAAAGGGAGGGAACAAGGCAAAAAAGAAGAAGAAAAGGGAACAAAACCAATATAAACGTAGAAAGAAAAAAGAGAAGAGTTCAGAACCATAACTCGTTTAGTAAAAAAAAAGGGTTACTCACGGGATCCCGTGGCAGATATACTGCGCAGTATGCAAAGGGGTGTGTAATCACTCAGTGGCTAATGTGCTTAGAGAGTCGGGTGTACATGTCTCTAGTAGATTTGTATAGGGGAGTGTTCAAGTATTTCTTTTGGAGGAGGCAGCTTTATGTTTTCTAGAAACAACCTGCCAGGTGTTATGGGCATCCAGTTTAGGTGTTGGAGATGTATGGGCCGCAGACTGATCCCAAGTGCGGAGAAGTGCTAGACCCTCTTCCAATGAGTTCACTACAGTTACGTGCTCATCTTTAGTTATATTCAGTTTAGCTGGATATCCCCAGCGATAAATAATGGCGTGGTTACACAGAGCCTTGGTGATGGGTAGCAAGGCCCTGCGTTTTTGCATAGTGTACTGGGACAAGTCCGCAAAAAGTTGAATATTTGCATAACGTTCAGGCGGTTGTTTATTTTTGCGGTAGGCAGATATGAAATTTTCCTTGACATGATAAAAGTGTGCCCGCATGAGAATATCCCTGGGGATGTTGTTGGGTAAATGAGAAGGTTTTGGGATATGGTGTATCCGATCGATCACCAAGTCAGTCTCAGCTAAAAATGGTAGAAAGGATTTCATCATGTCCTGGGTATATTGTAGTAGTTGCCCCGCAGTAATTGCCTCAGGGACCCCTCTAATTTTGAGGTTGTTACGGCGTGACCTATCTTCCAAGTCCGCGACCTTTGACCTAAGCCAGGTCACCTCATCGGCCTGCTCGTTATGGGCATCTACCAGGGAGTTATATGAGGTTGCAAATTCCCCCATTTTGTCCTCCACGTGGGTCACTCTCTCACCCAGTTCCCCCATGTCAGATCTGAAACTCCTCATACAATCCATCAAGTCTGCGTGGAGGGAGCTGCGAAGGGACATGAGAATGTCCTTCAGCGTGGTGTCGGACACCAGCTGATTGGTAGTAGGGAAGGATTGGAGCGTTTCAGCCAGCTCCCTGGTATCATCTAGCCCGTCATGGTCTCTGCTCACCTTATCGGCGTCTGAGTCCGTCGTCAGCCGTGGTTTTGATTTCGCCGGGCTGCGGGACAGTGGAGTGGAGACCTCCGGAGGTTCTTGGTGTGAGGCCTTCCGGGAGTTCGGGCTGGGCGTTGATGCTCCAGATCCGCTGGAGTTGGCTGGCGAGGCGTCGCCGGCGCCATCTTTAAGTAGGCAGCGATCTTTCTGCGGAAAGAAATGTTGAAGTTTCTGCAATTGAGAGGCTCCTTTCCTCTTCTTAGCCATGGCGAAGGAGTGAGGGGTGTCTCCTGAAGGGATGGCGAGAGGATGAGCTGGGATGATCCCCTTAAAACGATGTTTTCCCTGACTCTAGCATGGAGCTAGCTGCCTACACGTCCATGCAGTAGCTCGGTAGCCACGCCCGCTACCATGTCCCCATGTTGATATACCCTGGAGAATATTTATTATTACAGGC
Source organism: Lithobates pipiens (assembly GCF_037356315.1). Lineage (NCBI taxonomy): Eukaryota > Metazoa > Chordata > Amphibia > Anura > Ranidae > Lithobates > Lithobates pipiens. Next base: position 181,729,239 of record NW_027507785.1, read on the forward strand.
TTCCCTGGATCCTCTGTAATGGAGGATCATGGGCTTCTGGTAAGAAGTAATTTTATACACAACAGTGGTGGATTGAGCACTTATCTTCTCTGCACCAACATTTGAAGATTTATCACAATTTCTGATGACATTTTTTACTATTTTTTAGCTTCAATCATTTACACGGGTGGATGCCATATATATTTTTGTTATATATATGATTGGACAATTTTTATTTGTGCTTTTGTTATTTATTTATTTTTCACTTGATATATTTGATTTTGAATTTTTATCAATTTAGGTCTCAAGGTTTCATATTCAATGTGTTTTGGTATATGTAAGATTTACAATTCTTTCTCATTTAAAACATTTGGTTTATCACTTTATGCCAGATCTTGAACATCTCCCAAACAGTGGGGTAATTCGTTAAGAGAGGAGAAGAGTCTGTAGCCATTTCAGGTGGTCATACACAGCCAGTGCTCAGTTGGCTGAAATTCAGCGGGAATTGCACCTGCTCATAAACCGCCTGAATTGTGACATGCCTACCAGGTGGAACTCAACTTTGGCAATGCTGCAGTGGCTGTACATGTGACAGAGGGCCGTCAACGAGTACCTGTGTGAGTATGGCAAAACAACAGGCTCATGCTAATGGCTCCTCATAAAGGATGCATGCACTGTACTGTCACCATCTGAGGAAGCAACAAGGATGTTGAGCCGTGACAGTGCAGAGCAGCAGGAGGAAGAGGAATACTCCCTTTCCTCTCAAGGCCCACTTTGTGTAGACTCTATTCTTGTGACACCACAGAACACACAAGAAGAAAAGGAGGAGAATTATGGCAATTTTGGATGCATTGAAGCAGAGGAAGACATATGTCAAACCTTAAGAGATGGTTTTCCATCCCCAGAACCCTAGTTTGTGGCTGGGAAGAGGCATTTCCACATACTAGAATCCTCAGTGACCACAAAGACTCTGCTTCTAATCCCTCCAAAAAACTTGTGGTGTATGGGCTCGCTCATTTTTCAAAGCCTGTGAAAGGACCAGAGAATTTGTACTGGTTGGCAACCCTCCTTGACCACTGTTACAAAGGGAAAGTTTCAGAACTCATTCCATTCTCACAGAGGGAGCAAAGGATGAAATATCTTAAGGACACCTTAAAGAGAAGTTTATGTAATGCCTTTCCAGATTCTGCTAGGATTGTTTCAAGGCTTCTGTTGGTCAAAAGAGGGATGGTGGAGAAGGGGGCCGCCTTAGTGATGCATTTCAATTTTTATTAGGTTTGGCACCCAGGGCTGTCAGCTTCCACGTCTCATCGGTAGTATTTGCATCATAACATGGGAGATTATCTAGGGGCGAAAACAGACATGGAGAGCTTTCCAGTTGACAATTCATTAGGTTAATAGGTCATGAGAACAGACCACTGGGCAGAACTTGCCCAGTATGCATCTGTGCTGCCCTGCATCCAGCGTGCTTTTCTTTTTTTTATTTATTTATTTTTTTTTTTTTTATATTTTATTGTAATAAACAGGGTAATATACATACAAGAACAAGTATATTGCCAACATTGCGGAAAAACCAACGGTACAATTACTAGTATACAATCAGGTATCATTGACCGTAAGAGGAACAATACGTATTTAAAAGATGTAGACTCAAACAGTTATGAATACAGTAAATATCATTATTTAGGAAAAAAGGAAATGAGTGACCCTTGTGGGGGAGACAAATTCCTAATAGGGTTGTGCGGGGCATAAAAACTGACTTACGGAGTCCTACTGAGAAGAAGGGTAAAGGGTATAAAGCCAAGCCAATTGAAACCTGAGGTCATTAGCACTAAAGAAAATTCAACTGGCCTGAAATAATGAAGGACTGGGCAGGCTTATGCACCATCCTTGTATGGTCTGCTTTTACTGTGCAAATACAGCCCGTTGGTCATAGGTACGAACCGTTGAGGTGTCATGGTTATGTTAAAAAGTACCCTAATGTCGAGAGCGGGTAAGGGGAGAGGGAGGAGAGGGAGTTGAAACAGGTAAGACGTAGGGGTGAAATGAAAGTGGGGGACAGGGGGGGGGGGGGGTAAGGGGTCTGAGGAAGGCTGGGGAGGACCATGGAGGGGAGGGGATCCCTTTATGCACCATTAAATAACATTTGATTAATAAATCAGAACTCTCTTAGAACAACAATAACACAAGTATTCAGTATGAGCAAAAGAGGCATTAGACTAAGACAACATCAGAAGCAGACTATTGTAGAGCAAACATTAAACAAGTGTGCCACCTTCGGTAACAGTAATTATTTTCCCGAATGCAAGAATGCGTCAGTAAATGGCAAAGTGTTTCCTTCACCTATCAGTTATCAATAAAGAGGGGGTGTCGACAAGGATCAGTCAGGGTTTAAGAGGATGTCTTTGTAGGCCTGTGTAGTCTCAAATTCTTTCCAACAGGCCCATTTCTGAGTGTATTTGTGCGGGGTATCCTTGGAGATATTAATCAATTCTTTCATCTCTGCTATCCCCTGGACTCTCAGCGTCCATTCTTTTATGGATGGGCAATCCTGGGATTTCCAGTGTCTGGGAATACAGTGCTTCGCAGCATTGATTAAGTGAATAAGGAGGGACTTTCGGTAAGATGTATTACCTATATTAGTGTGGTGCAGCAAAAATTGTGCGGGGGTGAAAGGTAAGTCATACGATGAGATGTCGTGTATTAATTTGTGAACCTGCTTCCAGAAGGGCTGAATGCGGGGGCAATCCCACCAGATATGAAGTAATGTACCCTGGGACAATTGACATCGCCAACATGTATCAAGGGAACTGGGATTCCATTTATGCAAAAGGACTGGGGTTCTATACCACCGCGTAAAAAGTTTATATCCGTTTTCCTGGGTAAAGACATTAAGAGAACCCTTATGAATGTGGAGAAATATATTTACCCAATCTTCCTGCGTCAAACTAACCCCCAACTCCCCTTCCCAAGTGACACAAGCTTTAAGAGATTTTGGATTATGGTCATGGAAGAGAAGAGAGTGGGTTTGGGATATTAAATGGGATTGAGGATTGGAGGAAGTACATAGAGATTCGAAAGGCGTCAATTGTCTGGAGCAATTTTTGATTTTGGCAGTGGATTTTAAAAAATGAGTGATTTGTTGGAAAGACCAGTTTGAAATGGGAGGTTTACCCTGCAGCGTTGCTATTTGAGCAGCTGTCAATGCCTTTTGATTAGAGTAAAAGTGGTGCAAAAAGACTCGATCATCTGACCAATATTCTTGAAGGAAGTTTTCATACATTCCTGGGGGGAAATCTGGGTTTAATTTCAGAGGCGTGAGTGGTCCAGGTACAGAAGAGATTGAATATTTCGAGCATGCAGTGCGGAAACAGTGTAGCGTCGGTGCAATAAGTGGGTGTGAAACTACGTCAGTCTTGTAATGGATATGCTTCAGCCATGGGAGGGAGCTTATAGGGGATTTGGTGAAGGAGGCCTCTAAGGAAACCCAATCTTTACAGCGCACATGTATGTTCCAATCCACAATTCTAGTCAGGTGCGTAGCCAGGTAATAGTTAAAGAGATCAGGCAAACCAATCCCCCCTGAGTGTTTAGGGAGGATGAGTTGAGTATACTTAACTCTGGGCCTGTGCGATTCCCACAAAAACTTAACGCATATGGACTTATATTCCTTAAAGAAGGCTGAGGGGAGGCGGATCGGGATGGCTTGAAGCACATATAGAATGCGAGGTAGGACATTCATTTTTATAATGGCAGCTCTGCCAAACCAGGAAACGGGGAGATTGTTCCAAAGTTTGAGATCTTCCTTGAGTTTTTTGAGTATGGGCGGGTAATTGATTTGATATAGTTTTGATAAATCACTAGGAATTCTGATACCTAAATATGTAATTTCCTTTTCATTCCAATGGAAAGGAAAATTCGCTTTATAACGGGCTACCGAATCTGAGTCAAGGGAGATATTAAGTGCATACGATTTGTCAAAGTTAATTTTGAAGTTAGAGAGTAATGCAAAGTGGCGAAAAGTTTTTAAGAGGACAGTGAGCGAGGTATGCGGGTCAGAGAGGAATAATAATATATCATCCGCGTATGCGGCTAGTTTGCTAGTTTTAGTTCTTGTATGTACCCCTGTGATGTCAGGATTTTGTTTAATGCTGTTCAGCAGAGGTTCTAGGGTCAGTATAAATAAAATAGGGGATAGAGGGCAGCCTTGTCTGGTTCCGTTTCGGATGGAGAAGGCGCTCGACAGGGTGCGGTTAACTCTAATCTTTGCCGTCGGATTGCGATATAAAGATTGAATGAAGTTGAGCAGCTGAGGCCCCAGGCCAATGTGACTTAGGACAGCCTGCATATAGTCCCAAGCAACCCTGTCGAACGCCTTCTCCGCGTCAAGGGACAGGAAGAAACTTTTTTGTTTGGTTGTGTTAATGAGATGATGGATATTGATGGCTTTTATTGTGTTGTCCCGGGCTTCCCTGCCCGGAACAAAGCCAACTTGATCCAGTGAAATAATATTGGGTATAATAGTTAATAATCTATTCGCCAGTATTTTAGAGAAAATTTTTATGTCCACATTAAGTAGAGAGATTGGTCTGTAATTGGCAGTTTGTGTGGGGTCTTTATCACCTTTAGGTATTACCACAATGTGAGCTTGAAGCATTTCAGGAGCGATGTGGTCATGTGTAGTCAGAGAGTTAAACGCTTTCACGAAGGGGTTTTTCAAAATGTCCGAGAATGTCTTATAGTAAGCCTTTGGGAGCCCGTCCGGACCTGGACATTTGCCTACTTTGATTTGTTTAAGAACTAAGTCCCATTCTTGTTGCGTGATAGGTCCCTCTAGACTGTCTGTTAGGTCTGTATTGTGTAATTTGGGGCAGAATTGTTCCAAAAATTGGTGAATTAATTGGGATCGTTTCGCGCGGGATTTAAGCGACTCAGTATCACTGTGTAAATTATATAAATTAGAGTAGAAATTTTTTAATTCTGTCACTATTTCTTTATTAGCCGTGATTTTTGATCCTGATGGGGAGTGTAAGCAATGCACATTCACTCTGGATTTGTGGGATTGCAAGGCTCTAGCTAGTAACCGACCACTCTTATTGCCAAATTCATAAAATTGTCTTTTGGTTAGAAGAAACCTTTTTTTCACTCGTTTGTTTAATTCTGTCTGGATGGATGATCGAGTCTCCTGCAATTCTAAAAGGGTGTGGGAGGCTAGGGTGCGCTTATGGACAGATTCCAGTTTTTTGAGTTTGGCATAGAGATTGGAAAGGAAAGCTTTTTTATCTTTCGTAATCTTTGCGGAAATTAGCGATAAGTTTGCCTCTCACAACACACTTGTGGGCCGCCCATTGCGTCATGTGGGACGTGTCAGGAGTATCGTTGTGTGAGAAATATTCAGTAAGGCATTGGTGTACTTCATTCACATACAATGAGTTCGTTAAGATTTGAGAATCCATTGACCATACTTGTGTGCGTTCCTGTATTTTTGGAAGCGTTAGTGTGATAGAAACTGGGTGATGATCAGATAGGGTCATGGGTTCAATTGTGGATGAAGATAGAAGGGGGAGGTCAGTTTGAGTAAGGAAGATATAATCGAGCCTGGAATAACGGTTATGAGGGGTTGAAAAAAAGGTAAAGTCCTTCCCAGTGGGGTTCAGGGTGCGCCATGCGTCGTGTAGCATGAGGGATTGCAGAGACAATCTGATCTGTCGAAGGGCTCTGTATGGCAGGTGGGAAGTTCCCGTCGAAGTGTCAAGGAGAGGTTCCAATGGGACATTAAAATCTCCGCCCATTAAAACCATTCCAGATTGAAAAGTGGTGAGTAGGGCAGTAATTTCTCGGAAAAAGGTAACTTGACCTGAATTAGGGCTGTATATATTGGCAAATGTTATAGGTTTATTCTGCCATGTGCCCTTCAAAAAAAGGAATCTCCCTTGGGGGTCGATAAGAGAGTCCGTAATTTGTATAGGGACATATTTATAAAATAATATAGATACCCCTTTGGTCTTAGAGTCTGGTGAGGTCGCATGATAGCAGGTCGGGTAGTAATAGTTTGAGAGTTTTGGTACGGCCTGGGACCTAAAAATGAGTCTCCTGCAGAAAAATCACATCTGTACGAGACCCCTTCAGGCTGTTCAAGATTTGAGATCTTTTTTCTGGGATATTCATTCCCTTTGCGTTCAAAGAAATGAGTTTCAAGGTGGTAGGCACAGGAACAGTTTTGGAGGAAGTCATCTTAAGTAACTAGCTATAGTCCTAGGAGAGTTAGGCAATTAGATGTAGCTGAAACTTATCAATCGCAGATTAAGCAATGTAAACGGTGCAATTCTGAATGTGGAGATAAGTAGGACAGGGGGGGGGAAGAAACGGGGGGGAGTGGAGTGGAGTGGAAAGAGGCCTGGAGGGGGCGGGAGAAGCGAACGGGAAGGGAGGCTGAGGAAAAAGCGTGGTTATATCCCTTGAGTATCCGTCAGATATGTAGAGAATATTCCCTGGAGGGAAAGGGGGGTGTTCACTGGAGTCGGCAACTACTATTGGGTAGGACCGAATGTGTAATCCAGTAAAGTGTCAAGAGAATCTCCAACGAGATCTCTGAGTGTGGGCGTGATTGGCAGTCGGAGAAGAGAGAGTTATTTATAAGTGACGAGTCTGAGGTCCGATGAGGTCAAAAGAGCAGATGGACGTGGTAGGTAATATTGTAACGTAAGTGTGTATTGGGAAGTGGGGGGGGCAAGATGTTAATTGCAAAGGAAGTCTTGTCCGGGGGTGTGGATATGTAAACGAATAGGAAGGATAGAAAAGGGGAGGGCATACTAAAATCAAACTCAGAAAGTATAGTATAGGGCCCTGCCCAATAAACGCTAAAAGAACTCAGCAGAAGGGAGTAATAAAACTGTATTGTTAACATATTGAGAAATTGAGTCTTCAAGAGGACAACAAAAACAGACAGAACAGAAAAACTGTTACAACCAGAGGGAACGCTGTATTGGTGTGAGTGAATCATTGGAATAAAGCTCACGTAGCATTATATATGAGCCAGTGAACCAATCCCTGGGTAGCAGAGAATTTTCCCAAATCTCAATAAGGGACATGGTCGGTTGTGTTCTCCTGAGTTCAATACCGGTGGTCAGATGGAGAAGGAGAGCGGACAAATCCACTTTATTACCGAATGAGAGTATCCCATCGTAGGAAAGATTGGAGAAAACGGCATGTAGAACCAGTATATTAAAAATGAACCAGACTGGGATATGTGCAATTCAGTAATATGACGAATACCAGGGTAAAAGAGGCAGGCGGAACACAAGCGACCATTTTAAAAGAACAAAAAACATTCTAGAAACTAAAAATTACACATAATAGAGACAGACAGTATTCAACGCACTGGTAAGGAGGTGTATAAGGCCGCGTACACACGGGCGGACTGTTCGCCCAACTTTGTCCGCTGAACAGTGTTTGGGCGGACAGTCCGCTCGTGTGTGGGCTTTCAGCGGACAGTTTCAGCGGACAGTTTGACGAACAAGGTTTTTCGGAAATTCCGTAAAACTGTCCGCTGAAACCTTGTTTGAGCGAACAGTCCGCCCGTGTGTAGGCTTGTTCGACAAACTAAGTTCCGGGCATGCTCAGAAAGGCTTAACACGCCGAAAGTTATAATGCAGTGTATAGGACGTCGTATTTTTCGTCCCGTCGTACGTGCCGTTCACGTCATTGCGCACGGTTTCAGCAAACTGTTCGTTCGTCGTGTGTGGCCATGTCCGTCCATGCTAATTTTGAGCGGACTGTTTGCCGAAACTGTTTGACGGACAAAGTTGGGGCGAACAGTCCCCGCGTGTGTACGCGGCCTTAGAGTGCCAACAGACACATTGTGGTCGACAACAAATCATATCAGGTTTGTCTCTCAGCGAGAGTCATATCAACCATCGAGAGAATGAACCATGACCTCTCCCAAGAGCCGTAAATAGTACTGCATAACATAAAAACGACTAAACGTGAACTGAAGTTCAGATAAGGTTTGTTTTGCATTGAGTTCAGGAAATAAAGGAACTAGATAAACCCAACGCTAGCATTATGGGAGAAACCAAACGACAGAGTAGTCAGGGAGGTCAGAGTGTGAAAAGCTGATCAGGAATCACACAGCCTTGTGTAGGCTGACAGTGAAGATCTCTCAGGGAACAGTTAAGTAGTAGAACTGCCATGGTTCAATACGGCTTAAGGGCTATCTGGAGTCATGGTAATATAAACCGGGAAAAGTTATTGAAGGTAGCTCCATCATCCAACGGGTTTTCTCCAATAAGTGTGAGTGAGGAGTAAAATAACCATTCAGGGTGTTGTCAGAAAGAAAGCAGAGAAATGCAAAGGAAGCGACAAATCAAGCGACAATGGTATAGGGACAGTACTTATCTGGAACTTAACAAGAAGTGGTTTGAAGATGCAGACTGTTTCATTTTTAGGCTCTCCTTTGCCGTCTATGGACTGGCGATGCGGTAGGGCTCGAGTTCCTTGGCATACTTGCTGGTCTCGCCGGAGAGGCAGGGTGATGTTGTCTCCTGCGACGACTCATACTGGCCATCACGCTGCAAAGACGGAGGGAGCTAAAGCCCCTGCTAGAGGTCTTGAGAGCCAGAGCGATCCCTTACAGATGGAAGTTCCCCTTCTGCCTGTCGGCTACTGTCAACGGTCACATATTCCACCTCAAAGTCCCTGAAGACATGGAACATTTCTGTAACTCTCTTCACATCCCTCTGGTAGAGGTACCAGACTGGTACTTGTGTCAGGGGGACGGTCCAGTAGGCCGTTAAAAATGGCGGTAACTTCTCGCATTAATTGTGAGGAATCAATAGCTTCCGAGAGTCCTCTCACTCTCAGGTTCCGTCTCTGCCCTCGATTGTCGAGGTCCTCTAAATGACGGTTCATGTCTCGCAGATGAACGGCATGAGATTCCGTTAGTTGTTGCACATGACACAGGGCCGCGTCCTGGCGGGCCTGTGTCTCTTCCACCTCCTCCATTCTGAGGGCCATGCTATGAAAGTCCTCCCTTAATTCTGAAATGGCCACTGACATAGCTGATTTTATGTCAGCAGCAACAGCCCGGAGATCAGCAAGGCAGAGGGTTTGCTGTGTCTCAGAGGCAGAGGGGGGGTGTTGGGGGCTGCGGCTCCTGGAGCGAGGCATTGCTCTGCCTTGAGAGGAGTCCTCGAGTGCTGCGGCCTGCACTTCCTGGGACGCACCTCGGGATCTGGAGCGAAATATGTCCGGAATATGCTGGGAAGGTGGGTTGTCAACAGCCCGCGGGGAACCGGAACGGAGCGGCGGCGCCTTCGGCTTTGTGCTTCCCATGTTGTAGCGAAAGATACCTGCCTGGCTGTATATCGCTGGACCTCGGGGACCGGGAGCTCTGGTTCAGGCGTCCATCCTCTCACGGCGCCAAGCCACGCCCCTCCAGCGTGCTTTTCAAATGGACATTTAGTGCTGCCAGAGATTTTGTGACACATAAAAGAGATTCTGTTGACCGGCTGACATTTATTAAAATAAATCATTTCTGGATTAGCAGCAGCTATCAAGCCCCTGATGCCGATGTTGTCGATTAAGTGTTTTTTGGATGGGGAATCTGTGCAAGACTGCCTAGGTTGTGTAGCGTTGTGGGTGTGGTGTTTATTTTATCTTGAAGAAACTTTATGGTGTTGGTTTCATTGGCACAAATAACACCCAAGGTCCAATTTTTCCACACCTGCTTGATAGGTGCAAATCATTTCAATTATTAACAGCAAGGCCAATTCCTGCTTTCATCAAGATTACCACTATATAGGGTTATGGTGTGAAGGCACCACCAACACCCAAAGTCCAATTTTTCCGCACCTGTTTGACCAGGGTATATAATTAAAATTTTTGACAGCAAGGCCAATTCTTGCTTTCATCAAGAGTACCACTATAGGGTTATGATGTGAAGGCCCCACGACACCCACAGTCCAATTTTTCCACACCTGTTACTTCTATCTAAAGTCTGCAAAACAATCTCTAATCTTGTTCAGAGTGCACTAAATTGTGGCCTCATCATACAGACTGACTACCCAAGCCGTTGTTTTTAAAATAAAGAAAGCTTGCAGGGAAAATGTAATTTTTTTGGCCTTTTATAAATGTAATTTTTGTTGCATTAGGTTCTGTACATGGTACAGATGTGCCACTTTAGAGGCAGATTAAGGGGACCCCCCAGGCATTATATTTAAGTGAATTTTTCATTTTTATGTTTAACTCTAAAGACACATACACACGACCAGATTATCTGGCGGACTTGGTCCGGCGGACCAGAGTCCGCCGGACAATCCGATCATGTGTGGGCTCCGGCTGACTTTTTTTCCCCAAAAGTCCGGCGGACTTAGAAAGAAGTTTTGACTCAAAATTGTCCGCCGGAATCGGCAGTCGACAGACAATCCGGCCATCCGTGCGCTAGTCCGCTGGACTTTTGAAATGAACGGACTTGCCCACACAAAGTTTTGAACGCGGCTCCAGGTAAATGGGACTAGCGAAGGAAGTCAATGTCGTTGCCTTTGACACCTCGCCGGCCCCGTCACCTGGTATGGACTTAAAGGCACTTCAATATACTGCAGTAAAAGTGCACTAAATCACTTCAATATACTGCAGTACTTATGCACTGACACAATTCAATATACTGCAGTAAAGGTGCAATAATGCACATCAATATACTGTAGAAAACGTGCACTAATGTACCTCTTTATACTGCATTAAATGTGCATTAACGCACCCCAATATACTGCGCTAAAGCTGACCTAAAAAACGAAACTGACACTAAAGTAAAAATGAATGGTCGCTCTACACTCACACGACACTATCACAATATTCACACTAAACTGACACTCTACACTCACAATAGAATCACACTAGCACACTATAGCATACTAACTTGCAAGTAGGAATGAACAGAGACCTGTTATATCTCCACTTCAATATCACACTGCAAATGGCTGTTGTGGGAAGGATCCTTTTATAGATGGGTGGGTCTGTGAGCAATGAGCCATGATTGTCTTTCTCCAATTATGACTCTGAAGGTGTTCTGTGCCCTCATGGGGCAAATCATTCATTGTTTCAGCCAATCAGGGCTTTGAATGCACTATGCAGCGTGTAGTGCATTGTGGGTAGCACTCGGCGAGCTGAACAAACAGTCAAATCCCCTGACAATTTGGGTGTTCATTGAATGGATGAACAGCCAGTTTTCAGTTCAAAGTCATGCTGAGGCCGAGCTATTCACCCAACACTAGTTAAAATGCCACTGGCTGACAGCTCCCTTACAACCAGAAGGAAACTGCCATATTTAGCAGTTGTAATAAGGCCACTGCTATGTTTCATTTTACACTGCAGCTGGAGGTCCATTAGGCCAAAGACCCATTCACTTGGCTATTCGCACAAGACTATACACAGTACAGTTGTTTCCCTCAGGTTTTTTCTCCTGCTTGTAGTATGTTCCTAGCCTATAATTTTAGGCTATTTTCTTTATTGGTGAATTTTAACTTTCGCAGTTGAATATTCTTATAGGTTTTCTGAGAACTGAATATTGCGAGACGTTAAATCTAGTCCTGCCAACAGGAACAAGAAAACTATTAAACACATATTGCAAACCTTACAGGTATTGTTCATTATACTCGCATGAATGTTGAGTCATTCATAAAGCAATTTAATTTATAAATAGATCTCTCAATGTATGTGATATATGTGTAATGTCAGTTGCTGTTTGTTACATTCCCTAAGATTCAGTTTGGCTGATCATATTTAAAGGATCTGGTAAACATTTTAACTAAGCCACATTTTGAATAGGACCCACACCAGCCAGCTTTTTATAAAAAGCTTTTTATCTTTTGTTTACTCTATGCATTGGAAAATAAGTTATAGGTGGTACAAATGACAAATGGCTGTAGGTTAGTAAATGGAACTGCTGTCCCTACTGATACAGCCACCTGAGTGGAGTATATGGTAAAGGCAGTCGGTGTGGCTCTGTTCTTATGACTGAAACAATCCTTTAGTCAAGAATCTGAGTGCTCCAATATCACATACCATACTCAACTCCTCCCTGGCTGGCTTTGTTGCATTGTCTCTCTTTCATGGAAACAATTCCACAAAGCCAGCCAGAGAGAATGTGAGTATGTTTGCAACCGTGTACATTCGATAAAAGTTTTGAAAATTGTATTATGCTATGAGAGCATCTATTCTCTGTATGTGGATGAGACAGAGAGGATACATTTTTAAAAGGAGCAAAGAAAGGAAAGGTAACTAAAGGCGTAGATCTGGGATTTGCTACACAGTGGCATACACTGTGAATGTGGAATATCCCTTCGGGGGTGAATATTTCTGGTGAGTGCAACACCTATAGGGGAGCACCATTAGAAGCATCAGCACAAAGGCATACACGATTGAAGAGATCCTATCACTTTTTCCAAAAGACTTTGGAGCACTCAGATTCTCAGCTAAAGGATTGTTTCACTTATAAGAACAGCGCCTTAACTCATTATTTATTCTATGCATTATTTGCTTATTCTATGCATTCAGTTGAAACCATTCAGTGGTTGTTTATTTGACAACATTAAGCTGCTGCCTTGAAATTATATTCTAATAAGGATGTCATTTATCATTCTTTTTTGTCAACTGCTTCTACATTAGCGAGCATAGTACTTGATATTTTGAATGCTAAGCCATCGTCTTGCAAGTGGCAGAAATCTTGTTAGTCTGCCATGTGCACTCCCTTAAGCTGGCTGCCTTTTAGGCTTGAGATTGCATTCTGCAGACCTGCTAGGCAACCCACTGATCAACTAAAGGAGTACCCATGGCAGGCTAACACAATTGCTGCTGCTTGAAAGGCAGTGGTTTAGCATTCAAAAATACCAAATACAATGTTTGCTAATGTAGAAGCCATTGACAAAAATAATTTAAATATCAAACATAATTTGCAGTGCTGAAAATTAGATTTTCCAATTCTAAATTGTACATTAAAAACACACAGTGTTCACATTCACAATAAGGATTAAATGTTTGCTGACCAGCCGCCATCATTATACTGCGGCAGGTTGGCACGGCTGCGTGAATCGGCGTAGGTGTACGTCAGCCACTTTAAGAGCAAAAGGTCAATGTAAACAGACATATGCCGTTCTGACAGGGGAGTAGAGAGAAATATGCTGTTCCTAGTGATCAGGAACAGTGATCTCTCTCCTCCTCTAGTCAGTACACTTCCCCCACAGTTAGAAACACCCCTCTAGGGAACACTTAACCCCTTGATCGCCCCTTAGTGTTAACCCCTTCCCTGCCAGGGACATTTATTTACAGTAATTAGTGACTATTTTTAGCTCTGATCGCTGCATAAATGTCTCTGGTCCCAAAAAATTATCCAAATCATCCGATCTGTAAGCCGCAATCTCGCAGTCCCACTAAAAATCACAGATAGCCACCATTACAAATAAAAAATAAATAAATAATAAAAAGGTCATAAATCTATCCCCTATTTTGTAGGCGCTATAACTTTTGGGAAAACCAATCAATATACGCTTATTGCGATTTGTTAACCAAAAATATGTAGCTGAATACATATTGGACTAAACTGATGAAGACTTGTTTTGGATATTTATTATAGCAAAAGTAAAAAATATCGTTTTTTTTTTCAAAGTTGTCGTATTTTTTGTTTTTTTTATAGCGCAAAAAATAAAAACCACAGAGGGAATCAATTACCACCAAACGAAAGCTCTATTTTTGGGAAAAAGGACATAAATTTTGTTTCGGTACAACATCGCACAACCACACAATTGTCAGTTAAAGTGACGCAGTGCTGTATCGCAAAAAATGGCCTGGTCATTAAGGGGGCAAATCCTTCCAGTCCTTAAGTGGTTAAACAATATTCAACCATAGATTATTGCTGTTCAGAGGATCAGTGTTTAGAGAGATGGGTGTACAGGAAGCTTGATGTTCGCAGAGAGCATATCTGCCACCAAAAATTTAAGGTGAAAAATCACCAGATAGTAGGATCTCTCTAAAATTTTCCGAACACCCCTCAGTTCAAATTGGCACAAGAACTCCCGAAGATCACAACATTTCAGACCCATACATTGAACCTCATTGAAACCTATGGTACTCAAGGGTATGGAGGCCTGGGTACTGCCCTGAGAGACATATATCAACGCAAGAAAAACTTTTAAAAATTATTGTTTTTAAAGGAGCAGTGATTTTAACAATGCTTAAAGTGAAACAATAAAAATGAGAAATTCCTTTAACCACTTCCCGACCAGCGCACGACGATGTACGTCGACAGAATGGCACGGGCAGGCATATTGGCGTACATGTACGTCCAATATTCGTTGCCGCCGTGCCATCGGGAGCGCGCCGCCGGCGGCGCGCTCCCGCGCTGGTCGGGACCCCCGTGAGTCCGGTCGCGGGACCCGTGGACTCGATCGCCGCGGGCATCCCCGCGATCGTCTCACGGAGCGGCCGAATGGAGGAAATGCTGTATAAACAACATTTTTCCATTCTGCCTAGCAACTAGTGACGCTGATCTCTGCTCCATGTGATTGGAGCAGAGATCAGTGTACACTAAATGAAAGCCCAACCCCCCCACAGTTAGTAACACACCCCTAGGAACACTTAACCCCTACACTGCCACCCACTGGTTAACCCTTTCACTGCCAGTGTCATTTACACAGGAATCACTGCATTTATATAGCAGTGATTACTGTATAAATGACAATGGTCCCAAAAATGTGTCAAAAATGTCCGATGGGTCCCCCACAATGTCGCAGTCACAATAAAAATCGCAGATCGCCGCCATTACTAGTAAAAAAAAATAATAAAAAATTATTAATAAAAATGCTATAAAACTATCCCTATTTTGTAAACGCTATAACTTTTGCGCAAACCAATCAATAATCGCTTATTGCGATTTTTTTTACCAAAAATATGTAGAAGAATACGTATCGGCCTAAACTGAGGGAAAAAAATGTTTTTTTATATATTTTTGGGGGATATTTATTATTACAAAAAGTAAAAAATAATGCGTTTTTTTCAAAATTATCGCTCTATTTTTGTTTATAGCGCAAAAAATAAAAACCGCAGGGGTGATCAAATACCACCAAAAGAAAGCTCTATTTGTGGGGAAAAAAAGGACGTTAATTTTGTTTGGGAGCCACGTCGCACGACCGCACAATTGTCAGTTAAAGCGACGCAGTGCCGAATCGCAAAAAGTGGTCTGGTCTTTGACCAGCAAATTGGTCCGGTCTGAAAGTGGTTAAATAGAGTACCTGGGGGTCCCCTTAGTCTGCCTGTAAAGTGGTGCATTTGTACCACGTAGAAAACCTGCTACAGTAAAACTGACATTTCTAAAGAAAAAAAATGTAATTGCAAAATCAGAAAACAATGATGTGGGGTTCCCTCAAAAATCTATCCCTTCCCCAAAGCAACTTGTCTCTTCCTGACAACCCTGGGTTCTGGTTGTTGGGGTCAGAGGATGGGAGGCTGATCAGAATGCCATCCCCCATGGGCATAAATATGGGGTACACAGTACACCTATTCATTCACCAAAAAAGTGTACAAAAGTAATAAAAACACACAGACAGTTTTTGACAATTCCTTTATTAAAAATAAAAAACAATGTCCCCCAATGTAGAGCCTTCATTAATCGTGATGCTGCCACCACCATAGGACCCAAAAAAAGGAAAAAATTGCTCTGCCATCAATGAAGGCTAACTGCCTACTGGAGGCTCCGTCATTTGACAGTTCTTATATAGGTAAGGGGCAGACCTGGGGGAGACCTGGTGGGGCCGCCCCTTTGGAGTCAGCAGTGGCAGTGGCGTTATGATTGACGATGGATCTACATCTGGGGGACTCTTTTTTATTTTTTAATAAAGCAATTGTAAAAAAATCTTGTACTGTTGTTATTCAATTTTAGACTTTTTTGGTGAATGTGTAGGGGTACTATGTACCCCATACTCATTCACATAGGTGGGTGGTTAGGATCTGGGGGCCCTTTTTCCAGATTCTGATAAACCCCCCTGCCCAGGGTTGTCCCCATCACCATGCTCTTGTCCCCAATCACAAGCTCTGCCCCCTTGCCTCAAAGCACACCCCCATGTTGAGGACATGTGGCCTGGTATGGTTTAGGAGGAAGGCTGCTCCCCCTTATGGTCTGCCAGGCTACATGCTCAGATAAGGGTCTGGTATGGATTTTCGGGGGACCCCACATTGTTTTTTTTATTTTGGCATGGGGTTCCCCTTAAAATCTATACCAGACCCAAAGGGACTGGGGAGCATGCTGATTCTTTATTTATTTTTGCTTAGTCAGGCCGGCCATTTCAACCGTGAGTCCATTTAAATGTGATTTAACTCTTTTTCTTTCTTTAGAAATGTCAGTTTTGTTTCAGCAGGTTCTATACATGCTACAGATGCCCCATTTTACAGGCAAACTAAGGGGACCCCCCAGACACTATGTTTAAATAAATTTTTAATTTTTATTGTTTCACCTTAAAGGGGTCGTAAAGCTTTGTTTTTTTATTTTCTAAATAGGTTCCTTTAAGCTAGTGCATCATTGGTTCACTTACCTTTTCCTTCGATTTCCCTTATAAATGTTTTTTTTCTTTGTCTGAATTTCTCACTTCCTGTTTTTCCTCAGTAAACTTCACACCATCATCCGAGCGGTGTTTAGTCAGCCAGAACAGCTTACTGAACAGCTTACTGAGGAGGAACAGGAAGTAAGACATTCAGACAAAGAAAACAAAGAAAAAAAACATTTAGAAGGGAAATCGAAGGAAAAGGTAAGTGAACCAACAATGCACTAGCGCAAAGGAACCTATTTAGAAAATAAAAAACGAACCTTTACAACCCCTTTAAGTGAAACAAGTGGGGCAATTGACTCCCACTGCAGTCAATCACAGCCAATAAGCCAATGAAAAGAGAGCAGAGTGGGGCTGAGCCACAGCTCTATGTGTCTTATGGATGAATAGAGGGGGCTTGGGAGTGAGCATGCACCGGTGCCACCAAAGCAAAAGGGAGGAGCCAGGTTTGCCAGTGGGGGACCCCAGAAGTGTCTGCCCACTCTCTGCTCCCTAAACTCTTGACTTGTTGTAAAAATATACTATCATCAATACAAGAAAAATGGTCTAGGCAGTTAGTTAAAGCACCTTATCCCTAAAGGGATACATAAAGATGCAAAATAGGAAAAGTATGTGACTTTTAGTGTTGAAATCATCAGGAATTACAAAAAAACACTAATATTGATAAAACACATTAGTTTATTAGATATTTACTGTATTGACTATCAAAAGGTTTTACCCGTTCATGACCAGGGTATTTTTTACTATCCATCACTGTGCTAATTTAACTGGCAATTGCATGGTCGTGTAACGCTGTACCCAAATTTAATTTATATAATTTTTCACACAGATAGAGATTTGTTTTGGTGATATTTGATCACCATTGGCTTTTTTTGCTTTTATTATATAAAGAAAAAAAATTATCATTTTGAAAAAAAATCCACTTTATTATAAAACATATCCAATAAAATAAAATTTGTTCATAAATGTAAGCCAAAATGTATTCTGCTACATGTAATTGGTAAAAAAAATCTCAGCAAATGTATATGAATTGCTATGTGTGAAAGTAATAGCTTCTACAAACTATGGTATATAATGTATATATACTGGAATTTATGCAGGTTTAGATGCTATACAAACAGTGGCAGTGAACAGAGACTTATAGTGTGATTGTGCTAGTGTGACAGACAATCTGGAACTAACTGATCCTGGCTGGGAGGGACACTGACTAACTGACTTAGTTTGCTAGTGACACTAATACAGTAATACGTTATAATACTGTACACTGTACTAATGACACTAATGGGTGACAAAGGTGATAAAAAAGGAAATCAAGGTATTAACTTTGTGCCTAACAAGCATATGTTTGCTGCTTTTACTCACAGGATCTGGCTGTATTTTCTCCCTAAACTCAGAGTTGACATCAGGGAGAAAAAATAGCCAGATTGCTGTTCTGTGTATTTGTAAGTGCAGAACTGTGTATTTGTTAGCCCTTGTACACACGGTCGGAGAATCCATCGGAATGTGTCCTATCGGACCATTTTGTCGGATAATCCGACTGTGTGTGGTATGCATCGGACTGTTTCCGTCTGAATATCCGTCGCACCAAATTTTCCAACTTGCTGGAAATATTTTCCCACAAACTGGTCCGATCGGACATACTCCGATCATGTGTAGCCTACTCCGACGGAAAAGATGCCACGCATGCTCACATTCAAATTCTGACCTGGAAACGCTCGTTCAGGTAAAACTACTGCTCGTAAGCGATATAGCACATTCATCACGCTGCAATGTTAAAAATTCTTTCATGAAGCACATTCTCTTGTTCTTTACAATGCTGCTAGAAGGAACCTCTTTTGATGCTCATAGTCACACACACTTCTCCCGAACGTATTTCATGACTCTTTTTTAACCATTTCAGCAATACAATTTTAGTTTGCGTCACATCTACACAATTTTAGATTTTGTTTATTCTTTTTTGGATGTTTTTTTGGGGGATTTCCTAAAAATCTCCTTTAAAGACAGTTTGCTCATTTCTCATTTTTTTGGGGTGTTTTTTGTGTGTAAACTTACCGCAACAACATTATTGTATTTTTTATCATTGATTTTTCATTTTAATCTACAGGAGGTTGTTTAGTGTTGGTACCCCTTGTTATCCATTTCACTTTGTATTTTTGAAATGTACCTGCCTGCTCACAAATAAACTGGCCTTTTGGAAGGAAAACACATACACAAGTATTTCATCAAACAAAAAAAACCTTTATTTTGGTTGCAATAAAATAAAAAGAGGAACGCAGCGCTGGAGAAACTTGTTACTTTGGTGCAGCCTTTGGCCCCCAGGGCAAACATGAACAAATTAGAATAAGAAAAATTGGTGGCCTGAGGAGTACATATCTCAGGGAGAGAAGTCTGGTCCATAAAGTCCTAGAGAACAGGAAATTCAGATGCCATTTATGTCCCCAGGATGTGGTTCTTCAAGAGGCTGCATCTTCTGGCAGACCAGACTGAACCCAGGCCATCACTCACTCGTCTTCCTTAAGTACTTCCCTCCAGGCATCCTTCGAGGCTGTGGCTCGGCTCCTGTAGTTGGGGCAGGAGGAGGAGAAGGAGGGCGTTGGTCGACCTCCTGGCTGCCACTTGCCACAGCCTCCCCCCCCCCCGACTGAGGTCTTCCTGTGTATGAAAAGGGGACATAGTTTTAGTTTTTTGATCATCAATCACACCATTTTGTGCTCCTGGCTTTTGCAAATTGAATGTTACCAAATAGAACAGACTATCATTCTGAGCCCAGCATTTTTCTTTCCCGCCCCAATAATTTTTGATCACTAATGTCTCTTGATATGTAAACCACTTTGTTAAATCACAACTTACTGATCAATAAGAACATCTAGTTAACATCATTAAATGTAACACAAGAAATATGTTCAACAATGCAATACCTGTCTCAAGCTGGGCCCCACCACATGTTGCTGCCTGGAAGGCCCAGGTTGGACATCAGAAGCCTCAGCTGGGGGTGAAGGATGCCTTGAAGGAAGACTGGAGAGTGGTGGCCTGAGTGATGGCCTGGGTACCCCCTGGTCTACCAGAAAATGCAGCCTCTCAAAGTAAACCATCCTGGGGTAATAAACGACATCTGGATCTCCTGCTCTCATGGACTCCAGGTGCTTCTTTCTCTCCCTGAGATATGTAATCTTCATGGCCTCATTTTCCTTTTCAGATAGGCCATGTCTGCCATGGGGACCATGATCCGCACCAAAGAAAGAAGTTTCTGCGTTCCTCTTTGTTATGTCATTGTAAAACTTGTTGTGGAACTGCCACAGGCAGGGCATCTCCTTGTATAGTTCCAGGAATAGCCCCATAAAATTTTGGTTTTTGGATGGATCCATATTGTCTGCAAGACACAACACAAGACAAACCCTCAAATACTAATAATGCCATTAAAAACCCTCCTAATCTTGTCCCAACATCGGCCTAGATAGAAGCAGTCTAGTCTAGTGATGCACCAAGTTAAAATGTTTACCTTCCTTTGCACGATCGTCGCGTCCGCGCCTCACTCTCTTCCCAGATCGTACGGACGATACACGCATGTTGCGTTTTATATACAGTGCGCATGCGTGAAACTCCGCCCACCCCTGACGTTCTTTCTAGACTATTCCCCGCCCCTTCGCTTCCGGCGCAGTGGGGAGAGCACATGGCGGAGAGAACGCAGGTGCGCATTAATAATAGTTCCACTAACGAGGAGGAGGGTGAGGAAAGCCCGGAGCCTGAAACGTCCCGATCCAGGAAGAGAAGATTTAAGGCCTCAAATATGTCTTTTGGAAAGATGTTGGAGATGGTGGACACTTACCCAAACCCAAATATCAGAAAGGCCAAGATCATGACTAAAGTTGTGAAGAGTCTTCATAAGAATTTTGGGGTACGCCAATCCAAGGATCAACTGAGAAAACGCTGGTCAGACCTGAAACTGAGGGAGCACGAGCAGTACCTAAGGATCAAGCATGTTCTTAAAAAAAGTAAGTAGTTGTCGTGTGTTCATATGATTATTCTTGCTTGCATACTGCTCCATGTGCTTTGATTTCATGTAGTGCATTTTAAAATGGCCACTTTCAAGTTCATGGTTTCATTCGTTCGTAAGAAACAACGTTCTGCAGGTAAGTATTCCAGCTTAACAAAGTGTCTACAATAATGTTCTCACCTTTGAACTCGGCCAAAAAACAATTGTACAACACTTCCAAGCAATGTTTCTTATTCCTATTTATGCCTTCTGTGTGCTAATTTTTTTATTTTTACATTCTCATAGGGGAGAGAAGACTTGACAAGTATGAGGACACCAGGGACCACACCCCTCCCAAAGAAGGGCAACTTCGAAAACCAGAAACAGAGGAGCAGGAGGAGGAGGAAGGAGAGATTGTTGAGGTTGGGCAAATTGTCACCACAACAGGTGAGTGTCCGAGAACACAGCTTCCGGTAAGCTCATCAATGTATGTCACCATATTTTTATTACATGGTGTGTTTTTTTGCTTTGTTTTGTAGGTGATGTGGAAGAAGATTCTCGTTTTACCAGTGAAAGTGCCCAGATCCTGATTGGGGAGATAATGGGGTGCAATCGGGATTTGGAAAATATACAGCAAAACATCAATGATGTTAAAAATAAAATGAAGAACATCATTCATATTTTGGGGAGAGTGTGAAACAGAAAAAAACTAGATAGGGTTTTAGTTTTAAAATTTTAAAACACCACTTTTGTATTTATCGAAATTACAAATTTGGAATATGCACAGAGTGTGTAAACATGTACTATCTCCCATCATGGGGGATCAATGTACGTATTTTGGGTAAAGTGGCTGAGATAAAGGGGTTACAGTCCCAAAGCATGTACATTGGTCCCCCATGATGGGAGATAGCACATGTTGACACACTGTGTACATCTTCCAAATTTGGATTTTTCAGGGGTCACACCCCATGTGATGAAGGCAATATCAGCCCAGTTTGTACATACTCATGTCTGATATTGTCTTCACTTTTCAAAGTTGCACTTTGTAAGTTCCTGTGTTCTTTATTTTACGGTTTGTTTACACAAAAACACCAAGTAAACCGAATTTTGATTAAACTCTGTTTTTGATACACACAATTTCTTGGTTTGTTATAAAAACCTTTTCTAAACGCACATGTGAATGTGCTTGTATTAAAAAGTTTAATTATCTACAATGTGTGGCTTCCTTTTTCATTGTGCAAAAAATTTATTTGTAGTAAAATTTTAGTTTGTGCTGAGAAGGAGTGTGATTTACTAAAGGAAACTCCACTTTGCACTCCAAGTGCAGTTTCAGGTGTACTTTTGCAGTGCACTTGTAGTGCATAGTGGATGTGCCTTTAGTAAAAAACACCCACAGTGAGGTGTACATTTGGACAATCATGCCATTTTCCTGCCATGGTGCTGAAAATGAGCACGGTTTTGGTCAGTAATGCACTACATACATTAGTTACAAAAACAAGATGTGTGTGTGTAGCAGACCCACAACATAATAACATTATCTGAAGAAGAGACTGTCCCCTCATCTCGCTCTGAACTTGGGTTTGCACTGTTGTTGAAAAAGGCACAACCTGAAAAAAACTGGCAAAGTGGGAGGCCACAGTCTGCCATTCCTGTGGTGTTGAAGGACACTGTGTAGTGAAACAAGAACAAAAATTAGTAATTTGACAAATCAACATTGCAAGCAGATTAGACACCAACATTTTTGGACAAAATTAGTATAACATTTTGGGAAATGAGTATTTAAAGCCTAAAGTATAAGGTCCCCTTATGAGAGTCATCACCTCACCATCCCCCCCCCCCCCCCCCCCATCTGATGGGCCCTTGCTAAAAAATGAGGGGGGATGTTTTGGACAGGTAACCCTCTCCACTTGATTGAGAGCTGAATGCCTAAATAATGTGTGATACTTTGAGAAGCCCCTTCCTAGTTACACTATTGGCAGCCCACCAGACAGGTAAGAAGTATCATAATCCCAAAAAGAAACCAAAATGGAAGCACATTTTGACATTCTGCTATTACATATCCAAATAATTAATATGTTAAAAAACTAAATAAAACTAGCATTTGAAAGTATTGAGGCAGGCCCTTGCACTACATGCTTAGGTGAATTCATCCATAAATGTGAGCGTCCAAAAGGTAGGTATAGTGTGTATTGGGTTTGGTGAAGTCATCAGATAGAGGATTGCCATCAGCTGAGCTAGCAGTTGGGGGGAGTAGGGTTCCTAATGAGTTTGGCACAACCCCAAAAATAAAAAAAATGTGACTCTGCATGAATTGAAGCACACACATCACATTTGTAGACATTATAGGGGGTGTTTAGGGGAAAGCAATACTATGGAGCGGACAAAAGACATTGGTAAGTGACTAGACTTTAGTTTTATGGGCCAAGAAGAGCATGCTGAGGAAGTTAGTGAGGCAAATATGCCTGAGGACAAAGGGGCAGAGTATATGAATTAGAGCATATTGCAATGATGGTAATTAGGGAATGAGGAAAGAAATGCAAGACATTAGCAATCATGAAATACATAGAATGTGATGTTTAAGGAGAAAACTTAGCTTCATATAGTCCTTCTGTAGGACCTGAATGATGGCAGAACAGGTCTTTGGACTAATGATCCCCAGAGCCTGGGGGGAGATGCCTGTAGAGAACCTGAAGTCCTGAAGGCTTCTCCCTGTTGCCAAGTAGCGCAACGTGGCGATGAGCCTCTGCTCCGGAGTGATGGCTTGCCACATGCAGGTATCCTGCCTGCTGATATAAGGGGTCAGCAAAGCCAGCAGACGGTGAAAAATGGGGTCCGTCATCCGGAGATAATTCCTGAAATCATCAGGATTATTCTCCCGGATCTCACGGAGCAAAGGCATGTGCGAGAACTGGTCACGCTGGCGCAACCAATTCTTGGTCCACAAACGCCTCCCCTCCCTGTCCATGGACCGGGCTTGTGTCAAAGTAAGAACCTCAACACGAAGCCCCTGCACAGCACAAACTCTACGACGAGTACGTAGACAAAATATGGTTTCAAAATGGTCGGCTCGTCAGAACGGACACCAGAAAGCACCGATAAACAGCAAGGCCTGAAAGAACGACCTGAATAGCAGAAGCAAGCAGACAATAAGAAATGCCTTTCAAAGCGTACTATACCAAGATATAGTCCACAATGATAAACAAATACTTACTGACTGCACGCACTGATTATCAGATACACACACACAAGCACAAACCGAAGAGCAGTAGCGATCTGAATCACTAATCTGAAAAGCGCGAATCGTCTCTCACCAAACTTCTACTAACACGAGATCAGCAGAAGGAGCCCAAAGGGTGCCAGACGTGGTGCTGAACTTCCCTTTTATAGTCCCGCCGTACACGGCTTACGTCACCGCGTTCTTGGCAACCGCAAATTCCGACAACTTGGTCTGACCGTGTGTATGCAACAGTTTCGGACACAATCCGTTGGACAAAATCCGTCAGACAAAATCCAATGGATTTGGTTGTTAGAATGTCCGACCGTGTGTACAAGGGTTAAGTGTTGTGATTGGTCACAACTGATCAGCAGGTATACAGCCAAAATAATTGTCTGTAATCTGCTGACAAACTCGCACTATTTTCAATCACAGTACACAGCAAGAGGCGTGCACATGCATGCTCAGAAACCAGGAAGTACACCGCAATGTACCAGTATGTTGACATGCCTGGTTATGCCGCCTACTAGCAGTACATGTACTGTTAGTGGGCAGAAAGTGATTAAAAATATAATCATTAAAAAGCAATTAAGAAGATTAAATGTGCCACTGGGAAGACGCAGTGCACAGTACACTTATGCCCACCACAGCACTCATCACCCAGGCAACCAAGACGCTCAGTGGCAGAAGAGAAATGGAGGACTGGCCCACTGTCCTTCCGCATTGCAAGAATGCACAATGCAAAACAAATGGACCAGACAAACCAACCACCATATGCCAACACCAAAACAAACAACAACAATAAGCAAAAAAATAAACAAAACATAGGAACAAGACCATACACAGCCAAAAAAAAAAAAAAAACAAGAGAAAGAAATAAGAGACAAAAAACAAATCACAAAACGCAAAAAAAAAAAAATTATCTAGGTCTGCTTTGTATGACCTTTTGTGGGCAGGACCCATTTAGGACCAGGCAAAACTCACCTGACACAGCTTTTTCCTAGGAGACAACAGTGATTGGCCAGCTCACCTTTAAATTACTTGTATCAGCATACTACCAGTGCTTGTGATAGAATTGTTACCTTTGTGTGCTACTGCTTGACCCAGCTGATATCTGCTCTGTATATTTCGGACAATGCCTTGTCATTGATTCTCCCTCCACTCCTTTGAATCTAGGCCTTCCTTGGCTTCAGAAGCACAATCCAGTATTTAACTGGCGAACAGGACCTTTTCTGGCTTGGTCCAATCAGTGTGTAAATAAACTGCATTCGGCACCCTGTTCAATTTGCTGCCTGTCAAGTGGAAATGGAACAGATTTCGCTTTGTTATAAGAACTTTCGGAGCATATTTTCTAAAGGGACTGCTGACGATTTACCTCCTCATTGCAGTTATAATTGACCTTTTGCCTGACACGACTCCTCCTCAAGGGTTTTTCCACTGTCCAAGCCAGAGAATCTTACTTTGCAACAGTATATCTGGGAAAACCTAGCTAAGGGTTTCATCCATCCCTCCGCTTCTCCCACAGGCGCAGGATGCTTCTTTGTCCCAAAGAAGTATGGGGTATGAGGCTTTGTGTTGACTACTGAGGTCTAAATAAGATAACTGTTCCCAATAGGTATCCTCTTCCTCTCATGACAGAGTTATTCTCCCAAATTCAGGGAGTCAAAATCTCCAAACTTGACATAATGGGAGGCTATAATCTAGTGCGCATCTGTGATGGAAGACGGCCTTTAACACCAAGGATGGCTATTTGGATTTCAGAACTTTACGCATGACATTTTCCATGACCTATTGGGTCGCTTCATGCTTGTACAGTATACTTAAAAGATATTTTGATATACTTTCCCAAACCTGAAACACATCAGAGGCACATCTGCTCGGTATTTGCCCGATTGAGGGCTCATCCCCTTTTTGTAAAGCACGAAAAGTGTTTATTCCTACTAGGATATACTGTAAAGTTGGTGACAAAGTGTGGCTATCATCTAGGAATCTGTCCCTGCATGTTCCATCTAAAAAACTTGGCCCAAAATTCATTGAGCCCTATGAAATTTTGGAGATTGTTATTTCTGTGGCCTGTAGATTAAACCTTCCCCCATCCATGCACATTCCAAATGTCTTTCATATTTCATTGTTTAAACCTGTTCATTCCAGACTCCAATAAAAGTCATAAATCCCTTTCTGCTTT
Organism: Lithobates pipiens; assembly: GCF_037356315.1. Classification (NCBI taxonomy): domain Eukaryota; kingdom Metazoa; phylum Chordata; class Amphibia; order Anura; family Ranidae; genus Lithobates; species Lithobates pipiens. The sequence goes on from NW_027507785.1 coordinate 181,755,179, forward strand.
CTATAGTAATAGGGATGGAGGCACAATTGACTGGTTGGTCTGGATTAATTTATTACTTTTTGATCAATTCATACTGGTGTATGATTTGGATGTTACTATACATTTTGTCCGCATATGCTGTCTGTTTTTTAAATATTTCTACTGAGTCTAGCTTTTGGAATACACACATCCTGTATTCCATATTTAGTGATAGTTCATTTTTTAGGTGTTTTTTGGCAGTCGAGTTGCGTATCTGTATACCCGGCACCACGATCTGCGTTGTGTGTTGTGCGACCTGTCGGACGTCATGACATCTAGCTGGTACACGAGGGGAGTGGTTGGGTGCCAACAGCAGACGGTGGGGTGAGGCCATCTCTCTTTGATTTTCCATGCTCAACGTGATACTGGGAAGGTGTCAGGCGTTACTTACACCCCCTTGGGAGTCTTGTTCACTCTGGTTTTCTCCTCATATATACACATCATGCTTCTTTGTGATTTTCCTCTATCACCATTATCTTACACGTTTTTGTTTTTCCTCACCTATCTCCTCTTTTGGGAAATGGCATGATCTTCATGTGATTATTAATCTTTTTATTTATTTTTCTCTTTTATGGTATGTTTTCTTTCACTCTGTATCCACTTTTCCAGTCAACAATGAGTGTTGGTTTCTTATCCATGATTAGGTATGGTAGGAGCCCAGGGAATGTCAGGAGTTACTTATATCCCCACTGGGAGTCTTGTTCACACTCTGGCCTTTCTCCTGACACATATACATCATGTCTCAGAGCATTTCGCTGTGCAATGCCACCAGGTAACTATTCCTGTGTTTTCATCTCTATCCCCAAGATTTCCCACCTCCATGTTCTTCTCCTTTTCACACTTTGGGGTATTGCATGATTTTCATGTGATTTTTCACTTTTTTTTTTTTTTCTTTGTGACATATTATTCCCTTCACTTTGTATCTACTACACATTTCACTTTTTCAGGCAATAATGGGTGTTGGTGTATAGTTCATGTATAGTATTGGTCCAATATCATTTACTCTATAGACATATTTGGAATTTTTTTCACCCTTGCCTATTACATTTGGAGGGTGCTCCTGGGGTGTGTTGGTGTGTACACTTCTTCCTTGGGTTCATTCCCCAAGCTCCCGGACAGACTTTTCTCATAGATCCTGACTTACAACACCTAGGCGGCGTACACACGCGGGGACTGTCTGCCGAAACTAAGTTCGTCAAACAGTCCGCTCAAACTTTTGAATGAACGAACACGCCCACACACGGCACTTTTTGAGCGGACAAATACGGCAAACTTTGTTCGTCGTACTAAGTCCGCGCAACTTTTGAAATGAGCGGACTCGCCCACACACGAGGCAACAGTCCGCTCATTTCATTTTTGTGCAGGTAGGCGGGGCCCGCGACGGAGACGTCGCGGGCTCCGCCGCCTGGAATGGACTTAAAGGGGAACCCCAACGCCGAAAAAAAACGGCGTGGGGGTCCCCCCAAAGTCCACAACAGACCCTTGTCCGAGCACGCTACCCGGCCGGCCAGGAAAGGGGGGCGAGCGAGCGCGCCCCCCCTCCTGAGCCGTACCAGGCCGCGTGCCCTCAACATGGGGGGTGCCTTGGGGAAGGGGGGGGCGCGCGGCCCCCCCACCCCAAAGCACCTTGTCCCCATGTTGATGAGGACAAGGGCCTCTTCCCGACAACCCTGGCCGTTGGTTGTCGGGGTCTGCGGGCGGGGGGCTTATCGGAATCCAGGAGCCCCCTTTAATAAGGGGGCCCCCGGATACCGGCCCCCCACCCTATGTGAATGAGTATGGGGTACAATGTACCCCTACCCATTCACCTGTAAAATAAAAGTACCCAAAAAAAACACAACACACGAGATAAAATATTTTATTGCACAGCTCCGGGGGTCTTCCGTCTTCGGGGGTCTTCTCGCCGGACTCCTCCGCTATCTTCTTGTAGCTCTTTTGCTAGCGGAGGAGTCCGGCTTTCTTCCTCCCCGCCGCCGGCCTCTTCTCCCGACTTCGGGGGTCTTGTCCCCCTCTTCGGTTCTTCTGCCGGGCCACCGCGCCTTCTTATAGCTCTTTTGCAGGCTGTGGCCCGGTCTTCTGTCGCCGCTGTCGCTGCCGCCTTCCGTTCTTCTTCTTCTTCTTGTTCTTCTTGTTCTTCTCCAGGAGATGTTGACACGTCGCTCTCTACGGCCGGAATGCCAGAGCCGCGCTGAGCGGCCACTTATGTAGTGACAATGGGGCGGTGTCACATGGTATATGTCACATGGGTTGGTCACATGGGTTGATGTCACATGATGTCACGCCCCCTTACGATGTCATAGTCCCCATGTGACATCAACCCATGTGACCAACCCATGTGACATATACCATGTGACACCGCCCCATTGTCCCTATATAAGTGGCCGCACAGCGCGGCTCTGGCATTCCGGCCGGAGAGAGCGACGTGTCAACATCTCCTGGAGAAGAACAAGAAGAACAAGAAGAAGAAGAAGAACGGAAGGCGGCGGCGACAGCGGCGACAGCGGCGACAGAAGACCGGGCCACCGCCTGCAAAAGAGCTATAAGAAGGCGCGGTGGCCCGGCAGAAGAACCGAAGAGGGGGACAAGACCCCCGAAGTCGGGAGAAGAGGCCAGCGGCGGGGAGGAAGAAAGCCGGACTCCTCCGCTAGCAAAAGAGCTACAAGAAGATAGCGGAGGAGTCCGGCGAGAAGACCCCCGAAGACGGAAGACCCCCGGAGCTGTGCAATAAAATATTTTATCTCGTGTGTTGTGTTTCTTTTGGGTACTTTTATTTTACAGGTGAATGGGTAGGGGTACATTGTACCCCATACTCATTCACATAGGGTGGGGGGCCGGTATCCGGGGGCCCCCTTATTAAAGGGGGCTCCCGGATTCCGATAAGCCCCCCGCCCGCAGACCCCGACAACCAACGGCCAGGGTTGTCGGGAAGAGGCCCTTGTCCTCATCAACATGGGGACAAGGTGCTTTGGGGTGGGGGGGCCGCGCGGCCCCCCCTTCCCCAAGGCACCCCCCATGTTGAGGGCACGCGGCCTGGTACGGCTCAGGAGGGGGGGCGCGCTCGCTCGCCCCCCTTTCCTGGCCGGCCGGGTAGCGTGCTCGGACAAGGGTCTGTTGTGGACTTTGGGGGGACCCCCTCGCCGATTTTTTTCGGCGTTGGGGTTCCCCTTTAAGTCCATTCCAGGCGGCGGAGCCCACGACGTCTCCGTCGCGGGCCCCGCCTACCTGCACACGCGCTCGAAATGAGCGGACTTCCCTCCGAGCGGGAACAGTTTGCTCATTTCGAAAGTAGCCTACACACGGGCGGACTGTTCGCTCAAACCAAGTTTCAGCGGACAGTTTTTCGGAATTTCCGAAAAAACTTTGTTCGTCAAACTGTCCGCTGAAACTGTCCGCTGAAGCCCCACACACGAGCGGACTGTCCGCTGAAACACTGTTCAGCGGACAAAGTTGAGCCAACAATCCGCCCGTGTGTACGCGGCCCTAGAACCTTGCCTCGTAGATCCTAGAGCAATTTATACACAAGTATTCCTGGGTATTCCTGATAGTATTGTTTCCTACTATCTGGGCAAAACATTAGATCCTATTTGGTACCTTTTTTATTTTTTCAGATATGCTATGTGTTTTCTCCTGATGAGTGATGACTGGCCACAAAACCTGTTAATCCTATCCATATCATCATGTTCCCAAGACATAGCTTGACCTCAACTGTGACTCATTTGTATCTTATTACCTTTTGGTATCCATTATTCTATAAGCATTGGCTTTTTATACTAATTACTTCCATGAGATTCCATGAGATACTATGCAATTTCAGATGCGTGTGTATATATATATATATATATATATATATATATATATATATATATATATATATATATATATATACCGTATATACTCGAGTATAAGCCGAGATTTTCAGCCTCTTTTTTGAGGCTGAAAGTGCCCCCCTCGGCTTATACTCGAGTCATCGCCGTCTGTCTGCCCGAACAGCGTGTCGAGCAGACAGACAGCGGCCATTCTAACTTTCAAAAGCCGCGCCTCCCTGTCTGTGATAGGCGGAACACAATTTCCCAGCAGTCTGTGTTCCGCCTATCACGGACATCCGCTCATCATCATACTACGGACGAGGATAAGAGGATGTCCGTGATAGGCGGAACACAGACTGCTGGGAAATTGTGTTCCGCCTATCACAGACAGGGAGGCGCGGCATTTGAACAGGGGAATGGGCGCCGACGAAGAGCGGTGATCCTGGGACGGGACCGGACGGAGGCTCGGCTCGGGACGGGACGGGACCGGACGGAGTCTCGGGACGGGACGGGACCGGACGGAGGCTCGGGACGGGACCGGACGGAGGCTCGGGACCGGACGGAGGCTCGGGACACAGGTAGGCTGGACACACAAGGCCACACACACACATTATGTGCCATCTGCATACTTTGATCACTACCACACCTGTTTGGCAAGTGCTGCTGACATTCCTACTTCCTCCAGTTCCACAGTCCACTGCCTTAATGTCCCAGGAACTCTCAACTTCATGCATCCTCCCCCTATGCAATGCTTTATTTGCATGTTCTCTCTTTTAGGGAATGTAGAAAATGTACACACACACACACACACACACACACACACACACACACACACACACACACACACAGGGATGGATGGATGGACACACACACAGGGATGGATGGATGGATGGACACACACACACACAGGGATGGATGGACACACACACACACAGGGATGGATGGATGGATGGACACACACACACAGGGATGGACAGGCATATCTCACCCTCGGCTTATACACGAGTCAATAGGTTTCCCAGTTTTTTGGGGGTAAATTGGGGGCCTCGGCTTATACTCGGGTCGGCCTATACTCGAGTATATACGGTATATATATATATATATATATATATATATATATATATATATATTGTAACCTGGGATAGCTCTATAATAACCACCAGCCAGTTTATTAAAAGCAAACAGTTCATTTATTTCAATCAAAACTAAACAAAACAGCTTACTTCAGCCATAGTAAATACCAGTCCAAAATCATGGTACTGGTAATTTAAGCAGGCTCACTGCTAGTTTTTCTTTCGTCCCATACAGGGGTTAGGCTTCTCCAGAGCAAGGATGCCAGGTAGGTCAGCCAGAGGGGGTCAGCAGCCCGTGTCTTCGTAGGTCAAAGAGCTCACACTGGCTGCACAGCTTGTGAGACACTCTTTCACTCTCTCTCTGTCTCACTTCCTTGACACGGGTGTATATTTCCCTCTGGTGCCTGATATGTGCAAGGTTTCATTACCTATAGAGAAAGGCTATTCTGTCTTCTCTTCTCCTCATAACACTAACTAATACCTAGACTTTGCCCTTACTAGCCTAATTGCTCTGACTATGGCTCCTTATGCATCTATTGGCCATTTTTTACAGTACAATGTTTTTTTTTTTCACTGGAACCACATGACCACCAGGAAAAAAAACAATGGTCCTGGAGACTAAATGACAACCTCCTCAAGGACTCTGAGAGGCAGACATTTATAAAGTAGCTTCTGATTTGCATTGGATGCATTCCTTGGATCCTTGTAAGTGAGCATGTTGGAGTCCAGCAGCAGATAAAGCAGGTAGTGAACAAGCAGAAGCATAGTCAGTTAACAAACCAAAGGTTGGTAACAAGCGGTTGCAGGTTGGAATCAGGTGGAAGCGTAGTCGAGGAACAAGCAAAAAGTTAGTAACAAGTCATAGTGAAGATACAAACGGCAGTAGGAGTGACAAGAGTGAGATATTGGCTGGAGAGAGAGCACAATAATTTGGCAAACAGGAAGGGAAAAGGCATGGCTAAAATATGAAGTTAATGGGAGGAGAAAAGGGTTCAAGGTTCAAGAGAAACAAGGTTCAAGGCAAGATTGCTCAAGGCCCAGGCTGCTGTCAGGCATTCCAGGTGGCTCAGCAAGAAAATATACCGCCAGACACAGCAGAAGGTGCAGGTTCAGACCTGCATTCTGACAGGATTTGTGTTAAGAACTGCAATTATACAATGTCCAGGACCATCTATGCAGAAGATCTTTTCTTATATAAAATGAACCCACTTGTAACCATCCACAGCCTTCTTTGACAGATTTGGTGCTCTTAGCAGTTTCAAAGTCAACTATGATAGGACTGAGGTTCTCAATATATCAGTAACCTCACTGACCCAGATTCACTTTAAAGTCTATGGGACCCGAACTTTAAAAATCCAATATGCCCATTTTGAAGGCTTATACGCAAGTTACTGGCCATTAAAATGGTATGGGGGCTGGGTACTGCCCTGGGGGACATGTTTCAATGCATAACTTAAAAAAAAAAATAGTTTTTAAAGGAGTAGTGATTTTAACGATGCTTAAAGTGAAAAAATAAAAATGAAATTCCTTTAATTATAGTGCCTGGGGGTCCCCTTAGTCTGGCTGTAAAGTGGGACATTTTTACCGTGTATAGAATCTGCTGCAGCAAAACTGACATGAATAAAGAAACAGAAGACATTTAAATTGATTTTAAATTGATTTTCCCTGCAAGCTTTCTTTATTTTGTAAACAACGGCTTTGGTATGTCTTCCTCTGCTTCAATGCCTCCAAAGATGTCCTCCTCCTCCCTATCCTCTTGTGTGTTCTGTGGCATCGTAAGAATGGTGTCTGCATATAGCAGGCCTTGAGAGGAAAGGATGTCCTCCTCTTCCTTCTGCTGCTCTGTCTCAAAGCACCTGTCCATAATGCCACACAGAAGAGTATTCTATCAGGAACACAAGAGGGTTAGTGTTGCTGATGCATTAATTGTCATGGCTCCCCATCCTTGTCGCCTCCTCAAATGGTGACAGTACAGTGCATGCATCCTTTATCAGCAGCCATTGATGTGGGGGAAAAAGCAGAGCTCCCCTGAGCCTGTCCTTGTGCCATACTCACACAGGTACTCATTGATGGCTGTAACATTACAAGGTGGTTTAGGGGCAGGTGGAACTTCAGCTGAATTTCAGCCAACCGAACACTGGCTGTGTATGACCGTCTGAAATGGCTACAGGCTCTTCTGGCCTGCCTTATAAGATTTTTCAAACCTGGGTACTTGTTTAAGAAATGTTGCACCACCAAATTGAGGACTTGGGCAGTAAACACAAAGGTGAATTTCCAGTAATGGGTGATATTATGTTCCCTTAATGGCAGCAGTAACAGCCCAAGTGCTCTGCAGTCCTGTGGGATTATAGGAGAGAAGTCTTGAAATACCTTTACATCCAAACCATCAAATGTAAGTCTCTACCCCTTGGCCCCAGAGCTCTATGTGCTCTCTCTAAATCCACTGGGGATGCCTGTAGACATTCTAATAGATTGCAAAAAGGGTTTTGAGTGCTGAAGGTATTTGATCATGCTTGATAGATTCTTGAATCCCTCTTCTACTCAGATTATGCTGATGGCCTCAGTTATCCAGAGCTTTCAATTTGCAGTTTATATCAATAACTTGATGGACATTCTGTGCTGCCACATGTTGCAGATCCTACAGAATAGAGTTTAGTCGAACAACCCCTGGTTCGGTTCGCGCTAGAACTCTCGTACCACACAAAAATTCTGACTCGAACCGCAAACCCTATTAAAGTCTAAGGGACCCAAACTTGAAAAAGTGTCCATTTTGAAGGCTTATATTGAAGTTATTGGCCACAAAAAGGGTATGGGGACCCGAGTACTGCCTTGGGGGCATGTATAAATGCAAATTTTAAAAAAAAGATAGTTTGGCTCCTGTTCCCTAGACAGACCAGCTGAAGCACTTCATAACATCTTTGAATAGCTCCTTGAATGCTTCGGAGATACTGGTGGTTCATAGGATAATTCAGTAGAAGAGGAGGAGTGATTGGAGCTGACAGATCTTGCATCATCACCACCAGCTGTAGGAGATGTGGAAACAAGCTCCAGCACTGAGCCTTGTTCTGCATCCTTTCTAGTTACAAGCAGATGTACCCAGTGTGCTGTGAATGAAATATATCATCCCTTACCATGCTTGCTGGACCACGTGTCAGCAGTAGGGTGGAGCTTGCTGCTGACTGCCTTGGCCAATGATGTCAAAACATTGCCTTCCATATGAACATCCTGCTGAGTACCTTGCAAATTCAGGTCTTCCCCAAACAGGTGATGTTCAGGCTGAACTTTTGCTGGGTTCAAACTTTTTGCCCAACTCTACTGCAGACCAGTGCCATGGAAGCTTGCAATCTTCTTCACCTTCTATAGGTGTGCTGTGAGTCCCCTGATCTCCTCCTTAAGAGCATTTTTTTATATCCAAGACAAAAATATTGCAGATCAGTCATCTTGCATGTGTTGGATAAGCTCCATCATGGTTTCTGCATTCATGCCTGCCCTGCATTTCCCTGGGGCATCAAGTATTATTCTCAAGGCTGTAGAGGGAGTGGAGCGCAAATGGGACCTGACCTGAATGCCCATTTTGCCCATTTTGATGATTGGGGCAGCAGCAGAAGGAAATAAATCCCTGAACAGCAGTGGAGCTTGAATCTCAAGTAGCTATCTCTCTGGTATATAAATAAAATCTTATCGCCATTTTTAGAAGGGAAAGAAGTTTAAGAGGAGGTGGTAATTGAGCAGTTCCTAATAATTTTAGTAAAATATCAATTTTTACTTTGCTTATTTGACCAACCCAAAAGAAGGAAGATTTGTTACAGGTCTTTAAGAGTTTTAGAATAAAAGTAATAACCAGTAAATAGTATCAGTTTGGTGAAATCATGGGGTATGTGTATACCCAGATACTTAATGCCACTAAGTTGCCACCTGAAGGAAAATGTTTTCTTAACCTCCCTGGCAATATCATTATTTCAGATTTTTTATGCTCAAAGCAGTACAATGTTTCGCATGGAAATTTTATATTGTAGGCCTGTAATTCTTATGCTGCGTACACACGACCAAACTTTCCGGCAGACTAGGTCCAACGGTCTTCCCGATGGACTTTCGGCAAATGTTCCGACAGACCTTCCGAACAAACGGACTTGCCCACACATGAACGGACTAAGTCCGTTCTAAAGTCTGTTAGTTTTAAATGTGATGACGTAAGACAGGACTAAAAAGGGAAGTTCAATAGTCAGTAGCCAATAGCTTCTCTTGTGCTGTATTTGGTCCATCGGACCAGCATACAGATGAACGGTGTTCCCGATAGGATTTGAGCCCATCGGACAGATTTGAAACATATTCTATTTCTAGGTCCGTCTGATTTTTATTTTTTTTTAAACAATCGGATTAGCCCACACACGATCGGATTGTCCAATGGACTGATTCCATCGGACCTAGTCTGCCGGAAAGTCCAGTCATGTGTGCGGGCCATTAGGAATAACACACTTAAATCTGTCCAAACAAGAGTCTAATAGACATCCTGGGTATGATAAAGTTTGAAACACAAAATCATAAATGATAATATAATTAACTATAAATAATCATAACAAATAATAATATAATAATAATAATAATAAATATCATTCAATTATGTAATCAAATCAAAAATACTGACATATTTGCTCAGTTGCAGAATTGTCACTGTCATTACTTTCAGTGTTTGATGATGGATTGCCCCATGAATCACTATCGCTCCATTATGCAAGAGATTCTAATTTATTATCGCTGTTTCCTAGCTAGTCTAAAACCTCTTTTGATGTAAAGGGACACTTTTTGGTTGCTTTGGCTATGGGCAATCTTCAGTTTCCAGGCAGAAAGAACAGTATTTATAATATACAACTGCATGCAGGGCACTGGACAAACCACTAGGGACAAAGGGAGGTGAAATAAATAGATACAGTAATGTAATCTGTAAGATTACAGTGTACTGTATGTGTATTGTTTTTTTTACTTTTTGAATTTGGTGCCATTCTCTGTCCCCGTGCATGGCAATGCTTGCAGGGAATGGAACTTGGCACTGTGATAGATCCGGTGGAGGACACGGGTCACACATGCAGCGGGGAGACATATCACAGGATCCTGGGGACAAGGTAAATAACTTTGCCTGGATCCTGTGATGTGATCCCAAGTGTGGCTCGGGGTTACCGCTTTTGGTACTGAAAATCCACCCTGAGCCACACTTGGGATTACCGATAGGGAGGTAAATCTATAATATGAGGTGTCTTTCTGGATTTTTGAGGTGTTTGGATCAAACATGGCACATATTGGATCCAGGTCATATGCAGTCATATACAGTGGTATGGTTGCTTCCAGCAGATCCGGATGCATTGTGACATATTTGTAGAACACCTTATACCTCCAGATGTATAGCACTTTGCTGGGGAGCTTGAGTTGGAAAGCTTGAGTCCATTAGCCATCTATGTTTAGGATTAGATATCTGCAATGAATGCTATATTATAACTTCTCTCTCCTAGTAGTATTAGTACACTTGATGAAATTAAGTAAAATAATGATGTAGCGCTACCCACCATGCAGACATAATAAATACAAATGGTGAAATAATAAAAATGTAAACGCACAAAAGCAAGGTCCATAAAGACATGAGTCACTGAGTTTGGGGTGGTGGAACTTAACTGGCCTGCACAGAGTCTTGGTCTCAACCTGACAGAATACTGTTGGGATGAATTAGAGCAGAGACTGGGAGCCAGGCCTTCTCACCCAACATCAGTGCCAGAACTCACAAATGCATTTCTGAAAGAATGGTCAAACATTCCCATAGACACACTCCTAAACCTTGTGGACAGCCTTCTCGATAGAGTTGAAGCTGCTATAGCTGCAAGTGGTGGGCCAACGCAATATTGAACCCTACGGACTAAGACTGGGGTGCAATTAAAGTTCATGTGCGTGTAATCGCACGTGTACCAATTCTTTTTAACAATATAGTTTATGTCAAGTTGTTGGACGTATACTAACCTTTTTTTTTCTTTTTTCAGGAAGACAGAAAAATTAGCTTCTCCTGATTTATCACTGCAGTTCATAGACATGTATCGAGAACTCTCGTGATTATGGGAGTTATGCACTGCACTTTGTGTAAAACTGTACTACTGAAGATTATGTGATTCACAAGATTATCAAACTGCGTACTGTTTTTAACCATTTTCCGCCCGGGACATTCATCAATCCGGGTGGACCTCATATGACATACATGCTGGGTCTGTGATGCCAGAAGGGGCAGTGCCATCAGGTGATGTAGACAGGTCGTCCCACCCCTTACCTATATAATAAATATCAAATGGAGGAGCCTCCAGTACGTTGGTGGCCTCAGTGTCGGCGGGAACGTTTAAAAAAAAATGGAGTGCGGCTGGTCACGTGATTGACAATGGATCGGGGGCATTATTTTTTATTTCCTTTTCAATCAATCATTTCTTAAACTGTCTCTTTTTTTTATTACTTTTTACTTTTTTTGGTAAATAAAGGTGACTTCCAAATTCTGATAAGCCCCCTGCCTGCAGACCCCCACAACCATCGGCCAAGGTTGTGGGGATGAGGCCCTTGTCCCCATCAACATGGAAACAAGGTGCTGTGGGGTGGGGGGCAGAGCTCCTCCTGCCCAAAACACCCACCCCCCCATGTCGAGAGCATGTGGCCTGGTATGGCCTAGTGGGGAAACCAGCTGACAGATGATATGGTTTTTAAGGACATGGGCAGCCAGCTTCCTGGTCTGTTGCTTAACAACTAGCTATTCTTCACACAGGAATTTAAATCAGTCAATATAAATCAGTCATAAAACATTTTAAGAGCCCACCGTCTCAGGTTAGGCTGTTCAGAAGCACAACAGGTAAGGTTACCCTACTGTTAGTACTCCAGCAGGTTACCAGGAAAAGACATGCATATATGGAAAGAGCACCTGAATAAAATATATGAGTCCAGATTCAATTCAACAGGATACAATAGACGCTCTCCCCAGAGTAGAAGCTCCCCTAACTCCAGCAGCTTCTAAAGTATGTGTACATGGACACATAGGTTTTATGGAGTTTAGTTCAGGAGCTTCGACCCAAAAAAATGCCAAAAGCTGAAAAACTCAAGTTTAGGAGCTGTAGTGTGCATGAAGCCTCAGACAGAAAAGAGGGAGGGGAGAAAAATAGCAAACACTGTGGACTTCTGGATTCTGGTGCATATGGACTGCAGACTAGAAAATATCTTTGTGTCAAATTCTAATTCTAAATATTGAAGATATGAAGTTAAAATATATGTTAAACAAATTTAAACTAAAATATTACTAGCTCATAATGCCTTTATCTTGTAGGGTTTTTTTTTTTCTTTTTTTTTGGCCGGGGGGGGGGGGGGGGGGTTGTTTTCAAAAGGTTTACAACCTCTTTACAGCTCTCAAAGAGAGAGAGAGAGGGAGAGAGAAATAGCACCCATCTGCTAAATATATAGCCAAATACAAGATAATACCAAAATATAATAATGAAAACATTTACAGCATACATACATAAATGCATACATACACAAAAGAGAGTATATGATGATATGGTGGATTAACTTCACTTACACCAGCAACCTAAAGGGTAGCATACTTTCATTTTAATTGCTTTCCTAATACTAATATAAGGTACTTGCTTACTGGGTACATGGTGTCACACAGGGGACTCCATTTCTGTGACATGTTTGGGTACCTGCTGTAAAATCTTCTAATGAGGGAGTTAGTAATGCTAGTCAAGTAAATATTCATACATATTGATCGGATGGAGAAAATATTGGAGTCCAAACTGCCTAATAACAGATAGAGTATATTTTAAAATAAATCAATGCCTAGAAAACAGAAAATAAGCAGACAATTTACTTTAAAAAATGATATACAATATTTTGTAGTTCCAGGCAAAGTGTGGTTACTTAAAAGCTTAGCAAATGAGGTAAAGCTTCACTTTACAAATAATACCCAAACACATGCAAGGGAAAGAAATGGCATTTAGGGATGGGCGAACAGTTTGGCCCGAGCATAAGTCTGGGCCGAACTTTGGTTGTTCCAATGTTCTGCAAACACTGAACAATATGCGGTGTTCGGGGCAAATTTCGAAAGCTGCTGGAACACTGTTAAAGTCTATGGGACATTAACATGAAAAATCAAAAGTGCTCATTTTAAAGGCTTATATGATGCAAGTTATTGTCATAAAAAGTGTTTGGGGACCTGGATTCTGCCCCAGGGGACATGTATCAATGCAAATTTATTTAAAAAAAAATGCCCTTTTTGGTGGGGGGGGATTTGTTTTTTAAGGGAAATTCACTGCTTAACCACTTTCAGACCGGCCCATTTTGCTGGCTTAAGACCAGACCACTTTTTGCGATTCGCCACTGCGTCGCTTTAACTGACAATTGCGTGGTCGTGCGACATGGCTCCCAAACAAAATTGACGTCCTTTTTTTCCCACAAATAGAGCTTTCTTTTGATGGTATTTGATCACCCCTGCGGTTTTTATTTTTTGCGCTATAAACAAAAATAGAGCGACAATTTTGAAAAAAAACAAATTTTTTTTACTTTTTGTTGTAATAAATATCCCCAAAAATATATAAAAAAACTTTTTTTTCCCTCAGTTTAGGCCGATATGTATTCTTCTACATATTTTTGGTAAAAAAAATTGCAATAAGCGATTATTAATTGGTTTGCGCAAAAGTTATAGCGTTTACAAAATAGAGGATAATTTTATGGCATTTTTATTAATAATTTTTATTACTAGTAATGGCGGCGAACAGCGATTTTTATTGTGACTACGACATTGTGGCGGACACATCGGACATTTTTGACACATTTTTGGGACCATTGTCATTTATACAGCAATCATTGCTATACAAATGCATTGATTCCTGTGTAAATGACACTGGCAGTGAAGGGGTTAACCAGGGGGTGGCAGTGTAGGGGTTAAGTGTTCCTAGGGGCGTGTTACTAACTGTGGGGGGCTGGGCTTTGTGTTAGTGAACACTGATCTCTGCTCCAATCACATGGAGCAGAGATCAGTGTCACTTGTTGCTAGGCAGAACGGGGAGATGTTGTTTACAAAGGCATCTCCCCGTTCAGCGGCCTCGTGAGACGATCGCGATAGAGTCCGTGGGACCTGCGACCAGACTCATGGGGGTCCCGACCGGCGGCGCACACGCGAAGGCAGGGCAGCATTTAAAAATGGACATACCTGTAAGCCAATATGCCTGCCCGTGCCATTCTGCCGATGTACATCTTTGCTATGGGACTGCCCCTAAACACGGGAAAACTGTGCCACTTTACAGGCATACTATAGACACCCCCCAGACACGATATTTAAAGGAATATTTCATTTTTATTGTTTCAATTTAAGCATTAAAAAGATCATTGCTCCGGAAAAAAATATCATTTAAAAAAAAAAAAATTGTATCGATACATGTCCCCTAGGGCAGGACCCGGGTCCCCAAACACTTTTTATGACAATAACTTGCATATATGCCTTTAAAATTAGCACTTTTGATTATTCATGTTCGTGTCCCATAGACTTTAACAGTGTTTGTGTGTTCTTCCAAATTTTTTGCCTGTTCGCATGTTCTGCTGCAAATCTCTAATAGCATTATTGCTTGCACGTGTTTGGATGATGGAATTCAGCAGAGCTCTCACTTATTTACTAAACTCTGGAGCAACTGCACTTGCAAAAGTGCACAATCTATATGCCTTTAGTAAATCAACCTCCTAGTCTCAGCCAATTCACGCTGGTTATTCTCTTTAAATTATTTTTTCTTACTCAAATTCAATTATGAAATGCTGTAAAATTTAAGTTAAAGTTCTATAGCTACAGTACACTAAATGAAATTACAAACATTTGTAAAACACAGTTCTTGCAAGGCTCCATTAAACAGCATAAAACCATGCTATAGTGATAATCAGAAAGTATAATGCTTGTGCATCTACCTGCTCTTTGTTTATTTTTTTAATAAGTACAAATTAAGATAACATTTAAATAAAAAACATAACATATTACATTTCAAGCACTGAAAGCCTACTTTGGGACACATTTTACATGACATTATTCATCAACATTTAAAGGCATTTGCAATTCTTCAGAGAGCTTGTGTTTAAAAATATAGAGTCTTAAATTCAACATTTACTTATGATAAGTGCTATGAATCTATACTCCTACACCCTGCTTTCTGAATTGCATTGACATTTACTGACATTCAAAGATTGTCTGATTTCCTTTCATCTGTTAGAGCAGGTATGGAGCAGCATGAGGAATATCAGAAAAGGCTGTCTCTTAATAAATATCTTTGTAAAACCTTTACTTATCTTTGAATTCCTAGCAGAAACTTAACAGTTCCAAGATATATGTTCTATAGAAATAAAACATGTACCCATTACACATATTATTCATCTAAACTGTGCATGAAATGCTCACATGTGATAAATATTGTATTGAATGTTTTGAAAAACTATTAATAAATTATCCTGAAAACTATTACCTTTGTTCTGGTTATCATTTGTGTTCTATTGGGTTAATTACTGAGCAAAGCTTACAGTAATTAGCCCACATTTCATTTCATTTTCAGCTTATTTCATTGTTTTGTATATGAACTTTTTCAAAATGTACTGGTTCTTTCATGAAACAGACTTACTAAATGCAATTAGATGGGATGAAAATATGAAATATGTCACTCCCTCTTCTGTATGGAAATATACAAGACTCCAGAGGAGCAAGCAAAATAAACTTACATATCAGGGGTTGATTTACTAAAACTGGAGAGTGAAAAATCTGGTGCATCTTTGCATAGAAACCAATCAGCTTCCAGGTTTCTTTGTTAAGGCTTAATTGAACAAACTGGAGTTAGAAGCTGATTGGCTACCATGCACAGCTGCACCAGATTTTGCACTCTCCAGTTTTAGTAAATCAACCCCTAATCCCGCGTACACACGATCGGAATTTTGGTCGGAAAAAGCTTTGATGGTTTTCCCGACAGAATTCCAATGGGATTTCACTCAAGATGTCTTGCATACACACGGTCACACCAAATTCCGACCGTCAAGAACACGGTGACGTACAACACATATGATGGGACTAGAAAAGGGAAGCTCAATACCCAGTAGCCAATAGCTTCCATCTCGTAGTTGAATCTGAGCATGCGTGAGTTTTGCGCGTCGGAATTGCATACACATGATCGGAATTTCTGATAGAAACTTTTTCCATCTGAAAAATTGAGAACCTGCTCTCAATCTTTTGCTGGTGGAAATTCGGCCAGCAAAATTCTGATTTTTCCGACGAAAAGCTCTCATCTGTCTTTTGCTGGCCGAAATTCCGGCCATGTGTACATGGCATAAGGGTTGATGTATTAAAGGCAAAGAGACTGTTCACTTTGCAAGGAAATTATCCCCAGAGCTTAATAGAATGTGGTGACATTTCATTTTGCAAAGAATATCCAGCCATGCCCAAAAAAATAAAAATAAAACAGCATTTTCTTTTTTTGCTTACACATGATTGGATGATGAAAGTCAGCAGAACTTCACCTTATTCATTAAAGGGGTTTTAGACATTTTTAAAATTTTTGAAGAACAAACATGGTATACTTACCTCAGGTGCAAGGGTTTTGCATGATCCTCCTCTTGTGGGGTCCCCATTGGTGCTCCTGGCTCCTCCCTGCATCGAGTGACCCCCCCCCCCCAGAGACCGTGCAGGCATGCTTCTCCTGTGACAGTGGCTGGAGCTGCTGGGCTCATTCTCATCGCTGGAAAGATTGGGTTCATGTAAGTAAAAGGGGAGTTTGGGGAGGGGGGGCAGCTGCACTTCAGAAGGTTTTTCACCTTAATGCATAAAATGCTTTAAGGTGAGAAACCGCAAGGGTTTACAACCCCTTTAATCTCTGAGGAAATTCCAGCACAAAATTCAATGTTCCTGGCAAAGTGAACAGTTTAAAAGTTTAATTTAAAAATTTAAAAACCTACATGGTGGCAGTTCTCTGAACCACCGGGAAACGAGAACATATGTTTAAATTTATTATGCCTCTGCATGCCACACCATCTCTGAGAGTACATGTCAATGGCCACCTGTCGAATGTCTTCCCTATCCACAATGGCCCAAGATAAGGCAGCCTCCTATCAACAATACTCCTAACTCTGGAGCCATTTCTTAGCCGCCTTAGATCCGATGTAGATATTAACTACTTGCTTACTGGGCACTTATACCCCCTTCCTGCCCAGGTCAATTTTTAGCTTTCAGTGCTGTTGCACTTTGATTAACAATTGTGTGGTTATACAACACTGTACCCAAACAAATTTTTTGTTAAACAAATACAGCTTTCATTTGGTGGTATTTAATCATCGCTGGGGTTTTTTTTCTGCTAAAGAAGCATAAAAAGACCAAATATAAAAAAAAAACGTGTACATAGTTTATTATAAAATTTTGAAAACAATTAATTTTTCTCTTTCACTAATGGGTGCTGATGAGGCTGCACTGATGGGCACTGATAGGCACCAATGAGGCAGCACTGATAGGTGACATTGATGGGTACTGATGAAGCTACACTGATGGACACTGATAAGATATTACTGGTGGGCACCGATGAGGCTGCACTGATGAGCTTGATAGGCAGTACTGAAGGACACTGAGAGGTGGCACCGATGAGCACTTTTTTGTGCTCTCTGCTGTTATTTTTAATTAATTTCCCCTTGTTTTATTCATTCTTTATGTAGTCTACATAACTTTTATTCCATTGATTTCATATCTGGCATCCAGTTTATCTTATTGATTTATGCAAGTATTATTTAATGCTTGTTCGTAGGTAGTAGGGTTTCTCGCACTCATGGTAAAGATCTATTTTATAGTAATTGCTTACATTTTTTATTTTGGCTGTTTTATATAGGTGATATGGTATATGACCCTAAAATCATTTAGGGTCATATACCATAGTCTTGAATAGAACATTTTCACATTTCATACATTCTATTCAAGACTATATAATATACCTAATCAATTAGCAAAACACGATCCTGAAGCTTTTCAGCATAATATAAGGCAATATATAAAAGATACTGCTATACCAATTTTAACATAAATAGAGGTAGAACATTAGAAAATGTGTTTTCTGAAACTGAAATTCTGAAAGCAATCAATATACTAAAAATAGGTAAAAGTCAGAGTCCGGGCGCCTTTACTCCATGTTTTTATAAAACATTTAAAGATCTGTTAGTCCCAATTATGAAACAGACCTTCAACTCAGTGTCTCTTTCTCAATCATTCGTTCTGCAGGGTATGCAGGCATATATTTCACTTATACCTAAGCCAGAGAAAGATCATACACTCTGTGGAAATTATCGGCCAATCTAGCCGACAAATGTTGATCTTCGAATATATTCAAAAATCATAGCTAACACACCGAAGCTGCTGAGAACTATCCACTTGGACCAAGTGGGATTTATAGAAGGCTATGAAGCCAGAGATAACACTTTTGCCGCGTACACACGATCAAACAATCGGGTGGAAAAGTCCGGCAAACTCAAGTCCGCCAGACAATCCCCCCGTGTGTAGCCTCCGGCGGACTTTTTTTACCCAAAAGTACGGCAGACTTAGAAGTATTTTTGCACTCCAATCTTCCCGCCAATCTTCCCGCCGGACTCGCATTTCGGCGGACAATCCAGCCGTTGGTATGCCAGTCCACCATACTTTTGAAATGAGCAGACTTTTCCCACGCAGAGAAAAGTCTGCTCATTTTGAGCACGTCTCCAGGTAGACGGGGCCAGCGAAGGAGGCACTTGCCCCGTCACCTGGTATGGACTTAAAGGGGAACCCCAACGCTGAAAAAATCGGTGTGGGGGTCCCCCCCAGGTCCACATCAGATCCTTGTCCGAGCACGCTACCCGGCCGGCCAGGAAAGGGGGTGGGGACGAGCGAGCGCCCCATCCTGAGCCGTACCAGGCCGCGTGCCCTCAACATGGGGGGTGCCTTAATAAGGGGGCCCCCGGATACCGGCCCCCCACCCTATGTGAATGAGTATGGGGTACAATGTACCCCTACCCATTCACCTTTGGAAAAAAGTAAAAATAAAACAAAACACACAAGGGTTAAAATAGTTTATTGCACAGCTCCGGGGGTCTTCCATCTTCGGGGGTCTTCTCACCGGACTCCTCCGCTATCTTCTGCTAGCTCTTATTAAAGGTGGCTCCCGGATTCCGATAAGCCCCCCGCCCGCAGACCCCGACAACCAACGGCCAGGGTTGTCGGGAAGAGCCCCTTGTCCTCATCAACATGGGGACAAGGTGCTTTGGGGTGGGGGCACGCGGCCTGGTACGGCTCAGGAGGGGGGGGGCTTTCCTGGCTGGCCGGGTAGCGTGCTCGGACAAGGGTCTGATGTGGACCTGGGGGGGACCCCCACACCAATTTTTTCGGCGTTGGGGTTCCCCTTAAAGTCCATACCAGGTGACGGGGCCAGTGACGTCTCCTTTGCGGGCCCCGCCTACCTGGAGACGCGCTCAAAATGAGCGGACTTTCCTCCGCGTGTGTGGGCAAGTCCGTTCATTTCAAAAGTACGGCGGATAGTCCGATGGACTTAGTACGCCGTATTAGTCCACTGAAAAAGTGCCGTGTGTGGGCAAGTAGCCCGTACGGAAAGTCAGGCGGACAGTCCGGAGGGAAATCCACCGGACTAAGTCCGCCGGATAGTCCGCTACGTGTGTATTAGAAGACCTTGACATGAATTGAGTATGTCCAGAGATATGCCATCCCATCCTGTCTCTTGGAAATTGACGCCGAAAAGGCTTTTGACAGGGTGGGATGGCGATTCTTCAAGGAGGCACTGAGACAATGTGGAGTGGGACTAGTATTTTGGAAAAGATAATGGAAAAGATAATGGTCCTATATCAGAATTCAGCAATGGGGAGGTATCTGAAATAGTCACTATAGCAAATGGAACTCGGCAGGGATTCCCCCTGTCTTCATTGCTATATGTTTTAGCAATGGAACATTTGATGACAGCGAATCTGAAAAACAAAGACAAACAGGGAATTAAGGTAAAAACTGAGGAATATAAAATATCGGCATATGCAGACAATCTGCTAATATATATCACGAACCCAATAGTGACAATACCAAATTTAATTAGGGAGCTTAAACATTTTGCCGAGTTAAGAACCTTTAAAGCGGAGGTCCACCCTAAAGTGGACCTTCCACTCATCGGAACCCTCCCCCCCTCCGGCGCCACAATTGGCACCTTTCAGGGGGGAGGGGGTGCAGATACCTGTACAGTACAGGTATCTGCACCCACTTCCGGGATAGCTCTCTGCGGAAAGGGGCGTAGATTACGCCCCTTTGCGCAAGTGCCCCGCCCCTTTCCGCAAGTGCCCCGCTGCCTGCTGGGAAACACACAGATCCCAGAGGCAGCGGGGACCGTCCTTATTGCGCAGCGCGACTCGCGCATGCGCAGTAGGGAACCGGGAAATGAAGCCGAAAGGCTCTATTTCTTGATTCCCATACCCAAGATGGCGGCGGCAGCACCCGAGAGATGATCTAGAGATCGGCTTCAGGTGCCGACATCGCGGGCGCGCTGGACAGGTAAGTGTCACTATTTTAAAAGTCAGCAACTGCAGTATTTGTAGCTGCTGGCTTTAAAAAAAAAAAAAACGCGGAGTCCCGGCGGACTCCCACTTTAAGGTTAACTATAATAAATCTGAACGTAAGGAGGAAAAAAGTGCATAAATATAAATAAATGAATGAAAAACGAGCTAGCTGCACACCCCTAAGTATTCTAGAGAGAATAGAAAAAGAAGAAGAGTTCCCCTTGGGGTTTTAAGGCAGCAACAAGAAGCAGAGATAGATCCGTAAAAAGTTATATTTATTTTATTGATTCAATGGCTTATTTGCCATCATAGATTAAAAATACAGGCTTTGGTATATAATATTATAGCATATCAGTGGATAAACAGTATATGCAACATTTAATACAAAATAGGTTACAGGAACAATTTACAAGTACAACACTTTTTCAAAAGTTGTAAATAGCACCCGGGCTGCCCCAATGCATTTCGAACTTCAGGGAGTCAGGGTCTTCTTCAGGGGGTAAAAAGCAACAAAGCCCTGGCGAAAGGAGTAGTTATATTCTATATTCTGCAGCTAATCAAAGAAAAAAGACTTTCAATATAATAGGTTTTAACCGAAAAATTTATGTAATATCAAAACTTGTTTCGATAATATTTACCAGTTCCACTGAACCAATGCTTTTCAACCAGAGACTTCTAATAAAATCAGAAAAACGGAACAGTGCCTTCCCTCAAAGGGTCATCCTGGATCCGCTGCCCCACTATTTTGACTCACCTCAGCCACCCATCAAGATGGACACAGGAGGGGGGGGACAAAAAAAGGGGGGGAAAGGTGGAACACGACTTCACAGGGGCATCAAACGCTAGCTTACAAGAATTGACAGTGTCTGGAGTTTCCCCAGGGAGATCAGAGGAACAGAGGAGGGGGTTCTTGGCACACCCAAGGTGGCCACACCTAAAAATAATGAACTACAATATGATATGGAGCAAATACATCACTAAAAATGTATATTATAACTAGTTATTTAACTGGAGTATTGCGTATATTGTGCTAAACTACAAGAGCATAGATAAGTGGGAATAGTGAAATGAGAAGGGAATGCCACTTTGTTTCCCAAGTAATGTTTAAACAAATAATAAACAGGTGTGATATTCCATACTGTGACAATCAGTATTATGCTGAATAATGTGAATGTAGTTCAAATATAATAACAATAATAATAATAATAATAATAATAATAAACTAGTGATGCAATAAACCAAAATATGTGACTGTGTATGAGAGAAGGGAAATAAAAAACCCCATAAATGTGTGTATTAAATCAATAACCCCATAGACATGTGGTGAAATGCCTAAAAAAGTGATAGTATGAATAGTGATGAAAAATATATTAAGAGCGTCAGTGAATAATAATGTATTACCTGCGTATTGTATCTGCCGCACTTATATTGTAGTCTGCAGATAAGTAAAATAGCCCCTTAAAACGAATAGCGAAAAGCCCCCAGTGCCTCAACGGCCCTAAAGCTAAATCAAAAATGTGATAAAGTTACCAAACTTCATATTATATCAATAAAAAGAAAGAAATGCAGTGAAAAGAGAGATATCTCTCTTCAGCATACTCCATACCTGTTTCAATGATCTGTTTGAATGGTGTTCCAGGACTCAAATAAAAAGGTCCTGGCTATTCCACCTTATATATAGCACTTACTTGTTTGCTAGATTAGATACAGGTGGGATTCTCCTCCTATTTAGGGGTGTGTGCTCTCCACCCATCTGCTGCTCTCAACCACCAGAGCCATATTTATGGCTCCTGTCAATTCCTCGGCGTTCCGGAAGGCACATAATGCCCCGGAAATCCCGTTGTCTCCGACGCAACCCACGTGACGTCGCAATGATGCACGCGCGCCTGCGCAGTGCAATACACCCATAGGACCCAGGGAGAGCCCACGCAGGCGCACTGCGCAGACCGCAACGTCCGACGGTGATCACGGAATGCCGCCGGCACGGGATTTACCACCCCCAACCCAACCTAGCCTAGGGAGATCGGGGACGGGAAGCAATAAAAAAGTGCTCCAACGTCCTCTCCCCATGCCGAGAAGCCAGCGAAACCCCCGACATGGTCCGACCCCAATCAGAACAACAGATCCATAATGCCCAAGGGGAATTACATAAAGTGACAGTACAGCAATAATACAACATAGCTATCACTAGTGATACATAATATTGTCGGAATAATAAATACCACCATTATTGTTTCACTGCTTCATGCTATGGTATGGATTAGTAATAATTCAGTTACAATCCTGGGAGAGAGGGGAACGAAGGGTAGGGAGAAGGCCGGGACAAAGGATGGGAGGAGGGAAGGAAGGGGAGAAAGGGAAAGGGAAAACAGAGAGACAGTGACTGAACCCACACTGTAACAATAGTGGGATTTATTTTATATTTCTTTGCACTCACTGGCATTTATCAATTGATTTACTACATTAACTCGTTTTGCCTGAAGTATAACCTTTTAGAAAAGGTGCAAACGAGATTGTCTCATTGAGGCCCGGATATTGTGTGGCCTGAAGTGAATGTATCCACTTTGTAGCAATGTCTTGTTCCAATCACCGCCTCATTTGGTAATGTGTACCCTATCTAAGGCGGCGAAGAGAATTTTTGGCATAATATAATCATGATATGTGACCGCATGTCTTCCAAGGGGAAGGTAGATGTTGCCAATTTGCATACTATATGCGTGTTTCGAAATTCTACACCAGAATTTTTGTTTGGTCTTTCCTACATAGTAGGCCCCACATTCACAAGTCATTAAATATACGACTCCACAGGTCTGACAGTTGACAAAATGTTTAGGTCGATAGATTCGGCCATTGGGTAACTTAAATATTCTATCTTTTCTAATTAGTGGACAGTGTGCACAACTGCCACATGGAAAGGTGTCCAAAGTTGTGCAATGTTTTTTGTTAGTCGAATCTGTAAACTCACTCCTTACCAGCCTTTCCTTTAGGGACGTGGCTCGTTTAAACGTGATTAAGGGAAAAGGAGACACAAAATGCCTCACTGTCTCATCATCTCTTAGAATAGACCAATGTCTCTTAATTATGGTATTGATCTCTTTATGCTGTGCAGAAAAACATGTTATAATGCGTGTCTTCTCATCTTTTTGATTTTTACCGCTTTTGGAAGATTTTGATAGTAAGGAATCTCTGGTTTGCCCAATAGTTGAATTATACGCCCGACGAAGGCATTTGCGACTATATCCGCGAGCGAGTAGACGTCTTTGAAGATTGTCAGCCTCACTTTTAAACGATACCTCACTGGAACAATTCCTTCTCAAGCGAAGGTATTGTCCATACGGTATAGAGTTTATTAGGGGGCGAGGGTGGAAGCTATCTGCGTGTAATATAGTATTGCCAGCAGTGGTTTTTCTGTACAAAGTAGTAGAAAGATTTCCTGACGAGTCCAATTTAATCTTGACATTCAAGAATGTCACAGATTTGACATCATAGTTTAAAGTAAATTTTAAATTAAACTTGTTGATATTGAGTAAATCAAAAAACTCAAAAAGAGTTTCCCTTGAGCGTCTCCAAACGCTGAAGACGTCATCGATGTACCTGAGCCAGATAAACACCTGGCCCAGGTACTCGACGAGGCCCTCATCGCTGGAGAGAGATCTTTCTCACTCCCCCAGGTACAGATTGGCGTAGGATGGGGCACAACATGTCCCCATCGCTACGCCCTGCACCTGGAGGAAGTGGGAACCATCAAAGAAAAAATAGTTGTTATTTAAAATGTAGTCTAGGCCATTCAAAATAAATGTATTGGATAATAGAGATGGACGAGATGTGCTCTCTGGAGGAAAGAATGTTGATCGAAACAGGTTTGAGGAGGCAGGTAATGATAGAGTGGCAAAAGTGGGAAGAATATAAAACAACATCATCTTTATTATTGGTAATTTAGGAAGATAACCCTAATAAAAATAGAGGAGAGAGGCTTAAAGGAGAGGGGATGGGGTTAAAAGGGGGGGCTTTCTTTTTTTTTTTCTTCTTGTTGGGTTGGAGGTGAGAAAGGGGGTTGGGTGTATGAGTGAGAAAGGGAAAGATAATCAATAGGGTTACAGATTTAATAAAAGAATAATAAATGAAATTGAGATAATAATGGTTATGGATTTTTAATAATATTTATGTAAAAATAGAATGTAATCCAGTAGTACTGTGAAATAGAGAATGGATTTGTAAATGTCAGCTGAGAAAAATTGTAAAAAATGTTTTGATAAATAAAGATTATAAAAAAAAAAATCCAAACGTTATTATGGAGATCTGGCTTTAGAGAGGAAGTAAATCCTGATGGGTTTACTTCCTCTTTGATTCCCTGCAAAGGTAAAGCATAATGGACTACTATGCATCACATAGTAGTCCATTATGTGTCACTTACCTGACACAGGAGCCAGCAAAGTCATCGTTGTCCCCTGTAGTCCGGAGCATCCATCTTCTTGGTGGGTCATCACGGAATGCCGCCGGCAGGGGATTTACCGCCCCCAGCCCAATCTAGCCTAGGGAGATCGGGGACGGGAAGCAATAAAAAAGTGATCCAACGTCCTCTCCCCGTGCCGGGACACCAGCGAAACCCCCGACATGGTCTGACCCCTATCAGAACAACAGATCCATAATGCCCAAGGGGAATTACATAAAGTGACAGTACATCAATAATACAATATAGCTATCACTAGTGATACATAGTATTGTCGGAATAATAAATACCACCATTATTGTTTCACTGCTTCATGCTATGGTATGGATTAGTAATAATTCAGTTACGATCCTGGGAGAGAGGGGAACGAAGGGTAGGGAGAAGGCCGGGACAAAGGATGGGAGGAGGGAAGGCAGGGGAGAAAGGGAAAGGGAAAACAGAGAGACAGTGACTGAACCCAAACTGTAACAATAGTGGGATTTATTTTATATTTCTTTGCCCTCACTGGCATTTATCAATTGATTTACTACATTAACTCGTTTTGCCTGAAGTATAACCTTTTAGAAAAGGTGCAAACGAGATTGCCTCATTGAGGCCCGGATATTGTGTGGCCTGAAGTGAATGTATCCACTTTGTAGCAATGTATTGTTCCAATCACCGCCTCATTTGGTAATGTGTACTCTATCTAAGGCGGCGAGGAGAATTTTTGGCATAATATAATCATGATATGTGACCGCATGTCTGCCAAGGGGAAGGTAGATGTTGCCAATTTGCATACTATATGCGTGTTTCGAAATTCTACACCAGAATTTTTGTTTGGTCTTTCCTACATAGTAGGCCCCACATTCACAAGTCATTAAATATACGACTCCACAGGTCTGACAGTTGACAAAATGTTTAGGTCGATAGATTCGGCCATTGGGTAACTTAAATATTCTATCTTTTCTTATTAGTGGACAGTGTGCACAACTGCCACATGGAAAGGTGTCCAAAGTTGTGCAATGTTTTTTGTTAGTCGAATCTGTAAACTCACTCCTTACCAGCCTTTCCTTTAGGGACGTGGCTCGTTTAAACGTGATTAAGGGAAAAAGGAGACACAAAATGCCTCACTGTCTCATCATCTCTTAGAATAGACCAATGTCTCTTAATTATGGTATTGATCTCTTTATGCTGTGCAGAAAAACATGTTATAATGCGTGTCTTCTCATCTTTTTGATTTTTACCGCTTTTGGAAGATTTTGATTGTAAGGAATCTCTGGTTTGCCCAATAGTTGAATTATACGCCCGACTAAGGCATTTGCGACTATAGCCGCGAGCGAGTAGACGACTTTGAAGATTGTCAGCCTCACTTTTAAATGATACCTCACTGGAACAATTCCTTCTCAAGCGAAGGTATTGTCCATACGGTATAGAGTTTTTTTAGGGGGCGAGGGTGGAAGCTATCTGCGTGTAATATAGTATTGCCAGCAGTGGTTTTTCTGTACAAAGTAGTAGAAAGATTTCCTGACGAGTCCAATTCAATCTTGACATTCAAGAATGTCACAGATTTGACATCATAGTTTAACCACTTGAGGACCGCCGTATTGCCATTGTACGTCAGCACAATGGCACAGGCAGGCATAATCACGTACATCTACGTGATTGCCTTCCAGCGGGTGGGGGGTCCGATCGGACCCCCTCCCGCTGGTTACGGCGGTCCGATTCAGTCCAGGAGCGCTCCGTGATGAGGGGATGGCCGTTGGTTTTCGGCCACCCCCTCTGGATCGCTCCTGGCCAATGAGAAGCTTCCTCCCCTGTGTATTGTTTACACAGGAAGGAGGAAGTGATGTCATTCTCCTCGGGGCGGTCTTTTTGACCGGACTACGAGGAGAAGAGTAAAAGTAAGTGTGCACCAACACTACACTGACATGTAGGTACACACAGGCACACAAACCCCCCCCCCGATCCCCCCCCCCGATCGCCCCCCTCCCCCCCCCAGTCACAGTGTCACTGATTGCATTGATCATTTCTTTACTGATCAATGCATTCAGTGTCAGTTGTGACAGTAAAAACTGTCAGGACAGTTAGTGTTAGGTCCAGGGTAGCCCCCTATCACCCCCCAATAAAGATTTAACCCCCTGATTGCCCCTAGAGTTAACCCTTTCACCCCCTTTTGCCAGTGTCACTAAGCGATAATTTTTCTGAACGCTGCATCAGTGTCGCTAGTGTCGCTAGGTAGCTAGTTATTTTTTTAGGTTCACCGCCAGGTTTTTATAGCGCTAGGTACCCCGATATACTACCCAATAATGGTTTTAACCCCCTGATTGCTGCTAGTTAACCCTTTCACCCCCTTTCACCAGCGATCACAGTATAAGTGTCACTGGTGACGCTGGTTAGCCAGTTAGTTATTTAGGTTCCCCGTCAGGTTTTTATATAGCGCCAGGGACCCCCATATACTACCTAATAAAAATTTGAACCCCCTGATTGCCCCTAGTTAACCCTTTCACCACTGATCACCGTATAAGTGTTACGGGTGACTCTGGTTAGTTTGTTTTTTATAGCATTTTATATTCAAATCCGGAAGGCAGTGCTTGGTTTTCGGGGTCCCGTACGTGGCTAGGCTCCCAAAAAGTCCCCCACATGTGGTATCCCCGTACTCGGGAGAAGCAGCAGAATGTATTTTGGGGTGTCATTTCACATATGCCCATAGCATGTGTGAGCAATATATCATTTAGTGACAACTTGGTGCAAAAAAAAAAAAGTTTGTAATATTCCCGCAACTTGTGGCAAAATATAAAATATTCCATGGACTCAACATGCCTCTCAGTAAATAGCTTGGGGTGTCTACTTTCCAAAATGGGGTCATTTTGGGGGGTTTTGTGCTATTTTGGCATTTTATGGCCTTCGAAACTGTGATAGGTAGTGAGGAGTTAAATCAAAAATTTGCACCCTTAGAAATCCTGAAGGTGGTGATTGGTTTTCGGGGTGCCGTGCGCGACTAGACTCCCAAAAAGTCCCACACACGTGGTATCGCCATACTCGGGAGAAGTAGCGGAATATATTTTGGGGTGCAATTCCACATATAACCATGGCATGTGTGAGCAATATATCATTTAGTGACAACTTTTTGTAAAAAAAATTTTTTTTTTTTTTTTTTGTCATTATTCAATCCCTTAGGACAAAAAAAATAAATATTCAATGGGCTCAACATACCCATCAGCAATTTCCTTGGGGTGTCTACTTTCCAAAATGGGGTCATTTGGGGGGGATTTGTACTGCCCTGCCATTTTAGCACCTCAAGAAATGAGATCGGCAGTCATAAATTAAAAGCTGTGTAAATTCCAGAAAATGTACTCTAGTTTGTAGACGCTATAACTTTTGCGCAAACCAAAAAATATACGCTTATTGACATTTTTTTTACTAAAGACATGTGGCTGAATAAATTTTGCCCTCAATGTATGACTAAAATTTAGTTTATTCGATTTTTCTTATAACAAAAAGAAGAAAATATCTTTTTTTTTCAAAATTTTCGCTCTTTTTCCATTTATATCGCAAAAAAAAAAAATCGCAGAGGCAATCAAATACCATCAAAAGAAAGCTCTATTTGTGGGAAGAAAAGGACGCAAATTTCGTTTGGGTGCAATATTGCATGACCGCGCAATTACCAGTTAAAGCAGCGCAGTGCGAAATTGCAAAAAGACCTCTGGTCCTTAAGGTGTTTATTGGTCCGGAGCTGAAGTGGTTAAAGTAAATTTTAAATTAAACTTGTTGATATTGAGTAAATCAAAAAACTCAAAAAGAGTTTCCCTTGAGCGTCTCCAAACGCTGAAGACGTCATCGATGTACCTGAGCCAGATAAACACCTGGCCCAGGTACTCGACGAGGCCCTCATCGCTGGAGAGAGATCTTTTCCACTCCCCCAGGTACAGATTGGCGTAGGATGGGGCACAACATGTCCCCATTGCTATGCCCTGCACCTGGAGGAAGTGGGAACCATCAAAAAAAATAGTTGTTATTTAAAATGTAGTCTAGGCCATTCAAAATAAATGTATTGAATGACCCATCCTGATAAGGATTGCGACTCAAAACATCATGAATGGAAGAAAGGCCCATGTTGTGCGGGATGGAACAGTACAACGATTCCACATCAATGGTAACAAGAAGTACCTGAGCCGGTAGTTTGAGTGTTTTAATTATTTGCAGAAAGTGAATAGTGTCCTTAACAAAGGATGGTAAGGCTCTTACATACGGTTGCAGATATGCATCTATAACTCTGCTCAGATTTTCGGAAATACTTCCGTTGCCAGACACTATAGGGCGTCCCGTAAGATCGCCCAAACCCTTGTGTACTTTAGGAATGCTATAGAAAACTGGCATTTTGGGATATTTTGTTCGGATATATTCGTGTAGCTGTTTATCAATAACAGCTTCTTTGTATGCTGTATCTATTAAGTCATAGAATACGCAATATGATTTTTCTATGTATCTTATTTGTGTAATTTTATACCATTCTTTGTTGTCAAGAATTCGTCGGCACATAGAGCGATATGCGGCGCTGTCCATCAGCACCACATTGCCGCCCTTGTCCGATGGTTTAATTGTAACAGTCTTTTTAGATGATAGTGTGCGTAATGCCTTATTTTCATTATCAGATACATTTTTTACTGTACCTTGACTACGCGGGATTTTCGCAATGTCTCTCAACACTTGTTTAACGAAAATATGTACACTAGAGTTAGTATTTAAAGGAGGAAACTTAGATGAAGGTTTATTGAACCTTAATCTAGGATTCAGACTAGATTGATTTGTCTCGGCTAGTAAGGCCTCTAAATCCACTTGGTCAATAAGATCTACTGTATTGTTCTCATTATATAGTAATGTCAAATCGCAAAGAGCCTTAAACTCACGCATTGAATATCTCGACCAATCTTCCTGATCAATTGCATTGCTTTGTTGAGGTGTATATTGACATTTTAACAGTAGTTTTCTTGCAAACAAGTGCAAATCCGTGACAAACTCGAAGACGTCAAAATTCTGTTCGGGACAAAAGCTGAGACCTTTACACAATAGTCTCGTCTCAGCTTGTGTAATCGTCTGTGATGATAAATTAATTACATTTTGTGATTGGGTCAGGGATAACTTGAATGGCTTTCCATTCCTCTTCCTAATTGGTTGTTGAGTGGGGAGTGCACTCCCCGAGTAAAGTTTAAAGTGGTTTGAGTGGTTGTACGTTCAGAAGTATTAGAGGGGCGATTTCTTACAAAAGTGGCGTCTGATAATGAAGAGTCAGATTCCCCTAACCCTGTTTGCAAAGAGCCACCCTCCCGGGGTGGTAGTGAGGAATTTTCATTGGTTTTATCCATGGTACGTTTTTTATAGTCCTGTTCCATGGAACTTCTATTATTCCTACTCCTTTTCTGGCGTCCACGCCCCCTTTGGTTGGGATTTAAATTTGGCTGAGCAGAGGATGATCGAGAGTGGTCATATCTTTTATAGTTTTGAGGCCGATCTCTTGGATGCCCTCTAAACGATGTGGTGGTATGGATTAGCCATTTATACGCTTTACCCTCTGAGAAGGATATTTTATCCCTCCAGAATTGAGTTTCCTTATTTCGTAAAATGGTTTTGTTATGAGAGGAAAGATGTCCCTTCAATTGTGTATGTAGCTTCAAATACAGCGTATGGCACTTGAATTGCGCCAGCTGTGTTTCCAAAATAATAATTTCCCGATCGATAAGAGCTATTTGTTTAGTATACTCTTTGATCAATATGGTCATCATGGTCTGTGAGCAGTTTTGTAAATTACTTTCCCACTCCTTTTTACACTCATCACTAATTTGTTCCAAATTGGGAAAAATTTGGATCCTCAATCCATACGGATTGATATTTTCTTTAATGTATCGGTCAAACGATTTCATATGCCAAAAAAGAGCAGACTTTTTTTCTAATAAACGTGTAAATTTACGTATTACTGAAGAAATTTGAGTTTCTACCTGATCGCTTTGTTCAAAATCAGTCTCGTAACCGGACATGAGCTGGGTCCATTTGTCCCCCTGAAAGGCACTCATCATAGCTGAAGAAGACTAACAACAATAAGGTAAAGTGGAATACAGTTTTCACAGAAACGGCATAACAATTATACACAGTATATTACACAGTCACTGCATATACCATCCCCCTCCCCCACCCCCCTCCCGCCCCCTCCCAAAGCCTGCACACCCCTCCCCCTCCCCACCTCAAATACCAGAGACCGTATTCAAGCTCATATGCACAAAAAATGTTTAACCACTGATAGTTGCTAAACGTAAGGAGGAAAAAAGTGCATAAATATAAATAAATGAATGAAAAACGAGCTAGCTGCATACCCTTAAGTATTCTAGAGAGAATAAAAAGAAGAGTTCCCTTTGGGGTTTTCAGGCAGCAACAAGAAGCAGAGATAGATCCGTAAAAAATTATATTTATTTTATTGATTCAACGGCTTATTTGCCATCATAGATTAAAAATACAGGCTCTGGTATATAATATTATAGCATATCAGTGGATAAACAGTATATGCAACATTTAATACAAAATAGGTGTCAGCTCTCCACGCATGCATAGGGGCAGCCCGGGTGCTATTTGCAACTTTTGAAAAAGTGTTGTACTTGTAATTTGTTCCTGTAACCTATTTTGTATTAAATGTTGCATACCGTATATACTCGAGTATAGGTCGATCCGAATATAAGCCGAGGCCCCTAATTTACCACAAAAAAAATGGGAAAACTTATTGACTCGTGTATAAGCCGAGGGTGAGACATGCCTGTCCATCCCTGTGTCCATCCCTGTGTGTCCAGCCCTGTGTGTCCAGCTCTGTGTGTCCATCCCTGTGTGGCCAGCCCTGTGTGTTCAGCCCTGTGTGTCCAGCCCTGTGTGTCCAGCCCTGTGTGTCCAGCCTACCTGTGTCCCGAGCCTGTGTCCCGAGCCTGTGTCCCGAGCCTGTGTCCCGAGCCTGTGTCCTTCTGCACATACGGCGGCCATGCCAGGATCACCGCACCTCTTCTCGTCTGTGACAGACGGCGGCCATTCCACTGTTCAAAAGCCGCGCCTCCGTCTGTGATAGGCGGAACACTCAATTTCCCAGCAGTCTGTGTTCCGCCTATCACGGACATCCTCTCATCCTCGTCCGTAGTATGAGGATGAGCGGATGTCCGTGATAGGCGGACCACTGACTGCTGGAAAATTGAGTGTTCCGCCTATCACAGACAGGGAGGCGCGGCTTTTGAATAGGGGAATGGCCGCCGTCTGTCTGCTCGACACGCTGATCGGGTAGACAGACGGCGGTGACTCGAGTATAAGCCGAGGGGGGCACTTTCAGCCTAAAAAAAGAGGCTGAAAATCTCGGCTTATACTCGAGTATATACGATATACTGTTTATCCACTGACATGCTATAATATTATATACCAGAGCCTGTATTTTTAATCTATGATGGCAAATAAGCCGTTGAATCAATAAAATAAATATAACTTTTTACGGATCTATCTCTGCTTCTTGTTGCTGCCTGAAAAGTATAATAAATCTGAAGCTTTGAATATTACACTCCCTACTAATACTAATACTAATACTGTTGAACATCTAAAAAATATTTTTTCTTTTAAATGGCAGTATAATACAATCAAATATCTTGGTATATACATACCTAGAGAACTGGAGAAACTCCAGGAATATAATTATCTTCCAATAATACATAAAATAATTAACATGCTTCAACAGTATGATAAGGGGTGTTTTTCATGGATAGGCCATATAAACATTTTAAAAATGGATATACTCCCAAAGATACTTTATATCTTTCAGACAATTCAGATTTTTCCTTTAAAAAATATTTTGAATCCCTTACGCAAAGCTATTGGAAGCTTTATATGGGCAGGCAAATCTGCTAGGATCAGCAGGGAAGTTCTAATTAAGTTAAAAAGGGATGGGGGCATGGCCCTCCCAGACTTGTGGGTCTACCTTAGAGCAGTGTTGGTGGCCAGGATTGTGGACTGGTTCCACAATATGGAAGGTAAACATTGGGTGAAACATGAGGAGGAAATTGTGGATATAAAATTGAAGTCACTGCCATGGATAAAGAAAGAAAATAGGCCCCCTAGGGAAGAGATGGCGTTTCTGGTTACATCAACACTGAAGGTATGGGATGGTTTGATGAAGAGGGGAGTAGGATCCACTTATGTGGGCCCAATGACACCCCTCTTCTGCAATCCTGAATTTCCACCAGCAAGAGAAGTTATGACTTTCTTGAAATGGGAAAGAAGGGAGGATATAAGGATCATACAGACAATGGAGTATGGCAGACTTCCCTGGTTGGAAGCCCTGGGAAGGGAATACGAAAAGAAATGGATGCAACATAGGCAACTTCAAGAATATATAATTGCCCTTAAAAAAACAGGGGACATTGGATAGAGCACAGACTACACTGGAATTATTATTATTGCAAAAACAGAAACCCATAAATAATCTATATAAATATTTAATATCGAATAGCAAAGAGCCAGAGTTGAACTACATAAAAAAGTGGGAAAAAGAACTAGGTATATTTATCCCCAAAGCTAAATGGGACAAGGCAATTACAATAATACATAAGATGTCGGTTTCTAGTAGACACCAAGAAAGAAATTATAAAATATTAGCGCGGTGGTATACATGTCCAAAAGATTTGCATAGAATTAATCCGGAGAATGATGACACCTGTTGGAGATGCCAAGCAGAGGTAGGTACAATGTCACACATTTGGTATTTTTGCCCAAAGATTCAGAGGGGGTTAATATACAACCGGATATATTGGTTTCTATATTGTCTGTGATTCCGGGATCAGTGAAAAATATAAAGAGAGAGATATTAAAATATTTTCTAACAGTAGCAAGAACAGTTATAGCAAGAAAATGGAAAAAGAAGATAGCGCCCTCAATAGACAAATGGATAATAGAGATGGACGAGATGCGCTCTCTGGAGGAAAGAATGTTGATCGAAACAGGTTTGAGGAGGCAGGTAATGATAGAGTGGCAAAAGTGGGAAGAATATAAAACAACATCATCTTTATTATTGGTAATTTAGGAAGATAACCCTAATAAAGATAGAGGAGAGAGGCTTAAAGGAGAGGGGATGGGGTTAAAATTCCATCTTTAAGTGGCTTGTTTAGGCACACATCCAGTGGCTGTACCAATGATGTCAATCCTCCAGGAATAACCACTGCATCTGTGTTTATTCTTTTTAGCCTTTCCTTTGTGCTGGGAGTTAAATGAGCACTGAACATATCCCACACCAGTAGGCTATGTTCTCAATGAACTCCACCTGGTCGTCTACTCCATACATTTTCAAGCCATAGCTTTACCCCTTCTTCATTCATCCAGCCTTTTTTCAATCACACGTACAAAAACTCCATGGGGAACTTGATTTTCGGCATTGTTTTTCTTTTGAAAATAATCATGGGTCTTAGTTTGGTACCATCAGTTGTACATAATAGTACCACTGTAAAACTGGACTTCTCATGTCCTGTTATTTTAATTAACATAGTTTTTGCACCTTTTGATTTGATTGTTTTATTTCCAACCATATCGAGTTTCATCCATATTTCCGATCTGACTTAACGCATAACCATGTTTCTTGCGCTGTTTTATTACATATCAATGGAAATTACTTACTTTGCCTTCGAGATCTGCAGGTAATTTTTGTGCAATTTTGGTCTTTTGCCTCAGTACCAGAGCATGCCTTTCCAAGAACCTAGAACACCAGGATATAGTGGCCTTAAATCCTTTGCTGTGATCTGGGTTAGATTTGGCCCACTAAAGTGCAAAAATCTGTATGTTGTTTCGTGTCACTACAAAACCATTGTGATGATGCTCATGCACCATGTCTGCTACATGCTTCTAGAGTTCTGGCCAATGTGGACTGCCTCTTCTTAATGCACACTTAGCCCTTGGCATACTCTTCCTTTGCTTTACAGTCTCGGACCATCTTTTCCGTTACTCCATATTGTCTTACAGCAGCGCAGTTATTATGTTGCTTGTCAAAGTTTACAACTTTGAGCTTGAAACTGGTTTCATGTTTCCTTCTCCTTGCTGGAGCCATGCTGGGGCCCTGTCTATCAGCCATTTCACACTACAGAAAATCTGAAATCTGTCAGGTATTGTAATCTGTCAGGTATTACGGTATCACTTTTATGAAATCAAAAATGAAACTGGTGAACTACAAGTCCCAGAGATCCCACAATTGGTAAGTAGCAACAATGACTCTCCTCCAAAGCACCATAAATCATACCAGTACGGTATATTATATGAAGGGGAGATCTGGAGCTGGATGTGCAGTACAGGATGTTGGCTACCGGTACACACAGTATATGATGCTTTGTTACCGTATGTACAGTAGCGCTAGGTATTCACAGTATATGATGCTTTGTAATATACCGTACAATAGCGCCAGGTACACAGTATATGATGCTTTGTTACCGTATGTAAAGTAGCGCCAGGTATTCATAGTATATGATGCTTTGTAATATATCATACTATTGCGCCAGGTACACAGTATATGATGCTTTGTTACTGTATGTACAGTAGCCCCAGGTACTTACAGTTAGGGATGAGCTGTTCACCCATTCGGCGAAGCCAGAACTCTGTGGGCCGTTCACGCCAAATTCACGTGGCGCTCACAGCCCACAATGCACTGCGCCATCGCAGTGCATTGCTGGCTCATGATTGGCCAAGCATGCACTGTGACCTTGCAGGCTTGGCCAATCATAGCGCGGGCAGCGAGGAGAGCCATGATTGACCACAGGCAGGATGCCTGTGGCCAATTATAGCTCAGGCTTTGTAGTACATGCCCCACACTATATAAGGCCACCAGCGCGGCGGCCTTGTGTAGTGTTCTGGCATCTGCGGGAGTTAGTGGGTGTTGTCTGTGTGCCTTCAGCGCAGAATACACCTGTATCTACCCTTTATTGCTGTTCTCTAATTGAGCCATCTGCCATCTGCAGGAGTTAGTGGGTGTTGTCTGTGTGCCTTCAGCACAGAATACACCTGTATCTACCCTTTATTGCTGTTCTCTAATTGAGCCATCAGCCACCTGCAGGAGTTAGTGGTGTTGTCTGTGTGTCTTCAGTGCAGAATACACCTGTATCTACCCTTTATTGCTGTTCTCTAATTGAGCCATCTGCCATCTGCAGGAGTTAGTGGGTGTTGTCTGTGTGCCTTCAGCATAGTACACACATGTATCTAGCCTTTATTGCTGTTCTCTAATTGAGCCATCTGCCATCTGCAGGAGTTAGTTGGTGTTGTGTGCCTCCAGCGCAGTATACACCTGTAGCTACCTTTATTGCTCTTCCCTAATTGAGCCATCTGCCATCTGCAGCAGTTAGTGGGTGTTGTCTGTGTGCCTTCAGTGAAGTATACACCTGTATCTACCCTTTATTGCTGTTCTCTAATTGAGCCATCTGCTATCTGCAGGAGTTAGTGGGTGTTGTCTGTGTACCTTCAGCGTAGTATACACTTGTATCTACCTATATTGCTCTTCTCTAATTCAGCCCTCTGCCATCTGCAGGAGTTAGTTGGTGTTGTGTGTCTCCAGCGCAGTATACATCCGTAGCTACATATATTGCTCTTCTCTAATCGAGCCATCTGCAGGGATTAGTGGGTGTTGTGTGCCTCCAACGCAGTATACACCTTCAGCTACCTATATTGCTGT
Source organism: Lithobates pipiens (assembly GCF_037356315.1). Taxonomy (NCBI): domain Eukaryota; kingdom Metazoa; phylum Chordata; class Amphibia; order Anura; family Ranidae; genus Lithobates; species Lithobates pipiens. The sequence goes on from NW_027507785.1 coordinate 181,791,806, forward strand.
TCTCTAATTGAGCCATATGCAGGAGTTAGCTGGTGTTGTGTGCCTCCAGCACAGCACAGTATACACCGGTATCTACCCTTTAATTGCTGTTGTTCTATAATAAAGGCATCTGCAGGAGTTAGTGGGAGTTGTGTGCCTCCAGCAAAGCACAATATACACCTGTATCTACCCTTTATTGCTGGTGTTCTATAATAAAGGCATCTGCAGGAGCTAGTGTGTGTTGTGTGCCTCCAGCACAGCACAATATACACCTGTATCTACCCTTTATTGCTGGTGTTCTATAATAAAGGCATCTGAAGGAGCTAGTGGGTGTTGTGTGCCTCCAGCACAGCACAATATACACCTGTATCTACCCTTTATTGCTGGTGTTCTATAATAAAGGCATCTGCAGGAGCTAGTGGGTGTTGTGTGCCTCCAGCACAGCACAATATACACCTGTATGTACCTTTATTGCTGGTGTTCTATAATAAAGGCATCTGCAGGAGTTAGTGGGTGTTGTGTGCCTCCAGCACAGCATAATATACACCTGTATCTACCCTTTATTGCTGGTGTTCTATAATAAAGGCATCTGCAGGAGTTAGTTGGTGTTGTGTGCCTCCAGCCCAGTATACACCTGTATCTACCCTTTATTGCTGGTGTTCTATCATAAAGGCATCTGCAGGAGTTAGTGGGTGTTGTGTGCCTTCAGCACAATATACACTACCCAATTGCTGGTTTTCCCATCTCCCTGCAGGTCATTACCATGTCTGGAAGGCCAACAAGGAGAGGCAGACAGGCACGAGCCAATAAAAGAGGGCAAGCAGGCTCTGTGTCTAGAGACAACAGTGCTGGTCGTGGACGCGGTGCATCATCATCATCAGCACGTGGCCATGGGACACGTTTGTCCTTATTTTCAGCAGCTGGACGTGTTGAGCCGCATCATGCCGAAGACTTGGTAGAGTGGATGATCAAGCCCTCTTAATCCTCCTCATCCTCTCTCACCCAGGCTCAGGGTACTAGCAAAGCAGCTGTCAACGCATCCTCTTCCATCTTCTCAATGTCATCATCAGTGACTCCTTCCCTAGACCCACCACGTCCTCCTAAGGAGTCCCCAGAACTGTTTGAGCACAGTGTTGGGTACATGCTCCAGGAGGATGCCCAGTGTTTTGTAGGCTCTGATGATGATACTCAGCTAGAGGAAGGCAGTAGCGTGAGCGCAGAGAGAGGGGATGCTCAAGAAGGACAGCAATATAGCAGTCATGTTCCACAAGCTGCAGCATACTGCCAGGTTTGCTCCAGTGATGAAGAGGGAGGGGATGATGAGGGCACTGACTCCACGTGGGTGCCTGGTAGGAGAGAGGAGGAGGAGGCACATCTCCAACGAGGCAGGATGCCCTCCGGGGGCCAGCTTAGGGGCAGCACACCGACTGAATCACACCGCAGAGCTCCGCCTGTGCAGGGCGCTGCCTCAGCACGTTATTCTAAAAGTTCTTTGATGTGGGCCTTTTTTGAGACGAGTGCATCAGATCGCACCGCTGCTATTTGCAACATATGTCTCAAGCGTATCTCGCATGGCCAAAACATCAGCCGCTTGGGCACCACATGCTTGACCAGACATATGTTGACCTGCCATGCAGCTCGTTGGCAAGCTTACCTCAAAGACCCACACCAAAGAACAAAGCGAATGTCAGGTCACCTTGAGGCGAGGTGACAGGTGCACACCGTAGGGATCTGGAGTGCACCGCAAGGTTGTGGACCCTACGGCTGACTGCTGCAGACGGGGGACAGATCCCACTGGGGATAGAGCGTGAGATTCCCTGGGGCGCGGAGTCTAAGAGCCAGCAGGTGTTCACCAGAGCCTCCAGTGGTGAGGATGGACTTGGCTGCAACTGGCTCCAGGTCGCGACCCCCAGGGTCCCCCAGCTCACACCCACAGTAGGCAACAGGAGGATAGGGATGGTGAGGGACAAAGCCAAGGTCGGGGCCACAAGCAGACAAGGATAGTCGGGTACACGCCAAAAGGTCAGGGTCACAGGCAAGCAGGGATAGTCAAAACACGCGAAAGTCGGTAACGGAAACCAGTAGCAGAGCACACGGCAGGAAACAGGAAGCTAATACACAATGGATACACAATGGTTGATCAGCACTGAGGCCTGCAGTGCACAGGTTAATATAGGGCTCCCTGATAGGGCTTGGGGTGGAGCCATGCTTAGAGGAGAGGTTATAAAAACCCCCAGGTGGAAGTGGCTGGCTTAGTCTGAAGACATGGGGGAAGGTAAGCAAACACAGGAAGATCACTGCATAACCATGACAGTACCCTCCCTCTTACGAGGCCTCCCCCTCCCCCGCCTGGGTCCAGGCTTAAAGGGAAACTCCAGATGGAACCTCCTAAACAGACAGGGAGCAAAGACCTCAGATGCAGTGATCCAAGACCTCTCCTCAGGACCCAACCCTTTCCAAAGTACGAGGTATTGAAGAATGCCTTTACAGAGCCGGGAATCCAAAACTTGACTAACCTCATATTTTAGATTATCCTCAGAAACCAAAGCAGAGGTAGGGAGAGGACGAGAGGACTTGAGGACTAAAGGCTTTTTAGGAATGAGAAGGGCATGAGAAGATCAGGAGTCTGAGCAGGGACCCCCACACCCTTAAAGTTGAGATGGGCATCCATAACAGGACCACCAGACTGGGCAGAGGTCAGTGGATCCCTGAGGTCAGGTTGGTTAGAGGAGGACATGTCGCAAGAGTCAAGCTGGATAGTTGAAACACAAACAGAACCCTGAGAAAAAGATCGAAAACCCCTCCTGGCCAAATGAGGTATTCTATCCAAAGGATGGATTGAGCCTCTTAAATGGGTTTGAACGGACATAGTAGTAGTAGGGTGAGGCTGGGTCACAGAAGGTCCTGAACAAGAAGCAGGAAGCTCATTGGGCATGGGCTGGACTGGCATAAGTGTTGTGGAGGCCGACTGAATAGTATTGTCAGATGTAGCGACCATCTCAATCGCATCACAAGGCATAGCGACTCTGGAACTTGCAGACAAGTTAGCCTGGTTGTGCGTCCAAGGGAGATTAGGGACAAGCAGAGGTAATTGGTTATGCGAACTGGAGCGAATGATCAACTCAGGTTCATAGGTGGGCTCCTCATCCAGAGTACCACATGACCCAGAGAGTGCACCAGTCCGACTTTTGCAGGACTCGTCCCAGAGATCGCCACATACAGCAGGAAAAGCAGCAGATACTGGGATGGTGGTAACGGGAAGTCTCTCCTTTGGGGTACCCTTGAGTAGGCAGGAAGAGGAACAGGAGGAACCCCAAGCCAGGATCTGTCCAGCAGACCAGTCAACGTGTGGAGAATGGAGCCGAAACCAAGGAAGACCTAATATGATAGGAGATGAAGCCTTAGGTAAGAAAAGGAAGGATATCCACTCCTGGTGGAGTATCCCTACTGACATCTTAACAGGAATAGTCTGGAAGCGGATAGGACCCCCTGGGAGAACAGTGCCATCAATCGCCAAGACCACCAATGGTGTTGTAAGGGGCAAAAGGGTAAGTCTCATGGAGGATGCAGTTTCCCAATCCATGAAATTGGCAGCGGCTCCGGAATCCAGATGTGCTGAGACCGAACGAGAGGAAGCACCGACATGAAGCAACACAGAAAGGAGAAGACGAGAAGGTGAAGGTGATATTTCAGGGTCTAATACTCCACCTTCCAGATGTATTAGCCCTGAGTGTTTTTCCGGACGAAGAGAACAAGTGTCACGGAAATGACCTTTGGCCCCACAATAGAGGCATAGGCCCAGAGTTCTGCGCCTAGCGCGTTCTTCGGGAGATAGCTTAGTCCAACCCAACTGCATAGGTTCCTCGGTAGGCAGGGGGTGCTCCTCGGATCGAGGAGAAGGGACTGGAGACTCAGGCTGCCTAAAGAACGGGGAGTGCTGGCGTCTTTTTTCCAGGGCCCTTTCCTGAAAGCGAATATCGATCTGGTTACACAAGGTGATGACACTGTCTAGATCAGCAGGAAGGGATCTTCCTGCTAATTCATCCTTCACTCTATCAGAGAGGCCATGTAAAAAGGTTGCAACTAGGGCCTCATTATTCCAGCTCAATTCAGCTGAGAGGATACGGAACTGAAGAGCATACTGTCCACAGAAGCGGAGACGTAAAAGAGCGCTAGCCGCTGAGGAGACACGACCTGGTTCCTCGAAGATATTCCGAAAAAGTTTCAAGAAATCAGGCTAGAAACCACTGGATCATTCAGTTCCCACAGAGGGGTGGCCCAGGCTAACGCCTCGCCGGACAGGAGAGATATGATATATGCGACTTTTGCCCGATCGGACAGGAAGTTTTGGGGCTGAAGTTCAAAATGAATTGTGCACTGGCTAAGGAACCCCCTGCAAGCCTTGGAGTCCCCAGAGAAACGGACCGGAGCTGGTAGTTGTAATGAATGTGTGGCTGCGACTGATGCAATAGGTGCAGTGGCAGATAGCGGTTAAGGTTGTTGAACCGGGGGTCCTAATGAGACCTGAACCTGTTCAAAACGGGATGCCAAATCCTGAAGGAATTGCATCACCTGGGTCTGATGCGATTCTCGGGTCTCAAGTCGCCGAACTAAGCTCTGCAATGGATCATCTGCAGGAAGTGCAGGAAGTGGCACGTCAGCCGGGTCCATGGCTGATCAAACTGTCAGGTCACCTTGAGGCGAGGTGACAGGTGCACACCGTAGGGATCCAGAGTGCACCACAAGGTTGTGGACCCTACGGCTGACTGCTGCAGACGGGGGACAGATCCCACTGGGGATAGAGCGTGAGATTCCCTGGGGCACGGAGTCTAAGAGCCAGCAGGTGTTCAACAGAGCCTCCAGTGGTGAGGATGGACTTGGCTGCAACTGGCTCCAGGTCGCGACCCCCAGGGTCCCCCAGCTCACACCCACAGTAGGCAACAGGAGGATAGGGATGGTGAGGGACAAAGCCAAGGTCGGGGCCACAAGCAGACAAGGATAGTCGGGTACACACCAAAAGGTCAGGGTCACAGGCAAGCAGGGATAGTCAAGACATGCCAAAGTCGGTAACGGAAACCAGTAGCAGAGCACACGGCAGGAAACAGGAAGCTAATACACAATGGATACACAATGGTTGATCAGCACTGAGGCCTGCAGTTCACAGGTTAATATAGGGCTCCCTGATAGGGCTTGGGGTGGAGCCATGCTTAGAGGAGAGGTTATAAAAACCCCCAGGTGGAAGTGGCTGGCTTAGTCTGAAGACATGGGGGAAGGTAAGCAAACACAGGAAGATCACTGCATAACCATGACAGCGAACCTCTCCTTGCTCCTCATCAGCTGGGATCTCCAACTCCACTAGACCTTCAGTCCTCTCTGAAACCTGCACTGAGAGGAATGAAGGTGTAGAATTAGGTGTGTCACAGCCAAGTGCTTGCCACTCTGCTAGCAGTACACCGACGTCCGATTGTAGCAGGAAAATCTCCCTGCCCCAGCTGCTGGACCATAGAAAGAAGTTCACTCCCAGCCATCCACATGCCCAGTGGTTGAATGCTAGCTTGGCTAAATTGCTAGAACTTCAACTGCTGCCTTTTCATTTGGTAGACTCGGCCCCCTTCCGTGAGTTTGTGCAATGTGCGGTTCCTCATTGGCAGGTCCCCAAATGCCACTTTTTGTGGAAGGCAATGTCCTTACCTCACTGGACAGGGCGGTCAGCGGTAAGGTGCATATTACCGCTGACTCATGGTCCAGCAGGCATGGACAGGGACGTTGCCTGTCTTTCATGGCCCATTGGGTCACTCTTCTGGCAACTGGGAAGGATGCAGGACAAGGTGCAGTAGTGTTGGAGGTTGTTCCACCACCACGCCTCCAAAATGCTACAACTGGTTGTGACACACCTCTCTCCTCCACCCCCTCCTCTTCTTCTTCCTCCATGGCCTCTTCCAGTGCTCTGTCCTCGGAACCAGTGGTGCTCCGTAGGTGTTCAAGGGGCTACGCAAGTATGCAGGCAAAACAATGCCATGCCGTGCTTGCACTGGTTTGTTTGGTGAACAGGAGCCACACTGGGGCAGATGTTTTGTCAGCTCTGCAGGGGCAGGCCGGGAGATGGTTGACGCCACACCAGCTTAAGCCAGGATTGGTGGTTTGCGACAATGGCACCAACCTCCTCTCTGCCCTCCGACAGGGACAACTGACCCATCTGCCTTGTGTGGCTCACGTCCTTAACCTGGTGGTGCGGCGGTTCTTGGGCAGGTACCCAGGCTTACAGGATGTCCTGAAGCAGGACAGGAAAGTCTGTGTGTATTTCTGCCGATCATTTAATGTCAGTGCTCGGCTGGCTGAGCTCCAAAAGGAGTTGAACCTGCCCAAGAACCGCCTTATATGTGACATGCCCACCAGGTGTAACTCAACATTGGCCATGCTGCAGCGGCTGCACACTCAGCAGTGGGCCATCAATGAGTACCTGTGCAACTATGGCACCATGACAGGGTCAGGGGAGCTCGTTTTTTTCTCACCACACCAGTGGGACATGATCAGGGATGCATGCACTGTCCTGTCACCGTTTGAGGAGGCCACAAGGATGGCGAGCAGTGACAGTGCATGCATCAGTGATACTATACCTCTTGTTCACCTGTTGGAGCATACGCTGCATGGAATAATGGACAGGGCACTTGAGGCAGTACAGAGGCAGGAAGAGAAGGACTTTCTTGCTTCTCAAGGCCCCCTTTATCCAGACAGTGTTCCTGCTGTCCCACCCATCACAGAGGAAGAAGAGGAGGTGGAGGAGGAGGAGGATGATTGTGTCAGCATGGAGGTGGAGGCTGGCACTCAGCATCAGCAGCAGCAGTCTTGTAGGGATGATTTACAGTCCCAAGAAATCCGTGGTCTTGTACATGGCTGGGAGGACGTAGCTGCAGATCATGTTGTCCTTAGTGACCTAGAGGACTCCGGACCGAATGCCTCAGCTAACCTATGCTGCATGGCCTCCCTGATCCTGCAAAGCCTGCGGAAGGATCCTCGTATTCTTCGGATCAAGGAGCGGGACCATTACTGGCTGGCCACTCTCCTTGATCCACGGTACAAGGGTAAGGTTGCCGACCTTATCTTGCCATCGCAGAGGGAGCAGAGGATGAGAAGTCTCCAGGAGGCCTTGCAGAAAGGTTTGTGCAATATGTGCCCAGACACTGGGAGGTTACAAACTCCTGGTCCCGGACAAAATGTTGTTGAGGCTTCGGTCAGAAGGACCGGTGGAGAAGGTGGCCATCTGACCGATGCGTTCAGATAATTTTTTAGTCCGCAGCCCCAAGGTATGATCGGTTCCAGCAATCATCGCCAGCGTCTGATTTACATGGTGCTGGAATACCTAGGGGCAAGGTCAGACTTGGACACCTTTCCCACCGAAAATCCTCTGGCTTTCTGGGTCTTGAGGATGGATCACTGGCCAGAGCTTGCACAGTATGCAATTGAGCTACTGGCCTGTCCTGCATCCAGCGTTCTTTCGGAACGCACCTTCAGTGCTGCTGGTGGCTTTGTTACCGATCACAGGGTGCGCCTGTCCACCGACTCAGTTGATCGACTGACCTTCATAAAGATGATTCAGTCTTGGATCACCACCAGCTACCAAGCACCTGAAGCTGATGTAACCGAATATTTTTTTTTTTAAATATCACATCCCTTCAAGACTGCCTATGCTGATGCTGAGTGAATGTCCTGTTATGTTGACTGTCTATCCTCTTCCTCCTCCACTGATATCTTGGAAGAACATTTTTGGTTCTGGGTGATGCCACCAGCCCAATTTTTCAGCCCCTGTTTAACAGGGGTGTGTAATTACAATTTTTGATGCAGTGCTTTGCAGCAGGGCTCATTCCTGCAATCCAACTACAGTATATGGTAGAGGTTGCAGTGTTGTGGCACCAGCAACCTTGCCTAAGGCCCAATTTTTCAGCCCCTGTTTAACAGGGGCATGCAATTACAATTCTTGATATAATATTTCACAGCAGGGCCCGTTCCTGTGCCCACCGAGAGTAATTGTGAGGACTTATAGTGTTGTGGCACCAGCACCACCACCACAACCACCAAAGGCCCAATTTCTCTACCACTGTTCAACAATGGCATGTAATTACAATTCTTGATACAATCGTTCACAGCAGAGTGCTCCAGCGCCCACCAAGAGTCATTTTGAGGGCTTACAGTGTTGTGGCAACACCAACACCTTGTTCCGCCATTTCTGCAGAGCATATAGGGCAGGCCCCTACTTTCAAACATCCAACTTACAAACGTCTCCTACTTGCAAATGGAGGGAGACAACAGGAAGTGAGATGAAAAAAGATGGACAAAAAAAAATTATACAGGGGTGATAACCCTTCCCTATGTTTTCCAAGAAGCTTAAAAATAGATTTTTTGACTGGAGCTATACTTTAAAAATGTACCAGTTCAAAATTACAAACAGATTCTACTTAACACAACAAACCTACACAGTCCCTATCTTGTTTGCACCGCCTGTATACTCATGTTCTGAGTATATAGGGCCTGGGGGCCCCACGCCTTTCCTTTTTTTAATATGGGTATGAGGTTCCCCTTAATATCCGTATAAGACCCAAAGGGGCTTTTAATGGGCGGGGGGGCTACCTATGCCATTTTTCTCAATGATTTTCATCCATATTGCCGGAACCAGATATTACATTAAAACCGCAAGCAGTTTTAAATTACTTTTTTTCCGTTAAATGTCATTTTGTGCAGGGACTTTTCTAAACACGGGAAACACGTGCCACTTCACGGGCATACTATAGACACCCCCCAGGCACAATATTTAAAGGAATATTTCACTTTTTTTTCACTTTAATCGTCATTGAAATCAGTGCATCCAAAAAAACTCCCATTTTTAAAAACATTTTAGGCATTTACCCATGTCCTCTGGGGCAGGAGCCAGGTCCCCAAACCCTTTTTAGGAGAATATCTTGCATATTAGCCATTAAAATCCGTACTTTTTATTTTGAACGTTCGAGTCCCATAGACTTCAATGGGGTTCTAAAGTTCGCATGAATTTTCGGTCCGTTCGAAAGTTCTGGTGAGAACTGAACCGGGGAGGGAGGGTGTTCGGCTCATCCCCAACTCACAGTATATGATGCTTTGTAATATACCATACAGTAGCACCAGGTAGACACAGTATATGATGCTTTGTGATTCCTGTACAGTAGAGCCAGGTTCACACAGTATACAATAATATGATGCTTTGTTAGTAGGTACAGTATATATGATGCTTTCTTAGTAGGTACAGTACAGTATATATGATGCTTTGTTAGTAGGTACGGTACAGTATATATGATGCTTTGTTAGTAGGTACGGTACAGTATATATGATGCTTTGTTACTGCTTATCAAGTTGTCACTGAGGAAGTTCCTGAGTCTCCAAACCAGAGCCCTGTTGACCTCTCTTCCTGGTTATTTAAAGTCCTCCTGAGTGTCGGCTCAAGTGGACCAGAACATCCGGACTGGAACCTAGCCTGCCACAGGCTAGAAAAACCCGGACAGGAAAAACCCGGGCCGGATTCTGGTTCAATAGTTACAACAGAACTTATGCGGGGTGAAATGTAGCGATTATCCACGATATCACCTCGCATACCATCGCAGGATATAAACTGAAACATTAAAAAAAAACTATTTTATTTAAAGGAGAAGTCCAGCCTGAGCTTTTAAGGCTGGGCTTCTCCTAAGGATCACAGAAGTGCAATTCATTTTGCACTCCTGTGACCGGGTTTCAGCGGAAATTGGTTTGAAGTCCGCTTTCTGCTGACGTCACTGCCATCAGTCGAGTCATTGCGTCATCCCGACTTCCAAGTCTGGATCCACCAGCTGCCTTGATTGATGGCAGTCTCAGCGAGCCGTGGAGACAGTTGCTCTCCGCCCCTCCACAGCTCAGCACTCCAATGAGCGTGCAAAAGAAGAGCAAGAGCGATGCTGACTGACAGTCAGCATCGTACTGCTCGGGGAGGAGTGAGAACCAAGCCATCGGCGGTGTTCGTGGCTCAGTTCTCAGTGCAGAGACACCGGGGGGGGGGGGGGGGGGGCAGCTACCAATGCTGCATCCACCTAGGTAAGTATGATTAGCAAAAAACAAAACAACAAAAAACATACTTTTCTTTTAAGTATAGGTGCTGGACATTCAGATATAGATTGAGGGAATTTCCATAATCTTCACAAATTGTTACGTGCATGTGAAAAAAAGAAAAGTTGCAAAGACTGTATATGTACTAGAAAATGGGTGGCACACTGCAGCAGTGAAAAGTTTAAAGAAAGTTTTGATATTACAGGTTTACAAAAGAAAAGAAATGCAGAAAAAATGCAAACATGTTTTAGGCTAGTAATTAATTTGCCTCTGATTTGTAAAAATCCATATCCACAAGTCTCTTCTTGATGTATATAATTACATTATTATTTTTTTCAGAAAATCATAATAAGGAAGGTTAATTGCATTGATATAGTTGTAAAAAATGTGCTTTAATCTACTATCTGAAAAATGTGTTTTCTCTTGTTTTGTTTTTAATTTGATACTATTCAGCTTTTAGCTGAAGTGCCAGATGCTGACCTTCTTAAAACCATTTAAAATTACATAGCTGAGAAATCAATGATATATGCCGATTTAAAAGCATGTTGCACTTTTATAGCAAGTGATTTTCCACAGTCAATAGATAGAAAGTATTAGGCTAGGAACATCTACATTTTAAAAATTTATGATCCTCTTAATGGCAAAGTTTAATGAAATGAGGGCTCTGGGTAGTCAACGCAAAAATAAATTAGCTAAAAAATATTGCCAGTGCCTAAAGACAGGGTTGAATATCAGCAAAATGTTTTTACACTCTGTTACAAACACTGATCCAGTCTAAGATGCAGTTATTTACCATGAATAGGCATAAGAAAGTTATATCAAATTTGCTTTAATCAGGAATCCTGTCCATTTTGCATGAAAAAAAAAAAAAAAACACACACATATATATATATATATATATATATATATATATATATATATATATATATATATACCCTGATAGATGAATTTGTTTTTATTAGGTTTTAAGTGTTAAGGAACACACACCCTTTTATTTTCTCCACTACCCTATGTCTATTTTGGACTTTTACATGTCTGAATGAATAGGTTATTAAAAAATAAATATTTTAGTATTTTATTGTTGCAATGGCTAATTTCTTTTTAGTTTAACCACTTTGGTATTAGAATTATTTATTTTATTTTTTGCACACATGTAAAAATCTTTATTTTAGGCCATAAAGTTACTTAAACCCCCAGAACATTATATATTTTCTGAAAGCAGAGATGCTGTAGAATAAAAAAAGATATAAACAGAAAATTCAGTGCTACTACCCATACAATACATAGATACAATACATAGCAGAGCTCCCAGGTGCTCCATCCACAGTCGCTGGCTGAGTAGAGTAATGTGGAAAAAATGATCTGCACTCCGGTTGTTGCTCTTAAATTGTCTTCATTTTATTGAAAAGCCACAGTGGACAAATGCAGATTAAGTCAGTTGACTCGATTCAGCCTATAAGGTTATGGCTAAGCCTTATAGGTTGAAACGCATCAACTGATTTAATCTGCATTTGTCCACTGTGGCTTTTCAATAAAATTAGGACATTTTAAAAGCAACAACCGGAGCGTGGATCATTTTTTCCAGACTAAAAAAGATGATAGTTGCAGTTTTTTACGTGGAACGATATTTGCACAACTTTTTATCAAATACAACTTCCAGGAAAGAATATAATAAAACTAATTTTAGAGCAAGCACACACACAAAATTACAATTTTTGGGGGTAAAATACAGAAAATGAGGTTGCATTGAGTAACTAGATACCAAACATTTCAAATCCTAAAATTGCTTGCAGCCGTGATATTACAAAAAGTAGGGTGCCCAAAAATCCCCATAGGTGATGCTTTACAAGCCTTTACAGCTCATCAGTTTAAAGTTAACCAGAAATGCTTGTGGCAGAATTATTGCTCTCACTCTGATATTCATGGTGATACCTCACATGTGTGTTGCAACCGTCATTTACATGCACGTGCACACCTTGGGCATGCATTTGCAGGTGTGCACAAGGCAACAGGGGTTAGGGGTAATTTTTTTAATTAATACATTTTATTATATTGTTTTATTTTCATTTAAAGTTTTTAAACAGAAATAAATGTTTACAGGTTTACGGTTTACGGTTTACAAATCCGTATTAACAGGTTAAACATAGGAGTAGGGATGAGCCGAACACCCCCCGGTTCGGTTCGCACCAGAACTTGCGAACGACCCCCGCGTTCGGTACGAACGTTAGAACCCCATTGAAGTCTATGGGACTCGAACGTTCGAATTGGAAAGTGCTAATTTTAACGGCTAATATGCAAGATACTGTCCTAAAAAGGGTTTGGGGACCTGCCTCCTGCCTCAGGGGACATGGGTCACTGCAAAAAAAGTTTTAAAAACTGCCGTTTTGGCGGGAGCACTGATTTTAATGACGATTAAAGTGAAAAAAAGAAAGTGAAATATTCCTTTAAATATGGTGCCTGGGGGGTGTCTGTAGTATGCCTGTGAAGTGCCACGTGTTTCCCGTGTTTAGAACAGTCCCTGCACAAAATGACATTAAACGGAAATAACACCATTTAAAACTGCTTGCGGTTTTAATGTTATATCTGGTTCCTGCAATATGGTTGAAAATCATTGAGAAAGATGGCATGGGTAGCCCTCCCTGCCCATTACCAGCCTATTTGGGTCTTGTACGCATATTAAGGGGAACCCCGTACCCATATTAAAAAAAGGAAATGCGTGTGGCCCCCAGGCCCTATATACTCAGAACAGCAGTATACAGGCGGTGCAAACAAGACAGGGACTGTGTAGGTTTGTTGTGTTAAGTTGAATCTGTTTGTCATTTTCAACCGGTACATTTTTAAAGTGTAGCTCCAGTCAAAAAAACTATCTTTAAGCTTTTTGGAAAACATAGGGAAGGGTTATCACCCCTGTATAATTTGTTTTGTCGTCCATCTTTTTTCATCTCACTTGCTGCTGTCTCCTTGCGTTTGCAAGTAGGAGATGTTTGTAAGTTGGATGTTTGAAAGTAGGGGCCTGCCCTATATTATAGCGGTATGTACTGGGTACAGAGCACGCAGACAGCACGCACTAACACTACTGACTGCAAGCTCTATTATTAACCACTTGTTAGCCCAATGTTTGCATAAAGTGAAAGATGAAGTTATGCTGAGTAAATAGATATCAAACATGTCACTCTTCAAAATTGCACATGCCCGTGGAATGGCGCCAAACGTCGCTACTTAAAAAATCCCCATAGGCGACGCTTTAATTTTTTTTTTACTGGTTACATGTTTTGAGTTGCAGAGGAGGTCTAGGACTAGAATTATTGCTCTCGCTCTAACATTCTCGGCGATACCTCACATGTGTGGCACATGCGAGCACATGGGGACATGGGCGCTTTAATTTTTATTTTATTTTTTTATTGTTCATTTTACTTTATTTATGTTAGTTTGACATTTTTTTCCCCAAAAATATATTTTTGATCACTTTTATTCCTATTACAAGAAATGTAAACATCCCTTGTAATAGGAATATGGGGTGACAGGTCCTCTTTACAGTGAAATCTGGGGGGTCAATATGACCCCACATCTCACCTCTAGGCTGGGAAGCCTGAAATAAAAAATAAAAAAAAGATTCTGGCTTTGATCGTACTGGCGAGTTGGTAGAAGCACCGGAGGGCGGTGAGGGGTGGGGGGCGTCTATGGCTGGGTATTTCAGGGTATCACCGAGTATGGCTGGGTATGGCAATTTATGGCAGGGTATTACAGAGTATTGGCGGGGTATTGGCGGGGTACTACAGAGTAATAGCAGGGTACTGCAGAGTATTGGGGGGTACTACAGAGTAATGGCAGGGTACTGCAGAGTATTGGGGGTACTGCAGAGTAATGGCGGGTACTGCAGAGTAATGGCGGGTACTGCAGAGTATTGGGGGGTACTGCAGAGTAATGGGGGTTACTGCAGAGTAATGGGGGGTACTGCAGAGTAATGGCAGGGTACTGCAGAGTATTGGGGGTACTGCAGAGTAATGGCGGGTACTGCAGAGTAATGGCGGGTACTGCAGAGTATTGGGGGGTACTGCAGGTTAATGGGGGTTACTGCAGAGTAATGGCGGGTACTGCAGAGTATTGGGGGGTACTGCAGGGTATTGGGGGTACTGCAGAGTAATGGCGGGTACTGCAGAGTATTGGGGGGTACTGCAGAGTAATGGGGGTTACTGCAGAGTAATGGGGGGTACTGCAGAGTAATGGCAGGGTACTGCACTGCAGAGTAATGGCAGGGTACTGCACTGCAGAGTAATGGCGGGGTACTGCAGAGTAATGGCAGGGTACTGCAGAGTATGCACTGGTATTGCAGAGTATTGGCAGGGAATTGAGGGGTTAAATTCGGTGAGCATCGATGTGGGCACTGCAGATGCAGCCCACATCGCTGCTGACACCGATCTCTTTCCCCTCCGCTGTACCGATCGGTACAGAGAGGGGAGGGAGGAACAGGCGTCATAACATGACGCCGGTTTGTTTCCAAGTGATCACTCCGTCATTTGACGGAGCAATCACGTGGTAAACGGTCGCTATGAGCGGCCGTTTACCGTGATCCGTGATGCGACCCGGCGGTCACGGATGCTCTCGAGTGCGCACACCTCGTTAATTAACGGCCTCTCAGAGTTAAACAACCCCCCTGAAGCCGTTAATCGGCAATGGGCAGTTGTTAAGTGGTTAAAGCTAGATCACTAGCTATATAGGTGAGGTGAATATAGTGGTGTATACTGCAGTCAGGGCACAGACAACAACCACTACACAGCAGCAAGATAGGAAATCAGCCAAAAACGATTGGTGTGTACTGTGTTGAAGGTACACAGAACACCCACTGCTTCAGATGCTAAGTAACACACTACACGAAGCCGCCTCAAAGGCGGCCTTATATAGTGTGGGGCGTGCACTACACAGCCTGAGCTATGATTGGCCACAGGCAGGATGCCTGTGGCCAATCATGGCTCTCCTCGCTGCCGGCGCTGCGATTGGCCAAGCATGCGGGGTCACAGTGCATGCTTGGCCAATCATGGGGCAGCAATGCACTGCGCCACCGCAGTGCATTGTGGTCCGCGCGCGCGTCACTCGAATTTTGACGCGAACGGCCCAAACGTTCGGAATTCGCCGAACGCCCGAACAGCCAATGTTCGAGTCGAACGTACGTTCGACTCGAACACGAAGCTCATCCCTACATAGGAGCTAAGACAAAATATATTGAGTATATTACTAAAACATTACTTTAACAATAAACCAGGAGAAGTCACCTTAATCTAGTGGCTGATGCCTTGATATAGGTATCCGCAAGATGTTAAAATCATAGCTGGGTATTTCTTGAGAACTGGAGAAAAGAGATTAAAATAATAGAAGCAAAGATAGAGAGAGGCTGGAGGGGGGAGTAGAAGGCGTGGGAAGAGGGAGAATAATAAGTTGTCTGTGTAGGCAGCGACCTTAAACTCTCTGTTGGCCACCGTAAACCCCTGGATCATTCTTTCGGCTATTACCATTCTGATGAATGGCTCGAGCGAAAGAATAAGTCTGAAGCTGGCAGGTCCATTGTGTAACAAAAGAAAAACAAGACAAAAACAGATGGGCACAGTAAATGAAACAGGGGCCATAGAAAAAAAACATAATATAGGGTATAGGAGACCATAATGAGTCTAAGGAAAACAACTTTGTTTAGTTTAGTTTAGATTAGTTATTTACATAAATTTGTTTAGTTAAATTAGTTTAATCCATTTAATTTGTTTTCGGATTTGGTTTTGTTTAATAGTATTTGAATCGATTGAAATTTTCCAAATTCAAATTTGTATCGATTACAATTGTTTTCTAATCAAGTTTAAATAGTTTTCAAATTTGAATAGTTACAAACTCCTGGTCCTGGACAACATGTTGCTGAGGCATCGGTCAGATGGAGTGGTGGAGAAGGTGCAGCCCCAAGGTATGATCGGTTCCAGCAACCATCGCCAGTGTCTGATTTACATGGTGCAGAAATACCTAGGGGCAAGGTCAGACTTGGACACCTTTCCCACCGAAAATCCTATGGCTTACTGGGTCTTGAGGATGGATCACTGGCCAGAGCTTGCACAGTTTGCAATTGAGCTACTGGCTTGTCCTGCATCCAGCGTTCTTTCGGGAACGCACCTTCAGTGCTGCTGGTGGCTTTGTTACCGATCACAGGGTGCGCCTGTCCACCGACTCGGTTGATCGACTGACCTTCATAAAGATGAATCAGTCTTGGATCACCACCAGCTACCAAGCACCTGAAGCTGATTTAACCAAATAATTTTTTTTTTAAATATCACATCCCTTCAAGACAGCCTATGCTGATGATGAGTGACTGTCCCGTTATGTTGACTGTCTATCCTCTTCCTGATATCTTGGAAGAACATTTTTGGTTCTGGGTGATGCCACCAGCCCAATTTTTCAGCCCCTGTTTAACAGAGGTGTGTAATTACAATTTTTGATGCAATGCTTTGCAGCAGGGCTCATTCCTGCACTCCAACAAGAGTATCTGGGAGAGGTTGCAGTGTTGTGGCACCAGCAAGCAACACCAACACCTTGTTCCGCCATTTCTGCAGAGCATATAGGGCAGGCCCCTACTTTCAAACATCCAACTTACAAACGTCTCCTACTTGCAAATGGAAGGAGACACCAGGAAGTGAGATTAAAAAAGATGGATGGCAAAACAAATTATACAGGGGTGACAACCCTTCCCTATGATTTCCAAAAAGCTTAAAAATAGATTTTTTGACTGGAGCTACACTTTAAAAGTGTACCAGTTCAAAATTACAAACAGATTCTACTTAACACAACAAACCTACACAGTCCCTGTTTTGTTTGCACCTCCTGTATACTGCTGTTCTGAGTATATAGGGCCTGGGGGCCCCACGTCTTTGCTTTTTTTAATATGGGTACGGGGTTCCCCTTAATATCCGTACAAGACCCAAAGGGGCTGGTAATGGGCAGGGGGGCTACCCATGCCATTTTTCTCAATGATTTTCATCCATATTGCCGGAACCAGATATTGCATTAAAGCCGCAAGCAGTTTTAAATGACTTTTTTTTCAGTTAAATGTAATTTAATGCAGGGACTGTTCTAAACACGGGAAACACGTGGCACTTCACAGGCATACCCTGTAGACACCCCCCAGGCACAATATTTAAAGGAATATTTCACTTTTTTTCACTTTAATCGTCATTAAAATCAGTGCTCCCGAAAAAACTGCAGTTTTTAAAAACATTTTAGGCATAGACCCATGTCCCCTGGGGCAGGAGCCAGGTCCCCAAACCCTTTTTAGGACAATATCTTGCATATTAGCCATTAAAATTAGCACTTTTTATTTCAAATGTTCGAGTCCCATAGACTTCAATGGGGTTCTAAAGTTCACACAAATTTTCGGTCCGTTCGAAAGTTCTGGTGCGAACCGAACTGGGGGGTGTTTGGCTCATCCCTAGTGGTGACCATGAAATTGGCATGACAGAAAAGAAGGTGTTGTAGGGCCTCCAAGCAGTTTAACACCCTTACCTCCAAAATCGTGGAGGTATTATATCTGTCAGTGCATAGCCACCATCAAGCTGTTACAAGCTGTGGTGCCAGATAGCATTTGTAGCAATCCGGAGAGCTAAGCCCCCCTGGTTGCAGGTCTCATCAATGTTGTGAGAGTTCTGAGAGCCCAGATTTGGATCTCTCTGATTATTGTGTTCTCTTCTATGTGTGGGAACCAGCTTTCTTTATATATATTCACTGAAACATCCTTTTGATTTACTATTTGAGAGACTTTTCATACCCAAATTTATGAGATGGTGCATGCTTTTTATATTATTTAGAACCGTTACTAGTGACTTATTTCAATTTGCCTTTAATTATTTTTATAGTATACACATTTTTTTATATTACACACTATTTTTTGCACAAGATCACTATGTACCCTATTAATAAAAAAATAAAAACCACACAGATAATCAAATACCCCCAAAAGAAAGATCTATTTGTGGGGGAAAAAATGAAAATTTTTGGGTGCGGTGCCGCATGATTGCCCACTTGTCAGTTAAAGTGACGCAGTGCCAAATCGCAAAAAATGGCCTGGTCATTCACCAGCCAAATCTTCCGGGGCTGAAGCGATTAAGTGTTACTAAACCTAAAAATGTTTTTTACCTTATTGCATTGTTTGCATTAAGGTAAAAAAAAAAAACAATTTCCTTGTGCCCCTTCACCTGTGTGAGAAGTAAGAGAGGGGAGAAGAGATCAGCACTGTGCACGGCTGCATCTTTTCTCCCCATACTTTCTCTTCACACAGCATTCGAGCAGCAGCAAGAGCCATTGGCTCTTGCTGCTGTCAATTAAATGCAGTGAAGAGGAAATAGGGGTTGGGTCTAAGTCCCGATGTGTAAGTCTTTGGAGTGCGGCTCCATAGACACACAAGTCAGGAACGCGCAGACAGTGTTTGTCCCTATAGCAAGCCTCTAGCTATGGTGGACATAAAAAGAAGAGGAGGGGCCAAGTTACCCGCCAAGGGCCCCAAAAGAGGAGGATTGGGGTGACTCTGTGCAATACCACTGCACAGAGCAGATAGGTATAACATGTTTGGTATTTTATAAAAAAAATTTTAAAGACTTTAGTAACACTTTACCTGCAGCTATGGAAGAATATGATGGTCTCTCGTGAAGGCCTTAAAGCCATCTCATTCTATGTCTGGAGAGGATGTTCCCACATTTGTATCCTAGTTTTCCTGCAAGATAGGCAATGTCTTCTCTGATATTTCTGAGTGGGAGACCCAATGAGCTTACAATTGCTACAAGGACCATTGGGGCAGGGTCAAGTGCAAAGGACTATTTCTAAAGGGACAGTGGTCTGACAACCCACTAGTCAAGTAAGTAATGTCTAAGACATTCACTAGAAGGAAAGGATTAGCAAAAGTCAAGTCAATGCAGGAAGATGTTTTGTAAGAGGTAGATAAGTAGGAGTATGCTTTTACCGTGCTATATCTCCACCTCCATACTTCTGTAAGGCCAACTACCAGTGCCCTATCAGACAGGTCCCCCAAAATGTTTTTAACTGGGGTTAGTCTATACAAAGTAGGAGACACAGGACAATTTTTTACTAATAATCACTGAGACTCCTTTAGCGTAATTTGAGAATGTGGCATGGAAGGCCCTTTGAATTCATGACTTCTTCAAGGCCACAGTTTTGCTGCCTGTAAAATGTATTTCTTGAAGTAAGATTATATGTGGGGTGTGGAGCTTAAAACACTGGAATAGTAGTGCCTTTTTAAATTTCAAATTTAGGCCTCTTACATTCCATGATATAACTTTCAACTTTATGTATTTATGGATTTATATAAGGCATGAGTGAATCGGGGACAGAGAAGCATCTGAAAAGCAGCATAGCAAACATGAGCCATGCAATACCATTGTAGTGACAATATTCACAAAAAAAAGAAAGAAAAGAAAATAACAGAAAGAAGACCAATAAAAACCAACCAACAAAAACCCAGAGCAACCTGGTAGCATGTGCCTTCCCTGTCCGTATCTGAGCATCTCAACACGAGAAAGAACAGGTAGGGACCTTAATTCCATTACTATTATGCAACTTAACTGGTCACATCCAATACACTATGTCCAGTAGGAAGGGGGGTGCAGAACCAAGTGGGCAACACCGTCTATCAAAAAAATGACAGGGGAAATGTTTGTATTGTCCCAGACAGTGGAAATCTTTAGATGGAGTAGTAGTAGCAGTTCTGGGGAGGCACATTTCCAGGCTCCGGTTCATGCCAGGTTATGAGGAAGTAAGGCATGAGCACCCACAGGCAGGCACAGTATAAAGATAGGCAGGAACCATAGGCACCCATAAGGTAGTCCCTCTGTAGGGCAACAGGGAGTACCTTTCTCAACGAAAACATGAAAAAGGAATTACAAGTGGCAGAACTTGCAAACTGAAGGCAAAAGTTGCATAGGTGTCAACAGGACATGACTGGGTTGAATATGCAACTCAAAGTTCAATGAGCATCCAGCCAGTTGGAAGCTCCAGAGGAACCAAAGAAATGCACACGCTCTCCATCCACATCCACTGCTAGGATACAGCTGGCTGAATCTGATGCCTTTCTCCCAGAGGCGTCTGTGGACATCTGTGAATGACCTGCGGCGTTTCTGGATTTCCGGGTAATAATTCAGGAAGAGAAGAATCTTGGAATTTTCATACTGGAGATCTGGTTTGTTCCTGGCAGGCACCAGGATCCTATCATGGTCCTATCATGGTCCCTGTAGTTCAGTAATCGCAGTAAGAAAGGCTGTGCCAGAGCTCTTGGGATCAGTGGAGTGGGGAGAACCCTGTGGGCCCTCTCCATCACAAATGTAGGCAGGAGGTCATGCAGGTCTAACAGTTGTACCATGAAATATTACGCAAACTTCGCTGGCCTTGAACACTCTGCATGTTCTGGCAGGGCCAGGATCTGCACATTGTTGCAGCAGAGGCAGTTATCGGTGTCTATGGCCTTTTCTTAGAGTGCTCTCATCTGCAGTTGTAGGGCATGCAGTTCAGTAGAGTCAGTCCAAACTATGTCTTTCAGCCTCGAGATGTGATCCTCCGCTTCAAAAAAGGGACTCAAGATCATGCCTGATCAGATCAGACTGACATCAATGGCCAGCACATCTATTTTGGCTATAAGGACCTCCTAAGAGGCATTGATTGCCACCAGAATCTCTGCCCCAGTGGGGCCAGCAGCCGCCGGATCCCCAGAGGGTGTCTGTGTTGCGACCAACATGGTAGGAGGCCTTGTGATCGGAGCTGAAATGCCACACATCCATTCTCGCTCACATCCCGGGCCACCCCCCCCCCCCGACACTATTTTTAAAGACTTTTTTTCTTTTTCTTTTTTTTCGTTCAACACTTTTTATTGATTATATCAAAAGGAAACTACATACAGACAAAATATTGGCCAACAAGGCCTAGAGAAAATAAGCAAAAGAGCTTATCAGTATGCAGAAATATGCAAACTTGTGCTTCATGAAGCTTTGAGAAAAACCTAATCAAAACAAAAAAAAAGGGTCACCTAGATTCGGTCCGATTGAGTAGAGATGGCTCTAGGATACAAGGAAATGTGGAAGTAATTGGTCCAGGGCTCCCAAATTAATTCAAAGATGTGGGTGGCACAGTGGTGTAGTGGTTAGCACTCTCACCTAGCAGTAAAAAGTGGTCGCTGGTTCAAATCCCAACCACGACACTACCTGCCTGGAGTTTGCATGTTCTCCCTGTGCCTGCGTGGGCTTCCTCCGGTTTCCTCCCACACTCCAAAGACATGCAGGTAGGGTAATTGGCTTCTGTCCAAAATTGGCCCTAGTATATGAATGGGGACCTTAGATTGTGAGCTCCTTGAGGGTAGGGACCAATGTGAGTGTGCAATGTACAGGGATAGGGGTAGATACTCACTCAGGTTGAACTGGATGGACTGGTGTCTTTATTCAACCTTACTAACTATGAAACTATGAAACTATGTGAACTTTGTCTTGGAAAATGCTCACCATTTTCTCTTGGGCCATGATCCAGGAGATCTTGCGTTTAACAGCAGAAAGCAGGACCATTGTCTTTTTCTAAAATCTTGCTATGGTGGTTTTGGCTCCTAGAAGCATAAAAAAGACTAGTGCTTGTGTGTATTTAGAGAGCATCTATACCTTGTGATAAATTAGCTCTATTTCGGGGTTTTGGCCTATAGGAGAGCCCACTACCTTACCTAGTAGAGAGAAATATATGTTCCAAAAGCCTTGATTTCGAGGACAGGTCCACCATGTGTGGAATAATGTGCCCAGATGATTGCAGCCCCTAAAGCACAGTGGGGAGGTGTCAGGGTAGATTTTAGAAGGTAGAGAGGGAACTCTGTACCAACGAGTGAAGATTTTAACATTAGTCTCCATCAAGGAGACGTTCAGTATTCCTTTAAAGGAGCATTGGAAGCAGTAGTACCATTTTTCTAGTTCCCATTCTTCCTTGATGTGATCCTCCCAGGTTCTGGCATAAGGTGGTTTGTTCTTGGTCTTTGCTAGGGAGGAGTAGATGATGAATATCCATAATATTGGAGCACCAGGTTTCATATGCTGTAATTTTAGGAGGGTCAGGCTTATTGGGCCATATAGAGTATAGGTAATGGGTTATTTGAGTTAATCTAAATCGTTCTGAAGTGGGAATTTTTAGCTTGCTTATGCAGTAACCTATTGAGAAGGAGAACATCGAATTAAAGAAGTGTCCTGTTATGAACATGCCTTTATTAAATCAGTCCAATGTTAAAAAATATAATGATACATCCAGTGTGTAAGCTAGCATAAAAGGTACATGTAAAGGCTGGGCTATGTATGTTATGCAATGGGATATGATATGTACATGCATATAAAGATAATAATAGATACATGCATGTGTCACATCATGGACTTACAAAATATGCATATTCAGCCTAATACAGAACTTATTGGAAATATATATGGAAAAAATTCCTTGAACAACAGTACAGCCATATTTATATTAATATATAATGGTAGTGTTGATAGATATATCACATATGGGAAGGGATTAATAGGGAAACAAGAAAAGAAAGGATCTCTAAAGCCCTTGTACACACGGTCGGACATTCTGACAACCAAATCCGTTGGATTTTGTCCGACGTATTTTGTCTGACGGATTGTGTCCGAAACTGTTGCATACACACGGTCGGACCAAGTTGTCGGAATTTGCGGTTGCCAAGAATGCGGTGACGTAAGCTGTGAACGGCGGGACTAGAAAAGGGAAGTTCAGCACCACGTCCGGCACCCTTTGGGCTCCTTCTGCTGATCTCGTGTTAGTAGAAGTTTGGTGAGAGACGATTCGCGCTTTTCAGATATGTGATTCAGATCGCTACTGCTCTTCGGTTTGTGCTTGTGTGAGCGTATCTGATAATCAGTGCGTGCAGTCAGTAAGTATTTGTTTATCATTGTGGACTATATCTTGGTATAGTACGCTTTGAAAGGCATTTCTTATTGTCTGCTTGCTTCTGCTATTCAGGTCGTTTTTTCAGGCCTTGCTGTTTATCGGTGCTTTCTGGTGTCCATTCTGACGAGCCGACCGTTTTGAAACCATGTTTCGTCTATGTACTCATCGTAGAGTTTGTGCTGTGCAGGGGCTTCATGTTGGGGTTGTTATTTTGACACAAGCCCGGTCCATGAACAGGGAGGGGAGGCGTTTGTGGACCAAGAATTGGTTGCGCCAGCGTGACCAGTTCTCGCACATGCCTTTGCTCCGTGAGATCCTGGAGAATAATCCTGATGATTTCAGGAATTATCTCTGGATGACGGACCACGTTTTTCACCGTCTGCTGTCTTTGCTGACCCCTTATATCAGCAGGCAGGATACCTGCATGCGGCAAGCCATCACTCCGGAGCAGAGGCTCATCACCACGTTGCGCTACTTGGTGACAGGGAGAAGCCTTTAGGACCTCAAGTTCTCTACAGGCATCTCCCCCCAGGCTCTGGGGATCATTATTCCAGAGACCTGTTCTGCCATCATTCAGGTCCTGCAGAAAGACTATATGAAGGTAAGTTTTATCCTTAAACATCACATTCTATGTATTTCATGATTGCTAATGTCTTGCATTTCTTTCCTCATTCCCTAATTACCATCATTGGCAATATGCTCCAATTCATATGCTCTGCTCCTTTGTCCTCAGGCATATTTGCCTCACTAACTTCCCCACCATGCTCTTCTTGGCCCATAAAACTATAGTCTAGTCACTTACCAATGTCTTTTGTCAGCTCCATAGTATAGCTTTCCCCTAAACACCCCCTATAATGTCTACAAATGTGATGTGTGTGCTTCAATTCATGCAGAGTGACATTTTTTTAATTTTTGGGGTTGTGCCAAACTCATTAGGAACCCCCCTACCCCCAACTGCTAGCTTAGCTGATAGCAATCCTCTATCTGATGACTTTACCAAACCCAATACACACTATACCTACCTTTTTGATGATCACATTTATGGATGAATTCACCTAAGCATGTAGTGCAAGGGCCTGCCTCAATACTTTTAAATGCTAGTTTTATTTTGTTTTTTAACATATTAATTATCTGGATATGTAATAGCAGAATGTCAAAATGTGCTTCCATTTTCTTTTCTTTTTGGGATTATGACACTTCTTACCTGTCCGGTGGGCTGCCAATAGTGTAACTAAGGAGGGGCTTCTCAAAGTATCACACATTATTTAGGCATTCAGCTCTCAATCAAATGGAGAGGGTTACCTGTCCAAAACATCCCCCCTCATTTTTTAGCAAGGGCCCATCAGATAGGGGGGTGGGGGGGGGGGGCTGATGACTCTCATAAGGGGACTTTATACTTTAGGCTTTAAATACTTAGTTCCCAAAATGTTATACTAATTTTGACCAAAAATGTTGGTGTCTAATCTGCTTGCAATGTTGATTTGTCAAATTACTAATTTTTGGTCTTGTTTCACTCCACAGTGTCCTTCAACGCCACAGGAATGGCAGACTGTGACCTCCCACTTTGCCAGTCGTTGGGACTTTCCCAGTTGTGGAGGAGCAATAGATGGGAAGCACGTCCGCATTGTCCCACCACCCAACTCAGGGTCCTACTATTTTAACTACAAGGGGTTTAATAGTATCGTGATGTTGGCGGTGGTGTCTGCGACATATGAGTTTTTGTATGTGGACGTGGGGCAAAATGGACGGATGTTGGATGGTGGAGTGTTCGCACGGACGGAGTTCTACTGGCATCTCCAGAGTGGCAGTCTGGGCTTGCCACCCCCAGAGGAGAATCAGGAAGGACCCCAGTTCATCTTCATCGCGGATGAGGCGTTTGCCCTGGCGAACCATCTGATGCAGCCTTTACCGATGCGGACCCTCACCCCAGAGCAGAGGATTTTTAATTTCCGCCTGTCCAGAGCCCAAAAAGTGGTGGAGAACACTTTTGGTATACTGGCCAGCCGGTTCCGCCTTTTTCTTACGCCTATTCACATGGCGGAATACAAACTGAATCACATAGTGCTGGCGTGCTGTGTTCTGCACAATTTTCTTAAAAAAGTTTCTGTGAACTATGCGGTCTCAGTTGGCCAACAAGAAGCAGACTTGCTGGAAAATGAAGATAATCTCACGGGCCTTGAACCTGCTCATCCTGACTTGCCCCCCCAAAGCGCCCGTGTGGTTGGAACCCAATACATGGACTACTTTGTGGGTAGGGGGGCCATTGATATGCCAGACAATTTCTGAGCGGCATTTTAAGAATACATTTTTCTCTGAAACTCCTTCATTTACTGCTTGGCTTGGTTTTAGGTGTCTCCTAGGTATATTTATGTTTTTTCAAGTTGTGCCTTTTTCAACAACAGTGCAAACCCAAGTTCAGAGCGAGATGAGGGGACAGTCTCTTCTTCAGATAATCTTATTATGTTGTGGGTCTGCTACACACACACCTTTTTTTTGGTAACTAATGTATGTAGTGCATTACTGACCAAAATCCTGCTCATTTTCAGCACCATGGCAGGAAAATGGCATGATTGTCCAAATTTACACCTTACTGTGGGTGTTTTTTACTAAAGGCACATCCACTATGCACTACAAGTGCACTGCAAAAGTACACCTAAAACTGCACTTGGAGTGCAAAGTGGAGTTTCCTTTAGTAAATCACACTCCTTCTCAACACAAACTAAAATTTTACTACAAATACATTTTTGGCGCAATGAAAAAGGAAGCCACACATTGTTGATAATTAAACTTTTTAATACAAGCACATTCACATGTGCAATTAGAAAAGGTTTTTACAACAAACCAAGAAAATGTGTGTATCAAAAACAGAGTTTACTCAAAATTTGGTTTACTTGGTGTTTTTTGTGTAAACAGGCATGTATCAAACCGTAAAATAAAGAACACAGGAACTTACAAAGTTCAACTTTGAAAAGTGAAGACAATATCAGACATGAGTATGTAAAAACTGGGCTGATATTGCCTTCATCATATGGGGTGTGACCCCTGAAAAATCCAAATTTGGGAGATGCACACAGTGTGTCAACATGTGCTATCTCCCATCATGGGGGATCAATGTACATGTTTTGGGGCTGCAACCCCTTCATCTCAGCCACTTTACACAAAACACGTACATTGATCCCCCATGATGGGAGATAGTACATGTTTACACACTCTGTGCATCTTTCAAATTTGTAATTTTGATAAATACAAAAGTTGTGTTTTAAAATATCAAAAATAAAGCCCTATCTAGTTTTTTTGTTTCACACTCTCCCCAAAACATCAATGATGTTCTTCATTTTATTTTTAGCATCATTGATGTTTTGCTGTATATTTTCCAAATCCCGATTGCACCCCATTATCTCCCCAATCAGGATCTGGGCACTTTCACTGGTAAAACGGGAATCTTCTTCCACATCACCTACAAAACAAAGCAAAAAAACACACCATGTAATAAAAATATGGTGACATACATTGATGAGCTTACCGGAAGCTGTGTTCTCCGACACTCACCTGTTGTGGTGACAATTTGCCCAACCTCAACAATCTCTCCTTCCTCCTCCTCCTCCTCCTCCTGCTCCTCTGTTTCTGGTTTTCGAAGTTGCCCTTCTTTGGGAGGGGTGTGGTCCCTGATGTCCTCATACTTGCCGAGTCTTCTCTCCCCTATGAGAATGTAAAAATAAAAAAAATAGCACACAGAGGGCAGAAATAGCAATATGAAACATTGCTTGGAAGTGTTGTACAATTGTTTTTTGTCCGAGTTCCAAGGTGAGAACATTATTGTGGACACTTTGTTAAGCTGGAATACTTACCTGCAGAATGATGTTTCTTACAAACAAATGAAACCATGAACTTGAAAGTGGCCATTTTAAAATGCACTACATGAAATCAAAGCACATGGAGCAGTATGCAAGCAAGAATAATCATATGAACACACGACAACTACTTACTTTTTTTTAAGAACATGCTTGATCCTTAGGTACTGCTCGTGCTCCCTCAGTTTCAGGTCTGACCAGCGTTTTCTCAGTTGATCCTTGGATCGTCGTACCCCAAAATTCTTCTGAAGACTCTTCACAACTTTAGTCATGATCTTGGCCTTTCTGATATTTGGGTTTTGGTAAGGTCCATACTTCCCATCATAGTCGGTCCTGTTCAATATGTCCACCATCTCCAACATCTCTCCAAAATACATATTTGAGGCCTTAAATCTTCTCTTCCTGGATCGGGACGTTTCAGGCTCCGGGCTTTCCTCACCCTCCTCCTCGTTAGTGGAACTATTATTAGTGCGCACCTGCTTTCTCTCCGCCATGTGCTCTCCCCACTGCGCCAAAAGCGAAGGGGCGGGGTATAGTCTAGAAAGAACATCAGGGGTGGGCGGAGTTTCACGCATGTGCACTGTATATAAAACGCAACACGTGTGTATCGTTCGTATGATCTGGGAAGAGAGTGAGGTGCGGACGTGACGATCGTGCAAACAAAGGTAAAATTTTTAACTTGGTGCATCACTAGACTAGACTGCTTCTATCTAGGCCGATGTTGGGACAAAATTAGGAGGGTTTTTAATGGCATTATTAGTATTTGTGGGTTTGTCTTGTGCCATTCATAAACCCAAATTTTATGGGGGTATTCCTCGAAATATACAAGGAGATGCCCTGCCTGTGGCAGTTCCACAACAAGTTTTACAACGACATAAGAAAGAGGAACGCAGCGCTGGAGAAGCTTCTTTCTTTGGTGCGGATCATGGTCTCCACGGCAGACATGGCCTACTGTATCTGAATAGGAAAATTGGGGCCATGAAGATTACATATCTCAAGGAGAGAAAGAAGCACCTAGAGTCCTTGAGAGCAGGAGATCCAGATGCCGTTTATTACCCTAGGATGGTTTACTTTGAGAGGCTGCATTTTCTAGTAGACCAGGGGGTACCCAGGCCACCACTCAGGACACCACTCTCCAGTCTTCCTTCAAGGCATCCTTCACCCCCAGCTGAGGCTTCCAACGTCCAACCTGGGCCTTCCAGGCAGCAACAACGGGCCTAGCTTGAGACAGGTATTGCATTGTTGAACATATTTCTTGTGTTACATTTAATGATGTTAACTAGATGTTTTTATTGATCAGTAAGTTGTGATTTTTATTTTTTTTTCAATATTTTTATTCACATTTTCACAAGAGAAATTACACTTTCAGTATCTGACATCGTAGATACATAAAAGAACAGGAAAACAATAAAGAACAATTCAAGTAGAGAGAAGAAGGAAGAAAAACTGGTAGTACATGTGCAATGCTGTGAGGGTACTTCAAAGAGTTATTGGCTCACCCCATCCAGACAGTCATCCTGTGTCTTGCTCCATATAGGGGTCAGAGAGACAAACAACTGGGCCCCTGTTATCCAACCCTCCCTTTTGACTTCAGTGCTATAATAAGCCCTAAAGAAATGATAATGGAAGAGGTGCTGGCACATGTGTTTTCAAGAGTACTCAAATAAAGACGGGAGAGAAGAAAAGTAACTATAATAGAATGAGGTAAAGAAATAAGGAATAAAAGGCAAAGGGAGAGAAAAGGAAAAGGGGGATACACTCCAGCTCTGGGGGAACGCTCTCCAGCCTCGCACCAAATAAGCCCTTTACCCAGTTAAGAGATCTCTAATCCAAAGTTCCCACACTCTGTTGAACCAAGCCATTCTATCGGTAAGTATTGCCGATAAACGTTCATTCACCATTATCCAGGACAATTTTGTTTTAAGTAAGTAAAATGGTATAATTGGTGACCTCCACAATTTGGCTATGGAGATCCTCGCTGCCACAAATATAAAAGCTATACGTTTTCTCATTGGCTTTGATGCACCTTCTACGGGGCATCCCAGAAGCGCATGCAGAGGAGATTTGCGGAGGTTCACTCGGGTCAGAGAATATATAAAATTGTACGTGCGTATCCAAAACCATTGCACCTTCGGGCAAGACCACCATATATGATACATGGTACCGTCCGCATTACAGCCCCTAAAGCACCGCGGGGATGCCCCAGGGGCGAAGGTGGCCAGTCAAGCTGGAACCATATACCACCTCATCAGCACCTTATAGTTTGCTTCAATCAAAGAAGTGTTAATAAAAGATTTAGATGCACCTTGTATTATTTTGTTCCACTCTTCCATTTTCAAGGTAGTATGCATATCCCCTTCCCATTTCTCCATATAAGGCAACTTCTGAGAGGGTGAGAATAAGATGCTGTATACCCTAGATATATGGCCCGTGAGGTTGTCATATGTCCTACAGATAGTTCCCATCGGGGTGCATGTGGTGAGTTCAGATATGCGACTCAATGACGCCAAAAAGTGCGCTATTTGAGTGTAGCGGTAGAGTTCTGACCTCGGGAGCTGATACCTTTCTTGTAGGGACATTCGCGACAGAGCCCCTCTATGGTCACATAGGTCAGCTATACGTAGTAAACCTTTGTTGGTCCACCATGAGAAATCTTGGGGGTGGAGACCCGGTGCGAACATGGGATTATTAAGCAAAGGGGCTAGTGGAACATGCCCGGATCTGAAGGTGTGGGTAGTAGCTAGCCTATCCCACAAATTTAGAGAGAAGGACAAAGTCGGGCACATCACTTTAGGCCTGTCTTTTGCCTTCATCCACATTAAGTGGCTAATCTCCTTTCCTGGAAATTGAGAAGATTCCAACAGCATCCAGAGCGGTCTGGCTTGACGTGTGTGGAACCAAATTAATTGTGAAATTTGTGCCGCCTGGTGGTATTTAAACAAATCCGGCATGCCCAGGCCACCCCTTGCCTTCGGTGTATACATTGTCTGTCTGTTCACCCTGGGTCTTCCATGCTTCCATATATAATCCAACAGTTTTGTCTGGAACCTCTGGAGCTCTCGCCTATCAATAGAGATCGGTAGGGTCCTGAATAGGTAGAGTACTTTTGGTAAAACTGTCATCTTAATTGAACACAACCTGCCAAACCATGACGGGGGGTTATTCGACCATCGTTTAAGACAGTGATGGCGAACCTTGGTACCCCAGATGTTTTGGAACTACATTTCCCATGATGCTCATCCACTCTGCAGTGTACTTGAGCATCATGGGAAATGTAGTTCCAAAACATCTGGGGTGCCAAGGTTGACCATCACTGGCTTAAGATCTGCAGATATTTTTTTAAACAGTGGAGGAAAATTGTGTTTATACAATGAGGTAAGAGTAGGGGTCAGTGTAATACCTAAGTATGGTAAGGCCTTGAAAGGGAAAAGAGCTCCGTAATGCTCGGACTATATGTGGTTGTAGGGACACATTAAGTGCCTGAGATTTGGAGTGGTTTACCTTTAATCCTGTAAATGTCGTAAAATGTTGCAATACCCCATGCAAATTAGGTAAAGAGGGGACTGGGGAGGAGAGAAGCAGTAAGATATCGTCTGCGAACAATGCGCATTTATGTTCACGTCCGCCGCTTTGAATACCCAGTATGTCTGGGTGTTCACGGATTTTAATGGCCAGTGGCTCCAAAGCTAATATAAACAATAGGGGGGACAGGGGGCACCCTTGGCGGGTCCCCCTGCGTATGTGAATGTTCGGTGACTGGTAACCTTTGATCATTAGATTCGCCGTGGGGGTGTCATAAATCATTTTAAGCGTGGTCAAGAAACTTGGTCCGAATCCATATTTTCCTAAAATAAAGAATAAATAATCCCAGGACAGAGAATCAAACGCTTTCTGCAGGTCAAGAGAGACCAGTAGTGCTCCCCTCTGTCCCCCTCCATCCCAACCTGAATTCAATGCAGAGATAAGATCAATGATGCGTCTGGTCTGGTCTGGGGCTTGTCTAGTAGGGACAAACCCTGACTGGTCTGGATGAATATAATGTGCTAAGAACCCATTCAATCGTGTAGCCATTATCTTAGTCATTAATTTGAGGTCCACATTGATTAAAGAAATAGGTCGATAATTTGTGCAATCACCGTGGTCCTTGTTCGGCTTAGGCATCACATGTATGTAAGCCCTATTCTCGTGTGGAGGTAAGGGGGAACCCCTGCGCAGTTCATTTTAAAAAGAGCAGAGATGAGGAGTCAGAATCTCGCTAAATTTGTGGTAGTAGTGGCCCGAGAGACCGTCAGGGCCCGGCGATTTTGACGGGTGCAGGGATTTGATGGCCGCCGCTATTTCACTCTCTAAAAACTCTGACTCCATCATCTCCACATGATCCTTAGACAATGTGGGAAGAGGTAGATCCCACAAGAATGATCCCGCCTCTTGTACATTAAAATCATTGGGAGAATCGTACAACTTAGAGTAGAATGCGTGGAATTCCTTCATGATAAGCTGAGGGTTTTGGGAGGCGTGGCCATTCTGTAGTGTCAATTTGGGGGGTGCTGGATTAAAAGGTCTAGGATTAAGTTTCCTAGCCAGTAGGGTATTAGGCTTGTCACTGAGAGAATAGTACAAGTGTCTATTCCATCTGACGTATTTGTCTGCTTTTGTCGTGAGGCTCAGATTCAGAGCCAATCGCGCTGCGTCAATCTGGCTCCTAAGGTCCTTTTTTGGGTTGTGTTTTTGTGCCTGGGTTATGTCTAATAGCTCCTTCTCTTGTTGTTGGATCACCCGGTCCCGTTCCCGTTTGATCGTAGCAGATAGTTGTATTAGTTTGCCCCGAACAGTGGCCTTATGGGCCGTCCACACTATGGAAGGAGAGGTATCTGCAGAGGGGTTATTCTGGAAATATTGACGTAAAGTTTTTTCTATTTCATCAGCAATGAGTGGGTCATTCAGTAAGGACTCGTTTAATCTCCACGCGGTCGAGCGCGGTTTGGCCCATAAGCCTGTTAGGATTACCTGGACCAGAGAGTGGTCGGACCATGCTATAGGGATAATTTTAGACTCCGAGACATGTGGGAACAAAGGGGACAGAGTAAACAAATGATCTATACGGGAGTATGTTTTGTGCACTGGAGAGTAAAACGTATAATCTCTGACAGAGGGGTGTACATTGCGCCAAAGGTCGATGAGATCATAACTATGTAGTAAACGTGCTATTTCGCAGCTTTGCTTTGGGGCGTGTTTCAGAATAGGCTTCCCTAGGTTAGATCTATCCAAGATCCGATCCAGGGAAGCGTTGCTGTCGCCTCCGAACACCACGTGACCAGCTATATGGGGCATTACCACCTTTAACATTGCCTGGAAGAAAGATAATTGACCCGCATTAGGGGCATAGTAGGAGAGAAAGGTGACAACGCTGTCATCTATCTTCCCGACCACCAGAATATATCGACCTTCCCTGTCCTTTATAACATTAGTTGGAGTGAAAGGGACGCGTTTTGCGATACATATGGCCACCCCCCTTTTCTTATCGGGTCCACTAGACAAGTAAACTGTAGGGTATCTGGCATTCAGATATTTAGGGGCTGAGGTCCGTGCAAAGTGTGTCTCTTGCAATAGTAAAACGTCCACCCCCATTTTATAGTATTGGTGAAAAGCCTTTGCTCTCTTGGTCGGAGAATTCAGGCCCTGTACATTGTGTGTTACTATGGAGTAAGTCGGTTGTGGATTATTGGTCATGATGGTTCGGCAGGTTGTACTCACTGTGTTGCTGCTGAAAGCGGTCCTCGCAAAGGCTGGAATTCCCATTCGGACCCAGTCCCGGAACCGGAGCGCATCCAAAGAATAAGAGGTTTGAGTGCTCTTCAGTGCTCTTCTCTTTTGGATCGTCATCGGAGCTAGGTCCGCGAAAATCTGGATCGAGTGTCCTGCCATAGAAATGTCTCCCCTCTGTCTTGCTTCCAACATTAGTCTTTCTTTAATCCTGTAAAAGTGAGGTTTGACTATCACATCTCGCGGTAGTCCATCCGCTCTTGGAGCAGTCAGGGCCCTGTGGACCCTGTCCAGCTCCAGCTGATGGGGGGAGATATCTGGTATCAATTGCGTCATCAGAGCGTGGATCGATTCCTCTAAGTTCACCTCTGTCTCTGGGAGGCCTCGTACTCGAAAGTTGTATCTTCGAGACCTGTTCTCCAGATCTTCAATCTTTGCGTTCGCTTGGTCAAGTTGGTCCTGGAGAGATGTAATCATTCTAGTGTTCTGGTTCACACGCTTCACTGTGCCATCCATTTTAGACTCAATGGTGTCTAGCCTCTCTAGAATGTTTTGAAAGTCATTCTTCATGCCTGTTGTAATTATATTGCATGCTTTGGACAGTTCTTGTTGCAACAGGGCAGAGAATCTGGCCAAAAGGACTGTGTCCCCTGAGTATGCGACTGCAGGGGCGGGGTGCTGGGCAGGCCCGTTTCCATTTTGGCTCAACACAGCCTCAGCCATTTCAGCCATCTGCCTGTCCGTGGAGGAGGCTGGGGAGTCTGTAAACAGTATAGCTTGTTCAGGGGAGTCTGGCAAGGGAGACAATTGTGGGTGTCCCCTCTGTGAAGAAAATAGCTCTTCCTGGGACTGGGATGAGAAAGGATCTCTGTGGATTTCGGCCTGGGTGATGAGACTAGAGCGGGGTAGTGTTGTCTGCAGGACTTGTCCCCCTCCTCGTGCTGCGCCCCCCCTCTCCATCCCCTGCATGGCTTGTGGGGAATAGGCATAGGCCGAACCACAGTCTGCCTCTGTAGGGTCCAGTGTTACCTGGGGCCGCTGGATGCTAAGTCCGCTGCTTCTGTGGTCTCCTCTCCCCGCTACTGCTCAGTCTGTGTCTCTCTCCTCCCGGGCGCCATCTTGGCCTGCTGTGAGGCCTGTGAGGAGCGGGACTTACGAGGCTGCTGGGGATGCTTTCGTTTGTGTGAACCGCTCCCGCCGCTCTCCGCTGCATTCTCCGCTCGCGGGACTCTGACTGCAGGTCCGGTGGCGTCCCGGTCATTCCCCGTCGCTAATTTTAGCTTGCAGTGGCCAGAGGAAAGCGGAGCCCAATCAGAGCATGTCCGATCGCGGCGCCGCACGCATGCGCCCTTAGTAAGTTGTGATTTAACAAAGTGGTTTACATATCAAGAGACAGTAGTGACCAAAAATGATTGGGACAGGAAAGAAAAATGCTGGGCTCAGAACGATAGTCTGTTCTATTTGGTAACATTCAATTTGCAAAAGCCAGGAGCACAAAATGGTGTGATTGATGAGCAAAAAACTAAAACTATGTCCCCTTTTCATACACAGGAAGACCTCAGTCGGGGGGGAGGCTGTGGCAAGTGGAAGCCAGGAGGTCCACCAACGCCCTCCTTCTCCTCCTCCTGCCCCAACTACAGGAGCCGAGCCACAGCCTCGAAGGATGACTGGAGGGAAGTGCCTAAGGAAGACGAGAGAGTGATGGCCTGGGTTCAGTCTGGTCTGCCAGAAGATGCAGCCTCTTGAAGAACCACATCCTGGGGACATAAATGGCATCTGAATTTCCTGTTCTCTAGGACTTCTGGACCAGACTTCTCTCCCTGAGATATGTACTCCTCAGGCCACCAATTTTTATTATTCTAATTTGTTCATGTCTGCTCTGGGGGCCAAAGGCTTCACCAAAGTAACAAGTTTCTCCAGCGCTGCGTTTTTTGTGAGCAGGCAGGTACATTTCAAAAATACAAAGTGAAATGAATAACAAGGGGTACCAACACTAAACAACCTCCTGTAGATTAAAAATGAAAAACCAAAGCTAAAAAACACAATAATGTTGTTGTGGTAAGTTTACACACAAAAAACACCCCAAAAAAAGGAGAAATTAGAAAACTGTCTTTAAAGGAGATTTTTAGGAAATCCCCCCAAAAAACATCCAAAAAAGAATAAACAAAATCTAAAATTGTGTAGATGTGTCATGAAATACGTTCGGGAGAAGTGTGTGTGACTATGAGCATCAAAAGAAGTTCCTTCTTGCAGCATTGTAAAGAACAAGAGAATGCGCTTCATGAAAGAATTTTTAACATTGCAGCGTGACGAATGTGCTATATCGCTTACGAGCAGTAGTTTTACCTGAACGAGCGCTTCTGTGTCGGAATTTGAATGTGAGCATGCATGGCACTTTGTACGTCGGAGTAGGCTACACATGATCAGAGTATGTCCGATCGGACCAGTTTGTCAGAAAATATTTCCAGCAAGTTGGAAAATTTGGTCCGACGGATATTCTGACGGAAACAGTCCGATGCATACCACACACAGTCGGAATATCCGACAAAACGCTCCGATCGGACACATTCCGTCGGAATCTCCGATCGTGTGTACAAGGGCTAAAGGTGATATCATAGTTAACATTTGTAGTATTTTTACTTACCACCCATACTAGTAGCATACAGTATATGTGTAGAACATTATAGGATTAAGAATTAAAAAAGTGTAATAAATGTAAACAGTACTCAGTATTTATATTATTGTGTTAACTTTGATTTCCCTATTCTGGCCGTGAGGCAACATACTATTTAAAAAATAGATCCAATAGGTCTCTTTTTTATATAAACGTGAGACTCTATCGGCTGGGGCATATTTATCAGATATAGCTTCAATAACCCATACTTGGAAATCAGCAATCTCTTTATGGTGGTGAGCAGGAAAATGGCAGTCAACACTGTATGTGGAGTTGCCAGTCTGGACAGCTCGACGGTGCTCCCCAAATCTGGCATGTAAGGCCCTAATAGTCCTACCGATGTATAGAAGTCCACAAGGACAAGATGTACCGTAAACTACATGTGTAGTGGAATAGTTGTAGAAAGAACTTAAGGTAAAAGTCTTGCCATTGGTCATGAAGTGGTGGGATTGTTTTTTACTTAAACAATACTTTCAATTTAAGATTTCCCCCCCGAAGACTCAGGGTCCTCAAGGGGTGTTCCTTTCTTGATACAGACTTGCACACAGAGTGCAAGAAAGTCACTGAGTTCTGTACGTGGATCAAAATCCATATCAATCAGGAGTGCGCATGCGTGGAGCCTTAATGACAGACATCTGATCCTGGAGCTCCATCCCGCTCCGGTCTCCCCGACACATAGCTACCAATAGCAGTGGCACCCGCACCTCCCGCAAGGCTCAGGCCGCGTACACACGGGCGGACTGTTCGCCCAACCTTGTCCGCTGAACAGTGTTTGGGCGGACAGTCCGCTCGTGTGTGGGCTTTCAGCGGACAGTTTCAGCGGACAGTTGGACGGACAAAGTCTTTCGGAAATTCCGAAAAACTGTCCGCTGAAACTGTGTTTGAGCGAACAGTCCGCCCGTGTGTGGGCTTGTCCGCTGTACTTTCGAAATGAGCGGACTGTTCCCGCTCGGAAAGTCCGCCCATTTCGAGCGCGTGTACAGGTAGGCGGGGCCCGCGAAGGAGACGTCGCGGGCTCCGCCGCCTGGAATGGGCTTAAAGGGGAACCCCAACGCCGAAAAAAAATCGGCGTGGGGGTTCCCCCCAAGTCCACACCAGACCCTTGTCCGAGCACGCTACCCGGCCGGCCAGGAAAGGGGGGCGAGCGAGCGCGCCCCCCCTCCTGAGCCGTACCAGGCCGCGTGCCCTCAACATGGGGGGGTGCCTTGGGGAAGGGGGGGGCCGCGCGGCCCCCCCACCCCAAAGCACCTTGTCCCCATGTTGATGAGGACAAGGGCCTCTTCCCGACAACCCTGGCCGTTGGTTGTCGGGGTCTGCGGGCGGGGGGCTTATCGGAATCCGGGAGCCCCCTTTAAGAAGGGGGCCCCCGGATACCGGCCCCCCACCCTATGTGAATGAGTATGGGGTACAATGTACCCCTACCCATTCACCTGTGAAATAAAGTACAAATAAAAACACAACACAGGGGGAAAAAATATTTTATTGCACAGCCGGGGGTCTTCCGTCTTCGGGGGTCTTCTCGCCGGACTCCTCCGCTATGTGTGTGTAGCTCTTTTGCCAGCGGAGGAGTCCGGCTTTCTTCCTCCCCGCCGCCGGCCTCTTCTCCCGACTTCGGGGGTCTTGTCCCCCTCTTCGGTTCTTCTGCCGGGCCACCGCGCCTGGTCCGGTGGCCCGGTCTTCTGTCGCCGTCTTCCGTTCTTCTGTCGCCGCCTTCGGTTCTTCTGCCGGGCCACCGCGCCTTCTTGTAGCTCTTTTACAGGCGGTGGCCCGGTCTTCTGTCGCCGTCGCCGCCTTCCGTTCGTGTTCTTCTTCTTGTTCTTCTTGTTCTTCTCCTGGAGATGTTGACTCGACGAGCTCTCCGGCCGGAATGCCGGGGACGCGCTGTGCGGTCACTTATATAGTGACAATGGGGCGGGGTCACATGGTATATGTCACATGGGTTGGTCACATGGGTTGATGTCACATGGGGACTATGACATCGTAAGGGGGCGGGGTCACCATGTGACATCAACCCATGTGACATATACCATGTGGCCCCGCCCCATTGTCACTATATAAGTCACAGCGCAGGGCGGCTCTGGCATTCCGGCTGGAGGGAGCGACGTGTCAACATCGCCTGGAGAAGAACAAGAAGAACAAGTAGAAGAACACGAACGGAAGGCGGCGACGGCGACAGAAGCCCGGCAGAAGAACCGAAGGCGGCGACAGAAGAACGGAAGACGGCGACAGAAGACCGGGCCACCGGACCAGGCGCGGTGGCCCGGCAGAAGAACCGAAGAGGGGGACAAGACCCCCGAAGTCGGGAGAAGAGGCCGGCGGCGGGGAGGAAGAAAGCCGGACTCCTCCGCTGGCAAAAGAGCTACACACACATAGCGGAGGAGTCCGGCGAGAAGACCCCCGAAGACGGAAGACCCCCGGCTGTGCAATAAAATATTTTTTCCCCCTGTGTTGTGTTTTTATTTGTACTTTATTTCACAGGTGAATGGGTAGGGGTACATTGTACCCCATACTCATTCACATAGGGTGGGGGGCCGGTATCCGGGGGCCCCCTTCTTAAAGGGGGCTCCCGGATTCCGATAAGCCCCCCGCCCGCAGACCCCGACAACCAACGGCCAGGGTTGTCGGGAAGAGGCCCTTGTCCTCATCAACATGGGGACAAGGTGCTTTGGGGTGGGGGGGCCGCGCGCCCCCCCCCTTCCCCAAGGCACCCCCCCATGTTGAGGGCACGCGGCCTGGTACGGCTCAGGAGGGGGGGCGCGCTCGCTCGCCCCCCTTTCCTGGCCGGCCGGGTAGCGTGCTCGGACAAGGGTCTGGTGTGGACTTGGGGGGAACCCCCACGCCGATTTTTTTCGGCGTTGGGGTTCCCCTTTAAGCCCATTCCAGGCGGCGGAGCCCGCGCCGTCTCCTTCGCGGGCCCCGCCTACCTGTACACGCGCTCGAAATGGGCGGATTTGCCTCCTCCTTACGTGGGCGAGTCCGTTCATTTCAAAAGTTGAGCGAACTGTTTGCCCAACCTTGTTCGTCAAACAGTCCGCTCGTGTGTGGGCAAGTCCGCTCATGCAAATTTTGAGCGGACTGTTTGACAAACTGTTTGCCGAACAAGGTTGGGCGAACAGTCCGCGCGTGTGTACGCGGCCTCACCCATTACCGGAGATTCCCAGGAACACCCCCATGACCCCTGGCCCCATGAGAAGAGACCTCTCCCGGCTGCCCGGATTCTGCCCCTCAGCTGAGGAGAATCCTAAGATGGCACCCGGAGGAAGAGGGGGGAGATGAAATGGATGCAGGGATGCGAGGCGTTTTTTATGTTTTGTCCCTTTTATGGTGAACCCTCACGAGACTTCTGGCACCAGGTTCCACAGCAATACATGGTACGGAAATTCCATTCATCTGGATATCGTAAGGAATCTCGAGAGGAAAATATCATCTAGCCGGTGTATTGGGGTGAGCGGCTGGAGCCCTCCCATAAGCTCGCAAGACACACTACTATAAGGTGGATGTGTCCAACCTATTCGGTAAGAGTACCTACCTTTTCTAATTTGTGAAGAACCCATTCTCAAGAGGTCTGAAGCCTGAGAATGTCGCGAGTCATTTAGCTTTGAATACCATCTGATGACCTTAATAAAGCTCCAGATGCACCTGAACGATTCATTTTTGGACTGTTTACACATAATTTGTGGACTTTCTCATCACTATTATTTGTTTGTTTGCTAGAAATATATATTTTTTCACTTATTGAGATAGTGCCTTTAAGCGCTGCACTGATTTGCATATATTAATTTGGACTTGGTTTGTTTGTGTGCTAGCGGCTGGGCTGTGTTTTTCACAGGAATATTGTAGCTTCACTACTTTTGTATTTTGAATTAGCGCAGTGTTTTCATTTTTCTTTTCCACCCAGACATTAGCGTTGTAAAATACGGCCTCCATGTCCATAAATGCGCCTTATTCGAATAATATGTTACAGATGTGGAGAAAAATATGTTAGCATGGATTCCTCAACCTGAACCTCATTGGATGAAAAACTCTATATGAACAGGCCAAGCAAAGCATGGCCCAAAGGGGTGGAAAAATGAGAAGGAACTCCATGGAACTGAATGTTCAGGGTGAAAACTTGAAAGAATCTTTAATGTCAGTCTCGGATTAAGAGGGTCAAGAGTCTTTAGAGTTCTTCAATTGGTGTTTTTGCCAGACAGGAGTGATGGGGCTGGGTGGCGGAGGTATCTTGGAAGAGTTGGGCCCTCTGGTAGCTGAAGTTGAAGTAGGTTCTTGAGAGATAAGACAAAATTGCAGGAGCAGCCATTCACCATCAGCAAATGAAGAGATACCATAGGGTTTATTTTGGATGATGAAGTTCAAGTAAATGGGCAAGGACCATCGGTAGGTAATCGATTTCTGGGTCAACACTTGGAGGAGAGGTTTCAGGACTCTTCTCTTCTGTATAGTATAGGGGTGACGATCTGCAAAGACCTGTATAGGATGGCTTTGTATTGCGAGGTCACCCCCTTCTCGAGTACGATGCATGATGACTTCCTTGACCTTATAGAAGTGCGGTTTGACTACAATAGCTCTAGGGAGGCCATCTTGTATTTAAAGGGATTTTTTATTTTTATTGTGTCACTTTAAGTATCATTAAAATGATTGCTCCTTTAACCACTTGACCACTGGGAACTTAAAACCCCTTAAATAACCAGACCAATTTTCAGCTTTCGGTGCTCTCACATTTTCAATGATAATTACTCAGTCATGCAAAACTGTACCTATTTGATATTTTTGTCCTTTTTTTCACACAAATAGAGCTTTCTTTTGGTGGTATTTAATCACCGATGTTTTTTTTTTTTTCGCTTTAAAAGAAAAAAGACAGACAATTCTGTAAAAAATGCATTTTTATTTATTTCTATTATAAAATTTTGCAAATTAGTCATTTTTATTTATATATTTTGGCCAAAATTTATACCACCACATATCTTTTGTAAAAATAACCCAAATCGGTGTATATTATTTGGTCTTTGCGAAAGTTATAGAGTCCACAAGCTATGGTGCCAATCTCTGAAAATTGATCACACCTGAAATACTGACGGCCTATCTCATTTGTTGAGACCCTAACAAGCCAGAGAAGTACAAATACCCCCCAAATGACCCCTTTTTGGAAAGTAGGCATTCCAAGGGATTGGCTGAGTCTACATGAATATTCAGGACAGGGGCTGTCTCTCCCAACCCACTATATTCTAGAACTCACTGGTGTGTAGTGGGAAGTAGGCAAACCTGCAACCAGCAGAGTCCAGAACAGCCAGCAACAATCTAATACTGCTCCACTGGCTACAGAGGAGCCAAAAACGAAATTTACTAAATCCAATTAGCAGCCTAACTAATAGGCCCTGTTCTTGTGGGCAGAATAAACAAAAGCTCCTGTTCCCAATATCAGAGTAAACCCATGTCAAAAAATAAATAAAAAATGGAGGGGATGAGGAAGAATAACAATTTAACAAAGTTTTATGCAGCAATCTGAATAGGAATGATGAATAAATAACTATGTAAAAAAGGATGGAGACTGGCACCTGGCTAAGTAGGTGTAGAAGTCCCAGAGTTCATAAAATATGCATATATACATTCCTAACAGGGCCATCTAATGTCCCAACACTAAGAGAAAGGTGTTAATGCAAACAAACAAAAAAAATAACATTCCCATAGGTCCATAGAACACTTCAGATGAAGTAGTTTCTTCTCCATTACCTGTAAACAAACAGACACAGGCACATTACCAAAGGGCTGGAAAGTCATCTCCTGGAAGATGACCTTCCAGCAGAACAAATCCCTACAAAACATGGTGATTATTATCTACAACCTTCAGCAAGGGAAAGTTCCCTTTATAGTGAATTCTTGGACTAAAAAGTCTTTTGTAAATGACCAGGTCTTGGCTCTGTGTTTCCTCAAAGTTCTTAGGACCAAAAAGCAATAAAAAAAATAACTTGGTAACCGGAAATGGAGGAGTTCATATATACCGCACTCAACAAAATCTCTAGTTATACTGCGACTTGGGGCACATGGATGTCCTTCAAAGCTTCTCAGTCTTACCTGGAACTCACTAAAGGTTTCATACAAAAGGTGACCCACTCAGTTGCCCCCCCCCCCCAAAAAAAAGGGCAGCAGAGAGGGCAGCTGTTGATAATCTCACCCCTCCTCCTTCCTTTTTAGTGCTTATAGCTTTGGGGTTCACCCCAGAAATCCTTCCTCCTCCTCCCCCCACCCTATTCCCATCCCCTCCTGCTCCTCTCCTCCACCCCCCCTTTTTTTTTTCCCCTTTGATTCAGTTCCTGAGAAACTTATTTGATTTTGTATGAACATACGGATATTGAGGAATTGCTAACCAGAGAAGTACACTGAGGATTAGTTATTCGTTGAATGAACCGAAGGCTTACTGTGTGGTGACGTCTGGTTAGTGGCCATTCTACTAGGTGGTGGTGGCACGATCTGGGTCTGCTTTTTGGTGACACTTGAGGATTACCCACTAGAAGATGGATGGGAATTGAGATTACACAGTTGGAGTTGTTGAAATAACCACTGCATATGAAGGACTATATTTATTTGAAAGTTAGGTATTGATTATGGGTTGGGCATACCCCAACATGGGATACTTTGAAGTGAGTAGGTGTAAAACATTGGAATTGGCTCTCCGTTGTTTGTATATACAAGCCTCGGCCCCACATTGTCTGCTCTTAACAAGTGCTTGGGTGAAGCCCTTTTGCCCGACTTTCATAGATGCAAGCTAAATGAAATATATTCATAATTACAATATTTTAATGGGGATTTCACATAAACCCATAAGGCAAAACCTGCGTCATGAGTCTCTGGGCCAGATCGTTGACAGGCTTTCTCTTGAATGTTCTTCATACTTTAGCAGTAGGCCTTCAACTCTCCCTGAGATATGGCCTTGAACAACTTCCTGTAGGCCTCAGCAGCTAGTCCAGGAGGGCAGACAGCTTCTCCAGACTGTGTCTCTCTCCACCAGGGCAAATAACTCTGCTCTAGGCTACAAACTATTTATGCACACCTCAGCCCTATACTGTTCATTTTTTTGACCAGGGATGGGCTGAGACTGCGTGAATATTCAGCCCAGGGTCTGCCTCTCCCAACCCACTATATTCAAGAATTTACTGGAATACAGGGTGAAGTAGGAGAACCTACAGCCAGTAGAGCCCAGTACAGGCAGTAACAATCAAATCATGCTCCACTGGCTACAGAGGAGTAAAAAACTAAATTTACTGAACCAATTTTGCAGCCTAACTAAGAAGGTTCTATATACTGTATATGAACTTTAATGGCATTCCAGTCTTAGTATGTAGTTAAATATTGAATTGTCCACCCGTTGCAGCTATAACAGCTTCAACTCTTCTGGGAAGGCTGTTCACAAGGTTTAGGAGTGTGTCTATGGCAATGTTTGACCATTCTTTCAGAACCAAATTTGTGAGGATAGGCACTGATGTGGACATGAAAGGCCTGGCTTGCATTCACCACTGTAACTTATTGCAAAAGTGTTCTGTTGGGTTTAGGTCAGGACTCTGTGCAGGCTAGTCAAGTTCCTCAACCCCAAACTCACTCAGTCATGTTGGAACAGGAGGGAGCCATCCTCAAACTGTCCCCACAAAGTTGGGAGCATGGATATGTCCATAATGTCTTTGTATGCTGATACAGCCAAACCCCTGAAAAAAAAAAACCTCACACCATTATCCCCCCTCCACCAAATGATTTGGACCAGTGCAAAAAGGTCCATAAAGACATGGATGAGCAAGTTTGGGGTGAAGGGAATTGACTGGTCTGCATAGGTGTCCTGACCTCAACCTGATATGCTGTGTACACATGATCGGAATTTACGATGGTAAATGTTCGATGTGAGCTTGTTATCGGAAAGTCCGACTGTGTATATGCTCCATCGAGCATTTGCTGTCGGAATTTCCACACACAAATGTAAGAGAGCAGGATCTCAAATTTTCTGACAACAAAACTTGTTGTTGGAAAGTCCAATCGTGTGCACAAAAGTCTGTTGCACAAAAGTTCATGCATGCTCTGAGTCAAGCAGAAGGAGCTGCACTGACTATTGAA
The DNA here is from genome assembly GCF_037356315.1 of Lithobates pipiens. NCBI lineage: Eukaryota > Metazoa > Chordata > Amphibia > Anura > Ranidae > Lithobates > Lithobates pipiens. Next base: position 181,835,228 of record NW_027507785.1, read on the forward strand.
CTTCCTTTTTCTGGGCTCGTCGAATGTGTTGTACATCACCGTGTTCTTGGCGTTCAGAATTTCCGACAACATTTGTGTGACCGTGTGCATGTAAGACAAGTTTGAGCCAACATCCTTCGGAAAAAAATCCACGGTTTTGCTGTCGGAAAATCTGATCATGTCATGTCCGATCATTAGAATACCTTTGGGATGAATTAGAGCTGAGACTGTGAGCCAGGCCTTCTTGTCCACATCAGTGCTTGACCTCACAAATGCGCTTCTGGAAGAATGGTCAAACATTCCCATAGACATACCCCAAAACCTTGTGGACAGCTTTCCCAGAACAGTTGAAGCATTTATAGCTGCAAAGGGTGGGCCAACTCAATATTGAACCCTACAGACTAAGACTGGGATGGCATTAAAGTTCATGTGTGTGTAAAGGCAGGGGTCCCAATACATTTAGTAATATAGTGTGTATGTATGTATAGTTGTGCTCATAAAGGTACATACCCTGGCAAAATGTATGATTTCTTGCCCATTTTTCAAAGACTGTATATATATATTGTAATATTTGGGGGTTATTTTAGCTTAAAGGTAGAGCTTACCAGTGAGCTGGATCCACACCAGATGTCGTTTTAAGGGCTTGTAGGCCCACTTTTATTAAAGAAAGAAAAGTCAGATAACAAAATAGTTGCCCACACAGGGGTTTCAGCTTTCCACAGCAGTAATGTATGTAGAACCAAAAATACCAAGCCACCTGGCTCTCTTTAGCCGCACTGCTGCTCAGACTTCTGCTGCAGCCCTCTTGGCTCTTTAACAGAGTTCCTGTACACCCAGTACCTCAGCACTCTTTAACAGCTTCTCTTTCAGCCCACAAGCTTGGACCCTCTGTCTGCTCTGACAGACCGACCTGTGCAGACATGCACACTTCTTCTCCCTTACACGCCTGGACTCCTCGGGAGGGTGGAGCCCAGAACCATGGTGTTGGCTTTGTTTTAAGCCCAAGACCCACCTGTGCAATCATGCAGCCAGACTTCTGGCTGTTCCCAAAACCCGGTCCCAGGATTGGAGATTCCGTACTACCACATATCCCCCCCCCTTTGTTTCGACCCCGAGGGCGGAACACCCAAGTTACTTTTGGCACCTCTGTGCCAGATACCATTTACAGAAGTACCCTCCTGTCCAACCTCGCTTCTCCTAACGGGGAACTCCACCCAATGCCTCCTTTGGGGTCTCCCTCTAAGCCTTACTGTCACTCTGCTATGAGCTTTGATGCGACCTTCCCAACTTTTCTTCCGAGTGAATTTCCATAAGCACTTCCTCTCCTGAAATCTAAATGGGTTCCCGTTGGTCTTTCTACCAACCCTTCTGCCTCCACGCTTCAGTTTCCCAGGTTTCCCCAAAACTCTCTCAGCAGTACTGTTCTGAGACTGTAGGGGGCCCATTTCTATAGTGTTTAGAACGGAAACCCACCTCTTATTTCTGGTACCTGACGCAGCAGTCACTAACTGATTACCAGGTTTACCTGTACCTTTGGACACCACATTATCATGTACCATTAACACATTATTTGGTTCATCATTGACAGACATATTCAAACCAACATTAGACCTCTCAATGTTGCACATGTCACCAATGCCTTTTTTTCAAAATTTGCTAGGGCAGAGTCTGCAGAGGGCACACATACTGGAGGGCCGCCATCACCCACAGGAACCTCACAGGACGCCACCTCCCCTGGGTTCACCCACTCTGCAGGCAGCTGTCCTATCACTTGACCCGTTCTGATGCCATCTGCATTTTTATCCATCGGAACAGGCAAGCTCTGGTCTGATCCACATACAATTTTTATCACACTCCTTGTCCATTCCCCTGTCCTGGGGACCTTATTAGATTTGTCACCTAAACCAACCACTGGACTGTGGACCCCAGTCTCTTTAACCACCTTTGTTTGAGCCCTGGTCAGGATCTCTGCTGCTTTCAGGTCCACACATGGCCCTTCCACCTCATGTGGTTTTTCTACTGGTGCAGTATACACGCCCTTCACCAACTGACCAGCACCACACTGGACCATAGCAGCAGAAATGCTTCCCATCTGGCTGTTAGGAGGTGTAACCACAGACATTTTAGGCTTATTTTCAACTTCTCCAAAGTCTGTCTCAAATATTTCTTCTGGAGCTAATCTAGCAGCATACGTAGCGGCAACTTTTAACAAAAGTAGCAAATTTAGGAATAAACCATTCCTGTCCTGTTTTGCTTTGCTCTGTACAGCCTGCCATACAATGCTCCACCTAGTGGTACTGCGCAGTACCAGCCCATCAGACTGTGGAGGAGACACACTAGTATAGATTGGCTGTACATCCCAAAGTTCAAGCATCTCTTTTAATGCTTCAGTTATAAACCAGGCCCTTGACTCCAGACCTAAGTCCTTCCTGGGGACTTTCATGACCCTGGGGATGCAGAGAGACTCACTTGCTGAGACTTGAAAAGTTGCAATGGTTAACGGAACCTCCTCCCGGCTGGAGGTAAACACAGCCTGATGCTCCACCAGAGCGCTGCCAGGTACTGGACTCATACTCAACTTCTCAGGCTCAGCATCAGTGAACTGCTCCAGCACATTACCAGTGACGTCACGTTGACACTCCATGTCAACCTCAGTTTTGTGGGTCACGGACAATGTCTCTGCTGCGCCCTTATTTGGTTCATCCTGCTCACCAGGGTTAACCCCTGCAGCAGCCACCGTGCCCTCAGGTACAGGCTGTTCTGCAGCCCCTCCTGCTGGCCCAGCAGAAACCGTGTCCACCTTATCTTTGTGCATAAAAGCCTCATCTATCAGGGAGATAAGATTTTTGCTCCAACTATCCCAATCTGTTGTATGTGCGCTCCCTTCTGCGGTACTCCTCAGCACCGATCCATCTGCCCAAGGAGACACATAAGAACAGACTGGCTTAGTTGCAGACTCATTACACCAGTCATTGTAAATCATGTCAGACTGTGGTAGCACAGGTTGCAATACACCATATTCACCACCTTTCTCTGCTTGCATTTCATAAGCCTCACACACGTTTGCATTTTTCACAGGTTGTGTTAATCCACCATTTACCTGCACATTTTTAGTACTAGCAGTTTGCATCAACACATTACTATTACACGGTACAGTTCCATTCTGTCCCACCAGAGTGACATCGCAGTTGTCCAGGGCAACCTCTGACTCCAACACATGAAGTTCCCTGGAGATTCCTGTGGACAACTGTGCTGTCTTACCACCAGTTGCTACAGGCAACGGCCCATTTTTGATAACCCCAGGTTCTTTCAGAGCAAAAGTTTTCCCAACAGCATTAAACTTTTCATTAACAGTAACACTTATAGCATTTTTCGCATTTGTAGGCTGTCCTAGCCCATGGTCAACTTGAGCCTGATAGTCACTAGACACAACACTTTTAGACATCAACACAGGTTCTATTTGGATTTTAACCCTTGCATTCCCACTATATAGGGAAAAGTCATTCTCAAGTGCACATTCAGTGGCCCCACTAACTGGGGTCACTCTCACATCGTCATGGACAGTCTCGTAACCAGTCCTTTTATACATGAAATCAGCAGTTCCAGCCATCATTTCATTAAAGACAGTCTTACCCACCGCAGTAGTTGGTGTCACCATCTTCATTTGAGTACGTCGTCTTATGCACCAGTCCTCTGCTGCACTTTTACTGGCCAATTCTTCCTGGTGGCCATGGGATGAAACTACAGCAGGCATCTCCCACCGTTTAGCACCCCCTGCAGGCACAACAGGAAACTTCTTGTTGCTAGGGGTGACTGCAAACATATTTTCACCGGAATCTGAGCCTACAGACAAAACTTCTTCAGAAACATTATCTCCAGCCGTATTCCACAACCTAGGGCAAGAAAACATGCCATGCCCCAGCTGGCCCCATTCCAGGCATGGTACTGGACAATTTTTTTTCAAAGCGATTCTCTCCTGGTGATTCCCAGCTGGCCGGAATGCACAGGCCTCTTTGTGGGGACACTGAACCAAACCTCTACTGCAGCTCCTTTCAGGCATAAATTTCACTCCGGTTGCCATGGGAGACCGCACTCTCCCAGCAGAACTTTGCTGGCTCTCTCCAACATGAAAAATTGGCTCCTCCTTAAGCTGCTTTCCACGATCCTTATTAGACATAGCCCATGGTACAGAGACAGCCCGACTGGCTTCCTCTGCGTTGCTATGGGCAACCACTCTCATCCTCAGCCTTTGATCAGCCTCTCTCCTTGCATATAGCATGGGCTTCTCTCTGCTGGATCCCGTCTCATGCTGTGACACATTCACATCTTTCACATTAGCTGTTTTAACTGCATCAGCTTTGCCAGGGGCAACAACAGCCCTCTTCCAGTTATGGACATCCAGCGGCTTTCCCCTTGCACTGAGGGTTGGCTTCCTTTCCTCTGTAGCTTGGTCCAGTGCTGCTAAATGCCGCTTGCACCAATCCACTGCAGATTCAAATGCTGGTGGACTCTCCATAACAGCAGTCACCTGTGCACTCATTGCACCAGGGTTGCTAGGGACAACCCCAGCCCTTTTTCTCCTTGATACACTCTGATCAGGTATGTATGGGGCTCGTTTGGGTGGTAACAACCCCTCCAACCACAGAGCTCTGTCTCTCATTTAAAGCAAGTTGCTTTTCTCTTCATGCAAGCTTTCCTCACCTGCACATTGCACACACTGATTGTGCTGTCTCATGCACACAAACACAGTTCATAGCAAGAGAAAAAAAAAAAATTTGACTTTTCATTCACAGGTACACCACCTGCAACACGCAATGCCTTTTGCCTGCCCGCATTCTCCACCACTTGTAATATTTGGGGGTTATTTTAGCTTAAAGGTAGAGCTTACCAGTGAGCTGGATCCACACCAGATGGCGTTTTAAGGGCTTGTAGGCCCACTTTTATTAAAGAAAGAAAAGTCAGATAACAAAATAGTTGCCCACACAGGGGTTTCAGCTTTCCACAGCAGTAATGTATGTAGAACCAAAAATACCAAGCCACCTGGCTCTCTTTAGCCGCACTGCTGCTCAGACTTCTGCTGCAGCCCTCTTGGCTCTTTAACAGAGTTCCTGTACACCCAGTACCTCAGCACTCTTTAACAGCTTCTCTTTCAGCCCACAAGCTTGGACCCTCTGTCTGCTCTGACAGACCGACCTGTGCAGACATGCACACTTCTTCTCCCTTACACGCCTGGACTCCTCGGGAGGGTGGAGCCCAGAACCATGGTGTTGGCTTTGTTTTAAGCCCAAGACCCACCTGTGCAATCATGCAGCCAGACTTCTGGCTGTTCCCAAAACCCGGTCCCAGGATTGGAGATTCCGTACTACCACAATATATATATATATATATATATATATATATATATATATATATATATAGCACTAACCCCCCGAAGGAGCTGCTGGTTATTTTTGGGCTTACTGGCTTACCGTTACCTTCCACTTCTCCTTGTTGCACGTCTAGGGGATGTCCTGTGGTAGATGACCCAGTAACTTGAGACTGACAATAGATCCAGTTGAATGGATTTTATTTGCAAACTTCAACCATTGAACAGTCTTTCAACTTGGGATCAGAGGGTTGGGAAGGAATTCAGGTACTCTCAATGTCAAAGTCTACAAATGTTAAGGCATAAGGAACTTGCTTACTTTGACTGCATCCAGAGAATAGCCATTCACAGCTGGATGAACACTCAGGTTGGACAGTCCCTCTCTCACAAGGCCTAGCAGCCAACAAGGTGCTTACTCAAGAACAAAGTCTTTATCACAGCCGTTGTTACAGAACATGTGGGAAACGAAGCTGTAGAACACTTGTAGGATACCTGGATCTTTCAGCCTGCTTGGCGATATCCACAAGACCGGATTCTCTCGGTTACTTCAGCCCTTCCAGGCTCTTGTTAAGAAAACCAAACTCACAAATGGTGTTCTTCTAAAGAGTCCTCCCCTGGAATGCCTGAAGTCCAATGGATCTCTTTCGGACCGGAGACGGCACCCATCCACCTCAGAATCCTCCTCTAGTTTCCATGCCTTGGGCTAGCCAGCCCTGAGGCATTAAAATCGGGTGGAACCGCACCCCAGGCCATAGCCTTCCTGGGGGCTGGTCAGGGGGACAAGGACCATGTAATCAGCACAGCATACTGGACTAGAACCCCCAACCACGTGACATCCGCATCTTAAATACCCTCTCCCAGGGGGAACAGCGAGAGGGCCACTCCCACTGACCTGATGTCGAAAGAGAGTAACCAGAGAGTCTGACCAGACCATAGTTCCACGCCTGCCACCAGAGACAGCGCCCCCCCGTGGCCAGGCTGAACATCTCACGGCCCAGTCAGACTGACACAGAAGTCAAATTTAGACAAATAGACCCAAACCAAAGTAGTTTGTAGTTTGGGTAGAATTTTAACTTTGAAAAACATAGCGCGTGCTCTTCAGGAGCCCGCCGCTACATATATATATATATATATATATATATATATATATATATATATATATATATATGTATATATATGGACATTGAAAGAATTTAGCGTCTTCTGTTGATTACATTCATATGCTCAATAGTTCATGTAATGATCCCCAAAGTGCTAAGCAAAAAAACACAACAAATGGGTAAATGGGTATGCCCCCCTGTATTTTTCCATCTTTTTTGTTTCAAAAATAGTAAACAGTATACTAAAGGAATTAGAGGAATATTCCTATAATTTATTTATAACCTAAAAAAGTAATAAACCACCTTTCAAAATGTCAATTAAGTTATATAAATGGCTTCTAGTTACCTTTGACTCCACTAATAAAAAAAAACGAATATTTGCAGAAGCTATTAATGTTTTTGGCAGCAATAATCTTTATACAAGTTAAAAAAATGCACTTTGTATTCTCATCTAGGTGTTAATGTAAGAAGGCTGTCTGAATGCAAATCTTAAAACTTGCCTAATGAGCAGATCAGAAGAAGGAATTTAATCAAAAAGGATTTGTGGTTTGTAGATTCATTTATTAGCTATATTAAACACAGCATTAAGGGTCAGGATTTTCATTAGTGGCTATGATTAGAACAATTCCTTGCTTTGAATAAAATTCTTCTTTATACATTTTCACAATAAAGGCGACTTTAACACAGAAAATATATATAAACCTGAACATTTTGTCCTTGGTCATCTTGACTCTAGAATATAGAAAATATACAAAACTTACAATGTGTTTGAAATTATATATCTATATGCAGTATTGTATATAGGTGCATAATTTAGGCAGGAGTATTGATACCTAAAGAGGGAACTCATTTTGTCTCTAATAACAGAGATGTTAAAGTAGTTGGGAACCCTTGCTGAATAACATTATGTTTGACAAAGCATGGTGTATCACAAACAATTGTATTTTTAAAATACAATTGCTGATCTTTTGCAGCCTTTTTCAGCCACTTATTGTCTACAAGCACTAATTTTGGTGGCTACATGGCATTCCTCCGAGTAGGTTTCCTGATGATGACAACAGTTGGCCTTGCCTGAATGATGTATGTTGAAAGGGCCATTTTTAGTCTCCTTTGAGATTCCTTCAGTCTTTTTGACAGGGTAGATATGCAGGAACAAACTTGGCAAAAAGGGACAGATAATGTACAGTTATAACAGTTAATGTCTGAACAAAGACCTTCATGGCAGGATCACAGAGTATTATTTTATTGAAAGCATATTTCTGGAAGGTATTTTATGGAGCTGACCTTAAAAAAATTGAATGTGCATGTATCAAATTGAAAACAATTAAGTACTATTCAGATCATATTGGTCCCATAAAGAATGATGAAGGGAATCTGGTTACTAAGGATGGAGATGGCAAAGGTATTGACTTTTTTTCTTCTCCTCAGTCTCCATGAGGGAAACAGGGGACTTCGGTAACCAAAACTGCAATGTTTATCCTCATGACATGTCACAGGAAGCACCGTCATGGCTACCAGAGGACAGAATTAGAAATAGACTTGGAAATCGTAACATTAATAAGTGACTGGGACCAGAAGGCTTGGGTCCTTAACCACTTGCCGACCGCCGCACGACGATGTACGTCGACAGAATGGCACGGGCAGGCATAAGGGCTTACATGTACGTCCTTGCCTGCCCGCGGGTCGGGGGCCCGATCGGGCCCCCGCCCGGTGCCTGCGGCGGTCGGTATTCGTTCGGGAGCGATCCCGGACGAGGGGACGTCCATTCATTCATGGCCACCCCCTCGCGATCGCTCCCGACGAATGAAAATGCTCGGTGACATCACTTCCTCTCCTGTAATGTAAACACAGGCAGAGGAAGTGAAGTAATCTCTCCTCGTGTCGGTCTTTTTCGTTCCGGCACCGAGGAGAGAGGATCGTGAGTTGCACCCAACACTACACTTACAGTAGAACACGCCAGGCACACTTTTCACCCCCCTGATCACCCCCCAATCACCCCCCAATCACCCCTGCCCCCCCCAGTCACAGTGACACCAATTGCATTTTTTTTTATTTTTTTATTTTTTTTGCATTGGTGTCATTTGTGACTGTAATAACTGTTAGGGCAGTTAGGGCTAGCCCCCTTTAGCTCTAGGGTGCCCCCCTAACCCCCCCAATAAAGGTTTAACCCCGTGATCACCCCCCGTCGCCAGTGTCACTAATAAGCGATCGTTTTTCTGATCGCTGTATTAGTGTCACAGGTGACGCTAGTTAGGCAGGTAGGTATTTAGGTTCGCTGCAGCTTTTTATAGCGTCAGGGACCCCCATATACTACCGCATAGCCCCCTGATTGCCCCCCAGTTAACCCTTTCACCAGTGATCACCATATAACTGTTACAGGTGACGCTGGTTGGTTAGTTATTTTTTTTTTGTTTCAGGGCACCCGCCATTTATTACCTAATAAAGGTTTAACCCCCTTATCACCCGGCGGGTGATATAAGTTTGAGGGTCAGATAAGGCCTGCGTCGCCCCAGCGTCAGGTTAGTGCCAGTACCGCTAACACCCACGCGCAAAGCATACACCTCCCTTAGTAATATAGTATCTGATCAGATCTATATTAGCGTTGCCAGCATTTTAGGTTTCCCAAAACGCATTGTTAGCGGGATCAGCCCAGATACCTGCTAGCACCTGCGTTTAGCCCCTCCGCCAAGCCCAGCCCAGCCCACCCAAGTGCAGTATCGATCGATCACTGTCACTTACAAAACACAACACACATAACTGCAGCGTTCGCAGAGTCAGGCTTGATCCCTGCGATCGCTAACAGTTTTTTTTGTAGCGTTTTGAAACAGTCGCTGACAGGCTAGGTGCTTTTTTACCTGTGAGTCTCACTAGTGTACCCCTAAATTTAGAGCCCAAAATGGCAAAGCGAAGGTACACTAGTGAAGAGGCCTACACGTTTCTGAGCATGACAGATAGTGAAGAGGACGTCACTCATCTGTCAGATTCAGGCTCAGAATACGATCCTGTAGAGGACAGCGGCTCCATGACAGATAGCTCTGACGACGGAGATGAGGCCTCTGTTAGGGACAGGTGTGCCCGATCCCGAATGTATTCTGTTGTTGAGGTGCATAAACCGCAGGCCACTGGTATGGAGCAGAGACGTACTAGAGCCGCTCATCCTTCTGGTGAACTGGCAAGCACCAGCGGCCTAGTACACCCTGGACCTACATCCAGCACTGCAGTAACACGTGGTGACGTGGCGAGTCCCATAAGTGCAGTTCAAGCTGGCGAGGTGGCAAGCACAAGTAGTGTCCCGCTGCCACCAAGAAGAAGACAAAGACAGGCCCGTCATACCCATAGTGCCCTTCCTGCAGAATCCTATTTGGGTGCCCACCACTTCTGCAGAACCCGTACTTCCCCCATTCACTGGCCAACCTGGCATTAACGTGGAAACAGTTGATTTTACGACACTTGACTTTTACTCACTGTTTTTCACCGAAGATCTCTATAGATCTATTGTGGACCAAACCAATTTGTACGCTGCTCAACACATCGCCACTATTCCCCAGTCCGCCCTTGCCAGACAATGGAAACCAGTTACGGTTTCCGAATTTAAAATCTTTCTGGGCCTCTCCCTCAACATGGGCATAACCAAAAAGAGTGAGTTGCGGTCATATTGGTCCACTGACCCAATTCACCATATGCGCGTGTTCTCTGCTTCCATGTCCAGGGCACGATACGAGCAGATTTTGCGGTTCATGCACTTCAGCGACAATGAACTCTGTCGTCCTCGTGGAGACCCTGAATACGATCGGCTCTACAAAATTCGGCCCCTCATAAACCACTTCAACCAACGTTTTGCAGACTTGTTTACTCCCGATCAAGTTGTCTGCGTTGATGAGTCCCTGATTAAGTTTTCTGGTCGCTTGTCATTCAAACAATACGTCCCCAACAAGCGTTCCAGATACGGGGTCAAGATGTATAAGCTCTGTGACAGGGCCACAGGCTATACACGTAGTTTCATGGTTTATGAGGGTAAAGATAGTCACGTAGAGCCGGAGAACTGCCCTGACTACATAGGAAGCGCTGGCAAGATAGTGTGGGACATGGTGTCACCCTTATTCGGAAAGGGGTACCACTTGTACGTGGACAATTATTACACAAGCGTGCCACTGTTTAGTCACTTGTTTGATCAGCAGATTGGAGCATGTGGCACCGTGCGACCTAATCGCCGGAGCTTTCCCTAGCGGCTTGTAGAGTCCCGTCTTAGGCTGGGGGAGAGAGCCTGCTTGCGCAGTAATAATTTGCTCGCTATGAAGTGGAGGGATAATAAGAATGTTTTCGTTCTTACCTCCCTTCATGCAGACACGACGGTCCAAATTCCTACGGTGACTGGTATTGTGGAGAAACCCCTCTGTGTCCACAAATATAACCTTAACATGGGAGGGGTGGACCTCAATGACCAGTTGTTGGCGCCGTATCTAGTTGCCCGTAAGTCCAGACGCTGGTACAAAAAAGTGTCTGTTTATTTATTCCAATTGGCTATACTGAATGCTTATGTACTACACAAAGCTTCAGGACGGACTGGATCCTTCCTCAAATTCCAGGAGGATATCGTCAGAGCCCTTCTGTATCCAGGCGGTGCTCCACCTCACCTTCCCCTACCAGATGCAGTAAGCCGGCTGCATGAGAGGCATTATTCTTATGTCCTCCCGAGTACCCCTACCCAACGAGCCCCCCAAAGAAAATGTCGTGTCTGCAGAAAGCGCGGATTTAGGCGTGACACCCGTTCTTATTGTCCACGCTGTCCTGGCAATCCTGGTCTTTGTCAGGGTGAGTGTTTTGAACGCTACCATGAACTAGTTGAGTATTAGCGTAGGGTACAGCATTGCACAGGCTAGGCACACGTTCACAGGGTCTCCCAAGATGCCATCACATTTTGAGAGACCCAAACCGCTGGAACCGTTACAACAGAAGTGTTAAAGTTACATAAAAAAGTGTTAAAAAAAAAAAAAAAGTAAAAAAACCAAAAAACCAAAAAAAATATAAAATAAAAAAAACAAAAATAGTTGTCGTTTTATTGTTCTCTCTCTCTCTCTCTCTATTCTCTCTCTATTGTTCTGCTCCTTTGTACTGTATTCTATTCTGCAATGTTTTATTGTTAACCATTTTTTGTTTTCAGGTACGCCATTCAGCTGTAGCGTGGATTTATTTATCTTGACAGCAACAGCGTTTGCTCCCACGATACGTAAAGCCACGACTCCAGCGCTGTCGGAGGTGATTTCACCACCACAGTTAAAAAAGAGCATATATGCCGAAGCATGGGGGCATAAGGGGTGGAGGAGCGATTTTGCTCCTAATGCCACGTACATACAGTCAAAATTCCGACGGAGGGCTTGCCCGTGGAAAAGTTTGAATGTATGTACGCGGCATAACTTTTTTGCGGGAGGATGCCCCCATGCTTCGGCATATATATATTTTAGGCACAGATTGTGTTAAATGTGTTATTTTTTGCTATTTTTTTTGTATTTGCTTTGCAGGTATGGTACGTCTTACTGTTATACTGTAATGTTACTTTGTTTTATTGTTAACCATCATTTGCTTAGCAGGTACGCCATTCAGTTGCAGCGCAGATTTATTTATCTTGACAGCAACAGCGTTTGCTCCCATGATACATAAAGCCGCGACTCCAGCACTGTCGGGGGTGATTTCACCACCACAGTTAAAAAAGAGAATATATGCCGAAGCATGGGGGCATAAGGGGTGGAGGAGCGATCTGCTCCTACCTTTTGCGGGAGGATGCCCCCATGCTTCGGCATATATAAATGGTGCATGTATGCCCACCATTAGAAGTGGGTGGATGAAGGGAGGTATCTAATGGTGGGCATACCCACCGATCAATATTTTTTTTTCGTTCAGCCCACAGGCTGCATGAAAAAAAAATTACAATATATGCCCAACCAGTTCCAGCAACATACTGGTATGTTGCGGGACTTTGAGTGCTTATACCAGAATGATGCCTGCAGGTTTAGGTATCATCTTGGTATCATTCTTTTCAGCCAGCGGTCGGCTTTTATGTAAAAGCAATCCTAGCGGCTAATTAGCCTCTAGACTACTTTTACAAGCAGTGGGAGGGAATGTCCCCCCCCCCCCGCACCATCTTCCATGGTTTTCTCAGGCTCTCCTGTCCCAACAGGGAACCTGAGAATGCAGCCGGTGGTTCCGCCAGCTGACCATAGAGCTGATCAGAGACCAGAATGGCTCCAATCATCTCTATGGCCTAAGACACCGGAAGCTACGAGCATTTCATGACTTAGATTTTGCGGGATGTAAACAGCGCCATTGTGAAATTGGGAAAGCATTTTATCACACCGATCTTGGTGTGGTCAGATGCTTTGAGGACAGAGGAGAGATCTAGGGTCTGATAGACCCTAATTTTTTTTAAAAAAGAGTACCTGTCACTACCTATTGCAATCATAGGGGATATTTACATTCCCTGAGATAACAAAAAAAATCATAAAAAATATATATAAATGAAAGGAACAGTTTAAAAATAAAATAAAAAAGCAAAAAAAATAATAAAAAATAAATAAATAAAAAAAAACACCCCTGTCCCCCCCTGCTAAGGCGCAACGTGGAACGCAAGCGTTGGTCTGGTGTCATATGTAAACAGCAATTGCACCATGCATGTGAGGTATCACCACGAAGGTCAGATCGAGGGTACTAATTTTAGCAGTAGACCTCCTCCGTAAATCTAAAGTGGTCACCTGTAAAGGCATTTAAAGGCTTTTAAAAATGTACGTAGTTTGTCGCCGCTGCACGTTTCTGCGCAATTTTAAAGCATGTCATGTTTGGTATCCATGTACTCGGCCTAAGATCATATTTTTTATTTCATCAAACATTTGGGCAATATAGTGATTTTTAGTGCATTAAAATAAAAAAAAGTGTGTTTTTTCCCCAAAAAATGCGTTTGAAAAATCGCTGCGCAAATACCGTGTGAAAAAAAAAATGAAACACCCACCATTTTAATCGGTAGGGCTTTTGCTTTAAAAAAACACTTCATGTTTTGGGGTTCAAAGTAATTTTCTTGCAAAAAAAAATATTTTTTCATGTAAACAAAAAGTGTCAGAAAGGGCTTTTTCTTCAAGTGGTTAGAAGAGTGGGTGATGTGTGACATAAGCTTCTAAATGTTGTGCATAAAATGCCAGGACAGTTCAAAACCTCCCCAAATGACCCCATTTTAGAAAGTAGACACCCCAAGCTATTTGCTGAGAGGCATGTCGAGTCCATGGAATATTTTATATTTTGACAAAAGTTGTGGAAAAAATACATTATTATTTTTTTTTTTTGCACAAAGTTGTCATTAAATGATATATTGCTCAAACATGCCATGGTTATATGTAAAATTACACCCCAAAATACATTCTGTTGCTTCTCCTGAGTACGGGGATACCACAAGTGTGAGACCTTTTGGGAGCCTAACCGCGTACGGTACCCCAAAATCCAAGCACCACCTTCAGGATTTCTAAGGGTGTACATTTTTGATTTCATTCCTCACTGCCTATCACAGTTTCGGAGGCCATGGAATGCCCAGATAGCACAAAATCCCCCCAAGTGACCCCATTTTGGAAAGGAGACACCCCAAGCTATTTGCCGAGAGGTATGGTTAGTATTTTGCAGACCTTCATTTTTGTCACAAAGTTTTGAAAATTGAAAAAAAGAAAAAAAATATACATTATTTTTTTTTCTTCATTTTCAAAAACAAATGAGAGCTGCAAAATACTCACCATGCCTCTCGGCAAATAGCTTGGGGTGTCTACTTTCCAAAATGGGGTCATTTTGGGGGGTTTTGTGCTATTTTGGCATTTAATGGCCTTCAAAACTGTGATAGGTAGTGAGGTGTGAAATCAAATATTTACACCCTTAGAAATCCTGAAGGCGGTTCTTGGTTTTCGGGGCCCCGTACGCGACTAGGCTCCCAAAAAGTCCCACACATGTGGTATACCCGTACTCAGGAGAAGCAGCAGAATTTATTTTGGGGTGTCATTTCACATATGCCCCTGGCATGTGTGAGCAATATATCATTTAGTGACAACTTTGTGAAAAAAAAATAAAAAAAAATAAAAGTTTGTACTTTTCCCGCAACTTGTGGCAAAATATAAAATATTCTATGGACTCAACATGCCTCTCAGCAAATAGCTTGGGGTGTCTACTTTCTAAAATGGGGTCATTTGTGGGGGTTTTGTGCCATCATGGCATTTTATGGCCTTCAAAACTGTAATAGGTAGTGAGGCGTGAAATCAAAAATTTACGCCCTTAGAAAGCCTGAAGGCGGTTCTTGGCTTTCGGGGCCCCGTACGCAGCTAGGCTCCCAAAAAATCCCACACATGTGGTATCCCCGTACTCAGGAGAAGCAGCAAAATTTATTTTGGGGTGTCATTTCACATATGCCCATGGCATGTGTGAGCAATATATCATTTAGTGACAACTTTGTGAAAAAAAATAAAAAAAAGTTTGTAATTTTCCCGCAACTTGTGGCAAAATATAAAATATTCCATGGACTCAACATGCCTCTCAGCAAATAGCTTGGGGTGTCTACTTTCTAAAATGGGGGTCATTTGTGGGGGTTTTGTGCCATCTTGGCATTTTATGGCCTTCAAAACTGTAATAGGTAGTGAGGCGTGAAATGAAAAATGTACGCCCTTAGAAAGCCTGAAGGCGGTGCTTGGTTTCGGGGCCCCGTACGCGGCTAGGCTCCCAAAAAATCCCACACATGTGGTATCCCCGTACTCAGGAGAAGCAGCAGAATTTATTTTGGGGTGTCATTTCACATATGCCCATGGCATGTGTGAGCAATATGTCATTTAGTGACAACTTTGTGAAAAAAAAAAAAAAGTTTGTAATTTTCCCGCAACTTGTGGCAAAATATAAAATATTCCATGGACTCAACATGCCTCTCAGCAAATAGCTTGGGGTGTCTACTTTCTAAAATGGGGTCATTTGTGGGGGTTTTGTGCCATCTTGGCATTTTATGGCCTTCAAAACTGTAATAGGTAGTGAGGCGTGAAATGAAAAATTTACGCCCTTAGAAAGCCTGAAGGCGGTGCTTGGTTTTCGGGGCCCCGTACGCGGCTAGGCTCCCAAAAAGTCCCACATATGTGGTATCCCCGTACTCAGGAGAAGCAGCAGAATTTATTTTGGGGTGTCATTTCACATATGCCCATAGCATGTGTGAGCAATATATCATTTAGTGACAACTTTGTGAAAAATTTATAAAGTTTGTAATTTTCCCGCAACTTGTGGCAAAATATAAAATATTCCATGGACTCAACATGCCTCTCAGCAAATAGCTTGGGGTGTCTACTTTCTAAAATGGGGTCATTTGTGGGGGTTTTGTGCCATCTTGGCATTTTATGGCCTTCAAAACTGTGATAGGTAGTGAGGAGTAAAATGACATATGTATGCCCTTAGAAATCCTGAAGGCGGTGCTTGGCTTTCGGGGCCCCGTACGCGGCTAGGCTTCCAAAAAGTCGACCACATGTGGTATCCCCGTACTCAGGAGAAGCAGCAGAATGTATTTTGGGGTACAATTCCACATATAACCATGGCATGTGTGAGCAATATATCATTTAGTGACAACTTTGTGTAAAAAAAAAAAAAAATTTTTTTTTTGTCATTATTCAATCGCTTGCGGCAAAAAAATAAAATATTCAATGGGCTCAACATGCCTCTTATCAATTTCCTTAGGGTGTCTACTTTCCAAAATGGGGTCATTTGGGGGGGTTTTGTACTGCCCTGACATTTTACCACCTCAAGAAATGAGATAGGCAGTCATAAACTAAAAGCTGCGTGAATTCCAGAAAATGTACCTTAGTTTGTAGATGTGACAACTTTTGCGCAAACCAATAAATATACAATTATTGACTTTTTTTTTACCAAAGACATGTGGCTGAATACATTTTGGCCTAAATGTATGACTAAAATTGAGTTTATTGGATTTTTCTAATAACAAAAAGTAGAAAATATCATTTTTTTTCAAAATTTGCTGTCTTTTTACGTTTATATCGCAAAAAATAAAAATCGCAGAGGCAATCAAATACCATCAAAAGAAAGCTCTATTTGTGGGAAGAAAAGGACGCAAATTTCGTTTGGGTACAACATTGCATGACCGCGCAATTACCAGTTAAAGCAGCGCAGTGCCAAAGTGTAAAAAGACCTCTGGTCATTTACCAGCAAAATGGTCCGGTCTGAAGGTGGTTAAGGAACTCAGGCAAGTAATTGCCAGATCATTGTTCCTAATTTTTTATGAACAGTCTACTAATTGGAATGGTACCAGCTGATTGGAGAAAAGCCAATGTAGCATCAACATTTAAAAAAGGCCCAAGATACATCCCTGGGAAATATAGACCAGTTAGCCTAACATCAATTGTATTCAAGCTCTTGGAGGGGATGATAAAGGACTATATACAAGATTTTAGTAAGGACAACACTATCATTAGCAGTAGGGAAGAGCCTGACGTTTGAGTCAAACGTAAGTTCGACTGCATGCTTTGGCCAATCAAAGGATGCTCTGCTATGAGAGCCATGATTGACCAAATGCAGGGTGTATTTGGCCAATCTTGGGTCAGGAGTCCACATCCCATACTATGTAAGGCTGCTTACATGGCAGCTGTACATAGTTTTATGAATGGGAGCAGTAAAATTACATTTGTAAAGGAAAAAATTAAATTTAAAACTGTAATGTATTGCTGGATGCTGGCAATATACATAAAAATCATTGGAAAAAAAATAGCCCAGTCCATTACCAGGCCCTTTGGCCACAATCCATCAAAATTAAATAAAAAAATAGTGTGGAAAAACTCTGCGTCGATGGGAGGTGTCCCGCGACTGAAGGCTTTTTGCAATGACAGCTGATATATAGCTGAGGGACACCCTGTGACATAAATGAATAACCCTGTCCCCCTCTGACGTTACGTGACATCACATGACGTCAGAAAGCATTTATATCACCGGATGGCCCTGTGCTCCCCCCATGTTGAGGGTTTGAATGCTCTGATAAGGGTCTGGTATGGATTTTGGGAGGACTCCCACACCATTTTTTTTCATTTTGGTGCAGAGTTCCCCTGTTATGCATACCAGACCTGGAGGTACTGGTATGGATTTTGGGGGGCACCCATGCAATTCTTTTTTTTTTTTTGGTGCAGGGTTCCCCTTAATATTCATACCAGACCCAAAGGGCCAGGTAATGGACTGGAGGGGGGGAACCAATGCAATTTTTTTCAATGATTTTTATCTATTTTGCCAGGATCTGACAATTCATTACAGCTGCAAGCAGTTTAAATTACATTTTTTTCCAGTAGAAATGTCATTTTGCTGTGGTACTGTTCTAAACACGGGAAAGATGCACTACTTTACAGGCATACTAAGGACTCTCCCAGGCACAATATTTAAAGGAATATTTAATTTTTATTGTTTCACTTTAAGTATTATTAAAATCACTGCTCTTGAAAAGCTGACATTTTTAAAACTTTTATTTGCATTGATACATGACCCCTGGGGCAGGACCCAGGTCCCCAAACACTTTTTTATGGCAATAACATAAGCTTTTAAAATTAGCACTTTTGATTTTTCATGTTTGTGTCCCATTGACTTTAACGGTGTTCGCACAAATGTTTTGCCTGTTTGAAAATTCTGGTGCAAACCGAACCGGGGGGGGGGGGGTGTTTGGCTCATCCCTAATTAGCAGTAATCAGCAAGGATTCAGGAAGAATTGCTGTTGCCAAACCAATCTATTAACCTTCTATGAGGTGAGCTGCCATCTAGATAAAGGAAGGCCCGTAGACATGGTGTATCTGAATTTTGCAAAAAAATTGGATGCAGTTTGCCATAAACGTTTATCGTACAAAGTAAGGTCCGTTGGCATGGACCATAGGGTGAGTACATGGATTGAGAGTAGTGATAAATGGGGAATACTCAGAATGGGGTGGAAAGTGGGGTCCCTGGGGTCCTGTCCTGGGACTAATCCTATTTAATTTATTCATAAACAGCCTGGTGGATGGGATAAACAGCTCAATCTCTGCATTTGCTGATGATGCTAAGCTAAGCAGGGCAATAACTTCACTAAAATTAGAAGAAAACGTTAAACTGTGTAAAGAGTTCTTTCCTGTAAGAGCGGTTAGGGTGTGGAATTCACTCTGCAGACAGTGGTTTCAGCGGGGAGCATCAATAGTTTCAAAAAACTATTAGATAAGCACCTGAACAACCACAACATACATGGATATGCAATGTAATACGGACATAAAATCACACACATAGGTTGGACTTGATAGACGTCTGTCTTTTTTCAACCTCTGCTACTATGTAACTATTCACTTAAAATCCTGCAGTAGGCCGCCGCCACTCACTCCGGGTGGACCAAAATGGCCGCCAGACCACAATAAGCAAGGAAGCCACATTACATCTTCTCTGCTTCCAGCTGAAAAGCATCCTGCAATGTACCTATAACCCCCCTCTCAGGAGAGCTCCCCTTCATGTCCAGACCTAGTGTCAGACGGAGCCTGAAACAGGAATTTTCTGCCGCCTTACAGCCCGGGAAAAACCAAGATGGCCGCCATGGCGTCTGCTGCCTCACAGCCTTCTCTCCCCCTCACAGAAACTACACCAGACCACAGGCAAGTAATAGCCCCTGCTCTGCTTCAATTTATCTCTGGGGACCACATCACAGGAGCACAAGCTCAGACTCCTTCCCCAGCCTCCACAGAGTCCCTGTTCAGTCATTCTTTGGGGGATCAGGCCCTCTCCCCGGCAGTGCCATCCTCCATGGTTGCCTCCGGCCCCCATGGCCCCTCCACCCACAACTCTCAGTTCTCGGTGGAAGACCTATTTCTTAAATGCTACTATTACAGGAGAAATCAAAGCAGACCTCCAGAATATTGGCTCCAAGATGGATTCCATAGAAGACAAGCTAGATCAGACAGCAGCAGTTTCCCACCAGAACTCTGACCTTATCCAATTGTTGCAAGATCAATTAGACACTGCCTTCTCACATATAGACGGCCTGCCGGAATCGATTCTTGATGTCACAACAGCCACACAGGACTTAATTAAGTCACTCATTCCAAAAATCCCACCGTCTTGCCTGGAGCTGGACAGAGTACACAGAGCCTTGCCCCCCCCCCCCCCCAGGAAGGATGGCTCTCCCAGGGACATCATTGCTAAACCACATTACTATGCTGTCAAAGAAACTGTCATGAAACAAGCCTGGGCTCTCCCCCAGATCACCTGCCAAGGTCACCCCATTTAAATCTGCGCAGAGCTCTCCCCCACCACCATTCAACGGAGAAGATCCCTGAAGCCGCTCTTGTCTGCCTTGGTCCAGAAGGACATTAAGTACAAATGGGCCTTTCCATTTGCGGTGAAATTCTCCCACAAGGGTCACCAACACTCTTTTTCCAATTTCATTTCAAGTGAGAAGCTACTCAACTTGAAAGTAATATCTCAGGAGATGGACACGGCAACCCCTTCCTCCCTGTCGGGATCCAACAAGCATCCTCTCCGACAAGCTCACCGAACCCTCTCTGAAGCAAGACCAAGTCTAGAAGATCTTCTCACAACAGACCTGCATGACTACGGGTTCCATTTGATACCTAAGACCGACTCTCAGACCAGTCTCTGCACTTATATCTTTTTTGTCCTAAGAGTCTGGTTCTCTCCCAACACATGGGAATGGGTGCACCAGTTGCTCCCTTCACTTGAGGGAGAAGACAGATCCCCATGCTGATTAATCAGTCCCCCTAGGGGGGCCTGCTCTCCCTCCCCCCAAATCCCCTGCTTCCACCCCGTGAACGGGGGGTTCTGGGTGGTAAAATGAATGGGGCTTGGTAAGCCCCCAGGGTGGTGTTATTAGCTACGCTTGTTACAACCTGTTTTTTCATTATTATTGACTGTTTTTTTCTGTTAGTAGCACAGCATTACAGGTTTCAGGGTGCTCTGGCACAGTGTGGTACACATGTTTCTCCTTCTATCCCTTTGACGTCTTCAGTTGTAAGGGGGATAGGATGTCTAACCATTGTGGTTGGTATTTTGACCTTCCTACAATGTCTCACAACATTCAATGAGATGACTACCGGTGACTTTTCTCTCCCTTGCGTCCTTGACACCCTTGGAGGGGGTAAACTCCTCTCTATCTGGACTCTATTTTCTTCTCTACTCTCTTTCTCTCTCTTTTTGGAGCACCACTCACTCTTAATTTCAATTACAGACCGATTCCACGGTGGGCCAAAGAAGAAGGACACTACCTGTTACCATGATGGAGGTAAGTGGCGATGGATCTTGCAGCTCTTCTCCTCCCAAACCCATGGCTGATTGCACACACAACGTATTACGGGTTGTTACCCATAACGTACAGGGCTTAAACTCCCACCTCAAGCATAAGAAAGTTTTTAACACTTACAAATCTTAAAAACTTGATATTGTCTTAATGCAGGAAACCCATTTCCCCACTAGATACTGCCCCAAGTTTCTCCATTCCCATTTCCCAAAATTTTACATGGTGAGTGCAGAAAATAAAACCAAAGGGGTGGCACCCGTGATAGCTAAAACATGAAACTTCAATTGGGTTTCGGATACTAAAGAAAGGGAAAGGGAAGCAGATATCAAAATACTGAGCACACAAAATTTAAGGCACTCCACAAATTAAACCCTTCCCCCTCCATGATCTCACAACTTGACAAAGCCAGGCTGGAGCTTGGCCTGGCTCTGACAGCTAAGGTGGAGAAACAAATCCGCTGGATCAAAAAAAAAAATTTACACACAAGGGGATAGGATGGGCTCCATGCTGGCGGCTAAATTAACACCCCGAATCAAATTAAACATAATGCCAAAAATAAGAATTCCAGGTCAAGGCACCACGGTTGATCCCTCCAAGATTTTGGACTTCTTTATGACAAACTTTACTCACTAAGCACTCCCTCCACTGACTCCACATTAAGCGCATTTCTAGATAGCCTTTACATTCCAAAACTCACAACGGAACACATGGATAGCCTAGAAGCCTGTCATGTACCTGGTGGTAGAGCCCAACTTGCAGGAGGAGACCTCTCTTGCGGCTCCGACTCAAGGGCCCTGGTAGTGTATACAGGTAACACAAGAGTCAAGAGGGGCACGAGTGTCTGGCAGGATCAACAGCTGGATCAGGGGATGGCTGGAATCGGAGGGAAAGAGGATCAGCAGGCAGGTGCAGGAAGCTGAAGCAGAGCGGCAGGCAGAGAGGCTGGACCAGGACACCAATGTAGGAACTCTGGCAGAGGCAGGACTTCAGGCAGGTGCTGGAACCACTACTGGAGATAGAGCAGCAGGCGGCACCGGAACAGGAGGCTGGAAGCAGAGCAGTCAGACAAGCCGGGTCGGAGGTCAGGCGGTCAGCGAAGGTACCAAGGATCAAGCAGGTGGATGGTTGGACGAGCCGGGTCGGTAAACGGGCAGGCAGCAAGGCAACGAAGGATCAAGCAGAGGGGAAGTCAGGCAGGCCGGGGTCAGATGCAGGCGGATAGCAGGAGCAGTAGGTAAACAAGCCGGGTCAACAGGTCACAGAAGGCAGGTTCTCAGAATCAGGGTACTCGCACGCTGTAGATCAGACAGCAAGAACTGGATGTGACCAACTGAGTTAAATAGCCTGCCTGGCGCCAACGAGCGCACACACGCGCGCACGACCGCGCATGCGCACCAGCGAACCCGCGCGCATGCACGCGCGCGCACGGACGCGCGGCGGAAGGTCCGGACTGACCACTGCTGGCAGGATCCTCGTGACATTGCCCCCCCTCAAGGGGAAGCCTCCGGATGCCCAACCGGGCCCATCTTTCAGGGTGCAATCTCCTGAAAGCTTGGATTAAAGTCTTTGCATGGATATTCTCCACAGGCTCCCAAGAATTCTCCTCCGGGCCATAGCCTTTCCATTTAATTAAAAATTGAGCTTGGTTATTCCTTTTCCTACAATCCAGGATAGCTTCAACTTCAAATTCTTCCTCCCTATTCACTATTACAGGGTCCGGAGGATTCACATTCCGGTCAGGAAAAGGATTGGGGACGAAGGGTTTCAACAGGGAGACGTGAAAAACAGGGTGGATTTTGAGTGAATCCGGGAGCTCCAGCTCATAAGCCACCTCGTTAATTCTCCTCTTTACAGGGAAAGGGCACAGGAATTTGGGACCCAATTTCCTGGAAGGACAAGACAATCTAAGGTTCGCAGAGGATAACCATACACGGTCACCTGGTTCGAGCAACAATTCACCCCGCTTCTTCCTGTCGAACGCTTCCTTATTCTGCTCCTGGGATCTTGCCATGGTCTTCTGTAATAATTGGTTGTTCGAGGAGAAAAAATGTATAGTTTCCAAGACTGCTGGCACAGAACATTTGGGAATGGAATTAGGAAGGAAAGCTGGATGAAAACCATAATTAGCAAAAAACTGACTTTGCTTGGTAGCAGAATGCATGGAATTGTTATAAGCAAATTCGGCCAATGGAAGCAGTGTGACACAGTCATCTTGAGAAAAGG
The DNA here is from genome assembly GCF_037356315.1 of Lithobates pipiens. NCBI lineage: Eukaryota > Metazoa > Chordata > Amphibia > Anura > Ranidae > Lithobates > Lithobates pipiens. Next base: position 181,858,203 of record NW_027507785.1, read on the forward strand.
ATGAAAAACAACGCAGGTATTGCTCGAGTGTCTGATTGGTCCTCTCGGTCTGACCATTTGTCTGAGGATGGTAAGCAGTGGAGAATGATAGCGTAATTCCCAGGACTTTACACAGCGCTTTCCAAAACCGCGAGGTAAATTGCACTCCGCGGTCAGAAACTATATTGGTCGGGATTCCATGAAGTCTAATTATTTCCCTGATAAACATCTGGGCAGTCTCGGAAGCAGAGGGGGTACCCTTCATCGGAATGAAATGGGCCATTTTAGAAAGCCGATCTACCACCACAAAGATGGCAGTATGCCCAGCTGCAGGGGGTAGGTCGACAATGAAGTCCATAGACAACATCTTCCAAGGCCTTTCTGGAATGGGCAGAGGTTTCAGTAACCCCCAGGCTCTGGACCTATGGGTTTTGCTCCGAGCACAGGTGGTGCAGGATTCCATGTAATTCCTACAGTCCTTAAGTACTTGGGGCCACCAGAAAGTACGCTGGACAAGATCAGCAGTCTTGTAGGCACCAAAGTGCCCTGCTAGTGCATGATCATGGCAAAGTTTGAGAATGGCCACCCGTAAGCATTCGGGTACAAAGATTTTGATGCCGTACCAAAACAGTCCATCCCTGACCTGTAACTCAGTTCCAACGGTGGGTGTTGACCCCATGGAAGCTTGTTTCAACCGCGAGAGCAGATCTTCCTGTAGCAGGAGAAAGTTCCCTGGGGCCAGGATAGTGTCAGGGGGCGAAGTTTCTTCGGATTTGTGAAACATCCTAGAGAGGGCATCGGGTTTCGTGTTCTTGGAGCCGGGCCGGTAAGTAACCTGGAATGAGAACCTGGAAAAGAACAAGGCCCACCTAGCTTGTTGCGGTCTCAGCCTCTTTGCAGACTTCAGGTATTCCAGGTTCTTGTGATCTGTGTAGATCAGGATAGGATGAGCAGCTCCTTCTAACAGGTATCGCCATTCTTCCAGGGCAGATTTTATGGCCAGTAATTCCCGATCACCTACGTCATAATTTCTCTCCGCGGGGGACAGCTTTCGGGAAAAGAAGGCAACTGGAAAAAGTGAAGCTTTGGTACCTTGTCATTGGGAGAGGACAGCTCCAACAGCGATTTCAGAGGCGTCTACTTCCAGGACAAATGGTAGAGAAGAATCGGGATGTTTTAAGACATCCGCGGAGGTAAACAGTCTCTTGAGGGACTCGAAAGCGACTTGAGCTTCCGGGGACCAATGAAAATGCACTCCTTGCTTGGCTAGTTGCGTGATTGGGCAGATGATAGCGGAGAACCCCTTGATAAATTTCCTGTAAAAATTGGCGAAGCCAACAAAAGGTTGGACCCCTTTCTTGTCAGTGGGAGCTGGCCAGTCAAGAATTGCAGAAATCTTTTGTGGATCCATCCTTATTCCTTCTACAGAAATAACTAGGCCCAGAAATGAGATACTTTCTTGTTCAAAAGCACATTTTTCAGCCTTGGCGTACAGCCCGTGTTACCGGAGACGGTCCAGGACACATTTAACATGTTTGCGATGAGAGTCCAGAGAAGGGGAAAAAATGAGGATATCGTCAAGGTAGACAATGACAAACAAGTCTAAATAGTCCCGGAAGACATCATTAATTAAATACTGGAAGGTAGCGGGAGCATTGCACAATCCGAAGGGCATCACCAGATATTCGAAATGCCCAAAGTGGGTACGAAAAGCTGTCTTCCACTCATCCCCACTTCTGATACGAACCAGATTGTAGGCCTCTCTGAGATCCAGCTTAGTGAAGGTAGAGGCAGTTCCCAGTCTCTGAAATAATTCTGGTACCAGAGGAAGCAGGTATCGATTCTTTACTGTTATCTTATTTAACTCTCTGTAGTCAACGCAGGGCCGGAGGGTATGGTCTTTCTTTTCCACAAAGAAGATGCCTGCACCCTCTGGGGAAGTGGAGGGTCGAACAAAGCCTTTCTTCAGGTTTTCGTCTATGTACATTTTCAGAGTCTCCTGTTCCAGTTCGGTCAGTGGAAAGATCCTGCCAAAGGGAATTTTAGCCCCGGGGAGGAGTTCAATGGGGCAGTCATATGCCCGATGGGGCGGCAGAGTTTCCGCCCCCTTCTTACTGAAGACATCTAGGTAGTCATGATATACTTCAGGAACTGCTTGGCGAAGCTCAGAATCAGAGTCCAGACATAGTAAGGCAGAGGATTCGCCAGGATTCTTCAGGAGACAGTACTGCTGGCAATAAGGAGAGAAAATGTGATCTCCCCGGTCACCCAGTTTATAGCAGGGTTATGGGCCTGCAACCATGGCATGCCAAGGATGATTGGAAACAAAGGAGATGGGATAATGTCCAAGCGAAGCAGTTCCTGATGCAGATTAGAGACAGAAACTGAAAGGGGGGTAGTCTCTTGCGTAACGGTCCAGATTTTATTGTTGAGCCATCGGCCAGGTGGATAGAGAGTCCTTGAGCCTTGTACAGCAAAGAGATTTGGTGTTTACTGGCAAAAGAAGAGTCCATGAAACAGCTACAAGCCCCCGAGTCAATAATAGAGGGGACCTGCAAAGTCCTTCCTGGGAGCTGCAACGAGACAGAAAAGGCGAGGTGAGAAGAGGTCTTAAGCCAAGCAGTAGTAAAGCCAGACGAGACAGACATGCACTTACGGAGCTTGGCAGGACAGTTCCTGACATAGTGCCCAGGTTCCCCGCAGTAAAGGTACAAGTTGTTGACCCGACGACGTTGGCGTTCCTCCATCGTGAGAGCAGGGCGAAGGACTCCGAGCTGCATAGGTTCGAAAGTATCAGGTGCTGGAACAGGACTAGGAGTGGGGGCCGGATGAGAGTAGTTAGGTACCCGAGGCAGCATCCAGGAAGGACGAGTAGTAGCCCCGCCACCTCTTTCAGCTCTTCGCATCCTCAGCCGTCGGTCAATTTGAATGGCCAGATTAATCAGGGCATCCAGAGTTTGTGGGACTCCCACACGAGCCAGTTCATCTTTCAGTGGGTCTGAGAGCCCCATACGAAACTGGTAACGAAGGGCCGCATCATTCCAGTCCGTATCTGTACTCCAACGGCGGAACTCAGCGACATAGTCCTCTATGGCCCTACGCCCCTGTTGAAGGGTATGCAGGGCGGCTTCGGCCGTGGCAGAGAGTTGAGGGTCCTCGTAGAGCTGGGCCATCGTATCAAAGAAGGTGGTCAGGTTGGTTATGACCTCTGCTTTCTGTTCCAGCAAAAGATGGGCCCAAGCTTGAGGATCTCCCAGGAGCAAGGACACCACGAATCCCACCTTGGTGGCCTCAAGTGAGAAGGTGCGAGGCTGTAGGGCAAAGTACAGTTCACAAGAGTTCAGGAATGCTCTGAATTTACTTCGCTCTCCAGAAAACTTTTCAGGCGTGGGAACCCTGGGTTCGGGAGGCAACATTACCACTGTTGGAGAAGAGGTGCTGGAGACGGAAGCGGACGGAAGAGGCCCTGAGCGGTTGTGGGTGAAGTGAGAGCTTGGACCTTTTCCTCCAAACGAGTGTATCCCTCCTGGAGACTCTTAACAGCCTGGGTGAGGCCAGCCAGATGTAAACAAAGTTCGTCCATGGGAGAGGCTCCCTGCGCGGGCTCGGACATGGCTGTCTGATACTGTCACGTACCTGGTGGTAGAGCCCGACTTGCAGGAGGAGACCTCTCTTGCGGCTCCGACTCAAGGGCCCTGGTAGTGTATACAGGTAACACAAGAGTCAAGAGGGGCACGAGTGTCTGGCAGGATCAACAGCTGGATCAGGGGATGGCTGGAATCGGAGGGAAAGAGGATCAGCAGGCAGGTGCAGGAAGCTGAAGCAGAGCGGCAGGCAGAGAGGCTGGACCAGGACACCAATGCAGGAACTCTGGCAGAGGCAGGACTTCAGGCAGGTGCTGGAACCACTACTGGAGATAGAGCAGCAGACGGCACCGGAACAGGAGGCTGGAAGCAGAGCAGTCAGACAAGCCAGGTCGGAGGTCAGGCGGTCAGCGAAGGTACCAAGGATCAAGCAGGTGGTTGGTCGGATGAGCCGGGTCGGTAAACGGGCAGGCAGCAAGGCACCGAAGGATCAAGCAGAGGGGAAGTCAGGCAGGCCGGGGTCAGATGCAGGCGGATAGCAGGAGCAGTAGGTAAACAAGCCGGGTCAACAGGTCACAGAAGGCAGGTTCTCAGAATCAGGGTACTCGCACGCTGTAGATCAGACAGCAAGAACTGGATGTGACCAACTGAGTTAAATAGCCCGCCTGGCGCCAACGTGCGCACGCACGGGCGCACGACCGCGCGCACCCACGCACGGACGAGCACGCACGCGCGCACCCGCGGCGGAAGGGCCGGACTGACCACTGCTGGCAGGATCCTCGTGACAAAGCCCCTTTCACAGATGGGGAAGTGCTAGGAGTGATAAAAACCCTGAAAACTGGCTCCGAATCCCTACTACAAAGCATTTTTCACCACCTTAGCCCCATATCTGACCAAATTCTTTAATGTAACAACGAAGGCAAACCCACTTCATCCTCAGCTTAATGCGGCGTACATTGCAGTTATCCCAAAGCCGGAAAAAAAACAGAAGAAGTAGGAAATTACTGCCCCATTTCACTGATTAACTGCCACATCAAGATTCTGACCAAAATTCTCTTCATCAACACATACATCCACAAGGATCAAGTTTCATCCTGGGCAGGCAAGGCCCGGGTCAAATAAGGAGCACAATAGATGTAATGTCTATTCTCCTAACTAACTGGGATGGGGGCCCCAAACTGTCAGGAATACTCTTATCATTGGACCTACAAAAGGCCTTCGACTCAGTCTCCTGGCCCTATATTTTTGCCATATTAAAACGGTGGGGCTTTGGCCAACAATTTATGGGCCCGATACAGGCACTTTATTCCAACCCCTCAGCACGGGTAAGGCACCAAGGCTTCTACTTTAAGCCCATAACAATAACAAAGGGGACCAGACAGGGATGTCTGCTCTCGCCACTGATCTTTGTGTAGCACTGACCCCCAAAGGAGCTGCTGGTTTTAATTGGGCCTGCACTCTACCTAGAATCCCCACTGTCTTGGCTCAATCCCCTTGGCACAGCTGTGGTGCAACGTAACACAGTACAATATACAACAATGCAAAGTACCTGTATTGTACCCTGAGGATCCACTGGCTCCACCTGGTGGGGAAAAACAATACACCACACAACTGGATACTTAACCAGAAATATTGTTTACTGTAAATATTTCAACAGGTGGTTACAGTAATTGTGCTGTCATCCCAACATAGGACGACAGCACAATATATTTCAATAAAACAGAATATAACTGTTAGGACCTGGGCTTGAACCTGGGACCTCTGGTGGGTCTGGCAGTGACTCTGCTTGCTGAGCCACCTGGAATGCTGGACAGCTCCTTGGACAGCTTCTTGGACAGCTTCTTGGACAGCTTCTTGGACAATTCCTTTAGTGATCTTGTCTTGAATCTTGTTTGCCTTGAACCTTGAACCCTTTGCTCCTCCCATGAACTTCCTGATATAAGCCATGTCTCTGCACTTCCTCCTTGCCAGAATATTGTGCCTTTACCAGCCAATATCTTGCTTCTATCTCTCCTGCTGCCGACCGTATCCTCGCTACCTTTCGTTACCGACATTTGGCTTGCTCCTGGACTACGCTTCTGCTGAATCCCAACCTGCAACTATTGGTTACCGACTTTTGGCTTGTTTCTCAACTACGCTTCTGCTTGATCTCTACCTGCTATATCTGCTACCAGACCCCCGGCTTGCTCACCTCCTGGTGGGGCTATCCTGAGGACCGCGACCTGGCACTAACACGCAGCCAAGCCCATCTCCACCTTTGGGAGCTCTGGTGAATACCGGTTAGTGCTTAGACCCCGCACCTTAGGTGAACCCGTGCCATCAGCCAGGGTGACCTGTATGAATATCTGCTCTGCTGCTATAGCTATTGGTCTCTGAGCCTGACTCCAGATCGTGACAATAACATATATATGTAAATCTATTTATATGAACCTGGGAGCTCCCTTTGCTTTAAAGCTATACATGAGGCCTCACTTAAAGTGCTTCCATCCAGGGGGTTTTCTTTTCTTCGCTAGCTCAAGTCACTCCTTTGTATTTGTAATCCCAAGTAATGTGGAAGATTAAGCTGAAATGCTCCTGATGTAATTCCAGTAACTTATTTACATGCGCTGAGGTGCCAAAGTAAATAGGCCCCAAGCCTGCTTAGTGTCAGTGGCTCTGCTACGCCTCCGTGGAACTGCAGATTCCCGTGAGGCCTGTATGCGAGTCTAACTGCGTGCAAAGATTAACAAACGGTGGGTCGTAACCTGCTCATCAACTGGATTAGAGTTCCGTGTGATCACTTTGGTCCAGTGACTGTCGCTTGTCTTTCCGTCAGCTGGGCCAGATGCATGTATCGCCCTGCCGAATCTATCCGGTTCTCTGATTCTCCGCTGAATTTCTTTGGACCTTCTCAATCCGGCTACCATCTCTCAGGGTCTGTCAGGTCACCACATGAGAACAAACAGGCTGGTGCTCTGCGATGGCTGTTGGCCGCTGCCTCTCGTGACACCTCTCCACAGATCCGCACAGGCAGGTAACGTGGTCCCAAGAGACCTAAAATGGCCACTGCTGTCCCTTATATCCCCTACGCAGCATGCACAGCATAAGAGAGTGTTCATGGGTAGGTCACACACGGACTCCTGGGTAACGAGGTCAACCTTCAGAATCCAAAACAAACAGTCCCTTCCTGTACAAGTTTTTAGGTTGTTTTTTAGGTTGTTTTAGGTTGTAATACCAGAGTATTAAGGGCGTTTCCTGCGGTTCCTTAATTCATAAGTGTGGCCTCTTTGTGGACGATGTCATGCTCTTCCTCACCTCTCCCATAACTACTCTCCCCAACCTATGTTAAACATTGGCTACCTTCACAAAGGTGTCGGGCCTTCATGTGAATTATTCCAAATCTCAGGCTGTAAATGTCTCCCTTGAAACTAACACAGTGAATCTTCTGAAAAAGTTCTTCCAATTTAAGTGGAGTGACTCTTCCATCAGATATTTAGGAATTAACCTAACAGCTAAAATTGAAAACCTGTATAGTCACAATTACCCACCCATGTTCCCCAAACTAGAAACAGATTTACACACTTGGGCTCAACATAACATTTCCTGGTTGGTAAGGATAAATTCAATTAAAATTACGCTACTCCCCAGATTATTGTATCTCTTTCGCTCTCTTCCCATCCCCATTCGGAAGGACCATATCAAAACTTTCCAAAGATTCTGAAGTTTACCTGGGGCAAGGCAGGTTACAGATTCTCCCAAGGAACCCTATACGCACACAGGAGAAAAGGAGGCTTGAGACTCCCCCATCTTTACAAATATTATCAAGCGGCTAGGATAGCCCAACTGTCAATAGTCTACTCTAGATTCGAGAAGCCTGACTGGGTCCAAATAAAAAAACAAGCAGTCCCTAACTTCAACCTGGATTTCTAGTTTTGGACCCCTCCAAAAAATAGACCCTGTTCCTTGCCCCTACCCTGTCTCACTCCTTCACCCTCTGGGACTCCTTACGTTCTTCAGCTTCACTAGTATCAGCGTGTAAACCCCTGACTCACATATTCAATAATCCAACTTTCCCCCCGGGCAGAAACGTCTTAGCCTTTAAATGGTTAATAGATAAAGGCCTCTTCATGATAGGAAACTTCTTCACGGGTTGCAGGCCCATTCACTCTAAAACACTGCACAAAAAAGCTCGACCTCCCCAACTCTGAACTATTTTGGTTTCACCAAATATACCATTTCTTGCACTCCCTATGTAAAGACAACCCCCTTCCTCCTACATTCATGGTATATGAAATGTGGTGTGGTCAAGCCATGGACCAGAGGGGGGATCTCGATAATCTATTTGTCACTTGTCTCTTCCACCTCTAAAACGTCTTTCATGGAAGCCTGGGAATCTGACTTTAAATTCCATTGGAACATGGAGAAATGGCATTCAGTATGCTCTAAATCTTTCAAGGGCATCCTTAATACCATTTTAATGGAAGCCAGCTTAAAAGTGATAACCAGATGGTACTATACGCCTTCCAGACTGGCCTCAATGTTCCCTACTGCCAGCCCTCTATGCTTCAGGGGTTGAAAACTTACAGGCACAAAGTCACATATCTGGTGGGAGTGCCCAAAGATTTGTACTTTCTGGAAAAAAATCTTTAACATAGTTGATAAGTTAGTGGGCTCCCGAATTCCCAGGACTCCCATGCTGGCCCTCCTAAATGAATGGGTCCCACAAATCTCTAAACCCTCTGGTAAATTAGCACAGTTCATGCTCTTAGGAGCTAAACTCATGATTTCCAGGGCCTGGAAAAAGCCTGGTGTTTCCCTTTCAATGGCATAATAGGACAATATTGTGGGTAATGTCTCAGGAGAAGCTCACCAGCCTGTTACAAGACACATCTAACAAATTTGAACCTACTTGGGAGCTGTGGGCTCAACTGAGAGGGATTCCTTTTGGTCCCTCCACATTCTCCACATAAAACCATATCTGACCGAGTAGTGGTGATCCTATACTCTTTTCTCTCCACTCCCATGCTTTCTTCTTCTCTCTCTTTCTAGCCTTTCTTCTTCCCTTTCTTTCTCCTCATGTTAGTCCGCCTTGGACTTGGTTCCATCACATATGTCTCAATTTTTAAGTTGATCTAGAGCTGTACTTGACCAGCTCAGGCACTAACGGCCAGATCAAAGGTTGACAACTCTACAGCTCTACAGCAAGAAAAGCTCCCTGAGGCGATTCAGTTCATATAGGTAGCTTTATACAAGTCATTCATTCATTTATTCTTTCAGCTCTTAGCTCAGTTCCTGGTGCCCGGAAATAATTTCAACTCTCATATTTAGAGGGAATGCTCATTGTCTGTTAAGACTGGGACCGGCCCCCTCCAGCACAGTATGATCCCCAGAGGGGTGTTGGAGGGTGCGGGTACCGATACTAAACAGATCGGTTTCTCACTTATGTTTCCCGACAATTAGCCGGTAGCCTAGTATGGGCTGGGATTGACGTCCCTGGCATTTGTCAACTCTTCTCCTATATTGGTCTAGTACATGTTTCACCTTAATTGTTACTTTATTATTGTATTTATTATTATTATTGTATTGTATTATTATCTATGTTTGAGATATTATTTCTATGTATCCACATGTATTGCCTCTTATTCTAAATAAAATTAGGCATTCAAAATAAACCCAACTTCATTTCATGAAGTGACCAATTTCTACTCTTTTAGAAAACCAAACCCCTGAGTTTAATACCTTCATCATGATTATTTACCTACAGTATGCTTCATTCTTGGTCTATCTGGCTGTTCCACTTTGAAGCAACTAAACCTCTTGCTGCTGTTAAACTCAAGAGTTTTTATTTTTATTTTTTTATTTTTTTTTAAGGCATTTCGATTTTTAGATAATTTTTTTTCTGAGGAAGCATAAAGATGTGGGTGACTAGACCAAGTGCTTGATCTTATTTGCTAATATGGATTAACACAGCTCTCAAAATTTCCACTCGCCTGCTCATACTTTGCCAGTGGAAATATGAGGAGTATGGACAGGGCTGTGCTGTCCTGTGAATGTATAGCCAGTGCCCCACTCCCCCCCCCCCCCCCACGCCATGCACAGACTTGCAGCATGGGCATTTCAGTCAGCCACCTGAGACTGCCCCTCTCCACCTCCCTTCTGCCACATAAGCCTTCCCCACCTCACAGGCTCGCAGTACGGACATTTCAATAGGAACAGTCAGCTGCCTGGGACCACCCCTCTCCAACTCCTTCCTGCTGCACATATAAGGAGTGGGAGGGGGCATGTCTTAAGCCAGTCCTAAGTGGGCAGGCTCAAACCCTTTCAGTCCACCCTCAGTGTGCACTCATGCCTGACCCCGTGGCTTCAAGAGAATGATAACTATGACACTGTAGATGAAGGATGAACAAACTCTGGACAGCCGCACTCCGGATCAGATGAAAAGTAAAAAGTGCCTTTTATTTCTTCAAACTAAAAGAACCTCTCATCACACAGATAACAGCAAAAAAGGGAAAAAAGAAAAACAAAATTTCTGATGCGTTTCATGCTAAACCTAGCGCTTATTCATAGCTAATTTTTTGTTCTAAATGAAAGGCAAATATAAACCATACAAAGGGTCAACATGTGATCATAAAATTAAAAGTGAAGACCAGTGACAGCTGGTCATCCATCATCGTGAAATCTCTGCACATGTGACTCCCGCAATCAATCACTAGGTGGTTGAAAGTGAAAGGAAAAGGAAAAGAAAAAGAAAAGAAAGAAAAAAAGGAAAAGAAAAAAATATATATAATAAGTGCCCCCTCAGTAAGAATCAAATATGTTGAATATGTGAAAATGTATGATTGAGTGATAAAAGGAGTGTATGAAATAAAATGAAATGGAGAACGAGCAATCTTTGGTGAACTGACCTGGAGCGGTGGTTTCCTATTTTTCTTGTCGATTTTCTGGATTTCATTAGCTATGACACTGCACAGTGAATGGAAGCAGTACATTTGCTTAAGGGGTTTGGAGTAATTGAATGGGGGATTGAACAAGATGTGTGGTGGGAGGAGGGGGGTTGAGAGCATAGATGTGCTGGATTGGGGAGGGTGGGTTTCATTGGAGGCATAAGTATAATGGATTGGGGGGTAGAATTGGAGGCATAGGTCTGAATCATACTTATGCCTCCAATTCCATCCCCCCTCAATCTATCGTAACAATGCCTCCAATTCCACTGCATTGCATTGGGACTGCATTGATGGGCACTGGTGAGTCTCCATTGATGGGCACTGATGAGGCTGCATTGATGGGCACTGTTGAGGCTGCATTAATGGGCACTGATGAGGCTGCATTGATGGGCACTGGTGAGGCTGCAATGATGGGCACTGATGAGGCTGCACTAATGGGCACTGGTGAGGCTGCATTGATGGGCACTGATGAGGCTGCATTGATGGACACTGGTAAGTCTACATTGATGGGCACTGGTGAGACTGCATTGATAGGCACTGGTGAGACTGGATTGATAGGCACTGGTGAGGCTGGGTTTATGTGCACTGGTGAGGCTGCACTGATGTGCACTGGGAGGCTGCATTGATGGGAACTAGAGAGGCTGCAATGATGATGAGCACTGATATGGCTGCACTGATATGGATGCACTGATGGGCACTGATAAAGTTGTTGATGTTTATTTTTGTAACTTATTTCTGCATAAAAAATGTACCAGTGTCATTTCATAAGATACTTTATGAGGGCGTGTTTAGGGGTGAAATTAGGGGCGAGGCAAGGTAGGGGTTTGGTGGGGCAACTGGTGGCGAGTAACTCTTAAGGCCTGGCTAGTAGCTCGGGATTTTTAATTTTGAGCCCTGAATTAACAGTGAGTGCCAAAACTGCTTTATGTGCAGACTTTTTCAGCATATTTGAGGGCTACAAGTTTTTTTATTTCAGTACAAGCAGAAATCTGGGATGCTAATGAAGTTTGCATTGATTGCATTGATGGTTTTCTTTAATGTTAACTTTTTAAAACTGGAAGTGGCAAATAAACAGTAATGCCGCGTACACACAAACTGACTTTCCAGCAGACTAGGTCCGACAGTCTTCCCAACGGACTTTCAGCGGAGTTCCGACAGAACAAACGGTCTTGGCCACACACGAACAGTTTAAGTCCGTTCGTAAGTCCATTCGTTTTGAGCGTGATGACGTAAACGGGATTAAACAAGGAAGTTCAATAGCCAGTAGCCAATAGTTCCCCTTGCGTCATATTTGGTCCGTTGGACCAGCACACAGACGAACGGTTTTCCCGATTTTAGTCTGTTGGAATTGAGTCCATCGGATAGATTTGAGACATGTTCTATTTATAGGTCCGTTGGATTTTTTTTTTTTTTAAACCGATCGGCCTAGCCCACGCACAATCGGATTGTCCGAGGGACTAATCCCTCCGGACCTAATCTGCTGGATAGTCTGGTCGTGTGTACGCGGCATCACAATAACATATGCAGTGGATATACATATGTTCATTTGTATGGGGGTTGAAACAACAGAGATTTTATTTGATTTATCAAATATTGCAAATCATTATTGATAATAATATATGCAGTATGTGTGTGCACATTTGTTGATATGAAGTGGCACTTTTTGTTTGAGCAGCACTGCACTGCTTTTTATTTTTTATCCTATTATTTAATCAGGTCCTGGGAGCTTTCTTCCCCAACTATCAGGGCACAAAAGCAGGCCACAAAGGACCTTACAGCTGGAAAACTGTTTGTACTTTTGAAACTTAGAATGTTCTCTTTGAGGTTCACAGTACCTATACAGAAGGTTATCTCTCTTGAAGATCTCCATGATTTATGGTGACCCATTTTAAGAAAAGATTTAACTTTGTACGATCAATTCTGTGCCAGGTTCAAATCTTTTAGAATGCAACCTACTGGTCTTCTCATGTCTCTTTTCATTCTCAAGCACCTATGGACCCACCTTTCAATAGATTTTATTGTAGACCTTCCTCATTCACTTGCCTGCATGACTGTAAAGGTCATAGTAGACAATTGCTATAAAATGGTACACTTTGTAGCATTACCTAAGTTACTCTCTGATAACCAACTTGTGAACTTGTGTGTACAACATACATTCAGATTGCATGGAATCCCATTAGACATTGTTTCTGCTCTTAATTAATTTCCAAGTATTGATGAGCCTTATGCTCTCTTCTATGGGTTTTTAGTTTCTCTTTCTGCTGCCTATCACCATCAGTTTAATAGCCAGATAGCCAGATTGCAGAGACTAATCAGTCCCTAGAACCCCTCTGGTGCTTGATTTCAGATAACTGTCTAGATCAGGCATCCCATTTGCCATGGCAGAATATGCCCATAATAATCGTTTGCATTCTTTATATAAGATATAAGATATTAACTTTCTTTTGTGCATACATGTACCATCTGAAGTTATGCTTCTTCTTCAAACTGTCTTCAGAGTCCCCTGTGCCACCACAGTAGCACAACAATTTTGAATTTGAAAATCTGAAAGACTGTCCATGACAATCTGATGTTCACAGCATCCTCCCAAAAGCTTTATGCTGATATTCATCATCGCTCCTCTCCAGTGTTCAACTGCTGCCTGCCTTAACTTTTGCTATATTCACGGGTCACAAATCTTGACTTGACTTGACTTTTCCAATGTGGCACCCATTTATTTTCTCTCATTATTTTATGGTCTGTCTTACTCTCTTCAACCTCAAGTCCACTAATAACATTCTACAGCCAGACTACATGTAGGCCTGCTTGCCTTTAAGGAAGGGGGCTGCTAAAGGGGAAGTTAAACTCCTACGCTTTAATCTGACAGGAGTGTCTGTGACTGGCTTTAGTATTTTCGTACAAATTAGCTTTGTACATGCGTTATCACATTCTGCACATTAGTCCCAAGCTAAGCAATTTGGGAGGTGGGTGACTGGAGGAAAGACTTGGTGATCTAGCTGGTGATTAATTAGTTCCATGTAACTTTCTACTTTATTTTGACGTTCCTTATGTGTATATTCATAATTCTGATTATGTGACTGCTACAGAAAACAAGCTTTTTACATTTATGTATTCATGTATTTCTTTTTCATTTTTGTGGTCAGAAAAGTTAGACATTTTTTTTTTCCTGGGGATGTTATTAGAGTCCCATGAAAATAGCAATTAGATTTTCAGTAAGGTGGTCATGAAAGATTAACATTCTGATGAAAACAACATCTAATTTATCTTTGCTATATAAAATAATCTTTAGACAACTGACATTCTCTCCGGTATGTAAAAGATTAACTGTAGTGAAACATTCTCTCTGCCAAGCAGAAACTAATTATTCTTTATGAATGAAGCAGAAAGTAACTATACTGATAAGCTTTGCTCATTATCATCTCTTATTGTAAGGGAGACTATAAAGAGTAATAATTTGTCATTTGATGGATATTAATACATTTATGGCTGAAAAATGTGAAAATGTGTGATGTTCTTCATTACTAAATTTCAAAATAACAAAATGTGTTAGCTCATTCTTCAACTAGGGGGATACAATGGATACTGTTTTCCTTGTGTTGTATGGAAAGCGGTTTATAACGTTCTTTTTTACAACACGCAGGTGGGAAACTACAATATCTTTCATGACTGTACAAATTTAAAACCCTGCGTAACAGTTCATTTTTTTTTAACATTAGGGTGATGAAAGAGGCTCTGTGCCATATTTAATATACATTTACAGGGTTAGTTCACCTTTACTGACCTTTGCCAAAAACATCATGGGGATGCTTTTAGCAAAAGTCAATCAAGATGAACTAACCTTTTAAAGTGAACCTGTAACTTAGTAATAAACACAAAGTTGTAGAATTAACCACTTCAGCCCCGGACCATTTTGCTGGCCAAAGACCAGACCACTTTTTGCGACGCGGCACTGCATCACTTTAACTGACAATTTTGCGGTCATGTGACATGGCTCCCAAACAAAATTGACGTCCTTTTTTTCTCACAAATAGAGCCTTCTTTTGGTGGTATTTGATCACCCCTGTGGTTTTTATTTTTTGCGCTATAAACAAAAATAGAGCGACAATTTTGAAAAAAACGCATTATTTTTTACTTTTTGTTATAATAAATATCCCCCAAAAATATATAAAAAAACATTTTTTTCCCTCAGTTTAGGCTGATGCGTATTCTTCTACATATTTTTGGTTAAAAAAATCACAATAAGCGATTATTGATTGGTTTGCGCAAAAGTTATAGCGTTTACAAAATAGGGGATAGTTTTATGGCATTTTTATTAATATTTTTTTTTTTACTAGTAATGGCGGCGATCAGCGATTTTATTGTGACTGTGACATTATGGTGGACACATCGGACATTTTTGACACATTTTTGGGAACATTGTTATTTATACAGCAATCACTGCTATACAAATGCAGTGATTCCTGTGTAAATGACACTGGCAGTGAAGGGGTTAACCAGTGGGTGGCAGTGTAGGGGTTAAGTGTTCCTAGGGGTGTGTTACTAACTGTTGGGGGCTGGGCTTTCTTTTAGTGAACACTGATCTCTGTTCCAATCACATGAAGCAGAGATCAGTGTCACTTGTTGCTAGGCAGAACGGGGAGATGTTTACAATGGCATCTCCCAGTTCAGCCGCCCCGTGAGATGACAGCAGGTATGCCCACGGTGATCGAGTCCACGGGACCCGCGACCGGACTCACGAGGGTCCCATCCAGCACGATGGCAGGGCGGCATTTAAGATTGGACGCACCTGTACGCCAATATGCCTGCCCGTGCCATTCTGCTGACGTATATCGGCGTGTGCTGGTCGGGAAGTGGTTAAATAGTAATTAAAGAGTAGAAAAAACAGACAACAAAGATAATAATAAATATAATAATAATGAATAAATAATAAATGTAATAACTTTAAAAGAATTTGGACCCAAAATACTATGCCCTCCCGGGTGAAACACTGGTGAAACTAAAGTTAAAAAAAGTGCTTTTGGTAATGGGGCTTTGAGGTGTGGCACAGCAACAATGACCAAAGCTGCCCACACATCAATAGAATTTTGTTAAAAAAAATTAATTTCTGAAACATTCAGTTGATGTTCTGATAGTTGGTAGGGTCAAATAGATGTTTGTTTTTGACCATAGGGGTGAAAAATTTCCAATGTGCCCAGATGGAAATTTTTTCTCTAAAGAACAAAATTTGAACTGTGAATGTGGTTGTTATTTAGGATAAATCAAGTTTATTGTAATGAACGTTCTTGGCAAAAAAGGATCCTGTTTAATTTGCCTGGATTCTATTCAACTAGCAGGTCCAAATTAAAGTTTAAGTGTTTGAATTAAATTGGTTGATGGCAAGAGTAAATGCTCTGATAAAACATTTTTTACAATTTGCATATGAACGTTCAAAAGAAATTCTGCAGGTTAATGGCTGGAACTAGTGATGGTGGCACTGCGGGTAGGAATATACGTGATAGAATCTGTCTCTCTTTTTTTTTTAAGATAGCAGTCATATTAGTAGGTGGACTGGCAATTACAGCAACGGTAGTTTATCTATACTGTGGAATCAGGAATGAGCAGCACAATGTCTCAGCACTTTAGTGTTCATAGTACACAGTTTATTACAGACAATGGCACCCACAGGCCATTATAGGGCAGAAGTGTACTTGTATTGCACACTAGGATTTTTCTGGCCACTGATCTAGTCTGCATATTCAACATTCCATGAAGTAATTTCTTTCAAGAGGCTGTAGTGCATTTAACATGTGACCATGCACAAAGTTCCAGCATATTCATGTCATTATTATTTTGATTAACATCTTAAGCTTATGGGACAATTTGCTGTTCTTTAGAGAGACAATGAAGTTGATTTACTAACACAAATAGGCTGTTCACTCTGAAGAGAGAAGCTGTATTGTGCAAGGGAATATTTCTAAGCCCTTGTACACATGGTCGGATATTCTAATGGACAATGTCCGATAGGACCGCGTTGTCGGATAATCCGACAGTGTGTGGGCTCCATCGGACTGTTTCTGTCGGAATATCTGACGGACCAAGTTTGAGAGCTGGGCTATAAAATTTTCCGTCAACATGATCCGATCAAGTCAGTTCCGATCGTATGTAGCCTAGTCCGACGGACAAGGTGCCACGCATGCTCACAATAAAATTCTGAGACGGAAGCGCTCGCTCAGGTAAAACTACCGCTCGTAATCGATATAGCACATTCGTCACACTGCAATGTTAAAAATTCTTTCATGCAGCACATTCTCTTTTTCTTTACAATGCTACAAGAATGAAGTTGTTTTGCTGCTCCTATTCACACACACTTCTCCCAAACTTATTTCTTTATTCTTTTTACTCATTTCAGCAATACAATATTTTAATTTGTCACATCTCCCCAATCTTTTTTTTTTTTTTTTTTATAATTTTGTCAACATCTCCAACATCTCCTTTTTTGACAGTTTGCTCATCTTTGCATTTTTTTGGTGTGTTTTGTGTGTCAACTTACCACAACACCATTATTATCTTTTTAATTTATTGTTTTTTTTTTTTTTATCTAGAGGAGGTTGTTTGGTGTTGGTGCCCCTTGTTATTCATTTGACTGTATTTTTGAAATGTACGTGCCTACTCACAAATAAACTGTCCTTTTTGAAGTAAAACACATACACACGTATTTCTTCAACAAAATAAACCTTTATGTAGATGTCAGTAACAAATAAAGAGGGAGGCAGCGCTGGAGAAACTGGGGAGATTAGCGAAGCCTTTGGCCCCCAGAGCACACTTTAACTATTTTTTTTTTATTTCAATATATTTTTATTGAGTTTTTCAGAGAAAATACAAAGAATGCTTTAAGTATGTTATAACACAATAGCAAAAATAATAAAGATAGACACATAGTATTGACATCTGCTTTCGTGTGTTACCGAGCTATTGTAGACATTTACACAGAGTGTACACTAAGGAGTCTCCTAGCAAACTGTTTCTAGGCAGTGCACCGTTTTTTTTAAATTTTTTATGGTAGGTAGGTGCCCCCCCCCCCGGACACCCCTTCATGGGTTCACACTGTGTCCCAGAGGGAGGCATCCCCCCCATCACATTTTTTTAATGTTTCAACAGTTTCGCTGAATAGAGACGACGGCTGTACATTTGCATTTGCACAACAAATCAGTGGCAGAGTCGCCAGTCAAAGCCAGGCTTCGCAGGCCCCTGACTGATGTTTTTATGCGCATCATAGCATATTCATACAAAAATTGGTATCAATTTCTCTATTATTGGTAAGAAAAAGCCAGAAAATAAAAGAAAGGAAAGAGTGACTTAGACCAAATGCTAACAGTCACCTTAACATCAACAGTAACATCAACAGTAACAGTCAAGGCTATTTCCCATTTGCAGTTTGAAATTTAAAGCCCCGCTTGTTAATCATAAAGATTCTATACGTGTTTGTTTCTATACCAAGTATTCCATGGGTCCCAAAGTTTATGTACCTTTGCGTATTTCTCCATTGCTGAAGCATGGATTACCTCATAGGAACCATTAGTATGGGTGATTTGTATCATTTCTGTGAGTGTCGGTGGGGTCGCTGCTTTCCAGTGTCTCAATATGGTCAGTCTGGTTGCCAGCAGGATGTGTGAAATCACCACCCTGTAGGGTGCCATTATGTGTTGTAAGTCTAGCGACAGAAGTGCCAGTCCCGGTGAAAGTGCCAATGGAGTACCTGTAACCTCCGACATCAGCCCCCCCCCCCCCCCCCCACCTGAGCCCAAAGAGCTTTTAGCCTGGGACAGGACCACAATATATGAAATAACGTTCCCATGTTTCCACATGCCCTCCAACAATCCGAGGAGACACCCGGAAACATCCTGGCAAGGCGGTGGGGGGTCAAATACCATCTAAGTGTAATCTTTTGGTGCATTTCGCTCAAATTAGTGCTCCTTGTAGAAGAGTACAATAAGCGCAATGATGTTTCCCATTGCTGTGTTGTGTATTCCATGCCTATTTCCCGCTCCCAGGCCACCATGGGTGGAGTTTTAGTACATACGTTTTTTTCCTGGAGGCTCGAGTATATGAGCGAAATGCCCCTACGCTTCTCAGAATTGGATTGGAAGAATTGAGTTAATTTAGCTGGTAGCTCTATAATGAGATGGGGATGTTTCCTCACTAGGTGGACTATCTGCGAGTGTTTATAAAGTTCTGATTTCGGTAGATGGTATTCAGCCTGTAAACTTGTAAATTGTTTAATTTCAGGACCTACCATTATTTCATGCAGCCATTTAATCCCCCTCTCTCTCCATTTCGACATGTTGATATCTGGTATTAAGTGAGCTAGTGCAGATAAGGGGGTCTGCAGTGGTAGCATAGCCCCCCTCCTCTCCTTCTCTCCGCACAAATGTCACTATGCTCTAACCGTTGCCAGTATTGTTGGGGCCATGTCCTATTTAGAGATTGATTATGTAGAGAAGTTAGAATAAAATCTCTAAGGCCGCGTACACACGGGCGGACTGTCTGTCCAACTTAGTCCGTCGAAACACATTTCAGCGGACAGTCCGCTCCTGTGTGGGCTTCAGCGGACTTTTTCAGCGTGCAGTCTGGTGGACTAAGTATTTCAGAATTTCCGTAATATTGTCCATCCAACTTTGGTTTCAGCGGACAGTCCGCTCGTGAGTAGGCTAGTTGGACGGACTAAGTATGGCGCATGCTCAGAAAGGATTTACACAGGGGAAGGTTGCATTGCTGTGTATTGGACGTCCTATTTCTAGTTCCGTCGTACGTGCTGTACACGTCATCGTGCAAGCTTTCAACGGACTGTTTGTTCATCGTGTGTGGTCAAGTCCGTTCATTCGAAAGTAGGACGGACTGTCCGTCGGATTGTCTGACGGACTTAGTTGGCCAGACAGTTCGCCCGTGTGTACGCGGCTTAAGGTTCCCTTGTGATATCTGTGTGCTTTCTATATCTTTCCAAACTACCTTAGAGTCCTCTCTCATCCAGTGTTGAAGTTGGGCTAGAATAGCCGCAAAGTAGAAGTCCTGCACTTGGACATGTCCCGCTCCTCCCTCCTCTCTTTGCTTAACCAATCCGCTGAAGGCACACCTCGCTCTCCTACCCTTCCACAAAAATTTGTTGACGACGGTTTGTAAGGAGTGAAAATATGAATTAGGAAGTGGAATTGGCACTGTTCTGAATAGATATATCAATTGCGGGAGTATTTGCATTTTAAAGGCCGCCAGTCTCCCCAGCCATGACAGTTCACTGCGGTCAATGTTGAATAGCTGGGACTCCAAATTGTTCAAACATGGGGTATAATTTGCAGAAATAAGATCTTCCATTCTAGAGGTAAGAGTTATTCCCAAGTATTTAATGATGCCCTCTGGTTTCCAAACATAGGGGAATTGCTGTTTGAGTGCCCGGCACTCCCCCTCAGGAGTTCCTAAATTCAGTATATAAGACTTGGTTTCATTTACCTTGTAATACGATATCCCGCTGAAGAGTGCCAGTGCCTCATGCACACAGGGGAGAGATGTACTGGGTCTGGAGAGCATCAATATGATGTTGTCAGCAAATAGGCTTATGGTATGGGTAGTATTGCCTATATTTATACCTGTTATGCTTGGATGGGAACGGATAAAGGTAGCTAGAGGTTCCATCAGTAGATTGAAAATCAGCGGGGAGAGTGGACAGCCCTACCTGGTCCTGTTAGTAATTCCAAACGGGGCAGACAGGGCCCCTTGCCGATGGAGAGGAGTAAAGTGCCATAATTGCATTGTATACAAAGCCCCCAAAACCCAACTTCCGCAATACCTTCGCCAAGAAGTCCCAATGTATCCGGTCGAACGCCTTCTCCGCGTCCAAAGCTAGGAGCAGAGAAAGCGTTTGACGCATCCCACTCACATGGACCACATTGATCAGGTGCCTAGTGGCGTCAGCAGTTTGTCTGCCCTTAGTAAACCCAGATTGATCCCTATCTATAAGAGAAGGCAATATATCCACCAAGCGGGTAGCTAGGATTTTAGCTTTTTATTTTAATATCGTTGTTTAACAAGGATATAGGGCGGAAATTCTGCGGTGTATCAGGTTCCTTACCTGGCTTTGGTAGGGCTACAATCAAGGCCTGCAGCATCTCCGCCAGGAAGGAGGAGGAAGCAACAGCTGATCTATACACCTTTGCTAAATGAGGTGCTCTATAATATTCCCCCGTGAAACCATCAGGTCCAGGGGATTTGTTAAGTGGGGGAGTCGATATAATTTGTTTTATTTCCTGCACCGTTATAATAGAGTTCAGTTCCTTGATATGGTCCTGTGATAATGTAGGGAGCTGGAGTAGATCCAAAAACCTCTGAATGGCTTCTGGTGTGGGCTGTGGGACTGTAGTGTCATCTTTAATGTTGTATAGCGAACTGTAATAATGACTAAATGCATCTACTAAATGCTGAGGGTGATATTGTTTGCTGTGAGTAGTGGGGTGTCTCACAAAGGGGATCTGGGTCTTGTACCTGTGGCCTTTAAGCTTATTGGCCAGTAGTTTCCCTGCCTTGTTGCCAGTAGTATAATATATTAATTTGAGTCGGCTACTGGCTTTTTCAAAATCCTCTAGGAGCAAGGCTCTCAGTTCCACCCGTAAATGCTGTAGTTTTTCTGTGTGTGGGGTAGAGATGCCAAAAACTTTTTGTTACTTGTCTCAATTTGATCTATTTGGGACACTAATTGTTCAATCTTCTGCTGCCTCCTCCTCTGTAGCCTGGCCCCTTGTTGTATCAAGATTCCCCTTGCAAACGCTTTGTGAGCATTCCACACTGCATAGGGGCAAGGTACTGAATCTTGATTATGCTCAAAAAATTATTTTAATAATTCGTGTACGCGTTCCCTTATAGATGTTTCCTGGAGGAGTTTGGGGTTTACCCTCCACACTAGGGAGAATCCCCGCGTAGAGGGGTCACCCACCTCCAAGCACACCGAAGCATGGTCAGACCAGGTGATATTGTTAATAACCAACTTTTTGCATTGAAATAACAGTCTCTTATCTACCAAGAACAGATCAAGCCTGCTATAAGATCTATGGACATTAGAGAAAAAGGAGTAGTCTCTTTCGTCAGCATTGAGACATCGGCAGACATCATATAGATCATAAGACCTTAGAGCAGCTTTAAGGGAAGGAGGCGTATGTTTCGGTTGAGAAGTGGAGTCTACCACCGGATCCGGGGTGATATTTAAATCCTCACATATTACCAACAGGCACTTTTGTACTCAAGTATTTTTTTCATCATTCTGTGGAAGAATCTTATTTGTCTGGCATTCGGAGCGTACACATTAACAATTGTATAAGTAGTAGAGTTGATGTCATGAATCAGAATTATATATCTTCCGTAAGGGTCGCAGATAGCCTCATGGAGTTTGAAAGCCACAGTGTATCTCACAGCTATCAGCACTCCTTTACTTTTGAGTTCAGAATTAGCATAAAAGATAAACGGGAACCTAGGATGAGTGCACTTAGGCGGTGATGCAGCGCTAAAGTGCGTTTCCTGAGCACATAAGACATCACACTTGTGTTGCATGGTTTCCTTCCATAATGACCTCCGCTTTGCTGGATGATTGAGGCCCTTTGTATTTATAGTCAAAAATTGAACCACCATAGATGGCATTTTATAGGTGAAGTGTGTTGCAGTACAGAGATCATCCATTTACTGTGGGTGAGGCGTCCGATATGTGGCCATTGGGCAGTCGGTGTGTGATATAGTCTCTGACGTGAGATCCTGGGTCTCCTTGATGTTACGGGGTCGTCCTTGACTGTTAGGTGAAAGGAAAAGTTAGTTGTAAAACAAAAAAGCATCAAACTTAGGGCCAACAGCCCAACCATGAAAAGTGGGGGATGGATGTGGCACATAGCCACTCACTGAGTAATAGGCGGAAAGGTGGTCAAACTGACCAGTAACTGGGAGAACCGAATAGTTCAGATAAGCTCCCCCACAGCGGGTGAGAAAAGTTGATTTCGCCCCAGACCCCTCCTATTTGTGAGAGCGGGCATTCCTGTGGTTGACAATTCGCCAAGAGGAATCCTGGTTATTGTTGTTCTGGGGAGATCCCATATTGGCAGTCCGTTCCGGTATAATGCCCCATGATTCCAGGAGGGCCAAACCTTTGGCCATGGAATCAATTATGTATTCTTTTCCCTCTCTTGAAATAAGCAGTTTTGTGGGAAATCCCCATTTGTAGCTGAGCTTGTTGTTTCTGAGTGTTTTCGTTATGGTATTAAGATTCCTACGTTTCTGAAGGGTGTATTGTGACAAATCTCCGAAGAGCTGCAGTTCAGTATATGGCGCTGTGATATGATCCCTCTGGTGGAAGATCTGCATCATTCTGTCCACAGTGAAGTCTAGGGCAGTTAAATCTGGGAGCACAGAAACACACACAGCTGGCCGAAATAGTCACGCAAATCTTGTTGCAAGACCGTTTCTGGTATACGGCGGATCTTAATATTGTTTCTCCTGGCCCTGTCTTCCATATCAGCCATTTTGGCCCTGGCGCTCTCAATATCATTCTCATTCTCTTCGTTAGCGTCTACCAATGCGTTAATAGTGGAAGCAAATTCCCCCATTTTAGTCTCTACATGTAGGACCCTGTCTGATACTGCTTGTAGGTCCTTGCCAAAGGAATGCATGCATGAAACTATGTCTGAGTGGAGAGAGCTTCATAAGGACACCAGCATCTCTTTGAGAATTGTGTCAACTACTGGCTGATTGTTTGTGGGGAACTGGTCAATGGAGTCTGGTAGTTCTCTAGTGTCCTCCCCAGAATCAAGTGCAGAGCTCACCTCTAAATCTTCCTCCGCTGTGTCTAGTCTCACCCTTGTCTTCTCCGGGCTGCCGGTTGTGGTAGTAGATGATGGGGACAGGGTGGCTTTCGACGGGCTCCTTCTCTTATGCGCTTTCCCTTCCTGTGCGTGTATCATCTGCCTCGTTGCAGGCGTATTTTGCCGTTTCAGTGCCATTTTGTCTAGGCCCGGCAGAAAAAATCCAGCCAGCTTCTGGGGCCGAATACCACCGGTTTTCCGCCTGGTCATTACAGCTCCGTGTGCCGGTTGTTCTTGGCTTCCAGAACGCCGATATTGCTAGCCTGGATGCTGCTCTGAGGCTGCGATTATAGCCACTGATGTGGACGGAGCTGCTCTAGATCGTGGCCATCTTGGTCTCTGGCAAGCTCTGCCCCCCCACATCAACTATTTAAAGGCAAAAATTGGTGGCCTGAGGAGTACATGTCTGAGGGAGAGCAGTCTGGTCCTGAAGTCCAAGAAACCCAGAACAGCAGCAGATGACATCTATGTTCCCAGGCTGTGGTCCTACAAGAGGCTGCATCTTCTGTCAGACCAGACTGAACCCAGGTTCTCACACTCTGGTCTTCCTTCCACGCTTCCTTCCAGGCTGTGGCTGTGGTGCTGGAGGTGTGGCAGAAGGAGGAGGAGGGGCATGGGCCAAATCACACAAGTGTGTTGCTTGTGTATTTTGGCCCAACAGCCCCTTGTTGAGGGTGTGGATAATTAGCTCCTCACACAAGATCCTCCATTTGCTGGAGTTTGCAGGCAGCCAAGGCGGTAAAAGTCTCTTGATATGTGGGGGTGGCTTTGAGGGCCGCTGAAGGCTCCCTGATCAGCTTCAGAGCCGACTCCTCCACATTCCTCCCCTTTCTGGCCCTTTTGTGTGGAAGGCAGAGGGGACCTGTGATTCAGTCAGGCTCCTCCACCCGCCCACCGCTTGGCTGCCGCTTACCCCTGCCTCCTCCTGGCTGCCACTTTCCACAGCCACCTCCTGGCTGCTGCATTCCACACCCTCCTCTTCCTGGCTGAGGTCTTCCTGTGTATGAAAAAGGCACATCGTTTTAGTTTTTGGTTCATCCAACATACACACAATTTTCAGCTCAAGACTGTTGCAAATTGTTAACCAATACAAAAGACTATCATTCTGAGCCCAGCATTTTTCATTCTTGGCCCAAAGGTTTTGGCCACTACTGTCTATTGATTTGTGAGACACTTTCTAAAATCATCAATTAGAGAGCAAAAATCAAGTTAACATCATTTATTTTTACTCCCAAAATATGTAGAACAATACTATACCTGGCTCAAGCTGAGCTCCCCCAGTTCTTCCTAAGTGGAAGGCCCAGGTTGGGCGTCGGAAGACTCAGCAGGTGTGGAATGTAGCATAGAAGGACACGTGGAAGGAAGGGTAGAGAGGGATTCCCTGACCTCAGCCTGGTCTGACAGAAACTGCATTCTCATATTATATCACAGCCTGGGGACATAAACGTCATCTGCTGCAGCTCCAGTTTGCATGGACTCCAGCACCTTCTTCCGCTCCCTCAGATATGTACTCCTGAGGCCACCAATTTTTGTTATTAAATAGTTGATGTCTGCTCTGGGGACCACTGGCTTCACAAACTCAAGCAGTTTCTCCATTGCTGCCTGCCTCTTTAATTTGTTACTGTAATGTGGATGTGTAGATTACCACAGGCAGGGCAGCTCCCTGTACTTATCAATGAACAGAGGGAGGAAACTGTGGTCATTAAATCTGTCCATAATCTCTGCAAGACACAACACAAGACAAACCCTAATGTCAGGCTAAACTCGACTAAATCTTGTCCCAATGCAGGCCTCAATCTAGAAGCAGTAAAGGCTAGTGATGTACCAAGTTAAAAATTGTACCTTTGTTTGCACGATCGGCGTGTCAACTTTTCCCTCTGTTCACAGATCATGCGTACGACACACGCATTTTGCATTCTTTCTAGACTATTCCCCGCCCCTTCTCTTTCAAAGCAGTGGGGAGAGCACATGGCGGAGACAACGCAGGTGCACAATCATAGTTCCACTAACGAGGAGGAGGACGAGGAAAGCCCGGAGCCTGAAACGTCCCGTTCCCGGGGGAGAAGATTTAAGGCCTCAAATATGTCTTTTGGGGAGATGTTGGAGATGGTGGACATATTGAAGAGGAACGACTATGATGGGATATATGGACCTTACCCAAACCCAAATATCAGAAAGGCCAAGATCATGACTAAAGTTGTGAAGAGTCTTCAGAAGAATTTTGGGGTACAACGATCCAAGGATCAACTGAGAAAACGTTGGTCAGACCTGAAACTGAGGGAACACGATCAGTACAGAAGGATCAAGCGAGTTCTTCAAAAAAGTAAGTAGTTGTCGTGTGTTCATATTATTATTATTGCTTGCACAGTGCTCCATGTGCTTTGATTTAATGTTGTACAGTTTAAAATGGCCACTTTCAAGTTCATGGGTTCAATCGTTCGTAATAAACATTGTTCATTAGCCCACTCCTAAAACCATGTTTTCCCAACTTACCCTTCACTACATTTGTTCACACTACAGGTAAGTATTCCAGCTTTAAAAAGTGTAAAAAATAATGTTCTCACCTTTGAACTTGGCCAAAAAACACAATTGTACAACACTTCCAAGCAATGTTTCATATTCCTATTTCTGCCCTCTGTGTGCTAAGAATTCCTTTTTTACATTCTCATAGGGGAGAGAAGACTCGGAACGTCTGAGGACACCAGGGACCCCACACCTCCCAAAGAAGGGGAAATACCAACACCAGAAGCAGAGGAGGAGGAGGAAGGAGAGATTGTTGAAATTGGACAAATTGTCACCACAACAGGTGAGTGTCGGAGACCACAGCTTCCGATAAGCTAAGCAATGTATGTCTGCATATTTATAATACATGGTGTGTTTTTTAGGTGATGTGGAAGAAGAATCACATTTTACCAGTGAAAGTGCCCAGATCCTCATTGGGGAGCTAATGGGGTGCAATCGCGATTTAGAGAATATACAGAAAAACATCAATGATGTTCAACAGAAAATGAAGAACATCATTGATGTTTTGGGGAGAGTCTGAAACACCCCAAACTAGCTAGCATAGTTTTTTATTTTTTTCAAAAAACTTTTATATTTTTCAAAAAGCCAAATTTGGAAGATGCACACAGTGTGTCAACATGTACTATCTCCCATCATGGGGGATCAATGTACGTGTTTTGTGGGTGTAACCCCTTCCTTACATGTACATTGATACCCCATGATGGAAGATAGCACATGTTAACATTAGGCATGGGATCAGGAGGAAACTGGCCACTTTTGGATTCTCAATGTGTGTGCATCTTCCAAATTTGGCTTTTCCAGGGGTGACACCCCATTTGATGAATGCAATATCAGCACAGTTTGTACATACTCATGTCTGATATTGTCTTCACTTTTCAAAGTTGAATTTTGTAAGTTCCTGTGGACTGTATGTTATGCTTTGATACCTGCCTCTTTACACAAAAAACGCCAAGTTATAAAAATGTTACTCAAAATAATGTTTTCTATACACCAAATATGTTGGTTTGTTGTAAAACCCTTTTCTAAACGCACATGTGAATGTGCTTTGAGTAAAAAGTGAAATTATCAACAATGTGTGGCTTCCTTTTTCAATGCACAAAAGCAGTATTTGGAGTAAAGTTGTTGGTTTCTGTGGCAATGGGTGTTATTTACTAAAGGCAAATCCACTTTGCACTCCAAGTGCAGTTTCAGGTGCACTTTTGCAGTGTGCTTGTAGTGCATAGTGGATGTGCCTTTAGTAAATAACACCCACAGTGATGTTTAATTTTCCCCAATCACGCCATTTTCATGATCCTACATATTTCTGCCATGGTGCTGAAAATGAGCAATATTTTTGTCAGTAATGCACTACATACATTATCAACAAAAACAAGGTGTGTGTGTAGCAGACCCACAACATAATAAGATTATCCGAAGAAGAGACTGTCACCTCATCTTGCTCAGAATTTGGGTTTGCACTGTTGTTAAAAAAGGCACAAAAAAACAGCAAAAATACCTATGAGACACCTAAAACAAAGCCAAGCAGTAAATGAAAACAAAGATCATTGGAGTTTCAAAGAAAAATGTATTAAAAAAATGCCTCTCAGACATTGTCTGGCATATCAATGGGCCCCCTACCCACAAAGTACTCCATGTTTTGGTTTCTGACCTCGCGGGCGCTTTGGGGGGGCAAGCCAGGAAGAGCAGCTTCAAGGGCCGTGAGGTTGTCATTTTCTGGCAAGTCTGCATCTGGGCCAAAATTGTGCAGAACGCAGCTGGCAAGCACTATATGATTTAAATATATTCCGCCATGTGGATTGGCGTCAAAAATAGGCGGAACCGGCTGGCCAGTATTCCGAAAGTGTTCTCCACGACTCTTCTGGCTCTGGCCAGCCGGAAATTAAAGATCCTCTGATCGGGGTTAGGGTCCTCATCGGGAAAGGCCGCATCAGATGGTTTGACAGCGCATCAACGCCTCATCCACGACGAAAATTAACGGGAGTCCTTCCAGATTCTCCTCTGGAGGTGGCAAGCCCAAACTGCCACTCTGGAGACGCCATTAGAATTCTGCCCGTGAGAACACTCCACCATCCGACATCCAGCCATTTTGCCCCACGTCCACATACAGGAAGTCATAGGTCGCTGACACCACAGCCAACATCACGATACTATTAAACCCCTTGTAATTATAATAGTAAGCCCCCGAGTTGGGGGGTGGGACGATGCAGACGTTTTTCTCATCAATTGCACCTCCACAATTGGGAAAGTCCCAATGGCTGGCAAAGTGGGAGGCCACAGTCTGCCATTCCTGTGGCGTTGAAGGAAACTGTGGAGTGAAACAAGAAAAAAAATTTGTAATTTTGCACATCAACATTGCAAGCAGATTAGACACAAACATTTTTGGACAATATCAGTATAACATTTTGGGAAATTAGTATTTAAAGCCTAAAGTATAAGGTCCCCTTATCAGAGTCATCAGCCCCTAATCTGATGGGCCCTTGCAAAAAATGAGGGGGGGGATGTTTTGGACAAGTAACCCTCTCCACTTCATTGAGAGCTGAATGCAGAAATAATGTGTGATACTTTGGCCAGCCCCTCCTTACTTACACTATTGGCAGCCCACCGGACAGGTAAGAAGTGTCATAATACCAAAAAAAGGAACAAATGGAAGCACATTTTGACATTCTGCTATTACCTATCAAGATAATAATAGGAGAAAAAATACTTGACAACTGTAGCATTTGAAAGTATTGAGGCAGGCCCTTGCACTACATGCTTTGGTGAATCCGTCCATAAATCTCACCAGAAAAAAGGTAGGTATAGTGTGTATTGGGTTTGGCAAAGTCAGCAGATAGAGGATTGCTATCAGCTGACCTAGAAGTTGGGGGGAGGGGGGTTCCTAATGAGTTTGGCCCAACCAAAAAAATAAATCTGGCACTCTGCATGAATTTAAGCACACACATAACATTTGTACACATTTTAGGGGGTGTTTAGGGGAAAGCAATACTATGGAGCTGACAAAATACATTGCTAAGTGACTAGACTATAGGTTTATGGGCCCAGAAGAGCATGCTGGGGAAGTTAGTGAAGGCAAATATGCATGAAGGACAAAAAAGGAACTTCAAAAGTTTACAGCATGCATGAGGAGAAAGGGGCACAGCATATCAATTAAAGCATATTACAACCATGGTAATTAGGGAATGAGGAAAGAAATCCAATACATTAGCAATAATTAAATACATAGAATGTGATGTTAAAGGAGAAAACTTACCTTCATATAGTCCTTCTACAGGACCTGAATGATGGCAGAACAGGTCTCTGGAATAATGATCCCCAGAACCTGGAGGGAGATGCCTGTGGAGAACTTCAGGTCCTGAAGGCTTCTCCCTGTCGTCAAGTAGTGCAACGTAGCGATGAGCCTCTGCTCCGGAGTGATGGCTTGCCGCATGCAGGTATCCTGCCTGCTGATATAAGGGGACAGCAGAGCCAGCAGACAGTGAAAAACGGGGTCCATCATCCGGAGATAATTCCTGAAATCATCAGGATTATTCTCCCGGATCTCACGAAGCAAAGGCATGTGCGAGAACTGGTCACGCTGGCGCAACCAATTCTTGGTCCACAAACTCCTCCTCACCCTGTTCATGAACCGGACTTGTGTCAAAGCTAAAAGCCCAACACCAAGCCCCTGCACAGCACAAACTCTACGACGAGTACGTACACGAAACATGGCTTAAAACGGTCGGCTGGTCAGAACAGACAAGCACAGATAAACAGCAATGCCTGAAAGAACAACCTGAAAACCAGAAATGAGCAGACAATAAGCAATGAAAATCAAAGCATACTATACCAGGATATAGTCCACAATGAGAAACAAATGCTTACTGACTACACGCACTGATGAGCAGATATGCACCGACAAGCACAAACTGAAGAGCAGTAACGAACTGAAGTACAAATCTGAAAAGCGCGAATCTTCTGTAAGCAAACTTCTACTAGCACGCGATAAGCACAAGATCAGCAGAAGGAGCCCAAAGGGTGCTGAACGTGGTGCTGAACTTCCCTTTTCTAGTCTCGTCATACGCGGCTTAAGTCACCGCGTTCTTGCCAACTGGAAATTCTGACAACTGAGTCCGACCGTGTGTATGCAACACTACTTCCGGACCACTTCCGGTTGCCGGAATGTCTGACCGTGTGTACAGAGGCTTACAGCTCAGTGAATGTGGTGAAATTTCACTTTATAATGAATACAACATCACACACAAGGAATAAAGCAATTGTGCTAGCACATGATTGCATGGTGGATACCATCAGAACAGGATCGTGCATGAAGATACTCTGTAATTCTGAATGATATTGACCCATACATAGAAATCGCTACTAGATAAATTTGCTCAAGTCTTTTATTTGTTGGTGGATGTGGCATTTTATCATAATGCCATATCCAAGCAAGTTTGGGAGTTCATAAGAATGATCTTCCCATGAGAGGCCAACTTTTATGCCCTTCCCAAATGGCATAAAAACTCTACAAATCCCCCAGGTAGACCCAACATATCTGGATGTGGTAACCTGACTGAAAATCTCAGTCGCGTAGTGGACAGTCATCTCAAAACTTTTGTAACTTGTTTGTCATCTTATGTATGTGACATCATCCACTTTTTGCAAATCATCCAAGATATTGAGGATGGTACGAAATTGGTTGCTATAGACGTTGAATCCCTGTACTGTATCATTCCTCATGAGAAGGGCCTTGCAGAGCTGCACCATGCGTTGTCACTTGGGATGAGCTTCGAGTTTGAATCAAACTCATGTTCAACTTGAACATTGCCTGTTCGCCTGTACGATGAATAGTGAACAATTTGGGGTGTTCGCGGCAAATTAGAAAAGCCACTGAATACCCTGTACAAGTCTATGGGAGAAATCTAAAGTGCTAATTTTAAAGGCTAATATGCAAGTTATTGTCCTAAAAAGTGTTTGGGGACCTGGGTCCTGCCCCAGGGGACATGTATCAATGCAAAAAAAAGTTTTCTTATATGAGGAGGGCAAGGCCACCCATCACCTGACCCCGCCCCAAGTGGGAAAGCCTGTCTTCCCCAATGATGTGGGTGACCCGCCCCCTCTGATGTAACCGAAACTTGCATTAAATCAGAGGTCATCCACACGTCATTGGGGAAGACAGGCTTTCCCACTTGCGTCAGAGGAGGCGGGGTTAGGTGACAGGTGGCCCCATCCTCCTCATAGAAGAAAAGTTAGGCTGCCGGGATCCCCGCAGTGTCTCTGCCAGTGGAGACAGAGGATGGATGGACTGCGCTGCGCTGGAGGGAGAGATCACCCATCGCTGGATTAGATCAGCTATCGCTGGACCCCGGAGAGATGATCATGCGTCGCTGGATAGCTAGAGTGGATTATCACCGCTGGAATCTTTTTAAAAAAAAATATTTTTAATAAAGGACTTTTTCAACAGTGTGTGTGTGTCTTTTTTAACATTCTTTTACACTTTCTTTGTGAAATCTTAGGGGTACTTTTGTACCCCCTTACCATTTCAAACAGAGGGGGCCAGGATCCGGGGGTCTGGGGCTTCCAGATTCTGATAAGCCCCCCGCCCGCAGACCCCCACAACCACCGGCCAGGGTTGTGGGGATGAGGCCCTTGTCCTCATCAACATGGGGACAAGGTGCTTTGAGGGGTCACAGACCCCCAAAGCATCCTCCCAATGTTGAGGGCATGTGGCCTGCTATGGTTCAGGAGGGGGGGGCTCTCTCGTCCCCCCTCTTTTCCTGCGGCCTGCCAGGTTGCATGCTCCAATAAAGGGTCTGGTATGGATTTTTAGGGGGAACTCCACGCCATTTTTTTTTTATTTGGTGTGGAGTTCCCTCGTCCCCCCTCTTTTCCTGCGGCCTTCCAGGTTGTGTGCTCCGATAAAGGGACTGGTATGGATTTTTAGGGGGAACTCCACACCATTTTTTTCTAAATTTGGCGTGGAGTTCCCCTTAAAATCCATACCAGACCTGAAGGGTCTGGTATGGATATTTAGGGGGAACCCCACGTCATTTTTTTTTTTACTTTGATGCAGGGTTCCCTTTAATATCCATTCCATACCTGAAGGGCCTGGTAATTGAATTTGGGGGAACCCCACACTTTTTTTTTTCTCAATGACTTTCAATGACTGTTCTCTGAATTACGGGGAGCCAACAATTCATTATAGACGCAAGTGATTTTAAATGACTTTTTTTCCAGCAGAAATGACACTTTGTGCAGTGACAGTAGTAAGCACGGGAAACATGCGCCCCTTTACAGGCATACTATAGACACCCCCAGGTACGAAATTTAAAGGAATATTACAGTTTTATTGTTTCACTTTAAGCATTATTAAAATCACTGCTCCCGAAAAAACAGACGTTTTTAAAACTTTTTTTGCATTGATACATGTCCCCTGGGGCGTCCTGCCCCAGGGGACATGTATCAATGCAAAAAAAAGTTCCTCCAGGTCCGCAAACACTTTTTAGGAAAATAACTTGCATATTAGCCTTTAAAATTAGCACTTTAGATTTTGAACGTTTGAGTCCCATAGACTTTAATAGGGTTCTAAAGTTCACACGAAGTTTAGATCTCTTCGCAGGTTCTGGTGCGAACTGAACCGGGGGGTGTTCGGCTCATCCTTAGTTGTCACACTCTAGTGAATGTGAATCTAGCTACAATGATTTTATTTTAACTTCTCTGGAATTCATACTGCATCACAATGCCTTTTGCTTTGATAGTTCCCACTACCTCCAGGTACAGGGGGTGGCAATGGGGACATGCTGTGCCCCATGGTACGCCAACCTGTACCTGAGGGAGTGGGAACATTTACTGCTTACCAATGACTCGCTATCTGTGTATATGGTCCATGTACTTGCATGGTAACGCTACATTGATGACCTATTTCTTATTTGGGACAGAGCTGATGATCTTTTTCATGAATTCATGGCATGTGTAAACAAAAATGAATTTAATTTGAGCTTTACACATAGTACAACTGAAATCATATTTTTAGATGTACTCATTAAGAGGCAGCTAGATGAGGGTCTTTCTAGTGAGCTATACTGTAAACCAACAGCAGGGAATTCATTATTACATGCATCAAGTTTTCACCCTAAACACTTGCATCAATCAACTATAGCCAGTATTTGAGGGAAAGTTGTAACTGCGCAGATGATGCTAGCTTCAAAAATGATGCTGACACCCTGAGAAATAGACTTCTAGAAAGGGAATAGTCCAATACATGCCTTAATCAAGCATATCAAAGGACTGTTGGTCTATCCCACCCCCATCTACTGAATGTGGAAAACCAATCCTCAAATGATGATACAACTAGAATTATCACCACCTATTCGACACAACACAAAAAAGTTAGACATAGCCTAAATAAATACTGGCACTTTCTGGCGATGGATCCATTACTTGCTAACTTTTCTAACTCACCAGCTGTCTACCTACAGTGCTATGCTACCTGTGGGTGACAAACTGGTAGCAAGTGAATGCAAATCATATAAAGGATATAATGGAAAACTTTGGGAACCTTTGCCTGTGGTGGATGCACATATTGCCAATAGGGATGAGCCAAACACCCCCTGGTTCGGTTCGCACCAGAACTTTCGAATGGACCAAAAATTTGTGTGAACTTTAGAACCCCATTGAAGTCTACGGGACTTAAACGCGCAAAATAAAAAGTGCTAATTTTAATGGCTAATATGCAAGATATTGTCCTAAAAAGGGTTTGGGGACCTGGCTCCTGCCCCAGGGGACATGGGTCAATGCCTAAAATGTTTTTAAAAACTGTCGTTTTTTCGGGAGCACTGATTTTAATGACGATTAAAGTGAAATTCCTTTAAATATCATTCATGGGGGGTGTCTATAGTATGCCTGTGAAGTACCACTTGTTTCCCATGTTTAGAACAGTAACTGCACAAAATGACATTTAATGGAAAAAAAAAGTAATTTAAAACTGCTTGCGGTTTTAATGTAATATCTGGTTCCGGCAATATGGATGAAAATCATTGAGAAAAATGGTATGGGTAGCCCCCCTGCCCATTACCAGCCCCTTTGGGTCTTGTACGGATATTAAGGGGAACCCCGTACCCATATTAAAAAAAGGAAAGGTGTGGGGCC
Source organism: Lithobates pipiens (assembly GCF_037356315.1). Classification (NCBI taxonomy): domain Eukaryota; kingdom Metazoa; phylum Chordata; class Amphibia; order Anura; family Ranidae; genus Lithobates; species Lithobates pipiens. Next base: position 181,892,199 of record NW_027507785.1, read on the forward strand.
CCCAGGCCCTATATACTCAGAACAGGAGTATACAGGCGGTGTAAACAAGACAGTGACTGTGTAGGTTTGTTGTGTTAAGTAGAATCTGTTTGCAATTTTGAACTGGTAAATTTTTAAAGTGTAGCTCCAGTCAAAAAATCTATTTTTAAGCTTTTTGGAAAACATAGGGAAGGGTTATCACCCCTGTATAATTTATTTTGCCGTCCGTCTTTTTTCATCTCACATCCTGTTTTCTCCTTCCGTTTGCAAGTAGGAGACGTTTGTAAGTTGGATGTTTGAAAGTAGGGGCCTGCCCTATATGCTCTGCATAAATAGCGAAACAAGGTGTCGGTGTTGCCACAACACTGTAAGCCCTCAAAGTGACTTTTGGTGGGCACCCTGCTGTGAACGATTATATCAAGAATTGTAATTACATGCCATTGTTGAACAGTGGTAGAAAAATTGGGCCTTTGGTGGTTGTGGTGGTGGTGCTGGTGCCACGACACTATAAGTCCTCACAGTTACTCTCAAAGGGCACAGGAACGGGCCCTGCTGTGAAATATTATATCAAGAATTGTAATTACATGCCCCTGTTAAACAGGGGCTGAAAAATTGGGCCTTAGGCACCGCTTGCTGGTGCCACAACACTGCAACCTCTCCCATATACTCTAGTTGGAGTGCAGGAATGAGCCCTGCTGCAAAGCATTGCATCAAAAATTGTAATTACATGCCCCTGTTAAACAGGGGCTGAAAAATTGGGCTGGTGGCATCACCCAGAACCAAAAATGTTCTTCCAAGATATCAGCAGAGGAGGAAGAGGATAGACACTCAACATAACAGGACAGTCACTCAGCATCAGCATAGGCAGTCTTGAAGGAATGTGATATTGCAAAAAAAAATTATTCGCTTACATCAGCTTCAGTTGCTTGGTAGCTGGTGGTGATCCAAGACTGATTCATCTTTATGAAGGTCAGTTGATCAACCGAGTCGGTGGACAGGCGCACCCTGTGATCGGTTACAAAGCCTCCAGCAGCACTGAAGGTGCGTTCCAAAAGAATGCTGGATGCAGGACAGGCCAGTAGCTCAATTGCATACTGTGCAAGCTCTGGCCAGTGATCCATCCTCAAGACCCAGTAAGCCAGAGGATTTTTGGTGGGAAAGGTGTCCAAGTCTGACATTGCCCCTAGGTATTCCTGCACCATGTAAATCAGACGCTGGTAATGGTTGCTGGAACAGATCATACCTTGGGGCTGCGGACTAAAAAATTGTCTGAACGCAACGGTCAGGCGGCCACCTTCTCCACCGCTCCTTCTGACCGAAGCCTCAGCAACACATTGTCCAGGACCAGGAGTTTGTAACCTCCCAGTCTCTGGGAACGCGTTGCACAGACCTTTCTGCAAGGCCTCCCGAAGATGTCTCATCCTCTGCTCCCTCTGTGATGGCAAGATAAGGTCGGCAACCTTACCCTTGTACCATGGATCAATGAGAGTGGGCAGACAGTAATGGTCCCTCTCCTTGATCCGAAGAATACAAGGATCCTTCTGCAGGCTTTGCAGGATCAGGGAGGCCATGCAGCGTAGGTTTGCTGAGGCATTCGGTCCGGAGTCCTCTGGGTCACTAAGGACAACATGATCTGCAGCCCCCTCCTCCCAGCCATGTAGAAGTCCACGGGTTTCTTGGGAATGTAAATCATACCTACAAGACTGCTGCTGCTGCTGCTGATGCTGAGTGCCAGGCTCCACCTCCATGCTGACACAATCATCATCCTCCTCCTCCTCCTCCTCTTCCTGTGTTATGGATGGGACAGCAGGAACACTGTCTGGATAAAGGGGCCTTGAGAGGCAAGGAAGTCCTCCTCTTCCTGCCTCTGTTCTGCCTCAAGTGCCCTGTCCATTATTCCACACAGCGTATGCTCCAATAGGTGGACAAGAGGTACAGTGTAACTGATGTATGCACACCATCCTTGTGGCCTCCTCAAATGGTGACAGGACAGTGCATGCATCCCTGATCATGTCCCACTGGCGTGGTGAGAAAAAACTGAGCCCCCTGACCCTGTCCTGGTGCCGTAGTCGCACATGTACTCATTGATGGCCCTCTGCTGCATGTGCACCCACTGCAGCATGGCCAACGTTGAGTTCCACCTGGTGGGCATGTCACATATAAGGCGGTTCTTGGGCAAGTTCAACTCCTTTGGGAGCTCAGCCAGCCGAGCACTGGCATTAAATGATCACGGAAATGCACACAGACTTTCCTGGCCTGCTTCAGGACATCCTGTAAGCCCAGGTACCTGCCCAAGAACCGCTGCACCACCAGGTTAAGGACATGAGCCACACAGGGCACATGGGTCAGTTGTCCCTGTCGGAAGGTGGAGAGGAGGTTGGTGCCATAGTCGCAAACCACCATTCCTGGCTTAAGCTTGCGTGGCGTCAATAACCTCTTGGTCCCTGCAGAGCTGACAAAATATCTGCCGCAGTGTGGCTCCTGTCCCCTAAACAAACCAGCGTAAGCACGGCATGGCATTGTTTTGCCTACATACTTGCGTAGCCCCTTGAACGCCTACGGAGCAACGCTGGTTCTGAGGACGGAGCACTGGAAAAGGCCATGGATGAAGAAGAAGAGGAGGGAGTGGAGGAGAGAGGTGTGTCACAACCAGTAGTAGCATTTTGGAGGCGTGGTGGTGGAACAACCTCCAACACTACTGCACCTTGTCCTGCATCCTTCTCAGCTGCCAGAAGAGTGGCCCAATGGGCTGTGAAAGACAGGTAACGTCCCTGTCCATGCCTGCTGGACCATGAGTCAGTAATATGCACCTTACCGCTGACCGCCCTGTCCAGCGAGGCAAGGACATTGCCTTCCACATCCTGGTATAGAGCCGGAATCGCCTTCCATGAGAAAAAGTGTTGTTTGGTGACCTACCACTGAGGAACCGCACATTGCACAAACTCACGGAAGGGGGCCAAGTCTACCAACTGAAAAGGCAGCAGTTGAAGTGCTAGCAATTTAGCCAAGCTAGCATTCAACCGCTGGGCATGTGGATGGCTGGGAGTAAACTTCTTTCCACGGTCCAGCAGCTGGGGCAGGGACATTTGCCTGCTACAATCGGACGTGAGTGTAGTGCTAGCAGAATGCCCGGAAGCACTTGGCTGTGACACACCTAATTCTACACCTTAATTCCTCTCAGTGCAGGTTTCAGAGAGGACTGAAGGTCTAGTGGGGTTGGAGATCCCAGTTGATGGGGAGCAAGGAGAGGTCACCTTTGTTCTTTGGTGTGGGTCTTTGAGGTACACTTGCCAATGAGCTGCATGGCAGGTCAACATATGTCTGGTTAAGCATGTGGTGCCCAAGCGGCTGATGTTTTGGCCATGCGAGATACGTTTGAGACATATGTTGCAAATAACAGCAGTGCGATCCAATGCACTTGTCTCAAAAAAGGCCCACACCAAAGAACTTTTAGAATAACGCGCAGAGGCAGCGCCCTGCACAGGCGGAGCTCTGTGCTGTGATTCAGTCAGTGTGCTGCCCCTAAGCTGGCCCCCAGAGGGCATCCTGTCTCATTGGAGAGGTGCCTCCTCCTCCTCCTCTCTCCTACCAGGCACCCACATGGAGTCAGTGACCTCATCATCCCCTCCCTCTTCATCACTGGAGCAAACCTGGCAGTATGCAGCAGCTTGTGGAACATGACTGCCAGATTGCTGTCCTTCTTGAGCATTCCCTATCTCTGCGCTCATGCTACTGCCTTCCTCTAGCTGAGTATCATCATCAGAGCCTGCAAAACACTGGGCATCCTCCTGGAACATATACCCAACACTGTGCTCAAACAGTTCGGGGCACTCCTCAGGAGGACATGGTGGGTCTAGGGAAGGAGCGACTGATGATGACATTGAGACGAGGGAAGAGGATGTTTTGGCAGATGCTTTGCTAGTACCCTGAGCCTGGGTGAGAGAGGATGAGGAGGATGAAGAGGGCTTGGTCATCCACTCTACCAAGTCTTTGGAATGATGCGGCTCAACACGTCCAGCTGCCGAAAAGAAGGACAAGCATGTCCCATGGCCAAGTGCTGATGACGATGCACCGCGTCCATGACCAGCACTGTTGTCTCTAGACACAGAGCCTGCTTGCCCTCTTTTATTGGCTCGTGCCTGTCTGCCTCTCCTTGATGGCCTTCCAGACATGGTAATGGCCTGCAGGGAGATTGGAAAACTGGCAATTTGGTATTGTATATTGTGCTGGAGGCACACAACACCCACTAACTCCTGCAGATGCCTGTATGAGAGAACACCAGCAATAAAGGGTAGATACAGGTGTATACTGTGCTGTGCTGGAGGCACACAACACCCACTGACTCCTGCAGATGTCTCTATTAGAGAACAGCAATAAAGGATAGATACAGGTGTATACCGCGCTGGAGGCACACAACACCAACTAACTCCTGCAGATGGCTGTATTATAGAACACCAGCAATAAAGGGTAGAAACAGGTGTATGTTGTGCTGTGCTGGAGGCACACAACACCCACCAACTCCTGCAGATGCCTTTATTATAGAAAACCAGCAATTAAAGGGTAGATACAGGTTTATACTGTGCTGTGCTGGAGGCACACAACACCCACTAACCCCTGCAGATGCCTTTATTATAGAACACCAGCAATTAAAGGGTAGATACAGGTGTATACTGTGCTGTGCTGGAGGCACACAACACCCACTAACTCCTGCAGATGGCTCTATTTGAGAACAGCAATAAAGGGTAGATACAGGTGTATACTGCGCTGGAGGCACACAACACCCACTAACTTCTGCAGATGGCTGTATTAGAGAACACCAGCAATAAAGGGTAGATACAGGTGTATATTTCTTGTGAGAAAACGAAATAGATACTAATAGTCTGCAGGAAATCTGCAAAAAAATGAAATAGATGCTAATAGTCTGCAGGAGATCTTATGGAAACAAATAGTAATCTGAAAAAAAAATTAAAAATTAAATAGATAGTATCTATATTCTGTTCTATTGTTTTTCTAGTCTATTCTCTATTTCCATTCTAATCTTTTCTATTCAAATTCGAATTAATTCTATACGAAATTCGAATGTCGGAAAGAAATATATATATATATATATATATATATATATATATATATATATATATTAGAAATATGTGGAAACGATTGATGTCGCCCTATTCTTACTCTATTGTAAGAGGGAGGCTGTTACACCTTCTACTCTAATACTATATAATTAGGGATGAGCTTCGTGTTCGAGTCGAACATACGTTCGACTTGAACATCGGCTGTTCGCCCGTTCGGCGAATTCCAAACATTGTGGGCCGTTCGCGCCAAATTCGTGTGGCGCTCACGGCCCACAATGCACTGCGCCATCGCAGTGCATTGCTGGCTCATGATTGGCCAAGCATGCACTGTGATCCCGCATGCTTGGCCAATCACAGCGCCAGCAGCAAGGAGAGCCATGATTGGCCACAGGCAGGATGCCTGTGGCCAATCATAGCTCAGGCTGTGTAGTAGGAGTTAGTAGGTGTTCTGTGTACCTTCAAGGTGGCAGGACAAGGTGCACTATTGTTGGAGGTTGTTCCGCCACCACGCCTCCAAAATGCTACTATTGGTTGTGACACACCTCTCTCCTCCACCCCTCCTCTTCTTCTTCCTCCATGGCCTCTTCCAGTGCTCTGTCCTCAGAACCAGCGGTGCTCCGTAGGCGTTCCAGGGGCTATGCAAGTACGCATGCAAAACTATGCCATGCCGTGCTTGCGCTGGTTTGTTTGGGGGACAGGAGCCACACTGGGGCGGATGTTTTGTCAGCTCTGCAGGGGCAGGCCGAGAGGTGGTTGACGCCACGCCAGCTTAAGCCAGGAATGGTGGTTTGTGACAATGGCACCAACCTCCTCTCCGCCCTCCGACAGGGACAACTGACCCATGTGCCCTGTGTGGCTCACGTCCTTAACCTGGTGGTTCAGCGGTTCTTGGGCTTACAGGATGTCCTGATGCAGGCCAGGAAAGTCTGTGTGCATTTCCGTCAATCATTTAATGCCTGTGCTCGTCTGGCTGAGCTCCAAAAGGAGTTGAACCTGCCCAAGAACCGCCTTATATGTGACATGCCTACCAGGTGGAACGCAACGTTGGCCATGCTGCAGCGGCTGCACGCGCAGCAGAGGGCCATCAATGAGTACCTGTGCGACTACGGCACCAGGAAAGGGTCAGGGGAGCTCGGTTTTTTCTCACCATGCCAGTGGAGCATGATCAGGGATGCATGCACTGTCCTGTCACCGTTTGAGGAGGCCACAAGGATGGTGAGCAGTGACAGTGCATGCCTCAGTGACACTGTACCTTGTACCTCTTGTTCACCTATTGGAGCATACGCTGCGTGGAATAATGGACAGGGCAGTTAAGCCAGAACAGAGGCAGGAAGAGGAGGACTCCCTTGCCTCTCAAGGCCCCCTTTATCCAGACAGTGTTCCTGCTGTGCCACCCATCACACAGGAAGAGGGTGAGGAGGAGGAGGAGGAGGAGGATAATTGTGTCAGCATGGAGGTGGAGGCTGGCACTCAGCATCAGCAGCAGCAGCAGTCTTGTAGGGATGATTTACAGTCCCAAGAAACCCGTGGAGTTGTACGTGGCTGGGAGGAGGTAGCTGCGGATCATGTTGTCCTTAGTGACCCAGAGGACTCCGGACTGAATGCCTCAGCTAACCTACATACGCTGCATGGCCTCCCTGATCCTGCAAAGCCTGCGGAAGGATCCTCGTATTCTTCGGATCAAGGAGAGGGACCATTACTGGCTGGTCACTCTCCTTGATCCACGGTACAAAAGTAAGTTTGCCGACCTTATCTTGCCGTCGCAGAGGGAGCAGAGGATGAGACATCTCCGGGAGGCCTTGCAAAAAAGGTCTGTGCAACGCGTTCCCAGAGACTGGGAGGTTACAAACTCCTGGTCCTGGACAACGTGTTGCTGAGGCATCGGTCAGAAGGAGCGGTGGAGAAGGTTGCCGTCTGACCGATGCTTTCAGACAATTTTTTAGTCCGCAGCCCCAAGGTATGATCGGTTCCAGCAACCATCGCCAGAGTCTGATTTACATGGTGCAGGAATACCTAGGGGCAAGGTCAGACTTGGACACCTTTCCCACCGAAAATCCTCTGGCTTACTGGGTCTTGAGGATGGATCACTGGCCAGAGCTTGCACAGTATGCAATTGAGCTACTGGCCTGTCCTGCATCCAGTGTTCTTTCGGAACGCACCTTCAGTGCTGCTGGTGGCTTTGTTACCGATCACAGGGTGTGCCTGTGCACCGACTCAGTTGATCGACTGACCTTCATCAAGATGAATCAGTCTTGGATCACCCACAGCTACCAAGCACATGAAGCTGATGTAACCGAATATTTTTTTTTAAATATCACATCCCTTCAAGACTGCCTATGCTGATGCTGAGTGACTGTCCTGTTATGTTGATTGTCTATCCTCTTCCTCCTCTGCTGATATGTTGGAAGAACATTTTTGGTTCTGGGTGATGCCATCAGCCCAATTTTTCTGCCCCTGTTTAACAGGGGCGTTTAATTACAATTTTTGATGCAATGCTTTGCAGCAGGGCTAATTCCTGCACTAAAACTAGAGTATATGGGAGAGGTTGCAGTGTCGTGGCACCAGCACCAGTGCCTAAGGCCCAATTTTTCTGCCCCTGTTTAACAGGGGCATTTAAGTACAATTTTTGATGCAATGCTTTGCAGCAGGGCTAATTCCTGCAATAAAACTAGAGTATATGGGAGAGGTTGCAGTGTTGTGGCACCAGCACCAGTGCCTAAGGCCCAATTTTTCTGCCCCTGTTTAACAGGGACATGTAATTACAATTCTTGATATAATATTTCACAGGAGGGCCCGTTCATGTGCCCACCCAGAGTAACTGTGAGGACTTATAGTGTTGTGGCACCAGCACCACAACCACCAAAGGTCAATTTTTCTACCACTGTTCAACAATGGCATGTAATTACAATTCTTGATATAATCGTTCACAGCAGGGCGCTCCAGCGCCCACCAAGAGTCACTTTGAGGGCTTACAATGTTGTAGCAAAACCAACACCTTGTTCCGCCATTTCTGCAGAGCATATAGGGCAGGTCCCTACTTTCAAACATCCAACTTACAAACATCTCCTACTTGCAAACGGAAGGAGACAACAGCAAGTGAGATGAAAAAAGACGGATGGCAAAACAAATTATACAGGGGTGATAACCCTTCCCTATGTTTTCCAAAAAGCTTAAAAATCGTTTTTTTGACTGGAGCTACACTTTAAAAATGTACCAGTTGAAAATTACAAACAGATTCAACTTAACACAACAAATCTACACAGTCCCTGTCTTGTTTGCACGGCCTGTATACTGCTGTTCTGAGTATATAGGGCCTGGGGGCCACACGTATTTCCTTTTTTTAATATGGGTACGGGGTTCCCCTTAATATCCGTACAAGACCCAAAGGGGCTGGTAATGGGCAGGGAGGGCTACCCATGCCATTTTTCTCAATGATTTTCAACCATATTACAGGAACCAGATATAACATTAAAACCGCAAACAGTTTTAAATAACGTTATTTCCGTTAAATGTCATCTTGTGCAGGGACTGTTCTAAACACGGGAAACACGTGGCACTTCACAGGCATACTATAGACACCCCACAGGCATGATATTTAAAGGAATATTTCACTTTTTTTCACTTTAATCGTCATTAAAATCAGTCCTCCCACCAAAACGGACGTTTTTAAAACTTTTTTTTTGCATTGACCCATGTCCCCTGGGGCAGGAGCCAGGTCCCCAAACCCTTTTTAGGACAGTATCTTGCATATTAGCCGTTAAAATTAGCACTTTTAATTTCGAACGTTCGAGTCCCATAGACTTCAATGGGGTTCTAACGTTCGTACGAATTTGGGGTCCGTTCGAAAGTTCTGGTGCGAACCGAATCGGGGGGTGTTCGACTCATCCCTATATATAATATAATCTTTTACACATATTTTTTATTGGACACGGTCTGGACCATATCGGTGTATGCAGCTATTCATATAGGTAGCCTTTACTAGGAGCAGCGCAGGAATAATCACTTATTATTATCTATATATATTAGAAAACCAACTTCTTCCGAATTTCGAATTTAGTATATAATGATTTCGATTTTAATAGAAAAGATTTTAATAGAATATAAAAGAATAGACTAGAAAAACAATAGAACAGAACAGAATAAAATATAATATATTCTATTCTGTTCTGTTCTATCGTTTTTTCTAGTCTATTTTCTATTTTATTATAATCTTTTCTATCCAAATTTAAAATTAATTAATTTAAAAATTTGAATTCATACTATTCGAAATTCGAGTTTATTCTATTCAAATTCGAATTTCAGAAGATGGTTGTATATTCTTTCTATTTTATTCTATTAAATTATATATTTTTTCTATTCTGTTCTAATCTTTTCTATTGAATTAGAAATTTTGGAAGATGGTTAGTTATGCCGCGTACACACGATCAAACAATTGGGTGGAAGAGTCCGGCAAACTCAAGTCCGCTGGACAATCCCCCGGCGTGTAGCCTCCGGCGGACTTTTTTTACCCGAAAGTACGGCGGACTTAGAAAGTATTTTTGCACTCCAATCTTCTCGCCGGACTCGCATTTCGGCGGACAATCCAGCCGTGTGAGTGGCAGTCCACCGTACTTTTGAAATGAACAAACTTTTCCCACCCGGAGAAAAGTTCGCTCATTTTGAGCACGTCTCCAGGTAGCCGGGGCCAGCAAAGGAGGCGTCGCTGGCCCCGTTACCTGGTATGGACTTAAAGGGGAACCCCAACGCTGAAAAAATTGGTGTGGGGTCCCCCCCAGCTCCATATCAGACCCTTGTCCGAGCACGCTACCCGGCCGGCCAGGAAAGGGGGGGACGAGCGAGCGCCCCCCTCCTGAGCCGTACCAGGCTGCATGCCCTCAACATGGGGGGGTGCCTTGGGGAAGGGGGGGCCGCGCGGCCCCCCCTACCCCAAAGCACCTTGTCCCCATGTTGATGAGGACAAGGGCCTCTTCCCGACAACCCTGGCCGTTGGTTGTCGGGGTCTGCGGGCAGGGGGGCTTATCGGAATCTGAGAGCCCCCTTTAATAAGGGGGCCCTCGGATACCGCCCCCCCACCCTATGTGAATGAGTATGGGGTACAATGTACCCCTACCCATTTGCCTGTGTAAAAAAGTAAAAATAAAACACAACACACAAGGGTTAAAATAGTTTATTGCAAAGCTCCGGGGGTCTTCCGTCTTCGGGGGTCTTCTCGCCGGACTCCTCCGCTATATTCTTCTAGCTCTTTTGCTAGCGGAAGAGCCCGGCTTTCTTCCTCGCCGCCGCCCTCTTCTTCCGACTTCGGGGGTCTTGTCCCCCTCTTTGGTTCTTCTTGCCGGGCCACCGCGCCTTCTTCTAGCTCTTTTACAGGCGATGGCCCGGTCTTCTGTCGCCGCGGTCGCCGCTTTCGCCGTCTTCTGTTCTTCTCTTCTTCTCTTCAGATGTTGCCTCGTCGCATGCTCCGCTCACAATGGCACGGACACGACGCGTGGCGACTTATATAGGGACATCACCGGATGATGTCCCTGCCCATTATGGTGTCACAGTCCCAGAGGATGCTGGGACTGTGACATCATAATAGGCGGGGACATCATCCGGTGATGTCCCTATATAAGTCACTGCGCGCCTTGTCCCCGTCATTGTGAGCAGAGAGAGCGACGAGGCAACATCTGAAGAGAAGAGAGGAAGAGAAGAACAGAAGGCGGCGATAGCGGCGACAGCGGTGACAGCGGCGACAGAAGACCGGGCCACCGTCTGTAAAAGAGCTAGAAGAAGGCGCGGTGGCCCGGCAAGAAGAACCGAAGAGGGGGACAAGACCCCCGAAGTCGGAAGAAGAGGGCGGCGGCGAAGAAGAAAGCCAGGCTCCTCCGCTAGCAAAAGAGCTAGCAGAAGATAGCGGAGGAGTCCGGCGAGAAGACCCCCGAAGACAGAAGACCCCCGAAGATGGAAGACCCCCGGAGCTGTGCAAAAAACTATTTTAACCCTTGTGTGTTGTGTTTTATTTTTACTTTTTTCCACAGGTGAATGGGTAGGGGTACATTGTACCCCATACTCATTCACATAGGGTGGGGGGCCGGTATCCGGGGGCCCCCTTATTAAAGGGGGCTCCCGGATTCCGATAAGCCCCCCGCCCACAGACCCCAACAACCAACGGCCAGGGTTGTCGAGAAGAGGCCCTTGTCCTCATCAACATGGGGACAAGGCACCCCCCATGTTGAGGGCACGCGGCCTGGTACAGCTCAGGAGGGGAGGCGCTCGCTCGTCCCCCCTTTCATGGCCGGCCGTTGGGTTCCCCTTTAAGTCCATACCAGGTGACGCGCTCAAAATGAGCGGACTTTCCTCCGTGTGTGTGGGCGAGTCCGTTCATTTCAAAAGTATGCCGTATTAGTCCGCTGAAAAAGTGCTGTGTGTGGGCCAGTAGCCCGTTCGGAAAGTCGGCTACGTGTGTATGCGGCATTACTTATACTTACTTATATATATCTGTCACATCAACTTTCAATACTTGCAGTGTACCAGTGCAAAAAAACACACACATCTTATTTCATTTATATTTATAGTATCAATGAAGTTGTCAGCATGCCTGATTGAAGAAGTCACGGATGTCGATCGCAAGGCAAGTGCATATGCTGTATGTCATTGTCCACTTGCCACAAGTTGTGTATTGTATTTGTCCACTTGCCACGTCACCTGCCACAAGTTGTGTATTGTCCACTTGCCACGACACCTGCCACGAGTGCCATGTGACCGTCCATGTGGCCACGTGACCTGACACGAGTGCCATATGACCGGCCATGAGTGCCACGTGACCAAGTTGTGGATTGTCCACTTGCCACGTCACCTGCCACCAAGTGACCCCAGATATAGGCAATATGCCAAGTACTTTTCTGCAGCAGAGAATGACATTTTGCGACCCGAATTTGGGGCCATGTATCTCGGGGTCACTTATAGCTAGAAACACCAAATTTGGTATGCAAACACAATACAACTATAACTACAATATCTCTTTTTGGGGTTTCTAGCACCAAATGACCCCGAGATTCATGGCCCTAAACTCGGGTCACAAAATATTTTCGAATCTGGTTGAAATATATTTGAATGCGGTTGAAATAATTCGAATCATGTTGAAATAATTTCGCATCTGGCAGAAATATTTTGGAATTTGGTTGAAATATTTTCGAATGTGACCGATTTTTCGAATTTGGTAGAAAACAAAACGAAATCCGAAAATGAATTTAACGAATTTAATGAATATAACTAAACAAAATTAATTAATTAAGGAATTAAAACGAAACTAAACTAAACATATTTTTTCCTTTTGCACATGTCTATCACCTTTACCATAAGCTTCTTTAGCAAGGCAGTGGTTATCTTGGAGCTGTGTTTGGGGTCGTTATTATGTTGGAATTCTGCCCTGCGGCCCAGTCTCTGAAAGGAGGAGATCATGCTGGGCTTTAGTATGACACAGTACATGTTGGCATTCATAGTTCCCTCAATGAACTGGAGCTCCCCAGTGCCAGCAGTACGCATGCAGCCCCAGACCATGACACTCCCACCACCATTCTTGACTGTAGGCAAGACACACTTGTCTTAGTACTCCTCACCAGGTTCCTGCCACACACGCTTGACACCATCTGAACCAAATAAGTTTATCTTGGTCTCATCAGACCACAGTACATTGGTTCCATTAATCCATGTCCTTAGTCTGCTTGTCTTCATCAAACTGTTTGCAGGCTTTCTTGTGCATCATCTTTAGAAGAGACTTCCTTCTGGGATGACAACCATGCAGACCGATTTGATGCAGTGTGCGGTGTGTGGTCTGAGCACTGACAGGCTTACCCCCACCCCTTCAACCTCTGCAGCAATGCTGGCAGCACTCACACATCTACTTCCCCAAAGACAGCCTCTGGATATGATGCTGAGCATGTGCACTCAACTTCTTTGGCTGACCATGGAGAGAGGAACCTGTCCTGTTAAATCGCTCACCCCCACAACCCTGGCCAGTGGTTGTGGGAGTCTGCGGGCAGGGGAATATCAGAATCTGCAATCACCCTTAAACAAGGGGTTCCCCAGATTCCAGCCCCCATGAGAAAGAGTGGGGTTACATAGTACCCCTACTCATTCACCAAAAAATAAATAAATAAATAATGTAAAAAAAGAAATTACACAGTCTTTGACAAGTCCTTTATTTAAAAAATGTAAATTGAAAATGTTCCCCATTGTAAATCCATCATTGATCACGTCACCCATCATCACCGTGACCTGTAAAAAGAAAAAAAAGTTAGCCCACTCCCTCTATCTGACAGCTCCACCATCTAACAGTTCTTAAACGACTAAGGGGTGGGAGTCACCTGATAAGATCACTGGGTGACCCCCACCCTATTGTGACATCATCAACCCAGCATGCCCCTGGCTGATGATGTCGCAAGTAGGTGGGATCACCCAAGATGAGTGAATTCAGAGGGCAGCTGCAGAAGATATGCAGTAGCATACTGGATAGATTGTGCTTTGCAGTAGTTTGTAGCACTGTTCTTGAAACCATTGACTATGGAACATTTGTGTGTGAACAGAATGGCTCTGTTGATTTGCAGATAGAGATGTTTTCAGTCCATTTTCTCATTTGCATATGTAAGGAGTAACAACTCATTAGAATAAATGCATTTGAATAAAGGCAAATAAGAAAGTAAGTGGAGTAAATTATAGTTGGATCGGCATAGCTCTTCAAAAGGGGTAGTGGGTCTGCAATGCATGATGTGTCCATAGATAGCTTTAAAAAATGTCTTCACCCCTTAGTGGCTAAGAGTAAAACAAACAAAGGGACCAAATACCAGTGCGTGAGTACCTTATAGTTTATCTCTAAGGCCGCGTACACACGCGAGGACTGTTCGCTCAACTTTGTCCGCTGAACAGTGTTTCGGCGGACAGTCCGCTCGTGTGTGGGCTTCAGCGGACAGTTTCAGCGGACAGTCTGATGAACAAAGTTTTTCGGAAATTCCGAAAAACTGTCCGCTGAAACTTGGTTTGAGCGGACAGTCCGCCCGTGTGTAGGCTTGTTCGTCAAACTAAGTCTCGCGCATGCTCAGAAAGAATTTACACGCCGAAGGTTGCATTGCAGTGTATAGGACGTAGTTTTCTAGTCCTGTCGTACGTGCCGTTCACGTCATCGCGCACGGTTTCAGCGGACTGTTCGTTCGTCGTGTGTGGGCAAGTCCGTCCATGCTAATTTTGAGCGGACTGTCCGCTGAAACTGTTTGACGAACAAAGTTGAGCGAACAGTCCCCGCGTGTGTACGCGGCCTAAGGCAGTAATATTTTGTGAAGAAGATTTTGTTGTGGCCCATATTTTATCCCACTGAGCTGCTTCCAACTGAAATCCAAGGTCCTTCTCCCATTTTGCTACCATATGATGGTGGTTCCATATTAGGTAAAGAAATAAGATAATTGTGGACTATTGTTATAAGTCCCTTTGAATGGGAATCACATTTGTGTATATGTTCAAATCATGTAAATGTATCTAGATTACTTTTACCTTGTATATAGAGCATAAAAAACAAACAAATCTGCAGATAACAAAAAGGGTCCGAATAAGGAAGATTGTGACTTTCACATAATTCTGGAAATGTTTTAAATGAGGTAGATGATAACTCACAGAGTTTGGTTAGATTAGAGGAGATACATTCTTTAAAAGATTTAGGAAATGAACATGCAGGATAGAAAATTGGGTTTCTAATAAACGATAATAGGGGTACATGGGGTGATTGTAGTCCATTAACTAATTTAAATTTATCCCAAATAGTCACTGCATGTTTAGCTATAACATTTTTGATATTTTTACGGTCAAAGGAGTTAGACCATATTCAGTATGTTACGGAACGTGGGTCGCAATCTATTGATTCTAGCGCTACCCAAAGCAGAGTTTCAGGTGTTGCTTGATATTTAGGTATATGTGCTATTTGAGCTGCATGGCAATAAGTGGCAACGTTAGGAAACCATAGTCCATCTTTAATCTTGGGAAGGTAAAGTGTATGTTTAGGTAAACAAGGTTTCAAAGAACCCCAAATGAAAGCAAATACTTTACGTTGTAGTATTCTGAGGAAATATGCTGGGACAGGGATAGGTAAGACTCAAAAAAGATACAACATTTTGGGTAGTATAGTCATCATTATTACGTTAATTTTACTTATCCATGATATTGGTAAGGAGGACCATTGTTTAAGGAGATTGGAGATTTTCCACAATATTGGAGGGAAAGGGAGATGTGAGGTGGACCAGGAGAAAGGGAGGGATGTTTGTGCTTGTTTTAAAATATGTGAAGGAAATATTTAAGGCTGTAGATTTTTGAGAATTAATAGTTAGACCAGAAATGTGGGCAAAGTGATAAAGTTTGTTTATAAGGTTAGGAGCAGAAATATGAGGGAATGACTTAAAAAAAAAAAAGAAGATATCATCAGCAAATAGGCAGAGCTTGTGTAATCTAGACCTTTGATAGAGGGGTCGGTATGGATTCCCTGGGCAAGAGGTTTAATAAGTATGTCAAATAAAAGTGGGGAAAGTGGACAAACCTGATGTGTTTCTCTGCAGATGTCAAACATGTTTGACTTGTATCCAGCATATTTAGCATAGGCTTTAGGATTTTTATATAACGATGAAACTCATTTAAGAAAATGAGGACCAAAGCCCCATTGTTGCAGGGAAAAACTTAGGTATGACCATGATACTGCATCAAATGCTTTTTTGATATCTAGAAATAGAAGACATATGGGTATTCGTCGTGTTTTGGCTGCTTGAATCAGTAAAGTAATCCTGCGTACATAAAGCTTACTTGATCTTTGTTTATTAACCACTTCCCGACCAGCGCACGACGATGTACGTCGACAGAATGGCACGGGCAGGCATATTGGCGTACATGTACGTCCAATCTTCAATGCCGCCCTGCCATCGGGTGCGCGGCAGCGGCGGCGCGCTCCCGCGCTGGTCGGGACCCCCATGAGTCCGGTCGCGGGACCCGCGGACTCGACCGCCGTGGGCATACCCGCGATCGTCTCACGGGACGGCTGAATGGAGGAAATGCCGTGTAAACACCATTTCTCCATTCTGCCTAGCAACTAGTGACGCTGATCTCTGCTCCATGTGATTGGAGCAGAGATCAGTGTTCACTAAATGAAAGCCCAACCCCCCCACAGTTAGAAACACGCCCCTAGGAACACTTAACCCCTACACTGCCACCCACTGGTTAACCCTTTCACTACCAGTGTCATTTACACAGGAATCACTGCATTTATATAGCAGTGATTACTGTATAAATGACAATGGTCCCAAAAATGTGTCAAAAATGTCCGATGGGTCCTCCACAATGTCGCAGTCACAATAAAAATCGCTGATTGCCGCCATTACTAGTAAAAAAAAATAATAAAAAATTATTAATAAAAATGCTATAAAACTATCCCTATTTTGTAAACGCTATAACTTTTGTGCAAACCAATCAATAATCGCTTATTGCGATTTTTTTTACCAAAAATATGTAGAAGAATACGTATCAGCCTAAACTGAGGGAAAAAATGTTTTTTTATATATTTTTGGGGGATATTTATTATAACAAAAAGTAAAAAATAATGCGTTTTTTTCAAAATTGTCGCTCTATTTTTGTTTATAGAGCAAAAAATAAAAAGGGGTGATCAAATACCACCAAAAGAAAGCTCTATTTGTGGGAAAAAAAGGACGTCAATTTTGTTTGGGAGCCACGTCGCACGACCGCGCAATTGTCAGTTAAAGCGACACAGTGCCGAATCGCAAAAAGTGGTCTGGTCTTTGACCAGCAAAATGGTCCGGTCTGAAAGTGGTTAAAGAACTTATTATGTTATTATTTAAGTGGGCTTATAAAACTTTTGCTAATAGTTTTATGTTGAAGTTAAGTAAAGATATATGCCTATTAGGGATGAGCTTCGTGTTCGAGTCGAACATACGTTCGACTCGAACATCGGCTGTTCGCCCGTTCGGCGAAGTCCGAACGTTATGGTCCGTTCGCGCCAAATTCGTGTGGCGCTCACGGCCCACAATGCACTGCGATGGCGCAGTGCATTGCTGGCTCATGATTGGCCAAGCATGCACTGTGACCCCGCATGCTTGGCCAATCACAGCGCCAGCAGCGAGGAGAGCCATGATTGGCCACAGGCAGGATGCCTGTGGCCAATCATAGCTCAGGGTGTGTAGTGCACGCCCCACACTATATAAGGCCGCCAGCGCGGCGGCCTTGAGTAGTGTGTTGGAGTCTGAAGCAGTTAGTGGGTGTTCTGTGTACCTTCAACACAGTACACACCGATCGTTATCGGCCGATTTTCGATCTTGCTGTTGTGTAGTGGTTGTTGTCTGCATGCCCTGACCGCAGTATACACCGCTATATTCACCTCACCTATATAGCTAGTGATCTATCTTTTATAATAGAGCTTGCAGTCAGTAGTGCTAGGAGCTTGTGCGTGCTGTCTGCGTGCTCTGTACCCAGTACATACCGCTATATCCACCTACATAGCTCTTCTCTATTTGAGCCCACTTGCCATCTGCAGGAGTTATTGGAAGTTGTGTGTGCCTCCAGCACAGCACAGTATACATCTGTATATACCCCTTTATCTCTGGTGTTCTATAATAAAGGCATCTGCAGGAGTTAGTGGGTGTTTTGTGCCTCCAGCACAATATACACTACCCAACTGCTTTTTTACCCAACTCCCTTCAGGCCATTACCATGTCTGGAAGGCCAGCAAGGAGAGGCAGACAGGCGCAAGCCGATAAAAGAGGGCAAGCAGGCTCTGTGTCTAGAGACAACAGTGCTGGTCGTGGACCCGGTGCATTGTCATCAGCACGTGGCCATGGGACACACTTTTCCTTCTTTTCAGCAGCTGGACATGTTGAGCCGCAACATGCCAACAACTTGGTAGAGTGGATGACCAAGCCCTCTTCATCCTCCTCATCCTCTCTCACCCAGTCTCAGGGTACTAGCAAAGCAGCTGCCAACGCATCGTCTTCCCTCGTCTCAATGTCATCATCAGTGTCTCCTTCCCTAGACCCACCACGTCCTCCTGAGGAGTCTCCTGAACTCTTTGAGCACAGTGTTGGGTACATGCTCCAGGAGGATGCCCAGTGTTTTGTAGCCTCTGATAATGACAATCAGCTAAAGGAAGGCAGTAGCGTGAATGCAGAGAGAGGGGATGCTCAAGAAGGACAGCAATCTGGCAGTCATGTTCCACAAGCTGCTTCATACTGCCAGGTTTGCTACAGCGATGAAGAGGGAGGGGATGATGAGGGCACTGACTCCACGTGGGTGCCTGGTAGGAGAGAGGAGGAGGAGGAGGAGGAGGAGGAGGCACATGTCCAATGAGGCAGGATGCCCTCCGGGGGCCAGCTTAGGGGCAGCACACCGACTGAATCACACCGCAGAGCTCCACCTATGCAGGGCGCTGCCTCTGCACGTTATTCTAAAAGTTCTTTGGTGTGGGCCTTTTTTGAGACGAGTGCATCAGATCGCACCGCTGCTATTTGCAACATATGTCTCAAGCGTATCTCGTGTGGCCAAAACATCAGCCGCTTGGGCACCACATGCTTGACCAGACATATGTTGACCTGCCATGCAGCTCGTTGGCAAGCGTACCTCAAAGACCCACACCAAAGAACAAAGCGGACCTCTCCTTGCTCCTCATCAGCTGGCATCTCCAACCCCACTAGAACTTCAGTCCTCTCTGAAACCTGCTCTGAGAGGAATGAAGGTGTAGAATTAGGTGTGTCACAGCCAAGTGCTTCCGGGCACTCTGCTAGCAGTACACCCACGTCCGATAATAGCAGGCAAATGTCCCTGCCCCAGCTGCTGGACCGGCGAAAGAAGTTCACTCCCAGCCATCCACATGCCCAGCGGTTGAATGCTAGCTTGGCTAAATTGCTAGCACTTCAACTGCTGCCTTTTCAGTTGGTAGACTCGGCCCCCTTCCGTGAGTTTGTACAATGTGCGGTTCCTCAGTGGCAGGTCCCCAAACGCCACTTTTTTTTACGGAAGGCGATTCCAGCTCCCTACCGGCATGTGGAAGGCAATGTCCTTGCCTCGCTGGACAGGGCGGTCAGCGGTAAGGTGCATATTACCTCTGACTCATGGTCCAGCAGGCATGGACAGGGACGTTACCTGACTTTCACGGCCCATTGGGTCACTCTTTTGGCAGCTGGGAAGGATGCAGGACAAGGTGCAGTAGTGTTGGGGGTTGTTCCGCCACCACGCCTCCAAAATTGGTTGTGACACACCTCTGTCCTCCACCCCCTCCTCTTCTTCTTCCTCCATGGCCTCTTCCAGTGCTCTGTCCTCAGAACCAGCGGTGCTCCGTAGGCGTTCCAGGGGCTACGCAAGTACGCAGGCAAAACGATGCCATGCCGTGCTTGCGCTGGTTTGTTTGGGGGACAGGAGCCACACTGGGGCGGATGTTTTGTCAGCTCTGCAGGGGCAGGCCAAGAGGTGGTTGACGCCACGCCAGCTTAAGCCAGGAATGGTGGTTTGCGACAATGGCACCAATCTCCTCTCCGCCCTCCGATAGGGACAACTGACCCATGTGCCCTGTGTAGCTCACGTCCTTAACCTGGTGGTGCAGCGGTTCTTGGGCAGGTACCCCGGCTTACAGGATGTCCTGAAGCAGGCCAGGAATGTCTGTGTGCATTTCCGCCAATCATTTAATGCTTGTGCTCGGCTGGCTGAGCTCCAAAAGGAGTTGAACCTGCCCAAGAACCGCCTTATATGTGACATGCCCACCAGGTGGAACTCAACGTTGGCCATGCTGCAGCAGTAGAGGGCCATCAATGAGTACCTGTGCGACTACGGCACCAGGACAGGGTCAGGGGAGCTCGGTTTTTTCTCACCACGCCAGTGGGGCATGATCAGGGATGCATGCACTGTCCTGTCACCGTTTGAGGAGGCCACAAGGATGGTGAGCAGGGACAGTGCATGCATCAGTGACACTGTACCTCTTATCCACCTCTTGGAGCATACGCTGCGTGGAATAATGGACAGGGCACTTGAGGCAGAACAGAGGCAGGAAGAGGAGGACTTCCTTGCCTCTCAAGGCCCCCTTTATCCAGACAGTGTTCCTGCTGTGCCACCCATCACACAGGAAGAGGATGAGAAGGAGGAAGAGGAGGAGGAGGATGATTGTGTCAGCATGGAGGTGGAGGCTGGCACTCAGCATCAGCAGCAGCAGCAGCAGTCTTGTAGGGATGATTTACAGTCCCAAGAAACAGGTGGACTTGTACGTGGCTGGGAGGAGGTAGCTGCGGATCATGTTGTCCTTAGTGACCCAGAGGACTCCGGACCGAATGCCTCAGCTAATCTACGCTGCATGGCCTCCCTGATCCTGCAAAGCCTGCGGAAGGATCCTCTTATTCTTCGGATCAAGGAGAAGGACCATTACTGGCTGGCCACTCTCCTTGATCCACGGTACAAGGGTAAGGTTGCCGACCTTATCTTGCCATCGCAGAGGGAGCAGAGGATGAGACATCTCCGGGAGGCCTTGCAGAAAGGTCTGTGCAATGCGTTCCCAGAGACTGGGAGGTTACAAACTCCTGGTCCTGGACAACGTGTTGCTGAGGCATCGGTCAGAAGGAGCGGTGGAGAAGGTGGCCGTCTGACTGATGCTTTCAGACAATTTTTTAGTCCGCAGCCCCAAGGTATGATCGGTTGCAGCTACCATCGCCAGCGTCTGATTTACATGGTGCAGGAATACCTAGGGGCAAGGTCAGACTTGGACACCTTTCCCACCGAAAATCCTCTGGCTTACTGGGTCTTGAGGATGGATCACTGGCCAGAGCTTGCACAGTATGCAATTGAGCTACTGGCCTGTCCTGCATCCAGCGTTCTTTCGGAATGCACCTTCAGTGCTGCTGGTGGCTTTGTTACCGATCACAGGGTGCGCCTGTCCACCGAATCAGTTGATCGACTGACCTTCATCAAGATGAATCAGTCTTGGATAACCCAAAGCTACCAAGCACCTGAAGCTGATGTAACCGAATAATTTTTTTTGAAATATCACATCCCTTCAAGACTGTCTATGCTGATGCTGAGTGACTGTTATGTTGATTGTCTATCCTCTTCCTCCACCGCTGATATGTTGGAAGAACATTTCTGGTTCTGGGTGATGCCATCAGCCCAATTTTTCTGCCCCTATTTAACAGGGGCATTTAAGTACAATTTTTGATGCAATGCTTTGCAGCAGGGCTAATTTCTGCAATAAAACAAGAGTATATGGGAGAGGTTGCAGTGTCGTGGCACCAGCACCAGTGCCTAAGGCCCAATTTGTCTGCCCCTGTTTAACAGGGGCATTTAAGTACAATTTTTGATGCAATGCTTTGCAGCAGGGCTAATTTCTGCAATAAAACAAGAGTATATGGGAGAGGTTGCAGTGTTGTGGCACCAGCACCAGTGCCTAAGGCCCAATTTTTCTGCCCCTGTTTAACAGGGACATGTAATTACAATTCTTGATATAATATTTCACAGGAGGGCCCCTTCCTGTGCCCACCCAAAGTAATGGTGAGGACTTATAGTGTTGTGGCACCAGCACCACAACCACCAAAGGTCAATTTTTCTACCAGTGTTCAACAATGGCATGTAATTACAATTCTTGATATAATCGTTCACAGCAGGGCGCTCCAGCACCCACCAAGAGTCACTTTGAGGGCTTACAATGTTGTGGCAAAACCAACACCTTGTTCCGCCATTTCTGCAGAGCATATAGGGCAGGCCCCTACTTTCAAACATCCAACTTACAAACATCTCCTACTTGCAAATGGTAGGAAACAACAGCAAGTGAGATGAAAAAAGATAGACGACAAAACAAATTATACAGGGGTGATAACCCTTCCCTATGTTTTCCAAAAAGCTTAAAAATAGTTTTTTTGACTGGAGCTACACTTTAAAAATGTACCAATTGAAAATTACAAACAGATTCAACTTAATACAACAAACCTACACAGTCCCTGTCTTTTTTGCACCGCCTGTATACTGCTGTTCTGAGTATATAGGGCCTGGGGGCCACACGCATTTCCTTTTTTTAATATGGGTACGGGGTTCCCCTTAATATGCGTACAAGACCCAAAGGGGCTGGTAATGGGCAGGGAGGGCTACCCATGCCATTTTTCTCAATGATTTTCAACCATATTGCAGGAACCAGATATAACATTAAAACCGCAAGCAGCTTTAAATGACTTTATTTCCGTTAAATGTCATTTTGTGCAGGGACTGTTCTAAACACGGGAAATACGTGGCACTTCACAGGCATACTACAGACACCCCCCAGGCACCATATTTAAAGGAATATTTCACTTTTTTTCCACTTTAATCGGCATTAAAATCAGTGCTCCCGCCAAAACGGACATTTTTAAAAACATTTTAGGCATTGACCCATGTCCCCTGGGGCAGGAGCCAGGTCCCCAAACCCTTTTTAGGACAGTATCTTGCATATTAGCCGTTAAAATTAGCACGTTTAATTTTGAACGTTCGAGTCCCATAGACTTCAATGGGGTTCTAACGTTCGTACGAATTTGGGGTCCGTTCGAAAGTTCTGGTGCGAACCGAACCGGGGGGTGTTCGGCTCATCCCTAATGCCTATAATTAGCACAAGATATTTCACCTGACTGAGGTTTGGGATTTACTGAGATCATAGCTGTTGTTTCAGAGCGAAAGAGTTGATAATTAAGAAGGGAATTAAAAGCATCTGTTAACTTTGGAGCAAAGATATGAGTACATTTCTTATAATAGAGGGCAGAGAAGTGATCGAGACCTGGACGTTTGTTAGGTTTAAGAGATTTAATTGCTAATTCAACTTCTGTAGAAGTAATGGGGCTTTCAAGGCTATCACGTTGTGCTAAGGGAAAAGTCGGAAGTTTAATTTGTGAGAAAAATTATTCTGCAGAGGATTGATCAAAAGGTCTTTTTTGTATAGGGAGGTGACAAAGGTGTGAAAGGTTTGAAAGGTATGCAGGATCTTTACTGGGTTGCTAGTGTATGTATCATGTGATCATTTTAGTTGAATCTGTTTAAAACTGCAATTAAATCTTTTAAGTGCTCGAGCAAGAAGGGTACCAGGTTTAGTTGTTTTGAAATAAAATTTATGTTTAGATTTATGTTAGGTTTTGTCTGCAGATTCTGATAGCAAAGGTCAATATTTAGACATGCTTTGCCAAGCTGTATTTTAGTCACAGGGGTAGGATTAAATTGAAAATTTGTGTGGCAAGTATTAAATTCTAAAAAAATAAAAGAAGCCACGCTAAAAATAGTCCCAATTACTGCAAAATGAACCTTGATTGAATATCATCACAATATGTATCCATGTTTGAAATGGTAAGATAATTTTTTTCCCAATGGCACCACTGTGATTCACATCAAAAAAGTGCACCACCACCTTCAAAAAACTTGCTTACCAGATAGCAAGCAAAATAGGCATATGGCTATAGACCAGCCAAGGCCTTTGTTTGCAAGGATGATCTTAGGAATGAATATCACAAGCTAGACGGCTGTATTATCTTTCATAGACTGGCAACGCTGTGTAGTCCGTAAGCATCTCTTTCAGCAAAAGACTCAAAAAGAAAGACTGACCATAGTGTAATATTGTCTAGCTTTTTAATAATATGAAAAGTAATGCACTTACATTTAGCCATATAGTTAACACCATATAGCTCTGTGTGCGTTACTGCAAGTTTAACGTAATTTATTTCTGTGTGCGTTACTGTAAGTTTAATGTCATATAGTTCTGTGTGTCACTGTACTTTGGCTCATTATATTGCAGTATGTTATAGTGTATCCATGGAGTGTGTCTGTGTTGTGTGAGTAATCAAATTAAAGTGCACCAAACACCACTTTACATTCATTAAAGTGCATCTACATACAGATTTCAACTTCTTCTTTACATTTGCTTATAAGTACCGCCTCCTCCATCCTAATAATGTCTGGGAGAACAACAAGGAGAGGCAGATGTGCCCTTTGTACTGTAAGGGGGCCAGCAACAAATGTGTCCACGTGGGCAAAGGTGGACGTGGGGGTCAGTCCTCAGGCAGGGCATAATTTCCTCTGTTTAGTGAGTTTGCCCATCCGATCCAGCCACAGCATGCAAAGGAGGAGGTGGACTGGCTTACTAAACCTTCCTCATCCTCTTCATCCTCCTCATCCTCTGTCGCACAAGCAGAGGCAAGTTTGCAGTCCCCTGCAGTTTCCAGGATGAATAAACCTGCCTCCTTGTCCACATCTATTCCTGTTATAGCCCCAACATCAGCCATGGAGGAGTCAGCTGAGTTACTTGACCACAGTGTCAGCTACTTGCACCTTGATGATGCCCAGTCATTACTGGATTTAGATGTTGGTTCTGAGGTTGAGGATGACAGGAACATGAGCCTAGATAGAGGGGAGAACACTGGTAGACAAATTGGCATTCATGTTTCCCCAGACGTACTGTATTGCCAAGTTGTCTCAAGTAGTAATGATGATGCTGATGGAGATGGAGATGATGATGACGATGACGATGACGATGACGATGACGATGACGACGATGATGATGACGATGATGATGATGATGATGATGATGTCACTGATGTGACTTGGGTGCCTGATAGAGCAGAGGAGGAAACTGAAGGTGAGGCAACACAACACCAAAGATTGTATTTTCCTCACATCCCCAGTTTATCCCCTTCCTCACTTTCCCCTCCCTAATCTGGCTTCATTCACTTTCTTATTCAATTTTCAACACTTACTTGTTTTTCACATTATATCACATCTTTTCTTCATTCTTTTCTTCCTTTCCCTCTTGCCTTTTCCCTTTCTTTTATTATTTTTTCCTTTCCCTACCGTTTCTATCTTCTTTTTTTGTGACTTTTTCACCATATTCACTTTTTATTTTAATTTCTCTTTTCCCCCTTTTCTTCTTCTACTCTTCTCCCTTCACTCTGTAATTTTCATTTCACTTCTCTATTTACAGTCTTTCCCCTTTTTTTTCATCTCCTCCTTCCTTCTCCCTTCCTTTTGTGATTCATCTGCCTTTCCCACCTTCCTTATTATTCATATTCTCACTTCTCTTCCCTCACCTACTGTACTCCATCTTTCTCCCTCCTTTCCCGTCATTCCCCCACTTCCCCCTTACACTTCTCCCCCTCCCTTCCTTTTTCAACGCTTCACTCATCCTCACCTTCTTTCCTCGTGTTCACTTCCCTTATTATCCCTATCTGAGAAGCTAGAGGGGGTGGAGAAGGCAGGCTCCAAAAGGGACAAAGCTATCACACGCCTGGAAAGAGTCACAGATTTCCACACAGCACATCTTATTGTGATGAATCGCCATTTGGAGGACTTAGGCAACAGGGGGATAAAACATAATATAAGGGTAAGAGGCATTCCTGAGTCGGTTGAACCAGGCAACATACCTTCTGCCTTACAATATGTGTTTAATGAGCTGCTGGAGTGCCAAACCGACACACAGATTGACTTTGAACGAGCTCACAGAGCCCTGAGAGCCAGGCCGGTGGACACAGCACCCCCCAGGAACATAATTTGTTGTCTACCCAACTTTAAACTAAAAGAGGAAATCATGGCTAAAGCAAGACGTAATGCCCACATCACATTTAATGACACATAAATATCCATATTCCAGGACCTCTCCCCCATAACTCTGAACAACAGGTGAGCACTGCACCCCCTACTGGAGATATTACGCAGACAAAATATACCATACAAATGGAAATTCCATTTTGCCCTGAACGTGACCTTCTAGGGCAGGCAGCTATACCTACGCACACCTAATGATCTGCAGGGCTTCTGCCAGGAAATTGAGATTCCACCGGTGGATTTGCCAGAGTGGTACAGGGAGTTTTACTTTCAAAAATAATTTTATTGAGATATATCACATTAACAAGCATATGACATAAACATATTGTACACTACGTGCTGTAAGGCATTGAGTGTTAGAACAAATTGCACATTAACACACTGAATATTCAACGGAGAATGTAGGCTGCTAGTACATGAGATTACAGGCTTGGTGCCCTTCTGCGAAATTCCACGGTCTCTGCGGGGTGAGGTCCGGTAATTCCGGTAGTGTCCCACCCCCCCCAAACACCCCTATGGGCTGTGTCCTGGGGGGATGCGACACCATAGAGCAATGGAGAGACAAATCTGACCATGGGTAAAACTTAGTCCCATAATGTGAAAGAGGTGACTGAGTGAAATAACCAGGATCTTCTAGTGAAATACAGCTAACTTATAAATGATAGGCCAGAGAAAAAACAATAAACAGGTGACTTTCACTGCCGGCTCCATCTGGTCTGGGTGAGATGCTTAAAGACGTCATGTAAGTTTTATACAACCTGGGTGTATTAACCAGGAAGACCAGTGTTTGTCGAATCTAGGTTCTGTCATGTTTACCTTAGAAAAATAAATTCCATGCGACAGTGTTCATTAAGGGTAGTTATGAGCTCATTAAGGGTTGGGGTTTTTTCCATGCACGGGCTATAAGCAGGCGTGCTGAGATTAGTATATGATGTACCAGAGGTAAACTGGTGGTGGGCCAGTGTTGGGAGTCCAGACCAAAGAGAGCCATTCGTGAAGTCAGCTGTTGGGGAGAGTTGGTCAAGGACTGTACAAGAGAGGAGACTTGGTACCAAAAGGTAGCGAAAATAGGGCAGCTCCACCAGATGTGGAACATATCCCCTGTTGAGTCACAATTCCTCCAACACTTTGGAGAATGGGTGGGAAAGATGGTTGCTAACTTGTCGGGTGTGTAATACCACTTATGAAAGATTTTCATGAGCGTTTCCCAATGTGTGACATTTTTGGAGATGACTAGTGGGGTACGTAGAACTCGATGCCAATCATCTGAGGAGAAAGAATGTTGTAACTTAGATTCACAGTAGGTCACATTCGTAGGTTTAGAAGATGAGTTAGACTGGTGAGAAGGGTATAAATGAAGGATAGGCCTTTGGTAGTAGTATTTGAGAAGCTCCTTGGAGGTGGTTTCTGTAGAGGTCAAAATTTTTGAGAGAATATGTCTAATTCTGAGGTATATGTAAAAGTCTTTATGCGAGAGTCTGAATTCCGAGGTCAGTTGTTGAAAACTCTTTAGGTCTGGCCGAAGGTAAAGATCTCCAATGGTTTTGATTCCAGCGTCATACCAGTGTTGGATAGAGAGGTCTGGGGATAGTAGTTGTAGCGCTAAAAAAGGTAGACTTTTCAATGAGTCTCCATGGATACCCCATTGGACATGACATATTGTGGACCATTGCGTTAAAGAAGCACGTACTGTAAGGAAGATAGACCGTGTGATAGGAAGAGAAATCCAGATTGCTGCTAGAGTCAATTGTGAACTATTGGGGAATGCTACCGATTCTATTTGGTGCCACCTTGCGTCTGAATTCTGCGACCATAGTTGCTTCCCTTGATCCAATATGATGGCCTTGTAATATTATTTAACATCTGGTGCCCCCATCCCACCAGAGACAGTGGGTGTACATAGGACAGAGGATTTCAAGCGGGGCTTACGTCCTGCCCACATGAATTAGTCTAGGATACGCTGGATTTTAGATAGGTCTGCCATAAGAATTGGGAGTGGAAGAGTCCGAAAAAAGTAGAGCACATGTCGTAGGAGAAACATTTTAGTTAGAGCTATCCTACCAACCCATGAGGCTTTTATGGAGGTCATATTCGAGGTCAGGTTGTTCAACTTCACAAACAGAGAGGCAAGATTGTTTCTAAGCATTGCTGAGGAGGGAGAAACCAGTTGAATGCTCAAATATATCATAGAGGAACTGGGGGCCCAGGAGAAGGGAGAGATTTTGGAGATTTCTGATTTAAGCGCTGGAGGAATCTCAATGCCAAGCATGGCTGATTTTGAGTAGTTCAATTTGTACATGGATACCTCACTAAAATTATGCAAAACTTGAGTCAGGGCAGGCAAAGACTTTACTGGATCAGTGAGAGCTATGATTACATCGTCTGCAAATAACCCTATCTTATGGCATGCATCTTTCACATTGATACCTTCAATATGAGGATGTGAGCGAATCGTCTGTGCCAATGGTTCCATTACTAGGGAAAAAATCAAGGGTGAGAGTGGGCATCCCTGCCGAGTACCGTTAGTGATTTTAAAGGGGTTGGAAAGAACACCCGAGGTACGAATTCTCACCGTAGGTGAGGAGTATAGGCCCAGAATAGCTTTCCCTCTACACCAATTTTTTTCAGAACTGCTTCAAGGTATCCCCAATGAACTATGTCGAACGCCTTCTCTGCATCTAGAGAAATCAGCAGAGAAGGGGTTCGACTGTGCTCCGCCCAGTGGATAAGATCCACAAACCTATGAGTACCATTGGAGGCCTGGCGTCGGGGGATGAATCCTACTTGGTCCGGGTGTATAAGGTGAGTCATGTGTTGTGATAGACGGGTGGCCAGAAGCTTGGCAAATATTTTCAGATTGGAGTTAAGAAGCGAGATAGGACGGTAGTTTTCTGGGTCATGTGGCACTTTCCCTGGTTTGTGTATAGTGGAAATAGTGGCTTCTAGGGATTCTGTGGGGATCTCCCCGGTGGCGAGCAAAGGAGTTACATAAATGCGGGATTAGTGTTTCTGCAAATGTTTTGTAATATTCGTTTCTAAAGCCATCTGGGCCCAGGGCCTTGTGTAATGGTAGGCCTTTAATGGCGTTCTTAATTTCCTGGGGCGAAAAAGGTAGAGCTAAGTCTGCTGATTGTGAAGGGGATAAGGAGGGGAGAGATACGTTGGAAAGGAAAGTCTGGATATTTGTGTTAGTGGGCTGTGTCTCAGTTGGGGAGTCTTTTAAGTTGTATAATTGTTGATAAAATGAACCAAAGCAATTGGCTATATCCTTGGGATTAGTTAGTCTGTTGCCCTTAGGGTCTTCCAAGTATGAAATTGTGGATTGGGCTGTCTTACGTTTGTATTGTTGGGCTAGGGTTTTCCCTGTTTTATTCCCCTGTGAGTACCATGTAAGCTTAAGTTTTCGTAGGTAGAACTCATGTTTGTTCTGAAGGTAAGTACTCAGTTCTGACCTTAGTTTATCGAGGTCTGCGTGGGTGGAGTCAGAGGGTGAATGCATGTTACTTTTCTCTAGGGACTTTATTTTGTCTAGGAGGGTGTTAAAGGTCGCAGAACGCTTTTTCTTCTCCTGGCCCCCCAGTTTTAGTAGAACCCCTCGTATGACCGCCTTATGGGCATTCCAATATGTAGTGTCATTGGAGACAGAATGTCGGTTTAAAGTAAAGTACTCATCTATGGCAGATTTGACCTGTTCCCTAATGTCCTTGGTGCTGATTAAGTTGGCGTTTAAACGCCACAATGTAATTGGGGTAGTAGATGGGGATAAATTGAGAACCATTGAGATAGGGGCAAGGTCTGACCACGAAATTACTCCAATACTGGTGGAGGAAATTGCTTGGAGCAACACTTTGGATGTCAAGAACAGGTCAATCCTGGAATATGATCTCTGGGCATTAGAGTAGAAAGTGTAATCTCTCTCAGTACCATGTTGACACCTCCAAGGGTCATAGAAGTCTTCTAAGTGTATAATGGAGGAGAGGGCAGTAGACCGTCTCCTGCGGGAGGTTGAGGAATCAAGCGTGTGATCTAGCACCGCATTGAAGTCCCCGCATAAAATTATTTGGTCTTTCGGATAGTATTGTATTTTGGCAAGAATGGATTTAAGAAAGGGCTTTTGGTGCGAGTTAGGAGCGTATATGTTGACAATTACCAAGGGCTTGTTATTAAAACGTGCAGCTAGTATTAGGAATCTACCTTCAGGGTCTTGTTCTACGTTGGAGACTGTGAGTGCTACAGTGGATTGCACTGCTATCAATACTCCTCTGACTTTTTTGTTTGTGCGGGAGTGGAAGATATGTAGGTACCGTTTATTGGTACATTGTGGGGGGTTCTGTGAGGACAGGTGGGTCTCCTGGATGCATAAAATGTCGGATCGGGAAGTAGTTGCTTCCCTCCACAAGAGGGATCTCTTGAAAGGACTATTCAGTCCTTTAACGTTAAGGGATGTGATTGTAAGGGACATGATATACTAAGTGCAGTTGTCAAGATGGTACTGAGGTTGATTGAACTTTATGTGGAGGCAAGTAGTGGTTAGTTACACAGTATGCATAAACAAATTCGTAAACTTTAGCAGAAGCTAGCAGTTGTCACAAGAAATAACAAGAAATCAGTACAGAAGAAAAACTGTGCTGAGGCTTCTATATCACTAACCGGGTGATATAGAGGCGTAAGTTACTCAATTAAACGGTTCCTTTAGGAACAACAGATGGAGAAAAACGAGGTTGAACAGAAACTCGGGTGTAAAAATATGAAGAATGCCGTGTGCCTAGCACACAGTGGCAGGCTGGCGTGGAGGGTTTGGGGTAAATGAGACGGTCATCCACACTCGCATGTTAACTGAGAACCAGCTAATAAAGAGGGCAACCAGAAAGGTTACCCCATTGTCCTCGGAGAGTTATGATTTAACTTTAGTAGCCCATTTGGTAGGGATCCTGGAGGATCTAGTATTTAAAGGTGGCACCGGGGGTATGTTGGGTGAGATGCCCCAGTTATGCAGCTGTTTGAACCCGTCTTTGGGAGTTAGGAAGGCGACTTGCTGTTGCTGGTAGCTTACAAGAAGCTTAGTGGGGAATCCCCACTTGTATGCGATTTTGTGCTCTATGAGGATCGCAGTAATTTGTGAAAATGCTTTGCGCGCCTGTGAGGTGGCGGCCGAGATATCGTTATACAGCTGAATTTTACTGAAGGGTTCAGGAAGGTTGCCTATGGTTCTCGCGGCCCTCATGATCTGCTCCTTAGAGTTAAAGAAGTGTATCCTAGCCAGGATATCTATGGGTATTGAGTCGGGCAGGTGCTGCGGTTTGTGGATCCTATGCGCTCTATCAATGAGGAGATCCTGCG
The DNA here is from genome assembly GCF_037356315.1 of Lithobates pipiens. Classification (NCBI taxonomy): domain Eukaryota; kingdom Metazoa; phylum Chordata; class Amphibia; order Anura; family Ranidae; genus Lithobates; species Lithobates pipiens. The sequence continues at coordinate 181,923,191 of NW_027507785.1, forward strand.
GTGTTAAGGTAGGTATAATCTTATGAAAGTTGATGCAGGTTTGGGATTATATCAGGAGATGACACATTTTCTGGCAACCCTCGGATTTTAATATTATTCCGCCTTGAGCGGTCTTCCAGGTCTGCGACTTTAAGACGCAGCTGGTGGATAGCTGCAGAGTGTTCATCCTGAATGTCAACCATAGTGTTATGGGAGCTGGTGGCTGCAGAGAGATGGTGCTCAATGTGATCTATACGATCTTCCATGTCATCTACTCTGTCCAGTAAATGGTTAATTGATGATCTAAGTTCCTTCTGCATGTCTGCTTGCAATGAAAGTAACATGGACTTCAGGGTATGTTTCAGAAGCAGGGCTGTCAGAAGTGTTGTAAGCTGCTAGAGAGGAGTTAGATTCACCTGGTGCTGCTGTGGAACTACAGGTGTCAGCGCCATGTTGCCTCTTCACTGGGGGAGGCTTAGAGGGAGAGTGTGCTGGAGACATCGCTGATCTCTTACCTCTGTCAGCCGGTGACATGTTGGGTGGGCGCTGCTGTTCCCCAGATTCCTCCATGTCAGAGAGGGGGTCCTCTGTGAGTGCCAGGGCCGCCGAGGCCACGGGTGTCTCCTAAGGCGCAGGGATTCCGTCCCGGTCGGCGCCATCTTGGGCCTGTACGCTGGCGGGCTTCATATAAAATTCTGTGAGTTTTCTTGCTCCGTGGGCGGCGGATCTACCGTGGGTCATGTCCCCGGTGATGTGGGGTGATCTCTGGCTCTCCGTGGGATGGATCGATGAGGCTGATGGCGCTGGATGCTGATTATTGTTCGGTGGATGTGAGGAGCTCTGTGTCTATGCGGCCATTCCGGTCAGCGGCCAAGCCACGCCCTACAGGGAGTTTTACAATGTACCAACAGCACAGGGTACCCAGGTTTCGCCTCATTCCACACCTACCAAACCTCCAAACAAAAGAGGGAAGTACCAGAAACAACACATCCAGGGCCCCAGCCCTACACCCCAGCGCCCCAACACCTCTAGGGCTCTGCAGCCAGATTTGGGCCAAGAATGAGATGAGAAACCATAAGGCTGTTTACTGCAATGTTTCTGCACACAATACCCCCGGGAAGAGATCCTAATTGCAGGGACAGATTTTCTTGCTACTTACTTTGACTTTTATTTTTTCTTTAGCCTTCTACGTTTGAAATCAACAGGTGCTCTCCTACACAGGTCATCCCATAGATGGACGAAGGGCGGTTGCCCAGATCCCTCCAAAAAGAGACTGTGAGGCAATACCCCCTCTGAACTCTACAACCCTAAGGTATGAACTTTCTTTTACCTGGATAGAGAAGGAACCCTACCCTTCGGATGTTATCCATGTACTGGAATCCCACAACGTCTGTATACACAAGGCAGACTGTCACTATTACTCTGCATCTGACCTGGATGACAGTGATATGGGGTCCACTACACAAAAGACGCTGATACTTTTAGTGAGATCTTAGGGTCTACACTTGACATTTATCCATATGAGCTACCGTGACAAACACAAAAGGAAAAGCAGGATGGCCTGCGACCGCCTAATTGTTGACATACCTTGCGTACTGGTTGATAACGCAAGAAGTAGCAAGCAAACATAGGTACCTGAGTTTAACGAGGGGTCATGGTTACGGTTGACGTTTACAATGAGCACTAGATAATTTAGGATTGTTATGTTTAGGAGCTGGGGGATAGCAGGAGATCATTGATAGCAATATATCAACCAGACTTCTCAGCTTTGCTGGGAGCTTGGCTGTTGGCATAGCCCTGATTGAGCCTCCCACTACCCTCACAGTGGGCGCTGTGACGCGGTCACTTCAGTGCCATCCTTTTACAGGGCCTTTGATGGGGTGCTAATTCACGGCCCCAATTTCCAAATAAATACCTCTAGGGGTCAGCACCTAGAGGCTAATTACCAATATCTTGACCCACTTTCCTAGTGTCAGATAGTGGGCTCATTGTGCCCTTTTCTTAGTATCTACCAATCAATTCCTTCCTAACCTCCCCCTCTTTCACTCTCCCCTCTCCTTTTTTTTGTTTGTTTGTCCTTCCTCCACTACCCCACCATCCACAATGATCTACTCTGCATTTGGCAAGAATCCTATGGTGATATCTCACAATGTGAGAGGCCTCAATGTTCCTCAAAAGAGAATGCAGTTGTCACGCCACCTTGGGAAGGGGAAGCCGGCCTTCGTGTTCCTACAGGAAACACATTTTAAAGCAAATTCCATCCCTAAAATGACTGATGGATATTTCAGTAAAGCTTATCATGCAACTAGCCCGGAATCCAGGACGAAAGGTGTCTCAATATTGATTGGGAAGAACTCTGGCTTCAAGCTCACCCAGCAATTAACAGATCTGGGGGGGCCGTATCTCCTTCTCAAGGGAAACATTGGGAAACTCCCCATCACTCTAGCAAGTGTGTATTTCCCCAACACTGCACATGTGACTCTTTGCCAAATATTGATTGACAAGCTCTCCTGGTTTGCCTCTGGCTGTATAATCCTCGGAGGGGACTTCAATGTTCCATTGGACCCCCTTCAGGATACATCAAATGGCAGATCAACAATTACCTACTGCAAACTAAAAAAAATTAGAACAATGTGGAACACGTTGACTCTTGGTGGGTCAAACACCCAAAGGGGAGAGATTATACCTACTTTTCCACAGTCCACAACAAATACTCCCGCATAGATTTCCTATTCATAACGCGAAGAGACTTAAAGAACATGAGAGAAGCTCACGTAAGAACGAGGTCCGTATCGGACCACGAGCCCATCTCTATGATGCTACGATTGCAGAAGACACATTAGAGACCGAGTGGATGGCGACTTAACTCAACCTTATTGACAGATCCAGTGACCCTAGAACCAATTAAAGAAGCCATACAGACGTATTTTAAAGAAAACACCACTGATGACGTCTCACACCTCACTATCTGGGAAGCCCATATATGTGTGTTTAGAGGCAGACTTATGGGTCTAGCCTCGCAGAAGAAGAAGGCCGCAGAGAGGGAACTGAAAGACATATTTTAGAAAGTGCAGAAATTAGAGAACCAACACAAAAGATCAATGGCAATTAGTTTAGCCAAAGATCTTTTACTAGCATGTAAAGCCCTGCAGGAAAAACTAGACTTACAAGCAAAACGAATATTATTTTTCTGTCAAGATTTCTTTCACGAACACAGGAACAAAAATAGCAAATTCCTGGCCAGGGCCTTAAGAGACATTCCCGCCTCGGCTACTATTACCCAGATTAAAAATAGAGAAAACAAACTAGTACACAACACAGATCACATTGCGTCGGAATTTTATAAGTTCTACTCAAAATTGTGCAATCTTCCACCCCCCCCCCCTAAACCCGCAACAGTAGAAGGATCCAGACACCAGATCATAGAACAATATTTACTACAAAGCGGCTTACCAGGCCGATCAGCTTCTGATGCAGAGGAAATTGACAAACCTATAGAGATATCAGAACTCTTTCAGGCCATCAAAACACTAAAATCCGGAAAAATGACAGACCGCTTTTCAACCATGTTTCATAAGACTTTCAAATTCTCACATCTATTGGCAAAACCCCTGATAAAGGCACTGAACTCCCTAACAGCACCATAGGAACTCCCACCCACCTTCAATTTGGCACATATCACAGTGCTCCCCAAACCCGGCAAAGACCCCAAATCCTGCTTCAGTTATAGGCCGATATCTCTGCTTAACCTGGACATAAAACTTTTATCCAAAATTATCGCAACAAGATTGGGCAGATTCCTGCCAGACATTATTGACCCGGAGCAGGTGGGCTTCATGCCGGGGAGAGATGCCTGTGTTAATGTCATTAAAGCCATAAATCTTGTACACTAACTAAAAGGGAGCACTACTGAAGGCCTTTTTCTATCTACGGATGTGGAGAAGGCCTTTAATAGGGTGGCATGGGACTTCATGTTTGCGGTGTGCATTCATGTTGGATTCCAATCCAACTTACTGACATGGATTTCGGCATTGTACCAAACCCTGACTGCCAGACTAAAAATAAATGGGACTCTCTCAGAAACCAGTGCATACACACAATGGCACACGGCAAGGCTGCCCCTTGTCCCCAATGCTATTTACCCTTACACTAGAACTGTGTATATGTACGATAAATGCAAATAGGTCAGTCAAAGGTCTACCCTAGGACCTACACACCACAAAATAACCGCTTACACGGATGATCTTCTATGTGTCCTTACACAACCTCATACATCGATTCCCAACCTAATGAAAGATTTTGAACTGTTTGGATACATCTCCAACTTCCAGATCAACTAGGAGAAATCAGAAGAACTTAACGTCACCTTAAATCCCAGGCAATTGCAGAATGCCAAGTCCAACTGCCCTTTCAAATGGGTAGATCTCAAGTAGGGATGAGCCGAACACCCCCCGGTTCGGTTCGCACCAGAACTTTCGAACGGACCGAAAATTCGTACGAACTTTAGAACCCTATTGAAGTCTATGGGACTCGAATGTTCAAAATAAAAAGTGCTAATTTTAATGGCTAATATGCAAGATACTGTCCTAAAAAGGGTTTGGGGACCTGGCTCCTGCCTTAGACACTGGTCTGGTGCCACAACACTGCAACATCTCCCATATACTCTAGTTGTAGTGCAGGAATGAGCCCTGCTGCAAAGAATTGCATCAAATATTGTAATTAAACGCCCCTGTTAAACAGGGGCTGAAAAATTGGGCTGCTGGCACTGGTGCTGGTGCAACGACACTGCAACCTCTCCCATATACTCTAGTTGTGGTGCAGGAATGAGCCCTGCTGCAAAGCATTGCATAAAAAATTGTAATTAAACGCCCCTGTTAAACAAGGGCTGAAAAATTGGGCCTTAGGCACTGGTGCTGGTGTCACGACACTGCAACCTCTCCCATATTCTCTAGTTGTGGTGCAGGAATGAGCCCTGCTGCAAAGCATTGCATCAAAAATTGTAATTAAACGCCCCTGTTAAACATCCTGCCTCGTTGCACATGTGCCTCCTCCTCCTCCTCCTCCTCTCTCCTACCAGGCACCCACGTGGAGTCAGTGCCCTCATCATCCCCTCCCTCTTCATCACTAGAGCAAACCTGGCAGTATGCTGCAGCTTGTGGAACATGACTGCCAGATTGCTGTCCTTCGTGAGCATCCCCTCTCTCTGCGCTCACACTACTACCTTCCTCTAGCTGAGTATGATCATCAGAGCCTACAAAACACTGGGCATCCTCCTGGAGCATGTACCCAACACTGTGCTCAAAGAGTTCAGGAGACTCCTCAGGAGGACGTGGTGGGTCTAGGGAAGGAGTCACTGATGATGACATTGAGAGGAGGGAAGACGATGCGTTGGCAGCTGCTTTGCTAGTACCTAGGGATGAGCCGAACACCCCCCTGTTGGGTTCGCACCAGAACCTGCGAACAGACCTAAACTTCGTGTGAACTTTAGAACCCTATTAAAGTCTATGGGACTCGAACGTTCACAATCTAAAGTGCTCATTTTAAAGGCTAATATGCAAGTTACTGTCCGAAAAAGTGTTTGGGGACCCGGGTCCTGCCCCAGGGGACATGGATCAATGCAAAAAAAGTTGAAAAACTGACGTTTTTCAGGAGCAGTGATTTTAATAATGATTAAAGTGAAACAATAAAAGTGTATTATTCCTTAAAATGTGGTACCTGGGGGGTGTCTATAGTATGCCTGTGAAGGGGCGCATGTTTCCCGTGCTTAGAACTGTCCCTGCACAAAGTGTCATTTGTGCAGGAAAAAAAAGTCTTTTAAAATCACTTGCGGCTATATTGTCGGCTCCCCGTAATACAGAGAACACTCAATGAGTCAATTCATTGATTCATTGATAAAAAAATAACACGTGGAGGTTCCCCTAAATTCAATTACCAGGCCCTTCAGGTCTGCTATGGATATTAAGGGGAACCCCTTGTCAAATAAAAAAAAAAATGTATGTGGGGGTCCCCCTAAATATCCATACCAGACCCTTCAGGTCTGGTATAGATATTAAGGGGAACCCCGCATCAAATTTAAAAAAAAATTTGACATGGGGGTCCCCCTAAAAATCCATACCAGACCCTTTTTTCCGAGCACGCAACCTGGCAGGCCGCAGAAAAAAGAAGGGGGGGCGATAGAGCGGCCCCCCTCCCTCCTGAACCATACCAGGCCACATGCCCTCAACATTGGGAGGATGCTTTGGGGGTCTGTGACCCCTCAAAGCATCATGTCCCCATGTTGATGGGGACAAGGGCCTCATCCCCACAACCCTGAGCGGTGGTTGTGGGGGTCTGCGGGCGGGGGGCTTATCAGAATCTGGAAGCCCCCTTTAACAAGGAGACCCCCAGATCCCGCCCCCCCTGTTTGAAATGGTAAGGGGGTACCTACCATTTCACAAAGAAAGTGTAAAAATGGTTAAATAAGACAAACACACTTTTGAAAAATTCCTTTATTAAAAATAATTTTTTTTTTAAAAAGAATCCAGCGGTGCTAATCCACTCTTGCTATCCAGCGACGGATCTCCGGGGTCTAGCGATGGATGATCATATCCAGCAACGGGGGATCTCTCAGTCCAGCGCTGTCCATACATCCATCTTCTGTCTCCACTGCGGGGATCCCAGCGGTGACGTTTCATATATATTTGGAGGGCGGGCCATCCGTCATCTGACCCCACCCCCTCTGACGCTGGTGAGGGAAGCCAGGGGTTCCCCAGTGACGTATGGGTGACCCCGCCCCCTCTGATGTAACGCAGGTTTCCGTTGTCGGCTAATTCACAAAGTGTCATTTGTGCAGGGACAGTTCTAAGCACCAGAAACATGCGCCCCTTCACAGGCATACTATGGACACCCCCCAGGTACCACATTTAAAGGAATATTACACTTTTATTGTTTCACTTTAATCATTATTAAAATCACTGCTCCTGAAAAAACTGCCATTTTTAAAACTTTTTTTGCATTGATCCATGTCCCCTGGGGCAGGACCCAGGTCCCCAAACACTTTTTAGGACAGTAACCTGCATATTACCCTTTAAAAATAGCACTTTAGATTTCTTCCATAGACTTGTATAGGGTGTTCGAATTTGCCACGAACAGCCCAAAGGAGATTGTGTGTGTTGTCTGCGTGCCCTAACCGCAGTATACACCGTTATATCCACCTATATAGCTCCTCTCTAATTGAGCCATCTGCAGGAGTTAGTGGGTGTTGTGTGCCTCCAGCACAATATACAATACTCAATTGCTGGTTTTCCCATCTCCCTTCAGGCCATTACCATGTCTGGAAGGCCAACAAGGAGAGGCAGACAGGCGCAAGCCGATAAAAGAGGGCAAGCAGGCTCTGTGTCTAGAACACTGTTCACTGAACAGGCGAACAGGCAATGTTTCGAGTTGAACATGAGTTCGACTCGAACTCGAAGCTCATCCCTACTAGTACCCTGAGCCTGGGTGAGAGAGGATGAGGAGGATGAAGAGGTCTTGGTCATCCACTCTACCAAGTCTTCGGCATGATGCGGCTCAACACGTCCAGCTGCCGAAAAGAAGGACAAGCGTGTCCCATGGCCACGTGCTGATGATGACGATGCACCGCGTCCATGACCAGCACTGTTGTCTCTAGATACAGAGCCTGCTTGCCCTCTTTTATCGGCTTGCGCCTATCTGCCTCTCCTTGTTGGCCTTCCAGACATGGTAATGGCCTGAACGGAGATGGGAAAACCAGCAATTGAGTATTGTATATTGTGCTGGAGGCACACAACACCCACTAACTCCTGCAGATGGCTCAATTAGAGAGGAGCTATATAGGTGGATATAACGATGTATACTGCGGTTAGGGCACGCAGACAACACACACAATCTCCTACAACTGACTGCAAGCTCTATTACAAAAGAGCAATATAGCTAGCTATATAGGTGGATATAATGGTGTATACTGCGTTCAGGGCACGCAGAGAACGGGCACAATCTCCTACAACTGACTGCAAGCTCTATTACAAAACAGCAATATAGCTAGCTATATAGGTGGATATAAAGGTATATACTGCGGTCAGGGCACGCAGACAACACGCACAATCTCCTACAACTGACTGCAAGCTCTATTACAAAAGAGCAATATAGCTAGCTATATAGGTGGATATAACGGTGTATACTGTGGTCAGGGCACGCAGACAACAGGCACAATCTCCTACAACTGACTGCAAGCTCTATTGCAAAAGAGCAATATAGCTAGCTATATAGGTGGATATAATGGTGTATACTGCGGTCAGGGCACGCAGACAACACGCACAATCTCCTACAACTGACTGCAAGCTCTATTACAAAAGAGCAATATAGCTAGCTATATAGGTGGATATAATGGTGTATACTGCGGTCAGGGCACGCAGACAACACCCACAAACTCCTGCAGATTGCTAACAGCTCAATTACAGAAGAGCAAGAACGCAAAATCGGCTGATAATGAATGGTGTATACTGTGATGAAGGTACACAGAGAACACCCACTAACTCCTACAGACACCAACACACTACACAAGGCCACTGCGTTGGCGGCCTTATATAGTGTGGGGCGTGTACTACACAGCCTGAGCTATGATTGGCCACAGGCATCCTGCCTGTGGCCAATCATGTCTCTCCTTACTGCCGGCGCTGTGATTGGCCAAGCATGCGGGGTCACAGTGCATGCTTGGCCAATCATGAGCCAGCAATGCACTGCGATGGCACAGTGCATTGTGGGCCGTGAGTGCCACATGAATTTGGCGCGAACGGCCCATAACGTTCGGTATTCGCTGAACATGCGAACAGCCAATGTTCGAGTCGAACGTATGTTCGATTCGAACATGAAGCTCATCCCTAATCTCAAGCTTAAATACCTAGGAATATGGCTTACACCAGACCTGGACAGTCTTTACAAACAGAACTTTCACCCCTTTCTACACAATCTGCGTCTGGACCTCCAACTCTGGAATCTCAAACCACTATCATGGTTTGGGAGGGCGGCAGCAGTAAAGATGACAGTACTACCTAGGGTACTATACCTATTCCACACTCTGCCCATCAGACTACCCAAAAAATTCTTCTCCCAACTGAACACGGTACTGAGAGACTTAATTTGGGCCAGGAAGAAATCATGCATTAGCATGTTAACTTTGACTACACCAGAAGCTGAGGAGGGTTTTAATCTACCACACTTCAAGCATTATTATTATGCAATGCATCTGATACGAATCCTAGACTGGAACTGCCATGCATCTTCTAAAGACTGGGTGGGAATAGAAAACCTACAGACTAAGACCCCGTTGAGATTCCTACCATGGGTCACTAAAGAAGCATGCTCAGCTAACTTTGCCCTACACCCTACAATCGGACCAACACTAGAAATTGTACAAATAGTAACACAAGTACCCCCCCGGTCCCTTCACCCCACTGATTCACAACCCAGTGGTTGCGTCAGAACACACTACTACGTCTTTCCCACATAGAAAAGATAAGACACCTACGACCATCACTCATTGTGTGGTGGACGGTAGACTTAAGACCTTTGATGAGCTAAAGACTGAACTGCAGGCAAAACACTTTACCTACTGGCAATACAGGCAATACAGGCAATTACATGACTATGTCCACTGCGCTGCTAACAGACAACAATTTCTGAGAGAACAGACTTGGTTTGAACAGTTGTGCATCACAGGAGAAACAGTGCACAAAGTAACTTCTTTGATGTACAACTGGCTACAGACAAACAGGAAAGGATAAACAGGTAGGCACAAGAAGCACTGGGAAACAGCCCTTAAAAAGACCTTTACAGATGAACAATGGGGAAATGCGTGTATCTTAGCACACAAGTATTCTATCAGCACCACCACTCAGGAAACCTCATATAAGGTACTGACAAATTGGTACTTTAATCCAACCAGACTGCAGGCGTGGTACCCGGAAATGACAGAGACCTGCTGGAGATGTGGCACTGCGAGGGGTACCATGCTGCACATCTGGTGGGATTGCCCACTTTTACGTGGTTTCTGGGATGAGGTCTGCTCTCAAATCCTCGCCATAACAGAAACTGAATTGAACCTTACACCTGAGTGCTGTTTGCTACACTTATCCAATTACTTATTGAGCAGGTATAAAAAAGTGCATGCGCCGTAGACAGCGGTGCATGTCTTCGGGCAAATATCTCCTAAACCGTATAGGTTGATGCCAAGCAGAATTTAGCACGATTAACCCCAAAACTCAACTACAGTTTTGGGCAAAAACATTATTTGCAAACATAGCGCATACTCATCAGGAGTACCGGCGCTACACGCTCTCCTCGGTCATTGAGACAATGTCCTCATCTCTCGCTAGAGGAAACCTTATTAACACTACAAAAAAATAGTTAAGCACTTGAGCTTTTGAGGTGTTGGGATAAGGAAAGGAAAAGGGTTAACAAATCTCTAAGATTTGTCACAATAAACCAGTTCACATTAACAGACTGTACACATACCACCCAATCCTATTTATCTACACCACCCACTGTCCGGCAGCTTGAAAGACGATTTCAGTGAATCCTGAAAAAGAGAACACAACAGCAATACAAACACATTACACTATTTGTTAGAAAGCAGAATTCTATCCCAGACTCAATAGAACGCTCTTTTCTAAGTCTAAAACAACTAAGTGCTTTACCTTTTCTATTCCTAAAACAAAAGAACCACTGCGTTTTGCACCGACCCATGCCACCTAGTGGTCAGGGACGCTGTAACTACAAGTCCTTTCCTGAAAATAAGTACTGTGACTAGGGATGACCTCGTGGTCGAGTCGAACGCATGTTCGACTCGAACACCAGCTGTTCGCCCGTTCGATGAAACCAGAACTCTGTGGGCCGTTTGCACCATATTCGTGTGGTGCTCATGGCCCACAATGCACTGCGCCATCGCAGTGCATTGCTGGCTCATGATTGGCCAAGCATGCACTGTGACCCCACATGCTTGGCTGATCACAGCGCCGGCAGCAAGGAGAGCCATAATTGGCCACAGGCAGGATGCCTGTGGCCAATTATAGCTCAGGGGGTAAGTACATGCCCCACACTAGCTAGCGCGGCGGCCTTGTGTAGTGTGTTGCGGCGGTCAGGGAAAGAGCACGATAGGCAGGGACAGTGTCTTTATTGCTTGGGAACCTAGCGCTTGTTCAGTGGGTGTTGTGTGCCTCCTGCACCGTATACACCTGAAGCTACCCTTTATTGCTGGTGTTCTGTTTCTGTAATACAGGCATCTGCAGAATTTAGAGTGGGTGCTGTGTGCCTCCTGCACAGTATACACCTGAAGATACCCCTTATTGCTGGTGTTCTGTTTCTGTAATACAGGCATCTGCAGAAGTTAAAGTGGGTGTTCTGTGCCTCCTGCACAGTATACATCTGAAGCTACCCTGTATTGCCAGTGTTATGTTTCTGTAATACAGGCATCTGCAGAAGTTAGAGTGGGTGTTGTGTGCCTCCTGCACAGTATACACCTGAAGCTACCCCTTATTGCTGGCATTGTTCTTTTTATGTATTACAGGCATCTGCAGCATTTACAGTGGGTGTTGTGTGCCTTCTGCACAGAATACACCTGAAGATAGCCCTTATTGCTGGTGTTGTTCTGTTTCTGTAACATAGGCAAGCAGCTGCAGTAATTACAGTCAGTGTACTGTGTCATCTGCTCAGTGTGCACCTAAAGCTACCCCAATTTCTGGTTTTCCCATCTCCCTGCAGGCCATTACTATGTCTGGAAGGACAACAAGGAGAGGCAGACAGTTGGGAGCCAATAAAAGGGAAAGCAGGCTCTGTGTCTAGAGACAACAGTGGTGGTAATGGATGGGATGCATCGTCATCAGCATGTGGCCATGGGACACGCTTGTTCTTATTTTCGGCAGCTGGACATGTTGAGCCGCATCATGCCGAAGACTTGGTAGAGTGGATAACCAAGCCCTCCTCATCCTCCTCATCCTCTCTCACCCAGGCTCAGGGTACTAGTATAGCAGCTGCCAACGCATCCTCTTCCTTTGTCTCAATGCCATCATCAGTCACTTCTTCCCTAGACCCACCATGTCCTCCTGAGGAGTCACCCAAACTGTTTGAGCACAGTGTTGGGTACATGCTTCAGGAGGATGCCCAACGTTTTGAAGGCTCTGGTGATGATAACCAGCTAGAGGAAAGCAGTAGCATGAGCGCAGAGAGAGGGGATGCTCAAGAAGGACAGCAATCTGGCAGTCATGTTCCACCAGCTGCAGCATACTGCCAGGTTTACTCCAGTGATAAAGAGGTAGGGGGTGATGAGGTCACTGACTCCACATGGGTGCCTGATTGGAGAGAGGAGGAGGAGGAGGCACATCTTCAATGAGGCAGGATGCTCTCCGGGGGCCAGCTTAGGGGCAGCACACCGACTGAATCACACCGCAGAGCTCCGCCTGTGCGGGGCGCTGCCTCTGCACATTATTCCAAAATTTCTTTGGTGTGGGCCTTGTTTGAGACCAGTGTATCAGATCACACCACTGCTATTTGCAACATATGTCTCAAGCGGATCTCACGTGGCCACTGACTCATGGTCCAGCAGGCATGGACAGGGACGTTATCTATCTTTCACGGCCCATTGGGTCACTCTACTGGCAGCTGGGAAGGATGCAGGACAAGGTGCAGTAGTGTTGGAGGTTGTTCCGCCACCACGCCTCCAAAATGCTACTACTGGTTTTGACCTCTCTCCTCCACCCCTTCCTCTTCTTCTTCCTCCATGGCCTCTTCCAGTGCTTTGTCCTCTGACAAAAAGGATGCCATGCTCTGCTTGTTCTGGTTTGTTTGGGGGACAGGAGCCACACTCCTGATATTTTGTCAGCTCTGCAGGGTAGGGCGAGAGGTGGTTGACACAACGCCAGCTTAAGCTAGGAATGGTGGTTTGCGACAATGGCGCCAACCTCCTCTCTGCCCTCCGACAGGGACCCATGTGCCCCGTGGCTCACGTCATTAACCTGGTGGTGCAGCGGTTCTTGGGCAGGTACCTGGGCTTACAGGATGTCCTGAGGCAGGCCAGAAAAGTCTGTGTGCATTTCCGCCGATCATATAATGCTTGTGCTCGGCAGCGGGAGCACCAAAAGGAGGGGAATCTGCCCAAGAACCGCCTTTTATGTGACATGCCCACCAGGTGGAACTCAACTTTGGCCATGCTACAGCGGCTGCACACGCAGCAGAGGGCCATCAATGAGTACCTGTGCGACTACAGCACAAGGACAGGGTCAGGGGAGCTTGTTTTTTTTTCACCATGCCAGTGGGGCATGATCAGGGATGCATGCACTGTCCTGTCACCATTTGAGGAGGCCACAAGGATGGTGAGCAATGACAGTGCATGCATCAGTGACACTGTACCTCTTGTCCACCTGTTGGAGTATATGCTGTGTGGAATAATGGACTGGGCACTTGAGGCAGAACAGAGGCAGGAAGAGGAGGACTTCCTTGCCTCTCAAGGCCCCCTTTATCCAGACAATGTTCCTGCTGTCCCACCCATCACACAGGAAGAGGATGAGGAGGAGGAGGAGTAGGAGGAGGATTGTGTCAGCATGGTGGTGGAGCCTGGCACTCAGCATCAGCAGCAGCAGCAGCAGTTGATGATTTACATTCCCAAGAAAGCCGTGGACTTGTACATGTCTGGAAGGAGGTGGCTGCGGATCATGTTGTCCTTAGTGACCCAGAGGACTTCGGACCGAATGCCTCAGCTAACCTATGCTGCATGGCCTCCCTGATCCTGCAAAGCCTGCGGGAGGATCCTCTTATTCTTCGGATCAAGGAGAGGGACCATTACTGGCTGGCCACTCTCCTTGATCCACGGTACAAGGGTAAGGTTGCGGACCTTATCTTGCCATCGCAGAGGGAGCAGAGGATGAGACATCTCTGGGAGGCCTTTCAGAAAGGTTGGTGCAACGCGTTCCCAGAGACTGGGAGGTTACAAACTCCTGGTCCCGGACAACGTGTTGCTGAGGCTTCGGTCAGTCACAGAAGGAGTGGTGGAGAAGGTGGCTGTCTGACCAATGTGTTCAGACGATTTTTTAGTCCGCAGCCCCAAGGTATGATCGGTTCCAGCAACCATCACCAGCGTCTGATTTACATGGTGCAGGAATACCTAGGGGCAAGGTCAGACTTGGACACCTTTCCCACGGAAAATCCTCTGGCTTACTGGTTCTTTATAATGGATCACTGGCCAGAGCTTGCACAGTATGTAATTGAGCTACTGGCCTGTCCTGCATCCAGCGTTCTTTTGAAATGTACCTTCAGTGCTGCTGGAGGCTTTGTAACCGATCACAGGGTGCGCCTGGACACCGACTCGGTTGATCGACTGACCTTCATCAAGATGAATCAGTCTTGGATCACCACCAGCTACCAAGTACCTGAAGCTGATAACTGAATTTTTTTTTTAAATGTCACATCCCTTCAAGATTGCTATGCTGATGCTGAGTGACTGTCCTGTTATGTTGACTGAGTATCCTCTTCCTCCTCAATGATACTGCTGATAGCTATGAAGAACATTTTTGGTTCTGGATGACACCACCAGCCCAATTTTTCAGCCCCTGCTTAACAGGGGCATGTAATTAAATTTTTTGATGCAATGCTTTCCAGCAGGGCTCATTCCTGCACTCCAACTAGAGTATATGGGAGAGGTTGCAGTGTTGTGGCATCAGCACCAGTGCCTAAGTACCAATTTTTCAGCCCCTGTTTAACAGGGGCATGTAATTACAATTTTTGATGCAATTCTTTGCAGCTGGGCTCATTCCTGCACTCCAACTAGAGTATCTGAGAGAGGTTGCAGTGTCGTGGCACCAGCACCAGTGCCTAAGGCCCAATTTTTCAGCCCCTGTTTAACAGGGGCATGTAATTACAATTCTTGATATAATATTTCACAGCAGGGCCCGTTCCTGCGCCCACCGAGAGTAACTGTGAGGACTTATAGTGTTGTGGCACCAGCACCACCACCACACCCACCAAAGGCCCAATTTTTCTACCACTGTTCAACAATGGCATGTAATTACAATTCTTGATATAATCGTTCATTGCAGGGTGCTCCAGCGCCCACCAAGAGTCGATTTGAAGACTTACAGTGTTGTGGCAACACCAACACCTTAGGCCCACATTTCTGCAGAGCCCCTACTTTCAAACATCCAACTTAAAAATGTCTCCTACTTGCAAACGTAAGGAGACAACAGGAAGGGAGATGAAAAAAAGACGCACAGCAAAAAAAATTATACAGGGGTGATAACCCTTCCCTAAGTTTTCCAAAAAGCTTAAAAATTGATTTTTTTGACTGAAGCTACACTTTAAAAATGTACCAGCTTAAAATTACAAACAGATTCTACTTAACACAACAAACCTTCACAGTCCTTGTCTTGCACCGCTTGTATACTGCTGTTCTGAGTATATAGGGCCAGGGGGCCCCACGCCTTTACTTTTTTAATTTGCGTACGGAGTTCCCCTTAATATCCGTACAAGACTCAAAGGGGCTGGTAATGGGCAGGGGAGCTACCCATGCCATTTTTCTCAATGATTTTCATCCATATTGCCAGAACCACACATTACATTAAAATCGCAAGCAGTTTTAAATGATTTTTTTTCTGTTAAATGTCATTTTGTGCAGGGACTGTTCTAAACACGTGCCACTTCACAGGTATAATATAGACATGACATGATATTTAAAGGAATATTTCACTTTTTTCCACTTTAATTGTCATTAAAATCAGTGCTCCAGAAAAAACTGCAGTTTTTAAGAAAAAATTTGGCATTGTACAGGACCCCTACGGTCCTGGCAGTCATGTTTCCTGGCACAGCCCACTGTGCTGGAGGTGCGGTGCTCAAGCAGATACGCTGCTAGATATCTTTTGGGAGTGCCCACAACTGACCCACTTTTGGAGTCAAGTCCTCAAGATTATTCATGACCTCATGGCCATTGACCTTAGGGATAATCCAGCAGCGATTTTCCTCAACCTGACCCCTCTTGCGGGTAAGATGTACCGTAAGTCTCTATTAAAACACCTCTTGAATGCGGCCAGGGCATGTATACCTAGTATGTGGAAGCATCAGTGACATGCAGTGTCACAATGGTTTGCAAGGGTTTGCGACATCTATCGCATGGAGCAGCTTACGGCATCGTTGGGAGATAGGGAGGAGGAACACACCGCCCGATGGATGCCTTGGAGCCTGTTCAGGTTTTCTGATGAATACAGAACTTATTTGTGAATGCTGGAGAGGGAGAAGAGGGAAGGAACCGATCCTGGGGAACTACTGGAGTCTCTCTTCTCTACCCCTCTTCTGCCTTCTGGCCCTGCTTTTTCCCCCTTTTACCCTACTTTTCCCCCCTTCTTTTTCCTCTATCCCCCAATTCCAACAAAAAATTATCAGTGATTGTCAGGGCTTTATCACGCCATTTTCTCTTCTTCCCTGCCGAGGATTGTCAGCCCTTGGGGTGGCTCAGACCGGGCTCTAAGTTGTAGGAAATATGGTTGGCCATTGGCGGAGACCCTTCTGGGTTGGTCTGGAGAGGGGTCACCTTGAGGGTTGCCTTGGAAAATAGTAGATTATTGGGAGGACAGCTCAAAAAGAGAGTTGGTATTATGGTCTCAGTATATTCAGGGCTGATACCGCTATAATATGGTCATTTGTAAACTGTCCCCCACACTGTACTAACTGTATATTTCGGTGTTATGGAAAGTTGAGCAACCTGTTTTTGTACAGTCTGTTTCTGTATTACCTGCAATTCGTAAATAAAGAATAAAAAAAGTAACATTTCCATCTTTGCAGATGACATCAAGCTATGCATACAGGATGTCTCCAATTTACAAGCCAACCTCAATGCTCTGTCTAATTGGGCGACTATGTGGCAGATGAGGTTTAATGTTGCGAAATGTAAGGTTATGCACTTGGGGGCTAAGAATATGCATGTATTATACATTCTAGGGGAGTGCAACTGGGGGGATTCATAGTGGAGAAGGATCTGGGGGTTTTGGTAGATTATAAGCTCAATAATAGCATGCAATGCCAAGCTGCGGTTTCCAAAGTGAGCAAAGTCTTTCTTATATTAGAGGTATAGATTCCAGAGAGAGAGAGATCATTTTGCCCCTGTTAAAATCATTAGTAAGACCTCATCTGGAATATGCAGTTCAGTTTTTGGCACCAGTTCTCAAAAATAGGATTTTTATATACAGCTTACCTGTAAAATCCTTTTCTTGAGAGTACATCACAGGACACAGGTGCTCATTACATAGTGGGTTATATAGGCACCTCTGGTGATTGGACACTGGTTAACCCCAATTAAGGAGAATTCCTCCCCTATATAACCCCTCCTATATGGGAGGCACCTCAGTTTTGTAGCAAAGCAATAGGAAACCACGTAAAACCCAAGAGGGGCGTGAGCCCTGTGTCCCATGATGTACTCCCAAGAAAAGTATTTTACAGGTAAGCTGTATATAAAAATCCTATTTTCTTGATCATACATCACGGGACACAGGAGCTCATTACATAGTGGGATGTCCCAAAGCAATGCTCAGATTGACGGGAGGGAGACACAGATCATAATTATAGACCGCCATGGGCCGGAGGACCTAAACTGCAGCCTGCAGTACACTACGCCCAAAGGCGATATCCTCTTGCCCTCTGACATCCACCTGATAGAATCTGGTGAATGTGTGGACTGATGACCAAGTTGCAGCCTTACAGATCTGAGCCAGGGAGGCCTGGTGATGCACTGCTCAAGAAGCACTTACAGCCCTAGTAGAGTGCGCTTTCACTTGAAAAGGAGGGATTTTCCCTTTAACACTATAGGCCTGAGAAATAATCTGTCTAATCCACCTTGAGAGAGTGGATTTTGATGCCGCCTGGCCCTTCCTAGGGCCTTCCGGCAAAATAAATAAGCAATCAGTTTTCCTTATCTGAGCCGTTGCTTGGAGATAGATACCGATTGCCCTAACCACATCCAAAGTGTGCAAAGATTCTTCTTCTGCGGACTGTGGGTCCGGAAAAAAGGATGGTAGGATTACATCTTGATTCAAATGGAATCCCGAAACCACCTTAGGTAGAAAGGACCTGTTGGGACGCATGACCACCCTGTCTTTAGGAACAATTAGATACGGCTCTTTGCTGGAGAGAGCTGCTACTTCTGACACTCTTCTAGCTGTGGAAATGGCTACCAAGAAAAACAATTTTTTGGTCAAAAGAACTAATGAAGCCAGATGCAAAGGTTCAAAAGGTTGCCCCTGCAAAGCCGAGAGAACCAAATTCAGATCCCATGGGCATACCGGAGGTTTGACTGGCGGCCTTATTCGCATAGCCCCCTGGATGAAAGCTCGCACCAGGGAATGGGATGCAAGTGGCTTCTGAAAAAACACTGACAAGGCCGAAATCTGCACCTTGATAGTGCTTACGGCCAAATTCATTTCTAGGCCTGACTGGAGAAAGGCCAAGATCCTGGTAATAACATACTTTCTAGGATGCCATTCCCTGAGTTCACACCAGGAAACATATGCCCTCCAGATTTTGTAGTAAATAAGCCTGGAGGCCAGCTTTCTGGCATTGACCAGAGTAGAAAGGACTGGCCCCAAAAGCCCACGGTCTCTCAGAATGTGGGTCTCAGCAGCCAAACTGTCAAATTCAGACCGTGTAAAGCAGGATGGTAAATTGGACCCTGTGAGAGCAGATCTGGTCGGAGAGGGAGGATCCATGGCCTGCCTACTGCCAACTTCATGATCTCTGCGTACCACGGTCGCCTGGGCCAAGCCGGGGCTACCAAAAGAACCAAATTTGTCTCCCTCTTGACTCTTCCCAGGAACCGCGACAGAAGCGGGTACGGGGGGAAGGCATAAATCAGATTGTACTGATCCCAGGGAACTGTCAGAGCTTCTGACCCCTGAGCAAGTGTATCTCTTGTTCTTGACACGAATTTGTCCAGTTTTCTGCTGAACCTGGACACAAACAGATATACGTCTGGAGTACCCCACCTGCGACATATGTCCAAAAACACGTCGGGGTGCAGAGCCCATTCTCCTGGGCAAAACTGCTGGCGGCTCAGAAAATCGGCCTGCCAATTTTCCACTCCTGGAATGAAGACTGCAGAAAGGCATGGAACATGCCTTTCTGCCCAGACAAGTATCTGATTCACCTCCTTTTGTGCAAGCAGACTCCTGGTACCGTCCTGGTGATTGATATAGGCCACTGCTGTGGTATTGTCGGACTGAACCCGAACAGGGAGACCCTGTAGTCTGGAAGACCACTTTATGAGAGCCATATAAACTGCCCGGATCTCCAATGGGCAATAGCTTCTCGATCGCAGACCATTTCCCCTGCGAGCACGTCTCCTCTAACACTGCTCCCAGCCTGTCAGGCTGGCATCTGTCGTAATAACCTTCCATGGAAGAGGAAGAAAGGTTTTGCCTTTCAGCAAATTCTCGGTTTGTAACCACCAGACGAGACTCTTGCGTGTCCCTGGGGATAGACGCATAGGAAGATCCAAGGATTGGGGCTTCCTTTTCCAAGCCGCAAGGATGCATCTCGACCTTGAGTGGAACTGGGCAAATGGAACGGCCTCGAAGGAGGCGACCATTTTCCGTAACAGTCTCATGCACAACCAAATGGGGGAAGATCTCCTGCCCACAATTAGGCATACCAGATCCCCGATGGCCAAGGCTTTTGGCCTTGGAAGAAACACCTTGCCCTGAGCGGTGTCGATCAACATACCCAGGTATTCCAACCTGGTAGCAGGCTGTAGGGACGACTTTTCTAGGTTTATAATCCAACCTAGGCGTTCCAGGTGTTCTAGTGTTCTGGAAACACTGTGGTTCAGGAACGCTACTGTTTTCTCCATGAGAAGCAAGTCGTCTAGATAAGCCATGACGGCTATACCCTGAGCTCTTAGGTTTGCCAAGAGAGGGTCCAGAATCTTTGTGAAGACTCGAGGGGCCGTAGCGAGCTCGAACGGCAAGGCCACAAATTGAAAATGGCGCTGCTCTACCGCGAACCTTAGATACTTTTGGGTATGCGGTTAAAATTGGCACATGGAGATATGCATCCTTGATGTCTATTGATGCCATAAACTCTCCCCCTTGCAGGGAGGAGACCACAGTGCGAATTGACTGCATTCGGAAGGACCGGATGAGTAAAAAACGGTTCAGATCCTTCAGATCCAGGATAGGTCTGACACTTCCATTTGGCTTCGGAACGGTGAAGAGATTTGAGTAAAACCCTGAACCCTGTTCTTTTGGGTCCACTTCTACTATCACCCCTTGGGATAGTAAGTGATCTAAAGCCAGAAATAGCGTTTTTTGCTTTACTGGATCCCTGGGGATCCTTGACCTTAGAAAGCAAAAAGGTGGAATCTCCTGAAACTAGCTTGTAGCCCAGAGATACCGATGAGATCACCCACTTGTCCCGGATCTCTTCCCACCAGGCTTCTGCAAACTGCCGAAGCCTTCCCCCCACTCGGCCAAGCGGAGGCGCCCCTTCACAAGGAAGCTTTTGGGCTCTGCTTGGCAGGCTTCCGCCCCCAAGTCTTTTTCTGCCCCTGGGCCCGGTCCTGAGCCTTTCCTGTAGAGGAGGGTTGAGAAGGCCGTCGCCACTGCTTAGAGCTTGATGCTCTGGGAGAGAGAGAACGCCTAAATGATGGACGTTTGCTCTTTTTGACTGGAAGGAGAGTAGATTTACCCCCTGAAATTTTTTAGACGAATTTGTCTAATTCTTCTCCAAACAGACGTTCCCCTTTAAACGGGAACTCATTTAAATGCTTCTTGCATGATAGCTCAGCTGCCCAATTCTTTAGCCATAGGGCCCTTCACATGTGTACCAACAGGAGAGACAAACAAGATGCTTGTTGGACAGAATCCAAAATTGCATCAATCATGAAACACAGAATTTGAGGTATTTCTGCATAATTCTCCACTTCCTCACTGGGAAGGAGGCCAAGCATCCGCTTAACCTGTTCCTTGAGGAACTGACACAACCCCACGGCTGCGACTGTAGGTTGCACTACAGCGCCATTCATGGAAAAGGAGGCTTTTAATAATGTTTCCAACCTCTTATCAGTTGGATCTTTAAATACCTGAGCATTATCCAACGGACAGGTCAGGTTTTTATTCACACAAGAAACAGCCGCATCGACAGATGGGACCCCCCATTTCTTGGTGAAACTTTCGTCCAGAGGATAATGCATAGAAAACCTTTTAGGAGGAGTAAATAGTTTATCGGGATGTCCCCAATTCTCATACATCAATTTATCCATTAAGGGATGAATTGGAAAGGAAAAAGCAGTCTGTGGGATTTTCCTGACTCCTAGGGAAGAAACAGAGGACGTAGCGACTTCAGCAGCAGGCATCCTGAATGTGGTACGCACCAATTCAGTATAATACTGCACCTGTTTTTCTGAGTGCCTGGGAGGAGGGGACTCTCTCCTCTTCCTCTGATTCCTCCGACTGCTCAAGATCCCTGTCCCAAGATAGGGATCTCTCCTCATTGTCAGAAGAATCATCTGAAAGAGGAATCTCAGCAGAGGGAGGGGATCTGCCCCTTTTCCCGCTATCTTTCAGGGAAGCAGAAATAAAATTCATGATTCTCCCTTCAAAACCCTCCAATGTAGCCCTAAGGGAGTCCTCAGTGACGTATACCGGGGCTGAGACATTAGGAGAGGCTGCAAAACCTGACAGGGGCACTGATTCATCCTGTGAGGCTGGCTCCAGTCTTGCAGTGGGGGATGGTAACTTACAGGTATTTTTAGAACCTCTGGACCTAGGCGGTGATTTACCAGTGCCCTTGTCACCTCCCCCTGAGACCCTCTTACAAGGAGACATAGTACAAAGCAGAGGTACTAGTATAAAGTGCAATCACTATTGTGCTTAAAGTCTCACAATAAATATATATGCTTAATACTGCACAACCTGATGCTGAGTAGGTGTCTAAAGTTTGCCTGGATCCAATCCCCTGGGATGCTTACTGCCCACAGCTCCTGTGTCTCACACTTACAGCCCCCTGACGCTCTGGGCTTTTAAAACTGCCGCCTGGCGCCTGCGCAGTACAGCGCCATGCACACCAACGTGTGCGGCTAACAACCACACTCCCCCCTCCTCTATTAGCCCGGGAGCGTGCTCGGCGCGCATGCACGTGCGCGTGCGCCTGCACGAGGACGGCCAGAATCCAGGTGGGGGGAGGAATCTCCATCAGAGCTGCGTGGGACCCCCAGACTACGAGGGACCCTTGTATTACCTTGTTGTGGCAGGGACTGCAGTGGAGACGTGAGACTTCTGGAGAACCAGGCTTCACTGAGCGTGTGTACTGAAAGGCATGTAAGTATGCATCAGGCTGCTCTTACTCCCTCTAGTGGTGGAAACCAAGTAAGACATACTACTACTCAAAATGTAAGAAATCCATAATATAATTATAGGATTAACTTCCCTTACCTGTCCTCGCCGCAGGAATTGCTGAAACAGACAGATTCCAGCCTTCACCCATCACGGCGGGCAGAGTTTGCCAACTTTCAGGTTTTTCTGGGGTTCTTTCTCAGAAGAACCTCCTACCTGGACCTTGTAAAAGACTTTCGTGCCACTATGTAAACAGTACACCAAGTCTGGTTTTCCCAGAGCCCAGTCTTCCAATAGGAGAGGACTTACAGGCCAAACCTCATTTCTTCGGATGAAGAGGCCTGGGTACCATACCATCTTGGGAGTCAAATATCGGCCTGAGATATAGATCCGGTTTGTTGTAGCCCTTAGGCCCCCGCAGGGACCTGCATAGAGCTTTCTTCATAGCACATGTTTTACGTGACCAACCACCATAGACACTGGCGAAAAAACTGAGGTGCCTCCCATATGGGAGGGGTTATATAGGGGAGGAATTCTCCTTAATTGGGGTTAACCAGTGTCCAATCACCAGAGGTGCCTATATAACCCACTATGTAATGAGCTCCTGTGTCCCGTGATGTATGATCAAGAAAATAATATTGGGGAACTGGAGAAAGTGCAGAGAAGGGATGGAGGAGCTCAGCTCTGAGGAAAGATTAGAGGAACTGAATTTATTTACTCTTGATAAGAGGAGATTAAAGTGGTTGTAAACCCTTACAACACACTTTGACCTACAGGTAAGCCTAGATTAAGGCTTACCTGTAGGTGCAAGAAATATCTCCTAAACCTACTCGGTTTAGGAGATATTTGCCGAAAGACAGGCACCGCTGTCTATGGCGCATGCGCCGTAGACAGCGGCGCACAGGCGCACTGAGCGTGCCGCGGTCAACGGCGATATGGCGCGAGTGGCGGCTCCCGTGCGCATGCGTGGGAGTGACGTCATCGCGGCTTCGCTGAATGACAGCGGCAGAGCGGCGAGACCCACTGAAAAGATGGATGCGCCGGACATAATGGACTACTATGCGATGCATAGCAGTCCATTATGCTTTACCTTTGCAGGGAATGAAAGAGGAAGTAAACCCATCAGGGTTTACTTCCTCTTTAAGGGGGGATATGATCAACGTGTACAAATATACAGTGGTGTGAAAAAGTGTTTGCCCCCTTCCTCATTTCCTGTTCCTTTGCATGTTTGTCACACTTAAGTGTTTCGGAACATCAAACCAATTTAAACAATAGTCAAGGACAACACAAGTAAACACAAAATGCAATTTGTAAATGAAGGTGTTTATTATTAAAGGTGAAAAAAAATCCAAACCATCATGGCCCTGTGTGAAAAAGTGATTGCCCCCCTTGTTAAAACATACTATAACTGTGGTTGTCCACACCTGAGTTCAATTTCTCTAGCCACACCCAGGCCTGATTATTGCCACACCTGTTCACAATCAAGGCATCACTTAAATAGGAGCTGCTTGACACAGTAAGGTCCACCAGAAGATCCTTAAAAGCTACACATCATGCCGAGACCCAAAGAAATTCAAGAACAATTGAGAAAGAAAGTAATTGAGATCTATCAGTCCTGAAAGGGTTATAAAGCCATTTCCAAAGCTTTGGGAATCCAGCGAACCACAGTGAGAGCCATTATCCACAAATGGCGAAGACATGGAACAGTGGTGAACCTTCCCAGGAGTGGCCGGCCGCCCAAAATGACCCCAAGAGCGCAGCGACGACTCATCCAAGAGGTCACAAAAGACCCCACAACAACGTCCAAGGAACTACAGGCCTCACTTGCCTCAGTTAAGGTCAGCGTTCATGCCTCCACCATCAGGAAAAGACTGGGCAAAAATGGCTTGCATGGCAGAGTTCCAAGGAGAAAACCACTGCTGAGCAAAAAGAACATCAAAGCTCGTCTCAATTTCTCCACAACACATCTTGATGATCCCCAAGACTTTTGGGACAACATTCTGTGGACCGATGAGACAAAAGTGGAACTCTTTGGAAGGTGTGTGTCCAAGTATATCTGGCGTAGAAGGAACACTGCATTTCATAAAAAGAACATTATACCAACCGTAAAATATGGTGGTGGTAGTGTGGTGGTCTGGGGCTGTTTTGCTGCTTCAGGACCTGGAAGACTTGCCGTGATAAAAGGAACTATGAATTCTGCTGTCTACCAAGAGATCCTGAAGGAGAATGTCCGACCATCTGTTCGTGTACTCAAGCTGAAACGAACTTGGGTTCTGCAGCAGGACAATGATCCTAAACACACCAGCAAGTCCACCACCGAATGGCTGAAGAAAAACAAAATGAAGACTTTGGAGTGGCCTAGCCAAAGTCCTGACCTGAATCCTATTGAGATGTTGTGGTATGACCTTAAAAAGGCCGTTCATGCTCGAAAACCCTCTAATGTAACTGAATTAGGACAATTCTGCAAAGATGAGTGGGCCAAAATTCCTCCAGGACGCTGTAAAAGCCTCATTGCACGTTATCGCAAACGCTTGGTTGCAGTTGTTGCTGCTAAGGGTGGCCCAACCAGTTATTAGGTTTAGGGGGCAATCACTTTTTCACACAGGGCCATGATGGTTTGGATTTTTTTCACCTTTAATAATAAACACCTTCATTTACAAATTGCATTTTGTGTTTACTTGTGTTGTCCTTGACTATTGTTTAAATTGGTTTGATGTTCCGAAACACTTAAGTGTGACAAACATGCAAAGGAACAGGAAATGAGGAAGGGGGCACACACTTTTTCACACCACTGTATAAGGGGTCCATGAAGTGAACTTGGTGTTGAGTTGTTCACTTTACAGTCAACAAAGAGGACAAGGGGGCACTCTTTAGGTCTAGAGGAAAAGAGATTTCATCTCCAAATATGGAAAGGTTTCTTCACAGTAAGAGCTGTGAAAAGGTGGAATAGACTCCCTGCAGAGGTGGTTCTGGCCAGCTCAGTAGATTGCTTTAAGAAAGGCCTGGATTATTTTCTAAATGTACATAATATAACTAGGTACTAATATTTATAGGTAAAGTTGATCCGGGGAAAATCCGATTGCCTCTCGGGAATCAGGAAGGAATTTTTCCCCTGCTTTAGCAAATTGGATCATGCTCTGCTGTTTTTTTTGCCTTCCTCTGGATCAACTGTGGGTATAGAACTGGGTATATGAGATTGTATGATAATATTTTTTTTTTTTTTTTTGTGGTTGAACTGGATGCACTTGTGTCTTTTTTAAACTTGACTAACTATGTAACTATGTAACATATTAACCACTATTATGACCCTATACTCCACCCTCTCGGCACAAGTGAATACTTCTGGCCTACTATGAAAATCCTTTTCCATCTCTAATGTGACTAGACAAGGATGCCCCCTATCCCCATCTATTTTCAATTTAATGATTGAACCCCTAGCAGAGGCAATCTGTTCTTCCATAACTCTACGCACAAAATAAACCTTCGCAGATGATAATGTTCGACTCGAACATTGCCTGTTTGCCTGTGCAGCGAACAGTGAACAATTTGGGCTGTTCGCGGCAAATTCGAAAACCCGTAACACCCTATACAAGTCTATGAGAGAAATCGAAATACTAATTTTAAAGGCTAATATGCAAGTTACTGTCCTAAAAAGTGTTTGGGGACCTGGGTACTGCCCCAGGGGACATGGATCAATGCAAAAAAAAGTTTTAAAAACAGCCGTTTTTCAGGAGCAGTGATTTTAATAATGATTAAAGTGAAACAATAAAAGTGTAATATTCCTTTAAATTTCATACCTGGGGGGTGTCTATAGTATGCCTGTGAAGGGGCGCATGTTTCCCGTGCTTAGAACTGTCCCTGCACAAAGTGTCATTTTGCAAGGAACAAAAGTCTTTTAAAATCACTTTCCATTGTCGGCTCTCGTAATACAGAGAACACTCAATGAGTGTTCTCTGTATTAGCCGACAATTCAATTATTGATAAAAAATAAATAAATAAAAGCGTGGGGGTTCCCCTAAATTCAATTACCAGGCCCTTCAGGTCTGGTATGGATATTAACGGGAACCTTGCATCAAATTTAAAAAAAAATTTGACGTGGGGATCCCCCAAAACATCCATACCAGACCCTTTATCCGAGCACGCAACCTGGCAGGCCGCAGGAAAAGAGGGGGGAGGAGAGAGCGCCCCCGCCCCCCCCTGAACCGTACCAGGCCACATGCCCTCAACATTGGGAGGATGTTTTGGGGGTCTGTGACCCCTCAAAGTACCATGTCCCCATGTTGATGTGGAGAAGGGCCTCATCCCCACAACCCTGAGCGGTGGTTGTGGGGGTCTGTGGGCGGGGGGCTTATCAGAATCTGGAAGCCCCCTTTAACAAGGGGACCCCCAGATCCCGCCCCCCCCCCCTGTTTGAAATGGTAAGGGGCTACAAAAGTACCCCTACCATTTCACAAAGAAAGTGTAAAAATGGTTAAATAATACAAACACACTTTTGAAAAATTCCTTTATTAAAAAAACAAAAAAAAAAGATTCCAGCGGTGCTAATCCACTCTTGCTATCCAGGGATGGATGATCATCTCTCCGGGGTCCAGCGATGGCTGATCTGATCCATACATGCATCCGTCTTCTGTCTCCACTGCGGAGACACTGCGGGGATCCCAGCGCTGACGTTTCTTATATTAGGAGGGCGGGGTCACCCGTCACCTGACCCCGCCCCCTCTGACGCTGGTGAGGGGAGCTAGGGCTTCCCTAATGATGTATGGGTGACCCCGCCCCCTCTAATGTAACGCAGGTTCACCAGCGTCAGAGGGGGTGGGGTCAGGTGACGGATGGCCCCGCCCTCCTAATATAAGAAACGTCAGCGCTGGGATCCCCGCAGTGTCTCCGCAGTGGAGACAGAAGACGGATGCATGGACATGGACATGGACAGTGCTGGACTGAGAGATCCCCCGTCGCTGGATCAGATCAGCCATCGCTGGACCCCGGAGAGATGATCATCCTTCGCTGGATAGCAAGAGTGGATTAGCACCGCTGGAATCTTTTTTTTATTTTTTTTATTTTTAATAAAGGAATTTTTCAAAAGTGTGTTTGTATTATTTAACCATTTTTACACTTTCTTTGTGAAATGGTAGGGGTACTTTTGTACCCCCTTACCATTTCAAACAGGGGGGGCCGGGATCTGAGGGTCCCCTTGTTAAAGGGGGCTTCCAGATTCTGATAAGCCCCCCGCCCACAGACCCCCACAACCACCGCTCAGGGTTGTGGGGATGAGGCCCTTCTCCACATCCACATGGGGATATGGTGCTTTGAGGGGTCACAGACCCCCAAAGCATCCTCCCAATGTTGAGGGCATGTGGCCTGGTACGGTTCAGGAGGGGGGGCGCTCTCTCACCCCCCCTCTTTTCCTGCGGCCTGCCAGGTTGCGTGCTCAGGTAAAGGGTCTGGTATGGATTTTTAGGGGGACCCCCATGTCAAATTTATTTTTTTAATTTGATGCGGGTTCCCCTTAATATCCATACCAGACCTGAAGGGCCTGGTAATTGAATTTAGGGGAACCCCCACGCTTTTATTTATTTATTTTTTATTTTTTATCAATAATTGAATTGTCGGCTAATACAGAGAACACTCATTGAGCGTTCTCTGTATTACGAGAGCCGACAATGGAAAGTGATTTTAAAAGACTTTTTTTCCTTGCAAAATGACACTTTGTGCAGGGACAGTTCTAAGCACGAGAAACATGCGCCCCTTCACAGGCATACTATAGACACCCCCCAGGTATGAAATTTAAAGGAATATTACACTTTTATTGTTTCACTTTAATCATTATTAAAATCACTGCTCCTGAAAAAACAGCAGTTTTTAAAACTTTTTATTGCATTGATCCATGGCCCCTGGGGCAGGACCCGGGTCCCCAAACACTTTTTAAGACAGTATCTTGCATATTAGCCTTTAAAATTAGCACTTTAGATTGTGAACGTTCGAGTCCCATAGACTTTAATAGGGTTCTAAAGTTCACACGAAGTTTAGGTCTGTTCGCAGGTTCTGGTGCGAACCGAACATGGGGGTGTTCGGCTCATCCTTACTGGTGAGGACTTTATAAATGGTTTCTAGGGCGACAATGTTTTGCAATCCTGACTTAGTGGTTTCCCATATGTGGGTTCAGTCATCGAGGTCTCTCTCCCATTTAGCAATGTTTGATGGGGGCTAGCATTTGTTGGTTCCAACAGTCGTCTATATAAATTCAAGATAAGCCATCTCCTATGGGGGCCAGATTTGCAGGTGTGCTCAAAGAGGAAAAACTGCAGGTCAGAAGGGATCAGAGGGGTTAGAAAGAGTTTGAGTTGAATATAGCAGAACAGTTCCAATGTGGGAATGCCATGTGCCTCGCAGAGGGATAAGAATGTAATTATTTTGCCCACTAATATGAATTTGTGGGTGCAGAACAAGCCTGCAGTGGATAATGCCCTGAAGGAGGACGGAGACATCCAAGCTGAATAGAATGCAGAGTTTCAGGGGAAGGAGAGCATGGCCTTATGGCTATATTGTAGACCATAGCCCATTTTGAGTCTGTCACATATGAGGAGAGACAGGGCTAGCCACAGGAGGCTAACCACTGATAGGGAGTCACAATTAATAGATTCTAGGGCCACCCACAGTGGTACTTCCTTGGTGGCATGGTACTTGGGCCAGCTGTGCAGCATAACAGTATTCCCGTAGGTTGGGTATCCCTAGTCCACTTTGCAGTTTAGGTGTATAAAATGTTACCTTGGGAGCGTGGGACTTCAATTTTTCTCAGACTAAGGCGGAGATTCAGTGTTGTAGAATGCGGAGGAAATTAGCTGGTAACCCGAATAGGGAGAGTGCGGAACATGCATAGTATTTTGGGTAGAATGGTAATTTTTATAACCGTTATTCATCCTAATCAGTCAAGGGGTATGGGGGACCATGTGGACATGAGTTCAGTGAGATGAGAAAGCATAGAGGGGTAGTTTGTCAAGTATAGTTCAGAGGGGTTAACGGTGTGTTTAATTGCAAGTAAGGGGATTTGGTGTGAGGATCAAGAAAATGGAAGTACCTCACATATTTAATGTTGAAGGAGGGCTGGCAGTGAGACATTAAATGCCGTTAATTTGTGGGGATTGACCTGTAGGCCAGAGATGCTGGCAAATTGGTCCAGGACATGGATTAGATTAGAAGCAGATATGAGCGGGAACATCATGAATAGCAAGACATCATTCACGAAGAGGCAGAACTTTTGATGGGTATTCCCCAGTTCAATGTCTTTAATGTTGGGCTCAAACAGGTTCAGCTGCGCTAAGGGCTCTATGGCTAGGGCAAAGAGTAAGGGTGAGAGGGGAAAACCCTAACGAGTGCCTCTAGCAATGGGGAAGAGGCCTGATTTATAGCCGGCATCATAGGCTTTGGGGTTGGAGCAGAGGGAGGAGACCCAGGAAAGAAAGATTGCTCCAAAGTCCCATCGGTATAAAAAAAAAAAAAAACGAAAGATAAGGCCATGAGACCATTTCAAAGGCTTTGCGGATGTCAAGGGATAGGAAACAAAAGAGTATTCAACAAGTAAGTACAGTGTGGGCTAGGAGTATTGCATGATGGATGTTATCGCCAGCTAGGAGAGCCAATGATTAAATTGAGGCTGCTAGAGAGAGTTTTTGCTAGATTTTAATATCAAAATTACGGACAGAGAAAGGCCTATAATTAGACCATAGGGTGTAGTCAGAGTGTGGTTTGGGAATCCTAGAGATACTTGCCGTCAAAGACTCGGCTCAGAACAAATGATCATCTAAGATCGAGTTAAGTGCCTACTCTAGCATGGGAACGAGGAGTTTGGCAAATTTTTTATAGTACAGTATGTGGCTGATAGGCCATTGGGGCTAGGGCGTTTGTTTTGAGAACTTTGATAGCCGGACTTCTGAGGTTGTGATGGGTTTATTGAGGTTCTCGTTTTTAGGGGCTGAGTGTGGGGAGTTTGATACGAGAGGAAAGATTCTCAGCATTAGTCTGGTCGAATGTGCCCAAAACGGTATATAAGTTGCAGAATTTGTGTAGTATTTTTAGGGGGTTGCTGGAGTATCCCATGAGAGTTTTAGGCATACTGGTTTAAGGGTTTGGTCCACCTTAGGCCGCGTACACACGCGCGGACTGTTCGCCCAACCTTGTCCGCTGAACAGTGTTTGGGCGGACAGTCCGCTCGTGTGTGGGGCTTCAGCGGACAGTTTCAGCGGACAGTTGGCCGAACAAGGTCTTACGGAAATTCCGAAAAACTGTCCGCTGAAACAAGGTTTCAGCGGACTGTTCGCTCGTGTGTAGGCTTGTTCGGCCAACTAAGTCTCGCGCATGCTCAGAAAGGATTTCCACGTCGGAAGGTTGCATTGCAGTGTATAGGACGTCGTATTTTTCGTCCCGTCGTACGTGCCGTTCACGTCATCGCGCACGGTTTCAGCAAACTGTTCGTCCGTCGTGTGTGGCCATGTCCGTCCATGCTAAGTTTGAGCGGACTGTTCGCTCAAACTGTTGGACGGACAAAGTTGGGCCAACAGTCCGCGCGTGTGTACGCGGCCTTACAGAAGACGAGGGCAAAAACTGTGTCTGGTTTGTTCGCCTTAGTGTAGAATTTGTGCTGAGATTTGCGTAGGGAGTTCATCAGTTCATGGAGTCCGCTTGAGCAGGTATAGGAGAATTAAATCCCCGCTTGAGTCAGCCAGGAGCAGGTGAAGGTCACGTAGGGTGGCTTGGAGGTCTTCTGTGGATCTGCATGTGTAGTGGGTTCCCTGGAAAGGAAAGCTGACTGAAAAGCGGAAACCCCATCTGTATGGTATATGATGCTGCTGCCGGGCTTGCAGGTGAAGTTTCATGGTACGCCTCTTAGATATAGTCAGAGGAGAGAGATCCTGGAATACTTGGAAAGAGTGACCTCGAAAAGTAAGGGTGTCTGTGTTTCTGGTGGCTGTCATAAGCTGATCCTTGGTATGAAAATGGAGCTTAGCAATAATTTCACGGGGCCAGGGCTCTATGCACTCAGTATATCTCCAAACGCTCAAAGGGGATGGGTAGCGCCAGCTCCTGGAACAATGCGGTGAGTGTTGCTTGAAGAAAAACAATGGTTTCGGGGATGCCACAAATACAGAAATTAGAGTGGCGGGCCCAAATCTTATAGTCTTCAAGGCATATTTGAAGGGTGATGTTTTCATCGCAGAGGGCTACAAGCTCTCTCTCTGCTTGAGGGATTTGTTGAGCATCCACTCAAATTGGTGGAGCAGGTCGGGTTGGGAGGCTTCTGAGTGGAAATCTAGGGGAGTGATTCCAAAGTCTGTATCTGACTCACCATCTGTGGCTTTCATCTGTTGTGTCTGCCTGTGCAGGCTGGTTCTGCTCGTCTGTGAGGAAGGAGCCGCAGCCATCTTGGACAAGGTCCATGTTAGTACATCATGGATGGCTTTCGGCTTCTGTTTCTGTTTTGAACCACTGTATACCATCGCGGCTGGTTTTGGCCACTGTCAGCAGTGGGGTGATGTGGCAGGTGTGAGGAGGGTTGCTGGATGTCAGCTGTGAACAGGCTGTGGAAGTCCTTGAGGTGTGGAACTCTAGTTAGACATGTCCGACTTTGCTGACTTTATAACTTTTGCACGGACAAAATAATATACACAGATTTTGGTTATTTTTACCAACTAAATACAAACTATATGTTTGAAAAAAATGTAACTGACAGAGTATTGCATATAGATACATAATTACATAGTAAGTATGGTTGAATAAAGACAATAGTCCATCCAGTTCAACATGTGTAGGTGTACGTGTCAATGTCTATAATTATTTCCCATATCCCTGTATGTTGTGTTCTTTAACCACTTACAGACCGGACCATTTTGCTGGTCAAAGACCACACCACTTTTTGCGATTCGGCACTGCGTCACTTTTTTTTTTTTTTTTTTTTCTTCCTCTTTTAAAATAGAAATAAATTTCGTATATAACTTTATTTCTTTATCATAAAAAGTATAACTTATTTCGTCTCCCTTCCTATTATGATTATTTACCCTCAACCCACACTCCCCCCCACCCCCCCAACCCCACCATGTCAGTAGTGTTCCTCTTCTAAATATCTTCCTCTAATACCTATCTTCTTGGTCTCAGCTGTGCTACATAACTCCATTCCTGTTTAAACTCTTTCCATCCTTTCCATTTTCTTTCGAATGCTGCTCTTTCATCTTCATCATTCATGCATAAACTTTCGCAATTAAATATTCCCGCGTCTACCCATTCCCATATCGTAGGGCATTCGGCCTCATACCACTTCCTGGGAATCAATTTTTTTGCGGCGTTTAGGAGATGTGGGATAATTGTATCTTGGTATTGTTTAATTCCCCCCTCAGTCCCATGAAAAAGCACTACCCAGGGATCCGGTTTTATGGTTGTTTGAGTTATTTCCTTTATCCTTTGAAGGATCTCGTCCCAATATGTCTTAATTTTTGCACATCCCCACCATAGGTGTGTCATTGTTCCTATAGCTTTACATCCACGCCAACACTCAGCCGTTGTTCCTGTTTGATATTTAACCATTTTATCTGGCGTATTGTACCACCGAGAGATGAGTTTATAATTCATCTCAGCTGTCTTATTATCTATTGCCGAACTATGTGTTATTTTCAATATTTTGTTTATCGTCTCTTTGTCTTTTTGTGACCCTAATTCCTGTTCCCATTTTTTTATATATGGCGGTATCTCCCTCTGGCTGGCCAGAATCAACAGCTCATATAGCCTTGATATTGTGCCCTTAATTCTGTCTGCCTTGCAGAGTTGCTCTAACCCCGTAAATTCATTTTCAACTCTAAATGGCTGAGGCAGTCTTTGTATAAAATGTACCAGTTGGAGATATCGCCATCTATCATTCACCATAAATCCAGTGTGTACTAATTCTTCCAATGGAATAAGTTTCCCGTTTTTAATTATATCATTTAATTGTGACCTATCTTTTTTAATCCAGTTCCCACCTATCTCCCTTTTACCTGGGGGATTCAGTATTCATTATCTTTTAAAGCTATCATCGGTGAGTTATAGTGTCCATTTAATCTTTTATATACCCCATCCCAAATCTTAAGTACAATCCGTGTCAACTCATTTGTGTTTATATCCAGTGCCCTATATTTCGGGGGATTCCATATTATCTCCCTAAGTTGTACCTTGCTATATATACATTCAAGATTCACCCATCTTTTTTCATTCCTTTTTTCCCTTACCCATTCGACTATTCTAGACAATAAGGCTGCTTGGTAGTAATAGTACAGATCAGGGACAGCCAGTCCCCCTTTCCTTTTCTCCTGTTTTAATACCCTATGGGAGATCCTAGGTTTTTTATTATTCCATATATATTTACTCATTAATGAATTTAATTTTAAAAAATAACTGGAGGGTATATTAATCGGCAACATCTGAAATTTATATAATATTTTGGGAAGGATGAACATTTTAAATACGTTTATTCGGCCCAGCCAAGATATAGATCCGTTAGCTACCTTCTTAAGTTCCGCTTTGATTTCATTTAATAATGGGATATAATTTAAGTGGAACATCTTATCCAACGTACGTGCTAATTTTATTCCCAAGTATTTCAGTTCTTTTGCCCACTTAAATTTAAATTTTCCCTGAATTAATTGTTCTTCCTGTTTGCTGACGTTTATATTGAGGATTTCCGATTTTATTTGATTAATTTTAAAATTCGATATTTTCCCATAATCATCAAGGGCCTCAATTACTTTTAATAATGAACTTTTGGGGTTGCTGATATAGAATAGTACATCATCCGCGTATGCTGCAAGTTTGTGCTCCTCCTGCCCCGCCATAATTCCTTATATTTCTGGATTATTTCTAATCGTCGAAAGTAGAGGTTCCAATGAAAGCACGAAGAGGAGGGGCGAGACTGGGCAGCCCTGTCTAGTCCCATTTTCCATCTCAAAGGGAGGGGAGGGTAACCCATTAATGTTTACAGTCGCAGTGGGATGTTGATACAATGTTTTGATCCACTTGACCATCCTTGGACCAATACCCATCTTTTCTATTGTCTGAAACATAAATCCCCAATCAACCCTATAGAAGGCTTTTTGGGCATCTGTTGATAGTAGTAAAGCCGGGGGTCCCGTCTCCTCCCTTTGAGATAGCAATAATAGGATTCTGACCCCATTATCTTTTCCCTCTCGACCAGGCACAAACCCCACCTGGTCCGGATGTACCAGAAAATTCATTACTGTCTTCATTCTATTCGCCAGTACTTTTGCAAATAGTTTAGTACCTACATTTAAAAGTGAAATTGGTCTAAAGCTGGCACACTTAGTTTCATCTTTCCCTTCCTTTAATATGACAGTAATAGAGGCAGACAGTGCCTCTTTACTTATATCATATTTTTCTCTGATTCCGTTCATATACCTACAAAGTTTCGGTACCAGGATTTCCTTAAACCTTTTATAATAATAGATTGTTAATCCGTCAGGTCCTGGGCTCTTCCCCGAAGCTGAGTCTGCCAATGCCTTATTTATTTCTGCTACTGTTATGGGGCTTTCTAAATTTTCTTGATCTATTTCCCCTATCTGAGGAAGTCTCGCGTTGTTAAGGTATCTATCTATTTCTTTTGTGTGCCCCCCTTTTTTCAACTTCTTGTTTTTTATTGCATATAATCTCTCGTAGTATATTTTGAATGTTTCTGCAAACTCCTTTGACATATACACCAAGTCCCCGTGTTCTGTTTGTATTTTCTCTATATAGTTGATAGCTTTTTTCTTTTGAAATCTATTAGCCAAATATTTAGTGGGTTTATTCCCGTCTTGATATCTTGTTTTCCTTAATTGATTAAGATATTTTTTTGTTTCTTGTTCTCTTAGCCCGTGTAGTTCTTCCCTTTTAATTAATAAATTCTGGTATATCTACTTATCCGCAATCCCCAATTTATGTTGTTGTTCTATCTTACGGATTTCCTCGCTGAGTTTGTTAATCCTTTCGGCCCGTTCTTTTTTTTTTTGTGAACCTCTAGCTATCAGAATCCCACGGATATATGCCTTATGGGCATCCCACAGGACTTGTCCCGAGATGCCCTCGGTTTCATTTATTGAGAAATACTTTTCTAATTCTCTACCTACTACTTCACCCCCCTCTTTATCTCAAATTAATTCATCGTTTAACCGCCACCTAGTGGCTGGTTTGCTATATCTGGGGATCTGTATCTTCATTTTTATTGGATCATGATCTGATTGTGTTATTATTTCTATGCTTGTTTCCAATACTGTCTCAAGAGCTCTATGTTCCACCAGAATGTAGTCAATCCTGGAGTACGTCCCGTGCACAGGAGAAAAGAACGTTTAATCCAATTTTTTGGGATGTTGTGCTCTCCAAACATCCACTAATTGATTCTTATTCAGGTCTTGAATAATCTTTTTCAATTGGACATTGCTCCCTCTCCGTGCACGGGACGTACTATCCAGTTCGGGGTTCAGACAGAAGTTCAAATCTCCCATCAAAACCACATATCCACATTTAAATTCCTGTAATTTAGCTAAAATTCTTTTCAGAAATATTATAGGGTTTTTGTTCGGGGAGTAGATATTTACTAGTGTGTACTTTATACTACCTAGTTTACCTTTTAGAAATAGATATCTTCCCTCTGGGTCTGTTTCTCTTCCCTCTACAATGAAACGGGTATTTTTCCCAAATCCTATTGCAACTCCTCTTTCTCTGTTAGTGATCGTATCCCCATAATACCAGCTTGGGTATTCTTTAGAATAGAGCCTAATCTTTGACGTATGTGGGATGTGCGTCTCTTGTAAGAAAATCACATCCGCCTGATACTGTCTCAATTCTGCCCAAATTTTGTGCCTCTTTTTTACGGTACTGAGCCCCTTGACATTATAGGACAGAAAATTGAAATCCTTATCTTTTTAACCAATTTACTTTCTTTTTCCCAGAGGGTTTCACTACTGACATGTCCCCTACCTATTATCCCCCACCCCTCCCCTCCCCCATCCCCACACCCCCCACCCTTACCCACCCTTATCCCCCTCCCTTCCTCTAACCCCTCCTCCCCCTCCACAATCCCTCCACCCTTTGGGCGCCTTTCGGCCCTTAACTTGTTAATAGGCCACATTTCTCTGGCCCTTTCCAAGTCTTCAATATTCCTGAGGTGGGGCTCTATTTTTGGCCTCCATATCCTCCCTCTTTCGATGTATCTCTAGGAAATTAGGGGGTTACTGGGCCCATCTCTTATCTAACCCTATATTCATCTAATCTCTACCCAAAATTTTTCTTCCCGACCCGATGCGCCCTCTCGATTTTGGGGAATGCCTCTTCTTTTCGGCCCAATATGGGCCGGAATATATCTTCTATAATCTCCCTGAGTTCCTCTTTCCTATTTTCTGGGACCAGTCTTATTCTCAAATTTTGTCTTCTATTTCTATTCTCTTGGTCTTCCAATCGATAGAGAATTCTCCTCTGGTTTCGGTTTGCGACTTTAACTTGTTCCTGTATTTTAATTAATTCCTGATCTTGTAAATTAATTCTTTGTTCTGCGGTCTCTACTCTTGTTAGTAGGTGTCCCAGGTCGCTTCTTAACATACTTATCTCCGATTTTATGACATTCTCCAATTGTAAGAGCATCTCCCTCATCACCTCTTTTGTTAACCCTTGGTCATCTGGTCTTTGGTCTTTAACTTTACTTAAATCTGGTTCACTCTCTGTTGTCATTTCATCCCTAGAATGGTCTAAGGTTTCCTCTGGTTCTTTTGCCAATCTCCTACCCCGCTCAGAGCTAGAGGGCTGCTTTTCCTTCCCTCCAGTCCTCGGACTCGCCCCTTGAGTCATGTATTGTTTTATATTACTTTCAATGGTAGGGTTTTTTGGGGTCTTGGGGCCTCCCCCCTTAGTTTGTTTAGAGGCTCGGATCATAGTGCTTTTCTTTATCTCCCGTGATCGTCTCCCCAGGTTGTTGATCTTCTTATTACCCCGTGGGCTTATTATCTCTTTGCGGCTTATTTACAGGACAAGGTTTGATATTCCAGCTTAATGACCCACCATATCCCACAGCGATATATTTCAGCTTGCCACCAGGGCCGGATATTGATATATCCCTGAGTATGGTACCCTAAAAGATGTAATATTCAGAGCAACCACCACACCTATCTGGTCCTGGTGTTGCTCTTCCCACTCGTATTTACCATTCAGTCCACCGACCGATCTCGTGTATATTTTTGCTGTGTTTAACTATCGTCGGAACTGCTCAGGGAATTTTCAGATATTTATGGTGTACAGCCAGTTTATATTCCTAGTTCCCCTTTGGTTTACTAGGTTAGATATATTCCACATACAGTCTATTAACTATGATATTCAGGACTTTACCAGAAATTATCTTATACCATGCGTTATTTCTCTGTGTCTCCGACCTTGTCCAATTAGTACCCTTACATATGCATCTTTATAGTTATTAGTGTCATGAACCAAGGGTAGTTTCCCAGCAGTTGTACCACGCCTATTATTTCCAGGCAGTCATCACTATATTGTACCTGTAGACGCAAGTGAAAAAAAAAATTAAAAAATAAATAAAATAGTTGCTAATAGTAACTATGTTTCCCAAAAACCAGGTAATAGAATTTTCAAATGGTTCGGTCCTGCGAGCAGTAACGATAGTGTCAGCGGTCAAGTTAATTGATTTAAAAATAAATCCTATGTCTGCAGGTGGAAAGGATGCAGCGACCACCGCCCGTTAACCATTTCATGTACTACTCCTTAGGAGTTCACGTTGTTATATGCCTGATAGCCTCCTTTAGCCCTCTCAATGATATATTTATTTGCAACCGACCACACGATTTTCAAAACGATTTCTCAGGTCCTCCCATTTCCATCTCTGGACTACCACATCGTGGATAACAATCGGTGATTTATACACCGGTGCCAACAAATGGAATAATGCAGGGCAGTTTTAAAACTTATTCTCGTGCTGCTTTGAGGGTCTGATCAGCCATATACAGATAGCCACAAGTTAGAGCAATATTTAAATTGTCCCCTGCATTTCAACTCCTAATAAACACTTTACTTGAGGAGAGGCAATAACCATCTATCAGTCTAGCACAGTTCGTATAGAGAAACAGATAGATCACAGCATGTCATTCACACTTATCTGTATCCAGAATGCAGTATCTCCAATTCTGATCTCTTGCTGGGAATCCGTTGCCGCTTTCAGTCGCTGTATTTCTCCAGTACTCACAGCGTTGTCTGTAGGAGGTAGGGGGGATGGAGGGACAGCGGGGGGAGAGCGGGGGGGAGGCGCGTGAGGTCCGGCAAACTTTCCGCCAACGTTACCGCTTAGCGATGCCATTAAATAGATGGGTGCCGGAGGGGTCCCACACGGGGGCACAGCATGTCTACCGGAGCCTCTCACCATCCGGCCGCCTCTGCCTTTTACCTCCGGGCGTCCTCTCCAGCGAGCCTCCTCTGAGCCCCTCCCTCCTAACTGAACGTCCCTACGTCATCCCGCCCCTCTGCATGAGCCGGCACTGCATCGCTTTAACTCACAATTGCGCAGTCGTGCAACGTGGCTCCCAAAAAAAATTGACGTCCTTTTTTTCCCACAAATAGAGCTTTCTTTTGGTGGTATTTGATCACCCCTGCGGTTTTTATTTTTTGCGCTATAAACAAAAATAGAGCGACAATTTTGAAACAAAATGCATTATTTTTTACTTTTTGTTATAATAAATATCCCCCAAAAATATATAAAAAACATTTTTTTCCCTCAGTTTAGGCCGATACGTATTCTTCTACATATTTTTGGTAAAAAAAATCACAATAAGCGATTATTGATTGGTTTGCGTAAAAGTTATAGCGTTTACAAAATAGGGATAGTTTTATGGCATTTTTTTTACTAGTAATGGCGGCGATCAGCGATTTTTATTGTGACTGCGACATTGTGGTGGACACATCGGACATTTTTGACACATTTTTGGGACCATTGTCATTTATACAGTAATCACTGCTATATAAATGCAGTGATTCCTATGTAAATGACACTGGCATTGAAGGGGTTAACCAGTGGGTGGCAGTGTAGGGGTTAAGTGTTCCTAGGGGTGTGTTACTAACTGTGGGGGGGTTGGGCTTTCATTTAGTGAACACTGATCTCTGCTCCAATCACATGGAGCAGAGATCAGCATCACTAGTTGCTAGGCAGAAGGGAGAAATGCTGTTTACACGGCATTTCCTCCATTCAGCCGTCCCGTGAGATGATCGCGGGTATGCCCGCGGCGATCGAGTCCGCGGGACCCACGACCGGACTCATGGGGGTCCCGACCGGCACGCGAACGCGCCGCCGGTGGCTCTCTCGCGATGGCAGGGCGGCATTGAAGATTGGACGTACCTGTACGCCAATATGCCTGCCCGTGCCATTCTGCCGACGTACATCAGCGTGCGCTGGTCAGGAACCGGTATTTAAAAAATATCCATACTCCCTGCTGTCACCACCAACTCTGGAAGTGAGTTCCACAGCCTTATTGCCCTGACGATGAAAAACCCTCTGCACAGTTTAAGGTTAAACTGTTTCTCCTCCAATCTCGTGGCCCCATGTCCTCTTACACACTCTGAGACTGAATCGTTTTTTTTTCTATGCTGGGATCACCATTGAGATATTTGTAAATCACTATCATGTCCCCTCTCAAGCGTCACTTCTCCTGCGAGAATACATTTAGTGCTTGTAGTTGTTCCTCGTAATTGAGGTCGCCCATGCCCCTAATTCGTTTTGTTGCCCTTCTTGGACTCTCTCCAGTTCCAGCACATGCCTTCTGAGGACTGGTGACCAGAACTAGACAGAGTACTCCAGATGTGGCCTAACCAGCATTTTCTATATTGGCAGGCTTATTGTTTTATCCCTGGAGTATCCCCTTTTTTATGCATGCTAAAATTCTGCCAGCTTTGGTAGCTGCAGCTTGACATTGCATACTATTGCTCAGTTGGTCATCTACTAGGAACCCCAGATCTTTCTCCATCCTTGATTCCCCCAGCAGTTCTCCCCCTAGTGAGTGGTTTGCATTTATGTTTTTTGCCCCCAAGTGCATTACTTTACATTTCTCCAGATTAAACCTCATTTGCCATGTGGTTGCCAACTCCATTATTTTGTTCAGGTCTTTCTGTAAAATTTCTATCTCCTGATGTGAATTTTTTTTTAATACAAACGTTTTTATTGGGTGAAAAACAGAATACACAGTAGTGCACATATACACAACTTGCAGTAGCATTGTACAGAGTTACAGTAACGCTCCGATGAAATAATGAGGAACAATGTCCAGAGAAAACATACAACAAAAAAGCAATAGAACAGGGCTATAGAGCCAGTTAAACGTAAGCTGTCATCAGAGAGGTCGTATGCAACTGTTCTAAAAGTACCATGCTAAGACCTTTAGGATGACTGTGTAGGTTAAGGAAAAAACACATTCAATATAACATAATAACAACAACTGACCGTAGCAGAGAAAAGAAAAAAAAATCTCTTCTTTCATAGACTTCAGCCCCATAACGACTGGTATAGAACCAATCTCAGAAAATAGAAAATGTGCGGAGATTTGGTGGACAAGGTAACCAAAACAGGGTCCTTAAAACTGCTATGTCCCAAAAGCAAGGCCCAGTGCTATCTCATCTCAGGGATCCACCTGCGGGGAAAGGGGAGGAAGTACCAACCCCTCCGCCCCCAAACCGAGCGGCCAAGTTGCCCACTTGGCAGTGTGAATGTGCATAGAGTCCAGTAGCGTATGGTGGATCCGTTCCATAAGACGGATAGATTCCATCCTTCGAATAACCTGAGCCCAGGGAACCGAGGGTGAGCGCCAATGTAGCGCCACCGCCCATTGAATGGCGCTAAATAGGGTATTAATCAAACTCTGGGAGGATCTGGTAGTCCTCGGGAGGGGTGCAAAAAGTAGACAGTGTGCTGCCGTCAGTTCAACGCCAGCCCCCACTATGGTGGTGACTAATGTTGAAGCTCGATCCCAGACAGGTCGAAGTAGAGGACAGCTCCAGAATATATGGAGCAGTGTGCCAGGCTCCAGGCAACCCCTAAAGCACCCGTCAGAGACCGAGGGAAAAAATTTATGTACCTTCACTGGGGTGAGGTACCAACGTGTGTGTAATTTCACTACCGTGTCCTTAATAGCCATGGAACGGGAACATCTATGCATATTCCGGAGCATGTCCTGCCAATCCTCCTGAGAGAATTCGGTGGACAGGTCTGCTTCCCACAATCCCATGGCTCTAGATTTCTCAGGTAGTTGAGCTTCTAATAGGAGCTTATATATCATAGAGATAGTGCCTCTATCTCTGGAATGTCGATAACATAGTGATTCAAATTGTACCCTAGAGGGGTCACTAGCTACACAATAGTGCGTTTGAAAAAAATGGCGAATTTGCAGGTATTTATAGAATTCCCCCCTCGGAATCTCATGGCTCCTCTGAAGCTGCAAAAAGGATGTAAAACGTGGGCTATCATTGCAGAGAGCTCGGAGGGTAACCAGTGACTTCCGAATCCACCAGCTGAAAGAG
The DNA here is from genome assembly GCF_037356315.1 of Lithobates pipiens. Classification (NCBI taxonomy): domain Eukaryota; kingdom Metazoa; phylum Chordata; class Amphibia; order Anura; family Ranidae; genus Lithobates; species Lithobates pipiens. The sequence goes on from NW_027507785.1 coordinate 181,965,088, forward strand.
CCGGGGGACTCGAATGCCAGGGGGAACCTCCTATCGCCCAGAAAGGCAGCCAACCGGGGTCTGCTAGGTAGCAATCTAAATTTAGAGTGATAGAGTGACCACAGATAAAGGGAGCGGCTAACTATAGTGTTCAGGGGGGCTAGAACCCCTGGTCTCATCTCCCCCTGCCACAGGATGCCCGGGAGAAAATACGGGCGTATGGACTGGGTTTCAAAAATCAGCCATGGCACCCCACAATCAGTAGCGTGCCATTGGGCCGTTTGAGCCAACCTTGCTGCCAGGTAATATAACCAGATATCTGGTAAACCCAGTCCCCCCCGGGGCAGGGGTCGATGTAACAAAAGTTTCCCAAACCTGGGCCTCTTATTCTGCCATATAAAAGCATTAATGTCGCGTTGCAACATTGCGAGAGCTCGGCGTGGGACATACAGGGGGAGGGCCCTAAAAAAATAAAGTAATTTGGGCAGAATAGACATCTTAACCGCGACCACTCTCCCCATCAAGGGGATATGATAAGTGGAAAACAGTTTTAGCCATCTCCTAACCGACGAGAAGGCCACAGGAAAATTAGCATTATAGGTGTCCGATAGAGTGGTGGCAAGATGGATCCCTAGATAATTCAGCGTATGTTTAGATACTAGGAGGCCAAATGTGTTTTGGAGGTGTAAAACTTCGGGGGGGGAGAAATTAACAGGAAGGGCCGAACATTTGGAAAGGTTCACTGCCAAACCTGAAAGTTTCCGGAATGAGTTCAGGGTGTCGATGAGGTTGGGCAGCGAAATTAGAGGGTTGGGTAAAAACAAAAGGACATCATCCGCATATAGGCTAAGCTTGTATTCCCCCTCCCCCTTCAGGTACCCCCCTATATTCGGGTTAGCAATAAGTGCCCTGGCCAGGGGTTCCAAAGCCAGGGCAAATATTAAAGGGGACAGCGGGCAACCCTGTCTGGTGCCCCTGCCCAAGGGGAACAGCTCCGAGGAACAGCCCGGGATCTTCACTCTGGATTGGGGGTGCAGATATAAAGCCTTAAATCCGTTGACAAAAGCACCAGTAAACCCAAACTTATGTAAAACTCTGTCAATGTAGGGCCATAAAACACTATCAAAGGCTTTATGTATATCCAGTCCCAGGAGCAGGACTTTTTTGGAGAAAAGGTTGGCGTCCTGTACAACATTCAAGGCTAATCTAATGTTGTCAGTGATTTGCCTATTTGGTATAAATCCCGTTTGTTCCGGGCCCACCAGAGTACCAATTATAGGGGCTAGTCTGTTTGCTAATAATTTTCCTAAAATTTTGACATCATTATTCAATACCGAAATGGGCCTATAATTTTGGGGCAGGGTGTGATCCTTATTTGGTTTGGGGATTAACGTCATGTTGGCATGAAGCATTTCATCTGGGATAGCATGACCTTGTAAAATCTGGTTAAAAAGCTTCGTCAACTTGGGGGCCAGGACTTGGGGAAATTTTTTATAGTATAATGAGGTAAATCCATCCGGGCCAGGGGCCGTAGAGGATTTAAGGGATTTCACAGTGGCTATAACCTCTTGTTCGGAAAAGGGGGCATTTAAGGCTTGGAGTTGTGAGTCTGACAGTGATGGGAGGGTCACCGAATCTAACCACTGATCCACATCCGGGGAGACAGGTTGGGGAGGAGGAGATAACAACTTCAAGTAGAATGTTTTAAATATTTGAAGTACTTCTGTAGGGTGGGTGACTATGTGACCGGAATCGTTTCTTAGCTTGTAAACATGGGGAGGCTGTAGGGATTGATGAAGTTTGCGAGAGAACATACTGGAGGCCGTATTACTATGTAGGAGAAATTTAGCCTTAGACCAACGCAGTGCCTTTTCAGTATGACCCGAAAGGATTGTGTCCAACTCGGCTCTCTTTTGGTTGATTAACTGCATAGTGTCTAGCGAATGGGAGACGGAATGGGATTGGTATAATAGCTGTAAGTCATGGGTAAGGGAACGGATCTGCTCGCCCCTCTGTCTTTTTTTGGAGACTGCGATCTCAATTAAATGGCCCCGAAGGACCGCTTTATGAGCCGTCCAGAGTGTTTGAGGGGAGATATCCCCCGTATCATTAATTTGGAAGTACTCCTCTAGGAGGCCCAACACACGAGTATAAATCTCCGGGTCCGTCAACAATGAGTCGTTAAGCCTCCAAGAGGCTGCCTTGGGGGAAAGGCCAATGTGGGAGGTGTGGAATAAAACCACCTGGTGATCAGACCAGGGGCACGGATGTATAGATGCGAGAGCCGAGTTAGCCAGCAATATAGGGGAAGTGTATATATAATCTAGTCTTGCATAGCTATCGTGGGGGTGGGAATAATGGGTATATTCCCTTACGCCAATATTCAGTGCCCTCCACGAATCTATAAGTTGTAACTTATCTAACGAACGGCTCAGTAGTTTCGGAAAGGCCTTAGCACAATGAGTGGGTTTGCTGCGGTCTAACGCGGGGTTGGCCACTAAATTAAAATCTCCCCCCACAATCAGATGAGGGGAAATATATCTGTCTAAAATTTTTAAGAATTGTTGATAGAAAGTACCTTGTGCAGAGTTTGGAGCGTATAAATTAGCTACAGTCACCGCCTTACCCTGTATCAACCCTTGCAACACAATGAACCTACTATTTGGGTCCTTATACACATGAGATGGTTCGAACTGCAAAGTATTGCGGATAAAAATCGCAACTCCCCTGGCCCTGGACTCAAAGGTGGTATAGTAATGCAATTTGTACGACTTGTCAAAGAATTTAGGACAGGACGAAGAGGAGAAGTGAGTCTCCTGTAAAAGTATTATATCAGCTCCCATATGCCTATATTGACGGAAAGCCTTCCTTCTCTTTTGGGGAGAATTAAAGCCCCTCACATTATGTGAGATAATCCGAAGACCCATGTCATGTGGTGTATATGCACGCTATTCCGTATACCCCACCAAAGAGGCGTTGTACCCCGTGCCAGAGTCCAGTGCCATGGGAGCCACCCTCACATATACCAGAAAAAATCATGAACCAACGGCAATTAGGGCCATCTGGCCACCATTTAAAGAAGTCAAAAATAGCAAACCAAGTTATCCATAGATCAGGGCAAGTGTTACGGTCAGTATAACCTAAAAACAAATAAACTGAGATAAAAACAAAAACAAAATAACTGTGGAGTCTGGGTGGAAAATCCAGCCAGACCAAAAAAATGTACACCTGGGACCCTAAGGCCCCAACATCCACCTGCTCCATTCACTCCCCGCCAACGAACAGTCCAAACAGGGAGTGGAGGACCAGTGTGGAGGGGGGAGAATCACAGCGCCAGAAAAAAAAGAGAAAAAATTATCCAGCGAAGGAACTATGGAACACTCACAAAAAAAGGGAAAAAAAATTCGGCAAACATCTCCGGGGACAGGGAGACACCAGAGTCATATAGCGATTATCTTCGGACAGCTTGCTCAAAGAATAGGGAAAGGGGAAGGGATTCAAAGTATCCAGGTAGGATAGCTGAGGGAACCTGGGCATATGCTCCATTGAAAACTGTCAAAATCCGTGCAGAGCAAACTGGGAAAATCCAGGAAAATCAAAAAAAAAGAAAAAAAAAAAGGATCACTCCTCAGGAAGCGGCTGAAGCCTGCGAGAACGCCTGTCCCTATGGGGCGATGGAGTGGCCCAAATGGGAGATGGACGAGGAGACGGTGGGTGCCTTGGTGTTTGCTGTCTTTCCAACAGGCCCAGCTTCATCAGGACTTCTCTACCCTCCACAACCGTGGTGGCAACATGCGTGGAGCCATTATGCGGGACAATCAACTTAAACGGAAACCCCCAGCGATAACGCACCTGAGCTGTTTGTAGTGCAGAAGTAATTTCCTTCATCTGTCGCCGCTTTTCCAGCGTGGCCGGGGCGATGTCCGGGAAAATTTGCACAGCAATCCCATCCAGAAGGATACGTGGGGTGTTGCGGGAGGCCCTGAGGATCTCCTCCTTAATCAGGAAGTCCTTAAGGCACATAACTATGTCCCGTGGGGGCTTCTCTGGGGGCGGTTTAGGCCTTAAAGCCCTGTGCAGTCTGTCGCATATGAAGGATTCCTTAGGCTGGGTGGGGAGAAGCAGTTGAAAAAGTTTGGTGATCGCGGCCGGGAGATCCGTCACTGACTCAGGGATCCCCCGCACCCTCACATTGTTCCTCCTATTTCGGTTGTCCAGGTCTTCCAAATGATTTTGGAGCTGGACAACCGTGTCCCCCAACATCTCATGGTCCCTCCGCAGATCCGCATAGGCTAAATGGAGCTCATCATGTTTTACTTCCAGGAGGTCTGTCCTGTTCCCCAGGGCCGCTAACTCCTGCGAGAGTGTGCTAGTCGACTTCTGCAATTCCGCCTGGAATTTCTTGGCTAGCCTATCGTACATGTGGGCAAGGCTGTCTTCTAGGTCAGCTTTTGTCAGCTGAGAGTCCCCCGTACCTGCCTGTGAGCCCGCTGCGCGCGGAGTCTCTGCATCCACGGAGGCCTGGGCGCCATCTTGAGACATCTCCTGCTTCTCACTGACTCGAAGAAGATAGTTTGTCAAGGAGCGCTGAGCGGTTTTCCGCTTGCCCTTCTTAGCCGTCGGCATGCACGATTGGTCCCTCGGGCCGATGGGCTAGCTGTGGTAGCGATCGGCGAGCAAATTCGGCCCTGGGAGTGCTTTAGTATCTCCGCTGTCCCCGGAGCTCCTGTGACTAGCGACCTGCTCGCTCCGCGCCGCGCATGCGCCCCCTCCTGATGTGAATTTATTGCCCTGCTTATTTTTGTGTCCTCCGCAAAAACTGATATTGAGCTATTTATCCTATCCTCTATATCAATTATGAATACATTTATATGAATTGGTCCCAAAACCTTAGGGGACCCCACTTACAACTCCAGACCAGTCTGAGTACACGTTATTTATCACCACCCTTTGAACACGCCCCTGCATGATTGAGCAATTGCCAGTTAAAGTAGTACAGTGCCGAATAGCAATAAATGGTCTGGTCATGAAGGAGGTAAAATCTTCCAGGGGTCAAGTCAAGGGGTTAAAATTCTATCTAAAACTTTTGAATAGTAAAACTGATTATGCTGGTGCTATTATTTCAGATATTATTATTTCTACTGATAATAAGACATGCAATTTGTTTCGGTCCAAATTCGGACACATTTTTGGTTATTCGGAGATTCAGATGTCTTGTAATAAAATAGTAACAAATATTAATGAATTTCGTTGAAATCCATTAAAATTTGTTTTGTTTATTCATGTTCTAACAAATTCCAACATTTCAGAACAATTGACAATCAACCGATTTGAATTCTGTGTGAAGAAATAGCTGGTTGTTAAGCAGTGGGCCAGGAAGCCGGCCACCCGCAACCTTAACAACCATGAGTCATCATCTATGAGCTGGTTTCCCCACTGACAGATAAATGTTAAAGAAAAGAATGCAGGAAATTGTCCGGCATTTGAAAAATGTTTAAAAAAACAGCATAGGGCCCACAGCCCCCCCCCCCCCCCCAGGTCATACCAGGCCCTTCACGTCTTGTATGGATTTTGAAGGGGAATTCCACACTAAAATTTTAAAAGAAAGAGCCCCCCCCCCCCAAAATCCATACCAGACCCCTATCCGAGCATGCATCCTGGCTGGTCAGGAAAATGCCATACTAGGCCACATGCCCTCAACCCCAAAACACCTTGTGCCCATGTCAATTCAATGGGGACAAAGGCCTTTTCCCAACAACCATGGGCTGTGGTTGTCTAGGTCTGCAGGTGGGGAGCTTATCGCAATCTGTAAGGGGGCCCCCAGGCCCCAATGGGTAAAAGCTTTGTGAGCTGCCACACTAAGCCTAAATTAATCTAAAATAAACACAGGTGATATAACTATAATCAGCTGCCCGCACTTTCCACACTTTCTCAGATGGTGATAATGCCATCTATATAACACACTGTGCAGCGCTGATAAATATAGAAACAATACTATATAAACATATGAATCCAGTAAACACTATATATAACATAAATGTCTAAAGCATAACAACATATAAACACTATAAATAAAGTGCTCATGCTCCGTGATATTGTACTCAGTCCTCAATGAGGTTATTAAACGAAACAAAAACAGTTCATATATATGAAAATAAAATGCTCGTGCTCCATTACTTTCAATTAATCCTTGACGAGTGTTTAAACGAGACAGCAAAAGTCACTGTTAACATTAACCCTGTGATAATTGTGTCTTCATGCGTTATACACATACAACCCCCACCGGGTGTACCCTCACCTTAGGGGCTTAAAAAATAAGCCTGTTATTGATAGCAATAGCCTGCAGAGATCCTCCTATGCTTCCTTTATCCTATGCAGGTTTATGGGACACTTGTATGGAACACAAGCCATCTGCTACTTCCGATAATAACTCAGCTCAGAGGTCACTATTTTCTTCTGGTATGTTCAGAGAATATCCTCATATATATCACATGTGGGAAATGACAGAGGCATACAATAGCATAATAACATTTAAAAAAAATATTGAATTGCAAAAAAAACTCCACATATATACAACTCTTAATGTTGGACTAACTGGTCTGTAATTCCCAGGTATGTATTTTGGCCTTTTTTTTAAATATTGGAGCTACCTTGGCTTTTCTCCAATCAGCTGGTACCATTCCAGTCAGTATACTGTCAGTAAAAATTAGGAACAATGGTTTGGCAATTACTTGACTGAGTTCCCCAGGACCTTTGGATGCAAGCCATCTGGTCCCGGTGACTTATTAATGTTAGGTTTTTTAAGTCTATTTCTAATTCTGTCCTCTGTTAGCCATGAGGGTGCTTCATGTAAAGTGTTATGAGGATAAATACTGCAGTTTTGGTTACTGAAGCCCCCGATTTCCTCGTGAAGACTGAGGAGAAGAATAAATTCAATACCCTCACCATCTCCCCATCCTTTGTAAACAGATTTCCTTCCTCATTCTTTATGGGCCCAATATGTTCTGTCCTCCCTTTTTACTGCTTGTATACTTAAAGAATTCCTTGGGATTGTTTTTGCTCTCCTCTGCTATGTTTATTTTGTGTTCTATCTTAGCCGCACTAATTGCACACTTACATTCCTTGTTGCATTCTTTGTAAATTCTAAATGCTGATGATGATACCTCAGCCTTGTATTTTTTGAAAGCCTTCTCCTTTGCTTTTATATGCATTTTTACATTGGAGTTAAGCCATCCAGGATTTTTGTTTGTTCTTTTAAATGCATTTCCCAGTGGGATGCTCTGACTAATGCCCTTATTTAATATGCTCTTAAAGCAAACACATTTTTCCTCCATGTTCTTTGTTCTTAAGATTTTATCCCAATTTATATCTTCTAGCAAGGTTCATAGTTTGGGGAAGTTTGTCCTTTTGAAATTCAATGTCTTTTATTCTCCTTATGTTTCATATTTGTGGGATTTATACTGAAGCTAATTGACCTGTGATCGCTGTATCCTAAATTGCCCCTTATTTCCACATCTGTAAACAGGTGTGTATTGTTGGTAATCAGTAGGTCTAGTAATGCTTGGTTTCTAGTTGGTGCGTCTACCATCTGACCCATGAAATTGCCCTGCAAGACATCTAGGAACTGGCGAGCCTTAGACAAATGTGCAGTTCCTTCTGCCCAGTCTATGTCTGGATAATTAAAATCCCCCATTATGATGACACTTCCCATCCTTGCTCCTAATCCAAATTGTGATAGGAGGTCCATTTCCCCCTCCTCCCTCAGGTTAGGGGGGCCCACAGCATACTGCCAGTATTATTTTCCCTTTAGTTTCATCTCTTTGGAGCTCTACCCATAAGGATTTGTCAGCATTTTTTTCTTTAATATTCATCTATCATTGGTGAAGCCAGCTGACAGATGATGACTTATGGTTGTTAAGGACATGGGCGTTTTTCGACCAATCCAAATTCTAGTCGTTCTGAAAAGTTGAAATTCATTAAATTATAAATAAATTAAATTAATGTTAATGAAAACAAAACAACATTTTATGAAAACCAAACTAATTCTGAAACCAAACTAGACAAATCCCATAATGAAGCGAAATTTGTAACATAACAAATCTATCCGAAACTTATCAAAACAAATTTTCCTGTTCTGCATGTGTCTACTGGTAATATCTAGTAAAATAAGACACATTTCAAGAAACTAGGATGTCTTTAATTGGTGTAGATTTTTTGTGAGGCAACCAGATATCCTAGAAAATGCTATGAGTGCTGTTAAGAAGCACCTTTTGAACTGTATGAGATTTGGAAAAGTGGTTATCTGTAGGACCAACATACATTTTTGTCTAGGTCTCTTGTCCAATAAAAATACCAAATCATATTAGAATTTAAGCACTCACACAGGACTAAAGCCTCGTACACTCGATCGGATTGTTTGCCAATAAAATCATGGAATTTTGTCTGAAGGGCGTTGGCCAAACCTGTTTTGCATACACACTGCCACCAAATTGTTAGCCAACAATTATGAACGGAGTGATGTACTAGATGTACTATGAGCCGATAAAGAAAAAGTTCAATAGACATGCGCCACCCTTTGGGCTCCTTCTGCTAATCTCATGTGAGTAGAAGTTTAGTGAGTGTTGATTTGCGCTTTTCAGCTAGTGCTTGTCAGTTCTTTTCTGTTTTTCAGGTCGTGCTTGTCAGTTTGTTTCTGTTTTTCAGTGTGTGCTTGTCAGGTCGTTTCTGATTTTCAGCATGTTCTTTTCAGTTAGTTTCTGAATGGCTGTTCATCTACTAGCCACGTGGTGTTCTCTTCAAAGAGATTGTGCTATCATTGGGATTGGAGTTATTGCTTTGACCCAAGTTCAGTCCAGGAACAGGAGGAGGATGAGTTCTTGGACCAATAATTGGTTGCTTAATAGTGACCAATTCTGTCATATGCCTTTGCGGGAGCTCCAGGAGAATAATCCTGATGATTTCAGGAATTATCTCTGGATAACGGACCCCTGCTTTCACATTTATTGGCATTGCTGACCCCCTATATTACAAAGCAGGACACAGGCATGTGGCTTGCTATTACTCCCGAAAAAAGGCTCATAGCCACCTTGCGGTACTTGGCGATGGGGAAAGTTCTCCAGGACCTGAGGTTCACAACTGGGATCTCCCTCAGGCTATGGGTGTTACGTACCTGGGATGTGAGCCTGACGTGCAGAGGAAAGCCTCTCGTACAACTCCGGCTCACGGACCACTGGTATTGATACAGCAGCCACAGGAGCACGGTGGGGTATGAGTGCCTGTAAAACAGTTCAATAGTCCCTGTAGTAGTGGTGATCAGCAGGCAGGTAGTGGATGAACTCACACGAGCAGGACCAGATGCTGGTTTGCAGGGCTGGGAGCTGAAGCAGGCTGGATGAACAAGATGCAGGGTCAGACAGGCCGGGTCGGTATGAATCAGGCAGATCGGGCATAGACGGTAGGCAGAAGAGAGGTCAGGTCACAAGCCAAGTAGTACCAGAAGATCAGCAGACAGAATCAGCAGGCAGGATCAGAGTCAAGGGAAGCCGGGATCAGAACAGGCAGCAGGCAATCACAGGTAACAACAAGCTGGATGAGATTCAGAGGTCACACAGGAAACAGGATACAACACAGAAGCTGCAGACCAAACAGCAATGAACCTCTGTAGGAGCCCTGTTTAAATAGCCCGCCTGACTTCAGTATTAGTGACAGGTGTGTGTCTTAAAGTGCTAGTACCCATGCGTGCACGCCGGGATCTTACATGGAAAGCCCGTCTTCCCTGACACTGGGACTCATTATTCCAAAGACCTGTTCTGCCATTATCCAAGTCCTGCAGAAGGACTATATTGAGGTAAGTTTTAGCCTTTAACATCACATTTTATGTATTTAATGTTTTCTAATATATTGTATTAATTTCTTCATTCCATAATTACCATTACTGTAATATGCTGTGAATGTCCTCTTTGTCCTCATGCATGCTGTAAGCTTTTAATGCTTCTTTTTTGTCCATATTTTCCTTCACTAACCTCCCCAGCATGCTATACTGGGCCCATATCCACCTAGCCTAGTAACTTAACAATGCATTTTGTCAGCTTAATTTACGTGCTTACCCTAAACACCCCCTAAAATGTGTACAAGTGTTATTGTTGTCCTTAAATTCAGGCAGAGTGCAAGAGGCAATTTTTTGGGGCACAAACGCATTTGGAAACCTCACCCCCCCCCCCCCCCCCAAATGCTAAGTCAACTGATACCAATACTCTATCTGCTGATTTTGCAAAACCCATACACACTATACCTCTTTTGTGGTCATATTTCTGGATGAATTCACCAAAACATGTAGTGCAAGGGCCTGCCTGAATACCTTCAAATGGCACTGTTTAAAGTATTTGTCTCCTATTATCTTGATAGGTAATTTATGAATGTAAAAAAGTGCTTCAATTTGGACAGCGTGTATCCATATTTTTGGATTATGACACTTCTTACCTGTCCAGTGGGCTGACAATAGTATAAGTAAGGAGGGGCTGGCTAAAGTATCACACTTTATTTATACATTCAGCTCTCATGGAAGTGGAGAGGGTTACTTGTCCAAAACATCTACCCATTCCCCCCACCATAACAGCGCTGGGCAAGCTGCAAATGATGCTGGGCAAGCTGCAAATTACACTGATCATTCTGCAATGATGGACAAGGCTGCAGATGCACACTGATAAGGCTGCATTGACGGGCATTTAAATGTAAGTTTTTTTTTCCCTTAAACTTCCCTCCTTAAACTTTTTTCCTTAAAATGCCCTCCTAAACTTGGGGTGCGTGTTATACGCTGGTGCATGTTATACCCCGATAAATACGGTATGTTGTGCTGTGGGTGTGCTACACACACACAATGTTATTGTTGATAATGTATCTAATGCATTAATGTTAAAAAAATATTCAGCTTTTCAAATCCTTTAATTCATTTGTTTGAGGTCCTAAAATTGACTGACTTTGCTACATTTTAGAACACATTGTCCATTGATCCATTGATACCTCATGATGGGAGCTAGCACATGTTGACACACTGTGGGTTATTTATGAAAGTCAAAGTGGATTGGTCTTTTCAGAAATAGCTCCCAGTGTGTCAACATGTGCTAGCTCCCATCATGGGGTATCAATAGATGTGTTTAGGGGGTGCAACCCCTTCCTCTCTCTTTAGTTTTGAGAAAGGGGTTGCACCCCCAAAACGCGTACATTGATATCCCGTGATGTTTTGGGGCTTTAGCAAACTAGATGTAGGGAAAGACACATTTTAGGCATGGGATCATGAGGGAATTCAGAATTTTGTGGTCCAATTTGTGTAGATCTTACATTTTTGGGTTTGCGATTCCCAAAAACACATAAAGATTACAATTAAAACAACTTGGGGCAACTTGGGGCAATTTATTACAACTCTCCTTCTCCAGATGCATTTCTAGGTCATGCTTTTGCTAAGGAAAAGAACAACTATTGTTGAAGGTGATGGTCTTTATAGACGTAGACACAAATTTTCTTTAAAACATTTTTGGACAAATACTTATTTATAAAAACAAGATATACATAAATTGCCTTATATAACATAGGAAAGGATAAAAAAAGCAAAGAAAGATGAAACAGCAGCCCCGTAGTATTGCCAGAAAATGTGGGGAAGGTCTCCTATTTCTAGTGTTTTGAAGATAACAAGGCTAGGTTGGTTTATCTATAACCACCTACGATCCTTCTGTATACTTTGGGGTATCCCTGCTAGGGATGTGATAGAGAGCACTGACACCTGCACCTTAAGCAGCCCCAGGAGAAAGTCAGCATAGCACAGGGATGGTGGGAGCCCCTCATAATGAGCATAGCACAGGGATGGTGGGAGCCCCTCATAATGAGCATAGCACAGGGATGGTGATAGCCCCTCATAATGAGCATAGCACAGGGATGGTGGGAGCCCCTCATAATATGCACAGCAGAGGTACAGCCCCAGGAGGAAGTCAGCACAGCACAGGGGTGGTGGGAGCCCCTCATGATAAGCAGCCCCAGTAGAAATATGACACTGCTCAACCTCTTCAAACAGGAGGGTACGGGCATATAGTACGGTGTGCTTTTTTGGACAAGGAAGTGAGCCAAATGAAGAAAGAAGGTCTGTGTGCTCGATTAAAAAAATTGTTTATAGACATATACATGGTCTACTGGTCACATGTGTTGAATTGCTCCGAGATTCATGCCTCATTCATTTTTAGAAATGTGAGGTAGTTAACACTGTCGAGAGCTAGGCGAGTACGCTTATCGGTCACGATCCCCCCTGCTGCGCTGAACGTCCTTTCGGACAGGACACTGGATGAGGGGCAAGCCAACAGTTTGATTGCAAATTGGGCAAGCTCTGGCCAGAGGTCAAGCCTGCCCACCCAGTAGTCCAGGGGTTCATCACTCCTCAGAGCGTCCACATCGGCCGTTAACCCGATGTAGTCGGACACCTGATGGTCTAGGCGTTCCCTGATGCTGGATCCGGATGACACCTGTCGATGGGTCGGCTGAAAGAATGACCTCATATCAGAAGTCACCAATACATCTTCAAACCGGCCTCTTCTTGCAGGCGCTGTTGGATTGGTACCCGCAACTCCTTCTCTGGGAGTGGGAATTGCTCCTCTGCCAGCGCACGCAAAAGCAGAATGCAGCATTTCTCGAAGCAAGGCCTGGAAGTGCTCCATTCTGACAGCCCTCTGTGACGGCGGTAACATTTCTGCCATTTTGTGTTTGTACCGGGGGTCTAAGTACTTTGCCACCCAGTACTGGTCCTTGACCCTTATGCTTTTTATACGGGGGTCCCTATTAAAACACTGGGGCATGAAGGCCCCCATTTGCACTAAAGTGGAAGTGGTGTGGTGGCCTGGCTCCTGCTCATCATCCAGGATAATGTCGTCCTCTTCATTCTCCTCTCCCCATCCACGCACAACAGGGATCCCAGAAAGGTTTAAAGCATGCTCTTCTTGCTCCTCCTCATCCGCCCCGGCACCATCCTCCTCTGACTCCTCTTCAGACTCCTGTTGTTCACTTGTCTCAGATAGAGTAGCCCCCCTGGGAATTCATCCAGCATTGCGACTTCCTCATCTTCCCGCTCCTGCTCCTCCACAGCTTGATCAATGACACGACGTAATGCACGCTCCATAAAGAAGGCATAAGGTACCATGTCACTGATGGCGCCATGGCTGCGATTGACCAGTTTGGTGATCTCCTCAAATGGGCGCAGAAGTCTGCATGCATCGCGCATGAGCAGCCACTGGCGCGGTGAAAAAAAAACAGCTCCCCAGAACCTGTTCTGCCGCAGAGTTCATACAGGTAGACGTTAACTGCACGTTTCTGCTGGAGCAGCCTATCAAGCATATAGAAGGTTGAGTTCCATCGCAAATAAGACGTCTGACTGGCAGATTGTGTCGTCGCTGAATGTCAGCAAGGCGAGCCATGGCCGTGTAAGATCTTCTGAAATGGGCCGAGATTTTCCTTGCCTGCCGCAAGATGTCCTGGACCCCAGGGTATTTGACAACGAATCGCTGCACGACCAAGTTTAAGACGTGTGCCATGCATGGCACGTGCGTAATTTTGCCCTGTTTCAATGCACTAAGCAGATTGGCACCGTTGTCACACACCACTTTACCAACTGTCAAATTGAGCGGTGTTAGCCACTGATCTGCCTGTGAACGCAAAGCTGAAAGGAGTGCCGGGCCAGTGTGGCTCTTGGCTTCCAGGCACAACAGACGCAGCACGGCATGGCAACGTCTCACCTGGCATGTCGAATAGGTTCTGGGGAGCTTGGGCGGTGCAGCGGAAGAGACGCTAGCAGCGGAAAAGGAGGAGTCAGCCGAGGAGGAGGGGGAGGAGGATGGAGTAGGAGGAGGAGAAGAGCCAGGCCTGCATGCAATCCGTGGCGGTAAAACCAAATCTACACGGGTGCCACGGGTTACATGCTTGACGGCCGTCAGAAGGTTCACCCAGTGGGCAGTAAAAGTGATATACCTTCCCTGCCCGTGTTTGCTAGACCACGTGTCTGTGGTCAGATGTATCTTGGCACCGACACTGTGTGCCAGAGATACATTCACTTGCCGCTGAACATGGCCATATAGCTCTGGGATGCCCTTCTCTGAGAAATACTTCCTTCCTGGGACCTTCCATTGTGGTTTTCCAATGGCCACAAATTTTCGAAAGGCCTCCAAGTTCACCAGTTTATATGGCAGTAGTTGGCGGGCTATGAGTTCTGACAAGCCGGCCGTCAACCGTTGGGCAAGAGGGTTATCCGGCGTCATCATTTTTTTACGCTCGAACATTAGGCCCACGGAAGCCTGCCTTTTTTCAGAAAAACGTGAGCTTGGCGTGATAGAAGGTGAAGTGAAGGACAATTGTGAGGAGAGAGGAGAAGGAGAAGTAGAAGACGAGGCTGGACGGTGAGAGCCTGGAGTGTGGCTTTGTGTGTTCCGTTGCTCCCACTGGGCTCAGTGATGGCTGCTCATGTGCCTTCTTAAGGCGGTCGTCCCTATGTGAGTGTTGGGCTTACCGCGACGAATGCGTTGACTGCAAAGATTGCAGATGGCAACGCTATTGTCAGCAGCGGACACGTTAAAAAAAGCCCACATTGCGGAGCCATGTGCCAGTGTCCTGGGAGCACCAGATGTGACCGTACATGGTCGATGACTCGCTCCTGATACATTTGCAGTCTGCTTTGTCCCTCCTGTGCAATGTAAGTTATTCCTGCTTCTCCTCCCTATCTGCTGGTCCATATCTCCCTCTGAACTCCCCTCCTCTTCCTCTCTTGTGGGCACCCACGTGACATCACTAGACACGTCATCATCGACGTCACCTTCCCCACTGCTATAAGTAGAGATCTCGGAGTATGCAGCAACACCAGGGACCAACCTCCTCCTTAGGCTGATCTGGGTACTGTCGTCAGACTGCTGAGTGGCGGTTGTTGCTACCTCCTCTTCCTGATCCAATACCAAGAGTGGCTGCGCATCAGGAATGTCTTGATATGGATCGGAAAATAATTCCTGTGACTCAAGCGGAAGGTATGTGGTGGTGGTGGTATTGTTGGTGGTAGTGTCTTTGGGGGTGCACATAGCAGAGAGTGAAAAAGAGGGGGCAGATCGAGAGGATGAGGAGGGTGCAGAAGAGTAAGCCCCTGTACACACGGTCGGAGATTTCGACAACCAAATCCGTCGGATTTTCTCCGTCGGATTTTCTCCGTCGGATCTTGTCCGAAACTCGGTCCGACTAAGTTGTCGAAAAATCCGATCTTTCAGAACGGGATGACATAATTTCGTTACGATGGGACTAGATTCAGGCTAGTAGCCAATAGCTTTGATGTAGGAATTTGATCTGAGCATGCGTGACACTTGGTCCAATCAAAATTCTCTACACATGATCGGATTACGTCCGACCAGCCCAGTTGGTCGGGAAATATTTCCAACATGTTGGAAAATTGGGTCGGACGGAGATTCGGACGGAATCAGTCCGATGCATACCACACACAGTCGGATTATCTGACAACACTGTCCGATAAGACGCATTCCAATGGATTCTCCGACCGTGTGTACGCGGCTTTAGGCTGAGTGAGCCACTCAACCAAGTCTGGTGCGTCCTTTAAGGTCATTGAACACACCTTCTGCAACTTCTCACTTTGGCTCAAGCCTGTTGTTCCTGCCCTACCCCTACCACCCCTGCGGAAGGGCCTGCCTCTTCCTCTGCCTGTCATTTTTTAAATGACCCTGTGACAAAACTCTCAGTCCCTATACTGATAAAGGACTGCTGCAGTATAGGGCAGCAGTCAGCAGTAGTGCACCTCAACCCTATGTATTGTGGACCTATACCAGTCCTTAAGGAATAGCAGACTGTACCTCACTCAACCCTATGTACTGTAGTACCCTATACCTTACCAGTCCTTATAAGGACCTTTGTGGAACAAGTAGGTTGTGAATGATTAGCAGACTGTACCTCAGTCCCTATACTGATAAAGGACTACTGCAGCAGAAGGGCAGCAGTCAGCAGTAGTGCACCTCAACCCTATGTATTGTGGACCTATACCAGTCCTTAAGGAATAGCAGACTGTACCTCACTCAACCCTATGTACTGTAGTACCCTATACCTTACCAGTCCTTATAAGGACCTTTGTGGAGCAAGTAGGTTGTGAATGATTAGCAGACTGTACCTCAGTCCCTATAATGATAAAGGACTACTGCAGCAGAAGGGCAGCAGTCAGCAGTAGTGCACCTCAACCCTATGTATTGTGGACCTATACCAGTCCTTAAGGAATAGCAGACTGTACCTCACTCAACCCTATGTACTGTAGTACCCTATACCTTACCAGTCCTTATAAGGACCTTTGTGGAACAAGTAGGTTGCGAATGATTAGCAGACTGTACCTCAGTTCCTATACTGATAAAGGACTACTGCAGCAGAAGGGCAGCAGTCAGCAGTAGTGCACCTCAACCCTATGTACTGTAGTACCCTATACCTGCAGCAGAAGGGCAGCAGTCAATTATAATATTATTTCTATATTTGGAAGAAAGAATATTATACGTGTACAAGCCTATTACCATACCAGTCCTGAAAAGAACCTTTGTGGACCTAATAGTAACAGCTACTGATTAAACTGACTGTCCCTCACTGCCTCACACACAGCTTCCTGCCTGTCCCTATTTAAACTGACAAAACAGAGGCTGCTGGAACAATAACTTGAATAGCACTTTTGTGGACCTAATAGTAACAGCTAATGATTAAACTGACTGTCCCTGCAGCACACAGCGTCCTGTCCCTCTCTCTACACTGACAAAAGACAGGCTGCTGCAAAAATCAGTAGCACAGCAGTGCCTCAAACCTATATCCTGAACTACACCTAAAATGGCCGCGGGATCGGGTCTATTTATAAGTTAAGGGGAATGTCCAAGTGTCCATGTGCTGTAATGTCTCAATTGGCTGTCCTGTACCCCATGATGGATGTGTCATCATAGGTCAAAGTTCTTTTACACAGTAAACACGGAAGTCCGCCGGGCGAACGGCAGCAATAGTCCGCCGATCGGGCGGACGGCGAACAGCCGAAATTCGCCGCAAAACGACCACCGGGCGAACCGTTCGGCCATCCCTAGTTAGGAAGTAGTCATGCACTTAAATGATATTACAGCCTAATCATGGCTACAATTACCAAGTCCTTAGCTGATTATTCAGATAACCCCCACTTCTCTACCTAATCATTGGAAATTTTAAAGGCAGTACCACCCCCCAAGCTGTAAAGGCATCCATACGGGGCGGGGGGGGTTTAGGCATTCTGCTGCCACAATCCTTTAAATTGTGGTGTGGCAAAAATATTCCATTACATTTTGTGTTCAGTGGACAGTGTCTCCTTCTGAATGTGACTAATTTAATTGTTGCATTGATACATAGTGGTGCAGGCTTTTAGGGGTTAAAGTTTTTTTTTTTTTTAAGTAACAAACATGTCATACTTACCTACACTGTGCAGTTAGTTTTGCACAGAGTGGCCCTGAACCTCCTCTTCTGGGGTCCCACAGCAGCACTGGTGGCTCCTCCCCACATTGAATGTCCACTTAGGAGAAGTACTCTCCTTGGTGGACACCCGTGCAAGGGTGCTCCCGAGTCCCACATCTGTGTTCATTCACACAGAATGCAGGACTTGGCCCTGCCACCCTGGTAGCGTGTCATTGGATTTGTTGACAGCAGCTGAAGCCAATGGCTGCGCTGCTATCAATATATCCAATCGGGACACGAGACACCAGCTACAGATGGTGTGCTTGTTCCCGGACAGAGGATGACAGCGTCCAGGTAAGTAAAATGGAGGTTGGGGGGCTGCAACACTAAAAAAGGTTTTTCACCTTAATGCGTAGAATGCATTAAAGTGAAAAACCATGAGGGTTTACAAGCTCTTTAAAATAGGTGGTGAGGAGGCATGATATAATGCCTCCTAGTTAGTGCTTCACAGAGGGCATTTGAGAAATCTACTGTGGATCACTTTAGAGGGCTTCCACAAGTGTTAAAAGCCCTTACACAGAAGACAGAAATGTATTTTTTTTATTGTATATTTCACAAAAGATAGCTGAGTAGGCTAAAAATATTCTTTGATCAGTTCAGCTCAGGTGGGTGGCCAGTTACAAGAACACACAAGTTTTACCAGGATCAACAGGTGTTTTTGCACTTGTAGAAAAAGTACTAGTGCCTACAAAAAGAAAAAAAAAGGCGGGGGCGTGGCTTGGTGTCCGAGGAAGATGGACGCTAGTTGCTGAGCTCTCATTCCCAGAGGTCCTGCTTTTAAACAATCGGACACCTCTCATACAACAAAAATGGGGAGCACGCCGCAAAATCCACCTGGGATGTCCTCCCGCTCTTCCAGGAGCCAAGACACCCATGGCAATCAACAGATACCGGAGATTTTCCGAGCGCGGCCTAGAGGACAGGCGACAGACGCTCAGGCCACTCTGCACGAGGCGTCCCCTCATAGAAGGGGATCTAACAGATCCAGGAGCAGAAGCCCACAAGCTGCATCGCTAGACCCGCTGCCGTCACAGGCACTTAGTCTAGCAGACTTGAAGGCAATGACAGCGGACATCAAAGGGGCACTATCGGCGGCGGTTTCTGAACTGCGTGCGGATTTTCAGACCATGGTCCTGAGGGTGGAGGAGGTAGAGGAGACGCAAGCCCGTCATGATGTCACCCTTTGCAGAGTTCAGCAAGTATCCGAATCTCATGCGATCCACCTCCGCGATATGAATCGTCACTTGGAGGATCTTGACAACCGCAGACGGAGACATAACATACAGGTGAGAGGCCTACCTGAGTCTATTGAACCGTCCCAACTGTCCCGCTCTGTTACGGCCATATTTAATGGCCTATTAGAGAGACCCCCTGACGCACCCATTGCCCTTGAAAGAATCCACAGGGCCCTGAGACCCAGGGGTAGAGAGACCGACCCCCCCAGGGATGTTATTTGTTGCCTCACTGACTTTCTTTTAAAAGAAGAGATTATGAGAAAGGCCAGGAATGGAGAACGGCTACATCACCATGGTGCTGAAATAAAGATTTTCCAGGATCTATCAGCCATCACTTTGCAGAGAAGAAGAGAGTTGAGACCTATTCTGGATGTGCTGCGGGCCCGCGCCATCCCATACAGATGGAAGTTTCCTCTGTATCTCTCTGTCACATATAACGGCCATACTGTCAATCTCAGAGTACCAGAGGACTTGGAACATTTTTGCAGCACACTTAATCTACCACCTGTAGAAGTACCTGACTGGTATAGTGATTTTCGCTTGCCAACGCTACGGAGGGTAGATTCCATGGATGGTATATCAGAGGCTGGAAATTACAATGTTAGCAGACGCAGGAGGGCTCACCCCCTCCATCTTCTCCAAAAGCTTGAGGCAACTATAGAAATCACAGCCCCACTGCCTCACCGGATCACAGAAAACCACGAAGATCTTAACTTCTTTCACTTTTAGGTTGCTTGTGTGCCCTTACCTGTTTTTTTACCCACAGTTCTGATTAACTATTGCTACCCTGTTCCAGCTCAGGAGCGGTTCTGCAAATGGAACCTCCTTCTTCCCCCTTCCCTTCTGAGCCTAATACTGACTATACAAATGTCCGTACCCCAAGGTCTGCTTAATTCACTCCTTAGTAGAGACATAGCAATGCAGCTACAACAGGCTCTGGCTATTAAATTTCTGCCTCAACGCTATGACAGCTCACTGCTCTGATACGCAGGAGACTTCCAGCTCAGAGGCGGATAGTTTTCTCCCTCTATGTACAGGCAAGTTATCGTTACCCTCTCATGGGGAGAAGCTATCCTTAAGATGTCACCACCCAACGTCTTCTTGTAACCCCTGAGAGGAAGAAATTTGATGGAACCCCGATTGCTGCTCAGACAGCGCGGTACTGGTATTTGCACTAGCCTTATGCCAAATTGCTTTGTTGCTTATCTACTCTGCTAGATTGTTCGTTTACATCTGACTTCTAGGTTGTTAGCATATAGATGTTGACCCCTCCCAGTGTTACCACCTCTTATAGCCAAGTTTATTACAACAGGAATAGGGAAGGGGGTAGACTCATAATACCCATCTGCTCATTCATATACCTGAGGGTGTACACCCTTTATATTAAATATACCCATTATCTTCACTGCCACTCCTACTTGACTCCAAAGATACGCTTTGCCTATTCATGTAACTGTTTCCTGTTTATATAAGTAGTCCTTTTAATAATACATTGAAGTTCTAAGTGTTCTGTGATTTTTGTACTTATTGCATAACAGTAACAATCTTCTGTGTTGATTTAAGGTGACCATCAGCTTGGCTGATATACTGAATACGCAGTAGGCGTAACGTTCTGTTACAATTTTGTCTCCGGGTCGTGATTATCCATATCACTAAAACTCCTTTGATTCCTCTTATAGTCTGTTAAGATTTTATAATTTGACGGGTGACACCTATTCACTATAGTACCATGATATTATTTAGGTCCTATACTTACACATATATACTAACCAATCCTTTACCTGCCATTACCATTCAAATATGACCCCACAATTAGGTCCAGCTCGCTCCCCATGCACTACCATTTTCAAACCTGGCTATTCTAATATCCTCCCCAAAGAACATGACCACCCCTTATAGTTGGTATCCTCCACTCCTCCTTCTATGACCTCAAGGAAACACGAGATCGCATTCATCTTGTTTCGACCACCAATCACTCTCCACATCGGAAATCTCTGAGAGATTATCCTGACCTATATTGGTTTTGTTTTACGTTGGGAAAACCTTAAATATACTTCCCGACCCCAGTGAGATCCCTTACCTACACGTCATTAATCGATCTACATATTGTTGCCATACTTACTCATTCACATATCTGACTATACTTTGACCTTGCTTTCCCATCCCTATACCTTCTCCCCATTGTATCCCTCCTCCTCCTTATTTAGAGCTCCGCCACTCGCCGTCTACATCTCTGCAATATTGCACATTTCTTTCCCAATATGCACTATAGAGCACATACTAAGATGCCAAATTCTAGTTCACTAAAGATAGTTTCTCTGAACGCTAAAGGGTTGAACACACCAGAAAAAAGGTCTCGCCTCTTAGCGCATATGAAATCTTTGAAAGCTGATGTCGTCTTCGTTCAAGAGACTCACTTTAGCTCTCAAGCGACACCCAAATTATCCAACTACCACTATCCACACAGTTATCACTCGACTACTCCAAACTCCAAGACAAAAGGTGTTTCCATTTTGCTTGCCAAGCATACTCCTTTTCAATTGATTGACTCCGCTATAGATGATCATAGCAGATACGTTTTCATCAAGGGCGTTCTGCACAACAAGCCCATCACACTAGCTAACATCTATAGCCCTAACACGACACAGGTCCCCTTCTTTAGATCAATCACAAACCATTTAGCGGCCTTTCAATCTGGTATACTGGTCTTGGGTGGCAATTTTAAACTCCCCTTAGACCCTCTTATGGACACATCAACAGGTACCTCTCATCTTCCCTATAGAGCCCTTAAACAGATCAAACTATCTTTTCAACAACTTCTACTTCACGACACTTGGAGGACCCTACATCCGACCGAGAAGGATTACACATTCTATTCCAATCCCCACGACCGGTACTCTAGAATCGACTATTTACTGATGACTCAGTCTGACCTTCCATATCTTCAGCTTGCTACGATAGAGCCTATGATCCTATCAGACCACCATCCCATCTCAATCACATTGACGATGCCTGCATTTCAAGACCGTACGCATACGTGGAAACTGGACCCTACCATACTGACCGATAATGAACTGTCATCACAAATACAACAATGTCTACAGGATTACTTCACAAACAACAACACGCCAGACACCTCCTTTATTACTCAATGGGCCACACATAAAAGTGTGATAAGGGGGAAATTAATATCTATCACGGCCAAATTAAACAGGGATCGGAAACAACGATTATCGGGTTTATATGCGAAACTCAAGGTTCTCGAAGCGACTCACAAACGCACGCAATCCTCCCATACTCTACACGATCTTCAACTTGTTCGTACCTCCATTCGAGAGGAACTAGGAAAATCTATTCAAAAGAAATACGTACTTGCTCAACGACAATTCTACGAATTTGGCAATAAGTGTGGCCACCTTCTAGCCCAGGCTCTGAAGGCTAAACAATCTAAAAACACTGTTCACGCCATACATACCCCCACCGGTAAAAAACTCACATCTAACAAAGACATAGCCAAGGAGTTTGAATGCTTTTATTCTAACTTATATAACATTAACCAATCTGATCCGTCTCTTTCAACTAATCCTCTTAGGAAACGTAAAATAATGGAATTCTTGGAAAAATTCTGTCCCAAAATCAATAACCCAGACATAGTGTCAGGTCTGGATGATCCTATCTCTCAGCTAGAATGGACAAATGCCCTTAAACAAACTAAGAGCGGCAAAAGCCCTGGCCCAGATGGCCTACCCGCAGTCTACTATAAGACCTTCTCAGAGGTTCTTCAAGAGCCCTTCAGAAGAGCCTTCAATTCCATATCTGACACTATGCCTCTTCATCAAGACATGCTTGAGGCCCACATTGTAGTGATACCAAAAGGTGACAAAGACCCGACCAAGACTGAAAACTATAGACCTATTTCCCTCCTTAACGTTGACTTGAAACTATTCTCAAAAATTATTGCTAACAGACTTCTCCCACTCATTCCCAGACTAATCTCTTCTGACCAAGTAGGCTTTGTCCCTGGCCGAGAGGCAGGGACAATACGCTTAAAGCAATCAATATTCATCACCTGATCACATCTACTAGACAGAAAGGCTTCTTCCTTTCACTTGACGCGGAGAAGGCATTCGATAGGGTGGCATGGGATTACATGCAATGTGTTCTCCAGACCATTGGCTTGGGGCCTCAATTACTTAGATTCGTGGACTCATTATATATGCACCCAAAAGCGAGGATTAGAGTAAACAACACCCTATCGAGTGCCTTCTCCATACACAACGGGACCCGACAAGGCTGCCCTCTGTCCCCAATATTATACATCCTAACTCTGGAACCTTTTTTAAATAGTTTACGAGAGAACCCAGACATCAAGGGTGTCCAATCCACTCTGAAAGAATATAAAATTGCCGCGTATGCGGATGATATTTTAATGTTCCTCACTAACCCTCACATAACGATCCCCTCCCTATTAAAAGAATTCCATTTATTCAATACCCTTTCCAACCTTAAAATCAACTTCGGGAAATCTTACGCCCTCAATATCTCTTTACCTTCTACAGAGATAGAACAATGTAAACTTAATTTCCCCTTCCAATGGACTGACGAGGCCATCACATACTTGGGCGTTCAAATCACAAAAAACTTAGACGATCTATATGCAAAAAATTATATACCGTATATACTCGAGTATAGGCCGACCCGAATATAAGCCGAGGCCCCCAATTTACCCCCAAAAAAACTGGCAAACTTATTGACTCGTGTATAAGCCGAGGGTAAGACATGCCTGTCCATCCCTGTGTGTGTGTCCGTCCATCCCTGTGTGTCCGTCCATCCCTGTGTGTCCGTCCATCCCTGTGTGTCCGTCCATCCCTGTGTGTGTGTGTCTCCATCCATCCATCCATCCCTGTGTGTGTGTGTGTATCCGTGTGTGTGTGTGTGTGTGTGTGTGTGTGTGTGTGTGTGTGTGTGTGTGTGTGTGTGTCCAGCCTACCTGTGTCCTGAGCCTTTGTCCCGAGCCTCCGTCCCGTGCCGAGCCTCCTTGCCTCCGTGCCTCGCCGCCGTGCCTCGCCGCCGTGCCTCGCCGCCGTGCCTTGCCTCCGGTCCCGTCCCGTCCCGTCCCGTGCCGTGCCGTCCTGTGCCTTGCCTCCGTCCCGTGCCCTCTTCGTTCGTCGGCGGCCATTGTAAAATTCAAAAGCTGCGCCGCCGCCTTCGCCTGTGATAGGCGGAACACTGAATTTCCCAGCAGCCTGTGTTCCGCCTATCACAGACGTCGTATCATCCTCGTCCGTAGTACGAGGATGATACGAAGTCCGTGATAGGCGGAACACAGGCTGCTGGGAAATTCAGTGTTCCGCCTATCACAGGCGAAGGGGGAGCCGGAGGCGCGGCTTTTGAATCAGAATGGCCGCTGTCTGTCTGCTCGACACGCTGATCGAGCGGGCAGACAGCGATGACTCGAGTATAAGCCGAGGGGGGCACTTTCAGCCTCAAAAAAGAGGCTGAAAATCTCGGCTTATACTCGAGTATATACGGTACCTATCCTACATAAGATCATACTAGACCTTAAAAAGTGGAATAAACCAATCTTCTCCTGGTTTGGTAGAGCATCCATTTTAAAAATGAATATTTTGCCACGCATTCTATATCTTTTACAAGCCATGCCAATAAAACTCCCTTTAGCCTTCTTTAAATCTTACAAGCAGACTTGCACCAACTTTCTTTGGAATATGCGCAGACCCAGAATCAGTTTCTTCCAACTCTCCCTTCCTAAAGACAAAGGGGGTATAGGCCTTCCAGACATCAGTAATTATTATAAAGCTACTCATTTAACCAGGATAATAGATTGGAACATTCATTCGCCTTTCAAAGACTGGGTGGCCCTAGAAGCTTCCTTCATGGTTTCTCCATTGCGATCCCTGCCCTGGATACGACACTCTAATCTGATGCCCACGGTTAAATCCCACCCACTTGTCGCTTCTACTATACAATGTTTCCATACTTCATGCACACAAAATAGCATATCTTCCATATCAGGACCCTTGACTCCACTGAAACTGAATCCAAATTTTCCACCAGGCATGCACGAGTCCTTTCTCGTTAAACATTGGTCACAGGAACCGTTGTTGGTTAAATCCCTATACAAACATGGACGAATGCTCACAGTTGACCAACTGGCTCTGACTATGCGATCACCACCTATACCCATGTGGACCTACCAACAAATTCAACATTTTCTGAAACACTCTGCACAACACTCAGATTATTCTAGACCATTGACCCCCTTCGAGAAACTTTGCTCCTCCACAACGCCCATAACCCATCGTATTTCCTTAACACACTCTCTTCTATTTCAAGGACACAACCCCACGAACTCTTTAGCCTGTAAGGCTTGGGAAAAAGATCTAGAAACATCCTTCTCCTGTGAAGAATGGGAAAATATACTGCTTAACATCCATAAAGGCACGCTAAATGTCTCCACACAGGAAAAGGGGTACAAAATTCAATGTCGATGGTACCGAACTCCAGTTTTACTTCACACCTGGGACCCTCAGACCCCAAATACTTGTTGGAGATGCCAAAGCCACCGCGGCACTCTTCTGCACCTGTGGTGGTCCTGCCCAGCCATACAACCCTTTTGGCAGAAAATACATGAACTAATCAACAAGATATCAAACTTGGACATTCCCTTTACTCCGGCCCAATACCTTTTACATCATAATATTTCCCTGAAATCCTCTTATCGTAAATCACTAACACTCCATCTCATCAGTGCAGCCAAGCAGTGCATTCCGATCCATTGGAAGTCTTCTAATGCTCCCTCCATTAAAGAATGGGTAAACAGAGTTGACAAAATTGCAAATATGGAAAAATTGATTCATATCAATAAAGACACGCCGACTAAATTTGGTTCGAAATGGACTCCTTGGCAACTATTCATAACCTCTGTTACCTTTCACGACATAACACGATGATAACCATAATTCCAAAATTTGTCTGTCAATATTGTATGGACACACCACTTTTCTGTATACCTTTAAGACATATATCAAAAAAGCAGTTCACCTATCAGCATTTGACACTTTTGACCCCCCGCAGAGATTTATAGATGGCTATATCACGCGAGATAGATTCTGTTATCGGCGAGTGGCGGAGTATTTACCCATGTCCCCGTCCCATTCCCTATTCCAATCCCTAAATTTCTATGTGACCCCTCTCTCATGTATACCCTTCATATAGCTATGTTTTACATGGAATTTATCCACTTCAATAAAACAAGATATCAATATCAATATGCATACTAATAGAGCTCATACTTCAGTTTTAGATAAAACTGTAAACTGTTTTTAATTGTACTCTACTTTACGTACGCTGAGTTCCATCGCACCGATTATATGCTATATCTGAAATGTTTGTTAATAGAGAAACAACAAGCTAATTGTCCACCTCCTTGTTATAAGAAATGTACGTAATGAGGTTGTAATTCTCTGTACCTTGTTATATTGAAAATAAAAAATTTTTGAGAAAAAAATAAAAATAAAATAAAAATAAAGGCAGTCTTCACATATATAGCAATAGTAGGCTGCAATATGTTACATTTTTGTTTCCTAGGTTTAGCAATACTTTACCTCAAGTTATTTTTATACTTTCAGTGTAGAATGACTAAGTAATTTTTCTTTGCTATATAACTCAGGGAAGCAAACTGTGAGTCAATTAACTAGCTGTAAACCATTTAAATCATATGGTAAAATTACCATTTCCACTGCCTGCACATGTACCTTGAGGACACAAACTATATGTTAAAACTCTAAAATGTTCTGTTATCAGAACAATTACATTGCTCTGGGGAAAGCAGAAGTTGTAAACAGATAGTTTTCTGATGGGAAATGTAAGATATAAGTAATTTCACTGCTGCAAGGCTATGCAATACATTGAAGAAATACTAAACCACAGTTTAATGCCACATTAAATATGCATTATACTTCCACAAAGAATTCTAAAACCAAATTATTTATTTCTCTGCCAGCTTCTTATACATTGCATCCAAGCCGATGCTGGTTGGAATTAAACTATGTACACCAAATAGCCATGACTTTATAATCACCCACGTAATATTTAATATTTGCTGCCCATACAGCCCCTTTTGTCACCAAAACAGGCCTGACCCATATACCTGTATTTATGTATGAATTTGTATTCCTGAAGCAGAACGTTTACGCATTGCAATGGAAGCTTCCAATATGGTTTGATTACTCTTTGACAATTGGTGTCTGTGATATTTACACATTTTATAAGAAAATATTTTTAAATGGTGATTGCAGCAGTGTTTCTATACGCCCTTCTCCCTCACTATTACTTTGAGCATATGATATATTCATCTATAAGATCATTGTCTTCAGATGTTATCTGTGAGGCCAGTCAAGTGTCACGGTTTCCATGTTAAATTTTTAATGAATCTGCCAAGCTGTAATGTCATGTACACACGGCCGGACTTTTCGATAGCAAAGGTCCGACAGCACAAATCCGTCGGACAATTCGACCATGTGTGGGCTTCATTGGACCTTTGCTGTCGAAAAATCAGACAGACTTTAGATTTAGAACATGCTTCAAATCTTTCTGACAGACTCGAATCCAGTCGAAAAATCTTTTCATCTGTATGCCAGTCTGTCGGACGAAAACCGACGCTAGGGCAGCTATTGGCTACTGGCTAATAACTTCCTTATTCTAGTCCGGTCGTACTGTATGTCATCACGGTCAAATCCATTGGACTTTGGTGGGATTGTGTGTGTCCAAGTCCGTTCGTTCGGAAAGTCCGTCGGAACACCGCCGAAAGTCCATCGGGAAGACCATCAGACCTAGTCTGCTGGAAAGTCCGGTCGTGTGTACATGGCATAATAGTTTTTTCACACTATATCCTCTATTAATTTCAATGGAGAGCCCTTCTGCAGCATGGTAGGTTTGCAGTTGAAGAAAATGGAGGCCATACATGCTATTACAGCTCAACAAATTTCTGAAAATTACAGACAGAAGCTGTACCACCAGGTGATCTACACATTGCAAAAGTTGGGTCACTGTTATAGTTAAATATATGCTATGGCTAAAGTGCTGGTGGAGGGGAAGAGATGTCATAAGATCATTGCACTATGCAATTTTTTGTGGGTCATAGATTTTCATTACTTTCATGGACTTTAAAGTGATACTAAAGTCTTATTTTTTTTGTTAAAAATAATAAACATGTTATACTTACCTGTCCCGTGCAGTGGATGTGCACAGAGCAGCCCAGATCCTCCCCTTCTCGGGTCACTCTCGGGTGCTCCAGGCCCCTCCCACCTGTTGAGTGCCCTCACCGCAAAAAGCTTGCTATGGTGGAACCTGAGCTGGTTACTGCTCCCTGTGTCCATTTAGACATGGGGTTGCGGCCCAGCCCCATCCCCCTTCTCTTCTCATTGGCTGACTGACTTTGATTGACAGCAGCAGGAGCCAATGGCGCCAAACTGCTGTCTCAGCCAATAAGAAGGAGCGTCCCGGGCAGCCGAGAAACTGCTGTAACATTGCTGTATCTAGATGGACCCCAGGTAAATATTAGCGGGGCTGAAGGGGCCTGCTGCACACAGATGTTTTTTTTTATCTTAAAGCGGAGCTCCACCCTAAAGTGGAGCTTCTGCTCATTGGAACCCCCCCCCCCTCCGGCGCCATAATTGGCACCTTTCAGGGGGAGAGGGGTGCAGATACGTGTATAGTACAGGTATTTGCACCCACTTCAGGCATAGCTATCCGCAGAATCTGCGGATATTTACGCCACTTCCTGCGGGTCCCCCGCTGTCTGCTGGGAAACACACGGATCCCAGAGACAGCGGGGACCATCCTTATTGCGCAGCATGACTCGCGCATTGCGCAGTAGGGAACCGGGAAGTGAAGCCGCAAGGCTCCACTTCCTGATTCCCATACTCAAGATGGCGGCGGCAGCACCTGAGAGCCGATCGAGAGATCAGCTTCGGGTGCCAACATCGCGGGCGCGCTGGGTGGGTAAGTGTCCTTATTTTAAAAGTCAGCAGCTGCAGTATTTGTAGCTGCTGACTTTAAAAAAAAAAACGGCGGAACTCCCACTTTAACTAAGGATGAGCCGAACGACCCCCCGGTTTGGTTCGCACCAGAACCTGCGAACAGACCTAAACTTTGTGTGAACTTTAGAACCCTATTAAAGTCTATGGGACTCGAACGTTCAAAATCTAAAGTGCTAATTTTAAAGGCTAATATGCAAGTTACTGTCCTAAAAAGTGTTTGGGGACCTGGGTCCTGCCCCAGGGGACATGTATCAATGCAAAAAAAAGTTTTAAAAACTGCAGTTTTTTCGGGTGCAGTGATTTTAATAATGATTAAAGTGAAACAATAAAAGTGTAATGTTCCTTTAAATTTCGTACCTGGGGGGTGTCTATAGTATGCCTGTGAAGGGGCGCATGTTCCCCCGTGCTTAGAACTGTCCCTACACAAAGTGTAATTTCTGCAGCAAAAAAAGTCAATTAAAATCACTCGCGGCTATAATGAATTGTCGGCTCCTGTAATACAGAGAACACTCATTGAAAATAATTCATAAAAAAAAGCGTGGGGTTCCCCCAAATTCAATTACCAGGCTCTTCAGGTCTGGTATGGATATTAAGGGGAACCCCGCGTCAAATAAAAAAATTGACGTGGGGGCCCCCCTAAAAATCCATACCAGACCCTTTATCCGAGCACGCAACCTGGCAGGCTGCAGGAAAAGAGGGGGGGTGAGAGAGCACCCCCCCTCCTGAACCGTACCAGGCCACATGCCCTCAACATTGGGAGGAGGCTTTGGGGTCCCCCCAAAGCACCATGTCCCCATGTTGATGGGGACAAGGGCCTCATCCCCACAACCCTGGTCGGTGGTTGTGGGGGTCTGCGGGCGGGGGGCTTATCAGAATCTGGAAGCCCCCTTTAACAAGGGGACCCCCAGATCCCGCCCCCCTGTTTGAAAGGGTAAGGGGAGTACAAAGGTACCCCTACCATTTCACAAAGAAAGTGTAAAAAATTGTTAAATAAGACAAACACACTTTTGAAAAATTCCTTTATTAAAAAAAAAAAAAAAAAAAAAAAGATTCCAGTTTCACTTTAATCATTAAAATCACTGCTCCTGAAAAGATGGCCTTTTTAAAACTTTTTTTTGCATTGATCCATGTTCCCTGGAGCAGGATCCAGGTCCCCAAACACTTTTAGGACAGTAACTTGCATATTAGCCTTTAAAATTAGCACTTTAGATTTCTCCTATAGACTTGTACAGGGTGTTCCGCGGCTTTTCGAATTTGCCGCGAACACCCCAAATTGTTCACTGTTCGCCCAGCTGTTATCCTAAAAGAGCGGGCCTCCAGCCACCTTCCAACACTCTTCCTGGGTCTCCAATTGGGACGAGAGTCCCGAGCCACCAGTTGACACGTCTGCCGCCTAGGTTGAGACCTGTATGAAGCCGGATTCGGCTCCAATCGGGTCTCCGATAAAAAAAAATCCCAGAAGCTATGTCATGACGTCACTTACGGTTTATTCAGCTGCCAATGGCACAGTTTTTGGCGATCCGAATACTTTTAAGTGCAAAGGAGGGATTTGGGGTCTTTTAGACCCCCGATTCCTCCATAAAGAGTACCTGTCACCACCTATTACTGTCACAGGGGGTGTTACATTCCTTGTGAGAGCAATACAAGTTACTGGATGCTATCATTTATAGGTAAAGTTGATCCAGGGAAAATCCAATTGGCTCTCTGGGATCAGGAAGCTATTTTTCCCCTGCTGTAGCAAATTGGATCCTGCTTTTCTGGGTGTTTTTTTGCCTTCCTCTGGATCAACTGTGGGTATAAGATTGGGTATATGGGATTGTATGATATTTTTTATTTTATTTTATTTTTTTATGTTTGAACTAGATGGTCTTTTTTCAACCTATGTAACTATCTTGGAAGACATTGTTAATAAATTTCTGGAAAACTGTTGGGGAGTTACAGAGGCCAAATGGCATTACGAGGTACCCATAATGGCCTGTTCTAGTGTTAAACACAGTTTTCCACTTGTCACCCTTCTTAATCCTCATGAGATTGTATACCTTTCTCAAATGAAGCTTTCTGAAAACCGTTGCTCCCTTGAGGTGGTCAAATAACTCCGTAATCAACAGAATTGGATAGGCATTCTTAATCGTGAAATGATTGAGACCCCTATAATCAATACAGGGTCTCAGTTCACCACTCTTCTTCTTCACAAAGAAGAAACCAGCACTAGCAGGAGACAAGGATCTGCGGATGAAACCTCGAGAAAGTGCATCTGTCACATACTCCTCCGTGGCCTTATCCTCCAAAACCGACAAAGGGTAAACCCAGCCACAAGGGGGTATGGCACCAGGTTGAAGGTCAATTGTGCAATCATATGACCGGTGTGGAGGTAAACTATTGGCTTAACCTTTGTGAAAGAAATCACTAAAAATCACGGTACTCCTCCAGCAGGGAGGAGAGTGAAGAGGTGCAGAGGACCTTGGCTACCTTCTGAAAGCATCGCTTACTGCATTGTGGCGACCAGGAGAAAACCTCAGCACGGAGCCAATCAAAACAGGGGTTGTGCCTCTGTAACCAAGGATAACCAATAGATCAGGGAAAAATGTAGGTGAGAAAGTCCCAAAGGTGAAAAATCCTATGGTAAACATATATGGAGTCCACCATGAAAAGTTGTTGCTCAGAAGTGGGGTACAAAGGCCTCAGCAGGCATGTAGAGCATCAGGGATAGTGTGTCCTCCACCCAAGATAAGGGGTATAGACTCTTACTGGAAATAGTGGACTAGAATGTCAGAGACAACTAATCAATCAAGCAAGGATAACCGATCAGCAGATTTCCAAAATAATCCAGGGAATCCAAAGAGCTCCAAGAACGAATCCAGGGAATCATGCAAGTAACCGTGAGCCTGCAACTCAGATGTTAAGCAGCCAAACTGAAAAGCCACAAAATCTTGCATACAATCCTGCAATAAATCCTGGTTTGCAGGATTGTATGCAAGATTTTTTGGCTTTCCAGTCTGGCTAATTAACATCTGAGTTCCAGCCTCACGGTGACCTGTACAATTCATTCTTGGAGCTCTTTGGATTCCCTGGATCATTTTGGAAATCTGCTGATCCTTGCTTGATTGACTCGTGTATACCCTTTTTCTCGGGTGGAGGACCCACTATCCCTGATGTTCTACATGCCTGTTGAGGCTTTGGTACCCCACTTCTGAGCAGCAACTTTTCATGGTGGACTCCATATATGTTTATCATCGGACTGTTTCACCTTTGGGACTTTCTCACCTGTGTTTCTACTCATGATATACATGTTCTGTTTTATATTCATTATATTTGAGATACATTTTTATCACAAAGTTTTTATTATTTACACACAATACTTGATATATTGTTCAATGTTTATTGTTTTATATTTTTAGTGCTACATTTTTCACTGATCTTTTGCATACAATTTTTGTCACATTCCTATGTAGCAGCTGTTAGTTTTTCTTCACTAATTGAGTTAGCGCAGTAATATCCCCTACCCACAAGGATAACCAATAACCAGCAGAAACTTAGGCGAGGAAATAATTTGGAATTAGATTAACTCATGGTAAAGAGCCCCTATGGCCATGAACAATAGAACATTCTCATGAGTCACGTAGGCAGGCTGTAAAAGTCTCTCGTCAAGAGCCTCAATGGCAAGTGGAGTATGAATATAAATGATCTGGTAAACACTTATCTTTATTAACACAGGATATCCACTTTAACCCATTCATGCCCATGACCTCTATAATAACTTTGCCTTGTCTAAAGTTACATGCTGAGGATATGGCCCCATGATCCCATTCTGTTTTAGAGCCAGAATAGCAGCCTTTGTTTTCAGTTTGTATGGTGATTACATGCAGGCTAAAGGCTCCATTGACAAAATGTAAAACCTTCAGCTTGCAGGTGAGCACTGCCAACCTCTGTTTGCAATGTGCATCTGCAATGCCATCCATTTAATATTGTCACCCTCAGATCCATTTTCACTATTAAAAATAATAATACAATAATTAAAAAATAGAAAAATTGTAAAACAAAACTGTATACAAAATAAAATACCTACATATCCTTCAGAAATTGAAAACAGGATTATTGGTTACACATATTTAGCGAGTTATTCAGACTGTAAAAGATATGTCTATTAAGTTCAAACAATGGTAAAATGAACGAAAAAAAAAAAGAAACTGAAAACTTGCATCTACAGAGCCCTGAGCTTAAAGTTGATCCAGAGGAAGGCAGAAACCCCTTATAATGCATTGTCCAATTTGCTCCAGTGAGGAAAAAAAATCCTCCCTGATACCCTAAGGCAATTTGATATTTACTGGATCAAAAATCTACAATGTTATTACAGTATATGCTTTGAGGAACACATACAACTTTTTTAACAACTAGGTTGTCCAGAACTAGCTCCTGTGAAAGTTTATTCCACATTTTCACACCTCTTAGGGCCATGTCAGAAAGGCAATTTATTTTCAGCAGTTCAATTTCTTAAGTGATTTTTTACTAAGGAAATCATAGTTATTTTCTATGAAACCACTAATTCACTTATTCTACAGCAATTTGTAGCTCAGTGACTCAGCGATTTAGTCTGTGTAGCATTTTTTATGTCAGCGACAAGATCATCAGCAATTGCTTTGCTTTCACCTCAATGGCTTAGCTACAAATCACTGAAGGAGAGTGAGCAATGTATTAGTTTGACCTGTAGCAGAGACAAATCTCATCTTAGCAATAAATTGGCAGAGACTGTAGTGATTAAATTGCTAGCTACAGATGTTTGTTAATCACTGGCATTACCGATTTGTAGCAGTGATTATTCACTGCCACAATATCACACGTTTGATATAGTCTTTACTATGAAGAAGCCATTTATATGTGGAAGTTGAACCCTTTTTCCTTCACATACAAAGATTTTCCCGTTATCATTTGCACTGATTTTGAAATGAACAACTGTTCACCAAATTTACTATATGGCACATTTATGTATTTGCACAAAGTGCCAATATCCCTTCTTAGCATGTATATGGGAATATGATACACTTTTTTTCTGTTCTGTAGTGTTATATCACTTTTATTTAAAGTGATTGTAAAGTCTCATTTTTTTTATAACAAATATGTTATACTTACCTCCTCTGTGCAGTTGGTTTTGCACAGAACAGCCTGGAACCTCCTTTTTTCTGCTCCTGACTAGGGATGAGCCGAACACCCTCCGGTTCGGTTCGCACCAGAACTTTCGAACGGACCCCAAATTCGTACGAACTTTAGAACCCCATTGAAGTCTATGAGACTCGAACGTTCGAAATTAAAAGTGCTAATTTTAACGGCTAATATGCAAGATACTGTCCTAAAAAGGGGTTGGGGACCTGGCTCCTGCCCCAGGGGACATGGGTCAATGCCTAGAATGTTTTTTAAAAATGTCCGTTTTGGCGGGAGCACTGATTTTAATGACGATTAAAGTGGAAAAAAAGTGAAATATTCCTTTAAATATGGTGCCTGGGGGGTGTCTTTAGTATGCCTGTGAAGTGCCACGTGTTCCCCGTGTTTAGAACAGTCCCTGCACAAAATTACATTTAACGGAAATAACATCATTTAAAGCTGCTTGCGGTTTTAATGTTATATCTGGTTCCTGCAATATGGTTGAAAATCATTGAGAAAAATGGCATGGGTAGCCCTCCCTGCCCATTACCAGCCCCTTTGGGTCTTGTACGCATATTAAGGGGAACCCCGTACCCATATTAAAAAAAGGAAATGCGTGTGGCCCCCAGGTCCTATATACTCAGAAAAGCAGTATACAGGCGGTGCAAACAAGACAGGGACTGTGTAGGTTTGTTGTGTTAAGTTGAATCTGTTTGTAATTTTCAACTAGTAAATTTTTAAAGTGTAGCTCCAGTCAAAAAAACTATTTTTAAGCTTTTTGGAAAACATAGGGAAGGGTTATCACTCCTGTATAATTTGTTTTGTCGTCCATCTTTTTTCATCTCACTTGCTGTTGTCACCTTCCGTTTGCAAGTAGGAGATGTTTGTAAGTTGGATGTTTGAAAGTAGAGGCCTGCCCTATATGCTCTGCAGAAATGGCGGAACAAGGTGTTGGTTTTGCCACAACATTGTAAGCCCTCAAAGTGACTCTTGGTGGGCGCTGGAGCGCCCTGCTGTGAGAGATTATATTAAGAATTGTAATTACATGCCATTGTTGAACAGTGGTAGAAAAATTGACCTTTGGTGGTTGTGGTGCTGGTGCCACAACACTATAAGTCCTCACCGTTACTCTGGGTGGGCACAGGAAGGGGCCCTCCTGTGAAATATTATATCAAGAATTGTAATTACATGTCCCTGTTAAACAGGGGCAGAAAAATTGGGCCTTAGGCACTGGTGCTGGTGCCACCACACTGCAACCTCTCCCATATACTCTTGTTTTATTGCAGGAATTAGCCCTGCTGCAAAGCATTGCATCAAAAATTGTAATTAAACGCCCCTGTTAAACAGGGGAAGAAAAATTGGGCTGATGGCATCACCCAGAACCAGAAATGTTCTTCCAACATATCAGCGGAGGAGGAAGAGGATAGACAATCAACATAACAGGACAGTCACTCAGCATCAGCATAGGCAGTCTTGAAGGGATGTGATATTTCAAAAAAAATTATTCGGTTACATCAGCTTCAGGTGCTTGGTAGCTGTGGGTTATCCAAGACTGATTCATCTTGATGAAGGTCAGTCGATCAACTGATTCGGTGGACAGGCGCACCCTGTGATCGGTAACAAAGCCACCAGCAGCACTGAAGGTGCGTTCCGAAAGAACGCTGGATGCAGGACAGGCCAGTAGCTCAATTGCATACTGTGCAAGCTCTGGCCAGTGATCCATCCTCAAGACCCAGTAAGCCAGAGGATTTTCGGTGGGAAAGGTGTCCAAGTTTGACCTTGCCCCTAGGTATTCCTGCACCATGTAAATCAGACGCTGGCGATGGTTGCTGGAACCGATCATACCTTGGGGCTGTGGAGTAAAAAATTGTCTGAAAGCTTCAGTCAGACGGCCACCTTCTCCACCGCTCCTTCTGACCAATGCCTCAGCAACACGTTGTCCAGGACCAGGAGTTTGTAACCTCCCAGTCTCTGGGAACGCGTTGCACAGACCTTTCTGCAAGGCCTCCCGGAGATGTCTCATCCTCTGCTCCCTCTGCGATGGCAAGATAAGGTCGGCAACCTTACCCTTGTAGCAAGGAGAGTGGCCAGCCAGTAATGGTCCCTCTCCTTGATCCGAAGAATACGAGGATCCTTCTGCAGGCTTTGCAGGATCAGGGAAGCCATGCAGCGTAGGTTAGCTGAGGCATTCGGTCCGGAGTCCTCTGGGTCACTAAGGACAACATGATCCGCAGCTACCTCCTCCCAGCCACGTACAAGTCCACGGGTTTCTTGGGACTGTAAATCATCC
Organism: Lithobates pipiens; assembly: GCF_037356315.1. Taxonomy (NCBI): domain Eukaryota; kingdom Metazoa; phylum Chordata; class Amphibia; order Anura; family Ranidae; genus Lithobates; species Lithobates pipiens. The sequence goes on from NW_027507785.1 coordinate 182,001,306, forward strand.
CTACAAGACTGCTGCTGATGCTGAGTGGCAGCCTCCACCTCCATGCTGACACAATCATCCTCCTGTTCTTCCTCCTCCTCATTCTCTTCCTGTGTGATGGGTGGCACAGCAGGAACACTGTCTGAATAAAGGGGGCCTTGAGAGGCAAGGAAGTCCTCCTCTTCCTGCCTCTGTTCTGCCTCAAGTGCCCTGTCTATTATTCCACGCAGCGTATGCTCCAAGAGGTGGACAAGAGGTACAGTGTCACTGATGCATGCACTGTCACTGCTCACCATCCTTGTGGCCTCCTCAAATGGTGACAGGACAGTGCATGCATCCCTGATCATGCCCCACTGGTGTGGTGAGAAAAAACCGAGGTCCCCTGACCCTGTCCTGGTGCCGTAGTCGCACAGGTACTCATTGATGGCCCTCTGCTGCGTGTGCAGCCGCTGCAGCATGGCCAACATTGAGTTCCACCTGGTGGGCATGTCACATATAAGGCGGTTCTTGGGCAGGTTCAACTCCTTTTGGAGCTCAGCCAGCCGAGCACTGACATTAAATGATCGGCAGAAATACACACAGACTTTCCTGGCCTGCTTCAGGACATCCTGTAAGCCTGGGTACCTGCCCAAGAACCGCTGCACCACCAGGTTAAGGACGTGAGCCACACAAGGCACATGGGTCAGTTGTCCCTGTCGGAGGGCAGAGAGGAGGTTGGTGGCTCCTGTCCCCCAAACAAACCAGCGCAAGCACGGCATGGCATCGTTTTGCTTGCGTACTTGCGTAGCCCCTGGAACGCCTACGGAGCACCGCTGGTTCTGAGGACAGAGCACTGGAAGAGGCCATGGAGGAAGAAGAAGAGGAGGGGGTGGAGGAGAGAGGCGTGTCACAACCCATAGTAGCATTTTGGAGGCGTGGTGGCGGAACAACCTCCAACACTACTGCACCTTGTCCTGCATCCTTCCCAGCTGCCAGAAGAGTGACCCAATGGGCCGTGAAAGACAGGTAACGTCCCTGTCCATGTCTGCTGGACCATGAGTCAGCGGTAATATGCACCTTACCGCTGACCACCCTGTCCAGCGAGGCAAGGACACTGCCTTCCACATGCCGGTAGAGAGCCGGAATCGCCTTCCGTGAGAAAAAGTGGCGTTTGGGGACCTGCCACTAAGGAACCGCACATTGTACAAACTCACAGAAGGGGGCCGAGTCTACCAACTGAAAAGGCAGCAGTTGAAGTGCTAGCAATTTAGCCAAGCTAGCATTCAACCGCTGGGCATGTGGATGGCTGGGAGTGAACTTCTTTCGCCGGTCCAGCAGCTGGGGCAGGGACATTTGCCTGCTATAATCAGACGTGGGTGTACTGCTAGCAGAGTACCCGGAAGCACTTGGCTGTGACACACCTAATTCTTCACCTTCATTCCTCTCAGAGCAGGTTTCGGAGAGGACTGAAGGTCTAGTGGGGTTGGAGATGCCAGCTGATGAGGAGCAAGGAGAGGTCCGCTTTGTTCTTTGGTGTGGGTCTTTGAGGTACACTTGCCAACGAGTTGCATGGCAGGTCAACATATGTCTGGTCAAGCATGTGGTGCCCAAGCGGCTGATGTTTTGGCCATGCGAGATATGCTTGAGACATATGTTGCAAATAGCAGCGGTGCGATCTGATGCACTCGTCTCAAAAAAGGCCCACACCAAAGAACTTTTAAAATAACGCGCAGAGGCAGCGCCCTGCACAGGCGGAGCTCTGCAGTGTGATTCAGTCGGTGTGCTGCCCCTAAGCTGGCCCCCGGAGGGCATCCTGCCCCGTTGGACATGTGTCTCCTCCTCCTCCTCCTCCTCCTCCTCTCTCCTACCAGGCACCCACGTGGAGTCAGTGCCCTCATCATCCCCTCCCTCTTCATCGCTGTAGCAAACCTGGCAGTATGCTGCAGCTTGTGGAACATGACTGCCAGATTTCTGTCCTTCTTGAGCATCCCCTCTCTCTGCATTCACGCTACTGCCTTCCTCTAGCTGAGTGTCATCATCAGAGCCTACAAAACACTGGGCATCCTCCTGGAGCATGTACCCAACACTGTGCTCAAAGAGTTCAGGAGACTCCTCAGGAGGACGTGGTGGGTCTAGGGAAGGAGTCACTGATGATGACATTGAGACGAGGGAAGACGATGCGTTGGCAGCTGCTTTGCTAGTACCCTGAGACTGGGTGAGAGAGGATGAGGAGGATGAAGAGGGCTTGGTCATCCACTCTACCAAGTCGTTGGCATGTTGCGGCTCAACATGTCCAGCTGCCGAAAAGAAGGACAAGTGTGTCCCATGGCCACGTGCTGATGACAATGCACCGCGTCCTCGACCAGCACTGTTGTCTCTAGACACAGAGCCTGCTTGCCCTCTTTTATCGGCTCGCGCCTATCTGCCTCTCCTTGCTGGCCTTCCAGACATGGTAATAGCCTGAAGGGAGTTGGGTAAAACAGCAGTTGGGTAGTGCATATTGTGCTGGAGGCACACAACACCCACTAACTCCTGCAGATGCCTTTATTATAGAACACCAGAGATAAAGGGTATACTGTAATAGAGTCACACAACACCCACTAAGCCCTGCAGATGGCTCTATTAGAGAACAGCAATAAAGGGTAGATACAGGTGTATATTGTGCTGGAGGCACAAAACACCCACTAACTCCTGCAGATGCCTTTATTATAGAACACCAGAGATAAAGGGGTATATACAGATGTATACTGTGCTGTGCTGGAGGCACACACAACTTCCAATAACTCCTGCAGATGGCTCAAATAGAGAAGAGCTATGTAGGTGGATATAGCGGTGTGTACTGGGTACAGAGCACGCAGACAGCACGTACAAGCTCCTAACACTACTGACTGCAAGCTCTATTATAAAAGATAGATCACTAGCTATATAGGTGAGGTGAATATAGCGGTGTATACTGTGGTCAGGGCACGCAGACAACAACCACTACAGAAGAGCAAGATCGAAAATCGGCCGATAACGATCGGTGTATACTAGCCGAGCACAGGCATTAAATGATCAGCAGAAATGCACACAGACTTTCCTGGCCTGCTTCAGGACATCCTGTAAGCCCGGGTACCTGCCCAAGAACCGCTGCACCACCAGGTTAAGAACGTGAGCCACACAGGGCACATGGGTCAGTTGTCCCTGTCGAAGGGCAGAGCGGAGGTTGGTGCCATTGTCGCAAACCACCATTCCTGGCTTAAGCTGGCGTGGCGTCAACCACCTCTTGGCCTGCCCCTGCACAGCTGACAAAATATCTGCCCCAGTGTGGCTCCTGTCCCCTAAACAAACCAGTGCAAGCACGGCATGGCATCGTTTTGCCTGCGTACGAAGAAGAGGAGGGGGTGGAGGAGAGAGGTGTGTCACAACCAATAGTAGCATTTTGGAAGCGTGGTGGCGGAACAACCTCCAACACTAGTGCACCTTGTCCTGCCACCTTGAAGGTACACAGAACACCTACTAACTCCTACTACACAGCCTGAGCTAAGATTGGCCACAGGCATCCTGCCTGTGGCCAATCATGGCTCTCCTCGCTGCTGGCGCTGTGATTGGCCAAGCATGCGGGGTCACAGTGCATGCTTGGCCAATCATGAGCCAGCAATGCACTGCGCCATCGCAGTGCATTGTGGGCCGTGAGCGCCACATGAATTTGGCGCGAACGGCCCATAACGTTCGGAATTAGCCAAACGGGCGAACAGCCGATGTTCGAGTCGAACGTATGTTCGACTCGAACACGAAGCTCATCCCTACTCCTAAACCCTTCCCTCTTATCGAGTGCCCCCACAGTCAGCAGCTTCCTATGGGGCCAATGGAGCCAAGTCAAATGCTCTTCTGGAAGAATGGTCAAACATTCCCATAGACAAATGGACAGCCTTCCCAAAAGCTTTGAAGCTGTTATAGCTGCAATGGATGGGCCAACTCAATATTGAACCCTACAGAGTAAGTCCTAATACTTTGGACAATATAGTGTATAAAGTAAATTGCCACTAATATATTACAAGGAATTTCAGTTTGTGGTGCTAGGCAGAATTGGTTGTAGTCCCACTTGCATTCACTGTGATTTAAATGATCCCAACAGTCCTTTTAAGACCTTGATTTGGGTTTGGCATGAATGTCAAGGGGGAACCAAACATAAAAATACATACCAAACTCTTATCCTTGATGAGGATCTGGTATGGATGTCAAGGGGAAAACCACAAAAAATAAAAAGTCCATTCTCGTCACTACGTGAATGAGTAAGCCCTTGTACACACGGTCAGAGAATCTGTCGGAATGAGTCTTATCGGACCGTGTCGTCAGATAATCCGACTGTGTGTGGTATGCATCAGACTGATTCCGTCCGAATCTCCGTCCGACCCAATTTTCCAACATGTTGGAAAGATTTCCCGACCAACTGGGCCGGACGGACCTAATCCGATCATGTGTAGAGCATTTTCATCGGACCAAGTTCCACGCATGCTCAGATCAAATTCCTACATTAAAGCTATTGCCTACTAGCCTGAATGTAGTCCCATCATAACGAAATTACATCATCACGTTCTGAAAGATCGGATTTTTCGCCAACTTGGCCCGACCGTGTGTATGCAAAAGTTTCGGAAACAATCCGTCGGACTAAATCCGACGGGCAAAATCCGACGGATTTGGTTGGCAAAATCTCCGACCGTGTGTACGTGGGCTAAGGGGTAAATAACAATACTTAGAAACTGGTAAGCATGACTAAAATTACTCTAACTTTGCTCTTATTTTGCTGTTCCACCCACGGATCCTAAAAGAATTGAGCTCTGTAATTTCAGAGCCATTGTATCTAATTTTGAGGGACTCATTAATGACGGGAATAGTCCCACTGGATTGGCGCAGGGCGAACGTGGTGCCTATATTTAAAAAGGGATCAAAGTCTTTACCAAGTAACTATAGACCTGTTAGCTTAACTTCTATAGCTGGGAAGATACTGGAGCGTTTAATAAAAGACCACATCGACGAGTTCTTGCTGAACAAAAACACTTTAAGCAACAGACAACATGGATTCATGAAAGACAGAAGTTGTCAGACAAATCTGATTTATTTCAATGAGGAGGTAAGTAAAACCTTGGACAGAGGGGTGGCGGTGGACGTGGTATACTTGGATTTTGCAAAAGCGTTCGATACAGTTCCCCACACACGGCTCATGTGTAAGGTAAAGTCTACAGGTTTGGAAATATCAGTTTGTAAATGGATAGAAAATTGGCTAAAAGACAGAATTCAGAGAGTCGTGGTTAATGATTCTTACTTTGAATGGTCTAAGGTTATCAGTGGTGTACCCCAAGGTTCAGTGCTGGGACCCTTACTTTTTAACATCTTTATAAATGATATTGGGTCTGGGATCAAAAGTAACATTTCTGTCTTTGCAGATGACACCAAGATATGCAGTGGAATAACATCCTTACAGGATGTCTCCAATTTACAAGCCAACCTCAATACACTGTCTAATTGGGCGACTATGTGGCAGATGAGGTTTAATGTTGATAAATGTAAACTTATGCACTTGGGGGCTAAGAATATGCATGCATCATACATGCTAGGGGGAGTACAACTGGGGGGGATCCATAGTGGAGAAGGATCTGGGGGTTTTGGTAGATCATAAGCTCAATAATAGCATGCAATGCCAAGCTGCTGTTTCCAAAGCGAGCAAAGTCCTGTCTTGTATTAAGAGAGGTATGGACTCCAGAGAGAGAGATATCATTTTGCCCCTGTTCAAATCATTAGTAAGACCTCACCTGGAATATGCAGTTCCGTTTTGGGCACCAGTTCTCAAAACGGATATCGGGGAACTGGAGAAAGTGCAGAGAAGGGCAACCAAACTGATAAGAGGCATGAAGGAACTCAGCTATGAGGAAAGATTAGAGAAACTGAATTTATTCACTCTTGAGAAGAGGAGAATAAGGGGGGATATGATCAACATGTTCAAATATATTAGGGGTCCATATGAACTTGGTGTTGAGTTGTTCTCTGTACGGTCAACCCAGAGGACAAGGGGGCACTCTTTACATCTAGAGGAAAAGAGATTTCATCTTCAAGTACGGAAAGGTTTCTTCACAGTTAGAGCTGTGAAAATGTGGAATAGACTCCCGCCAGAGGTGGTTCTGGCCAGCTCAGTAAATTGCTTTAATAAAGGCCTGGATACTTTCCTGAATGTACATAATATAACTGGGTACTAACATAGGTAAAGTTGATCCAGGGAAAATCTGATTGCCTCTTGGGGGATCAGGAAGGAATTGTTTTCCCCTGCTGTAGCAAATTGGAGCATGCTCTGCTGGGGTTTTTTTTCGCCTTCCTCTGGATCAATTGTGGGCATAAAATTGGGTATTTGGATTGTACGATTATTTTTTATTTTATTTATTTGTTTTTAAGGTTGAACTGGATGGACTTGTGTCTTTTTTCAACCTGACTAACTATGTAACTATGTAACTATGTAACTATGTTCTGCATGTTTGTCTGAGACTATGACTGGATTATTTGCATTATGGTAAAGTAAGGTCATATGCACACAAATTTGCACCACTCACAGCAATTAACATACCTTGGTTAATTAAAGTGCAATTCATTTTTAATGACACCCTGAGGCTCCATTCACACTAATGTGTTTTTTAATGCATTTTGCATTTTGCATAAATGCAGGGAAATTTTTTAACATGGGTTCCTATGGAACATGTTCACATCAATGCATTTTTGTGCCTCTGCATTTTTGGAAAGGGTCGGGGACTTATTTCTCCGCAAAATGCAGCGTTTTGCATGTAATAGAATTCAATGGACCCGTATCCAAAACGCAAGTACCACGTTTTTACCACAATTTTGCATTTGTGGGTTATTTTTATTTCTTTTTTTACACTGTATATAGCCGATTGCTATGAAGGGGACCAGGAAGTCTGCCACCGTGTCCTTAACAACAAATGAGTCATCAGCTATCAGCTGGCCTCCCGCTCAATGTAAAAAAAAAATCCTGGCTAAAAAACAAATTTTAAAAAAGGACAGTGTGGGGTTCCCCCCCAGGTCCATACCAGACCCTTAGGCCTAGTATGGATTCGGAGGCGACCCCCACACACCAAAATTTTCATCCATACCAGACCCTTTCCAAGCATGCAGCCTGGCAGTTCAGGAAAGAGAGGGGATGAGCAAGCCCCCCCCCCTCTCCTGAACCATACCAGGCCGCATGCCCTCAACATGGGGATGGGTGCTTTGGGGCTTAAAAATCTTCTTCTTCTTCTTCTCTGCTTCTTCCTCCAGTCTTCCTCCATCTTCTCCCGCTTCTTCATCCTTCCGGTCTTCTCCTTCTCCTCCTGCCTCTTCTTCCGCTCTTTTTCTGTCTCCTTTGTCCGCTGTTCTTCTTCCTCTGCTCCAGCCAACAACCCTCCTCCGATGCTGCATCCTGCTGATCTGTCAGCGCCGATGTCCTTCATTTCTTAAATAACGATGGGGGTGTGGCAATCGGATTGCGTCATCCAGAGGCCATGCCCCCTTGCGATGTCACAGACCTATCATGCCCCGGGCCTTAGCGACTAGCTATATACAGTGTAAAAAAAACGCGAAATGCAAATCTCAGTAAAATGACAGTAAAAACGCGTGTCCAAAAATGTGGCAAGCACTGCAAAAACCCTTGCAGAAATGCTCAAAAACAACATGCATAGATGTGAATCAAGCCTAACACATGTTCATATGCACCACAACAGATGTAAGATTAGTGAAAAAAGCAAAAGGTGCAGGTGTATCAATAGGTCATTTGTGGTGCATTAGCAGCCAATTCAAAATGAATGGGCTTGTTTACAATAGTGCACAATAACCTGCAACATAACATTAATGTGCATGCCAGTTACTATAGATGGATTATATATTTTTATTTTTTGGATGGCCTTAAAAACATAAACCCTAACATAAAACTATTGCTATCCTTTTTGACAGCATTACAAGTATTTAAAAAAAAAAGAATGTCTAGATTTAAATATTGAAGACAAAAAGGGTTGACAGCGCTCAGGAACTGAGCTGGAATTGATGGGTAATGGCTGCAATGAACCACATGTAAACTCAAAAAGTTTTCTGGCGATTTATTCCAAAGATTAAAACAGTACAAATTAGAATGACAATGTTACCACGAGGCTGTAAGGCTAGCTCAGGCTCTGATGGATCACTAGCACTGACCTGGACAGCCAACCAACGGACACAGTCCATGGAAAGCCACAGGGACTCACCTGCTGCAGTGTGTGGTGTGTATAGCCGGACCCACCGGCAAGGGAAGATGGTGTCACTAACACTGGTGATGTGAATAGAGCCAAGCAGCTGACTGTGTCCAGGGGAAAAAGTTTCATGGTGAGTGTCAAAAGACAAAAGTGCCTCAAGCCGGAACTGAGAAGGAACCAGCCATGGCCAATGTGGAGCAAAGCATCTCTGTTGCCGAGACTACCGGTTTTGCATGCTTGCTTGCTTTGTCAAGTCACTGGAAAACGGCTAACAGAGGTAATATAACACCATTGTAGGGGCAGGGCTAGTCAAAGCGAGAATGGAGGTCTGAACTAATTGATGAATCAGTGCCTTAACCCATTGAGAACAATTATGGTCTATTAACTCTTGTATTACAAGTCCCATAGACATTCTAAAAATGAAAATAAAAACTGCAAGAATAAATACTGCAAAAATAATTAAACACTACCTGTATACATCTGTATAATATCTGCATCTACACACATGCAGACCTAAAATCCTGTGTCAATGTTATATTAATTTAAGAAAAATAAATACCGCGCTAAACCTAAATCTACACTAGTACAACTAAAAATCGCTGCAGCTCAGTTTTACAAGATACACGTAAACACAATAAGATAACAAAAGAAAAAAGCGGCATAAATACTGTAAATAAAATTAAATATAAACACCTATGAGTGATTAATTGATTGCAATAGTAGTGAAAGAAAGTTGATCTACTGTTCTAATAAATCAAACATACCATAATTTATAAAGAATTATAAATAACAAGTGTTAATAATGAAATTCGAAAAAATCCCAGTGAAGTGATAAAACAGTCCAATAAATGAAAAATAGTCCAGTGAAAACATAATAAATACCTAAATTTCATAAGAATTCATGGAAAAATAAAACATATTAGCATAATAGTAGCAATAAAAATGAAATATAAAAAATATATATTAGTGATAATAATAAAACATTGGTAATAATTTGAGTGTAATAATAATGTAAACATTAAAAATAAAATAAAAAATACTAAATGTTCAATCTTCTGTGCAACCAAAACACACCAAGGATCGTGACCACCACCATATAAAATATGCCCTTACCAAAAGGCAAGCGATTTCATGCCCATAGTCAATCTCCACAGCACCTTCTCAGACCATGATCACAGTAGGCTCCCTTATGGAATGAAACAGGCCGGGACGGTCAACAGCAGCACGTGAAGCAGAAAGGCAGTACTCGGGATTCCAGGGAAATGGAAAGAAGACTCACCATAGCATAATTCCATATAACAAATTTAATAAAAGTAAAGAAATACACTTACATAGAAAGCAGTAAAAACGCCCATAAAAAATGCCGGTCAGCATGCAACCGCCCGTCCAAACTAAGCTGTATCGCGATGACGTCAGCACATCTGCCACCCGACGTACGCTTCGTCGTAAAAAGACTTATTCGTGGGGACCGCATTTTTCCATGAATTCTTATGAAATTTAGGTATTTATTAAGTTTTCACTGGACTATTTTTCATTTATTGGAATGTTTTGTCACTTCATTGGGATTTTTTTCGAATTTCATTATTAAAACTTGTTATTTATAATTCTTTTTATAAATTATGGTATGTTTGATTTATTAGAGGGGTAGATCAACTTTTTTTCACTACTATTGCAATTAATTAATCACTCATAGGTGTTTATATTTAATTTTATTTACAGTATTTATGTATGTGAGTGGATTTTTTCTTTTGTTATTATATTAATTTAAACTCTAGAAATATTACATATGAATTTGGTATGACGCTTATACATGCACATATTATATAGCTATACACAAAAGACGTGCAAAACTGATCACGGCAACAGAGATGTCTTGCTCTACGTTGGCCAGGGCTAGTTCCTTCTCTGACACCTCAGCTCCAGCTTTCCTTCGATGCTCATCACAAAGTTTTTTCCCCTGTACAAAGTCTTGCTTGGCTCTATTCACATCGCCAGTGTCAGTGACACCATCTTCCCTTGCTCTACATACCGCACACTGCAGCTGTGATGTCCTTCTGGCTTTCCATAGTCAGTGTCCCCTGGTTGATTGTCCCGGTCGGTCCTAGTGATCCATCAGTGCCTGAGCCAGCCTTACAGCCTTGTGGTAACATTGTCATTCGAATCTGTACTGTTTTAATCTTTGGAATAAATGGGCAGCAACCTTCTTGAGTATATATGTGGTTCATTGCTGCCATTAACCATCAATTCCAGCTCAGTTCCTGAGCGCTGTCAACCCTGTTTGTCTTCAGCATTGCAGCTGCTGTTCCTTTGCCATTAGACAGTTCAGCTCAACATATATTGCATTATGTGGTTTTTCCTGTGATTAGCACCTGGGACTCAACCTTCCTTTATATTTAAATACTGAACAACTCTTATATGCTTTGTGAAAGCCAAATCCTCTTTTTTAAAATAAAATACAATATACTTTTGTGGTAATTAATACACATGTCACGTCCACATGTATGTGACCCTGTCTGAATTCCTTTCAACCTATCTGAAAAATAAATCACAGATGTACTTTGAATTCATTACAGTGTGTATTGCTTCAAACACATTTTAATGAAGAACATCAAAGACCCACCTTATTTACTTCCATTAAAGATAATTTTGTGAAACCTAATTTCAGATCTAGGTACTATTGAAGATTATTTTATTCTTTACAATTTCACCCAATGCTGATCATTCAATCAACTGTATTAATATTCAGACTATAAACATTAGGCATTATAATGTTCTTCATATTATCAGAACAAAGTTTGGTAACCTATTTATATTATTCATTTTCTACTTCCATTAGAATGTATCTAGCTTTTCACCAGCTTTTGGATCTCTAACACGTTTATAGAAATACTGTACAACACCCATTAATACTGCAACATTGTGGTTATTTATTGTATTCATATCAGTTTGTCCTTATATAATATTTTGAAAATACAGTGGGGAAAATAATTATTTGATCCCCTTGTAAATTTGCCCATTTACAAAGAAATTAAGGGTCTAAAATTTGTATCATAGGTGTATTTTAAATGATAAGGAAAACAAACAGAAGGCATCTCCAAGTGCAGAAACACAAAGACGTTTAATGCCAAAGGATTAAAAACAGTTACTAGCTAAAAAGATAAAAAAGACTCATCATATATGGATATGTCCAAAGAGTCCAACAGTCCCATCCCAGGGGTGGTCCGGTCTACAGCTGGATGAAATACATCCCAACCGTCAAGCAGAAGGAGGCCGCAGGGAGAGAAACCAGGAAGGACAACCATACTGTGGGGACCAGCAGGGGGGCGTGGCTTGGCCGGCGGAGAGGATGGCGGCGCATTAACAGAGCTCCGGGAAGAGAGTCAGCAAACAGCCTTATCTGTCCTTCTTACACCGCGAAACATGGGCAAGAAAACCCAGCTAACGCCTCACGCTAGTGCCCGGAGGAATCCGTGCGGCGGAGCGGCCCGGAATATCAACAAGATCTTTAAATCTCAGTCTGTACAGCGGGCGAACGGCCCTGACAAGATGGCGCGGCCGCATGGTGAGGAGGAAGATTTCAGCGAGGACTCCCAGTCTGCCTCGGAGGACACAGGTAGGGGACTCTCTCACTCCTCTAAACCCCTCACTTATGACCACATGTCCGGATTCGCTGCGGACATAAAATCCACATTTTCAGCAGCCATAACAGATCTGAAGACTAACCTGCTTGTACTGACTGAAAAAATCACAGCAGTGGAGGCAGCAGGGAGAAGGAGGGACAGAGACATCCGCACATTGGAGTCGGTGGCAGAGGCTCACTCCTCACATTTCATAGAAATGAACCGCCATTTGGAGGATTTGGACAATAGGGGGAGGAGGAATAACATCAGGGTGAGGGGGATCCCCGAATCTGAGGAACCTGGTCAGATCACTCCTGCACTACAAAGACTCTTTAACAGTCTCCTTGACAGACAGGAAGATGCCGCCATAGAATTTGTGCACGCCCACAGAGCACTTAGAGCAAGAGGCCCAGATTCTGCACCCCCCAGGGATATTATTTGCTGTCTCCAGAACTTCCCTCTAAAAGAGGACATCATGAGAAGAGCAAGGGGAAATGACCGCATTGTCTTCAACGGAGCAGCCATTATGCTCTTTCAGGACCTGTCTCAAATTACATTGCGCAACCGGAGAGCACTACGCCCGCTACTGGATATACTCAGAGAGCGTGAGATCAGGTATACATGGCGCTTCCCCTTCGCGCTTGTGGTAACACATGGGGGTAAACAGTTGTCTTTGTGTACTCCAAGTGACCTACCAGAGTTTTGCACCGCCCTACGTCTGGAGCCACCAGCCTTACCGGAGTGGTATCAAGAATTTGCCCTACCTGTGAACTCCCAGGAACCCCATGGCTCGGCCTGCTCGACCCCTGAGAAACAGCTGCCGAAACGCATGAGAAGCAACAAAGGGAGCCACTCCAATTGTGGATACCCCTAATCCCAGACCCACTCCCTCCAGAATCAGGGGGGGTGACCGGGACTAATTTGCTTGTGCTCTGTGTGATGTTCTCGGGCCATATTGGGTGCTGATTGTGTGACTGCTAGCTTACAAAGAGGGAAGCCTTGGCCTATCTGGAGGGAACAGCGGCGGGAGCTGTCTACTGACCCGCACTGAATGGGGGACGCTACGCTACTCTAGACCTGCTTTTCCTACTAAAGGGCTCAATGTATAGATCGCATTATTGTAATCGGTTGTGGGATGTTGCTCACCCCTGGGCCCCTCTCCATGTGTGCGACCTGTTTCACTTTTGTACATGTGGACTACTACGCTAAGGGGCAGGTTGTGATACTGTCATCATGGGTGGATGGGAGTAGAGACTATGGAGCTTTTTGTTCACTGCTGGATCCACTGCAGACTGTCCCCTGATTCCAAATCCCACCAAAAGCAGGATTAGTTTGGCTACATCCCTCTTGCCGTACCATTAGTGCGAGGTCATACCCTACCTACAAGGGGATTGAGAACGGCTTATGCCGGGGATTGTTCAACAGCTTGCTAATGGTACCTTGTCTGCGTTGGGCCCCGGTATACTTTGGGGCTATTGAAACTTGGCCAACACTCTTCCCACTTAGCCTAGATACCGGCTGCAGCTCGTCACCACGGACACAGATGGCGGATGGCCTGGGGACAATTACACAGGGGGGTTTGAGCCCTTGTCCTTTAAGATTTGAATCACAGAAAAGAAGAAGACAGACTTTTTACATTCCATTGATTTTTTAATTGCTGACACTCTATCCCATTTCTCTATGTTATTTGTTGAATTATTTTCATTTTTTTTTTTGTTTCTTTTTTACACTGTGATAGTTTTCTCTATTTCTTTTTAATAGGGATTACACGGTGTTACTGTTCAAAGCGCGCTTGGGTCAGATCCACAAACAAAGCGAGCCGCTTTGCGGATCACCCCACGACCCCACCAAGCTTTTCCAGACTGGGTAGTTCACCTGATCTTGGGAAAGGCTACTTTGCAACCCGGTAGGCTGTGTTTGGCTTACTGAGGTTCTATCTCTAATTACTTACCTCTTGTAGGCAGCTTCTTCTCTCTGTTGCCTCCTGATCTCATTTCCTCTTTTCTAGAGTCTTCTCTTCATTCTCTCTTTTTCTTTACCTCTATTTTTTCTTTCTTCATCTTTCCTTATCCTCGTCCTCCTTCCTATACCCACCTTTTCTGTCATAGATACCTGATAATCTTGCATATTGGTCTGAATTGAATCGGAGGTTGGTTGTTCTGCAGAACCTATTCTAATCACTTACTGCTTATCATATTTTGTTTCTCCTCTCTTTTCGAAGTACTCTTACCATGGTGTACAAAGATCCGGGCACTGCACCCTTCGTGCTATCGCATAATGTGCAGGGGCTGAACATTCCGGAAAAGAGATCCACAGTCCTCAGGGAGCTACAGAAAGGTAGGCCGCAATGTGTTTTCCTTCAGGAGATGCATTTTGTTACTCGCCAGACACATAGACTGACCAACAGATACTTTACGAAAACATTTCACGCGACAAACTTGCCCATACTCCTGGGCAAGGACACACCGTTCGAGGTCTCTGAGACCCTTTCGGACCCAGGTGGTCGCTGTCTGTTCTTGAAGGGTTCCTACAGGGGTAGACCTCTAACTTTGGCCAATGCCTACTTCCCCAACAGAAACCACTTGCAATTTTGTAAACGTCTTATTAGAGAGTTGCAGGGTTTTGCAGTGGGGTGTATCATATTGGGCGGGGACTTTAACATACCTCTAGATCCGCTGACAGATACGTCCACGGGGAAATCTTGTGTCACATTTCAGATATTGAGGCAGATCAAAAAGCTACTGCAATCTATGCAACTGATAGACTCTTGGCATATACTGAACCTTGAGGGCAGAGATTTTACACATTTCTCTAAACCACACAACAAATATTCCCGTATCGATTATCTGTTTGTGACACAAAGGGATTTATAGGCGATCAGTGAGGCCAGGATAGGCACACATGTGATCTCAGATCATGCACCGATAGCAGTGACAATGGACTTTAGCCTGCTCAAACGACAATCGGCATCTTGGAGACTAAATTCCTCCCTATTGACGGATCCGACCACCCTGCCTCTAATTGAAGAAGCACTAAAAACATACCTCTTACTCAATGACTTACCAGACACAGATCCTTTGGTGCTTTGAGAAGCACAGAAATGCACCATCAGAGGAGTGCTCATTAATCTAGGAGCGAAACGTAAACGGGATCGGGAAAGGGTGGTGAGAGAACTCATGGACAAAATTAACAGACTTGAGACCCTACACAAACGCACGCTGTGCGCACAGACGGCCACTGACTTACTGGAAACCAGAAAACAACTATATGATCTTCTTCACAATAAAACCAAACGCCTATTATTTTTTAAGAAAAATATATATTATGAGGGGGGCAACAAAACTGGTAGACTGCTGGCGAGGGCCCTTCGGGAACACCACTCCAGTCAGGTTATCAGTGGAATCAGGGCGTCGGACAGCTCCCTCGAGGTTGACAATGACTCTATCGCGGCCCACTTCCATAAGTACTATACGGAATTATACAACCTACCTCTTCAACACAAACCTCCTGACTTGACTGGAAATAGACGTCAAATTATTGCAGACTTCCTAGAAAAAAGCGGACTTCCAACTCTTGAGGAGAATGACTGGGGTACCCTTGATGAACAGATCTCTGACGATGAAGTGAAGCGGGCCATTAACGAACTGAAACTGGGGAAGAGCCCTGGGCCGGATGGCTATACGGCCATCTATTACAAAACCTTTCGTGACATTATATCGGTCCCACTCAAGAAAGCCTTGAACTCTCTGTCTACGCCTAGACAAGTTACCCCAGATTTCCTCTCGGCACATATAACAGTGCTACCTAAACCCAACAAAGATCCTTCTATTTGCTCAAACTATAGACCTATATCATTGCTGAACTTGGATTTAAAAATTTTAACAAAAATTTTGGCCAATAGATTGGGTCCATTGCTACCGGGACTGATAGGGCCGGAACAAGTGGGGTTCATGCAAGGAAGAGAGGCCAAAGACAATATCATTAAAACACTCCTGCTAGCCCAGACTGCTAGAGCAGGGAAGATCGGAGGCCTTCTCCTGTCTACGGATGCAGAGAAGGCCTTCGATAGGGTGGCGTGGGACTATATGATGGCCACGTGCAGTTGGGTGGGGATGAGAACGAGAATGTTGTCTTGGATCTCGGCAGTCTACCAGAGTCCATCAGCCAGAGTTAAGATTAATGGCTCTCTCTCCGACCCAGTGAAGATCACGAATGGGACCAGGCAGGGCTGCCCTCTGCCCCCACTTTTGTTTATTCTATCTCTAGAGCCGTTTATAAGAGTGGTTAAGGGAGAGGAATCGATTAGGGGATTCAGGGTACAAGACAGAGAGTTCAAGGTGGCAGCATACGCCGATGACCTGATGTTCTACCTAGTTGACCCAGACACGACATTTCCTAACCTGCTCGATATTTGGGTACATATCCAATTTAAAAATTAACTATGCTAAATCGGAAGCATTGAATATAGGTCTCACCACCGAAGAGTTTGACAGGATCAAGGGGAGTTGCCCGTTTCGCTGGGAGGAAAAAGCGTTAAAATACCTGGGTGTATGGGTAGCCCCGAACGTAGCTACAATTTATGATCTCAACTTTCCCCCCTTGTTAAGACAGATAGAAGAAGACCTGCGCAAATGGGGGGCGGGATGGTTCTCCTGCTTTGGACGCGCAGCAATCCTGAAGATGTCCATCTTACCTAGACTAATATATTTATTTCGGGCACTACCAGTTAGGATCCCGAGAAGCTTTTTTAATAAATTTAATTCGCTGGCGTTGAATTTCTTGTGGAACAAAAAGAGGGCTAGGACCAAATTCACGCTGTTGACGACACCCAAAGATGAGGGAGGGATGGGCCTGCCAAATTTCAAGAACTACCAGATAGCGGCACACCTGACCAGAATAGTTGATTGGCACTGCCACAGAGACGACAAGGACTGGGTACGTTTAGAAGAAAGGATGCTCGGACGCAGGTTGCACTTTTCTCTTTGGATCCCCTTGACAAAACTGAGGGAGGGGTTCAGCTTAAACCCCCTTACTGAGTCTACACTCTCATTACTTCATATAACTATGAAACACTCAGCAGTGACGACCCAGAATAGCCCACTGACTCCGCTAAGGGATAACCCTGACTTCCTGCCGGGAATGGGTAATGCTATCTTCACCGATCAGAAGTCGGACTCCCCAAGAGTGGCAAAAAATTGCTTCACTGGGGGCAGACTGAAAGACCTATCCATTCTTAAGAGAGACTGGGGACTACCCAACCTTCCTCTTTGGACATATTTCCAACTCAGGAGCTATGTTACCTCCTCACGACACAAGGGGGAATTTACAAGACCATTGACAGACTTTGAGGAGGTATGTGCGTCTGGCGAGAAACAGGTTAAAACCACCTCGATGGCCTATTCATGGCTACAAAACCTTTCCAAGCTCCCTGGGGATGACTCTAAGAGTAAGTGGTCTAGAGAGCTCGGTAGACAGATTACGGACTCACAATGGGGGAGCGCTTGTGCACTGGCGCACCGATGCTCGGTTAACACCAACACACAAGAGTTGGGTTACAAACTACTGATCAGGTGGTATCATACACCAGACAGGCTTCATAGGTGGTTTCCTCAGGTGCCAGAACACTGCTGGAGGTGCCTAAGCGAGGTAGGGACACTAACACACATCTGGTGGAGTTGCCCAAAACGAACACCTTTTTGGGACGCAGTGAGGTCCATAATTAAGCAAATCACGGGCACCTCCACCACGTTAGATGCAGCTTGTTGCCTCCTACACATTACCGATACCCCACGGAAGAGATATAAAAATTCTCTCTTCAAGCATCTTTTAAATGCAGCAAAAGCATTGGTGCCGCTGCACTGGCGTTCTCCCAGAGTCCCCACAGTATCAGAATGGCTGAAAAGAGTGACAGATCTGTATATAATGGAAGAAACAGTAGCACAGGCTCATGAGAATGTGGATCTATTTCATGCTATCTGGACTCCCTGGATTGTGTTCAGATACTCCAGGCAGTACACTGAGCTGCTTCAGGTTCACTAAGTCGTCCTTTGTTCTCTTCATTTTTGCTCAGCAGATTACCCTGCATCCTTCTCATTCCATATCATTCTTTCTTCCTTTTCCTTCTGTCCTTCTATCTTCTTCTCATACTACCTCTATTACCTTTTCTGCTTATAGAAGTGGTCAGACCTACTCTGGCTACATAGTTTATTATACCACATGGTGCAATTAGACCGGATCTTTCTAAAGTTAAGCTTTGATGATGGCATATGGTTTTGGTTTGCTCAACATGCTCTAACTGTCAATGTAATAAAACTGAAGCGAACTGAGTGCGTATGGACAGAGAGATCTGTGGTAAAGGCAGAATTCCGTTATGTATCATATGTATCTCTTAGTAGAAATGTTATAAACCGTGCCGTTGTACTCTTGTCTCG
Source organism: Lithobates pipiens (assembly GCF_037356315.1). Classification (NCBI taxonomy): domain Eukaryota; kingdom Metazoa; phylum Chordata; class Amphibia; order Anura; family Ranidae; genus Lithobates; species Lithobates pipiens. The sequence goes on from NW_027507785.1 coordinate 182,019,561, forward strand.
TGTTTTGTAAGACACATGTTTCTATTTCACAATAAAAGCTTTTGATGTGAAAAAAAAAAAAAAAGCGCGGGCCACGTGTATAAATGGAATCAGAGAATGATGTGCAAGTACAGATCCAGATGACATATTTACGTCAACACCCCATTCAAAGCACTTTGCGTTATTCAGCCGCTTCTTCAGGTTAATATTGATTATACATTCATTCAGTTGATCTGTTTGAAATATATGCATGCAATAAGATGAAAATATAAAAAAAAAATGCCTTGTACATCACAAAGATATATACATAACTTGTATCATAGTGTGAACATAGTGTATACTAAACAAGTAGATAACACTTGTTACAAGGCTTCTTTATGGCAACTCAACCATGCAGCTCATTTTTGTTCAAGTATTGTTGTATTGTGCACATTGAGGCAACCACACCTTCTTTTTCCAGAGCAGCCCGCATTTCTCCCGAGGTTACCTGTGGGTTTTTCTTAGTATCCTGAACAATTCCACTGGCAGGTGTGGCTGCAATCTTTCTTGGTCTACCTGGCCTTGGTTTGATATCAAGAGATTCCAGAGATTCCACTTCATTATAAGCGATTGAACAGTCCTTACTGGAAAATAAGGCTTTGGATATCTTTTTATATCTTTTTCCATCTTTATAGAGTTCCATTACCTTGTTAGGCAAGTCCTTTGACAGGTCTTTTCTGCTCCCCATGGCTCAGTATCCAGCCTGCCCAGTGCATTCAAGTGAGAGCTAAAAACTCAGATGATTTATACACAGACACTAATTGCAATAAAAATAAAAATAAAACAAAGATGTGGGAAATAAACCTTTAATTGCCATTTTAACCTGTGTGTGTCACCTTGTATGTCTGCACCAAAGCCAAACATTTCAGGGTATGTAAACTTTTGATCAAGGCCGTTTGGGTGATTTCTGTTACCATTATGATTTAAAAAGGAGCCAAACAACTATGTGATAATAAATGGCTTCATATGATCAGTCACATTTTCAATATTAATGCCAAAATTGCATGATCTTTGCCAGTGTATTCAAACTTTTGAGCACAACTGTAATTTTTGAATATTTTCGACGTATTGCATGCATTCATCGCAGACAAATCAACTGATGAAATTAATATGTATATCAACTACCCAATCTTGAAGAAGCATTTAAATACTACGATAAATGTCAAATGGAGAGAAAAACTGAATATTCCATCTGTATCTGTAATTAAATTGGACGCATCATTGTCTCATTTTGTTTATACACGTGGCCTGTGTTTTATAAAATGTGAAAAAAAGTATATGATTAAGGATTAATACAATATTTTGATATTCATATTTTTTATATGTATTTGTATTCATATGTAATTGTTGTTTGATATAACATCTTCCTCATTGTTGCACTCAAAATCTGTTTAAAATATTCTGCTGATTGTTTAATAGATCTACAAAGAAAAGAGAGTTTACATGTATGTCTTCAACTGTGTTGTTTGCATAGAGTTCAGCTTTAATTACACTAGCTGTGGCAATACTTGACCTTACATAAATTAATAATAATTTAAAAAAAAATGCAATTTACTGTGGGGACCAGCGTGGAATGCTGGACCCGGGTGAGACATCAGCGAAAGAGTGCCCGGAACCAGCGTGGAATGCAAATGCAGAGAATTGATGTCAAAGGGGCGGGACGTGTTTTGGAGCATCTGATAAGCTGCTTCTTCATGACAATGACAAGGGGCCAATATCCATAGCTAGATATAGAGACCTGGGGCGTGGTCTGGGGCTGGAGAATGGGTGGGGGTACATCACCCCCCGTCATTGGCATGAAGAAGGAGCCTATCAGATGCTCCAAGATGCTCCCCTTCAACATCATTTACCGCCATCTGCGTCCTCCCTCTCCTGGATGGTTGGGACTTATTTCATCCAGCTGCAGACCAGACCAGACGACTCATGAGACCACCACCACCAGGCCTATTTTCATTTCAATGCTGCTTAGGTCCGGCAATATGAAACTCACCGCATCTATGCATGGCAATTTAAGGTGGACCAACCTGCAAGGTCCCAGATGTACGACTGTCAGCAAAAGGGTACTCACCAAGGCCAAGATGCAGAGAGCGGTCACTGTTGCGACTCAGCACACACCACCCCTGAAGATGGTACAGAGGGGGGTTTGCACCAAGAGGCACAAGCTACCAGCAGGATATCCGACTTGCTTGGAGGTCAAGGAGATAGATGTAAAGGATGGGACTTGACCCAGCAGGTAAGTTATAAGTCCAGGACAGGCCGAGGGAGCCGGTATCGAGGCAAGTTTTGAAGCTGGTAAGAGGAAGTCCAGAAGCAGGGGTCAAACACAGGAGACAGCAAGCAGTCCAGGAACAAGAAGAGGTCGGAGCACTGAAGACATAAGACAATCCAGAGGCAAGCTGAGGGTCAATCACAGGAGACTGGAGACAATCCAATTACAAGCCGAGGGTCAAACACAGGAGAGAGCAGGAAGTCCATAAAACAAACCAGAGGTCAGGTTCAGGAGAGAGTCAGCGTGGTATCAAACAATCCGGGTCACAACAGATAGGCGGTCAAACAGGAACAGGAAGAAAGGTCACAGGAGAGCTGAAAATGAACCAGCAACGTGTCTGAATACTAAGGCCCCTTTTATAGGCCGGTCAGAGAATTCATACTATGTGTGCACTTGTCTCTGTCTCTGTCTCGCCTCCAAACAGGCCACCAGAAGGAACGAGAAATTAGCTCTGAAGTTTTTGCATTCCAAAGTGACTGGCCAACTTATGGTCATGAAAAGTTTTTAAGATTAAAGACCTTACTTCCTGAGGGACAAAATCTTATTCTGAGCCCAAAGTAAATTGCCTCCAGGGAAGGCAATTTCGGATAGTACAGCGGCTGGAGGCCGTTTTAATGGTGACTGCCAAATCAGGTTGCGTAGAGCCAACTTAATGGCTAATAGCTCTCGGTCATCGACGTCATAGTTCCTCTCTGGAGGGTTTCGTTTCTGGGATGCAAAGGCTACCGGATGCAGAAGGGCCTTGGCATCAACTTCTAAGCCCTTGTACACACGGTCGGACATTCCGACGGAATGTGTCTTATCGGACCGTTTTGTCGGATATTCCGACTGTGTGGTCTGCATCGGACTGTTTGCGTCAGAATATCCGATGGACCAAGTTTTCAAACTTGCCGGTAAAATTTTCAGACAAAATGCTCCGATCGGACATACTCCGATCATGTGTAGCCTACTCCGACGGACAAAGTGCCACGCATGCTCAGATCAAATTTCTAGACCAAAGCTATTGGCTACTAGCCTGAACATAGTCCCGTTGTAAAGAAATAACGTTATCACGTTATGTACAATCGGATTTTCCGACAACTTAGTCCGACCGTGTGTATGCAACATCACTTCCGGACCTCTTCCGGAATTAATCCGTCGAAATTACTCCAACGAATTTGGTTGTCGGAATCTCCGATCGTGTGTACGAGGGCTAACACAAATGGCAGGAGAAGATCTGGATGCTGTAAAATTGGTGCAGAAGTAAACAGAGTTTTTAGTTTAGCAAAGGCTTCCCTGGCTTCCTGGGACCACTGGAAATGACTGTGTTGATGGATCAGCTGAGTAATGGGTGCAACAATGGATGAGAAACCAACAATGAATCTTCGATAGAAGTTAGCGAAGCCTATAAACCGTTGCGCACCTTTTTTGTCCACTGGAGCTGGCCATTCAAGAATCGCTTTGACCTTTTCAGGGTCCATGGCGATCCCCTCAGTGGAAATGACAAACCCTAGAAATTGAACAACAGTCTTCTTGAATTCACATTTCTCCGCCTTAAGGTATAGTCTATGTCTCTTGAGGATTGAGGACCTTTTTTACATGGACCCAATGTACTTTGATAGTGGCAGAAAAGATAAGGATGTTGCCCAGGATGGGACTTGACCCAGTAGGTAAGTAATAGGTCCAGGACAGGCCAGGGGAGCCGACAGCGAGGCAAGTTTGTAAGCTGGTAAGAGGAAGTCCAGAAGCAGGCCAGGGGTCAAACACAGGAGAAGGCAAGCAGTCCAGGAACAAGCAAGAGGTCGGAGCACTGAAGACAGAAGACAATCCAGGGGCAGGCTGGGGGTCAATCACAGGAGACTGGAGACAATCCAATTACAAGCCGAGGGTCAAACACAGGAGAGAGCAGGAAGTCCATAAAACAAACCAGAGGTCAGGTCCAGGAGAGAGTCAGCGTGGTATCAAACAATCCGGGTCACAACAGATAGGCGGTCAAACAGGAACAGGAAGCAAGCTCACAGGAGAGCTGAAAATGAACCAGCAACGTGTCTGAATACTAAGGCCCCTTTTATAGGCCGGTCAGAGAATTCACACTATGTGTGCATTTGTGCGCATGTGCAGGTGCTGTTTAGCGTAGCCACGAACACACGCGCTCCGGAGTGAAGTTCTATTCCGAACATGTGTATGCCAAAGCGCCGTTCCGCCGTGCATGTGTGCAGGGAAATGGCGAAGCTGACAGGGCTTATCCTGGTTACTTCCTTGATAACTACCTCATTCACCTCACTCGGCTGTGGTTACAGCCAGAGGTTGTCACCCCAACCCAAATCTTGGAGAGAGTCGTAGTAGACCGCTTTGCGAGAGCTCTTTCAACCCCTACACAGCGGTTTGCCAGTAGATCTGATCCTAAAGATGCCAATGAATTGGTGGCCCTTGTGGAGCGGTACTTGTGTACTGAGGATTTTCTTCGTGATGTAGTACCCACTGAATCCTTCTCCAAGAGACAGAAGCCCACCAACCCGGGAAAAAGCGATCCTGTCCTAAAGTGGGGGAAAAGGGAAGTAAATGCAATGGAGGTTCCTGAGGCACAAGGAGTGAAGAGGTAAAGGGAGACCCGCCAAGACCGGGGTCCTATAGTGTGCTGGCATTGCCAGTTGTCTGCTAAACCAGGAATCTATGAATTACAGTATGACCCAGAAAAGCTCTTTTGTTGCAACACCAGGAGACACCCCACAACAGCCAGTTGGCACTGAGAAACAAATTTGTGTCATTAAAGTGGATGGTTGCCAGATGACTGCCTTGCTGGAATCTGGCAGTATAGTAACTGTAGTGCATGCCAGTCTCGTGAACCCCCAAAAGTTGTAGCGACAGCTAATGGGTGTGGTTTGTATTCATGCGGATACCAAGTCCTATCCCGAGGCCATTGTATCTATCAAATCTCCCTGTGTAAATTTCCTATGCATTAAACATGGTTTTCCTAAAGAGACTGTGAGTTTGTCCCTGCCTTGAGTCTGATCCCCTACAATATACAATATATATTTATTTATATATATATATATATATATATATATTCTGCATTCATTTTAGTGTGTATATTCATTCAGTGGTGTACATTATATAATACACTTCAGGCGGTGTATATATATATATATATATATATATATATATATATATATATATATATATATATATTAGAAAGCCAGTATGTTGGCCTGAATTTATGGGAGAAGCCTGGAGGGTATTTAAGCACATGGGATGTGCGAATACACCGGAGCTCATCCCTAAAGCTGACCACTCACCCTTGCTCTGTGTCAGCTCCAGTGCACAATACTACGCATCGCTGGGCCAGCTCTTCCCAGCTCACCTCATGTCCATGAGTCTGTTTGTTCAGTTACACATGTCTTGCAGATTCCTTGTATGTGCCCTTCATCGGAGGTTCTAACTCGCTGTCAATTTGTTATGTTTCCTGCCCTGCATACCTTTCATTCTTAGCTGCCTCCGAGTTTTCGGTCATGTCCCGACATCATTCTGACACACGTGTAGTAGATTTGTATGTCCCCTCAGCCTTGCCTGTCATCTCATGCCACAAACATACGTTTCATTTGTAGATCCAAGCCTTCAAGCCACTGTCAGTCACTGTCCTATTTCACTCGATACAGGTTTGTTGCTCATAGGTTTCACAGTCTATGGGGTTGCCGTCTCATCCATTTGTACATGAGAGTGTATTGTTTGCATGGGTTCTGTGGCTGATTGAGGTGGTAATTGAACCCACCTGGTGCCTTGTCTTCTCTCTCTCTCTCTATGTCTCTCTCTCTATGTCTCTCTCTCATTCTCTCTCTCATTCTCTCTCTCTCTCTCATTCTCTCTCTCTCATTCTCTCTCTCTCATTCTCGCTCTCTCATTTTTTCCTTTAGAAATGTCATTTTGTTGCGATACTGTTCTAAACATGGGGGAAAAGGCACTAATTTACAAGGCAGTCTAAGGGGACCCCCAGGCATAATATTTAAAGGAATATTTAATTTTCTACAGTCATATTCCAGGCACACCTGATATGACGAGTCCCATCTGACAGGAAACACAATAAACAACAAGGTTTAAAAGGGACCATCCCTTCCCTCTGTCCCTCAGTTATTGATTGTTTTCCACAGGATGGCAGTGAAACCATTTCTTATTTTCTTTCTTTAAAAGACTAAAGTCTGGGACTGAGGTGTGGGACTGAGATCTCCCCTGGGAAGTCAGATTAATGTAGTCAGTGGTGGCTGCAGAGTCTGCTCTTTCTATGGGGGATCATTTCCTGTTAGGAATATCTCAGAGAGGCATGGCAGCGGTGGGGGAAGCTTTTTTTTCTTCCCTCCTCTCCCTGAGATACTGGTGGCTGTGGACACGGTGAGAGTCTTCACAGCCCCAGGGACCTTGCATCCCACTCTCCCCTCCTACCTGACAGTGGCAGATGGTCAGAAGTGGCCGCCGGATCATTCCACTGTATGGTGGAGAATGAGGTTCCTCAGGCTACCACTGTAAGTGTGGCTTCCGGGTCTGCATGGTGCAGTGCCAGGAGACCTCGGACATGCAGCTGTGTGCACAGCGTCCCTCACACTGTAGTGCGGAAATGGACGGCGCGCTCATAGGACGTAATTTCCACCGGCCTCAGCTACAACAAAATGGCGGCTAGCAGGTGTGGAGGGACAGCATAACAGAGTGGGGGTCCATGGTCCTGTGTCCCCCAAACCATTCTGGAAGCGATCCTGCCTGGGTGGTCGTCAGCTGGAAGGATGGAGGGGGACTGATCAAAATTGGCAGCAACAGAGATCAACACAGGGGGTGAGTGACTCGGCTGGTGGGGGAGAAGCTTTGGGGTGGCCCCTTTTTTTGTTACCTCTCCCCCCACAGGATACCCTGAAAGGGTAAAAGGCTGTTGCATGGTATTGTTTATGTCTTTCAGAGATGGATTGCCCTGCTCAGGGGTCGGCAAAGCCACAACTAAGTCTAAGCGTTGTGGTAATTGTAATAAAAAACTCCCACCAGATCACGGTAAACCCATTTGCTTCAGATGCATTTATAGGTTAGCAGGGAAAGAGTTTGCTCAAGCTATGAAGGAATGGCGTGCACTTCAGGCTAAGATACTGGTGACCCTCCAGTCATTCAAAGCCTCTGTTGAGAAGCGATATGGGCCCAGTTCCAAAGCCCCTTCCATTGGGGAGAGCTCAGACCTGGATAGTCAGTCTGAATCTAGACCGGGGGGGCCATCTCTTTGCAACCAAAGACATGGAAGGTCTCCTTAAAGCTATCTATACATCTGAGGGTATTCAGATACCAGATACTCAGATTTCAGCACATGATGAACTGTACAGGGGACTCGGAAAGCCCCAGGCCAAGTCTTTCCCAGTACACCAGTCTCTTTTTTTTTTTTTTTTTTTTTTTTATTCAATAATTTTTATTGAAGATTTTCATCAGAACAAAAAAAGATGAACATTCCTTGAAACAAACAGACAATATCCACCTTTGCATATATATAGCCACTCTAGACAAACATAGACCTAGACTACAACATCACATAACAGGTCTGTAAAACAATCAGGCATTATATTGATGCATCAATTGTATTATCGTGCATCCCTATCATCTAGTCAAGTCCTCTAAAAGGAGTATGTCTAGTCGAAGCACACGGGCCCCAGTCCCCCTGGCGCCCCAAATGGGATCAAGCTGCTGACCAGGGGTCGGGCCCGCCCTCTCAAACCAGGGTACTCCCATCCCATCCCCTCCGGGTTACACTCCCTGGGATGCCGATAGTGCCGGTATTTTGGGTGGCAAACTAGCCCATAGCATGGCTGCTGTCTTGCTTAGGACCCCATTAGGGACACATCACGGAACACCAAGGGAGGTGCCAAAGAAGGAAAGAGAGAAAACGTGTGAGAGAAGAGAAGAGAGAGTATAATAAGCTATTCAAGTGCTACCTGCCTCGGAGGACAGATTACCAGGCTGCACCCCTGGAATAAGAGAAATATTACACATCCTTGCCCAAGGTTCCCAGATCAACCGAAATCTCTCTGTTTTGTCATTCCATTTGGCCACCACTTGTTCTTGCACCATAATCCAAGTTACCTTAGTTCTAAACATCTTAAAGGAAACCGTATGCTTCTTCCAGGCCTTGGCTATTGTAACTTTGGCCCCAAGAAAGATAAAAAACGCCAGTTGCTGAAAATGTTTGGGTAGAGCCGGGATGATATGATTTAGTAAGGCCGTACTGGGGTGTGGAACTAAAGTGACCCCCCGTAATGGAACTAGCCGTGCAAAATACTTTCTGCCGAAAAGAGCGGATGCGTGGGCAAGACCACCAGACATGAAACATGTCCCCTACCAGACCACAACCTCTGAAGCACACAGGCGAAGAGCCCGGGAAAATTCTAGCCAGCCTGGAAGGAACATAGTACCACCTAAATAAAACTTTGATATTTGCCTCGATCAGCGAAACATTAAGGATACCTTTGTGAGCTCTCATCGAGGCCCCAAACCATTGTTTCGACTAGTACACCAGTCTCTTAAGGATATTATCCTAAGAGAATGGAAGGAACCAGAGTGCAAAGTTTTAAAACTAAAAGCCTGGAAGTGTAGATGTACTTTTAAAGTGGTTGTAAACCCTTTATTTCAACTTCAGCTCATTATAATCTGCATAGAACAGGCAGCTGATCGCTGCTTGTGAAATGTCACTTACTGTAACAGTTTCCTCATAATCTGTCCTGCAATTTGTAATGATGTCACCAGCGCATGCCCAGTCCGTAGCGTCTTTAACGGCACGCTATGTGTTTCGTTTCACTATCCACAGCTTATTTCCTTTCACTCTGAACAGCACAGGAAAGGAAGCCTCGTGATACTGTGCCCTCATCCTCACCTTCCTGGATAGAGGCTTTGTTTACACATGACCGCAATTGTGATCGCGCATGCTCAAGATTAACACAGGGAAGGAAAGGAAGGGCGGAAATGATGTCCACACATGAGTCAGCAATCAGGTGGAAAGATGGCGCAGCCGATTCCCGGAAGAAGGGAAAATTTATAAAAGTAAAAAAAGGTATTTCCAAACCTCGTTTTAGTGACATTTTTGCATAGAAGACTTCTATATACATTGCTGCATTATAATTTATTTTAAAAAAGGAAAAAAATCTAAGGTTTACTTCCTCTTTAAGGCAGAGGAGGAAGGAAAAATTCTTTAAGATTCCACGTTTGGATGTTTTTTTACCACAAGTATCCAAACGTTCGGATCTCTCCTTTGAAGATTCTGGGAACATTCGGGATCAGATGGATTAAAGGTCAGAGATCTCGTTAAGCAGAGCTTGGGATGCCAACGCTGCAGCCATGGGTCCAGCAGTGGCTTCTATTTGCGTCGCCAGGAAAACACATGCCTGGGTTGGTAGGTTATTGGACCATGTGGCACGCGAAAATAAATCTGTTATTAATATCTGTTAAGTGTCTGATTCCTTAGATGTTATTGGTAAGGCAGTAGCCTACTTGGCTGATGCTGTGGTAGAAACAGTTAGAACAACTGCCAAATCAGCAGCCCTTCTAAACTCCGCTAGAAGAGCTCTTTGGGTAAAAACCTGGGATGGAAATTTACTTCTAAATCACATCTTTGCGGGATACCCTTTGAGGGCTCTTTGCTCTTCGGGGCATTAGAGCAAGTCCTATCCCGATCTGCGGATAAAGGCAAAAATTTTCCAACAAAACCCAAAAAGGACGGGGGATTTTTTTTTTGAGGCCCTCAGTCAAAGGACCGCTTCAAAGACAAGAGCCTAGGAAGAAGTGGGGTTCTGGTAAGGGCAAGGGGAAAGGTAGTATCCTTTTTTCCGGACCCGTATTCTCAAACAAGGAGTCCAAATGACGCCAACATAAGGGGAAAGCATCACGCAGAGTCCTTACATTCTAAGCCCTTGTACACACGGTCAGAGAATCCTTCGGAATGTGTCCTATCGGACCATGTTGTCAGATAATCCGACTGTGTGTGGTATGCATCAGACTGATTCCATCGGAATATCCGTCGGACCCAATTTTTCAGCTTGGAAATATTTTCCGACAAACTGGTCTGATTGGTCATACTCCGATCATGTGTAGAGAATTCCGATCGGACAAAGTGCCACGCATGCTCAGATCAAATTCCTACACCAAAACTATTGGCTACTAGCCTGAACGTAGTCCTGTCGTAACAAAATAATGTCATCACGTTCTGAACGATCAAATTTTCCGACAACTTGGTCCGACCGTGTGTATGCAACAGTTTCGGACACAATCCGTCGGACAAAATCCGTCGGACAAAATTCAACGGATTCGGTTGGCAGAATGTCCGACCGTGTGTACAGGGGCTAAGTCTTGTAAAGGAGGGTTACCGACTAAAATTTCTATGCACACCTCCTCCAAACTTTATCCTCACCCATCTCTCCAGGGACCCACTAAAGGCAAAGGGCCTTTTGGAGAGTATTAAGCCGCGTACACACGGGCGGACTGTATGGCCTACTTAGTCCGTCATACAATCCGACGGACAGTCCGTCATACTTTCGAATGAACGGACTTGACCACACACACCACTTTTTGAGCGGACTAATACGGCGTACTAAGTCTGCCATACTATCCGCCCTACTTTTGAAATGAACGGACTCGCCCACACACGCGGAGGAAAGTCCGCTCATTTCGAGCGCGTCTCCAGGTAGGCGGGGCCAGGTAGGCGGGGCCCGCGAAGGAGACGTCGCTGACCCCGCCGCCTGGTATGGACTTAAAGGGGAACCCCAACGCTGAAAAAAATCGGCATGGGGTCCCCCCCAAGTCCACAACAGACCCTTGTCCGAGCACGCTACCTGGCCGGCCAGGAAAGGGGGGCGAGCGAGCCCTCCTGAGCCGTACCAGGCCGCGTGCCCTCAACATGGGGGGTGCCTTGGGGAAGGGGGGGCCGCACGGCCCCCCCACCCCAAAGCACCTTGTCCCCATGTTGATGAGGACAAGGGCCTCTTCCCGACAACCCTGGCCGTTGGTTGTCGGGGGCAGCGGGCGGGGGGCTTATCGGAATCCGGGAGCCCCCTTTAATAAAGGGGCCCCCGGATACCGGCCCCTCACCCTATGTGAATGAGTATGGGGTACAATGTACCCCTACCCATTCACCTGTAAAATAAAAGTACAAAAAAAAACACAACACACGAGATAAAATACTTTATTGCACAGCTCCGGGGGTCTTCCGTCTTCGGGGGTCTTCTCGCCGGACTCCTCCGCTATCTTCTTGTAGCTCTTTTGCTAGCGGAGGAGTCCGGCTTTCTTCCCCGCCGCCGGCCTCTTCTCCCGACTTCGGGGGTCTTTCCCCCTCTTCGGTTCTTCTGCCGGGCCACCGCGCCTTCTTATAGCTCTTTTACAGGCGGTGGCTCGGTCTTCTGTCGCCGCCGCCGCCGCCCCTTCCGTTCTTCTTCTTCTTCTTCTTCTTCTTCTTCTTCTCCAGGAGATGTTGCCTTGACGATCTCTCCGGCCGGAATGCCAGGGCCGCGCTGCGCGGCCACTTATATTGGGACAAAGGGCAGTGCCACATGGCTTTATGTTCAAGGGGCTACGCAAGTACGCAGGCAAAACTATGCCATGCCGTGCTTGCACTGGTTTGTTTAGGGGACAGGAGCCACACTGGGGCAGATATTTTGTCAGCTGTGCAGGGGCAGGCCAAGAGGTGGTTGACGCCACGCCAGCTTAAGCCAGGAATGGTGGTTTGCGACAATGGCACCAACCTCCGTTCTGCCCTCCGACAGGGACAACTGACCCATGTGCCCTGTGTGGCTCACGTCCTTAACCTGGTGGTGCAGCGGTTCTTGGGCAGGTACCCGGGCTTACAGGATGTCCTGAAGCAGGCCAGGAAAGTCTGTGTGCATTTCTGCTGATCATTTAATGTCTGTGCTCGGCTGGCTGAGCTCCAAAAGCAGTTGAACCTGCCCAAGAACCGCCTTATATGTGATATGCCCACCAGATGGAACTCAACGTTGGCCATGCTGCAGCGGCTGCACATGCAGCAGAGGGCCATCAATGAGTACCCGTGCGACTACGGCACCAGGACAGGGTCAGGGAAGCTTGGTTTTTTCTCACCACGCAAGTGGGGCATGATCAGGGATGCATGCACTGTCCTGTCACCGTTTGAGGAGGCCACAAGGATGGTGAGCAGTGGCAGTGCATGCATCAGTGACACTGTACCTCTTGTCCACCTCTTGGAGCATACGCTGCATGGAATAATGGACAGGGCACTTGAAGCAGAACAGAGGCAGGAAGAGGAGGACTTCTTTGCAAGGCCCCCTTTATCCAGACAGTGTTCCTGTTGTCCCACCCATCACACAGGAAGAGGACGAGGAGGAGGAGAGGAGGAGGATGATTGTGTCAGCATGGAGGTGGAGGCTGGCACTCAGCATCAGCAGCAGCAGCAGTCTTGTAGGGATGATTTACAGTCCCAAGAAACCCGTGGACTTGTACGTGGCTGGGAGGAGGTAGCTGCGGATCATGCTGTCCTTAGTGACCCAGAGGACTCCGGCACCGAATGCCTCAGCTAACCTACGCTGCATGGCCTCCCTGATCCTGCAAAGCCTGTGGAAGGATCCTCGTATTCTTCGGATCAAGGAGAGGGACCATTACTGGCTGGCCACTCTCCTTGATCAAGGGTAAGGTTGCCGACCTTATCTTGCCATTGCAGAGGAAGCAGAGGATGAGACATCTCCGGGAGGCCTTGCAGAAAGGTCTGTGCAACGCGTTCCCAGAGACTGGGAGGTTACAAACTCCTGGTCCTGGACAACGTGTTGCTGAGGCATCGGTCAGAAGGAGCGGTGGAGAAGGTGGCCGTCTGACCGATGCGTTCAGACAATTTTTTAGTCTGCAGCCCCAAAGTATGATCAGTTCCAGCAACCATCGCCAGCGTCTGATTTACATGGTGCAGGAATACCTAGGAGCAAGGTCAGACTTGGACATCTTTACCACCGAAAATCCTCTGGCTTACTGGGTCTTGAGGATGGATCACTGGCCAGAGCTTGTACAGTATGCAATTGAGCTACTGGCCTGTCCTGCATCCAGTGTTCTTTTGGAACGCACCTTTAGTGCTGCTGGTGGCTTTGTTACCGATCACAGGGTGCGCCTGAATAATGAATCAGTCTTGGATCACCCACAGCTACCAAGCACCTGAAACTGATGTAACCGAATAATTTTTTTTTAAAATATCACATCCCTTCAAGACTGCCTATGCTGATGCTGAGTGACTGTCATGTTATGTTGATTGTCTATCCTCTTCGTCCTCCGCTGATATGTTGGAAGAACATTTTTGGTTCTGGGTGATGCCACCAGCCCAATTTTTTCAGCCCCTGTTTAACAGGGCCGTTTAATTACAATTCTTGATGCAATGCTTTGCAGCAGGGCTCATTCCTGCACCACAACTAGAGTATATGGGAGAGGTTGCAGTGTCGTGGCACCAGCACCAGTGCCTAAGGCCCAATTTTTCAGCCCCTTTTTAATAGGGGTGTTAAATTACAATTTTTGATGCAATGCTTTTCAGCAGGGCTTATTCCTGCACCACAACTAAAGTATATGGGAGAGGTTGCAGCGTCGTGGCACCAGCACCAGTGTCTAAGGCACAATTTTTTAGCCCCTGTTTAACAGGGGCATGTAATTTCAATTCTTGATATAATATTTCACAGCAGTGCCCGTTCCTGTGCCCACCCAGAGTAACTGTGAGGACTTATAGTGTTGTGGCACCAGCCCCTGCACCATAACCACCAAAGGTCAATTTTTCTACCACTGTTCAACAATGGCACGTAATTACAATTCTTGATATAATCGTTCACAGCAGGGCGCTCCAGCGCCCACCAAGAGTCACTTTGAGGGCTTACAATGTTGTGGCAACACCAACACCTTATTCCGCCATTTCTGCAGAGCATATAAGGCAGGCCCCTACTTTCAAACATCCAACTTACAAATGTCTCCTACTTGCAAACGGAAGGAGACAACAGGAAGTGAGATGAAAAAAGACGGACGGCAAAACAAATTATACAGGGGTGATAACCCTTCCCTATGTTTTCCAAAAAGCTTAAAAGTAGATTTTTTGACGCTACACTTTAAAGATGTACCAGTTCAAAATTACAAACAGATTTTACTTAGTACAACAAATCTACACAGTCCCTGTCTTGTTTGAACCGCCTGTATACTGCTGTTCTGAGTATATAGGGCCTGGGGGCCCCACGTCTTTCCTTTTTTTTAATATGGGTACGGGGTTCCCCTTAATATCTGTACAAGACCCAAAGGGGCTGGTAATGGGCAGGGTGGGCTACTCATGCCATTTTTCTCAATGATTTTCATTCATATTGCCGGAACCAGATATTACGCAAGCAGTTTGAAATGACTTTTTTACCATTAAATGCCATTTTGTGCAGAGACTGTTCTAAACACGGGAAACACGTGGCACTTCACAGGTATACTATAGACACCCCCCAGGCATGATATTTAAAGGAATATTTCACTTTTTTTCACTTTAATCGTCATTAAAATCAGTGCTCCCGCCAAAACGGCCATTTTTAAAAACATTTTTTGACCCAGGTCCCCAAACCTTTTTTAGGACAGTATCTTGCATATTAGCCATTAAAATTAGCACCTTTTATTTCGAACGTTCGAGTCCCATAGACTTCAATGGGGTTCTAAATTTTCGGTCCGTTCGAAAGTTCTGGTGCGAACCGAACCGGGGGGTGTTCGGCTCATCCCTAGTGCAGAAGGCCATGTCCACTCCTCAAGAGAGAGAGGAGGCCTTGGTGAGGACCATTATGAGTATTCTGGGGTTGATGTCATCTTGCATCCCTGTGGTTCAGTGGGCCCTGTTCCACTCTCAGTGGCTCCAGGGATTCCTTCTCTGGTGGCTCAACCCATCCAAGTTGTTGGGAGGTCGGACCTGGAACCAGCAGGACCCACGGAATGTAACCAAGGATGTAAGTGCCTGGGGCTGGGGAGCTAATCTAGGAGATCTTTTCGCCCAGGGTCCTTGGGACCGGGAGCCGACCTTGGCCTCCTCCAATTTCAGAGAGCTGCTAGCGGTCAGAAAAGCATTATGTTTTTTCAGAGATCGGGGTCAAGAAGTACAAATCTTCTCAGGTCCAGCAAGTTAATGAGCTGACCAAGGAAATCCTGGGAGAAGCGGAGAACACAGTCCTCTCAATCTCGGCAGTCCACATTAGAGCGTCTCTCAATGTGCGGGCAGACTTTCTCAGCAGCCAACCCATTCATCAGGGGGAGTGGGAGCTGAGCAACGAGGCATTTTCTCTGGTTTGCCAAAGCTTTGGCAAGCCAGAGATAGGCTTGTTTGCCTCCAGGAAGAACAAGAAGGTACACAAGTTCTTCTCCCTGGCCAGGGGACAGGGCTCCTAGGGAGTAGTAGCCCAAAGCTGGGATTTTGCCCTAGCATATGCGTTTCCTCCCCTGGTGCTTATTACCCGTGTTCTACAGAAGCTACCCTGGTCATATGGATGCCTTATTTTAATTGTGCCCTGGTGGCCGAGACAGGCATGGTTCCCCACTCTGAAGAGATGGTTGGCGGCTCCTCCATTCCATCTCCCCTGCAGTTTGCGATCTCCTCCACCAGTGACCAGTTTTACACCCAGATCCCAGTTTTCTTTCCATGATGGCTTGGTGTTTGAAAGGGAGATCCTAAGGCAGAAAGCCAATCACTAGACAGATATACACTAAGGTCTGGAGGGTTTTCTCTCGCTGGGCTCAGTCTAGAGAAGTCTCTCTCCAAATAATCCCAGGGGTCCTGGATTTTCTCCAGGATGGGGCTGACCAGGGTTTAGCAGTCAATACCCTCGGAGTTCAGGTTGCAGCCTTGTCAGTCTTTCTGGATAGTAAGCTGGCCCTTAATCCCCTCATAAAGAGTCAGCTAGGGAGATATTTAGCCCGGTGAGAGTTACGCCAGTGAAAACCAACAGATTTCCACCTTGGGACTTATCCTTAGTATTAGATGCCCTAACTAAGGGGCCAAATCAATAAACGAGCTATTATTCTGTTTTAATTCTTTAGCCAGAAAAATATAATGGAGCATCACTGTTTAGGTGGGATGCAATTATCATCAGTTAGAGAGTACTACAGTAATATGCATGATAATGATTAACCACTTCAGCCCCGGAAGGTTTCAACCCCTTAGGCAATTTTTTGCGATATGGCACTGTGTTACTTTAACAGTTGTGCAACGCTGTACCCACATAAAATTCATGTCCCTTTTTCCCCACAAATAGAGGTTTCTTTTGGTGGTATTTGATCACCTTTGAATTTTTATTTTTTGCGTTATAAACAAAAAAAGACCGGCCAATAAAAAATGTAAAAAATCGAACTTCTTTATTAATTTGGGCCAATATGTATACTGCTACATATTTTTGGTAACAAGAACACAAGATCACTGTGTTATTCCCTCCTCTTCGGGGAGAGATTGCGGGGGGGGGGGGGGGGGGGGCGACGACCATTTATCGAGCACATGCTAAAAGAGGCTTAGGTCCACAAATTATACTATTTTGCTTAGTCTCTCGGGGACTGTTCGCTCAACTTTGTTCGTCAAACAGTTTCAGCGGACAGTCCGCTCAAAAATAGCATGGACGGACTTGCCCACACGCGACGAACGAACAGTCCGCTGAAACCGTGCGCGATGACGTGAACGGCACGTACGACGGGACTAGAAAACGACGTCCTATACACTGCAATGCAACCTTCGGCGTGTAAATTCTTTCTGAGCATGCGCGGAACTTAGTTTGACGAACAAGCCTACACACGAGGGGACTGTCCGCTGAAACAAAGTTTCAGCGGACAGTTTTTCGGAAATTCCGAAAAACTTTGTTCAGCAGACTGTCCACTGAAACTGTCCGCTGAAGCCCACACACAAGCGGACTGTCCGCCGAAACACTGTTCAGCGGACAAAGTTGAGCGAACAGTCCCCGCGTGTGTACGCGGCCTCATCTATCTCAAATAGCCCAGTGGAATAATAGTAATTCCAAAGTTTCCTGGATCAAGTTTGAGTAATTCTCTCCAGCTCTTTAACCTTCCAGGCATACTTTGGTCTAAGTTGGTCCTAGCAAAAGACATGGCCCCTTTCAAAACTTTAGCCACTCAATCTCTTCAGCCTTTTGCTGTCAGCCACTGTGCTCTACTTTTAAAGTCAGGTGGCCAGACCATGTTTGCAATTTTCCACTCTTTTATATTTTTTCCCTGGCATCACTGACCCATCATGCACCAGTCCGTGATGTCAGAAGGGGCGTTGCCACCAGGTGATATAGCTAGGTGTCCCTGCTCCTTACCTATATAAGAACTGTCAGCTTAGCCTGCCGTAGGCAACCAGCCTTCATGTCCACAGGAGTGGTTTAATTTTTTTTTTTTTTTTTCCGGTGCCGCATGATTGACGATGAATTTACATCAGGGGACACTATTTTTTTATTATTTTTTAATAATGGAATTGTGTGTGTTTTTATTACTTTTTGACACTTTGTAGTGAATGTACCTGATACTCAATCACATAGGGCTCTGATAAGTCGCCTGCCTGGAGACCCCCCACAACCACCGGCCATGGTTGAGGAAATGAATGCTTTGGGGTTTGGGGGAGAACACCCACCCCCTCATGTGAAGGGCATGTTGCCTGGTATGGTTTAGGAGGGGGGGCGTTCGTTCCCCTACCTTTTCCTGACCTGCCAGGCTGCATGCCTGGAAAAAGGCCTGTGTTTTTTTTTCCTGCAATTTTCTTTTCTTACTCAGCTGTCAGCGGGAAAACCCATTGACAGCTGATGACTCATCGGTTGTTAAGGACACTGCGTCTGGCTTCCCGACCCTGCTCCTTAACAACCACATTTGACTGCACCCTAATTGGGCAAAGCTTTGCCCAATCAGGGCAAAAAAGGGCAACCACCCCGAACACTTTTCCCCAAGCAGGGTGAACAGCCAGTGTATGGCCAGAACTGATGCTTTGCCCAAACTGTTCACCCAACTTTACCCCAAATGTAGACAGTCTGAGTTCAGGGACATACATCCCCACTGATGTCAGGTTGGGAGCAGTGGCTGTGTCTATGTAGCCACTGTCTCCCAATTGACATTAATGGGACTGCCTGCATGGGGATGCATGGAACACCTGTGCATACAGTAGTATGCCCTGCGCGAATGAGTCCTTAGGCCTTGTTTCGACTTGCATTTGGGAGCGACAAAAATGCACGGTTGAGCTGCATTTTTGTTGCCTGCCAACGGCCCCCTCTTGAGCTGCAAAATGCAGCAGGCAGGAATGTTTACACACTGAGTTGATGCAAAGTTGATCCAACTTGTAGCAATGCCACCTGCCGAACACTACACTTTCAAGTCAATGGGGAAGGGCCACAAATGCACCACAAAGGCATGCAAAGCATGCAGTTGCAGCACAGTTGCAGCACATTTGTCAGCAAAAATTGTGTTATAAAAGGTCGTTAGCAGACGTCATATCGCTTTCTCACTACCTATCAGTCGCCTCTAGAGAGTGGTCCAAACACAGATTGGGCTTCAAAGGCAAGGGAGATTTAGACATACTTTTTTTTTGTACAGGTACAATTTTATTTTTAATATTTAAAATTATTTTTTTTACTATGCTTTAGTGAGGAATGAATACAGAAGGAATTGGTTCTGATCGCTAAACACATGTTTACCAGGCCCCCTGCTCTCCATCCTGACAGCAATCTCCCACCCCAGCAGCAGGTAGGAGGGGGATCAGGGAAAGCAAGCCAGTAACTTCAGGGAGGGAGCGCCTGGCTATCAGTGAGGTTGGGGGATACTTAAGGGGGGGGGGGGGGTCAGAGCAGTGGGGGGATCTATTTGGACAGATAGATCTTTCTGTGGCTGCCCTGAACTCAGCAGGAGGGCAAAAAAAAGGAAGCTTGCAGCTGCAGGGTAGCCAAAATGAGATAGGGTTTGAGAGGGGGAGAAAATCAGTGCAGTGGGTTTAAAGTGTCAAGAAAAGGGAGCATTTTAGAGCTCAGCAAAGGTGTCTGTATGGGGTAAATACAGGGAAGAGAAGCGGAAGCTCACAGAACTCACAGTCACTGATTAGACGCAGGGGTGCTCAACCTGTGGCTCTCCAGCTGCTGCGGAACTACAAGTCCCATGAGGCATAGCAAGACTCCGACAGCCACAAGCATGACACCCAGAGGCAGAGGCATGATGGGACTTGTAGTTTTGCAACAGCTGGAGAGCCACAGGTTGAGCACCCCTGGATTAGAGCTATTAATTTGTTCAGCAAAGTCGACTGAACAGTTGTGCTATAATTTCATGGTTACTGACGTGATCATGGGCTTATATCATAAGGAGGAATGTCAGGCATATATGGTGTACGGACCTGGCTAGATGGAATCAGTGCTGCAGTTCCATCTGCCATATGGACCTGGCAGCTAAAGGGTTAAACTATGGGTCTTGTACAAACATAAGTACTCTTTAATAGAATCATGTAAGGATGTTATTCCACTGCATAGCTTGGTATCATCTGCAAACACGGAAATGGTACTTATACAGTATACCCTATATCAATGATGGCGAACCTTGGCACCCCAGATGTTTTGGAACTACATTTCCCATGATGCTCAACTATACTGCAGAGTATATGACCATCATTGGAAATGTAGTTCCAAAACATCTGGGGTGCCAAGGTTTGCCATCACTGCCCTATATCATTTATAAACAAAATAAATCTTGGGGTACATCACTGATAATCTTAAACCATTCAATGTAAGAATCAATAATAACTACTCTAATGCCAATGGAAGGTATTTTCATACTTTACATAACTCAATACCCAACTTTAATGAAAGTTGTGATCCTTGCTATGCCTATCGATACACTTTTTTTTTTTTTTTTTACAACTGACATAACATTTTAGTATCCAGCACTTACTCTACTTTTTACTTTTTTAATCATGATATTTATTCATTTTTTTTATTGTTTAGTTTTTATATGTTTTACTCAGAAAATGTTTATTTGATTTTACATTTCAAGAACACAAAAGCATTGAAATTTGTACAGAAAATTATTTTCTGAATAGCCATTGTAAGAAGTACAGTATGGTATTTACTTACAAAGGATATAAATACAAGAACATTATATATTCAAATACAGGTCATAACAAAGGTTTTATCCAAATAAGGTAGTCTCCTGTTGATTGTAGAGGTAAGTGGTAAACATTAGGACATTTTAAAATACATTCCTTTGAATGCATCTGGTTCACACTGCGCATTGCCCAAAAAAAGTGTGCATTTTCTGGGCATTGCGGTGCAAAGTACAAGCACATTATCTTCTATGGGAAGATGCATTCCGTTCTGAACACAAAATCTCTCCTACTCTTCACTAGACCTCCCCCTTCTCCCCCTCTCCCTGCTCACTGATCCGCAGCTACAACAGAAAGGAACTGCTGAACAACTTTGTTGAAAATTGCGAGTGTGTGTAGACAAGTCCGAGGCACAAAATTCCACACATGCTCTGAATCAAGTACAAGACAGAAGCGCTCGGTCTGGTAAAACAAGCATTTATAATGGAGATAGCACATTCGTCACGCTGCAAATTTTATTTATTTTTTCGCCAGATCTCCAGAACAATGTTTTTAATTTATTTTTTAGAGTCAGGTACTTTTTTTTTCCTAGTGATCTCCATTATATTTTTTGTCGTTTTGTGTGTCAAGTTACCACAACACCATTATTATCTTATATTTTTGAACCTCAAAGAGTTTGGTTGGTGTTGGTGTCCCTTGTTAATTTGACATTGTATTTTTGAAATGTACTTGCCTACTCACAAACTGTCCCTTTTGAACTAAAACACGAAAGCCAAGGATTTGTAAAGAAAAAAATAATTATTAGGGGTCATAACAAAATAAAGAGGAAGGCAACGCTGGATAAACTGTTGAAATCGACGAAGCCTTTGTACCCCAGGGCAGACATCAATTATTTGACAGGCCAAATGGTAACCTGAGGAGTCCATTTAATAGGGAGCACAATCTGGTCTAGGACTCGGAGATCGGGAGCAGCAACAGAGGACCACAGCCTGTGTCTTTTGCCAGACCAGTCCATAGCTCTCAAGACTTCCTTGCACGCTTCCTTCCAGGCTGTGGCTGTGGTGTTGGAGTTGTGGCAGGAGGTGGAGGTGTATGGTCCAACTCACATACGTGACTTTTCTTGGTGAGTTCGCCCCTCACCTCCTTATTTAGGACCTGAAATATGAGCTCCTCACTGATGAGGCATTGGCCCACCACCATTCCCTGCATCTTACATCTTACTCATACACTCAAAGGCCTCCTAGACATTAGGGATGTTTGTGAGGACCGCAGTAGCCTGTCAAATCAAACCAAGCACTGACTCCTCTATGTTCCTCCCCTTCCTGGGCCTTTTTGCTGGAAGGTGGACGGGAGGAACCTGGGATTCAGTCAGGCTACTTTACCCCAGCCACCTCCTGGCTGCCACTTTCCCGCGGCCACCTCCTGGCTGCCACATCCCCCGGCCACCTCCTGCCTGTATGAAAATGGGACTTCATTTTTTGGTCATCAATCACACACAATTTAGAGCTCATGACTCTTACGAATTGAATGTTAAATAGAAAAGACTATCATTCTTAGCCAATCATTTTTCATTCTTGTACCAAGAATTTGGTCAAGAAATATGTTGAACAATGCTATACCTGGCTCAAGCTGAGCTCCTCCACATCTTCCTGGGTGGAAGGTCCAGGTTGGACTCTGGAAGCCTCATCTGAGTTGGAAGGAAGAGTGAAAGGAAGGGTTGAGAATGATTACCTGATTTCAGTCTGGTCTAACAAAAAACACAGTCTGCCCTAGTACCAGAGCCTGGGGACATAAATGCCTTCTGATGCTGCTCTGGATCTCATGGAATCCTGGACTTTCTTGTGCTCCCTATTATATGTGCGCCTTAGGCCACCAATTTTGCACTTCAAATATGTCTGCCGTGGGAATCACCAGCTTCACCAATTCCAACAGTTGATCAAGCACTGCCTTACTCTTTAGTTTGTTATTTTAAAATGGGTGTTTCACTTGCCACAGACAGGACAGCTCCCTGTACTTATCAATGAAGTTGGGGAGGAAGTCATCATCATTGAAGTTATCCATATTCTCTGCAAGACACAACACAAGACAAAGCCTAATTTCAGGCCAAATTCTCCTAATCTTATCCCAATCTTATCCCAATATAGGCCTCAATCTATAAGCAGTATAGGCCACTGATGCCCCAAGTTAAAATGGTATCTTCATTTGCATGACTTCCACTACTCTGTCCTCTACTCACAGTTCGTACTTTATGATGCACGCATGTTATGCTTTATATACACTGTGCATGCATGAAACTCTGCCCTTGACTTTCTTTCTAGTATATTCCCTGCCCCTTCTCTTTTGGCACAGTGGGAGAGCACATGGCAGAGAGAAAACAGATGCCTGCAGAGGAGAGCAGCGACAATGAAAGCCTGGAGCCAGAAACTTCCCAATCCAGGAGGAGATTTAGGGTCTCAAATGTGGCCTTTGTTGAGATGGTGGACATCTTGAAGAGGACTATGATGGGGAAATAGGAACCTTACAACAACCCAAATGTGAGAGGTCAAAATCATGACTAAAGTTGTTAAAAGTCTGCAGAAGAATTTTGGGGTATGATGATCCAAGGAGCAATTGAGGAAACACTGGTCAGACCTCAAAATAAGGGAGCATGATTAGTACAGAAAGATCAAGAGTGCTGCTAAAAAGTAAGTATTTTGTTGTGTGATCACATGTTATTATTACTTGCATGCTGCTTCATGTGCTTTTCTTTACTGTTGTACAGTTTAAAATGGCAAGTTTCAGGTTCACGGGCACAGTAATCGTTCATTGTTCGCCCACATTGTTCGCCCATTAATACAATGTTTTTTGACAGATGCAGGTTAACTACATTTGTTCAAGCCTATTTGTATTAAAAGAAGTTTATTACATTGTTGTCTACATGGGTTTGTAACTAGAATGAAATGCTAGCTTGATTCAGTGTAAGGAGAGGACACTCAGAAGCTGTTTACACATCTGGACGCAGGAGCACTAGTGTGGGACACCAGAATACCCTTTTTAGCGTGTCCCACACAGGTGCTTCAGTGGATACTAGGGTTGTCTCTATGTGTGAAACTTTACCAAAAAAAGGTAAGTATTCCAGCTTTAAGAAAGGGAAAAAATCATGTCTTCAGCTTGGAATGCTGCCAAAACAGACAATTGTACTATACTTCAAAGCAATGTTTCATATGAGTATACCTCATTTTTTATTCACATAGGAGAGAAAAGACTTGGCACATCTGAGGACACCAAGAATATCACACCTCCTAAAGAAGGGGAAATCCCCACACAAAAACCTGAGGATGTGAATTCCGAGGTACATGAATTGGGCGAAATGGTGACCACAATAGGTGAGTGTCTGAGACCACAGCTTCAGGTTATAAATGGATGCCTGCATATTTATAATACATGGTGTGTTTTTTTTTTTTTTTTTTTTAAGGTGATGCGGATGTTGTGCACACATTCTCATTGGGGAGATCATTGTGTGTAATCCGGATTTAGAGAAGATAAAGGAAAACATCAATGATGTTCAACAAAAAATGAAGAACATCATTGATGTTTTAGGCCGAATCTAAAACACACAAAAATTGTTCCGTTTTGTTGTGGAATTTGTACTTTTAAATCAAGTTTTAAAGAGGAAGTAAACCCTTCCAAACAACTTGGACCTATAGGTAAGCCTAGATTAAGGCTTACCTGTAGGTCCAAGCAATATCTCCTAAACCTATATGGTTTAGGAGATATTTGCCCGAAAATGGGCACCGCTGTCTACGGCGCATGCGCCGTAGACAGCGGCGCGCATGCGCACTAAATGCGGCAAATCCAAGAATGGATTTGCCAAATTTGTCGACTCCCGTGCGCATGCGCGGGAGTGACGTCATCGCGGCTTCGCCGTATGACAGCGGCGGAGCTGCGAGGCGCGACTCCCGTGCGCATGCGCGGGAGTGACGTCATCGCGGTTGCGCCGCTGTGATTCGTCGGAGCTGCGAGACGCCACAAGCAACATGGATGCGGCGGACTACAGGGGACAGCGGCGACTTCGCTGGCTCCTGTGTCAGGTAAGTGACCCATAATGAGCTACTATGCGATGCATAGTAGTCCATTATGCTTTACCTTTGCAGGGAAAAAAAGAGGAAGTAAACCCATCAGGGTTTACTTCCTCTTTAAAGTAATTTGAAAGACACATTCTGAAGATGCACACAGTACCAACATGTGCTATCTGCAATCACGGGATATCAATGTTTTGTGAAACACATCCAATGATCCCACATGATGGGAGCTAGCGCATGTTGACATTACGCATGGGATCAAGAGTGAAATCCACATTTGACTCCAAATTTGTGTACATCTTCAAAATGTGGCTTTTACAGGGGTAACATCACCCCATCTGATGAAGGCAAGATCAACACAGTTAGTTTGGGTATACTAATGTCTGATATTACCTTCACTTTTTCAAAGTTGAACTTTGTAAGTTCCTAAGTTGTGTATGTTATTATGATTTGAAACATGCCTCTTTAACCAAAAAAAGGATATTTCTACTGTCAAACCTAATAATGTTATACACCAAAGATTTTGGTTTGTTCAAAAACCCTTTTCTAACGCACATGTGAATGTGCACGGAGTAAAATGTTTTATACTCAACAATGCATGGCTTTTTCTTTCAATGCTCAATACCAGTGTTTGGAGTAAGTTGGTGTTTACAGTGACAATGGTGGTATTTACTAAAAGCAAATCCACATTGCACTACAAGTGCACTTGTAGTGCAAAGTGGGTTTACCTTTAGTAAATAACCCCCACAATGGTCTAAAATTTGCCACAATCACGCCATTTTAGGGACTCAAAACAATTAATTCATGGTGCTGAAAAGGATGATTATTTTTATTATTAATGCATTACATACATGAACAACAAAAACAATGTGTGTGTGTGCGTGTGCGTGTGCGTGTGTCAGACCCACAACATAATAGTTAGCTGAAGAAGAGATTGTCATCTCATGTATCAAATTACATTTGCAATATTGAAGTAAATGGCCAAAAAGAAAAGCCCATTGGTGAACCTAGGAGACAGCTAAAAGAAACACAAGTAGTAAATCAAATGAAATATTAGTTCAGGCCCCCCTACCTGCAAAGTACTCAAGATAATTTTGTCTCACTTCGCATGCGCTTTGGGGGGGGGGGGGGGGGCAAGCCAGGACGGCCAGCTTCAAGTGCCATCAAATTACTATTTGGTAATTCTGCCTCAGCCCCAAATGAGGCCACATAGTTTGTAGCATTTTATGGTTCAGTTTATATTCCGCCATGTGGAGTGGAGTCAGAAATAGGTGGAACCGGCTGGCCATTATTCTGAAAGCATTCTCCATCACTCTTCTGGCTCTGGCCAGCTGGTAGTTAAAAACCCTCTGGTCTGGGGTGAGGCTTCTCATCGGAAATGGCCTCATGAGATGGTCACCTAGCCCAAACACTTCATCAGCAACAAATACAATCAGAAGACCAGCCACGTTGTCTTCCGCAGGTGGCAAGCCCAAGCCACCATTCTGGAGCCACCTGTAGAACTCCGTCTGGGCAATGACTCCACCATCCGACATCCGGCCATTCTTCCCCATGTCCCCATACAAAAACTTGTATGTCGCAGACACCACCGCCAACAACACAATACTATTAAACCCCTTATAATTATAATAGTATGACCCCGAGATGGGGGTGGGACGATGCGGACGTGTTTCCCATCAATTGCCCTTCCACATTTTGGGAACTCCCACTGCTGAGCAAACTGGGATGCCACAGTTTGCCATTCCTGTGGGTTTGAAGGAAACTGGAGTGAAACAAGCAAAAAAAATAGTACTTTTGCACAAAAACATTGCAAGCAGATTAGACACAAACATTCTTGGCCAACATAAGTATAACATTTATTGAAAATAGTATTTTAATACAAACGTATAAGGTCCACTTATCAGATTCCTCACCCCCTCTGATGGCCCAT
The DNA here is from genome assembly GCF_037356315.1 of Lithobates pipiens. Taxonomy (NCBI): domain Eukaryota; kingdom Metazoa; phylum Chordata; class Amphibia; order Anura; family Ranidae; genus Lithobates; species Lithobates pipiens. The sequence goes on from NW_027507785.1 coordinate 182,045,876, forward strand.
TGTTAATATTTTATGGTGGGGGAGATGTTTTGGACAGGTAACTCTCTCCACTTTATTGAGAGCTGAATGCATAAATAATGTGCTTTACTTTGGCCAGCCACTCCTTACTTACACTATTGGCAGCCCACTGGGCAGGTAAGAAGTGCCATAATCCAAAAATGTGAATGCACACTGTACAAATTGAAGCACATTTTTACATTCTGAAATTATCTATCAAGATAATAAGAGAACAAAACTTTCAACAGTACCATTTGAAAATATTCAGGCAGGCTCTTGCACTACATGCTTTGGTGAATTCATCCATAAATCTGACCACAAAGAAGTAGGTATAGTGTGTATGAGTTTGGCAAAGTCAGCAGATAGAGGACTGATATCAGCTGACTTAGCGGTTGGGTGGGGAGGGAGGGTTCCTAATGAGTTTTACCCCCCCCCCCCCCACCCAAAAAAAAGCCTTTTGCACTCTGCCTAAATATAAGGACAAAAATAACATTTGTACACATTTTAGTTTTTGTTTTTTAGGTTAAGCACTACAATGGAGCTGACAAAATACATTGTTAAGTGACTAGGCAAGGTGTGTATGGGCCCAAGATAGCATGCTGGGGAGGTAAGTGAAGGAAAATATACACGAAGGACAAAAAAGGAGCATTAAAAGCTTCCAGCATGCATGAGGACAAAGAGGACATTCACAGCATATTACAATCATGGTAATTATGGAATGATGAAATAAATGTGATGTTAAAGGATACAACTTACCCTAATATAGTCCTTCTGCAGGACCTGAATGATGGCAGAACAGGTCTCTGGAATAATGATCCCCAAAGCCTGGGGGAGATGCCTGTCGAGAACTTGATGTCCTGCAGACTTCTCCGTCACCAAGTACTGCAAGGTGGCAACGAGCCTCTGCTCAGGAGTGATGGCTTGCCACATGCAGGTGTCCTGCTTTGTAATATAAGGGGACAGCAAAGCCAACATACGGTGAAAAACTGGGTCCATCATCCGGAGATAATTCTTGAAATCATCAGGATTATTCTCGCGCATCTATCACAACAAAGGCATATGCGAGAATTGGTCACGCTGGAGCAACCAATTCTTCATCCTTGGACTCCTCCTTGTCCTGTTCACGGACTGGACTTGGATCAAAGTAAGAACCCCATCACCAAGCCCCTGCACAGCACAAACTCTACGATGAGTATGTACCCACAACATGGCTAGAAAATGGTTGGCTGGTCAGAACAAACTAACAGAAAACACAAAAAATCAGAAAGAACCTGATAAGAATGATCTGAAAATCAGAAACGAGCAGACAAGAACGCACTGGAAAACAGATATGAACTGACAACATGCACTGAAAAACAGACACGAAACCACAAGCACAAACTGAAGAACAGTAATGAACTGAAAAGCACGAGGCTGAAAAGCGCAAATTGTCTCTCACCAAACTTCTACTAACACGAGATTAGTAGAGGGAGCCCAAAGGGTGGCACACTTGGTATTGGACTTACTTTTTCTAGTGCCGTTGTACGTCAGCGCATTCTGGCCGATCGGAATTTCCGACATTTGTGTGACTGTCAGGCCACCTGATGACACAACACCGATTTGCAAAACGCGTAGCGGCTGTCTACACCCCCCATTGACTAGAGTCGGTGAAAGGATTGGGACATATTCTTGGGAACTACCGGGCACTTCTGAGGGCTGTGAATAGACGGAGAGGTAGACCCCATCTTTATTCCCACGTACATGGCTGGACATGCTCGGTGCCGGCTCAGGCACGGGCATATTTGAGTGTACATCTAGCTGTTTTTTAAACGTTTTCAATAAATTTGTATTGACTTGCTGCACTTGATGGTCCTTTATATACTTTTGTGAGTCAAATAGCACAAGAAGGTTTCTATCTCCTGCTTGGAGAGGCTGTTGATGAGACCATTGAAGGAGTGGTTATCCTAAAATGAACTAAAGGCACAGACACAGACTAGGTCTGGTGAATGGCCATTTCATCTGGTGATGATATAAGCACTTGGTTGGTGATTAGAAGGAGCACTTTAAGTTTGAAAAGAAGTACTTTTGTATCAAGAGGGACTAAACAACACTGAAGTGATTGTTCATTCTCATGCACTGTGCACTTTCTTTATAGAAGTGATCACTCACTTGGGACATTCATACAATATTGTATTGTAATTAATTTTTTATTAAATGTGGAATAAGGCACTATGAATCACTTTATTTTGATAGTTTGTTGGGGTTGGTCCCAGGTGATCACTCTCTTGGGACACCCATAGTATAATTGCATTGGTTGGTGTTTAGTGCACTTAAGATGTTGGATGGTAAGGGTGTCTCTGTGTGAGTGCTTGCCTGGAAAACCCACAGCATATGTTGATGTTATAGTTTGTGGGTATTGTAAGACACTTTAACTATTTGATATTAGTGTAGCGGTAAGTGGCCAGAATAACGTGTGAACTCTGCAGTGGCACGAATTTACTTTGTAGTTTATATTTAACACTATGGGTATATCACGTTAGGGAAGGATACCTTTTATAGCTAAATAACGTTTTTTTTAAGTATGGCACTCTTTGTTGAATAAAAAACGTTTTATACACATTTAAATTAGATACGTCTATACCAGGTTGCAGCAAACAGAGAAATCTATACTGTAAGTTACTTGTGTGTCCGTAGTTCAAATTTTTTTATACCTCAGAAAGTAGTTTGAAAATTAGATATCCGATGTAGTGTCAATTTAGGGAATCCCCAAAAACTGTGTAGCAGATCTCCTTTATGACCACAGTGTCTCCAACATTTAATATCCGGGCTGCTACTAAACCGAGAGATTGTATCTGGGGTCATGTATCAACAGTGTGTACGTTTAATGGAGAGATAATTTGGAAGTGGAGTCACAGGCTGTGATCCATTTTTTGTCAATATATGTATATGTATGACCTAGATCTGATTCCCATCTATGTAGGGGAGCAGTTTTGAGGAAGTTGCTTTCCGGTTGAAGGAAAAAACAAGTAGAGAGGCAATGATGTTTACAGCGTGGACTTTGGGAACCTCATCCTGACATCTGGTATACCATGCCTGCTTTTTTTCACCTAAATGTGAGTGCTATTATTACGTACATTAAAGCTGTGTTTTTAAACTACTGCACCTAGAGGCGCCTCTCGACTTGTTTTTTCTACAGCCTCAGAATATGGTTTCTGTTCAATCCTGACGGCAGCCCTGCATGCATCCCCTTGGATTGAGTCCTCTTCTCCACTGACATTCCACATAGACTGTTCAACTTATGTTTACTTTATGGACTTTCTTTCAATATAGAATACATTTTTCAGATTAGATTACATTGGGCGATAATTTGAGACTTTGGATTAATGCGCCTATATTTGTTATTATACTAGGGATCAGATGGCGTAAAAAATCAGTCCCTGTAAAGTCTCTATATGAGTATTTAAAATGTCAATAACAATGGAATTTGCAATAATACAGGGGGAGCACCGTCGGCAGCAGGAGAAACAGGGCTCTCTAAAGAATTTGAAAACACAAAGAACAGGGAGAAGGTGCGCCAGACTAAGTGCAGTATATAAAATAAAATATTTATTAAAATAAAAACATACAGCCAAATGGCTACTCACAAAGGTCAGAGAGATTTAGGCATGTAAATGAAATAGGAATGTATACATTAGTGATGGACGAACTTCCGTCGGGACGTTTCGCGAACGCGGATCACGAACGCGGCCGATAGTTCACGGACCGTAACATTCGCGGCGGGCCCCATTGACTTCAATGGGAGGCAAACTTTGCAAACCTACAGGTCAAATTTGCAGCCACAAAATAATTACTAGCTGTGCAAACATAGTCCCACCACATGGCCAATGACATAACACATGTATGAGGTGAATCTGGGATTGACAAATACAAGCATTCTTTTTTTATATGTGAAATTGTGGCAATTCAGGACTCTGTAGCGCATGAAGGCAATGGAGGAGAGGGAAGGTCAGGGTAGGCAAAGAAGAGGGTGCAGGAGATGATCACCAGCAGCGTGACATACAGCAATGACACCTGCACCGTGATAGAGTGATCTGACACCAGGAGCATGATAGAGAGCACTGACATCAGCAGCGTGACATACAGCAATGACACCTGCACCGTGATAGAGTGATCTGACACCAGCACCGTGATAGAGAGCACTGACATCAGCAGCGTGACATACAGCAATAACACCTGCACCGTGATAGAGTGATCTGACACCAGCACCGTGATAGAGAGCACTGACATCAGCAGCGTGACATACAGCAATGACACCTGCACCGTGATAGAGTGGTCTGACACCAGCACCATGATAGAGATCACTGACATCAGCAGCGTGATATACAGCAATGACACCTGCACTGTGATAGAGTGATCTGACACCAGCACCGTGATAGAGAGCACTGACATCAGAAGCGTGACATAAAGCACTGATACCAGCACCGTGATATACAGCACTGACACCTGCACCGTAAGCAGCCCCAGGAGGAAGTCAGCACAGCACAGGGATGGTGGGAGCCCCTCATAATGAGCATAGCACAGGGATGGTGGGAGCCCCTCATAATATGCACAGCAGAGGTACAGCCCCAGGAGGAAGTCAGCACAGCACAGGGATGGTGGGAGCCCCTCATAATAAGCAGCCCAGGAGGATGTCAGCATAGCACAGGGATGGTGGGAGCCCCTCATAATGAGCATAGCACAGGGATGGTGGGAGCCCCTCATAATAAGCAGCCCCAGTAGGGTACGGGCATATAGTGCGGTGTGCTTTTTTTGGACAAGGAAGTGAGCCAAATGAAGAAAGAAGGTCTGTGTGCTCGAATAAAAAAATAGTTTATAGACATATACATGGTCTACTGGTTACATGTGTTGAATTCCTCTGAGATCCATGCCTCATTCATTTTTAGAAATGTGAGGTAGTTAACACTGTCGTGAGCTAGGCGAGTACGCTTATCGGTCACGATCCCCCCTGCTGCGCCGAACGTCCTTTTGGACAGGACACTGGACGAGGGGCAAGCCAACATTTTGATTGCAAATTGGGCAAGCTCTGGCCAGAGGTCAAGCCTGCCCACCCAGTAGTCCAGGGGTTCATCACTCCTCAGAGCGTCCACATCGGCCGTTAACCCGATGTAGTCGGACACCTGACGGTCTAGGCGTTCCCTGATGCTGGATCCGGATGACACCTGTCGATGGGTCGGCTGAAAGAATGACCTTATATCAGAAGTCACCAACACATCTTCAAACCGGCCTCTTCTTGCAGGCGCTGTTGGATTGGTACCCGCAACTCCTTCTCTGGGAGTGGGAATTGCTCCTCTGCCAGCGCACGCAAAAGCAGAATGCAGCATTTCTCGAAGCAAGGCCTGGAAGTGCTCCATTCTGACAGCCCTCTGTGACGGCAGTAACATTTCCGCCATTTTGTGTTTGTACCTGGGGTCTAAGTACGTTGCCACCCAGTACTGGTCCTTGACCCTTATGCTTTTTATACGGGGGTCCCTATTAAAACACTGGAGCATGAAGGCCGCCATTTGCACTAAAGTGGAAGCGGTGTGGTGGCCTGGCTCCTGCTCATCATCCAGGATAATGTCGTCCTCTTCATTCTCCTCTCCCCATCCACTCACAACAACAGGGATTCCAGAAAGGTTTAAAGCATGCTCTTCTTGCTCCTCCTCATCCGCCCCGACACCATCCTCCTCTGACTCCTCTTCAGACTCCTGTTGTTCACTTGTCTCAGATAGAGTAGCCCCCCCTGGGAATTCATCCAGCATTGCAACTTCCTCATCTTCCCGCTCCTGCTCCTCCACAGCTTGATCAATGACACGATGCAATGCACGCTCCATAAAGAAGGCATAAGGTACCATGTCACTGATGGCGCCATGGCTGCGACTGACCAGTTTGGTGATCTCCTCAAATGGCTGCAGAAGTCTGCATGCATCACGCATGAGCAGCCACTGCCGCGGTGAAAAAAAATCCAGCTCCCCCAGAACCTGTTCTGCCGCAGAGTTCAAACAGGTAGACGTTAACTGCACGTTTCTGCTGGAGCAGCCTATCAAGCATATAGAAGGTTGAGTTCCATCGCGTCGGGCAAATGCAAATAAGACATCTGTCCGGCAGATTGTGTCGCCGCTGAATGTCAGCAAGGCGAGCCATGGCCGTGTAAAATCTTCTGAAATGGGCCGAGATTTTCCTTGCCTGCCGCAAGATGTCCTGGACCCCAGGGTATTTGACAACAAATCGCTGCACGACCAAGTTTAAGATGTGTGCCATGCATGGCACGTGCCTAATTTTGCCCTGTTTCAATGCGCTAAGCAGATTGGCACCGTTGTCACACACCACTTTACCAACTGTCAAATTGAGCGCTGTTAGCCACTGATCTGCCTGTGAACGCAAAGCTGAAAGGAGTGCCGGGCCAGTGTGGCTCTTGGCTTCCAGGCACAACAGACGCAGAACGGCATGGCAACATCTCACCTGGCATGTCGAATAGGTTCTGGGGAGCTTGGGCGGCGCAGCGGAAGAGACGCTAGCAGCGGAAAAGGAGGAGTCAGCCGAGGATGAGAGGGAGGAGGATGGAGTAGGAGGAGGAGGAGAAGAAGAGCCAGGCCTGCATGCAATCCGTGGCGGTAAAACCAAATCTACACCGGTGCCACGGGTTACATGCTTGACGGCCGTCAGAAGGTTCACCCAGTGGGCAGTAAAAGTGATATACCTTCCCTGCCCGTGTTTGCTAGACCACGTGTCTGTGGTCAGATGCATCTTGGCACCGACACTGTGTGCCAGAGATACATTCACTTGCAGCTGAACATGGCCATATAGCTCTGGGATGCCCTTCTCTGAGAAATACTTCCTTCCTGGGATCCTCCATTGTGGTGTTCCAATGGCCACACATTTTCAAAAGGCCTCCGAGTCCACCAGTTTATATGGCAGTAGTTGGCGGGCTATCAGTTCTGACAAGCCAGCTGTCAACCGTTGGGCAAGAGGGTTATCCGGCGTCATCATTTTTTTACACTCGAACATTAGGCCCACGGAAGCCTGCCTTTTTGCAGAAAAACGTGAGCTTGGCGTGATGGAAGGTGGAGTGGAGGACAATTGTGAGGAGAGAGGAGAAGGAGAAGTAGAAGACGAGGCTGGATGGTGAGAGCCTGGAGTGTGGCTTTGTGTGTTCCGTTGCTCCCACTGGGCTCGGTGATGGCTGCTCGTGTGCCTTCTTAAGGCGGTCGTCCCTAGGTGAGTGTTGGGCTTACCGCGACTAATGCGTTGACTGCAAAGATTGCAGATGGCAACACTATTGTCAGCAGCGGACACGTTAAAAAAGGCCCACACTGCGGAGCCATGTGCCGGCATCCTGGGAGTGCCAGATGTGACCGTACATGGTCGATGACTCGCTCCTGATACATTAGCAGTCTGCTTTGTCCCTCCTGTGCAATGTAAGTTATTCCTGCTTCTCCTCCCTATCTGCTGGTCCATATCTCCCTCTGAACTCCCCTCCTCTTCCTCTCTTGTGGGCACCCACGTGACATCACTAGACACGTCATCATCGACGTCACCTTCCCCACCGCTATAAGTAGAGATCTCGGAGTAGGCAGCAACACCGGGGACCAACCTCCTCCTTGGGCTGATCTGGGTACTGTCGTCAGACTGCTGAGTGGCGGTTCTTGCTACCTCCTCTTCCTGATCCAATGCCAAGAGTGGCTGCGCATCAGAAATGTCTTGATATGGATAATTCCTGTGACTCAAGCGGAATGTATGTGGTGGTGGTGGTGTTGTTGGTGGTAGTGTCTTTGGGGGTGCACATAGCAGAGAGTGAAGAAGAGGGTGCAGATCAAGAGGATGAGGAGGGTGCAGAAGAGTAAGGCTGAGTGAGCCACTCAACCAAGTCTGGTGCATCCTTTAAAGTAATTGAACGCACCTTCTGCAACTTCCCACTTTGGCTCAAGCCTGTTGCTCCTGCCCTACCCCTACCACCCCTGCGGAAGGGCCTGCCTCTTCCTCTGCCTGTCATTTTTAAATGACCCTGTGACAAAACTCTCAGTCCCTATACTGATAAAAGACTGCTGCAGAATAGGGCAGCAGTCAGCAGTAGTGCACCTCAACCCTATATATTGTGGACCTATACCAGTCCTTAAGGAATAGCAGACTGTACCTCACTCAACCCTATGTACTGTAGTACACTATACCTTACCAGTCCTTATAAGGACCTTTGTGGAACTAGTAGGTTGTGATTAGCAGACTGTACCTCAGTCCCTATACTGATAAAGGACTGCTGCAGAATAGGGCAGCAGTCAGCAGTAGTGCACCTCAACCCTATATATTGTGGACCTATACCAGTCCTTAAGGAATAGCAGACTGTACCTCACTCAACCCTATGTACTGTAGTACACTATACCTTACCAGTCCTTACAAGGACCTTTGTGGAACTAGTAGGTTGTGATTAGCAGACTGTACCTCAGTCCCTATACTGATAAAGGACTGCTGCAGAATAGGGCAGCAGTCAGCAGTAGTGCACCTCAACCCTATATATTGTGGACCTATACCAGTCCTTGAGGAATAGCAGACTGTACCTCGCTCAACCCTATGTACTGTAGTACACTATACCTTACCACTCCTTATAAGGTCCTTTGTGGAACTAGTAGGTTGTGATTAGCAGACTGTACCTCAGTCCCTATACTGATAAAGGACTGCTGCAGAATAGGGCAGCAGTCAGCAGTAGTGCACCTCAACCCTATATATTGTGGACCTATACCAGTCCTTAAGGAATAGCAGACTGTACCTCACTCAACCCTATGTACTGTAGTACACTATACCTTACCAGTCCTTATAAGGACCTTTGTGGAACTAGTAGGTTGTGATTAGCAGACTGTACCTCAGTCCCTATACTCATAAAGGACTACTGCAGCAGAAGGGCAGCAGTCAAGTATAATATTCTTTCTATATTTGGAAGAAAGAATATTATACGTGTACAATCCTATTACCATACCAGTCCTGAAAAGAACCTTTGTGGACCTAATAGTAACAGCTACTGATTAAACTGACTGTCCCTCACTGTCACACACAGCTTCCTGCCTGTCCCTATTTAAACTGACAAAACACAGGCTCCTGCAACAAGAACTTGAATAGCACTCAAAACTATATCCTGTACTACTTTACCATACCAGTCCTGAAAAGGACTTTCGTGGACCTAATAGTAACAGCTAATGATTAAACTGACTGTCCCTGCTGCACACAGCATCCTGTCCCTCTCTCTACACTGACAAAAGACAGGCTGCAGCAACAATGACTTGAATAGCAGTGCCTCAAACCTATATCCTGAACTACACCTAACACCTATACCATACCAGTCCTTAAAAGAACTTTTGTGGACCTAATAGCTAGCAATTTGGGTCACTGCAGTCTCTCCCTGCTCCACACAGCAACCTCTCCCTATAGTGACATACAAAAGAATGTAAAATGGCCGCCGGATCGGGTCTATTTATAAGTTAGGGGGAATGTCCAAGTGTCCATGTGCTGCAATGTCTCAATTGCCTGTCCTGTACCACATGATGGATGTGTCATCATAGGTCAAAGTTCTTTTACACAGTAAACACGAAAGTCCGCCGGGTGAACAGCTGCAATAGTCAGCCGATCGGGTGGACCGCGAACAGCCGAAATTCGCCGCGAAACGACCGCCGGGCGAACTGTTCAGCCATCCCTAGTATCTATGTCACAATCCGGTCCACGGGGGTTTGCAGAGCTGATGGAGTATAAAACCAAACAGGGGGGATGATAATAAGCTTGCCTCTGTGTTCCAAAAGCTGATTTAGGGCAGCACCTCTGTATTTCTAACGGTTTTCATCGGTTTCCAGCTTTGTTTAGCGTCCAGATGGTCGGATGGCCGGAACCGGAAGTACGTTCCAGCATGGGTCGCAAGCTCTGGGGTCCGGAAGTGACGCGTGGGCCAATCAGAAGACGCGTTTCACAACTTCAGTTGTGTCCTCAGTTCTAGTAGTCTAAACAGGAAGTGATGCATATATACACAGAGAGAAGGGCGGATCTGTGATACCATTGGACAACGGGCTTGTACAGATATATTACCAGAAAAATAAATGAATGAAATAAGAATAAAAATTCCTGTAACATCTCGAGATAATATTAAAATGTTATGCATATAAAAAATAATTTAAAACATGTGGGCAGCAATAAACCTTTTCTTGGTTAAAAAATAAATAAAAAAAAAAAACATGTGGGCAGTACTAGATGAGACCATATAAATGTTTTTATGTATTTAGGTAAGGGGCTGAGATTTTTTATGTATGTATGGGACTGTATATTGGTGATAACCGCAACCATTATATATTAGTAGAGGGGAAAAGGACGATAGGGAAAGAAGAGAGGGGGAAGGGAGGAAATAAAATGAAAATGAGAATAGAGAAATAAAAATAAAAATAAATATAAAAATGAGGAGAAGAATAAAGGTAAAAAAAAGGTAAAAAAAAAAAAAAAAGAAAAAAAGAAAAAATGAAAATGAAATGAAAACATAATGATAATACTGAAAAATAAAAAATTAATAAATAATAATACGATTAAAAATAATAATAATAATAATAATAATAATAATAATACTATGTGCAGATGAAAATAAAAAAAATTATAAAATAAAAATAAGAATAAAAAATAAAAATAAATAAATTATAAAAAAATGAAAACAAAAGTAAAAATAGAAATAATAATAAAAAAGAAAAAAACTAGAATGAAAATGAAAATAAATAATGGAAAAGTGGAAAATACTATGTGATGAATAGCTGAAATAATAATGACAAATGATAATAGATATGCAATAGATATACTGGTATTTTAAATTATTTTTTATATACATAACGTTTTAATATTATCTCGAGATGTTACAGTAATTTTTATTCTTATTTCATTCATTTATTTTTCTGCTAATATAGCTGTACAAGCCCGTTGTCCAATGGTATCACAGGTCCGCCCCTCTCTCTGTGTATATATGCATCACTTCCTGTTTAGACTACTAGAGCTGAGGAAACAACTGAAGTTGTGAAACGCGTCTTCTGATTGGCCCATGCGTCATGTATAGTATACCTTTTGATTGCCAGAAGGTGAAGGATATTGAGTCCATAATGTGGTGTAAGGCTAAGATGGGGATGTTGATAGTGGAATTGTTAAGAAATGAAGGAGCTTGCTCGCCCTGTGATTTCCAGGCTCTTAGGCTAGGTTCACACTTATGTGAAACCCGCATCCAATTCGCATAGCAGGAGATTGTGACCAGCTCTTTATGGGGCCGGTCCACACATCTCGGCAGCAGCTCCAGTGTGAATTGCACAGGAACCCTGTGCGTTTTTTGGTCCATTTTAGGTCCAAATTCAGCCGAAAATTCAGGCTGAAATCGTACTTGACCCGATGAATGGAGACGTACCGGACTCCTGCTATGAGCCACTGGGTGTTCTAGTGTGAACCCAGCCTTATTGTTACTAACATTGTTGGGGATATGTACTGTATGAAGGAATTCAAGCCAGGTGGGTAGCAAGCATCCTGGAATATAGGAGGATTCTATATTGCCCCATAGTGTATTGGGGATGGCAGTGATGTATTTAGGTTTTGTGCTGTCCTAAGCCGGACTAAACTCGTGCACCACCTAATTTAAATATGACCCACCCATTTCTGTCAAGTCCATACCCCTTCCTGTTTAATGCACACCCTTTAATCTGTAAACCACACTCCTTCCTCTTGATGCTCCATCTTTTGCTCTTAGAGCTCCACCTTAACTGCAGTGGACTCCTGCAGTTGAATTTTCAGGTGCTTGAAGACAGTTGAAGCTGCTCAGGCTGTTCAAAGCAATGAAAGGCTGACAGCAGCCACAGCCATCCTTGATGTTTACATGTAATCACTTTTTGGAATAATTATCTATGGTGAGGGACAGATGACTGTCCTTGGATACAAGCTGTTTGTGTCCTGGCGTGATCATCTGTCCCAAACCCCAGGTAATTGCTCCATGTGAGATTACATTGGAATACCAGTGGACAACTGCTGCCAGCCTGTGACCAGTTTGTATGGGCTGAGCTGTATGTTTTTGTGAGGGAGCCAGGAGAAGACGTTTTTTTTTTGTGCGGGTTGAGGAGTGAGCAGCCTTTTTGCTGCTCCCCCTGTAAAGTGCTGCCCTAGGCCTGGGCCCTTATACAGTGCTGGGGAAGGGTAGGTAAGCTGATTTTGTGTTTTTGGGATGCAATAGAGACTCCAAAGATTTTTCTGTTAGTCCTAATGTGCTCAGCCAGAGGTTCCATTTGTAAGTAAAATATTAAGGGGAGAGGGGACACCCCTGTCTCCTGCTATTTGAGATTTGGAATGGAGATGGGTCCTACATGTGCTGAGGGGGTAGATTATAATGCCATGATGGCATTACAAATTTGTCCTTGGAACCTGAATTTAGTTAACACTGAGGAAAGATAGCTCCAGTGTACCCTGTCAAATGCATTCTCTGTATCCAGAGAAAGGAACAGAGGAGGCGTTCTAGAGTTCTCAGAATGTTGGATAACATTTTGCTGTCAGAATTAATGTTTTGGACCTGAAATGTGTGCAGATAGTATAACACTTTGTATAAGAACCAAAGAGGACCTCAACACATAAAGTATCTAAATATTAAACTTGGCGGAGGGTTGTTCACTTTGTTGCTATTGCAAATAACAATGCACACTCTCTGTGGCTATAGGAAAAGAGGTTTAACCTTCACACATAAAAATTGAGAAAAAGCTATGAAATGGGGAATAGTCATTCACAAGCTTCTAGGCTTACTAAGTAGGCTCAAAAATACATACTTTAAATTCAAATAATATGCACAAAAATTAAGCTCAGCACCATAGGTCTATAATCATCCCAATGCTATGTAAATAAATAAACCAATATCAGTACAAAAAATGCTATAGTGCAAACCTTGCATGTGACAGATCCTTTAACCAATTGGTAGCATGTCTGTGATCACAACAAAGGTAAAATCCTGTACATATGGACAGAATGTGGGAATACATTTGCCATTACAAAAAAATACTCATGGATCTTTTGCCCATGGAAAACCATCAGTCCCCTTTCCTTACTGTACCAGATCTTGCTAAAAGAATCTTGTCCAGACCCTCTAGCTTTTATAGCTAAATGGGAGAAGTAGTTGGATGGGTCCCCTGAGCATTTGAATTGGGACAAGAAGCTGGCACTGACATACAAAATGTTGATTCCTTCTTTAGCCCAAAAGCGTAACTACAAGATAGTGTCCAGATTGTACCATTGCCCTGAGCTCCTGCATAAGATAAACACATCTATCCCAGATAAGTGTTGGAGATGCCTCCAGGCAATGGGCACTATGACCCATATTTTGGGCACCTGCCCCAAGATTACTCCTTTTTGAGATGAGATATTAAAGCTGTATGAAAAGTTGGTAGGAGACAAATTTCCAAATATGCCTCAAATTACTGTCCTCTCTATGCTTGTTTGTACTTACAAACAAATCAAGAAAAGCTTGTGAAAAACAAGACCTCCTTCCATGGCTGAATAGGCAAGCGAAATGGACAAAATTGACCACATGGGACATACGATTGCTAGGGAAAATGATAAGTTTTTTTTTTTGAACAATATAGTTTATTGAACAATTGACAGCTTGATACATTGTAGGAAAAGAACAAGTATATCCATCAACATTCAGCCCACATGGCATTGAAAAAGGAAAAAACATGTTGTTCTATTACATAAGTTCGCTATAGAGCACCGCACAATCCAGTGTTATAAGTTGGTACATAAGAAAAACAAACCATAGGAAGGTCTCCATAGAAACGTGAATCTCAACATAAAACATCAGTGTCAAAGTCAAAAACCCCCTGAGACTCGTACAGAATAATGTTTTCATTTGTGGGGGTAGGAATTTTTGAAGTGTCTGAAAAAGGGTTAGAAGAGGGAAGTAAAGGATCAAGACAGGAGGATAGGTGATAGAGGGGAGGGGGGGTAGTTCGAGGGGTACCAATTCCATTGGCCCCGAACCCGAGGGGTGGACAGAGATACCATTTTGCATATTCGAACATCATAATAACCAGCTTCGGCAAAATCACATTTACAATTAGTCAGAGAGATAGGTAGACGAGCTGATTGTCACAAATCAACCAGTACAGAGTTTTGCATAACCATCTGTAAGTTTAAAAATAAACCAGGGTCTCCATAGTGTGTGAAATTTATCGGTTTTTTCCGAGGCCATCGCCGCGGTTTCTTCTAGCTTATATAGGAAGTCTACTTCTAAGAGCCATTCCCGCAGTGAAGGGGGGTGAGGCGATTTCCAGTGCCGAGGAATGATTGTCTTAGCCGCATTCAGCATATGGCGTACCACTGATCTTTTGTACCTGCCCAAAGAGTAGTTGGAGATGTGGAGCAAGCAGCACTCAGGTGTGAGAGTAATTTTGGTTTCGGTGATGGCCCTGATCTGTGCACCGATCTCAATCCAGAAATTCCGCAACTGTGGACAATCCCACCAAATATGTATCATATCACCCCCTGCCCCTCCACATCTCCAGCAGAGTTCTGACATGCCTGGATACCATTTGCTAAGTCTGACTGGTGTAAAATACCAGTTTGACAAGACTTTGTATGCTGTTTCTTGGGAACTAGTGCTTATGGAGCACTTATGCGCCAATATGCAGGCATGTTTCCACTGCTCATCAGTAAAGGTTGTGGAGAGTAACCTCTCCCAGTCTCGTTTATGTTTGGTCGAGTGGTCTGTCCTGGTCGCCTGTAGCCAACTGTAAATCAGAGAGGTCGCCTTCCGAACTGGTTCTCCCGTGATGCACAGCTGCTCAAACCATGTCTGTTCCCTCAAAACATGCGGTCTGTTGGTCGGGCAGTGTACAAAGTCGTGCAGTTGTCGGTATTGCCAGTGTGTGAAATGTTTTGCTCTTAAGTCTCCAGAGAGGTCCTGAAAAGACTTAAGCTTGCCTGCCTCTACGCAGTGTGCTATTGTCACAGGCGTCCCATCATTTCTGTGCGGGAACGAAACTGTAGTGTGTCCTGATGCAAAGCTAGGGTTGTGGGCTAAGGGTGTCAAAGGGCCCGGGTCGGAGGCCAGTCCACATTGGCGTGAAGCCTCTCCAAAGACCTCCAGGGTGGGCCCTATCAGGGGGTGTGAGGACAGTGAGGTCGAACGGGCCTCCCTGGTGACCCAAGGCAGAAACCGCAAGGGAGTCTCTGTCAGTCGTCCCTCCAGTCCCACCCAGTCTTTGGATGCTGCATGGCAATTCCAGTCTAGAATACGAACCAGGTGTGCCGCATAGTAGTAATATTTGAAGTTCGGTAGATTAATCCCCCCCTTAACTTTTGGCAAGGTCAAGGTCGATAAGCTAATTCGGGGTTTCTTCCCGGCCCAAATGAAGTCCCTTATTAACGCTGTCAGATGTGCGAAAAACCGCCTAGGTAGTTTGATGGGCAGAGTGTGAAAAAGGTACAGTACCCGTGGCAAAACCGTCATCTTGACCACCGCCGCCCTTCCGAACCATGACAGTGGGTGACGGTGCCAGTCCTGAAGATCTGTGCGGAGTTCATTTAGGAGGGGTTGGAAATTTTGTATATAAAGGTTGTCCAGGTCGGGTGTTAGCCAGATCCCCAGGTATTTAAGTCTGTGGTCCACCCACTTGAAGGGGCAGTTAGCTTTGGCAGACAGCAGGCGGGTAGGGTTTAGGGAGATGTTCAAAGCCTCTGATTTTTCGTAATTAATTTTAAAGTTGGAGATGTATCCAAATAGCTCAAATTCCTTCAAGAGGTTAGGGATTGAAATGTGGGGTTGGGTTATGACAAATAGGAGATCATCCGCGTAAGCGGCTATTTTGAATTGCGTTTGTCCTAACGTAAGGCCCTTGATCGACAGATTGGCATTGATTGTGCGGATGTAGGGTTCCAATGCTAGGATAAATAATATAGGGGATAGAGGGCACCCTTGACGCGTGCCGTTTCGTATAAGTACTGGTTCCGAAAGGGTTCCATTGATTTTGAGCCGGGCCGTCGGGCTTCGATAGAGTGCGGAGATCCAGGCCATCAATTTTGGTTGGAAACCCACCCACCTGCATACTGCAAACATGAAGTCCCATGCCACTCTGTCGAAGGCCTTCTCCGCGTCCGTGGACAGGAGAAGGCCCTCGACAGCATCCCCCTTCATACAATGGAGAAGGTTTATCGCCTTAACCACATTATCCCGCGCCTCCCTCCCTGGCATAAAACCCGCCTGTGTCGGCCCGATTAGATCGGGTAGCAGAGTGTTCAACCTGGTAGCAATAATTTTCGATAGGAGCTTTATGTCTAAATTGAGCAACGAAATCGGTCGGTAACTGGAGCAGGAGTTGGGGTCTTTCCCAGGTTTAGGGAGCACTGTGATGTGCGCTAAATTAAAGGAAGGTGAGGGTTCCTGGAGTGCTGAGAGGGAATTTAAAGCGCGGAGCAATGGTTTCGTCAATAAGGGTATAAAGGTCTTATAGTAGATAGCGGAAAAGCCATCTGGGCCCGGACTCTTGCCCGTTTTCAAGGATTTAATAGCCCGGATTAGTTCCGATTCCTCAATGGGTTTATCTAGTTCTGTAGCGTCACCCACTGACAGGCCTGGCATGCCGCTGTTACGTAGATATTGGTCTATGATCGCACATCTCGGCCCATCCACCGTCGCCGGTTTGTGTGAGGGTGGGATGTTGTAAAGCTTAGAGTAAAACCTATGGAATTCCGCCGCAATGCCTTCCGTATCGTGTATTAGCCTGTTTTCCTTGTTTCTAATCTGGATAATGGTGTTAGAAGACCGTACGCCCCTCAAAGCTCGTGCCAAAAACTTGCCATTTTTGTTCCCGTGTTCATAAAAGAATCCTCGCCGAAAAAATAATATCCGTTTAGCCTGTAAGTCCAGTTTATCCTGGAGCGCCTTGCGCGCAAGAAGCAGGTCATCAGCCCGAGCAATCGCCATCGATCGTTTGTGTTGAGCTTCTAAATCCCTCACTTTTATAAAAGCCTCTTTCAAGTCCTGTTCCGTCGCTCTTTTCTTTTGTGCCGCCAAGCCTATCAGCCTGCCCCTGAGCACGCACTTGTGTGCCTCCCATATAGTTAAATGGGAAACATCCTCAGTGGTGTTCTCACTAAAGTAGTGTTGTATAGTTTCTCTAATCTGGTCTAGGATTGTAGGATCCGTCAGTAGTGTTGGGTTAAGTCTCCAACCGCTCGACTGTGGGCGTGAAGGTTGTAATGCGAGGTTCAAAGATATCGGTGCGTGATCCGAGATCGATCTCGTCCCGATATGCGCCTCTTTAAGGTTGTTCAAGTCCCTTTGTGTCACAAATAGAAAGTCGATACGGGTATACTTGTCGTGTACAGTGGAAAAGTAGGTGTAATCTCTGTCCAGTGGGTGCAAAACTCGCCATGAGTCCGCCAATGTTAGAGAGTTCAAGATAGTTCTAATCTTTTTGAGCTTACGATAAGTGATAGCGGACTTGCCGTCCGAGGTATCCTGGAGGGGATCCAACGGAACATTGAAATCCCCACCCAGGATTATGCACCCGGCGGCAAACCCAGCAAGTTCATCAATCATAGTTTGGCAAAAACTCACATGTGCTGTATTTGGAAAATAAACGCATGCTAACGTAACAGGGAGCTTCCCGACTGTGCCCTTGAGGAATAGGTACCGTCCCCCCGGATCCGCCAGCTGCCGTGTGAGCTCGAATCCAGAGTCTCTCCCTAACAATATCGAGACCCCTTTAGTCTTCGAGTCAGGGTTAGCCGCATGAAAGGCTTTAGGGAAAAATTTGTCAGTCATCTTAGGAATGGAATCAGCCCTAAAATGAGTTTCTTGCAGAAACACGAAGGACGGCCTCCCCTTCCTCAAGTGGCGGAGCAGTTGCGTTCTTTTATGCGGTATATTGAGACCGCGCACATTGTGTGAAACCACAGTCGGGTTCTGGCCTAGAGCAGAATAAATCATTATGTAATAGATAGAGGAGGGAGGGGAAAGAAGAGGGAATAGATCAGAATAGGAACAAGAAAGGGAGTGGGTTTAGGGGAGGTCAAGAGAGGCACGAGGGATTGGGGGGAGAGAGAGGGGGGGAGGGGGGGAGGGAGAGGGAAGGGAAAAGGGGAGGAAGTGGGGGAGAAGGGGGGTAGAGAAGCCCACTAACTGACACCAAGAGAGTGGGTCAAGAAAATTCAGTTAACAACCTCCAGGGGGGTGTCCCCCAGAGGCAATATCCAAAAGTGGGGCCGTAGATTGGCCCCCCCAGCGACAATCCCCAGGGCAAAAGAGAGCCCCAGTGAGGCCGCCCAGGGTACCAAGCCACGAAACCCCTTGCGGGGGAAGTGGGAGAGCACTCAAAGCAATGCCAACAGACAGAAACCCAGTCAACCCGGGGTGATTAATCCGTCTGCAATTGCCAATCATTCTCCGCATCCCCCCAGCCCCTTAATATGAAGCCTAATTATATTCGTGCATAATAAAATTAACAACCGTAACCAACCCATTCATTGGGTGTAAAAAAGAGAAACCTTATATCACAGTGTTAGTACTTATCTAGAATAAAGCAGTTCAGTCACAGCTACATGCCAGCTATTGTCCTCCTGCGATGAGTAAAAAAGGTAAGAGGGAACATAACAACCGGTCGGACGGTCCGCCCGGTCTGTAGCAGGAGCGCGTCCGTGTGAGTTCCGAAGAAGCCTGTAGACACCTTAACAAAGAAGGAGGCGTAGAAATCGATCGGCTGATCCGTCCAATCCATCGCAGGGGTGCGTCCGTGTAAGGCCCGAAAAAACATGCAGGTACCGCAATAACGTAAAGGTATAAACTGGATACGAAGCGAACCAACGAACGGTGTACAAAAGAAGAGAAGGAGGGCCGTTCGGACCACTACTCTATTCCAAGCATAACCGCCTGTAAGATCCTAAGGGTGATATAAGAGGTCATCTTACCGACCGTTCAACCTTCCTGAGGTGGATTCATCTGTAAGGCCCTCGGAGCGGAGGAGCGCCTGGGTGTGGTGCTCCGGCCCGGTGTCGGTAACCTCTGGAACTTCCCCTTCTTGTGTGGGGGCTTAGAGGGCGTGGAATTGGGGGAATCCGGTGAGGGCTGAGTTGCTGGGACATAGTGAAAGTCCTTGTACCAATCCGGGAGATCGATCGGTGGAATTTGAACTGCCTGGCAAAAATCCGGTAAGTCATCCGGCGTGCGTAAGAACAGCTGCCTGCCCATGAAAGTGACATGTAGGGCAAAGGGAAACTTCCATTTGTATGGGATATTTTGCCTGCGTAGGGCTTCCAGCAGGGGACGCAGCGCACGCCTGTTACTCAGAGTTATGGGCGAGAGGTCTTGAAAAATGGAAAGTTCAGTTTCATTAAACGAAATATGTGCAGCATTCCTTGCTTTGGCCATAATGTCCTCCTTCAACTTGAAGTCAGAGAGACAGCATATTACGTCCCTCGGTGGTGCTGTATCTGCGGGTCGTGCCCTCAGTGCACGGTGCGCCCGAACAAAGTCTATTGGCGTGTCGGTTTGTCTCTCTAGTAGGTCGTTGAATACATATTGAAGGGCGGAGGGGATGTTATCGGGCTCCACCGATTCTGGTATGCCTCTCACCCTAACGTTGTTCCTCCTCCCCCTGTTATCCAAGTCCTCTAATTGCCTGTTCATCGCAATGAGATGGGCTGTGTGGGAATCTGATATTCTTTCCAGGCGCGTGATGGCTTTGTCCCGTTTGGAGCCTGCCCTCTCCACCCCCTCCAGCTTCTCTGATATGGAGAGAATGTCTGCCTTCAGCTCGGTAATGGCGGATGAAAATGTGCCCTTTATGTCCGCCGCTATTTTCATCATGTCAGTCAGTGTAAGGGGGTGCTCGGCTTGCGCTTCCCTTACCTCCTCCTCATAAGCGGATTGCGAATCATCACTGAGCTCGTCCTCTCCACGAGGCAGCGCCATCTTGGGCAAGGCCTTAGTGCGGCGAGGCTGTGATTTAAAAATGTCCGGGATGTTCCTGGCTCCGGAGGTCGGTGTGTGACGGTTCGGGCGGCTGCCTGAGTTGTGGCGGGTGAGCCTGCTCATGTTTGTCGGTGGTTACGGTGGTAAACGTGCTATCGGGGCTGAGGGTTTAGCGGAGCTCACCTAGTCTGCTGCCATCCGCTCCGAGCTCCAGGCCACGCCCCACGGAAAATGATAAGTTGAAGTCATAAAGGCTTGTGTGAATGGTATGGTTCCATTTTGCATCCTGAGCATAGGTTGGGGTAGCCTAAAGAGATAATCTCTGTGCCCAGGAGAATGGATAGCTGCACACCTCCTTCCCCTTCCCTTTTACCTTTGCCCCCCCCCCTTTGTTTTTTTCCTCTTTTCCCTCCTTAGTTTTCATTCATTGAATTTATGACTAGTGTATTGGTTCATGGTTTGGCTTCACTGCTTACACTATTCACCAAGCAGACCTCTTGCTTCCTAGTGTATGATGTACTGTATGATTGTTAGCAGTGTTCAAGTGATACTAGATATGTCTGCTATTTAGATATTCAACTATTGTCTTTAACTTCCACTTTATGCTATGACTATCTTCTTATACCTTGTTTTTCATGTGTATGAGGGTTCTGTACTTGCACTTGGTCTGACTTCTGATACTTGTTCACTTTTGCAAGTCTTGTATTGTACTTGTTATATTTGTTTTATGGTAGTATATTTAATCAATTCTTTATATCATATACTATGTTGTACCAAAGATCATGATAATGGGAACGGTAATGATGGGTAATAAATTGACATTTTATGTTTTCTGATAGTCATAACCAGATTAATTATTTTTTCTTTGTAAAGCTGAAATCTATTTTTGATGATATACAATTTCAGAGTAAAGAAATAAATGATTTACTTAATCCATAATTTTTTTTTGTATTTTTGATCATTTCGTTGTGTTTACCTACAATTGTATAATAGGAGACTTGTTAGCATTAAAAGGAGAAAAATTGTTGGACTTTAAATGAAGCAGTGATCTTGTGGAATTATATGCCTCCATCCCTATCTATATGAAAAAGGAGAGGAGGGTGGGACTTTAGATGAAGCACATGGTTACAATTAATTTGATCAATAATTTATAATAATGTATATTAGTATCAAATGCAAATAGTAGTATAATAGACATGTGCAAAAGGAAAAACATTTTTTAGTTTTGTTTTGTTTTTTTAATTCATTAATTAATTAATTTCATTTAGTTATATTCGTTAAATTTGTTAAATTAGTTTTCAGATTTCGTTTAGTTTTCTACCGAATTCGAAAAATCGGTCGCATTCAAAAATATTTCAACCAAATTCGAAAATATTTCTACTGGATTCGAAATGATTTCAACATGATTCGAAATTATTTCAACCACATTCAAAATTATTTCAACCGGATTCGAAAATATTTTGAGACCCAACTTTAGGGCCATGTATCTCATAGAGACCTTATAGTGCTAGTTCTATTGTGTTTGCATACCAAATTTGGTGTTTCTAGCTATAAGTTTCCCTGAGATATGTGGCCCCAAAGTCGGGTCGCAAAATGTAATTCTCTGCTGCAGAAAAGTGCTTGACATTTTGTGACCCGAATTTGGGGCCATGTATCTTGGGGTCACTTGGTGCTAGAAATCTCAAATTTGGAGATGTTTTAGTGCTAGATCTATTGTGTTTGCATACCAAATTTGGTGTTTCTAGCTATAAGTGACCCCGAGATATGTGGCCCCAAATTCGGGTCGCAAAATTTAATTCTCTAATGCAGAAAAGTGCTTGACATTTTGTGACCCGACTTTAGGGCCACGTATCTCGGGGTAACTTGGTGCTAGAAACCCCAAATTCGGGTCATTTTTCAAATTTGATTTGAATTTCATCCGAATTCAGTTGAATTCATTAGCATTGTAATTCGGTAATTCAGATGCATCCGAATGTCCGAATAATGAAAATTTGTCCGAATTTCGATTCGGAACAAAACAAAATGCACATGTCTATATATTAAAGGTACATGTCTCAGTGGATTCAAATACTGTATATACATACATATATTGATGGTAGCCCATGACAGTTGTAAGGATTACATAATATAAATGTAAAACTTGCATATTTTAAAAATTCATGTAAATCCTATAACCACATGATTCATATAGGGAAAATTTGCATAAGGTCTTATAAACACATCATGGAATATAACGTGACATGTATAAAACTATTATACATTTTACTTTTACATTATATAATATGGTATAGAGAACACAATGAGCTGCAAATCCTTACAACTTTCATTCAATTTGATTTGAATTCTGTTTGAAGAATAGCTGATTGTTAAGCAGCGGGCCAGGAAGCTGGCCGCTGTTTCCTTAACAACTGATGACTCATCAGCTGTAAGTGGGCTTTCTTCTAATTTTAATGAGTGGCCGCGTGTCTTATTAAACTCCCTTCCACAGAAAAGTGTTATCCCTATTGTGGGGTCATCAGTACGGTATTTGTAAATTAAAATCATATCCCCTCTCAAGCGTTTCTTCTCCAGAGAGAATAAGTTCAGTGCTCGTATCCATTCTTCATAAGAAATATCATCCAGTCCCTTTATTAGTTTTGATACCCTTCTCTGTCCTCGCTCCATTTCCAGTAAAAAACATTTTCCTGTCCAGAACTGGACAGCATACTCCAGGTGCAGCCGGGCCAGAGTCCGGCTGCAGAGTGTTCATACACCTGTTTTAACTCTTTCCATCCTAAGTGTGTTGGTCATTCAGGTTACTTGTTTCAATAGCAACCTATGCATTAACGTTTTCTAAAAAGAACCTGACAGTGTAAATATGTGGAAGATGCCATAATTAACTTGATTTCATAGGTGCATGCTCTGAGGGCTTTCAGCCTGGCTGTACTACTTAGCGAGTCACTGATCTGGAACAAGCATATGCATATCAGGTGTCAGGACCTCAGCATGGATAATCTTCTGCTATTAACTGTCTTTTGCTTCTTACACCTCTAAATGGAAAATAAAATGCTATAGGTTTAAATAAGACTTTTAAATCCAGTGCACTCTGTAATTTAAACAATTATCCAGGAACTTTAATCAATCAGTACAACTTGCTGTGCAAACATACTTCTGAAAGTGTGTATGATGTTGAAAATGTGCATGGTTATTAACATAATTACAAGCATAAAAGTTAGGATGAAGCCACTTAATGTACTTTGAATTATTCCTCACTTGTTGCGTGCATATATAAAAATAAATTTGTGCTGAAACTGCAAACTGTAGAAATGTTAAGAGTAAAAGAAAAGTAAAGCCATGTATGTTCACATAATATAGAAATAATAACGGCAGCCCTTCTAGGTAATTTATAAAGCCAGCCATACAAAGACAAGTCTTTTTGTCAAATCATTAATATTTATAAAGAATTTACTGGTTTATTTTCCTCATATAAATTGGGCTGACACTTTAACTGGGTAACATTACCATAATTACTGTATAAGGCATTTCCACAGGAAGAGAGAGAGCCTGCAAGAAGCAGAGCTATATGTGAGGTCCATTCTTTTCATGGGTCATTTGAATACTGACTCACCTCATGTTAAGATAGAAGAGAATCTCTTAAAACACTAATGCTTGTGTTGTTTTGACAGTTTCCTTATTCCATGCTGGGTGAATGGTTAAAGACACAAAACAGGTGGTGTCAAGCAGTACTGAAGGTCAAAGAGGTCCTTAATACTGTATGGGAATTGTACCATACATTAACAGATATTGACCTCTGTGTTCTGGGGTCCACCCTTCTTGAAAGCCTTCAATTTAAATGGTGGTGGACACATTGGCCCATATTTAAGTCTCACTTCTGATGTTGAATTTCTCAGCAAGTTTATTGGCGAGGTTATACAGGAGCACTGTATTTTGTTTGAAACAGTGATGGGAGATTTAATTGGTATATGTTTTATGTACAGTGCCTTTAAAAATGGGATTTTTATATACAGCTTACCTGTAAAATCCTTTTCTTGAGAGTACATCACGGGACACAGGAGCTTCATTACATAGTGGGTTATATAGGCACCTCTGGTGATTGGACACTGGTTGACCCTAATTAAGGAGAATTCCTCCCCTATATAACCCCTCCCATTTGGGAGGCACCTCAGTTTTGTAGCAAAGCAATAAGAACCACGTAAAACCCAAGAGGGGCGGGGGCCCTGTGTCCCGTGATGTACTCTCAAGAAAAGGATTTTACAGGTAAGCTGTATATAAAAATCCCATTTTCTTGATCATACATCACGGGACACAGGAGCTTCATTACATAGTGGGATGTCCCATAGCAATGCTCAGATTGAGGGGAGGGAGACACAGATCATAAACATAGACCGCCAGGGACCTGAGGACCTAAACTGCAGCCTGCAGTACACTGCGCCCGAAGGCGATATCCTCTTGCCCTCTGACATCCACCTGATAGAATCTGGTGAATGTGTGGACTGATGACCAAGTCGCAGCCTTACAGATCTGAGCCAGGGAGGCCTGGTGATGCACTGCCCTAGAAGCACTGACAGCCCTAGTAGAGTGCGCTTTCACCTGAAAAGAAGGAATCTTCCCCTTTAAGCCATAGGCCTGAGAAATAACTTGTCTGATCCACCTTGAGAGAGTGGACTTTGACGCTGCCTGACCCTTTCTAGGGCCTTCCGGCAGAATAAATAAACAATCAGTTTTCCTTATCTGAGAAGTTGCTTGAAGATAAACACTGATTGCTCTAACCACATCCAAAGTGTGTAAAGACTCTTCCTCTGTGGACTGAGGGTCCGGAAAAAAGGATGGTAGGATTACATCCTGATTCAAATGGAAACCCGAAACCACCTTAGGTAGAAAAGGACCTGTTGGGACGCATAACCACCCGGTCCTTATGGATAATTATATATGGCTCTTTACTGGAAAGAGCTGCCAACTCTGATACTCTTCTAGCCGTAGATATGGCTACTAAGAAGACCAGCTTTTTAGTCAGGAGAGCTAAAGAAGCCAGATGCAAAGGTTCAAATGGTTGCCCCTGTAAGGCCGAGAGAACCAAATTCAGATCCCATGGGCATACCGGAGGTTTAACTGGCGGTTTTGTCCGCATAGCCCCCTGTATAAAAGCCCGTACCAGGGAATGTGATGCAAGCGGTTTCTGAAAAAATACCGACAGGGCCGAAATCTGCACTTTGATAGTGCTTATGGCCAAATTCATTTCTAGGCCTGACTGGAGAAAGGCCAAGATTCTGTTAATGACATACTTTCTAGGATGCCACTTCCTGAGTTCACACCAGGAAACATATGTCCTCCAGATTTTGTAATAAATACGCCTGGAGGCCGGCTTTCTGGCATTGACCAGAGTAGAAAGGACTGGCCCTGAAAGGCCACCGTCTCTCAGAATGCGGGTCTCAGCAGCCAAACCGTCAAATTCAGACTGCGTAAAGCAGGATGGAAGATTGGACCCCGTGAGAGCAGATCTGGCCGGAGAGGGAGGGTCCATGGCCTGCCTACTGACAACTTCATGATTTCTGCATACCATGGTCGCCTGGGCCAAGCCGAGGCCACCAAAAGGACCGACTTTGTCTCCCTCTTGACCCTTCCCAGGAACCGCGACAGTAGCGGGCTCGGGAGGAAGGCATAGATCAGATTGTACTGATCCCAGGGAACTGTCAGAGCATCTGACCCCTGAGTAAGTGCATCTCTTGTCCTTGACACAAACTTGTCCAGTTTCCTGTTGAACCTGGACGCAAACAGATCTACGTCTGGAGTACCCCATTTGTGACATATGTTCTGAAACACATCGGGTGCAGAGCCCATTCTCCTGGGCACAACTGCTGGCGGCTGAGAAAAATCCGCCTGCCAATTCTCCACTCCTGGGATGAAGACTGCAGAAAGACATGGAACACGCTTTTCTGCCCGGACAAGTATGCGATTCACCTCCTTTTGGGCCACCAGACTTCTGGTACCGCCCTGGTGAATGATGTAAGCCACTGCGGTGGCATTGTCGGACTGAACCCGAACCGGGAAACCTCGCAGTCTGTAAGACCACTCTATGAGTGCCATGTAAACTGCCCGAATTTTCAAGATATTTATGGGCAGTAGACTTTCGGTCGCAGACCATTTCCTCTGCGAGCACGTTCCCTCCAATACAGCACCCCAGCCCGTCAGGCTGGCATCTGCTGCGACAATCCTCCATGAGAGAGGAAGAAAAGTTTTGCCCTTCAGCAAATTCCTGGTTTGTAACCACCAGACAAGACTTTTGCGTGTCCCGGGGGATAGACGCATAGGAAGTTCCAGGGATTGGGGCTTCCTGTTCCAAGCCGCAAGGATGCATCCTTGCAGAGGCCTTGAGTGGAACTGGGCGAATGGGACGGCCTCGAAAGAGGCGACCATCTTCCCTAATAGTCTCATGCACAACCGAATGGAGGAAGATCTTCTGCCCAGAATCAGGCGCACCAGATCATCCAATGGCCAAGGCCTTTAGCCTTGGAAGAAAACACCCTGCCTTGAGCGGTGTCGATAATCATACCTAGGTATTCCAACCTGGTAGTCGGTTGTAGGGACGACTTTTCTAGGTTTATAATCCAACCTAGGCGTTCTAGATGTTCTAGCGTTTTGGTGACGCTGCGACTTAGAAACGCTGCAGTTTTCTCCATGAGAAGCAAGTCGTCTAGACAAGCCATGACGGCTATGCCCTGAACTCTTAAGATTGCTAAGAGAGGGTCCAGAATCTTTGTGAATACTCGAGGGGCTGTAGCAAGCCCGAACGGCAAGGCCATGATTTGAAAATGGCGCCGCTCTACCGCGAACCTTAGAAATTTTTGGTGTGCGGGAAAAATTGGCACATGGAGATATGTATCCTTGATATCTAATGATGCCATGAATTCTCCCCCTTGCAGGGAGGAGACCACAGTGCGGATTGACTGCATTCGGAAGGTCTGATTCTTCCATTTGGTTTTGGAACGGTGAAGAGATTTGAGTAAAACCCTGAACCCTGATCTTTCGGGCTCACTTCTACTATCACACCCTGGGATAGTAACTGATCAAAGGCCAGGAATAGCGGTATTTGCTTTACTGGATCCCTAGGGATCCTTGACCTTAGGAAACGGGAAGGTGGAATCTCCTGAAACTCTAGCTTGTAGCCCAGAGATACCGAAGAGATCACCCACTTGTCCTGGATCTCTTCCCGCCAGGCGCCTGCAAATTGCAGGAGCCTTCCCCCCACTCTGCCGAGCGGGGGCGCCCCTTCACAGGGAAGATCTTGGGCTTTGCTTGGCAGGCTTTCGCCCCCAAGTCTTTTCTTGCCCCTGGGCTCTGCCTTGAGCCTTTAGTAGAGGAGGGCTGAGACGGCCATTGCCACTGCTTAGAGCTTGATGCTTCGGGAGAGAGAGCACGCCTGAATGACGGACGTTGGCTCTTTTTGATTGGAAGGGGAGTAGATTTTACCCCCTGATATTTTGGACGAATTTAACCAATTCTTCTCCAAACAAAACGTTCCCCTTTAAACGGGAACCCAATCAAATGCTTCTTGCATGACAGCTCAGCTGCCCAATTCTTTAGCCATAGGGCCCTTCGCATGTGTACCAACATGAGGGACAAACGTGATGCTTGTTGGACAGAATCCAAAATCGCATCAATCATAAAGCACAGAATATGAGGCAGTTCTGCATAATTTTCTACTTCCTCACTGGGAAGGATCCCAAGCATCTGCTTAACCTGTTCCTTGAGGAACCGACACAACCCCACGGCTGCGACTGTAGGTTGCACCACAGCGCCAGTCATGGAAAAGGAGGCTTTTAATAAGGTTTCCAGCTTTTTATCAGTTGGATCCTTTAAATACCTGCATATCCAAAGGACAAGTCAGGTTTCATTCACACAAGAAACAACCGCATCAACAGATGGGACCCCCCACTTCTTGGTGAAACTTTCCTCCAGAGGATAATGCAAAGAAAACCTTTTTAGGAGGAGCAAACAGTTTATTGGGATGTCCCCAATCCTTATACAACAATTCATCCATTAAGGGATGGATTGGAAAGGAATAGGCAGTCTGTGGGGCTTTCCTGACTCCCAGGGAAGAAACAGAGGATGTAGCGACTTCAGCAGCAGGCATTCTGAATGTGGTACGCACCAATTCAGTATAATACTGCACCTGCTTTCTGAGTGCCTGGGAGGAGGGGACTATCTCCTCTTCCTCTGACTCATCCGACTGCTCATGATCCCTATCCAAATATAGGGATCCCTCCTCATTTTCAGAAGATTTCATCTGAGAGAGGGATTTCAGCAGAGGGAGGGGATCTACCCCTTTTCATGCTATATTTCAGGGAAGCAGAAATAAAATTCATGATTTTCTCTTCAAAACCCTCCAATGTAGCCCTAAGGGAGTATCTCAGTGATATAAACCGGGGCTGACAAATTAGGAGAGGCTACAAACCTGACAGGTGCACTGACTCGTCTTGAGAGGCTGGCTCCAGTCTTGCAGGGGGGGGGATGGTAATTTACAGGCACTTTTGGACTGGACCTAGGCGGTGACTTACCAGTGCCCTTATTACCTCCCCCTGAGACCCTCTTATGAGGAGACATAGTACTAGGCTACAAAGCAGAGGTACTAGTACAAGTGCGATCATTGTTGCGCTTAAAGTCTCACAATAAATAAATATATGCTTAAATTGCACAACCTGATGCTGAGTAGGTGTCTTAAGGTTTGCCTGGATCCAATCCCCACGGATGCTTACTGCCCACAGCTCCTGTGTCTCGAATTACAGTCCCCTGACGCTCTGGGCTTTTAAAACTGCCGCCTGGCGCCTGCGCAGAACAGCGCCGTGCACACTGACGTGCACGGCTCGCAACCACACCCCCCCTCCTCCAATAGGCCGGGAGCGCGCCCGGCGCACATGCACGCGCCCGCGCGCGTGCACGAGGACCGCGGAATCCGGGGGGGGGGAGGAGAACCCAAAACGGAGCAGCGTGGGACCCCTGAACTGCGTGGGACCCCTGTTTACCTTCATCTGTGGCAGGGACTACAATGGAGACGTGAGTTAGCTGGAGAAACCAGGCTTTCACTGAGCGTGTGTATTGAAAGGCATGTAAGTATGCATCAGGCTGCTCTTACTCCCTCTAGTGGTGGAAACCAGGTAAGACATACAACTACTCACAATGAAGAAATCCATTCATATATTTAAATATACAGGATGACTTCCCTTACCTATCCCCGCCGCAGGAATTGCTGAACCAGACCAATTCCAGCCTTCACCCATCACGGCGGGTATTGTTAGCCAACCTTCAGGTATATCTGGGGCTCTTACGGGAAGAACCTCCCACCTGGGCCATGTAAAAAGCTCTGCCAGAAACTTTCGTGCGCTCTGTATAAACAGTACACCAAGTCTGGTTTTCCCAGAGCCCAGTCTTCCAATGGAGAGGACTTACAGGCAAAACCTCGCTTCTTCGGCAGACGAGGCCCGGGTACCATACCATCTTGGGAGTCAATAACGGCCCGAGGTATGGATCCGGTTTGTTGTAGCCCTTCGGCCCTCGCAGGGACCTGCATAGAGCTAAAGTTTTACGTCACCATCACCCAGACACTGGCGAAAAAACTGAGGTGCCTCCCAAATGGGAGGGGTTATATAGGGGAGGAATTCTCCTTAATTAGGGTCAACCAGTGTCCAATCACCAGAGGTGCCTATATAACCCACTATGTAATGAAGCTCCTGTGTCCCGTGATGTATGATCAAGAAAAAGTATTCATACCCCTTGAAACGTTCCACATTGTGTCATGTTACAACCAAAAACGTAAATGTATTTTATTGGGATGTTATGTGACAGACCAACACGAACTTGCACATAATTGTGAAGTGTATGGAACATGATAAATGTTTTTAAAATGTTTTTACAAATACATATTTGAAAAGTGTGGTTAAATGCATTGGATTTGTATGTTTTCTATTTTTTATATGTGCCTTTGTATTTTCTATCTCCCAATAAAAATTATTTGAAAAAAAAAGAAAAAAAAGAAAAAAAGAAAAGTGTGGCGTGCATTTGTATTCAGCAGCCTTTTCTTTGATACTCCTAACTAAAATCTAGTGGAACCAGTTGCCTTCAAAAGTCATCTAATTAGTAAATAGAGTCCACCTGTGTGTTATGAATTCTCAGTATAAATATAGCTGTTCTGAAGCCCTCAGAGGTTTGTTAGAGAACCTTAGTGAACAAACAGCATCATGAAGGCCAAGGAACACACCAGACAGGTCAGGGATAAAGTTGTGGAGAATTTTAAAGCAGGGTTAGGTTATGAAAAAAATCCCAAACTTTGAACATCTCATGCAGCACTGTTCAATTCATCATCCAAAAATGAAAAGAGTATGGCACAACTGCAAGCCTACCAATACATGGCCGTCCACCTAAACTTACAGACTCGGCAAAGAGAGCATTAATCAGAGAAGCAGCCAAAAGACCCATGATAAATTGAGGCACTGCAGAGATCCACAGCTCAGATGGGAGAATCTGTCTATAGGACAACTATTAGTCGTGTACTCGACAAATCTGGCCTTTATGGAAGAGTGACAAGAAGAAAGACATTGTTAAAAGAAAGCCATAAGAAATCCCATTTGCAGTTTGCAAGAAGCCATGTGGGGGACACAGCAAACAAGGTGATCTGATCAGATGAGATCAAAATGTAACTTTTAGGCCTAAAAGCAAAACTCTATGTTTGGCAGAAAATGAACGCTGCACATCACCCTGAACACACCATCCCCACCGTGAAACATGGTGGTGACAGCATCATGTCATGGGGATGCTTTTCTTCATCAGGAACAGGGAAGCTGGTCAGAGTTGATGGGAAGATGAATGAAGCCAAAAACAGGGCAATTTTAGAAGAAAACCTGTTAGAGTCTGCAAAAGTAATTAAGACTGGGGCAGAGGTTCACCTTCCAGCAGGACAACAACCCTAAATATAAAGCCATAGCTACAATCGTTTAGATCAAAGCATATTACATAGTTACATAGTTACACAGTAGGTGAGGTTGAAAAAAAGACACAAGTCCATCAAGTCCAACCTATATGTGTGATTATATGTCAGTATTATATTGTATATCCCTGTATGTTGCGGTAGTTTAGGTGCTTATCTAATAGTTTCTTGAAACTATCAATACCTCTCTCTGAGACCACCGCCTGTGGAAAGGAATTCCACATCTTCGCTGCTCTTACAGTAAAGAACCCTCTACGTAGTTTAAGGTTAAACCTCTTTTCTTCTAATTTTAATGAGTGGCCACAAGTCTTTTTAAACTCCCTCTTGCGAAAAAGTTCTCTATTGTGGGGTAACCAGTATGGTATTTGTATATTGAAATCATATCCCTTCTCAAGCGTCTCTTCTGCAGAGAGAATAAGTTCAGTGCTCCCAACCTTTCCTCATAACTAGGGATGAGCTTCGAGTTCGAGTCGAACTCATGTTCGACTCGAACATTGCCTGTTCGCCTGTTCGTCTGTTCAGCGAACAGTGAACAATTTGGGCTGTTCGGGGCAAATTCGAAAAGCCGGGAACACCCTATACAAGTCTATGGGAGAAATCTAGAGTGCTAATTTTAAAGGGTAATATGCAGGTTACTGTCCTAAAAAGTGTTTGGGGACCTGGGTCCTGCCCCAGGGAACATG
Source organism: Lithobates pipiens (assembly GCF_037356315.1). Taxonomy (NCBI): domain Eukaryota; kingdom Metazoa; phylum Chordata; class Amphibia; order Anura; family Ranidae; genus Lithobates; species Lithobates pipiens. The sequence goes on from NW_027507785.1 coordinate 182,077,491, forward strand.
GATCAATGCAAAAAAAAGTTTTAAAAACAGCTGTTTTCTAAACCAGACAAGGATCCTAGTGCTGTTTCCAACTATAGACCAATTTCCCTCATCAACAATGACCTAAAGATTCTGACTAAGATCCTTGCAGACCGCCTGGCCTCTTTCATTAGTCTGTATATCCATAAGGACTAGGTAGGCTTTATACCAGGCCGAGAAGGCTCTGACCAGACACGTAGAGCCATTGACCTGATTTCTATCCTAAACTCCAACTGGGACAAAGGAGCTCCTCAACAAGGCTGTTTGCTTTCCTTGGACCTACAAAAAGCATTTGATTCTATTCACTGGTCGTTCATCTTTTCAACTTTACAGCCTTGGGGTTTTGGTGAGCATTTTCTCAATGTTCTGAGGGCTCTCTACTAAACCCCTTCGGCCCAGGTACGTCTGCAGGGATTTTACTCTGAATCTTTCCCTATCTTACGGGGGACGAGACAAGGATGTCCTCTATCACCTCTTATCTTCGCCATAGCGATAGAATCTTTAGCGATTTCTATTAGGAACAACCCTAATATCAAAGGCATATCATGTGGCTCCCGAACTCACAAATGCGCACTGTTTGCGGATGACATCCTACTTTTTGTATCTTCTCCCCTCACAACGCTCCCTAACTTATGCCGCCTCCTAGATGACTTTGGCTTGGTATCTGGCCTCAAGGTCAACTACAACAAATCTCAAGCACTTAACATTAATCTTGCAGACTCACTCATCTCTAGGCTTCGAGATAGCTTTAAACTCTCATGGGCCGACTCATTTATTACATATCTGGGAATAAAACTGACACCAAGGATAGATCTCCTCTATCAAGCTAATTACCCGCCGCTGTACAAAAAATTAGAGAGAGACCTCCTAAAGTGGTCGGAACTTCCCATGACATGGTTAGGTAGGATCAACGCCATCAAAATGACATTACTCCCGCGTATCCTTTACTATTTTAGAACCCTTCCGATACCAATAAACAAAAACCACCTTGGGCTCTTCCAAGCCAAAGTCATCAAATTTATTTGGGGGAAAGGTGGACGCAGACTGGCGAAGTCGGTCCTATATAGAGCAAGGACAGAAGGGGGACTGGGCCTGCCAAACTTGCTTTGGTATTTCCAAACAGCACAACTTTCACAGCTCTCCAGAATCTACTCCCGATGGGAACACCCTGACTGGATACACATTGAAAGATTGGCAGTCCCGCTTCATACCCTTGATTTCCTTCTATGAAGCCCCAAAAAATCCAGACCTCCGATCATGTCGCCGACGCTGTCCCACTCATTCACTTTATGGGACTCCCTCAGAGGTAATACACACCTAATTTCTTCTTTAGAACCCTTGAAACACTTATTTCACAACCCAGACTTCTACCCGGGCCTAGACATCAAAGCGTTCCAGTGGTGGCTAGACAAAGGGCTCTACAGAATCGGTCACTTTCTCAGACCTTTAGGCCCCCTAACAAAAGCCTATTGCGTGAGTAAACTGGACATGCCCAGATCTGAATTCTTCACCTGCGTTACATCAGAGGGGGCGGGGTCACCCATACGTCACTGGGGAACCCCTGGCTCCCCTCACCAGCGTCAGAGGGGGCGGGGTCAGGTGACGGGTGGCCCCGCCCTCCTAATATAAGAAACGTCAGCGCTGGGATCCCCGCAGTGTCTCCGCACTAGAGACAGAAGACGGATGTATGAATGGACAGCGCTGGACTGAGAGATCCCCCGTCGCTGGATATGATCATCCATCGCTGGATAGCAAGAGTGGATTACCACCGCTGGAATCTTTTTTTTATTTTTTTTTATTTTTAATAAAGGAATTTTTCAAAAGTGTGTTTGTCTTATTTAACCATTTTTACACTTTCTTTGTGAAATGGTAGGGGTACTTTTGTACCCCCTTACCATTTCAAACAGGGGGGGGGGATCTGGGGGTCCCCTTGTTAAAGGGGGCTTCCAGATTCTGATAAGCCCCCCGCCCGCAGACCCCCACAACCACCGTTCAGGGTTGTGGGGATGAGGCCCTTGTCCCCATCAACATGGGGACATGGTGCTTTGAGGGGTCACAGACCCCCAAAGCATCCTCCCAATGTTGCGGGCATGTGGCCTGGTATGGTTCAGGAGGGAGGGGGGCCGCTCTCTTGTCCCCCCTCTTTTCCTGCGGCCGGCCAGGTTGCGTGCTCGGATAAAGGGTCTGGTATGGATTTTTAGGGGGACCCCCACGTCAATTTTTTTTATTATTTGATGCGGGGTTCCCCTTACTATCCATACCAGACCCTTCAGGCCTGGTATGGATATTTAGGGGGACTCCACGTTTTAATTTGACACGGGGTTCCCCTTAATATCCATAGCAGACCTGAAGGGCCTGGTAATTGAATTCAGGGGAACCTCCACGCTTTTTTTTTAAATTTTTTTTTATCAATGAATGAATGAATTGTCGGCTAATACAGAGAACACTCATTGAGTGTTCTCTGTATTACAGGAGCCGACAATATAGCCGCAAGTGATTTTAAAAGACTTTTTTTCCTGCACAAATGACACTTTGTGCAGGGACAGTTCTAAGCACGGGAAACATGCGCCCCTTCACAGGCATACTATAGACACCCCCCAGGTACCACATGCAAAGGAATATTACACTTTTATTGTTTCACTTTAATCATTATTAAAATCACTGCTCCTAAAAAAACGGCAATTTTTAAAACTTTTTTCTGCATTGATCCATGTACCCTGGGGCAGGACCCAGGTCCCCAAACATTTTTTAGGACAGTAACTTGCATATTAGCCTTTAAAATTAGCACTTTAGATTGTGAACGTTCGAGTCCCATAGACTTTAATAGGGTTCTAAAGTTCACACAAAGTTTAGGTCTGTTCGCAGGTTCTGGTGCGAACCGAACAGGGAGGTGTTCGGCTCATCCCTACTCATAACTAATATCCTCCAGACCATTTATCAGCTTAGTTGCCCTTCTTTGTGCTCACTCCATTTCCAGTACATCCTTCCTGAGGACTGGTGCCCAGAACTGGACAGTATATTCCAGGTGCGGCTGGATCAGAGTCTTGTAGAGAGGGAGAATTATAATTTTATCTCTGGAGTTGATCCCCTTTTTAATGCATGCTAATATTCTGTTTGTTTTGTTAGCAGCAGCTTGGCATGGCATTGCATATTCATGTGTTAGAATGGGCCAGTCAAAGTCCAGACCTAAATCCAATTGAGAATCTGTAAGCCCTTGTACACACGGTCAGAGAATCTGTCGGAATGAGTCTTATCGGACTGTGTCGTCAGATAATCCGACTGTGTGTGGTATTCATTGGACTGATTCCGTCCGAATCTCCGTCCGACCCAATTTTCCAACATGTTGGAAATATTTCCCGACCAACTGGGCCGGAGGGACCTAATACGATCATGTGTAGAGCATTTTCATCGGACCAAGTGCCACGCATGCTCAGATCAAATTCCTACATCAAAGCTATTGGCTACTAGCCTGAATGTAGTCCCATCGTAACGAAATTACGTCATCACGTTCTGAAAGATCGGATTTTTCGCCAACTTGGCCCGACCGTGTGAATGCAACAGTTTCGGACACAATCCGTCGGACTAAATCCGACGGGCAAAATCCGACGGATTTGGTTGGCAAAATCTACGACCGTGTGTACGTGGGCTAACAAGGCTTGAAAATTTCTGCTCACAGACGAATCCAATCTAACAGAGCTTGAGTGATTTTGCAAAGAAGAATGGGCAAAAATGGTATTCTTTAGACATCCCCAAAAAGACTTGAAGCTGTAATTGCAGCGAAAGGTGGTTCTACAAAGTATCGACTCAGGGGGCTGAATACAAATGCATGTCACACTTTTCACTTATTTGTAAAAAAAAATGAAAACCATTTATCATTTTCCTTCCTCTTCAGTTATGTGCCACTTTGTGTTGGTCTATCACATAAAATCCTAATAATAACATTTACATTTTTGGTTGTAACATGTGGAGAATTTCAAGAGGTATGAATACTTTTTCCAGGTACTGTATTATATGTAAAACATTTACTTGGTGTACGGTGTAGATATTAATATGTATATTTATGTTTTCATTTTTTTGCACATTATGTAAGCAGTTTTACTATTCCACAAAGAAAGAAAGAAAAATGATGCAGGTTTTATCATGAAATACAATTTAGAGTGTATCCTTTTATAAGACTAGAGATGAGCTGAACACCCCCCTGTTTGGTTTGCACCAGAACTCCCGAACAGAGAAAAAGTTCTGCCCTGAACAGTGAACTCTAATAAAGTCTATGGGACCAGAACTTTATCAAAAGTCCTCATTTTGAAAGCTTATATGCAAGTTATTGGCCATAAAAAGGGTATGTCAGTATGTGTACTGCCCTGGGGGACATGTATGATTGCAAAAAGTTTTTTTTTAAACATACAATTTTTCCAATAGCAGTGATTTTAATGATGCTTAAAGTTCAACAGTAAAAATGAAAAATTCCTTTAAATAAAGTGTCTGGGGAGCTCCCTGAGTCTGCATCAGTAGCATGTATAAAACATACTGCAGAAAAAATGCAATTTCTAAGGAAAACAAACAGCATGCAATGACATTTAAATTGCTGGCAATACAATACCATTACCAGCAATAGAAAAAAGTAAAAAAAAATGCCCAGTACATATCAGGCCCTTCAGGTCTGTTATGGATTTTAAGGGGAACCTCATGCCAAAATAAAATAAAAAAAACAGAGTGAGGTCCCCCATACCAGACCCTTATCCAAACATGCAGCCTGGCAGGACAGGAAAGGGGGGACAAGCGAGCGCCCCCCCCCTCCTGAGCCATGCCAGGCCACATGCCCTTAACATGGGGGGATGGGTTCTTTGGATCGGGTGGCTCTGTTCATTCAGGGGCGTTTTAGAAAAAAATCATGTTTCTTATTTATTTTAAACCGTTAAAATAAAATGGACCACTTTTATTGCTGTCACAAGAAATGTAAACATCCCTTGTGACAGTCATAGGTGGTGACAAGTACTATTTATGGAGGGATATGGGGTGTAAAAGACCCCAAATTCTTATGTTGCACTTAAAATGTAAGTCCAGCCTGAGCTCATTCGGCTGGGCTTCTCCTATGGGTCAGAGGAGTGCAATGTGTTTTGCACTCTTGTGACCCATTTCCAGCAGAGAGCGGTCTGAAGTCTGCTTTCTGCTGACATCACCAAGATCAGTTCAGGCACCGCACCATCCCGACTCTGGAAATCTGGATCTGCCTGGTGCCTGGACTGATGGCCGTTTCAGCCTCTCAGTGAGCCACTGAAAGGCTGAGATGGCCGCTTTCCACCCTTCCACAGCTCAGAGCTCCAGTGAGCATGGAGAAGCAGAGCAGGAGAGCTACTGATTGACAGGCAGCAGCTCTCCACTCGGGGAGTTGAGAGAACCGAGCCATCTGCGATGTTCGATGGCTCTGCTCTCAGTGAAGAGGCACCGGGGGACATCCACCTAGGAAAGTATGATTATAGGATAAAAAATACTTGTCTTTTAAAAGTGTTCAAAACGCCAAAATCTGCATTTTGGAATACTGATTTTTTTTTTAAAACAGCATCATTGGCAGCCGAGTAAACTGGAAGTGACGTTGTGATGTTGCTTCCGGATTTTTACATCAGAGACCTGATCAAAGCCAATTCCAACTTTGGGCCTTCCGCCCGGGTCTCTCACATCTGCCAACTGGCTGGAGACATGGGCAAAAGGTGATGGGAGGGGGGATGTCCACTCTCGTGCCTTGTGGTAATGGCCAAGCAGCTGCTCAACTGCATTGGTTGTTATCAATAGAAAGCCGGTCGCCAGCTCTAAAAAATGGTACCGGGGTGAAGCCTGCAGCTGAAGGCTTCATCACAGTACAACCACTTCCTCAAAGCAGCATACAGGTTTCTCAATTTGCAGGGAGTGGTTAAAGAAATAAAAAATAATAATAAAACCCAAAGCTCTCACTAGAAATGAGCCCAGGCATCTTCAGACACAAGTCCAAATGCACCTGAGCTATCCTGTCAGGAAGCTATCACTGCTGGAAACCAAACATAAGTGGCTTAAGCATTCCTCACCCTTCTGCCACACATATAAAGGGAGCATGTATACATGCAGCTGCAGGGCAGGGAATGACTAAACTGCTTACAAATTTCAGGGGTCAGTAGTATGTGAGGCAGGATTCAGTGGTCAGTATTAAGTAAGGCGAATTTTAGTGGTCAGTATTAAGTAAGGTAGAGTTCAGGAGTCAGTAGTAAGAGAGGTGGACTTCAGGGATCAGTAGTAAGTGGGCAGGGTTCAGTGATCATTAGTAAGTGAGGTGGAGTTCAGGGGTCAATAGTAAGTGAAGCAGAATTCAGAGGTCAGTAGTAAGGCAGAGTTTAGAGAAGATTAGTAGTAAATGGGGAAGAGTTCAGAGGTAAGTAGAAAGTGGAGTTTGAGCAGTCAGTAGTATGATGAGGAAGAGTTCAGAGGTTGGTAGTAAGGAAAGCAGAGTTCCGATCTAGGGGCCCAGGGTTGTTGGGAAGAGGTCCTTGTCCCTATCAACATGCTTTGGGGTGGGGGGGTCACTCATGTTGAGAGCATGTTCTAGTATGCTTCAGGAAGTCAGGAAGGGGGGGGGGGCTCGCTCGCTACCCTCCTAGTCTAGGGTCTAGTATGGATTTTGGGGGGACCCGCACAGTTTTTTGTTTTTTTTGCCGTGGGGTCTCCTTTAAAATACATAGTAGACCCAAAGGGCCTGGTGTGGATTGAGGGGAACCTCCACGTTGTTGTTTTTTTACATTTTTGTATTGCAATGGTATTATGTTGCTGGCAATGTAAATGTCATTTTTTTTATTTATAAATGTCAATTTTGCTGCAGCAGGTTCTATATACAGTACAAATTTTTATTGTTTCACTTTAAGCCTCTTTAAAATCACTGATACATGTCCCCCAGGGCAATACTCAGGCCCCTATACCCTGTTTATAGCCAATAACTTGCATATACACCTTCAAAATTGGGAATTTGATTTTATTTTTAAGTTTGAGTCCCTTAGACTTTAACAGGGTTCAGGGTTCGAGTCTGAACCTTTGTGATGTTCGAGAGCTCTGGCGCAAACCAAACCGGGAGATGTTCGGCCCAACTCTAGAGTTTAGTAGTAGGTGAGGGAGAGTTCAGAGGTCAGTGGTAAGTGAGGCAGAGTTCAGGGATCAGTAGTAAGTGAGGCAGGGTTCAAGGTCAGTGGTAAGTGAGGCAGAGTTTAGGCATCAGTAGTAAGTCATGCGGAGTTCAAGGGTCAATAATAAGTGAGGCAGAGTAGACATGTGCAAAACGCAAACATATGTTTAGTTTTGTGGAAAAGAAGTATTCCTGCGCCACGTCAGGGAAATAGAGGGAGATAGGGTACTGCTGCACACACTGAAAGGGAAATATCTGAACCCCAGGGAATAAGGAATAAGAAAGGTAGTGGTGCACTGTACACAAAGAGGATATATCTATTGATAAAAGCAGTATATAAAATTCGCAATGGGGGGATATCCAGTAAACAATACAGGTCTGGGTATGTCTATGTGACTAGTTTAAACAGCAAAACTCATTTCTACAACATAAATACATAAAATAGTGAAAATTCATATAAAATCCAAAGTGCAACGTGTTGCGATCCTGTAGTCGCATAAAAGTGCAAATATTCCAATGTGCCGCTGTGGCTGATAAAACAATAATGCTCGTTGCTATTAGTGTAAAATCTACAACATGAAGCCGTGAAACAATAAAAACAAGAAAAAAGAGAAAACACAATATAACATTCAAAAGTGCAGCATGTTGCGATCCTAAAATCGCATAAAGTGCAAGTGTTCAGCTGTGGTGCACATAGGCAAACCTTCAAACATAAATGATAATTAAGTGACAAAAAATATAAGTGTATCAGACACAAAGTCCGTTTTCAGTGCAAAGTGCTGCGATTATTCTCAAAATCACATAGGGTGTGACTTCTTCAACAAGATATACGATGTGGAGCTGTTGCAATGGGAAGGGAGTGGTGCTGGTGAAAGGGGATATGGCCTTGGTGGTCCCGTATATACCAGTAATGGATGTCCCCTTACCTTACCGCTGTAAGGTAACAGCGTATATATAGAGAGCTTTTTGGGATCCTTTTAGCGGAGTTTTCCCTTTAATGTGGGGTGCCCAGGTCCTGACCAATGATATGGTCCCTTTAAGGGGGTTTCCTCTGTGGTATTGCAGTCAGGGTTCCTCAGTGGCATGGCATATACATGGGTTTAAGAAACAAACAGTCTGTACAAGCAGTGTATAAACGAGCTGCGGGCTCGGTCTACGTCACTTCCTGGTTGCTGTGTACCGACGCGTGTTCGTCACGGACCCTGATGAAGTCACGTGAATTTCAGAAGATGGTTATATTATAAAAAAAATAAAAATAATAATAATTCTGTTCTATTGTTCTATTCTGTTCTTTTCTATTCTATTTTGCTCTGTTTTACTATATTCTATTCTTTTATTTTTTGTTATATTCTTTTCTAGTATACTCTATTTTTTCTATTCTATTCCTTTATTTTCTATTCTATTTTATTCTCTTTGGAAATTGGAACTATTCAAACTCTAAAACTTTTCAAATTTGAATACTATTTGAATTAGAAAACAAATCAAAATTGATTTGAAAAGGAATTACTAAAAAAACAAAAAAATGTAATTCAGATTTATTTATATTAAAAAATTCTATTGTAATTCGGAAATTTGAATATATACGAATTTCCAAAAAAATGAGAATTCAACCAAATTTGGAACAAAACAAATTGCACATGTCTAAGTCAGAGTTCAAGGGTTAATAGTAAGTGATTCAGCATTCAGAGGTCAGTAGTCAGGAAGAGTTCAGAGTTCAGTAGTAAGTAAAGAAGAATTCAGTAGTAAGTGAAACAGAATTAACTGAGGCAGAGTTCAGGGGTCAGTAGTAGGGATGGGCCGAATGACCCCCTGTTCAATTCGCACCAGAACTTTCAAACATTATGAAAGTTCAGAACGGAATAACGAACCCCACTGATGTCTATGGGACTTGAAAAACTGGAAAAATCAAAAGTGCCCCTTTTGAAGGCTTATATGCAAGTAATTGGGCATATAATGGTTAAGGGGATCCGGGTACTGCACCGGGGACATGTATCAATGAAAAAAAGTCTGTAAAAAATGAGTTTTAAATGAGCAGTGATTTATTGAAAGTTGAAAGCATAAAAAATGAAAAAAAAAATCCTTTCAATATAGTGCCTGGGGGGGGTTCACCTTAGTCTACCTGTAAAGTGACACATCTGTACTTTGTATACAATCTGCTATAGAAATAAATGCATTTATAAAGCCAAAAAATTACATTTTCACTGCAAGCATTCTTTATTTTGTAAGCAATGCCTTGCGGAGCCAAACTGTATGATGAGTCTACAATGTAGTGCACTTGGAACAAGATTAGAGATGTTTTGCATAAATTCTGCTGTCTCTTCCACAGACTTTGGATAGAAGTATCAGGTCTTTGGGTGTCGGTGACGCCTTCACTTCGTAACCCTATACAGTTACTCTTGTTGAAAACAAGAATTGGCCTTGTTGTCAAAACTTTTAATGATAAGCACCTGTCAAACAGGTTCAGAAAAATTGGTCTTTGGGTGTTGGTGGCACCTCCACACTGTAAGCCGACTGAGGTACTCTTGATGAAATTAAAAATTTGCCTTGCCGTCAAAAATGTAAAAGATATGCACCTGTTAAACAGGAGCAGAAAAATTAGTCTTTGGGTGTGGTGGCAGCTTTGCACTGTAACCTTTTTGAGGAAAGCACAAATTGGCCTTGCTGCCAAAAATTTTAATGATATGCACCTGTCAAAAAGGTGTGAAAAAATTGATCTTTGGGTGTTATTGTGCCCATGAAACCTACACCAAAAACATTCTTCCATATGAAATCAACACCCACAATGCTAGGCAGCCTAGAAGTCCTCATCAGCATCAGGGGCTTCATAGCTGCTGGTAATCTGAGACTGATTCATTTTGATAAATGTCAGAAGGCCCATGGAGTCTGTGGACAGATGCACTCTATTATCAGTAACAAATTCTCCAGCAGCACTGAATGCCCATTCTGAAAGCACGCTGAATGCAGGGCAACCCAGAAGCTTAATTGCATACTGGCCAAGTTCTGGCCAGTGGTCTATTCTCATGACTCAGTAAGCCAGTGGATTGTTGACTGAAAGGCCCAACATCTCTATTTTCACCCCTAGATAATTGTCCACCATGTGATGCAGATGCTGCCAATGGGATGTGGAAGCTGACAGGCCTAGGCGGCGAGCACTAAAAAAAAGTGAAATGCATCACTTAGGTGGCCGCCTTCTCCAGCACTCCTCTCTTGACCAATAGAAGCCTCAAAATTATGTTTTCCATGACACTTCAACCTACCAGAGTCGGGAAAAGCATTAGATAAACTCCTCATTAAGGAATCCTGTTATTTCATCTTCTGCTCTCTCTGTGGGGACAGGATGAGTTCCGGGACTTTCCCCTTGTAACGGTGGTCAAGGAGGGTTGACAACCAATAGTGATCCTTCTCCTTTACTCCACTTATTCTTGATTCCTTTTGCAGGCTTTGAAGCATGAGGGAGCCCATGCACTGCTAATTTGCAGACTCCTTGGAGTCACTGAAGATTATAGTATCTGGAACAGGCTCTTCCCAGCCATGTACTACTCCCAAGGGTTTTGGGGATGGAAAACCATCCCTTATTTTTTGACTGCTTCACTGCCTCCAAAACTGCCAGAATCCTCCTTCTTCCTCCTCCTCCCTCTTCTCTTGTGTGTTCTGTGGTATAGGAACAATCGTGTCTACATAAAGTGGGCCTTGAGAGGAAAGGAAGTCCTCCTCTTCCTCTCGTTGCTCTGCCTCAAGTCCCCTGTCTATAATGCCACACAGAGTCTGCTCCAGAAGGAACACAACAGGGATTGTGTAACTGATGCATGCATTGTCACAGCTCACCATTTTGGGAGCCTCCTTAAATGGTGACAGTACAGTGCATGCATCCTTTGTGAGCAGCCATTGACGTGGGGGAAAAAAACTGAGCTGGCCTAAACCTGTCCTTGTGCCATACTCATACAAGGGGGCCCTTACTTTTTAATATCTTTAGAAATTATATTGGATCTGGGATCAAAAGTAACATTTCCATCTTTGCAGATGACAAGCTATGCAGTGGAATAACGTCCTTACAGGATGCCTCCAATTTACAAGCTGACCTCAATGCTCTGTCTAATTGGGCGACTATGCCACATAGTCGCCCAATTAGATGAGGTTTAATGTTGAGAAATAAAGTTATACACTTGGGGGTTAAGAATATGCATTCATCATACATTCTAGGGGGAGTACAACTTGTGTTCCTTCTGCTCCAGAAGGAACACAACAGGGATTGTTTAACTGATGCATGCATTGTCATGGCTCACCATTCTGGGGGGCTCCTCAGATAGTGAAAGTACAGTGCATGCATCCATTGTGAGCAGCCATTGGCGTGGGGGAAAAAAGCTGAGCTGGCCTAAACCTGTCCTTGTGCCATACTCATACAAGGGTCCCAGCACAGTGCTGGGACCCTTACTTTTTAATATCTTTATAAATGATATTGGATCTGGGATCAAAAGTAACATTTCAGTCTTTGCAGATGACACCAAGCTATGCAGTGGAATAACGTCCTTACAGGATGCCTCCAATTTACAAGCTGACCTCAATGCTCTGTCTAATTGGGCGACTATGTGGCAGATGGGGTTAAATGTTGAGAAATAAAGTTATGCACTTGGGGGTTAAGAATATTCATGCATCATACATTCTAGGGGGAGTACAACTAGGGGGATCTGTAGTGGAGGAGGATCTTGGGGTTTCGGTAGATCATAAGCTCAATAATAGCATGCCATGCCAAGCTGGGGTTTCCAAAGCGAGCAAAGTCCTTTCTTGTATTAAAAGCGGTATGAACTCCAGAGAGAGAGATATAATTTTTCTCCTGTTCAAATCATTAGTAAGACCTCATCTGGAATATGCAGTTCAGTTTTGGGCACCAGTTCTCAAAAAGGATATTGGAGAACTGGAGAAAGTGCAGAGAGGGGCAACCAAACTGATAAAAGGCATGGAGGAGCTCAGCTATGAGGAAAGATTAGAGGAACTGAATTTATTCACTCTTGATAAGAGGAGATTAAGGGGGGATATGATCAACATGTACATATATATAAGGGGTCCATATAGTGAACTTGGTGTTGAGTTATTCACTTTACAGTCAACAAAGAGGGCAAGGGGGCACGTCTAGAGGAAAAGAGATTTCATCTCCAAATACGGAAAGGTTTCTTCACCGTAAGTAATAGAGTAAGTAATAGACTCCCTACAGAGGTGGTTCTGGCCAGCTCAGTAGATTGCTTTAAGAAAGGCCTGGATTATTTCCTAAGTGTACATAATATAACTGGGTACTAGCATTTATAGGTGAAGTTGATCTGGGGAAAATCCGATTGCCTCTCGGGGGATCAGGAAGGAATGTTTTCCCCTGCTTTTGCAAATTGGATCATGCTCTGCTGGGGTTTCTGCCTTCCTCTGGATCGACTGTGGGTATAGAATTGGGTATATGGGATGTAACTATATGTAACTATGTACTCGTTAATGGCCCTCTGCTGCAGCTGCAGCTGCAGCTGCAGCCATTGCAGCATTGCCAAAGTCAAGTTCCACCTGTAATACACGCTATGCATGATCTTAAACTGTATTAGTCTGTCTCTTGCCAAAACCAATTGTGTAAGGGAGCATTCCCACACATCTTCCCAGTCCTCTGTTTGCATGTCAGGGAAGTCCTCCACCCATTTAGCCTTAATGCTGCGTACACACGATCGCATATTCCGCCAACAAGCTCACATCGAACATTTGTTGTCGGAAATGCCGATCATGTGTACGCAGCATAAGAGTTTCAAGCCCCGTGTGTATATTAGGTCAGGGCTTAAAGTTTCAAGTCCTGAGCTACTAGCCAGGCCTCAAGGGTTACTCGCCACCAGTTGCCCTACCAAGTCCCGCCCCTGTTCTGCCCCCAATTCTGCCCCTAAACACGCCCTCATGAAATTACCCTTAAATGTTTTATGCAGATTTAAGCTATAAAAATAAATATTAACAATAACTTTATCCATGCCCAACAATGCAGCCTACCTGCGTCCATCAATGCAGCCTGTCCATGTCCATCAATGCAGCCTGCCTGTGCCCACCAATGCAGCCTGCCTGTGCCCACCAATGCAGCCTGCCTGTGCCTACCAATGAAGCCTGTGACCACCATACAGCCTGTGTCTAACAATGCAGGCTGTGCCCACAATACAACCTGTGTCTAACCATTCAGCCTGTGCCCACAATGCAGCCTATGTCCACCAATGCAGCCTGTGCCCACCATGCAAAATATGCCCATCAATGCAGCCTCTCCCCACCAATGCAGCCTGTGCCCACCATTCAGCCTGTACCCACCAATGCAGACTGTGCCCACCATGCAGCCTATGTCTATCAATGCAGCCTGTGTCCACCACGCAGCCTATGTCTATCAATGCAACCTGTGTCCACCATGCCACCTGTGTCCATCAATGCAGCCTGTGTCCACCATACAGCCTGTGTCCATTAATGCAGCCTGCGTCCATTAATGCAGCCTGTGTCCACCATGCAGCCTGTGTCCACCATGCAGCCTGTGCCCCCATGCAGCCTGTGCCCCCCATGCAGCCTGTGCCCCCCATGCAGCCTGTGCCCCCCATGCAGCCTGTGTCCATCCATGCAGCCTGTGCCCACCATGCAGCCTGTGCCCACCATGCAGCTTGTGCCCACCATGCAGCCTGCCTGTGCAGGGGAAGAGAGGAGAGGAACAGGATTGCCGCCTGGATGATCAGAGCATGGGGAATACAGCGATAACAGCTTTAATTTCAATTGGAGAAGGGGCTGTATTTAACAGCGCTCAGTGTGAAACACAGCAATTGAAATGAAAGCTGTTATCGATGTGTTCCCCATGCTCTGATCATCTAGGTGGCTCTCCCCTCTCTTCCCATCCACAATCACTGGGAGAAGGACTACAATTCAACCCAGGCTTCCGGCGGTGCTCGCCCCCCCCCCCCCCCCCCCCGCTCCCAGGCAGCCCTTCTTCACTAGTCTTCAAATTGCACTCGCAAATAGTAAAATCAGTAAAACCAGAGAGGATGCCTAGAGCTGCTTGAAGAGAAGGACCTGAGTCATTCAGGAATAGAATAAGATTAATTAGAATAAGTCCACGTACATGGCTAGTTTTTCATTTATGGAACGGACCTGAATGCCAAGTGAATGGCAAGTGGCTCCATCATCAAGGCAAAGAGTGTCGGTGATAATGGGCAACATTGCCTTGTACTTCTGCCAATAGTGAAGGTGAACGAGAGGGCGTCACCTAGCTTAATCCATGCTGTCGAGCACCTATATAGAATTTGAATCCACCTCAGGAATTCAATCCTAAATCCCATGACCTCCAGAGCTAAGGACATATGGCCAAGCCACCAAATCAAATGCCTTCTCTATGTCCAATGCCACCAGTACCCTAGTGTTCCCAACAAAAAAACAGGTCAGTTGTATCCCCTAAATCTGTTCAGAACCCTCTACTGGCCAGAACTCCAACAAAATATCCAGTCAGTTTTATACCCTAAACTCAACTTAAACTTTGGCTATTATAAAGTTCCTCCAGGTGAGTGGAGAATATCAGATCAACAACTTCAGGTGATCTCCTTGGAAATAAAAAATGAGGGGAGGTGCGAAGCTAACTTAGATTTACTCTAAGGCAGCTCTGGTGCTTGCAGCAAAATTATAAGGATAAAACAAGTGAGGATGTGGAGAATCTGTGCATCAGGCGAATTCAAGAAGTGGGAGATCCTTATCTCAAAGTGGTCAGCCAGTTGTCAGAATCCACTGGATTGTCAAAGAAACTAACCATTCCACCATGCTGGACCCAGAGGTGTCTGGGATAAAGCATGCTGTACTTAACCACTTCAATATAGGGCACTTTCCCCCCTTCCTGCCCAAGCTCATTTTCATCTGGCTCAGGCAAATTGATGAAGCTGAGGCTGGCAAGACAGCGGCTGTCACCAGGCCCCGATAGGCTGCAGCCAGGTAAATAGGCTGGCATGGCCAATAGGCCTCTATACCATGACAGGGAGGCAGGGGCATGAGAAGGAGAGATGATGCCATGATTCCCCCCACTCTGGGTGTAAGGATAGCCGAGGCATAGCAAGCGCCGGTGGGACTAAAATCTTGAAGAATGACAGTGGGGAGGTGTGCACTGTGGCGGCCTGGATATCACCATAGGTGGGCAGATTTAATCCGAGTCAGCCTGTTGTTTCATTAGACCTCTAATGAATCAACAAATCATGCCGAATGGATTTGTTATTTTTTTCCTTATCATTTCATTCTTATTAGTTGAAATTAGTTATTTTTTCCTTCGGACATTCTGATGCATCCAAATGTTCGACAACATACAAAATTCAGCCAAATTTTGAGTCATTACAAAACTAATTGCACGCATCTAGTGAGTGTTGTGTGAAATCCATGTAGTCTGTCTCTCTTGGCGGATCAATACTTTGGAGCACTTTTTCCTGGAGCACGATTGTGTGTCACGCTTTTGGCACTGTCACTAAGCACAGACATTTAAGACGACTCTTTTATGTTTTTGAATTAGATTTATGGTTTTAAATTATATTTGTAACATACATTGGAGAATATAATGTAGCACTGTTAGCTTTAGGTATTGGGGTTTTTAGATTTGGTATCCTAGGATTACATTGCTCACTCACACTACTGTATCAGAACAATAAAAACAGGATAGGGCTATAACCCTCTTTATCCCATACTATAGAGGGTTCTGTGGACATCAGGGATAGCTGAGAGCAATGTCATTGATAACAGTCAGCACAAGAAGCACACAAAGCTCACAGCTCTAATAAAACTCTGCCAATGATATATTTAACAAATCAAATTAATTAAATAAGAAAAGTTTATCGTTAGGGTTTGTGTACCATTTATAACGTTTTACCTCTACTCACAAACATTATTTTATTTTATCTGCATATATTATTATATTTATACATATATATTATTCTTATTATGGTGTGATTTTGCCTCCTGTGCATCCTCTGTGGGTAAAGAAAAGTAGGATTTAGCTTGATCCTTCTGGCCTGGGATTCAGGTCCCAGGAACATCTAGAACAGGGAAAAGGGGTATCCTCTGCCCCACAATTGTACAAATGTACAAAAGTAAAGAGTCATTAGAACTCTTTACTAATTCTGTGAGTAAACTAGTTTAGTGACAGGTCCAATCATTAAATAATGACAAACATTCAGTCATTATGATTTTGTGATTTTTTATTTTTTTTGCAAGTTCAGGTTAGTGCAAGGAGATCTGCTTGTGCTTTATTTAATAGCTTACTGAATAGTTACAGATTAAAAATTGTTCTGTCACTCTGTAACAACCAAAAAACTACCTCTAAAGATACTGTGCATTGGAGGTGGCAAAATGTTATCAATTTAGGAAGGATGGGAGGGGGAAATTCTTGGCTGTGAGGGGAATTAAAGTATGCTTATCTTCAGCACCCGGCATGAAGGTAGGCTTATCTTCATATAAAAGAAAATATGGTTGTATACATACCATGATAAGCACATTTGCATAACAGGTGTTTATAATTACTACGCTGTGAACTCCAGTTTCCGTTCATCAAATGTAATCGAGCTAGAGTATGCTTTGAAATCAGTGGAGGTCAGTTTCAGATTCGTTTGTGTTTTTTTTTTTTTCTCTATACAAGCAAGTGTTAATGCATAGCAAATGGGTTATAAATGCATGCAAATGCATTTCAACTACATCTCAAGCTTCAGTGTACACTTGGAAGCATATTTATAAAACAGTAAATGTGACATTTATTAATAATTATATAAATGGGGGGGCTCCTGATTCATAAACAATTTAGATCCTAAAGTAATATTAAACCTAAAAGCAAAGTTTTATTATATTACAGCTTACCAATTCTTAGATATGATGGCTATATTTGTTTTCTTTTTTAGGCTTTCTTTCTTCTACTTTTTACAAACAAAATTGCAGCGCTAAAATGACAAAAGAAGTCCCATCAATGTTATAGTCCAATTACAAGTAATACAGTCCAATCATGAAACTAGTGGGTCACTCTAAGGAGAATGTGAGAAATTCAGTGTTTAACATATATCAAAAAACACCTTGACAGTGAATATCGTATAAAAAGGTGAAACACCCAGGTGCGCCTCCACCATATGATATGAGATGGCCACTTACCAGAGGAAATAGACTCTATATTAGATTAAGAGTCATGAATGCAGTATGATAGAATATCCTTAAGGCAGGAGTCATCAACCCTCTTTTCTTTGCAGCAAAACGGGAGACCTCTAAAACTTTCCTTTGGTCTCAAATGGGAACACTCACAATTAAATGGGAACACAAATAATCAATGGTTCACTGAGAGATCATGCATGTAAGATGAATCAAAGATTATTTAGAATGACTGAATTTTACATACAAGCAATAGTAGAAGCATCATAAGGTGGATCCAAAGAGTATCAACAGAATACAGGGGGGTGGGGTGGGGAGGGGAGGGGGGTATTGGGAAATGAATAAGAGATATATGACAAAGCAGACTGTTTTAAAGATGGATTATATGGTAAATGATATAAAAAAATAAAATTTAACTAAAAAAATAAAAAAGTATGGTGAATCATAGAATGCAAAGTGGATTTTCCTTTTGTAAATAACCCCCATAGCGTATTGCTTTCTGTATATGAAGATGCATGGCAGCAAAATGTTGTTAAGAGCATGGTAAGTGCTCTGCAAACAAATGTGGATAGGGAAATAACTTAAAATAACATAAAATACAAAAAAATTTAAAAATAATATGCTGGAGGCCCCCTTCTCAGAAAAAGAGGTTCAGGAAGTCATTAAGAACCTCAAATCAGGTTCTGCTCCAGGCCCTGATGGTCTCCCTAACCCCTATTACAAGACATTTACCACCACCCTGACTCCACATTTGACAAAAAACTTTAACGCAAAGACACAGGGAACCCCGCTTGAACCTAAACACAGCCTACATTGCAGTAATACTAAAACCAGATAAAAACCCAGAAGAAGTCAGTAATTATAGACCCATTTCCCTCATCAATGGAGACTTAAAAATCCTTACCAAACTCCTTGCAAATCGTTTTGCTTCCTTCATTAACCAATATTTTCATAAGAATCAAGTGGGGTTCATCCCAGGTAGACAGGGCCCTGATCAGATCAGAAGAGCCATAGACATAGTCTCCATCCTCCAGACAAACTGGCCAGGAGGTCCGAAACAATCAGGCATGCTTTTATCACTGGAACTTCAAAAGGCCCTTGATTCGGTCTCCTGGCCATACATCTTTACAATCCTTGAACGTCGGGGCTTTGGCGACAAGTTTATGGGCCTGATCCGAGCTCTTTATTCAAATCCTAAAGCCTATATTAGGCTTTAAGGCCACTACTCCAAACCAATACATATAGCCAAAGGCACCAGACAAGGCTGTCCTTTATCTCCACTAATCTTTGGAATAGCAATTGAGACACTCGCTATCTCCATTCGCCGGGACCCCCACATACAAGGAGTTCAATGTGGCTTTCAGGTTCACAAATGTGGCCTATTTGCAGATGACAAACACTGATGCCTAATCACGGATTCCTATCTTATGGAAAAAGATATATGGTAATTTCCGTCCCTCTCCTTACATTCACTCCTAGGGGTCGGTGGTTATGTTCCTCCTCTCAGGCACAGCTAGCTCCCATTGGGGGTGTCCAGGGAGGAGGTACACCTCTGAACATTAACAGGAATACCAACGCTTCACTCTAACACTACCATGTCTGTCGAAAATGATTTTACGTTTTATATTTCGGACGTATTACACTCGATTCATCTTGTTGTGCTGCCTGTAACCTTTCTATGTTTTTACTGAATCAATATTATGAATGTCACTTTCAAATGTATTATTCTTGTTGTGATACAAAATGAAATACTTTGAAATGAAAAAAAAATAAAAAATAATAATCTTGACCTAGGGGGACGAAGTCCGTATGGAGTAGGAGGTTGAGATGGCGGTGGATGTGGCGGTGTAGGTGGAAGCGGTGGTAGAGGAGGACAAGGTAGCCAACACTGGTTTTTGTTTTTAATTAAAAAAAAAATTCAATTAGGGTACACCAAAAAAGAGTGAGAAAGATCAAAAATACAACAACGGCTGGGTAAGGCCGGTATACATATCTATTCTGCACAAGGTACGGATAAGTCCTGTGGGATCCATGCCTGGTTCATGTTAATGAACGTGAGCTCGTCCACATTGGCTCTGGACAGGCAGCTGCGCTTGTCTGTGATAACGCCCCCTGCCATGCTAAATACAAGTTTAGATAATACACTGGCTGCAGGGCAGGCCAGCACCTCCAAGGCGTAAAGGGCAAGCTCAGGCCATGTGCCCAATTTGGAGACCCTGAATTTGAAGAGGGCAGACCCGTCATTCAGTACGTGTAGGTGTGTGCACACATACTGCTCCACTATGTTGGAGAAATGCTGCCTCCTGCTAACACGTTCCATATCAACTGGTGGTGCTGGTTCTTGTGGTGTGCTGATGAAGCTTTTCCACATTTCGGCCATGCTAACCCTGCCTTCTGAGGTGCTGGTGGTGCCTCGGCTGCATTGGCGACTTCTTCCTCCTCCTCTGCCTTTGCCTTGTGCTTCCACTGTGCCCCCATTGTCAGGTGGGAATGCCACCAACAGCGCATCTACCAGCGTACGCTTGTACTCGCGCATCTTACGATCACACTCCAGTGAGGGAATTAAGGACGGTATGTTGTCCTTGTAATGGGGATCCAGCAGCGTGGCCACCCAGTAATCAGCAACAGTTAGAATGTGGGCAACTCAGTGGTCGTTGTGGAGACACTGCAGCATGTAATCGCTCATGTGTGCCAGGCTGCCCAGAGGCAAAAGTTGTCCTCTGTGGGAGGAGTGTCCTCTGTATCCCCCTAGCCATGCACCAGTGATGGCCATGAGCTGGTCTGGGTGCCACCCTGCTGTACACGTGGTTCCTCCTCCTCCTCCTCATCCGCCACCGTGTCATCCTCCAGAACTGTGCCCTTGCTGGACAACTGTGTACCTGGCATTTGTTGGTGCAGGAACCCACCCTCGGAGCCACTTGTGAATGACTGCCCTGAAAGCCTTTGAAATTATCCCTCTTCCTCCTCCTCCTCCTGTGCCACATCCTCTTCCATCATCGCCTGAAGCGTTTTTTCAAGGAGGCATAGAACTGGGATAGTAACAGTGAGAACATCATCGGCACTGACCATGTTGGTGGAGTACTCAAAACAGCGCAACAAGGCACACAGGTCTCACATGGAGGCCCAGTTATTGGTGGTGAAGTGGTTCTGTTGCGCAGAGCGGTTCACGCGTATGTGCTGCAGCTGAAGTTCCCCTATCGCCTGCTGCTGCTCTGCTGCTCGCACAGTCTAGCCAGCATGTGCAAGGTGGAGTTCCACCTTGTGGGCACGTCACATATGAAGAGTGAGCGGGAAGGTCGAAGTTACGCTGCAGCGCTGACAGGCATGCAGCAGCAGGGTGAGAATGCCAAAAGTTGAAATAGATGGCCCGCACTTTCTGCATCAGCTCTGGCATATGAGGGAAATTTTTAAGGAACCTCTGGACCACCAAGTTCAGCACATGCGCCAGGCAAGGGATGTGTGTCAAACCAGATAGGCCCAGAGCTGCTACGAGATTTCGCCCTTTATCGCACACCACCAGGCTGGGCTTGAGGCTCACTGCCACCAACCACTCATCGGTCTGTTGTTCCATGTCCCTCCACAACTCCTGCGCGGTGTGGGGTTTTCCCCAAAACAGGAAAGTTTTAAAACTGCCTGCTGTCGTTTACCCCTGGCTGTGCTGAAGTTGGTGGTGAAGGTGTTACGCTGACCGGATGAGGAGGCGGTAGAGGATGAGGAAACGGAGTAGGAGTTAGCAACAGGAGGCAAACTGAAGCACCCTGCAATCCTCGGTGGTGGAAGGACATGCTCCAAAATGCTATCCGCCTCAGGCCCAGCCACCACTGCATTTACCCAGTGTGCTGTTAGGGAGATATAATGTCGCTGACCGTGCTTACTGGTCCATGTATCCGTAGTTAGGTGGAACTTGCCACAGATGGTGTTGCGCAGTGCACACCTGATTTTGTCCCCCACTTGGTTGTGCAGGGAAGGGATGGCTCACCTAGAAAAGTAGTGGCAGCTGGGCACGACGTACTGTGGGACAGCCAATGCCATCAGGCTTTTAAAACTCTGCGTCTCCACCAGACGGAATGACAGCATTTCAAAGGCCAGGAATTTTTAAATGCTGGCATTCAGGGCCAGGGATCGTGGGTGGGTAGGGGGGTACTTCCTCTTCCGCCCCAGTGTTTGGGAGATAGAGGTGGTAGTGTTGCTGGCAGATCCTCTGTTTGTGGGTTGGCAGGTGCCACTGTCTTAAATGGGTGTTTTTAGAATAGCTGAATAGAGCAACATATCTAAACAATGTATCTCACATGTACAGATATGAAGTAAATGCTATTCAAAAAAAATATGTTTGCCCTGAATTATTTTTTTTGAAATATAAGAATAAAACAATAGTATCTAAACTGTGTATCTCACATGTACAGATATGCAGGAAACACTGCAAAATATATTTTTTTGCCCTAAATGGAATTAGAATAGCAGAATAGAGCAACATATCTAAACAATGCATCTCACATGTACAGATATGTAGAAAATGCTATTCAAAAAAAAAATTGCCCTAATTTATTATTTTTTTGAATAGCACAATAGAAGAACAGTATCTAAAGTGTGTATTTCACATGTACAAATATGCAGAAAACACTGTAAAATATTTTTTTTTGCCCTAAATGTTTTTTTTTTAGAATAGCAGAATAGACCAACAGTATCTAAAGAGTGTATCTCACAGTAACATAGGCAGCGCTGGTGCACTGAGCTTGAATAAAATGGCCACCAATGCCAACCTAACTAACAGATGGATAAACGTTATATTTTCTCTGGCACTGGGCTGAGGGCAGTTTAAAAAGATTGTGCACTGCACCCACACAACAAAATCAAGATAGATCGCTGAGTAATTTGATTTCGGAAGCAGGACTCCTATCTAATTCTCTAATTCTCTCCCTCAACAGCAACCTTTCCCTACACTAAAGCAGAGTGACGTGCTGTACTATGTGCCTCTAGCTTATATAGAGGCTGGGTCACATGCTGCACTGGCCAATCACAGCCATGCCATTAGTAGGCATGGCTGTGATGGCTTCTAAGGGCACACAAGTTAAATGAATGTTAATTGACTGCCCTGCAGCTGTTAAAAACGTGCCATTGCATTACAGAACACCAAACCCGAACCCGAACATACAGTAAATTGTTTGGGGGTGGGTCCGGGACCCAAAAACCCAACAGTCCGGTACAAACCCGGCTTTGCAGTTCGGGTTCGCTGAACCCTACTTGACACTTACTGACACTAATAACAATTAATTAAAAAAACTGACCTTTTATCTTTACCCAAACACTAACCCTGACACTGACCTAGATCAAACCTTGATCTAGATTTTTTGTATTTATTTTATTTCTTATTATTATTACTATTTATTTATTTTTTACACTCAGTTTTTTTTCTTTCTGTAAGGAGAGCGAGAGATACAATATATATTTCTCCTCCAATCACAGAGAGAGAAAACACAGGAGCGGGCTTCACAGTGACTGATCACTGTAATAGCCAATCAGAGGCTATCATGATTGATCAGTTGACCGGGAATGGGAAGTTTCACGATTATTAGTACAGGGCCTGAGGCTCTCGGTGAGATCTTGGTCTCTGTGCTGGGAGTGTGCTATGTGGTACACAAATGAGATGAGATACACAAATATGAGGCTCCATGGAAAGAAGTGGGGCTGCACATTTGCTTAAGCTCCGTGCCAAGGGGTGCCAAGGGGTTAAAACGTTTCTATATTGCTTTTCCTATTGCTTTAATAATCAAAGAAACAATTATCTTTTATGACTTTGGCCTGTGTCTTTCATTTTAGTGTCTCTTATTAGTTTACAATTAATCAGTTGACAAATACTTCCCTGCCCCATCTCCCAATAAATTTAGATTAAATTTAGATCCGATCATAGATTATGTGGAAGTCACAGACAGGGGTCCACTCTCCACCCTGGAAAGACTGTAAGCAAACTAACATTTCCTCTTTTTTTTCTCTCTCTCTACTCTGTCTTCTCACATTAGTGTTCTCTGTCTTTCAATTCTCCTTACCTTGCCCTTTCTCTCTACCCCACAGCTTATATACTGTATATCACCCTCACTCCTACCCTGTCCCTATTACTTCACTCATCACTAGGGATGAGCTTCGAGTTCGAGTCGAACTCATGTTCTACTCGAACATTGCCTGTTCGCCTGTTCAGCGAACAGTGAACAATTTGGGCTGTTCGCAGCAAATTCGAAAAGCCGGAACACCCTATACAAGTCTATGGGAGAAATCTAAAGTGCTCATTTTAAAGGGTAATATGCAGATTACTGTCCTAAAAAGTGTTTGGGGACCAGGGTCCTGCCCCAGGGGACATGGATCAATGCAAAAAAAAGTTTTAAAAACGGCCGTTTTTTCAGGAGCAGTGATTTTAATAATGATTAAAGTGAAACAATAAAAGTGTAATATTCCTTTAAATTTCGTAGCTGGGGGGTATCTATAGTATGCCTGTGAAGGGGCGCATGTTTCTGGTGCTTAGAACTGTCGCTGCACAAAGTGTCATTTGTGCAGGAAAAAAAGTCCTTTAAAATCACTTGCGGCTAAATTGTCGGGTCTCCGTAATACCGAGAACACTCAATGAGTGTTCTCTGTATTAGCCGACAATTCATTCATTCATTGATTAAAAAAAAAAAAAAAAAAAAAAGCGTGGGGGTTCCCCTAAATTCAATTACCAGGCCCTTCAGGTCTGACATGGATATTAAGGGGAACCCCGTGTCAAATTTAAAAAAAATTTGACGTGGGGGTCCCCCCAAATATCCATACCAGACCCTTCAGGTCTGATATGGATATTAAGGGGAACCCCGCATCAAATTTTAAAAAAAAATTGACGTGGGGGTCCCCCTAAAAATCCATATCAGACCCTTTATCCGAGCACGCAACCTGGCAGGCCGCAGGAAAAGAGGGGGGGACGAGAGAGCGGCCCCCCCTCCCTCCTGAACCGTACCAGGCCACATACCCTCAACATTGGGAGGATGCTTTGGGGGTCTGTGACCCCTCAAAGCACCTTGTCCCCATGTTGATAAGGACAAGGGCCTCATCCTCACAACCCTGGCCGTTGGTTGTGAGGGTCTGCGGGCGGGGGGCTTATCAGAATCTGGAAGCCCCCTTTAACAAGGGGACCCCCAGATCCCGCCCCCCCCCTGTTTGAAATGGTAAGGGGGTACAAAAGTACCCCTACCATTTCACAAAGAAAGTGTCAAAATGGTTAAATAAGACAAACACACTTTTGAAAAATTCCTTTATTAAAAAAAAAAAAAAAAAAAAAAAAAAAGATTCCAGCGGTGCTAATCCACTCTTGCTATCCAGCGACGGATCTCCGGGGTCCAGCGATGGATGATCATATCCAGCGACGGGGGAATCTCTCAGTCCAGCGCTGTCCATACATCCTTCTTCTGTCTCCTCTCCGGAGACACTGCAGAGAGCACAGCGCTGACGTTTCTTATATTGGGAGGGCGGGGCCACCCGTCACCTGACCCCGCCCCTCTGACGCTGGAGAGGGAAGCCAGGGGTTCCCCAGTGACGTGTGGGTGACCCCGCCCCCTCTGATGTAAAGGAAACCTGCGTTACATCAGAGGGGGCGGGGTCACCCACACGTCACTGGGGAACCCCTGGCTTCCCTCTGCAGCGTCAGAGGGGCGGGGTCAGGTGACGGGTGGCCCCGCCCTCCCAATATAAGAAACGTCAGCGCTGTGCTCTCTGCAGTGTCTCCGGAGAGGAGACAGAAGAAGGATGTATGGACAGCACTGGACTGAGAGATTCCCCCGTCGCTGGATATGATCATCCATCGCTGGACCCCGGAGATCCGTCGCTGGATAGCAAGAGTGGATTAGCACCGCTGGAATCTTTTTTTTTTTTTTTTTTTTTTTTAATAAAGGAATTTTTCAAAAGTGTGTTTGTCTTATTTAACCATTTTGACACTTTCTTTGTGGAATGGTAGGGGTACTTTTGTACCCCCTTACCATTTCAAACAGGGGGGGGGCCGGGATCTGGGGGTCCCCTTGTTAAAGGGGGCTTCCAGATTCTAATAAGCCCCCCGCCCGCAGACCCTCACAACCAACGGCCAGGGTTGTGAGGATGAGGCCCTTGTCCTCATCAACATGGGGACAAGGTGCTTTGAGGGGTCACAGACCCCCAAAGCATCCTCCCAATGTTGAGGGTATGTGGCCTGGTACAGTTCAGGAGGGAGGGGGGGCCGCTCTCTCGTCCCCCCCTCTTTTCCTGTGGCCTGCCAGGTTGCGTGCTCGGATAAAGGGTCTGATATGGATTTTTAGGGGGACCCCCACGTCAATTTTTTTTTACAATTTGATGCGGGGTTCCCCTTAATATCCATATCAGCCCTGAAGGGTCTGGTATGGATATTTGGGGGGACCCCCACGTCAATTTTTTTTTTTAATTTGACACGGGGTTCCCCTTAATATCCATGTCAGACCTGAAGGGCCTGGTAATTGAATTTAGGGGAACCCCCACGCTTTTTTTTTTTTTTTTTTAATGAATGAATGAATGAATTGTCGGCTAATACAGAGAACACTCATTGAGTGTTCTCTGTATTACGGAGACCCGACAATTTAGCCGCAAGTGATTTTAAAAGACTTTTTTTCCTGCACAAATGACACTTTGTGCAGCGACAGTTCTAAGCACCAGAAACATGCGCCCCTTCACAGGCATACTATAGATACCCCCCAGCTACGAAATTTAAAGGAATATTACACTTTTATTGTTTCACTTTAATCATTATTAAAATCACTGCTCCTGAAAAAACGGCCGTTTTTAAAACTTTTTTTTGCATTGATCCATGTCCCCTGGGGCAGGACCCGGGTCCCCAAACACTTTTTAGGACAGTAACCTGCATATTACCCTTTAAAATGAGCACTTTAGATTGTGAACGTTCGAGTCCCATAGACTTTAATAGGGTTCTAAAGTTCACACGAAGTTTAGGTCTGTTCGCAGGTTCTGATGCGAACCGAACAGGGGGGTGTTCGGCTCATCCCTACTCATTACCTCTTGCAAATATTGATCCCACACTCTGACATTACACATCAGGACAGTGAGGTATGGGCGCTCATTTAGATCACACTCCCATCTTAGGCCGCGTACACACGCGGGGACTGTTCGCTCAACTTTGTCCGCTGAACAGCGTTTCAGCGGACAGTCCGCTCGTGTGTGGGCTTTCAGCGGACAGTTTCAGCGAACAGTCTGCTGAACAAAGTTTTTCGGAATTTCCGAAAAACTGTCCGCTGAAACTTTGTTTCAGCGAACAGTCCCCTCGTGTGTAGGCTTGTTCGTCAAACTAAGTTCCGCGCATGCTCAGAAAGGATTTACACGCCGAAGGTTGCATTGCAGTGTATAGGACGTCGTTTTCTAGTCCCGTCGTACGTGCCGTTCACGTCATCGCGCACGGTTTCAGCGGACTGTTCGTTCATCGTGTGTGGGCAAGTCCGTCATGCTAAGTTTGAGCGGACTGTCCGCTGAAACTGTTTGACAAACAAAGTTGAGCGAACAGTCCCCGCGTGTGTACGCGGCCTTACTTTCCTCACCTTCCTTCTTCTCATAATCTCTGGGGACATTTCCCCTAACACTGGCCCTTTAACCACTTCTGCCCCGGACCAATAAACAGCCTAAGGACCAGAGGTCTTTTTACAATTTCGCACTGCACTGCTTTAACTGGTAATTGTGCGGTCATGCAATGTTGTACCCAAACAAAATTTGCGTCCTTTTCTTCCCACAAATAGAGCTTTCTTTTGATGGTATTTAATTGCCTCTGCGATTTTTATTTTTTGCGATATAAATGGAAAAAGACCAAAAATTTTGAGAAAAAATGATATTTTCTACTTTTTGTTATAAGAAAAATCGAATAAACTCAATTTTAGTCAAACATTTAGGGCAAAATTTATTCAGCCACATGTCTTTAGTAAAAAAAATGTCAATAAGCGTATATTTATTGGTTTGCGCAAAAGTTAAAGCGTCTACAAACTAGAGTACATTTTCTGGAATTTACACAGCTTTTAATTTACGACTGCCTATCTCATTTCTTGAGGTGCTAAAATGGCAGGGCCGTACAAACCCCCCCCAAATGACCCCATTTTGGAAAGTAGACACCCCAAGGAAGTTGTGGAGAGGCATGTTGAGCCCATTGAATATTTTTTTTTGTCCCAAGTGATTGAATAATGACACAAAAAAAAAAGTTTACAAAAAGTTGTCACTAAATGATATATTGCTCACACATGCCATAGTTATATGTGGAATTGCACCCCAAAATATATTCTGCTGCTTCTCCTGAGTATGGGGATACCACATATGTGGGACTTTTTGGGAGTCTAGCCGCGTACGGTACCCCGAAAACCAATCACTGCCTTCAGGATTTCTAAGGGTGCAAATTTTTGATTTCACTCCTCACTACCTATCACAGTTTTCGAAGGCCATAAAATGCCAAAATAACACAAAAACCCCCCAAATTAGCCCATTTTGGAAAGTAGACACCCCAAGGAAGTTGTGGAGAGGCATGTTGAGCCCATTGAATATTTTATTTTGTCCCAAGTGATTGAATAATGACACAAAAACAAAGTTTACAAAAAGTTGTCACTAAATGATATATTGCTCACACATGCCATAGTTATATGTGGAATTGCACCCCAAAATATATTCTGCTGCTTCTCCTGAGTACGGGGATACCACATATGTGGGACTTTTTGGGTGTCTAGCTGCGTGCGGCACCCCGAAAACCAATCACTGCCTTCAGGATTTCCAAGGGTGCAAATTTTTGATTTCACTCCTCACTACCTATCACAGTTTCGAAGGCCATAAAATGCCAAAATAACACAAACCCCCCCCCCCCCCAAATGACCCCATTTTGGAAAGTAGACACCCCAAGCTATTTACCGAGAGGCATGTTGAGTCCATGAAATATTTTATATTTTGCCACAAATTGCAGGAATTTTACAATTTCTTTTTTTTTGGAAAAAAGTTGTCACTAAATTATATATTGCTCACACATGCTATGGGCATAAGTCAAATTACACCCCAAAATAAATTCTGCTGCTTCTCCCGAGTACGGGGATACCACATGTGGGGGACTTTTTGGGAGCCTAGCCACGTACGGGACCCCGAAATCCAAGCACTGCCTTCCGGATTTAAATATAAAATGCTACCAAAAAAGCTGTTAGCGATCACAGGGATCAGGCCCAACTCTGTGATCGCTGAAGTTATGTGTTTAGTGTTTTGTAAGTGACAGTGATCGATCAATACTGCACTTGGGTGGGCTGGGCAGAGGGGCAAAACGCAGGTGCTAGCAGGTATCTGGGCTGATCCCGCTAACAATGCGTTTTTTTGGAACCCTAAACTGCTGGGGATGCTAATATAGATCTGATCAGATCAGATATTGATCTTTTCAGATTCTATACCACTACGGGAGGTTTATGCTTTGCGTGTGGGTGTTAGCGGTACTGGCACTAACCTAGCGCTGCCTGGGGCGACACAGACCCTGACCCTAAAACCTAATTGATATCACCCGCCGGGTGATCAGGGGGTTAAACCTTTATTGGGTAATAAATGGTGGGTGCCCTGATGCTATAAAAAGCAAACTAACCAGAGTCACCCGTAACACTTATACGGTGATCACTGGTGAAAGGGTTAACTAGGGGCAATCAGGGGGTTCAAATTTTTATTAGGTAGTATATGGGGATCCCTGGCGCTATATAAAAACCTGACGGGGAACCTAAATAACTAACTGGCTAACCAGCGTCACCAGTGACACTTATACTGTGATCGCTGGTGAAAGGGTTAACTAGGGGCAATCAGGGGGTTAAAACCATTATTGGGTAGTATATGGGGGTACCTAGCGATATAAAAACCTGGCGGTGAACCTAAAAAAATAACTAGCTACCTAGCGACACTAGTGACACTAATGCAGCGATCAGAAAAATGATCGCTTAGTGACACTGGCAAAAGGGGGTGAAAGGGTTAACTAGGGGCAATCAGGGGGTTAAAACCATTATTGGGTAGTATATCAGGGTGACTAGCGATATAAAAACCTGGCGGTGAACCTAAAAAAATAACTAGCTACCTAGCGACACTAGTGACACTAATGCAGCGATCAGAAAAATGATCGCTTAGTGACACTGGCAAAAGGGGGTGAAAGGGTTAACTAGGGGCAATCTGGGGGTTAAAACCATTATTGGGTAGTATATCGGGGTACCTAGCGCTATTAAAACCTGGCAGTGAACCTAAAAAAATAACTAGCTACCTAGCAGCACTAGTGACACTAATGCAGCGATCAGAAAAACGATTGCTTAGTGACACTGGCAAAAGGGGGTGAAAGGGTTAACTAGGGGAAATCAGGGGGTTAAAAGCATTATTGGGTAGTATATTGGAGTACCTAGCGCTATAAAAACCTGGCGGTGAACCTAAAAAAAAACTAGCTACCTAGCGACACTAGCGACACTAATGCAGCGATCAGAAAAATGATCGCTTAGTGACACTGGCAAAAGGGGGTGAAAGGGTTAACTAGGGGCAATCAGGGGGTTAAAACCATTATTGGGTAGTATATGGGGGTACCTAGCGCTATAAAAACCTGGCGGTGAACCTAAAAAAAATAACTAGCTACCTAGCGACACTAGCGACACTAATGCAGCGATCAGAAAAATGATCGCTTAGTGACACTGGCAAAAGGGGGTGAAAGGGTTAACTAGGGGCAATCAGGGGGTTAAAACCATTATTGGGTAGTATATCGGGGTACCTAGCGATATAAAAACCTGGCGGTGAACCTAAAAAAATAACTAGCTACCTAGCGACACTAGCGACACTAATGCAGCGATCAGAAAAATTATCGCTTAGTGACACTGGCAAAAGAGGGTGAAAGGGTTAACTCTAGGGGCAATCAGGGGGTTAAACCTTTATTGGGGGGTGGTAGGGGGCTACCCTGGACCTAACACTAACTGCCCTGACAGTTTTTACTGTTACAAATGACACTGAATGCAGTGATCAGTAAATAAATGATCACTGCAATCAGTGCCACTGTGACTGGGGGGGGGGGCGATCGGGGGGGGGGAGGTTTGTGTGCCTGTGTGTGCCTACATGTCAGTGTAGTGTTGGTGCACACTTACTTTGTCTTCTCCTCGTAGTCCGGTCAAAAAGACCGCCCCAAGGAGAATGACATCACTTCCTCCCTGCCTGTGTATACAATACACAGTGGGAGGAAGCTTCTCATTGGCCAGGAGCGATCGAGAGGGGATGGCCAGAAACCAACGGCCATCCCCTCATCTCGGATCGCTCCTGAAGCGAACCGGACTGCCGTATCCAGCGGGAGGGGGTCCGATCGGACCCCCCACCCGCTGGAAGGCAGGCACGTACATGTACGTGCTTGTGCCTGCCGGTGCCATTGTAATGACGTACAATGGCAATACGGCGGTCCTTAAGTGGTTAAATCAATCTAACTGCAACCCTCACATCCAGCACTATTCCTCCTCTGGCAACAGCCACAATCCACTCAGTTTAATTTCCATTCCCCTGCTTCACAAAATGGCCTCCTTTGCTCTGGAATGCCCATTCTGTCTGTAACAAACTCACATCTGTGCATTAAACATACTTGCCATTACTAAAACCTACAGTAGGTTTGCCCCTGACTCTAGTTCTCCTGCTGCCCTATCCCATGGTGGCCTCCACTGGACTCACTCATCCAGATCCAGTGGACAGAAATTATTGGAGTTGAATTTCTTGTATTGCTTATGAAGCACCTTTGAAGTCCTTCCTACTTATCCCCCTCAATCCTTCTCTTCTTTTGAGGCCCACTCTATTTTCCTGTTTTCTCCAATTTCTCTGAGGATTGCAGTGATTTATCAGCCTCATGGACCAGTATAGTGCCATTTTGATGACTTCTTTGCCTGGTTGCTTTCTCTCCTCTGAAATACCTACTAATATTTTTGGTGACTTTAACACGCCTGTTATAATTAAAGTGATTGTAAACCCTTACAAACCACTTCGACCTACAGGTAAGCCTAGATTAACCACTTCAATACAGGGCACTTAAACACCTTCCTGCCCAGACCAATTTTGAGCTTTCAGCGCTGTTGCACTTTGAATGACAATTGCGCGGTCATGCTACACTGTACCCAAATGACATTTTTATCATTTTTTTCCCACAAATAGAGCTTTCTTTTGGTGGTATTTGATCACCTCTACGGTTTTTATTTTTTGCGCTACAAATAAAAAAATACTGAAAATTTTGAAAAAAAAATGTTTTTTTTTGTTTCAGTTTCAAAACTTTGTAAATAAGTACGTTTTCTCCTTCACTGATGGGCACTGATGGGGCTACACTGATGGGCACTGATAAGGCGGCACTGATGGGCACCAATGATGTGGCACCAATGAAGTGGCACTGATGAGGTGGCATTGATGGACACTGATATGTGGCACTGATATGTGGCACTGATAGGCGGCACTGATGGGCGACACGGATGGGCACTGATAGGTGGCACAAATTGGCACTGATAGCTGGCATGGATTGGCATGGATGGGCGGCACAGATGGGCATGGATAGGCGGCACAGATGGGCATGGATAGGCAGCACAGATGGGCATGGATAGGCGGCACAGATGGGCATGGGTGGGCACTCATAGGTGGCACAGGTGGGCACTCATAGGCGGCACAGGTGGGCACTCATAGGCGGCATTGGTGTTATACTGTACTAATGGATGCCAATCAGTGCCAAACAATAATGCATGCCAATCAGTGATGCCCATTGTGGGCACTGATTGGCATCCATTATGGGCACTGATTGGCATCCATTGTGCTGACTGGCATCCCTGGTGGTCTAGGGAGGATTACCTTTTCCCTGGTGGTCTGGTGGCGTCCCTGGTGGTCCAGTGTGGGCATCCTCAGGGGGGCTGTGCTGATAATCGATCAGCACAGACCCCCCCTGTCAGAGGAGCAGCCGATCGGCTCTCCTCTTCTCGCGTCTGACAGATGCAAGTGAGGAAAAGCCGATCACCGGCTCATCCCATTTACACTGTGATCAGCCGTGATTGGACACGGCTGATCACGTGGTAAAGAGTCTCCGTCGGAGACTCTTTACCGAGATCGTAGTTGCCGGGTGTCAGAGTGACACCCCGCAACAATGATCCCCACGATGCGCGCCCCCGGGAGCGCGCAGCGGCTCATAATCCTGATCACGTCATATGACGTCCGATCAGGATTATGAAACCACTTTGCCACCGTCAATTCCCTATAGGGCGGACGGCAAGTGGTTAAGGCTTACCTGTAGGTCCAAGAAAAATCTAAAAATTTACAAAAAGACAGCCACCACTGTCTACGGCGCATGCACCATAGACGGTGGTGCGTAGGCGCACTGGACAGGCCGCAGATCACGGCGATATGCCGCTCGTGTCAGCTCGTGCACATGCGTGGGAGTGACGTCATCGTGGCTCCAGCGAATCACAGCGCCGGAGCAGCGAGACCCGGAAGTCACTCCGGGATACATGGCAGCGGCGAATATGAAGACGGAGGACCGCTTCGGGGGCTTCGTTCTCAGGTAAGTTATTTATAATGAGCTAGTATGCTATGCATACTAGCTCATTATGCCTTTGCCTTACAGGTTGCATTTTTTTTAAATAGCCTTTACTTCCTCTTTAACAGCTGGATACATCTCAACTTCCATTATTCACGTAATCTTTTGACCTAACACAGAGGACATACACTTCCCCTCATTGGATAGTAGCACCCTTGACCTTGTATTCTCCCATCTCTGCAACTCCTGGTATCCTCATCAACACCCCATTTCATTTCCTGGGAGATAAGGGTTAGTTGGGCTTTTATGCTCTCTCATTCCCATTTACAAGCTCTCCCTCTCCACGGGCAGCTTCCCCTCTCCTCTAAAACATGCACAAATCTACCCAATACTTAAATGGTTTAAAAGTTAAAGATTGAGAGTTCTCCTAGCTCCCCTTGCTCCCAATTACCTGTCTGAGCTCCTACCTCACTGAAAGCAACCTTCTCCATCTCTTACAGTATGGCTTTCACTCACACCACTCCATCGAAACTGCTCTACTAAAATCCACTAACAATTTACTAACTGATAAACCAATGGCCACTGCTCCATACTTCTAGATCTTTCTTCAGGCTTTGATACTGTTTACCACTCACTCCTCCACAATCAACTCCACTCCTTTGGCCTCTAAGATTGTTATTTTCTTGTTCTCCTCCTATCTATCACAGCACTCCTCCAGTGTTACCTACAACTCTGTCTCCACATCTCCACTCCCCCTTTCCGGAGGGGTCCGCCAAAGCTCTGTTCTTGGACTTCTTCTCGTCTCTATGTACACCCCCTCTCCTGGTCACTTGATAACCTTCCATGGCTTCCAATGTCATCTCTTTGCCAGTGACACCCACATCTATCTCTTGACTCTTTTTGCCTCACTCCTTTAGTCTCCTCTTATATTATTAACTTGCAAACTGACATATCAACATGGATGCCATACCATTTCCTCAAGCTAAATCTTTCTAAAACCAAGCTTGTAATATCCCCCCCTTTCCCTTGCACCCTCCCCCCCGACTTTTCCATAAAGATTAATAATACAACCACCAGTCCCTCCCCTCATGCCAGCATATTAGGTGTAATCCTAGACTCTGACCTGTCATTTTGGCTCCAAATCCAATCACTGTCAAAAGCATGTAGACTTCACCTCTGTAGCATCTCTAAAATGTGCCCCTTCTTAACTAACGAAACCACCAAACTACTCATTCACTCCCTTGTTATCGCTCCCCTTGACTATTGCTACTCCCTTCTCGTAGGTCTACCTCTATGCACCTTCTCCTCTCTTCTGTTTGGAAAAGGATCAGGCAGCAGGCAGAAATGTGGTCAATAAACAGGCCAGAATTGATACAGGCAGCAGGCAGAGGATACATTACACAGGTGTGGCAGTAATCACGGACACCTTAACTGGTGTGGAGGCAATCAAGGACAATATGACTGGTGTGGTGGTAATCAGGGGCACTTTACCTGGCATGACAGTGATCAGTGACAATATGGTTGGTTTAGCAGTGATAAGGGACACTGGGACTGGTGTGACTGTGATCAGGGACAATATATTTAGTGTGGCAATAATCAGGGACAATATTACTGGTGTGACAGTGATCAGGAACAAAATGACTGGTGTGGCAATGATCAGGGACAATATTACTGGTGTGACAATGATCACAGACATGTGAATAGGTGACAGTGGTTAAGGTCAATATAAGTGGTGTGGCGTTAATCAGGGACACGGGAATTGGTGTGGAAGTGATCACAGACACTGTGACTGGTGTGGCGTGATCACAGACACTGTGACTGGTGTGGCGTGATCACGAACATCATAACTGTTGTGGCGGTGATCATAGACAACATACTCGGTGTGGGGGTGATCACAAACACTTTAGCTGGTGTGATGGTGATCAGGGACACTGTAAATGGTGTGGTGATGACCAGGCACATTGTCCTTTGAGTGGGTTCCAGTTATTTGGGGACTTTTTTTAACATTTTTAATTTTTTTTGTACAATATTTTTACATACTGTAACTCTAGCAGTACAGTTACCATAGTGACACTGTAATACTCTAGGGGAGGGTGATCAGTATTATTATTTTTTTGCACTGTGATTGCTTTTAAAGTCATGATGGCTGTAAAAGCAATCATATTTCACTGGCTGTATTCTTGTGGCCATTGAAAATGACTGTGATAGCAAAGAATTACCACAGCAATCATATAGTACAGGGCTGCTATGAATAGAAGAGATCACACAGTAGTAAACAGTGATGCCAGGAAATTACATATTGTTTACTACTACTAATAAATTATTATTTTTATTTTTTATTTTATTTTTTCCACATAGAAGTATAATGTCATTTTTTTCCTTTCCATCTGGCAATTACTAAAAAAAAAAGCATAGTTTTCAAAATAGACAAAAACACAAACTTGCAAAATCAGCTGTTTTTGAAACAAAAATAGACATTTAGCATTCAAACAACCACTCTGAATGAGTTCCCGGCAGCCTTCTTCCCATCAGGAAAGATGACCAAGTCATCAAATGGTGGCAGCATTTGCAGAGAGCAGCACTACCAACAGCAGTCCTAATGAGACAAGAACCCTAAAATTCATCATCATGGAAGGTGAGGATGGACACTTTCAAGCACATTTCTTCCTTTGCATTCTACAGAAATGATCCCTGAAAGTATAGTACTAATAAATTATACCTATTTACACACAATGGACTATAGAGGAACATGGAGGAGTATGTGTATGTGTGTGCAGCTGCTGTCATCAGGTAGTATAACCAACATGACATATAAACATATACAATTATAATAATGCAGTGTAGCTCTACCCTATCCCTCCTATTCTGTTTCCAATACTGTGGGTACGAAAAAAATATATACATGAAATGTGTATAAGAGTGCATATAAAGTGCTGCAGAGGTGCATTGTATTACCACACTTTATATTCATTTTTTATACACTTTTATATATTTTTTTCATACCCATTAGAAAACAGAATAGGAAGGAGAGGGTAGCACTACACTGTAATTATTCAAATTGTTTACTGCTGTCCATGTGATTACTGATTGGCTACAGTGATCACATGATACCAGGGCCACCCACAGTGGCCCAGAACACCGATCAATATTCCTCTATATGAGGTGGAAACAACTCCCAGGGAGTATGCAGAAGGGGCGGATGTGGGGGGATGTACGGATACGTCCACCCTCATTGGCATTGGCGCAGCTCCCGTCCAGCTGTTTATATACTATGGCCAGACGAAAAGCAGTTAAGATAAGGAGGACCTCAGATATTAAGCCCTACCTCCCTACATGAATGAGTAAAGATCAAATAGTAGCCTTTGTTATTCATAAAAAAATGTAAACATACACACAATCATGAAAAAGTAATTTATTAAAATAGTTAAATAAACACTTTCCCCCTAGTGTTAATACAATGTTGATCAAGTTACTAAATAATAATAATAGTAAATCATGAATGTGATGGAGCCTATCCCCCACACTCCACTTGAGTGCTTCTGTCAGTATACCACTTCCTAAGTCCTGGAACACGAGTCTAATGGATCTGGCTATAGGAACCCCCAAGAACTAGACAACACCAGTCTTGGAGTACATCAGGAATAGTTCTTTATTTGAGATCTTACACAAATATATACAGCAGGATGACTAAAACCTAACCTAATTAGCATGAGCTAATTATCTAATCAACACTGGACTCCTTCATTCAATTGCAGGGTTAGTTAGCACAAACAACAATAGGTGAAATACTCTAATACTGATATTAGCATCTAAGAGTTTGAGTCCCAACAGTGTTATTCAGTCCATTGCTAACATGGCATATACATATCCAGAGTCTGTGTATCTTGGGGGAGGGGGGGGCATGGACCTGAATCTAAGCAACACCACCTTAGGGGTCCCCAGGCACACAGCTCACAAAGAGCACCGTTCCCCTAAATGCCAGGGCCCATAATCAGTGGGCAAGAGGCTGGCATTCAGTCCCCTCCAACAACCTCTGTCCCGGCTAGGTCTGTCACATTTCTTCCCTTTTGGCAGGAGACTAACATAGGAGGAGACCCCAGATGGGTTTACTCTGTCCTGCTGCAAGTACTTGAGTAGGTGATGCGTAATCTATGACATTCTCTGATGAACAGTCCATTAAGTCCATACATTCTGTAATCTGTGGCTGGAGAGATGAGCCGACTGCCCCAGCTCTCTGGAACTCCACAGTTGCTGCCAATGCTGGGCAGAGTTTGATAGCACTCTGCCCTGTTGCCAGCAATTTTGCTGGGGACTCCACATCCTCTGCTCTGGTTAACCGTTGGGGCAGGAGGCTGGATTCATCCACTCCCAAACTGTGTAGCTGCCATTGGGGAGGTGAGCTGGCTACTTCCCTTTCCATTCCCTCATCTGGCTGCTGGGATGATATGTCTATGGTACTGTCTCCCAGATGCACAGATCTTTGCTGGGGAGGAAAGACCGCTTTTTCCACTCTGGCCGATTGTTGAGGAAGGACAATAAACACCTCCTCTCCCTTCTCCCCCTGTATCTGCTGCTCGGAAGTGATTGCCACCTTCTCACTCTGAGCCTCCGGAACTGCCACAGGTGTGGGGCAGAGGTCTTGGACCCTCTGTCTGGTGACCAGCGCTTCTGCTGGGGAAGTTCCTTGTAATTCCACAGATACTGCTGTTGGTGCTTGGCAGAGCACAGTGAAGTTTGGCCCTAATACCAGCTCTTCTGCTGGGGGCTCAACAGATTGTTTTTCCTCAGCAGAAAAGTCTATCAAATCCCCTGTCTCTGCAACTGGTGTCTGGGGATAGAGTTTCACCATCTCCTGTCCGAGGAACCAAGAAGATGATATTGGTGCTGAGCAGAGGTTAGCAGAGCTCTGCCCTGGTGTCCGCACTTCAGCTTTGGTGATGGCAATCTCCAGATTTTCCAATGCCGATTCTCTGGCATGCTGCTGGACAGGCACATTCCTCCATCCAAGATCATCCGCAGATTGATTGTTGTACATAGAGTGTATAGGGTTCATTAAAAAATGCAGAAAAGACCTTGGATCCAGGTGGAGGTTTGGATGTCCCAGACTGCAGGAAGCATCCCACTGCTTGCCAACAATGTGACATAACCTATCCCCCACACTCCACTTGAGTGCTTCCATCAGTATACCGCTTCCTAAGTCCTGGAACACGAGTCCAATGGATCTGGCTATAGGAACCCCCAAGAACTAGACAACACCAGTCTTGGAGTACATCAGGAATATTCCTTTATATGAGATCTTACACAAATATATACAGCAGGATGACTAAAACCTAACCTAATTAACATGAGCTAATTATCTAATCAACAATGGATTCCTTCATTCACTTGCAGGGTTAATTAGCACAAACAACAAAACAACAATAGGTGAAATACTCTTTAGAATCTGTGTCAAGCCAGACTAGACTCATTTACATTATAAAAGACAACAGACAGGTGGCTGGAGTTGATGATATTAGCATCCAAGAGTTTGTGTCCCAACAGTATTATTCAGTCTATTGCTAACATGGCATCTACATATCCAGAGTCTGTGTGTCTTGGGGGAGGGGGGGAGACATGGACCTGAATCCAAGCAACACAGGGGTCCCCAGGCACACAGCTTACAAAGAGCACTGTTCCCCCAAATGCCAGGGCCCATAATCGGTGGGAAAGAGGCTGGCATTCAGTCCCCTCCAACAGCCTCTGTCCCAGCTAGGTCTGTCACAATGAAGACTTGCCAATTTGATCCTCTCTCATTGCACTCTCACCATACATACCACCCCAAGTGGCTGCTGAATGTCAACAAACTGGCTGGGAATGCTTGTTGATGTCATTGACCACATATGGTCATGGACAAATATGCTCAATGACATCAGCCACTTTGTTTTAAAACAGAATCCAGCAGGAAAGTGGTAGTGTAACAGGATCCTTGATTGGCTGAAGGATCAGAATGATCAGAGGGTGGGGGGCGTGGCTACCGCGCGGCTGAATGGCAGCCTGAACCTACGGCTCCTCTACACAGCCGGGGATTAGCGACGACAGAGGCGGCAAATTGGAGACCCGAAGCCTTGCACTCCACCCGACATCTGCGGAGATCACCCCGGGATGGGAAGAAAGAGGTGAGACACGGTCAGTGCGGGGAAACTTCCCCATTTCTTCCCTCCTCGCTGCCATACACGCGGCCAAGATGGCGCCGGCGGATCTTCCCCGGGAGGCTCCAGCGCGTCGTCCCCGGCGCATCCCAGCTCGGATCCGCGGGGAAATCTCCTAGCCCGAGGCAAGGTTCTCCGGGTCCGGCAACTCCACTCTCCCAGAGCCCAGCTAAGAGCAAGCCCAGGTTGTCGGATGATTCTACACTGGTAGAGGTAGGCCCTAACCGAAGCCCTGGTCTAGTTCTCACGGACCCGCCTGATTCTTTCCATACGCTCCCTGCTTCAGACCAGCCTGTCTCGGAAACTGTGCTTAAAGACATGTTAACCTCGCTGCGAGCTTCTCTCAGTACTGACATTTTACAATGTATGGCCAAAGTTCAAGCCGATGTGACCGATCTAGGTAACAGAGTGGAGCATATAGAACGTAAAATGGGCGAATTTGCTTCTTCACACAACATTCTTATTGACGCTCATAATGACCGAGACGACCAAATAGAATCGCTCACAGCTAAAATCGCAGACCTTGAGGACCGCGCTAGGCGCAATAACCTTAAGATCAGAGGTGTCCCTGAATCAGTTTCAGTGAGTCAACTAAATCAATACGCTTGTGACATGATCTGCGCGGCTATCCCTAATGTACCTGACACAGAAGTAATCATTGACAGGATACATAGGCTGCCTAAGCCCTCTTTCATTCAAGATGATGTCCCCCGGGACGTGATAATGAGAGTCCACTTCTTTCACATTAAAGAGCAGCTTGCGGCATGCTTCCGTAAAAAAGAACA
Source organism: Lithobates pipiens (assembly GCF_037356315.1). Lineage (NCBI taxonomy): Eukaryota > Metazoa > Chordata > Amphibia > Anura > Ranidae > Lithobates > Lithobates pipiens. The sequence continues at coordinate 182,117,292 of NW_027507785.1, forward strand.
ACTGCCTGAATGCTTCTCAAACCTCCAACTGTTTGCTGACTTATCCCAATACACATTACAGAAGAGGAAGTCACTCCTGACTATCACTAAAGCCTTGCGGAACCATGACATTTTGTATCGTTGGGGTTACCCTACCCGTCTGGTTATCTCCAGAAACAACACTGTGTCAGTGGTCAATAATCTAGAAGAAGGGCTGGCTCTCCTCCGTAAATGGGATATCCTCCCTGCACAGCTACCGACTCCCCGACAGCAACTCTCAGCACCACAGTCCCAAGAAGATTGGCAAGTAGTCTCCCATAAGAGGAAACATCAAATCCATCGGGACCTCGCCGCCTCTGGTCCATTAATTTGATCTACTTCCTCTGCAACCTTCCTCGGCCTACTGGAGCCTTTCCACGTGAATCCCCCTCCTCCACCATGGAACTTGTGCAGTATACCTGCAATAAGACCCCTTTTGAGGTCGATCTCTGCTTTTTACCACAAGACTTAGACTTGGTTCTCTTTTTGTGTCTCTTTTTTTTCCTTTCTTTTCTTTCCTTCTTTAGCTTCCTGAGCCGGATGTACAGCCTCCTACCACTTGTCGCCTCACACAGCCCTATGGTCATAGCCGGCACACCGATGCTCAATGCATCTACAAGTTTCAAAGGTCTCCGATCTGCATATCCTCAAGGATGGATCGCAACAACTAATAAGGTACTCTATGCCCTCTCATGCCTATAACTATGGCATCTTTTAATGTACGTGGACTCAACCACCCAGCAAAACGTGCCTCCCTTTGGAAAGAGGCCCTTAAGTTGGGGAGTGATTTGATCTGCGTACAGGAAACTAATTTTCAAGCCTCAGCCTCCCCAACGTTTACTCACAAGCAATTCCCCCATGTCTTCTCGGCTTCGGCCTCCTGAAAGCGAAAGGGAGTTCTTATAGCCATTAAGAACTCGGTGGCCTTTAAATTGCATGATATTATTCAAGATCCAGATGGTAGATTTCTGATTCTCATTTGTGATATCAACGGAAGACTTTTTACACTTGTTAATGCTTATGCACCAAATATAGACAATATAGACAATATAGATTTGCCAGAAAATTGTTCTCGACAAACTCTGGATGTAGGAAGGGGGCACTGATTGTGTGTGGAGACTTTAACCTGACAGCCAACCCAAATATAGATGCTACAGGGAAACGTCCACGATCAGTTAAAGCACTCCAACCCCTTTTTCATTCAGAGGATGTGTATGATGTGTGGCGCTGTCAACATGCAGAAGAAAGGACTTTACCTTCCACTCGGCGCGCCACAACTCATACTCACGGTTAGATATGATCCTGGTGGATAGGGTTTTATTACAGGCGGTGTCCTCCTCCAGCATTCACGACATTACGTGGTCGGACCACGCACCTGTCTCTGTATCTATTCTGGAGGAGCACACGCCTAGCCCTGCGTACCTCTGGAGAGTTAACTCTCAAGTTTTTAGCTCCCCACAACAAGTGGCGACCATTGAGAAACATCTTCAGGAATATTTCAAGTTGAACTCGCCTTCTGTATCCAACCCCTTTGTGCTGTGGTGTGCCCATAAGGCCTTTATCAGGGGTATTTTTATTCAAATGTGTTCACGTATGAAGAGGCAAAGGCTTCGGCGGCTTGACGAGGTACTGGGAGGGATTCGCACGACAGAGGCCAACAACAAATCTAATCCCTCCGTCCCCCTTGCTACAAAATTATCTAAACTCTGTACGACACTGAGAACAATGCTTTTAGAACATGATAAACATGTTAAAGCCCTTAAACTAACCAGTTATTCCTCGGGCAACAAAGCAGGTAAATTCCTAGCTCGTAGATTGAAAGCCAAGAAATTACACTCCAAAATAGAATATCTCATAGACCCCCGCTCAAATGCCAAAACGTTAGACCCGAAGGGCATTGTCAATGCCTTCGCGGCTTATTATAGCAAGCTATATAACTTAAAAGATGACCCTGAGACTGTGCAGCCAAGGCCAGATGAGATACTGTCTTTTCTGTCCCCTCTTCAGCTCCCTGAACTAACTGAAGACCAATTACTGGATCTGAACGCCCCAATCTCCCCCTCAGAAATTTGCAAAGCGATTAAATCGCTACCCTCAGGGAAATCCCCAGGACCTGATGGTCTATCGAATGATTACTACAAACAGTTTCATGAAACACTTAGTGCGAATCTCTCTCCGGTGTTCGCGGCGGCTGCAGCCTCGGCCTCCTTCCCAGCAGAAATGCTACAGGCTCATGTTGTAACCATTCCTAAACCTGGTAAAGATCCAGCCTGTCCAGCTAACTACAGGCCTATATCCTTGCTCAATACTGATGTCAAGCTATATGCAAAAATCATCGCTCATAGGTTATCGTCTATATTGCCCACCCTCATTAACCCTGATCAAACGGGTTTTTTGAAGGGGCGCCAAGCCTCTGATGCAACCAGACGGGTCATTAATCTGATACAATATGCTGGGTCCGGTCGGGTGCCTTCTCTGCTCCTCTCCTTGGATGCGGAGAAGGCATTCGACCGTATTCACTGGGGATATATGAGAGCTACGCTCGAAAAGTTTGGTTTTAAGGGTTCTATCTTGACAACCATACTGGCACTATACTCCGCTCCCTCAGCATGGGTCTACACATCCAACACGCTGTCCTCCCCCTTCCCGATTACAAATGGAACCCGCCAGAGCTGCCCGTTGTCCCCAAGTATCTTTAATCTATTGATAGAGCCCTTGGCACAGGCAATAAGATCTACGCCCGAGATTACAGGCTTCAATCTGGACACCGACTCCCATGTTATCAATTTGTTCGCAGATGACATTATCATCTTTCTGACAGAACCTAAAACGTCCCTAGCCGCAACACACCAACTTCTTAACACCTTCAGTAGAATCTCTTACTATAAAGTTAATTGTAACAAATCTCTTATCCTCAATATAGGTGTTGAACCTGATTTATGTAAAAGCCTGCAGAACTCTTTTGCCTACACATGGAGTGCAGGAGAGATCCCTTACTTAGGGATCCAACTGACTGCTGATGTTAATCAATTAGCTGACATTAACTACTCCTCCCTGATTAAAAAACTTTCCAGAGAAATCCAAAGTTCCACCAGATATGAACTTTCTTGGATGGGCCGACTTGCGGCTTTTAAAATGTTTACACTTCCACAAATTCTATACTTGTTCAGAACATTGCCTATTCTCCCTAAACGTTCCCATTTTGTGGCGCTCAACAGGTTGATGAGGGCTCAGATATGGAAGGGCATGAAACCTAGAAGTTCCCATGCTCAGCTGCTAAAACACAAATTTGCTGGTGGTATGGGTATGGTTGACCTAAAAGACTACTGGACAGCCTCACAGCTGGCCCAAATTAGAAGCTGGTTCCGATCAGAGGTATCCAATAGATGGACCAATATTGAATTAGCAGCTACTTCCGCCTCGGCCCTGGTAAACCTACTGATAGCCGATTCATGGAAACCCGGCCTGATCACTAAACCGCTCCTCTCTATCCAGGCCTCTCTGGAAGCCTGGAAAAGCTTTATAGCAACTAGCCCACCTCCGACACAACAACACCTTGTCTCAACCCCGATAGAGGTTTTAGAGTTACTGATCCCCAACGTGTCTCTTCGAACATGGAGGGATCAGGGCATTCTGACTCTGGATCAACTATTCCTAAACCACTCCCCTAAAACATTTCAATCACTCCAAACGGAATGTGGCATACCCAACACGGACCATTACAAATACATCCGCATCCTACATTGTATCTCTTCTTAGGGCTCGACAAAACTGCCAGTATACGCCCCTGGTTGGCAATACTTCACAAGTATAGAACATCCCAAAGCAAAGGGAATTTCGCTGTTTTACAATTTTTTACAGAACAAACTTGTTTTCCAGAAAGCCACTCCACACTTAAAATGGGAGTCGGAGTTGGGGTCCTCGTTTACCAGAGCCCAATGGGTTGCAGCCTCTAAATCGGTTTACCAGGCCTCAAAATGTGCTAACCACTGGGAGTTATCCCATAAAACTACTTTGCGGTGGTATCTTACCCCTTATAGACTGTCCAAGTTTCTCCCGTCGCAGTCCCCACTATGTTGGAGGGAGTGTGGGGGAGTGGGACAGATCATGCACATCTTCTGGACCTGCAAACACCTGATGAGCTTTTGGAACAAGTTGTTTCGTGTCATCCCAGAGATAACTTGTATTCTCACCCCCCCTACAGCTGCCCTAGCCATTCTTAACATAGGTATAGAACGATTCCCACCCGACTGTCGTAAAATAGTAACCCATATCCTCCTAGCAGCCAAATTACTTATCACTAGAAAGTGGAAAACAAATCAGGCTCCTAGTGTCCTTGAGGTGGTTAATATGGTACGATATAACTATGCATTTGAGCGTATACTGGTGTGTAGGGATGAGCCGAACACCCCCCTGTTCGGTTCGCACCAGAACCTGCGAACAGACCTAAACTTCGTGTGAACTTTAGAACCCTATTAAAGTCTATGGGACTCGAACGTTCACAATCTAAAGTGCTCATTTTAACCACTTTCAGACCGGACCAATTTGCTGGTCAAAGACCAGACCACTTTTTGCGATTCGGCACTGCGTCGCTTTAACTGACAATTGCGCGGTCGTGCGACGTGGCTCCCAAACAAAATTGACGTCCTTTTTTTCCCACAAATAGAGCTTTCTTTTGGTGGTATTTGATCACCCCTGCGGTTTTTATTTTTTGCGCTATAAACAAAAATAGAGCGACAATTTTGAAAAAAACGCATTATTTTTTACTTTTTGTTATAATAAATATCCCCCAAAAATATATAAAAAAAAAATATTTTTCCCTCAATTTAGGCCGATACGTATTCTTCTACATATTTTTGGTAAAAAAATCGCAATAAGCGATTATTGATTAGTTTGCGCAAAAGTTATAGCGTTTACAAAATAGGGATAGTTTTATAGCATTTTTATTAATAATTTTTTATTATTATTTTTTTTACTAGTAATGGCGGCGATCTGCGATTTTTATTGTGACTGCGACATTGTCGGGGACCCATCGGACATTTTTGACACATTTTTGGGACCATTGTCATTTATACAGTAATCACTGCTATATAAATGCAGTGATTCCTGTGTAAATGACACTGGCAGTGAAAGGGTTAACCTGTGGGTGGCAGTGTAGGGGTTAAGTGTTCCTAGGGGTGTGTTACTAACTGTGGGGGGGTTGGGCTTTCATTTAGTGTACACTGATCTCTGCTCCAATCACATGGAGCAGAGATCAGCGTCACTAGTTGCTAGGCAGAATGGGAAAATGTTGTTTATACAGCATTTCCTCCATTCGGCCGCTCCGTGAGACGATCGCGGGGATGCCCGCGGCGATCGAGTCTGCGGGTCCCGCGACCGGACTCACGGGGGTCCCGACCAGCGCGGGAGCGCGCCGCCAGCGGCGCGCTCCCGATGGCACGGCGGCAACGAATATTGGACTACATGTACGCCAATATGCCTGCCCGTGCCATTCTGTCTACGTACATCGTCGTGCGCTGGTCGGGAAGTGGTTAAAGGGTAATATGCAGGTTACTGTCCTAAAAAGTGTTTGGGGACCCGGGTCCTGCCCCAGGGGACATGGATCAATGCAAAAAAAAGTTTTAAAAACGGCCGTTTTTTCAGGAGCAGTGATTTTAATAATGATTAAAGTGAAACAATAAAAGTGTAATATTCCTTTAAATTTCGTAGCTGGGGGGTATCTATAGTATGCCTGTGAAGGGGCGCATCTTTCTGGTGCTTAGAACTGTCCCTGCACAAAGTGTCATTTGTGCAGGAAAAAAAGTCTTTTAAAATCACTTGCGGCTATTGTCGGGTCCCGTAATACAGAGAACACTCAATGAGTGTTCTCTGCATTAGCCGACAATTCATTCATTGATTGATAAAAAAAAAAAAAAAGCGTGGGGGTTCCCCTAAATTCAATTACCAGGCCCTTCAGGTCTGACATGGATATTAAGGGGAACCCCGTGTCAAATTTAAAAAAAAATTGACGTGGGGGTCCCCCTAAAAATCCATATCAGACCCTTTATCCGAGCACGCAACCTGGCAGGCCGCAGGAAAAGAGGGGGGGACGAGAGAGCGGCCCCCCCTCCCTCCTGAACCGTACCAGGCCACATACCCTCAACATTGGGAGGATGCTTTGGGGGTCTGTGACCCCTCAAAGCACCTTGTCCCCATGTTGATGAGGACAAGGGCCTCATCCTCACAACCCTGGCCGTTGGTTGTGAGGGTCTGCGGGCGGGGGGCTTATCAGAATATGGAAGCCCCCTTTAACAAGGGGACCCCCAGATCCCGCCCCCCCCCTGTTTGAAATGGTAAGGTGGTACAAAAGTACCCCTACCATTTCACAAAGAAAGTGTCAAAATGGTTAAATAAGACAAACACACTTTTGAAAAATTCCTTTATTAAAAATAAAAAAAAATAAAAAAAAGATTCCAGCGGTGCTAATCCACTCTTGCTATCCAGCGACGGGTCTCCGGGGTCCAGCGATGGATGATCATATCCAGCGATGGGGGATCTCTCAGTCCAGCGCTGTCCATACATCCTTCTTCTGTCTCCACTCCGGAGACACTGCAGAGATCCCAGCGCTGACGTTTCTTATATTAGGATGGCGGGGCCACCCGTCACCTGATCCCGCCCCTCTGACGCTGGAGAGGGAAGCCAGGGGTTCCCCAGTGAAGTGTGGGTGACCCCGCCCCCTCTGATGTAACGGAAACCTGCGTTACATCAGAGGGGGCGGGGTCACCCACACGTACTGCAAAGGTTCGTACTGCTATATTGTTATTTAGCAACAATATTTTTTTCTCAATGTCACTTTTACCAGAGTACATCCTACAGGTGTATACACTAGGAACATTCACACAGTTTATTTTGTAATGATGTTCAACTCCTTTATTAAGTCAACCCATTCGTATTACATCTTATAATCTAACAAGAGTTATAACTCCTCCAAAATAACCTTTTTAACATTACCAGTTGAGCTATAGTTTTTTTTATTCTATAACACCAAAAGTGCCATAAAAAAGTCTGTGTTTATATTATTTTTCAGCAGAACCCTGAAGCTCTTACAAGTTTCAGGACCAAATTAAAATGAACAAGGCAGACAAATGACAGCACCACCTAACCTTCACATTTTCACTTGGATCTAATACTGAACCTGAAGCTATAATATGGGCAGATTGATTGCTGTACATAGAGTGTATAGGGTTCATTAAAAAATGCAGAAAGGACCTGAAGGGTTATCCCTCACTTTTTTTTTTCTAAAGTAAAGCCCTTATTTGTAATTGACTTATTCATATGTGATTGATGTTCCAGAGAGTGCATAGTGGATTGCTGAAAATTTCTAGCTGAACGTTATAAACTTTGTTCACTAAAGCAAACAACACAGTACATGATAACTTTGTAACTAACCTTTAATCTTTTTAGGACAAAGACTTTAGCAATCCACTCCCTTTTTCTTATTCAAGCAGTACTGATATGCAGTGGTCAAAGCTGGCCATACATGGATTGAAATTTAAAAGGTTCAGCAGGCACCAGCCAGATATGATCCACATGCGACCACTGCGGTTGAATAGAAGTTGATCTACTGATTGATCTCTGTTCAACTGCCCTGTCAAGTAAAAGCTACAACATGCAAAGACACATTCTTAATTTAGGATAACAAACTTTTAAAGATTGGGAGGAGAGTCCAAAGCAGCACAGCAGAGTTTTCTAAAAGATACATTCACACCTGCGAATGCAACCGCTCTTTGTTTAGATGTAAAACCCCAGCAGGGGTTCCTGCAATTGGTTGAAGATGAAACCTCCATTGAAAGCAATGAGCTACCTGCACCCTGTCACAGTTTCTATCATGCTGTGCAAATGGCCAGGTATGGTAATGCCCCATGTAGGTATTGAACCTATGACTGTCTGTCTACTGCTCCTGCTGTATTACCTCTTAGCCACACCTCCGTTCATTATTCAGCCTGGTTTCCAGCTATGCCTTGTCCTGCATGCAGTACTGAGGTCTATAATCTAGATCTTACTTTGCAATTAGCACCTGTCACTCCTGGTTCAGCTGAGGCAATTTATCAAATCAGCTGGGTATAAAACACTGTCTCATCCTGAGGCCTATGTCAGTTCATTGTCTTTTGTATTGCCAAAGGGGCCTGTGTTTTTATTTTCAAGTTTCAGCGTGCCAAGACTGACCCGGGCTTCTGTTCATTGTTAATTCTGAATTCTGGCATCCCTCACTAGGTCTTCACCTCAACAATCCTTTGGTAAATTCCCTGTCAAGCCCCCCATGCTCAGAGTCACAGCCCATGTAGCCTTTTATCTAGTTACCATGGGCTGTGTATATTTGCAAGGGTGAGCATAGATCTCTGCACTATGGTCTCCAACCAAGGTAAGCCGTTACACCCCCACAGCTAATCATAACCATTTACTTGTAATCACTCATGCAGTGATTACATATGAGTGGTTTTCCCTGGATGCAGGCAGGTCCAAATGTGATACATTTCAGTGATTGATTCACCTGTGGTGAATGTTCAGTGGATGTCTCATTTGCTGTTTTATAAATATGTGTCTTAAGCCGCGTACACACAATCTCGTACACACAATCTGATTTTCCGACGAGAATTGTGTGATGACAGGCTGTTGGAAAATCCAACCATTTTTACTCTTCATCAGACAATTGTTGTCGGATTTTCCGTGGACAAATGTTGGATGGTAGGCTTTAAAATTTTCCGAGGACAAATGTCTGTTGGATTTTCTGAGCATGTGTACTCAAGTCCGTCAGACAAAATTCCAAAGTACAAACGGGCATGCTCAGAAACAAGGACGAGCTGGAAGTGGTCGGTCTTGTAAACTAGCATTCGTAATAGAGAATTAACATTCGTGACATGGCAAATGATGACATCTAGAAATGCAACACACATTCTCTTCTTTATTTAATGGGATGATAATGAAGCTGCTTTGCTGGTGTTACTGATTATCAGGAGTTATGGCAAACGTATTTTCAAAGCCTTTTTTTTTTCTATTGATATCAAGAATAATATCATTATGCTTTTCTTTTTTTCTTTTTTTTTTTTGTGCAAGTTACCACAACACCATTAGCCCATAGTTTTTAAGATAAAGATACAACTATGTTGATGTCCCTTGTTAATTTTACATTGTGTGTGTTATATATATATATATATATATATATATATATATATATATATATATATATATATATATATATATATATATATATATATATATTTTTTTTTTTTTTTTTAAGTAACTGCCTAATTCCAAACTATCATTTGAAGTAAAACACATAGCCAAGTATTCTGCACAATTTTTGTTATTGTGCATTAAAAAAAGAAAAAAAATTGTTATACTAGTATAATCACTTGATCGTGTTACATGTAGCATTTGGGTTGAAATACAGTATACAATAAAATATCTTTATGGTAATAAAATTAATAAGAATAAAAAAGGGGGTATGGGTAAAAGAATAGATGAGATGTGATTGATGTAGAATTAACTTAGACTTTCCTATGGGGTTTATTTATATTAATTCTGTTGTTAATCAATGACTGTTATATACGCCTGAGAGTTTTTGAATTCTATCCAGCTGTACCAAGTTGAAGCAAATTTGGTTATTTTCTCCTGTGATATGTTAAGAGTTCTTTTATTTTCTCTATATTGTTTATTCTCAAACCATTATTTTTTCATTGGTATAGTGATCGAACGCCAATGGCTTGGGATACAGTGTCTTGCTGCATATATCAAAAACATAGATAATGATTTTAAATATTGTCCTCTGAGGATTGAGTTGTGGTGTAACAGGTATTGTGCTGGGTTAAATCTTAAACTTTCTGAGGTGAGTGATAAAATAGTTTCATGAACCATTGTCCAAAAACTCTGGTTTATTGCTAACAATGCATGTGTTATGCTCAATTAGACTGTCAATGATGTAGCTTTATTATAATGTATTTTACAAGTGGACTGTGCATTTTTTTTTTTTTTTTTTTTTGTCTATCATTTTTAATAGCCAGAAACTGAATGCGTTTTTTAATCAAAACTGCAGTCCCAAGTTTCACTCTTTGTACAGGAGTTACATTCATTAATTCAGAGTTCTGTAAATAGAAGAATTACAACTAACATCAGCCATTGTGGCTACGGCTTGTAATTTTCAATAAATTACCTGTTTCCTGTCAATCAGTAACAGCCTGCCCATATGAGGTACATGCAGACACCTACACTGACAGTCTACAGGAGCCTAGGATTGCACCCATTATCTGCTGATCCTGGGTCCAATGCTCCTAATATAAAAAATAATAAATATATTTTTTTTTCCCTGCAAGACGATTAAGGTACTGAGCAAGGACTATATTGCCCTAAAGTGGTTGTAAACCCTCTCATATAACCAGTGAAGTCAATACCCTCAAATAATACACAGAGATTAAACAAATCCACCTACATAGAAGTAACTCATGCTGATAACAGAGGAACAACGCACCAGAGAGAAGCAACCTCTAGAGCTTTTGGAGAGAGACAACTAAACACTACAGATATGTGCTTAGTTGAAATCTCATGACTGGGGATTACAACCACTTTAGCCACTTCAGCCCCAGAAGGATTTACCCTTTTAATGACCAAGCCATTTTTTTGCAATATGGCAATGCATCGCTTTAACTGACAATTGCCTGGTCGTGCAATGTACCCAAACAAAATTGATTTCCTTTTTTTCCCACAAATAGCGCTTTCTTTTGGTGGTATTTTATCACCTCTGCGGTTTTTATTTTTTGCGCTATAAAAAGAAAAAAAACTATTTTGAGAAAAAAAAAATTATTCTTTACTTTTTTTTCTATAATAAATATTCCCAAAAATGTAAAAAAAAAAAACAAATTTCTTAATCAGTTTAGGCCAATATGTATTCTTCTACATGATTTTTGGTGAAAATTGCGATACGCATATGTTTGGTTTGTGCAAAAATGATAGCATCTATAAATTAGGGGATAGATTTATGGCATTTTTTAATTTTTTTTTACTGATTACGGTATAAATGACACTGGCAGAGAAGGGGTTAAGTGTGTTCCTTAGGGAGTGATTCTAACTGTGGGGGTAGTGGACTGAGGGTACAGAGATTGCTGTTCCTAATCACTAGGAACAGCAATCTATCACTTCTCCCCTGACAGAATGGGGATCTGCTATGTTTACACTGGCAGATCCCGGCCCTGGCTCTCTGTGGTGCAATCATGGGTGGCCGGCGGACATCGCAACCGCTGGTCACATGCTCTGGCGCTGCAGGTGCACGCCCACTGTATCTATTACACAAAGCACCATTCCAGTACGGCAAATCGTGCCAAGTGGTTAAAGATTTTTTTTTTTTTTAAATGCATTTAATTAATTCTCGATGAAGTTACTGAACCCTAATTCCAGGTTTATATATTAAACACAATATGCTGGGAAAGATAATAATGATAGGAGAAGAAAATAAGCAAAAGTAAAATAACCTTTCCGCTTGCTGACCAGGTCTTTTTCTGACATTTGTTGTTTAAAAGTTAAAATCATCTTTTTTTTTTTTTTTGCTAACCCCCAAACATGGTATTTGATCACCCCTGCGGTTTTTATTTTTTGCGCTATAAACAAAAATAGAGCGACAATTTTGAAAAAAACGCATTATTTTTTACTTTTTGTTATAATAAATATCCCCCAAAAATATATAAAAAAACCTTTTTTTCCCTCAGTTTAGGCCAATACGTATTCTTCTACATTTGGTAAAAAAAATCTCTAAGCGTGTATTGATTGGTTTGCGCAAAAGTTATAGCGTTTACAAAATAGGGATAGTTTTATAGCATTTTTATTAATAATTTTTTATTTATTTTTTACTAGTAATGGCGGCGATCAACGATTTTTATTGTGACTGCGACATTGTGGGGGACCCATCGGACATTTTTGACACATTTTTGGGACCATTGTCATTTATACAGTAATCATTTCTATATAAATGCAGTGATTCCTGTGTAAATTACACTGGCAGTGAAGGGGTTAACCAGTGGGTGGCAGTGTAGGGGTTAAGTGTTCCTAGGGGTGTGTTACTAACTGTGGGGGGGGTTGGGGCTTTCATTTAGTAATGTGTAGCCTACTCCAATGGACAAGGTGCCACGCATGCTCACATTCAAATTCCGACACGGAAGCGCTCATTCAGGTAAAACTACTGCTCGTAAGCGATATAGCACATTCGTCACGCTGCAATGTTAAAAACTCTTCCTTTTTTTTTTTTTTGTGAAAAAAGCCTAGGGCCCTGACAGAATTGTTCTCTCCAGCCTCACATAACCTATTCTTGTTTTATTTGACTGTTTACCCTCATGGTGGAATTGCTGATCTCAGCTAAGTATCCCCACTAGGGATGAGCCGAACACCCCCCGGTTCGGTTCGCACCAGAACTTTCGAACGGACTCCAAATTCGAACGAACTTTAGAACCCCATTGAAGTCTATGGGACTCGAACGTTCGAAATTAAAAGTGCTAATTTTAACGGCTAATATGCAAGATACTATCCTAAAAAGGGTTTGGGGACCTGGCTCCTGCCCCAGGGGACATGGGTCAATGCATAAAATGTTTTTAAAAATGGCCGTTTTGGCGGGAGCACTGATTTTAATGACCATTAAAGTGAAAAAAAAAGTGAAATATTCCTTTAAATATGGTGCCTGGGGGGTGTCTGTAGTATGCCTGTGCAGTGCCACGTGTTTTCCGTGTTTAGAACAGTCCCTGCACAAAATGACATTAGACGGAAATAACACCATTTAAAACTGCTTGCGGTTTTAATGTTATATCTGGTTCCTGCAATATGGTTGAAAATCATTGAGAAAAATGGCATGGGTAGCCCTCCATGCCCATTACCAGCCTATTTGGGTCTTGTACGCATATTAAGGGGAACCCTGTACCCATATTAAAAAAAGGAAATGCGTGTGGCCCCCAGGTCCTATATACTCAGAACAGCAGTATACAGGCGGTGCAAACAAGACAGGGACTGTGTAGGTTTGTTGTGTTAAGTTGAATCTGTTTGTAATTTGTCAACTGGTACATTTTTAAAGTGTAGCTCCAGTCAAAAAAACTATTTTTAAGCTTTTTGGAAAACATAGGGAAGGGTTATCACCCCTGTATAATTTGTTTTGTCATCCATCTTTTTTCATCTCACTTGCTGTTGTCTCCTTCCGTTTGCAAGTAGGAGATGTTTGTAAATTGGATGTTTGAAAGTAGGGGCCTACCCTATATGCTCTGTAGAAATGGCGGAACAAGGTGTTGGTTTTGCCACAACATTGTAAGCCCTCAAAGTGACTCTTGGTGGGCGCTGGAGCGCCCTGCTGTGAACGATTATATCAAGAATTGTAATTACATGCCATTGTTGAACAGTGGTAGAAAAATTGACCTTTGGTGGTTGTGGTGCTGGTGCCACAACACTATAAGTCCTCACCGTTACTCTGGGTGGGCACAGGAAGGGGCCCTCCTGTGAAATATTGTATCAAGAATTGTAATTACATGTCCCTGTTAAACAGGGGCAGAAAAATTGGGCCTTAGGCACTGGTGCTGGTGCCACCACACTGCAACCTCTCCCATATACTCTTGTTTTATTGCAGGAATTAGCCCTGCTGCAAAGCATTGCATCAAAAATTGTAATTAAACGCCCCTGTTAAACAGGGGAAGAAAAATTGGGCTGATGGCATCACCCAGAACCAGAAATGTTCTTCCAACATATCAGCGGAGGAGGAAGAGGATAGACAATCAACATAACAGGACAGTCACTCAGCATCAGCATCAGCATAGGCAGTCTTGAAGGGATGTGATATTTCAAAAAAAATTATTCTGTTACATCAGCTTCAGGTGCTTGGTAGCTGTGGGTGATCCAAAACTGATTCATCTTGATGAAGGTCAGTCGATCAACTGATTTGGTGGACAGGCGCACCCTGTGATCGGTAACAAAGCCACCAGCAGCACTGAAGGTGCGTTCCGAAAGAACGCTGGATGCAGGACAGGCCAGTAGCTCAATTGCATACTGTGCAAGCTCTGGCCAGTGATCCATCCTCAAGACCCAGTAAGCCAGAGGATTTTCGGTGGGAAAGGTGTCCAAGTTTGACCTTGCCCCTAGGTATTCCTGCACCATGTAAATCAGACGCTGGCGATGGGTGCTGGAACCGATCATACCTTGGGGCTGTGGACTAAAAAATTGTCTGAAAGCATCAGTCAGACGGCCACCTTCTCCACCGCTCCTTCTGACCGATGCCTCAGCAACACGTTGTCCAGGACCAGAAGTTTGTAACCTCCCAGTCTCTGGGAACGCATTGCACAGACCTTTCTGCAAGGCCTCCCGGAGATGTCTCATCCTCTGCTCCCTCTGCGATGGCAAGATAAGGTCGGCAACCTTACCCTTGTACCGTGGATCAAGGAGAGTGGCCAGCCAGTAATGGTCCCTCTCCTTGATCCGAAGAATATGAGGATCCTTCCGCAGGCTTTGCAGGATCAGGGAGGCCATGCAGCATAGGTTAGCTGAGGCATTTGGTCCGGAGTCCTCTGGGTCACTAAGGACAACATGATCCGCAGCTACCTCCTCCCAGCCACGTACAAGTCCACGTGTTTCTTGGGACTGTAAATCATCCCTACAAGACTGCTGCTGATGCTGAGTGCCAGCCTCCACCTCCATGCTGACACAATCATCCTCCTCCTCCTCTTCCTCCTCCTCATCCTCTTCCTGTGTGATGGGTGGCACAGCAGGAACACTGTCTGGATAAAGGGGGCCTTGAGAGGCAAGGAAGTCCTCCTCTTCCTGCCTCTTTTCTGTCTCAAGTGCCCTGTCCATTATTCCACGCAGCGTATGCTCCAAGAGGTGGACAAGAGGTACAGTGTCACTGATGCATGCACTGTCACTGCTCACCATCCTTGTGGCCTCCTCAAACGGTGACAGGACAGTGCATGCATCCCTGATCATGCCCCACTGGCGTGAGAAAAAACCGAGCTCCCCTGACCCTGTCCTGGTGCCGTAGTTGCACAGGTACTCATTGATGGCCCTCTGCTGCGTGTGCAGCCGTTGCAGCATGGCCAACGTTGAGTTCCACTTGGTGGGCATGTCACATATAAGGCGGTTCTTGGGCAGGTTCAACTCCTTTTGGAGCTCAGCCAGCCGAGCACAGGCATTAAATGATCGGCGGAAATGCACACAGACTTTCCTGGCCTGCTTCAGGACATCCTGTAAGCCGGGGTACCTGCCCAAGAACCGCTGCACCACCAGGTTAAGGACGTGAGCTACACAGGGCACATGGGTCAGTTGTCCCTGTCGGAGGGCGGAGAGGAGGTTGGTGCCATTGTCACAAACCACCATTCCTGGCTTAAGCTGGCGGGGTGTCAACCACCTCTCGGCCTGCCCCTGCAGAGCTGACAAAACATCCGCCCCAGTGTGGCTCCTGTAGTGTAGTGTGTTGGCGTCTGAAGCAGTGGGTGTTCTGTGTACCTTCAACACAGTACACACCGATCGTTTTCGGCCGATTTTATATCTTGCTGTTGAATGAATGAATGAATGAAATACTTATATAGCGCACAATGCGAACTGAATCGCCTCTAGGCGCTGTGGCGAGCTTTGATCATCTGCTAAAAGAGGAAGGTCTTGAGTTTTTTCCTAAAAGCCAGGTGATTTTCTTCCAGGCGGATGTTGATTGGTAGAGCATTCCATAGCCGAGGCCCTTGGACAGCGAATCTCCGATCACCCTTGGATTTATACCGGGCTTTGGGCACGAGGAGGAGGTTTTTGTTGGCTGATCGAAGACTGCGGTTTGGTGTGTAATGATTTATTTTCTCCATTAGGTATTGCGGAGCTTCTCTATGCACGCATTTGTGGGTGAGGCAAAGGGTCTTGAACGTGATCCGATTTTTTACGGTTAGCCAATGTAAGCTCCTCAGTGAAGGAGAAATGGATTCCCAGGGTTTTTTTCCTGTTATCAGCCTTGCCGCCGTGTTTTGGATCAGTTGTAATCGCGCAAGTTGATATTGTGGTAATCCTATGTAAAGCGAGTTTGCGTAGTCCAGTCGTGAATTAATGATTGTTCCAACTACCACTGCTTTGTCATTCTTTGGGATAAAAGGGATGAGTCTGCGAAGCATTCGCAGCAGATGGTGAGATCGACTGACTACAGATCCTGTTTGCGCATCCATTGACATTTGTGCGTCTAAAATAACCCCGAGACTCTTCGCTTTGGTCTTTGGGGAGATAGTCTGCCCAAAGATGGTTGGTGGAGACCAGGAGGTTTTGGTTGCGGGCTTATGATTTGGGTGTAAGATAAGAAGCTCTGTCTTTGATTGGTTCAGCTGGAGGGAGTTGGTGGTCATCCAGTCCTCTATTGATTTGAGGCAGTTTTCAAGTTGTTGTTGGTGGTCTTTTTTTCCATTGATCCGGAAATAAAGTTGCGTGTCGTCAGCGTAAGAGTGGAAGCAGAGATCTGAGCATCTGATGATTTGAAGGAGTGGGCGAATGTAAATGTTGAAGAGAACGGGTGACAACGGAGAGCCTTGAGGGACTCCGCAGGTGACTGCCCGAGCTTTGGAGAGGAATTTTCCTAGTTTCACTGTCTGTGACCGATTTCCTAGGAAGCACGCGAACCATTGGAGATCTATGTCTTGGACTCCGGCTACTTCTGTGAGGCGGACGAGCAGAGTATTGTGATCTACTGTATCAAACGCTGCACTTAGGTCTAGCAGTACGAGGAGACACGGCTCTCCGTCATCTGCTGCTTCGAGGGCGTCATCCCAAATCTTGAGGAGAGCCGTTTCTGTTCCATGACCCGGGCGGAAGCCTGATTGCAGCTGTTGTGTAGTGGTTGTCTGCGTGCCCTGACCGCAGTATACACCGCTATATTCACCTCACCTATATAGCTAGTGATCTATCTTTTATAATAGAGCTTGCAGTCAGTAGTGTTAGGAGATAGTGCGTGCTGTCTGCGTGCTCTGTACCCAGTAGTGTTAGGAGATAGTGCGTGCTGTCTGCGTGCTCTGTACCCAGTACATACCGCTATATCCACCTACATAGCTCTTCTCTATTTGAGCCCACTTGCCATCTGCAGGAGTTATTGGAAGTTGTGTGTGCCTCCAGCACAGCACAGTATACATCTGTATATACCCCTTTATCTCTGGTGTTCTATAATAAAGGCATCTGCAGGAGTTAGTGGGTGTTGTGTGCATCCAGCACAATATACACTACCCAACTGCTGTTTTACCCAACTCCCTTCAGGCCATTACCATGTCTGGAAGGCCAGCAAGGAGAGGCAGACAGGTGCGTGCTGATAAAAGAGGGCAAGCAGGCTCTGTGTCTAGAGACAACAGTGCTGGTCATGGACGTGGTGCATTGTCATCAGCACGTGGCCATGAGACATGCTTGTCCTTCTTTTCGGCAGCTGGACATGTTGAACCGCAACATGCCAACGACTTGGTAGAGTGGATGACCAAGCCCTCTTCATCCTCCTCATCCTCTCTCACCCAGTCTCAGGGTAGTAGCAAAGCAGCTGCCAACGCATCGTCTTCCCTCCTCTCAATGTCATCATCAGTGACTCCTTCCCTAGACCCACCACGTCCCCCTGAGGAGTCTCCTGAACTCTTTGAGCACAGTGTTGGGTACATGCTCCAGGAGGATGCCCAGTGTTTTGTGGGCTCTGATGATGACACTCAGCTAGAGGAAGGCAGTAGCGTGAGCGCAGAGAGAGGGGATGCTCAAGAAGGACAGCAATCTGGCAGTCATGTTCCACAAGCTGCAGCATACTGCCAGGTTTGCTACAGCGATGAAGAGGGAGGGGATGATGAGGGCACTGACTCCACGTGGGTGCCTGGAAGGAGGGAGGAGGAGGAGGAGGAGGCACATGTCCAATGAGGCAGGATGCCCTCCGGGGGCCAGCTTAGGGGCAGCACACCGACTGAATCACACCGCAGAGCTCCGCCTGTGCAGAGCGCTGCCTCTGCGCGTTATTCTAAAAGTTCTTTGGTGTGGGCCTTTTTTGAGACAAGTGCATCAGATCGCACCGCTGCTATTTGCAACATATGTCTCAAGCGTATCTCACGTGGCCAAAACATCAGCCGCTTGGGCACCACATGCTTGACCAGACATATGTTGACCTGCCATGCAGCTCATTGGCAAGCGTACCTCAAAGACCCACACCAAAGAACAAAGCGGACCTCTCCTTGCTACTCATCAGCTGGCATCTCCAACCCCACTAGACCTTCAGTCCTCTCTGAAACCTGCTCTGAGAGGAATAAAGGTGTAGAATTAGGTGTGTCACAGCCAAGTGCTTCCGGGAACTCTGCTAGCGGTACACCCACGTCCGATTATAGCAGGCAAATGTCCCTGCCCCAGCTGCTGGACCGGCGGAAGAAGTTCACTCCCAGCCATCCACATGCCCAGCGGTTGAATGCTAGCTTGGCTAAATTGCTAGCACTTCAACTGCTGCCTTTTCAGTTGGTAGACTCGGCCCCCTTCCGTGAGTTTGTACAATGTGCGGTTCCTCAGTGGCAGGTCCCCAAACGCCACTTTTTCTCACGGAAGGCGATTCCGGCTCTCTACCGGCATGTGGAAGGCAATGTCCTTGCCTCGCTGGACAGGGCGGTCAGCGGTAAGGTGCATATTACCGCTGACTCATGGTCCAGCAGGCATGGACAGGGACGTTACCTGTCTTTCACGGCCCATTGGGTCACTCGTCTGGCAGCTGGGAAGGATGCAGGACAAGGTGCAGTAGTGTTGGAGGTTGTTCCGCCACCACGCCTCCAAAATGCTACTATTGTTTGTGACACACCTCTCTCCTCCACCCCCTCCTCTTCTTCTTCCTCCATGGCCTCTTCCAGTGCTCTGTCCTCGGAACCAGCGGTGCTCCGTAGGCGTTCCAGGGGCTACGCAAGTACGCAGGCAAAACGATGCCATGCCGTGCTTGCGCTGGTTTGTTTGGGGGACAGGAGCCACACTGGGGCGGATGTTTTGTCAGCTCTGCAGGGGCAGGCCGAGAGGTGGTTGACGCCACGCCAGCTTAAGCCAGGAATGGTGGTTTGCGACAATGGCACCAACCTCCTCTCCGCCCTCCGACAGGGACAACTGACCCATGTGCCCTGTGTAGCTCACGTCCTTAACCTGGTGGTGCAGCGGTTCTTGGGCAGGTACCCCGGCTTACAGGATGTCCTGAAGCAGGCCAGGAAAGTCTGTGTGCATTTCCGCCAATCATTTAATGCCTGTGCTCGGCTGGCTGAGCTCCAAAAGGAGTTGAACCTGCCCAAGAACTGCCTTATATGTGACATGCCCACCAGATGGAACTCAACATTGGCCATGCTGCAGCGGCTGCACACGCAGCAGAGGGCCATCAATGAGTACCTGTGCGACTACGGCACCAGGACAGGGTCAGGGGAGCTTGGTTTTTTTCTCACCACGCCAGTGGGGCATGATCAGGGATGCATGCATTGTCCTGTCACCGTTTGAGGAGGCCACAAGGATGGTGAGCAGTGACAGTGCATGCATCAGTGACACTGTACCTCTTGTCCACCTCTTTTAGCATACGCTGCGTGGAATAATGGACAAGGCACTTGAGGTAGAACAGAGGCAGGAAAAGGAGGACTTCCTTGCCTCTCAAGGCCCCCTTTATCCAGACAGTGTTCCTGCAGTGCCACCTATCACACAGGAAGAGGATGAGGAGGAGGAGGAAGAGGAGGAGGAGAATGAATGAATGAAATACTTGTATAGCGCACAATGCAAACTGAATCGCCTCTAGGATGATTGTGTCAGCATGGAGGTGGAGGCTGGCACTCAGCATCAGCATCAGCAGCAGCAGTCCTGTAGGGATGATTTACAGTCCCAAGAAACACGTGGACTTGTACGTGGCTGGGAGGAGGTAGCTGCGGATCATGTTGTCCTTAGTGACCCAGAGGACTCCGGACCGAATGCCTCAGCTAACCTACGCTGCATTGCCTCCCTGATCCTGCAAAGCCTGCGGAAGGATCCTCGTATTCTTCGGATCAAGGAGAGGGACCATTACTGGCTGGCCACTCTCCTTGATCCACGGTACAAGGGTAAGGTTGCCGACCTTATCTTGCCATCGCAGAGGGAGCAGAGGATGAGACATCTCCGGGAGGCCTTGCAGAAAGGTCTGTGCAACGCGTTCCCAGAGACTGGGAGGTTACAAACTCCTGGTCCTGGACAACGTGTTGCTGAGGCATCGGTCAGAAGGAGCGGTGGAGAAGGTGGCCGTCTGACTGATGCTTTCAGACAATTTTTTAGTCCGCAGCCCCAAGGTATGATCGGTTCCAGCACCCATCGCCAGCGTCTGATTTACATGGTGCAGGAATACCTAGGGGCAAGGTCAGACTTGGACACCTTTCCCACCGAAAATCCTCTGGCTTACTGGGTCTTGAGGATGGATCACTGGCCAGAGCTTGCACAGTATGCAATTGAGCTACTGGCCTGTCCTGCATCCAGCGTTCTTTTGGAACGCACCTTCAGTGCTGCTGGTGGCTTTGTTACCGATCACAGGGTGCGCCTGTCCACCGAATCAGTTGATCGACTGACCTTCATCAAGATGAATCAGTCTTGGATCACCCACAGCTACCAAGCACCTGAAGCTGATGTAACCGAATAATTTTTTTTGAAATACCACATCCCTTCAAGACTGCCTATGCTGATGCTGAGTGACTGTCCTGTTATGTTGATTGTCTATCCTCTTCCTCATCCGCTGATATGTTGGAAGAACATTTCTGGTTCTGGTTGATGCCATCAGCCTAATTTTTCTGCCTCTGTTTAACAGGGGCGTTTAATTACAATTTTTGATGCAATGCTTTGCAGCAGGGCTAATTCCTGCAATAAAACTAGAGTATATGGCAGAGGTTGCAGTGTGGTGGCACCAGCAGCAGTGCCTAAGGCCAAATTTTTCTGCCCCTGTTTAACAGGGACATGTAATTACAATTCTTGATATAATATTTCACAGGAGGGCCCCTTCCTGTGCCCACCCAGAGTAACGGTGAGGACTTGTAGTGTTGTGGCACCAGCACCACAACCACCAAAGGTCAATTTTTCTACCACTGTTCAACAATGGCATGTAATTACAATTCTTGATATAATCGTTCACAGCAGGGCGCTCCAGCGCCCACCAAGAGTCACTTTGAGGGCTTACAATGTTGTGGCAAAACCAACACCTTGTTCCGCCATTTCTGCAGAGCATATAGGGCAGGCCCCTACTTTCAAACATCCAATTTACAAACATCTCCTACTTGCAAACGGAAGGAGACAACAGCAAGTGAGATGAAAAAAGATGGACGACAAAACAAATTATACAGGGGTGATAACCCTTCCCTATGTTTTCCAAAAAGCTTTAAAATAGTTTTTTTGACTGGAGCTACACTTTAAAAATGTACCAGTTGAAAATTACAAACAGATTCAACTTAACACAACAAACCTACACAGTCCCTGACTTGTTTGTACCGCCTGTATACTGCTGTTCTGAGTATATAGGGCCTGGGGGCCACACGCATTTCCTTTTTTTAATATGGGTACGGGGTTCCCCTTAATATGCGTACAAGACCCAAATAGGCTGGTAATGGGCAGGGAGGGCTACCCATGCCATTTTTCTCAATGATTTTAAACCATATTGCAGGAACCAGAAATAACATTAAAACCGCAAGCAGTTTTAAATGGTGTTATTTCCGTTTAATGTCATTTTGTGCAGGGACTGTTCTAAACACGGGAAACACGTGGCACTTCACAGGCATACTACAGACACCCCCCAGGCACCATATTTAAAGGAATATTTCACTTTTTTTTCACTTTAATCGTCATTAAAATCAGTGCTCCCGCCAAAACGGCCATTTTTAAAAACATTTTAGGCATTGACCCATGTCCCCTGGGGCAGGAGCCAGGTCCCCAAACCCTTTTTAGGACAGTATCTTGCATATTAGCCGTTAAAATTAGCACTTTTCATTTCGAACGTTCGAGTCCCATAGACTTCAATGGGGTTCTAACGTTCGTTCGAATTTGGGGTCCGTTCGAAAGTTCTGGGGCGAACCGAATCGGGTGGTGTTCGGCTCACCCCTAGTCTCAACCCTAATAGACGATATGTGGTAAATTGTACACTATCAACACACTTACAACACACTTTGACCTACAGGTAAGCCTAGATTAAGGCTTACCTGTAGGTCCAAGAAATATCTCCTAAACCTATACTGTTTAGCAGATATTTGACGAAAGACAGGCATGCGCCGTAGACAGCGGCGTGCAGGTGCACTGAGCGCGGCACCGTCAATGCCGAAGATGCCGTGCGCATGCGCGGGAGTGATGTCATCACAGCTTCCCCCGAATGATAGTGGCAGAGCAGCGAGACCCCACTGAGAAGATGGATGCGCCAGACTACAGGGGACAGCGGTGACTTTGCTGGCTCCTGTGTCAGGTAAGTGACACATAATGGAGTACTATGCGATGCAGGGAATGAAAGAGGAAGTAAACTCATCAGTGTTTACTTCCTCTTTAAGGCTCCTTTCAATTGCTTCTAAGGTAAGAGCACTGTGAGCACGTTTAGTGCACCAGTGGAATTTCTACCATCACAAAACAGTGGGAACCACATCAATAAGAGCACACGCACTCACTTGAATGTCATTTTTTTGAATATTTTGTTGACACTAGCTACTTTTGCACTTTTCTAGCACTTTAAATTAATGTTTGCCCTTTATGGACTGTCAGCACATTTTAGCACTTTATGGACTGTCAGCACTTTTTGATATTTTTGAGCACTTTATATTAACTCATTGTATTCTATTGAAATGTTTACAGAGCTCATTATTAATTTAAAGTAGTAAGAGGTTTTGCGCATTATCTGCAAGATTTGCACAAATTTACATTTAAGGCATAAACAATAAAATTTAAATTAGTAAATTAAAAAATGAACCGTAAAGGATTATAGATAATTACTGATTTCATTTTCTTTATAAATTTCAATCCTCCCCTAACCTTCTCATAGGTAGTGATAAAACAACCACCATAGTGACAACGGAGGGGAAAAATATATATTTATATTTATACAGCAACACTTACTGCATCTTCATGAAAAATCCTAAGTGGGCATATGCATAATATAAGTATATGGATGCATAGAAGGTGCAAAAAATAATTAAACTTATTTAAAATATGCATAAAAATGCACAGAAAAGTATAATAAATGCATAAAAGAGTATTTATTTTACTAATTTAAATTTTATTGTTTATGCCTTAAATATGTTTCAGTTATTTGAGATATGATTCTCATGTGTTTTTTTTTTCCCTTGTATGAATAATTATGCATATAATATTATAAAAATTATTTTTATTTTTAAATATTAATTGCTGATTGTTAGACATAGTATTTGTATCTTGTAATATTGTACCTATATAGTTTGCTCATTGGTATACGTTTTTAGAGCTTTTAGTGCATGTGAATCTGCATTGCAGCGGTGACACAGATGTATATATCGGTGTTTCCGGTGTCTCTCCTGCTTCGATGTATTTAAATAGCGTGGTGTGTGACGTTCAGACAGCCTCCTTTCCCAGGTGATGCCTTCTACGGGGAAATGCAATGGTTGGAGCTTTAGATTGTGACATCACCACGCAACATCTCCCTGACTTGAGCCAAGGCTGTGTCTGAATTGTTTGTATCCTGCTCGTGTGGGGAATGTCAGTGCTAATGAGAAATAAAACCTTTTAAAAGTACTGCACCATGAAGCCTTTCTCTTCTACCTTTTGATATACCCTTGCTTGGAGTGGTTTACCTTGGAGGATTCAGGAGACCTGTACCGCAACAGTGTGGAAGAGGATTTCTATCATTGCTGATTGTTTCATCTGCTTATGATTCCATTCCTCTTGTGTGTGGCTATTTGATCTCTATAATTTGTGCCACCTGATCTGGTAAGTGGTGCTGGTTGCTTTTGATTATTGATGAGCAGAATATCATCCTCTGAAATATTCTAAAGCCTCATGAAGCTTTGGATATAACACTTACAGTAGTTTGTGGACTATACTACATGGGAATGCTTCTTTTCAGATATTGCTACTAAATGTTTTAAAAACAGTTGCATTGCTAATTTGCTACATTGTTGGAAATATTTGTTAACTTTCTTGTTTTGGACACTATTACTACAGAAGTCTTTGGACTATCAAATATAGGAGTTTTTTTTTTCCCCTGTCTGATATTAATTATTATAATATTATAGAAGTTTTTTTCACTCAGTGTTTATTTGATTATAATATATCGTAATATTATTCATAGCATACATTTTTGGTTGCACATTTTTCCCCTTTTTTACTAATGATAAAATAAAAGAAAACTAACTTAGTCAAAACATAGCCAAAATTCACTAACTGGAACGGATAGTCAGCCAAGTCAGAAGTCAGGGATCAAAGTAGTGGAGCAGCAAGCAGGATCTAGAGCCAGAAGGGATGTCAGCAAAGCCAGTCTTTAAACAGAAATGCAGGAGATGTTTCTTGTGATTAGGGATGAGCTTCGTGTTCGAGTCGAACATACGTTCGACTCGAACATCGGCTGTTCGCCCGTTCTGCGAATTCCGAACGTTATGGGCCGTTCGCTCCAAATTCGTGTGGTGCTCATGGCCCACAATGCACTGCGTCATTGCAGTGCATTGCTGGCTCATGATTGGCCAAGCATGCACTGTGACCCCGCATGCTTGGCCAATCACAGCGCCAGCAGCGAGGAGAGCCATGATTGGCCACAGGCAGGATGCCTGGCTGTGTCGTACACGCCCCACACTATATAAGGCTGCCAGCGCGGCGGCCTTGTGTACTGTGTTGGCATCTGAAGCAGTTAGTGGGTGTTCTGTGTACCTTCAACACAGTACACACCGATCGTTATCGGCCGATTTTTCGATCCGCTATATTCCCCTCACCTATATAGCTAGTGATCTATCTTTTATAATAGAGCTTGCAGTCAGTTGTGCGTGCTGTCTGCGTGCTCTGTACCCAGTACACACCGCTATATCCACCTACATAGCTCTTCTCTATTTAAACCCACTTGCCATCTGCAGGAGTTATTGGAAGTTGTGTGTGCCTCCAGCACAGCACAGTATACATCTGTATATACCCCTTTATCTCTGGTGTTCTATAATAAAGGCATCTGCAGGAGTTAGTGGGTGCTATGGGCCTCCAGCACAATATACACTACCCAACTACTGTTTTACCCAACTCCCTTCAGGCCATTACCATGTCTGGAAGGCCAGAAAGGAGAGGCAGACAGGCGCGAGCCAATAAAAGAGGGCAAGCAGGCTCTGTGTCTAGAGACAACAGTGCTGGTCGTGGACGCGGTGCATTGTTATCAGCACGTGGCCATGGGACACGCTTGTCCTTCTTTTCGGCAGCTGGACATGTTGAACCGTAACATGCCAATGACTTGGTAGAGTGGATGACCAAGCCCTCTTCATCCTCCTCATCCTGTCTCACCCAGTCTCAGGGTACTAGCAAAGCAGCTGCCAACGCATCGTCTTCCCTCGTCTTAATGTCCTCATCAGTGACTCCTTCCCTAGACCCACCACGTCCTCCTGAGGAGTCTCATGAACTCTTTGAGCACAGTGTTTGGGTACATGCTCCAGGAGGATGCCCAGTGTTTTGTAGGCTCTTATGATGACACTCAGCTAGAGGAAGGCAGTAGCGTGAGCGCAGAGAGAGAGGGGATGCTCAAGAAGGACAGCAATCTGGCAGTCATGTTCCACAAGCTGCAGCATACTGCCAGGTTTGCTACAGCGATGAAGAGGGAGGGGATGAGGGCACTGACTCCACGTGGGTGCCTGGTAGAAGAGAGGAGGAGGAGGCACATGTCCAACGAGGCAGGATGCCCTCTCGGGGCCAGCTTAGGGGCAGTACACCGACTGAATCACACCGCAGAGCTCCGCCTGTGCAGGGCGCTGCCTCTGCGCGTTATTCTAAAAGTTCTTTGGTGTGGGCCTTTTTTGAGACTAGTGCATCAGATCGCACCGCTGCTATTTGCAACATATGTCTCAAGCGTATCTCGCGTGGCCAAAACATCAGCCGCTTGGGCACCACATGTTTGACCAGACATATGTTGACCTGCCATGCAGCTCGTTGGCAAGCGTACCTCAAAGACCCACACCAAAGAACAAAGCGGATCTCTCCTAGCTCCTCATCAGATGGCATCTCCAACCCCACTAGACCTTCAGTCGTCTCTGAAACCTGCTCTGAGAGGAATGAAGGTGTAGAATTAGGTGTGTCACAGCCAAGTGCTTCCAGGCACTCTGCTAGCAGTACACCCACGTCCGATTATAGCAGGCAAATGTCCCTGCCCCAGCTGCTGGACCGGCGAAAGAACTTCACTCCCAGCCATCCACATGCCCAGCGGTTGAATGCTAGCTTGGCTAAATTGCTAGCACTTCAACTGCTGCCTTTTCAGTTGGTAGACTCGGCCCCCTTCCGTGAGTTTGTACAATGTGCGGTTCCTCAGTGGCAGGTCCCCAAACGCCACTTTTTCTCACGGAAGGCGATTCCGGCTCTCTACCGGCATGTGGAAGGCAATGTCCTTGCCTCGCTGGACAGGGCGGTCAGCGGTAAGGTGCATATTACCGCTGACTCATGGTCCAGCAGGCATGGACAGGGACGTTACCTGTCTTTCACGGCCCATTGGGTCACTCTTCTGGCAGCTGGGAAGGATGCAGGACAAGGTACAGTAGTGTTGGAGGTTGTTCCGCCACCACGCCTCCAAAATGCTACTATTGGTTGTGAGACACACCTCTCCTCCACCCCCTCCTCTTCTTCTTCCTCCATGGCCTCTTCCAGTGCTCTGTCCTCAGAACCAGCGGTGCTCCGTAGGCGTTCCAGGGGCTACGCAAGTACGCAGGCAAAACGATGCCATGCCATGCTTGCGCTGGTTTGTTTGGGGGACAGGAGCCACGCTGGGGCGGATGTTTTGTCAGCTCTGCAGGGGCAGGCCGAGAGGTGGTTGATGCCACACCAGCTTAAGCCAGGAATGGTGCCCTGTGTAGCTCACGTCCTTAACCTGGTGGTGCAGCGGTTCTTGGGCAGGTACCCTGGCTTACAGGATGTCCTGAAGCAGGCCAGGAAAGTCTGTGTGCATTTCCGCCAATCATTTAATGCCTGTGCTCAGCTGGCTGAGCTCCAAAAGGAGTTGAACCTGCCCAAGAACCGCCTTATATGTGACATGCCCACCAGGTGGAACTCAGCGTTGGTCATGCTGCAGCGGCTGCACACGCAGCAGAGGGCCATCAATGAGTACCTGTGCGACTACGGCACCAGGACAGGGTCAGGGGAGCTCGGTTTTTTTCTCATCATCACTGTCCTGTCACCAGTTGAGGAGGCCACAAGGATGGTGACAGTGCATGCATCAGTGACACTGTACCTCTTGTCCACCTGTTGGAGCATACGCTGCATGGAATAATGGACGGGGCACTTGAGGCAGAACAGAGGCAGGAAGAGGAGGACTTCCTTGCCTCTCAAGGCCCCCTTTATCCAGACAGTGTTCCTGCTGTGCCACCCATCACACAGGAAGAGGAGGAGGAGGATGATTGTGTCAGCATGGAGGTGGAGGCTGGCACTCCGCATCAGCAGCAGCCTTGTAGGGATGATTTACAGTCCCAAGAAACACGTGGACTTGTATGTGGCTGGGAGGAGGTAGCTGCGGATCATGTTGCCCTTAGTGACCCAGAGGACTCCGGACCGAATGCCTCAGCTAACCTACGCTGCATGGCCTCCCTGATCTTGCAAAGCCTGCGGAAGGATCCTCGTATTCTTCGGATCAAGGAGAGGGACCATTACTGGCTGGCCACTCTCCTTGATCCACGGTACAAGGGTAAGGTTGCCGACCTTATCTTGCCATCGCAGAGGGAGCAGAGGATGAGACATCTCCGGGAGGCCTTGCAGAAAGGTCTGTGCAACGCGTTCCCAGAGGCTGGGAGGTTACAAACTCCTGGTCCTGGACAACGTGTTGCTGAGGCATCGGTCAGAAGGAGCGGTGGAGAAGGTGGCCGTCTGACTGATGCTTTCAGACAGTTTTTTAGTCCGCAGCCCCAAGGTATGATCGGTTCCAGCACCCATCGCCAGCGTCTGATTTACATGGTGCAGGAATACCTAGGGGCAAGGTGAGACTTGGACACCTTTCCCACCGAAAATCCTCTGGCTTACTGGGTCTTGAGGATGGATCACTGGCCAGAGCTTGCACAGTATGCAATTGAGCTACTGGCCTGTCCTGCATCCAGCGTTCTTTCGGAACGCACCTTCAGTGCTGCTGGTGGCTTTGTTACCGATCACAGGGTGCGCCTGTCCACCGAATCAGTTGATCGACTGACCTTCATCAAGATGAATCAGTCTTGGATCACCCACAGCTACCAAGCACCTGAAGCTGATGTAACCGAATATTTTTTTTTGAAATATCACATCCCTTCAAGACTGCCTATGCTGATGCTGAGTGACTGTCCTGTTATGTTGATTGCCTATCCTCTTCCTCATCCGCTGATATGTTGGAAGAACATTTCTGGTTCTGGGTGATGCCATCAGACCAATTTTTCTGCCCCTGTTTAACAGGGGCCTTTAATTACAATTTTTGATGCAATGCTTTGCAGCAGGGCTAATTCCTGCAATAAAACTAGAGTATATGGGAGAGGTTGCAGTGTGGTGGCACCAGTGCCTAAGGCCCAATTTTTCTGCCCCTGTTTAACAGGGACATGTAATTACAATTCTTGATATAATATTTCACAGGAGGGCCCCTTCCTGTGCCCACCCAGAGTAACGGTGAGGACTTATAGTGTTGTGGCACCAGCACCACAACCACCAAAGGTAAATTTTTCTACCACTGTTCAACAATGGCATGTAATTACAATTCTTGATATAATCGTTCACAGCAGGGCGCTCCAGCGCCCACCAAGAGTCACTTTGAGGGCTTACAATGTTGTGGCAAAACCAACACCTTGTTCTGCCATTTCTGCAGAGCATATAGGGCAGGCCCCTACTTTCAAACATCCAATTTACAAACATCTCCTACTTGCAAACGGAAGGAGACAACAGCAAGTGAGATGAAAAAAGATGGATGACAAAACAAATTATACAGGGGTGATAACCCTTCCCTATGTTTTCCAAAAAGCTTAAAAATTGTTTTTTTTACTGGAGCTACACTTTAAAAATGTACCAGTTGAAAATTACAAACAGATTCAACTTAACACAACAAACCTACACAGTCCCTGTCTTGTTTGCACCGCTTGTATACTGCTGTTCTGAGTATATAGGGCCTGGGGGCCACACGCATTTCCTTTTTTTAATATGGGTACGGGGTTCCCCTTAATATGCATACAAGACTGAAAGGGGCTGGTAATGGGCAGGGAGGGCTACCCATGCCATTGTTCTCAATGATTTTCAACCATATTGCAGGAACCAGATATAACATTAAAACAGCAAGCAGTTTTCAATTGTTATTTCCGTTTAATGTCATTTTGTGCAGGGACTTTTCTAAACACGGGAAACACGTGGCACTTCACAGGCATACTACAGACACCCCCCAGGCACCATATTTAAAGGAATATTTGACTTTTTTTCACTTTAATCGTCATTAAAATCAGTGCTCCCGCCAAAACTGACATTTTTAAAAACATTTTAGGCATTGACACATGTCCCCTGGGGCAGGAGCCAGGTCCCCAAACCCTTTTTAGGACAGTATCTTGCATATTAGCCGTTAAAATTAGCACTTTTAATTTTGAACGTTTGAGTCCCATAGACTTCAATGGGGTTCTAAAGTTCGTATGAATTTGGGGTCCGTTCAAAAGTTCTGGTGCGAACCGAACCGGGGGGTGTTCGGCTCATCCCTACTTATGATGTTGACCAAGGTGAAGGCAGAGCTCCTCTGGACTGGACAGCTTAAGTAGGCAGGACTGACAAGCAGGATTATCAACAGCTGAATAACTGTGGAGAGAGATGGGAGCTGGCAATTAGTAGACAGCTGAGCAGAGAAAGAAGAGCTGAGCCCAGTTCTGACAAAGTAGTATAAGTAAAGAGGGTAAAAGGTTACTTTCAGGCTGCATTCACACCTGAGCGTAGCGTTTTTTGCTGCGTTTTTACCGCGATTTGCCACGATTTTGTGCAGGGCAAAAGGTCACCAATGTTAAAAGAAGAAACGCCCAAATCTGCTCAATTCGAGCGACAAAAAAGGGTCCGGAACTTGTTTGAGCTTCAGGCGTTTGGCTTCAGGCGACATGTAGTAGAGATGTGAACCATCTCCATTGAGAATAATATAAATTTTCCCCTCTAGCGTTTTGTAGCTTCAGGCTTCAAGCTACAAAACGCTCAGGTGTGAATGGGGTCTCAAATTTTAACTGAACACTGGTAGCGGTGTCACCTATAGTGGTAAAATATGTCACCCCCCCCCCTCCCCCCCAATCATTTTTTTCCCCATATGGTGGCAATAGTAGTGCCGCAAGCAACTAGCAAATATGAATAACATAATATAAAAATAATAGAACTCAAAGTTCAAACTTTTAGAGAACTACCATATTTATCGGCGTATAACACGCACTTTTTTCCTCCTAAAATCAGGGGGAAATCGGGGGTGTATGTTATACGCCGATCCCCCCAACACTCCTAACCTTCTCTGATGCTCTTGGCGGCTTTCAGGTATTTTCGGCTGTTCTCTGCGGCTTTCAGGTATTTTCGACCGTTCTCGGCGGCTTTGGGAAAGCCAAAAGCCACTGAGAGCGGCAGAGTGCTGCCGAAAATAGG
Source organism: Lithobates pipiens (assembly GCF_037356315.1). NCBI lineage: Eukaryota > Metazoa > Chordata > Amphibia > Anura > Ranidae > Lithobates > Lithobates pipiens. Next base: position 182,148,066 of record NW_027507785.1, read on the forward strand.
CGAGAACGGCTGAAAATAGGCGAGAATGGCCGAGTGTGGCTGAAAATACCCGAAAGCCGCCATTTTTAAAATGGAAAAGACACAGACAAGGCTGCAAATGGCTGACAAGGCTGCAAATGGCTGACAAGGCTGCAATGTAAGGCTGCAAATGGCTGACAAGGCTGCAATGTAAGGCCGCGTACACACGGGCGGACTGTTCGCCCAACTTTGTTTGTCAAACAGTTTCGGCAAACAGTCCGCTCAAAATTAGCATGGACGGACATGGCCACACACGGCACTTTTTTGAGCGGACTGTTTCAGCGAACTGTTTGCCAAACAGTTCACTCAACTTTTGAAATGAACGGACTCGCCCACGTAAGGCGGAGGCAAATCCGCCCATTTCGAGCGCGTGTACAGGTAGGTGGGGCCCGCGAAGGAGACGTCGCGGGCTCCGCCGCCTGGAATGGACTTAAAGGGGAACCCCAACGGCCTCTTCTCCCGACTTCGGGGGTCTTCTTCTTGTTCTTGTTCTTCTCCAGGAGATGTTGACACGTCGCTCTCTCCGGCCGGAATGCCAGAGCCGCGCTGTGCGGTCACTTATATAGTGACAATGGGGCGGTGTCGCATGGTATATGTCACATGGGTTGGTCACATGGGTTGATGTCACATGGGGACTATGACATCGTAAGGGGGCGGGGTCACCATGTGACCAACCCATGTGACATATACCATGTGACACCGCCGCATTGTCACTATATAAGTGACCGCACAGCGCGGCTCTGGCATTCCGGCCGGAGAGAGCGACGTGTCAACATCTCCTGGAGAAGAACAAGAACAAGAAGAAGAAGAACGGAAGGCGGCGACGGCGACAGCGGCGACAGAAGACCGGGCCACCGCCTGTAAAAGAGCTACAAGAAGGCGCGGTGGCCCGGCAGAAGAACCGAAGGCGGCGACAGAAGAACGGAAGGCAGCGGCGACAGAAGAACCGAAGAGGGGGACAAGACCCCCGAAGTCGGGAGAAGAGGCCGGCGGCGGGGAGGAAGAAAGCCGGGCTCCTCCGCTAGTAAAAGAGCTACACGAAGATAGCGGAGGAGTCCGGCGAGAAGACCCCCGGAGCTGTGCAATAAAATATTTTTTCTCTGTGTTGTGTTTTTTTTTGTACTTTTATTTCACAGGTGAATGGGTAGGGGTACATTGTACCCCATACTCATTCACATAGGGTGGGGGGCCGGTATCCGGGGGCCCCCTTCTTAAAGGGAGCTCCCGGATTCCGATAAGCCCCCGCCCGCAGACCCCGACAACCAACGGCCAGGGTTGTCGGGAAGAGGCCCTTGTCCTCATCAACATGGGGACAAGGTGCTTTGGGGTGGGGGGGCCGCGCGGCTCCCCCTTCCCCAAGGCACCCCCCATGTTGAGGGCACGCGGCCTGGTACGGCTCAGGAGGGGGGGCGCGCTCGCTTGCCCCCCTTTCCTGGCCGGCCGGGTAGCGTGCTCGGACAAGGGTCTGTTGTGGACTTTGGGGGAACCCCCACGCCGATTTTTTTCAGCGTTGGGGTTCCCCTTTAAGCCCATTCCAGGCGGCGGAGCCCCGCCTACCTCGAAATGAGCAGACTTTCCTCCGAGCGGGAACAGTTTGCTCATTTCGAAAGTAGCCTACACACGGGCGGACTGTTCGCTCAAACACAGTTTCAGCGGACAGTTTTTCGGAATTTCCGAAAGACTTTGTCCGTCCAACTGTCCACTGAAACTGTCCGCTGAAAGCCCACACACGAGCGGACTGTCCGCCCAAACACTGTTCAGCGGACAAGGTTGGGCGAACAGTCCGCCCGTGTGTACGCGGCCTAAGGCTGCAAATGACTGACAAGGCTGCAATGCAAGGCTACAAATGACTGACAAGGCTGCAATGCAAGGCTACAAATGACTGACAAGGCTGTAATGCAAGGCTACAAATGACTGACAAGGCTGTAATGCAAGGCTACAAATGACTGACAAGGCTGCAATGCAAGGCTATAAATGACTGACAAGGCTGCAATGCAAGGCTATAAATGACTGACAAGGCTGTAATGCAAGGCTACAAATGACTGACAAGGCTGTAATGCAAGGCTACAAATGACTGACAAGGCTGTAATGCAAGGCTACAAATGACTGACAAGGCTGTAATGCAAGGCTATAAATGACACTGATAAGGCTGCATTGATGGGCATTTAAATGTAATTTTCTTTTTTTTTCCCTTAAACTTCCCTCCTAAAAGTTTTTTTCTAAACTTGGGGTGCGTGTTATAAGCCGATAAATATAGTATATTTAGTGTTAAACTTTATTAAAATAAAAAAATAATTATAAAACACAAAAAATAAACGGGAACAAATGCACAAGCATTTAGTTAACATTTCTGATTTATTAGAGCTTTGTTTTCCTGGCCTTCACAGCTGCAAAATTGAGAAATACGTAATCAAAATCAATGCATTTCACTAACTCACTGTCAACTGATATCGCAAGATCAGAAAGCCTTGACAGTCCCATTGTAGAGGGCTCTGAGCAGGCTAGTAATATATTCACTTCTCCCCACTAGCTATAGTAGCCTGCGGAGTGACAGCAGACACAATCTCCTGTGCTTGAATGTGGGCCCAAGGAACACAGTTGGTTACATCCACATATTGGCTTTTTTGGTTAATTCTCACGTTGCTGCCCTCATAGACTGGGGAAGTCTGGGAACACTGAAACCATAAAGCAAACCCAGGACATACTAGCCTAGTGCATTATCCTTAAAAAAAATTTATTTGATAAAATTGGCAAGTATTATACTCACAACGTTACAAATGCATCAAAGGCACATCATATAAAAACGACAACATCCAGTCCACGATGCATCATTTCCTATGACAGTGCACTTGGATATCCAACAGGCTAGCCCCGGGCTCTCTCCTGTCTAACCTGCCACATTGCTCTGCAGGGCGCTGACCAGGCTAGTTTTGGACCAGCAATGCACAGTCACTGTGCATACCCCAAACTGGCCTGTGTAAATGAGGCAGTCGGTGCCAGCACACCAATCCGATTGCTGTCATGGATGGGGATGACACCATTGCAGTCGGATATCAGTTCCTACTCTGGTGGGTGTTACCCCCATCCCAACGCCACTAAACACTGGGCATTTTGAAAATAAACCAGGAGATTATTATTTCATGTATATCATCATTCAAAACTAAATTTTATATTTAAACATATGTCATTAATAAGGGTTATATTTTGAAGTCAAAAGATTGAATAAAATAGAACTGCACAAAACAGAATGATCTTACTACTAAGTTTATAAAACTGAACCAACAATGAATTTAAATATATACCAAGCTAAAAAAAAAAAAAACGTGTTAATACTTTCCTTTGATGGACTGTTCATGTTACTGCTTTGTGGATAAACTCTGGTTGAACTTTGTAAAGGCAATCATTCCCTTCGAGTATATTTTCACTTAATGATGTTGGCCCTGCACCAATGTGAGCCTTGTACAGATTTTTTTGTTTCTCTCTTAGAATCTCTATATTTTGAACAATAGTTAAGATTTCTTTGTTTCTAGGATATTATATGCTTTTCTGAGCAGAGTAAGGTTCGGGGAGAGGTAGATTTTGTATAGGATGATTTTGCTAGTGTTACTCTTTATATAGGTTCCTGTTCAATTTGGAAGTCTCAGGGATCTGGTTCAATGCTACTTGGGCAATGAGAGTTAATAGCCAACCTTGAAGCAGATCATATTATTCCAATGTTTACAAAATATCACACCGATCTTCTTTATCAAAGGCTGTATGTTTCTGTAAATTTATTATGATATACAATACATATATTCTGCAGCACAACAAGGAATTTATAACAGAAATTTTAATCACAAGCTGCCCAAGCTATTTGACACTGCTCTCATACATGTAAAAATATACTTTTATGCATTTTTTTTTTTTTTACTAGATAATTACTTAGAACCCCCAAACATTATATATTTTCTGAAAGCAAAGGTCTAGAAATTAAAGCGGAGGTCCACCCTAAAGTGGACATTCCGCTCATCGGAACCCTCCCCCCCTCCGGTGCCACAATCGGCACCTTTCAGGGGGGAGGGGGGTGCAGTTACCTGGATTATCCAGGTAACTGCACCCACTTCCGGGATAGCTCTCTGCGGAAAGGGGCGTAACTTACGCCCCTTCCCGCAATTCCCCCGCTGCCTGCAGGGAAACACACAGATCCCAGAAGCAGCGGGGAGCGATTCGCGCATGCGCAGTAGGGAACCGGGAAATGAAGCCGAAAGGCTCCATTTCCTGATTCCCATACCCAAGATGGCGGCGGCAGGACCCGACAGACGACCTAGAGATCGTCACTATTTTAAAAGTCAGCAGCTGCAGTATTTGTAGCTGCTGGCTTTAAAAAAAAAAAAAAAAAAAAAAAAAAACGCGTCCCGGTAGACTCCCGCTTTAATGTTGGCAATTTTTTTGAAAAATGCACTCAAATGAATTTGATACCCTTTTTTTGTAAAATATAAAAGGCATCTACAATATCTCACAAAAGTGAGTACACCCCCTCACATTTTTGTAAATATTTTATTATATTTTTATATGAAAACACAAGAAATGACACTTTGCTGCAATGTAAAGTAGTGAATGTACAGCTTGTATAACAGTAACTTTTCCATCCTCTCAAAATAACTCAATGCACAGCCAATAATGTCTAAACCGCGGGCAACAAAAGTGAGTACACACATACGTGATGTCAAAATTTGGCCCCATTAGCCATTTTCCCTCTCCTGGTATAATGTGGCTCATTAGTGTTAGGTCTCAGGTGTAGCAGGTGAAAAGCAGGTGTGTTAAATTTCGTGTCATCTCTCTCACTCTCTCATACTGGTCACTGGAAGTTCAACATGGCACATCATGACGAATAACTCTCTGGGGATCTGAAAAAAAGAATTGTTGCTCTACATAAAGATGACCTAGGCTATAACAAGATTGCCAAGACCCTGAAACTGAGCTGTAGCACAGTGGCCAAGATGATACAGTGGTTTAACCGCTTCAGCCGTGGAAGATTTTACCCCCTTCCTGACCAGAGCACTTTTTGCGATTCGGCACTGCGTCGCTTTAATTGACAATTGTGCGGTCGTGCAACGTGGCTCCCAAACAAAATTGGCATCCTTTTTTTCCCACTAATAAAGCTTTCTTTTGGTAGTATTTGATCATCTCTGTGGTTTTTATTTTTTGCACTATAAACAAATGACAATTTTGAAAAACACGTATTTTTAAATTTTGCTATAATATCCCCCCAAAATATTTTTTTTAAAAATGTTTTCCTCAGTTTAGGCCGATATGTATTCTTCTACATATTTTTGGTAAAAAAAAATCACAATAAGCATTTATTGATTGGTTTGCGTAAAAGCTATAGCGTTTACAAAATAGGGAATAGTTTTATGGTGTTTTTATAAATTTTTTTTTTTTTTTTTTTTTTTACTAGTAATGGCAACGATCAACTATTTATTTTTATTTTTTATCGTGACTACGGCATTATTGCAGACACATCAGACATTTTTGACACATTTTTGGGACCATTGTCATTTATACAGCAATCAGTGCTATGCAAATGCACTGATTTCCTGTGTAAATGACACTGGCAGTGAAGGGGTTAACCACTTAATCACAGTTAGACACTGTCATTAGGCAGAACGGGGAGGTGCTTGTTTATATTAGCATCTACCTGTTCTTCCTCCCAGTGAGACAATCACGGATATCCCCGTGGCGATCGATTCTGCAGGACCCGCGACCCAACTAACGGAGGTCCCGGCTGGCATGCATGCATGCGATGGCATGGTGGCAAATTTAAAGGGACCTACAGGTATTTGCCCAGCCGTGCCATTCTGCCAACGTACATCAGTTTGTGCCAGTCGGGAATTGGCTAACAGGACAGGTTCCACTCAGAACAGGCCCCACCATGGTCGACCAATAAAGTTGAGTGCACATGCTCAGCATCATATAAAGAGGTTGTCTTTGGAAAAAAGACATTTGAGTGCTACCAGCATTGCTGCAGAGGTTGAAAGGGTGGGGTCAGCCTGTCAGTGCTCAGACTATATGCTGCTCAGTGCATCAAATTGGTCTGCATGGTTGTCATCCCAGAAGGAAGCCTCTTCTAAAGATAATGCACAAGAAAGCTGTTAGTTTGCTGTAGACAAAGGACATGGATTACTGTAATCATGTCCAGTGGCCTGATGAGATGTCTCCAGACCTAAACCCTATTGAGCATATGTATGACATCCTCAAAACAGAAGATGGAGAAGTGCAAGGTCACTATCGTCATGCAGGAGTGGAAGAGGAAACCAGTGGCATCCTGTGAATCTCTGGTGAATTGCATACTCAAGAGGGTTAAGGCCTAATAATGGTGGCCACACAAAATATTGACACTTTTGGCCCAATTTGGATATTTTCACTTTGGGTGTACTTAATTTTTTTGCCAGTGGTTTAGACATTAATGACTGAGTCATTTTGAGGGGACAGCAAAGTTATACAAGCCGAGCACTCACTACTTTACATTTAGTCAAGTGTAATTTCTTCAGTGTTGTCACATGAAAAGATATAATAACCTATTTACAAAAATGCGAGGGGTGTACTCACTTTTATGAGATATTGTATTTACCCGTTGTAACCTCATATAGGGATGAGCTTGATGTTCAGATCGAACGTAGGTTTGACTCAAACATCGGGTGTTCACCTATTCCCAGAACAGCAAACATTATGGGGCATTTGCGGCAAATTCAAGCGCTGCCGAATGCCCCGTCTTCTGGTGGTGTACACAGTATCTAATACAGTGTAGTGTGACCCAGAAGGCCACAAAGGGGAGGCAGATGCTCTCAGGCCACTAAAAGAGGGCCAGCAGCCTCTGTGTCTACAGTCAACAGTGCTGGTCAGGGACATGGTGCATCCTCTGCAGGTGTTATTGAGCCAGAACACGCAGAAGAGTTGGTGGAGTGGATAACAAAGCTATCCTCATCATCCTCTGTCACCCAGGCTCAGAGTAGTTTGCCTTCCAACACAGCTGCCAAAGCAGCCTATTCCACTGGCTACTTGTCCACAGTCACTCTTCCTGTAGCCCCACCATCATTCATGGAGGAGTCCACAGAATTATTCTACCAGTGTCTGGTACATGCTCAGGGGAGGGCTGGCAGCCTTAGGCCTGGGGGGCAAGTCCAGTCAAGTGGCCCATTGAACCACTTAATCAGCTAGGTGAGTCCGCTGGTGGGGGGAGGGTCCTAGGTAAGTCCGCTGGTGGGGGGAGGGTGTTAGATAAGTCCGCTGGTTGGGGGGGTGTTAGATAAGTCTGCTGGGGGGGAGTGTGTTAGATAAGTCCGCTGGTTGGGGGGGTGTTAGATAAGTCTGCTGGTGGGGGGGAGGGTGTTAGATAAGCCCGCTGGTTGGGGGGGAGGGTGTTAGATAAGTCTGCTGGTTGGGGGGGAGGGTGTTAAGTCCGCTGGTGGGGGGGAGGGTGTTAAGTCTGTTGGTGGGGGGAAGGGTGTTAGATAAGCCCTCTGGTTGGGGGGAGGGTGTTAGATAAGTCTGCTGGTTGGGGGGAGGGTGTTAAGTCTGCTGGTGGGGGGGAGGGTGTTAGATAAGCCCTCTGGTTGGGGGGAGGGTGTTAGATAAGTCTGCTGGTTGGGGGGAGGGTGTTAAGTCTGCTGGTGGGGGGGAGGGTGTTAAGTCCGCTGGTGGGGGGGAGGGTGTTAGATAAGCCCGCTGGTTGGGGGGGAGGGTGTTAGATAAGCCCGCTGGTTGGGGGGGAGGGTGTTAGATAAGCCCGCTGGTTGGGGGGGAGGGTGTTAGATAAGTCCGCTGGTTGGGGGGGAGGGTGTTAAGTCTGTTGGTGGGGGGAAGGGTGTTAGATAAGCCCTCTGGTTGGGGGGAGGGTGTTAAGTCCGCTGGTGGGGGGGGAGGGTGTTTTTATAAGTCCGCTGGTGGGGGGAGGGTGTTAGATAAGTCCGCTGGTGGGGGGGAGGGTGTTAAGTCTGTTGGTGGGGGGAAGGGTGTTAGATAAGCCCTCTGGTTGGGGGGAGGGTGTTAAGTCTGCTGGTGGGGGGGAGGGTGTTAAGTCCGCTGGTTGGGGGGGGGGTGTTAGATAAGTCCGCTGGTGGGGGGAGGGTGTTAGATAAGTCTGCTGGTGGGGGGGAGGGTGTTAGATAAGTCCGCTGGTTGGGGGGGAGGGTGTTAGATAAGCCCGCTGGTTGGGGGGGAGGGTGTTAGATAAGTCCGCTGGTTGGGGGGGAGGGTGTTAGATAAGCCCGCTGGTTGGGGGGGAGGGTGTTAAGTCCGCTGGTGGGGGGAGGTGCTAGAAAAAAAAAAAACACGCTGCCACTGCCAAAATTTTAAATTGTCTTGATGACTATGCATTATTAATTAAATTTACAACTGAAGCGGATTTTCTCATTCTATTCCATTTTGTGAAGGTTATCACAGATGCCTTACTTCAGGCTGGGGAGCGTTGATTCAGTGAGGACTGAAGACACTGAGCCAGGTCCTTGCCACTCTTCGGGGGGGGTGATGATCCTAAAGCAGGTCTCATCTTCTCTGCAGACTGCAGCTAGCCACTGCTCCCCATAAGCCCAGCAGGTCACGTGCGACGTGACATTCTTGACGCCGGGCGTCCCCTCCCCTGTCGTGCCACACACCTGGCCTGCCTCTGAGACTCCTGGGAGGTAGGAGTTGTAGTCTGCTGTGCTCACACCAGGGGCGTACCTAGAGCATTTGGCACCCGGGGCGGATCCTATATCTGGCACCCCCCCACCATAAATGTAAAAACACCCACTGTGTCCCCTGCATACCTCTGCATCCTTCAATATCTTTTTGTCACTACTGTGTACCCCCCCTCTCCACAACTGCACCTCTGGACCCCTTTACATTACACTGCACCCTGCATCTCTGGACTCCTTTACATTACACAGCACCCTGCACCTCTGGACCCCTTTACATTACACAGCAGCCTGCACCTCTGGACCCCTTACCTCCTGACCCCTTTACATTACACAGCTATTGTACCTCTGGACCCCTTACCTCCTGACCCCTTTACATTACACAGCCCTTGTACCTCTGGACCCCTTTACATTACACAGCACCCTGAACCTCTGGACCCCTTTACATTACACAGCCCTTGTACCTCTGGACCCCTTTACATTACACAGCCCCTCACAGCTCTGGACCCCCTGCATGTTACACAGACCCCCTACAGTGCAGACCCCCCATCTACAGTGCAGACCCTCCTACAGTACAGACCCCTCCACCCTCCAGCGCAGACTCCCCTACAGTACAGACCCCCCTACAGTGCCGAATCTTCCCCTACAGTGCAGGACCCCTCCTACAGTGCAGGACCCCTCCTACAGTGTAGGACCCCTTCTACAGTGCAGGACCCCCCCCCCCTCTACAGTGCAGGACCCCCCCCCCCTCTACAGTGCAGGACCCCCTCTACAGTGCAGGACCCCCCACAGTAAAGAACCCCCCCTAAGGACCCATAATGTACCTGGAGCCCAAGGCAGTGGCATTGCAGGGGGGAGGTGTGGGCAGCACCCGAGTGGAGTGACATCTGTCGGCTCAGTGATCCGGGACCCGGCGCAATAATCCCCTTCTCTCTGTGGTCACGTGACTCACGTCGCGCCGTTCTGATCAGTCCCGGCAGCGGCTGTCACTCACAGCCGAGCAGAGTGAAGCCGCCTCCCCCTCCTCCTTCATGTCTACACAGTGCTGTGCATGGAGGAGGGAGAGGCGGCTTCACTCTGCTCGGCTGTGAGTGACAGCCGCTGCCGGGACTGATCAGAACGGAGCGACACAACCACAGAGAAAAGGAGATTATTGAACCGGGTCCCGGCTGCCCGTCACAGCGTAAAAAAAGAAATGAACAAACGGCCAGCGGCCGTTTTAAACATAATGTAGGTGCCGGCCTGGGGGGAAATTTCCACCCTGCCCCCCGGCCCAGCCCGCCCCTGTACATGCTGTTGGAGGATGTGCAGCGATTTGAAGGCTCTGATATTGGTTCCCAGGTTGAGGAAGGGAGTAATGTGAGCATAGAGAGCAGGGGTGCCCAAGAAGGACAAGAAACTGGCAGTCATGTTCCCCCAGCTGCAACATACTGCCAAGTTTGCTCCAGTGAGGGAGGGAGGGAATGACAAGGTCACTGACTGTACTTGAGTGCCTGAGAGGAAGAGGAGGAGGAGGCACAACTCCAATGAGGCAGGATGTCCTCTAGGGGGCAGCTTAAGGGCAGCCACCCTATTGCATCACACTGCTGAGCTCTGAAGGTGCAGGGCACTGCTGGCTCCCCGCTGACTTTTAAAAGTTCCTTGGTGCCGGCCTTTTTCAACGCATGTGCATCAGATCGCACCATTGCTGTTTGCAACCTATGTCTGAAGCGGATCAAGTGTGGCCAGAACAGCAGCTGCTTGGGCACCACATGCTTGACCAGACATATGATGACCTGCAATGCAGTCCATTGGCAACAGCACTTGAAAGAACCACATGAAAGAAAAAAGTGGACTTCTCCTTGCTCCTCATCTGGGATCTCCAACCCAAATATACCTCCAGTCCTCTCAAAAACTGAGAGGAAGGAAGGTATAGCAATAGGTGTCCCAAGTACTTGCAGCTAATCTGCTAGCGGTACACCACCATCTGATTTTAGCAGTCAAATTTCCCTACCCCAGTTGCTGAACCGTAAAAAGAAATTTGGTCCCAGCCATCCACATGCTCAGTGTCTAAATGCTAGTTTGGACAAATTGCCAGCACTGCAACTGCTGCCTTTTCAGCTGGTAGGCTTTGCCCCCATTCGTGAATTTGTGAAATGTGCTGTACCTCAGTAGCAGGTTCCAAAATGTAATTTATTTTCATGGAAGGCCATTCCGGCTCTCTACTGGTTGGACAGGTCGGTCAGCAGTAAGGTTCATATTACTGCCGGCTCATGGTCCAGCAGGCATGTGCAGAGACGTTCTTTCCTTTACGGCACACTGAGTAACTCTGCTGGCAGCTGGGAAGGATACAGGACAGGGTTCAGTATTGTTGGAGATTGTTCCGCCACCATACCTCCAAAATTCTAGCGGTGATTCTGCCACAGCTCTCTCCTCCACTTCCTCCTCTTCTACTTCCTATACGGCCTCTTCTACAGATTTGTCCTCTGAACCAGCAGTGCTCTGTAAGTGTTCAAGGGGATACGCAAGCAGTCAGGCAAAAAGATGCCATGCGGTGCTTCAGTTGGTCTGCTTAGGGGACAGGAGCCACACTGGGGCAGAGATTCTGTCAGCTCTGCAGGGGCAGGTTCAGAGGTTGTTGACGCCACGCCAGCTTCAGCAAGGAATGGTTTATGCAACAATGTCACCAACCTTCTCTCCGCCCTCCAACAGGGACCCTTGACCCAGGTTCCATGTTTGGCACACGTCTTGAATTTGGTGGTGCAACGGTTCTTTAGCAGGTACCCAGGCTTACAGGATCTCCTGAGGCAGACCAGAAAAGTCTGTGGTGCTTTCTGCCGGTGACACAATCCCAGTGCTCAGCTGGCTGACATTCAAAGGGCATGCAACCTGCCAAAAAACCTTCTCATTTGTGACATGCCCACCAGGTGGAACTCAACGTTGGCAGTGCTGCAGCAGCTGCACATGCAGCAGAGGGCCATCAATGAGTACCTGTGTGAGTATGGCACCAGGACAGGGTCAGGGGAGCTTGGCTTCTTTTCGCCACACCAGTGGCTACTGATTAAGGATGAATGCACTGTCCTGTCATTTGAGGAGGCCACAAGGCTGGTGAGCAGTGATGGAGCACACGTTTTGTGGAATAATGGACAGGGCACTTGAGGTAGAACAGTGGGAGGAAGAAGAGGACTTACCTCTCAAGGCCCCCTTTATCCAAATAGCATTCCTGTGGGCCCACCAAACACACAGTAAGAAAAAAGAGGATTGTGTCAGCATGGATGTGGAGGATAACACTCAGCAGCAGTCTATAAGGGAAGTACCCAGAAACCCAAGGATTTGTATGTAGCTGGGAGGAGGTTGTTACGGATCATGTGATCCTTAGTGACCCAAAGGATACAGAATTGAATGCCTCTGCAAACTTACACTGCATGGCCTCCCTGATTCTTCACAGCCTGCAAAAGGACCCTAGGATTTGTGGTATCAAGGAGATGGATCATCCCTGGCTGGCAACCCTTCTTGATCCACATAACAAGGGTAAGGTTGCAGAGCGCATCCTGCCTTTGCAGAGGGAGCAGAGGATGAAACATCTTCAGGAGGCCTTGAAGAATGGTTTTTGAAATGCATTTCCAGACCCTGGGAGGTTAGAAGGATTCGTTCAGTCAAAGGAAGGGTGATGGAGAAGGTGGCCGACTGATGATGCCTTTAAAAAAAATTTCAGTCCTCAGTGCCAAGGTCTGATTCAAGCAACCCAACATCTGCATTACATGGTGCAGGAATATCTAGGGGCAAGCACAGACTTGGAGACCTTTACAATAGAGCATCCACTGGGTTACTGGGTCTTGAGGATAGACCACTGGGTCTAAAATGGGTGCGGGGTTCCCCTTAATATCCATACCAGACCCAAAGAGCCTGGTAATGGACTGGGGTGGACCATGACATTTTTTTTTTCAATGATTTTCATCTATATTGCCGGGACCCAACAATACATTAAGCCACGAGTAGTTTTAAATGAAATTTTTTCCTTTTAGAAATCTAATTTTGCTGTGGTATTGTTCTAAACACAGGAAAACTGTGCCACTTTACAGGCATACTATAGACACCCCCAGGCACGACTTACCGTATTTATCGGCGTATAACACGCACTTTTTTCCCCTTAAAATCGTGGGTGTGTGTTATACGCCGATACGCCGCCCAGAGCCCTTCTTGCGGCTTTCGGCCGCTCTCTGAACTTCTCGGCGGCTTTCGGCCGCTCTCGGAACTTCTCGGCGGCTTTCGGCCGCTCTCGGAACTTCTCGGCGGCTTTCGGACGCTCTCGGAACTTCTCGGCGGCTTTCGAAAGCTGCCGAGGTCCGAGAGCGGCCGTAAGCCGCCGAGACCTTCCGGGTGCCGCCGAGATGCACGGGACATCTCGGCGGCGCCATTTTTAAAAACATAAGCGCTCAATGCACTAAGACTGACAGGCTGCAATGAGGACAGGCTGCATGACAAGGCTGCAAATGACGCTGACGAGGCTTCAGATGGACACTGATAAGGCTGCATTGATGAGCATTTAAATGTAAGTTTTTTTTTTCCTTAAACTTCCCTCCTAAAAGTTTTTTCCACAAAATTCCCTGCTAAACTTGGGGTGCATGTTATACGCCGGCGCGTGTTATACGCCGATAAATACAGTAATTTAAATGTATTTATTTAAAGGAATATTTCATTTTTATTGTTTCACTTTAAGCATAATTTAAATCACTGCTTCTGAAAAAAGTATATTTTTAAAACTTTATTTGATTATTATTTACATTGATAAATGTCCCCTGGGGCAGGACCTGGGTCTCCAAACACTTTCTATGGCAATAACTTGCATATAAGCCTTTAAAATTAGCACTTTTGATTTTTCACATTCGTGTTCCATAGACTTTAATGATGTTCTTATGTTCAAACAAATTTTTTGCCTGTTCACATGTTCTGCTGCGAGGCGAACCGGGGGGTGTTCGGCTCATCCCTACTCATATATAACATCTCATGCTTTAACCACTTGCCGACCGCCGAACGCCAATATTAGTTGCCACAAAGTACAGTGTACTTGTAGTGCAAAGTGGATTTGCCTTTTGTAAATAACCCCCAAAGTCTCTTTAACCACTTGCTTACTGGGCACTTAAACCCCCCCCCCCCCTCTGTCCCAGACCAATTTTCAGCTTTCAGCGCTGATGCACTTTGAATGACAATTGCGCGGGCATACAACACTGTACCCAAATGAAATTTTTATCATTTTTTTCCCACAAATAGAGCTTTCTTTTAGTGGTATTTAATTACAGCTCAGAGTTTTATTTTTTGCTAAACAAACAAAAAAAGATGCAAAAAAAAAAAAATCATGTTTAATAGTTTGTTATAAAATTTTGCAAACGGGTCATTTTTCTCCTTCATTGAAGTGCGCTGATGAGGCGGCTCTGATAGGCTGCACTGGTGGGCACTGATAGGCATAGTTAAGGCGGCACCGATGGGCACAGATAAGGCGGCAAAGATGGGCACAGATAAGATGGCACGGATGGGTGGCACGGATGGGCACTGATAGGTGGCACTGATAGGTGGCTCTGATAGGTGGCACTGCTGGGCACTGATGGGCGACACGGCTGGGCACTGGTAGATGACACTGATGGGCACGGATATGTGGCACTGGGGTGCAGCACCTTTGTTGAGGCAGATTGTGGGCACTGCTGGGTGGCACTGTGGGCACTGCTGGGTGGCACTGATGGGGGGCACTTACTTTTTATTAATGTGGCACTGGCAGGGGGCAGGTGGGCACTGGCAGCGCGAGGAGGAATAATAGCCGATTACCGGCTCCGTTATATCACATGATCAGCTGTCATGATCGACCCCTTGCACGGATCGGTGATCAGGCGAGTCTCATAGACTCGCCAATCACAGAGCGCGCCGCGCCGCGTCAATAGACGTAGTCCCGGAAAAGAAGATCCGCGCTGTAGCCGTCATTCGGCTATAGCGCGGGTCTCAAGTGGTTAAAGCATATTTTGTGGGTATAAGGACTATCGCATTTTTGTTCTGTGTATGTACATGTGTATTTACATGAGTAGGTTCAGGTTCTATTTACTTATGCCCATTTAAACTCTCCCACTGTCAGGGCATCATGACTACATCCATTTGCCATGGCATGTGTAACGTGCCTCATCATGCTTCTTGTTTCAATGCCTGGAGATGTCTTAGGTCTTTTACAATCCTAACAATACCCCTAAGCTGTTGGTACTGATAGTTTAAATGTAAACAACATTTCACTAGTCCCTGCAGTATTCACAGGGAGTAAGTGCAGGATCCGCTGTAACTATATTACACAAAGTTATGTAGTTACTTTGACTGAAAAAAAAAAAAATACAAGTCTCTCTAATATTCAGCCAATGTAAAAAAAAAAAAATAGAAAACCTTCAAATACACCATCCTATACCCACAGTTGACTCAGATAAGGCAAAAAAAAGTATCCAATTTTCTCCAGTAGGGGAAAAAAAATCCTTCCTGGTCACCCAGGAGGCAATCTGATATTCCCTGGATCAACTCACCCTGGTGTTATTATCTATAAATGTTAGAATTCAGTTATATTTTGTACATTTAAGAATGCATCCAGGTGTTTTTGAAACATCTACTGAGTTGACTAGAACTATTTCTTGAGAGAGTCTAGTCTGTATTCTAAATTGGAAGTTAAATCTATTTCTCTCCAGATGTAAAGATAGCCCTCTTTTCCACTGCAATGACCAGAAAGTAAATAACTTACCACCAAGTTCACTGTATAAACCATTTATGTGTTTATGCATGGTGATCATATCTCCCCCTTAACCGACTCTTCTCAAGAGATAATAAATTCAGTTCAGCTAATCTCTCCTCATAGTTGAGCTCCTCATGTCTCTCATCAGTTTGGTTGCCCTTCTCTGAACTTTCTCCAGTTCTCTGATATCCTTTTTTTGAACAGGTGCCCAAAACTGAACTCCATATTCCAGATGAGGCAACAGAATGTCTCTTTCTATCTGGAGTTTATAACTCATTAAATACAAGAAAGTATTTTGCTAGCTTTAGAACCCGCAGCTTGGTATTGCAACACTAATAACCATGGACCATTCAGAGTAGGAATTATTAATTGCTACTGTCTGAATTCGTTTTTTAGCCTTTTTTCTATTCATTTACAAACTGTATATTAGACCTTTTCAAAACAAACCACCACCTTCTCTCTTCATACTAATATACAATTAATTGGTAGTCAGGTAGATGTACACTGTGTAAAATGAAGATTGCATCAAACAGTCTGGCGGGCTTCAGCCACCACTTCAGATGCAATGAAAAACTGAATAAGGACAGGGAGCAAAATGCAAATAGTAGAAAGTTTCTTTTTATTCTTACAATTTCCTTACATGACATGATAATTGGGGACTCTGAGAAAAACAGTTTCAGATGCCCCTTCCTCAAGTTAAATGGTGTGTCAGCAATCATGATAAGTAAGTACGCATAAATAACAGAGAACAGGAAGCACATCATTGCTACAAACTATCCAATCACTTTTAAGGGAAAACGGGTGCATGATAACCCATGATATAACCATCGTAAACCTCTAAATTATACCACCCATGTTATCCCCAATGAACAGAATGAATATAAGACATGACAGGGTTTTGCTATTTAAGAAAGATAAAGTTTGGTGGATTCACCTTTTCTCATCTTTACATCCAACCAGCCTAAATAAGGATTTTGATCTACATTTATTTTTATAGGTATTGATCTAGTACTAATGTGCAAAAAGCTGACATGCACTATGAAGCTACATTAAGATGGATTGTGAGCTTTATCTTTTTTACTGATGAGAGCATTGAATACTGTTTTAGCTCCCTAATTGGCATTATTGATGTTGCGGTAATCATTTTTTTACATTGCGTTTTATGCTACAGATCTCTCATTTAGGACTCTGTCACTGAGCATATCTGATTGGGAGCTACAATATGTAACTTTACTTTGGATGTATTCATTCTGTATATAGATGTATTGGGGAAAATGTACATTATCCTTAACCACTTAAGCCCTGGACCATTTTGAAGCTAAAGGACCAGGCCACTTTTTGTGATTCGGCACTGCGTTGCTTTAACTGACAATTACTCGGTCGTGCGACGTGGCTCCCAAACAAAATTGGCGTCCTTTTTTTCCCACAAATGGAGATTTCTTTTGGTAGTATTTGATCACCTCTGCGTTTTTTTTTATTTTTTATTTTTTTTTGGTTTTGCACTATAAACAAAAATAGAACGACAATTTTGAAAAAAAAATCTATTTTTTTACTTTTTGATATAATAAATATCCCCAAAAAATATATAATTTTTTTTTTCCCTCAGTTTAGACCAATACATATTCTTTTTGGTAAAAAAAAATGCAATAAGCGTTTGATTGGTTTGCGCAAAAGTTATAGCGTCTACAAAATAGGGGATCGTTTTATGCCATTTTTATTAAAAAAATTTTTTTACTAGTAATGGCGGCGATCAGCATTTTTATTATTGTGACTGCGACATTTAGGCGGACATGTTGGACAATTTTGACACATTTTTGGGACCATTGGCATTAATACAGTGATCAGTGCAATTAAAAATGCATTGATTGCTGTAAAAATGTCACTGGCAGTGAAGGGGTTAACACTAGGGGTCATTGAAGGGGTTAAGTGTGACCTAATGTGTGTTTCTTACTGTAGGGGGTATCACTGGCGTGTGACATCACTGATAGTCTGTTCCCTGTCATAGGGAATGACGATCAGTGACAGGCTCACTAGGAAGCACGGGGAGAGGTTTGTTTACACTTATCTCTCCTCGTTCTTCAGCTTTGTGACCCGATCGTGGGACACCGGTGGTGATCGGGTCCGCAGATCCCGTGGGTGTGGTCACGGAGCTCAGAACCGGGTCCCTTGGCTGGGCTCTTAAAGGTCAACGTACCTGTACGTGCTTGTGCCCAGCCATGTCATTCTGCCGACGTATATCGTCGTGAGGCGGTCCTTAAGTGGTTAAGGGGTTAACTGTGTTCACAGAGTGAGTTAAATACAAATGAATAAAAATAATGTCCAGTCTCCCTGTATGCAAAATTCTTCAAATTAGCGCAAGCAAGCCTCCCTTTATTTCTAAAGTGCACCTGAGGCCGCGTACACACGCGGGGACTGTTCGCCCAACTTTGTCCGCTGAACAGTGTTTCGGCGGACAGTCCGCCCGTGTGTGGGCTTTCAGTGGACAGTTTCAGCGAACAGTCTGCTGAACAAAGTTTTTCGGAAATTCCGAAAAACTGTCCGCTGAAACTTGGTTTCAGCGAACAGTCCCCTCGTGTGTAGGCTTGTTCGTCAAACTAAGTTCCGCGCATGCTCAGAAAGGATTTACACGCCGAAAGTTGTAATGCAGTGTATAGGACGTCGTATTTTCCGTCCCGTCGTACGTGCCGTTCACGTCATCGCGCACGGTTTCAGCAAACTGTTCGTTCGTCGTGTGTGGGCAAGTCCGTCCATGCTAATTTTGAGCGGACTGTTCGCTGAAACTGTTTGACGGACAAAGTTGAGCGAACAGTCCCCGCGTGTGTACGCGGCCTGAGTCTTGATTATAGACTAATGGTTTTTAAGTGTTTTCATGTTTCAAAGCAATAGAATACTGACCTCTGTAGCTGCACATAATGTACATTTTGGGGGGAAATTTACTAAAACTGGGGCACTCAGAATCTGGTGTAGCTGTGCATGGTTGCCAAGCCGCTTTACAATGCAGCTTGTTCAATTAGGCTTTAACTCATGTTCCACTGAGTATCAGTGGACAAATTTACATTTAAGAAGTTATACATTTGCTATACATAGTTACATAGTAAGTAAGGTTGAATAAAGACAAGGGTCCATCCAGTTCAACCTGTGTAGGTGTATGTGTGCCAGTGTATGTTGTGTTCTTTAAGATGCACATCCAAGAGTTTTTTTAAAATATCCATACTCCCCGCTGCCACCACCAATTTTGGAAGAGAGTTCCACATTCTTATTGCCCTGACAGTGAAAAACCCCCTGCTCAATTTAAGTTAAACTGCTTCTCCTCCAATCCCATTGTGTGGCCGCGTGTCCTCTTAAACTCTGAGACTGAATAGTTTTTTCCTATGCTGGGTTCATCATTGAGGTATTTGTAAATCACTATTATGTCTCCTCTCAAGCATCGCTTCTACAGCGAGAATAAATTTAGTGCTTGTAGTCGCCCCTCGTAATTGAGGTCCTCCAGTCCCCTTATTCATTTTGTTGCCCTTCTTGGACTCTTTCCAGTTCCAGTCCATCCCTTCTGAGGACCGGTGACCAGAACTGGATGGAGTACTCCAGATGTGGCATAACCAGTGTTTTTTTTTTTGTTTTTTTTAAGGTGGCAGGATTATCGTTTTATCCCTGGAGTATACCTCTTTTTTTATGCATGCTAAAATTCTGCAAGTTTTGGTAGCTGCAGCTTGAGATTGCATGCTATTGATCAGTCTGTCATCTAGTAGGACCCTCAGATCTTTCTCCATCCTTAATTTCCCCCAGCAGTTCTCCCCCTAGTGAGTAGTTTATATGTTTTTGCCCCCAAGTGCATTACTTTACATTTCTCCACATTAAACCTCATTTGCCATCTAGTTGCCACTCCATTATTTTGTTCAGATCTTTCTGTAAAAATGTTATATTCTGTTGTGTTATTGTTAAGTTATATATAAGTTATTACCCTGCTTATTTTTGTGACATTCACAAAAACTGAGATTTAGCTATTTATCCCATCCTCTATATCATTTATGAATAAATTGAATAGAATTGATCCCAAGACAGAACCTTGGGGTACCCCGCTTACCACTCCAGACCAGTCTGAGTACACGTTATTTATCACTACCCTTTCAACATGCCCCTGCAACCAGTTGTTTATCCAAGAACAAACCGTATAGTCCATGCCTGCAGACCTCAGCTAGTGAATTAAGCATTTATGGGGAACTGTATCAATTGCTTTTGCAAAATACAGATACACAAAACTCACAAGCCTCCCCCTGCCTAGATGGCAGCTCACTTCCTCATAGAATACTAGCAGATTTGTCTGGCAGGAATGACCCTTCGTAAACCCATTCTGATTACTACTAATGATACTTTTTTCTTAAGTAAGATTTCCTCCATGGACATGAAAAGTACTAGATGCTCATTGTTAAATATAAAGTTGGTATGCATTGTTAGCATGTTTCATGATGTAAAATGTTAATAAAAATATTTAAATGTCAAACATGGCAGGAAGTGGTTAATACTGGTAAAGTGGAATGCCT
The DNA here is from genome assembly GCF_037356315.1 of Lithobates pipiens. Lineage (NCBI taxonomy): Eukaryota > Metazoa > Chordata > Amphibia > Anura > Ranidae > Lithobates > Lithobates pipiens. The sequence continues at coordinate 182,168,009 of NW_027507785.1, forward strand.
ATGCTGTTAGCATTAGAAAATAGATAGGAAAGTATATAATATGTACTTATATTTCTTCAGCAACCTCCTGATTTTCAGGCCTATGCAAATTAAATCATACATCCCAGGAGTCATCAGTAGAGGAAGATGGGTTTTCTCAGCTAAGCACACCTGCCTGCATGCCTAAACAAAGGGCAGATGGATTCCTGAAAGTAAATGCTACAAAAATCAACTGCCCTTACTCAAGATGGCAATAGCCAGGAATAGTAATGGACGAACTTCCGACGGGACGTTTCCCAAACGCGGACCGCGAACGCGGCCGATAGTTCGCGAACCGGAACGTTCGCGACGGGCCCCATTGACTTCAATGGGAGGAGAACTTCGCAAACCTACAGGTCAAATTTGCAGCCACAAAATAATTACTAGCTGTGCAAACATAGTCCCACCACATGGCCAATGACATAACACATGTATGAGGTGAATCTGGGATCGACAACTACAAGCATTCTTTTTTTTTATATGGGAAATTGTTGTGACAATTCAGGACTATGGAGCGCATGAAGGCAATGGAGGAGAGGGAAGGTCAGGGACCAGGGCAGGCAAAGAAGAGGGTGCAGGAGATGATCACCAGCAGCGTGACATACAGCAATGACACCTGCACCGTGATCGAGTGATCTGACAACAGCACCGTGATAGAGAGCACTGACATCAGCACCGTGATATACAGCACTGACAGCAGCACCGTGATAGAGAGCACTGACATCAGCAGCGTGACATACAGCAATGACACCTGCACCGTGATAGAGTGATCTGACAGCAGCACCGTGATAGAGAGCACTGACATCAGCAGCGTGACATACAGCACTGACAGCAGCACCGTGACAGAGCACTGAGATCAGCACCGTGATATACAGCACTGACACCTGCACCGTAAGCAGCCCCAGGAGGAACTCAGCATAGCACAGGGATGGTGGGAGCCCCTCATAATGAGCATAGCACAGGGATGGTGGGAGCCCCTCATAATAAGCAGCCCCAGGAGTAAGTCAGCACAGCACAGGGATGGTGGGAGCCTCTCATAATGAGCATAGCACAGGGATGGTGGGAGCACCTCAAAATATGCACAGCAGAGGTACAGCCCCAGGAGGATGTCAGCACAGCACAGGGATGGTGGGAGCCCCTCATAATATGCACAGCAGAGGTACAGCCCCAGGAGGATGTCAGCACAGGGATGGTGGGAGCCCCTCATAATATGCACAGCAGAGGTACAGCCCCAGGAGGAAGTCAGCACAGCACAGGGATGGTGGGAGCCCCTCATAATATGCACAGCAGAGGTACAGCCCCAGGAGGATGTCAGCACAGCACAGGGATGGTGGGAGCCCCTCATAATAAGCAGCCCCAGTAGAAATATGACACCGTTCAACCTCTTCAAATAGGAGGGTATGGGAATATAGTACGGTGTGGTTTTTTTTGGACAAGGAAGTGAGCCAAATGAAGAAAGAAGGTCTCTGTGCTCGATTAAAAAAATAGTTTATAGACATATACATGGTCTACTGGTCACATGTGTTGAATTGTGTTGTGATTGTGATTGTTGTTGAGATTCATGCCTCATTCATTTTTAGAAATGTGAGGTAGTTAACACTGTCGTGAGCTAGGCGAGTACGCTTATCAGTCACGATCCCCCCTGCTGCGCTGAACGTCCTTTCGGACAGGACACTGGATGAGGGGCAAGCCAACAGTTTGATTGCAAATTGGGCAAGCTCTGGCCAGAGGTCAAGCCTGCCCACCCAGTAGTCCAGGGGTTCATCACTCCTCAGAGCATCCACATCGGCCGTTAGCCCGATGTAGTCGGACACCTGACGGTCTAGGCGTTCCCTGATGCTGGATCCGGATGACACCTGTCGATGGGTCGGCTGAAAGAATGACCTCATATCCAAAGTCACCAACACATCTTCAAACCGGCCTATTCTTGCAGGCGCTGTTGGATTGGTACCCGCAACTCCTTCTCTGGGAGTGGGAATTGCTCCTCTGCCAGCGCACGCAAAAGCAGAATGCAGCATTTCTCGAAGCAAGGCCTGGAAGTGCTGCATTCTGACAGCCCTCTGTGACGGCGGTAACATTTCTGCCATTTTGTGTTTGTACCGGGGGTCTAAGTACGTTGCCACCCAGTACTGGTCCTTGACCCTTATGCTTTTTAATTTCAATAGATTTTTATTGAAAGCTTAAATACAATAACAAATTATATTTTAATACAGTGCACACTTGTATTATAAAAGTCAATAGAATACTGAATCTACAGAAAATAAACCCTGATAGTTATTGAGCAAGGCAGAGCAGTATAAGGTATCTGGTGAGAATCAGGCAAAACTTGAAATAAACACTTTTTCCATAACAACATCTTCATAGCATTAGAACCAATGATTCCAGAGAACCCATAAATGAACTTGGAGGACGAGCCTCGTGGATCCGACACCCCATATGGGAACATTGCTGTGTCGGGACCCCTGAGACCCCAACTAACCCAGGCTTTGGGTTCCATGAAACCTCCTACTGAAAAATCAATATCGGTAAATGAATGCATCAAAATGGAGGACAATGAATAAAATTAAACTAAAGATAACTAATCCAAGTGAACCAGATAGGATAATGAAAATCAAGATACAGATCTGAAGCCAGAGGTTTATGATCTTATTGAGGGTTTAAGCCTCATGATGTACCTATACTAGGCCTGATAAGAAGCACTAAATCATAGGTAAAATATAACCAAAAGAAAGAAGAGAGAAAGAGAAGAAAAGAAGAAAGGAAAAGAAAAGGAGACAGAAAAATGATAGCTAAAAAGGAAGCAGGTCTCTCTCACCCTACAGCAGCCTGGATTCCCCGATCAAGATAAGCACTTAGCGGTATAATTTATCCAAGGATCCCATATCGCTGTATGTTTGTCTACCGTATCAAGAAATATGCTTACTGTTTTTTCTTGTACCATGATCCAAGAAATTTTCCTTTTGACCATTCTCAGGGAGACCGTCGTTTTTTTCCAAGCCCTAGCAATAGAGATTTTAGTTCCGACCAGAATAAATCTAATGAGTTGTTGAGTTGATTTCGGGACCCCATGCAAGGGGAAATTGAGTAAAGCTATTTGAGGTGTTTTATGAATGGGGAAGGTTGTGATCTTCCGAATGATGTGGAAAACCTTGTTCCATATATGCCTAATTTTCGGACAATCCCACCAGATATGTAACATAGAACCTATATGGCCACAATTTCTGAAACAAAGGGGAGAGGCATTCGGATAGATTGTAGCTAGTCTCATGGGCACCATGTACCATCTCATAAGAATCTTCAAGTTAGCTTCCATGAGAGTCACATTCAGAAAGCCTTTGGAGGCCATAAGAGACGCCGTATGCCACTCCTCTAAGGACCATTGTTGTTGTAGATCTGTTTCCCATGCCCGCATAAAAAGTGTTTTACCTTCCGCCCTGGCAAGAGCGCGATAGATCACCGATATCCCTCCCTTCTGCTCCATGGCTTGTCCACACCAAAGTTCGTATTCAGTGATAGAAAGAGGGGGGTCAGTTGAAGACCGAAACGACTTTAGAAAGTGGTAAATTTGATTGAATCAGAATCTTTCAGTATCGGGCAGATGATGCTTTTTAATATAGTGTTCCAGAGAGAAAGGACCAGAGGGCGAGATAAAGTGACCAATCCTATATAAACCTTTATCTAGCCACCAACGGAAGGCCATAATATCCTGCCCCGGCGGGAAGAGTGGATTCCTAAAAATGTGGGAGAGTGGTTTCCAGTGTGAAGTGATATTATGATTATTTTTCAAAGAGTCCCAAAGTGCTATGGAATGGGAAAGGGTAGGAGCCATCATGGCTGGTCTGGACTTAGGTGTACTCCAGAGGAGGTAATCTAAAGTATGGTTAGGTACCGCCTGTCTCTCCATGTGAACCCAATCTGGCAGAGAAGTTTTAAAGTAAATAGTAGATAATTGTGAAAGCTGCGCCGCCTGATAATATGCAAGGATGTTTGGGACCCCTAGACCCCCTTGATTTTTATTGCGGAAAAGCGTATTTTTAGAGATTCTGTGACCCTTGGATCCCCAAATAAATTTCAGGATTCTAGACTGAAAACTATGAATGCGGTCCTTAGGGACAGGGATAGGTAACGACCGAAAGAGATACAATATCCTTGGCAGAAGCGTCATTTTAACTGAATTAACTCTTCCCAGCCAGGATAACTTAAGGGTATCCCAGAAGGCCAGATCTTCCTCTAACTTTCGGAATGTCTGGGGGAAATTAGCTGAGTACAATTTGTCAATTGAAGCCGTAAGGAATATCCCTAAATAAGGGAGGTTCGATTCCGACCAATCAAAGCGGAAAGTATGTTTAAGGTGTGAAACTAGAGTAGGTGTAAGGTTGATATTAAGCACTAAGGACTTGGCATAGTTGACCCTTAACCCAGAGATATCACCAAAATCATTAAGGAGTTTGCATATTACTGGGAGCGAGGTGGACGGAGAGGAAATGAAAAGTAAAACATCATCAGCAAATAAAGCACACTTGTGAGTTTTCGGTCCACAGCTTATACCCTTAATATCAGGGTTCGCTCTAATTGATATGGCTAGTGTTTCAATGACCATGGCGAAAATCAATGGAGACAAGGGGCACCCCTGCCTTGTGCCCCTGAGGATCGAGAAGGGGTTCGAGAAATATCCCTGCATCTTTATTCGAGCCTCTGGAGTCGAGTAAAGTGCGTGGATGATGTTCATGAAATATTGTCCAAATCCCCACTTTTCAAGAGTAGGGAACAGGAACGACCAGGAAACTGAGTCAAACGCCTTCATTAGATCCAGTGATAGGAGACACCCCTGTTGAGAAGGACCCCCGTCCCACTTGGACTGCATCAGTGAGATTATGTCCACGGCCCTCCTTATTTGATCTGGGCCTTGTCTCCCCGGGATAAAGCCCACTTGGTCGGCATGTACGTAAAAGCTAATGAATTTAGAGAGACGATTCGCCAAGAGCTTAGTTAAGATTTTAAGATCGTTGTTGATCAAAGATATGGGTCTATAATTAGACACGCAGCTGGGGTCCTTCCCAGGTTTGGGAATAACCGTGACAAAAGCTGAATTTAGGGCTTTATCCAAGGGAGAGCCAGATCTGAGGTGATTAAAGAAGCGTGCTAGATAAGGGGCAAGAGTTTGCGAGAGATGTTTATAGTAAGGCACCGAGAAACCATCTGGCCCCGGTGCCGAATTTGACTTAAGGTCCTTAATGACCCCTTCTATTTCTTCTGCAGAAATTGGAGCTTCCAAATCGTCCCTGTGGTGATCCTTCAATGTGGGGATTTGAATTGACTGTAAGAAAGAATTAATGGCGTCGGAATGCGAGCCACTATCTGCCTTGCCATAGAGGGAGAGATAGAAATCATGAAATGCATCCAAAATTTTAGGGGGATTCTGGGTTAGTGAACCATCCTTCATTCGGATTTTGGGAAGTGAAAACATTTTGGTTTTAGGGGTAAGACGTCTAGCCAGACGGGTACCAAGACTATTATTATGTTGGTAATGGCGTCCTCCCTCCCATCTGAGTTCTTTTTCAGCCACCGCAGTAAGTGCAAGATTTAAAGCGTTGCAGGCTACATCCATCCTATCTAACGAGAGTTGTGTTGGGTTAGCTTTATGACTTCTGCTAAGGGAAGAAAATTCCCTTTCAAGATTGCGAATTTCTGCCTTACGAGCCTTGCGTAACCTAGAAGATATTTGGATGAGGACTCCCCTAATGGTGGCCTTATGAGCTGCCCAAAGCATTGAGGGGGAAATGTCTTCCACATCATTGATGCGGAAGTAATCTTGGATATGTTGTTCTATTTCCGTAACATGTACAGGGTTGCTGAGAATGGAGGCATTTAAACGCCAATGAAACTCTGAACGAGGGATCGAACCTCCCTGAATGGATAGCAGGACCATGGAATGGTCCGAGTAAGCAGAGTCCCTAATGAAAGACCGACACACTAGTGGGATATGTTGTTGGAGGATAAAGAAATGATCAATTCTTGCAAAAGTTTGGTGAGGACTAGAGTAGTGAGTATAATCCCGAACCTTGGGATTAAGTTCCCTCCAGGCATCGATCAGACCATAGTGATATAATTGTCTGGCTACCTTAAGGCTCTGCTTAGTCGGACGAACCCTATCCCTTCCATGGGGTCGTGATTTGTCCACCCCATAATCAAAAGCTAAATTAGAATCACCGCCGTAAATAACTATTCCTTCCGTCAGTGGAGACAAGGTGCTAAGCATGGATTGGAAAAACTTTGCTTGCCCCTTGTTGGGAGCATAGTATGAGATAAGAGAGTAAATTTGTTCATCAATAATAATTTTAAGAAGAAGAAATCTACCCCCTGGGTCTTTAAATTCGGAAACTAGAGAAAATTGCACCCTTCCGGAAAAGCAAATACCTACCCCCTTGGTTTTGTTGTCAGAATTAGCTAAGTAAAATTTGGGGAATTTTGCGTGAATGAAAGAGGGTTGATAAGATTTCGGGAAATGTGTTTCTTGAAGAAGGAGGATATAAATTTTTAGGGAGTGACAATGCTGGAAAATCTTTTTACGTTTGATTGGTGAGTTAAGGCCCTGCACATTATGGGAGGCTAGTCGCAATATTGGTTTGTGGTGGGGAATGTTAGCCATGGAGCAGAAAGGTACAGAAGGTAGGGATATCCTTATGACCTACCTTCTCGCTTGTTACCAGCTGCAGACTGCGAAACGCCGGGGACAACCACCATGCTTCCCTAGGAACCATAAGGGAGAGAGAGACCGCTTCTTGAGCTATAGCATGGAGAGAAAGGAGGAAAAAGAAGAAAATGAAGCAGACAATAAAGAAAAACAAAAATAAAACATACACAATTTTCCCTGGTGGGGGATAATATCGGCTCCTCCCACCGAAGGAAGACGACATTTCTATCCTCACAACGGAGGAAACGTCCAGTCTAGATGCAACAGGCCCCTCAGGAACTGTCCCACCCAGAAAGGAAAGAGTGCTCAGTAGGAACGTCCCAGCCCCCACAACACCAATCTAAAAGCAAGCAGTACAAAATTAGCAGAGAAAACTGAACACCTGTAGCAAGCCATAACTAATGAATGTGATATATGACTTGGACACCACTTAGGCGTTGTAAAGGGGTAAAAACGATATGAAACAGTAAACCGAAGGTCCTGAAACCAAAGAACCTAAAAAGGTTCAGACTCCATAAAAAGATAAGAAAAAACCACAAGGAGTCCCTTAGAAAAAGAAAATTTTTGTGCCAAAAATAGGACTATGTCCTTGTCATGGAGGAAGACCATCTTTAGCTTTCTTGTGTTTGGGGGAGATCCAGAGTGAAGTGAGAGGGCTGGATGGTGGCGGACGTTTGGCCATCCCAGAAGAAGCAGTCTGCATGGGGGACGGTGGATCCGCAGGGAGGAGGCCTAGCTTGCGGAGCAGCAGTTCTCCTTCATGGAATGAGGTGAAGCGGTGAGGTTTTCCGTTATAATCAAACTTCAAGCCAAATGGGAATAACCACCAGTACTTAATGTTCTTCTGAGACAGGATTGTCAGCAATGGTTTGAGTGATCGCCTTTTTTGGATAGTAAAGGGAGAAATGTCAGCATATAGTTGAATTTGGTGACCCAGAATTTGTAGTTGGGGTGATGATCGAGCTCTCTTCATCACCTCTTCCTTGACGCTGTAGTAGTGCGGTTTAACCACTATATCGCGTGGGAGCCCATCCTGACGTGGGGGGCCCAGTGCTCTGTGAGCGCGATCCAGCTCCATTCGGTGTGATCTGATATCAGGGATTAGGGTCTTAATGAGTGAATGAACAGCGTCATGTATATCTGTTACCGATTCAGGGAGCCCCCTGATGCGGAAATTAAGTCTGCGGGATCTATTTTCCAAATCGTCGATTTTGGCGTAAGCCCCCTCAAGTTGATCGTGTAGTTCCTGGAAACGATCGGAATTCTGGTTCACTCGATCGATCGTGGCATCCATTTTAAGTTCAATACTTTCAATGCGGGAGCCTAGCATATGGAGATCAGATTTAATATCTGAGGTAATTCTAGATGCCGTCTGCGCTAGCCCCTTATCAAGCAGCTCTGCAAATCTGGAGAACATAGCAGACATGTCCTGTGATTGAGGGGACTGGGATGGCTGAGGTATGAGCTGAGCTGCGTTTATAAAAGCTTCTGTATGTGGTGATCTGTGTTCCCCTTCAGGAGATAGGTTAGGAAAGTCCTCCAGTGTATGCTGAATGAGTGAAATTGTGGAAGCAGGGGACTGTGGACCTCCCTGGAGCTGATGGGGGAGGCCCCCTCCACATACCTCTGCATGGAGTCTGTCCCTCCAGGGAGAAGAGCCTGACGCTCCAGTGAGGGCCTCGTGAGGCGGTTGCTCCGCCGCCATCTTGGCTATGTCGGCCGCTCCGGGGAGGACAGCGAGACGGGTGCTCAGCCCTCTCCTCGCTTTCCCTTTAGGCATCCGCTAGTGCCCTTGTGTCGGTGGGAACCTCCGCCGTACAAGGCGCCGAGTTATTCGCCGGCGTTCAGCTGCTGGGCGAGCGGAAAGGCTGGGACGTTGCGGAGCCCTGTGTTCAGGCGTCCATCACAGGGCGCCGCCGACCCTTATGCTTTTTATACGGGGGTCCCTATTAAAACACTGGAGCATGAAGGCCCCCATTTGCACTAAAGTGGAAGCGGTGTGGTGGCCTGGCTCCTGCTCATCATCCAGGATAATGTCGTCCTCTTCATTCTCCTCTCCCCATCCACACACAACAGGGATCCCAGAAAGGTTTAAAGCATGCTCTTCTTGCTCCTCCTCATCCGCCCCTGCACCATCCTGCTCAGTCTGACTCCTCTTCAGACTCCTGTTGTTCACTTGTCTCAGATAGAGTAGCCCCCCCTGGGAATTCATCCAGCATTGCGACTTCCTTATCTTCCCGCTCCTGCTCCTCCACAGCTTGATCAATGACACGACACAATGCATGCTCCATAAAGAAGGCATAAGGTACCATGTCACTGATGGCGCTATGGCTGCGACTGACCAGTTTGGTGATCTCCTCAAATGGGCGCAGAAGTCTGCATGCGTCGCGCATGAGCAGCCACTGGCGCGGTGAAAAAAAAACAGCTCCCCAGAACCGGTTCTGCCGCAGAGTTCATACAGGTAGACGCTAACTGCACGTTTTCTGCTGGAGCAGCCTATCAAGTATATAGAAGGTTGAGTTCCATCGCGTCGGGCAATCGCAAATAAGACGTCTGACCGCAGATTGTGTCGCCGCTGAATGTCAGCAAGGCGAGCCATGGCCGTGTAAGATCTTCTGAAATGGGCCGAGATTTTCCTTGCCTGCCGCAAGATGTCCTGGACCCCAGGGTATTTGACGAGGAATTGCTGCACGATCAAGTTTAAGACGTGTGCCATGCATGGCACGTGCGTGATTTTGCCCTGTTTCAATGCGCTAAGCAGATTGGCACCGTTGTCACACAACACTTTACCAACTGTCAAATTGAGCGGTGTTAGCCACTGATCTGCTTGTGAACGCAAAGCTGAAAGGAGTGCCGGGCCAGTGTGGCTCTTGGCTTCCAGGCATGCAATCCGTGGCGGTAAAACCAAATCTACACGGGTGCCACGGGTTACATGCTTGACGGCCGTCAGAAGGTTCACCCAGTGGGCAGTAAAAGTGATATACCTCCCCTGCCCGTGTTTGCTAGACCACGTGTCTGTGGTCAGATGTATCTTGGCACTGACACTGTGTGCCAGAGATGCATTCACTTGCCGCTGAACATGGCCATATAGCTCTGGGATGCCCTTCTCTGAGAAATACTTCCTTCCTGGGACCTTCCATTGTGGTGTTCCAATGGCCACAAATTTGCGAAAGGCCTCAGAGTCCACCAGTTTATATGGCAGTAGTTGGCGGGCTATGAGTTCTGACAAGCCAGCCGTCAACCTTTGGGCAAGAGGGTTATCCGGCGTCATCATTTTTTACGCTCGAACATTAGGCCCACGGAAGCCTGCCTTTTTGCAGAAAAACGTGAGCTTGGCATGATGGAAGGTGGAGTGGAGGACAATTGTGAGGAGTGAGGAGAAGGAGAAGTAGAAGACGAGGCTGGACGGTGAGAGCCTGCAGTGTGGCTTTGTGTGTTCCGTTTCTCCCACTGGGCTCGGTGATGGCTGCTCATGTGCCTTCTTAAGGCGGTCGTCCCTAGGTGAGTGTTGGGCTTACCGCAACTAATGCGTTGACTGCAAAGATTGCAGATGGCTACACTATTGTCAGCAGCGGACACATTAAAAAAAGCCCACACTGTGGAGCCATGTGCCGGTGTCCTGGGAGCGCCAGATGTGACCGTACATGGTCGATGACTCGCTCCTGATACATTTGCAGTCTGCTTTGTCCCTCCTGTGCAATGTAAGTTATTCCTGCTTCTCCTCCCTATCTGCTGGTCCATATCTCCCTCTGAACTCCCCTCCTCTTCCTCTCTTGAGGGGCACCCACATGACATCACTAGACACATCATCATCATCACCTTCCCCACCGTTATAAGTAGAGATCTCGGAGTAGGCAGCAACACCGGGGACCAACCTCCTCCTTGGGCTGATCTGGGTACTGTCGTCAGACTGCTGAGTAGCGGGTGTTGCTGCCTCCTCTTCCTGATCCAATACCAAGAGTGGCTGCGCATCAGAAATGTCTTGATATGGATCGGAAAATAATTCCTGTGACTCAAGCGGAAGGTATGTGGTGGTGGTGGTGTTGTTGGTGGTAGTGTCTTTGGGGGTGCACATAGCAGAGAGTGAAGAAAAGGGTGCAGATTGAGAGGATGAGGAGGGTGCAGAAGAGTAAGGCTGAGCGAGCCACTCAACCAAGTCTGGTGTGTCCTTTAAAGTAATTGAACGTACCTTCTGCAACTTCCCACTTTGGCTCAAGCCTGTTGCTCCTGCCCTACCCCTACCACCCCTGTGGAAGGGCCTGCCTCTTCCTCTGCCTGTCATTTTTTAAATGACCCTGTGACAAAACGCTCAGTCCCTATACCGATGGACTTCTGCAGTATAGGGCAGCGGTCAGCAGTAGTGCACCTCAACCCTATGTATTGTGGACCGATACCAGTCCTTATAGAATGGCAGACTGTACCTCACTCAACCCTATGTACTGTAGTACCCTATACCTTACCAGTCCTTAAAAGGACCTTTTGTGGACCAAGTAGGTTGTGTGTGAGTGATTAGCAGACTGTACGTCAGTCCCTATACCGATGAAGGACTGCTGCAGTATAGGGCAGCGGTCAGCAGTAGTGCACCTCAACCCTATGTACTATGGTCCTATACCAGTCCTTATAGAATGGCAGACTGTACCTCACTCAACCCTATGTACTGTAGCACCCTAGACAGACCAATTCACCAGTCCTTATAAGGAGCTTTGTGGAACAAGTGGGTTGTGAATGATTAGCAGACTGCAGCAGAAGGGCAGCAGTCAAGTATAATATTCTTTCTATATTTGGAAGAAAGAATATTATACGTGTACAAGCCTATTACCATACCACTGATACCAGTCCTGAAAAGAACCTTTGTGGAATTAATAGTAACAGCTACTGATTAAACTGACCCTCACTGCCTCACACACTGCTTCCTGCCTGTCCCTATATAAACTGACAAAACAGAGGCTACTGGAACAATAATTGAAATAGCACTTTTGTGGACCTGATAGTGACAGCTAATGACTAAACTGGCTGTCCCTGCAGCACACACCGTCCTGTCCCTTTCTCTAAACTGACAAAAAACACTCAGGCTGCTGCAACAATCACTAGCACAGCACTGCCTATCCTGAACTACACCTAACACCTATACCAGTCCTGAAAAGAACTTTTGTGTACCAAATAGCTAGCAATTTGGGTCACTGTAATCTCTCCCTGCTCCACACAGCAACCTCTCCCTATAGTGACAGAAGAAAGAATGTAAAATGGCCACCGGATCGGGTGTATTTATAAGTTAGGGGGAATGTCCAAGTGTCCATGTGCCGTAATGTCTCAATTGGCTGTCCTGTACCCCATGATGGATGTGTCATCATAGGTCAAAGTTCTTTTACAAAGTAAACACGGAAGTCCGCCGGGCGAACGGCGCCAATAGTCCGCCGAACGGGCGGACCGTGAACAGCCGAAATTCGCCACCAAACGCCAGCCGGGCGAACCGTTCGGCCATCACTAGCCAGGAATAAAGAAGCAAAGATGGGGAAGGTTGCGCTACGGAACCAATTAATGTGTCTGTGGAATGAGCAGCCTCTATTTAATTTGCCACCCTGTATAGGTGGAAATAATTATATGGTAAAAAAGGAAATAGATTTGGCGCTATACCTTTAAATTTAAATGGTGAAAAAAATAAAAATAAAAATTGGGGAAAACTATAAAATGACAAAAATTATCAGCACGCTGGTGATAATAATTAACCCAAAATATTCATTTGTAGCAATTGTTAGTGTCTGGTGTCATTAGAAAAGTTCCATATAAAATCACATGCACATGTGTCACTACCATAAAAGTGCAAGCCTTACTATGAGACAAAAATAAGAATAAGTGAACATTCAATTGCAAAAAAATATAATAATAGAAATGCAAGTGAAAACAGTGTAAATCCCAAGTGAAATTTAAACATAAAATATGAAGAAAAATTATCAAAAACTATTTGAAATTCCAATCCGTGAAAGTCCTACGTTTATGAAAAATCAATGTGCTAAGTGTCACATCATAAATAACAGGTGAATAATAATGTTGAAAAATAGATGGTGAAAATCCTCCGTGATTATCTTCAAAAAGTATATGCAACTGCTGCTCCCAGTGCACAGTTAATGATAATGTGATTGCTCTCACCAAAAATCTTACCCCATCCGGGGTGGATCAGCCTCCACAGTATGAGCCACTGTGTTGCTCTCAGGCAATAATTTGCTGTTGTCCTGGGAGACACTCGTTCCTCCACTGGTATTACGTGCCCCGTTATATGTAATAAGGAAGAAGCATAGCCATGGTGCAGTATGTATTGACAAGGAGTTTTATTCATAAACCAAATAAACTACTCACAAACAACCGGTGATCAATTTGCTTTTTGTGACAGAAGGTTTTAAAATCCCGCCGGCCGTATTGCCGTCTGTGTAAGAAGTGCATGCTGTCTGGCCACGTCCTACGCGTTTCGTCACACCGACGTCATCTGGCAATTTTATTGCCAGAGAGCAACACAGTGGCTCATACTGTGGAGGCTGATCCACCCCGGATGGGGTAAGTTTTTTGGTGAGAGCAATCACATTATCATTCACTGTGCACTGGGAGCAGCAGTTGCATATACTTTTTGAAGATAATCACAGAGGATTTTCACCATCTATTTTTCATCATTATTATTCACCTGTTATTTATGATGTGACACTTAGCACATTGATTTTTCATAAACGTAGGACTTTCACGGATTGGAATTTCAAATAGTTTTTGATAATTTTTCTTCATATTTTATGTTTAAATTTCACTTGGGATTTATACTGTTTTCACTTGCATTTCTATTATTATATTTTTTTGCAATTGAATGTTTACTTATTCTTATTTTTGTCTCATAGTAAGGCTTGCACTTTTATGGTAGTGACACAAGTGCATGTGATTTTACATGGAACTTTTCTAATGACATCAGACACTAACAATTGCTACAAAGGAATATTTTGGGTTCATTATTTACCAGCGTGCTGATAATTTTAGTCATTTTAGTTTTTTTTCCCTATTTTTATTTTAATTTTTTTTCACCATTTATCATTTAAATATCCAGGAATGCTGGGGGAGGGGGTGTTTTGTAAAGTGAATTCTCAGCAAAATAAAGCATGGAGATATGAATGTAGTGTAGTTCTGCTTTAAAGTGGTTCTAAATGTTGGACATTTTTTATCTTAATGCATTCCCTGCATTTAGGTAAAAAATCTCTCAGCAGTAGTATTGACGATTACTTCCCGTACCTGAATCCTATCTTGATCCATTGCTGTGCCCATATGCAGTGGCACTGGTCTCTGTTCCTCTCCTCACAAGACACAGAGGCAGCAACTGGAGCCATTACCTTCTGCTGCTGTCAATCAAATCCTGAAAGAAGGGACTGGGGGCAGGCCAAGCCACACTGTATGAGTCGATAAATGCACACAGCCAGGCTCAGAAGCGAGCCCGCAGGTGTGCCCCAGAAGTAGATGGCTTACTAAGGGGACACATACAGAAGAGAAGAAGCCGAGAGTGTCGAAAGTGAACCACAGAAGCGGATGTTCAATGCTGTTCTGTGCAATACTAAAGAGCAGGTAAAAATCAGCTTTTGGTTGAGATTTGTTTCCCTCCTAGGTGTATTCTACTCAAGTCCCTCAGCTAATATCCTTGTGTATGGCCGTAAGTCAGACTCCTTCAAAGGTGAAAGGGGGACAAGGCAGGCGTGGGTAGGATAACGGTCATTAAGATGACAGTCCTTCTTCGTGTTTTAAACTACTTCAGTTGCCTACCAATCCCAGTACCATCCGCATTTTTTAGGAAGCCCCAATCACTGATTTACTAATCTATATGAGACAACAGTGACTCATTCTACATTGTAAACCTCCAAGTGGAGGGGTGGCCTAGGAGTCCCACATTTTCTGCGATATTACTGAGCCACTCAGTTGGTCCAGCTATATCAAATTTTCTCAAAAACACTTCAACCTGACTGGGTTCGGTTGGAGGCACCAGATAGTAACTCACTTCCTATGGCCCTCCTGATGTGGCTCTTCCCACAGGAGTGTTGGGCTATCATGAGCCTTTCTTATCCCACTCACTACATCTTTGGGACAAGGTATGCAAATTATCCATGAAATTTCCTCATTCTCCAATGGCTCATCCTTTTATAACCTCAATTCCCCCCAGGACAGGATCCTCAACAATTTGCACGGTGGATTAACAAGGGCCTCTACAGCATAGCACATTTTATAAATCATAAAGGGATTATAAAGCCCCCCCTATTTTAGAGAAATATTAGAGATGCACCTTGTGAAGCATTTTGCTTGTGTCAAATTACCCATTTTATTCAGTCTTTCAATAAGACCAGGTAGATATTAACAACTAGAACTCTGTTTTAAAATAGATGTATACATGGTCCTGAATCATGCAGAGGAATCTCGGAGCTATATCTCCTCTTTAGTAACCAAAGTAGTAAACCTTCATACCAAATGGAATGGGAATCAGACCTGTGTGAGAAGATAGAGGAGGTGGCGTGGGTACAGTGGTCAACCTAGGTACATAAAGGAATACTTAATACCTCTTTAGTAGAAGCAAACTACAAGATGCTATCCAGATGGTTTCTTCCTATGAGGTTGGCAAAAATCTACCCTGAACCTCCTCACATTGTTTCCATAGATATGGTCGGGTGAGCGAAATGTTTCATGTTTGGTGGTCTTGTCTGAAGGCCCAAAGATTTTGGATCAGAGTAGTGAATTAAATGTATTCAGTAACTGGACAGAACATACCCAAAAATCCCAAAATGGCTCTGTTCGCTGACCTCTCAGATGAGATCCCCAGGCACCTCTAAACCCTTATCTTTTTCCTATTTATGGCAGCTAAAATTATAATACTGCGAGCATGGAAATCACCCGTGAGTAACGTCACACTGGTTAAATACAAAATATCCTGGATTATGATTATTGAAAAATGAACAAGTATTCTTAGAGACAAACAAACCAAAGTTGAGAGGGTATGGAACCCCTGGATTAAATACCTCCAGGCCCCTTAGGGGCTGGGGCGCCCTGCGGCCTTGGACCTGGATTGAGGGGACCACTATCTTCTCCCCCCCTTTTTTTTTCCTTTATCCTTTTCTCTACTTTTTTCCCCCTTACTACTTACTGATGTTTTTATATGGATGCATATTGAGGGTCCGTAGAGCCTCCCTCACTCCTAATCATTTAAGGAAGCAAGGCATTGTGCCTTGAGGTACTGAACATAATCCCTGTCATTATAGCTCCCAAGTTTCCTTGATTTATAGTTGTGTTACCACTTGAATAATTGCTAATGTGATGTTCTTTTATAGAAGATATGCCTCCATTCTATATCTGTAATATAAATGTAAGTTTATGCTCTTAGTAAATAGATACTTCATTAAGGCCCAGCCTTTTAAGCTCATTTATTTGGGTCCTGTCCATAACACTCAGGCCCTTGATTGTAATGATTCCTTGATATCTCTCTAACCACATTGGTATGTCTGTACTTTGTTAAACTTCTGAATAAAAATCTATTGGAAGTAAAAAAAATTAAGCTTTTACAAGCTCTTTAAGGAACATTTAAAAAAAAATATATACTAAATTCCTTTTACATTGCTGCTACTTTGGTTGCCTGAAAAACACCTCATGGCCTGTTTTAAATGTTTTCCCAACAACTGTCGGTATACTTTAACTCAGGAAAGTGGTATTACATTTTCAAGTTACTTTATAGCTTAGAAGAACCAATCTATCAAAGTGAATAAGGAGACAATAGCTTTAGAAATTTTGTTATGCAGCCATGGTGGTCAGGTGGTTGAACGTTTTTCAGGCACATCATTCAGGAAACGCTCATTTTGAATGCATATAAGTTGCAGTCTTCGAGGCTTAAGCAAGGGCATGTTTTATTACTGTAAATATAAAGGACAGTAGCATTATTATTAGTGTGGTCAACAGTTTGTTTTTTTGTTTTTTTACTTAGTAAATCTAAAATAGATTTTTATCTATATTGAAGGAATTAAGAAAAAAAAAAAAAACTGCTGTCACTTTTCTAAAATAAATCCCTCTTGTTAATGTTAACCACTTCAATACCAGGCACTTAAACACCTTCCTGCCCAGACCAATTTTGAGCTTTCAGCGCTGTCGCACTTTGAATGACAATTGCGCGGTCATGCTACACAGTACCCAATTTTTACAATTTTTTTTCCCACAAATAGAGCTTTCTTTTGGTGGTATTTAATCACCTCTACGGTTTTTATTTTTTGCGCTACAAATAAAAAAATACCAATTCTTTTTAAAAAAAGTTTTTTTTTGTTTCAGTTTCAAAACGTTGTAAATAAGTACATTTTCTCCTTCACTGATGGGGCTACACTGATGGGCACTGATAAGGGGGCACTGATGGGCACCAATGATGTGGCACTAATGAGGTGGCATTGATGGACACTGATATGTGGCACTGATAGGTGGCACTGATGGGCACTGACAGGCGGCACTGATGGGTGGCACTGATGAGCGACACGGATGGGCACTTATAGCTGGCACAGATGGGCATGGATGGGCGGCACAGATGGGCATGTGTGGGCACTGATAGGCGGCACAGGTGGGCACTGATAGGCGGCATTGTATTGTTATACTGTACTAATGGATGCCAAGTGGCACTGATGGGTGGCACTGATGGGCGACATGGATGGGCACTGATAGGTGGCATGGATTGACATGGGTGGGCGGCACAGATTGGCATGTGTGGGCACTGATAGGCGGCACGGATGGGCACTGATAGGAGGCACAGGTGGGCACTGATAGGCGGCACAGATGGGCACTGATAGGCGGCATTGTATTGTTATACTGTACTAATGGATGCCAATCAGTGCCAAACAATAATGCATGCCAATCAGTGATGCCCATTGTGGGCACTGATTGGCATCCATTGTTACACTGACTGGCATCCCTGGTGGTCTAGGGAGGATTACCTTTTGCTGGGCATCCCTGGTGGTCCGGTGGCATCCCTGGTGGTCCAGTGTGGGCATCCTCGGGGGGGCTGTGCTGATAATCGATCAACACAGACCCCCCCCCCCCCCCCGTCAGAGGAGCAGCCGATCGGCTCTCCTCTACTCGCGTCTGACATGCGCGAGTGAGGAAAAGCCGATCACCGGCTCTTCCTATTTACACTGTGATCAGCCGTGATTGGACACGGCTGATCACGTGGTAAAGAGTCTCTGTCGGAGACTCTTTACCGAGATCGTAGTTGCCGGGTGTCAGACTAACACCCCGCAACAATGATCGCCGCGAGGCGTGCCCCCGAGGGCGCGCAGCGGCTCATAATCCTGATCATGTCATATGACGTCCGATCAGGATTATGCAACCACTTTGCCATCGTCAATTGCCTATAGGTCGGGTGGCAAGTGGTTAATGATAATTCTAAAATGAACCACTTTTACATTGTGGCGCAATGCCTGCACCAAATTTAAAAATAAAATAGCCACAGTTTTTTTTATTCTATTAAACCATTTTGCATACAGATTTTTTAAGTGTTTTATGTTCATTTTAAAAGTGTCATCATGCACCAAATTCAAGTGCTAGACTGGTACTGTACATGATGTTGGCGCATGCTGTGCCACTTTTAGAATGCACCCAAGATACTTTTGCAAAATCTGTCTGCACCAGTCTTTATAAATTGCAGGGATTGTGTCAATCTACCATTCCAATCTTTAGTCATAATCTCTAAGGTTAGGTGGTGTGCCATTTCAAAACTTTAGAAAGTAGGGTGGAATTGCTTGGGACAATAAGTATGGATATTATTCCTATATCATGAGGATTATCTAAACATGTATAGTATTTTTAACTTGATAAAGTTTGTTGTATATAACATTTATGTAATTTTTAAAATGTATATCATTACAGTACAGCAATAAAAAGAAGTCTTAGTCTTAAATCAATAGTCCAGCTGGGATAGAGATTACCAATATAATCAAATGTTGACATTACCAGACGCTGTGGAAAGGCTCATATAAAAACCCACTCTAATACAGCAAGGTATTTTTATTTTTATTTTATTTTTTAATACAAAGAAGCTGAATGTACTGAAGTCAAAATGAAAAAATAATGGTATTTGATCCTGGTAGCTTGAAAGAAGTTCTGCGGACTTTAAATATATTTAGTGAAACACTTTAATGCACATGAGCATTAAGTAAATCCTTACCTCTGCATTTAGCTATCCAGTGTAAAGATTTATGTATTTAATGCAAGACTGGACTTAAAAAAAAAAAAAAAAAAAAAAAAAAACAGGGACTTACTAGCTTTTAGTACTTGTCTATTGATAGTCAAAATCGTATGACTTAAAACAAAAATGCACAAAAAAAGGTACATATTTTTATTTAGCATTAGCAATGCCTTCACTACTTTTCACCACCACGGTTAAAGATGAAAGAACAGAGCTAAGTTTAAGGCCAGTTTGCAGCCTACTGTTAAAGACGTGCATTGGTTTCTAGATATTGCCATGAGGACTATGTTAAAAAAGAAAAAAAAAAAAACAAGAAAAAAATACCATTCAGCTAAGGAAACGGCCATTTAATGCAACTTAAAGGGCAACATTGAAAAAAGATCCTTCAATTAAAATGCTTGGGAGATGTCTCAGAGCCAAATGAATTTAGGAAGAAGTAGAATGTAGTCACTTGAGTATTAGCCTGTAATACCCCACCATTACCAGCCCATTTTCAGTTTACAGTGCTGTGATCCTTTTTTGTTTAAAAAAAAAAAAACATATAATTACAGGTTTACAGAGAGTGACAATACAATAATTGTACATATGAATAATGGATACGATTTTGATAGGACAGGCAAGTGCAGCATATACACAAGTTGTATGAATAACTATACATCACATACCATAGCTGGATGCTTCCCAGTATTGTCTCCCATCTGGCACAGGAGATAGAATATTACAGGAAACAAAAAGAAGGGGGGAATGAACTAAAAAAAAAAAAATCAACATCTAGCATCATAAACTGACATTATATAAAGGATAACATATTAGAAGCACTTTTTTTCACAAATATACCACCAACTGTAAAAAAAATACACTTCAGATTCTATGACTTCTGTAATAATCTTAAATCAATGACATGCACATGAGTTGTGAACAGACCTCAAAATCCTCAACCAATGGAAATCTAGACCCACTGCAGCACAGTAAATCCCTTGGCTCAGCAATCTGTTTCAAATTGTATTAAATTTAACTGGACAACCCCTGTAATGTATAAAATAGATACATTTTGTATATGATAATGCAAAGTTAATGTCAGCTATCTATTGGTTTATTATTAAGGGCAACGTTGACATCCATCTCAAATTCTGTGCAGCAAGTATTGTTTTCTGAGGAGAAATTGTATCATCTATTCAATTCCAGGCTACCTATTATGCCCAAAATACTTTTTTGATCCAGAGAGAAAGGAGATCCCATCATAGCATGTAAGAACTGTGTAATTTGTTTGCAACGAACCAATGTAACTGGACATTCCCACAACATATTCCAAAATATACCTATGGTTTCATGACTTCACGGAGCTGGTGATTGTTAAAGACCTTGCACTCCTTCAGCTTCCGTTTGAGGATGCCACACAGATGCTCAATAGGGTTTAGGTCTGGAGACATGCTTGGCCAGTCCATCACCTTTACCCTCAGCAACTTTAGCAAGGCAGTGGTTGCCTTGGGGGTGTGTTTGGGGTTGTTATCATGCTGAAATACTGCCCTGTGGCCCAGCCTCTGCAGGGAGGGAGTCATGCTCGCCTTCAGTATGTCACAGTACATATTGGCATTCATGGTTCCCTCAATGAACTGTAGCTCCGCAGTGCCGGCAGCACTCATGCAGCCTCAGATTGTGACACTCCCACCACTATGCTTGACTGTAGGCAAGACACACTTGTCTTTGTACTCCTCACTTGATTGCCACCACACACGCTTGGCACCATCTGAACCAAATCATTTTATCTTGGTCTCATCAGACCACAGGACATGGTTTCATAGTCCATGTCCTTAGTCTGCTTGTCTTCAGCAAACTGTTTGCATGCTTTCTTCTGCATCATCTTTAGAAGAGGCTTCCTTTTGGAATGATAGCCATGCAGACCAATTTGATGCAGTATACAGTGTATGGTCTAAGCACTGACAGGCTGACCCCCACCCCTTTAATCTCTGCAGCAATGCTGGCAGCACGCAAATGTCTATTTCCAAAAGACAACCTCTAGAAATGACGTTGAGCACGTGCACTCAACTTCTTTGACCAACCATGGCGAGGCTTGTTCTGAGTGGAAAATAAATAAAAATAAATAATATCTCCTGCGCTCGTGAAGGCGTTATATGTGAAGGGTGGTAATACTTTCAAATGAAAAAAATATTTTGACAAAAGAGATCATCTTGCGTGTCTCATTGCTTATCCTCCCTGGCGGTATGATTATGTCAGATTTTTGGTGCTGAAATTTGTACAATACTTTTGCATGAAAATTTGGCGATTTATATTGTAGTCCTGTAATTCTTAGGAATAACTCACTTAAATCTGTCCAAACAAGAGTCTAGTAGACATGCCGGGTATGATAAAGTTTGAAAAATTAAATCATAAAATATAATATAATAAATAGCTATAAATTATACCAAATAATAATATAATAATAATAATACAAATTATTCAATAATGTAATCAAATCAAAAATACTGAAATTTGCTCAGTTGCAGAATTGTCACTGCCATTACTTTTCAGTGTTTGATGATGGATCTCCCCACAAATCGCTATCGCTCAATTCTGCCAGTGATTCTAATTTATTATCGCTGTTTTATAGCTGGTCTAAAAACACTTTTGATGTAAAGGGACGGTTTTGGTTTCTATGGACAATCTCGTTTCCAGGAAGAAAGAACAGTTTTGTTTTTTATAATATAAAACTGCATGCAGGACACTGGCGAAACCACTAGGGACAAAGGGGATGTGAAATAATTACATACAGCAATGTAATCTGTAAGATTACATTATACTGTATGCAATGTGTGTGTTTTACTTTTTGAATTTGGCACCGTTCTCCGTCCCCGTGCGTCGCTACCCTCGCAGGGAATGGAGCTCGTGATATGATATGATGAATCGAGCAGAGGACGAGCCGCTCACAGTGCGGGGGGACTTTGCTGGATCCAGGGGACAAGGTAAGAATACCCATCCTGGATCCAGTGATGCGAGTCTGGCTCGGGGTTACCGCTAATGGTACTGGATTTTCACCCAGAGCCAGACTCGGGAATACCACTAGGGGGGTTAAACTGACCAGGGGTGGTCCGAAAGAAGCCTAGTGAAAAGAAAGTGAAAGAAAGAAGTAGTGGAAGGCTTGTGATCTGATGCTTAGATGAAAAAAAATATATATATAAGTTCTTTTAATTCATGTAAAAAAAGATCAATGCATATAGAAAGTCTACGTATTCACAACAGGGTTACAGATTATACACATACAATTGTAAATTAAAGATTAAAAAATCAGACATGCTTGACTTACTCTTCTACTTCAAAGATATCTGTTTATGCAAATTTGTGATTGTACTAAACATAATAGTGTACTTAATTCAGTTACTGTTCGTGACGAACTATGATTGTCGAACTGAATCCTCTGTGCCTTTTCTGTACTTATGTATAACCTACGTGCACAATAAGCAGACGCTGTATGATTCCATTGTTTGAGTTATGTATACATATACGGCAACTGAAATGTCTACTTTCTTTTCTAATCTGTTTCTTTCAACAATTCCTTTTGTATCTATTTTTGAAAATTTCAATAAAAAATACTTAAAAAAAATAAAAAAAAATAAATAAAAATCAGACATGCCCATGTTATCCAGTTTCGGGGTATAAATTATTTTTTTCAGATTCTCCGTTTTTTTGCCATGAGGTGCCATTTTGAACTTTCAATGACCAGTATGAGAGAGTGAGAGTGATAACACCAAATTTAACACAGCTAGTCCCCATTCACACCTGAGACATTGGAACATTAATGAATCACATGACATTGAGGAGGGAAAATGGCTAATTGGGCCTAATTTGGACATTTTCACTTAGGGGTGTACTCACTTTTGTTGCCAGTGGTTTAGACATTAATGACTGTGTGTTGAGTTTTGAGGGGACCAAACACTGTTATACGAGCTGTACATTCACTACTTTACATTGTAGCAAAGTGTAATTTCTTCAGTGTTGTCACATGATATCAATGTAATTATATAAAAAATGTAATTATATAATTAAAAATGTAATTATAGAATTATATTAAAAATATATAAATGTATAATTACATAATTTATACAATTAAAAATACTAACCACAACATACAAGGCCATCCACATCTCTCCCAGCTACATCACCAACTTCATCTGCAGATACTGCCCATAATTGTCCCCTCCACTCCTCCCAGGACCTCCTGCTCTCTAGCTCCCTTGTTACTTCACCCCATTCTATCCTTCAGGACTAATCCAGATCCTCTCCCATCCTCTAGAACTCCTTGCCCTGGTATTTCCAATCAGCTACTAACCTGTCCACCTTTAGGAGATCCTTGAAAACTCATTTATTCAGAGAAGCCTATCCCACACCCCCCTAAGAACTGTCCCTGAGCCACCACCATCAAATCATCCCCCGCAGCTATTACCTTTTGTACCACCACCCCCTCCGTTTAGAATGTAAGCTCCATGAGCAGAGCCCTCCTGTCCCTTCTGTATTGAACTGTTCTGTAATTGTGCTGTTGCCTCTCTACATTGTAAAGCACTGTGTAAACTGTTGGCGTTATATAAATCATGCATAATAAAACATATACCCTATGATGAATATACATATTGGTAAGCTTATCAAACATTTTAGGCAGAATTATTAATAGGGAATATCATTGAGAAACATGCTTTTGAGATGATGTGGCATATTGCATTAATAGGGACTAAGTGATCATCAGGGATATCTCCAAGCTGCAAGTTGTGCTTTAGTAGTCTCATTTAAAAATAACAAAAAGAATAATTCTTGGGAAAGCTGAATATCTATTTAAATTGTTGGAATAATGTAATCTGCTCATTTTGCATTACATAATAAAGGTAAATAAATCTCCACTTGCACCAAAGCCCAGGATCAGGAATTGCTTCAGATTCATTAAGGGTTACATTATTATTAATAATAATAATAATAATAATAATAATAATAATATTATTATATTAAGAGAAGAATAACACAATTTTTAGAGCTAGATCTCACACTATAGTAGTCTGTTTCAGGAGGCCATTATGTAACTTACAACAGAGAGAAATGTTCTTTGCTCCTCTATCTACCAAAAGAAAAGGGTCTGTAGGTTAGGTATCCACATTTCCCAGAGTTATGACAGATAGGAGAATCTTTTCCCAGTTAACCCAATGGCAGAGATGGGATTTTTAGGCAGTCATACTGTATAATAGAGGCCAAAGGCAGGTAGTGCTAGCCCACCACTGCCCAAGGGTTTGGTAAGAATGTACCATCAATATGGAGCCTAACAGATTAAAATACCCAAATTATATATACTGTTAATCAAGGATTGCTCACATGTTATTCATAATTTTGGGTAGTAAAATCATTTTAATTAATCAAATAATAACATTTGGACTTAAAGTGGTTGTTAAGCCACTTTAATCTATTCATCCCATCCCCTCTGTTAAATAACATTATGTGTCCCAGTGTCTGAGCTATATAAAAAGATACCGATTTGTACCTTTTTATCAGAGCATCTCCCAGCGTTCACATGACTTCTTGGCTCTCTCCTCTCCCAGGCTGACAGTTATAGTGGGAAGGGTTGAGAACTCCCGCTGACATCAGCCGAGGAGGAGTGAGGAGAGAGAGCCGAGTGGACATGTAAGCACTGGGAGGCACTCTTCTATAAGGTGCAAATTGGCATCATTTTTGTATAGCTCAGACACTGGGACACATATTGTTATTTAACAGAGGGGATGGGCTGAGTAGATTAGATTATAGTTTTTTTTATAGCAGCAGGAGGGGAGGGGCAGGCAGTGTCTTGAGCTGACAGGCAGGGAGGGAGGGGGAGAGGAGGACAGAAGGACAGAGCAGGCCTGCGGATCATGGAGTATACAAGTAAATGCGCAGTGAACCAGCTTACTAAGATTTTTTTTACACACACAGAGCAGGTAGCCTGAGATTATATACACATGCTGTTTAAGCCAACAGAGTCCATATAATATAAAGTGTCCATAAAGGATTTTAGTCAGAGATAGGGATCCGATGGCAGGGAGTTCATACACACAGGGCAGCCCCAAAGGAAACAGAAACCATGTTCCAAACGGTAAAAGATACACAAAAGGAGAGGCACATCTGGGTGTAGATTTAAAAACTGTTTTTTTTTTTTTTTTTTTTTAAATTTGTTTTTATTAAAGATTTTCACATGACAGAAATAAAAAGACAAGAATACACAACTTCAAAATGACAGGAAGTTACACTGTGAACAATAACATACGGTGCAATCATATACTTATACAAAAAAAAAAAAAAAAGAAATAAAAAGAAAAGCATAGTGATATAACCTCTGAGGTCTCAAGATAACACAGAAGTTTCAACCCATCATCGTATATATTGTAACTAGACCTCATTCAGTAACTACTGTCTATCCATTCACAGCTCTATCAAAAGAGGAGTAGACTAGAATCTTCAGGAGACATAAAGAAAAGGTGGAAGGGGAAGGGAAGGTTAAGGGATAAGGGGAAAATGAGGGAAAATGAGGGAAAATGAGGGAAAATGAGGGAAAATGAGGGAAAAAAGAGATGGACCTAGTGGTGTAAGCATAATAACAATGTATACCATTAATACAGGGGTAGCTCAATGATATTTAAGTTTCCATAATTTCCAGTTATCCATACGTTTCATACCATTTCCCACTCTTTGTAGCAATAGGGTTTCATATACACAGTTAGTTTTAACTATGGTAAGTACTTCTGAAAGATTAGGGACCTGGTCTGACTTCCATTTTCGAGTTATAAGGGACCTGGCCGCCAAGAGAATGTGTGTTACAACCGTACGGTACTGAGGAGGATAAGTCTCTATTCCCAAATTTAGTAGAGCTAGGCCTGGCTCGGAGGAAGAGATAATTCCGGAGAATGAGGATATCAACCGGAACACACTGTTCCAGAAACTGGTCAAGCTTTTACAGGACCAGAGAACATGTTTGAGAGTACCCACTCCCCCACAGCCCCTCCAGCACAAATTAGAGTGATTAGAGGAAAATTTGGACAGTCGATACGGGGTAAGGTACCACCTTAAGGATATTTTTTGGTGTAACTCCCAATAATTAACGCACCTAGTAGCTTTATAAATTGAGTTAATGGCATATTGCCATTGTTTCGGTGAGTACACCTTCTCCAAGTCTCCCTCCCACTTCAAATATGGGGAGGACTTGGTGAAAACATTTTTATGCTGGAAAAGGCCGTAAAAGAGGGAAACTCCTTTTACCGAATTACATTTATGCATGTAAAATTTCGAGATCTCTCCAGGTAGGTTCAACTGGTACGTTGGTAAAGAGCGTAAAAAATGTGAAATTTGACCATACTTGTACACCTCCCCTGCCTCAAGACCATATTCCGCCCTAAGAGTGTTAAAGCCTTTAATTTTCCCTTCATAAAACAGATCAGATATTAGAGTAATACCCTTTGTTTGCCAGTTCTGGAGGGAAAGATTGGGAATAGCTCTAGTGAGTATCTCAATGCCTAAAGGAATCTCGGTTTCACCCAATTTTGTGTTTTCGATCCGCTCAAGACTTCTCCACGCCCAAAGAGACGCCTGTATTGTTAGGGGTAAACTATGTAGAGGAAAAGGCTTCAAGCGGTCTAGCCACAACAGCGTAAGAAGGTCTCCCGTCGGGGACATGGTTTGTTCAATATCCCTCCATGGGGCAGATGCTTGTTTGTTAAACCAAGTTTTAAGTTGTGTGAGTACGACCGCTTGAAAGTAATCCTGTACCTCGATATATCCCATGCCCCCTGCTCTTCTATGTTTTATCAATAAAGCCTTAGAACATCTAGGTTTCTTTTGTTGCCAGATATAGTTGTTGAGGAGCGAGTTAAGCGATTTAAGATGTGTGGCCTTAATGGGAATAGGTAATGTACGAAACATATAGAGAATCTGTGGGAGTAGTAGCATTTTGAAGGAGGCCAGACGCCCCGACCAGGTTAGTTCTGTTTTAGAGATACGTTTAGCTTCAGCGGACAGCTTTTGGAGCAACCGAAGATAATTGGTATCCGCCAATCTATTTGGGTCTGCTGTAATTTGGATGCCCAGGTACGTTATGTTATCTTCCTTCCATGAATAAGGGAAAGATTTCTGTAGGTGAAGTTTAACTTCTTGTGGGATAGCTAGAGGGAGGACAAGGGACTTAGTATCATTAACTTTATAGTACGATATACGACTAAAATTATCTAGGACCATCTGGGCATATTTCAAGGACGTCTTCGGGGATGTAAGAAACAAAATAATGTCATCTGCGAAAAGGTTTATTTTGTGATCCTTGCTACGGAAGGTAAAACCGTGAATGTCCGGGTGTGATCTAATTTTTTCCGCTAGAGGTTCAATCAATAAATTAAAAATTGAGGGGGAAAGGGGGCACCCCTGTCTCATGCCATTTGTAATATTGAAAGATTCAGATAGGATACCCGAGGTATAAACTTTAGCTGAGGGGGTAGAGTAAAGGGCAAATATTGCTGTAAGGATTGGGCCTTCAAATCCAAATTTGTGTAGAACAGAACTCATATAGCCCCAATGTATCCTGTCGAACGCCTTCTCCGCATCCAAAGAAAGGAGCAGAGAAGGCGTCCGACAGGACCTCGCGTGGCACACCACATCAATCACCCTCCTAGTTGCGTCGGATGCCTGTCGCCCCATTGTAAACCCTGCTTGATCCGGGTTAATAAGTGAGGGTAAAACGTGAAGTAGTCTCTGGGCCAGGATTTTTGCATAAAGCTTAACGTCCGTATTCAGAAGCGATATAGGGCGGAAATTAGGTGGAGTATCGGGGGTTTTTCCTGGTTTGGGTATGGTGACAACGTATGCACCTAACATTTCCGGGGGGAATGAAGAGGACGCAGCCGCCTTGGAGTAGAGCGTTTGTAAAGTAGGGGTCAGTAGGTCACCGAACTGTACATAGTATATTCCTGGAAGGCCATCAGGACCAGGGGATTTGCCCAAAGGCAAGGACTTGATGACTCTCTGTATTTCCGCTTGGGATATGGGAGTATTAAGGGTTGAAAGTTGCTCCTCCGATAATTTGGGAAGAGAAATATCGGCCAGGAAAGATTGGATATCTGCTTCCACCGGTTGCAAAGTTTTAGGGTCCGAGTTAATATTATAAAGGGAAGCATAATACTGGGCAAAGGAGTCTGCTATACCCTTGGGATTATATATTTTGCTTCTATCCGAAGGGTTGATTAAGTAGGGAATAGTGGTACGAATTCTATGATTTTTCAAACGTTGGGCTAGGAATTTGCCTGCCCTGTTTCCTGCCGAATAGTGTGTGAGTTTAAGATGGTTAATATATTTATTATGATCCTCTAATAGGAGGAGTCTGAGCTCGGATCTAAGGGCACCCAGCTTATGTGCTACCGTAGGGCAAGGGGTTTGTTTATTTTGTTGGTCTAAAAGATCAATATCTTTCAAGATACGGTCTACATTAAAAGTTCTCTGCTTTTTAAGTCTCACACTAGCTTGTATTAAGATACCTCTTACAAAGGCCTTATGTGCACACCAAAGAATCATAGGGTCATCTACGGAACCTGAGTTTAGCAAGAAAAATTCCTTGATATTATTAGTCACCTCTTTCATCTGAGCTTGTGATTTGAATAGTCCCATATTCGCCCTCCAGACACTAGACACTTTATGAGTGTTCTCCTCCGCCACCACAGCTGAGACAGGGGCATGATCAGACCAGGTAATGCTGTGGATGGCGGAGGAGGAAACCGCTTGCAACAAATATCTGTCAACCAAGATCATATCAATTCTCGAATATGTATTGTGTCTAGAAGAGTAAAAGGAATAATCTTTTTCAGTGGAATGCTGACATCTCCAGACGTCGTATAACCCCTCCTCATGCAGCAAACGCCGCAATGAAGGAAGATGTCTACGAGATCTGGTGGTGGTATCCATTTTGAAATCTACTGTGACATTGTAGTCTCCACACATCAACAAGGCCCCTTGTCTCACTTCGTTGACTTTCGTAAGCAATCTTCTGAGAAACCTTGTCTGGTGGGAGTTAGGAGCATAGAGACAAACAATAGTATACATTTTGTTGTTTAGAGAACCCACCAATATGATATACCTGCCTTCAGGGTCCGTCACTGTGAGACTATGTGTGAAAGCAACCGAGTCTCTGAGGGCAATTATGACCCCTTTGCGTTTTTGAGAGGCAGAAGCAAAGAAAAGGTGTGGGTAGTTTTTATGATGAAACGATGGAGGATCCGAAGCCTGGAAATGAGATTCTTGCAAGCAAAGTACATCAGCACGCAGTTTCTGTGCTTCTTTCCACACTGAAGCTCTTTTAGCAGGATGGTTCAAACCATGAACATTTAATGAAACAACGTTCAGCATTAATAGCTATTTCAAGAGAAAATGATGAAGGAGCAATCAATAAAGTGAAATACTGCGTACCTTCCTATATTGGAGAACCGTTCAATGCTCGCATAGGAGTCCAATCTAAGGCGAACCCTCATCTCTTGACGGGGAGATCCACCTGTAGCGTAGTCCATCTCATGGGGGGAAGAGGAGAGGAGGGGGGGATAAAACACAAAAAGAAAAATAAGAGAAAAAAGCACAAGTAAAAAAAGAGAAAAAGAATAGCTTCGAAATCCTGGCATCCGCCAAGGGAATAAGAAGGTCAATTCAACTTGGAATCTGTGGGCACTGTTACTGCCCGCCATATAACTGAGGGGGAAAAACGAGAACTAGCAAAGTCCCGCAGGTACCGAGAGCATCTCAAAAGGAAAGAAAAATCTCATACCGAGGTATGATATGATCCGGGGTTTCAATTATTGCAGCTCGCAACCTTCTTTTTGTGCGACACCACCTGCCAGTTGTCTTGCGATGATACTTTAGACAGTGAAGTGGAGGTGTTGTCTTCCTGGTAGGGGAGTATTTTCCACTGCTTGAGCAGGTCTAGGCCCTCTTCTAGGTTGTTAATCACTTTCGTTTGGCCTTCCCTGGATATGGTAAGCTTGCAAGGGAACCCCCACTTGTATAGTATGTTGTGGTTGCGTAAGGCCTTTGTAATGGGCAGCAGTGCTTTCCGTTTCTGCATAGTGTGCTGTGATAAATCAGCAAACACTTGTAGATTCGCGTAGCGCTCTGGTGGTTGATTGTTGGTCCGGAAGGCTAAGGTAAATTTTTCTTTAACCTGGAAAAAATGGACTCTTAGCAGAACATCTCTTGGGATGTTATCCGGAAGGTGCGACGGTTTAGGCAAGCGATGTATTCGATCGATTGCCAGGTCCGCGGCTGACAAGTCCGGTAAGAAGGCACCTATCAGCTCTTGGGCATATTGCAGTAATTGCCCCGGCAACACTATCTCAGGGACGCCCCTGAGTTTGATGTTGTTGCGCCTAGATCTGTCCTCTAAGTCTGCGATTTTCGCTTTTAACCATGCCACTTCCTCTGCTTGATCATTATGAGCATCAACTACAGAATTGATGGTGGTCGCGAATTCACCCATTTTGTTTTCCACGTGGTCAATTCTAGCGCCCATTTCGTTCATATCAGACTTAAATCCTCTCATGCAGTCCATTATATCAGAATGTAATGTACTGCGCAGGGAGACCAACATGTCCTTTAGTGTGGTGTCGGACACAGGCTGGTTTGACGTGGGGAACATGTCAATAGAGTCAGTAATTTCCCTGGTGTCATCTAGTTGTTCCCCTTCACCACTAACCTGCTCGGTGTGAAGGGTCTCTGCTATCCGCGGCTTAGATTTAACTGGGCTGAGGGAGAGCGGAGTAGACATCCCCGGAGATCTGGGCGATGAGCGTTTTTGTACTCCTGGGCTTGGTGTCTCCGATCCGGAGCCGCTGGAAGCCGAGGGTGAGGCGCTGCCGGCGCCATCTTGGATTAGGCCTCGAGGAGTCCGCGGGAAGAACTGCGGCAATTTCTTCAGCTGAGGCATGCCCTTGCGTTTACGGGTCATCCCGGCGAGGTGTAGAGGAGTTTCGCCGCCAAGTGCTGCCTGTAGGAGTCCGTACGATCCCCCGGTCTGTGCTGTAAGGCTCTCGGTGGTACGGAGCTAGTGCTTCACGCGTCCATCCGACTGCGCGGTAGCCACGCCCCCGATTTAAAAACTGTTTTAATCACATAAAGTTAAAAAACTCACATTTCAAAGGTTAAAAATGGTGCGATGGATAAAACAATCCAGGGAGTGGGGGTCATCAGATCAGTCTTACAAAAGAAGAAGGGGGCGCCTCTGGGTGTAGATTTTTTTAAAAAGCAATTTATTCACAAGTCATTCTAAAACAGAGATTTTGCACTCACATTTTCCATAAAATAAGCAGGCATGTAGAATAAGAGGGGTCATCTGATTTAGTCCGTCACTTCTATTCCGGTCCGCAAGTGTCCTGTTGTCCTCTCCTGGCGTTACCACTGGTTTGTTGTTGTTTGTTGTTTGCTGGTTTGGTGTATGGACTGAGTTGTCCTTGTGGTCTCATCTATGTGGGGAGAACCATAAGGACACTGAGACAGCGCTTCAGCGAACACCGAAGACTCATTGAAGGAGGTACAGACCCACACAGTGTGCCACGACATTTTGCCCACTTTCACAAAGGCTCTACAATAGGCCTAAAGGTATGGATCATTGAACAGATTCCAAATCATCTCCCCCCGGCAGAGAGATTAAAAAAACTATGCGCCCGTGAAACATTCTGGATATATTCCCTGGATGTTCTCTCCTCGGGGGGAATCAATGAATCCATCGAAATCGCCACGATCCTCTGAGTCTGCGTCTACATACCCACTTATTGCTCATTACTATTATGACCTGGTATTGCATGTTGCTCACACATATATCCCCTTTTGTACTGCCCGCACACGTTATGTTAGCAAAACTCATTTAAAGTGCAAAAAATAAGTTTTTACATACAACAGTTCTTTCTTTATTATATTTTTTTACGCAATTAGGGAATTTTTGTTGATAAACTTGCCTATTTTATTATGTGAGCTCTCTCATTTTATCTGCCTTTTTTTTAAGATGTATTATGTTGTATTATTATTGTGATGATCTTCATAACCAATCGATCGGTTGATCAATGGCCAACCGACCGATCTGTTTTTCTCCCGGTAAACAGTCACCAATTAATTTTCCGCTATCATCTTCCTTTCCCCCAACTTTCCCTTCTCATACTTACCTAACCGTTACAGTTAGTATATAGTAGGCTATACTCCCATTGTTCACATATCATGCTGCTGTCCCTCCCTCCCCTTCCCCTTGTCCTTTGCTTCTTTCTTTTCTTTATCCCCATTCTCTCGTTTCTCCTCATTTCTCCTTCCTTTTCTCTCTTTTTCCTTATTTTTCCTCTCGCATAATATTTTACTATATATAAACCCTCCCATCCCAGTCTCCATAATATCTCTTCAACACTACCATACATATATTTCCCCCTTTTCCCCCCCTTCCCCCAGTTCTTTATTTGTTTCTCTCAATCCAGACATATAATCTTTATAACAATTATATACATGTTTTTTAATTTTTTTATTTTATATATTTTTTTATATTTTATATATTTTTTACATGTGTATGTGTGTGTATATGTATATGTGTATGTGTGTGTGTGTGTGTATGTATATATATAATATATGTATGTATGTATGTATATGCCAGGGGTGACACAATTTATACTTCCTTTCATGTCTTTTTCATGCATAATTTTATCTACATATATACGTTAGTATTTAAAGTTTTATCCTATTTGTTCCCCCATTTTTTATTATTTTCATTTTTATTCTATTTTTCCCCCATCTTTTTTCCTCGTGTATTTTTCTCCCTTGCATTTTTACTCTCATTTATTCTTATATTTTCTTTTCTTGAGATTCTTCATTTTTTTTATTTCCATTTTTTCCGTTTACATACCTTAATGTATTTATGCTGCTTCCCTATAAGCTATTTTCAAACACTTCCCCACTATCATCTGCCCCCTTTCTTTCCCCCAACTCTCTCCCCCTCATATACTACTTACTCTTGCAGTCAGTATGTAGTATCGCTTTTTTTCCCATAGCTCGTATATTATCCCGTGGCCCCCCACCCCCCCCCCCCTCTCCTTTTTTCCTCCGCTTTATTTATAACTTTTTTTTATTTCACTCTTTTTATTTAATTTTCTCATATACTTTATTATTCTTTTATTTTTCCATATTGCATATTTCATCATATATATATTTATATAATTTATCCATATATTTTATTAATAATATGTTTACATATACACATTTCCCTCATTATTCCTGCCCATATGTCTCAAATTATTGTTTCCCCTCTTCTGTTCGTTTGTCCCCGTCTGTCTGCTCCTCTCATTTCCATCTACATCATCTCTTCCTTCACTCGTTTACCAACCCCTATAGTCTCCTCCCCTATTCTCTCTATCCACGCCCCCCTCTATCTATATACACTTCAGTTGTACTCTAACCTCAAAGCCACGCCCCACTCTCCGCTCAGCCACGCCTCCTGCCTTAACTTCCTTTATTTAAATCTCTTCCCTTTTCCCCCTATCTGATTGGCCTGATGAAAGAGCGCGGTCGTCTCCCCACCTTGACCCGAACGCTCAGGAAACGCGTCGCCCGCCGTGACGTCACAATTCCACGACCCACGTGTCACAGCAAACCAAGCCTCCCTTTGGAAGAACATCCCCTGCGTCCACCGAGCCGGCTTTTTTTGAACAACAAACCAGTGGTAACGCCAGGAGAGGACAACAGGACACTTGCGGACCGGAATAGAAGTGACGGACTAAATCAGATGACCCCTCTTATTCTACATGCCTGCTTATTTTATGGAAAATGTGAGTGCAAAATCTCTCTGTTTTAGAATGACTTGTGAATAAATTGCTTTTTAAAAAAATCTACACCCAGAGGCGCCCCCTTCTTCTTCTTTTGTATCTCTGTAATAATCTAGGAGCCTGGTTTCAGCTCCCTGCGGTGGCAGCCCTGCGTGTTGAATTCCTACTTAAGGAACGAAAGGCATTCCCTGGGACTTGATAACTGAAATATCTCATATGTACTATCGCTTCATATAATTTTATACAGACAGCCTCTTTGAGCATATTATTATGTGATGTTTGCGCCTTAACTTGTTGTGTGTCATCAGATCAGTCTGCACATCCTGCCAGCTGAGACACTGGAAGCTGTCAAATCCAAGAAACTGCTGTGGATAGAGCAGGTGGAGGATGATGATGTCACTGGCATGCTGCGACCGGTTTCGTGAGCGCACGGGCTGAGATAGTCAGTCCGCCTCACTCCTTCATCAAGCTGAGGGGAGAGAAAGTAAGGATGGATAGATAAAAAGCAGAGGGGGCATGGCTAGAGTGGGAGAAGCACTGGGGGGCGTGGCTAGAACGGAAGGGCTGCACAGACTGGGAGGATAAGTGATAGGACGAGTGAGGGCAGGGGAGGGGCATGGCTAAGGCGGGGGAAAGCTAGAGAGGGGCGTAGCTAGAGTGGCTAAGGGAGGGAGTGGCTGACACAAACAAAGAGACTATACAGACTAAGAAGAGTAGTGAAGGGACAAGTGAAGGCTGGGGAGGGGCGTGGCTGAGGTGGGAGGGAGGGGAACAAAGACAGTGAGAATAGCTGTGGGACGGAGCGACGAAAGGGGGAATGACAGGTGTAGTCAGAAGGCTGATAAGCACAGACGAAGGCTGTGCACTGATTTGAACCTTTGAAATGTGAGTTTTTTAACTTTATGTGATTAAAACTGTTTTTAAATCTACACCCAGAGGCGCCTCTCCTTTTGTGTATCTCCTGCGGATCATGGAGGAATGTAAAACTGACCACAGTGTTAGGGCTCAGCAGCCATGATAAACCATGGTCAGTTTACAGGGGGGGAGGGCAGAACCAGGCAGCATCAGCCAGGTATTTTAGGTTATAGAAGGGGCCAAATGACACAGCACAAGCACTGTGCTGTTATACATGCTTTAAGGAAACAGGAGTTTCTTTTTTAGGGTAACAAAAAATTTAACCAAGGGAATGTTACCAAATCCAAATTTATGGAGCACTGCCATGAGATAATCCCACTCTACAGAGCCAAAGTCTTTGGTCACATCTAAGCATACCAAGACACCAGATCATGTTGAGTTTGAAAATGTGAGAACACTTTTATAGTATTAAAGGTAGTGTTTTTCCTGATATAAAATTGTGGGTATAGAATTGGGTATATGGGCTGGTATATGTATATATGTGTATGTGTGTGTGTGTATGTATATATATGTATGTATATATATATATATATATAGAGTATATTTTTATTTATTTATTTATTTTTTGGTTGAACTGGATGGACTTGTGTCTTTTTTCAACCTGACTAACTATGTAACTATATATAAAACCAGTTTGGAAAGGAGGATTTTTCATCTCCAAACCCACAAGGTTCCACACAGATGGGGTTTTCCCCTCCGCCTCTCGGTGACCCGAGAAGGCACTCAATTCTCTCTTCGTGATCTACATGAAAGCAACGCCTTCCTGCGCAGTCTTGGCCTTCCTCCTCTCCCAGATGAAGAACCTACCCCGCTTCCCTCTACATCTCGGCCGTCCGCACTTCCTGCCCGGATTTGGACCCCAGTTCGACCAAAGCCTTCTAGACCCAACCTCACCCCTCAACGGAGACCTTCCTTCAGACCCCCGACTTGAGGAACACTGCATCGGAACACGATTGAGCTTATCTACCCCCCTGGATGGGGCCTTGTTGGATTTTCCATGGTGCAGTTTTATGCCATTATAGAATTGGTGGATCCCCCATACTTATTCCCTGACGCCCAAGGGGTGCACTGTTCATTGTTCACTGCTCTCTTTTTTTTTTCTTTTTTTTTTTTTCTGTTTGCAACTTTAGTATATTGCCTTTTGACTGTTATATTATTATTTATCCTGTTTTTTCTTGCATTTTCTTACACAGTTGCAGCGTTGTTTTTTTTAAAGTTGGCTGAATTCGTTTTTCCAGCTATGGAAGGCGGGGGGTGGCCTATGGGCTCCTCCCCCCCCCCCACACTAGGTGGTCCTCGCGACCCCTGTTTTGGTCCCGGGCTCGGACCTGGGCTTCCTGGAGGTTGCTTTTCTCCAGGTTTCTCTTCGGATGTCATATTTTTTTTATTTTTTTATTTATTTTTTTTGTTTTGTCCTTTTTTGTGGTTGCTGCCCATGCAGTCTCCCCATAGGCTGTTTTTTTTTGTTTTGTTTTTTTGTGTTTTTGGTTTTTGTCTACAGCTTTTTTTCGGTGATTCACATATCCTTGTGACACCGCTCACCTTTACACTAGTTTCTCTTGGGAAGTTCTTTTTAGTCAGGCCTCGGTCTCCTTTGTTTTTCTTGGTGACCGACAGCCACAATTTTCTAGATGTATGTCATTGTCAATATTACTGTCACACCACTATCTACCAAAATGTCAGGCTCTCTCTCTTTCTCTCCCTTTTGTTTCTTTTTCTCCTCTTGCTTCTTCCTCCCTACTGCTTGGGACTCAATCTCCACTGACTGTTTTATGCTTCTTTCTATGCTCTTTCACCAATCTCCTTTGCTATGTCGTTGAAATTTTTTACCTGTAATGTGAAAGGTTTAAACTCTGTTCGGAAGAGGTGGTTGGCTCTGAAAGAGTTTAAAGCTTCTAGAGCGGACGTGATACTGATCCAGGAGACACACTTCTGTCCTGGGGGTTCCCTTAAATTTGCCAGCAAAACATCTCCGACCTCCTTTCTGGCTTTGGATCCGTCTGACAAGGCGGGCGTGGCGATCCTGATTGGCTGCTCCTGCCCGTTGCGAATCCAATCTTCTTAGCTGGACCCCCAGGGCAGATTTATTATTCTGGATTGCATGTTTCAGTCTCAACCTGTCACAATCCTAAATGTATATGCTCCTAATTCTGGTCAAGTTCGCTTCCTCAGTGCTGTTTTTGACATGTTAGATAAGTATGCACACCCTTTTACAGTAATTGGTGGAGATTTTAATATGGTCATGTCCCCTGGTAAAGACAAACATGTTTTGTTTCCCCCTAAGACCCCCTCCAAAGTAGACTCCCTCTCCAAATCGTTCCGCAGACTTATCAGAACCCGACGTTTATTAGACATATGGAGAATTAAACATCCTACTCAGAAACACTATACTTTCTGCTCCCACCCTCACAAACTCTTCTCTAGATTAGACAATTTTTTCATCTCCACACCCCTCTTGACAGCTGCAGTATCCTCGGAAATGAATCCTGTCCCCTGGTCGGATCATTCCTCTGTCCATTTAGAACTCTCCCTATCCTCAGCCTTCCCCCGCTCCTGTCACTGGCGGCTCAATGAGACTCTTCTACATAACCCTGAGACTAAAGCTCAGCTGACCGCATTCCTTACTGAGTATTTTGAGCTTAACGATGGCACCGTCTCCGAGCCCTCGACTCTGTGGGAGGCACATAAACCTGTATTCAGGGGCATTGTATTGCAATAAGCTCCCGACTCAAAAAAGACGCCACACACCAAAGAGCCTCGGCTTTTCTCAGGCTTCGCAAGGCCGAAGACCGTTTGTTCTCTTCTCTACTCTAACAAGCCCCACTGGATACTAGTAAACAAACTTAAACCTAGACCTTTCCAAGCCTATCCTGACTCCCTTAAACAACCCGACGGTTCCTCCACTTACTGCCCTCTCAAAATGTCTAAAACATTTGGCCACTTCTACCATAAGCTGTATAACTGTTTACTCACTGATGATCAATACACTTTCACCCAGGAGAAATGTAACTCCTTCGTGGAATCACTGCCCCTCCCCCAGCTTTCCCCTGACCACCTCCCGTCTTTAAACTCCACTATTTCCCCTGAGGAATTAGCTGCAGTAGTGGAGAATCTTCCCACTCAAAAAGCCCCTGGCCCTGATGGCCTACCTTACTCCTACAAAACTTTCCTTCGGTTTCTGAGTCCACACCTTCT
Source organism: Lithobates pipiens (assembly GCF_037356315.1). Classification (NCBI taxonomy): domain Eukaryota; kingdom Metazoa; phylum Chordata; class Amphibia; order Anura; family Ranidae; genus Lithobates; species Lithobates pipiens. The sequence continues at coordinate 182,205,867 of NW_027507785.1, forward strand.
TTCCCTATTCTCTTCCTTACTGAAAGGCACCATTCCTGACCCCCAGTTTCTCCATGCTCACGCATCTGTGATCCCGAAACCGGGTAAAGACCCCTCCCTCCCAGATAATTACAGGCCTATCGCGCTGCTAAATTCCGATTACAAAATTTTCATCAAAAACTTGGCGAATAGGCTGTCCCGTTTATTACCGCAACTCATCCACAAGGACCAAGTCGGTTTTGTACTGGCTAGACATGCGGGAGACAATACTAGACGTACTGTGGATTTGATAGACTTGCTAAACAAAACGAACCGCCCAGCTCTAATACTGAGCCTTGACGCTCAAAAGGCGTTCGATAGACTCATCTGGCCATTTATGTTTGCCACGCTCTCTCACTTTGGCATTGCAGGTCCCTTTGTCGCTGCCCTGAGGGCACTGTACTCCAGACCCTCTTCGCAAGTCCAGCTATCCTCCTCCTACTTATCACCATCCTTCTCCCTCAGTAATGGTACTAGGCAGGGCTGTCCACTATCCCCCTTGCTCTTTATTCTCTGTTTGGAACCCCTGGCAGCGGCTATCCATAATCATCCTGACATTCGAGGGGTACAACTACCCCAAACAGAGTATAAATTTGCTCTATATGCTGATGATATTCTGCTGACTTTAACCAGACCCCACACCTCCCTTCCCTCTCTACATGCTATCCTACACCAATTTAGCTTGATCTCTGGATATAAAATCAACACTAACAAGACAGAAGCTCTACCTATCCTTATTCCCCCTGCAGACCTTGTCCCTTTGCAGCGCAACTACGCTTATCGTTAGTGTACGGATTCCCTCAAATACCTAGGGGTTAACCTTACCTCTTCCTACTCTAGCCTGTATCATGCTAATTTCCCACCACTCTTTCGGGACTTGTATCCCATTTCCCTCTTGGGTCGCATCAATGTCTTGAAGATGTCTATCATGCCACGACTTTTATACCTATTTGAAATGTTACCGATCCCCGTTCCCATGTCCCAACTCAAAGCGACTCAGAGGTCCTTCCTTAACTTTATCTGGTGCCATAAGGCCCACAGGATAGCTAGTTCCGTAGTGCTCATTCCCAGAGCTAGAGGTGGGAATGGGGGCCCCGGACCTCCTTAAATATTATTATGCTACACACTTGAAACCGGTCATAGTATGGTCACATAGAATGTCGTCCAGTGTGTGGTCTGACATTGAAATGAGCATTACTACTCCGGTCCACCCCTGCTCGATGATTTGGGCAGAATTGGAAACTTCCATACATCAACTTAGGAACCTTTCCCTGCGCCCCATGCTCTTTACTCTTTCTATATGGAAGAAATGTGCCCAGCGTTTCTCCCTGACCTCTCTGTGCTCGCCATTATTAAACGTATTGTTCAACCCTGACATTCCGGACAGTCTGTCTTACTCGTACATGCTCCCTTGGACACGTGCGGGCGTCTTCCAACTTCGTAATCTGGTACATCCACTAAGGCTGCGTACACACGGGCGGACTGTTCGCCCAACTTTGTCCGCTGAACAGTGTTTGGGCGGACAGTCCGCTCGTGTGTGGGCTTTCAGCGGACAGTTTCAGCGGACAGTTTGACGGACACGGTTTTTCGGAAATTCCGTTTCAGCGAACAGTCCGCTCGTGTGTAGGCTTGTTCGTCAAACAAAGTTGCGCGCATGCTCAGAAAGGATTTTCACGCCGAAAGTTATAATACAGTGTATAGGACGTCGTATTTTTCGTCCCGTCGTACGTGCCGTTCACGTCATCGCGCACGGTTTCAGCAAACTGTTCGTTCGTCGCGTGTGGCCATGTCCGTCCATGCTAATTTTGAGCGGACTGTTTGCCGAAACTGTTGGACGGACAAAGTTGGGCGAACAGTCCGCGCGTGTGTACGCGGCCTTACACATTCGCTTCTATCCTTCGCTGATATTCAACGTAAATTTCAGGTCCCCAAGGGTTTATTTTACTCCTATCTTCAAATCAGACACTACTTTAGCTCCAAAAACCCCACCCTTACCTTGAATAACCCTACCCCTTTTGAACTTCTTTGCTCCCAAGGTCCATACCAAACGAGACTCATCTCTGAGATTTACAAATACTTACAGGCCTCTCCCTCTCTTTCTGGCCCAGGTCACCTCTATATGCACAAGTGGTCTCGGCTTCTTGGCCAGACCATTACCACCCCCCAATGGCTGAAAATTTGGGAGACTGCCTCTAAATCGTCTCGATGTGTAGAGCAGAAAGAGACAATCTATAAAATCCTAATGTTTTGGTACAGGACCCCACAGCTCCAACATAAATACGATCCCTGGGTTTCCCCACTCTGCTGGAGATGTCGGAAGGCTATTGGATCTCTTTTTCACATTTTCTGGGAATGTTCAGTCATCCAACCTTTTTGGTCCTCTGTCCATGTATATTTGCAAGAACTTTCCGACACCATCCTCCCTCTAACCCCAATCCACTTTCTGTTAGGCTTACCCTTTCCTGACCTACCTGCCAATGTCCAGAAACTTTAAGGCTATATTCTAATGGCACGAGACGGGCCATACCAGTCAGATGGCTGTCGCAGTCTCCGCCAACGCTTCCACAGACATTACAAACTCTGGAACAGATCCGTAGGATGGAGCACCTTACCGCTGTTATTCATGACACACTACCTAGGTTCTTCCGAGTTTGGGACTTATGGGACCATTCCCAGCTTAATCCGGGACTCCCTACAGCCCCCCCCCCCTAAAAGATTGCTTGATGTTTTTCCTTAACCTCCCGCATGTATATGTCTCTCCCCGAGGATGCCTCAGTCTGGTATAGGCTCCTCCTGGAAATGAGCGTACCCCAGATCCAGTGGTTGGCTATGCTTTCCTTGCAGACACGTAGCTATCTGGCCTACCCACCCGTTGGACTCCTTCCTACACCCCCCCCCTCTCCTCCTGACTCTTCCCCCCCCGTCCCCCCCGTTATTGGATGCATTACTGCTTTAACTGTGCCTGTGACTTGATATTGCCTGACCATTAAATTTTTTTTTTGTTTATTTTCTTTTTCTTGCTCTTTGGCCTATGGTCTCTAACATTGTTGACACTGACAATTATTTGTTGTTGTACTTCCCTTTGTATATTCTCTCTGAAATTTTTTTCAATAAAAATACAATTTATAAAAAATAAAACTAGTTTGGAAAGGAGGATTTAAACCATAATTACCGTATAGGCCGACCCGAATATAAGCCGAGGCCCCCAATTTACCCCCAAAAAAACTGGCAAACTTATTGACTCGTGTATAAGCCGAGGGTGAGACATGCCTGTCCATCCCTGTGTGTGTGTCCGTCCATCCCTGTGTGTCCGTCCATCCCTGTGTGTCCGTCCATCCCTGTGTGTCCGTCCATCCATCCCTGTGTGTGTGTGTGTCCATCCATCCATCCATCCCTGTGTGTGTGTGTCTCCATCCATCCATCCATCCATCCATCCCTGTGTGTGTGTGTCTCCATCCATCCATCCATCCATCCCTGTGTGTGTGTGTCTCCATCCATCCATCCATCCATCCCTGTGTGTGTCTCCATCCATGTGTGTGTGTGTGTGTGTGTGTGTGTGTGTGTGTGTGTGTGTGTGTGTGTGTGTGTGTCCAGCCTACCTTTGTCCCGAGCCTCCGTCCCGTGCCTTGCCTCCTTGCCTCCGTCCCGTGCCTTGCCTCCTTGCATCCGTCCCGTGTCGTGCCTTGCCTTGCCTTGCCCCCGTCCCGTCCCGTCCCGTGCCATGCCGTCCCGTGCCCTCTTCGTCGGCGGCCATTGTAAAGTTCAAAAGCTGCGCCGCCGCCTTCGCCTGTGATAGGCGGAACACTGAATTTCCCAGCAGCCTGTGTTCCGCCTATCACAGACGTCGTATCATCCTCGTCCGTAGTACGAGGATGATACGATGTCCGTGATAGGCGGAACACAGGCTGCTGGGAAATTCAGTGTTCCGCCTATCACAGGCGAAGGCGGAGCCGGAGGCGCGGCTTTTGAATAGAATGGCCGCTGTCTGTCTGCTCGACACGCTGATCGAGCGGGCAGACAGCGATGACTCGAGTATAAGCCGAGGGGGGCACTTTCAGCCTCAAAAAAGAGGCTGAAAATCTCGGCTTATACTCGAGTATATACGGTACTTTATTAAGATATAAATACACAGCTTTTGCTATCATATTTCTATGTGTTTGTGACAGAGAGACTGGTCTATATAAATCCCAAGGGTCATTATCTGATTTTGGTAGTGAGATTTCATAAGCTTGATGCATAGATGGCAGGGGCACAATTACCTCAAGAGCTGCAAAATAAACTTTCAAAAGTATAGCAATCAGACATTACTGATATTCAATATTCAATTCAGCTGGAAGATCATCTGGGCCTGGGGCCTTTAATTTAACAAATTACATGACAACAGTAAACCATATTTAATCTGTAGTTAAATGTACCTCCAGCTGTTGCATGTGGTTTCATTAGAGTTTATAAAAGAGGAAGGAGCAGCACAGTGGTATAGTGGTTAGCACTCTCACCAACCATAAGAAGGGTCGCTGGTTCGAATCCCAACCATGATACTACCTGCCTGGAGTTTGCATGTTCTCCCTGTTCCTGCGTGGGTTTTCTCTGGGTACTCCGGTTTCCTCCCACACTCCGAAGACATGCAGGTAGGTTAATTGGCTTCTGTCCAAAATTGGCCCTAGTATAGGAATGGGGACCTTGGAATGTGGTCTCCTTGATGGTAGGGACCGATGTGAGTGTGCAATGTACAGGGATAGGGACAATTGTAGACACTCACTCAGGTTGGACTGGTGTCTTTATTCAACCTTACTAACTATGAAACTATGATAATTATCAATCCACTGTGAAGTCGCTCCTGGAGTGATGAAAAACATATGTCCCTATGTAGGGATGAGCTTGATGTTTAACTCAAACATCGGCTGTTCGCACGTTCATCAAATACCAAACGTTATGGGCCGTTCGCGCCAAATTCGTGTGGCGCCCACAATGCACTGCACCATTGCAGTGCATTGCTGGCTCTTGATTGGCCAAGCATGCACTGTGACCCCGCCGGCTTGGCCAATCACAGCACCGGCAACGAGGAGAGCCATGATTGGCCACAGGCAGGATACCTGTGGCCAATCATAGCTCAGGCTGTGTAGTACATGCCCCACACTATATAAGGCTGCCAGCGCAGCGCCCTTGTGTAGTGTGTTGGCATCTGTAGGAGTTAGTGGGTGTTCTCTGTGTACCTTCAACACAGTATACATCGGCCGATCTTGCTCTTCTGTAATTGAGCTTTTAGCAATCTGCAGGAGTTTGTGGGTGTTGTCTGCGTGCCCTGACTGCAGTATACACCATTGTATCCACCTATATAGCTAGCTATATTGCTTTTCTGTAATAGAGCTTTCAGTCAATTGTAGGAGATTGTGGGTGTTGTCTGCGTGCCCTGACCACAGTATACACCATTGTATCCACCTATATAGCTCTTTTCTAATTGAGCCATCTGCCATCTGCAGGAGTTAGTTGGTGTTGTGTGCCTCCAGCACAGCACAGTATACACCGATATGTATCCTTTAATTCCTGTTCTATAATAAAGGCATCTGCAGGAGTTAGTGGGTGTTGTGTGCCTCCAGCAGAATATACACTACCCAATTGCTGGTTTTCCCATCTCCCTTCAGGCTATTACCATGTCTGGAAGGCCAACAAGGAGAGGCAGACAGGCATGAGCCGATAACAGAGGGCAAGCAGGCTCTGTGTCTAGAGACAACAGTGCTGGTCATGGACACAGTGCATTGTCATCATCAGCACGTGGCCATGGGACTCGCTTGTCCTTATTTTCGGCAGCTGGACATGTTGAGCCGCATCATGCCGAAGACTTGGTAGCGTGGATGACCAAGCCCTCTTCATCCTCCTTATCCTCTCTCACCCAGGCTCAGGGTACTAGCAAAGCAGCTGCCAACGCATCGTCTTCCCTCCTCTCAATGTCATCAGTGACTCCTTCCCTAGACCCACCTGAACTCTTTGAGCACAGTGTTGGGTACATGCTCCAGGAGGATGCCCAGTGTTTTGTAGGCTCTGATGATGATGCCCAGATAGGAGAAGGCAGTAGCGTTAGCGCAGAGAAAGGGGATGCTCAAGAAGGACAGCAATCTGGCAGTCATGTTCCACAAGCTGCAGCTGCCAGGTTTGCTCCAGCGATGAAGAGGGAGGGGATGAGGGCACTGACTCCACGTGGTTGCCTGGTAGGAGATAGGAGGAGGCACATGTCCAATGAGGCAGGATGCCCTCCGGGGGCCAGCTTAGGGGCAGCACACCGACTGAATCACAGCACAGAGCTCCGCCTGTGCAGGGCGCTGCCTCTGCGTGTTATTCTAAAAGTTCTTTGGTGTGGGCCTTTTTTGAGACGAGTGTATCAGATTGTACCGCTGCTATTTGCAACATATGTCTCAAGCGTATCTCGCGTGGCCAAAACATCAGCCGCTTGGGCACCACATGCTTGACCAGACATATGTTGACCTGCCATGCAGCTCGTTGGCAAGCGTACCTCAAAGACCCACACCAGTCCTCTCTGAAACCTGCTCTGAAACCTGCTCTGAGAGGAATGAAGGTGTAGAATTAGGTGTGTCACAGCCAAGTGCTTGCGGCCAATTATAGCAGGTAAATTTCCCTGCCCCAGCTGCTGGACCGTCGAAAGAAGTTCACTCCCAGCCATCCACATGCCCAGCGGTTGAATGCTAGCTTGGCTAAATTGCTAGCACTTCAACTGCTGCCTTTTCAGTTGGTAGACTCGGCCCCCTTCTTTAAGTTTGTGCAATGTGTGGTTCCTCAGTGGCAGGTCCCCAAATGGAAGGCGATTACGGCTCTCTACCGGCATGTGGAAGGCAATGTCCTTGCCTCGCTGGACAGGGCAGTCAGCAGTAAGGTGCATATTACCACTAACTCATGGTCCCGCAGGCATGGACAGGGACGTTAACTGTCTTTCACGGCCCATTGGGTCACTCTTCTAGCAGCTGGGAAGGATGCAGGACAAGGTGCAGTAGTGTTGGAGGTTGTTCCGCCACCACGCCTACAAAATGCTACTACTGGTTGTAACACGCCTCTCTCCGCCACCCCCTCCTCTTATTCTTCCTCCATGGCCTCTTCCAGTGCTCTGTCCTCAGAACCAGCGGTGCTCCGTAGGCGTTCAAGGGGGTACGCAAGTATGCAGGCAAAACGATGCCATGCCACGCTTGTGCTGGTTTGTTTGGGGGACAGGAGCCACACTGGGGCAGATATTTTGTCAGCTCTGCAGGGGCAGGCCGAGAGGTGGTTGATGCCACGCCAGCTTAAGCAAGGAATGATGGTTTGCGACAATGGCACCAACCTCCTCTCCGCCCTCTGACAGGGACAACTGACCCATGTGCCCTCTGTGGCTCATGTCCTTAACCTGGTGGTGCAGTGGTTCTTGGGCAGGTACCCGGGCTTACAGGATGTGCTGAAGCAGGCCGGGAAAGTCTGTGTGCATTTCCGCCGATCATTTAATGCCTGTGCTCGGCTGGCTGAGCTCCAAAAGGAGTTGAACCTGCCCAAGAACTGCCTTATATGTGACATGCCCACCAGGTGGAACTCAACGTTGGCCATGCTGCAGCGGCTGCACATACAGCAGAGGGCCATCAATGAGTACCTGTGCGACTACGGCACCAGGACAGGGTCAGGGGAGCTTGGTTTTTTCTCACCACGCCAGTGGGGCATGATCAGGGATGCATGCACTGTCCTGTCACCGTTTGAGGAGGCCACAAGGATGGTGAGCAGTGACAGTGCATGCATCAGTGACACTGTACCTCTTGTCCACCTGTTGGAGCATACACTGCGTGGAATAAGGGACAGGGCACTTGAGGCAGAACAGAGGCAGCAAGAGGAGGACTTCCTTGCCTCTCAAGGCCCCCTTTATCCAGACAGTGTTCCTGCTGTCCCACCCATCACACAGGACGAGGAGGAGGAGGAGGAGGAGGAGGAGGATTATTGTGTCAGCATGGAGGTGGAGGCTGGCACTCAGCATCAGCAGCAGCAGCAGTCTTGTAGGGATGATTTACAGTCCCAAGAAACCCGTGGACTTGTACGTGGCTGGAAAGGAGGTAGCTGCGGATCATGTTCTCCTTAGTGACCCAGAGGACTCCACACCGAATGCCTCAGCTAACCTACGCTGCATGGCCTCCATGATCCTGCAAAGCCTGCGGAAAGATCCTCGTATTCTCGGATCAAGGAGAGGGACCATTACTGGCTGGCCATTCTCCTTGATCCACGGTACAAGGGTAAGGTTGCCAACCTTATCTTGCCATCGCAGAGGGAGCAGAGGATGGGACATCTCCGGGAGGCCTTGCAGAAAGGTCTGTGCAACACATTCCCAGAGACTCGGAGGTTACAAACTCCTGGTCCTGGACAATATGTTGCTGAGGCATCGGTCAGAAGGAGCAGTGGAGAAGGTGGCCGTCTGACCAATGCGTTCAGACAGTTTTTTAGTCCGCAGCCCCAAGGTATGATCGGTTCCAGCATCCATCGCCAGCGTCTGATTTACACGGTGCAGGAATACCAATGGGCAAGGTCAGACTTGGACACCTTTCCCACTGAAAATCCTCTGGCTTACTGGGTCTTGAGGATGGATCACTGGCCAGAGCTTGCACAGTATGCAATTGAGCTACTGGCCTGTCCTGAATCCAGCGTTCTTTCGGAACATACCTTCAGTGCTGCTGGTGGCTTTACCGATTACAGGGTGCGCCTGTCCACCGACTCGGTTGATCGACTGACCTTTATAAAGATGAATCAGTCTTGGATCCCCCACAGCTACCAAGCACCTGAAGCTGATGTAACCGAGTATTTTTTTTCAAGACTGCCTGTCTGATGTCTGATGGCTGACTGTTCTGTTATGTTGATTGTCTATCCTCTTCCTCCTCAGCTGATATGTTGGAAGAACATTTTTGGTTCTGGGTGATGCCACCAGCTCAATTTTTTAGCCCCTGTTTAACAGGGGAGTTTAATTACAATTTTTGATGCAATGCTTCGCAGCAGGGCTCATTCCTGTACCGCAATGCCTGTTCTTGGCTGGCTGAGCTCCAAAAGGAGTTGAATCTGCCCAAGAACTGCCTTATATGTGACATGCCCACCAGGTGGAACTCAACGTTGGCCATGCTGCTAATGGGCAAGGGGGCTACCTATGCCATTTTTCTCAATGATTTTCATCCATATTGCCGGAACCAGATCTTACATTAAAACCGCAAGCAGTTTTAAATTACTTTTTTTCCGTTAAATGTCATTTTGTGCAGGGACTGTTTTAAACACGGGAAACACGTGGCACTTCACAGGCATACCATAGACACTCCCCAGGCACGATATTTAAAGGAATAGTTCACTTTTTTTCACTTTAATAGTCATTAAAATCAGTGCTCCCGCAAAAATGGCTATTTTTAAAAACATTTTAGGCATTGACCCATGTCCCCTGGGGCAGGAGCCAGGTCCTCAAACCCTTTTTAGTACAGTATCTTGCATATTAGCCATTAAAATTAGCACTTTTTATTTCGAACGTTCGAGTCTCAATGGGGTTCTAAAGTTTGCACAAATTTTCGGTCCGTTCAAAAGTTCTGGTGCGAACCGAACCGGGGGGTGTTCAGCTCATCCCTGACCCTAATATGAGCCAGATTAAAGTATTGCATAGTTCAAATCTTTGTCCATTATTAACCCGGTTTTATCAGGGTGAATGACAAAACAGGGATATTCTGCAGCCTAGTGGCCATAAGTTTAAAAAAAGTGTTGGAATTTAACCAAGAAATGTGTCAGTAATTCTGCCAATAGACTGGATCTTTCCTAGGTTTAGCTAGTACCACAATATAGGCCAGTAGTGCTTCTCTAGGGAGTGGGCTATCTGAGGCAACAGTTTTAAAATAATTACATAGAGGTTTCACCAAGAGATGTTCTAGTTTTTTTTAGTTCTAGTGAGCATTAGTGAAGTCATCTGGGCTTGGACTCTTTCCATTAGAGAGTCTTGAGATAACTGTGGCAACTTCCAGGGTAGTGAAGTGGCTGGCCAACTGAGGCGGGGGTATTCTACTTCCTGTAAATATTGTTGTATCAAAGTGTGCTTCTATTTATCAGATAGCGAGTCTGACTGGGAATGAGATTATAAAAAGTGGTAGTATGATTTAAATGCATCTGCTGTAAGGGCAGAATCTACAACCTGTCTATCCTTCAAAATCAGTTTATGGACATGAAAAGAGATTTTTTTTTCCCATTCTCAAAAAAATTATGAGCATGGAACCATGTGCTATTAGCACCCCATGGAGAGTAGCCTTGTGCCCCCCCCCCCCCAGATCACTTGTGTAGGCACCTCATCTGTGGAATTTAGTTCAAAGTACAGTGCCTTGAAAAAGTATCCATACTCCTTGAAATTTTCCACATTATGTCATGTTACAACAAACAATGTAAATGTATTATATTGGGATTTTGTGGGATAGACCAACACAATGTAGCACATAATTGTGAAGTGGAAGGAAAATAATAAATGTTTTTAACTTTTTTTTTTCAAGTAAATATGAGAAAAGTGTGGAGTTCATTTGTATTCAGTCCTCCTGAGTCAATACTTTGTAGAATCACCTTTCGCTGCAATTACAGCTGTAAGACTTTTTTGGGATGTCTCTACCTGCTTTGTACATCTAGAGAGTGACATGTTTGCCCATTCTTTGCAAAATAGCTCAAGCTCTGTCAGATTGGATGGGGAGCATCTGTGAAAAAAATGTTAAGTCTTGCCACAGATTCTCAATTGGATTTAGGTCTGGACTTTGACTGGACCATTATAACACATGCATATGCTTTTATCTAATCCATTCCATTGTAGCTCTGGCTGTATATTTAGGGTCATTGTCCTGCTGGAAGGTGAAGCTCAGTCTCAAGTCTTTTGCAGACACTTAACAGATTTTCTTCTAAGATTACCCTGTATTTGGCTCCATTCATTCTCATTAACTATGACCAACTTCCTTGTCCCTGCTGAAGAAAAGCATCCCCACAGAATGATGCTGCCACCACCATGTTTCACGGTGGGTACAGGGTGATGTGCAGTGTTAGTTTTCACCACATATAGTGTTTTGCTTTTAGGTCTTAGCACCTTCTTCCACATGTTTTCTGTGTCCCCACGTGGCTTCTCGCAAACTGCAACTTACCACTCTTCCATAAAGGCAAGATTGGTGGAGTGCACTAATAGTTGTCCTGTGGACAGATTCTCCCACCTGAACTGTGGATCTCTGCAGCTCCTCCAGAGTTACCATGGGCTGCTTCTCTGATTAATGTTCTCCTTGCCTGGCCTTGCCTGGCCTGTCAGTTTAGCTGGACGACCATGTCTTGGTAGGTTTGCAGTTGTGCCATTCTCTTTCCATTTTCGGATGATGGATTGAGCCTGAGATGTCCAAAGCTTGGGATTTTATAACATAACCCTGCTTTAAACTTCTCCACAACTTTATCCCTGACCTGTCTGGTGTGTTCATTGGGCTTCATGATGCTGTTTGTTCACTAAGGTTCTCTAAAAAACATCTGAGGGTTTTACAAAACAGCTGTATTTATACTGAGATTAAATTACCCACAGGTAGACTGTTTACTAATTAGGTGACTTCTAAAGGCAACTGGTTCCACTAGAGTTTAGTTAGGGGTATCAGAGTAAAGGGGGCTGAATACAAATGCATGCCACACCTTTTTACATATTTATTTGTAAAAAATGTTGAAAACCATTTATTATTTTCCTTCCACATCACAATTATGTGCCGCTTTGTGTTGGTCTATCACATAAAATCCCATTTACATTTTTGGTTATAACATGATAAAATGTGGAAAATGTTCAAGGGGTATGAATACTTTTTCAAGATACTGTATGTCTTAATAGAAAATCGTAAGTCTGTTATTACAGTACTGTCATCAAATAAGGAGTCATATAGGTGCCAAGCCCAGGCAGGGTGATGCAAGGCCAAAAGTTGCAAGATCGACGAGCATGATTACAAACAGTAATTTGGCCAATGTTAGTATTGCCAATTCTATGTAAATAATATTGGTAAACATAAAGAAGGTCTATACTGGCCTGCTAGCACTTATATTCTATATTATCCAGGGCCTCTAGTCTGTCAAAATCTATTGTTTTTTTTTTTTCTCCCTCTCCCCTTCCCCTCCTCCCTGCTATTTAGATTTTTGGCATTGGGATTTGGTTGTAGCCAAGCAATAAAAGATGCCTAGGATAAAATTGACCTATAACGTAAAGGGGTTAAATAGCCCAGAGAAACAGACTAGATTGTTAACGGAACTAGGGAGATTGAAGACCCAAATTATTTTTCAACAAGAGACACATTTTATAAAGGATAAAATTCCAAAATTGGGAAAATATGAGATTTACCACAGTATATCACAGTGCTTCCCAGACTACAAAGGCAAACGGAGTATCAATTATGATTTTGAATCAAATACCATGGAAAGAATGTAATGTAATGTATTGTATTGTAATGTCTACCCAATGTTGTAAAGCACTGCGTGAACTGTCGGCGCTATATAAATCCTGTATAATAATAATAATCACTGATGAGGCAGGACGACTTCTTATTGTAAAAGGCATTTTACAAGAACAAAAAGTAACATTAGTTTATTTGTTTTTACCGAATGAGGGCCAGGTCGCGACTCTCGAGACATATTTTAATTTAGTATACCAAAATAAAGAAGGGGATTCTCCATGTACAGGACAGAGATTATACTTTCTTCTCAGCTAAACATAAGACATATACCAGAATAGACTATATTTTCATATCCCAGAGTGCACTGTCATGCGTAAAAGAGGCGTCCATAGGATCTTTTACGTTGTCAGACCATGCGCCAACTAATAGCGTTCTAGAATGGGGAGAGAAGTCCGCGAGAATGGAACTGGAAGATGAATGAGACACTCCTGAGAGAACCAGAGTACGAGAATCAGATAGCCCAGGAATTAGTCCACGTACACACGGTCGGAGATTTCCACAACCAAATTCGTCGGATTTTGTCCGTCGGATCTTGTCCGAAACTGTTGCATACACACGGTCGGACAAAGTTGGCAAAAAAATCCGATCTTTCAGAACGTGATGACATAATTTCGTTACGATGGGACTACATTCAGGCTAGTAGCCAATAGCTTTGATGTAGGAATTTGATCTGAGCATGCGTGGCACTTGGTCCGATCAAAATTCTCTACACATGATCGGAGTATGTCCGATCGGCCCAGTTGATCGGGAAATATTTCCAACATGTTGGAAAATTGGGTCCGACGGATATTCAGACGGAATCAGTCCGATGCATACCACACACAGTCGGATTATCTGACGACACGGTCCGATAGGACACATTCCGACGGATTCTCCGACCGTGTGTACAAGGGCTTAGAGTTCTTCTTTATAGCAAATGAATCAGAAGATGTAACCCCACTATGTAGATGGGAAGCACATAAATGCTATATCAGGGCAATTCTCATTTCTCTGGGAGCGCTAAGGAAACGGGCTCTGGGCGCTAAACTAGACACTCTGCTGGAAGAGATCCGGAAACTTGAATTAGTACATAAGAAATCACAGGTGCAACAGACTGAAGATAAGAACCACAGAAGTAGTGCATCGGATATACCCACAAGTATCAAATATCTGTCAGGGCGCTGAGGACACTCTGTTACATATATTTTGGGATTGTCCCAGAGTAAAAGTTTTTTGGAAGATGGTATCGGAAATAGTGAAGGAAATGACAGATGTGTCTCTTGAGGAAAACCTGGTAGCCTTTTTATTGCATGATGTTCCATTATCCGTTGAGAAATCTAAAAAGTCTCTTTTAAGGCATTTGCTTACAGCGGCAAAAGCATGGGTTCCAGCTTTATGGAAAACCACGGTGGCTCCAACCAAATCACAATGGATGAGCAAGGTATCAGAGATTCAACAAATGGAAAATTTGACTATGATGCTAAGAGAGCAAGAAGATGGGTATCATGAAGTGTGGAAGCCCTATATTATATATAGGGAACAAAATCCCTAGATAGGTTTTTTTTTTTTTTTTTTTTTTTTTTTTTTTTGGAGGGGGTTGGGGAAGGGGAGGACGAATTTACTCTTCTTTCTTATTTTCTTTTTTTAGTGAGTAGAAGGAAATATGGAAATGTAATAGAATAAATTAAGCACGATTAAATGATGAATGTTACTGTGTTAAACATAAGATGTAGTTGTGGACGTGTTTAGAAATGGAATATTGTATGACTACACTGCGAAAAAAAGAATAATAGAAAAAAGGTCTATACTGGAATAGGAATCATGTACTGTGTTTTGAAGTAATAACTATTATCTCTGGCGGTAGTATGACCAGCTTTCCAGCTATCCACCAGGTACAGCTCCTGTAAAGGTTTTTTGAAATGTTTCAGAGCTTTATCAGAGAAGGACTATTTCCCTAAAGAGGTGTCCAGCTGAGGATCCAGAGGGAGATTAAAATCTCCACCTACTAACAAATGATCTTCCTTAAATTTAGCAGCTTCTTCAACACAGAAGACAAAAATGTAATAGTACAGGTGTTCGGGGCATAAATATTAGCTATGGAAACAGTCTTGAATTGTATTGTACCTTTGATGAAAATGTATCTACCATTCTGATCTAAGACTTGTTAATTAGAGATACAGGGGCATGTCTTATGTATGGCTATCGCCATGCTCCTTTGCTTTAGAGAATAGAGAGGGGCAGAGGAACCATAGGTTAATCACTGACTGAGGCAAATGTTGGTATATAAGTTGTTGTGAAATGAGTCTCCTGAAACAATACTAATGCAGTTTTAAATGGCAAAATTCTTGCCATAATTTACCACATTTGTGTGGCAAACAGAGGCCATGAACATTATAGGAAAGTACGTCCAGTTTGGATGCTACTATCCAAAAATGTCAGCAGAGATCATTGCAAGATGTATCAGCAGACTCATTTCAACAACAACAAGCAAGCAGCATGCTAACATCAAAACCCATAAGGAAGACACATCAAAACCATTTGTCCTGTTGACTATATGAAACCAAAAATAAAGAGTTACAACAAAACAGAAACACCAAAAAAAGGTAACAAGCAAAAACAGAAAATTGCCTGAAGAAAATAATAGGGTAGGACAGGTTGGTTTTGCCCCACTCTGGGTCCGCAGCTGTAGAATACAGAGATATATATAGATGTGTGTGTGTGTGTGTGTGTGTGTATATGTGTGTATATGTGTGTGTGTATGTGTGTGTATATGACCATAACCCTCAGGTGAGCAGAAAGCCATTAAAGCTTAAAGGGATTGTAAAGTAGTTTTTTTTTTTTTAATAACAAACATGTTATACTTACCTCCACTGTGCAGTTCGTTTTGCACAGAGTGGCCCCGAACCTGCTCTTCTGGGGTCCCTCTGCAGCTGTCTCTGCTACCTCCCGCAGGTACTTCTCACATTCATGCGAGCTCCCTCGCATGGTGAGAAGCATCTACAGGCACGCTCCCGTGATACAGCCGGCGGCTATAGCCGCTCGCTGTATCACGCGGCCCCGCCCCTCGACGCTCTGCGTCAGTGGATGTGATTGACAGCAGCGCGAGCCAATGGCTGCGCTGCTTTTCATCCATCCACTACAGCCAATCAGCGGCCAGGCTGAGTGGTGAAGAAGGACGGCAGGGGCGAGTGCTGGATTTTCGATGGGTGAGGTAAGTAAAACGGGGGGGGCTCGGGGCACAGGAAGTGTCAGATGTTTTTTCACCTTAATGCATAGAATGCATTAAGGTGAAAAAACATTTACCTTTACAACCCCTTTAAGTTCTTACCACTCTCACTATCAGTCGCATTAGTAATATAGCTAGAAACAGAGAGTGATGTAGGTGTGTCCTCCAAGGGCCTTGGAGAGTCTCTGATGGCAAAATACCCATGTGATCATGAGGAGACCCTAGAGACAGTATGGGGGGGGGGGCTTCTGCAGCAGCCCCTTCCCATGGATTGTACCCCAGGCCAAGGGGGATGAAAACAATAGGACAAACAGGTATGTCTCGCATATCTAAGTAGTATGTTCTAGAATGGCACAGACAAGAAACTAGTGCTCCTATAGAGAGGGCACTGGAGTTGAACCCTGTTGCTGACAATGGCGGGATCATTGAGAAACTGGTTGCCAGCTTTCTTGGTGTTGTGGCATGGTTATATCACCTGATAAAAGCCGGTCCTGAAAATCCACAGGGGGGAGCTCCAGTTGTTCCAGAAATGTGTTTCCATGCAGTAAGTCTAAAGGAAAAACCCCAATGGTAAGTCATACCTTCTTGCCTTAACCCTGCCAGCACTGGGCCAAGAGCCCTACTCATCATACGTTCCAGGTGTAATTAGTGAGTGACTTATTACACCTGGAAAGTGCCCATGCTGATTTAATCTATGGAGTAACCCTGTATGGATGGTGGTGACGCTACAGGAGTCTGAAGCTCTATCCCTGACCCCCTGTGTTCTCCTCAGAGGCTATATACACTGTATACCTTACAGCTGTAAGGTAATTACCTAGTGTGCTTAGTGAACATGCGGATATCACCCGGCTGTGGAGATTGCTGCACCACGGATTCACCTTTTCACTATATAGCTTCATTTGTTTGTGACACTCCCACTTTGGAATCCATTTATTGGACTATTATATATGTCACTTTGTGTAACAGCACCATTGGCTTATATATTGACTGTTTTTTTTGGCCTATCATTTATTTATTTATTTATACAGGTGATATAGTATGCACATTAGCACTTTATTCATTTGATCACTGGCTTTTACACTATTTGATGAGTGACCTCACCATTGGTTTATATATTGATTGCTTTCTTGGTTTATCTATTTATTTGATATATATATATATTATGCACATCAGCACTTTATTTATAATTTTTCCCTGGTTTTACACTGTTTGAGTAAGGATAAATTCCTGCATATTGGGATATTCATTTAGTCACTTCTTTGCAGGAGCGCAACACCAATTTTCAGTATTCATTTTGTATTTATATGAGAGTGTTTAACTCCTAAGGTGTGTGCAGCACCAACCTGAAGCTCATGCCTAATCATTGCAGCATTATTTCTTTACTCATAATGCTACATATTAAATCCATAGTTTACTTTAATACTATACTTTACTTTACTTCTTAAAGAGCTGTCACCAGAACAGGTGTCCCTATTGGAAGATTTCCCCTTCATTCCTGTTACAGTAATAACTGTAAATTGTTGGACCCATCAATTTCTTTGCCAGTGACAGCAGTAACTAAGGACAAACAGAAAAGGCAAATCTACCCGACTGGAACGCAGAGCACAAAAAAAAACCTTGCCAGAGGAAACTATACAGTTTTTCTTTACATATACTTTAAAAGAGTCATATGCAGTGGCAACTGATGCTCAACATTTTTGGGGGGCAGACAAACTGAAAAATTCTGAAAAAAAACATCAACTGCAGCCTCACTGTGACCATCAAATGCAGCCACTGTGCCATCAAACACAGCCATCGTGCCCATCAATATCCACCACTGTGCCCATCAAACGCAGTTACTGTACCCATAAATTGCCACTACTGTGCTCATCAAACACAGCCACTGTACCATCAAGCACAGCCACGGTACCATCAATCGCAGCCACTGTGCCAATCAATTGCCACCACTGTGCCCATAAAACGCAGCCACTGTGCCCATAAAACACAGCCACTGTGCCAATCAAACGCAACCACTGTACCCATCAAATGCCACCACTGTGCCCATCAAATGCTTCCACTGTGCCCCCCACCCGCCATCTTACCCTGTGTCAGCAGGTGACAGTGGCAGGTGGCGAGCTATGTCCTTGATGTCTTCTTCTCCCGTCCTCTCCTATGATTGGATGCCTGATAGGTGTCCAATCACAGCACCTGTCATTTCAGCCAATCAGTTGACGGGTAACAGACCCGAGCACTGGATTGGAATATTCATTCACTTTTCTAACACAGTTGGGTGAAATGCTGTTTACTTTTTTTTTTTACACCTATTCGAGCATATGGCTCTAATTGGGTGCTTCAAAAACACCCCCCGCTGTAATTCGGGTGGCAAAAAGGGTCTGGGTGCCTGAATATTGGGAGGAAGTGGTGGCCAAGGATAGATGCATACAATGCATGAATCTATCTATTGGTGATAGAGGGGGTGGCCTGGGAGATGGGGCGGCGCACGTGTGCCCTTATGGACGCACCGCCACTAGTCATATGACTCATCTCCATGTATTTTCCCCTTGCTCTGTATGTCTCCATGTAAGCTTGCAAATAAAGAGAGACAGTCTAACAAGAAACAGCATCCTTTTGAAAACCTGTGCTATGACATCAGTTCTTGTATTAAAATCTGTTCTGTGCAATGACACCAATGCCATGGGTTAACTCTGTATAAATCAAAAACATGCTTGCCTAAAATAAAAAAAAGGAAAATAAATCAAAACAACTTAAAATACTTAATGAGTAAATGAGTAAATGCCAGTTCACACAGGGACAGCTTCAAAGTTGTTAGATTCTGAAGCTGTCCCGTACAGCTCGACGTCAACAACTTCTGTATAGAAGTCAATGCAAGCCGCTCCGAAGTCACCCCAAAGTAGTACAGGAACTATTTGAAGTTGCAGCGACTGGAGTCACTCCTATTAGAATGGTTCCATTGCAATGCATGGAGTGTGACTTGTTAGGTGGCTAAGTCACCTGGCAGGTCGTCCGGTGTGAAACGACATTAATAAGCGGCAGCATTAAAAGTATTTAACTTTCACAGAATCAACATAGTGCAACAATGCCGTGCTAATACATAAATAATATAGTGTGTCTGACCTGATGCCTCTAAAGAAAAGCTCTGCTCTATGCATTGATGAAGTTGTAAATCAATGTACAGCGTAGAGCTGCACTTTTTCTTAGAGGCATCAAGTCGGAGCAGAGGAGGGTGGTTCCCTCGGCTGCAGTCCAATCATCCCAGCACCTAAACTGTCCACTAGCAATAGCAGGGAGCATCCGCAGGAATCATTCCCCCTTTGATAAACCTGCTTCAGATTACTATTGTGAATGCAATAAATAATATATTTTTGTTTGATTACAGATATCTTGCCACAGGAAATACCTATACATCATTACAGTATGAATTCAGAACATGTATATCGACGATTAGCGAAATTGTGAACATAACATGTGATGTTATTTGGAATTTGAAAACTACATTCATGTCCATTTCAAATCAAAAGAAATGGAATGATGTTGCTAAGCAGTTCTGGAGCAAAACCAACTTTACAAACTGCCTGGGAGCAATTGATGGAAAACACATTCGGCTAATAAAACCCTGTCACAGTGGTAGCCGATATTATTACAAAAAATATTTTTCATTTGTGCTAATGGCTGTGGTTAATGCAGACTAGGGATGAGCTGAACACCCCCAAGTTCAGTTCACAGCAGAACAGGCAAGCGAACAGGCAAAAAATTTGTTTGAACACACGAACACCATTAAAGTCTATGGGACACGGACATGAATAATCAAAAGTGCTAATTTTAAATGCTTATATGCAAGTTATTGTCATGAAAAGTGTTTGGGGACCTGGTTTACGCCCCAGGGGACATGTATCAATGCAAAAAAACGTTTTTAAAACTGATGTTTTTCGGGAGCAGAGATTTTAATAATGCTTAACCACTTAAGCCCCGGACCAATTGTCAGCCTAAGGACCAGAGGTCTTTTTACAATTTTGCACTGCACTGCTTTAACCGGTAATTGCGCGGTCATGCAATGTTGTACCCAAACAAAATTTGTGACCTCTTCTTCCCACAAATAGAGCTTTCTTTTGATGGTATTTGATTGCCTCTGCAATTTTTATTTTTTACAATATAAAAGGAAAAAGACTGAAAATTTTGAAAAAAATAAGATATTTTCAACTTTTTGTTATAAGAAAAATCGAACAAACTCAATGTTAGTCATACATTTAGGCCAAAATATATTCAGCCACATGTCTTTAGTAAAAAAAATGTCAATAATAAGCGTATATTTATTGATGTGCGCAAAAGTTATAGTGTCTAAGTAGAAACCCCAAGGAAATTGCTGAGGGGCATGCTGAACCCATTGAATATTTTTTTTTTGTCCCAAGTGATTGAATAATGACAAAAAAAAAGTTTACAAAAAGTTGTCACTAAATTATATATTGCTCACCCCTGCTATGGGCATAAGTGAAATTACACCCCAAAATAAATTCTGCTGCTTCTCCTGAGTACGGTGATACCACATATGTGGTACTTTTTGGGAGTCTGTCCACGTGCGGCACCCCGAAAACCAATCACTGCCTTCAGCTTTTCTAAGGGTGCAAATTTTTGATTTCACTCCTCACTACCTATCACAGTTTCAAAATGTCAAAATAGCACAACCCCCCCCCCCCCAATAACCCCATTTTGGAAAATAGACACCCAAGCCATTTACTGAGAGGCATGTTGAGTCCATGAAATATTTTATATTTTGCCACAAGTTGCAGGAATATTACAAACTTTTATTTTTTTGCACAAAGTTGTCACTAAATGATGCTCACACGTGCTATGGGCATATGTGAAATTACACCCCAAAATAAATTCTGCTGCTTCTCCTGACTACGGGGATACCACATGTGGGGGACTTTTTGGGAGCCTAGCCGTGTACGGGACCCCGAAAACCAAGCACTGCCTTCAGGATTTAAATATAAAACGCTACCAAAAAAACTTTTAGCGATCGCAGGGATCAGGCCTGACTGCAAACATTGCAGTTATGTGTTTAGTGTTTTGTAAGTGACAGTGATCGATCGATACTGCACTTGGGTGAGCTGGGTGGAGGGGCAAAATGCAGGTGCTAGCAGGTATATGGGCTGATCCCGCTAACAATTAATTTTTTTGGAATCCTAAACTGCTGGGGACGCTAGTATAGATCTGATCAGATCAGATATTGATCTGTTCAGATACTGTACCACTACGGGAGGTGTATGCTTTGTGCGTGGGTGTTAGCGGTACTGGCACTAACCTAGCACTGCCTGAGGCGACGCAGACCCTATCTGACCCTAAAACCAAATTGATATCACCCGCCGGGTGATCAGGGGGTTAAACCTTTATTGGGTAATAAATGGTGGGTGCCCTGATTATATTAAAAGCAAACTAACTAACCAGAGTCACCCGTAACACTTATACGGTGATCACTGGTGGTTAACTAGGGGCAATGAGGGGGTTAAAACCTTTATTAGGTAGTATATGGGTTCCCTGACGCTATATAAAAACCTAACGGGGAACCTAAATAACTAAATTACTAACTGGCTATCCAGCGTCACCAGTGACACTTATACAGTGATCGCTGGTGAAAGGGTTAACTCTAGGGGCAATCAGGGGGTTACAATCTTTATTAGGTAGTATATGGGTGTACCTAACACCTAATGCAGTGATCAGAAAAATGATCGCTTAGTGACACTTGCAAAAGGGGGTGAAAGGGTTAACTCTAGGGGCAATCAGGGGGTTAAACCTTTATTGGGGGGATAGGGGGCTACCCTGGACCTAACACTAACTGCCCTGACAGTTTTTACAGTTACAACTGACACTAAATGCAGTGATCAGTAAATAAATGATCACTGCAATCAGTGACACTGTGACTGGGAGGGGGGGCGTGATCAGGGGGTGATCGGGGGGTGACGGTGTGCCTATGTGTACCTACATGTCAGTGTAGTGTTGGTGCACACTTACTATGTCTTCGCTCCTTGCAGTCCGGTCAAAAAGATCGCCCCGAGGAGAGTGACATCACTTCCTCCTGCCTGTGTTTACACTACACAGGCAGGGGAAACTTCTTATTCGCCAGGAGCGATCGAGAGGGGATGGCCAACGGCCATCCCCTCATCCCAGATCGCTCCTGAAGTGAAACGGACTGCCGCAGCCAGCGGGAGGGGGTCCGATCAGACCCCCCACCCGCTGGAAGGCAGGCATGTACAGGTACGTGCTTGTGCACGTACGTGCCATTCTGCCGATGTATAATTACATGCGGCGGTCCTTAAGTAGTTAAAGTGAAACAATAAAAAATAAAAGTGAAATATTCCTTTAAATTTTGTACCCGAGGGTGTCTATAGTATGCCTGTAAAGTGGCTCATGTTTCCCATGTTTACAACAGTCCCTGCACAAAATGACATTTCTAAAGGAAAAAAAGTCATATAAAAGTACTTGCGGCAATAATGAATTATTGGTCCCGGCAACACACATAAAAGTCATTGAAAAAAACAGCATGGGATTCCCCCACAGTCCATTACCAAAATTGTTCTTACTTATTTTCGCCTCAAACATCGGCTCATCCCTAATGCAGTTCATATTTATTGATGTAAGAGCATTTGGGAGTTCTGCAGACTCTTCTGTTTTCCTGAATTCAACATTTGGGAAGCTTCTTCAATCTAATCGACTTGATTTTCCTAAAAAAACGAACATTACCCAGTGCAGACAGTCCAGATATGCCATTTGAGTAAGTTAAGTGGGGTTGATGGCGCTCCCTATATGTGGGGAAAAAAACTATTCGCTAGTTTTCAAAAAAATATGTGCACCCTAACACACTAAAGTGCTCAAATAATTAAATGGTAGTGCTACAATCATAGATATCAACATGTGATCTGCAAATACTAATGCAACCAAACCAAATAACAAATATAAAATAAGTGACCAAAATGAATTACAAAAAATATGAATACCAGAAAATGATTCCCAAATTCATCAAAAAAGTTAATCAAGAAATTTATATGTGTATCATCAAACAGTCCAAATATTAAAAAGTCCAAAAACAGTGTGAAATTGGTGAAGCTCCAAAATGGGCAAGTGTTCAAATTATCAAGTGACTCTTGTGCGCAACAGATCAGGTGACTCATGTTCTCCCCCTTGTGGGTCCCCACTCGCCAGCTTCTGGTACCCCTGTAGGGGTGGTAGGCATATATTGATAACTGTGAGTTGTCTCCCTTGGTGGCTTTTCCAGTGGTCTGCCATAGCCTATTATGTCATTCCTCACTAGCTTCTTCAGCTATTCCACCGGACCAGCGTGCCCAAACCGGTCTCCTGCTCAGCTTCCCAAAATTAAATCCATGCAGGACTAATGATGATGTCAGTGTCTGCGACTCATGGTATGGCAAAGGGAAGTGGCTGCAGAGGACCAGTCATATAGCTGAGAGGAAGCCGTAATGGGAGCAGGGAAGGGAGCAGGTACAAGGAACAGGTCTCAAGAACAGGGTACACGGGATGGAGTCCAGTACAAAAGCAGGAACAAAAGCAGGTTCAGGCAGGGACAAGGCTAGCAGACATAATTCTGAAGCCCCCATTGCTGATGTCATTTGTTTTTGTGGCTGATGAGGCTTTTGCTATCAATGAACATTTAACAAAGCCCTACTCTCAGAGGAATCTTGAAACCCGGAAGAGAATCTTCAATTATCGTCTCTGTCGGGCACGTAGGCTGGTTGAATGTTCCTTTGCATTCTTGCTAATAAATGGCAAGTATTTCATAAACCTATCTATCTCAAGGTCGCAAATGCATGCAAATTAATAAAAGCAGCATGTGTGTTGCACAATGTGGTAAAGGATAGAAATGGCGTGAATTTTGAAGACACATTGGCTCACAATTTGGAACCTGCTGATTTCCCTCATGTCCACGTTCCAACAGTGGGTTTCAGAATTAGAGATGAATTGGCAGAGCATTCTATGAGCCCTGCGGGAGCAGTAAATTGGCAAGAAAATATGATTTAAAAATTATAGGTATCAATTGAAAATCATTTATCACTTCAGCCCTGGAAGGATTTACCCCCTTCGTGACCAGAGCGTTTTTTGCGATTCGGCACTGCGCCACTTTAACTGACAATTGCGCGGTTATGCGACGTGGCTCCCAAACAAAATTGGTGTCCTTTTTATTCCACAAATAGAGATTTATTTTGGTGGTATTTGATCACCTCTGCGTTTTTTTTATTTTTTACGCTATAAACAAAAAAAGAGCGACAATTTTGAAAAAAACTCATTATTTTTTACTTTTGACTATAATAAATATCCCCAAAAATAAAATAAAAAAATCCCTCAGTTTAGGCCGATACGTATTCTTCTACATAT
The DNA here is from genome assembly GCF_037356315.1 of Lithobates pipiens. Classification (NCBI taxonomy): domain Eukaryota; kingdom Metazoa; phylum Chordata; class Amphibia; order Anura; family Ranidae; genus Lithobates; species Lithobates pipiens. The sequence goes on from NW_027507785.1 coordinate 182,229,948, forward strand.
TTTTCATAAAAAATCGCAATAAGCGTTTATTGATTGGTTTGCACAAAAGTTATATCGTCTACAAAAGAGGGGATAGTTTTATGGCATTTTTATAATTTTTTTTATAAATAATGGCGGCAATCAGCGATTTTTTTTTATTTTTTTTTATTGTGACTGCGACATTAAGGCGGACACATCAAACAATTTTTACACATTTTTGAGACCATTGGCATTAATACAGCGATCAATTCTATAAAGTTGCATTGATTACTGTAAAAATGTCACTGGCAGTGAAGGGGTTAACCATGAGGTGGCAGTGTAGGGGTTAAGTGTTCCTAGGGTGTGTTTCTAACTGTTGTGATATCACACTGATCACTGCTCCCAATGACAGGGAGCAGACGATCAGTGTGCTGTTACTAGGCAGAACAGGGAGATGCTGTTTACATCGGCATCTCCCCATTCTTGAGCTCCATGACATGATCGTGGGTATCCTTGCGGCGATCGAGTCCGCAGGACCCACCACCACGGTCACAGAGCTCTCGTCGGGCACGCGTACATGCTGCTGGCGGTGCATGCGCAGGTCAGGGAATTCAAAGTAACGTATGGGTACCTTACTTTGCCCAGCCATGCCATTCTGCCGATGTATATGTGAAGGAGTCGGTCGGGAATCGGTTAATATGTTTTATTGAATATTTTCTCTTGTTTGCAAGTATATACTTGAAAATAATAGAATATTGTTATTGATTCAGAATATTTGTTTATTGTTGTACTGTTTCAAGACAATAAAAACATGTTTAATTTGACATTGTTTATACTTTCTTTAGGAGTTAAATAATAACAATAATATACATAAATTTACAATGACTTTGGTTTGGGGGTTTGGGACTAGTAGAAGTGGGATTAGGGTTAAGGTTGCGGGATAGGATTAGTCTCAATAAGATGGGATATTATCACTTACGTTGCTGTGCTCATCCGTGTGTAATTTTTTAACTTTAATAGGTGATCTCTCAAATTCTGATAGAGCAATACAAATTGTCCTCTTGAGGGTGCGTTTGCAGGATGGCATGGAGCTCAGTAAACTCCATTTTCTCTTTGTTCAGCCACAAAATATATGGGTTGGGATTTGAATGTTAATGAAATGCCTAAGTACGGGATGGAATTATCTGCCCAGGTGTAAGGGAGTAGCTGTTTCAAGTGTATGCGAGCTTGATGGTTGATCCCAAAATCTAGGATTAAAGATTTACTGAAATTCACTTTATAGTATGATAGGGAACTAAAGAGATTGAGGGTGTCATGCGTGAAAGGCAGCGATATGGGAGAAGGAGGATAACATCATCCGCAAAAAGGTTGATTACACATGTGATTTTTGTTGGAATTTAAATCCTGATATGTGAGGATGGGATCGAATGGCCTCCGCCAGGGGTTCTATCATTAGGTTGAAAATATAAGGGGAAAGCGGGCAGCCCTGGCGGGTGCCATTCGAGATATGGAATCTTTTCGACAGTATGCTTGACTTGAGAACCTGTGCTGTGGGGTTTGAATACAAAGTGAGTATTGTGGAGAGGATTGGACCCTGGAAACCAAATTTGTGAAGTACAGTAGGTGCCGCCGATATTGTGTTTCCAGCACGACAGTATCGGGCTGGTTCCCGCCGACAGGCTCCTCTAACCAGCGAGATACCGTTGCTCTGGCTGCAATAGGAAAATGTAATTTTCCTATAGCAGCCAGAGCGAGGCGATAATGTCGCCTCACTCATGAAGCCCGAATGCCTTCTCGGGGGCATACCAAGCCCTTAGGTCCAGTAGGGATTTTAAGGGGAATCCCCTTCGCTGAAAAAAACTACGTGGGGTCCCCCCAAAATCCATACCAGACCCCTATCCGAGCATGCAACCCGGCCGGCCAGGAAAGGGGGTGGGGACGAGCGAACGCCCCCCCTCCTGAGCCGTACCAGGCCGCGTGCCCTCAACATGGGGGGTGCCTTGGGGAAGGGGGGGCTGCGAGGCCCCCCACCCCAAAGCACCTTGTCCCCATGTTGATGAGGACAAGGGCCTCTTCCCGACAACCCTGGCCTTTGGTTGTCGGGGTCTGCGGGCAGGGGGGCCTATCGGAATCCGAGAGCCCCTTTAATAAGGGGGCCCCCGGATCCCAGCCCCCCACCCTATGTGAATGAGTATGGGGTACAATGTACCCCTACCCATTCACCTGTGAAAAAAATGTACAAAAAAACACAACACACAAGGGTTAAAATAGTTTATTGCACAGCTCCGGGGGTCTTCCATCTTCGGGGATCTTCTCGCCGGACTCCTCTGCTATCTTCTGCTAGCTCTTTTGCTAGTGGAGGAGCCCGGCTTTCTTCTTCGTCGCCGCCGCTCTCTTCTTCCGACTTCGGGGGTCTTGCCCCCCTCTTCGGTTCTTCTTGCCGGGCCGCCACTTCTTTTTCCAGCTCTTTTACTAGTGGTGGCCCAGTCTTCTGTCGCCACCGCCGCCTTCCATTCTTCTTCTTCTTCTTCTTCTGGAGATGTTGACTCAACGCTCTCTCTGGCTGCAATGCCAGGGACGCGGTGCGCAGCGACTTATATAGGGGGCAGGGGGTGGGGGAACCGGTTGATGTCACATGGTGACCCCGCCCCCTTACGGTGTCACAGTCCCGGAAGATGCTGGGACTGTGACATCGTAAGGGGCAGGGTCACCATGTGACATCAACCGGTGACCCTGGCCCTTGTCCCTATATAAGTCGCCACGCACCGCGTCCCTGGCATTGCGGCCGGAGAGAGCGTCGAGTCAACATCTCCAGAAGAAGAAGAAGAATGGAAGGTGGCGACGGCGACAGCGACAGAAGACCGGTAAGAAGAACCGAAGAGGGGGACAAGACCCCTGAAGTCGGAAGAAGAGGATGGAGGCGACGAAGAAGAAAGCCGGGCTCCTCCGCTAGCAAAAGAGCTAGCAGAAGATAGCTGAGGAGTCTGGCGAGAAGACCCCCGAAGACGGAAGACCCCCGGAGCTGTGCAATAAACTATTTTAACAATTGTGTGTTGTGTTTTTTTGTACATTTTTTTCACAGGTGAACGGGTAGGGGTACATTGTACCCCATACTCATTCACATAGAGTGGGGGGCCGGGATCCGGGGGCCCCCTTATTAAAGGGGCTCTCGGATCCCGATAGGCCCCCCGCCCGCAGACCCCAAAACCAACGGCCAGGGTTTTTGGGAAGAGGCCCTTGTCCTCATCAACATGGGGACAAGGTGCTTTGGGGTGGCGGGGCCGCGCGGCCCCACTTCCCCAAGGCACCCCCCATGTTGAGGGCAAAGACAAAGAAAAATGTTTCCTTTCCCGATGCGAGCCAGCTCGGCGCTGGCTCCCGCGACTGAGCTCGTAGGGTGTCAATCTCGCCGCTAGAAGCGGCGAGATTGACACAATATCGTGGTCACCTACTGTACCGTCTTCATGTAACCCCAGTGCACTCTATCAAACGCCTTCTCTGCATCAATAGAAAGAAGCAGAGAAGGCGTTTTTTGAGATTCTGCATATTGGATGATGTTTAGTAGACGTCTTGTGGCATCAGAAGCCTGACATTCTTTGGTGAACCCTGTTTGATCGGGTTTCACTAATGTCGGCATAATGTCGAAAAAGTCTATTTGCTAGCAGTTTAGCTTATAGTTTGATGTCCACATTCAATAGAGAAATGGGACGAAATTGGATGGTGTGTCTGGGGATTTCCAGATTTGGGCCGGGTAATGACATAGGCCTTTAGCATTTCTACTGGGAAGGTGCCTGAGGGCATGGCTTCGTTAAATAGGGGTAGTAGGTTGGGAATCAGGGTTTGGCTGAAAGAGGGAGAGATTGAATAGCCCTTTCAAGCTCTACTGAGGTGAATGGGGAGTTTAAAAGTTGTATCTGAAATGCAGAAAAGGTAGGTAAGTTGATTTTGGCCAGGAAGTTGTCCATGTCTGCGCTAATCGGTTGTGTCATTGCAAGTCATCATTAAAATTATACAGGGAAGAATAGTAATCTGTGAAAACATCTGCAATTGCCTGTGGGTTCTCCACTTTGGTTGGCGTCTTGGGATAAAAAATGTGTGGAATTCTGGTTTTGATCCTTTGTGCTTTGAGACGGTTGGCTAGAAATTTGCATGCTTTGTTATTAGCATAGTAGTTTAGTTTGATATATATTGTTCATTTTGGATACAAAAAAGTTCTCTAAGTTTGCATCTTAGACTGGACAACTTCAAGGCCAAATGGGTAGTTGGGTTGGACTGGTTTTGTGACTCTAGGTCATGGATTTCGGTTAGGAGATCAGTAATTTTCACGGATCTAATATGACGTAATCTAGCATTTCTCTGTATAAGAATACCTCTTATATACTTGTGGGCGTTCAAATTAACAAAGGCATTAGTATCGTTTGGGACGTTAAGGCGGAAGAACTCTTCTAGTTGTTGGGAAATTTCTTTCTGTGAGTCTGGTTCTTGAATTAACAATTCATTGCATCTCCATATGTGTTTTGTTGCATAGGCGTTCCCACCCTCTATTTGGATTGTAATGGGGGCATGGTCAGACCACGTTATATCATGGATAGATGCATGGGAAATCCTCTGCAACAATATTTTATCAGATAAAAACAGATCCAACCTTGAATATGAATTAAACCTGTGAGAAAAGTATGTATATGCTTTTTTTGCTTGCGTTCTGGCTACGCCAGACATCGTATAAATACTCTTCGGTCAGGAGGTCCCGAAAAAGGTGGGAGTGACTCCTGGTCGGAGTGGTAGTATCTAAGTTTTTATCAACAATCAAGTTGAAGTCTCCACATAATAATATGCTCCCAACTTGCATTTGAGTAATCTTTTTGAGAACTTTTTTAAGGAATTTGATTTGGTGCGAGTTGAGGGCATACACATTCAGGTGATTGGCATTTTGTTAATTATACAAACCAGTATGATGTAATGACCTTCTGGGTCAATGAATGAGTCTTTAAGTTCAAAATAGACCGTATCCCTTACGGCCACCATTACGCCTCTCTTTTTCGCTGAGATGGAAGACTTGAAAATGTGGGGAAAGTTTGCATGGGAGCAGTTGGGAGAGGCTATCTTGTGGAAGTGAGTTTCTTGTACTGTGAGGATGTCAGCTTTATGATGGAGAGTCTCTTTCCAAAGGGATCTTTGTTTGGCGGGGTTATTCAGTCCTCTCGCATTTATAGATAGGAGTTTAAGACTCATGTTTGTAGTTCCAAGTGATGTATTATTCCATAGGGACTATTTGTTCATTGACAGATGGAAGGAAAGGTACCCTTAAATGGTGAGAGTGTAGACTTAGAGACAAAGTGTTGTAGATTGCTAGGTAAAATTGAAGAAAACGTGCAAGAGTATTGAGAGTTAAGTTCAATGCTCTGTCAGGCGAGAGCATGATGTATCAAAGTCTGTATCAAAATAATAGCCCCATGTAAAAACAAACAAAAATGCAATGGTCCCTAACAGGGAACCAAAGAGGAATGCGAAAGGCCAAAAGGATTTGGCTGTAACCAGTTAACTTAAAGTTAAGAAAGGGTCCAAATGGAAAAGATAGCAAAGCTGCCTAAACAGCGGGGTATTGGTACAATGACAGGTGCCTATGGCACTTGGGGAATCCTAGTGTAAGGTCGAATGGTGGATCCGTGTTCCGAAGACTCAGGTGCGCTTTGTGGATGCCCTTCGATGGTATTTAGTTTGCCAATCTTGGAGGACTTTGCCTGGAAGGGAGTTATGCTGCGGGAGTGGGTTATGCCCGGTATCCGGTGGTAATATTTGCCAGTTTTTCAAAAGGTGTATGCCTTCTTCCAAGGAGTTGATAAGGTGATTGGGGCCATTGTGAAAGATGTTGAGTTTGGCCGGGTATTTCCAGCGATAGATTATTTTATTGTTCCTCAGAGCCTTGGTGAGTGTCACCATATTTCGACGTTGTTGAAGGGTATGTTGTGAGAGATCCAGTAGCACTTGCAGGTTGGCCACATAGTCTGGAATATTTTCAGATTTGCGGAATGCGTGGAGAATTTTTTCCATGGTTTGGAAGAAATGGACCCTGAGCAACACGTCTCTTGGAACCTATTGGGGTAGGAACTCTATGGATTCTGTCCAGGGTGATATCTGTTGGGGACAATGGGAAGGGAAGGGGGGGTACCGCAGGATGATGTACGAACTATGGGGATATAAGCTACTATATACTAACTGCAAAGGTTAGGTATGTATGGGGAAGGGAAAGTTAGGGGGAGGGGGGATGATAATAGGAAAGTAGTTGGTGCCTGTTTACCGGGAGGACCGATCGATCGGTTGGCGATCGATCAGTTATGAAGAAAATCATCACAATAATAATACATAATACATCTTATAATAAAATCAGATAAAATAAGAGAAGTCACATAATAAAATAGGCAAAATTGTCTACAAAGATCACTAGTTACGTAAAAAAGTAAAGGAAGAACTGTTTTATAATGCCTAATTTTCTGCACTTGGAATGAGTTTGCTAACATAAAGTGCACAGGCAGTACAAAGAGGGTGTAGGTGTGAGCAACATACAATACGAGACCGTAATAGTAATTAACAATAAGCAGGTGTGTAGACTCAGAAATTGCCACGATCCTCTGAGTCTGAGTCTACACACCCACTTATTGTTTATTACTATTACGGTCTCGTATTGTATGTTGCTCACACCTACACCCTCTTTGTACTGCCTGTGCACTTTATGTTAGCAAACTCATTCCAAGTGCAGAAAGTAAGTCCTTATAAAACTTATCTGACTATGGAAGCTCCCTTTAACAAGGGTGCTCCCAGATCTCAGCCCCCCATGTGAATTAGTATGGAGTACATTTTATTACATTACTATTCATTTACCAATAAAAAGTGTAAAAACACACACTATTTTTGACATTTCCTTTATTAAAAATAAAAAACAATGTCCCCTGATGTAGAGTCATTGTCAATCATGTGGCCTGCTGCACTGCCAAACCCAAAAAAGAAAGAAAAAAAGCTTCACCCATGACGTAGTCTAACTGCTGATTGCCTGCGCCACAGTCTGGTAGTCCCTAAATAGGTAAGTGGTGGGGCCATATTCTGATAAGTCCCCTGTCTGAAGATCCCCACAACCACCACCCAGGGTTGTGGGAAAAGGGCCCCTGTCCCCATCAACTTGAGAACAAGGTGCTTTGGGGGTGGGGGGCAGAGCCCCCCTGCCCCAAAGCACCTCCCAATGTTAAGGGCCTGGTATGGTTTAGGAGGAGGGGACGAGTGAGTGCCCTCCCTACCAGGCTGCATGCTCGAATAAGGGTCTGGTATGGATTTTGGGGGCCGCATTTTTTAACCACTTCAGCCCCGGACCAATTAACAGCCTAAAGACCAGAGGTGTTTTTACAATTTCGCACTGCACTGATTTAACTGGTAATTGCGCGGTCATGCAATGTTGTACCCAAACGAAATTTGCGTCCTTTTCTTCCCACAAATAGAGCTTTCTTTTGATGGTATTTGATTGCCTCTGCAATTTTTATTTTTTGCGATATAAATGGAAAAAGACCAAAAATTTTGAGAAAAAATGATATTTTCTACTTTTTGTTATAAGAAAAATCGAATAAACTCAATTTTAGTCATACATTTAGGGCAAAATTTATTCAGCCACATGTCTTTAGTAAAAAAAATGTCAATAAGCGTATATTTATTGGTTTGCGCAAAAGTTATAGCGTCTACAAACTAGAGTACATTTTCTGGAATTTACACAGCTTTTAATTTACGACTGCCTATCTCATTTCTTGAGGTGCTAAAATGGCAGGGCAGTACAAACCCCCCCCCCCCCAAATGACCCCATTTTGGAAAGTAGACACCCCAAGGAAGTTGTGGAGAGGCATGTTGAGCCCATTGAATATTTTTTTTTTTTGTCCCAAGTGATTGAATAATGACGCAAAAAAAAAAAAGTTGTCACTAAATGAGATATTGCTCACACATGCCATAGTTTTATGTGGAATTGCACCCCAAAATATATTCTGCTGCTTCTCCTGAGTACGGGGATACCACATGTGGGACTTTTTGGGAGTCTAGCCGCGTACGGCACCCCGAAAACCAATCACTGCCTTCAGGATTTCTAAAGCCGCGTACACACGTGGCGGACTGTCTGGCCAACTTAGTCCGTCAGACAATCCGAAGGACAGTCCGACATACTTTCGAATGAACGGACTTGCCCACACACGGCACTTTTTGAGCGGACTAATACGGCGGACTAAGTCCGCCATACTATCCGCCCTACTTTTGAAATGAACGGACTCGCCCACACACGCGGAGGAAAGTCCGCTCATTTCGAGAGCGTCTCCAGGTAGACGGGGCCCGCGAGGGAGACGTCGCTGACCCCGCCGCCTGGTATGGACTTAAAGGGGAACCCCAACGCCGGAAAAAATCGGCGTGGGGGTCCCCCCCAAGTCCACAACAGACCCTTGTCCGAGCACGCTACCCGGCCGGCCAGGAAAGGGGGGCGAGCGAGCGCCCCCCCCTCCTGAGCCGTACCAGGCCGCGTGCCCTCAACATGGGGGGGTGCCTTGGGGAAGGGGGGCCCGCGCGGCCCCCCCACCCCAAAGCACCTTGTCCCCATGTTGATGAGGACAAGGGCCTCTTCCCGACAACCCTGGCCGTTGGTTGTCGGGGTCTGCGGGCGGGGGGCTTATCGGAATCCGGGAGCCCCCTTTTAATAAGGGGGCCCCCGGATACCGGCCCCCCACCCTATGTGAATGAGTATGGGGTACAATGTACCCCTACCCATTCACCGGTGAAAAAAAGTACAAAAAAAACACAACACAGGGTTAAAATAGTTTATTGCACAGCTCCGGGGGTCTTCCGTCTTCGGGGGTCTTCTCGCCGGACTCCTCCGCTATCTTCTTGTAACTCTTTTGCTAGCGGAGGAGTCCGGCTTTCTTCCTCGCCGCCGGCCTCTTCTCCCGACTTCGGGGGTCTTGTCCCCCTCTTCGGTTCTTCTGCCGGGCCACCGCGCGGGTAGCGTGCTCGGACAAGGGTCTGTTGTGGACTTGGGGGGACCCCCACGCCGATTTTTTTCGGCGTTGGGGTTCCCCTATAAGTCCATACCAGGCGGCGGGGCCAGCGACGTCTCCTTCGCAGGCCCCGCCTACCTGGATACCCGCTTGAAATGAGCGGACTTTTCTCCGGGCGGGAAAAGTCCGCTCATTTCAAAAGTACGGCGGACTGGCACACACACGGGCGGATTGTCCGCCGAAATGCGAGTCCAGCGGACAGTATTTCCAACATTCCGAAATACTTAGTCGGCCAGACTGCACGCTGAAAAAGTCCGCTGAAGCCCACACACGAGCGGACTGTCCGCTGAAATGTGTTTCGGCGGACTAAGTAGGCCAGACAGTCCGCCCGTGTGTACGCGGCTTTAGGGTGCAAATTTTTGATTTTCCATCCTCACTACCTATCACAGTTTTGAAGGCCATAAAATGCCAAAATAACACAAAACCCCCCCCAAATGACCCCATTTTGGAAAGTAGACACCCCAAGGAAGTTGTGGAGAGGCATGTTGAGCCCATTGAATATTTTTTTTTTGTCCCAAGTGATTGAATAATGACACAAATAAAAAAATAAAAAAAAAGTTTACAAAAAGTTGTCACTAAATGATATATTGCTCACACATGCCATAGTTATATGTGGAATTGCACCCCAAAATATATTCTGCTGCTTCTCCTGAGTACGAGGATACCACATATGTGGGACTTTTTGGGAGTCTAGCTGCGTACGGCACCCCGAAACCAATCACTGCCTTCAGGGTTTCTAAGGGTGCAAATTTTTGATTTCACTCCTCACTACCTATCACAGTTTCGAAGGCCATAAAATACCAAAATAGCACAACCCCCCCCCCTTAAATGACCCCATTTTGGAAAGTAGACACTCCAAGCTATTTACTGAGAGGCATGTTGAGTCCATGAAATATTTTATATTTTGCCACAAGTTGCAGGAATTTTACAATTTTTTTTTTGCACAAAGTTGTCACTAAATGATATATTGCTCACACATACTATGGGCATAAGTCAAATTACATCCCAAAATAAATTCTGCTGCTTCTTCCGAGTATGGGGATACCACATGTAGGGGACTTTTTGGGAGCCTATCCACGTACGGGACCCCGAAAACCAAGCACTGCCTTCCGGATTTAAATATAAAATGCTACCAAAAAAAACTGTTAGCGATCACAGGGATCAGGCCTGACTCTGCGAACGCTGCAGTTATGTGTTTAGTGTTTTGTAAGTGACAGTGATCGATCGATACTGCACTTGGGTGGGCTGGGCAGAGGGGCAAAACGCAGGTGCCAGCAGGTATCTGGGCTGATCCCGCTAACAATGTGTTTTTTTGGAACCCTAAACTTCTGGGGATGCTAGTATTGATCTGTTCATATTCTATACCACTACGGGAGGTTTATGCTTTGCGAGTGGGTGTTAGCGGTACTGGCACTAACCTAGCGCTGCCTGGGGCGACGCAGACCCTGACCCTAAAACCTAATTGATATCACCCGCCGGGTGATCAGGGGGTTAAACCTTTATTGGGTAATAAATGGTGGGTGCCCGGATGCTATAAAAAGCAAACTAACCAGAGTCACCCGTAACACTTATACTGTGATCACTGGTGAAAGGGTTAACTAGGGCCAATCAGGGGGTTCAAATTTTTATTAGGTAGTATATGGGGGTCCCTGGCGCTATATAAAAACCTGACGGGGAACCTAAATAACTAACTGGCTAACCAGCGTCACCAGTGACACTTATACGGTGATCGCTGCTGAAAGGGTTAACTAGGGGCAATCAGGGGGTTAAAACCATTATTGGGTAGTATATGGGGGTACCTAGCGTTATAAAAACCTGGCGGTGAACCTAAAAAAATAACTAGCTACCTAGCGACACTAGTGACACTAATGCAGCGATCAGAAAAATGATCGCTTAGGGACACTGGCAAAAGGGGGTGAAAGGGTTAACTAGGGGCAATCAGGGGGTTAAAACCATTATTGGGTAGTATATCGGGGTACCTAGTGCTATAAAAACCTGGCGGTGAACCTAAAAAAATAACTAGCTTCCTAGCGACACTAATGCAGCGATCAGAAAACGATCGCTTAGTGACACTGGCAAAGGGGGTGAAAGGATTAACTCTAGGGGCAATCGGGGGTTAAACCTTTATTGGGGGGTGGTAGGGGGCTACCCTGGACCTAACACTAACTGCCCTGACACTTTTTACTTTTACAACTGACACTGAATGCAGTGATCAGAAAGTAAATGATCACTGCAATCAGTGACACTGTGACTGGGAGGGGGGCGATTGGGGGTGATGGGGGGGGGGGGGGTTTGTGTGCCTGTGTGTGCCTACATGTCAGTCTAGTGTTGGTGCACACTTACTTTCTGTCTTCTCCTCGTAGTCCGGTATAAAAGACCGCCCCCGAGGAGAATGACATCACTTCCTCTCTGCCTGTGTATACAATACACAGTGGGAAGAAGCTTCTCATTCGCCAGGAGCGATCGAGAGGGGATGGCCAGAAACCAATGGCCATCCCCTCATCCCGGATCGATTCGGAAGCGAAACGGACCCCCCACCCGCTGGAAGGCAAGCACGTACATGTACGTGCTTGTGCCTGTACATGCCATTGTGATGACGTACAATGGCATGCGGTTGTTAAGTGGTTAATCACTAGCTATTACTATTAGGTCCACAAAAGTCCTTTTTAAGGACTGGTAGAGGTGTACAGTATATAGGGTTGTAATACACTTAGAATATACTTGCTTTCAAATATACAAAGTATATTATGGTGCACTGCTGACTGCTGTGCTGCTGACCGATTCTGCAGCTGTCTTTTGTCAGTGTAGGGAAAGGACGCTGTGTGGAGCAGGGACAGTCAGTTTAATCACTAGCTATTACTATTAGGTCCACAAAGGTCCTTTTAAGGACTGGTATAGGTGTACAGTATATAGGGTTGTACACGTATAATATACTTTCTTTCAAATATAGAAAGTATATTATGGTGCACTGCTGACTGCTGTGCTGCTCAGTGCTGACCGATTCCGCAGCTATCTTTTATCAGTGTAGGGACTGAGGGACAGTTTGGTGTTTTGGAGCAGGGACAGTTTGCAAATCACTAGCTACTAGGTCCACAAAGGTCCTTTTAAGGACTGGTATAGGTGTACAGTATATAGGGTTGTACACGTATAATATACTTTCTTTCAAATATAGAAAGCATATTATAGTGCACTGCACTGCTGTGCTGCTGACCGATTCTGCAGCTGTTGTTACTCAGTGTAGAGAGGGACAGTTTGGTGTTTGGAGCAGGGACAGTCTGCAATTCACTAGCTACTAGCTAGCTACTATTAGGTCCACAAAGGTCTTTTTAAAGACTGGTATAGGTGTACTATTTGGTGTGCAGTATATAGGTGTGGTCTCAGTGCTCTCTATCACAGTGCTGGTGTCAGTGCTCTTTATCACGGTGCTGGTGTCAGTGCTCTCTATCTCGGTGCTGGTGTCAGTGCTCTCTATCACAGTGCTGGCGTAGTGTCAGTGCTCTCTATCACAGTGCTGGTGTAGTGTCAGTGCTCTCTATCACGGTGCTGGTGTCAGTGCTCTCTATCACGGTGCTGGTGTCAGTGCTCTCTATCACGGTGCTGGTGTCAGTGCTCTCTATCTCGGTGCTGGTTTCAGTGCTCTCTATCTCGGTGCTGGTGTCAGTGCTCTCTATCATGGTGCTGGTGTCAGTGCTCACTCTCTATCACGGTGCTGGTTTCAGACAGTGAGGGAGATAGCAGCGGAGAAGCCAATCAGCAGGCAGTGCCAGCACCATGGCTGAGGATCAGCACTGGACTGGCACCTCCGGACCTCCGCAGTGGAGCCCTGCATAGGTAGGGCTCAAGCACAGGTTGGCACACTGGGACCCTGGCACAGGACTGCACTGCCGCCCTGACTGTGGCACTGATCATCTCCTGCACCCCCTTCATAGCTTGCCCTGACCTTGCCTCTCCTCCATGGCCTTCATGCGCTTTTTTTATATTTCTTCATTTTCCAAAATATTAGTACAAAAAATGACAACTTCAAAAAATGTGCCATGTCTCTTGCACTTTGGCCTATATTTATGAAATTATTGAGAAATTTTTTATTTGCAATATTTTATAACAGAAAAATTGTCAGTCTGTTTTCATTTTTTTAACAAAAAGTAAAAAATCCAGTGGTGATTAAATACCACCATTTTGTGAACAAAATGATACAAATGTTGTTTGGGTATGGTATTGTATGACTGCACAATTGTCATTCAAAGTGAGACAGCATTCAAAGCTGAAAATTGGTCTAGGCTGAAAGTATTGAAATGGTTAAAGGTAAAAGTGCATTTTTTATTTAAAAGTCCATATTTGAAGGTGAATGTACATCTTTTGCTTCTCTTGGTGATGGTGTTCCTCTTCAATTTTCACTGTGAAATTCAAAAAATTGTGATTTTATGTCACAGACTTATGACATGGATTTTACATGTGGATGAACTTATTTATTTACTAATGACTTATTGTTTTATTATAGAAACTATTTATTGAGAATATTTCACTTTTTTGGTTGGAGGAACATTATTATCACTTGCTACACATCCAGGATCAGAGGATTTAGACACTTTATTAATATAATATAAATCAGGTAATTGTAATTTTCTTTTAAATTTTTATCCCTTCACATTTGGGTTAAAAAAATAAATAAATAAGCAAAGTAGCTGCATTGTTTCACTAACACGAGAGTCTAGTCCTAAACACAAGCCTCTCCAGTCAATGTCCAGTTAATTTAGTTTTATGATTTAGTTATGATTATTACACATTAAACTAATCATATTGGTTAGTTTCCAAATTAGAAAAAGTATTTATCAAAATGATGGTAATAGATGTTGATGTTTTGCTGCCAGATTGATGACAAATAAACCTCATATTTGGCCATATCAATAAACAAAACCCAAAGTCTTGTTTGTTTGCCAGTTATGTTTTTCACAAGCTGGGTATATAGACCCATTCATAAAATCCTCAGAGAAATGAAAAATATGATCTATTACAAAGCTCTAGCTCTAATTGCATTACCGTTGACATTTATAGTCTCAGGTGCTGAAAAAAGACCTTGGTTTTATATAGAGCATAGTTTGAATTGCAAAAGAAAATCAATACAGCACTGGACTGAAACCTTTTAAGTTCATATTGTACAATATGCTCTCAAACTGGAAAGGGTTATGATAAATTACAAACTGTGACCTATATGTACAGTATATTAAGATTGTTTGTGCTACCAACACAATTCTTTGCTACCTATATATACTGACACTAATAAACATAAAGTATTAGCTTTATTAGTGGTATTGTTAGAAAATTTATTTGAACATTTGATAAAACATGTTTTAAGCTTTTTTATTTATTTTTTAAATGAAAAGGACAGGTAGAAGCATTTTCTCTTGTTTTGTGTTTTGTAGTGTTAAGTTACAAAATGAAAATTAAACATATTAAAAAAAAAAAAAGGACAAGAGTTTATCCATTTAGATGTTTATCAGGTATAGTTCAACAGGATGACAGTCAAATGCCTTATTACTACAACCTTGAAATTGTCATATAATTTCATGACTAGGATAAATTAATCTTTAATTCATTTGAACATAATCACTAAGTGACTCTGGTGTACGTTTATTAAACTGAGACATTTTCTCTGTTAGGCCCCTTTTCACATTGGGGCGCTTTGCAAGCGCTACAGCGCTAAAAATAGCGCCTGCAAAGCTCTCTGAAACAGCTGCTGCTGTCTCCAGTGTAAATGCCCAAGGGTTTTTACACTGGAGCTGTGCACTTGCAGGACGGTCAAAAAGGTCCTGCAAGCCACATCTTTGGAGCGCTGTAGGAGTGGTGTATTTACTGCTCCTACAGCGCCCCTTCCCATAGAAAACAATGGGGTAGTGCTGCAATCCCGCCCGCAAAGCGCCGCTGCAGCAGTGCTTTGCGGGCTGTTTTAAAAAAAATTCCGGCCGCTAACGGGGGTAAAATTGCCCCACTAGTGGCCCGCATAACACCGCTAAAACAACGGTAAAGCGGCACTAAATATATCGACGCTTTACCGCCAGCGACCGCAAAGCCCCAGTGTGAAAGTAGCCTTAGGTTTTCAGCAGTTCTCAGAGGAAAATGATCTCCTCTGCAGCCTCTTTATGAAGCCGAGAACTTCAGAGAGAGAACGGAGGATAATTTCTTCATATGAAAATGGCTGAGATCATTGTAAAAGGGGATGGGCTGCCTGTAATTTCATGAGCTATTGTGAGAATACAGTGCAATTGAGTTTAAAAAGAAGATAATAAGCATTATGCACTGTGTGTAAATAAATATATTAGCACCCCAGTGTTTAGGTGTTTAGGCAGGGTTGTTCCTAAATTTGGTGTAGCTACCTTGGCTAATTGTTGAGGATCAATTGACTTTACTCTAAGTCTGTAATTGCTGCATTTTGCCACTAGGTGGCCAGGCACTTGCTGGCATTAGATAAGGCGAGGGTAATGCAGGGTCAGATTATGGGTGTATGGGGTATCTCAGTCAATGGAAAGGGGCTTTCTTAAATACATTGGCCTGCTGGGAGAACCTATATATTTAGGTGGAGTCAGATGATCATGGTTCTGTGCCACCTGGACGGCTGTCTGGGTGGACATGTGTTGTATTGCCCAGGCTGCTAGGCAGGAAGTTGGGCCTATCCCAGGCACATCTGGCTGCTAGGCTGTCTGAGGGCCTATCCAGAAGCAAGAGAGCAGCGCAAGGTTAGGATTGCGTCTTGCAGTTCAACCAGAAGTAACGGTTCTGCAAGTACCAAAGCAGAACTCTCACCAACTGGGGACAGTGAAGAATCTGGAAACTTCAGCAGGTATCAAGCCAGGGACCCAGCCAGTGATGCTTGCAGAGCAGCATTATGTGTCAAGCCAGGGACCGAGCAAGTCAGTGAGGTGAAGCTTGAGAATTATCTAGAGTGCTAAGCTAGGGACCCAGCAGAGAAGCTGGAGTGACGCTTGAGGAAGATACTGCAGTGAAGATTGGAGGAACTCTAGGGATTCAGTGACAGTGAATCATCTATTCTAGTTGAAGAACTACAAGACGTGATTGTAGTGGAAGTGAAGAAACTGTTACACTTTGTGTTAGAAACTGTTAGCCCTTGTACACACGGTCGGAGATTCCGACGGAATGTTTCCTATCGGACCGGTTTGTCGGATGTTCCGACTGTGTGTGGTCTGCATCGGACTGTTTCCGCCGGAATATCTGACGGACCAACTTTTCCAACTTGCCGGTAAAATTTTCTGACAAAATGCTTCCGATCGGACATACTCCGATCATGTGTAGCCTACTCCGATGGACAAGGTGCCACACATGCTCACAATCAAATTCGGACACGAAGCGCTCGCTCAGGTAAAACTACTGCTCGTAATCGATATAGCACATTCGTCACGCTGCACGCAATGTTAAAAATTCTTTCATAAAGCGCATTCTCTTGTTCTTTACAATGCTGCAAGAATGAACTTATTTTGATGCTCATAGTCACACACACTTCTCCCGAACGTATTTCTTGAGTCTTTTTTATTCATTTTAGCAGTACAATATTTTAAATCGTCCCATCTACACATTTAGTTTTTTTTTTGTTTGTTTTTTTTGGGGGAATTTTGTGGTTATTTTTTTTCATCAATCCTTTTTTGTCAGTTTGCTCATCTTTGCATTTTTTGGGGTGTGTTTTGTGTGTCAACTTACCACAACACCATTATTGTCTTTTTTGTATTTTCTTTTTCTTTTTCTTTTTTAATCTACAGGAGGTTGTTTAGTGTTGGTGCCCCTTGTTATTCATTTCACTTTGTATTTTTGAAATGTACCTGCCTGCTCACAAATAAAATACCAAATAAACTGTCCTTTTTGAAGTAAAACACATACGCAAGTATTTCTTCAAACAAAAAAAACCCTTTATTTAGGTGTCATTAACAAATAAAGAGGGAGGCAGCACTGTAGAAACTGGGGAGATTAGCAAAGCCTTTGGCCCCCAGGGCACACATCAACTATTGAAACGCAAAAATTGGTGGCCTGAGGAGTACATGTCTGAGGGAGAGAAGTCTGGTCCTGAAGTCCAAGAAACCCAGAACAGCAGCAGATGACATCTATATTCCCAGGCTGTGGTACTACAAGAGGCTGCATCTTCTGTCAGACCAGACTGAACCCAGGTAATCACACGCTGGTCCTCCTTCCACGCTTCCTTCCAGGCTGTGGCTGTGGTGCTGGAGGTGGGGCAGAAGGAGGAGGAGGGGCATGGGCCAAATCACACAAGTGTGTTGCTTGTGTGATTTGGCCCAAGAGCCCCTTGTTGAGGGTGTGGAGAATTAGCTCCTCGCACAAGATCTTTTGTCCCTCCTCCATTTTCTCGAGTTTGCACGCAGCCAAGGCGGCAAAGGCTTCTTGATAGGTGGGGGTGGCTTGGAGGGCCGCTGAAGCCTCCCTGATGAGCCTCAGAGCAGACTCCTCCACATTCCTCCCCCTTCTGTCCCTTTTGTGTGGAAGGCGGAGGGGAGGGACCTGGCATTCTGTCAGGCTCCTCCACCCGCCCACCGCCTGGCTGCCGCTTACCCCTGCCCCCTCCTGGCTGCCACTTTCCACAGCCATCTCATGGCTGCTGCATTCCACACCCTCCTCCTGGCTGATGTCTTCCTGTGTATGAAAAAGGGACATAGTTTTAGTTTTTGGTTCATCAAACACACACAAATTTCACATCAAGACTGTTGCATATTGTTAACCAATAGAAAAGACTATCATTCTGAGCCCAGCATTTTTCATTCTTGTCCCAAAAGTTTTGGCCTCTACTGTCTATTGATATGTGAAACACTTTCTAAAATCAGCAATTAGTGAGCAGCAATCAAGTTAACATCATTCATTTTTCTCCCAAAATATGTACAACAATACTATACCTGGAAGATTCAGCGGGTGTGGAATGTAGCATAGGATGCGTGGAAGGAAGGGTGGAGAGAGATTCTCTGACCTCAGCCTGGTCTGATAGAAAATGCATCCTGTCATAATACCACAGCCTGGGGACATAAACGTCATCTGCTGCAGCTCCAGATTGCATGGACTTCAGCACCTTCTTCCTCTCCTTCAGATATGTACTCCTCAGGCCACCGATTTTCACTTTTAAATAGTGGATGTCTGCCCTGGGGACCACCGGCTTCACAAACTCAACCAGTTTCTCCAGCGCTGCCTGCCTCTTTAGTTTGTTTTTGTATTGAGGGTGCGCTGATTGCCACAGGCAGGGCAGCTCCCTGTATTGATCGATGAACAGAGGGAGGAAACTGTGATCATTGAAACCATCCATAATGTCTGCAAGACACAACACAAGACAAACCCTAATGTCAGGCTAAACTCCACTAATTTAGGCCTCAATCTAGAAGCAGTATGGGCTAGTGATGTACCAAGTTCAAAATTTTACCTTCGCTTGCACGATTGTCATGTCAGCTCCTCTCTCTGTTTCTCACAGATTGTACGTACGACACACGTGTGTTGCGTTTTATATACAGTGCGCATGCATAAAACTCCGCCCTCCCCTGACGTTCTTTCTAGACTATTCCCCGCCCCTTTGCTTTCGGCGCAGTGGGGAGAGCACATGGCGGAGAGAACGCAGGTGCTCAATCAGAGTTCCACTAACGAGCAGGAGCGCGAGGAAAGCCCAGAGCCTGAAACATCCCGATCCTGGAAGAGAAGATTTAAGGCCTCAAATATGTCTTTTGGAGAGATGTTGGAGATGGTGGACATATTGAAGAGGGCCGACTATGATGGGAAGTACGGGCCTTACCCAAACCCAAATATCAGAAAGGCCAAGATCATGACTAAAGTTGTGAAGAGTCTTCAGAAGAATTTTGGGGTACGACGATCCAAGGATCAACTGAGAAAACGCTGGTCAGACCTGAAACTGAGGGAGCACGATCAGTACAGAAGGATCAAGCGTGTTCTTCAAAAAAGTAAGTAGTTGTCGTGTGTTCATATGATTATACTTGCTTGGATACTGCTCCATGTGCTTTGATTTCATGTTGTGCATTTTAAAATGGGCACTTTCAAGTTCATGGTTTCATTCGTTCGTAAGAAACATCGTTCTGCAGGTAAGTATTCCAGCTTAAAAAAGTGTCCACAATAATGTTCTCACCTTTGAACTCGGCCAAAAAACACAATTGTACCACACTTCCAAGCAATGTTTCATATTCCTATTTCTGCCCTCTGTGTGCTAAGTATTCCTTTTTTATATTCTCATAGGGGAGAGAAGACTCGGGAAGTCTGAGGACACCAGGGACCCCACCCCTCCCAAAAAAGGAATACTTAGCACACAAGAAGACTCGGGAAGTCTGAGGACAACAGGGACCCAATCCCTCCCAAAGAAGGCAAAATTCCAACACCAGAAGCAGAGGAGCAGGAGGAGGAGGAAGGAGAGATCATTGAAGTTGGACAAATTGTCACCACAACAGGTGAGTGTCGGAGACCACAGCTTCCAGTAAGCTCATCAATGTATGTTGGCATATTTCTAATACATGGTGTGTTTTTTTTGCTTTTTTTTGTAGGTGATGTGGAAGAAGAATCACATTTTACCAGTGAAAGTGCCCAGATCCTGATTGGGGAGATAATGGGGTGCAATCGGGATTTAGAAAATATACAGAAAAGCATCAATGATGTTCAAAATAAAATGAAGAACATCATTGATGTTTTGGGGAGAGTGTGAAACACCCCAAACTAGCTAGGGTTTTATTTTTGTGTTTTGAAAAAACAACTTTTGTATTTTACAAAAAGCCAAATTTGGAAGATGTACACAGTATGTCAACATGTGCCATCTCCCATCATGGGGGATCAATGTACGTGTTTTGTGGAAAGTGGCTGAGATGAAGGGGTTGCAGCCCCAAAACATGTACATTGATCCCCCATGATGGGAGATAGCACATGTTGACACACTGTGTGCATCTTCCAAATTTGGCTTTTCCAGGGGTCACACCCCATCTGATGAAGGCAATATCAGCACAGTTTGTACATACTCATGTCTGATATTGTCTTCACTTTTCAAAGTTGAACTTTGTAAGTTCCTGTGTTCTGTATCTTACACTTTGATACATGCCTGTTTACACAAAAACACAAGGTTACCAAAAAATTACCTCAAATAATGTTTTTGATACACCCAATATGTTGGTTTGTTGTAAAACCCTTTTCTAAACGCACATGTGAATGTGCTTTGATTAAAAAGTTAAATTATCAACAATGCGTGGCTTCCTTTTTCAATGCGCAAAAGCAGTATTTGGAGTAAAATTGTTTTCAGTGACAATGGGTGTTTTTTACTAAAGGCAACTCCACCTTGCACTCCAAGTGCAGTTTCAGGTGTACTTTTGCCGTGCACTTGTAGTGCATAGTGGATGTGCCTTTAGTAAATAACACCCACAGTGATGTGTTCATTTTCACAATCATGCCATTTTCATGACCCCACATATTTCTGCCATGGTGCTGAAAATGAGCAAGATTTTTGTCAGTAATGCACTACATACATTAGTTAACAAAAACAAGGTGTGTGTGTAGCAGACCCACAACATAATAAGATTATCTGAAGAAGAGACTGTCTCCTCATCTCGCTCAGAACTTGGGTATGCACTGTTGTAGAAAAAGGCACAACAACAAAAATCTAAAATTTACCTAGGAGACACCTAAAAAACCAAACCAAGCAGTAAATGAAAACAAAGATTATTGTAGTTTCAAAGAAAAATGTATTAAAAAATGCCTCTCAGACATTGTCTGGCATATCAATGGCCCCCCTACCCACAAAGTACTCCATGTATTGGGTTCGGACCTTACGGGCGCTTTGGGGGGGCAAGCCAGGACGAGCAGCTTCAAGGGACGTGAGGTTCTCATTTTCAAGCAAGTCTGCATCTTGGCCAACTGAGACCACATAGTTTGCTGAATGTCTTTTTAAGAAATTGTTCAGAACACAGCAGGCAAGCACTATGTGATTTATTTTATATTCCGCCATGTGGATAGGCATTAAAAAAAGTGGAACCGGCTGGCCAGTATTCCAAAAGTGTACTCCACCACTCTTCTGGCTCTGGCCAGCCAGAAATTAAAGATCCTCTGGTCCAGGGTGGGGGTCCTCATCGGGAAAGGCCGCATCAGATGGTTTGTCAGGGCAAACCCCTCATCCGCGACGAAGACAAACGGGAGTCCTTCCTGATTCTCCTCTGGGGATGGCAAGCCCAGACTGCCACTGTCAAGTTCAAGTTAAATCGTTCAGGAATGAATGAATGAATCACTTGTATAGCGCTACTTATACGAACTGAATCTCCAGTAGAATTCTGTCCGTGAGAACACTCCACCATCCGACATCCGGCCATTTTGCCCCAAGTCCACATACAAGAAGTCATAGGTCGCTGACACCACCGCCAACATCACGATACTATTAAACCCCTTGTAACTATAATAGTATGACCCCGAGCTGGGGGGTGGGACCATGAGGATGTGTTTCCCATCAATTGCACCTCCACAATTGGGAAAGTCCCAACGACTGGCAAAGTGGGAGGCCACAGTCTGCCATTCCTGTGGCGTTGAAGGAAACGGTGGAGTGAAACAAGACAAAAAAAATGTGTAATTTTGCTAATCAACATTGCAAGCAGATTAGACACCAACATTTTTGGCCAAGATCCGTATAACATTTTGGGAAATGAGTATTTAAAGCCTAAAGTATAAGGTCCCCTTATGAGAGTCATCACCCCCCCATCTGATGGGCCCTTGCAAAAAATTAGGGGGAGGGGATGTTTTGGATAGGTAACCCTCTCCACTTGATTGAGAGCTGAATGTCTAAATGTGTGATACTTTGTTAAGCCCCTCCTTACTTACACTATTGGCAGCCCACCGGACAGGTAAGAAGTGTCATAATAACAAAAATTTAAAAAAATGGAAGCACATTTTGACATTCTGCTATTACATATCAAGATAATAGGGGAAAAAAATGATAGCATTTGAAAGTATTGAGGCAGGCCCTTGCACTACATGCTTTGGTGAATTCGTCCATAAATGTGACCAGAAAAAAGGTAGGTAGAGTGTGTATTGAGTTTAGTAAAGTCAATAGAGGATTGCTATCAGCTGACCTAGCAGTTGGGGGGAGGGGGGTTCCTAATGAGTTTGGCATAACCAAAAAAAAGAAGTCACTCTGCATGAATTGAACACATAACATTTGTAGACATTTTAGGGGGTGTTTAGGGGAAAGCAATACTATGGAGCTGACAAAAGACATTGCTAAGTGACTAGACTATAGTTTTATAGGCCAAGAAGAGCATGGTGGGGAAGTTAGTGAGGCAAATATGCCTGAGGGCAAAGGGACAGAGCATATGAATTAGAGCATATTGCAATCATGGTAATTAGGTAAGGAGGAAAGAAATGCAATACATTAGCAATCATGAAATACATAGAATGTGATGTTAAAGGATAAAACTTACCTTCATATAGTCCTTCTGCAGGACCTGAATGATGGCAGAACAGGTCTCTGGAATAATGATCCCCTGGGGGGAGATGCCTGTGGAGAACTTGAGGTCCTGAAGGCTTCTCCCTGTCGCCAAGTAGTGCAATGTGGCAATAAGCCTCTGCTCCGGAGTGATGGCTTGCCACATGCAGGTATCCTGCCTAGTGATATAAGGGGACAGCAAAGCCAGCAGACGGTGAAAAACAGGGTCCGTCATCCGGAGATAATTCCTGAAATCATCAGGATTATTCTCCCGAATCTCATGGAGCAAAGGCATGTGCGAGAACTGGTCACGCTGGCGCAACCAATTCTTGGTTCACAAACGCCTCCTCTCCGTGTTCATGGACCAGGCTCGTGTCAAAGGGGAACCCCAACATGAAGCCCCTGCACAGCACAAACTCTACGACGAGTACGTACACGAAACATGGTTTGAAAACGGTCGGGTGGTCAGAACGGACAACAGAAAGCACTGATAAACAGCAATGCCTGAAAGAACGACCTGAAAAGCAGAAGCAAACAGACAATAAGCAATGCAAATCAAAGCGTACTATACCAAGATATAGTCCACAATAAGAAACAAATGCTTACTGACTACACGCACTGATAATCAGATACGCAAAGACAAGCAGAAACTGAAGAGCAGTACCGAACTGAAGCACAAATCTGAAAAGCGCGAATCGTCTCTCACCAAACTTCTACTAACACGCGATAGACACGAGATCAGCAGAAGGAGCCCAAAGGGTGCCGGACGTGGTGCTGAACTTCCCTTTTCTAGTGCCGCCGTATGCTGCCTACGCCACCGCGTTCTTGGCAACTGGTAACTCCGACAACTGAGTCCGACCGGGTGTATGCAACATCACTGCCGGACCTCTTCCGGACTAAATCCGTCTGAATTAATCCAACGGATTTGGTTGCCGGAATCTCCGACCGTGTGTACGTTAAAGACTGTTGCCATAGGAAACAGCATTTCTACACATACAGATGTGATGTCTTGGTGGATGCCTTTGCCTGCATGTCTGTCCTCCTGTAGAGGTGTCACAGTCTTCTAATTGCAAACTTGCATTCAACTCGAACATCGGGCTCATGCCTAGTGCACACATTGAATGTACATGAGTACCTTGGAATATACAGTTGCAAGAGACTATTTTTGGCACATAAGTGCACAATATTTACAGTGCTATTTGCCTCTGCTTGATAAGTAGAGTGCAGAGGTAAATAGAATTGCATTTTTTCACATTTGTTTCAAAGTATAGCACAGTACAAAGTGAAGGAAAGGGCAGATGTCTCACTAGGTCACTTAGGCCATGGTTTAGGGTGCTATGGTCATCAGGGTCACCATATAGTTTCCTAGGCCACTTTGTGTTTATGTTAGCTACTGCTAGCTATAGGCTTACAAAGTCTGCTAGGCAAACCTCCACCCTCCTTTCTCCTGCAAACAAATTCATCCAAAAGCCAAGCTAAGAAGGGTATATCAAAACATGTTTCTGGTCATGTCACAATGTTACTGATTGAGTCTTTGCAGACATATAGTAGGTTAACCGGTTCCCGACCAACGCACGCCGATGTACGTCGGCAGAGTGGCACGGACGGGCATATTGGCGTACAGGTACGTCCGATCTTCAATGCCGCCCTGCCATCACAATGCCGGTCGGGACCCCCGTGAGTCCGGTCACGGGTCCCACGGACTCGATCGCCGTGGGCATACCCACGATCGTCTCACGGGACGGCTGAATGGAGGAAATGCCGTGTAAACAGCATTTCTCCATTCTGCCTAGGAACTAGTGATGCTGATCTCTGCTCCATGTGATTGGAGCAGAAATCAGTGTTCACTAAATGAAAGCCCAACCACCCCACAGTTAGGAACACTTAACCCCTACACTGCCACCCACTGGTTAACCCCTTCACTGCCAGTGTCATTTACACAGGAATCAATGCATTTATATAGCAGTGATTATTGTATGAATGACAATGGTCCCAAAAATGTGTCAAAAATGTGCGATGTGTTCGCAACAATGTCGCAGTCACAATAAAAATCGCTGATCGCCGCCATTAGTAAAAAAAAGTAATAAAAAATTATTAATAAAAATGCCATAAAACTATCCCTATTTTGTAAACGCTATTACTTTTGCGCAAACCAATCAATAATCGCTTATTGCATTTTTTTTTACCAAAAAAATGTAGAAAAATACATATCGGCCTAAACTGAGGGAAACATTTTTTTAATATATATTTTTGGGGGATATTTATTATAACAAAAAGTAAAAAAAAATGAATTTTTTCAAAATTGGCGCTCTATTTTTGTTTATAGCGCAAAAAATAAAAACCGCAGAGGTGATCAAATACCACCAAAAGAAAGCACTATTTGTGGGAAAAAAAGGACGTCAATTTTGTTTGGGAGCCACGTCGCACGACCACGCAATTGTCAGTTAAAGTGACGCAGTGCCGAATCGCAAAAAGTGGTCTGGTCTTTGACCAGCAAAATGGTCCGGTCTGTAAGTGGTTAAGACACTACAGTACTAATTGTGTCTCTGAATATATTTCTGGTGTTTCAGTAAGGTACTGTTGACTTTTCCCAGTGTGCATCCTTTTATTGTAAATATTGCAATTCGGACCCCCAAAATACATAAGTAAAATACCCGACCAAAAAGATGTCTGGCATGCAAAATTTACAAAATAAAGGAACCTTGCAGGGAAACTAGAATTAATAGATTTTTTCTATATTTCACTTTTGCTATACATTAGAGTGTTTCATTTTCTAATGGAAAAAAAGAAACTGTAAAATTTTTGCAGACTTTGCTTACCCCCCTAGTCTGATGTAAAAGATATATATGCTAAATTTCAAGACGATTGGATATAATTTAGAGATTGCATATTTTGGTCTGTTTTATAAAAGTAGGCAAAAAATAAAAATTTTCAATGTTATGTTCTTTTATTGGGAAAACTAGAAATCACAAACTTAAAATACTATTAAAACTATACATTAATATTAATAGGTAATATGATAGGCATGTGCTATATTAATCAACTGTGAACCGAGCAATCCCTTGTATTCTGTCACGTCGTGGATCCCAAACAATTCAAAGAACATGTGGGAAGGCTGGCCGCAGGCCAGCCTGTATTTGTGGGAGGAGTCTGAGGGACTATTTAACCCTCCTCCTCTATCAGGGCCAGGGTTGGTGTTTTCTAGGTTGCCTTTTCTGGGTGGTGGGGGGTGCGTCAGGGCCTGCTTAGTCCTCCTCCCTTTCTCCCCTCTGCTACATCAGGCCAGTGTGCAGCCCACCCGGTTCCCGTGGCACTCATGCTAGGGAGGGGAGGGGGGCGTCCGCCCGCCCACTTGCTTTTCTCAGTCCCCCCCTCAGCGCCGTGTGGCCAGCGTGCTCCCCGCCCGCTTTTCCCGGCTCTCATGCCGGGGGGAGTGGGGGGGGGCATTCAGCTGGCCATCCGTCCTCCTTTCCCAATCTCCCCACAGCTCCGTGGGGCTGGCGCGCAGCCCGCCCGTTGTTCCCGGCGCTCATGCTGGGGGAGCGGGGGGGTTTCATCCGGCCATCCATCCGCCTTCTATGATAGCCTAATAGCTCCGTGGGGCTGGCGTGTGGCCCGCCTGCTCTTCGCGGTGCTCATGCCGGGGGAGGGGGAGGGGGGGACGTTTGGCCATCCATCCACCTCGATATCTCCCCAGTCAGGTCCCAGCTCCACCTGGCCAGCGTGCACACCGTGCGAGCGCGGGGGGGGGGGTGGTTTGTGATCGGCCGCCTGCTCCTCTCCTCATGTATGTTTGGTTTACGAGGGGGGCAGGCTGTCGGTTTACTCCTGGTGCTCCCGGGGGATGGGCAGTCTCCCGCCAGTCACTCCTTTCTTCCCCTCAACCGGCGTCTTTGCTGCAGCGTCAGTGGGGATCAGCCAACCCACTGCAGCCATGGCAACGGCTAGACCTGAGGCCAGGTTTGCTGCTTTCACTTGTTCACTTTCTTTGATCAGTGTTTTTTATCGCAGCTAGCGGTCTGTCCAGCGTTTTTTCTGTCATAGCAGCATTTTCTGTTGCAGCGTTTGTCCAGCATTTCCGTTATGGCGTTCTGTCGTTCGGTCCTGCATTTCCGTCATAGCATTCTGCCCAGCATTTCTGTCTCAGCGTTCAGTCCACCATTTCCGTCATAGCGTTCTGCACAGCATTTCAGTCGCACCGTTCTACTCGGCATTTCTGTCGCACCGTTTTGCTCGGCCTTTCTGTTGCACCGTTCTGCTCTGCATTTCTGTCGCACCGTTCTGCTCGGCATTTCTGT
This sequence comes from Lithobates pipiens, assembly GCF_037356315.1. NCBI lineage: Eukaryota > Metazoa > Chordata > Amphibia > Anura > Ranidae > Lithobates > Lithobates pipiens. The sequence goes on from NW_027507785.1 coordinate 182,256,725, forward strand.
CGCACCGTTCTGCTCGGCATTTCTGTCGCACCGTTCTGTTCGGCATTTCTGTCGCACCGTTCAGTCCGGCATTTCTGTCGCACCGTTCAGTCCAGCATGTCTGTCGCACCGTTCAGTCCAGCATGTCTGTCACAGCGTTTCTGCCCAGCATTTCTGTCACAGCGTTCTGCCCAGCATTTCTGTCACACCGTTCAGCCCAGCATTTCTGTCACAGCGTTCTGCCCAGCATGTCTGTCACAGCGTTCTGGCCAGCATTTCTGTCACAGCGTTCTGCTCAGAATTTCTGTCACATCGTTCAGTCCAGCATTTCTGTCACAGCGTTCTGCTCAGAATTTCTGTCACATCGTTCAGTCCAGCATTTCTGTCACAGCGTTCAGTCCAGCATTTGTCGCACCGTTCTGCCCAGCATTTCTGTCACAGCGTTCTGCCCAGCATTTCTGTCACAGCGTTCTGCCCAGCATTTCTGTCACGTCATTCTGCCCAGCATTTCTGTCACGTCGTTCAGTCCAGCATTTCTGTCACGTCGTTCAGTCCAGCATTTCTGTCACGTCGTTCAGTCCAGCATTTCTGTCACAGCGTTCAGTCCAGCATTTCTGTCACAGCTTCAGTCCAGCATTTCTGGCTCATCGTTCTGCCCAGCATTTCTGGCACAGCGTTCGGCCAGCATTTTTCTGTCATAGCGTTCGGTCCAGCATTTTTTCAGTCATAGCGTTCGGTCCAGCATTTCAGTCACAGCGTTCTGTCCAGCATTTCAGTCACAGCGTTCTGTCCAGCAGTTCTTTCTTAGCGTTTCTGCCCTGACATGTCTGTCATAACGTTTCTGCCCGGCATGTCTGTCATAGCATTTCTGTCTTAGCGTCTCTGCCCCTGGATGTCTTCCTTAGCGTTTCCGCCCCTGGATGTCTGTCTTAGCATTTCCGCCCCTGGATGTCTGTCTTGGCGTTTCCGCCCCTGGATGTCTGTCTTGGCGTTTCCGCCCCTGGATGTCTGTCTTGGCGTTTCTGCCCCTGGATTTCTGTCTTGGTGTTTCTGCCCCTGGATTTCTGTCTTGGCGTTTCCGCCCCAGTTTTCTGTCGTAGCGTTTCTGTCCCTGGATTTCTGTCGTGGTGTTCTGCCCCTGGATTTCAGTCGTGGTGTTCTGCCCCTGGATTTCGGTCGTGGTGTTCTGCCCCTGGATTTCGGTCGTGGTGTTCTGCCCCTGGATTTCGGTCGTGGTGTTCTGCCCCTGGATTTCAGTCGTGGTGTTCTGCCCCTGGATTTTGGTTGTGGTGTTCTGCCCCTGGATTTTGGTCGTGGTGTTCTGCCCCTGGATTTCTTTCATAGTGTTCTGCCCCTGGATTTCTGTCGTAGTGTTCTGCCCCTGGATTTCTGTCGTAGTGTTCTGCCCCTGGATTTCTGTCGTAGTGTTCTGCCCCTGGATTTCTGTCGTAGTGTTCTGCCCCTGGATTTCTGTCGTAGTGTTCTGCCCATGGATTTCTGTCGTAGTGTTCTGCCCCTGGATTTCTGTCGTAGTGTTCTGCCCCTGGATTTCTGTCGTAGTGTTTCTGCCTCTGGATTTTGTCTCGGCATACAGTTTTCTGCATTTCTGTCTTGGCATTTCCTGCCCCAGTATTTCTGTCAGTTTTTTGTCTAGCATTTCTGGCTCAGCGTTTCTGCCCCAGGATTTTCTGTCATGACATTGCTGCATCAGCGTTTCTGCCCCAGGATTTTCTGTCATGTCATTGCTGCCTCAGCGTTCTGTCATTGCATTCTGCTCCTGGGTTTCTGTTCGTTTCTGCCTCAGCATTCAGATCAGCATTTCTGTCGCAACATTCTGTCATAGGGTTGCTGTCCTTGCATCTCTGGCTCAGCGTTTCTGTCACTCATGGCCTACTACGGTACCTGTTTTCATATTTGTTGGTTGTCATGTCTCATTGTGCCTGTGTTCATGTTTATACCTAGGGCAGTTAGCTAGGGCTCACACGTCAGGATCTGTCACGTCTACAGATCCATATGGGCTGAGGTTTCGTTATTAATGATTGTTGACCACAATCTTCTCGCCCGTATACCATACGTCATACGATGCATGTTCATTCACCACACCTGTACGTCTACCCACCACGGTCCGTGGGCACTCTAGGCTTGAGTTTCTGTTAATTACCTATCTCTGCGCTGCAGGTTACTCGAGCTAACTCACTACTCACACAGGGGGGGGCGGATTTGTCATCAGGTTAATTTATGCGCTGTGGTCTTGATTTTCTGATAATGTTCTCATTCTTAGGTAGGCAGTGGGGTGTTGTTGTTCTCATGTCTGGTTGTCTGTCTTTCCTTCTAGTTGCGTTCTCAGGTTGGGCCGTCTTGGCATCCATACCGATATCAACCATGCCTGCACTCACTTACAGATGTCGTGTCGCCACTGGGCTCACCCTCGGGTCGGAAGCAGACGTCAATTTTCTTCAGTTGACATCCTGTTGCATTGAGGCCCTGGTTACCGCCCTGGGATTTACACTCTCTCAGGGTGTGTCCTAAGCCACGGTCCTTAGGTGGTAGGTTGGGGGACATCGTCATGATTCTGGATTCCACTCTCAGCTCTGATCTCTTGTCTAGGAGGTGTCTTGGAGTACTGCTCAGGGACATCAGTCCAGTCATCTTTGCTGATCCCCGGTCTGGTCCAGGTGGGGAGGGGGGGCTTTAGTCACTTTGGGCATGGCTGGATCATGCCATGGGACTTATTTCCCTGGGTTGGAGTCTGTTTCTCCTTCTTCGGTGCAGGACTCGGTCTCGGTTGGTAGGTCTCAGGCAGTAGCATGACCTGTTCGCATCCGGTGGGACCAGTCTGTCTTGGTTTCTCCATGTTGATGATGCTCATTGCCATGGCACCTACTCCATCATATCAATCAGGCAGCCAGATTTTCCTCTCCTATCACTTGTATTTTTGGCACTTACCCTCTCCCTTCCGCTTACCAGGTATGGGTATGCCGGGGGGGGGGGGGTGTTCCAGGGTGCTTCTTCTGGTGTCCGTTGTGGGTTTTTCAGTCTGCTTTGCCATCTTCTTGCAGGGGATCCTCGGGTCAGCCCTTGTTCCCTTTTCCCCACGTATCCTCTCATTCACAAGCAGTTCATTCTCATGTCTGGGTTACCTTGGGCATCAGGCTCATCCTATCCTTCACAGGACATTAATTTGGGTTTGCGTAGCTTGCAGGCTCTAAGGGGGTTCCTTCTCATTTCCAGGTCAGGAGTCGGTGGGTTCTACTCTCACAGCGGATACTTACCAGTTACTTACAGTTGGCGTTTGGGCATACGTCATTTTATGGATGGGATCTTTACCTTCCCTTTTCCACCTAAACTTGTGTCTTTTTGCCCTCTTTTCAGGCATACTGACCATCCAGGCCATGGCACACCTCAGGCCTTGTTTCTTAAGTAATATTGCATTTCCCACTTGAAGACTCAGATTACAAGTGGGAAGGCTGGCCGCAGGCCAGCCTGCATTTGTGGGAGGAGTCTGAGGGACTATTTAACCCTCCTCCTCTATCAGGGCCAGGTTGGTGTTTTCTAGGTGCCCACCCACCCGTTTTCCCCAGCTTTGTCACTCATACTCATGGTACTTTTTCTTATTCTTACATTCATGGTATGCCCTCTTTTCAAGCATACTGACCATCCAGGCCATGGCACACCTCAGGCCTTGTTTCTTAAGTAATAGCGCATTTCCCACTTGAAGACTCCGATTACAAGTTTGTTTTAGTAGTAACTAAATGGCTCAAGTCTTTTCCTTCAAAAACCATGTTTTTATCCTCTAATCGTTTCACTTCCTTTTTCTTTGCAAGTTTGGTTTCTAAATTTTCAATCATATTTTCCTCAACAGCCTGAGTAATACTTTCATGTAAAAAAGCCAATCCTACATTTGTTTCTGACTAATCCAAAGGTGTCTCAAAGCAACTGTGAGAGCACATTTTTGACGTCTGCATCTGGGTAAGTGCTCAAAAGCTGTAGCATATCCAAGTGATTCTTTGGAGCCCATCGACTTACAATTGCCTCATTCCAAAAGCGAACATATGAGGCTGACAAAATGTGCAATCCGTTTCATTCCTTCCATTTGTCGTTAAGGAATATTCAACTGTTTAGTGAAGAGGGCAATTTTACTTTCAAACAGTTTTTCATTTTTGAAAAGGCACTTACAGATATGCAGGCATAACATATTTCAATTTGCAGTAGGGTAGGCCTCCTGTCAAGAGTGAACTAGACATTAGTCAACAGTCAGCACAGACATGGCTGTGTAAACATCCAAATATCCAACAGTATAAAGCTCTGTGTGAGCGGTTAAGAAGTATAGTGGTCTGAAGACCTGGCCCATCTCGAGACCATTAAGACTGTTGGAGAGACCAAGGGTCCCCCCTCCTCCCCGACACTCCAAGCAGGATCAGACTGTGTCAGTAGAGGAGTGAATGCCCCAAGGTCCCCCCAAGATTCCCGAGATGGTGACATCCGGGCAACTGCAGGATGGGAGTTCCCTTAATGAGAATTAGGTCTGCACTAAGTTCATGTTGATCATTGACCTATCTAAGTGATCAGCTTGAATAGGTTATAGAAGAGAAAGGATAGAAAAGAGAAAGAGAAGGAGGGACAGAGGTATGGGGAGGAGTAAGCGACTTCAGGTTAGAGAGGAAGAGCGATGTGGAGGTAAAATATTTGCCGGTCGGTAAGCTATCAAGGCTATTTTTGGGATCTTGAGACATAAGGAGAGCGAGGAGGCACTCCCGGTATGAGAGAGACTACAACATATCTGGCCCATGGCTCCCAAACCCTGCTGAATTTAGTTCAGGTCTCCAACAACATACTGGACACTTTTTCCTGGGACATGATCCATGATATCTTCCTCTTAGCTGCAAGGAAAGAAGGTCTGGGTTGTTTTAATGTTGCTGCTATTGAAATTTTAATACCTAGAAGGATGAAGTGGATCAATTTCTGGGCTGCTTTAGGAAGTATGGGAGATTAAGCATTTAGCAAAGCTACCTCTGGGGTTCTGGGGACCTGGCAGCCCATTTCCCTATATATCATGTTAAAGATTTTTCTCCAGAAGGTGCGAAGCCTAGAGCACTCCCACCAAATGTGGACCATGGAACCTAGGTGTTGACATTCTCTAAAGCACAATGGATTTGCCGTGGGATAAATTGCAGCCAATTTGGTGGGAGTAAGGTACCATCTTGTTAACAGTTTAATACTGGCCTCCATGAGGGATGTGTTCTGGATACCTTGAAAAGATCTGGTTAGAGCGGCTTGCCAGGTCTCCAGACTGTGATTGATTTGGAGGTCTGTCTCCCAGGCTGTCATGTAGGGAGTTTTGTCCTTTGGGCAAGTGAGGGCCAAGTAAATTACCGAAATGCCGCCCCTCTGCTCCATAGCCTATCCATACCATGACTTATATCCAGTGAAAACGTGTGGGAGGGGCTTTTCCTTCCAAATCGAATGTAGAAAATGAGAAATTTGGTGAAAGCGTAATCTTTACGAGTCGGCGTTCCAGGTGCTCGATACGGTAGTTAAGAGTGAGCGGGCCCTTGGAGGTGAAATAGTGCTCTATCCGGTATAGCCCCTTGTCCAGCCACCCTTGTTATCCCAAATGTATTTTAATATCTTTGTAACGAGCGTAAATGATACTTCCACACTGAGATAGGGAGTGCTCAGAAATAGTAGAGAATTTTGGGAAGAAGGGTCATTTTGATAGAATTGATCCAGCCCATCCAGGATAATTCATGTTTGGACCATAATTTAAGGTCGGCCTCCAATTGCCTGAAGAGTTTGGGATAATTTAGAATGTAGAGCATGTCTATCCTGGCTGTCAACGAGATGCCTAAATATTTAATGAAAGTGTCGCTACATTTGAATGGAAACGAATGTTGTAGAGAGGAGGCCAATTGAGGAGGAAGAGATAAATTGAGAGCATGGGATTTAGAACAGTTGACTTGCAGCCCCGAGATTTTGGCAAAGTCATCTAGGACTCGACATAGGTTAGGGAGGGTAGTGATGGGGAGGTAGGAAAGAGGAAAAAGCCCACACTTATGTGTTTGGTTGCCGCATTGAACTCCTCTAATGCCCGTGTTGTCGTATGGCTATCGCTAAGGTTTCAATGGCTATAGCGAATATGAGGGGTGATAGGGGACACCCTTGTCTGGTGCTTCTTGTGATGGGTATGGGCTTGGAATAGTATCCTTGAAGTCTTATTTGGGCCTTCTGCTGGGAATAAAGAGCACAGTGAAGACCAAGGAAGCGATCCCCAAATCCCCGCCTTTCGTAAAGCTGGAAGATGTACTGCCAGGAGACCGAATCAAAGGCCTTCTGAATATCTAGGGATAAGAGGAAGCCCAACTGTTTAGGTCCCCCCTCCCAATTAGATTGTAAGATTGAGACAATATCTACTGCCCGTCTAATTTGATTAGGTCCCTGTCTGCCGGGTATGAACCCGACTTGATCTTTATGGACGTACTGCCCAATGACTTTAGTGAGGATTTTTAAATCCTTGTTTATGTGAAGAGAGATAGGCCTGTAGTTACTGACATCTTCCAAGTTCTTATCGGTTTAGGTAAGACTGTGATAAATGCTGTGTTTAGGTGGGGATCTAGGGGGCTTCCATTGGCTTTATAATTGCAGAAACAAGTTAAATGGGGGGCTAAAGTATTGGCAAATGCTTTGTAGTATGGTATCGATAATCCAGCAGGTCCCAGAGCAGATCCCTTTTTGAGATCTTTAATGACTCCCAGGACTTCTTCCACCATGATGGGTGATTCCATCTTTTGTTTGTGTGTATCAGACAGTGAGGGTATAGGGAGACCCTCCAAGAACTGGGGGATGAGGTTTGCGTTGGAGGGATTTGGGCTACTGTATAGGGAAGAGTAAAAGCCCTGAAAAACATCCAGGACTGGACGTGGGAGTGGCCCTGATTTTGGGCATAGTGTTAAATTTGACTCTAGAGGATAACCTGTTGGCTAATAGTGTACCTATTTTGTTCACCTAAGTGTAGAATTTGTGTCCAGACCATCTGATTGACTTTTCAGCTTTAGTGGTTAGGGTTAGGTTGAGTTCTAGTCTGGTCTTGTCGAGAAGGGCGGTGGGGACTCGGTGAGGATCCGTCTTGTGGAGAGCCTTAAGGCTTGAGTATTCCTTCTCTAGCTTGGAAATGTCTGCTTGTCTTTCACGTTTAATGTGAGTGGCCACCTGAATGAGCTTGCCCCGATGTATGCTTTGTCCGCTGCCCAAAGCGTTTCTGGGGATATGTCTTCCGTTGTGTTAAGGGAGAAGTATTCTTGTAAGGCTTTTTCAAGTTCTACAACCCTTGTCGGATCGGATAATAGCGACTTGTTCAGTCTCCAGTGTCCGATGGGGCTACCCATGGTGCCCGCAAGGATTGTTACGATCACCAAGGAGTGGTCGGAGACAAGCGTGTCTTTAATGGGTGCTTTAACAACCTGGGGTAAGAGTGAGGTGGGAACTAGGATGTGGTCAATCCTCGCGTATGACTGGTGGGGTGTGGAGAAATGGGTATAGTCCCTCTTTGAGGGATTGAGCTCCCTCCATGTGTCCGTCAGGCCATAGGCATGAAACAATTTAGCTATATGCAGGCTTATTTTTGTAGGGCGAGTCAATCGCGATTGTAGAGGCGAGGACTTGTCAAAGCCCTGATCGAAGGCCACGTTGGAGTCTCCTCCAAGAACGACACTCCCTTCTAAATGTGGGGCAAGGGTGCGCAAGAGGGATTCAAAGAATTTGGCTTGTCCCGTGTTCGGAAAATAGTAGGAGACCAGGGAGTAAAGATGGTCTCCGACCGTGCCCTTTACAAGGAGGAACCTTCCGTCTGGATCCGCCAATTCAGAGATCTTAACAAATTTGCAGGTCTTGGATATCACTATGGCTACCCCTTTGGTTTGTGTCAGTGCTTGCTAAACAAAATTGAGAGAAGTGGGGGTGAAGGAATTTGGGGCTATACCGGGAGGGGAAGTGTATTTCCTGCAATAGTAGTACGTCCAATTTCAGGGATTTGTAGTAATCTAATACTTTCCTCTGTTTGGTGGGGGAGTTGAGGCCCTGGATATTGTGTGAAGCCACCTGGAGCCTAATTTCTGGACTATCAGCCATGGAGCAGAGGAAAGACCCAGCATCTGAAGCAGCCCTTACTTACCCAGTGGAGAGTGGAGATCCAGGCTGCAGCAGTAGGTCCACATCGTGCTTTGTCAGAGTTGAAGGTTGTGCTACAATGGAGTGACGACTTATTCCTGAAAAAAGAAATAGCGTTAGGCACAGCATTTGGGGAGGTAACTTTCTGCGTGGGGGCAGGGGGAAGAGGGGCAGGAAAGAGGTAAAAAGGTTTCCAGAAAGAGAAAGAAGGGGTTTGGAGGAGGAGAGGCCCCCCCCCGAAGCCCAAGAAGAACATATTAATAGCATCCGACCCATGTAGAGTCAGACGTCCTGACCCTCAGGCGCCTGAGAGAGTCCAAAGGTGGGGGAGTTACGCATAAGGTCCCTCGCGGAACTCTGGACCCCTAGAGGGGTTTAACCCCAATTGATGATTATGTGTGTAAAGTGTAAAGCACGGTGTCAAACTGGCTATGTAAGAGAAAAAAATTAGAAACAACAAACTGAGTCTCCTAAGATGAGATATCTTCGAGGCTGTAGAGCCCCCCACATTAACCGCAGAGCGTTCATTAAGGCAAACTGGGAAAGTACAGGAGCAAAGTGTGGGGCCAGCTGCAGTCCGGGGCAGGGGATAAGGAAAAGCCAGATATCAGGGGGGCTTCGTGAACTGGGGTAGGACCGATAGTAAACCCGAACAAACCCGGTGTACATTGATCCTGGGAAACGTAGAGAGCTGATTCAGAGTGAGGACCTACCCCTAAATATTAGGGGGCAGACCTCCGGCCCCTTCCAGGACCCCAGGAGGGTAATCACAAAAGGGTGAATAGCAGTCCAAGCTTGAGCGCACGTCAGGTAGGTGCATTATCCTTGACCTTCTTAGCTCTTCCAGATGTCCATAGAGGGGATTTCGGGCTGGTAGGTGTCAGTCTTTTGTTGGAGCTGTGCCCGGTGCTAGAGGTATCCATGTCAGCTTCTTGGAAGATGAGTTTCAGGCGAAGAAGAAGTATCTCCCCCTCAGGAAAGGTTGAGAATGCGTAGTGCTTCCCTTTATCAGCAAACTTAACATCAAATGGGAAGGCCCATTTATATTTTATATCTCTCAGGGTCAGCGCATGAAGAAGGGGTTTTAGTGCTCTCCGTCATTGTATCGTAGAGGGGGAAAGATCAGCAAAGATCTGCACCTGGTGGACCTTTTTGAGTAGACCTGGCTCGTTTCATTACTTCCTCCTTGACTGAATAATAATGGGGCTTGGCAATCACATCTCTTGGGATGCCATCTCTTCTGGGGGGTCCAAGGGCTCTATGGACCCTATCCAGTTCCAATCGTGGAGTGGGAATGTCAGGTATTAGCTGTGTGATAAGATCGTGAACCGCACCAGCCACGTCTGTTACTGATTCAGGAAGACCGTGAATTCTGATGTTGTATCTCCGCGACCTATTTTCAAGGTTACAAATGCGAGCCATGGCCAGGTCAAGTTGTTCCTGCACCGAGTAAATGTGCCTGGAATTCTGGTTGGTTAGGGCTATTGTGTTCTCCATTTTGTGTTCGATCGTTTCGATCCGTGATCCCAGATTAATGAAATAAGCTTTCAGTTCCCCTGTAATTTTCAGTGCTATTTGAGATAATCCTTTCTCTAAAAGCTCAGAGAATTTGTGGAATAAAGCGTTCATGTGGGAAGCAGGGTCCCTGTGGGGGCCAATCTTGTGGGGATAGGGCGGCCTGAGCTGCAGACTGAGGCCCTAAAGGAGATGGCGAAAAGTCCTGCAGAGTGCGCTCCAACAGGGATTCAGTGGAAGCTGTGGATGGAGTGGTGTCCTGAGGGGGGCCCCTACGACTGCCGGAGTAGTGTGGATAGGAGTGAGGGCTGGCTCTGACCTATAGTCCACCAGGCCTGTGAAGCGGTTTTCTTGTGACAGGAGCTGTGCTGCGGTGGCCATCTTGGATGTCCCCCCTCTCCTATCGATGCAAAAAGCAGCCCCAAATTCCTTTTTTCCGGTCCCCCGATCATCCAGTAGTGTCCCCGGACATGTTGGGGAGCTGTCTGGGCTTTTTGGAGATGATTGGCTTACCGTGCCGCGCACTGTGGGTCCCGTTGTTCCGCGAGGCAGCAGAGCTCTAGATGATCGTGGCTATCTTGCAAGCCCCACACCTGCACACTGAAGAGGACAATTTTAAGTGCATATATACTATACATGTTTAACAAATTACATGAATCCCCCAATATCAATACAAGGCCTTTTGGATTTGATATGGATTTTTAGGGGGGCATGTTTGTGAATATAAAGAAAAATGTTGTTCCCCCAAACACATACCGGACTTAATCTGAGCACACAACCTGACAAAGGGGGGGGGGGGCAGTTGTGCTATATGCCCATGTAGACCCATGTTGATGAGGACAAAGGACTGTTTCCCCACAAACCTGCCCTGCTGGTTTTGGGGATGTGATGGAAACTTATTAGTATCTGGAAGCCCCCTTAAAATAGGATGGCCCCGATATATACCCCCTCATGTAAATGGGTAAAGAATACATAGTACTCCTACTCATTCAAATAAAAAAGTCATATGTGAAAAACACACACAAGTTTTTGAAAAATCCCTTATTAAAATATAGGAAAAAAACAAAAATAAAAAAAAAACAGATGCAAATCCAGAGACCAGAATGGCTGGTCAACATTATCTCACAAAAGTGAGTACACCCCTCACATTTTTGTAAACCTTTTATTATATTTTTTCATGTGACAACACTGAAGAAATGACACTTAGCTACAATGTAGTGAGTGTGCAGCTTGTAAATTTGCTGTCCTCTCAAAATAACTCAACAGACAGCCATCAATGTCTAAACCACTGGCAACAAAAGTGAGTACACCCTTAAGTGAAAATGTGCAAATTGGGTCCAATTATCAAATTTTCCCTCTCCGGTGTCATGTGACTTATTAGTGTTAGAAGGTCTCATGTGTGAATGGGGAGCAGGTGTGTTCAATTTGGTGTTATAGCTCTTACCCTCTCATACAGGTCACTGGAAGTTCAACATGGCACCTCATGGCAAAGAACTCTTTGAGGGTCTGAAAAAAAGAATTGTTGATCTTCATAAAGATGGCCTAGGCTTTAAGAAGATTGGCAAGACCCTAAAACTGAGCTGCAGCATGGTGACCAAGACCATACAGCGGTTTAACAGGACATATTTCACTCAGGGCTCTCAATGGTCGACCAAAGTTGAGTGCAATGTGCTCAGTGTCATATCCAGAGGTTGTCTTTGGGAAATAGACCTATGAGTGCTGCCAGTATTGTTGCAGAGGTTGAAGGGGTGGGGGGTCAGCCTGTCAGTGCTCAGATCATATGCTGCACATTGCATCAAATTGGTATGCATGCCTGTCATCCCAGGAAGCCTCTTATATAGATGATGCACAAAAAAGCTTGCAAACAATTTGCTGAAGACAAGCAGACTAAGGACATGGATTACTGGACCTATGTCCTGTGGTCTGATGAGGCTGAGATACACTTATTTGGTTCAGATGGTGTTAAGAGTGTGTGGCCACAACCAGGTGAGGAGTATAAAGACAAGTGTGTCTTGCCAACAGTCTAACATGGTTGTGGGAGTGTCATGGTCTGGGGAACCATGATTGATGCTGGCATTGGGGAACCATGAATGCCAACATGTACTGTGACATACTGAAGCAGAGCATGATTCCCTCCCTTCCGAGACTGGGACACAGGGCAGTATTCCAACATAACAACCCCAAAAAGTGTATGTTGGAACATCACCACCCTCTCTTACTCGATCCAAAGATTGACTAGGTACTATGAACTATGGGCCATGGAATTTATAGTGTGCATAGATCAGTGCCATTACTGCCACTAATGTACACTGTTCATTAAAAAAAAAAAAAAATGTTAGTGAGGCTGAAGAGGAGAAGGAGGAGGAAGGAGGAAGAGGCAGAAAAACAAAGTAGGGAACAATGTAATGAAAAATATATTTCAATGCCATTAAGTAATGGATGAGAATGGTTTATCTTTGGAGACTATAAATATAATTTAGTGCCACTTTAAAGACGAAGTAAACTCTGATGGGTTTACTTCCTCTTTGATTCCCTGCAAAGGTAAAGCATAATGGACTACTATGCATCGCACAGTAGCCCATTATGTGTCACTTACCTGACACAGGAGCCAGCGATGTCACCACTGTCCCCTGTAGTCTGGAGCATCCATCTTCTCGGTGGGTCTCCATGGGTCTTGTAGAAAAAATGTTAAAACCATTAGTCATGAATACTGCTTGTTTCCTACAGGATACAACTGATTGTCTGAACAAGAGCAACAATATACAGAAATGACCACCAAATACACGTCTAGTCACTATGGATTTAGAACCTCTGTACAGTAGCCTCCCTCACAAGAATGGGTTGGCTGCATGTCACAGATTATCGGCATCCTCAGCAAACCATAAATACAGCACTGAGGATGTTACACAGCTCATTGAATTAATTCTTACACACAACTACTTTGCTTTCAATAAAGACATCTGCCTTCAATTTATGGGTACTGATATAGGAAGAAAAAAAAGCACCCCAGTATGCAAATATATTTATGGCTGACCTGGAGGACAATTCCTGAACAGCATATAACAAAAAACATACATATACTATATTGATGATAGTTTTATCAAATGGGCAGACGTTGAAGAAAATCTAAAACAATTTTGCTCATTGATCAACACCTTATACCCATCAATCAAACAAAAAATGAACTATTAAAATACACATGTCAACTTTCTAGACACTACAGTATACATCAAAGATGACAAGCTTCACACCTCAATATACAGGAAATCCACCGACAGATGCAACTATCTCCATAGTTCCAGTTTTCAACCTCAACAAACTACATGGGCCATCATACTTAGCCAGGCCATCAGATACCACCAAATATGCTTAGACCCAGAAGACAGAGTTTAACATTCCAAAACACTCCTTCCATAAGAAAGGTTACAAGGACAAAACCATCATAACAAGCATAAGCATGGCCTTGAAAACCCAAAGAGAAAATCTACTCCAATACAAAAAAAAACAACACAAATAACCTTGAATCTCTAGTAACCATATACAATTCATCACTAGAAGACATAAGAAAGATAATCAAAAATTTACAACCCATCATAACAGAGGATGAAACCCTGAAAGAATTATTCTAACCACCCCCAATACTGGCTTCCAGACAAAAACCCAACCTCAGACATAAACTATTCAACAGGAAACTTCATTCTGATTATGATGTGGGTGGCACAGTGGTGTAGTGGGTTGCACTCTCGCCTAGCAGTAAAAAGGTTTACTGGTTCAAATCCCAACCACAACACTACCTGGAGTTTGCATGTTCTCTCTGTGCCTGCATGGGTTTCCTCCAGGTTCTGCAGTTTCCTCCCACACTCCAAAGACATGCTGGCAGGTTTATTGGCTTCTGTCCAAAATTGGCCCTAGTATATGAATGGGGACCTTGGATCATGGGCTCCTTGAGGGTAGGGAACAATGTGTGCAATGTCTTATTTTTGGGGAAACAGGGTATCAGCCATTATGGCTTTATACTCCAAACTGTCAGCTTGAGCATACTTAGCCAGTATCCTATCCTCTCTATTTACCATGTCAAATGGAACAAGGCAGGATTGCCCATTATCCCCCTTAATTTTCAACCTGTTAAAGGAACCCTTTGCTATTTACATTAGAATGCATCCAAATATTAAAGGTTTCCCAGCAGGTGATAATGATCATTCCATCAGCTTATTCACTGATGACATTATCATGATCTTGACAGAGGTGGAACCTTCCCTGGCTGTGCCGCGTGAAGCTCTGGCTATGTTTAATCAAATATCATATTACAAGGTTAATGAAAGCAAATCTCACATATTGGGTTTAGGAATTGATGACTTTATTAGATCTAAGTTGAAAAAGTAATATCTGTATACCTGGAGCTCAACAGTAATAAAGTATTTAGGCATAACACTAACAGCAACCATAGACCAACTAATAGATGCAAACTACATGCCCTTTTTCAGTAAACGCGACCCCAAACTATGTGACATAACTAAAACAGAACTGACCTGGTCTGGAAGATTGGTGACCTTCAAAATGATTGTTCTACCTCAATTTATTTACTTATTTAGAGAACTTCCTATTCCAGTCCACCAAATTATTTTCTCAAAAGCCCAATCTATAATCAACACATGGCCCTTATTATCTGCCCCGCCGATAAGGGGGGCGGAATAGTAATATTGGATAAGGCACGATATATTCAAGAAATGAATAGGTTACTGGGTGATCGTACCACCTATAGCCCATTATCGGGGGACCCTACTTCTAAATACAAAAAAACACTCATTGAAATTGTAAATGAAGGTTTCTCTCTCAATATACTTAACCATAAAGAGAAGGAATTTATGATTCCATTAGCACCCCGCATCCCTATCATATATCAATTACCTAAAATACACAAAGACTCAGTCAATCCACCCGGTCGCCCGATAGTTAGTGGCATTGACTCTGTCACCTCCCAAATCGGGAAATATATAGATTTTTACCTCCAGCCCCTGGTGAGACGTATTCCGTCCTATTTACAAGATACAGGTGACACGATTAGATTACTCGAGAAGGTCCAATAACATGATGATCTTATCTTAGTTACGGCTGACGTATCTGCCCTGTATACCTGCATTCCACAACATCTAGGATTGAATGCAGTAGAGTCTTTCTTTTCAAGAGACTCCATGCTTTCTTTGATCCACGGAAATTTTGTTATGGAACTCTTACAGTTTTCCACCACACATAATTATTTCTGGTTTCAGGGTACCTTCTATACACAGATCAAGGGTGTTGCCATGGGTGCTAAATATGCTCCCAGTTTGGCCAATCTTTTTATGGCCCAGTGGGAGGAGGATGTCGTCTATGCCCTAGACAGGCCTGAATTGGTCCTGTGGACCAGATATATAGACGACATCCTCCTCCTATGGAAAGGGAGTCGGCCATCTTTGGACGCATTCATGGCAACCCTCAATAATAACGACCGTGGTATCACCCTGAATTTTGAGGCCAGTACTACCAACATACACTTCCTGGACCTGGAGATCACTGTCGTTCAGAAATGCCTTGCGCTCAAAACCTTCTTCAAACCTACCAATAGGAATGGGTATATCACCGTGGACAGTTGCCATCACCATCAATGGCTAAAATCTGTCCCACTGGGCCAGTTCCTTCGGTTACAGCGTAACTGTACCAATGACAGCGACTTCATCTCCCAAGCCTATACCATCAGACAGAGATTTATCGATAAGGGATACAACCCATGTGCTCTGGACACTGACATAAAATCAGCGTTGCGAGCCGATAGGTTGTCCCTTGTCGAAAGGAAGCCCAAAACTAAAGAGAATGACAAATTTAAATGGTCATTTTTCACCACCTTTTCAATACAACATAATGAAATAAAGAAAATCATCAACAGATATTGAAAAATATTATGTAGTGATAAAATCCTCGGAGGTGTAATCCCCGAGAGAGCTGGAGTGATTTACAGAGGAGCTCGCTCTATTCAGAGCGATATCTCCCCCAATGCGATCGATATTCCCAAACCTATTCAGTTCTTTCCACAAAGTAAAGGTTTTTTTCCTTGTAGAAAATGCAATGTTTGCATGCACGATGCGTTGGGTAAACGGAAGAGTGATACTTTCACATCCACAGCCATGCAGCGTGTATACTCCATGAAGCATTTTACTACCTGTACTACTAGATTTATAGTCTATCTTATTACATGTCCATGTAAAAAGCAGTACGTTGGTCGTACCATCAGAAATGTTTCCATCAGAGTAAATGAACACCTTGCAAAAATAAAAAAGGGCTGTGACAAACACACAGTCCCTAGACATTTTTTGGAACAACATAATAGAGACCCAACAGGCACGCAATTCCAGATTATAGATGAATTCATTCCCAGTTGGAGAGGTGATTCATGCTTGCGGGGTGTGTCGCGCCTCGGAACTTTCTGGATACACGAATTGAGGTGCTACTCCCCCCACGGCATGAACACTGATTGGGACATGAATTGCTTTATTAATCAAGCATAAATTTGCCACTTTATATGGCCCAGCAGCTCCCAATAGATATACTTGGATATTGCGTGACTACTATCCCAAGATGATTCCTGTGGTTTCTATGAAATATAGATCTATGAGTTTTCTGTTGTACATGCAACAACGGATCATGGTTCCCTGCAAACTTATAGCGATTCTGTAATAGACACACAATACAATGTTTGTTGGCCGATTTTCTATAATAGCAATCATCCCTGCTGATATATATTCTGACTCGGATGGTTGCTGTTTTGATCATCTGTGTGCTTGCCCATATGCAAAGATCATGCAAATTGTGTGTTTTTGTTCTTTATACACCCCCTTTTTTTACGTCTAAATTTTTGCACTTCATTACATCACATATTTTGTATATGTGGTGTCATCTAATTCTATATCTAATTTTTTCCCAATTTTTTGTGCCTTCAAATTCCTTTTTAACTTTGTTTGATGTGACATCCAAATACGGCGTTGAAGGAATTTTGAGTGGCATTTCTGGGGGATTTTTTTAGATTTGTTAGCACCGTACATCATATGTTCAATGTGCTATACCGTGGGCTATATTGGTACAGTTTATTTCTGCGCCTATTGGCCCTGTGTATATAAGATGCACAACATATCTTTTTTCCCATCTTCCTCCTGTCCGGATCTGTACATGGGGACATGAGCTATGGCCACGCCCCCTGGTAGTGACTACTTCCGGTCAACGTCTGCGTGTTTTACACACAGCGTTGCCACTGCTATCATGTATCTGGAGGAGGAGATGGGGCGCGTCACGTGACCAGCGGCGCGTACGTCACGGGCCTCGTGGCGTGAATTATCAAATGCGCACAGTATGCCCCGTCCGGGTACCATGGCAACGTACGGCGCACGCCATGGGATAGGACGAGGGCTTAGTGATGCACCGTATGCGATAGCGTGACTGCGTCACGTGATCCCGAACGTAGTGCGGGGTCAATACAGCGTCCTAGCGGTTGCCGTGGTAACCAGCAACCGGGATTTTTGAGTGTATGGGCGGTATGTCGTCCATTCAATGACCAGGGTTACACGTGTGGACTTATTTGAGAAAACGAAAGTCACCCTTATAGTGTGAGTACTTCACAGTCTTATAAATTATCAGCCATTGATCAAGCAAACAAGCGATCACTGCTTTGTTGCTCGACTGGCCTATCTGAGAAACTGTTTGCCACCCTAGTTATGTGAACACTTCACATTCATACAAATGATTTCTCAATGAATATACTATCTGTCACTCTGCTGTATAATCATCTGGGTGTTGACTTAATTATGTCTATTAGTCCCTCTAGGTATATATTAGACTGAATTATCAACATTAGACATACTGATCAATGGTCTGTTTGTGATAAGTGAATATACACGGGTAACCTTTTTTATATTTCTGAAATGTTTTTATGAATATTTTGATAATATATTTAGTTGGTTGATAAATATATAGGCGTGTGTGTGCTGAATTGGCTAAGCTCATTGGTTGTCAAGTTTAGAGTGATCCACCCACAATTTCATTGGGCCGCCATTCCGCACACATTCTGTCTTTGATTACTGACTCCGCCCCTTTATAGGCGGGCCAGCTATGGGGATTTTATAAATTGGATAGCAATGTGGTGGGTTCCAATATGCCCCTGTTGAAGACATATTTTGTCGAAACGCATCGGGATTGCATCTGGCACCCCACATTGCTTTTATTTTGAACTTTTTCTGTGATCACATGTCATAATTTTTGTTTATTTTTATGACTTTTTAAATAAAACCCAATGGTTACTCTCTGACCTGCACCATTTGGAGCTTTCTTTTTCCTTTATTATATTTTTTTGTGGACCTCCCTCCACATTTGGGGTCGGAACCCCAAATGCGACACATTTGATCCTGACATTCTGAGAGACGCTTCGAGAGATGTTCACCATGGGCTTATAACATCTGAAGCCTCCCCAGCACCCATTCGGACTACCCACAATTCATCATTTGGTTCCATGTTTGGACCCCAAGCGCTGTTGACTCAACTGTCGTAAGACTGATGAGTCCATCTTCTCTGGTAAGAGTATTCTACCTATCTTTTAAATTACTTCAGACAAGTTGACACACTTGATTTCACCTGATCTGTGGATTCTCTGATTTTCCTTTGAGGAATACCTACCACAACATTTGTGCACTACTTAATATATGTGGACTTGTTCACTGGGACTCACTAATTCAATTATTAATGGTTTTCAGTATTCACAGTTTTTATGTCACATTTTTGTACATTTATATTCTGTTTTTTCACAACCGCATCATTTTTTATGTACGATTCTGCTATATAAATTTAGCGCCACACTATTTGTTACCCTATATTCACTGAACTTTGTTTGTTTGAATTGTTGGCCGCTGCTTTAAAGTTTTTTTGGTGTTTGTTTGGCATAGCACGGTGTTTTCCCCTTTGAATATTATAATCAACACATACCTATGGTAAGGAAAAAAAGCTAGATGTGCTTTCCAAAAACTGATTAAGTCTAGGAAAGTAGATGGGGTAGGCCATGTTCTACTTAACCACTTAAGGACCGCCTCATGCCGATATACGTCGGCAGAATGGCACAGCTGGGCACAAACACGTACAGGTATGTACTCGCCACCCGGTCTTGGGCTCTGTGACCATGGCCACCTGCGGACCCAATCGCTACCAGGGTCCCGCAATCGGGTCACAGAGCTGAAGAATGGGGAGAGGTAAGTGTAAACAAACCTCTCCCCGTGCTTCCTAGTGAGCTTCTCACTGATTGCCTGTTCTGTCATTGGGAACGACGATCACATGCCAAGCCATGCCCCCTACAGTAAGAAACACACATTAGGTCACACTTAACTCCTACACTGCCCCCTAGCGTTAACCCCTTCACTGCCAGTGAAATTTTTACAGCAATCAATGCATTTTTAATTGCACTGATCACTGTATTAATGCCATTGATCCCAAATATCTGTCAAAATTGTCCACAATGTCGCAGTCACAATAAAAATCGCTGATCGTTGCCATTACTAATAAAAAAAAATATTAATAAAAATGCCATAAAACTATCCCCTATTTTATAGATGCTATAAATTTTGCGCAAATCAATCAATAAACGCTTATTGCGATTTTATGTAGAAGAATACGTATCGGCCTAAACTGAGGAAAAAAAGGTTTTATGTATATTTTTTGGGGTTATTTATTATAGCAAAAAAGTAAAAAATATTGAATTTTTTTCAAAATTGTCACTCTATTTTTGTTTATAGAGCAAAAAATAAAAACCGCAGAGGTGATCAAATACCACCAAAAAGCTCTATTTGTGGGAAAAAAAGGACGCCAATTTTGTTTGGGAGCCACGTCGCACGACTGCGCAATTGTCAGTTAAAGCGAATCAGTGCCCAATCGCAAAAATGGGCCTGGTCCTTTAGCTGCAAAATGGTCCAGGGCTTAAGTGGTTAAGAACTATTATTTAGCTGCCATCCTAGCCCAAGCAAAACAGTGGTTCCCACAAAACCAAACATCTAGATGGTTAGAACTGGACAAATACCAATGCCCCAACAGCAAACCACACGACCAACTTCTGACCAGTGAATTTAAGCACCGGATACACGGACTTCAGCTAAATGACCAATACACCTAAATACAAGTATCACACCTACTACTATCCATCCCTAACCCCTACTTTACCTTGGAGAATATTTTTTTACCTCACAAACCCTAAAACTTCTATTAAAGGCATGTCTTTATTTTATAATTTCTTAAACCAAAAATCAATATTTTCCAAGACCCCATCTATGAGATCATGGAAATAGACTTAATGTCTTCCTCAACTTCAGAACAATGGCAAACCTCACTCACATCTACATGCAGCCACTAAGAGTGTTCATTTATGGGAACTCTCTCAAAAATTCTACTAAGGTGGTATTTAAACACATCAATACTAGGCACTTTCACCCCCTTCCTTCTGAGACCAATTTTCAGCTTTCAGCGCCCTCGCACTCTCAATGACAATTGCGTGTTCATACTACGCTGTACCCAAATGTAATTTTTTTTTTCATTTTGTTCGCACAAATAGAGCTTTCGTTTGGTGGCATTTATTCAGGACTCCGTTTTTTATTTTTTGCGATATGAGCAAAATAAGAGAGGAAATTTGGAAAAAAAAAACAATATTTTCTTCTTTCTATTTTTAAAGAAATACAATAAAATCTAATTTTGTCATAAATTTAAGTCAAAATGTATTCTGCTACTAGGACCCTTTGAGAAAGTCACATGATCAGTGACGCAACACTTTAGGGAGGGGCCAGGTGTCGAAGTATCCGTGTCTTCATCACTTTTTACTGATTTTAAATGTAAGTGGTTATTGTGTGGAATTAAAAAAATAAAAGTGGTCAGCCTTCGCGCCGCTAAGTGGTAATAAGTGACTAAAGTGGAACAAAATCCCAAATCAGATATAATGAAACACAGATGCTGTGAAAAAGAGCCTGAGTGATATAAAGTGCAAATGCTAACTAAAAAATGCAGCAGGACAAAATAGTGAGCACAAACTATCAAATAATGAATATAAAGGGGTGGGTCCTGCGCAAATCGTGCCACTCAAATAAAATACACAAATTCAAAATAATATAAATATGTGCATACATACAATGCCGTGAAAAAAATATAGTCCAAAAAACAGCACGCATAAAAATATATAAAAAATATATAAAAAAATGGAAAAAAGGTTTAATGATAGAACAATAATAAAATGTCCGCTACTCAAGGCTCCCAGAACTCTCACCTTTAAACGAAGTGAATAAGCAAATCAAACAAACTCCAGGATTCTCTTATTTCATTCATAAATAATAAATAATAGCCATCAGGAAATCCAAAGGAGGGATGCAATGATACAATTCCGCCACTAGAGGGCCAGTCCCAGCTTCCAGAATAGGTGAAATGGATCTTCACTTCTATTTCACAGTGTATGGCTCAAAATAAGAGAGAGGAGGGGGAGAGAGAGAAACAGGAGACTTCCATAGTGTAGTAGTTTAAAAAACGGCAGGTAGATTTATTAAAAAGCAGTAAAGACTCTCACATTTTAATTGCAAAAACAAGCACAATCAGGAAGAGGGTATAATGACAACTTCCTCCCGCCTTACTCTACTTCCGGTTCGTCCTCTGGCCAATCCCTACGCGTTATGTCATGTGACTTCTTCATGGGGAAGTCACATGACATAACGCGTAGGGATTGGCCAGAGGACGAACCGGAAGTAGAGTAAGGCGGGAGGAAGTTGTCATTATACCCTCTTCCTGATTGTGCTTGTTTTTGCAATTAAAATGTGAGAGTCTTTACTGCTTTTTAATAAATCTACCTGCCGTTTTTTAAACTACTACACTATGGAAGTCTCCTGTTTCTCTCTCTCCCCCTCCTCTCTCTTATTTTGAGCCATACACTGTGAAATAGAAGTGAAGATCCATTTCACCTATTCTGGAAGCTGGGACTGGCCCTCTAGTGGCGGAATTGTATCATTGCATCCCTCCTTTGGATTTCCTGATGGCTATTATTTATTATTTATGAATGAAATAAGAGAATCCTGGAGTTTGTTTGATTTGCTTATTCACTTCGTTTAAAGGTGAGAGTTCTGGGAGCCTTGAGTAGCGGACATTTTATTATTGTTCTATCATTAAACCTTTTTTCCATTTTTTTATATATTTTTTATATATTTTTATGCGTGCTGTTTTTTGGACTATATTTTTTTCACGGCATTGTAAGTATGCACATATTTATATTATTTTGAATTTGTGTATTTTATTTGAGTGGCACGATTTGCGCAGGACCCACCCCTTTATATTTATTGTGTGGAATTACATTTTATTTATTGATATACTACACATTGGCCCTTCTTTATCTCACCTCTGGATTGATACCCGTTGATGCTGGTTGAGATCGAATTATCGCTGGGGATCGACTTAGAGAGGTCAATCATAGGAGATTGATCGATGGATTGGGAGTATCGGGCAGTATTATACAGCACAACTAGGCCTGTAGGGGCCGCTAATTGAGGTGAGAGGATGAAGGAAACAGTGGGGCACACCCCAGACTGCACGAATCGCAATGGATGCATGAATTGGCACATTTTGAACATCTATTGCACAGAGTTTTTGACACTTTAACCACTTGCCACCCGCCATATAGCAAAATGACGGTGGCAAAGTGGTTGTAATATCCTGACCGGACGTCATGTGACGTGATCAGGATATTAAGCCGCTGCGAACCCCCGGGGCGTGCATCGTGGCGATCGTTGTTGTGGAGTGTCAGTCTGACACCCCGCAACTACGATCTCGGTAAAGAGTCTCTGACGGAGACTCTTTACCACGTGATCAGCCGTGTCCAATCACGGCTGATCACAGTGTAAATAGGAAGAGCCGCGAGTAGAGGAGAGCCGATCGCTGCTCCTCTGACAGGGGGGGTCTGTGCTGATCGATTATCAGCACAGCCCCCCCGAGGATGCCCACACTGGACCACCAGGGATGCCACCAGACCACCAGGGATGCCCAGCAACAGGTATGCCCCCCTAGACCACCAGTGATGCCAGTCAGTGCCCAAATGGATGCCAATCAATGCCCATAATGGGAATCACTGATTGGCATGCATTATTGTTTGGCACTGATTGGCATCCATCCCTATACAGTACTGTACACTACAATGCCCATCCGTGCCGCCTATCAGTGCCCATCCATGCCACCTATCAGTGCCCATCTATGCCGCCTATCAGTGCCCATCCATGCCCATCCTTGCCACCTATCAGTGCCCATCCATGCCCATCCGTGCCGCCTATCTATGCCCATCCATGCCACTTATCCATGCCACCCATCCATGCCAATCCGTGCCACCTATCCATGACAATCCGTGCCACCTATCAGTGTCTATCTGTGTCGCATATCAGTGCCATCTATCAGTGATGCCTATCAGTTCCACTTCATTGATGCCACATCATTGGTGCCCATCAGTGTCACCTTATCAGTGCCAGTCACTGCGGCCCCGTCAGTGGCCATCAGTGAAGGAGAAAACTTACTTATTTACTTTATTTAGTTTTGTAACTGAAACAAAAAAAAATTTTTTTCAAAAATTTTGGCCATTTTTTATTTGTTTAGGAGAAAATAAAAATCCCAGAGGTGATCAAATACTAAAAAGAAAGCTCTATTTGTGGGAACAAAATTATAAAAATTTAGCTTGGGTACGGTGTAGCATGACCGCGCAATTGTCATTCAAAGTGCGACAGCACTGAAAGCTAAAAATTTGTCTGGGCAGGAAGGTGTATAAGTGCTTGGTATTGAAGTGGTTAAAGAAACTTCTAGATGAACTTTTATGAATAAGTTCTTTGTGGTTTTTCCAGTATTTGAAAAGTATCAAGACTTTATTTTAGTTCGGATTTTGGATTCAGAACATTTTTTGTTCTCTCTCTGCCATAGATTGCACTTTAAGAAAATTCAGCACATTTATGAGTTGGATACACAAATTTGATTATTTGCACAGTATCATATGACCTTTGCACTTTAACCTCCCTGGCGGTATGATTCAGTCCGGTTTTAGGTGCTGAAAGCGGTACAATTATTTTGCATGGAAATTTGGCGTTTTATTTTGTAGTCCTGTAATTCTTAGGAATAACTCTCTTAAATCTCTTCAAACCAGAGTCTAGCAGACATCCCGGGTATGATAAAGTTTATAATATAATAAAGAATAATAAAAATTATTCAATAATGTAATCAAATCCTAAAACACTGAAAAAGGGACATGTTTTGGTTGCTATGGGCAATCTCCAAATTCCAGGCAGATAAAACAGTATTTATAATATAAAAGTGCATGCAGGGCATTGCACAGACCACTAGGGACAAAGGGGGTGTGTAATTTTTAATACAGCACGGTAATCTTACAGATTACCGTGCTGTGTGTGTTTTGTGTCTTTTTATTTTTTTGAATTTGCCACCGTTCTCCGCTCCCGTGCGCCGTAACGCCGCAGGGAACGGAGCTCAGCGGCATTCGGCACTGTGAATCGAGCGGAGGACGGCTCGCTCACACAGCGCGGGGGACATCGCTGGATCCAGGGGACAAGGTAAGTAACTTCTCCCTGTGTCCTCCCCTGCATCCAGCGATGCAATCCCAAGTCTAGCTCGGGGTTACCGCTCCTATCAGTAAATTCCTAACCCGAGCCAGACTCGGGATTACCTCTAGGGGGGTTAATAATCTAGTTGCACTTTACACTTTGAATATTTATGCACTGAAAATGTATTGATTTTTTTATGCACATTAAGGTTTAAACTGAAGGATTAGTATAAAGAATATTGCATATTTATTGTATATTGCACTAAATTTACAGGTCATTTTGCACTATTGCTATTTTGCACTGCTGTTTCATATTTATATGTGTGTTTAATATTATTTAGAAGATTGATACAGAAGATTGAGCTATATATCTATTTTCACTTCACTTTAATTGATTATTTGGGATCTCCCCAGGGTGGGTAGTGCCACATTCTATTTGAATTAATTTTATTTTACTGTGTGAGATCACTTTTATGTTGGTAGCTTCCCTGATCCACCTTTTTTTTTTTTTTTGAAAATCTTTTTTATTGAGTTTTTCAATAGCATAGAAAATTGCCCACACCTGGGCCAACAGTACCCACGCAGGGGCAAACTCTCCGCTACGGCTACAACCGCAGCAGGGCATATCAGGTAACACAACATGATCGGTCTGCCTCTGAGGCAACAACAGGCCTCAACCAGGCAGACCGATAAAAACAAAACTAAACGTATCTAAGCCCCCATGGGGGGGAGGGTTAACAGCAGGAGAATCCGTGCTCAAAAGCAAAAGTACACGATGTCAAAGCATAGAAGTACAAGTAATACCTGGGTCAGTCTATTACCATATCAGGACCTTAAGGTTGGTCTAAGGGTTAGTTACTGCATCAGTCGCCGTAGTGCTATCAGCTAACCAACAAGCCCACACCTTTTCAAATTTTTTTGGGCATCCCCTACCCTCGTAGGTGGCTCTATAAAGTGGCAAACTAGCATTCACTAGACCCTTCCAGAACGTGACAGAGGGGGGAGATGATTGCTTCCAATTCATCGTGATGGCCTTACGTGCATAGTATAGTAGTAAGGATATGAGTAGTTTCCTAGCTCTGTGGATTATCAACTGCTCCACCAGCCCCAGCAGACAACATTTAGGATCAAAAGGAATACTAATCTTAGTAATGTTAGCTATCACCTGGAGAACTTCCTTCCAGTAATGCCCAATTGCTGGACAAGCCCAGAAAATGTGAAAAAACTCCCCTGGCTGATACGAGCATCTCCAGCACGCCGGGGAATGTGTCGGCGACATCTGGTGCAGTCTATGGGGTGTGTAGTGCGCTCTGTGTATAATTTTATACTGAACAAGTTTGTCCTTGGCCGAGACCAGTGGAGAGAACGGGAACACCCAGATTTCCCTCCAATCATCATCGTCCAGTTCCGGTATGTCCCCCACCCACTTCCTGCGTAGGGAGGACAGTTCGGGGATGGCAGCAACCAACAGGGACCTATAAATCTGAGAAGTGGGTTTCTCCAAATCCTTCACCCGAAGGGTGGACTCGAGCTCCGAGTATTCCATTATGACTGGCTGACCTAAGAACTGACATCTATGAGCATGGGCGATCTGGAGATACCTGAAATGAGCCCGTGCAGGCACGTTAAACTTCGTACACAATACATGAAAGGGAGCAAGTTCCCCATTGGTGACAACATGCTCCAGAGTCAGTATTTTGTATCTGGCCCAGGCCTGAGGATCCGGGATAGTGGTGAACTGTGGTAGGTTGGGATTCAGCCACAGGGGGGTGTGAGGAGACCAGGTGTTCGGCGGGGACTCTCTCAGCGCCTCCCCCACCCTCCATGCCCTCATAGTGGTGCGCATGGAAGGGGTGAGGCAATGAGGTGTTTTTGGCCCCCTGAATACCAACCCTTTCAAGGCCTCCAGAGACCCCACTATAGCTGCCTCCAACACCGTAGCAGAGTTGGTCAGATCTGGTAGCAACCACCAGTGGACAGTTACAAGCTGAGTAGCCAAGAAGTATTTGTGGCAGTCCGGGAGAGCCAGGCCCCCATCGTCCACAGGCCTGGTCAGAGTGGCATACTTGAATCTAGGCGTTCCAGATCCCCAAATAAATGAAAGGAAGAGTTGTTTAAGAGACTTAAAGAAAGTTTTATTTAGCCATTGTGGGGAATTCCTAAATATGTACATTAGTTTGGGGAGGACTTTCATTTTTAGAAGGTTAATGCGCCCCATGAGGGAGAGGGGAAGATTACCCCATGCCCTTAGTTTGGATTTAATCCCTATCAGGACAGGTTCAAGATTAAGCCGGACAAAATCCTCGCCCTCCCTTGAAATAATGATACCTAAATAGGTGAACCTATCCACCCATTGAAGCGGGGTAGAGGGGGACGAGGAGGAACTGGCCCCCGCATCCACTGGGAAAAGCTGAGACTTACTCCAGTTAACCCTCAACCCGGTGAAGGCGGAAAAATCATCCATAATTCCGAGTGCTCCCCGCAAAGAGTCACCAGCATCATTTAAAAAAAGCAGTAAATCATCCGCATAGAGAGCCACTCTCTCCTCCAGCCAGCCCACCCTAAGGCCACGGATGTTGGCCGAGCACCTGAGGGCCTCCGCAATAGGTTCCATTGCCAGGGCGAACAGGGATGGGGAGAGAGGGCATCCCTGCCTGGTGCCCCTCCGCAGGGGGAACTGAGGAGACAAGGAGCCATTCAGCTTAATGCATGCTAGGGGACCGGTGTACAATGTGCGCAACCAGGCAATAAACTTCAGTGGAAAACCCATTCTTCTGAGCACCTCCCACAGATACACCCACTCTACCGTGTCGAATGCCTTCTCCATATCAAGGGTGGCAATAGTCCTAGTGCCTTGATTAGTATGGGGGGCATGGATATTAGAAAATAGTCTACGGATGTTGATGTCTGTGGATCTACCCGGCATAAAGCCTGTTTGGTCCGGGTCAATCAAAGATTTAATCACCTTATTGAGTCTGGTGGCCAGTATTTTGGTTAGTATTTTTAAGTCACAATTTAGGAGTGCTATTGGCCTGTAGGAGGCGCACAACCTGGGGTCCTTATTAGGTTTAGGGATGAGGACAATATGGGCCTCCCTCATAGAGGACGGCAAGGAACCCTGTTGAAGGCACTCACGATACAGCTGAGCTAACCTAGGGGCAAGCAGTTCTACGTGTGCTCTGTAATATTCTATGGGTAGCCCATCTGGCCCCGGGGTCCTCCCAGCCGGGAAAGACCCGATGGCCATCGCCACCTCCTCCAGAGTGATCTCTGAGACAAGGAGTAGTCTCTCTGCATCAGAGAGCCACCCCAGTGCTAACGTGTCCAACCTGGCGGTCATAGGAGTGGGATCAAAATCATCGGGGAGTGAGGAGGCATATAGGGAGGTGTAAAACCCTGTGAAGGCAAGTAGAATGTCCTCCGGAGAGGTGACCAACGCCCCATCAGCCGTGAGTATTTCTGAAATGACCACAAAAGACCTATCCTGCCGTGCTAACATCGCTAGTAGCTTACTGTTCTTATCCCCATGTTCGAAGTACTTCTGTCTACTATGCTGTATACCAAGCCTGGTAGTGTCCGAAACATGGAGATGTAATTCTCGCCGAAGCGATGAAAGGTGTTCAAAGTTAGATACCGTAGCTGAGGCTGAGTATTGCCTGAGAGCCTCTTCCACCTTGTGCTGAAGGTCAGAGACCTTATCCCCGAGTTCCGCCCTAACCGCCGCCACGGCCGAGATGTACTGACCCCTGCCGTGGGCTCTGGAAGCATCCCATGTTGTCTCCAGGGAGGCTGACTCCGCATTATGCACCCAATAGTCCCGCAAGGAGGGAGAAACCCTATCGTGTACTATGTCATTGTTGATCCAGTAGGGCTGTAACCTCCAGAGGGCTTTGCTCCTTGTCCTAGAGGTCCCAATGACAAGCTTAAGAGGGTGATGGTCAGATAGGCCAGAGGGAAGATAACTAGCCTCCCGGATACTAGCCAGGAGGGTATCATTAGCAAAAGCCAAATCAATGCGGGAGGAC
This sequence comes from Lithobates pipiens, assembly GCF_037356315.1. Classification (NCBI taxonomy): domain Eukaryota; kingdom Metazoa; phylum Chordata; class Amphibia; order Anura; family Ranidae; genus Lithobates; species Lithobates pipiens. Next base: position 182,285,024 of record NW_027507785.1, read on the forward strand.
GTTTTAAATGTAGATGAGAAGCAGGAGTACGTTCGTTCTTGGGGATGCAACCACCTCCATACCTCTTGGAATTCTGTTGCCTGGGCCCACATACCAAGATCAGGATTGAAAGCAGATTGTGGGGAGGGTCTATCAAGATCACGTGACAGTGTGGCATTGAAATCACCCATAAACAGGACACTTGACTGACAATGCGGAGCCAGCCTCTCATACAGTGAGTACAGAATGTGTATCTGGCTCGGAGGAGGCAGATAGACGTTCACAATAACATATTTCTTACCAAAGATACTCAACACCACCATAGCAAATTTCCCCTGGGGATCCAAATGGACCTCATGGATTGTACACGGGACCCGTTTACTAATCAATATAGAAACCCCCCGAGAGTACGAGGAGTAGGTCGCATGAAGCGCCCTTTGCACCCAGGGTTTTTTCAAAGCCAGAACCTTACTGCCAGTCAAGTGCGTTTCCTGTAGCAGTACTATGTGGGGGTTATGTAGCTTTAAATATTGGAATAACAGCGACCGTTTATATTTAGAATTAAGCCCCCTGACGTTCCACGATATAACGGTCAGCAACTCAGCATCTGAGGGGGCCATCATGGAACACCAGGGGGAAATCGAAACAGGATGAACCTAACCAACCAAGAGATATAGACTGACCCAAATTGAGCACATACAATCAGTGGCCTATGAGCAGTACAGTACTTATTCATTCCTTTAAAACAGAAAAACCCCTCCCCCCAAAACATAAAACACCCTACCCAAACATCATGAGAACCAAGCTCAGTGGCCCAAACGGTAGGCCAGAGAGCCATAAAACCCGATGCAGGGTTTAGTCCCTTAACTAGAAAAAACATAGAGTCTTTAGGTCACTGGGACCCCTGGACCATGGACCATGGACCACTGGGTCGAAGGTGGATACAGACCTTCCAGCGAGAGTCCTCCTCTCGTGCGGGAGGAGAATCCAAGTGTGGAGGGGATAACAGAGGGGTAAACAGGGGGCGCTTCTAAACAGAGGGGAGGTAAGTCAGTGGTAGTCATTGGAGCTCCTTAGGCAGGAGTAAACGGTATTTCAGCTAGCAACAGGAAGGGGGGTACAAGGGGGATGCAATAGGGAGGAGAGGACTGGGGGCAGAAAGCAGTCAATGCAGGGAAGCAGCAAAAGACAGTCCTGTTGACAAGAAGAGAGATACTTGGCAAAGGATTCTGGAGGGTCGTTCTTCCTCGTGATCGCTTATGTTTATGTTTAGCGGGCGTCCAGCCAAGCCGCCGCAGCCTCCGGAGTATCAAAGAAGCGAGTGGTGTCCCCATCAGTAATCCGTAATCTGCTGGGATACAAAAGACCAAAGCGGATTCCTCGTTCTCGAAGCCGGCGTCTCACATCAGTAAAGGATTTGCGTCTTTGCTGCACCTCCTGAGAAAAGTCTGGGAAAAAGAGCAGTTTGGTGTTCTCATACTTGATTTCAGGCATGGTGCGAGCCGCCGCCAGGATGCGATCCGGATAGTTTAGCAGCCGCAACAGAAAAGGGCGCGGAGGTGCCCCGGGCCTCGGAGGGAGCGGTGGGACCCGGTGGGCTCTTTCCACTACAAAGGTGGGCGGCACGTCCCCTAGATTGAACAAATTGGATAGCAACTGCTCAGTGAATTCAGCAGGGTTGGAGCCCTCAGCTCTCTTGGGGAGCCCAAGTATACGGATATTATTACGCCTAAGGCGGTTTTCAGTATCTATTGCCCGTTCTTGGAGTGCCTTCACCTGGAGCTGCAAGGCCTTGACCTCCCTGGAATCCGATCGGACCGTATCCTCCACGGCGGAAACCCTGTCCTCCACTTCAGCAACGCGCGACCGGAACTTATCCATATCCTGGCGGATGAGCCCGACATCCACAGTCAAGAAGTCGATCTTTGCTGTGAGGGTTTCCTTGCAGGATGTTATAGCTGCGAGGATCTCTGCCCCCGTGGGAGCCCCCACCTCCCCCGAATCCGCCCGTGTACCGGACGCCATCTCAGCCGCCGACCGCCCTGCAGAGGAGGCCGCCGTCGGCGGGGAGGCACGGGGAGTTCTGGAGCCGGACTTGGAGCAGCGGGTCTTGGGATGGCCCATCCGAGGTTCCCCTTGGGATGGGGAAAATCCGGAAGGAGTATATGAGCTGAGAGCCTGCGGTCTGTCAGTAGAATAAAACCTGCGCCTGGGCTAATACCCTGACACAGGAGCCAATTCTCCCTATTGAGAGGGCAACGGGCAAGGTCTGGGGTTCCGCTGGAACTGTGGGAGAGGTAGTGGTGAGCCTGTGCACAGGGACAGGACCCCTGGCAAAAAGGGGGGGGTGCCACTGGGAGGATGAAGACACAGGGAAAAGGAAGCAGCTGCTCTGGGATCCAGCTGATGGCACAAGGAGAGGGGTGTACTGCTTCCAGGGAGCAGATGGGGACACAGGGAGGGTAGTCTAATAAGCTGGCACTGTACCTTGAGATGAGGGGGGAAGCCAGATGTAGTAGGCCACAAGATGGCGCCTGTAACCGGCCTGGATAGATCTCCCGGAGCCCCCCAAGGCCCCTGTTCAACACATCCTCTTCCAAAAGTGTGTGGGGGGGGTCCACCGCCTCACCCCCCTGCGGATCGCTGAAAAATTGAGCCCGGGCATGTCGGAGGCCAGGTAGGCCTCAAGATGGCGGCAGCTCTCCTCCGTGTGGGACTGGCCGCGGCCCGATCGGATGCAATCGGCCGACTGCGCCGCTCAATACAGGCTGGGCCAGATGCAGCAGGCTCCCGAGAGTCCGTGGGGGGAACCCGGGAGGTCCCCAAGCAGCGGCAGTGGAGGATGGCCGTGGATTGTTAGGCCACAAGATGGCGGCGGCAGCAAGCTCTCGGGAGCGGCCCCGCGGACCTCCCTCTATGGCGATGTCTTCCCCTCTGTTCCACAACACCCGGGGGTGACCGATGGCGAGGTGTGCGGAAGCTTCTCCTCTCCTCCCTCGGATCGCTGATGTCAAGCCCGAGGATGCCTGAGGATGTCCGAGGCAGGTAGGCCCCAAGATGGCGGCCGGAGTACAGCGCCGGCCGCGACTCTGTCAAGGCCGAATCGAACCGGTGACCACCGCAATTTTCACTGGGGCTGGTGCAGCTGATGTCCGGCGTCCCGTGGGGAAAGTTTGAGGCCTCCCCGTGCTATGTAGGTGCAGGATGGCAGCAGATTGTAGCAGGATCAGTGGAGCTCCTTTGGAACACGTCTAGTTCCTGTTACATCCGGACACGCCCCTTCCCTGATCCACCTTAGTGAGGTTGCGCACATTAATCACCCCCTTGTTTATTCTGTTACATGTCTTTGGTAAAAAAAAAAAAAATTCTGTTAAGTGTATAATAATTGGTTTGCATGATCACGGACATATGTATGCAGGTGATCATGTACAGATGTGCACAGGTGATCACGGACATATGTGTGCAGATAATCATTGGGACATGTGATTTTACTGTTAAATCTGTGGGGGACAGGTATTTTTACTATGTGGGAACATGTATGTGGGGACGTGTTTTGGGGACATGTGTGATTCACATAGTGTACATGTTTTACATGTGTGTTTTACATTGTGTACATGTTTTACATGTGTGTTTTGCATGTGTGTTTTACATTGTGTACATGTTTTACATGTGTGTTTTGCACTGGTGATCAGTGTGTAAAAAGCTGTAAAAAAGAGCTTATACTCACTGATCACCAGCCGGCCGCAGCTATCCGCTCTCCTTTCCTCACCGACAACTTCTGTGTGAGGAGAGGAGAGCCGATCGCCTAACAACCGGCTCTCTGTTTACATCACATGAAGGCTGTGATTGGACATGGCCGTCATGTGATCAGGAGGGCCAATCACAGAGCCCCCCTATCGATCAGAGATGTGCCGTATCCGGGTGACATGAGCAATTTAGAATTGCGTAACTATGCTGGCACACGCGCTATCTACCTCCTTCTGCAGGTAGTTCCTGAACGTCCACTCAGAAGGAGAGAGCCCACCCGGGTGGGAAGTGGTTAAAACCTACTAAGGATAGCCGGTTTTAATCCTCAATCGTCTCCACTTTGTTGAAAACATTGCGGACACAGAGGTTCGTTATTCCACATATTTTGGACATGCCCATTACTGAGAACATTCTGGTCACATGTTTTTAAAAGTATAGGAAAACTCACTAATTCACAACTCCTCAAAAATCCAGGGCTAGCTATATTGTCATTGGGAATATAAGAAGTACCACCTTCCCTAAGTAATATACATGTATTTTCCCACATTCTTATCAGTGCCATACTAGAACAAGTTAAAAGCTGGAAAAGCACTGAAGTTCCAAATCTTGCAGATGTACTTAGAACCACTAACCTACATATAATGTACAAAGTAATGTTTGCTACTTCCCAAGGAAACTACAACTCAAAGTATCCTCACTGGCACCCCTGGTTCGACTGGTATAAACCCAGTAAGACTTACTAACACACCTAGTTAAAAGCTCAAACTTCAAATGTCAAATCTCAAACTTTGAACCTCATATACAGAGTTCCATAGCCACTTCTAGTTTTAAAGCTGCATCCAATTTTCATGTTATACTTCTTATCCAAGTTACCTCAACTTTCTCATATCTTTGAGTATGTGATGAACCAACAATACAAAGGAATCATACCTAATGTTATCTGTCGCATATTAGAAATGTCACAATGAGTTATACTGCTAAAAAATATAAAGTGGCCTTGCTAGCTCCAAACAACATCCCTATGGGGCATCTGGTGACAGGAGCATAGCAATGCTAGACCAATCAATAGTAGCAATCATTACTATAACCATCAATACAATAGGCAGATTACCAGCAAAGTTATGATATTTACAACTCAAGAACATAATGACGATACACAAGCCTATCTTTGTTTTCCTATGTTATACTAAGAAACTGTACTTATACTCTCAAATGACCTACAATGTGTTGTTCACAAGCTCATCGTTGTTTTTCTTTTTCTCATTTTCTGTTCTGTAAGAAACATTTTCAATAAAAAATTATTGAAATGAAAAAAGTATCACAGACAGTACTCAACCAGATTAACCATGTAACTATTTAGTATAGTGTGCCTGTTGCAGACTAGATAAGTGTAGCAAAACTGCTGCTTGTCTGAAGTTTGCTAACATCTACTAGGACATTTCACAACAGTACTGTTGAACTTTTTCATAAATGTAAGTGCCATTATGTTTGGAGAAAACAACATACTCCAATAGTATGGGACCAATTAGCGCTATGCATTGCATTAGAGCAATGTGTGATCACACATGGTACGCTTCACATCAAGGTACGCTTCAGTAGTGAAGCCCATGTGTTTACAATTTTTCCAATAGAATGGCACTGCAAGGCACCTTTACCAAAGTATTGCACCAAGCATGTGTTTTATCATATATTGTAAGTAACTCAAAGACTTGAATGGTAGAACTTCACTCTCAGTCAACATTTAGATATGAAAGTATATCATATTTACTTGTTTTAAACTTTTTTTTTTTCTTCATTTACTTCCTGGTTCCCATGCTTAGGCAAATGTTGTAAATGAGCTAAGGGCAGGAAGTAAATGCTACATGAATCATCTGCCATTTCTCAAGATGGCCATGGCCAGAAATGCTGGGGTGTTTTTCAAAGTGATTTCTCAGCAGCATAAGCATGGAGACATGAGTGGATGGGGGAGTTTGCTTTGAATTTAAAAATAAATAAATAATGGTTTAATTTTGTGGTGCTCAGATGCATTGTAGTTCCAATTTAATCCTGGCTATTAAAGCCCAATATCACTTTTTTTTTTAACTGGTAAATGATTTGTCCAACAGGTCTTAAAATACCCCTTTAATCTGCATATGAAGGAAATTTAATGAACACAACATAACAATAACAATGTATTTTTCAATCAAGCTCCTGAACAGTGTGTGGACACTGTTCAGAAGCTTACTGTTATACAGTAGCAGTTTTGGGGGAAGTGGCAGTGAGGGAAGAGGAACTGGGTCCTCAAATGCTTATTTTATAGCACCAGATCTTTATGTATTGCTTTGTGGCACAAAACTAGCAAACTTCAAATTTCTCATACTTTTTTCCTTTTGTAACTCAACTACGATTTAACATTAATGTATAGGTTTAAGAACATTTTCCTTTGTACTGTGTCACAGCCCCAAAATTTAATTTCTGTCCTCCAAGCAGCATTTTGTGTTGTCACGTTGTTCTTATTATACCGCAAGTATGATGTAATAGGCGATTGGGAGCACTTATCTGTATTACTTCCTCAGAAATGTTAGTTTCCTTCAATTAATCCCTTTATTGTGCTCACACACTCTTTGCATTTAAAATAACTGTCAACTCTAAAAGGATAATTTTATTAGTCAAAAATAACTATAGTTTTCTTTTAATACCTTTAAAAAGAGTGTGCTGTGTTAGGAATAACACTAATTTTTACTTTTTACTTGTTCTTTTACTTGCCATTCCCAGCATACATTGTCATATCTAGGGTACATGATTTTGATAACCACTTCAGCTCTCATACCGGCATACCTCTTATGGACCAGAGCAATTTTTAGTTTCCACTATGGGTCTTTTTATTTGAATACATTCAGGGCCGTCTTTAATATTGATTGGGCCCTGGGCAAAAATTTGCTTAGGGCCCCCCTCCCCCCATGCAATTTTGCTCTCCACCTTCTCTGAGACATACAATAAATAGCAGCTAGACTTAAAATCAGTTTACTGTATCAGATCAAGCAGCGATTGCGATTGGTTCCTAGAGGTTATAGCATATCATTACTGCTTACAGACTGGTTGCTAGAGGTTACAGCACTCCTTAAGGCCCACTGATTAGTTGCTAGAGGTTACATCACATGATTTCGGCTTGTTGATTGGCTGCTAGAGATTACTGTACAGTAATACTGCTCACTGGTTGCTGTAGGTTACAGCACATCATCTCACTGCAGGGGGCATGATATACATATGAATGCTGCCTTATTTACATATCAATTCCGCTGGCCTCAGCTATTTACATATATGTATGTCATTTCTATTTACATATGAATGCTGGTTATTTACATGTAAACACAGGGTCTGCAGGTGAGTCGTCTGTACACAACAACAGGACTAAAACCTCAAGGGAATTTAAACTGGGATAGTTGGCAAGTATGAGGCAGCTGCTTTGGGCCCCACAACAATGACAGGGCCCAGGGCAGCTGCCCCTTTTGCCCTGCTTTAAAGACGGCCCTGAATACATTGTTTCAGAGGAAAAACTATGCTTTCTTTTGGCCAAAAAATTGCTTTGCAAAACTGTTTTTGAGAAATCTGTAGATCATTATTTTGTGAAATCTATAGATTAAATTATGCAAAAAATGAACTAATGCATTTTCGTTCTGTTTAGATCAGTCATCATTCTATGAAAGAAGCTATACTGTAAATAAAAAGTATACATTTTCTTTTTGTGTGACACTGAGAAAGTAATAAACAAATTGAATTAACAGAAAAATTGATGCTAAAAAATAGAAATGTAAAAAAAAAATATATCAGTGGAAAAATAATAGCAAAGGGAAGAAATAAGGAAAGAGTACTTTATGGTTACCTAACCATAAGGAATAATAAGGAGTTGAATAGGAGTAATTAGTATACATAAAAAAAAAAAATGGGGGGGGGCGGAGCCGGCAGCTAAAGGAGATGACCGCATGAGAGGAGAGCTCCTGAGACTCACGGCGGTTCCAGGTCATTTGCAGCCACGAAACTGACATAAGTGCACTCTCCGTCAGCCCAAACTACAAGGACACCCCACCAAACAACATGGGGAAGCGCAAACCCTCCTCCGGTCCACGGAAACTTGCTAATTATTTCCGCAATGCGGCGGCCGGCTCGGACAAAGATGCCGCTGGGAGGGACTCACCGTCCAGACACAGCACACCGCTCAGCTCCTGTAGTGGAGGAGAGAGCTGGGCCTCACCCAGAGAATCCCCAAGCAGGAGTCCTCTCAAGATGAACCCCAAGACTTCGCCATCACATCAGTATGCAGGTGAGAGGGGACATGGGGACCTATCAGGAGACTCCACAAGAGAATTCATAGAATGTATAGACGACTACCCTGCGGTGGGTTAGCCCCTGTCTGATAAAACATTGAAGGACATGTTGGTGTCTTTGAGGGGGTCTTTACACAAGGACATGATGTCTGTGATCACCCATATCAGGAGAGATATAGATGGCCTGGAGGAAAGAGTACAACACGTGGAAAGTAAAATGGGGGACTTTGCAGTGGCGCACAATGAACTAGTGGATTCACATAACGAAGCTGAGGATGAAATGTTTAACATTAAATCCAAGCTCGCGGAGCTGGAAGACCATTCCAGGAGGAACAATATTAAGTTCAGAGGGGTAGATGAGAAGATCCCCCCTGCAGAGCTGCGACACTTTATTCAACAAATGATTGCCTCACTTCTCCCTGAAGTGCCTGCAGCAGAAATAGTAGTGGAAAGAGTGCATAGATTACCCAAGCCATCCTTCCTTCCAGAGAAAGGGATGTCATTGCCCGTATACACTTTTTTCACATGAAGAAGGAACTCATGTTAAAGGCCAGGAAAGACCCTACCCTGCCGGAACCCTACACGGGCATCAAACTGTTTGCTGATCTATCAAAATACACCATGCAAGCACATAGCAAGCTGGTCTCACTCACCAAGCTGTTCAGAAATCATGGGGTGGTCTACCGTTGTGGCTTCCCCACCAAATTACTGGTTACTTGGAGAGGCAAGACCCACACTATATTCAAAGTAGATTCGGGTTTTCAAATGGCCGAAGCCTGGGGACTAATACCAGAAGACCAGCCAACGACACCGAAAGGTAACTCTCCGCCAAAAATTGCCCCACTTTGGAATACCACTCCTGAATGATCCTCATACCTATTATATGAGGAGAGTACATAAACATTAAGTATTACAACCGAGAACCCAGTGGCTCATACGAGCAATTACCCCCAAGTTGAATTAGCAGTACACACTGCTGCTACTGTTCTTGTTTCTTTTTATACCCTTACCTTGTCATATTCTTGTTTTTGTCGTTTTTTTCTTTTTGTTTAAAAGTTTTCATGCTGACGCCTTCATCCCCATCTATGATCACGGGAAGTCCTCAAAACCTATGGAACGCAGCTGGCACCTCTGCTGCTGGAAGACCACTGAAGATTTCTTAGCTACCAGGTACTCAGTTTTTCACCTCACACCACATGTCACTTAAATTTATTTCATTGAATGCCCATGGCCTCAACAGTCCGTTCAAGCGGAAAGCGATGTGGCAGGAAGCCAAAGCATTGAATGGTGATGTCCTCTGTATACAAGAGACCCACTTTGCTTCCTCCAAACCTCCTAAATACAAGCATAAGCTGTTCCTGCACATTTTTACTTCTAATGCTTCCGTCAAGAAAAGAGGTACTTTAATAGCGGTGAGAAACTCAGTGGCTTTCACTTTGCACCTTTGTATCCCAGACCAGAATGGAAGGTATCTTATTTTGGTGTGCGATATCAACAATGTTAGGTACATGATAGTGAATGCATATTCACCCAACACGCACCAAATCGTGTTCGTGAGGAAATTACTTAAGAGGGTCCGACGAGTGTGCAAAGGGTCGCTTCTCGTCTGCGGGGACTTCAATGCAATAGTTGATGCTCGCATGGACACCACAACTACTTCACATGGGCGCACCACCCTGCAACAACTCCTACACAAGGAAGATCTATACGACATTTGGCGATGTCTCAACCCTTCTGAGAGGGACTACACCTTTTTTTCAGCTCCTCACAGGGTTTATACCCGGATAGACCTTTTTCTTACTGATATCCAATCTTTATCCAAAGTAACGGAGGCAAAGATACATTCTATGTTATGGTTGGGCCATGCACCGATTTCTATAACTGTCCAAGAGGCTCAGGCCTCAAAACCAGCATATCTTTGGCGTAACAATGTAAACCTTTTTTCCCGGCAGCCTTTCAAAAAAGATCTTGAACTGAAGATCCAGCAATTTTTTGCAACTAATGACACACCAGATGTGCCTATTTCCACTGTCTGGTGTGCTTACAAAGCTTACGTTAGGGGATTAATGATTCAAATGGCTACCAGAGAAAAAAGGCGCAAATCCATGGAAATGTCTGTATTGTTGACAAATATTAAACAGCTAGAATCTCGCCATAAGTCTGACTTGGCAGTGGATAAACTACAGGAGTTGACTACCCTTAGAAATTGATTCAAAGAATTAATAGGGACCTCCCATGTCAATGCCTTGAGGAGGTTTAAAGCCTTACATTACTCCAAAAACTATACACACCTCAAATATCGCCACCTATGTGTGTCAACACTGCGCCAACCCCCACCCTCCCCCAGCTGCCACTTGTATATATATCGCTCAATCAATCAGAAGGAAAATATAACCTCACACCTTCACTGTGTTAAATTACTATCACCTTGTGGCGCTCAATAAGTAAGGTCAGTCCCCCTGTAAACACTTCCAAAAATATTTAGTGGCAGTGTACAGAAGGGACTTTCCAATCTTTGTTCAATTTATCTCAAACAAAATTATATATATATATATATATATATATATATATATATATGCATGAAAAGAAAAATACAAGCATAAAAAAATCAAATGACCTTAAATCACTCAATAGGTGTATGTGCAAAAATAAATACTATTAAATAACACATTAAATTGTGTCCATATCCCTTAAAAGATACAGTATATTCAAAAAATATATATACGAAAAAAATAATATGCAAATGTGTATACCACAACTTCACATGTATTTTTAGCATAAAGCAATTATTTGTATATAAAAAAAAAAACAATTGTTTCATAAAAAAGCAGAGAAAACAAGTCCTCAAATAGAAGTGTCCCAAAGAAGAACAGTAAGTAGTGATGAATAAAAAGTCAGCACACCCTTCTCCTGTGTGCTTTCTTATGAGTGTCCCCAAACGATGAAAGTCCTTCACCACACCAACAGTGACCCCCTATAGATGGAGCACTCACCAGATGGATTGCCTAGCACTCTCGCACCAGGCTCAACAAGCGTTTCAAATTACTTAATTGAGGATCACAGATGTCCGGCACACAGTATTCAGAGAGTATTAATTCATCTTTGCAGATTCCAATAGAAATATTTCCCCAAGTTCCTCAAAAAGAAAAACAGAGGCTTCCCATGGTGTAATACTATAAAACAACTTTAATAGCACACTTAAAAGCCACTGGGTAATGCACTCACATGTAAGAAAACTTGTAACAAGCACTTCAAAGTCACTGCAACACTTCACATCAGCAAAACTTCACTCTAAGGCATTGGTGGTTACAGTGGATACTGGTTACAGTAGCAGTGTCAGTGATATCTCTCACCCCTCCTCCTGCTGTATGGTACTCTACAGCCAGACTCTCAGTGACACTCTCCCTCCAGTCCTGTTCCTTGTGTTAGAGGCACACACACTTCCGCCTTGTTTGCAGAGTAGGTTCAATCAATAGTTGCCAGATAGCCACGCCCCCGACATGTTTCGTCATAGGACTTATTCATGGGGTTGGCTATCTGGATCTCAGTACCTCCTTTTATTCTAATGGCAACTATCCCATAATAGGCGAGTCTTTCGGCCACGCCCACTCTTCGCCCAATGGCTCCCAATCATCTAACCCCTCCAATCCAACTATTCCGATCCACCCACTAGAGTCCCCGAGCCAATCTGGTGACAATACATCAGAGGGGTTACGAGTAGGCATCTTTATCAAGCTACCGCTCGTATATATCTGATAGCGCTTGCGCAGACGCCACTGCCATCCCCACTCACCAGGCCTCAAACACCCAACATCGCACCATCACGCCTGCTCCAATATCTCACTCCACCTCCTAAATCTATATCCAAAAATATATGGTATACCATCCTTCACCTATCTGCATGATATAAATTAAAATTATTAATTTCTATGGACATCACTATTGGTCATTAGTAATTGGCCCCGTTGGTTAGTTCTTCTCAAACCTATTGGGTATATATTTAATTAATTGGTCCAGACATTTCTATACGGGATTTCCCATATCCCCATAATCTTAATAGAATCATTAATAGGGTTAAATCCCCAAAAGATTATCCAACAGACAAAACGAAAACGCACACAGCTCTTTAGTCCTAAAACCAGTATTCACCTATTCCTAATCCTAATACTAGGGTATTATGAGTTGCTAATAAAGCAATTCACATCCAATTCGATGTTCATTCCCCTCGGCGCCAGGCTCTTCATCAGAAAAATCCATTTTATTTCTCTCTGAGAGAGTTCCCTCCCCCGATTGGAGCCCCTCCATGAGGGGTGGACATGATCAATACCGCAGAATTGTAAAAGGCTCGGATCTTGATGGTGATACTCTTTGAAGTGTAAGGATACACTATGGTCCCGAAATCCCTTACGGATGTTGGCTAAATGTTCGGAGATGCGAACCCTCAGTAACCTCTTAGTACGACCCACATAGAATAACTTACAGGGGCACCATAAAAGATGTACCACATATGGGATATTACATGTCATAAATTCCCTTATGTGGAAGGTTTCACCCACTCCATTGGTTACCATAGTGACCCCCCTATTCAGATTCCTCACGGTTTTACAGCAAATACATCTTCTACATGAGAAGAATCCCTTCAGATCACTTGATATAGTTTGTCTGATTGGGAGATCAATTATTTTTTTAATGATTTTATCCCCTATACTGGGGGCCTTTCTATAGATAAACTTAGGATAGTCCGGTAGACATAGTCCCAAATGTTTGTCTCTCCCAAGAATATACCAGTGTCTTGCAAAGATATATTCAATTTCCTTATACTGATGATGGAATCCCGATAAAAACTTAAATTGGTGTTGTATGTCTCCCCCTTTCTCATGTGGCTCAAGACAGACTTCCCTAGGTATATTAGCAACCTCTTTAATAGTCATGTCCAGACTGGATGCATTATATCCCTTCTGTACGAACCTCTTTCTCAGGACCTCAGATTGGGTTAAATAATCCTCGTCAGTGGTACAATTGCGACGTACCCTCAAGAATTGCCCTCTCGGGATGTTCTTAAGGGTGAAGCCCACCTCTTGTAGATAAGAAACTGTTCCGATCGGTGGTCTTAAAAAATACTGTAGTTTTCAACAATCCCCCCTTTCTTTCAATGGTAAGATCCAAAAAGTTTACACATTTGGAGCTGATGTTGAAGTCCAATACAATATTATTGGAGTTGGAATTCAATCTCCTGATAAATTCTCTGGCTGATGTCTCAGTGCCAACCCAGACAAAGAATAAATCGTCTATGAACCTCCGATAGAAAATTAATTGTTGAGGTTTATTCAAAAAAAACAGACCTATCCTCCCACTCAGCCATAAACAAGTTGGCGAGGCTCGGGGCATACTTAGCCCCCACTGCCACACCAACACGCTGAGAGTAAAACATGCCCCCATACCAGAAGTAGTTGTGGGTCATGCAAAATTCCAAGGCATGACCCACAAATACTTTCCGAGAATGGGAGACATCATCCCTTCTACTCATCGCCCAATTGAGGGCTAGTAGGGCATCCTCGTGTTGGATGATGGTGTATAGGCCTGATATATCAGCTGTTACTAAGAAGACTTCGGCCAACGGGGGAACAGAAATCTCACCCAATGATTTCAAGAGATCAGTGGTATCCCTCAAACATGCTCGTGTGTCTCTTACACTAGGCTGGAGGAGCTTATCCAAGTATTCCCCCAGCCTAGCTGTCACCGAACCAATCCCGTTCACAATTGGGCGCGGAGGCGGGATCTCCAGATTCTTATGAATCTTGGGTAAGGTATAAATCACTGGAATACGACAGACACTAGGGGTTAGATATTTTGCTTCTTTGCCACTCAGTACCCCCTTTCCATAGCCCCATTGAATTAGGGCCTCCAGCTGACTTTGGTATTGGCTAGTAGGATCTGCACCCAACTTCCTATAAGTGTTAGTGTCATCCAGTAGTTCCTTTAATTGTTTGTCATAAAAGGCACTATCCAGGATGACAACCCCACCTCCCTTATCAGCCGGTCGTATGATAATTCCCTTCTTCTTTTCCAGAGATTTTATTCCGTCTATAAAGTGCCTAGCATTCACTCCTTTTTTTAGGGGTAATTGTTCCAGGTCATTCAGTACCAAGTTTTTAAACACCTCTACAAAGTGATTGCTCACAATCTGGGGGTTAAATAAAGAACGGTTTTTTAAACCACTATCACTTTGCAGAGGCTTTATATTAGCCTCAGAGTATGTTTTACTGGGGTGCATTAAGAAATGTTTTTTAATATTTAGACTCCGTATATACCTATGGATGTCCATGTATACTTCGAATTTGTTCATAATTTTTTTCGGGGCACATTTAAGACCCGTATTCAAAATATGTAATTCATTAGTATTTAGTTGTACCCCACTTAAGTTAAAGATTCCATCATTCAGTTGTCCCTCAGTCTCTTTCTGGGGTTGTTTAGACTGTTTCCGCCTTCCTGCGCGGCATCCCCTCCGTCTCTTATTGTTGGTACATTTTGTTGGTAGGGTCCATCTCTCGGACCTTTGTGTGCCCCTAATCCTCGTCCCCTCAGAGTCCCACCTCCCCTGCCCCCTCTCCCCCTCTGATCTAGAAAAGGTGGAGGGGGAGGGTATTGGGGTGGATATGTATTACCACTGTATCTCCTTCCCCTGTCCTCCTGTCTCAATGGGGTAAATCTGTTATACAGTGGTATAGGAGTGTCCCTCAATGCACCATAACCCTCTTGCGGCCATCTCTGGTCTGTATAGGGTGCATAATTAATCGGGTATCCATAACCATCCATCTGTGGGGGCTGGTGATCAAAATATCTGGGTGGGTACCCCTCCACTCTTTCCATTGGTGTGTAGTCTTGGTGACTGGTACCCCCCCTGAAAGTCCGATCTCCTCTGTTGAGTATTAGTATGAGTTGATCCAGAGACCTGGGGTACACCGATTTTATTCCCAGTATTTTTCATGGTGGTTTTTCCTTTCCCCTCTTGGGTTTTAGCCCCCTGGTTCTGCCTTGCACTTAATGCATTCACATCACCAGAGGGTTCTTTGTCTGCCAAGCATAGATTTTATTATTCCTAAAGTCAGTTGCGTCTCTATTATACTTTTTCACTTTCTTCTTTTGTATGTCCTTATCCCATTTTTCCAATTTCTTCTTCATTGTAACATTAAACTCTTTCATTTGATTCGTATCACCCAAGGGTTCCAATCTAACCTTAATTGATTCAATCTGTTCCTTTAATTTGACCAATTTAATCTCCTTTCTCTTTAAAACCAATAGTTGTAGTTCCTTCCCCATTTTATTAAAGAAATTTAACCATTCATCCATCAAGGATTGGTCATCCAAACCGTCCTGTGGGGGACATTACTCGCAAGGTAATAAGGCGGGCAACTTTTTAGCTAACTACCTCAAACAAAGGCAGTTAAAATCCAAATTGACCTCTATTATTGACCAGTGACCCACACCAAAGTCTTCCACCCAAATCATATTGCAGAGGCCTTCTGTAAATACTATTTTTTTTTAATAATCTACCTAACAATAAGTCACCGGGAGCAGACGGATTTTCTGCAGAATATTACAAAATGTTCTGCAACAGCCTGATTCCCTACTTGGAAAAACTATTTAACCAAGCAGTGTCTAGGGGGCAGTTTCCATCTGAAATGCTGAGAGCAGTAATAGTAACACTTCCTAAACCAGGTAAACCCCCAGATTGCTCACAAAATTTCCACCCCATTTCATTACTAAATTCGGACCTTAAAATTTATGCAAAAGTCTTGGCAAACAGGTTAGCTAAACTTACTCCTAAATTGATTAAAAATGACCAGGTGGGATTTGTCCAGGGTAGACAGGCCCCAGATGGTACCCACCGCATGCTTGATCTAATCGCATTGTGGAACACCTACGACCTTCTTGGCCCTTGACGCCGAGAAGCCGTTTGATAGGGTGCACTGGGGATATTTACGGGCTACCCTGGACAAGTTCGGTATACGTGATCTGGTGCAATCTGCTATTTTAGCACTCTACTCTAACCCCTCGGCATACATATACACCTGTAATGCTTTATCTACACCTTTTCAAATAACCAACGGTACTAGACAAGGGTGCCCACTGTCCCCTTTCATTTTCACACTCATAATGGAACCCTTGGCTGAATCAATTAGGAACAGCCGGGAGGTTACGGGAATAGTAGTGGCAGATCAGCATCACAAAATCGGCCTTTTTGCGGATGACGTGGTGCTGACCCTCACCAATCCAGAGATGTCCCTCCCTGCGGTCCAGTCCATTCTCACTAAATTCAGTGAGATCTCTTATTACAAACTCAATACAACCAAGTCTACTATATTACCAATTAATATCTCAGCCCTTAAGTTAGCTAGCCTACAGAAACAATTTCCCTATGTATGGGAACGCAACAAATTACCCTATCTAGGTATAACCTTGACAACCCCTGCTTCCAACACCTATAAGGTCAACTTCCAACCACTTATACACAATATCACCCTAGACACCAAACGTATTGCCAAATACGAGCTCAACTGGTTAGGGCGCATAGCGGCATTTAAAATGCTAATACTTCCCAAAATACTCTACCTGTTTAGGACAGTCCCAATTGTTCTTCCACCTACATTTTTCAAGCAGATCGACCAATTAATAAAAAAATTCACCTGGCAAGGTAAGATCCCTAAAATTCCATTCTTCCTGTTACAAAAACCAAAAAAGATCTGGGGATAGGTCTTCCAGTTCTACAACTGTACCATACTGCAGTACTCCTGGAGCAGCTCCACTCATGGTTTGATAAGCCATCCGCTAAATTGTGGGTGAGTTTGGAGGAAGCTCTCACATCTTCGAGGGATCTTCCTTCCCTATTATTAGCTAATAGGACAGGCCTCCAAATGTACATGCCAAGCCTACCAGCCATTAAGGCCTCCGCACATGCTTGGGAATTAGCCCATCAGGTACAGGCTACAAAACAAGATTACCTTGAGATTGCAACCCAAATTTCAGCTTTAAAGTATATAATCCCATCACTTAAAGTTCTCCCATGGATACCGAAAGGACTTAGATTTGTCTCGGACCTGACCACTACCTTACCGACTTATAATCACTATGAAACACTTCAGGTCAAACACTTGCTTAATCATACTCCCATGGACAACAGGTGAATGAGGAGTTGTGGCGGGGCCTTAACAATAGACCGTATAAAAGGGGAAGCATTTCTAGATACTTTGCGTATCTACAGACTAGTGTGGTCAGTGTTAAATCATCCTACATGCTAACGTGGGAAAAAGATCTCAATTCTCTCTTTGATGTGGGGGATTGGGAAAAAGCCAGACGAGCAACATTTAGAGCCTCCAAATGTGTCAACCATTGGGACAACTTTCTGAAAATGACTAATAGAAGCTATTTAGTTCCCTCTAGACTATCCAAGATTTTCCCATCTGCAGACTCTAAGTGTTGGAGAGAGTGTGGGGAAAGTGGGTCTATGTATCATATATTTTGGTCATGCAAAAGCCTACGTAGCTTCTGGAACGGCATATTCTCCCTCATATCCAAAATTACAAGCTTCTTCACTTCTCCAAGAGCGGATTTAGCCCTTCTTCATTTGAATATAGGAACCATACTTAAACAATTTCGTACTGTGGTAATCCAGATTCTCACCGCCGCTCGCATGACTATTGCATACTTGTGGAAGTCTAATAAAGCCCCTAACGTGTCAGATACTATTAAAAGAATACAGAATGTTGTGCATTGCGAAAAAGCCCTGGCCATTAACCAGGACTCTTTCCAAAAATTTAATGATAACTGGAAATGTTGGTTAAACGAATATCCACTACTAGAAATGTAAATAAAGCTTACTTGATTAACGTAATGAGTCTTAAGGAAGGAGTGAGGTGGTGTAAGGTAGTCAGCACTAGTTACCATTTTCCTTACTTGTTTTTTTTTTATGTTACCCTTTATGATTTATCCCTTATTGATAAATATTTCAATGATATCATCTACTAGGAAGTATACAGGACCACCATAATGGAAAAAACCTTTCTATGGTACATCTGAAGTTCTGGCAACGGTCTGTAACTAACTGGCCCGGGGCACCTGTAGGCTCCTGGAAAGGAGAAGGTTTCCCCTGGGGAAGAATCTCATTGTGGTTGGGTG
The DNA here is from genome assembly GCF_037356315.1 of Lithobates pipiens. Taxonomy (NCBI): domain Eukaryota; kingdom Metazoa; phylum Chordata; class Amphibia; order Anura; family Ranidae; genus Lithobates; species Lithobates pipiens. The sequence continues at coordinate 182,303,230 of NW_027507785.1, forward strand.
AAGGGGGGCATCGTACCCCACGCCGAGGCACAGCTAGATCCCATTGGGGTGCTGGGTGTGGGGAGGACGTCGCCGCTCCAGAGTGGTGATGATGTCCAGTTGGGAATCAAACTTATTTGTATGAGATTGTACCTGAACAATGTGAACTTGATTGACTGTAGAGTGACGCCTGTTGATAACAAGTACATACCTACCGTATATACTCGAGTATAAGCCGAGATTTTCAGCCTCTTTTTTGAGGCTGAAAGTGCCCCCCTCGGCTTATACTCGAGTCACCGCTGTCTGACTGCCCGAACAGCGTGTCGAGCAGACAGACAGCGGCCATTCTACCTTTCAAAAGCCGCGCCTCCGGCTCCGCCTCCGCCTGTGATAGGCGGAACACTCAATTTCCCAGCAGTCAGTGTTCCGCCTATCACGGACATCGGCTCATCCTCGTACTACGGACGAGGATGAGACGATGTCTGTGATAGGCGGAACACAGACTGCTGGGAAATTGAGTGTTCCGCCTATCACAGGCGGAGGCGGGAGGCGCGGCTTTTGAACAGGGGAATGGCCGCCAGGGCGCCGACGAAGAGCGGCGATCCTGGCATGGGACGACACGGAGGCTCGGGACGGGACGACACGGAGGCTCGGGACGGGACGACACGGAGGCTCGGGACGGGACCGGACGGAGGCTTGGGACACAGGTAGGCTGGACACACAAGGCTGCACGGACACACACACACACACACACACACACACACACACACACACACACACACACACACACACATGGACACACACACACACACACACACAGGGAGGGATGGATGGATGGACACACACACACACACACACACACACACAGGGATGGATGGATGGATGGACACACACACACACAGGGATGGATGGATGGATGGACACACACACACACACACACACACACACACACACACAGGGATGGATGGATGGATGGACGCACACACACACACACAGGGATGGATGGATGGACACACACACAGGGATGGACGGACACACAGGGATGGACGGACACACAGGGATGGACGGACACACACAGGGATGGACAGGCATATCTCACCCTCGGCTTATACACGAGTCAATAGGTTTCCCAGTTTTTTGGGGGTAAATTGGGGGCCTCGGCTTATACTCGGGTCGGCCTATACTCGAGTATATACGGTATATTGAAACCTTGTAACTTTCTGTATGATCTTGAAAACTCAATAAAAACGAATTGAAAAAAAAAATATATATATATATATATATATATATATATATATATATATATATATATATATAATGTGACTAAAATACTACTTGATGGCCTAAATCTTCCAGCTTACCATGCTCCATGCAACACATGACATCCCACTTTAGATGCTGCTAAAACTTACATCCTGCACACCTACTCTAGTATCGGTCTTACTATTGCCACCAAATAGATCCCTCCCATCACCTCTGAGCCCCTAATGTCACTAAGCCTGCAAATCTAGGACTGTGTGTGCTACTCAGGTAACCTCATGTCTCTCTTCCTACCCCTGCTTCCACTTCTGAATAATCCTCTTTCCCCCAGGCCTCAAACAACCAGGGGCATTTTCCTGGAGGACCTTGCACAGTTTCATGCAGGTATGCCACTTCCTCACATCTGGTTCCTTTCCTTCTTGGCCCTCCATTCAAGAAACTTTTGAATCCGTCAGAATTGTTCCACAACCTTTAGCCTCACATCTGGCTGACCCCTCTAAGGCACCACATTTTCATTCCAAAATTGGCCTTTACGCACATCTGTTTACACTCTCCCAGGGCCTCAGGTACTATCTGAGCAATTTGTTATGTTATGAGCGTGGTCGGTGCCCCTCAATCTTCCCCCTTCTACATCTCTCTTTGAGAGAATGATTTGGAAAACCCTATTGACCCTGAGGAATGGAGCAAAGCTTGGTCTACTATTGCAAAAAACTCATTCAATACTGTGACCCTGGAGGAAGCGTATAGTTTTACTAAGTTTTACTAAGATGGTACTGGGTTCCAGGCTGTATAACACATGCAAATCCTTCACATAGCGATAGATGTTTTAGGGGCTATGGGGTACGTGAAGCTGTCCGCCTGGACTTGCCAGTGCTTAACTGGATTTTAGTCTAGGACTTTCGGACCCCTGCACACCCAGTGTTGGTCATCTTACTTTAAAAAAGTAATTCGTTAAGTTACAAATTACTTCTCCCAAAAGTAATTGCGTTAGTAACTCAATTACTACATTGGAAAAGTAATTAGTTACTCAACAAAGTAACTGTGACTTTTTTTAAATATTCTATAATGCAATTACGTTCTATAACATCTTTAATATCAAAGATATTTATATTAACTGACTGAAGAATAAAAACACTACAGTATATACAGTATTTTAGAACATTTGGTATTTATTTAAACCCTAATGTTGAGGGGGGTGGCAGCAGTGGTACTTGAGGGGTGGCAGCAGTGGTACTTGAGGGGTGGCAGTCGTGGTACTTGAGGGGGTGGCAGCGGTGGTACTGGGGGGGTGGCAGTGGTGGTGGTGTACTTTGGGGGTGGCAGCGGTGGGACTTTGAGGGCTGGCAGTGGTGGTGTACTGGGGGGGTGGCAGGCAGCATGGTACTTGGGGGGGTGGCAGCGGTGGTGGTGGTGCCATCCTCTCCCACCACCACCACCTCTGCCTCTTACTGATCCCATTCCCCACCACCACTGATCTCATCCCTACCATATCCCCCCATCACCTCTGTTGTAGAAGTGATGGTGGGTGGATAGGTATGAACCGATTGCACTGCAATTCGAATCATCAGTCACTTACTTGAATGCCTCCAGAGATGCCTTTCCTCATGGGGAGAGAGAGAGACCCTCCCCTTCACTCGATTGGTGTCAGCTGGTCAGCTGACTTCATTTTTCAGTGTCCGCACCGCCTCCCTACATTCTCTCTCTGGATAGGCGGGTTGGGATGGGGCAGTCCAGACAGTCTCTCTGAGTCTCAGCCTCTTCTCAGCTCAGCGGGCGAAAGTCCCGCTCCCCGCGACGGAACGAATGGCCAGGCAGCGCGGCCACGGCGTGGCCTCCTGGGCGATAGATGTAATTGAGTTAACTCTGCCCAAGTAATGGAAACTAAGTTACCATGAGGGGAACAGTAATCAGTTACATTACTCATTACCCTCTAAATTAACTGTGTTACGTAAATCCGTTTATTTTAACTCAGTTACTTACATCACTGTGCACACCTTATTACATTTATCCATTTGCAAGGATGCAAAGTTAGCCTTATAGCCCAGGTCTATTTTCTTATCAAGAGAAAGTGGCCACCTGTTTGTTCCTTGCAGCTAAGCATATTTAGCCAAGTGCTGGAAGAAATCCATGGTCTCCATTGCAGCTGTGAAGGATTGTTTGACCACTATGATGATCAATGAAAAGATGTCAAGCATTTTACAACGACTCCCACTCTAAATTCCTAAAAATATGGGAACCCTGGCTATCTTCTACTTTTCCCACACTACACCCAGCCAATTATGGCACCTTGTGACCCACTAGCCAACTAATACCATGGCCTGTGGGATCTTCCCCTCCTCCCTCCCCTCCCACCCTTCCCTTTTTTTCCTTTCTCTTCTTCCTCTTTTTTTCTCCTTTTCTTACTCTGATCCCTCCCTCCTCTATCTCCCTTCATGGCTCTTTCCTAACATTTTCCTCACACACTCTTATTTTTGGGTCTCTTGACCCAGCCAGTTGTTCAAGCCCATGGCCCTCCAGTGTGGCCATATTGTTCAATCTTGAAAACATTGCTAATTATACTGTCATGCGTACACCCACCCTTTTTTATAATTACTGTTTAAATGTGTAAACAATTTGCATTCATATGTGATCATACATGACCCCCTGCATGGGTGACCCCTGCAGTGTATTTCCTTTGGGTTTATGGGGCGTTTGCAGCAAATTTGAGTGCCCCATAATACAAGACTGCATTGTTTTGCTGTATGATGATTGGCCAAAGCATACACATGACCTGCATGCTATGGCCAATCACAACACGCTGCTCAGCGAGAGCCATAATTGGCCAAATACAGAGTGTCTTCGGTCAAAGCTCAGGGGGACTAAGTCCACGCCCCACACTATATAAGGCTGCTTACACAGCACAGATTGAGCTTGATTAGGCAGGCAGGTTAGTTAGTTAGTGGCAGTGTATTTGATATATATATATATATATATATATATATATATATATATATATATATATATATTGTGAGGGGGTTAGCTCGGTAGCGGGTGTGTGTGACCCCCCTGGATGGGTTCACAACACAAAGTCAGGCACAGCAGACAGCGGTGTAGGTGCAAAAAAACAAAAGATCCGGTTTATTTAGGCTACATGCAATGATACATATAACAGCCAAACAAAATAAAACAAGAAAATAAATCCTGGTCAGCTTGACCTCTAACTACACACGTAGACTCCCTGTCTAACAACTGGGTGCAGCCTTGTGCTGCCCCAGTTCCTGTCCCTATTGTAGGGGTTTGCCACACAGGCGTTAACTCACCGCACAGAACAGATCTCAGACTCCCCAGTCTATACACACAAAACTGGTTCCAGGATGGAGCATCTCCCTAAGCATGCTGGGGTTTTTTGTAGAGGTCTTAATGAGCCCACTTACTTCAGCTGGGCTCATTAACTCTTCCCCTCTAATTGTAAAAGTCTGCATAAAGCCTGAATCTAGGACACACATATTTCCCATCCTGAATACAACCAGGTGATTTTACCTGCGTGCTGCCACAATATATCTAAATATATATATATATATATATATATATATATATATATATATATATATATACACAGTCAGACTAGTGTAGTGGTACCCCCGTAGGAGCTGCTGATTTGGTTACTTAGCAATCCACCAATTACCCTACTGTCAGGCTCCCCATCAGATCAGAAAGAAACAGTCATTTGCACAGTGTTGTTGCGTTCATTGCAGGATACAACTTGGGTGGAACAAAGGGGCACTACTCTCTTCCATTTTACTGCTACTTCTGTTCTGATCTTTTCCAGCATCCAAGTCCTGTGTTCCCCGGTTACAGAAGCTTGATAACTTTTCCAAGGACAAAGATCTTTATCTAAAGCTCCCTCCTAGCAGTTCCTTCATCCCTCCTCCGCGCTTGGTGCATCCCCATGTGGGGGTGCCCTGAATAGCACCTCAATCCTCCATGCTGTCTTTTCTGTACTCCAGACTCCCCACTGGCAGCATGTGACCCAGCTTAAATGGAAGGTCTGCCCCCTGCCAATACCAAAAGATAATTGGTCAGGGTTCCTCACATGAGCTTTCTGCCACTCAGACTTCAGGTCCAACCCCCATTCCAGAACTATCTTTCTGAAAGCAAGGGAGGCATCTCTGAATCAGAGCACAGGTGACCACACCCACCACCACACTGAACACTCCCAGTCCTAGAACCAAAACAGACAGGCCCAGCGCGCAGCATAAGCCTACCTAAATTTACCTGCATATCCTGAAAATATATATATTCTGCATTCAGCATAGCCTATATATATAGTGCATTCAGAGGTGTACAGTTTCTAATACTGTTCATTTGGCAGTGTACACAGTATATAATACAGTGTGTACAGTTTCAAATACACGTCAGGCGGTGTACACAGTATATAATACAGTGTAGTGCAGGATACACATGCTCTTTTCATAGTTTCATAGTAGGTGATTTAATAAAGACAATAGTCCATCCAGTTCAACCTGTGTAGGTACACATGTGTCAGTGTCTATAATTATTTCCCATATGCCTGTATGTTGTGTTAGTTAACCACTTCAATACCAGACACTTTCCCTCCTTCCTGCCCAGGACAATTTTCAGCTTCCAGCACTGTCACACTTTTAATGAAAATTGCGCGGTCATGCAACACTGTACATACACCAAATTTTTTATAATTTTCTTCTCACAAATAGAGCCTTCTTTTGGTGGTATTTGATCACCTCTGGGGGTTTTATTTTTTGCTAAACAAAGTAAAAAAGACTGACATTTTTGAAAAAAGTTTTTCTTCATTTCTGTTATAAAATTTTGTTTTCTCGTTCACTGATGGGCACTGATGAGGCAGCTGTGATGGGTTGGCACTGATAGACAATGATTTGTAGAATTGATGGGCACTGATAGGCTGCACTGATATGCAGGACTGATGGACACCGATAGGTGGCACTGATATGCAGCACTGATGGGCACTGATAGGCAGCACTGATGGGCACTGATTGGCACTGATAGGTGGCACTGATGGACACTGACATTGATGGCATTGATGGACATTAATAGATGGCACTGATGAGCAACACTGATTGGGCAGGTACTGACAAGTGTTAATGTAGAGCACTGATTGGCACTGTGATGTTCACTGATTGGCACTATGGTGGGCACTGATTTGCACTGTGGTGGGCACTGATTGGAATTTTATTGGGTACTGACAGGAGTTAATGATGGGGCACTGACTAGCTGCTGCTGGGCACTGATTTACAGCTGATGGGTACATTTGATGGGGGTTGTGCTGATAATCAATGTACTGATTATCAGCACAAACCCCCCCTCTGACAGGGAGAGCTGCCGATCTGCTCTCCCCTTCAGTGCAAACCAAGGAATGCTGTTTACCAGCACTTCCTGGTTCACGCTATGATCAGCTGTGATTGGTCACAGCTGAACACATGGTAAGAAACATCCATCAGAAGCTCCTTACCATGATCGGAGATGCGGCATGTCAGACTGACACGCCATAGTCGCGATCACCGCACCGCACAGCAGCATGTTATCCTGCTGGAGGTCATATGGCACCCAGTCAGGATAACAGAACTACCGACTGGCCATCATTCTGCTATAGGCCGGATGGGAAGTGGTTAAGATGCATCCAAGAGTTTCTTAAAAATATCCATACTTCCCACAGCCAGCACCAATTGCGGAAGAGAGTTCCACATCCTTGTTGCCCTGACAGTGAAAAAACCCCTGCGCAGTTTAAGGTTTAACCACTTCTCCAACCTCATTTTGCAGCCCCGTGTCCTCTCAGCCCACGTACACACGGTCGGGGATTTTGGCAACCAAATCCGTCGGATTTTGCCCGTCGGATTTAGTCCGACAGATTGTGTCCGAAACTGTTGCATACACACGGTCGGGCCAAGTTGTCTGATTTCGCGGTTGCCAAGAACGCGGTGACGTAAGCCGTGTACGGCGGGACTAGAAAAGAAGTTCAGCACCACGTCCGGCACCCTTTGGGCTCCTTCTGCTGATCTCGTGTTTTAGTAGAAGTTTGGTGAAAGACGATTCGCGCTTTTCAGATTAGTGATTCAGATCTTACAAAGTTCAACTTGGAAAAGTGAAGACAATATCAGACATGAGTATGTACAAACTGGGCTGATATTGCCTTCATCACATGGGGTGTGACCCCTGAAAAATACTAATTTGGAAGATGCACACAGTGTGTCAACATGTGCTACCTCCCATCATGGGGGATCAATGTACATGCTTTGGGGCTGCAACCCCTTCATCTCAGACACTTTCCACAAAACATGTATATTGATCCCCCATGATGTGAGATAGCGCATGTTTACACACTCTGTGCATCTTCCAAATTTTTAATTATGCAAAATACACTTTTTTAAAAAGCAAAAACAAAAATAAAACCCTATCTAGTTTTTTCGTTTTCACACTCTCCCCAAAACATCAATGATGTTCTTCATTTTATTTTTAACATCATTGATGTTTTGTTGTACAATATCCAAATCCCTATTGCACCCCATTATCTCCCCGATCAAGATCTGGGCACTTTCACTGGTAATACGGGAATCTTCCTCCACATCACCTAGAAAAAAAAAAACACACCATGTAATCCAAATATGGTGATATACATTGATGAGCTTACCGGAAGCTGTGTTCTCCGACACTCACCTGTTGTGGTGTCAATTTGGCCAACCTCCACGATCTCTCCTTCTTCCTCCTCCTCCTGCTCCTGCTCCTCTGTTTCTTCTTTTGAAAGTTGCCCTTCTTTGGGAGGGGTGTGGTCCCTGGTGTCCTCATGGTCCCTGGTGTCCTCATACTTGCCGAGTCTTCTCTCCCCTATGAGAATGTAAACAAAGGTTAATTACCACACAGAGGACATAAATAGGAATATGAAACATTGTTTGGAAGTGTTGTACAATTGTTTTTTTTGGGCCGAGTTACAAGGTGAGAACATTATTGGGGCCACTTTGTTAAGCTGGAATACTTTCCTGCAGAACGATGTTTCATACGAACGAACGAAACCATGACCTTGAAAGTGGCCATTTTAAAATGCACAACATGAAATCAAAGCACATGGAGCATGTATGCAAGCAAGAATAATCATATGAACACACGACAACTACTTACTTTTTTTAAGAACATGCTTGATCCTTAGGTACTGCTTGTGCTTTCTCAGTTTCAGGTCTGACCAGCCTTTTGTCAGTTGATCCTTGGATTGGCATACCCCAAAATTCTTCAGAAGACTCTTCACAACTTTATTCATGATCTTGGTCTTTCTGATATTTGGGTTTGGGTAAGGTCCATACTTCCCCTCATAGTCGGTCCTGTTCAATATGTCGACCATCTCCAACATCTCTCCAAAAGACATATTTGAGGCCTTAAATCTTGTCTTCCAGGATCGGGACGTTTCAGGCTCCGGGCTTTCCTCACCCTCCTCGTTAGTGGAACTATTATTGCGCACCTGCGTTCTCTCCGCCATGTGCTCTCCCCACTGCGCGGGAATCGAAGGGGCGGGTAATAGTCTGGAAAGAACGTCAGGGGCGGGCGGAGTTTCACGCATGTTCACTGTATATAAAACGCCACACATGTGTATTGTCCGTACGATCTGGGAGGAGAGTGTGAGTCACGGACGCGGCTAAACATCGAAACGAAGGTAACATTTTTAAATTTGTGCTTCACTAGACTAGACTGCTTGTATCTAGGCCGCTGTTGGGACAAGATTAGGAGGGATTTTAATTGCATTATTAGTATTTGAGGGTTTGTCTTGTGTTGTGTCTTGCAGACAAAATGGACCCATTCAACAATACCAACTTTATGGGGCTATTCCTCGAGCTCTACATGGAGATGCCCTGCCTGTGGCAGTTCCACAACAAATTTTATTATGACAGATCAAAGAGGAACGCAGCACTGGAGAAACTGCTTGCTTTGGTGCAGATCAGGGTCCCCACGGCAGACATGACATATCTTAATCGCAAAATTGTGACCATGAAGCTTACATATTTCAGGGAGAGAAAGAAGCACCTGGAGTCCTTGAGAGCAGGAGATCCAGATGCTATTTACTACCCCAGGATGGTGCACTTTGACAGGCTGCATTTTCTGGTAGACCAAGGGGTACCCAGGCCACCACTCAGGCCACCACTCTCCAGGCTTCCTCCAAGGCATCCTTCACCCCCAGCTGAGGCTTCTGATGTACAACCTGGGCTGGAAGGCAGCACCATGTGGTGGGGCCCAGCTTGAGACAGGTATTGCATTGTTGAACATTTTTCTTGTGTTACATTTAATGATGTTAACTAGATGTTCTTATTGATCAGTAAGTTGTGATTTCTCCAAGTGGTTTACATCTCAATAGACCGTAGTGACCAAAAATGATTGGGACGGGAAAGAAAAATGCTGGTGTCAGAATGATAGTCTGTTCTATTTGGTAACAGTCAAATAGCAAAAGCCAGGAGCACAAAATGTTGTGATTGATGATCAAAAAACTAAAACTATGTCCCCTTTTCATACACAGGAAGACCTCAGTCGGGGGAGGCTGTGGCAAGTGGCAGCCAGGAGGTCCAACAACGCCCTCCTCCTCCTGCCCCAGCTATAGGAGCCCAGCCACAGCCTGGAAGGATGCCTGGTGGGAAGTCACAAAGGAAGACCAGAGAGTGATGGCCTGGGATGAGTCTGGTGTGCCAGAAGATGCAGCCTCTTCAAGATCACCATCCTGGGGACAGAAATGGCATCTGAATTTCCTGCTCTCTAGGACTTCAGGAGCAGACTTCTCTCCCTGAGATATCTACTCCTCAGGCCACCAATTTTTTTATATCTCATTTTGTCATGTCTGCCCTGGGGGCCAAAGGCTGCACCAAAGTTAAGAAGTTTCTCCAGTGCTGCGTTCCTAGTTTTATTTTCGAGCAAAAAATTATTTTCGAGCAAAAAATAAATTTTATTTTTGTTTGATGAAATACTTGTGTAATGTGTTTTCCTTCAAAAAGTAGAGTTTATTTGTGAGCAGGCAGGTACATTTCCAAAATACAAAGTGAAATAAATAACAAGGGGTACCAACACTAAACAACCTCCTGTAGATTAAAAAAGAAAAAGAAAATCTAAAAAATACAATAATGTTGTTGTTGTAAGTTTATACCCAAAAATAAAAAGTAAAAAAAAAGGAGAAATGAGCAGTGTCTTTAAAGGAGATTTTTAGGGAATCCCCCCCCCCCCCAAAAAAACATCCAAAAAAAAAAAAAAAACCATTGTGTAGATGTGACTTAAACTAAAATTGTATTGCTGAAATGGTTAAAAAAGAGTAATGAAATCCGTTCGGGAGAAGTGTGTGTGACTATGAGCATCAAAAGAAGTTGGTTCTTGCAGCATTGTAAAGAACAAGAGAATGCGCTTGATGAATGATTTTTTAACATTGCAGCGTAACGAATGTGCTATATCGCTTACGAGTAGTAGTTTTACCTGAACGAGCGCTTCCGTGTCGGAATTTGAATGTGAGCATGCGTGGCACTTGGTCCGATGAAAATGCTCTACACATGATCGGATTAGGTTCGTCCGGCCCAGTTGGTCGGGAAATCTTTCCAACATGTTGGAAAATTGGGTAGGACAGAGATTCGGACGGAATCAGTCCGATGTATACCACACACAGTCGGATTATGTGACGACGCGGTCCGATAAGACTCATTCCGACAGATTCTCCGACCGTGTGTACAAGGGCTCACACTCCTTGAGACTGAATAGTTTTTTCCTATGCTGGGATTGCCATTGTATTTTTTTTTTTTAAATCACTATCATATCTTCTCCCATGCACCGTTTCTCCAGCGAGAATAAATTTAGTGTCTGCAGTCATTCCTCGTAATTGAGGTCCTCCAATCACCTTATACGTTTTGTTGCGCTTCTTTGGACTCTTTCCAGTTCCAGCACATCCTTTCTGAGGACTGGTGACCAGAACTGGATGGAGTACTCCAGATGTGGCCTAAAAGAGTTTTATAAAGTGTCAGGATTACAGTTTTATCCCTGGAGTATATCCCATTTTTTATGCATGCTAATATTCTGCCGATTTGGTAGCTGCAGCTTCACATTGCATGCTATTGCTCAATCTGTCATCTACCCAAGATCTTTCTCCAGCCTTATTTCCCCCAGTGGTTCTCCCCCTAGTGAATAGTTTGCATTTATGCTTTTTGCCCCCAAGTGCATTACCTTACATTTTTCCACATTAAACCTAATTTGCCACGTATTTGCCCACTCCATTATTTTCTTCAGGTCTTTCTGTAAAATTTCTATAACCTGATGTGAAGTTATTGTCCTGCTTAATTTTGTGTAGTCCACAAAAACTGAGATTGAGCTATTTATCTCATCCTCTATATCATTTATGAATAAATTGAACAGAATTGGTCCCAAGACAGAACCCTGGTGCATCCCACCTACCAGTCTGAGTACACATTATTTATCACTATCCTTTGCACAAGCCCCTGTAACCAGATTTTTAACCAAGAACAAATCTTATGGTTCATGCCCTTTTCTGAGTCTCTCTAATGCCTTGTACACATGGTCAGAAATTCCAACGAAAAAGGTCCGATGGGATTATATTGTCGGAAAATCCGATCGTGTGTGGACTCTATTGGACTTTTTACATCGGAAATTCCGATGGAAAAACTTTGAGATTAGGAGCTCAAATTTTCCGACAAAAAAATCCGATCAGACTTTTCTGATCATTTGTAGAGAATTCCGATCAGACAAAGTGCCATGCATGCTCAGATTAAATTATGAGACCAAAGCTATTGACTACTAGCCTCAACATAATCCCATCGTAACAAACGAACGTCCTCGCGTTCCGAAGGATCGAATTTTCCGACAACTTTGTCCGACCGTTTGTAATCAACATCGGTTTAGGACAAAATCCGCCTGAAAAAATCAGACGGATTTTGTTATCGGAATGTCCGACCGTGTGTACAAAGCATAACTCCTCCCCAGAATAAAGGGATTTGGGTTTGGGTTAATGTTCAGTTTTGGGCATTGGTTTGAGGCTAACAGGAGGGGTCTGTCCTGTTTCCTCTAAGTCTAAGCTGATGTTATCTTCACTAGGAGTAGTGTTTCTATCCCTGACAGTTTTTCCTACTAAATGTTTCCACCTCTTCAGCATTTCTGCAGTAGAAATGCCATCTATCTCATCTTTAGGTACTCCTGCCTTTAATATGTCCACCCACATTTGTTTCCTAGAAATAACTAGCCTGGTTTTCTCTTCACCTCCTGTCTTCTGTACCCCATTCCCTTTCTTCTCTGTTCTTTTCTGTTTGTATTCGTCCTGTCTGGCCTTGAGCTTATCTACCGCCCTGACAGGTTTTGTTTTAGTCTCCTCTAGCTCCCTCAACTGGATTAAAAGGGTTGTGGCTTCATGAATCTTGCTTTTTAATCCCAGGCCTCCCAACAAGGACAATAATGGAGCCCTAAGATAAAATGGCCTAGACTACATCAGCTTAGAGCACAGAGCAGACGTAAAGGGTTCCATATCTGGACCCATCCATTCTGGAAATTAGTCTACCAGTGAAAAATTCAGGCTAAACTCTCTGGCTTTTCGCATTGCCTGACACAATTGTAGATCATGGGTTAATACTCCCATAGTCACTGACAAAACAACACTGTCCACTCCTTCATCCCATAAGCATAGGAGCCTACTCACTAGGGGCTACAAACCTTTGTTTGTATTGTTTTGCCAGCTCATGGAGTTCAGTTTGTGTAAACTCCCATACTTCTTTAAATTCAACATCTCTGGGGTTGCGATAATGCACCTCCCCATCTGCCATATCCTCTCTATCATGTTGTCGTTTCCTATGCTTAGTAATGAGAGGTCTGGCATACTTTTTATTTTGCACAGATCATCATGCAAAATATCAAACTCTATCTCCTTATCCTCACTATCATTTGAGGAGAGAACATCCTCACAATCCCAATTTTGGGATGTGACAATGGCACATACCCTGGCTTTACTAACAGGTTTACGGGACTTCCTTTTCCTTAAGGCATTAATTGATTTGGTCATGAGGGCTGCACACCGCACAAATCATCAGCCCAACTAGCAGTTGAACATACACATTCTGAAGCAACTGCTAGCTGGTCTTTTAATACCGTAACTTCTGCCTTCTCCCTTCTATGTGATTCGGTATAAATTGCATGAAGAAAATACCAGCTCACTGCGGACACTGTCCTCTTCTCTTTTTTACTTAAATCCAACTCCTTAAGGCTAAAATCTACAAAATGATCTGAGACTTTATCACCCCAAGTCAGGTTCAAGGGAGAAGCATACTTCACAAATTCTTTAGCAAGAGGCTCGCACTCATTGTCTCTGGCCAAGATAGGTAAGCTGCACACTTCCTTCTGGCCAACAGAACCCTCTTGTCATGGTCGTCCCCGGAATCCAGTGGCATACGGAAGGCCTGTTCACGGAATCCCCACATTGAGAACTAATCAGTATCCATGGGCGCGCAGTGGCGCAAACGGATGCACGCGGGTGCGTGTTGGTACGAACGGGCGCACGCGGGTGCTCTATGTTGCGAATGAGCGCACGCGCGTGCGCGATGGTACGAACGGGCGCACGCGGGTGCGCGATGGTACGAACGGGCGCACGCGGGTGCACGGGGTCACGAACGGGCGCACGGTTACACGCGGGTGTGCGCAGACACGCTGTGCGACCGTTCTTGGCGCCCAAAGGGCTACTTAAGGAACCTGTTACTGTGCCTCCTTGCTGTCCAGTCTACAGCGTGTCCGGTTATTCTGTCTTCTGCTACCTGATTGCCTCCGATTCCTGTTACCCGGCTTGTTCCTGACGACGTTTGCTTGCTGTCAGCCTTTGACCTCCGGCCTGTCTGACTACGCTTCTGCCTCTTCCTGTGTACCATTGCTGCCCGCCTGTTACCGACCCGGCTTGTACTTTGACCCTGCTTCTGCCACCTGTTGTTCCAGCCTGACGGCCTGTGCCTGCTGCTGTCTGCTGTCTGCCACCAGTTGTTCCAGCCTGACCGCCTGTGCCTGCTGCTGTCTGCTGTCTGCCACCTGTTGTTCCAGCCTGACCGTCTGTACCCGCTTCCGTCTGCTGTCTGACCAGTCTGCCGGGTGTCTACATTCCAGCTCTCCTGAGGATCCTCCACTCCTCAAGGTCCGGACCAGTCCTTCACCAGTTCGGCACTTGTGCCCTCTGAACTCCTGAGTCCCTGTTCCCACTTCCAGGGATTCTCGAGCCAGAGGCTTACGAGAGGCCACTCCCTGCATTCTGGGCTCATATACCAGGTACGTGACACCTCTGCAGTCTTGCTTTTCATAAACAGCTTACGCAGCATTTTACCTAGCACAAGCTACATAACACACTACAGAAAAACCAGTCTGCTTCAATTGAATTATAGCACAGATCACGGCATAAGCCCCCAAATGTTTTGCTTGCGTCTATTTAGCAAGGTTACTCTGTGGTATAACAAGGAAGCTGAGACTTCCGCAGTGTGTAAATGTGCTTTTACTATACAAAGATGCTGTACATACAAAACTATTACAATCTTAGGAATACAATACAAGACTGACAGATATCTATAACAAGCAAAATGCCTAGAAAATGCAGCCTATGGTCTATAACAGTACAAATACACTTAAAGGTTCCTAATCTTCTGTTACTGTATGTTCGTGATCTCCATTGTCAACGATACCTCTGTGACACCAGGAAAAAATCTTGTATCATGAGTGGCTTCTGATCTTCAAAGCATGATGATGTTTGTAGCTCATGCCTGAATCCCCCTTTTATGTCAGGCTGTTTATCATAGTTACCCAAACAGCAGAAAACATACCTACTTACTTTAGCTGTAGAAACAATGGACTGTTGAAAACTGTCAATTGAATACAACAATGGTATCTACCTATTGTCTACTCAAACCCAAACCTGACAGTAATCTAACAGTCATTCTTTCAGTTTGAGAGCTGAAAGAATCTCAAACAAGTAATGTCTTACTTGTTTACTGTAACTATAGAGACAATAGTCTGTTGAAAACTGTCAATTGAATACAACACTGGTATCTACGTACCTATTGTATGAAACAGCATTTGTTTGAGAAATCTACCCAAACCAAAAAACTGACAGTAATCTGACCAACTCACTATTGTAATATTGTCCCATGTATCTTATATCTAAATCAATATAAAAAAAAAACATATTTTTAACAAATGCAAAACATTGACATTTTAAGTTATTTTGGATATTTATAGAAGGAGACCCAAAGCTCCTTTTCACTTAGTATTTGCTATGCTAGATTTAAACACTGTCTGCCCTAACAAATAGTTAAAGATCTAGAAGCTGTAAACTGTTTTCCTCTTTAAAATAAATGTGAAGTAATATTGCTACCTTTGTATTGTACTGTGCTGTAGGCCTAAAAGATCCACTGATTTCCACTATTCTAAAAAAGTGCTAGTTTGGGGACTCCCATTGCCCATATGTGTTTTAATAATACTATGCTATTTATTTCTATATTCAGAGAAGTGATTGAACAGAAACTAAACTCTAAATGGATACTCATTTTGCTACATTGCACCTTGTTATGTGTACAGTGATAATTAAAGTAATTTTAATGAAATAATAATAATAATAATTAATTGATAAGGCAGAGACATACTGTATTTCCATGTTTGCACTCTTGAAAATATTATTGTTTGCTTTCATAATAAATATATTTATGCTTAAGTTGATCTCTTCCAATAAAGTGCATAAGCCAGAATTGTGTTGTTTTAAAACACCTGTAAGTTTATTATTTTCTGTCTGTGTCCGGTTTGAGAGACTTCCCTTCACTTTCTGTTTCAGAGGTGCAATAGAAAGAGCGAGACAATTCCCTCAAGGTAAGGAGTATTACCTTTTTAGACAGTTGACTCTGGAAAGGGTGCCCCTATTGAAAAATGTATTGTCACATTTCGTTTTGGTGACAACTCTAAATATAAAGTTAAATTAGAACTCAAATTTACAAGGTGAAACTGTTAGCAGTAAAAACAAAAGAGGGTTTAACTGTTCCCAATTATATGCAAAACTAGACAAGTCCATCTAAATCTGTTAGAGCTTTTAGCACCACCTTCCAAAAGCTCTTGTCTAAGGCCACATACACACGGGCGGACTGTTCGCTCAACTTTGTCCGCTGAACAGTGTTTCAGCGGACAGTCCGCTCGTGTGTGGGGCTTCAGCGGACAGTTTCAGCGGACAGTTTGACGAACAAAGTTTTTCGGAAATTCCGAAAAACTGTCCGCTGAAACTTGGTTTGAGCGGACAGTCCGCCCGTGTGTAGGCCACTTTCGAAATGAGCAAACTGTTCCCGCTCGGAGGAAAGTCTGCTCATTTCGAGCGCGTCTCCAGGTAGGCGGGGCCCGCGAAGGAGACGTCGCGGGCCCCGCCGCCTGGTATGGACTTAAAGGGGAACCCCAACGCCGAAAAAAATCGGCGTGGGGTCCCCCCAAAGTCCACAACAGACCCTTGTCCGAGCACGCTACCCGGCCGGCCAGGAAAGGGGCGCGAGCGAGCGCGCCCCCCTCCCGAGCCGTACCAGGCCGCGTGCCCTCAACATGGGGGGTGCCTTGGGGAAGGGGAGGCCGTGCGGCCCCCCCCACCCCAAAGCACCTTGTCCCCATGTTGATGAGGACAAGGGCCTCTTCCCGACAACCCTGGCCGTTGGTTGTCGGGGTCTGCAGGCGGGGGGCTTATCGGAATCTGGGAGCCCCCTTTAATAAGGGGGCCCCCGGATACCGGCCCCCCACCCTATGTGAATGAGTATGGGGTACAATGTACCCCTACCCATTCACCTGTAAAATAAAAGTACCCAAAAAAAAACACAACACACGAGATAAAATATTTTATTGCACAGCTCCGGGGGTCTTCCGTCTTCGGGGGTCTTCTCGCCGGACTCCTCCGCTATCTTCTTGTAGCTCTTTTGCTAGCGGAGGAGTCCGGCTTTCTTCCTCCCCGCCGCCGGCCTCTTCTCCCGACTTCGGGGGTCTTGTCCCCCTCTTCGGTTCTTCTGCCGGGCCACCGCACCTTCTTATAGCTCTTTTGCAGGCGGTGGCCCGGTCTTCTGTCGCCGCTGTCGCCTTCCGGTCGCCTTCCGTTCTTCTTCCTGTTCTTCTTCTTCTTCTTCTTCTCCAGGAGATGTTGACACGTCGCTCTCTCCGGCCGGAATGCCAGAGCCGCGCTGTGCGGCCACTTATATAGTGACAATGGGGCGGTGTCACATGGTATATGTCACATGGGTTGGTCACATGGTGACCCCCGCCCCCTAACGATGTCATAGTCCCCATGTGACATCAACCCATGTGACCAACCCATGTGACATATACCATGTGACACCGCCCCATTGTCACTATATAAGTGGCCGCACAGCGCGGCTCTGGCATTCCGGCCGGAGAGAGCGACGTGTCAACATCTCCTGGAGAAGAAGAAGAAGAACAAGAAGAAGAAGAACGGAAGGCGACCGGAAGGCGACAGCGGCGACAGAAGACCGGGCCACCGCCTGCAAAAGAGCTATAAGAAGGCGCGGTGGCCCGGCAGAAGAACCGAAGAGGGGGACAAGACCCCCGAAGTCGGGAGAAGAGGCCGGCGGCGGGGAGGAAGAAAGCCGGACTCCTCCGCTAGCAAAAGAGCTACAAGAAGATAGCGGAGGAGTCCAGCGAGAAGACCCCCGAAGACGGAAGACCCCCGGAGCTGTGCAATAAAATATTTTATCTCGTGTGTTGTGTTTTTTTTTGGGGTACTTTTATTTTACAGGTGAATGGGTAGGGGTACATTGTACCCCATACTCATTCACATAGGGTGGGGGGCCGGTATCCGGGGGCCCCCTTATTAAAGGGGGCTCCCGGATTCCGATAAGCCCCCCGCCCGCAGACCCCGACAACCAACGGCCAGGGTTGTCGGGAAGAGGCCCTTGTCCTCATCAACATGGGGACAAGGTGCTTTGGGGTGGGGGGGGCCGCGCGGCCCCCCCTTCCCCAAGGCACCCCCCATGTTGAGGGCACGCGGCCTGATACGGCTCAGGAGGGGGGCGCGCTCGCTCGCGCCCCTTTCCTGGCCGGCCGGGTAGCGTGCTCGGACAAGGGTCTGTTGTGGACTTTGGGGGGACCCCCACGCCAATTTTTTTCGGCATTGGGGTTCCCCTTTAAGTACATTCCAGGCGGCGGAGCCCGCGACGTCTCCGTCGCGGGCCCCGCCTACCTGCACACGCGCTCGAAATGAGCGGACTGTTGCCTCGTGTGTGGGCGAGTCCGTTCATTTCAAAAGTTGAGCGGACTTAGTACGACGAACAAAGTTTGCCGTATTTGTCCGCTCAAAAAGTGCCGTGTGTGGGCGTGTTCGTTCATTCAAAAGTTTGAGCGGACTGTTTGACGAACTTAGTTTCGGCAGACAGTCCCCGCGTGTGTACGCGGCCTAAAGCTGGGTTCACACTTTTGTGAATTGGATGCAGGTTTCACTGCATCCAACTCACATAGTAGGAGATTGTGACCGACTCTCTATAGGACCAGTTCACACATATCTGCAGCGGCTCCAGTGCGAATTGCACAAGAGTCCTGTGCATGTTTTTTTCTTTTTCAGGTCCAATTTCAGCCAAAAATTCAGGCTGAAATCAGACCTGAAGCCGTGAATGGAGATGCATCAGACTCCTGCTGTGAACCGCTGCATGTTCTAGTGTTAACCCAGCCTAAAGGTGTCTCTTTAACCAGGAATTTTGTTACTTGGCAAGTCAGTAGGTAAAAATAAAGGGAAAAAAAGCCTAAATGTGAAAACAAATAAAGCTACCACATTTAGCCCCCATTCACATTGGAGGCAGGTTTAAAATCGTGCGAGATCAGCTGAACTTGCACTATTCCAAACCCGCATTTCATTGCAAGTACGAGGGAGATTTGAAATACATCTGTGCAGGTTCATGCACTTTCAAAGTTGGCAAAAGTAGTGCAGGAACTACTTTTGGAAATCATTGGCGGTGCCGCAAAGTTTGCATGGTCTCCCTGTGTCTGTTTCCTCCAGGTACTTAAGTTTCCTCCCACACTCCAAAGACATGCTGGTAGGTTAAAGCGGAGGGCCGGTTATAAAAAAAAAAAAAAAAAAGTCAGCAGCTGCAAACACTGCAGCTGCTGACTTAATAAACACACTCACCTGTCCAGGGCGCCCGCGATGTCGGCCGCCCGAGGCCGACCCATCCCTCGGCTCTCGGGTCCCGGCGCCGCCATCCCTTGTAAGGGAAACAGGCAGCGGAGCCTTACGGCTTCACTGCCCGTTTCCTACTGCGCATGCGCGAGTCCCGCAGCTACTGCGCATGCGCGAGTCCCGCAGCGCTTTCTGAATGGGACGCGCTGTGTTCTGGAACACACAGTTCCCAGAACACAGCGCGACTCATTACCCAAAAGACGCCGCGACGAAGAGAGAAGACAGAAGATCTCCACGGAGGAGGAAGAGGAAGATTAGGATAAAGTGCCTAGCAACAGGCATTTCTGGTAAGTAAAAAAAAAAATTTTTTTTCATTTTTTTTTTTTAGATTTTTTGTAATTTTTAACATTTTTTTGTTTTTCAGGGTGGCCCTCCCCTTTAATTGGCTCCTGTCTAAATTAGCCCTAGTTTGTGTATAGATGTAAATTTGGGACCTTAGATTGCAAGCTCCTTGAGGGCAGGGACTGATGTGAATGTATAATAAATATACAGAGGCTACAAGACTCTGGTCTGGCCACACCTAGAGTATGCTGTCCAGTTCTGGGCACCAGTCTTCAGTAAGGATGTACTGGAAATGGAGCGAGTACAAAGAAGGGCAACAAAGCTAATAAAGGCTCTGGAGGATATAAGTCATGAGGAAAGGTTGCGAGCACTGAAAGTATTTTTTCTGGAGAAGAAATGCTTAAGAGGGGATATCATTTCAATTTTCAAATATCATACTGGTGACGCCACAATAGGGATAAACCTTTTTTTGTGGAAGGGAGTTTGACAAGATATGTGGCCACTCATTAAAATTAGAAGAAAAGAGGTTTAACCTTAAACTACGTAGAGGGTTCTTTACTGTAAGAGCAGCAAGGATGTGAAATTCTCTTCCACATGTGGGGGTCTCAGCGGGGAGCATTGATAGTTTAGATGCTTATCTATTTTTTTTTATTTTTTTAAACGACCACAACATACAGAGGTATACAATGCAATACTTACCTATAATCACACATATAGGTTGGACTTGATGGACGTGTGTCTTTTTTGAACCTCACCTACTATGTAATTATATAACTACGTGCAAGCACTGCGTAAATTGACAGTGCTATATAAGTACCTGTAATAAATTAAATATAAAAACATGAAGATTAGGATCTGCATCACTGGCAGAAGCAAAAGCAAAATTGTGTTCCTAGGTTTATATTAAAGTACCTCCAGGGCAATTAATCTTAAACAAACTACTGCACATTAGAGATGGCCTTGCCGTTTGCCCGGCAGTCGGTTTGGGGTGAATTTTGCTCAATCACGGTTCGCCAAACCGGTGGACTTCTGGCGCTGTTCGCGGCGGCCATATTTGTTTACATTGTGAAGAACTTTGACCCATGACACATCCATCATGAGGTACAGGACAGCCAATTGAGACATTTCAGCACATGAACAATTGGACATTCCCGCTACCTTATAAATAGACCTGATCTGGCGGCCATTTTACATTCTGTCTTTTGTCAGTGTAGGGAGAGGTTGCTGTGTGGAGCAGGGACAGACTGTAGTGACACAAATCGCTAGCTATTAGGTCCAAAAAAGTACTTTTAAGGACTGGTATAGGTGTATAGTATATAGGGTTCTGGTGCACTGCTGCTGACTGCTGTGCTGCTGATTGCTGAGTGCACTGCTGACCGATTCTGCAGCTGTCTTTTGTCATTGTAGGGACAGGACACTGTGTGGAGCAGGGACAGTCAGTTTAATCACTAGCTATTACTACTAGGTCCACAAAGGTCCTTTTAAGGACTGGTATAGGTGTACAGTATATAGGGTTGTACACGTATAATATACTTTCTTTCAAATATTGAAAGTATATTATGGTGCACTGCTGACTGCTGTGCTGCTGAGTGCTGCCCGATTCTGCAGCTGTCTTTTATCAGTGTAGGGACTGAGGGACAGTTTGGTGTTCTGAGCAGGGAAAGTCTGCAAATCACTAACTACTAGGTCCACAAAGGTCCTTTTATAGGTGTCCAGTATATAGGGTTGTACACGTATAATATACTTTCTTTCAAATATAGAAAGCATATTATAGTGCACTGCAGCTGTCGTTTCTCAGTGTAGGGAGGGACAGTTTGGTTTTTGGAGCCAGGACAGTCTGCAATTCACTAGCTACTAGCTAGCTACTATTAGATCTACAAAGGACCTTTTTAAGGACTGGTATAGGTGTACTATTTGGTGTGCAGTATATAGTGGTGTAATACACGTATAAAATACTTGCACATATAGAAAGCATAGTATAGTCCATTTCCACTGTACAGCATTGTGACTGCTGAGCGATTCAGCAGCGATACTACAAAGAGTGACAAACGCAATTAAAAAAAAGTATTATAACTGGTGTGATAGACCAGGCCCCCAAAAACGATAGATTGAAGCGGTGTACTGCACTTCTCTAGAGACTTTTATCACAGGGTCATTTAAAAAATGACAGGCAGAGGAAGAGGCAGGCCCTTCTGCAGGGGTGATAGGGGTAGGGCAGGAGCAACAGGCTTGAGCCAAAGTGGCAAATTGCAGAAGGTGCGTGCGATTACGACAAAAGATGCACCAGACTTGGTTGAGTGGCTCTTCTGCACCCTCCTCATCCTCTCGATCTGCACCCTCTTCTTCACTCTCTTTCTGTGTGCACCCCCAAAGACACTACTACCAACACCAACATATACCCTCCGCTTGAGTCACAGGAATTATTTTCCGATCCATCACAAGACATTGCAGATGCGCAGCCACTCTTGGCATTGGATTAGGAAGAGGAGGTAGGAACAACCGCCTCTCAGCAGTCTGACGACAGTACCCAGATCAGCCCAAGGAGGAGGTTGGTCCCCGGTGTTGCTGCCTACTCTGAGATCTCTAATTATAGCGGTGGGGAAGGTGACGTAGATCATGACGTGTCTAGTGATGTCACGTGGGTGCCCACAAGAGAGGAAGAGGAGGGGTGTTCAGAGGGAGATATGGACCAACAGATAGGGAGGAGAAGCAGGCAGAACTTAGATTTCACAGGAGGGACATAGCAGACTGCTAATGTATCAGGAGCGAGGCATCAACCATGTACGGTCACATCTGGCGCTCCCAGGACGCTGGCACATGGCTCCGCAGTGTGGGCTTTTTTTAACGTGTCCGCTGCTGACAATAGTGTTGCCATCTGCAGCCTTTACAGTCAATGCATAAGCCCAACACTCACCTAGGGATGACCGCCTTAAGAAGGCACATGAGCTGCCATCACCGAGCCCAGTGGGAGCAACGGAACCCACAAAGCCACACTCCAGGCTCTCACCGTCCAGCCTCGTCTTCTACTTGTCCTTCTCCTCTCTCCTCACAATTGTCCTCCACTCCACCTTCCATCATGCCATCCTCATGTTTTTCTGGAAAAAGGCAGGCTTCTGTGGGCCAAATGTTCAAGCGTAAAAAAATGATGACTCCGGATAACTCTCTTGCCCAACGGTTGACGGCTGACTTGTCAGAACTGGTAGCCCACCAACTACTGCCATATAAACTGGTGGACTCAGAGGCCTTTCGAAAATTTGTGGCCATTGGAACACCACAATGAAAGGTCCCAGGAAGCAAGTATTTCTCACAGAAGATCATCCCAGAGCTATATGGCCATGTTCAGCGGCAAGTGAATGTATCTTTGGCACACAGTGTCGGTGCCAAGATACATCTGACCACAAACACGTGGTCTAGCAAACACAGGCAGGGAAGGTATATAACTTTTACTGCCCACTGGGTGAACCTTCTGACGGCCGCCAAGCATGTAATCCGTGGCACCCGTATAGATTTGGTTTTACTGCCACGGATTGCATGCAGGCCTGCCTCTTCTTCTCCTCCTCCTACTCCATCCTCCTCCCTCTCTTCCTCGGCTGACTCCTCCTTTTCCGCTGCTAGCGTCTCTTCCGCTGCACCGCCCAAGCTCCCCAGAACCTATTTGACATGACAGGTGGACGTTGCCATGCTGTGCTGCGTCTGTTGTGCCTGGAAGCCAAGAGCCACACTGGCCCTGCACTCCTTTCAGCTTTGCGTTCACAGGCAGATCAGTGGCTAACACTGCTCAATGGGACAGTTGGTAAAGTGGTGTGTGACAACGGTGCCGATCTGCTTAGTGGATTGAAACAGGGCAAAATTACGCACGTGCCATGCATGGCACAGGTCTTAAACTTGGTCGTGCAGCAATTCGTTGTCAAATACCCTGGGGTCCAGGACATCTTGCGGCAGGCAAGGAAAATCTTGCTGACATTTAGCAGTGACACAATCTGCCGGTCAGACGTCTTATTTGCGATTGCCCGACGCAAAGGAACTCAACCTTCTATATGCTTGATAGGCTGCTCCAGCAAAAACATGCAGTTAACAACTACCTGTACAAACTCTGCGGCAGAACAGGTTCTGGGGAGCTTGGTTTTTTTCAACGCGCCAGTGGCTGCTCATGCGCGATGCATGCAGACTTCTGCGGCCATTTGATGAGATCACCAAACTGGTCAGTTGCAGCCATGGCGCCATCAGTGACATTGTACCTTATGCCTTCTTTATGGAGCATGCATTGCATCGTGTCATTGATCAAGCCGTGGAGGAGCAGGAGCAGGAAGATGAGGAAGTCGCAATGCTGAATGAATTCCCAGGGGGGTTACTCTATCTGAGACAACAGGAGACTGAAGAGGAGTCAGAGGAGGATGGTGCCAGGACAAATGAGGAGGAGCAAGAAGAGCATGCTTTAAATCTTTCTGGGATCCCTGTTGTTGTGCGTGGATGGGGAGAGAACGAGGAGGACAATATTATCCTGGATGATGAGCAGGAGCCAGGCCACCACACCGCTTCCAGTTTAGTGCAAATGGGGGCCTTCATGCTCCAGTTTTTTAACAGGGACCCCCGTATAAAAAGCATAAAGGTCAAGGACCAGTACTGGGTGGCAACGTACTTAGACCCCCTGTACAAACACAAAATGGCAGAAATGTTACCACCATCACAGAGGGCTGTCAGAATGGAGCACTTACAGACATTGCTTCGACAACTGCTGCATTCTGCTTTTGCGTGCGTTGGCAGAGGAGGAATTCCCACTCCCAGAGAAGGACTTTTGGGTACCAATCCAACAGCACCTGCAAGAAGAGGGCGGTTTGAAGATGTGTTGGTGACTTCTGATATGAAGTCATTCTTTCAGCCGACCCATCGACAGGTGTCATCCGGATCCAGCATCAGGGAATGCCTAGACCAACAGGTGTCCAACAACATCAGGTTAACGGTCGATGTGGACGCTCTGAGAAGTGATGAACCCCTGGACTACTGGGTGGGAAGGCTTGACCTCTGGCCAGAGCTTGCCCAATTTGCAATGGAACTGTTGGCTTGTCCCTGGTCCAGTGTCCTGTCCGAAAGGACATTCAGCGCAGCAGGGCGGATTGTGACCGATAAGCGCACGCGCCTAGCTCACAACAGTGTTGACTACCTGACATTTATAAAAATGAATGAGGCATGGATCTCGAAGGAATTCAACACATGTGACCAGTAGACCATGTATATGCATAACTCTATAAACAATTTATTTAATCAAGCACACAGACCTTTTTTCTACCTTTGGCTCACTTCATTGTACAAAAAAAGCACACCGTACTATATGCCCGTACCCTCTTGTTTGAAGAGGTTGAGCGGTGTCATATTTTTGGGTCCCGCAGCGAGTTGTTGGTATCAGTGCTGCTGTCAGTGCTCTCTATCTCAGTGCTGGTGTCAGTGCTCTCTCTATCTCGGTGTTGGTGTCAGTGCTCTCTATCACGGTGCTGGTTTGGTGTCAGTGCTCTCTATCACGGTGCTGGTGTAGTGTCAGTGCTCTCTATCATGGTGCTGGTGTCAGTGCCCTCTATCACAGTGCTGGTGTGGTGTCAGTGCTCTCTATCTCGGTGCTGGTGTGGTGTCAGTGCTTTCTACCTCGGTGCTGGTGTGTTGTCAGTGCTCCCTATCACGGTGCTGGCATGGTCTCAGTGCTCTGTATTACGGTGCTGGTGTGGTTTCAGTGCCCTCTACCTCGGTGCTGGTGTGGTCTCAGTGCCCTCTATCTCGGTGCTGGTGTGGTCTCAGTGCCCTCTATCATGGTGCAGGTGTGGTGTCAGTGCTCTCTATCTCGGTGCTGGTGTGGTGTCAGTGCTCTCTATCACGGTGCTGGTGTGGTGTCAGTGCCCTCTATCTCGGTGCTGGTGGGTCTCAGTGCTCTCTATCACGGTGCTGGTGTCAGTGCTCTCTATCACGGTGCTGGTGTGGTGTCAGTGCTCTCTCTCTCGGTGCTGGTGTGGTGTCAGTGCTCTCTATCACAGTGCTGGTGTCAGTGCTCTCTATCACTGTGCTGGTATTGTGTCAGTGCTCTCTATCTCGGTGCTGGTGTGGTGTCAGTGCTCTCTATCACGGTGCTGGTGTAAGTGCTTTCTATCTCGGTGCTGGTGTGATCTCAGTGCTCTCTATTACGGTGCTGGTGTGGTGTCAGTGCCCTCTATCTCGGTACTGGTGTGGTGTCAGTGCTCTCTATCACGTTGCTGGTGTCAGTGCTCTCTATCACGGTGCTGGTGTGGTCTCAGTGCCCTCTATCTCGGTGCTGGTGTAGTGTCAGTGCTCTCTATCATGATGATGGTGTGGTCTCAGTGTCCTCTATCTCGGTGCTGGTGTGGTGTCAGTGCTCTCTATCTCGGTGCTGGTGTGGTCTCAGTGCTCTCTATCATGGTGCTGGTGTGGTGTCAGTGCTCTCTATCATGGTGCTGGTGTCAGTGCTCTCTATCTCGGGGCTGGTGTCAGTGCTCAGTCTCTATCGCGGTGCTGGTGTCAGTGTTCTATCTCAGTGCTGGTGTCAGTGAGGGAGATAGAAGCGGATAAGTCAATCAGCAGGAAGTGCCAGCACCATGGCTGAGATTCAGCACTGGACTGGCACCTCCAGACCACCGCAGTGGAGCCCTGCATAGGTGGGGGTAAGGGACGGGCAGAGGGAGGGGCTCAAGCACAGGTTGGCACACTGGGACACTGGCACAGGACTGCGCTGCCCTTACTGTGGCACTGATCATCTCATGCACCCCCTCCATAGCCTGGCCTGACCTTGCCTCTCCTCCATGGCCTTCATGTGCTCCTGAATTTTCAAAATTTCACAGATAAAAAAAGTGTCCATGTTGTGGGACTATGTGTGCACAGTTAATAAGTATTTTGTGGCTGAAAATATGACCTGGAGGTTTTTAAGGTCCGCCTGTCATTAAAGTCAATGGGGTCCATCGCAAACTTTGCGGTTCGCAAACTTTTGCCCGCGTTCATGGTTCGCATTCGTGAAACGTCTCGTCAGAAGTTAATTTATCACTACTGCACATTGCTGACCAGTTAGCTCATTCATGTTCACAATTGGAAAAGAAAGCTGATGATGAAAAGGGTGTTTGGTGTCTTCTCACTTTGTCAACCTATCTGTTCTTCAGTCAGTCTTTCTCTTCTGATTAAAATTGACACAAGATGGCAGCATGGACTAGTGAAGACATGTGCCTCTATAGCACTCCTCTATACAATGCAGGTAAAAAGTAGGGACAACAAAAATGAGGGCACTTTCTGCTACCTCTTGGGAAATCAAAAACTCCAACTGCAGTGGCATACAGGAATTTTTTCAACAATCACAACTACCCCACATAGTGCACATCATGGAGGACCTAGACGCTGCCTAAGTCATCTACAGCCTGAGAGACCGTGTGCCCTCATTTTTTATAAGTACTGGAGAAGGACAAGAACTATTTCATTCAATGATTTGATGTCTGGGACATGCGGGTATACATTGGATCCCTCCTGATGAGAAAAGATCTTGAGAAGAATGTGCAAAGGCTTGAGACTATGTACAAAACAGAGCTCAGAACTCTCAAATTGAGCCTTAAGCATAGTGCTGAGTAACCACAGGTTTGATTTACCACCGTGAAGAGCGAGTGCACCACATGAGTGCTTAAACTTCTAGAAAGCCTAATATACAACTGTCTGAGCTGCTACCTCACTGATATACACCTTCTTGACCCCTTAAAATCAGTTTTTCACTCACAACACTCCAAAGAAAATTACTTTTTAAAGCTCAATACTGGCTTACTAACTGCTAAAACCAATAATCAATATTTAGTACTATTTTATTAAGCCTTTACACTGCCTTTAACACAAATGACCAGCTGCTCCTCCTTAAAAACACTCCCTTGGCCTCCAATAGTCTGCTCTCTCTGGTTCTCCTCCTACATATCAAAGCACTTCTTTAATGGTGTCCCCCAAGGCTCTGTCTTCAGACCCCTTCACTTTTCTTATGTACGCCTCTTCCCATGGTCAGTTAATAGCTTTGCCTAAATTCCAATATTATCACTATCCTGACAATACCCAAACCTACTTTATCTCTCTACTACTCACTAATTTACTAACTGACATATCAGTATGGATATCAAACCACTTCCTAAATCACAGTCTTTAAAAAACTGAACTCATAATGCTAAAATTGGCAGTGACAGACAGATTCTGTAAACAATATACTTACTGATTATATTGCGAAATCTCCTCAGTTGATGGACCTGGAAAACAGAAATTAAATAAACAGTGATAAAGTCAGAGATCTATTTGAAGCCACAGGCCCCCAGGATTTAATCCTTATACTACAAGCAATATTTAATAACCTCTTAGGATGTCCCCAGGAATCTGAACCTACAGGGCTCTTGACCCTAGCCCTTGCAACCATGACCCAAGAAAACCCAGAGTGTGTCAACTATTTTCACCTCGAACAGGGAATAATGGGAAAAACATTGTTAAAATGGACATTTTGCCAAAAATACTCAATCAACTCCAAGCTGTGCAAATGATCACTTTGTACTCTTCAATATCCCTCTATGCAAGATTTTATCTTGTGCCATAAAAAGTCCTGAATTCATAGACAGACACTAGTCAGACCTAAGGACAGAGGGATATTGGCCAATATTACAAAATAGTTTCAAAACCCCCTTTTTCATAAGGAAAGAGGAGGACTTACCCTTCCCAACATAACCCTATATTATAATGCAGGTCACCTTACCAGGTTATTGGTTTCAAAGTAGGCATAAAAACTCAGAGCTGATCAGGAGGTACAGCTGGCATTTTGGAACTTAAAGGTACTCTTATGATTGGATCCAACCTCTTAAACTAATTTAGACTCTATGCTAAACTTGACTGCCGCCACCCTGATTCATGAGACTATCTTGTAAGGAAGGACCATCTCTCTCTAGACTTCCTTTAGGTCTGTCATGTTACAAAATCTTAAGCTGACATATAACCTCTATTGCTGTGTACACGCAAGCGTTTTTTTCCGTCAGAATAAACTCGAAGGTTTCTCCAAAGGAATTCCAACAGAATTATGCTCAAGCTGTCAGTGACACATGATCACACCAAAGTCTGACCGTCAAGAACACGGTGACGTACAACACGTATGACGGGACTAGAAAAAGGAAGTTCAATAGCCAGTAGCCAACAGCTTCCGTCTCGTACTTGCTTCAGAGCATGCGTCGTTTTTGGTACATCGGAACAGCATACAGACAAGTGTTTTTCCCTATAGCAATTGGTTCCATCAGAAAAATGTAGAACATGTCCTCTTTCTAGGTCCATCAGAATTTTGGTCATAAAAAGTCTGATGGGGCATATACACGATCGGAGTACATAATGAAAAGCTTCCGTTGGACTTTTTTTCCAGAAATTACGCCGGTGTGTACACGGCTATTACTATTCTGCAAATTACTCCTTACAGAGACTATCCCAGATAAACCTACACATTGTACTTATGCTGAGAAATGGGAATCAGAATTTCACATGCATATTTCTCTAACAGTCTGGAACAAGGCTTTTGCCCTCTCCCTGAAAATGACTCTCTAACAGGCTTCAAAAACTCTAAAAAGAATAATAAAATTGTATACTCCCTTGAGCAAATCCCTCTGAAGCCTCTTGTATTGCATCATACTGTATTGTAACTGTACTATCTCCCTTTTTTTTGTAAAGTACTGCACAATATTGGTACTATATAAATGTTATAGTAATATATAATATATAATAATAATAATAATTATATATATATATATATATATATATATATATATATATATATATATATATATATATATATATATATATATAAATGCATAGTAATATAACACATTTTGAGATGTTATCAATGCTCCATGGTAATCTATGGCTATGATTCCACAAATCTTGGCACCTGTTGGAGATGTCAGAAATAAAATGGGAATTTTCTCCCTGATATTGTGTGAACAACTCCCATGTTGTATGTTGGAAACTCAGTATTAGCTCTATATGGTGAATTCAGTTACACTCTGCTCTGTTTAACAAGTTTAACCTGTAAGCCATCTATGGACTAGCTATCTGAATACGTTTAGTTTTTAATCAAATCAGACATATCAAATTGACAGCTGTGCTGTTGCTACTTATTTACTTTTTATTAGTAATGGGGAAAGGAGCTAAAACAAACCAAGCGGAAGGTTCGGGTTATAATTCTATGAAATCCTATTTAGTCCAGGATAAAGCAGATCAAGCAGCAAAGAGTATGGATGAGATAACCTCACCCCCAATAGAACAAACAAAAAAGAGAACCCGTATGGGAAAAAAATAAGGATCTCTAGTAAATCAACAGCAAAAAATGGAAAACGACACTGAAAAATTATTAACACTTCCTACAAAGCAAGATATGGCAGATATGATGTCTCATTTAGAACACAAAATTAAAGGAGAACTGAATGCAACAAGGAAGGACATACAGAATGTACTACAATGGGTAAAAGAAACTGAGGAACACCTAGATGAGCATAAAAAGGCCATTATGGAATTACGAGAAAGAGCAGAAGTGGAATGGTTAGAAATAAGGAACATTTGATATAGGCTTGAAGACAAAGAAAATAGAAGTAGACAAAACAACTTAAGGGTTCGGGGTCTCCCAGAGACTGTTAAAGATATTGATCTAGGAGATGCGATTAGGAAGATACTGAAAAGAGAACTCACCTCCACCATTTGTTTTGAAAGAATTCTTATAATCCTGAAAATAAATAAATCCTCAACAGACAGCCCTAGACATGTAATTGCAAGATTCTATCATTATGAAGTAAAAGAGCTAGTGGCCCACGGTATGAGAGGTTCGGCATCCATCAATTTTAATGCAACTAAATTACTTATTTTCACAGATCTATCACCAGAAACGCTATCCCGTAGAAGAGCATTGAAACCCTTAAAAAGCCAGTTGCATGCCAAAAATATCATCAATAGATAGGAAGTTCCAGCTTGTCTAACTGCCAAGAACCAGGGTATATCAGCAACTCTGCGATTCCCAGAAGACTTAAAAGACTTCTTCAGTAAACTTGGTCTTCCATGTATCAATCTGGAGAACTGGGAAAAGAAACTCCTGGATTGGGGGAAGTTAAAGAATCAGGTGGGGAAACAAATATAGAGTGTAGAAATGCATTAAGATAGAAAATCAGGTTATAGAAAGGTGCTGATTAGATGGGACAGAATGGGAATCAGTTTGGAAAAAGGAATCACTCGGGGGAGAGCATCAAGGAGTGGCTATGCCCATCTGATCCTCCAGAACTATTGTAGAAATAGTGAAGGCCTTCGCTTAACTGGTGGTAAATGGAAATGACTATATGTGTGTAGACTAGTGTGGGTGTATTCACAAGTGCTGCAAAATGTGACGGTTCACAATAACACCAAAAGAAAAATAATAAATGTAAAATTTCATGCAAAAGTGAAATAACTCAAAATTAAAAATTAAAGTGCCAATGGAAGTGGTGACTGCTAGGAGGGTAATTCAAAATAAAATAATAAAAATATAAGAAAGGTTACTGCAAAGGGAAAAAAAATTGAAGCGTGCAAAATAAAGTAAAAATAAAAATAAAGATAAAAAGTAAAAATAAAAAAATACAAATATGAGTAAAAATAGAAATGAGAATAAAAATAAAAGTAGAAATAAAAATACAAATAAAAATAAAAATGGAAATAAAAATACCAAGAAATAAAAAATAGAACAAATATGAGTGAAAAATGAAAGATATAATCAAAGTGGAGAGTGTATAAGGTATACAACAATTAATTCATAAATCCCTCTTGGATAAATATGCGTATCAAACAGTGCTCAGTGGGATAATTAATAAACAGCATTAATAAAGAAATAAATACAATAAGAGGGTAATACGTATAAATAAATAGGGGATAAAATTAATTGTGATGAAGTATAAAAAATAAGTTTATAATGGGTATGAATTCAATCAATCAGTGGTAAAATTCATAGAGAATTCATAAAAAATTAAAGTTCATAGATGAAATTCATAGAGCGTTAAAGTTCATAAAGTGTTGACAAATATTCTTCCAATCATATGGTCTGCCAATATAGTTTTTCTACAAGAAACTCATTTAAAATCGTCTTCTAAAATTACTTTAGGTTCTAAGAAATTTCCATTATGGTTCTATGGTTACTCCTCTAATAAAAGATCTAAGGGAATAGCTCTTTATTTGATATTAATTACACACTGACTAAACATATATTGCCCCAATATTTGTCCCTTGCTTTATGTGAAGAGATTTTCTTAATAAGCTTAACAATATACAACAATTACCACCAAATACACTTCTAGTCATCATGGATGTAGAATCTCTGTACAGTAACATCCCTCATAAGGATGGGTTGGCGACATGTCACAGATTCTTATCATCCTCACCAAACCACAAATACATTGCTGAGGATGTGACACAGCTCATCGAATTCATTCTTACACACAACTACTTCACTTTCAATAATGACATCTATCTCCAGTGTATGGGTACTGCTATGGGAAGCAAAATGGCACCCCAATATGCAAACTTATTTATGGCTGACCTGGAGAACAAATTTCTGAACAGCATACAACAAAAGCCATACAGATATTATCGCTATATTGATGACATCTTCATGATATGGACTGAAGGTGAAGAAAATCAAAAAACAATTCTTCTCATTGATCAACACTTTTCACCCATTTATCAAACTAAAAATGGATTCTTCAAACACATGTCAACTTCCTAGACACTACAGTATACATCAGGGATCACAAGCTTCACACATCGATATACAGAAAACCGACTGACCGATGCAGCTATCTTCACAGTTCCAGTTTTCACCCCCAACACACTAAACGGGCCATCATACACAGCCAGGCCAACAGATACCACTGAATTTGTTCAGACCCAGAAGCCAGAGATAAACAACTCAGAACACTGGGAAACTCCTTAATTAAGAAAAGTTGCAAAGACAAAACCATCAACAACAGCATAAACACAGCCTTGAAAACCCGAAGACAAAATCTCCTCCAATACACAGAGAAAAAAACAAATAACCGAGTACCTCTAGTCACCACATACAACCCAGCACTAGAAGGGATCAAAAAGATAATCAAAGATTTACAACCCATTATAACAGAGGATGAAACTCTGAAAGGAATATTCCAACAACCCTCATTATTTGCTTTCAGACAACTACCCAACCTCAGACACAAACTAATCAGCAGGAAACTTCAGTCTGATTATGAAGTCACAAATAATGGAGGCAAACCCTGCAATAAAAAGCGCTGCAAACTATGCAACCAGATGAATTTATTCAAAAGTGTCACACACACAAATGGGACCTTCAATATCATGGGATCTTACAACTATACCTCCAGTAATGTGATGTACCTCATCCAATGCAAAAGGTGCAGCAATGGATCTTATGTTGGTGAAACAGGACAGAAGTTGCAAGCGAGGATGAATTTACACCGACATACCATTAAGGAACATAAAGAAGACAGTTTATGCACACCTATGAGACATCACTTCTCACAACCAGACCACATTATAGAAGACCTCAATGTTTTAGTTCTTAAAGGGTATTTCAGAACTATGCAGGAAATGAAAACCTTTGAACTAAGAATGATAATTCTTTTTGACACAAACAATAATGGCCTGAATTTAGATATAGGTTTCCTTACCCATTATACTAAAGTTTTACAACCCCCTCTGTGACTAGCACCCCCCCCCTCCCCCTCCATTCCATAGCTCTCCCTCTGTCTTATCTCACTAACTCTGCTATTATCTTTATTGCCATTGATTTGTATGTGTTTTTTTTTCTCTCCTTTCCCTCAGAGGTGTTTTTTTTGTTTTGTTTTTACATTCTGCTTAAAAATTTGTAAATCAGTACTGCTTGGACCTTGAAGGGGGCATACCCCGAAAGCTTGTCCTGAAAAATTGTATGTTAGTGCAAATAAAAAAAGTATCACGGACAGTACTCAATTTTCTCTGTTAAAATCTTCCAAGAATACTAGCAATTACTATATGAAGTGAATCATTTTCAAAACCTTGATGATATACAGTTAAGAAGGAATAAAATAGAGCAATATCCACAGAAAGTAGATCTTACAACCATATCAGAGGAGGGCTCTATTAATTTGGATAGTGGCATCTCCAAAGAAAAAATAGAACAGGCAATCAAAAGTACTGAGGTTGGTAAAAGTCCAGGTCTAGATGAGTATACGTCCCTATATTTTAAAACGTTTGTTTAAATTTAAATTCCATACTTTCAGACTTATATGAATTCCATCTGGGCAGATTCAGAGATACGTAAGGAACCCATAGGGGCTTATATATCACTTCTTGTAAAGGAAGGGAAAGATCCAACTTTGTGCTCCAGCTTCAGGCCAATATCTTTAATAAAGTAAGATATTAAAATGTGCAGAAAGATATTGGCTGAGAGGCTGAAGCCTTTTATGTCAAAATGGATTGCGGAAGATCAGGCAGGTTTTGTCCCCCGAAGGGAAGTGAGAGATAATATACTAAGAACCATACTTTTAATGCATGGAGCTAGAAAGGGAAAAAAAACAGTACTTTTTCTGTTAGTAGATGCCGAAAAGGCTTTTGACGGATTGGACTGGGAGTATATGCTTACAACATTATGATACCTAAGTATAGGTCCTCGTATGCATGGATGGATAGAGGCATTATACTCCAGTCCAATGGTTTAAGTTCGGGTTAATGGGACCCTGTCAAAACCTTTCTTGCTACATAATGGCATACGCCAGGGATGCTCACTTTCCCCTCTGCTCTTTGTATTATTTTAAGAACCTCTGTTGGGAACTATAGGGGAAAATCGAGCAATTGAGCGCATAGAGGTAGCTGGACAAGAACATAAGGCATCTGCATTTGCAGATAATATTATGTTATATATTTCCAACCCCACACAAATGCTTCCAAATATTCTAGTAGAATTGAGTAAGTATGGGGATATATCAAATTTCACGGTTAATGCAGAGAAAACTGAAATATTAAACATTTCTGCCCCCTTTGCCCCCTCAGACTTTTGTACCCCTTTGTGTGGAAGTAGAAGGGCTTAAGACAATTATCAAGACAATAATTTATCTTTGCTAAATAAAATTAAACACGATCTGAAGGGATATCATGCTGATAGACAGTCCTGGTTTGGTAGGATAAATGTGATTAAAATGGTAACCGTCCTGAAAGCATTATATATTTTCCAAACTCTTCTGATAAATATCCCAGGAGCTTTCTTTAAGACCCTTAGATTACTATTGAATAGATTTATATGGAAATACAGAGGCCCTCGCATTGCTCATAAGATACTGATAAGATCAAAATCAGCTGGGGGTTTATTCCTTCCATACTTTGAGAAGCATCATAAAGCAGCGGTACTGCAGAGAATAAAAGATCGGGTACATGGTACTCCTCATAAAAAAAATGGTGTTACTGGAGGTAAATATAAGTAAATCATATTTGGGCCAGACAACTTGGTTACCAAGGCAATACAGAGGTCTCTCTAGGGATGAAGCGCAAAAACTATAAGATTATGAGATAATCTACTTAAAAGCCAGGAGATCCATGCTGCCAAGGCCATATAGTGCACCTAGTGGGGTACAGAGGGTGCTGAGACCCACTGCACCAGCACCATCTGACAGCGGAAAGCCCCAGGAGCAGACACATGTCAGCGGGCTCGACCTGGAGAGTCCTGGGGCCGCAATTCAACACCATAGCCGATCAGGTGGAATCCAAGATGGCGGGGGCCACACAGCCACACACTCCAGGCATAGAGAAGCTCTCCAGCTACCTTAATATTCACCCCAGGAACTCATGTGAGTAACCACCAGACCGTGGCCCCCTCTCCGGTCTCCACAGAAAGCCTTATTGAACACTCTATGGAGGATCTCCTGGACTCCCCTCTAGGGCCTCCCCCTGTCCGTACAACAGATACGCTTTATACATCTGACATGTGCTCCAACTCCATCATCACAGCTCCTGACCTTTTCATGAAACTGTCAGATCTGCTGGACAGGGAATAGGGCAAACAGCAGCCAAAATCACCGGTGAT
The DNA here is from genome assembly GCF_037356315.1 of Lithobates pipiens. Classification (NCBI taxonomy): domain Eukaryota; kingdom Metazoa; phylum Chordata; class Amphibia; order Anura; family Ranidae; genus Lithobates; species Lithobates pipiens. The sequence goes on from NW_027507785.1 coordinate 182,339,064, forward strand.
ATTCGGGAGGACTTACAGAACCTGGGATCCAGGAAGGAAGCTATAGAAATGAAACTGGACATTAATGTATCCAAAACTAAACAGAACTCTGACCACATTCAGATTCCCCAGGATCAACAAGACACAGCCTTATCCAGGATTGACGGCCTGAATAATAGGTCCAGGAGACAGAATTTCTGAATCAGTCCTCCCGGAATCAATCAATGACACATAGTTACATAGTTACATAGTTAGTCAGGTTGAAAAAAAGACACAAGTCCATCCAGTTCAACCTTAAAAACAAATAAATAAAATAAAAAATAATCGTACAATCCAAATACCCAATTTTATGCCCACAATTGTCTGTCATGTAAGATTTCCTCAAACAATTGATTCTCAACATCCTGCCACACAAGTTAGAGATAGACTGGGCCCACAGAACCTACAGTCCTCTGAGAAAAGATACCCCCAGATACATAGTGGTGAATCCTCCATTAAGGAAGAAGTGATGAAGCTGTGTTGCTTTCAATCTCCCCTAACTTGCCAAGGGCATGCCATACAAGTGTTCGCTGACATGTCACCAACCACTATTCAAAAAAGGAGATCTTTGAAACCCCTTCTAACAGTGCTAGCTCAACATGACATCAAGTACCGATGGGCCTTCCCCTTTGCTTTAAAGTTTGACTTCAAAGGCAAGACGCATTCCTTCCACACTGTCCAGGATGGTGAAAGTCTACTCCTGGATCTACGTCTCATCTCAAAAGAAGCAGCTATGGACTTTGCTAACTTTAGCTCTGGATCAGCCAGGAGTCCATCTCCCATGACCCCCCCAATGACTGTCTGGAACAAACCTAATCCAAAACGCTCCAAGAACTCTAGACCCCCCTGATATCCCAGGCCCAAACCCTGACACCAATTCCATTATTTTTCCTCCCAACACCAGGAGGTCACAGGGCACGTAGCCCTCAGTTCCCATTTTTATGACTCCCTAGTTCTTAGTTTATATCAAGTTAGCTGTTTTTGACTTTTCGCAGGTTAGAACTTTATTGCCTGAACATTTCTTTATCGTTACTTTGTTTGGGTCGAATCATTGACCCACTCTGTGCTGAGACCTCAAATTTCTGGGACGCCTCCCCAGGAGGTTTGGATCCTTCCCTAACAGGGGAGGAGGCGAGCCCCCCAGGGACTAAGTGCCTGGGACCATAAGGTCCCCCCATATTTTAGCATTATTTTGCAGTTGTTATTTCGGTGTGCCACGGCCAAAGTCAAGGCAGTATTGCAGTGCCACCTCCTATCCCACTGGTTTTACCTTCTCCCTGGGTTAAGTTTCCACCCCTCTTAGAGGAAGTGGACATATTTTGTTGTCTCCCAGGCAGCAGGTTACGCTATGCCTGCTGTCTACTCAGGCTTCTTGGAGGCCTGAGTACCTTACCATATCCTCTCTCCCTATTCTTCCTTCTCACCACTCTCTCTTTTTCAGCCAACCGCCAGACCCTGTGCAGAACACCCATCTTCCGGGAGGTTTCAGTTTCCCAGCACGCAAGCCACCAGTACCAGTCTCACAGCTCCCCGCAGGTAAATGACGGGGAATTGGGTATAGGTCTGATCCTCCAGCTCCATAATGAGTAAGGCATCACAATCTGCTCCCTTAAGAGTAGCAACTCATAATGCCCAAGGGATAAACCCACCCACCATAGATGTTCTCTTTCTACAGGAAATGCATTTTCCAATCCGGTACAAACCATCATTTATCCATGCTCAGTTCCCTCTATTTTTCCTATCCAATGCAGAGGACAAAACCTGAGGGGTAGCTGGGACCACTCCATGGTCATTATTACTATCCGTAACCGACCCCCCCAGCCTAAATTTGGAGACTGGAGACTTAATGAAGCCATCCTAAATGACCCAATCAGAGAAACTGAAATAGAAAAAGCCCTCATAGAATACTTTACCCTAAATTATTTCAACAGTGTTTTGTTGGAAACTTTATGGGCGGCACATAAAGCCACAATAGCGGGCAAAATCATACATTGAGAAATTGAAGAAGAACTTCACCTCTCTCCGAGTAGATCACAAGAAAGACCCATCTCGAGTCCCCACCTCCCTTCTAGACACAGCCGTCTGGAACTGAACTTAGCACTGCCGATGCAGAGAAAAGCATTAGATGGGGTGAGGCGAGATATTATCATCAAAGAGAAACGACAGGCTCCCTCCTAGCTTCCAGGCTTACACCTCGTGCCCAAACTTACTCCTTCCCTATAATTAGGATAGCAGGTAAACCTCCGCTGGTGAACCCATCGAGCATTATGCAGACCTTCCTTCTATCAAGCTTTCTTGATAATCTCCCAATCCCCACTTTGTTGGCAGAACATAGAGACAGGCTCAAAGCCTCCTTTTATACAGAGGAGGTGTTAGAGATGATTAAAAACTCAAAGAAAAAATCAGCCCCGAGACCAGGTAGGTTTTCAATTCCCTACTACAAAGCATTTGTGACTACTGTAGTGCCCTATATGGCTAAATGTATTAAAGCTAAAACCAAAGATGACCCTCTTGACACACTGTGCATTTATAACCGTCATCTCAAAACCAGATAAAGACCCGGGTAAGGTGAGCAATTATAGACCAATATTCCTGATTAATAATGATTTAAAGATTATGACTAAAGTCATGGCCGATTGCCTTGCCCCCTTTATAGGAGCATATATTCATAAAGATCAAGTGGGGTTTATCCCAGGAAGACAGGGCCTGTACCAAATGAGGAGAGCAGAACACATTTTCTCCCTCTTACAGTCAGGTTGGGATGGCGGTTCTAAACAGGCTGGTATACTGTTGTCGTGGATCTCCAAAAGGCATTTGATTCTGTCTCTTGGCCTTACCTCTTTGCCCTAATGGACCACTGGGGATTTGGCCCTCGTTTTACAGGCCTTCTCAGGTCATTATATTCTATGCCTAAAGCTAGGATTCGCCACACGGCCTCTATTCAAATAACATCAAATAGCTAAAGGCACACGCCAAGGTTAACCCATTATCTCCATAAATTTTTGCCATAGCAATAGAATCTTTGGCCATCCGCACAAACTGAAACATAGCAGGGGTCAAGTGCGGCCCAAACACACATAAATGTGGTCTCTTTGCAGATGACCTACTCCTCCTCCACCTTCCCGGTCACTTTCCTTCCCATCATATGCAAACTACTAGAAGAATTTTTCAAGGTCTCTGGACTGCGGGTAAACTACACCAAATCCCAAGTGCTCAATGTCTCTCTCCAGCCATCTCTGGTGGCCCAGCTGAAGAAATCCTTTCAATTTGAATATAGCGAATTTACCATTCGGTACCTAGGGATAAACCTCGCTTCCAAGTTTGAACAATTATAACTATCGCTAACTATCCCCCCATGTACCAGAAGCTAGAAACAGTCCTGGTCCCAATACAAGCTCTCTTGGTTGGGCAAAATTTATTCCTGTCAAAATAATTCTCCTCCCAAGACTATTATACCTTTTTCGCTCTCTTCCAATTCTAATCAGGAAAGATAATTTACGCTCATTTCAAAGAGAAATCTTTAAATTAGTCTGGGGTAAGTCACACCACCGACTCTCGCAACACGCGCTCTTCAGATTAAAAGACTAGAGGGGGACTGGGTCTCTCAAACCTGCTCTGGTTATACCAGGCCGCAAGACTTGCCCAGCTTTCTACAGTATACTCTAAGTTGGTTAAACTGGACTGGGTGGACATGGAGAGACAGGTAGTTCCATCTCACACCCTAGATTTTCTCCTCTGGTGTCCACCCATAAATCGCCCTCCTATTCTTTTCCCCCACCCTGTCCTATGCTGTAGCCATGTGGGGTAAGCTCAAGCAGTCCTCCTCCCTGGTGTTTGATTGCTCGCCCTTGGCTCATATATTCCACAACCCGGATTTTAGCCCAGGAAGGCAAATTAGGGCCTTCAAGTGATGGCTGGATAAGGGAATGTACCGGATCAAACACTTTTTCACTTCTTGCTCGCCTACTGTATTAAGAAACTGGACCTACCTGACTCAGAACGGTTCAGGTTCCAGCAAATATCTCATTACCTTCACTCTAACTGGTTGACGAAACCTAGCCCCCCTCAATTTAAGCCCTATGAACAATGTTGTGGTCAAGTCATGGAGTAGAGGGGAGGCATTTCCATAATTTACTCGTCACTTGCTGAATCCACCTCGAAACCCCCTTACATGATAGCTTGGGAAGCTGACCTTCAGGAAAAATGGGATCTGGACACATGGCACAGGGCCTTCTGTAGATCCTATAAAGGTATCCTCAACACTTCCCTATCAAAAGCTAATCTGAAAGTCATCACTATATGTTACATGACTACGTCAAAACTATCTTCCCTTCAGTGTCACTTCTCTGTTTTCCATGGTGTCAGATGAAGGGAACCATGTTATATGTATGGTGGGACTGTCCCAAAATATGAAATTTTTGGAACAGAAGCTTCCAAATAATGTCCAAGGTTACGGGGTTCTCGATTCCCAAGTCTCCGTCAACGACCTTCCTGAACTTCTGAATCCCTAATATTCCAAAATACTCTCAAAAACATATCTTCTTTATCCTCTTAGGCACCAAACTTACCATAGCCAAAGCCTGGAAGCTCCCCAAGGTCTCAATTCAGGCAGCCAAACCTAAGATCTCATGGATCATAGAAATTGGTGAGCTCCCTACTGGATACTTCCCACCAGTTCCAGGAGACTTTGGATCCCTGGGCCAACTGTGTAGGAATTCACAAACCCCCTGATTTCTCCCAATCTTCACTGTTACCAATGGTTCTCTGGTAGCTGAGCCCCTTCATTCCTGTCCTCCTTTTTCCTTCTTTTCTCTTTCGGACCCGCTCCTTTTTCCTTTCTTTCCTCACCCTACGGGTCTCTCTTTACCATATTGCAATTTTGTTCTTGATACACGATGTTACCTCTTTATCCATGAGACACTTCCATTACTATGTTTCTCAAGATATAAAGAATACTAGGGGCAAAGTACAGTATCTTATTTCTCATTTTGTTTGCCTTGTCTGATATTTTTTCTAGAGAATGTTCAATGGCTGGAACTAAGAGGGGATGGCCCCGTCAATCCCCTCCTGCACACCTAACTCCCTCTCAGGGTGCAGTTGGTGGAAGGGTCTTGGTCTCCCCCCATTATCTCCTTAGTCTTAAGTGTACGATATATACCACATGCTGGATTCTCAATTCTCTAGTCTAAAGCTGATTGCTCCAGTTATTGTCTCTTAATCAGTCTAGCTGGATGTTATCTTGATGTTCTTTATGTCATCGCATCTATGTGCTTTGTTGCTTTTATGAAAATTCAATAAAATGCGTCTTTCAGGTACACACTTCTTCCTGCCGGGGAAGGAGAATAAGATGTATTTAAGATGGACCTACACAGATTGTTTGAGATTAAAGGACATCCTGAATGAAGATTTCCTTTGCTCAATATAAGAAATAGATATGGTTCTTCACAATGGGATACCTGGAGGTATAGACAACTCCAACATTTTGTAGATGCTCTTCCAAAACCTCTTTGCCCTATTAGTGAGGTTAACCCATGGTAAAGACATGTGGACCAGGGAGGAATAAACAAACATGGTATATCCACTATATACAGTATAAGAAGTTGATCCCCCCCCCAGGATATGTCCTTGCGTCTTTTGGAGAGTTGGGAGTCTGAACCGAACAATTCTCTTCCAGAAATAATGAAATGTAAAGTTATTGACTAAGTTCACTCCACTTCTATAAATACAAGGACAACATAAATGTTTATAAACTGTTAACCAAGTGGCATTATGATACATCAAAGCTACACAAGATCAATTCTGATGTTTTGTCTTTGTGCTGGAGGGAATTCAGGGGTGAGGGAACACATGCCCACATATGGTGGCAATGCTCTTTGATTCAGTCATACAGGAAAAATGTAGTTAAAAGGGAGGGGCAGACTGACAACTCATGCGGCCCCCGGGCAAAAGAACATCATGGGGCCCCTTGGTCCCCATATTCAAGCCACACCTGCACAGGGAGACACGGGGGGAGGGAGAGCACACAGGAGGACATTGTGTGTGTGGGGGGAGAAAGCACACAGGGGGACACTGGGGGAGGGAGAGCACACAGGGGGACACTGTGGGGGAGCACACAGGGGAACACTGGGAGGGGGGAGAGCACACAGGGGACACTGGAGGGGGGGAGGGCACACAGGGTGACACTGGAGGGGGAAGCACACACACAGGGGGACACTGGAGGAGGGAAGCACAAACACACAGGGGGACACTGGGGAGGAAGAGCACAATGGGGGACACTGTGGGTGGGAGAGCACACATGGGGACACTGTGGGGGGGAGAGAACAAACAGGGGGACACTGGAGGGAGAACACACACACATGGGGACACTGGAGGGAGAACACACACACAGGGGGACACTGGAGGGAGAATGCACACACATGGGGACACTGGAGGGAGAACACACACACAGGAGAACACACAAACAGGGGGACACACAAACAGGGGGACACATGCACACAGGGGGACACACACACACAGGAGGACACACACACAGGGGGACACTCACACAGGAGGACACACACACACACATCTGCATAATGATACTGGACCAAAATTTTTTACAACCTGGAAAAGTTGGTTGGAATTTAAATCCTCAACTTTTGTGAGTCTTATGGGTAGTGACAATACCCTTTAAGAAGTAAGAGGGGTCGGACAGAGGAAATCTACTGGGAAATCTTTTGAGTAAGAAATAGAGGGATGGAGAAAGATTGGTTTAAGTTTTGATCCGATATAGTAGCCATTCCTCTGGCCCCACCAACCCCCCTCATTTTTTTTTGTGTGTAGTTTGTCGAGGATTGATTGATTGATTGGAAATTAGTTGTAGTGGGTTGATTGATTGTAAATCTAGAAAAGAGGGAAGAGGTTTTAATTTTGGAGGTAGGGGATAAAAGTGGGAAATAGTAGTAAATAATTTCACCTATTCCCCTAAATTTAGGGGAATTACATGGTAACTAAGAGGGCAGCTATATGCTGTCATCTTTATATTTACTCTTAATAAATGGAGATAATTTTCTTTTTTTTGGCACTGTAATAAGGATGAAATCAGGATGGTGGCTATACTTAGCTACCTTAATTCTGACTCCATCCCTTAAAATAAATGAATAAACAATTCACTCTTAAACATTAGGTACATTTGGTAGATTCACAGTTGGCAAGAGGGAGGGGGCTTGGTTTTTTGTCCGCCCCCTTTTTTGGGGGGGAAGAGGGGTGGCGGTAGTTGTGGGATGAAGAGAGGGGTGATAGACCTGTAGAATCTAAGAACATATTTTGGAGGATTTTTAAAATGTTTTATAATATGCATATTCTAGGAATGATACACATGTTTGTGAATGTTACACATGTTTGCGAATGTTAGGTCTTTTTTGTATATGTAAATTTAATAAAAAAAGAGTAAAAAAAAAAAAAAATGAACTCTGAGGCCCCTGTCAAACAGTTAGAGAAAAAAACGGTCTTTGGTTGTTGTTGGTGCCTTCACCCTGTAGGTACTCTTGATGAAAGCAAGAATAGGCCATGCTGTAAAAAAATTGACATTTGATGCCCCGTCACACAGTTGCTGAAAATTGGTCTTTGGGTGTTGGTGGAGACTTCACCCTGAAACCTTATAGAGGTACTCTTGATGAAAGCAAGAATTAGCCTTGCTATAAAACATTTTAATTTGATGCCCCTGTCAAACAGTTGCAGAAATATTGGTCTTTGGGTCTTAGTGGTGCTTTCACCTTGTAACCTTCTATTGGTACTCTTGATGAAAGCAAGAATTGACCTTGCTGTTAAAAAAATTTAAATGTGATGCACCTGTCAAACGGGTGTAGAAAAATTGGTCCTTGGGTGTTAACCACTTGACCACTGGGCACTTAAGCCCCCCTCCTGCCCAGACCAATTTTCAGCTTTCAGTGCTCTCGCACTTTGAATGACAATTACTCAGTCATGCAACACTGTACCCAAATGAATTTTTTTCCTTTTTTCCCACAAATAGAGCTTTCTTTTGGTGGTATTTGATCACCTCTGGGTTTATTATTTATTGCGCTATAAATGAAAAAAGACCAAAAATGTTGAAAAAAAAACACATTTTCTGTGATAAAATTTTGCAAATTATTAATTTTTCTTCATAAATTTTGGCCACAATTTATACTGCTACATATCTTTGGTAAAAATAACCCAAATCAGTGTATATTATTTGGTCTTTGTGAAAGTTATAGAGTCTACAAGCTGTGGTGCGAATCATAGAAAATTGATCGCATCTGATGTACTGGTGGCTTATCTCATTTCTTGTGACCTGAACAAGCCAGGAAAGTACAAATACCCCCCAAATTACCCCTTTTTTCAAAGTAGACATTCCAAGGTATTTAGTAAGAGGAATGGTGAGCTTTTTGATGTTGTCATTTTTTCCCACAATTCTTTTCAAAATGAAGATTTATTATTTTATTTTATTTTTTTCCACAAAATTGTTATTGTAATAGGTTATTTTTCGGGGGCGTGGCCTGCAGCTGCATGGCGTAGGACGCACTTTGTGTGAGCTCCGGCTGCATTACATTCTTTCTCCTATCCTTGTGGACTAATTAGCCCTTGCTTTCTTGGCAACGCATCCTGCCTCGACCGGGAGGACGCCCCGCACCTATTTCACCGCCGAAAAGGTCCCAGGGCGCGATCACCAAACTCGGAAAGTTCCGTGCGGACGGCCCGGACCTCGTGGAGGAAGATGACACTGCGCCGGGCCCGGCCGAGGAGAATTCTCCCTCCGGCAACACAGCTCGCATCCTCAAGGCTGTCACACTCTGCCGCACCTCCCTTACCTTCGGGATCGAAGAGGTTAAAGTGGACATCTCTCTCATTCGTCAAGACCTGCGTAAGTTGAGAGAGAGGGTCGGTGAAGCGGAGTGCAGGCTGGGGCAGGTGGAGGATGATATCCCCCCCTTCAGATATCTACTGAAAGACTGCAGCATCAGCTAACCATCGTACTGAGCAAACAGGACGAACTCGAGAATAGAATGCGCCGCTGTAATCTTCGTTTTGTGGGACTGCCTGAGAAAGTGGAGGGCTCTGACCCCCCAGCATTTCTTGAAAGCCTGTTGATCACTAATTTTGGCCGGGAGGCCTTCTCCTCTACATTTGCAGTCGAGCACCCCCATCGCCTGGCTTCAAGACCCCCGTCTCCAGGTGCCCCACCGTGCACTTTCATTGCAAAGATGCTTAACTACCGGGATGGTGACGCGGTCCTGCGCCTCACCCGTGAGAAGGGCAACATTTCCTACGAGGACAAGCATGTCGGGGTGTTCCCGGACTTTTCCGCCGAGGTCCAGAAGAAGAGGGCTCAGTTCACCGAAGCCAAGCGCCAGCTCCGTATTCGTCACCTGGCCTATGCGATGATGTTGCCTGCTCGGCTCCATGTTATACGGGATGGTAAGACCCATTTCTTTGAAGACCCCGCTGCAGTACTCTCCTGGTTGGAATAACGCCCGGATGATGCCCTTGCCTGACTCTGATAAACACTATGATGTACCTCACCGGCCCCAATGGTGGACTTAACGCACGAGGGGCAGACATGATGTGAACTGTGAGTAGTCCTGGGCTTCTGCCGCCCACTCCTGTTTTATCGGCCCCCCCACTGAATGTTTTGCCTTTCACATGTTTATGTGCACCCCTTGATGCCTTTACGAGCCCCTCATGATGCCAGTGGCATCACTGCTGTCCTACCCCATATGGGTCCCCCCTTTCTATGGACAAATTTTGCAGCCGGGATTCTAGACACCATTCTCGGCCGAGACTTTATTATGCTGAGAATACCTACCTGGCCGCACTGCACAGTTGACTTTTGTTCATCCCCATTTTTAGCGAGGAGTGCGCCTGGCCACGCACACTCTTTACGCCTAAATGTGCCCCTTTTAGTCCCTCGTGGCCGAGTGCATTCCTTGCTGTGATTTCAAGTCAGGTTTCCCTGGCCGGCCTCAGCTCTCATGACTGTTATGTGCTGCTGTGTACTTTTACTGCCTTGCCGGTCCAGTGTAGGTACTGTTCAGTTATGCCTTGTAACCTTAAGATTTTGTTCGAAATTTGAGTTACACATTGTTTTTATGTTTGTACTTGTTATGACATGTCTGACCATTTATTTACTGCTTGCTTCTATTTACCGTGAATCAACTGCCCTGCCTCTTGTTTATCTCTTGGCTGTGGGAAGAGTTGCTGAGTGTGGGTGTGGGGTGGGCCCATGGCGGGTGGGGGGGCTGCCGTCACCCTGTGCAATGCCCTTTGCAAGAGTCCTAATGTGGGAAAGTGCGGGCTTGAGCATTCACCGTCTGTTCCAGGTGTCCTGTAATGTACTATATGTCTGCCATGGCGACCCTTAAGGTGGTTGCCTGGAATGTGTGGGGACTGCGTGACAGATCTAAGAGGGTGGTGGTGCTTACGCATCTTAAGAAAATGCATGCGGACATTATGGTGCTGGTTGAGACACACATTACAGGTCAGCTACAATTGTCCCTTAAAAAACCATGGGTCGGGTGGATGTATCACGCCCCTCATACCAACAATTCTAGCGGGGTTGCAGTCCTGGTAGCAAAAATCGCCCAATTTCACCTTCACACTCTGCAATCGGATAGACGGGGGCGCTATTTATTTTTACATGTTACAGTTGGGGGCCTGGAATGCCTTTTATTAGCCTTTTATATTCCCCTGCCCTTTCAGTTCGAGGCCCTCCAGGAAGGTATTGATTTTATGCTACAGCACCCCACGTTGCCAGCTATGTGGATAGGGGACTTTAACTCAGTGATATCTCCCACTTTGGATAGACTTACCCAGTCCCCCGCGCCCTCTCTCCCCCCTTCGCTGACCAGATTTGGCAAGTTTCTTGCCGAATTTGCCCTTACGGATACCTGGAGATATAGGCACCCTACCCAGAGGGCGTACTCCTGCTTCACGCTGGCACACAATGCCATGTCCCGGATTGATATGATCCTGCTTTCCCCTGCCCTGCTTCCATATTTTCAAGAGGTGGGGTTCGGGACCAGGGTTCTATCTGATCTAGGTATCTGGTTCTAGGATGGTGGTCAGTTTGGATGCCGCAAAGGAGTTTGACTCGGTGGAGTGGGGCTACCTGTGGGAATGCCTGCACAGGTTTGGCTTCGGCCCTAGATTTGTGCGCTGGATTCAACTCCTCTATCAGGCCCCCACTGCCTGAGTCCTGGTAAATGGCCAGATTTCCAGCCCCTTTCCTCTAACACGCGGTACACGTCAGTGGTGCCCCATATCGCTCATGCTGTATGCGTTGGCTGTGGAGCCCCTGGCCATTGCCATCAGAGCGCAATTGGACATTCGTGGCCTTCACATGGGACATCTGTCGGAGATTATAAGCCTTTACGCAGATGACATGTTACTGTACTGGAGGATGCTGGTCCCTCACTGGCGGCGGTTTTGGAAATGATTCGACGTGTTGGTACTTTTTCGGGTCTCCGAATTAATTGGTCTAAGTCCCAAATTCTCCCCATCGACGTCTCCGCCCCCACGAAGATACAGGCCCAGCTGCCTCTTGAGTGCACGGATCAGATTAAATACCTGAGCATACACTGTTCTCGCTCCCCTGCGGACTATATTAGCCTTAACCTGACACCAATTTTCCCCTTTTTGAAACAGAAGACACAGGTCTGGTCCAGACTCCCTCTTGGGGTTATGGGCCGCCTGGGTCTTGTCAAAATGATCCTTCTCCCCAAACTTCTCTATCTATTTTAGCAAGCCCCACTTTACTTACCACCCCGCTTGTTCCGTGATATGGAATCAATCCTTAACTCGTTCGTTTGGGGTTCTTCCAGGCATAAGTTAGCCTGGCGGACACTCAAATGCCCAGTCCATCTGGGTGGCGCTGCACTGCCTGACTTAGAGACATATTACTTGGCCTCTCAGCTCTCCCACCTCTATTACCTTAACACGCATGACAAACTGAGATACTCCTATCTGGTATGCACCTCGGTGACGGACGTGATCGCACACCCCTACCAGATTATCTTTTGTAAACACAGAGGTCTCTCCTGCTTAGGGGCCAAGCATACTATGCTCACACACCATAGCCGGGTTTGGCGGGCGGCGCAGCTTAGATCTGGGGCCCCTCCCTGCATGCACACATGCCCCTCTCGGACAACCCTGACCTACCTGAGCTGTTGCGAGTACCGGACTACAAGGTGTGTATATGCATGGGGGGTTATTTACTTGTCTCAACTTTATTCATCCCATGGGGTTAAGACATTTCAGACGCTCAAAGACGAATTTGGTCTTCCCAACCATGCACTTTTTCGCTATCTGCAGGTCCGCCATGCGTTGCAGACACAGTTTGGGAGTACGCCCCCAGCCTTGGCACGCACGCCTCTAGCAAATTTAGTTCTTGGTGATGATTCCCGGAAACTAATCTCCTCCATATAAACGCACCTCCTCACTCCTGGGGCCACGACCCATTCCTATAATCTTAAAATTAAGTGGGAAGCTGATATTGGGGGGGGGGGGGGGGGGTGAAAGATGAACTCTTGGGGGAGGCACTGGCGGTGTCGGCTGAGGTGTCTCACAAACTGTCGGATAGACTGACTCACCTTTACATACTCCACCGCTCATATGTCACCCCCTAGATGGTTATCTAAATACAAATCTGACTTTAACCCTTTATGCCCTAGATGTGGTGATGCTTCCTGCCCCCCCCCCCCCATTTAACGGTACTGGGCACAGATTATCCAATTTCTACATGATCATATGGGTTCTCCTCTCACACTCTGCCCCCGCCAGTGTATCCTTGGTCTCCTCCCCCTCCGGGAGGAAGACAAATATTTTAGGACTTTCTTACAGAAGACTCTGTTTGCTGCTAGGATGCAGATAGCTCAATTATGGCTTAGACCAGCCCCTCCGACGATCCAGCAGTGGAAGAGAGCTATCAACCAAAATTTACCGTACAAAAAAACTATCTACTCTAATCGGGGATGCCCGGTGAAATTCCACAAAATTTGGGATAGGTGGTTGGAAAATCCAAACAGCTGCATGAGTTAGGGTGATGGGCCTGTGAGGGGAGTTTGGACCCGAGTCTTTTTGATGTGGCCACCTGGGAGATCTTTGGAGTCTATATCTACACTGCATGAAAGCAATGCATTGCGTAATTTGCATACTTTAGTTTGTTATGTCAGACATGAAATGTACCCCTTTTTTATGCTGTTTGGTGCCATTTGCACCGGTTTCTGTTTGTGTATCATTCAGTATTTTTTTTACATGCTCAATAAACCTCACTTTGGTTAAAAAAAAAGGTTATTTCTCTCACTTGGCGTATGTATACCACAAATAATGCCCCAAAATAAATTCTGCTACTCCTCCTGAGTATTATGATACCACATATGTGGGACTTTTCCACAGCCTGGCCACTTAGAGAGGCTGCACATTCAGGGAGCATTGTCACGTGTTCTAGGAGCATAAAGTACACATCTAACTTGTTCACTACCTATTACACTTTTGAAGGCCCTGGAGCACCAGGACAATGACACGTGACACCGACGTTGCACTGATGACAGATGGCACTGATACGTGGCACTGTTGACAGATGCCACTAATACTGAGCACTGATGACACGTGACACTGATGTGGCACTGATGTGGCACTGATGACAGATGGCACTATGGGGCACTGAAAACATGTGGCACTGATGACAGGTGGCACTGATGACAGATGGCACTTATACGTGGCACTGAGGACAGGTGGCACTGATGACAGGTGCACTGGGGACAGATGGCAGGTGGCACTGGGGACAAATGGCACTGATGACAGGTGTCAGTGGGGGCAGATGGCACTGACAGGTGGCAGTGGGGACAGATGGCAGTGGGGGCAGGTGGAAGTGGGGGCAGGTAAGCACTTTATTTTAGTTTAGTTTTTTTGTCACTAACCGCTGCATCTCTGCAGCGGTTCATCTCTCCCTCCTTACACGCCGGCGATGAGAGATGATCTCATATGTTTACATATGAGATCATCTCCCATTGGACACGCCGATCGCGCTGTAAACAGCCGCTGCGATTGGCCGTTTACAGCGATCTGTGACTGCCTGTGTCCGGGGGACACGGCCAGCACTGAACTTCCCAAATGCACCCCGCGGCGGCGCACAGAGGGGAAGTAAATAGGAGGACGTCCAGGGATGCCCTCCCGACAGATAGTGTCCGCACTGTAGCCGTCTTTTGCCTATAGCCCGAGCGCGAAGTGGTTAATAGTGTCCATGAAACTTATACCAAAAAAATTACTTTAAAATCAACTCCTACAAAGCTAGGCAGCCTATATAATCTTTCAGAGACTCCAGATACCAATAACACTTAAACAGCATCATCGCCATCAGGGTCTTGATAGCTGCTACTAATCCAAAAAAAGGATTAGAGGAGGAAGGCTCCCTTTTCCACTGCTCCTCCTTTGACCAACAGAAGCCCCAAAACTAGCTTTTGCATGAGACTGTAACCTACAGAGTTTGGAAAGGTGTTACATAAACTCCTCTTTAAGGTGTCCCCAAGATATTTCATCCTGTGCTCCCTCTGCGAGGGCAGGATGAGTTCAGAGACTTTCCCCTTGTAACGGTGGTCAATAGGGGTTGCCAATCAATAATGATCCTTATCCTCAATGTCACAAATTCTCTGGTCCTTTTGCAGGCTTTGAAGAATAAGGGACCCCCTGCACTGCAAGTTTAAAAAGGCACGAGAAGCAGAGCCCTCAGGGTCACTGAGGATTACAGTATTTGGAACTGCCTCCTCCCATCCATGTACTACTCCCAGGGTTCTGGGGACTAAAAACTATCTCTTAAGGTTTGACGTATGTCTTCCTCTGCTTCTATGCCTCCAAAACTTCCACAATCCTCCTCCTCACTTTCCTCTTGTGTGTTCTGTGGCATAGCAAGAATGGTGTCTGCATAAAGTGGGCTTGCGAGAAAAGGAAGTCCTCCTCTTCCTCCTGCTGCTCTACCTCGAGTGCCCTGTCCAAAATGCCACACAGAGTCTGCTTCAGCTTGAACACAAGAGGAATAGTGATAGTACAGTGCATGCATCCTTTATCATCAGCCATTGGCACATGTGTAAACTTTTCCTGTGGAAGGGAGGACAGAAGGTTAGTGCCATTATCACACATCACCATCCCTGGCTCAAGCTTCAGTGGCATGAATCACCTCGAGGGCTGCCACTGCAGTGCTTGAATAAATATCTGCTCTGGTGTGGCTTTCGTCCCCTAGACAGACCAGCTCAAGGACTTTATGGCATCTTTTAGCCTGACTCATTAAATGGTCTCTTGTATGCTTAGGGGGTACTGGTGATTCATAGAACAATCCAGCAGAGGAGGGCATGGAGGAGGAGGAGAGGGTGAAACTGACAAATCTCACATCATCACAACCAGCTGTAGGGAGATGTGTTGGCAAAGCAAGCTCCAGCACTGAGCCCTGTCCTGCATCCTTCCTAGTTGCATGCAGATTTACTGTCGGGTCACCTTAGGCCAGGTGACAGATGCACACCGCTTCGGCTGACTGTTGAGGATGGAGCTCTGGGTGGTTCAGGAAAGTTGCTGAACACCTGAACACCGATACGGTCCAAACAGGGAGCTAGAGAGTAACATTCCCCAGGGCATGGACTCTAAGAGCCAGCAGGTTTTCCCCAGAGACACTGGTGGTGAGGATGGATTTGGCTGCAGCTCACTCCAGGTTGTGGCCCTGGGGGTTCCTCAGCTCATGCTTACGGACTGGCTCTGATGGACAGAGTGGATACAGCAGTTCAGGGTTAAACACGTGATAGTCAGAAGAACAAGCCAATGTCGGGGCAACTAGCAAACGGGGATGGTCAGAAAGGCATGCCAAGGTCGGGGAAACTAGCAGACAGGAAGAGTTAGAAGGCATGCCAAGGTCAGGACAACTAGCAGACAGGAATGGCCAGAAGGACAGGCCAAGGTCAGTACACGGAAGTCAGAGATAGACGTACAGCAGAACGCCACACAGGAGCCTAAACACAACTCTTGCTCGGGCAAGGCTGGCTTGCAGTGTACAGAGTAAATAGTGTTTCCTGTTAGAGACTGGGGTGGAGTCATGCTGAGAGAAGATTACTTAAATACACAGGTGTGAGGGCATGGTCCCTAAGCTGACACATAGACCAGAGACGTAAGCAGATAGACAGGGCAGGAAACATTACTGCAGATTCATGACAGTTACCCAGTGTGCTGTGAACAAAATATATCATCCTTATCCATGCTTGCTGAACAAGTCATCAGTAAGGTGGACCCTATGTGAGGGCTGACTGCCTTGCCCAGCAATGCCAAAACATTGCTTTCTATGAATGGCCTTACATGAAAATAAATAGCTACTGGAAACCTGCCATGGTGATACTGCAAATTCCCTGAAGGTAGAAAATCCACCAGACAGAAAGGAAGGAGTTGTTCACACATCACCGTCCCTGGCTCAAGCTTCACGCAGCGTATGCTCCAAGAGGTGGACAAGAGGTACAGTGTCACTGATGCATGCACTGTCACTGCTCACCATCCTTGTGGCCTCCTCAAACGGTGATAGGACAGTGCATGCATCCCTGATCATGCCCCATTGGCGTGGTGAGAAAAAACCGAGCTCCCCTGACCCTGTCCTGGTGCCATAGTCGCACAGGTACTCATTGATGGCCCTCTGCTGCGTGTGCAGCCGCTGCAGCATGGCCAACGTTGAGTTCCACCTGGTGGGCATGTCACATATAAGGCGGTTCTTGGGCAGGTTCATCTCCTTTTGGAGCTCAGCCAGCCGAGCACAGGCATTAAATGATGTGAAATGCACACAGACTTTCCTGGCCTGCTTCAAGACATCCTGTAAGCCCGGGTACCTGCCCAAGAACCGCTGCACCACCAGGTTAAGGACGTGAGCTACTTCCTTGAACAATTTCTTGGTAGGCCACTGGTAGAGGCATTGGAGTCAGGGTTTTTTACGCGAGATACTCCTACATTTGGCTTGTTGTTAAAGGTGTGGGAAACAACTAAAGGAATACTGGGGTATAGGGGATTTACTAAATACTCTCCCCTATGGGCTAATAACAAGTTGGGCGAGATACAAAAAATAGGACAAATAAAGGAATGGGAAAGAAGAGGTATAAAGTTTATCCATCAGATCTATCAGAATGGTAATCTGAAATCTTTCCAGGAGTTAATGGACCAGTTTGCAATACCAAAAAAGTCTTTTTTTAGATACTTGCAGGTTAGACATGCGTTGGAAAAAGAGTTTGGGGTGGAGGCAATAAACTGTTGTGAGATACCAGTAATCCAGGAAATATTGCGAGCAAAATCGGGGAAAGGGTTAATATCCAAAACTTTTTTTTTTTTTTCTCAATCAAAGGTTTATTGAAGCATATTCAGTGTTACAATAAAGAATATAAAAATAGCTGTCCTTAATAACAAAGAAAATAGTGACATTGGTAAAAGTATAAGTCTTGCAAATGTCATATAGAGTCTGGACAACGACATAGTAAATGCTAGGTTATGATATAAACAATTAACATCAGAGTCATTAAGACTGAATATGGAATGATGATCTTGACAAGATTGTCAGGATTAGCGTATATCGGATTGGGGAGTTTATGGGATGGGGGGGGGGGGAGTGTATTGCACCAAAGGTTTTTGGTTATGGTAACTTGTTCAGACCTCATTCATTTATGACCTTATTGTAAACTTGGGAATTGATAAGGGTAGGTAAATCATTGGGTAAGTAATTGGTAATCAGGAGATAGAGTGAATAACAACCAAGGTTGCCATGTTTTATTGAAGTTTAAGCTGTTTTCTCTCTTCATGGCCACAATTTCTTCCATTTTAAAGATATATTGTACCCTGTTTACCCAGTCCTTGATTCCTGGGACTTTTGTGGATTTCCAGTAAATGGGTATGAGAGTTTTGGCAGCAGTAAGTAGGTGTCGTGAGAGTGATTTTTTATATCTGCTTAAAGTAGTGGGTACTAAGTTAATTAAACATGCGGCCGCATTTAGTTCAAGTTTGGTATCTGTGATGTGTTTTATCCAGAATTTAATTTCATCCCAGTATGCCCGAATGGATGGACATTCCCACCAGATGTGCAAGAAGGATCCGGTGTGAGTCTTACAACGCCAGCATATGTCCGAGGTTTAGCGGAACCATCTCCCGGCCCTCTGTGGTGTTATGTACCATTGCGTAAGGATTTTGTAGGATATTTCCTGATATCTAGAGCTCAGAGAGCATTTGTGTGTCATAATACACGCCTTTTCCCATTGCTTCTCGGAGATCTTAATTTTGAGATCTTGTTCCCATTTCCTCTTATGTTTATAGTTATCAGCATGTGCTATCTGATTCAGCTAAGCATATGCAAGAGATGTGGTATTCGATACCTGTGATCCTTTGAGGCATAGGGACTCTAAGTGTGTCAATGGAAGGCGGTATTGAGATTTGTGTTTGCCGTTGATCAGGAAGTCCTTCAGTTGTGTATAGAACCATAAGCCGGGAAATGATTCGCCCACCTCAGAGCGGAGTGCTGCAAATGACTTAATGTTCGGGCCATTCATGCAATGTGAGGTGAGAAGGTTGCGTGGTATATTATGCTGCAGGCCTGGTGCAAAATCAGGGTTGTTAGCGATGGGTGTCAATGGTCCCGGTATGGAAGCAATTTTATATGGACCTACTATTTTGTGCCAAATATAGATTGTATTTGCAATTAGTGGGTGGTTTATGTGTTTGTTTGTCTTGGAGTGAAGTGTCCATGGGTAGAAGAGGAGTTGGTATGGGGATAGGTTGTTTTCCAATTGAACCCAGTCTTTATTTGGGCCGTGACAATGCCAGTCTATCAATCTGGTGATATGCGAAGCCTGATGATATTTTTTTGAAGTCTGGTAGTCCTATACCCCCTCTATTTTTGGGTAATGTTAGGAGACGGAAATTTATTCTTGTTTTTTTGTCTGCCCAGAGAAAATTTCTTTGTACAGTGAGGAGTTTTGTGAAGAAGGTTCCTGGGATTCTAATGGGTAGGGCGTTAAACAGGTAGAGGAGTCTGGGGAGTATTGTCATCTTTAGGATTGAAAGTCTACCAAACCACGAGAACATCTTTGGGGTCCATCTACTTAGGTCTTTCGTTATGGCGACTAGTAAAGGCTTATAATTAGTGTTATATAATGAGTCAAGGTTGTTTGTTAAATATATCCCTAGATATTTAAGTGTGTTTTGTTCCCACTTATAAGGGTAGTTATCTTTTAACATCGTTAATTGTTCTTGGGGCAGGGTGAGATTAAGTGCTTCAGATTTCAATTGGTTTACTTTAAAGTTAGAGATGTATCCAAAAGTTTCAAAGATTTTATGGAGATTAGGTATGGAGATATGGGGGTTGGATATGAAGAATAGCAGGTCGTCCGCGTATGCGGCTATTTTGTATTCCCTGTTGTTTACTGTGAATCCTTTTATGTCATTATTTAAGTTAATTGTCCTTATTAGGGGTTCCAATGCTATAATAAAGAGTAGGGGGGAAAGTGGACAGCCTTGGCGGGTGCCGTTGTGGATCCTTAGGGGTTCAGAGAGAGTATTATTTACTTTAATTTTTGCGTGGGGATTGTGGTAGAGGGCAGAGATCCAGGTTAGCATGTTTTCGTTTAAACCAATGTGGGTACAAGTGGAAAACATGTAGTCCCAAGAGACTCTGTCAAAAGCCTTTTCAGCGTCCGTGGAGAGTAGTATTCCTTGGGTTTTAGAGTTTTGGACAAAGTGAATTAAGTTTAGGGCTTTCGTAATGTTATCGTGGGCTTCTCTACCAGGCATAAACCCAACCTGTTCAGGGCCAATAATCTTTGTTAGAAGGGGTTTTAGTCTATTAGCCAGTATTTTGGCAAGGAGTTTGAGGTCAATATTTAGGAGTGAGATAGGCCTAAAGTTTGCGCAATCTGTATGATCCTTGTCGGGTTTGGGGATTACAGCTATGTGTGCCATGAGGAAGGAGTTAGAATTGGTTTTGTTCTTTGCAAGATAATTAAAGGTGGATTGGAGGGGTTTTGCAAGTAGGTGAGTATAAGTTTTGTAGTATTGTGAGGTAAAGCCATCAGGGCCCGGGCTCTTCCCTGTTTTTAAATCTGAAATTGCTTCGGTAATCTCAATTATGGATATGGGTTCTTCTAGTTTATTTGAGTCCTTTGCTGATAGGGAGGGGATTTTGCTGTCTTCCAAGAAGGATTGTATTATGTCCCTTTTAGATTGCGTTAGGTGGGGTGGTTTATGTTGAGATGGGAGCTTATACAATTTGGAGTAAAATTTTTGGAAGATGTCTGCGATTTCTTGGGATTTGTGTTTTGGCGTTCCTTCCTTGTTTTTGATGGCATGAATGTGACCTGCTATAGTTGTGTCTTTCAAAGCTTTGGCTAATTGTTTCCCACTTTTGTCTCCATGTTCATAAAATATGTTTTTTTTAAAGAAAAGGGATTTTTTGATTTTTAAATCTAGAATATGTCTCAGGGATAACCTGCTTTGTGTCAATTTTTCCTCTAGTATGATTGATTGAGATTGTTTGTGTTGTAGCTCCAGATTGGCAATTTGCTGGGATAGTGTTTCAATTTCTCTGTCCCTTTCTCTCTTTTTCCTGGAGCCCCACTTTATAAGTTCGCCTCTTATAACTGCTTTGTGCGCCTCCCAGTTGTTTAGTGGGTTTGTATCGGCGTCTGGGTTGTAACTGAAGTAGGTATTTATAGCACTGTGTATTTCATCTTTTATTTCTTGGTCTGTGAGAAGCGCTGCGTTGAGTCTCCAATTGAAGGAGGTGAGGTGGGGTGTATCTAGTTTCAATGAAATGGCCGTGGGAGCGTGGTCAGAGAGGGCTACAATGCCGATCTCAGCTCAAGTTAGTTTGTTCAGGTCTCTTTGTGAGATAAAGATAAGGTCAATTCTTGAGTATCTTTTATGTGGAGAAGAGTAAAACGTGAAGTCTTTCTCTGTGGGATGTGTGGATCTCCATGTATCGATCAGTGTTAGAGATTGTAGTAGGGATTTGATTCGTTTGAGGATCTTATAAGTGATGAATGTGTGTCCTGTGGAAGTATCTTTAAGTGGGGAGAGAGGGATGTTAAAATCTCCTCCAAGGATGGTGCAACCTTCTGAGAACCATTTAAGCTCTTCTATTATTTTGTTGCAGAATGTGATGTGGGCGGTGTTCGGGAAGTACACATTTGCAAGTGTGATTGGGGTCCCTTCCCATGAGCCTTTGAGGATTATGTATCGACCTTCAGGGTCAATAAGCTGCTGTTTAAGTTCAAAGGGAGCATCTTTATTGATTAATATGGACACACCTTTGGTTTTGGCAAGGGGATTGGTAGCATGGTAGGCAGTCGTGTAGACATTATCAGTGAGTCTGGGGATGTTTTTGTCTTTAAAATGGGTTTCTTGAAGAAATACGACATAGGGGCGGACTTTCTGGAGTTCTCTCAGAAGCTTGGTTCGTTTCTCTGGTATGTTCAGGCCATTTACATTATGGGAGATAATTGTTGGTGCTTTCCCCAAAAAGGCGTACGCCATGGATGAAACTGGGGACTGGTGAGGTCAGGGATTTGAAAATCTAGATCAGGTAGAGGTCTTTGTAACCAATTACAGTGGGGTATGCTACGGGGCGGGGGGTTTATAACCGAGGAAGAGGTTATAGTCAGTGGGGGGTGCAGGGGGAAGTTGTGAGGGAGGGTCGGTAGGGGGGATTTGGAAGGGGAGTGATAAAAGGGGTTAGATATTCGGCAGGGTGGTAAGTAGGATAGTTGTCTGTTGTCCGTGTATAAGTAATGAATGATGCTAGTATATAGAGTTTGGAAGGTTGAGGTATTATTTTCCCTCTTTTTTCCTGTTTTTGCCTTCCTTTTGGGGAGGTAGTGGGAGACACATAGGTGGTAATAAAAATAAGCAATCTCGTCATATGATTTGTAACAGTAAGGAAATACTTTTGTGGGGGGTGTTCGTCAGGTCCAGAGGAGCCCGAGTATACAGTTATGTAGTATCAATTGTGACTAGTATGTCTGAGACCGTTTGTGCTGTTATGTCATATCTTGGGTAAATATGATTGTCACTGTATTGGAGGGAGGTACGTCTCAGAGGATATTACAAAGCAGTTCACAAGATGCATAAACAATACAACCGTTCTATAACCTGTCATAAAAAAAAAAAACGCTAAACTTAAACATTGAACTTTACATTAGTTGTCATAGTGGTCAACTTTGACCTTTAACCCATAACCTGAGGATGTCGAGTGGCAAAAAAAAAAAAAAGGGGGGGGGGGGGGAGAAGGGTGGAAATGTCTCAGTCCTCTCCTGAGGCCCGGGAGTTTGCACAGCCCAACAGATATGTGCCCTCAGTGTTTGAGTTGAGAACTAGTACAGCTAAGAAAAGGATAGTTAGTCTACCTGTTTCTGGCTTCTCATTTCCATTTGGGTGCAGAGAGAAAATGTGTCTCGTTATGTGTTGAGTGTAGCATAGTGGTCAGGCCAGGTTACTTACACTGTGAAGGCTCCAAACGAAAGTCTTATCAGAGTCTGTGCAAACTGATAGCAATCCCGGGGAGCAGCGTTCACAACCCACCGTAAGCTATCTTGAGGCCATTGCTGGGGGTGGAAGAAGAAGAAAAAACAAAAAAAAACAAACCCCCCCCCTTTTAGTGCAAAACAGAGAGTTCATGTCAGGCGTTGCCTTAAACCGGCTTCACTGTCAATTCAGCCTGTGGGTTGATCCAATCTTGAGGTAGGCCAAAAAAAACATAAGTGGGTTTAACTGTTCAGTGTAGATGTTTGGTAAATAAGGTTGTCACTGGTTATATCGCAAAGTAATTCAATATCCTAAGGATTCCCTTGTTCTCGGGGCCTTAGTGGCTTTAGAGGAGGATGGAGAAACAAAGCTGCTTCGTTCTGTATGTCTGGCATGTTTTCCGCGCTGGTAAGGAGATTGTGCATGGTGTGGTCCTGGAGAGGCCTGGGGGTTGTTAATTTCAGGTGGAGTACAGAATTCAGCGTACCAGTCCAGTAGGTTTATCGGTGCCACCTGTAGATCCTCACAGAATTTTTGCAGGTCATCAGGGACTCTCAGCAGGTGTTGTTTCCCCAAGTAGTTAGCTTGTAGTGCAAAGGGGAATTTCCATCTGTAGTTGATGCCTTTTTGTCTGAGCACTTCCAGTAGGGGCTTTAGAGCTCTTCTGTTTTTGAGTGTGATAGGTGAGAGGTCTTGAAAAAGTTGTATTGAAGCGTCTGCATACAGGATTTGCTCTTTAGATCTCGCTTTTTGAAGGATGTCTTCCTTCAGGCCATAATTGGGCAAACAGCAAATGATATCTCTTGGGGGATTCCCGTCTTGCGCTCTAGGTTTGAGAGCCCTATGTGCTCTATCGAAGTCAATAGGGGACTCTCAATGAGGCTGTTGAAGATGGCAGTAAGCGCTGGTCTGATCTGGTCAGGGGGAACCGCTTCAGGCACACCTCTGACTCTGATGTTGTTTCGCCTGCCGCAGTTGTCTAAATCTTCGATTTGTCTGTTCATATCGATCAGATGTTGGGAATGCGAATTCGTGATGGTGTCCAATCTGGTTAGGGCTTTGTCCCTTCTTTTCCCTGCACGTTCCGCTATTGCCATTTGTTCTGTTATTTTCAGCAATTCAGTTTTCATGTCTGTGATTGCGGCAGAAAGAGAGTTTTTAATGTCAGCTGCGATATCTGTCATAGCGGCATACGTTAGCGGTTGGTCGAGTTTGTTACCGGCGACCGAATCCTCAGATGCTGGTAGTGAGATTTCGTCATCATCTAAGTCATCCTCAATATTGTTCCTCTGTGGTGGGGCCATCTTATGGGTTTTGTTGTTGCCACTGTATCTAAACTTGTTTAGGTTCCCAGGCGAGGGTTTTCTTTTAGGAGTCCCTAGGGAGCGAAGGGTATGGTTGTGTGTGCTGCTCCTCAGGTGTGTGGACATATTCTCCTTTATCGGTCTGTTTTCAGTTCTCAGGCTCCTCGGAACACCGGGGCATTGTTACATCATAGCCATGTACACTGCGTGTCAAGCCACGGCCTCCAAAATTTTTAAAGTGCCATGCAATTAGCCACCTCGGTAGTAATTAAGGGCTGCAGCAATAGATAAAGGGTGTGTATTATCCTCAGAGCAGAATGGGGATGGGCGTATTTCCCTGGGTCCTGTGGTGGGGACCGCCGTCTGTGAGGCACCTTGAGGCTGGGTAAAGTGGTCTGCCCAAATGACTCTGCACCTTTCTTGCAGTGGGGTGGTAGTCAGATATTTCAAGGATGGATTAAGACCAAATTATGCTGCTGAGGGAATAATTGGTTGCTGCTAGGGTTGGGTGTAGGAGGAGTACCAAGATGGCCGCCGGATATGGGGAGGTAGGCCGAAGCCTCGGACTTTCTTGGGGGTTACAGCCACTCAGGGGTTCCCTGCCCTTGCTCAGATACGTTAATCCTGACAGGGGACAGAAGTGGGTTCCACCGCTATCTGAAGGGGGGGGTGAGTTAGCTCTCCTACTCACTGCGTCCTGGGGAGAAGTCCTGGGGAGAAGGCCTGGTCTGAGGCCTGCAAAGCAGCTCCGGTCCGCGGGCCGTCAGCGCCTGCCGGCTGTGTCTGTCGGATGTCCGGCTGGCTTTTAATGTAGGATGGGCGGTAGAAAGTGGTCCCCAGATCGGAGATCCACTACAGGCCGCGGGCGTTGTATGCGTCCGGCCGGAGTGTAGGCCACAAGATGGCGCCGAGCGCTTTGTGCGGCTGGCCCCTCCGGGATCGCCGCGGCGGCGAGGGGGAGTTCTAAGCGGCGGAAAATGTTCAGGATGGCAGAGCGGGTGTCCCTGAAGCTTCCCCCGGTCGTGGCTGTCGTCGCCCGCGGAAGTTAGAGCAGGGATGGCGGTGGATTCAACTCTTCTGTGTGGAGCCCTGTTTCCACACGTCCTCCCTGCTACGCTGTTCGGCCACGCCCCCCCAAAACGTATGCAAGTATATATGAGAAGACTCGGGTAAGAATACAGGAGCAATTATACAGAAAAAAATGGGAAATAGATGTGGGAAGTATCTCGGAAGACCAAAAGGAAAGGATTCTCGAGTTGGTACCTTGGGTATCCCTCTCTTCATCTCAAAAGTTGTCTCATTTATTTCTATTGTATAGAGCATATTACACTCCCAAGAGACTCTTCTTGTTCGGTCGAAGGCAGGATTCATCATGCCCCAGATGTGGAAAAATGGAGGGGGATATGATACATATGTTCTGGAGATGCCCCAAATTGCACCGCTATTGGAGGGAGGTAGTGGAAATAATAACTCAGGTATTCGAGACGGTAGTAGACTTGGAACCCCTGGGGTGTATATTGGGATGGATAGATGGAGGTAGCGATCCCAAAGATACTATACTAGCAAAATTAAGATGCCTTTTCCAGGCTAGGAAGCTCATAGCCCAGAAATGGCAGTCTTCCATACCCCCTAGCAGTGAAGAGTGGGTGCAGAATATGAATGGGGTAATCCTCAAGGAAAAGGTAGCATTTATAAGACAGGGAGGTATAAAAAAATTTGACAAGATCTGGAAGTTGTGGTGCGAGAAAATGAATAAGGGTATTTACACCTAAGTGAAAGAGTTGCTAGCTAGGGAAATAGTGCAAGGAGAATGTCAGTGTGAGTGGGTAGGAGGGATGAGGGAAGGGTGTAAAAGGGTTTTATGGAATTTCTATTCAAGCTTTTGTTCAATTCTGTATGGAAATGTTATACGTTTTGTTTAAATTGAAAAGTAATTAATAAAGAGATAAAGTAAAAAAAAAAAAAGGGCACATGGGTCAGTTGTCCCTGTGGGAGGGCGGAGAGGAGGTTGGTGCCATTGTCGCAAACCACCATTCCTGGCTTAAGCTGGCGTGGCGTCAACCACCTCTCGGCCTGCCCCTGCAGAGCTGACAAAACATCTGCCCCAGTGTGGCTTCTGTCCCCCAAACAAACCAGCGCAAGCAT
The DNA here is from genome assembly GCF_037356315.1 of Lithobates pipiens. Taxonomy (NCBI): domain Eukaryota; kingdom Metazoa; phylum Chordata; class Amphibia; order Anura; family Ranidae; genus Lithobates; species Lithobates pipiens. Next base: position 182,365,061 of record NW_027507785.1, read on the forward strand.
GGCATGGCATCGGTTTGCCTGCGTACTTGCGTAGCCCCTGGAACGCCTACGGAGAACCGCTGGTTCTGAGGACAGAGCACTGGAAGAGGCCATGGAGGAAGAAGAAGAGGAGGGGGTGGAGGAGAGAGGTGTGTCACAACCAATAGTAGCATTTTGGAGGCGTGGTGGCGGAACAACCTCCAACGCTACTGCACCTTGTCCTGCATCCTTCCCAGCTGCCAGAAGAGTGACCCAATGGGCCGTGAAAGACAGGTAACGTCCCTGTCCATGAGTCAGCGGTAATATGCACCTTACCGCTGATCACCCTGTCCAGCGAGGCAAGGACATTGCCTTCCACATGCCGGTAGAGAGCCGGAATCGCCTTCCGTGAGAAAAAGTGGCGTTTGGGGACCTGCCACTGAGGAACCGCACATTGTCCAAACTCACGGAAGGGGGCCGAGTCTACCAACTGAAAAGGCAGCAGTTGAAGTGCTAGCAATTTAGCCAAGCTAGCATTCAACCGCTGGGCATGTGGATGGCTGGGAGTGAACTTCTTTCGCTGGTCCAGCAGCTGGGGCAGGGACATTTGCCTGCTATAATCGGACGTGGGTGTACTGCTAGCAGAGTGCCCGGAAGCACTTGGCTGTGACACACCTAATTCTACACCTTCATTCCTCTCAGAGCAGGTTTCAGAGAGGACTGAAGGTCTATTGGGGTTGGAGATGCCAGCTGATGAGGAGCAAGGAGAGGTCCGCTTTGTTCTTTGGTGTGGGTCTTTGAGGTACGCTTGCCAACGAGCTGCATGGCAGGTCAACATATGTCTGGTCAAGCATGTGGTGCCCAAGCGGCTGATGTTTTGGCCACGCGAGATACGCTTGAGACATATGTTGCAAATAGCAGCGGTGCGATCTGATGCACTCGTCTCAAAAAAGGCCCACACCAAAGAACTTTTAGAATAACGCGCAGAGGCAGCGCCCTGCACAGGCGGAGCTCTGCGGTGTGATTCAGTCGGTGTGCTGCCCCTAAGCTGGCCCCCGGAGGGCATCCTGCCTCGTTGGACATGTGCCTCCTCCTCCTCCTCCTCTCTCCTACCAGGCGCCCACGCTGTAGCAAACCTGGCAGTATGCTGCAGCTTGTGGAACATGACTGCCAGATTGCTGTCCTTCTTGAGCATCCCCTCTCTCTGCATTCACGCTACTGCCTTCCTCTAGCTGAGTGTCATCATCAGAGCCTACAAAACACTGGGCATCCTCCTGGAGCATGTACCCAACACTGTGCTCAAAGAGTTCAGGAGACTCCTCAGGAGGACATGGTGGGTCTAGGGAAGGAGTCACTGATGATGACATTGAGACGAGGGAAGAAGATGCTTTGGCAGCTGCTTTGCTAGTACCCTGAGACTGGGTGAGAGAGGATGAGGAGGATGAAGAGGGCTTGGTCATCCACTCTGCCAAGTCGTTGGCATGTTGCGGCTTAACATGTCCAGCTGCCGAAAAGAAGGACAAACGTGTCCCATGGTCACGTGCTGATGACAATGCTCCGCGTCCACGACCAGCACTGTTGTCTCTAGACACAGAGCCTGCTTGCCCTCTTTTATCGGCTCGCGCCTGTCTGCCTCTCCTTGCTGGCCTTTCAGACATAGTAATGGCCTGAAGGGAGTTGGGTAAAACAGCAGTTGGGTAGTGTATATTGTGCTGGAGGCACACAACACCCACTAACTCCTGCAGATGTCTTTATTATAGAACACCAGAGATAAAGGGGGATTATGTACTGGAGTCACACAACACCCACTAAGCCCTGCAGATGGCTCTATTAGAGAACAGCAATAAAGGGTAAATACAGGTGTATATTGTGCTGGAGGCACAAAACACCCACTAACTCCTGCAGATGCCTTTATTATAGAACACCAGAGATAAAGGGGTATATACAGATGTATACTGTGCTGTGCTGGAGGCACACACGACTTCCAATAACTCCTGCAGATGGCTCAAATAGAGAAGAGCTATGTAGGTGGATATAGCGGTGTGTACTGGGTACAGAGCACGCAGACAGCACGCACAAGCTCCTAACACTACTGACTGCAAGCTCTATTATAAAAGATAGATCACTAGCTATATAGGTGAGGTGAATATAGCGGTGTATACTGCGGTCAGGGCACACAGACAACAACCACTACAGAAGAGCAAGATCGAAAATTGGCCGATAACGATCAGTGTATACTGTGTTGAAGGTACACAGAACACCCACTAACTGCTTCAGACGCCAACACACTACACAAGGCCCCCGCGCTAGCGGCCTTATATAGTGTGGGGCGTGTACTACACAGCCTGAGCTATGATTGGCCACAGGCATCCTGCCTGTAGCCAATCATGGCTCTCCTCGCTGCTGGCGCTGTGATTGGCCAAGCATGCGGGGTCACAGTGCATGCTTGGCCAATCATGAGCCAGCAATGCACTGCGATGACGCAGTGCATTGTGGGCCATGAGCGCCACACGAATTTGGCGCGAACGGCCCAATCACGTTCGGAATTCGCCGAACGGGTGAACAGCCGATGTTCGAGTCAAACGTATGTTCGTCTCGAACACGAGGCTCATCCCTAGTGCTAATTGGTGAAGCCTTGCACTTGGCCAGTGGTCAGGTGCAATTCCTCATCCAAGTATGGCCCTAGAATGCACTGTGAAGCGTGCAGTCAATTGTCGGGCACTTGGTGGGTGAACATCCCGCCAAGCTACCTACAAATTCAGGTATTCGCTGAATGGGCGAACAGGGGATGTTTGAGTCAAACTTTTGCTTGGTTCGAACAGTTCACCCAGCACTATTGCCTAAGTCTGAAAAGTCTGTAGTAATTAACTTACAATACAACTAATGTCCCTCTTCCCTTTCCCTTCTGTTCCAAAGATAGAGAGTATCCAGCAACTGTATTTTTATTTTAAAAAACATGGTAAGTCTCCATTTGTCCATTATTATTTTTTTTTTTTTTTTTTTTTTTTTAGGTATTGTTTATTTCGTTTTCCACATTTACAAAAAGAACAGTACAAAATATTCCTTATACATACTTTTAAAAATCACTTTGACTAACATTCATGTTATTTCAGTGTTTTTAACATTCACATAAAAACAAACAGTCAAAAAAAGTACACATTGGGTGCCCGACCGGATCGATCTTAAATATCCCAAGAGGGAAGAAGAAGAAGAAGAGAGAGAGAGAGGGAGAGAAAAAAAAATAAAAATAAAGCACACCCCCTCCCCTTCTCTTCATGTGTTTAAAATTATCCTTTTATGATTTTATCTTACCCATATTTATTACCCCTCCCACGTGACGCTTTTTCTTAATTCCAATTTGTGATTTGTGTAAGGTGGGGATTCCTCTCCTTCCATCCCCATTCCCTTCTACAAAACAAAACAAAAAAAAAAAAAAAAAAGGGAAAAGAGACAAAAAACACACCAAACCAACAAAGAAAACCCCAGACAAACCCCCTAAAGGGCCCCAGAACAAGGGGTCCCCCCATCTCCTCCCCCCCTCTCCTCCTCCCTCCTTTATAGAAAATAAATAAAAAAATTTATAAGGGGTTATGAAGTATATGCATCCTATCTCCCTCCCCTAGACGCCCTCTCCATCCCCCATAATTCCAAGATATATTGAGGATTTTCTAAATTCCATCCAGTTCCTCCAAGTCGCCTGGAATCTAATTTCGGCTCCCCGTTGAAGGTGTATTAGTTCTTCCATAATCCTCAATCTATCTATTTCCCTAAACCAATCTCTTATCCCTGGTGTTTCCTTTACTTTCCAGTATCTCGGAATCAGTACTTTCGCTGCGTTTAGCAAAAATGGAGTTAATGCTCTTCTATATTTTTCCCTAGGGCCCTCGGCCGCGTGAAACAAACATTTCCAGGGATCCAGTTCTATTTCCTTCCCGTCGATCTCTTTAATTAAGCCCACCACCTTTTCCCAGTATAACTGGATTGCACTGCATTGCCACCATATATGGGCGTGGGTTCCCTCCCTCCCACACTCTCTCCAACAGAGGGGTGATAAGTCTTTGTTAATCTTATGCATTTTCGATGGAACATAATACCATCTAACCAATAATTTATAGTTCATTTCTTGGATCTTCGTATCTATTGAAGTGGAGTGGGTATAGTCTATAACTTTCCCTTTCAGTTTTTCTGGGATTGATTGATTCAATTCCCCTTCCCACCTCCCAAAAGCCGGTATCGCCTCATCCTCCATTAAAGATATTAAGGTCCTATATATCTTAGAGATCCCCTGTCTGCCCACTCCTCCTCGGTCAATCAATTTCTCCCAAGGGTTTAAATTGTCACCAGAGCGGAGAGGTTTTGGAAGGGACTCAACAAAATGTTGGAGTTGTCTGTATCTCCATCCATCCCATGGTGTTCTTCCATATTTCTCTCGTATTTCCTCTAATGAGCATAAGCTATTTACTTTTAACACATCCCTTAACCTTAATATGTCCCTATGCGTCCACTTCTGGAACATTTTATTTTCTTTCCCTGGAGGAAAATAGTTATTTCCTGACAGGGGCATTAGAGGGCTATTGTTGTTTTGTCCTTCTGTACCTTTAAGTACCCCATCCCATGTTCTTAATGTTTCCATTGTAATCGGGGATATTCTTCTAGAGAGACCCCTAAACTTCATTGGAATCCAAATGGTCTGACTCAGGGCAACATTACTCATATTATCTTCCAGTGATACCCACTTTTTATATGGAGCGTTGTAAACCCAATCCAAAATCCTCCTCATTACCGCTGCTGAGTGATATTTTTGAAAATCTGGGAGAGATACCCCTCCCTTATCCTTAGGCCTATTCATTACCTTATAAGAAACGCGACTTCCTCTTTTGTTCCATATAAATTTCTGAATCAGGGATTTAATAATTTTAAAATAGGCCCCTGGGATATTTATCGGGAGGCTCTGAAAGATATATAGAGCCTTTGGCAGAATCATCATTTTAATTACGTTTATCCTGCCAAACCATGACAGTCTGTGTGCAGGGTAACCTTTAAGATCTTGTTTAATTTTATTTAAAAGAGGGAGATAATTATCTTGATATAAATCTGTAACTGATGTCGATAAGTATATTCCTAAGTATTTCAGGCCCTTCTCTTTCCACACAAAGGGGAAAAGAGCTCTAAGTTCTCTTCTCTCCTCTGGGGGAGAATAGACATTTAATATCTCAGTTTTCTCTCTATTGATCTTAAAGTTCGAAACATTCCCGTATTCCTCCAGCTCCTGCAGAATCCTAGGAAGGGACTGTTTGGGATTCGTTATATAGAGCATAATGTCATCTGCAAATGCAGATATCTTATGTTCATTCTCTGATACTTTTATTCCCTCAATACCTTGGTTCGCTCTTATAGAAACCAAAAGAGGTTCTAAGGAGAATACAAAAAGTAAAGGAGATAATGGGCATCCCTGACGTGTACCATTATAAAGCCCAAAAGAGTTTGATAGGGTCCCATTCACCTGAATCTGAGCTGTAGGGTTAGAGTATAAAGCCTCTATCCACCGCAGCATTCTTGGGCCTAAACCAAATTTATATAATGTCTGCAGCATGTATTCCCATTCTAACCTATCAAATGCCTTTTCCGCATCAACCGATAGGAAAAGGGAAAACTGCTTCTTCTTCTTAACTTCCTGCATTAAGAGGGTTGTCCTCAGTATATTATCCCTCGCCTCCCTTCCAGGTACAAAACCTGCCTGATCTCCTTCTATACAATCTGGCATATGTTGTTTCAGCCTCTCGGCTAAAATCCTTGCATAAATTTTTACATCCTCATTAATCAGAGAAATAGGTCTAAAGCTAGAGCATAATGTTGGGTCTTTCCCTTCCTTTGCTAATATAGTTATAAAGGCCCCCAAAGCTTCCTTCCGTATCTCCCTTCCTTCCCCTATTGAGTTCATGTACTGATGAAAATAAGGTGTTAAAGGTCCCAAAAACTTTTTAAAGTATAATGACGTGTATCCATCGGGCCCTGGGCTCTTCCCATTCTTACTATCCTTAATTGCTCTCTCTATTTCCTCCTTAGAGATATCCCTATCGAGCATACCAGCATCCACCTCTGCTATCCTCGGTAGATCTATCTTCCGGAGATATTGTTCAATTTTTTCCCTTCTCTTTTGTTTATCCTTGGGGTCCTGGTTACCATTTACCTTATACAGTAGTTGATAGTATTCTGAGAAGATGTTACTAATATCTCTTGTTGCATATTTCATTACTCCCTTCTTATCTTTAATTTTTGCAATATAATTAAAATTTCTTCTAGGTTTAATTACCCCTGCCAGGATTCTCCCCGGTTTATTACCAAATTCATATTGTCTTTTAGCGGACTTTAAAAAGGCCTGCCTGGTTTCCTGTTCCAGTATGTCTCTCAGTGCCTCCCTTTTTCCCATAAGTTCGTCCATTATTTTATGGTCATTTAACCCTTTATGTAACTGTTCCAACTCCTGGATTTCCTGTAAGATTAGTGATTTTTGCGTTGACCTTATTTTCCTCCTCTTAGCTGCTTCTGCTATCAATCTCCCTCTCATATATACCTTATGGGTCTCCCACAACACAGTTGGTGCAATATTTTCTACATTATTTTCTTTAAAAAATAAGTTCATATCTCTTTCCAAAGCTTCAAATATTTTATGGTCATGCAAGAGGGATTCATCCAACCTCCATACTCTTTGCCTAATCGGTATATCCTCCAGGTCCAAAACAGCCATAACTGGGGCATGATCGGAGAGAGTTATTGATTTTACTTCTACTTTCTTTAACCCCTCCAAAAGCTGATGGTCCAAGAGGATATAATCGATTCTTGAGTAAGAGTGATGTACCTGGGAGTAATATGTAAAATCCTTTCCCCCCGGATGCGCAATTCTCCACACCTCCACTAGTTGCTGTCGATGTAATTTTTGTTTAATTATCTTTAGGTATTTACCTTCTGAGCGTAGGGATGGGGGTTGGGCATCCAGGGTTGGATCAAATACAAAGTTAAAATCCCCTGCCATAATCACCCCCCCTTCCTTAAAACATTCTAATTTATTCAACACTTTCCCCAAGAAGGGACAGGGGAGATAATTAGGGCAGTAGATACAAGCCAAACGTATACATTTTATTAAAAATCAAGCCTTTGATAAATAGATATCTCCCTTCAGAATCCGATTCCATATCCTTTAAAGTAAAGGGGGTATTTCTGTCAAACCCAATAGCAATTCCTCTTGCCCTTTTGCTAGAGGAATATCCATGAAACCAAGTTGGATAATTTTTAGACGTCAGACCACTATTATGGGACCATTTAAAATGAGTTTCCTGTAGGAAAGCAATATTTGATGACCATTTTTTCAACTCCTGCAAAATCTGATATCTCTTATTGGGACTATTTAACCCTCTAACATTATATGTAACAATCTTCAACGGGGCCATCTTTCATTGAGATTGGTTATAGCCCACCATAAACATTCCATCATGAAGTCAAAAACAAAAATAAACGTATATTTTTTACCTAGATCGATCCAGTCGGTACACCCTTCATTGATAAATGTGAAACAACAACATATTCTCCCCCCCCAATATTTTCCTCCCTCCCTTCCCACCCCCCCACCCTTTACACATTGAATATCAATGTTATCGTCCTCCAGGCTAGTGCCTATTTACTAGACCCCAGCCCTGGTTGGACCTTCCTTGAGGGAGTATAAGTGCCCGCGTGAGCCCCCGAGCCTCACCCCCTTTCGGTGGTGGTCTCGGGGGAGCACGCGGGCACCGACCAGCCCCCGGCACATACCTCCCCTCTTAGCGAGCCTAGTCAAATTCATCCTTGCCCAAAACCTTTATTCTTTTTACTTATCCTCCCTTATTCCTGCCCGCCCACCTGTTATTTATTATTATTTACCTACATTTTTCCTCTTCCACCCCCCTCTCCTCCCTCTTCATAATAAAAAAAAAAAAAAAAAAAAAAAAAAAGGGGAGGGGAAGGAAAAAAAAAGGAAAGAAAAGAGACCCTACACTCTATTCCAAGGCTGGTCTCTTACTTTCGTCCAGTCTAGGGGTTTTTTCTCCCAATTTTCTAAGTTAACACATGGCATATTCAGTTTATTGCAGAATTCTTTCAAGTCCTCTGGGAATCTCAAGGTAGCTGATATCCCTTGGTTTTTGGCTATCAGACATGCGGGGAAGCCCCATCTATAAGTGATCTTCTTCTCTTGTAGTTGATTTATTAGGGGTTTCAATGCCCTTCTACGGCTCAGTGTCTCCTGTGAGAGGTCAGAAAAGATAAGCAGCGTAGCTCCCTCATATTTAATGGTTTCAGAGCTTCTTGCATCTTGCTGAATTTGTTGTTTTGTTTCATATTGGGTAAATCTCACAATTACATCTCTCTCCATCTCGGGTCTTGGCTTCTCTTTTGTTTGAATTCTATGTATTCTATCAAAAGCTATATGAGATGTTATTTCTTTTTTCATTATTTTATTAAAGACTTCTCGTAGCACAGTCTCTAACTCAGTGTTTTTCACGGATTCTGGAAGGCCACGAATTCTTAAATTATTTCGCCTATTCCTATTTTCCTGGTCCTCTAATTTATATCTGATATTTCTCATTTCTTTCCAGTCCATATCCGCCCTTTTTTGTAATTCCGAAATAGCTTTTTTATGTTCTTCTAATTGTATTTCCGATTCTTCTACCCTTTTTAATACATTTTGAATATCTGCACGAGTTGCCTTTAATTCGCCCTTAATCATCCCTTCCAGATGTGACATCATTTCTGCCATGTCCTGTTTAGTGGGGAGTGATTGGGGGTTAATTCCTTCTTTTTCTGGATCCCACATCTTTCCTGACACTTTTTGTTGGTATCGTTCTTTCGAGCTTTTCTGTGGAGTTACACCTTCTTCTATATTAGGTTCTTTGCTTGTCTGTCCTTCACGGGCAGGTGATATTCCTTCTCCCCTTTCTACTTCCTTTTCCTCCCTCTGGTCTACTCTGCCCTGGGCCATATAAGTTTTTATAGAATTCCCTTTTCCGCTTTCTGTTTGCCCAGCTTTGGCTCCCCTCCTTACCATTATCCTTTCTTCCCCCTTCCCCTTCAGTTTAATCTTTCAAGTTTACGTTAATAAGCGTTGATATTATTTAGCTCTATTACCAACCTAGTCTCCCCCAGATTATAATTCCTTCTGAGAAGCAGGTACTTTTTCCCTATCTATTCCCTTCTTCTTTTCCCCTTCCCTCTCCACTTCCCCCAATATACCAATGTGCAAATCCGTTTTCAATTACAGTACAATCTCAATATTATACAGTTATTATATAATTTTTCCAAAACTATATGTTATATATATTGTGTGTCCCAATTCTTAAAAAAAAAGGAGAGAGAAAAGGGGGATTTCTTTTCCTTTCCTTTTCTCAAGATAAGTGCAAATAATGCAAAAAGTGCAAAAAGGCGCACAAAGTGCAAAAAGTGCTAGAGATTCAAAAAATTGCAGAGAGTGCCAAAAGTGTAAAGATACAAAAAAAAAAAAAAAAAAAAAATTTGGGGGAAGATACAGAAACAAAAAAGTGCAAAGAGTGCAAGAATAGAAAAAAAGTGCACACAATGCTAAGGTTGCAAAAAAATAAATAAATAAATAAATAAATAAATAATAAAAAAAAAAAAAAAAAAAAAAAAATTTAATAGTAAAAAATAAATGAATAATACAAAAAAGTGCAGAAAAAAAAAATGCAAAAAGTGCTAGGGGTACAAAAATTGCAAAAAGTGCTAAAGGTGCAAAAAATGCTAAAAAAAAAAAAAAAAAAAAAAAAAAAAAAGTCCAAATACAAAAAAAGGGTAAAGAATGCAAGGGTAAAGAAAAATGCATAAAATGCTAAGATTGCAGAATATTTACAAAAAAAAAAAAAAAAAAGGGGGGGTGGGTGAGATAGAATACACCCAGCAACAGGGATAGGGGAGAGGGGAGGCACTTGCAGGGGGTACTATTTCCTAAAAAAAAAAAAATAAAAAAAAAAAAGAAGGGGGGGGGTGTAGGTGACAACGTGGGAAGGGGGAGACAAGCGGGCTGTTGTATCGGGTATACAAATACAAATGTCTACCCTAATCCCAATCTTTTAATCACTGCAGAGCGAGAAACAATGTCCAACAATTTTTAACTTCAGCTGTATCAGAGGAGAGAGGGGATTCCAGCACATATGTCTTAATATCCATTCAATATCCCATCAAAAAAAAAAAAAAAAAAAAAAAAGGAAGAGAAAAAAAAAAAAAGAAAAAAAACAGTCCAATAACTCCTCCTGAGCCTCACTCTCGCTGTTTATAATTGATTTGATAGCAGATATTCAGAAATTTGTCTAAATTACTCGCTGTTTGTTATTTATAATTCCTATATTCATATAGAATCCATTTTTCCTGTTCCCCCAAAGCTCTATCGTATTTTCTAAAATATCCTCTGAACCATCGTCCAGTCTGCTAATAGGAGTGTTTTATTTAGAGCAGTCCACTTTTACCTCTGCAATCCAATCCGAGTCATCACTCCCTTAGCATCAATTCACAAGCCAAACATCAGATCTTTCATCCGATTTGATATTTAGGAGGGCTGGGTATATAAGCTTAAGCTGGTATTAGCAACTATTACAGCTATTACAAACCCACGGTATTTTTCAGATGGATTGATTTACTATAGCAGACTTCTCATAGTGGTCAACGGGATAGGGGGGATAGTAGTCTCGGTTTAACAGTTTATACAGCCATAGGACTATAGCCGTTCTCTATCCTCCCTACCCCCTCGAGACCCTCTCACCCTCAGCCGCACCGGCGTCCGCTCTCTCTGGATGTTCAGGGTCCACTGCACGCCGCTCTCTCTCTCTCTAGGGGGAGGTTTCTACAAACAGTCCTTTCCGTTGATCAAAGAACCATGTCCCAGACCCAGAGCTCCCGGATCAGACCTCCCTCGTCTGGCCTCACTCTCAGCTTCTCCTCCGTTTGTCCGTGTCTGGCAAGCTCCTACAGCGTGAGGGATAGGAGGATTCCTGTGTCTGTGTCTGGCTCCACTGACGGTAGGATACTTAGGCTCCAGGAGATCGCTGCTTCAATAGCATAGTATAGGCAATGTTAGTAGTTAACACATGCTTTCAGCTCGCCTTCGGGGGAGGTGCGCCTCTGGCCACGGCGTTCAGCTGGTGTGTGGCGCCATCTTCTGTAGCTCCACCTCCCTCGGATCCTGCATTCCTGTCCATTATTCTTTTAATCCAGTTTTGACTAGGGGCATGTTTAACCCTTCTTCTTTCAGCTGGAAATCTGGAACACAAGCTAAGGCTCCATGCACACTGGAGCTCATAAACTGCAGTTTATTGGAGTTTGGGCGTTTTTTTTAAAAGCCCATAAACTCCACTCTATGTTAGCCAATGTGTCCATGCACACATGGACGTTTTTCAGCTTTAATGAGCAGTGGAGTTTATGGGCTTTTTTCTGAACGCCAGAAATTTGCGTTCAAAGTGCCGTTTTTCACCACCAAAAAACGACAAACGCTGATAAACGCTGATAAACGCTGATAAACGCTCATAAACGCGCGTTAATTAGTGTTCGGCATTCTATTTTTTCAATGCATTGTGGGAGTTTGGAATGTACTGTCGGATTTTTGGAGTGTCCTCTGTGTATTTTTATTGAAAACGCCCATAAACGCTAACGCTAATAAACGCTCATAAACGCTAGTACAAAACGCTGTTAAAAGCAAGTTTTTCAACCAGCGTTTTCTGCCAGCAATCTGGCGTCCAGAAAAAGCTTTTTTGAGCTTCAGTGTGCATGGAGCCTAATACAGACCATGCCATTGGCTTTAGCATACTTTGATGCTGCAATTGCTAGTTGTTAGGGATAGCTATCATCCATCACTGAGCTCAAGAGCTGAAATGATCAGCTTCATGATTGTACAAATAGATACGATTAGGGGCTTTTTAGGCACTTCACACAAAATATTGTAAAATACAAATGTATTCATCATAAAAATTCAATAAACCCATCATATAAAATTAACAACTGATCAACCACAAAGATATATTTACAGAGACCATCCTAACATCCATCGGTGATAATAACCACATGTGAATAGATAAACTCCAATGAGTTTCAATTTAAAAAAAAATCACTAGGTTAATCTGGAATGTGAATACAGAAATATAACAACATCATATAACATCTAATAACAGAAATTGTAAAAAACATGGTTATCATGACAGTATGTGGTAAAAGCTTTACTTTTCTTTAATGTATACCTGTTTGTGATGTGTAGCAAAACGATTTTGCAGATGTGCATTGAGCAAAGTACCCTCAGAGTGGAGTTTAACAAATTCTTTTATGTCTAGACCTGACTTAAATCCCAATAAATAATGCTGTGGCGTGTCTTGAAGCTGGTAAATAAAACAAAACATCTAAAAAATATACTGAAACAATCTGAATACAGGAAAGAGCCAAAACATTTCCTAACTGTAATATTGGTTAATTTGTCCCTGATCAAAGGCATAAAGAAGCATGTACTGTAAATGTTCACCTTAGCCCTTGTACACACGGTCGGAGAATCCGTCGGAATGTGTCCTATTGGACCGTTTTGTCGGATAATCCGACTGTGTGTGGTATGCATCGGACTGATTCCGTCTGAATATCCGTCGGACCCAATTTTCCAACATGTTGGAAATATTTCCCGACCAACTGGGCCGGTCGGACATACTCTGATCATGTGTAGCCTACTCCGACGGATAAGGTGCCACGCATGCTCACATTCAAATTCCGAAACAGAATTGCTCGTTCAGGTAAAACTACTGCTCGTAAGCGATATAGCACATTCGTCACGCTGCAATGTTAAAAATTCTTTCATCAAGCGCATTCTCTTGTTCTTTACAATGCTGCAAGAACAAACTTCTTTTGATGCTCATAGTCACACACACTTCTCCCGAACAGATTTCATTACTCTTTTTTTAACCATTTCAGCAATACAATTTTAGTTTGCGTCACATCTACATAATTTTAGATTAGGTTTTTTCTTTTTTGGATGTTTTTTTGGGGGGATTCCCTAAAAATCTCCTTTAAATACAGTTTGCTAATTTCTCCTTTTTTTTTATTTTTTTGTGTGTAAACTTACAACAACAACATTATTCTATTTTTTATATTTTGTTTTTCTTTTTTAATCTACAGGAGGTTGTTTAGTGTTGTTACCCCTTGTTATTTATTTCCCTTTGTGTTTTTGAAATGTACCTGCCTGCTCACAAATAAACTGGCCTTTTGGAAGGAAAACACATACGCAAGTATTTCTTCAAAACAAAAAATACCTTTATTTCGGTGTCAGTAACAGATAAAGAGGGAGGCAGCAATGTCGAAACTGGGGAGATTCATGAAGCCTTGGGGCCCCAGGGCACACATCAGCTATTTAAACGCAAAAATTGGTGGCCCGAGGAATACATATCTGAGGGAGAGAAGTCTGGTCCTGAAGTCCATGAAACCCGGAACAGCAGCAGATGACATCTATGTTCCCAGGCTGTGGTACTACAACAGGCTGCATCTTCTGTCAGACCAGACTGAACCCAGGTCATCACTCTCTATTCTTCCTTCCACGCTTCCTTCCAGGCTGTGGCTGTGGTGCTGGAGGTGTGGCAGAAGGAGGAGGAGGCGGAGGAGCAGGGGCATGGGCCAAACAACACAAGTGTGTTTCTGGTGTCATTTGGCCCAACAGACCCGTGTTGAGGGTGTGGAGAATAACCTCCTCACACAAGATCTGTTGCCCCTGCTCCATTTTATCAAGCTTGCACGCAACCATGGCGGCAAAGGCCTCTTGGTAGGTGGGTTTTGCTTGGAGTGCCGTAGAAGCCTCACCAATCAGCCTCAGGGCCGACTCCTCAACATTCCCCCCCTTTCTCGCCCTTCTGCGTGGAAGGCGGAGGGGAGGGACCTGGCATTCAGTGAGGCTCCTTTGGCTGCCCACCGCCTGGCTGCCGCTTACCCCTGCCTCCTCCTGGCTGCCACTTTCCACAGCCATCTCCTGGCTGCTGCATTCCACACCCTCCTGGTCCTGGCTGAGTTCTTCATGTGTATGAAAAAGGGACATAGTTTGAGTTTTTGGTTCCTCAAACACACACAATTTTCACATCAAGACTGTTGCAAATTGTTAACCAATAGAAAAGACTATCATTCTGAGCCCAGCATTTTTCTTTCTTGTCCCAAAGGTTTTGGCCACTACTGTCTATTGATATGTGAAACACTTTATCAACTTAGCAATTAGGGAGCAAAAATCAAGTTAAAATCATTCATTTTGACTACACAAATATGTACAACAATACTATACCTGGCTCAAGCTGGGCTCCTCCAGTTCTTCCTGAGTGGAAGGCCCAGGTTGGGCGTCAGAAGACTCAGCGGGTGTGGAATGGCACATAGGACGCGTGGAAGGAAGAGTAGAGAGGGATTCTCTGACCTCAGCCTGGTCTGACAGAAAATGCATCCTGTCATAATACCACAGGGTGGGGACATAAATGTCATCTGCTGAAGCTCCAGATTTCACGGACTTCAGCACCTTCTTCCTCTCCTTCAGATATGTACTCCTGAGGTTCTCAATTTTCTTTTTTAAATATTTGACGTCTGCCCTGGGGACCACCGGCTTCACAAACTCAACCAGTTCCAACAGTGCTGCCTGCCTCTTTTGTCTGTTACTATATAGAGGGTGTGTTGATCGCCACAGGATGGGCATGTCTCTGTATTTATCGATGAACAGAGGGAGGAAGCTATGGTCATTAAACCCGTCCATAATGTCTGCAAGACACAACACAAGACAAACCCTAATGTCAGGCTAAACTCCACTAATGCAGGCCTCAATCTAGAAGCAGTGTAGCCTGGTGATGTACCAAGTTCAAAATTTTACCTTCGTTTGGGCGTTCGTCACCTCAGCTTCTCCCTCTGTTCACAGATCGTACGGACGACACACGTGTGTTGTGTTTTATATACAGTGCGCATGCGTCAAACTCCGGACTCCCCTGAGGTTCTTTCAAGACTATTCCCCGCTCCTTCGCTTCTGGCGCAGTGGGGAGAGCACATGGCGGAGAGAACACAGGTGCACACTAATAATTCCACTAACGAGGAGGAGGGTGAGGAAAGCCAGGAGCCCAAAACGTCCCGATCCAGGAAGAGAAGATTTAAGGCCTCAAATATGTCTTTTGGAGAGATGTTGGAGATGGTGGACATATTGAACAGGACCGACTATGATGGGAAGTATGGACCTTACCCAAACTCAAATATCAGAAAGGCCAAGATCATGACTAAAGTTGTGAAGAGTCTTCTGCATAATTTTGGGGTACACCGATCCATGGATCAACTGAGAAAACGCTGGTCAGACCTGAAACTGAGGGAGCATGAGCAGTACATAAGGATCAAGTGTGTTCTTGACAAAAGTAAGTAGTTGTCGTGTGTTCATATGATTATTATTGCTTGCATACTGCTCCATGTGCTTTGAGTTCATGTTGTGCATTTTAAAATGGCCACTTTCAAGTTCATGGTTTCATTCATTCGTAGGAAACATCGTTCTTCCGGTAAGTATTCCAGCTGAACACAGTGTCCCCAATAATGTTACGACCTTGAAGCTTGGCCAAAATAAACAATTGAACAACACTTCCAAACAATGTTTCATATTGTTAATTCTGCCCTCTGTGTGCTAATTCTTAATTTTTTTCCAATCTCATAGGGGAGAGAAGACTCGGCAAGTATGAGGACACCAGGGACTCCACCCCTCACAAAGAAGGACAACTTCCAAAAGCAGAAACAGAGGAGCAGGAGGAGAAGGAGGAAGGAGAGATCATGGAGGTTGGGCAAATTATCACCACAACAGGTGAGTGTGGGAGAACACAGCTTCCGGTAAGCTCATCAATGTATGTCACCATATTTATATTACATGGTGTTTTTTTTTGCTTTGTTTTGTAGGTGATGTGGAAGAAGATTGCCGTTTTACCAGTGAAAGTGCCCAGATTGTGGAGATAATGGGGTGCAATCGGGATTGGGAACATATCCTGCAAAACATCAATGATGTAAATCAAAAATTGAAGAACATCATTGATGTTTTGGGGAGAGTGTGAAACACACAAAACTAGATAGGGTCTTATTTTTGAAATTTTCCAAACAAAATGTTGTATTTCTCAAAATTCTAAATTTGGAAGATGCACAGAGTGTGTAAACATGCATTATCTCCCATCATTGGGGATCAATGTACGTGTTTTGTGTAAAGTGGCTGAGATGAATGGGTTGCAGCCCCAAATCATGTACATTGATCCCCCATGATGGGAGATAGCACATGTTGACACACTGTGTGCATCTTCCAAATTTGGATTTTTCAGGGGTGACACCCCATGTGATGAAGGCAATATCAGCCCAGTTTGCACATACTCATGTCTGATATTGTCTTCACTTTTCAAAGTTGAACTTTGTAAGTTCCTGTGTTCTGTATTTTACAGTTAGATACATGCCTGTTTACCCAAAAACACCAAGTAATCCAATTTTTTTATTAAACTCTGTTTTTGAAACACACAATTTCTTGGTTGGTTGTATAAACCTTTTCAAAACGCACATGTGAATGTGCTTGGATTAAAAAGTTAAATTATCAACAATGTGTGGCTTCCTTTTTCATGGCAACAAAAATGTATTTGGAGTACAATTTAAGTTTGTGCTGAGAAGGAGTGTGATTTACTAAAGTCAACTCCACTTTGCACTCCAAGTGCAGTTTCAGGTGTACTTTTGCAGTGCACTTATAGGACATAGTGGATGTGCCTTTAATAAAAAAACACCCACAGTGATGTGTAAATTTGGACAATCATGCCATTTTCCTGCCATGGTGCTGAAAATGAGCACGATTTTGGTCAGTAATGCACTACATACATTAGTTACCAAAAAAGAAGGTGTGTGTGTAGCAGACCCACAACATAATAACATTATCTGAAGAAGAGACTGTCCCCTCATCTCGCTCTGAACTTGGGTTTGCACTGTTGGTGAAAAAAGGCACAACTTGAAAAAACCTAATTATACCTAGGAGACACCTAAAACCAAGCCAAGCAGTAAACGAAGCAGTTTCAGATCAAAATGTATTTTTAAAATGCCGCTCAGACATTGTCTGGCATATCAATGGCCCCCCTACCCACAAAGTAGTCCATGTATTGTGTTCTTGTTTAAATCTTTTTATTGAAAAAAATAAAGTAGTCATAAACATAGTAGTTATATACTGTGAAATATACATATGACATTCCAAATAATAAGTGCAAATAAAAGACAGACCAGTAACAAAGTTGTAGGTGTTGAAAAGTGTACCTACTTAAAGTGAACATGCAACCAATCTTGACCGCTAAACTCTATACCAATAAATTGAGCATATAAAAAAAAAAGGACCGTGTTTATTCCATTCAAACTGTCCAGTTTTACGTAATCAGATTTGAAACTAGATGGTAACCTTAGACTCGACTATTAAATGATTTCCACGGGAACCAGTTCACATCATATTTCTGTAAATTACCGTCCCTATAGGCTAAAATTTGTTCATATTCCATTACGGAGTTCATTCTTGCTTTGACATTTATAATCGATGGAGGGTCTGGTGTTTTCCAATTACTCATGATCAGGGATCTTGCCGCTAGAAACACATGCATGACCACTGATCTAAATTTTGGTGGGAAGTCGCTTATATTTATACCTAGGATGGCCTGTTCCTTCCGGGTAGAACCTTTTTCAAACACTGCTACCCAAAAGGGTTGTAAATTCGGGCAGGCCCACAACATATGTAGCAATGTCCCAACATTCCCGCATCCCCTCCAACATAAGTTGGAGATGCCTTTGGAAAATTTAGCAACAATATATGGGGTATAATACCATCTTAACAAGATTTTTTTGCATTAATTTATCGTAGTTCGAGCACCTGGAGTACATACTTATGTGTTTTATGGTCATTTTCCATTGGAGATCTGTAAATTCTTTTCCTATTTCTTTTTCCCAACTTAAAAATTGTGTGGGTTTGGTGAAGGCATCTTTAGAATTCAAAGATTGATAAATTACTGAGACACCTTTAGTTTTCGGAGAGCCAGAGTGTAAATGAAACCATATTTTTTCAGTGACTGGCAACCATACCACTTGAAATGTCTGAAAATATGAAGCCAGTTGCGTATATGTTAAAAATTCAGAATTTGGAAGATGGAATTTCTCCTGTATCTTATTAAATGGAAGTATTTTACCCTCTACAGTTATATCTATCCAGTTTACTACTTTGTGTAATGACCATTGGGCTAGTCTAATGTTTGGTATATTCCATTTAGCAATGTCCAAGGGTATTGGTACTCTTTTAGATGGGTAGAATGCATTACCTTCAGTTGTTATTTCTTTCCATGCTGTGACTGAGGCTTGAATAGCAGGGTGTTTAGGGATGTTGCTCCGTTTATTAATACATGCTGCCATAAGCATCGCCAAGGGAAGGGAATCCTTCATCCAAGCCTTTTCCAATGTACACCATGGTTTGGCATCTAAATCTATGAACCAATATCTCAATTGGTCTAAAAGAAATGCGGTATAATAATCCCGCAATAATGGGATTCCCATGCCTCCCGTGGATTTGTGTCTATGTTGCATATGAGGTGAGCATCTAGATTTCTTACCATCCCACACAAAGTTCAGCAACTGCTTTTGTAGAGTAACTAAGAAAGAGTGCGGGGGGGGGGGGGGGGGGATTGGCAGAGCTCTAAAAAAATAGGTTAGCTTGGGAAGAATAAACATTTTGTATGCCGTGCCTGACCATGACAGATAAAATTTCTTCAGTTTACTGATGTCCTGCTGAAAGGATAATACTAGAGGAGCATAGTTTTCTTTATATAGTTTATCAGTGGGGTAAGTAAGATTCACGCCTAAGTATTTAATCAAGGTGGTAGTCCACAGGTATGGGAATGTATTTTTAAGATGTGTTTCCAATGTTGGGCTGATGTTCATTCCTAAGATAAGTGATTTTGATGTATTACTTTTATAAAAAGAGATTTTACTAAATTCCATAAGTACTGAGTGCGCTGCTGGCAGAGAGACTGAGGGGTTAGTTAGGGACAGTATGACGTCATCTGCAAATAATGATACCTTGTACTGTCCCCCACTCGCATGTATACCTTCGATTAGTTGGTCTTCTCTCAACCTCTCTGCCAGAGGCTCCATCACAAGGGCAAAAATGATTGGAGAAAGGGGGCAGCCTTGCCTGGTCCCATTCGTTATATCAAAGGGCTTTGAATATAAGCCCTCGGTATACACATGGGCCGAAGGTTGTGAATAAAGGGCTAGTATAGCATCCCGTATCGTACCTTCCATCCCAAATTTAGAAAGCACTCCACGCAGATAACCCCAGTGGATTCTATCAAAAGCCTTCTCTGCATCTAATGATAAAAGCAGAGAAGGCTCCCTTTTTTGCTCCACCAAATACATGAGATTGATCATTCTTCTGGTAGCGCCAATAGTCTGACGACCTGCTACAAACCCAACTTGGTCATAATTAATTAGCTTGGGTAGAACTGTTTTCAGTCTATTTGCAAGTAGTTTAGCATGGAGTTTCACGTCCACATTTAATAGTGAGATCGGACGAAAATTTTGCGTTACATTAGGGTCTTTGCCCGGTTTAGGAAGAGTAACGATCATCGCCGTGAGCATTTCTGGAGGAAATGATGCCACTGCTGTCGCAGCATCAAACACTCGGGACAGATGTGGCACTAGACTAGAGCTGAAAAGCTGGTAATATTCCGACGAGTAACCGTCGGGGCCTGGGGCCTTATTGCGCGGGAGGCTGGCTATAGCGTTCACTATTTCTGATAAAGTAAATGGTGTATTTAGATGCTCGAGATCGTCTTTGGATAATTTAGGTAATTTGATCGAATCCGAAAATGTTGTGATTGAGGATTCAGTGGGTTGGTGTGTCTCTCCATCTGATTGTAAGTTGTATAGTGTCTTATAATATTAACTAAACATATCAGCTATTTCCTGCGGATTCGTGTGTTTCTCATTAGTTCTGGGGTTTAGAAGTAAGGGCAGTTTTTGACGGGTAATCTTGTCCTTAACTTGTTTGGCTAATAATTTAGTGGCTTTGTTACCATATCCATACCTCTGGGCTTTAAGAGATCGGTATTGGTTGTCATGTTGTGCAACCAACAAGGATCTCAAGTCCTGTCTGGCTATGAATAGTTGTTCCCTAAGATATTGAGTGGTTTGTCGTTTGTTTTCGGTTTCCAACTTATTTATTCTTTTTAGTAGAGTGTCTAATTTTTCTGATCTTTGTTTCTTGATCCTACTACTCAACTGAATAAGCAGACCTCTTATGTAGGCTTTATGTGAGTTCCATACTATAAAGGGATTGCTCACTGAGGGCACATTTCGTGCGAAAAATGCCACAAGTTCTTCTTCAATAAATTTCCTATGGTCTGGTTGCGATATAGTATAAACATCATTTCTCCATCTATTTGCTCTTGTTTCCAAGCGGTGATCCCCCCACATCAACCAAAATCGGTGCATGGTCAGACCATGTGATGCAGTGGATCTCCGACCCGGAAATTTGCTGTAATGTGAATTTGTCAACCAAAAACATATCAATACGTGAGTAACTATGATGAACATTCGAATAAAAAGTGTAGTCTTTTTCAGATGCGTGTTGGCATCTCCATACATCAAACAGTTCTGAGTGGGAGATGAAGCTCTCCAGTGATACCCTTTTTGTTAGATGCTGACTTTGATTAGAGAGATCCATCTCCCCCCAGGAATTGCATTAAGGTCGCCACACCACACCATCCTCCCTTGTTTAATTTTAGACACCTTTTTCCACAATTTGTTCATGAAGGAAAGTTGTCTGACATTTGGAGCATACACATTAACCAAAGTTAGTTTTATATTATTAATCTCACATATCAGTACAATATAGCGGCCTAACTCATCCAGATGTACTTCTATAGTTTTAAATTGAACTGTGTTTTTAATAGCAATAGCTACACCTCTTTTTTTTTTTTTTTTTAAACTAGCTAGAAACACATGGGGGAATTGCTGATTTTGGAATGTAGGTGTTTTGTGGGTAGCAAAGTGGGTTTCTTGGAAACAAATTACGTCACTACGTAAGCGCTTAGCTTCTTTCCATGCCAACTGACGTTTAAAAGGGCTGTTAAGGCCTTTAACATTAAGTGACGATATGCGAAAGGGCATAGTTTCAAAGGGCCTGCGCTTCTTGTTAACTTAATAAGTTAGGGTTGAAACACGGCCTACACACCGAAGCAGGAGGCCCTGTAAAACCTCTCTATGCTCCCTATTCACTACTGGAATATAAAAGCGCAGTACACCTCTAAAGGTTGCTCTGGGAGCCAATTACTGTCAACCACCTGAGGTCAGCTTAAAATACTGTGAATATGGATTTCTTATAATACCACAGAAAGATGCTCAATAGGAACAATGAAATTATCAAATTAACCATGAACTGGTTCAAATCAAATCGGTCAGTGGAAGGAAATCGCTGCGTAGATGAGCGAATCTCTTTCAGACCAGTGTGGTGAGTTCACCGCTCAGCTTAAGGGGGTTTCAAAATGCAATAACAATCTGCAAAAAAAAAAAAATCAAAATAAACTTAAAACAACTGAAAATGGCTACATAACAGCCGGGCCATCAGGGGGAGAATAGGGATAAAACTCTAAGAGTGAATTCACTCGTGTCCATGGCTTGAACACGTTGAAATGTGCATACCTATCCTTGGTCTGAGTCGTCCGCGCGCTCCGGTTCCAGAATCTGTCAGTCCTGTAGGAGTCGCAATCCTTCTTTCAAGGTGGAGATCAGATGGGTAGTGTCCTCTCGAACGATCTGTAGATGAGCAGGGTAAATCCACCGATATACTATGCAATGGTTATTTAACGCTTTCGTAATGGTCGACAATTGTCTGCGTTATTGCATCGTAATCTTCCGGTAGGGATTCCTTGCGTCTGGTTGCTGCCATAAACTGATCCTTGATATGGTATAAATGGATACGGACGATGGTGTCCCTGGGGAGATGAGCTGCCACATGCTTGGGTTTAGGAAGTCTATGGATGCGGTCCACAAGTAAATCTTCCAGCGGTGCGTCCGGGAGGACTGCTTTTGCTATCTGCAAAAAGTGACGTTTTAGGTCTGGAGGTTTAATTGATTCAGGTATGCCTCGGATTTTTACATTATTTCTCCTAGACCTATCCTCCAAATTTGCTAGTTTCAGCTTCATGAGCATCATTTCTTCTTCCCTGTCATTATGGGCATCCACCAGGTCATTGAATGTTGCTGCAAACTCTCCCATTTTAGTTTCAACATGGGTTACTCTCTGAGACACTGAGGATATCTCTGACTTAAAGTTCCTAGTGAGAGTGTGAATGTCAGCATGTATTGTTGAGCGTAGTGACACTAGCATATCTTTTAAAGTTGTGTCCAGAATGGGGGCATTAGCTGTGGGAAACTCTGACAGGGAATCTTGTAGCTCTCTGGTGTCCTCTAGAGAGGAATCTAAGCTTACTTCAGTCTCCTCTCTGTCACTACTGTCCAGTCTAGGCTTACTTTTAGCTGGGCTGGTTACACCAGATAGCGGAGGGGTGCTGGTATTCTTTCCCAAGTAGCGGTGTGGGTGTTCTGGAGGTTGTGAGGCCTGTACCTGTCTGTTGGGCACGTTGCGAGCGCCATGCTCTCCTCCACCGCGTGTACCGCCGCCATCTTGCTCCGCACACCGCCGTTGTGTGAGGAAATAATCCGGTAATTTATTCGGTTTGGCACCGCTTTTTCATTTCCGCTGAGGCATCTCTAGGCTTGCCCGCACCTCCTAGGGTTGATTTCACCAGGAAACTAGGCTTGCAGACCGGTTAATCTCCCCCTTTTGGCCCGTAGATGCGAGGAGCTCTTCACTGAGCGTCCATCCGCTCCGCCGGCTAGTCACGCCCCCCATGTATTGTGTTCTAACCTCACGGGCGCTTTGGGGGGGGGGCAAGCCAGGATGAGCATGTTGAAGTCCCGTGAGGTTATCTGCATTTTCCATCAAGTCTGCTTCTTGTTGGTCAACTGAGACCGCATAGTTCACAGAAACTTTTTTCAAATAATTGTGCAGAACACAGCACGCCAGCACTATGTGATTCAGTTTGTATTCCGCCATGTAAATAGGCGTAAGAAAAAGGCGGAACCGGCTGGCCAGTATACCAAAAGTGTTCTCCACCACTCTTCGGGCTCTGGTCAGGCGGAAATTAAAAATACTCTGGTCTGGGGTGAGTATCCTCATGGGGAAAGGCCAGATGGTTCACCAGGGCAAACGCCTCATCCGTGACAAAGACGAACGGGAGTCCTTCCTGATTCTCCTCTGGGGGTGGCAAGCCCAGATTGCCACTCTGGAGACGCCAGTAGAACTCTGTCCGTGCGAAGACTCCACCATCCGACATCCGTCCATTTTGCCCTACGTCCACATACAAAAATTCATATGTCGCAGACACCACCACCAACATCACGATACTATGAAACCCCTTGAAGTTATAATAGTACGACCCCGAGTTGGGTGGTGGGACGATGCAGACGTGCTTCCCATCTATTGCTCCTCCACAATTGGGAAAGTCCCAATGACTGGCAAAGTGGGAGGCCACAGTCTGCCTTTCCTGTGGCGTTGAAGGACACTGTGGAGTGAAACAAGAACAAAAATTAGTGATTTGACCAATCAACATTACAAGCAGATTAGACACCAACATTTTGTGACAAAATTAGTATAACATTTCGGGAACTGAGTATTTAAAGCCTAAAGTCTAATGTCCCCTTATGAGAGTCATCACCCTCCACCCCCCCCCCCCCATATGATGGGCCCTTGCTAAAAATTGAAGGGGGGGTGTTTAGGACAGGTATCCCTCTCCACTTGATTGAGAGCTGAATGGCTAAATAATGTGTGCTACTTTGGGAAGCCCCTCCTTAGTTACACTATTGGCAGCCCACCGGACAGGTAAGAAGTGTCATAATAACAAAAAGAAACCAAAATGGAAGCACTTTTTGACATTCTGCTATTACATATCCAGATAATTAATAGGTTAAAAAAAAAAAAAGCTTTTTAAAGTTTTGAGGCAGGCCCTTGCACTACATGCTTAGGTAAATTCATCCATAAATGTGAGCATCAAAAAGGTAGATATAGTGTGTATTGGGTTTGGTAAAGTCATCAGATAGAGGATTGCTATGAGCTGAGCTAGCAGTTGGGGGGAGGGGGGTTACTAATGAGTTTGGCACAACCCCCCAAAAAATAAAAATGTCACTCTGCATGAATTGAAGCACATACATCACATTTGTAGACATTTTAGGGGGTGTTTAGGGAAAAGCAATACTATGGAGCTGACAAAAGACATTGGTAAGTGACTAGACTATAGTTTTATGGGTCAAGAAGAGCATGGTGGGGAAGTTAGTGAGGCAAATATGCCTGAGGACAAAAGGGCAGAGTATATGAATTAGAGCATATTGCAATGATGGTAATTAGGGAATGAGGAAAGAAATGCAAGACATTAGCAATCATTAAATACATAGAATGTGATGTTAAAGGATAAAACTTACCTTCATATAGTCCTTCTGCAGGACCTGAATGATGGCATAACAGGTCTCTGGAATAATGAGCCCCAGAGCCTGGGGGGAGATGCCTGTAGAGAACTTGAGGTCCTGAAGGCTTCTCCCAGTCGCCAAGTAGCGCAACGTGGCGATGAGCCTCTGCTCCGGAGTGATGGCTTGCTGCATGCAGGTATCCTGCCTGCTGATATAAGGGGTCAGCAAAGCCAGCAGATGGTGAAAAACAGGGTCCTTCATCCGGAGATAATTCCTGAAATCATCAGGATTATTCTCCTGAATCTCACGGAGCAAAGGCATGTGCAAGAACTGGTCACGCTGTCACCAATTCTTGGTCCACAAACGCCTCCCCTCCCTGTTGATGGACCGGGCTTGTGTCAAAGTAACAACCCCAACACGAAGCCCCTGCACAGCATAAACTCTATGACGAGTATGTAGAGGAAACATGGTTTGAAAACGGTCGGCTGGTCAGAACGGACACCAGAAAGCACCGATAAACAGCAAGGCCTGAAAGAACGACCTGAATAGCAGAAGCAAGCAGACAATAAGAAATGCCTTTCAAAGCGTACTTTACCAAGATATAGTCCACAATGATCAACAAATACTTACTGACTGCACGCACTGATTATCAGATACGCAAAGACAAGCACAAACTGAAGAGCGGTAGCGATCTGAATCACAAATCTGAAAAGCGTGAATCGTCTCTCACCAAACTTCTACTAACACGCAATAGACACGAGATCAGCAGAAGGAGCCCAAAGGGTGCTGGACGTGGAGCTGAACTTCCCTTTTCTAGTCCCGCCGTACACGGCTTACGTCACCGCATTCTTGGCAACCGCTAAATCAGACAACTTGGTCCGACCGTGTGTATGCAACAGTTTTCGGACACAATCCGATGGACAAAATCCGACGGATTTGGTTGGCAGAATGTCCAACCGTGTGTACAGGGGCTTAGACATTGTTGGTCATTTAATAAAAAATAGGTCACTGAGTTTAAATATTTAAAAACAAATTCTGCTTGTCTGGCCATGGGTTCATAATCCATGTATATGGTGAGGTTTTGCAATACATTTTGCTATTGTAGTACATTCATTTACATATATTCCGTAGTACAGCAGTCAAACGTGTGCTGAAAAAATGTATTGATTTCTCCAGTCACAGGATTATTATTGATGAGCTTCATATTTGCCAGATGTGGTAAAACATTAATCATTGCATCGGCTTCATATCCTTGCAAGATTCTCTCCTTATTTTCCACCTATCTTTTCACAACAAATTTTGATCTGTATATACCTTAAATTATAATTTTAGCATAATTACTTTATAGGTCTTTTTTAACATTTTATTATGCAAGAAGAAATCACATTATACATCTAAATGCATCCCTCTCATTTCAAGTGCATAAAACTGTCTCTTTGGACTCTGTTTTCATTCACAAGCAGTATGCATTCCAAGTTCTGGTCATCATTTGCATTGCATAAACTAACAAACATTCAGTAAATCAGTGGGAATGTAAAAATCAATTAACTAAGCAAACCATGCATAGCACTCCAAAGATACAGATCCAGTGTTGTTTAGCTGAATCTCCATGCTGTTTACTTAGATTAGAAAATCAATCCATGAGCCAAAAAAGCTCTACTTTAGCTAAGTTAATTATATATAGTTGTATTTCTATTAAAAATATGATCGTATTGTGTGTGCTTAGTCAACAGTTCAACTGAAATTAAAATGTGAATTTCTGTTTTAAAGTGTATTATACAGATATACCAAGTGCATTTTACTGTATATAGTATAAGTATAGTACTGTATATATAGGTGGTGGTCCCAAATAAGGAAATGTATCACTGTCCTATCAGCACAATAGCAACCCAGGAAGCAAGGGCACCTATTTAAAAATCTCCATCATCCTCTGCCTCAGAAGCTTACACTGCAGGATGTAGCACAGGCTTTTTTTCAGGGAATTAGAAGGGAGTCTTTGAAAAATGAATGGGTTTCCTGGCATAGGCAGGGGAAAGATACAGAGTACTATGGAGAGTCATAGAGAAGCAGTAGATATTAGGAAGGCAGATACCCCGTGACATGGAAGGAAAACGGTGAGGAGAGCCCTTAGAAGAGCAGAGGTGTAGGGTCTAAGGATCCACCAGATATTCCCCAGAACACATGGAAAGGGGTGATGGATTTTGTGGCTAATGGCTCCCTGGTCGTGGCCTTCTAACTCACCCCAACTGCTCAGAGCAGAATATGTGAGCAAGCATATATACACTAGAAAGAGTCTTTTGCAGCACTGGGGTGTTAGGAACAGAGGAGTGGGAGAGACTTCAGTCTTGCAGGTTAAGTGCACAGGTTCACACAGGAACACTGTATGCAAGCTGAGTACATGAAGTCACACATGAACACAGGATGCTATCATAGAAGATGCTGTGGGTTACAGGAGTACAGGATGCAGACAGGTGTGCATGGGGTAACAGGAGCACCTGATGTTGGCAGGGGTGCATGCAGTCACAGGAGCGCTTGGGACACTGGATAACAATGGTGATTCCAGGAGACATGGGGGGAGGGGGGTCCAGATGCTATAGTGTGGATGCACTGCTCAAAACCTATGCACTCTATGTGACTGGCTGTGGTGCCAGCAGAACCTGAAAGCTTCTGTCACTTTTTTTGTGAAATGGTAGGGGTACATTTGTACCCCATTACCTATTCACATGGGGGACAGGATCTGGGGGTCCCCTTGTTAAAGGGGCTTCCATATTCTGATAACCCCCCCTGCTTGCAGACCCCCACAACCACCGGGCAAGGGTTGTGGGGCTGAGGCCCTTCTCCCCATCCACATGGGGACAAGGTGCTTTGAGGGCCCTCCCAATGTTGAGAGCATGTGGCCTGGTATGGTTCAGGAGGGGGGGCGCTCTCTCTCCCTCCCACCCTCTTTTCCTGCAGCCTGCCAGGTTGTATGCTCGGATAAGAGTATAGTATGGAATTTTGGGGGGACCCCACGCCATTTTTTTAAAATGTTTGGGGCGGGGTTCCCTTTACCAGACCTGAAGGGCCTGATATGGAATTTAGGGAGACCCCCACGCATTTTTCTTTTTTTACATTTTGGTTCAGAGTTCCCCTTTAATTGTTTCACTTTAAGCATTATTAAAATCACTGCTCCCAAAAAAACAGCAGTATTTAATACTTTTTTTGCATTGATACATGTGCCCTGGGGCAGGACCCATGCCCCCTAACACTTTTTATGACAATACCATGCATATAAGCCTTTAAAATTAGCACTTTTTATTATTCATGTTCGTGTCCCATAGACTTTAATGGTGTTCGCGTGTTCGAACAAATTTTTTGCCTGTTCACATGTTCTGGTGCTTATCCCTACTTCTTATGTGTCCTTTTTGGTCCACCTAAATATATGGGCTTGGTGTCCCTTGTTCTCACTGGATATCCTTCTCACTTCACCTCTAAACATGGTCAGGTGTTGCTTGTTCTGCTCACATGCGCTTCTCACTCAAGCTCCAGACGGGAGTTGCTTGATCTCCTCATGTGTTATTTTCTCAATCCTCTTCTAATGTTTGCCTAGGTGCCCATTTAATTTGTCTTCTTGAATGATCATTTGACCTCTGTGGAATGATTAGCATTCCTTCTCTTCTTTGTGTCCCTTTCCTCATTCTCCTACGTGCAGCTCAGCCAGCCATACTTTTTCTCTTTTCTTTTCAGCTATTCTTCTAATGTTTCCTTGTCCTTCTGCTCAGCTGTATTTATCCACTGTGCTCCCCAGCTCTTTTTCTCCTGCCTCCAGCTCAGGGTTGTCAGGAAGGAAAGAGGCCCTTGTCCCCATCAACATGGGGACAAGGTGCTTTAGAGTGGAGGGACAGAGCCCCTCTTGCCCCAAAGCACCCACCCCCCATGTTGAGGGCATGTGGCCTGGTATGGTTCAGGAGGGGGGGCACTCGCGCGTCACCTCTCTTTCCTGATCTGCCAGGCTACATGCCCAGATAAGGGTCTGGTATGGACTGGGGGGACCCCACACTGTTTATTTTTTATTTTTGCAATAGCCGGGTGATGGCAACCACAAGTCATTTTAAATGGAATTAATGCATGCTTCAGATGCGTCACTTTACAGGCATATTAAGAGGACCCCCCTGGCACTATATTTAAAGGAATTTTTCATTTTTATTGTTGCACTTTAAGCATAATTAAAATCATTGCCCCTGCAAAAACAATTGTTTAAGAAAAGATAGATATATGTCCTCCGGGGGAGTACCCGGCCCCCATACTCCTTTTATGGCAATTACTTGCATATAAGCCTTCAAAATGGACGCTTTTGATTTTTCCTGTTTGGCTCCCATAGACTTCAATGGTGTTCCCCATTCAGGTTAGAACATTTCCCCTGTTCGGGAGTTCTGCTGTGAACTGAACAGGGGGGTGTTCTGCCCATCCTTATTTGTAAATATAGAATCCTTTCGATCAGTGGCGGCTGGTTGGGTTTTTTGCGGGGCGGAATACAACCCTACTCCCATTGGCTGCTGGCGGAGCGGCACTAGCACAAGCACAACTTCCAGCTACTCCCCATGGCATGGCATAGGACTAACACCCCCCTCCACCACCCACTGTACCAAGGATGCAGGTTGTCAAAGCTGATATGGACTTCTTCCAGCTTGGTGGGATCCGGTGTCCTCATCTGGAGTCCTCTCCATGGTGCGTGACATCTCCTCTCTCCTCCTCCCAACCCTAGGTGTCCAATAGGATTGCCTGATGTTTTGGTCAATCTCGAAATGAGTTTCATACCTGCTTCCTGTTTGGCCCGGAGGAGGATCAGTGTTGCAACAGTGAATATTCATTCACTGTTGCAACACACCTGGGTTGACTCCAGGCTGCATGCTCTGCTACCTGTGCCCACACTATCTTGAAGCCTATTAACCTATTAATCAGCCCCTAACCTGTCCACCTCTAGGAGTTCCCTGAAAACTCACTTATTCAGGGAAGCCTATCTCACACCCACCTAACAACTGTCCCCAAGCCATCATTGCCCGCATCTATTGGCTTTTGTATCACAACCCCTCCCTTTAGAATGTAAGCTCTATGAGCAGGGCCCTCCTGTCCCTTCTGTATTGAACTGTTCTGTAATTATGCTATTCCTCCCTCTACATTGTAAAGCGCTATGTAAACTGTTAATGCTATAGAAATTGTGTATTATAATAATAATAATAACAATAATATTAGAGCCTATGGCTCTAATCAGATACTTCAAAAATACACCCCCCCCCCCTCCGCTGCTGTAATTCATGTGCCCAGTGACAGGGGCCGGACACATGAATAGGGAACGGCCATGGAGGCAGTACATAGATTCATGATATGCATGACTCTATCCACTGCACATAGGGGATGAATAGGAGAGAGGGGGCAGTGCCTGGTTGCCTCTAATGGACGGGCCACCATTGCTTTTGATACAAACATATATATGAAAGGAATGCCGAAAATATGAGAAAAATCACAAAAATGTATCTGTTCAATATAACAAGTATAATATAAATATATATAAATATAAATATATATATATATATATATATATATATATATATATATATATATATATATATATATATATATATATATATATATATATATATATATATATATATATATATATAATAAGTATGACAAAACAAAATTCTTCAATTAACAAATTAAACGAAAATGAAACAAAAGTGTCCGGCATGCAGAAGTCTAGTAAAGCATTTAGCTGTGATGTTTTGTTCTGTATGTTACTATATTAATATAACAAACAAGATATTATGAATATGAAATCTAAATACAGTCATGCAAAATAGCAATTACCAGATGTACACTGACTTAAAAGAATAGGATAGCTGACATTTTCTATTTATGTATATTATAAATCGTATTATAAATTCACTTTACAATTAACACAAAGCATCGACATATAAAAGGGGTGTCACTCTCACTTCTGTTTCCCTGTGTTGGCTTTTTGTGTTAAATTTGTATAATTTATGCATCTACAGTATAATCCCATCGATCTGATGTAACACATCAGAAAAGTATTAAATACACAAATAAAAGCCTAGTTGTCCTCTCAGTCCACAACATACTCATACATAGATAATTACTAGAGCTAATTAAGTTATATTAAATGGATTTAATCCTAAAACTGCTCAGTGCCCAGATTGCTATATTGATTTTGATATAAAGTATTTGAAGACAAATCCAATATTTTACATGTTAAAGTTTTTATGTTGCCTTACTGTAGGTTCTGACAGACACACATAATAACACAAATCAATGTTAATCAACATCCTTGGCTCAGTACTGATTTGCCCAAAATCTGCAATTTCAGATCATACAGTCCTCCCCTAACTTTTATGCATAGCCAAGCAACATATGATGTAATAGCATGTTGAACAAGGCACCTTGTGGTAGAGGAGAAGACTGGAGAGCAGGTAAACAGTGTACAAAAATATTCTTTGGTCTAGCATGTGTCCAAATATAACAACTGTTTTTGATTACATCAGATTTAGTGGCCTGCTAAGATCATTAACTCTAGTATAGGTCAATGTGGCTGCATACAACACCTTTTTTACTCCTGATTAGTTCAATATGCCCAACCTATGTGAACATGAAATATTCCAACAAAAATCATTTAGCTGTACAAATAATTTTGATGTTTTTGTTGCTGTTTGTTTGTAGAACCTAATATTTGTTGATTTTAGGACATAAAAAATATATATTATTTAATACAGTATAAGCAACAGTTGAAATACTCATCCGCTAGAGAAATCATAACCTAAAATGTACATCATGAAGCAAATGGAAGCCCACTAAATATATATTTATTTGTTTTATTTATTTATATAATCTTTATTAATTTTCTTCATTGTTATACAAAATACATTCTTTATAAATATGTAACCAATACACATTTAAAAAAGCCATAACAAATAAAAAGGAAGCAAAAGAAAACAAAAAGGGGATTTTTCACACAGTTTACTAGTATCTCTACTAACACCTCACCTATCCCCCCCCCCCTCCCCCCTTCATACTAATTCCTGCTGTGTTCTTTAAATCTCACTCACTTTTACTCTTTTTACTTCTCTTATTTAGTTCCCCTTCTCTTTTAGCTGCTATACTTCTATGGGGCCATTCCTTATTACTCTCCACTCCAATCTTCCCTTCTCCTACTTATCTTCCTTCCTTAACCACTACAAAGGGTATCCCATCCTATCCAAACATGGTTTCCACATTTTTTAAAATTATTTTAGATTTCCTTTCCTTGTGTAGACTACCCTTTCCTCCCATACTGTTTCTGTGATTAACCTCACCCAGTCTACTACCGAGGGAGGTTTCTCTGCCTGCCACCTCTGCGCTATCAGTTTTCTTGCCTGAAACAGACACCTCAATACTGCTTTAATTGTACAGGGTGCTCCTCCTATTCCCTTATCCAGATGCAGCACACATAATCTGGGGTCCCTTTTCAGCATTACACTAAATGTCCCAGTTAGGATATTAAGGATCTTTGACCAATAACAGAACAGTTTAGGACACTTCCAGATCATGTGTGCCAGGTCCCCAGTGTCCTGACACCTAGGACACCTGGCATCCGCTCTCCACCCGAACTTGAACAGTCTCTTAGGTGTATAGTATGTCCTATGTAACAGCATCAAATGTGAGACCTTCTGTGCGGGCGAGACAGATATCAGATGTTCTCTCTCCAGTATCCCCTTCCACTGCTCATCTGAGAATGTTCCAAGTTTCCCATTTCCCTCTACTTTTAAGCTGTTCTGGGCTTTCTATGCTCCCTTCACATATGTATGGGTAAATTTCTGCTATGAATCCTCTTGCCCTATCCTGGGAGCCTAGTCTTTGATAGATAAGGGAGTTGCTCCAAGCCGGTCCTTGTTTCTCAAATTGTGTATCTAGAGCATGTCTAATTTGTAAGTATTTGTAAAATGAGTGTTTCAGTAAATCCTATTCCACTCTCAGTGCACCCACTAAATATCGAATTGAAGATAAATACCCTTTATTTAATATATGTACATACTACTACAATGTCTGAATAATAAGAAACTTAGTTATTGTACAGTGAATATTTAAAAACTACAATGAAGGTAAATTATTTGTGAAAATGCTTTTCAGTGTTACTTGACATCTTCATGTACTGTAAGATAGTATGGGCTTCATCTGTTAGTTCCAAAATATTTCAGATGGGTGATAGCACCCGTCCTGCATACAGGCTGCCTTGTTTTGACATCGGCATCTGCCTCGAGCTGGTAATGACTTTCCCTGAAGGAAGTTAATGTCATGTACCTGTCACCTGAAGTTCCCTCATCACACTCCTGAACAGTCCTGAAAATTGAAATACCAATATTTTGTTAGTTGATAACTTGACCTTGATAATGTGACATACTACATCATCAAAGGATCAGGTGGCATTCCTCTTTTCTAGAAGCAACTGTGCTTCACCTCCAGGAACAGATGAGCAGTGCCTGGTCCAGCAGTAGGTTGCAGCATAGTGACCAGTGGATTGAACAACTGAAGATAAGTATTATCATACACTGAGATGGTCAGTAGGGCAAGGAGCAACTTTGGTTAGCAGTTTAATTTTAGTGTACCTGTACTCTTAATGAAATTTGGTTTAAAACCCAAATATGGGTTCCGAGCCCCCTTTCCCAGCACATATTTCATGTTTTCTTTTAATACTTACATTTTCAAGTTATCTTGAATTTTGTATGGAAAATAAACCCTGAAGAAAATAATTTATCCCATAGAAAGGGATCTGTTTATAATATATGTGTTTGTTTCTGTAAAAGGTAAAATATTACCTTCCGTACAGTATCTCAAGTAAAAGAAAATAAAACATCATTAACTGATTAGTTAGCTTCCACTGCTATGAAAGAACTGTGTGTGCTTTAGAAAAAGAAGAAGCTAAGCTGTCAATAATTAGACTGCCATATATTCTGTGTGAGAAAAATAATGTCTGTGAGCTGCATACTATATACAGAAAGAATCCGAGCAGTGTTAGTACTGTTTTCTGGCTATACCCTCTCTCTGGGTAATTACTGGGCAGGAATAGGTGTTCTGATTTGTGGTACACTATGACAAATAGGACCCATTTTCTAATCCACTAGAGCTTGCATAAACAATCCATTCAAGTTATAAATAATAAAGTTGGTCCTACTTGACATATTTGTTGGTGAGTCTATGGGATATTATACAATCAGATTGTGTGGCCAATGTCTGTATTAGAGTGCAAACCAGCATCATGTGAATAAGAGCTCATGGTTTGTTTATAGTACCCATTTTTGGTTTTACTTGTCTTTTTCTGTTTCCTGCTTCAGAACCTGAGGAAATATGGTTGCTCACATAATGGTCATTTTGCACATAGCTGCTAATAAAGACAAATGATCCACTTTTATCTGTCTATGAAAAAGCATCTGTCTTAAATTAGCTATGTCCACAGAGGAGTCATTATTACACAGACATCAATGATCTTGGTGCATACATTTATCTCTCTGCTAGTTATGAATCATGAATTGAGTGGAGAGCAGACAGCACCAGTACATTGGTTTATACTTAAACAGGAAAATAATTTTACTAATAGTAATTTTTTTTACTTTTAAATAATAATAATCTATTATGTCTAAGGTAAAGCTAGTTAGATCGCTATATCTGCTTCAAACTTTTGCAGCCACTTATGAAGCTAGGAGTTGTTAATAATTAACTGAACAAAATTCAAAGTTAGTAAGAGGCATGCTATCCCGCCTAGCTTTAAGAGCATAAAAACAAGCATGAGTGATTTGAACTGCAGAAATTGAAAGATGATTTACTTCACACATGTGTAAATTTGGGCTATTTGCACAGTGGTTTGTGCTAAATTTCTGTGCCATTTCAAAGTTTCAATGATGCTTTTGCAGGTGCATCTATGATGCTTGCTTTACAACCCCTGCAAGAGACTGTATTGCTTAACATTAACCTCTATATATGCATAGCAGAAACATAGTATGTTCACTATAACCCAGGTCCATTGTGAGTTATCATATCTCAGTGCTACTCAGAGCCTTTAACACCAATTACATTGCTTGCTTGGACAAATTCACACTATAGCATTGTGAAAATGTGTAGTTATGCCACGTACACACGGCCAGACTTTCTAGCAGACTAGGTCCGAAGGGATTAGTCCGTCGGACAATCTGATCGCGTGCGGGCTAGTTCGATTATAATTCAGAAAAAAAAAAATCAGACGGACCTAGAAATAGAACATGTTTTTAAATCTATCCGACAGACTCAATTCCGACAGGCTAAAATTGGGAAAACCGTTCGTCTGTGTGCTGGTCCGACGGACCAAATACGACACAAGGGAAGCTATTGGCTACTGGCTATTTAACTTATGTGACGGAACCGATCCCACACTCTGATTGAGTGCTTCCGTCAGTATACCGCTTCCTAAGTCTGAATATCGATATCAGATATTCCAACCGCTCACAAGCATAAAACAAGATGAGACTTGCTTAGTGCTAACATGGACTCATTTATTAGAACCAAAATTACAAGTATTTATAATACAGTAGAAGTCTAAAACCTAACCTAATTAGCATGAGCTAATTATCTAATCATTGACCCAGACTAGTTGTCTGAGAGATAGGACTTTTCAGGGTAAGAATTTGTCTCCTAGCTCACTGATTGACTATTCAATACACATTATCATAAACATAAACACAGGGTTAATTAGCACAAACAACAATGTGTGAATACTCCTACAAGCCAGACTAGACTCATTTACAAAACAGACAGGTGGCTGGAGTTGATGACATTAGCATCTAACAGTCCAAACAGTGTGATTCAGTCTATTGCTAATATGGCAAATACATATCCAGAGTCTGTGTCTTGGGGGGGGGGGCATGGATCTGAATCCAAGTAACACCACCTCAGGGGTCCCCAGGCATACAGCTCACAAACAGTACCGTTCTCCAAAATGCGAGGGCCCATAATCGCAAGGCAAGAGGCTTGCATTCTGTCCTCTCCAACAGCCTCTGTCCCAGCTAGGTCTGTCACAACTTCCTTATTTAGTCCTCTCTTACGTCATCACGTTCAAAATGAACTGACTTTCGAATGGACTTAGTCCGTTCATGTGTGGCCAAATCCATTAGTTCGGAAAGTCCGTCAGAACTCCGCCAAAAGTCAGTCGGGAAGACCATCGGCTCTAGTCTGCCGGAAAGTCCGGTCGGGCATTAGTGTGCATTTTGCTAATTTTTAAACACAGTACTTTTTTTTTTTTATAAAGCTACTAAGAGGTTTATTTCAAATACCATCACTGGTTAAATATAATTATCAATCCTTTTTATTACCATTGGTGCATAAACGTCTAACTAATCTAGCTAACAGTTTCTCACTATTACTATGGCACAACTTTTCTCCAGGCAAAAATAAAATAAAGGGTCTAAATTTCCATGTATACGCCACCTTTTTTAGGCAAACACATGTTTTGAAAGGTGTCTAAATTATAATAGGGAACAGGTAAAAGTGTGATTTGTGCAGGGCACCATGGTTTTCCAGATGTGATGGAGTACTGGACTGGACAAAGAGGCCAACATATCAAAGTGGACAAGAAAACTTTACCACTTGCTGAACAGGCTATAGCCAAATTACAGCTACAGCACAGTCATACAGTTCTGGGAGCTCTATTGATGTCCACCCAGAACTGTGCTACCTATCTGCCCACTTTGGCATGCACCCAGTGTGCTCTGTGATCACTGTGTCCTTTGGACACAGCTGATCACATTTCAGGGTAAAGAGCCAATCTTTACCACATGACCAGCTGTGTCCAATCACAGCCGATCATGATGTAAACACACTTGCCAGCTATTAGCATTCCTTCCCTCACACTGTCACATTGTAAGGAGTCCTGATCATCAGTGTAGCCCCAACAGTGCCTATTAGTGCTAATTATCAGTGTCAATCAATGCCCATCAGTGCCGCCGATCAGTGCCCTTCAGTGCTGCCTATTAGTGCACATCAGTGCTGTCTATCAGTGCCCTTCAATGCTGACTATTAGTGCTCATCAGTGCCCATCAGGGCTGCCTATAAGTGCCCATTAGTGCCAAATATCAATGGAGCTTTAGCAGTATCCATCAGTGTAGCCTATCAGTGTCCATCAGTTATGCCCATTAGTGCCCATCATTGCAGCCTCTTCAGTGCACATCAGTGAAGGAGAAAATGACTTGTTTGCAAAGTTTTATAACAGAAACCAAGATAAACATTTTTTATTTAAAAAATTGTGGTTGTTTTTCATTTGTTTAGCAACAAATAAAAAACCCAGTGGTGATTAACCACTTGCTTACTGGACACTTAAACACCCTTCCTGCCCAGACCAATTTTCAGCTTTCGGTGCTCTCACAATTTGAATGACAATTACTCAGTCATGCAACACTGTACCCAAATGTTTTTTGTCCTTTTTTTCCCCACATATAGAGCTTTCTTTTGGTGGTATTTGATCACCTCTGGGGTTTTTATTTTTTGCGCTATAAATGAAAAACGAAAATTTTGAAAAAAATGCATATTTCTTTGTTTCTGGGAAAACATTATGCAAATTATTAATTTTTCATCATAAATTTTGGCCACTATTTATACTGCTACATGTCTTTGGTAAAAATAACCCAAATTAGTGGATATTATTTGGTCTTTGAGAAAGTTAGAGAGTCTACAAGCTGTGGTGCGAATCACACTAAATTGATCACATCTGATGTACTGGTGGATCTCACTTCTTGCGACCGAACAAGTCAGGAAAGTACAAATACCACCCAAATGACCCCTTTTTGGAAAGTAGACATTCCAAGGTATTTAGTAAGATGCATGGTGAGCTTTTTGATGTTGTCATTTTTTCCCACAATTCTTTGCAAAATTAAGATTTTTTTTTCCACAAAATTGTCATTGTAATAGGTTATTTCTCACATGGCATGTGTATACCACAAATGACATCCCCCAAAAAATTCTGCTACTCCT
This sequence comes from Lithobates pipiens, assembly GCF_037356315.1. Lineage (NCBI taxonomy): Eukaryota > Metazoa > Chordata > Amphibia > Anura > Ranidae > Lithobates > Lithobates pipiens. The sequence continues at coordinate 182,402,609 of NW_027507785.1, forward strand.
CCTGAGTATTACAATACCACATGTGTGGGACTTTTTCACAGCCTGGCCACATAGAGAGGCCCAACATGCAGGGAACATGTCACATGTTCTAGGAGCATAAATTACACATCTAACTTGTTGACTACCTATTACACTTTTGAAGGCCCTGGAGCACCAGGACAATGACACGTGGCACTGATGACAGATAGCACTGATACATGGCACTGATGATATTTATACGTGGCACTGATGACAATCGGCACTCATATGTGGCACTGATGACAGATGGTACTTATACATGGCACTGATGACAGGTGGCACTAATACGTGGCACTGATGACAGATGCCACTAATACGTGGCACCGATGACAGATGGCACTAATATGTGGCACCGATGACGTGTGACACTGATGACAGATGGCACTGATAAGTGGCATTGATGACACGTGACACTGACAACAGATGGCACGTGACACTGACAGGTGGCACTGATGACAAATGGCACTGATACGTGGCACTGATGACAGATGGCACTATGTGGCACAGATGACAGATGGCACTTATGCGTGGAACTGATGACAGATGGCACTGGGGACAAATGGCACTGACAACAGGTGGCACTGGGGACAGATAGCACTAACAAGTGGCACTGGGGACAGATAGCACTAACAGGTGGCACTGGGGGCAGGTGGCTCTGGGGAGGATGGCACTGGGGAGGATGGCACTGGGGCGGATGGCACTGGGGAGGATGGCACTGGGGCGGATGGCACTGGGGCGGATGGCACTGGGGGAGGATGGCACTGGGGTGGATGGCACTGGGGGGGTGGCACTGGGGGCGGATGGCACTTTTTTCCTTTTTTTTTTTTTTTTTTACTTACGGCTGCTGCAGCTATTGATCTCTCCCTTCTCACGCGCTGTCTGTGTGAGGAGGGAGAGCGGCGCTGAGAGATGATCTCATATGTTTACATGCCAATCACGCTGTAAATGGCCGCTGTGATTGGGTGTTTACAGCGATCTGAGACTGGCTGTGTCCGAGGGACACAGCCAGCACAGAACTTCTCCGATGCCTGAAAACAATAGAGTATCAAAAAAGTATAAATTTAATTTTATATAGTACAAACATTCATGAGATAAAAATAAACTATGTGGGATATAAAAATCCAATTTGAATAAAATACATAAAAAATTGTTTGATGCCCTTCTTCAGGGGTTTTACAAATGTATAGAGCCAAATGTTTAATGAAAGACCATATTATATTAGTATATCAGTTAGAACATACATTTATTTCTGTTCAGCAAATGCAGTGTACAAGGGCAAATGAATGAGGACATAGAGAAAGATATAAGATCTTACATCAATGGTGATTCTGCATGGTATCTCACATGACAAGAAAAGATGTGTACAGCTAATGTTGAAACAAGTTCTTTCCAGATCCAAAAAGTCAGTGAATCTCAGGGAGAGTCCCCGCAAAATCCCTAAACAGGGAAAAACCGCAGACTAAAGATCTAAAAATAGTAACAAATAAACGATATACTTCTTCAAAAATTGAAACAAAGAGAAAAAGAAGTGCCTTTGAAATTAAATTAAAAAACAAAATATGTACTGACCTACCCAAATTCTTTGAAAACAAAATAATTAATTGGTAACACAGAAAGACCAGCCTTATATAGAAAAATGCATCCCAGTGTGGAAGAAAGGGGATCCAAGTCCTCCTGTACTACACAGGGGTTAGCCTACAGATGCAGTTATATACCTGAAATCAATGCCCAAAAACAAATATTAACATAACAACATGGGGGTGAGTAAATGGATAGAAAAGCAACTCCTATACCTGATTGTCTATATATCCAGAAATGCGGAGATACCATTTCACGGTATGAGCCATCACAGCTACTGTATACTCACTGCTGGATGGTTTAAATAAGAGACCAGGACACCCAGGCTTGTGCAGCGATGCCCACGTGTAGCGTGATGTAATTGGGACGCGCACAACTGTGTAATGGCATAGTGTTACCAGGACAACAACCCAGACAAATCAGCACAGAAACAATGCAAAACAGTATGTAGAAACAATATGCTGGAGCGCCTGGAAAATAAATAAATCTAGTGTGCGAAGCATTGTAGAAAACAAATCCCAAATACTGGTATACAAAGGGCGGCAAGTTACAGTCCCGATTAGGGGAAGGCACGAGAAGCTCACTGGCACCACCCCGGAGAGGGAGTGATTCTCTGCGCTAAGTGTGCACCGAAGCAGTCCATAGCAAAGCCATGAATAAAACCACTTTTAAAATCCCATTCCCTAGGGGGATTGTTTTCTCTTTTCTTCATATAACCGGGATGTGGTGACTGTCAATATTTGCCCTCTGTGAATAGTGGGTTTCTTTCTTCTACAAGAATAGATTTAGTCTGGCATTGCTTGCTTACTTATGTAAACCTATTAGTACTGAGATTCAATATATATGGATCTTCAGTTTGCTTATAGCGCCACTGTGAATGTTCTAAGACCCATTTAATTGGCAATAGGGTCCCAGGCACATTCATCTCAGAAAGTGATTATTTTCTCAGGATGAAGAAGGATGGACAGTTTTTCAAAGCTAAACTTGAACAGATTTTTTGCCTGGAGAACAGGAAAGTTGTTGGAAGGAGCACATGATCCTGAAATTATATCCTTCTGGAAAACAGTCTTTAATCTTTAGCACATTCTTCAAAACTCTCTAGGTCTCTCTCTTACAAGGCTTTGATGACTAGACATTGTGGCATTTTAGGTTTAACTGGCTACTCAATATTTATGTTCCAAGGCAGGACAGCAAGGGAAGATTTATATGTAAATCTTATATCAACTAGCCTCTCAGCTCCTTTCTAATGAGGGGCAGTTACAGTTTGCTTCCACAAGGCCAAAACAGGACACCTCTAAAAAAAAATATGATGAGTAATCTGAGCAATGTTTGGTTCATTGGACATTCATAGGACACTTGAAAAAAAAAAAATTGGCAAGCCCCATACATAGAGCCTGAAGCCCATACAAGTCTATGGGAGACATATGTTGATGTTTTTTCTGGCATTTTCAAGGTCAATGTGCAATATATATATATTTATGGCTGAAGCCCTATGACCGATACGTATCCGAACAATACAAACTTATCATGAGATACCCTATATTAAATGGACCTGAAAGTGTGCCCTGGTCTAATGGACGGTATACCAAAATAAGGGGGCAAAACACTTAGGTAGGGATAAGAGAGTTTTATTGTTTCCAGCTTAACCTTTATTGAGCAAGTTGAGTGAATGCCCGAGACATCTCTACCTGTGGGTTAGGGATGTACCGAGTGAAGCAGGCCGATTTCCACCTGCCCAATCTTTTGATGACGTGGTCCAGGACCCCATGTCGGGATGCGGATGAAGCTGCTCCGATGCGGAAGGAGTGGCCGGAATACTCACTGGGATTGAGGAGCAAGTTGCGGATGAGAATCATAACATGTTTAATGAACTGGCAGTTCGTTAATGGTTTGACCGGGAAGGGCAAAAGAGGGCTAGAGTCCGGGAGCTCGGGTAGCCGAGAGAGTAACTGTGTAAGCACAGCGACCGGGCACCAGGCGTTGTTGGTTTTGTAGAGGTGGATATCTACGCCGGTGCCTGTCTGCTGGGTCTTGGTTACCGAGAGGTGGAGGATGAAGTGGTCCTGGTGACAGAGCAGATGACGTCTGCGAAGGACTGGAGTGTGTGGGCTGTTATGAGTGAACTCGCTGGGCCGTAGGAAGCCATAGTAGGCCAGGTAAATGGCTGCCTGTATGACCAGACTGGGGAGAACACCGAAGGGGTAGCTGGTAAGCATGGTGGACATGTCCCTGAAGATGGAACTGGTGATGGGGAGCCGTTTGACTTTTATTGGCAGCTGTTGCTTCTGGATGCCGCGCAGGATGGCTCGGATCACGTGGGACGAGAAGATGGACGGTTTGGTAGGATCCTGAAGTGAGAGGAAGTGCTGTATGCCAGCTAAGTATAAGCGGATGGTGTTGAATGACAAGGCCAGTTGATTATGGCAGTATGAGGTGAAGGCTAGTATGTGCCTAGCATTTGTGGGGGTGCCTACTGTGGAGGCAACCAGAAATGTATTGAACGCCTTCCAGGCTACCCGGTAGGCTTTCAGAGTATTGTCCGATAGTGAACGGTTGATGAGCTGAGTGGCTCTATGTAGATGCGGCTCTAGTCCAGGGTCAACTGAGACCAATGCGGGATAGGAGCTGAGACCGTATCTGCACTGGGAACCTGCTGAAAGAAGGACAGGAAATTAAAGCGGGACAATGCGTCAGCTGCACGGTTGTACTTTCCTGGGATAAACGTGCAGTAAACATTAAACTGATGCTGCAGAGACAGCTGCACCAGCCTGCGTAGGAAGGACATCACGGAGAGAGATTTGGACCTGCCCTTGTTGACAATTTCGGCTGTGGCCTGGTTATCGGTGGTGAAACCTACAGTTTGTCCTGTCCAGGTATGACCCCAGAGCTGGGCGGCTGCTACCATGGGGTAGAGCTCGAAAAGGGATGAAGACTGACTAAACCCAGGGATCCTGAGTATCTGAGAAGGCCAGGGTCCGGCGAACCAATGGTGGCCAAAAATTGCCGCAAACCCTGTGGAGGCTGCGGCATCTGTCACTACCTGTGGCGAGAGAGGTGAGATATACGGGATGAACAGAGAGATACCGTTCCAGGTGGACAGGAACTCGTCCCACATCGACAGGTCTGCTAAGGCTGCGGTATCTAGGCATAGGATTTGATCCGGGTCTTGTGCCTGAGAAAGGTAGACCAACAGGCGTGAGACAAAGGAGCGACCTTGTGGAATTATACGCATGGCATAGTTGAGCATGCCCAATAGCGACTGTAGCTGCCTCTTTGTACATCCCCTGGTGCGGGTGAACTCGTGGAGAACTGCCCTGATGCGGGTCAGTTTGTCGAGGGGCAGGCTGGCCTGCATGGAGCTGGTGTCTAGATTGACTCCGAGGAAGGTGATTGATTGCGCGGGCCCGTCCACCTTATGTTCAGCGATGGGAACATTGAGGTTCCCAAAGATGGTCCTTAATTTGTCGAGGTCCCTTGGAGGTGTGCCCGGCTGTTCAATCAACAGGAAGTCATCCAGGTAGTGGATAACTTGCTTACAACCAACTTTGTGCAGGAGAATCCACTCAAGAGACTGAGCGAACGTGTCGAACAGCCACGGGCTGCTTTTGGAGCCAAACGTTAACTTAGTGGCGAAATAATATTGATCTTTCCATTTAATTCCGTGCCAGCACCAGAGGGACGGGTGGATAGGCAATAGTTTAAAGGCGTCGGATATGTCGGCTTTGGCCAGCCACGCACCTGTGCCTACTTTAAGGATGGCCTGAATCGCCATGTCCACAGAGGCGTATTTTAATGAGAACTCTTCGGAAGGAATCAAGGAGTTTAAGCTGGGAATGTGGGAAGAACGAGGCGCAGACAGGTCGTACACCAAACGATTTTTATTAGAAAATTTGCCCTTGACAAGCCCAATAGGGCTAACTCTCCACGTATTGAAGGGGGGCTGTGTGAAGGGACCTATGACAAAGCCTCGTTCCACCTCGTTCTGCAGCAGTTGGTCAATGGCCTGCTCGTCAGAGGCTGCTGAGCGCAGGTTTCTGCACTTGTAGGTCTGGTGGGGTAGGAAGATGAGGCCGGTGTGGAAGCCTGTCGTGAAGCCACCGATGAGGAAGGTGGCTAGTGAAGGAGTGGGGTGCATAGTGAGGTAGAAGCCCAAGCATAGGACGTCTATGCGGCTCAGTCATGAGCCCTTGTGTGCTTTGACCTCGCACAAATTTCTGGGGTGCGCTCTGTGACATACGACACAGATGTGCAGTAGGCGGCACTGGCTAAAATTGCACGAGCCATAGTTATAATTATTGCAGATGGCCGCTCTCCCTACGGTTCGGACCGTACGTCGAAATTTGTCTACTTGATTCTTTGGCGCAGGGCCTGATGGGCCTAGGGCTGCACCAGAGGTGGAGGGGAACTCTACCGGGCGACTAACCGGTATGTTGGCGCACCAGGAAGCGATATGGGTGGAGGACTGGCAGATGGCACACAGGGGTGAACGAAGGCCGGCAAAATGCCGGCAGAACAGTTCGGTGTCCATAAGGCTCCAGTCTGTGGGTGACTGGAACTGTGCCAGTTTAGCGGCTGCCTTGGCTGAGAACGACCGATGATAGTCGTAAAAGGAGAAGCCTCCGTATTTGTATCCTAGGTCCACTACCGTGTGGAGGTACAAATCCAGCTCTTCCCTCCTGGCAGGGGATGCTGAGCAAATGACGTCTCTCAGCATCCCAAAGGCTAGGGCAAACTCTGGGATGGAAAGTTTACGATTCAGCCTGGGGTCCTTAGCTTTGAGGACTACGGTAACATCTCCCCAGGTGTAAGCCTTGTTCTCTGCAAGGTCATGTATCGAAATAAGCAGGGAGGCAAGGTTGACATCCTTGCCGTCCAAGATGTCCTTCCTTATGCCGGCCGGCACCAGATGTGCTGGACAGACCACGGGACATGTTCCTTCGTTACCTGTCGGCAGTGGTGACGGGACTGGAACCAGAACAGGGGTGGTTGTGGCTGGGAGAGTTTCTAGGAGCGTCACTCTGGCCTGGACGTCCGTGACCGTATTGGTTAGGGACGACACCATAGCATGCAGTTGGCCTATAGCCGCTGAGATGGACTGGAGCGTAGCCTGAGGCAGGGTACTAGGCCCGGCCATAGCTGGTGGGGTAGAGAGGAGCCTGAAAAGCTCTGCCTTCCTAGCCGTAGTGGGGAAGGGAATGCCCCTGCGTCTCAGCTCCGCTGTCAGCCTGGGGATAGTCCAACCCCTGAAGGACTGTATGCTGTCGCTCACTGAAGGCGGGCGAGGAGACAAGGGGGCGGTAAGGTCTTCGCTGCCGAGTTGGGACATGGCTCCAGGTGAATCGTGCCCTAGGAGTGATATCCTATCTCTTTGGGGACGAAGGATGGACGACCGGAACCTATAGAGGGTGACATAAGTCAAGACTGTTTCTCTATTTTACCAAGCGAATCCACCTATTGCTGAGCACTAAGGTGGGAGCGAACGTGTATACATATATATATATTGTCACAAGCCTTCACATACATATATATGTATGCCAGCATGGTTGCTGTCGCATTTTCCACGCCTTCCCCTCTCTCCCCCCCCCTTTTTTTTTTTTTACCTGGGAAGATAACGTCCAAGCTGGTGCAGGGTGGACCTACTGAACTTGACTGACCTGGAGAGAGAAACAACAGATGACAATTGGTGAGGAGCCTAACAAGTAAACTGAAGAGTGACGTAAACGGCTGGCTAACACGACCGAAGTGCACCGGTGAGTAGACATTTTTCGCCACCACTCCTTTTTTATCACCGCCATTTATTTATCATCATCATTTTTTTTTTCCCCTTTTTTTTGCTGTCCCAATCCGAGGTATCATTTGCATAAAGGACGAAGTGTGGGATGACCCGTGTCCAATGCGGGAGCATGAATAAGTGCTGTAATTGTGACCGTACAATAAGGCAACCTGTTGGAAAAAGTGAAATGTGGCCGTTCCCTCTGGGGCACGCCGAACCGAATCGATGCATCACGGATGCTACTGGATTCGAGTCGGAGCGCTGTAAGTGACAGTGAAATGAAGCATGATTGCCATGACAGAGGCACGAAATGGTTGCGTCGCAAGTGTGACTGACAACAAAGCGGACCCTGGAGCACGTACTGAAATGTGGGAAATAACCTGGGGCGAACCGGAACGAATCGGTGCATGTGTATGTGCGACTGGATTCGAACCGGAGCGCGGAGCGTGACAGTGAAATGAAATGAACAACTTCTGTCATGACAGAGGCCTGGATCGGCTGGCCACGAACTGAGACTGTAACCGAACCGGTCTCTGGAGCATGCACTGAAATGAGGCTGAAAAAATACCTGGGGCCGTCCGGACGAATGGATGCACAGGGATGCAACCGGATTCGAACTGAACGCACTACGTGACAATGAAATGTTTCCCATGATAGAGCTACGAATCGGAGAGGATGCAGCCTGCGACCGTCAACGAGCGGGCTCTAGAGCATGTACTGAAATGAGGCCAACGCTACTGGGACACGTCGATCGAACCTGTGCGTTTTGAGAAATGCGACTGGTTTCGATTCGGAACGTAATAGGTGACAGTGAAATGATTCCCATGACAGAGACCCTGAACGATTAGCAACGAGCGGGCTCTGGAGCATGTACCGAAATGAGGCCGAGCAACTGGGGCACACCGGAACGAATCGGCGCATTAAGCGGATGCGACTGGATTCGAATCGGGGCGCAGTGAGTGACAGAAATGAGTGAAATGATGAAATGACCTACGTGAGCCAGCTGTGGCAGAGGTACGAATCGTTGTGCCGTGTGATGCGACTGGCAACGATTTGTCTGTGGAACACGGTGATGAGGCAGACAACACAACAATTTACGAAAACAGTGCAGTTTTTTCTTCGAGCAATTCCTACTGAAATGAGGCCCGTGAAATGAAGGGCGCTGCGAAAATGGTGCGTTTTGAGTGATTAACGACCCGGTTTCGTAACGAATGACTCGAGATATTTCAAGTTTTACGATACTCAAAAATAAAATGTTTTTTAGTAAAGGAAGGTCAATCGAGACCCTTACCTGCGGCAGTCGAGCCAGAGACGTTGTACAAAACACGAACGGGAACGAAAACCACGAGACTTCTAGTAGAGAGACGTTTTCCGAATGGCAACGAAATTCGAGTAGTCGGCCTAGTGACGTAGTATTGCGCACAGGAAACCGACAAAGACCACAGGCGAGTGGGCTGGTTAAATACCCCCGGGCTCCTCCCATAAATTCAGGCCACCATACTGGCCTTCTTACATATATTTTTTTTTAATGGAGACCCTCCCCTGCATGGTACTTTGTCTCCAGGATGATGGGAACAAGGACCTAATCCTCACATCCCTAACCCAGTGGATGTAAGAGACTTCAGGGGATATAGAGGAATCTGGAAACCCCCTTTGAAAAAAAAGGTCCCCAGTTTTTTGAGCCCCCTTCACTGTGTAAATGAGTAAAATGGTACATAGTGTATCTTGTTACTCCTTCAATACAAAATGTACACAGTAAGGCTGCATTAACCACTTCCCGACCGCCGCACGACGATGTACGTCGACAGAATGGCACGGGCAGGCATAAGGGCGTACATGTACGTCCCTGCCTTCCCGCGGGTCGGGGGCCCGATTGGGCCCCCGCCCGGTGCCTGCGGCGGTCGGTATTCGTTCGGGAGCGATCCCGGACGAGGGGGCGGCCATTCATTCATGGCCACCCCCTCGCGATCGCTCCCGACGAATAGAAATCGTTCGTGACATCACTTCCTCTCCTGTAATGTAAACACAGGAGAGGAAGTGATGTAATCTCTCCTCCGTGTCGGTATTTTTCGTTCCGACACCGAGGAGAGAGGATCGGTGAGTTGCACCAACACGTCACTACACAGTAGAACATGCCAGGCACACTCACACCCCCCCGATCACCCCCCCCCCCCAATTACCCCTGCCCCCCAGTCACAGTGACACCAATGTCATTTTTTTTTTTTGCATTGGTGTCATTTGTGACTGTAATAACTGTTAGGGCAGTTAGGGTTAGCCTCCTTTAGTTCTAATGTACCCCCCTAACCCCCCCAATAAAGGTTTAACCCCGTGATCACCCCCCGTCGCCAGTGTCACTAAGGCTGGGTTCACATTGCAGCGGATTATGAGAACGAATGTGATTCGCACCGCACTGCAGTGCAAATCACATCCGATCTCTGTGCCATTCGAGTTCAGCCATACAGATAGTATGGCTGAATTCGCATCGCACCCGCCGCACCCGCCGCAAATTCGCACGGGACCCTTTTTTTGGCCCGCAGCAGAATCGGATCGCATGGGTGTTCACACCATGCGATCCGAGTTTGCAGATCGCACTGCGATATGCGAACTGATCTGGGGGTGTCATTAACATTTCACTGACACTCCCAGCAGTTCGCATAGGGCAGTGTGAACTGCCGCCGGGAGGCATGCGATGCGGGAACCCGCCGCGGATTCGTGGCGTTCCCGCATCGCTCCAGTGTGAACCCAGCCTAATAAGCGATCATTTTTCTGATCGCTGTATTAGTGTCACAGGTGACGCTAGTTAGGCAGGTAGGTATTTAGGTTCGCCGCAGCTTTTTATAGCGCCAGGGACCCCCATATACTACCGCATAAAGCCCCCTGATTGCCCCCTAGTTAACCCTTTCACCAGTGATCACCATATAACTGTTACAGGTGACGCTGGTTGGTTAGTTATTTTTTTTATAGTTTCAGGGCACCCGCCATTTATTACCTAATAAAGGTTTAACCCCCTGATCACCCGGCGGGTGTCATTTGTGACTGTAATAACTGTTAGGGCAGTTAGGGTTAGCCCCCTTTAGTTCTAAGGTACCCCCCTAACCCCCCAATAAAGGTTTAACCACGTGATCACCCCCCATCGCCAGTGTCACTAAGGCTGGGTTCACATTGCAGCGGTTTATGAGAACGGATGTGATTCGCACCGCACTGCAGTGCAAATCACATCCGATCTCTGTGCGATTCGAGTTCAGCCATACAGATAGTATGGCTGAATTCGCGTCGCACCCGCCGCACCCGCCGCAAACTCGCACGGGACCCTTTTTTTGGTCCGCAGCAGAATCGGATCGCATGGGTGTTCACACCATGCGATCCAAGTTTGCAGATCGCGCTGCGATATGCGAACTGATCTGGGGGTGTCATTAACATTTCACTGACACTCCCAGCAGTTCGCATAGGGCAGTGTGAACTGCCGCCGGAAGGCATGCGATGCGGGAACCCGCCGCGGATTCGTGGCGTTCCCGCATCGCTCCAGTGTGAACCCAGCCTAATAAGCGATCGTTTTTCTGATCACTGTATTAGTGTCACAGGTGACGCTAGTTAGGCAGGTAGGTATTTAGGTTCGCCGCAGCTTTTTATAGCGCCAGGGACCCCCATATACTACCGCATAAAGCCCCCTGATTGCCCCCTAGTTAACCCTTTCACCAGTGATCACCATATAACTGTTACAGGTGACGCTGGTTGGTTAGTTATTTTTTTAGAGTTTCAGGGCACCCGCCATTTATTACCTAGTCTCACTAGTGTACCCCTAAATTTAGGGGTGTCTACTTTCCAAAATGGGGTCATTTGGGGGGTTGTTTGTGCCCTCTTGGCATTTTATGGCCTTCAAAACTGTAACGCCCTTAGAAAGCCTGAAGGCGGTGCTTGGTTTTCGGGGCCCCGTACGCGGCTAGGCTCCCAAAAAGTCCCACATATGTGGTATCGCCATACTCAGGAGAAGCAGCAGAATTTATTTTGGGGTGTCATTTCAGATATGCCCATGGCATGCGTGAGCAATATATCATTTAGTGACAACTTTGTGAAAAAAAAAAAAAAAGTTTGTAATTTTCCCGCAACTTGTGGCAAAATATAAAATATTCCATGGACTCAACATGCCTCTCAGCAAATAGCTTGGGGTGTCTACTTTCTAAAATGGGGTCATTTGTGGGGGTTTTGTGCCATCTTGGCATTTTATGGCCTTCAAAACTGTAATAGGTAGTGAGAAGTGAACTCAAAAATTTACGCCCTTAGAAAGCCTGAAGGCGGTGCTTGGATTTCGGGGCCCCGTACGCGGCTAGGCTCCCAAAAAGTCCCACATATCTGGTATCCCCGTACTCAGGAGAAGCAGCAGAATTTATTTTGGGGTGTCATTTCACATATGCCCATGGCATGCGTGAGCAATATATCATTTAGTGACAACTTTGTGAAAAAAAAAAAAAAAAAAAAAAGGTTGTAATTTTCCCGCAACTTGTGGCAAAATATAAAATATTCCATGGACTCAACATGCCTCTCAGCAAATAGCTTGGGGTGTCTACTTTCTAAAATGGGGTCATTTGTGGGGGTTTTGTGCCATCTTGGCATTTTATGGCCTTCAAAACTGTAATAGGTAGTGAGAAGTGAACTCAAAAATTTACGCCCTTAGAAAGCCTGAAGGCAGTGCTTGGTTTTCGGGGCCCCGTACGCGGCTAGGCTCCCAAAAAGTCCCACATATGTGGTATCCTTGTACTCAGGAGAAGCAGCAGAATTTATTTTGGGGTGTCATTTCACATATACCCATAGCATGTGTGAGCAATATATCATTTAGTGACAACTTTGTGTAAAAAAAAAAAAAAAAATTTTTTTGTCATTATTCAATCGCTTGAGGCAAAAAAATAAAATATTCAATGGGCTCAACATGCCACTTATCAGTTTCCTTAGGGGGTCTACTTTCCAAAATGGGGTCATTTGGGGGGGTTTTGTACTGCCCTGCCATTTTAGCACCTCAAGAAATTAGATAGGCAGTCGTAAACTAAAAGCTGCGTAAATTCCAGAAAACGTACCTTAGTTTGTAGATGTGACAACTTTTGCGCAAACCAATAAATATACAATTATTGACTTTTTTTTTTACCAAAGACATGTGGCTGAATACATTTTGGCCTAAATGTATGACTAAAATTGAGTTTATTGGATTTTTCTAATAACAAAAAGTAGAAAATATCATTTTTTTTTCAAAATTTGCGGTCTTTTTACGTTTATATCGCAAAAAATAAAAAAGACGCAAATTTTGTTTGGGTACAACATTGCATGACCGCGCAATTACCAGTTAAAGCAGAGCAGTGCCAAATTGTAAAAAGACCTCTGGTCATTGACCAGCAAAATGGTCTGGTCTGAAAGTGGTTAACACCTGAGCATATAATTTTCAAGCATTTTTAGGGCGTTTTTCCTGACATTTTTCTGACTTTTTTCTGATTTTTTTTGGGCACTTTTGCAGCATTTTTGTACAGATTGAAATGTCACCAATGTAAAAAGCTGAAAAATCTGCAATCTGCCTAAAAATAAGCTTTTTGAGCTTCAAGCATTTTGCTTCAGGTGACAGAATGCTCAGATGTGAACAAAAGCCATTTAAATGAATGGGATTTTGCTTGATGGGCATTTTGGATCTTTTGAAATGAGTGTTTTACTAGCTGAAAATGCTCAGGTGTGAATGGGCCCTTAATAAACACCCACACCATTGAAAAATTATTTATTTTTAAGAAGGCAAAAAACATTCCTTACAATATAATTCTCACCTTAATGGTGTTGTAAAGCAATGAAGAATGCTCCAATGACACAAACGCAACCTTAGGCCGCGTACACACGCGGGGACTGTTCGCTGAAACTGTCCGCTGAAACCAAGTTTCAGCGGACAGTCCGCTCCTGTGTGGGCTTTCAGCGGACAGTTTCAGCGAACAGTCCGCTGAACAAGGTTTTTCGGAAATTCCGAAAAACTGTCCGCTGAAACCTTGTTTCAGCGGACAGTCCCCGCGTGTGTAGGCTTGTTCGTCAAACAAAGTTGCGCGCATGCTCAGAAAGGATCTTCACGCCGAAAGTTATAATGCAGTGTATAGGACGTCGTATTTTTCGTCCCGACGTACGTGCCGTTCACGTCATCGTGCACGGTTTCAGCAAACTGTTCGTCCGTCGTGTGTGGCCATGTCCGTCCATGCTAATTTTGAGCGGACTGTTTGCCGAAACTGTTTGACGGACAAAGTTGGGCGAACAGTCCCCGCGTGTGTACGCGGCCTCAGCGTTATAATCCCCTCCTGCTGCACTCTTGATGCAATTGCCAGTTCCTTAGTGCCACTGGAATGTAAACACTAACATCATGATATCAGGCAAATGTGATTGACCAAATATGGTTGTGACCATGATTAGTCAATGACACAAACTGCAATGTATGGAGGCTTGTCTACATTTTGAAGTGGTGGAAAACCTTATTTATTGTCAGTTTTACTGCCACCATTAAATTAATGACTTCTAGCCACAGCAGCTTGAGGTTTGCATTTATGAACTGGCAACATCTAGCTATTTAGTTTATCCATTTGATGAACTGCAAACAGCTCTGGTTTGGGCCAAATGGTTGAACCAAACTTAAAAAAAAAGCTGCACAAAACCCTACAATGTTTGTCTCTAAGTTGGTGGGGGAGCCCTCCACAAAATACAGTATATAATACTACAAAATCCAGCAACCAAAAGATGTGGGCTCAACCTCTCCCTTATTTGTCCTTATAATTTAGATATTTGTCCTTTATAATTTTATATATATATATATATATATATATATATATATATATATATATATATATATATTCAAATAAATGCATGCACAAAAACAACAATATAATATAAAATATATATCCTGCTGCCCCAGGCCCCAGTTCCACACAACTCAACACTATATATTAAAGTGCTCCAAAAAGTGTGCACAATATATGTTATATTAAATATTAATTACTATAGATGGCCACTAAACAACTATTAGATGCTGTAAATGTCAACCAGTGAGCATTCAGAGTATGACTGAAAATGCAGTAGCTCCACAGCGCCATTCAGAGAAAGCAAACGTATTCTGTAAATGAGTACAGAACTTCCTCTGATTGGCTGAGTCAGTGGTTGTGACATCATCGGCCCGCCTCTCTGACTCCAATCAAAGGAAGCTTTGTATTTATTGATAGAATACTTTACTTTCTCTGAACTGCTGTCGATCAGTCCATCACTTACTTCCAGGTTTATTTGATTTGAATTTTCCCTTTCTCCCAAAGTATTTAATGCTTGGCCTACTCCCACCTACTCTTTCTAAAACTGCCAAAAAAACTGGCACATCCCATTCTATTTCCCAGGTATTTTGTGGCACTCCACTGGAAAAAGAGTGAACCCTCTAATTCTGTTGAGCTAAATGCCAAGAATGTGTAACTCATGAAATCCTTTATGGCACACCTCGCTAATACCCTTGAAGGACATAATAAGGTTTGGGAGCTCTGGCATCTTATAAAAGACCTACGGTGATAGGAGCATGTTTAATTTCTGTCTCTTCAATGTACAGTTGGAGGGAAACTGCAGTCCTTCCAATTTAAATGCAATGTAAATGCAATTTATTAACTACTTCTTTTGTAAAATATAAAATATGAGGTTGTGTAAATAGATGACCATGTCAAACTTTAAAATTGTGTGCACTCTTATACAACATGTGTAGGACAATCAGTTTTCATTCATAGGTGTCCCCAACGCACGCATTTTTTGTAGGTGTGGGGTTGTGTGTTTGTTTGTGTGGGGGGGGGGGGGGGGGTGATGGTTGGGGGTTTAAAATGTTTTAATTAAGAAAAATATATATATGTCTCCTTATATACTCAAGACATTTTTGGTTTTATTGTTATTTATTTTTACATACCGTGTATTGCTATCACATGTGATAGCATATAGGTGACAGACTGTGTTCCATCAGCTGCTGCCCTCAGCACTGATCTCAGAGAATAACAGCTCCAGTCCAGGAAGTGACGTCATACAAGGTTACTTCCTGGTCTGTGTACAGGAGGAAGGCTAAGCGGATGGAGGTACACTGAGCTCCCGCTGCTCTTCTCAGTGACACCCACCATGACAACACTGGCCTGCAGGTGGGAAAGCAATGCCCAATGAACATGGTGGGGGGGGGGGGCACTTCACAGCTACTTGTATCACCTGGTCGAACCAGCCAGTCCCTCTGATTTCCCATTTTTAAACCAACCACACTAGGCATGAAAGCACATCCATCCCAGCATGGACTGTTTTCTTCTTTGCATGCCATGCTGTTTTCTTCTGACATGCCACCCCTGTTGAACACTTCACTATGTGCTGCTGTTTCTCTACTTCCTGCTGACACACCCACCTGCATTTTAAACTGAATGAGCTGTTTTGTAAGGGTTCCCATGTACTTTTAGGGCACCCACCGGTGTGTTATTTAACCAGTTTAACTCTGGAGAAAATTGTTAAATTTTTTGCAAATATGTAAAGATCTTCATTTTGGCAATAAAATTACTTAAATCACCAGAAGATTATATATTTTCTGAAAGCAGAGGCCCTGTTGATCACAATTTGGAATGTTTTATGCCACATGATATTTGCGCAACTGTTTATTGAATGCATGTTTTCAGGAAAAAAAATTATAATAAAAATAATTTTAGTACAAACACGCACAAAGTAAATAAATACTGAACATGTCACAAGTCTTAAAATTGGGTGTGTCCATGAAATTCTCCAAAGGTGATACTTTAAAAGCTCATTAGTTAAAAGTTAACCAGAAGCTCATGTGCTAGATGTTCACAGCAAGACATCACATGTGTGGTGCAACCATGGTTTATGTGCACACCCTGGGTGTGCTTTTGCGCTTGTGTGCAGGGCAACAGGGGTTATTGCAATTTTTTTTTAATACAGTTTATTATTATTATTTTATTTTTAAAAATGTTTTTCTTTTCTTTCGTTCTTTATTTTTACTTGATTGCTGTCATAAGGTGTTATTAAACCCCAATGTGATAGCATTGGACATGTGACAGGTACCTTTTTTTGACACATTAGGTGTCTAATAGACCCCAGTGTCATCCCTGCCCTTCACACCATCCAACCGAGCATAGATCTGCTCAGCTAGATGTGTCCCCTGGCTGTGCCAGTCAGGAAAATGTGGGTCTGAAATCGGAAGTGACAAAATAATTTTTGCTTCCAGTTTCTTTGTTTACATGTGAGATTAAGGCATGGATATGCTGCTCTCTCACACTGAAGCCAGCAATGGTGGTCCTAGGATCCCAGTAAGAGCAAAAGAGCCAGACGGAGAGGGAATAAGGTATTGAGTAGAAAGGGGCAGGGCCAGTGCAAGAAATTTTTGTCTACTTAGACGAAGGTGCATTTTTCCACCACCCCTCCACAACGGAAGTACTGGAGCCATGTTTTACATTTTAAAAAATGTTTTTTACATGTTTTAAAAATAATTTTAGGCCTGAAGATTACTTAAAATCCCCAAAATATTATTTTCTTTTTTTGAAAGCAGGTGCCATAGAGAATAAAATTTTAGTAGTTAAAATTTTTTGTTACATGACATTAACACAACTGTTTATGAAAGGCAACATTTCAGTAAACAATACATTGAAGTTAATTTCTGGACACATAAATGCAATATATATGAGGTTGTGCCGAGTAATTAGATACCCATGTCAAACCTTAAAATTGCATGCATGTTCAGTGCGCATACTCATATATAAGGATGAGCCAAACACCCCCCGGTTCAGACCAGAACATCCGAACAGGCAAAAAATTTGGAATAACACACGAACATCATTAAAGTCTATAGGACACTAACATGAAAAACCAAAAGTGCTAATTTTAAAGGCTTATATGCAAGTTATTGTCATAAAAAGTGTTTGGGGACCTGGGTCATGTACATGTATCAATGCAAAAGAAAGTCTTAAACAAGTCAGTTTTTTCGGGAGCAGTGATTTTAATAATGCTTAAAGTGAAACAATAAAAATGAAATATTCCTTTAAATATCATGCCTGGGGGTGTCTATAGTATGCCTTGTGAGAGAGAGTGGCTCTATCACTATAAGTTTATAGGAAAAGGTGACCCATGGGTCTCATTAAGTGTTAATGAAAGGTTCAGAATTAGCATCTCTCCAGGTTCTGTAGTTCTGAAGCAGAACATTCAATCCTGGGTCCAGGTTTTTTTTTAGAGGCCTGCAACCTGGCTCACTACACAGGTGTGCAGGATCATTATATAGTCAGGTCTGAGAATTGCTCAAAGCTCTAATTTTTGGAGACAGCTTCCAGTTTGGAGACCACTCCCAGTGTGGGAGACAGAAGGTCTCACCCGGGGTCAGGGGGCCCCAGGCAAAAGCCATGAGACAGAGGTCTCATTGAGGGGTTAGAGGGCCCAGCCAGAAGCCACGGGACAGAGGTCTCACCAAGGGGTCAGGGGACCCAGCCACAACCCAGTAGGTCTCCAGGATTTAAGTCAGCTCCTATCAGGGGTGTCAGGAGAACCCCAATCCTTAGGCCAAGGGTGAGCCATGCAGTAGGGCACTGTGACTGAATGCTAGAGAGCCAAGTGTTCTGAGAGAGCTGAATGACACAGTCAAAGGACTGGTAAAAGTGCAGCCATGCTGCCAACACGTAAGCCAGGTGGCTTGGTATTTTTGTTAATACACGTTATGTGGTAGAAACCCCTTCATGGGCAACTGATATAAATGAACTTTCCTTTATTCAATAAAAGTGGGCTGCATGCTCTAAAACTGCAGAGGAATAATATAAGGGTGAGGGGAATCCCAGAGACTATGGACCCTGATCAGATCATCCCTGCACTGCAGAGGGTATTTAACACCCTGCTACAAAGACAGGAGGATGCTGACATAGAGTTTTTAAGAGCCCACAGAGTCCTTACAGCCAGAGATCTGGACATTACTCCTCCAAGAAGACATTATTTGCTGCCTGCAGAGCA
Source organism: Lithobates pipiens (assembly GCF_037356315.1). Taxonomy (NCBI): domain Eukaryota; kingdom Metazoa; phylum Chordata; class Amphibia; order Anura; family Ranidae; genus Lithobates; species Lithobates pipiens. The sequence continues at coordinate 182,420,982 of NW_027507785.1, forward strand.
CACCGCTTAAAGTGATTGTAAAGGCTTACCTGTAGGTCCAAGAAATATCTCCTAAACCTACACGGTTTAGGAGATATTTGCCGAATGACAGGCACCGCTGTCTACGGTGCATGTGCCGTAGACAGCGGCGCGCAGGCACACTGAGCGCGCCACGGTCAACGGTGATATGCCGCGAGAGGCGGCTCCTGTGCGCATGCGTGGGAGTGACGTAATCGCGGCTTCGCCGAATGACAGCGGCGGAGCAGCGAGACCCACGAGAAGATGGATGCACCGGACTACAGGGGACAGCGGTGACTTCGCTGGCTCCTGTGTCAGGTAAGTGACACATAATGGACTACTATGCGATGCATAGTAGTCCATTATGCTTTACCTTTGCAAGGAATGAAAGAGGAAGTCAACTCATCAGGGTTTACTTCCTCTTTAAGGAAGACATTATGAGAAAGGCACGCAGAAACTATCACATTGTCTTTAATGGTGAACATATTATGCTCTTCCAGGACCTTTTCCAAATTACTTTAAAAAAACGCATAGCATTGCACCCTTTCCTAGACAAACTCAGGGAGCATGACCTAAGATACACGTGGCGCTTCCTATTTGCCCTGGTAGTGACGCAGGCAGGGAAGCAACATATTTTATGGTCACCCGCTGACCTACTGGAATTCTGTGAGGGTCTGGAATGGAAATAATAGATCTTCCAGAGTGGTACCAGGAATTTACACTACCACCACCTACCAGAAGCCCCCTACCTTGTCCTCCTCCACACTGGAGAAGCAGCAATCTAAATGGATGAAACATGGCCGCAAAGGCAGCCAACACATGGGAACTCCAGGACCCTGACTAAACATTCAGTCTGACCCCAGACCGAAGACTCCCCACAGCACATCCTTAACACATAGAAGCAGCCTAGACTGATGGAACTCACAGCCTATTAGAATCCTACAAAACTTTTTTAAAAATCTACAATCCCTGCTACTACGATTCCTTTGGGGTCACAAATGACCCAGAATCAAATTCACACTTCTGACTAGGCTCAAGGAACGTGGCAGAATGGGGCTACCACACTTCCACAATTACTACCTGGCCTCTCACCTCACAAGAGTGATTGACTGGCACTGCCATAATAAATCCAAAGACTGGGTTATCTTAGAAGAATCCCTAAACCACATCCCCTTGAAATTCACCCCATGGATACCTTGGAAGTGCCAACACCAATCAGTAAAAAGACATTCACTGACCCAAACTACTATGAGTGTTCCAGACGGTAACCAAAACGTTTGATTTAACCTCATCACTTAACCCACTAACTCCACTGCAAAACAATCCAGAATTTGTTCCAGGGATAGACAACAGAGCCTTTCACTCTCAAGACCCCAAGAAGCAGCTCACCACTGGGGACTGTTTGCATAACAATATAATTAAGGAAGACTTAATTAAAGACTACTCCACACTGAAAGACGATAACAAGCTTCCCCATCTACCTCTCTGGTCCTATTTCCAAATTTGTAGCTTCATCACGAATAAGACAACCCTTCTTTCATAGACCGCTGACTGACTTAGAAGCAGCTTGCCATAAGGGTGAGGACTTTTTCAAGGCAACGTCAGTCACATAAGCTTGGCTACAATATTCTAAAGCAACACCTGAGGACAAGTTCAGGAGAGAATGGTCAAGAGCTCAGCAAGTGGAAATCACAGACAACCAGTGGACAGTACTCTCTCGCACAAATGCTCCATTAGCACCAAAATGCAGGAGATGGCCTACAAGCTCTTGACGCACTGGTACACCACCCCTTACAAACTTAAAAAATGGTTCCCTGACGCATCAGACAAGTGCTGGAGATGTGGAGGAGAGACTGGTACTCTCCTACACATAAACAAACAATGAGAAATAAACAGATACAAAGTCTTTCTCTCTCAGCGTCATGCAAAAAATTATAAAGTATTAAAGCCGCTACTATAAAAAATATGAACTATATCAAAAAATATAAAAAAAAAAACAAAAGTCTTTCAAACATTAGTAGCGCTTAAGAAGTTCATATGTAAAAAAGGATAAAAAGTTCCACTTGTGTTTTAATTATATAAAGCAGGGTGTGGGATAGTGGCTGATCTGTTTGTACAAAATGTTGAACACCAAATCTCTGCAGATCAAAATCCCAGATACATTCTTTACCACATTGTTTCTATGGGAATCCCCTGTAGGTAATTCACTTACTGCAAGGTAATGGGTTAACAGCATGCCTTTCACTGGTTTCATATCAGCAGACTCTGTTTAATTCACTCAAAATAGGGCTGGGTCCGTGGATGCACTCTGCATGCTTCCATCTAAATTTATCTCATGACAAGTGAAGAAGCGGAAGTGTCCATAGCGTAATCCAGTAAATTTCAATAATTTTATTTAAAAAAACAAGAGTCCAGATATACCTTATTACCACTGAGAGCAGTATTCCCGGGTAAGGTATCACAGAAAATCAACGGCATGGGTAGTAGTGTGGTCATGCCCTCTTTTTTACACACGTTTCCTCAATGCTTTCATCAGAGGGTGTGACCAAACAGCACAGTTCCCAGCTTTTATATATGTACAAGGTAATTTACCCGTTCACGCTCATATCTTTACTTATGAAAACACACGGCCAATTATCAGTCTTTATGCTGATAACAAAGCAATAATTATCTATTGTCATAAATATTTAAAATAACACAACTTTAAAATACACCTCCAATACCAATTTATATCTGCAACGGATGGATTGGTGTTGAATCATGGCTATCCGGTGAATAATAAAACAACCTAGGCTGATCAAAAACGCGATTGATCGTTCAATGTGTGGAGCCAGCTGCTCTCAGTGTTCAAATGAGTGCAATAATCAGAACTATATTATAATTGAATACCCCCACTAGCATTCACTTAATATCAGAATAATATCAATCCAATAAATTGTATACCAAAATAAATATCCTTAAACCGATTTAAAAAAAAAGTATTCTGCAAATAAATGCATTAATTATTTCACACTGACTCCATACATTAGGAAATCGCGTATTAGAATTCAGTAAATGCAATCAAATATTAAAACATAACATTTCATAAAAATACATGTTTAGATAGTTTAGTATTGCACTGGCCCATATGATATTATTACTTAAATTCCATCCTCATTAATTAATGGACCTAACATGTTTGTTTAAACAATAAAAAAATCATACATAATACCACTAAAAAATCATAAAACCCAATTATTTAACCTCTAGGCGTCCGCTCTATAGCTGAAAGACGGCTGTAGAGCGGACATCAATTGCTGGGAGGCCATCCCTGGCCTCCTGTTTACTTCCGCAATGCGCGCTCCAGCGAGCGTGCATCGGGGAAGTTCTGTGCTGGCCGTGTCCCCTGGACACAGCCAGTCACAGATCGCTGTAAATGGGCAATCACAGCGGCCGTTTACAGAGCAATCGGCATGCCCAATGAGAGATGATCTCATATGTAAACATATGAGATCATCTCTCATCGCCGGCTCTCCCTCCTCACACAGACAGCGTGTAAGGAGGGAGAGATTAGCGGCTGCAGCAGCCGTAAGTCATCTGTCCCCAGTGTGCCATCTGTCCCCAGTGTGCCACCTGTCAGTGCCATCTGTCCCCAGTGCCACCTGTCAGTGCCAACTGTCCCCAGTTCCATTTGCCCCAGTGCCACCTGTCAGTGCCATTTGCCCCAATGCCACCTGTCAGTGCCATCTGTCCCCTGTGCCATGTATAAGTGACATCTGTCATCAGTGCCACATATAATGCCACCTGTGATCAGTGCCACATCAGTGCCACGTGTCATCAGTGCCACATCAGTGCCACGTGTCATCAGTGCCACATAGTGCCATCTGTCATCAGTGCCATATCACTGTCACGTTTCATCAGTGCCACATATTAGTGTCATCGGTCATCAGTGCCACGTATCAGTGCCATCTGTAATCAGTGCCACCTGTCAGTGTCACGTGCCATCTATTATCAGTGTCACGTGTCATCAATGCCACGTATCAGTGCCATCTGTCATTAGTGTCACGTGTCAGTGCCACGTATTAGTGCCATCTGTCATCAGTGCCACGTATTAGTGCCCTCTGTCAGTGCCACATATTAGTGCCACGTGTCATCAGTGCCACATATTAGTGCCATCGATCATCAGTGTTACGTGTCATCAGTGCCATGTATTAGTGGCATCTGTCATCAGTGCCACGTCAGTGTCACTGTCCTGGTGCTCCAGGGCCTTCAAAAGTGTAATAGTTAGTCAACAAGTTAGATGTGTAATTTATGCTTCTAGAACATGTGACAGTGCTCCCTGCATGTTGGGCCTCTCTAAGTGGCCAGGCTGTGGAAAAGTCCCACACATGTGGTATCATAATACTCAGGAGGAGTAGCAGAATTTATTTTGGGGTGTCATCTGTGGTATATATATGCCATGTGAGAGAAATAACCCATTACAATGACAATTTTGTGAAAAATAAAACATGTTTTAAAAAATCTTCATTTTGCAAAGAATTGTGGGAAAAAATGACAACACCAAAAAGGTCACCATGCCTCTTACTAAATACCTTGGAATGTCTACTTTCAAAAAATGGCTAATTTGGGGGGTATTTGTACTTTCCTGGCTTGTTCGGGTCGCAAGAAATGAGATAGGCCACCAGTACATCAGATGTGATCAATTTTGTATGATTTGCACCACAGCTTGTAGATTCTCTAACTTTCACAAAGACCAAATAATATCCACTAATTTGGGTTATTTTTACCAAAAATGTGTAGCAGTATAAATTGTGGCCAAAATTTATGAAGAAAATAATAATTTGCAAAATGTTATCACAGAAACAAAGAAAAATTTGTTTTTTTTTTCAAAATTTTCGGTCTTTTTTCATTTATAGCTCAAAAAATAAAAAACACAGAGGTGATTAAATACCACCAAAAGAAAGCTCTATTTGTGGGAAAAAAAGCACAAAAGATTAATTTGGGTACAATGTTACATGACTGAGTAATTGTCATTCAAAGTATGAGAGCACTGAAAGCTGAAAATTGGTCTGGTCACGAGGGGTGTTTAAGTGTCCAGTTGTCAAATGGTCAAGAACCCAATATGCTAAAAAATATTTTTGATATTCCATTCTTATAATAAATTCATAAAATCAATAGCTCACTAATAAAACTATTTAAGTTCAGCTCAACATTCATTCCTTTTGGGCTGAGAGTATCTGTCAAATATATCCATTTAGTTTTGCATTTGGATAATTCCCTTACCCTGTTACTTCCTCGCCAATCAGGATGCATTTTTTCTATCCCCCAGAATATCAATCCTGAGGGGCAATTTTTATGTTTCATTTTAAAATGCATGGAAACACTATGGGACTGATTTACTAAGATGAATGCGCTGCGCTTCATACCTGCGGTTCATACCTCCATTTGTGCGGCAGGTACATCTTCAAGTGAGCGTATGAACCGGCGCACACATAAGCGCAACACATAATATGCCGGCGCAATTCATAGTAGCGAGTGCCGTATCATTAACACAGGGGCAACACGACTTCCAGCGTGACTTTGGGAGACAACTTGAACACGGCTTGAGTGTGAATCACAGCGCGACTTGCAGCGACTTACAACATGACTTTAAATCGCCCCAGGCCAGGTGACTTTAATAAAAAAAAACATCATGGGTTCCCCTCCAAGAGCATACCAGGCCCTTCAGGTCTGGTATGGATATTAATGGGAACCCCGCACCATAAAAAAAAGTGTGGGGGTCCCCCTCAAAATCCATACCAGGCCCTTCAGGTCTGGCATGGATATTAAGGGGAACTCCACGCTAAAAAAAATGGCGTGGGGTCCCCTTCAAAATCCATACCAGACCCTTCAGGTCTGGCATGCATTTTAAGGTGAACCCCGCGCCAAAAAATGGCTTGGGGTCCCCCTCAAAATCCATACCAGAACCTTATCCGAGCATGCAACCTGGCAGGCCTCAGGAAAAGGGGGGGCGAGAAAGCGGTATTGTCGGATGTTTTGAACCTTTACAACCCCTTTAATTTTTCATTTATTATTGGTGTTGTACAATAAATTCTCCTACTCCTGGCATTTCTGTTGATATGCATGATTTGTGTATATTATCTGTTGTTTGTACACATAATAGCGACAAGAAACAATAATGCTTGTTTCACCTTTTTTTTTTATATCTAAAACACACTGACAATAACACTGACACTGACACTGTCCCTGACACTAACCTATAGCAAACCCTGGTCTAACTATTTTATCCTAATTTTTGTATGCAGCCTTTTTAACTTTTTAAATTTACATTCTTCTCTTTTTTTATTCATGATTGTTTTTTTTTTTTTTTTTTTTTTTTTTTTTTCCAACAAATTTTATTGAGTATAATGGGTGATAACAGGAATCATAAAACATAAAATATAAAATAATCAACTGTTACAACTAGCATGGCACGTAAACATAAACATGCACAATGATGCATAGGACAATGTGAAGCGATGTGGTTTTAACAGTAGAGTTATAAAAACAGAAAGGCTACGTCTACGTGCGCATTGTACGGTCCTGCTATTAGGGAGCATATGAGCAGGCATGTGAGCGGGTTATTCGGCCTTGGCTCCCTATAGATTGGGTTTAGGGGGCAGGATCCGTCTAAAGATGAGATGGGGAGGGAGGAGGGGGAATTGCCTTAATAAGGATGTGGAACATGACCAATTGCCGGTGGCCGGGAGGGGGCAGGGGAGGGGAGGACAGAGGGGAAACGGGAACTGGGTAGGGGGGAGTTGAGGATCCGTCCACCGCTGTTCTCCAAAAAAAGGATGTGACTCCTTAGCGTGTGCGGGTCGTAGTGGCGGATACCCTAAAAAGGGGTATTGACGTGAAACATTGAGCATTCCCAAAGGCGCATGATGATAATTGTCAAACCGTCATAAGGGCAGGAAAGGTGCGGCTCTACATCTCTGTCAGAGGTTGACTAGGGGATTCAAGAGTTACTCGGCGTATTTTGCAGTTTTTACAATGTGTTTGTAGTTGTGAAGTATTTCCAGCAGGCCCATTTGGCGTTATATTTGTCGGGGGTGTCTCTAGATATGTGTATTAATTCTTCCATTTCTGATATTCTGTGCATTCTGTGGAGCCAGTCTTTAATAGAGGGGATTGTCTGGGATTTCCAGTATAATGGTATACATTGTTTGGCTGCATTGATCATGTGGACTATGATGGTTTTACGATAGGAAGTTTGTGACAAAGTGGTATGGTGCAAGAGAAATTGAGCTGGGGTAAAAGGTAGTTCATATGTCGTGATGTCTTTGATCAGTTTGTGTATAGATTGCCAGAAAGGTTGGAGTAAAGGGCAAGACCACCAGATGTGGAGCATCGTGCCTCTACTCTGGAGGCATCGCCAACAATTATCTGGCGTAGATGGGTTCCAACTGTGTAATCTATCCGGTGTTCGGTACCAATGTGACAGTATCTTGTATCCATTCTCCTGGGTGGATACATTTATGGAGCCTTTATGTATATTGAAAAAGATGTTCTGCCAGTCATCTTCCGTGAGTGTGAGGTCCAGGTCTCTTTCCCATTTCGTGCAAAATTTGGAAGTATTGGGGTTGTAATCTTGGAACAGGAGTGCGTGCGTTTGGGAGACAAGATGGGATAAGGGCGTAGTCTCGGAGCATAGGGTCTCAAAGGGCGTCAAATGTCGGGAGCAGTCAGTTATTTTCTTTAACGAGTGTAAGTAGTGGGAAATCTGTTGGAACGTCCAGGGAGGTATTGGCTGTTTTTGCATGGCGTTAGCTATTTGGGTAGACGTTTGTGGGCGCCCCTTTTCGTAGAAATGTTTTAACAGGACTTGAGGGTGTGACCAGTGATTTTGAAGAAAGGTATGGTGCATCCCCGGAGGAAAGTCGGGATTCATTCGCAGTGGTGTTAGTGGACCTGGGACAGACGATAGGGAAGATTGCGTGCAAAGTTTACGAAAACATCGTATTGTTGGAAGTAGGAGTGGGTGTGCTTTGATTTCTGTTTGAGAGGGGGAGGATAGAATCCAAGGCAGGGATCCAAGTGGTAATGACGTGAACGAGGATTCTAGAAGTACCCAGTCTTTGTTATTCGCGTGGACATTCCAATCTATGATTCTGGTCAGGTGTACTGCTGAGTAGTAATTGGAAAGGTCCGGGAGCCCTATGCCACCTAGGTGTTTGGGTCGGGACAGGAGAGTGAAGTTGATCCTGGGTCTGCGGGAGCCCCATAAGAATTTGGAGCATAAGCTTCTATAAGAGCGGAAAAAAGCTGGGGGGAGATGTATCGGTATCGTTTGGAGGAGGTAAAGGATTCTCGGCAATATGTTCATTTTCAGAATAGCGGCTCTACCAAACCAGGAGAAAGTAGGTTTGTCCCAACGTTTGAGATCAGAGGTAATTGTCTGTAGCAGGGATAGGTAGTTCTTTGGATACAGATCCTGTAGGTTATTCGTCAGTTTGATACCTAGATATGTGATATGATCGTCTCGCCATTGGAAGGGGAAGTTGTTTTTACAGAGGGTGACATCGGCCGGGGGTAGGGAAATGTTGAGGGCATAGGACTTGGTGAAGTTTATTTTTAGATTGGAAAGCAGGTTGAATTTGCGGAATTCACTCAAGAGGACCGGGATTGTCGTGTGCGGTTGCGTTAGGAACAGTAGAATGTCGTCCGCGAAGGCGGCAAGTTTGTATTCTTTAGTGGCAGTTCGGATCCCTTTTATATCAGGGTTCTGACGAAGACTATTTAAAAAGGGTTCTAGGGTAAGTACAAAGAGAATAGGAGATAAGGGGCAGCCCTGCCTTGTCCCGTTGCATATGGGGAAGGCATTCGACAGGGTGTTGTTGACTCTGACCTGGGCAGTCGGATTTTGGTATAGAGCTTGGATGAAAGTTGTTAGTCTTGGACCGAGTCCAATGGTTTGTAGAACAGTGTGCATGTAGTCCCAAGCTACCCTGTCGAATGCCTTCTCTGCATCTAGGGATAGGAAAAAACCCTTTTGTTTGGTTTTTGATGTGAGGTGGTGTATATTAACAGCTTTGATGGTGTTGTCTCTGGCTTCGCGGCCAGGGACAAACCCAACTTGATCCTTTGTAATTAAAGCCGGTAGAAGGGGGAGAAGTCTGTTGGCAAGTATTTTTGCAAAGAGTTTAACGTCTACATTTAAGAGGGATATGGGTCGATAATTAGCAGCTTGCGTGTGATCTTTATCTTCTTTAGGAATGACAACGATGTGGGCTGTGAGCATTGCAGCGTCAGGGGTACTGGAGGCATTCAGGGAATTGAAAGCTTTCCTAAACGGGTTCTGGAGGATATCGGAGAAGGATTTGTAATATGCTGATGTAAGTCCATCTGGACCTGGGCTTTTGCAGGGTTTTGTTTGTTTGAGTGCCGTATCCCACTCCTGTTGTGAGATAGGGCCGTCTATGTCTTGTAGAAGTTCTGATGCCTGAATTTTAGGACAGTATTTGTGGAGGAAAGCTTCCATGTCCCGGAGCCTGGTCTGGTTAGGGTAAGGAGGATCATGTGTTTCATTTATGTTGTATAATTTGGTATAAAATCTCTCAAATTCCCCAGCAATCTCTGTATTTTTCGTATAGATGGCACCTAGGGGGGATCTTAGGGAATGCACTGTGTGTTTCGTTCGTTTGGAGTGAAGGGCTCTTGCCATGAGGCGGCTGCTTTTATTTCCGAATTCATAAAATTGCTTTTGGGAGAGCATGTAATTCTTCCTGGTGGTTTTGCCTAGTTCTGATTGTATTAACAATCTAACGTCCTGCAGCTCTTGGAGTGTTTGAGCGGCTAAAGTATGTTTATGAGCTGATTCCAAAGTTCTAAGTCTTTGGAATAATTGACGGAGGTGAAATTTTTTTTCCTTATTCTTCTGAGCGGATAGCGAAATCATTTTCCCTCTAATTACACATTTGTGGGCAGCCCACTGGGTCATAGGGGATGTCTCCGGGGTGTCATTTTCTCTAAAGTAGTCGGTTAAACAGGTCCTGATTTCCGATGTGTGTTTCGTGTCAGTGAGGAGAGTGGGGTCCAAGCGCCATATTCGAGTATGGGCTTGCTTTTCGGGGAGTGTCAGCGTTACCGTGATAGGGTGGTGGTCGGATAAAGTCATTGGTTCTATAGTCGCTGTGGTCAGGTAGGTGAGATCAGGTTGGGTTAGGAAAAGGTAGTCAAGACGGGAGTATCTGTTGTGGGGGTTGGAGAAAAAAGTAAAGTCCTTTTCGTTAGGGTGTAGGATGCGCCAAGTGTCGTGTAGAAAGAGCTGTTGGAGGGACAAATTTATTTGACGTAGGGCTCTGTAAGGAAGATGGGAGGTGCCTGCCGAGGTGTCTGTGAGAGGGTTTAAGGGGACATTGAAGTCTCCGCCTAGCAGTAACATGCCTGATTGAAATGCAAGTAGTTGATTGGAAACCTCTCGAAAAAAGGGTACTTGTGCTTTGTTGGGGCTATACACATTAGCCAAAGTTATAGGCTTGCCGCACCATGAACCTTTGACAAAGATGTATCTGCCGTATTCGTCAGTCAATGTGTCTGTAATTTGGATGGGAACATTTTTGGATAGTAGAATCGACACGCCTTTAGTCTTGGAGGCCGGCGTGGTCGCGTGGTAGCTATGCGGGAAATGATCGTTAGACAGTCGCGGTGTGTTTCGGGAGCTAAAGTGTGTCTCTTGTAAGAATATAACATCAGCTTTCATGCTTTTCATGTGGGATAGCGTTTGTTTCCGCTTTTCCGGGGTATTCAGTCCTTTAATGTTTAGAGAGACAATTTTTAGAGTCGGATGGATGGAGGTGGTACAAGATGAGGCCATTGTAAATGGTCAGGTTCACTATCTAATAGGGAACTGTGTGGACGGAGAACAGCGGTGGACAGATGGGAGGCCGGGGGGGTGGGAAAAGGTCAGGTGGAAGGTAGGGATGGAAGAGGAAGGAGGGAACGGGAGGATAGAACTAATGGGGCTGAAGGAGTTCCGGTCGTGTAAGGGGGGAGATACACGGCCCGGGCGGTGGTATAACTACTGGGGTCGGAGTGACTTAACGGTTCACACCCGACTGATCTTAGTCCAGTGAGGGATCAGGGAAATCTCTTTCCTCTCGGAAAGTAGAGAGCAAAGAGAACCCTGTGAGTGAGGGTGGTAGGTGTCGAGGTCGAAATTAGGTAGGATTTTAGAACCCTTGAGGTCAAGTTGCCAATGAGTGTATCTGGCCGTTCACCATAGAGTACGTAACGGGGAGGCAGGGTCAGAGTTCCATCATTAGATAGGTGAGAGAAGAGGGGGGGGAATGTGGACTTAATGTGGTGGGATCAAGAAGAGAGAGGGAGAGAGCTAGAGGAGGTGAAGGCCCATATCTGAAAGTGTTTATGAGTGAATCTGGAGCTCTAGGAGTGGTGGCAGAACAGATAGTTCTTCTGACCTTGTCAGTGGAGTGGAGGGGGGTCATAGAGCATTAAGGCGTTATGATATACAAACTACTTTACATAGAAATAAGGGGGTAACGGTGTAGTCCTCTGAGCGTAGGAGTCTTGGGTGAGCCCCATTCGGACGAACTCAAGAGTAGCAACGAACAGAGGGATGCGATTAAAGTGGAACATCACAATACGAGCGTTTGCAGATACTTCTGTACCGGGTATGTAGAAACGTGACATAGCTAACTATTGTATTCAGGTCGGAATACCGTATCAGAGGTGTATCAATACTACAGCGCTAGGTCAACGATCGTTTACATCAAACGTCAGCTAAACGAAACGTGTCTCAATCAAGAATGCATAACGCTGAAAATACGACATGAAACATAAAACATAAAACAGAAAACATATTGCTTAAAGCATGGAAAAAATGAGGGCAACCGGTCTCTTCGTGGAGGTAGGGTACCTATAGAATAGAGTTCCACTCCCAGCAGTGAGAGCCCGAACGGATGCGGGAACATACTTGGGTTCAATAGGAAATCATTGGACGTGAACGAGGAGACCGGTAGCCCAACATATAACAACTACTTGGTAACCAGTTCGAATTGAAGGATACCGAGACTTGCGTGTATGTTGCAGTATCGTAGAGTGGGACGGGAACCATGTCAATGAGACGGCAGGCATCTTTCCGAAATGACCTACGATCGGCAGGTGCATGGTATCCCGAGATCTAAGGCTTCGGATCAACATTCGGGAGCAACGTTCGGCTCAATGCAGTTCAACGGGAGGTATGAGCCTCGGGTCAAACAAAGACAGTTTTGCGGGGGGGTTAGGAACATACCATATCGGCCCGGATAAAGAGAGTGAGTGATTCTTGATAAGAAGGGCAAATTTATTCGTCAGTTGTGATGGGGAGTTTGGGGTCTTGCAGTGTAAGGTTCAGAGTCTCGAAGTGTAGAAAGAGACATGTCGGTGGTAAGTTCGTGCGCATTACACGCCCGTACAGTACGATCGGTGATGAATTCAGGGGAGAATATGGTTAGTTGGAGACATCAGAGCAAACGATGAGCAATACAACGCAAGTTAGAGAGTGTACAGTTCAAGCTGGTACCTTATTTGGAGGTGGGTGCCGTCGGATTAAGATCTCCTTAGTCTCCTGTAGTCCGGAGACGCCGTGGGGCTGTGGTTCCGCAGGTTACCTGATGGGCGCGGGGACGAAGGCGGCGGATGTGACCTGCGGCGGCGGCCAATGTGGAAGTTTCCTGCTTCAGCTATACCCTCCATAGATTCAGCTCTGTGTAGCGTGGGTAAGCGAAAGTCACTGTACCAATCAGGGACATCCACTGGAGGTAGGTTGAGGGCAGAACAAAAATGATCCAGGTCCTCCGGCACTCGTAAGTTGACTGTGTGGCCATTAGCTGTAGCTGAAAGGCAGAATGGATATTTCCAGCGGTATGTGATGGCCCTCGTACGGAGGACATCCAGAAGAGGCTTTAACTCTCTTCGTCTTTGGAGGGTGATAGATGACAGGTCTTGGAAGATTCTTATTTCTGTCCCGTGGTGTAGTATTCTCCCCCTGTTTCTCGCCTTTCTCATAATTTCTTCTTTTACGATGAAATCTGTGAGGCAACAGATGACATCTCTCGGCGGATCCGTCTCTCTCCCTCTAGGGCGAAGAGCCCTGTGGATACGTTCGAAGGTGATCATCGTATCTGGAGCTCTCTCTAGCAGGTCGTTAAAAATCGTCGTTACCGCTTGGGTCAGTTGCTGCGGTTCAATAGATTCAGGCAATCCTCTCACCCTTACATTGCGGCGGCGACCGCGATTGTCGAGATCCTCTAAGTGGCGGTTCACCTCCCTGAGGTGAATCGAATGTGATTCCGCGATTTGCTGAACTTGGCACAACGCTGTGTCATGGCGGGCCTGTACTTCTTCCACTTCCTCCATTCGCAGCGTTATGGCGCGAAAGTCCTCTCGGAGCTCAGAGATGGCCGCGGATAATGTGTTTTTTATGTCCGCTGCAACTGCCCGCAAGTCCGCAATATTTAGGGCAGGAGGTGTCGGAGGATCCATGGCAGAAGCCTGAGGGCTGCGGCTTCGTGACCTGTGTGCGGGTCTGCTGGCTGGAGGGGCCTCGTGGATTGCGGCCTGTGAGTCCGGCGCCGCGCCTCTGGATCGGGCCCGAAATATTTCGGGTATGTTTTGGCTCAGCGGTGCGTCTTGGCTCCGGGGTGGACGGGAGCTTACCGGGGGGGTATTTTGTTGTGTGCTCCACATAGTGTTAGGTAGATAGGGCGTCTTAACGGCTGTTGCTGGACCTCTGGGAACGGGAGGTGAGGATCAAGCGTCCATCTTCCTCGGGCACCAAGCCACGCCCCTATTCATGATTGTATCTTTGGTTGCCATCACAACGGCGGCAAGGTCCTTGTTGTTGAGTCCTGGGAATTATGATACACATCTCCCTGGAGCCAAGGCGCTGCGGAATAGGACGTACCTCACTGCAGCACCCTGTACAGGAAGAAAAAAGAATACACCTTGAAAAGGAGGTAAAGAAAGCTAAAAAAAAAAATGTCAATGTTGTTCTTAATTACTGTATTGAAGAGGATTATGCAAAGTAAAAAATGTGGGTGGAACTCAGCTTTAAGAAAATACCACTTGGTGAGATATTATTTGAGCACATACTACTGGGCTGAAGCACATTGTATTTACAAAATGTAATATATACAGTATATAAATCTGTATATATATATTTTTTTATTTTTTCAAAGTAGGGGACAGCCGCACCCAGTCTTCAATTAGTGCAATGCGATCTGGTCATCTCACTGACCAAATCTAAGAAAAAGTCCAGAGGATCGCTGCACCTAAAATTTCTTTATTGAACCAAAGTTCAAACAAACATTACATGATGTGTAAGTTCATATTAAGTTTCAAGCTCACAAGCTTACGCCCTTCTTCAGTCTTCTACATACAGTATATTACTATATATATACTTACCTACTCTGTGACTTACCTACTCTGTGCAATGGTTTTTCACTGAGCAGCCCCGATCCTCCTCTTCCAAGGTCCCGCGCCAGCAATCCTGGCTCCTCTCCTTCTCTGAGTGTGCCCATAGCAAGCTGCTTGCTATGAGGACACTCGTGCATGCAGCCTCCCAATTCCCACTCTGTGTGTCCAAAATACAGAGCTGGGCCCTACCCCTGCACTCTCATACAACTGCTATCTCTCAGCCAATGAGGAGGCAGGGACTCGGGAAAGCAGCTGCTCTCATGCACACCCCTGGATGCTGATCGAGTAAGTATTGGGGGGGCTGCAAAGGGGAGCTGCATACTGAAGGTTTTGCAGGTAAAAAACACCTTAACCTCTAGAGCCACTTTAAGCCTATTTTCTATCTTCTTGACTGAAGTCAGCCTGTTCACAGTTTAGCTAATTACTTAACAGACTGGACATATTTGGCCAGTTTACCCACCTTAATCCCCACTTGCTGTTTATAAAAAAAACTGACCAAGGATCTGTCAATTCTCAGCAGAAGCACTACCACCTCTAAATGACAGATCCCAGGTGGTCTTCTGCTTGTAATAAAACTAGCTGGGAATACTGGGCAATTTATTTGAATAAATATTGTCATGAATATACTTGACGATAAAAGGTATGTATGGTTCGGGAAAGTGACCACACGCCCCTGCTTTCCCCATTTAATACATTTTCTTTCTGTTTGTCCCCAATGAAAATTTGATTTTCAATGGCCTTTCTGCTATTTTCTTTCAAACTTTTACTTTGATTTTTTCCATTCGTGTTTCTTGTTACAGCTGTTATTGATTAATCACATTTTATCAAGTCTTTTGCATTTTTTTTTAACTTTATTTCTTTATTAAGATATTTATTTTGTTTGCAAAATACATCAACATTGAACATCCCCTCAGCCCCCCCCCCCCCTCCCATCACTTTGTCAGATAAAAAATATAAAAAAGGATGATTCATATCTTGGGTGACCTAAGAGAGGATTGGTATCATGAGGGCCATCCTGGCTGATGTTCCATATAATCTAGATTCCCACTCTATCAATCTTCCCTCCCATCCCCATTCTCGCACACTTCCACCCTCTTCATTTGTTCTCTTACTTTAATTCTTATTGGGTCACTTTTCATCGTTAAAATATTTATTTTTCACTGTATTATTATTCACATATCAATCCCTCTGGCATCCCACCAAGGTTTCCACATCTTGTCATATTTCTTTAAAGTCCCTTGTTTTATATATAACGCTTTCTCTTTAAGAATTACAACATTCATGCTATTTATCCATTCTCTACCGGACGGAGGCGACACCGACAACCATCTTAGGGCAATCAATTTCTTTGCCTGAAATAGGCATCTCAGGACCGCCGTCTGGCTGCTTCCCGGGTTTCCAACTCCCTCAACTAATCCCAGGAGACAATACTTCGCCTCCATCCTGGTGGAGGTTCCAAAAACCCGATCAATGGTTCCTGTCACCTCCGTCCAGTAGCTGATCAACTTCAGGCATCTCCGGGGGCAGCATGCATCTGGTCGTCGGCCAAATTGAAAAAGTTTACGAGGAGTATAATAGTTTCTATATAATAAGAATAGATGTGACATCCTCTGAGAGGGAGAGAGTGATACCAACGGAGCCAGTTCAAGAATTTGATTCCATTGTATTTCCCACATTATTTTCCCACTTCCTCTTGTACATAGGGGTCTCTATCCCTCCCATTCTCCCCTTGTTTATATGTGGGTATATTTTCTAAATTAAACCTTTTCCTGTTTCTGCATTTTATTCTTTTTTGAAGAACTGGGATTGCGCTCAATTCTAAGGTCCGCCCAGTAAACTGCTCCTCCAGTGCGTGCCTGACCTGCAAATACTTATAGAAGGATTTGTTTGGTAGAGCAAAATAATCTCTCAGTTCCTGAAAGGTTTTCAGGGCACCATCTTGGTATAGCTGAGCAATAAATTTTATTCCACATCTCTCCCATTCTCTTACTGTCCCCATCTTCTGCAGTTCTCCCTGCCTCTCCCCCTTCTAAATTACACCCCCCCCCCATTTACTGGAGTTGTGACGCGAGGAAGTAGCTAAAGGGGTTTTGGAGTGCTACTCCTCCTTCCTGTTCTTGTAACTGCAGAGTACTCAATCGAATTCTTGCCGACCCACCCTTCCAAATCAGTTCCCTGAACACCATATCTATCTTTTGAAACCACATTTTATATAACCAAATTGGGGAGTTATGCAGTACATAGAGAAGCTGCGGCATCCATATAATTTTGATTAAATTACAGCGACCTGCCACAGATAATGGCAGGCGTTTCCACACTTTTGTCTTCCTCCTAAATTTATTCAGTAACGGAATTATATTATCTGCAGTGTACTGTTGAGGGTCTCTAGATCCGTTTATTCCTAGGTATTTAAATTTACTTACTACTTGGATCTGGGTCACCTCCATGGGGCTTCCCAGAGGATCTACTGGCAGAAGGCTAGATTTTTCCCAATTTATCTTAAGTCCGTAAATTTGGCTAAATTTGTTAATAATATTCATAGCTTTCTGAAGAGAATCCTGTGTATCGCCAAGGAATAACAGTAGGTCATCCGCGTATAATTCCACTTTTTTTTACATGTCTCCCCTTCTAAGACCCTTCACCTGAGCAGAAGACTGCAGGGCAATGGCCAGAGGTTCAATTGCAATGGCAAAGAGGAGGGGTGACAAGGGACACCCTTGTCTTGTCCCCCTCCCCAGTCTAAATTTATCGGACTTTTCATTATTCACCTTTACTCTGGCTTTTGGTGCCCTATAAAGCATTTTTACCCATTTCATGAAACCCGGTCCAAATTGGGATGTCTCCATAACTCTCCAGAGATACTGCCACTCAAGACTATCAAAGGCCTTGGTGGCGTCTAAAGACAAAATAGCCCTCTCTCCACTCTCATCCGTAGGGACCTGAAGGGGACCTGAAGATTCAAGTATACCCTCCTTATATTTGTGCTAGTAGTTCTTCCGGGTATAAAACCTGATTGATCAGGGTGAATGAGTTTCAGTATAACCTTGTTCACCCTAGCCGCCAAGACCTTTGCCAGTATTTTTATGTCAGTTTGCATTTACACAAGTTCCACTCGCAGCACGTCAATAGCATATTCCCCTATACATTAAAGCTCAAATTCATCCTCTAGAGTAGGGATGAGCCGAACACAACCCCCCCCCCCCCGGTTCGGTACAAACTTTAGAACCCCATTAAAGTCTATGGGACTCGAACGTTCAAAATAAAAAGTGCTAATTTTAAAGGCTAATATGCAAGTTTTTGTCCTAAAAAGGGTTTAGGGACCTGGCTCCGGCCCTAGGGGACATGTATCAATGCAAGTTTTAAAAACGGCCATTTTTATGACGCTTAAAGTGAAATGATGCTTAAAGTGAAAAAAAAGTGAAATTTTCCTTTAAATATCATGCCTGGGGAGTGTCTATAGTATACCAGTGAAGTGGCACATGTTTCTCGGGTTTAGAACAGCCCCTGCACAAAATTAAAAAGTAATTTAAAATTTAAAACTGCTTGCGGTTTTAATGTAATGTCTGGTTCTTGCAATACGGATGAAAATCATTGAGAAAAATGGCATGGGTAGCCCCCCTGCCCATTACCAGCCCCTATGGGTCTTGTACGGATATTAAGGGAAACCCCATACCCAAATAAAAAAAAGGAAAGGTGTGGGGCCCCCAGGCTTTATATACTCAGAACAGTAGTACACAGTCAGTGCAAACAAGACAGGGACTGTGTAAGTTTGTTGTGTTAAGTAGAATCTGTTTGTAATTTTGAAGTGGTACATTTTTAAAGGGTAGCTCCAGTCAAAAAATCTATTTTTAAGCTCTTTGCAAAACATAGGGAAGTGTTATCACCCCTGTATAATTTTTTTTGCATCTTTTTCCATCTCACTTCCTGTTGTCTCCTTCCGCCTGCCCTATATGCTCTGCAGAAATTTGGGCCCAAGGTTTTAGTGTTGCCACAACACTGTAAGGCCGCGTACACACGCGCGGACTGTTCGCCCAACCTTGTTCGGCAAACAGTTTGTCAAACAGTCCGCTCAAAATTTGCATGAGCGGACTTGCCCACACACGAGCGGACTGTTTGACGAACAAGGTTGGGCAAACAGTTCGCTCAACTTTTGAAATGAACGGACTCGCCCACGTAAGGAGGAGGCAAATCCGCCCATTTCGAGCGCGTGTACAGGTAGGCGGGGCCCGCGAAGGAGACGTCGCGGGCTCCGCCGCCTGGAATGGGCTTAAAGGGGAACCCCAACGCCGAAAAAAATCGGCGTGGGGGTTCCCCCCAAGTCCACACCAGACCCTTGTCCGAGCACGCTACCCGGCCGGCCAGGAAAGGGGGGCGAGCGAGCGCGCCCCCCCTCCTGAGCCGTACCAGGCCGCGTGCCCTCAACATGGGGGGGTGCCTTGGGGAAGGGGGGGGGCCGCGCGGCCCCCCCACCCCAAAGCACCTTGTCCCCATGTTGATGAGGACAAGGGCCTCTTCCCGACAACCCTGGCCGTTGGTTGTCGGGGTCTGCGGGCGGGGGGCTTATCGGAATCCGGGAGCCCCCTTTAAGAAGGGGGCCCCCGGATACCGGCCCCCCACCCTATGTGAATGAGTATGGGGTACAATGTACCCCTACCCATTCACCTGTGAAATAAAGTACAAATAAAAACACAACACAGGGGGAAAAAATATTTTATTGCACAGCCGGGGGTCTTCCGTCTTCGGGGGTCTTCTCGCCGGACTCCTCCGCTATGTGTGTGTAGCTCTTTTGCCAGCGGAGGAGTCCGGCTTTCTTCCTCCCCGCCGCCGGCCTCTTCTTCCGACTTCGGGGGTCTTGTCCCCCTCTTCGGTTCTTCTGCCGGGCCACCGCGCCTGGTCCGGTGGCCCGGTCTTCTGTCGCCGTCTTCCGTTCTTCTGTCGCCGCCTTCGGTTCTTCTGCCGGGCCACCGCGCCTTCTTGTAGCTCTTTTACAGGCGGTGGCCCGGTCTTCTGTCGCCGTCGCCGCCTTCCGTTCGTGTTCTTCTTCTTGTTCTTCTTGTTCTTCTCCTGGAGATGTTGACTCGACGAGCTCTCCGGCCGGAATGCCGGGGACGCGCTGTGCGGTCACTTATATAGTGACAATGGGGCGGGGTCACATGGTATATGTCACATGGGTTGGTCACATGGGTTGATGTCACATGGGGACTATGACATCGTAAGGGGGCGGGGTCACCATGTGACATCAACCCATGTGACATATACCATGTGACCCCGCCCCATTGTCACTATATAAGTCACAGCGCAGGGCGGCTCTGGCATTCAGGCCGGAGGGAGCGACGTGTCAACATCGCCTGGAGAAGAACAAGAAGAACAAGAAGAAGAACACGAACGGAAGGCGGCGACAGAAGACCGGGCCACCGCCTGTAAAAGAGCTACAAGAAGGCGCGGTGGCCCGGCAGAAGAACCGAAGGCGGCGACAGAAGAACGGAAGACGGCGACAGAAGACCGGGCCACCGGACCAGGCGCGGTGGCCCGGCAGAAGAACCGAAGAGGGGGACAAGACCCCCGAAGTCGGAAGAAGAGGCCGGCGGCGGGGAGGAAGAAAGCCGGACTCCTCCGCTGGCAAAAGAGCTACACACACATAGCGGAGGAGTCCGGCGAGAAGACCCCCGAAGACGGAAGACCCCCGGCTGTGCAATAAAATATTTTTTCCCCCTGTGTTGTGTTTTTATTTGTACTTTATTTCACAGGTGAATGGGTAGGGGTACATTGTACCCCATACTCATTCACATAGGGTGGGGGGCCGGTATCCGGGGGCCCCCTTCTTAAAGGGGGCTCCCGGATTCCGATAAGCCCCCCGCCCGCAGACCCCGACAACCAACGGCCAGGGTTGTCGGGAAGAGGCCCTTGTCCTCATCAACATGGGGACAAGGTGCTTTGGGGTGGGGGGGCCGCGCGGCCCCCCCCCTTCCCCAAGGCACCCCCCCATGTTGAGGGCACGCGGCCTGGTACGGCTCAGGAGGGGGGGCGCGCTCGCTCGCCCCCCTTTCCTGGCCGGCCGGGTAGCGTGCTCGGACAAGGGTCTGGTGTGGACTTGGGGGGAACCCCCACGCCGATTTTTTTCGGCGTTGGGGTTCCCCTTTAAGCCCATTCCAGGCGGCGGAGCCCGCGACGTCTCCTTCGCGGGCCCCGCCTACCTGTACACGCGCTCGAAATGGGCGGACTTTCCGAGCGGGAACAGTCCGCTCATTTCGAAAGTACAGCGGACAAGCCCACACACGGGCGGACTGTTCGCTCAAACACAGTTTCAGCGGACAGTTTTTCGGAATTTCCGAAAGACTTTGTCCGTCCAACTGTCCGCTGAAACTGTCCGCTGAAAGCCCACACACGAGCGGACTGTCCGCCCAAACACTGTTCAGCGGACAAGGTTGGGCGAACAGTCCGCCCGTGTGTACGCGGCCTAAGCCCTCAAAGTGACTCTTGGTGGGTGCTGAAACACCCTGCTGTGAACTATTATATCAAGAATTGTAATAACATGCCATTGTTGAACAGTGGTAGAAATTTTTTGCCTTTGGTGGTGGTAGTGCTGCTGGTGGTGCTTGTGCCACAACACTGTAAGTCCTCACAGTTACTCTCAGTGGGTGCTGCAACGGGCCCAGCTGTGAAATATTATATCAAGAATTGTAATTACAAGCACCTGTTAAACAGAGGCTGAAAAATTTGGCCTTAGGCACTGGTGCCACAACACTGCAACATCTCACAGAAACTCTAGTTGGAGAGCAGGAATAAGCCCTGCTGCAAAGTATTGCATCAAAAATTGTAATTACACGCCACTGTTAAACAGGGGCTGAAAAATTGGGCCTTAAGCACTGGTGCTGGTGCCATGACACTGCAACCACTCACAAATATTGTAGTTGAGTACAGCAAAGAACCCTCCTGCAAAGCATTGCATCAAAAATTGTAATTACACACCCCTGTTAAAAAGTGGATGAAAAATTGGGCCTTAGGCACTGGTTCTAGTGCCATGACACTGCAACCTCTCCCAGATACTCTAGTTGGAGTGCAGGAATGAGCCTTGCTGCAAAGCATTGCATCAACAATTTTAATGACATGCCCCTGTTAAACAAGGGCTGAAAAATTGGGCCTTAGGCGCTGGTGCCACAACACTGCAACCCAACACAGATACTCTAGTTGGAGTGCAGGGATGAGCCCTGCTGCAAAGTATTGCATCAAAAAATGTAATTACATGCCCCTGTTAAACAGGGACTGAAAAAGTGGGCCTTAGCCACTGGTGGTGGTGCCCAGAACCAAAAATGTTCTTCCAAGCTATCAGCAGGATCATTGAGGAGGAAGAGGATAGTCAGTCAACATAACAGGATAGTCACTCAGCATCAGCATAGGCAGTCTTGAAAGGATTTGACATTTAAAAAAAAGTTACATCAGCTTCAGGTGCTTGGTAGCTGGTGGTGATCCAAGACTTATTCATCTTTATGAAGGTCAGTTGAGTTGGTGGACAGGTGCACCCTGTGATTACAAAGCCTCCAGCAGCACTGAATATACGTTTCTGAAAGAAAGCTGGACGCAGGACAGGCCAGTAGCTCAATTGCATACTGTGCAAGCTCTGGCCACTGATCCATCCTCAAGATCCAGTAACCCAGAGGATTTTCGGTGGTTAAGGTGTCCTGGTCTGATCTTGCCTCTAAGTATTCCTGAAGCATGTAAATCAGATGCTGGTGATTGTTTCTGGAACCGATCATATCCTGGGGGCTGCGGACTTAAAAAATTCATGAAAGCATTGGTCAGACGGCCACCTTCTCCACCGCTCCTTCTGTGACTGATTGAACCCTCAGCAACACGTTGTCCAGGACCAGGAATTTGCAACCTCCCAGTCTCTGGGAACAGACCTTTCTGCAAGGCCTCCCGGAGATGTCTCATCCTCTGCTCCCTCTGCGACGGCAAGATAAGGTCTGTAACCTTATCCTTATACCATGTATCAAGGAGAGTTGCCAGCCAGTAATGATCCCTCTCCTTGATCCGCTGAATACGAGGATCCTTCCACAGGCTTTGCACAATCAGGGAGGCCATGCAGCGTAGGCTAGCTGAGGCATTCAGTCCGGAGTCCTCTAGGTCTCTAAGGATGACAGGATCCGCAGCCACCTCCTTCCAGCCACGTACAAGTCCACGGGTTTCTTGGGACTGTAAATCATCCCTAAAAGACTTGCTGCTGATGCTGAGTGCCAGACTCCACCTCCATGCTGACACAATCCTCCTCCTCCTTGTCCTCTTCCTGTGTGATCGGCGGGACAGCAGGAACACTGTCTGGATAAAGGGGGCCTTGAGAGGCAAGGAAGTCCTCCTCTTCCAGCCTCTGTTCTGCCTCAAGTGCCCTGTCCATTATTCCACACAGCATGTGCTTCAACAGGTGGACAAGAGGTACAGTGTCGCTGATGCATACGCTGTCACTGCTCACCATCCTCGTGGCCTCCTCAAATGGTGACGGGACAGTGCATGCATCCCTGAATATGGCCCACTGGCGTGGGGAAAAAAACAAGCTCCCCTGACCCTGTCCTGGTGCTGTAGTTGCACAGGTACTCATTGATGGTCCTCTGCTGCATGTGCAGCCACTGCAGCATGGCCAACGTTGAGTTCTACCTGGTGTGTATGTCACAGATAAGGTGGTTCTTGGGCATTTTCAACTCCTTTTGCCGAGCACTGGCATTATATGATCAGCGGAAATGAACACAGACTTTCCTGGCTTGCCTCAGGACATCCTGTAAGCCTAGGTACCTGCCCAAGAACCACTGCACCACCAAGTTAAGCACGTGAGCCAGACAGGGCACATGGGTAAGTTGTCCCTGTTGGAGGGCGGAGAGGAGGTTGGTGCCATTGGCGCAAGCCATCATTCCTGGCTTAAGCTGGCATGGCGTCAACCACCTCTAAGCCTGCCCCAGTGTGGCTCCTGTCCCCCAAGCACACCAGCACAAGCACGGCATGTCATATTTTTGCCTGCTTACTTGCATAGCCCCTTGAATGCCTACGGAGCACCGCTGGTTCCGAGGACAAAGCACAGGAAGAGGCCATGGAGGAAGAAGAAAAGGAGGGGGTGGAGGAGAGAGGAGTGTCACAACCAGTAGTAGCATTTTGGAGGTGTGGTGGCGGAACAATCTCCAACACTACTGCACCTTGTCCTGCATCCTTCCCAACTTCCAGAAGAGTGACTCAATGCGCCGTGAAAGATAGGTAAAATCCCTGTCCATGCCTGCTGGACCATGACTCAGCGGTAATATGCACCTTACCACTGACCGCCCTGTCCAGCGAGGCATGGACATTGCCTTCCACATGCCGGTAGAGAGCCGGAATCACCTTCCGCGAGAAAAAATGGCGTTTGGGAACCTGCCACTGAGGAACCGCACATTGCACAAACTCACGGAAGGGGGCCGAGTCTACCAACTGAAAAGACAGCAGTTGAAGTGCTAGCAATTTAGCCAAGCTAGCATTCAACCACTGGGCATGTGGATGGCTGGGAGTGAACTTCTTTTGACGGTCCAGCAGCTGGGGCAGGGAAATTTGCCTGGTACAATCGTATGTTGGTGTACTGCTAGTAGAGTGCCTGCAAGTACTTGGCTGTGACACACCTAATTCTACACCTTCATTCTTCTCAGTGCAGGGTTAAGGGAGGACTGAAGGTCTAGTGGGGTTGGAGATCCCAGCTGATGAGGAGCAAGGAGAGGTCCGCTTTGTTCTTTGGTGTGGGTCTTTAAGGTACGCTTGCCAACGAACTGCAGGGCAAGTCAACATATGTCTGGTCAAGCATGTGGTGCCCAAGCGGCTGATGTTTTGGCCACCTGAGATACGCTTGAGACATATGTTGCAAATAGCAGCGGTGCGATCTGATGCACTCCTCTCAAATAAGGCCCACACCAAAGAACTTTCGGAATAACATGCAGAGGCAGCGCCCAGCACAGGTGGAGCTCTGCTGTGTGACTCAGTCAGTGTGCTGCCCTTAAGCTGGCCCCTGGAGGACATCCTGCCTCATTGGAGATGTGCCTCCTCCTCCTCCTCTCTCCTATCAGGCACCCACGTGGAGTTGGTAACCTCATCATCCCCTCTCTCTTCATCACTGGAGAAAACCTGGTTAGTATGCTGCAGCTGGTGGAACATGACTGCCAGATTACTGTCCTTCTTGAGCATCCCCTCTCTCTGGGCTCACGCTACTGCCTTCCTCTAGCTGGGTATCATCATTAGAGCCTTCAAAACGCTGGGCATCCTCTTGGAGCATGTACCCAACACTGTGCTCAAACAGTTCGGGGGACTCCCCAGGAGGACATGGTGGGTCTAGGGGAGGAGTGACTGATGCAATTGAGACGCTGCTTTGCCAGTACCCTGAGCCTGGGTAAGAGATGATGAGGAGGATGAGGGAGGCTTGGTCATCCACTCTACCAAGACTTTGGCATGTTGCGGCTCAACACATCCAGCTGCCGAAAATAAAGCGAGTGTGTCCCATGGCCACGTGCTGATTACGATGCACCGCGTCCACGACCAGCACTGTTGCTTATAGACACAGAGCCTGCTTGCCCTCTTCTATTGGCTTGAGACTGTCTGCCTCTCCTTGTTGGCCTTCCAGACATACTAATGGCCTGCAGGGAGATGAGAACACCAGCAATTGGGGTAGCTTTAGGTGCACACTGAGCAGATGACACAGTACACCGACTGTAATTACTGCAGCTGCCTGCCTGTGGTATAGGATCTGAAGAACACAAGCAATTGGAGTAGCTTCAGGTGTACACTGCGCAGGTGGCACAATACACTGACTGTAACTGCTGCAGCTGCCTGTGGTATAGCACCAGAACAACAGCAGTAATTGGGGTAGCTTCAGGTAAACACTGTGCAGGGGGCACAATACACCGACTTTAACTGCTGCAGCTGCCTGTGGTATAGCACCAGAACAACACCAGTAATTGGGGGTAGCTTCAGGTGTACATTGTGCAGGTGGCACAATTCGCTGACTGTAACTGCTGCATCTGCCTGCGTTTTAGGACTAGAACAACACCAGCAATTGGGGTAGCTTCAGGTGTACTCTGTGCCGGGGCACAATACACCGACTGTAACTGCTGCAGCTGCCTGTGGTATACGACTCGAACAACACCAGCAATTGGGGTAGCTTCAGGTAAACACTGAACAGGGGACACAATACACTGACTGTAACTGCTGCAGCTGCCCGTGGTATAGCACCAGAACAACAAAAGTAATTGGGGGTAGCTTCAGGTGTACACTGTGCAGGTGGCACAATACACCGACTGTAACTGCTGCAGCTGCCTGTGGTATAGGACTAGAACAACACCAGCAATCGGGGTAGCTTCAGGTGTACACTGTGCAGGGGGCACAATACACCGACTGTAACTGCTTCAGCTGCTTGTGGTATAGGACTAGAACAACTCCAGCAATTGGGGTAGCTTCAGGTAAATACTGTGCAAGGGGCAAAATACACCGACTGTAACTGCTGCAGCTGCCTGTGGTATAGCACCAGAACAACACCAGTATTGGGGGTAGCTTCAGGTGTACACTGTTCAGGTGGCACAATACACCGACTGTAACTGCTACAGCTGCCTGTGGTATAGGACTAGAACAACACCAGCAATTGGGGTAGCTTTAGGTGTACACTGTGCAGGGGGCATAATACACCGACTGTAACTGCTGCAGCTGCTTGTGGTATAGGACTAGAACAACTCCAGCAATTGGGGTAGCTTCAGGTGTACACTTTGCAGGGGGCACAATACACTAACTGTAACTGCTGCATCTGCCTGTGGTATAGGACTAGAACAACACCAGCAATCGGGGTAGCTTCAGGTGTACACTGTGCAGGGGGCACAATACACCGACTGTAACTGCTTCAGCTGCTTGTGGTGTAGGACTAGAACAACTCCAGCAATTGGGGTAGCTTCAGGTAAATACTGTGCAAGGGGCACAATACACTGATTGTAACTGCTACAGCTGCCTGTGGTATAGCACCAGAACAACACCAGTAATTGGGTGTAGCTTCAGGTGTACACTGTGCAGGTGGCACAATACGCTGACTGTAACTGCTGCAGCTGCCTGTGGTATAGGACTAGAACAACACCAGCAATCGGGGTAGCTTCAGGTGTACACTGTGCAGGTGGCACAATACACCGACTGTAACTGCTGCAGCTGCCTGTGGTATAGGACTAGAACAACACCAGCAATCGGGGTAGCTTCAGGTGTACACTGTGCAGGGGGCACAATACACCGACTGTAACTGCTTCAGCTGCTTGTGGTATAGGACTAGAACAACTCCAGCAATTGGGGTAGCTTCAGGTAAATACTGTGCAAGGGGCAAAATACACCGACTGTAACTGCTGTAGCTGCCTGTGGTATAGCACCAGAACAACACCAGTATTGGGGGTAGCTTCAGGTGTACACTGTTCAGGTGGCACAATACACCGACTGTAACTGCTACAGCTGCCTGTGGTATAGGACTAGAACAACACCAGCAATTGGGGTAGCTTTAGGTGTACACTGTGCAGGGGGCATAATACACCGACTGTAACTGCTGCAGCTGCTTGTGGTATAGGACTAGAACAACTCCAGCAATTGGGGTAGCTTCAGGTGTACACTGTGCAGGGGGCACAATACACTGACTGTAACTGCTGCAGCTGCCCATGGTATAGCACCAGAACAACACCAGAATTGGGGGTAGCTTCAGGTGTACACTGTGCAGGTGGCACAATACACTAACTGTAACTGCTGCATCTGCCTGTGGTATAGGACTAGAACAACACCAGCAATCGGGGTAGCTTCAGGTGTACACTGTGCAGGGGGCACAATACACCGACTGTAACTGCTTCAGCTGCTTGTGGTGTAGGACTAGAACAACTCCAGCAATTAGGGTAGCTTCAGGTAAATACTGTGCAAGGGGGACAATACACTGATTGTAACTGCTACAGCTGCCTGTGGTATAGCACCAGAACAACACCAGTAATTGGGTGTAGCTTCAGGTGTACACTGTGCAGATGGCACAATACGCTGACTGTAACTGCTGCAGCTGCCTGTGGTATAGGACTAGAACAACACCAGCAACTGGGGTAGCTTCAGGTGTACACTGTGCAGGTGGCACAATACACCGACTGTAACTGCTGCAGCTGCCTGTGGTATAGGACTAGTACTACAAGAGCAATTGGAGGTGGCTTCAGGTGTATACTGTGCAGGTGGCACAATACACCGACTTTAACTGCTGCAGCTCTCTGTGGTATAGGACCATAACAACACCAGCAATTGGGGTAGCTTCAGGTGTATTCTGTGCAGGCAGCACAATACACCTTCTGTAACTGCACTAGGTTCACATGAAATGTAGACACTGTCCCTGCCTATCCTTCTCTCTATGAACGCCACAACACACTACACAAGGCCGCCGTGCAGGCGGCCTTATATAGTGTGGGGTGTGTACTAAACCCCCTGAGCTCAACAAAGGATGGGAATAGGAAGACACAGTTAGTTGATACTCCCAGACCCCATCAATGTGACAAAACATCTTTACACAAAAAAAAACAAAAAAACAAACAAACAAAAAAACCTTGACATAATGGAATCTATGTTAAAATGCATGTTTTTGTATCTGTACGAATGCGTTGATGTCTTAAAACAAAATTGTGTTTCTGTACAAAATGTTTGAGATTTCTGTACATGCTTATTCTCTCAATAAAATTTATTGAAAAACAAAAAATAAAATAAAATAAAACAAAAAACCCTGAGCTATAATTGGCCACAGGCATTGCCTGTGGCTAATTATGGCTATCCTCACTGCCGGCGCTGTGATTGGCCAAGCATGCGGGTCACAGTGCATGCTTGGCCAATCATCAGCCAGCAATGCACTATTATGCCGGAGTGCATTGTGGGCTTTGCCGAACAGGCGAACAACCGGTGTTCAAGTCGAACATGCGTTCGACTCGAACACCGAGCTCATCCCTACTCTAGAGCATTTCATAAAAACAAGGTAGAAGATCCATATAGATAGATATTTCTACCTGTTCCTCCATAATGACTACTTTGTGCTATCAAGTGTTCCTCGTAGGCATATATCTGCCCCATAAAAAAAGGAAACAGAAAGAAAAGAGAAAAGAAAAGGGAAAAAACCCACATACAAACATACACAAACTTGCAGGAAGCTCCCTCTCAACCACCAAGCTAAGCAAAACAAAAAAAAACAACTGGGCTGAGTCAGAGCCTCACCGAAATACCTTAACTAAAGATAGTATGCCAGAATGTCTGAGCTCGAGAATTTAATCCAAGGTGCCCACAATTCCAACTTATGATGGTATCTCTGTATACTTACCGATATTTTCTCCATTCTCTTAAATTGCTTTACTTCAGCAACCCACTCTATAATAGTGGGAGCAACTCTTGTATTCCAGTGTCTGGGTATGATTATTCGCGCAGCAGAGATTAGGTAAGGGAGCAGTCCTATCGTTGCCTCTCGCATGGAGCCCGGGTATATAGATAATAGAACTATCTCTGGAGATTTCTGATAAGATATGCCAGTGACAGAGGAGCAAATTTGAAATATAGAATCCCAAAATTCTTTAACCTGGGGACAAGTCCACCATACATGAATCATTGTACCTGCATCTCTTCCACAGCACCCACACTCCTCTGGGTAGATTTGAGAACTTCTGTGTAACCTTGTTGGGCATTTGTACCCTCTAGTTAATATTTTATAGTTATTTTTTTGTATGTAGGTTAAAGAGCTAGATTTGAAAGTTAACAATAAAGCTTTCTTCCATTCTTCTATGGGGATCAGATGGCCCAATTCTCTCTCCCAGTCTCTAGTGTAATACAGACTTAAAGGAAATACAAAGGATAAAAGTATACCATATAACATTGAACTCATGCTGGAACACCCTGTATGCCCACTACAAAGAGATTCAAACGAGGTTAAGTCCCTGTGGAGTGAGGTCATTTTGGATAGTTGTCTGTAATAATGTCTGGAGATAATGAAACCACTGACCCAAATAACTGCATTTAATAGTCATTATTATTATTAAAGTGGATATAAACCCCAATTTTTTTTTTATGTCATAATGTAGAGTATAATATTTCCTATTATTTGAGCCCAGTCTTGCCACAAAGAGTTATTCCATCTCTGAGCAATCCTTTTATTGTTCAGTTAGATAAATATTGACAAACAGATAAAAACTTTGTCAAATCCTCCGCCTTGTTGTCAGTGACAGGTGATTTACATATCTTGTGCACTAGCCTAAGAGACATGCATGATGTTTTAATCCCCTCCCACTCCTTTCTTCTGCTGCTCTGCCAGAATTGGATGTCCCCTACCTCAGCATGATTTGGCATGCTGAAGTCATGTGGTTACTGTTTTTTCACTGGATGTTAGAGATCATAGCAGAAGTTCAGTGTAAGAAATACACTGGAGAATATGCATATTGACAAGGGGAGTGTAGAGGTGGGCGGGGAGTCTACTGACATCATGACTCCACCCCCGAGCTCTAGACAACAGACCCACCCACAGAATCTGCCGTTTTTTGGGTCTCATAGCAGACAGAGGGGAGACATTTGACAGGTAAAGATACATGCAGGAGGCATGTATATCCTTATAGATAACCTATATGACAGTAGTTTAGAAAGGATGACATTGGGTTTACATTCACTTTAAGTGCTTGAAGTCCTTTTGGTGCCAGAGCTTGTGTAATCAGGGAAGGAGTTGGCCGTAATCATTGTAAGAGGACAAGCCAGGCGGAAATTCTGAATTTCCCATTATCAGGGTTAATGGTGTTATTATTCTCTTTTTAATTCTTGGAAAAACTAAATATTTTTTTCAGACTTCTAATTTTTAAAATGTCATTTTATCAATATTTATGAATGTCTGTTTTAAAACTAGAAAGAAGGAACATTGGTTTTATCATTAGCTTAATTAGCCTGCTTGCACATAAGAATAAACAGCCTGAATTAGCTTTGAAATTTGAATATTTTTTTTTAAAACCAACATATTGAGTTTTTAAGAGACAGGGTTGTACGAAACTATGATTTTTTTTTTGTAAATTCTTTATTTATAAAATACTCAGAAACTTGTATAAAAAGATACACATGCATTCCCAGGGCATATTCCATATTACTGAGTTATGTAATTAAGCTAGACAACTACAATGTAGTGTGACATTTGAATACACAAGGTACAATCATACGTTTGTACAAGAGAGGTATCCCTTAGGTGTGGTTTTAGGGTTTGGGCTGAAGAGAATATAAAGTGGGAATGGGATGTACACGGTAGGGTTCAGTAATCAGATAGCTAGGTGTTGTGTATAAGACAACCATGGTATTTTTCTATTTAAAGGAAAAAAAGAAAACCCTGAGAATAGGAAAGACCTTTTGAACCCCATAACTCAGTACTTGCTCAAATACTCGGGTGTTTTCCTCTAGAAACTGGATTGCTTCAATCCATCATATTTTACTCCTTGATAACTTAGGGAGTATTCAAATACTTTGCAGACCTATAAAATGTACGCCACTTGTCCCACTCCAAGTAATTTTGATATTTACAAGTTAACCACAAGTTAACCACTAAAGCCCCGTACCATTTTGCTGGCCAAAAAACACATTTAGAAGGATTGCCTCCTCCCTCCCTCCTATATAATACTCTAACCACTAAACTAATACCAAATCTGTTGAATTATGTCATAAAGTGAGAACAGCAACTGCATTTACCTTTAGACTATAACCATTGAGAATAGAATTCTGCCACCAATAAATCATGCTCCCATTATATGTCTTTTGAAACAAATTATAAAGTATTGTGTCAGTGATAGATGGTTCACACTAGATTAGCGCATGTCACCCCAGGTATTTCCATGGTTGTTCAGATATTGGCTCCTTTATTCATATCTGGTGGACCTTTCAAGTGGTCCTGTGTTTTTGACAGCAAGTATATTGCATCCTACGTGCTATTTTTCACCCATCCCCTGCTAAATCCAGGTAAAACCCTCCTCAGCTAAAAACCTGAAGAGATCTTCAAACCTCAAATTACGCCTTTGCCCTCACTGCTGCAAAACAAGTTATAGTGAAGGCCTGGCTACCAAAACATATACCTACATTTGAATTCAAATCCTAAGTCCACTAACTAACAAAAAACTGACAGCTCAGCTCCAATGCAACTTGTCCAATTTCCATCATATCTGGAATTTTTAGATCTCTAGATCTCTACTGTATGTATCTTCCATAAAAATTTGACTGCCGGACACATGGAGGTCAATTCACTAAGAGTTAAATAATGATAAAAAAATGTGGTAAAACAACGCATGCAGAAATAATTGTGTACATGTTCAATTCACTAGGAATTGTGTGCTAAATAACCACTGCACTACATTTTTATTAACCTCCTCGCGCCCGCCCTATGGCCGAATGACGGCAGTAGAGCAGGCGCCTTCGTCCGGGTTGTCGTCCCTGGACGGCGTGATGTTTACTTCCGCAATGCGCGCCGCCGCGGGCGCGCATCGCGGAAGTTCTGTGTTCGCCGTGTCCCCCGGGGACAGGCAAACACAGATCGCTGTAAACGGCCAATCACAGCGGCCGTTTACAGCGTGATCGGCGTATCCAATGGGAGATGATCTCATATGTTTACATATGAGATCATCTCTCAGCGCCGCTCTCCTTCCTCGCACAGACAGTGCGAGAGGGGAGAGATGAACGGCTGCAGCGGCAGCCGTTCTGACTGTGAAAGAAAAAAAAGTAAAAAAATAAAATAAAGTGCCATCCTCCCCTAGCAGTGCCATCCTCCCCTAGCAGTGCCATCCACCCCCAGCAGTGCCATCTGCCCCAGTGCCATCTGCCCCAGTGCCATCCGCCCCAGTGCCATCCACCCCAGTGCCACCTGCCCCCAGTGCCATCCACCCCAGTGCTACCTGCCCCCAGTGCCATCCACCCCAGTGCTACCTGCCCCCAGTGCCATCCACCCCAGTGCTACCTGCCCCCAGTGCCATCCACCCCAGTGCTACCTGCCCCCAGTGCCATCCACCCCAGTGCTACCTGCCCCCAGTGCCATCCACCCCAGTGCTACCTGCCCCCAGTGCCATCCACCCCAGTGCCACCTGCCCCCAGTGCCACCTGCCCCCAGTGCCACGTGTCGTCAGTGCCACGTGTCGTCAGTGCCACGTGTCGTCAGTGCCACGTGTCAGTGCCACATAGTGCCATCTGTCATCAGTGCCATTTGTCATCAGTGCCACCTGTCAGTGTCACGTGCCATCTGTTGTCAGTGTCACGTGTCATCAATGCCACTTATCAGTGCCATCTGTCATCAGTGTCACGCGTCATTGGTGCCACGTATTAGTGCCATCTGTCACCGGTGGCACGTATTGGTGCCACGTATTAGTGCCACGTGTCATCAGTGCCACGTATTAGTGCCACGTGCCATCAGTGCCACGTATTAGTGCCACGTGTCATCAGTGCCACGTATTAGTGCCACGTGTCATCAGTGCCACATATTAGTGTCATCTGTCATCAGTGCCACATATTAGTGCCATCTGTCATCAGTGCCACGTGTCATCAGTGCCACGTATAAGTGTCATCATTGCCACGTATCAGTGCCATCTGTCATCAGTGTCACGTGTCATTGTCCTGGTATTTCAAAAGTGTAATAAATAGTCAACAAGTTAGATGTGTAATTTATGCTTCTAGAACACGTGATGGCGCTCCCTGCATGTTGGGCCTCTCTATGTGGCCAGGCTGTGAAAAAGTCCCACACATGTGGTATTGTAATACTCAGGAGGAGTAGCAGAATTTTTTGGGGGGTGTCATTTGTGGTATACACATGCCACGTGAGAGAAATAACCTATTACAATGACAATTTTGTGGAGAAAAATAAAAAAAATGAAAAATCTTCATTTTGCAAAGAATTGTGGGAAAAAAATGACAACATCAAAAAGCTCACCATGCCTCTTACTAAATACCTTGGAATGTCTACTTTCCAAAAAGGGGTCATTTGGGGGGTATTTGTACTTTTCTGACTTGTTCGGGTCACAAGAAGCGAGATAGGCCACCAGTACATCAGATGTGATCAATTTTGTGCGATTCGCACCACAGCTTGTAGACGCTCTAACTTTCACAAAGACCAAATAATATCCACTAATTTGGGTTATTTTTACCAAAGATATGTAGCAGTATAAATTGTGACCAAAATTTATGAAGAAAAATTAATAATTTGCATAATTTTGTCACAGAAACAAAGAAATATGCGTTTTTTTTCAAAATTTTCGGTCTTTTTTCATTTATAGCGCAAAAAATAAAAACCCCAGAGGTGATCAAATACCACCAAAAGAAAGCTCTATTTGTGGGAAAAAAAGGACAAAAAATTCATTTGGGTACAGTGTTGCATGACTGAGTAATTGTCATTCAAATTGTGAGAGCACCGAAAGCTGAAAATTGGTCTGGGCAGAATGGTGTTTAAGTGCCCAGTAAGCAAGTGGTTAATGCGGTAATTACTGCATATTTTCGTTTTTTATTGAATTTATCATTAAACAAACGAAAAGAGTAAACAAAAATATAACAATCTTGCAGTTACATTCAACATAATATCATGCCAAAGGATACATATCTATGTGTGTAACAATGCAAAAGGAAAAAACACTTATCATACTATATAGACATCTGAATAATTTGGGCCTGTCACGTACCTGGTGGAAGGAGCCCGGAGTGCAGGGAGCGGCCTCTCGTAAGCCTCTGGCTCGAGATCCCCTGAGAGTGGGAACAGGGACTCTAGAGGTCAGAGGGCACAAGTGCCAAGTCAGTGATGGTGGCTATGGCCCTGGAGCTGGCGTCAGACAGCGGCGGGTGCAGGCAGGTGGTTCTGGAACAGCTGGTGAGCAGTCAGCGGCTGGCAGCAGGTGCAGGAGATAGTACAGGAACGGCTGGCAGGCGGGCAACAGGCAGCAGCGGTCACAGAAGGCAGACTGGAGCGACTGGCAGGCGGCAACTGACGACAGCGGTCACAGATGGCAGACTGGATCAGCTGGCAAACAGCAGGGTCAAACACAGGCCGGGTCGTCAACGGGCAGGCAGCAGAAGTACCGAAGGAGAAGGCAGAAGCGTGGTCAGGAAGTCCGAGGGTCAAGGCTGGCAGCAAGCAGGAGTAATCAGGAACAGGCCGGGTAGATCAGAGGCAGGAACAATCAGGTTAGCAGAGGTAACTCACAGGAACGCTGTAGACAGAACAGCACCGGGCCACTAGAACGGATTCCTTAAAAAGCCCTCTGGGCGCCAAGAACGGTCGCACGGCGTGCCCGCGCGTGCCCACGTGAAACCGTACAACCGTTCGTGACCCCGCGCACCCGCGTGCGCACGTTCGCAACCTCGCGCACCCACGTGCGCCCGTTCGTACCTAATGCGCGCCCAGGAAGACCTATTAGCGCTCAACGGATCAATTCTGTGGATAGGTCTTCCATGGGCCGCTGGATCTCGGGAACGACCATGACATTGCCCCCCCCCCCCAAGGGGCAGCCTCCGGATGCCCAATTGAGCCATTTTATTCGGATGGGCCCTCTCAAAGGCGAGAATCAGTCTCCTGGCATGAATGTTAGATTCAGGTTCCCAAGAATTTTCTTCGGGTCCGTACCCTTTCCACTTCACCAGGAATTGAACTTGATTCCGTCTACGCCTACAGTCCAAGATAGATTCCACCTCGTACTCGACTTCACCGTCGATGATCACAGGTTCAGGTGGAACAACCCTCCGGCTGTCAAAGGGATCCGGGACGGCTGGTTTGAGTAAAGCTACATGAAATACGGGGTGAATCCGGAACGATTCTGGCAGTTTTAGCTCAAATGCTACGTCATTTATCTTCTTCACAATTGGGAAGGGACCCACAAACCTTGGCCCCAACTTCTTAGTAGGACAGGCCATCTTTAGGTTCAACGTGGAGAGCCAAACCTGGTCCCCAACTTTGAGTTCAAGTTCCCCCCTTCTCCTCCTGTCAAAGACTTCTTTATTATATCTTTGGGTCTTTGCCATGGTCTCCTGCAGCAGTCTGTTATTGGAGCTGAAAAAGTCAATACTCTCCTGGACCGCTGGTACCGGGCTTTCAGGCAGGTCTTGGGACAGAAATGAGGGATGGAAGCCGTAGTTAGCGAAGAACTGGGACTGACTTGTGGCAGAGTGGATGGAGTTATTGTAAGCAAATTCTGCTAACGGGAGCAAAGGAGCCCAGTTGTCCTGAGAAAAAGACGAGAAGCAGCGCAGGTACTGCTCCAGCGTCTGGTTCGTCCGTTCTGTTTGCCCATTGGTCTGTGGGTGGTAAGCAGATGAGAGACAAAGATCAATCTTCAGGGCCCTGCAGAGTGCTCTCCAGAATTTAGACGTGAATTGCACTCCCCGATCAGAAGTCATATTTGCGGGAACGCCATGTAGCCTCACAATTTCTTTATTAAATACCTCCGCTGTTTCCGCAGCGGAGGGGGTGCCCTTCATCGGCAAGAAGTGGGCCATCTTGGTTAGCCTGTCCACTACCACAAAGATTGTGGAATAGCCTTCTGATGGTGGAAGCTCTACGATAAAGTCCATTGATATCATTCGCCAAGGCCTCTCTGGAACAGGTAATGGTTTCATCAGACCCCAGGCCCTGGACTTGTTGCTTTTGTTCCGGATGCAGATGACACATGCCTCCACGTACTTCTTACAGTCAGACTTCAACTGGGGCCACCAAAAGGTGCGCTGAACCAATTCGGTGGTCTTGAGGGCTCCGAAATGGCCGGCCAGCAGGTGATCATGGCATGCACTGAGGACTGGCACCCGAGTCTCCTGGGGAACAAAAATTTTGCCTTCATACCAGAGAAGTTCGTCTTTGGCCAGAAGTGTGACGTTAGGTGGAGGAGTGGCACCAGCGGAAGCTTGCTTGATCAGAGACAGCAGATCTGTTTGAAGGAGAAGAAAGTTCCCTGAGGTCAGGATGGTATCTGGATGTGGAGAAGTCTCTGGCTCGTTAAACATTCGGGACAGGGCGTCCGGTTTGGTATTCTTGGACCCCGGGCGATAAGTTATATGAAATGAAAACCGGGAAAAGAAAAGAGCCCATCTGGCCTGACGTGGCCTCAACCTCTTGGCGGACTTCAAATACTCCAGATTTTGATGATCTGTGTAAATAAGGATTGGATGTGTGGCCCCCTCCAGTAGGTAGCGCCATTCTTCGAGGGCCACTTTAATGGCTAATAGCTCCCGATCTCCGACGTCGTAATTCGCCTCTGCTTCGGATAGCTTACGGGAAAATAATGCGACTGGGTGCAAACGGGACCTAAGCCCATGTCTCTGGGATAGAATCGCCCCAACCGCAATCTCAGAGGCATCGACCTCTAGAATATAAGGCCGGGTCGGGTCAGGATGCTTGAGAATAGAGGCCGACACAAACAGGTTCTTCAGAGTAGAGAAGGCTTCCTGAGCCTCTGGGGACCATTGAAACTTCAGACCCTGCCTGGTCAGTCTTGTGATGGGGGCTATAATAGTGGAAAATCCTCTAATAAATTTCCTATAGAAATTCGCAAATCCAACGAATCGCTGGACCCCTTTTCTGTCAGTGGGAGCGGGCCAATCACGGATAGCGGAGATCTTCTGAGGGTCCATCTCGATGCCATCTACAGAAATTACCAGCCCCAGAAATTGAATGCTTTGTTGTTCGAAGGTACATTTCTCCGGTTTGGCATATAGCCGTGAAGTCGGAGTCGGAATAGTACTTTCCTGACATGTTCCCGGTGTTCTGCCAGGGGGGAGGAGAAGATCAAGATGTCGTCCAGATAGGTAATGACGAACAGGTCTAGGTAGTCTCTGAAGATGTCGTTGATGAAGTGCTGGAATGTGGCGGGAGCGTTACATAAACCGAAGGGCATGACCAGGTACTCAAAATGCCGAAGCGAGTACGGAAGGCAGTCTTCCACTCGTCGCCATCACGGATCCGGACCAGATTGTAGGCCCCCCGGAGATCCAGCTTTGAAAATACTGCTGCTGACCCCAGTCTTTGGAAGAGTTCCGGCACAAGTGGTAGAGGATAACGATTCTTAATAGTTATCTTGTTAAGGGCCCGGTAGTCAACGCAGGGGCGCAGGGTCTGGTCCTTCTTTTCCACGAAAAAGATTCCCGCTCCCGCCGGTGAAGTAGAGGGACGTATAAATCCCTTCCTTAGATTATCATCCAGGTAGGTCTTCAAGGCCACCAACACAGTCTCTGATAGTGGGAAAATTCTCCCAAAGGGGATTTCTGCCCCTGGAAGTAATTCAATAGGACAGTCATATGGCCTGTGAGGGGGTAAGGTCTCCGCACCCTTTTTACTAAACACATCCAGGTAATCATGGTAGGCAGGTGGTACAGCTTGGCGGGTTTCTGCGTCAACTTCCAGGCAGAGCAACGAAGAGGAGGCATGGTTGGTTCCCGACAAGCAGTGCTGGAGACAGTAAGGTGAGAGGAATCTTAATTCCCCGGTGGACCAGTCAATAAGGGGGTTATGTGCCTTTAGCCAGGGCATGCCGAGAATGATAGGGAAGAGGGGGGAAGTAATAACATCCAGACAGAGCATGTGGTGGATCCCGGCAATAGAGGTTAATAAGGGCTGAGTCTCCTGGGTTACAGGACCGGACTTGAGAGTAGAACCATCGGCCAGATGTATAGAAAGTCCCCTTGCCCTGGGCCGGAGAGGGATGTTATGTCTTGTGGCGAAAGATAAGTCCATAAAGCCACTGCAAGCTCCCGAATCAATAATGGCGTTGGTCTGGACGTTCCCTCCTGGTAGCTGCAAGGAAATGGACACAGTCAAATGGGAGGTAGTACTAGGACAGTCTAACATAAGGGCAGGAGATACGGAGAGGCACTTACGGAGCTTGGCAGGGCAACTACGCACAAAGTGTCCAGACCCTCTACAGTATAAGCAGAGATTTCCCTCCCGACGGCGTTGGCGTTCTTCTGGCGTTAAGGAGGGCCTAAGTAGGCCCAGCTGCATGGGCTCGGGGAGATCCTGATTCGTCGTGGTGACAGCGGGAGAGGCAGGATGAGGAGAGCTGGGGACCCGAGGAAGCATCCACACCGGACGAGGAATTGTTGAGGACCGCTCCAGACGGCGTTCCCTCAGCCGCCTATCTATTTGGATAGCTAGTTCCACCAATGCTTCTAAAGTCTCTGGAATGCCCACTCGGGCGAGCTCGTCCTTTAAGGGTTCCGATAGGCCCATACGGAACTGATAGCGTAATGCTACATTGTTCCAATCTGTGTCGGAACTCCAGCGTCGGAATTCCGACACATAGTCCTCTACAGGTCGGCGGCCTTGCTGTAGTGAGTGCAGGGCTGCTTCAGTGGTGGCGGTTAATTGTGGGTCTTCATATAACCGCGACATGGCCCGAAAGAAGATGTCCAGGGTTTCAAGGGAAGGATCCTTCTTCTCTAGCAAGCGGTGGGCCCAGGACTGAGGTTCGCCAGTTAGTAGAGAGATGACATAACCCACCTTGGTGGCCTCGAGGGAAAAGGTCCTGGGCTGGAGAGCGAAGAAAAGTTCACACGAATTGCGAAAGGTCCGGAATTTTCCACGATCTACAGGCAATCTCTCGGGTGTGGGCACCCTGGGTTCGGGGGGCAGCATCACTACAGAAGGAGTAGCAGAAGTCCCGGAAGCAGCTGGGGAGGCAGTAGACAGGGCCTGGACCCGTTCCTCCAGCTGACTATAGCCCTCCTGTAAACTCTTCACCGCTTGGGTGAGTCCTGCGAGGTGGCGGCAAAGTTCGTCCATAGGAGAGGCTCCCTGCGTGGGCTCGGACATGGCTGTTCTGTACTGTCACGTACCTGGTGGAAGGAGCCCGGAGTGCAGGGAGCGGCCTCTCGTAAGCCTCTGGCTCGAGATCCCCTGAGAGTGGGAACAGGGACTCTAGAGGTCAGAGGGCACAAGTGCCAAGTCAGTGATGGTGGGTATGGCCCTGGAGCTGGCGTCAGACAGCGGCGGGTGCAGGCAGGTGGTTCTGGAACAGCTGGTGAGCAGTCAGCGGCTGGCAGCAGGTGCAGGAGATAGTACAGGAACGGCTGGCAGGCGGGCAACAGGCAGCAGCGGTCACAGAAGGCAGACTGGAGCGACTGGCAGGCGGCAACTGACGACAGCGGTCACAGATGGCAGACTGGATCAGCTGGCAAACAGCAGGGTCAAACACAGGCCGGGTCGTCAACGGGCAGGCAGCAGAAGTACCGAAGGAGAAGGCAGAAGCGTGGTCAGGAAGTCCAAGGGTCAAGGCTGGCAGCAAGCAGGAGTAATCAGGAACAGGCCGGGTAGATCAGAGGCAGGAACAATCAGGTTAGCAGAGGTAACTCACAGGAACGCTGTAGACAGAACAGCAACGGGCCACTAGAACGGATTCCTTAAAAAGCCCTCTGGGCGCCAAGAACGGTCGCACGGCGTGCCCGCGCGCGCCCACGTGAAACCGTGCAACCGTTCGTGACCCCGCGCACCCGCGTGCGCACGTTGGCAACCTCGCGCACCCGCGTGCGCCCGTTCGTACCTTCCATGGGCCGCTGGATCTCGGGAACGACCATGACAGGGCCTCTTGTAATCTCTTGCTAGCTCTCTCTAGATGGCTCATTACAAAAAGTATAATAGAGAGTTTAGGTAAAAGTATTCTCAGTACTTCCGAGTGCAAGCATTACTAGTGCAACATATTCCAGAACTACATGTCCCCGTAAGGGGAGGAAGATCCATCAACAGATTCTTTAGATGAACCAATGGGAGGAAAGGATATGGTTGCCTTTGTAAGATTATCAGTTATGGTATAGATTATAAACCATGACCCATGCCATCCATTTTTGTTCCAATGTGCAGGGAGTGGTTGAGACCTGCTATGTGTTTTTTACATGAGCACTGGACATAAAGTCTAAGTATAACTTCAGATGCATTTAGGTCTGCTGTCTGCTTCCATTTGTTTGTTATTGTCATTCAAGCTGCTATTTGCTGTATATGTGTGAGATTATTGTTGAGTATGGTTAGGAGAAGCTGTCCAGATGCATTCCAAAGAGGGCTAAGGAGTGACATGGAGTAGTGGATATTCTGGTTATCTGTGAAATTAGGTTCCAAAAGCTCTTCAAACTTTTGCACGTCCACAGAGTATGATACATGTCACTTACTTGCCCACACTGGTGCCAACATAAGGGTGAGGTGTCAGGAAACATTTGTTTAAGTTTGGCTGCCATCACGTACCACCTATAGACAATCTTTATAGCATTTTCCTAGTGTGTTGAACAATGGGAAGAGCTAAGAGTCATATAAAGTGCCTTGTTCCAGTCTTTAAGTGAGTATTTAGTCTGTGCTTTTTCCCATTTAATAATCTGAGAAGGTTTGATTTCAGAATGATGCTAGTTTAGGTGTTTGTAGAACCAAGTTATGCCTTTTCTGGGAGGCAATTTGTTGCTTTAGAATGACCAAATTATGTTTTTGACATTTGTGCATGAGGGAGGGTAGCATCTATGTTTTATTTGTAGCGCTCTATATAGAGTTTTAGTGTCCTTAGATGTTAGCATTCCTTCTAGAGTTAGATGTCCTAATTAAGACCCTGAGCTTACAATAATGATAATGCGGGTATTAAATATTCATACTCGGTTAGAGGAATGCTTATGGTCCTAGAGGAATCATTGTGAGGTATCTTCTGGAGTGTACCGGTCCAGGCCTCCAGAAATGCCTGGATTGTTGCGGTTTTAGGTATGTATGTTTTTTGGTAGGATGAATTTCTCAATACTGACCCATCATTTAGAAGGAGTGGATTCAAACCAAGCTCTAAGTTGGTCTAATATGTTTGCCCTGTGATACAACTGGACATTTGGCACCTTTCCTCCTCTTTGGTGTTTGTATCTATAGAGAATACTGCGTGCTATTCTTGGTTTGCCTGATTTCCATAAATACATATTCATATACTTATTTTTGTTGAGAAGAAGTTAGTTCGAAGGGTGATGGGGATAGTACGGAAATGTTAAAGCACCTTTTGAAGAGATGGCATTTTTGGCCTACTCATGAGGTTTCAAATTGTATGTAGGGGCAAAGGTCCTGTTTGATATTCTGTAAGAGTTTGGGGAAGTTAGCTTTGTATAGTATGGTGGTTACAGGAGAGGTTAACTTGATACCCAGATAGTCAATTGA
Source organism: Lithobates pipiens (assembly GCF_037356315.1). Lineage (NCBI taxonomy): Eukaryota > Metazoa > Chordata > Amphibia > Anura > Ranidae > Lithobates > Lithobates pipiens. The sequence continues at coordinate 182,462,569 of NW_027507785.1, forward strand.
CTGTTTTAAAAGTTTGATAGCTGGTTTACCAATACCAATGGGGAGAATAGATGACGTGGTTATATTTATTTTGTAATATGAAATCACCCCAAATTTTTCAATTTCTTCATGTACTGTTCTAAGGAAAGGAGCAACGTCTAGAGTCAGGAGGACATTGTCTGCAACAAGCTCAATTTTGGGTGGATAGTCTGCTATATTAATTTCAAGTATTTGGGGATTTTGCCTGATGGTTCAATTATAAGGGTGAAAATAATTGGGGATAAAAGACACCACTGTTGAGTCCCCATACTAGCTGAATACATTTTGGTCTAAATGTATGAAAAAAAAATAGTTTATTGGATATAAGTAAAACATGTTCACTTTGTAAAGTGAGTTTTCACTTTGCATAGGAATTTACACTTAGCTTAGTGAATGGGTTGAAAATTCACTTAAAAAAAAAAAAAAGCTAATCAGATGCAATGAAATGATTGATTTTTTTTAAGTTAGCATGTCATAAATTTTATGAAACTGTACTTAAGGTGAAAAAGAAAAGCTGCTTGCACCAATATAGAATTCATTTTGCATAATCACTATCTTTTCTGTACAATGATGCTGTGGGTGATTTATTATATATCTACAGTATATGGATTAATTTGCTAATTATTTTGGAATTAGCATAGCACTGTATGTTTTTGTATGTTTTGGTTAGCATAGGTTACGCTCATTAACTAAGCTATGGGAAAATACCCTCACAAAGTGAAAATTCACTTTCCAAATGAACAGCCTAAGCAAAGCAATCTCAGTATAATTTTTATATACCGTATATACTCGAGTATAAGCCGAGATTTTCAGCCTCTTTTTTGAGGCTGAAAGTGCCCCCCTCGGCTTATACTCGAGTCATCGCTGTCTGCCCGCTCGATCAGCGTGTCGAGCAGACAGACAGCGGCCATTCTATCATTCAAAAGCCGCGCCTCCGGCTCCGCCTTCGCCTGTGATAGGCGGAACACTGAATTTCCCAGCAGCCTGTGTTCCGCCTATCACGGACATCGTATCATCCTCGTACTACGGACGAGGATGATACGATGTCCGTGATAGGCGGAACACAGGCTGCTGGGAAATTCAGTGTTCCGCCTATCACAGGCGAAGGCGGAGGCTTTTGAATTTTACAATGGCCGCCGAGGCGCCGACGAAGAGGGCACGGGACGGAGGCAAGGCAAGGCACGGCACGGCACGGGACGGGACGGGACGGAGGCAAGGCAAGGCACGACACGGGACGGAGGCAAGGCACGGCGGCAAGGCACGGCGGCAAGGCACGGGACGGAGGCTCGGGACAAAGGCTCGGGACACAGGTAGGCTGGACACACACACACACACACACACACACACACACACACACACACACACACACACACACACACACACACACACACACACACACACACATACACACACATACACACACACACACACACACACACACACACACATGGATGGATGGATGGAGACACACACACACAGGGATGGATGGATGGAGACACACACACACAGGGATGGATGGATGGATGGATGGAGACACACACACACAGGGATGGATGGATGGATGGACACACACACACACAGGGATGGATGGACGGACACACAGGGATGGACGGACACACAGGGATGGACGGACACACACACAGGGATGGACAGGCATGTCTCACCCTCGGCTTATACACGAGTCAATAAGTTTGCCAGTTTTTTTGGGGGTAAATTGGGGGCCTCGGCTTATATTCGGGTCGGCCTATACTCGAGTATATACGGTATTTCACTTTGAGTTTAGAGAAAGTCTACAAGCACTCTATGCATATTTTAAAACTATACCAGTCTCTAAAGTCCTGTGCTAGCCTATGACAGAACATAAAATAGAGATTATATTTAAAAGCAAGCTTTCACATAGCAATATGCCTGCCTTAATGGAAGAAGACTTCTCATTCAGCTAAATCTGAGGCTTTTGAGATAACTTCTTTGCTTAGATTACTATTAATTTTTAGACTTATATGAATGCTGCTGAATAATTAGCAGTTTTTGCTACCTAATATTTATTTCCAAATACATAGCAGGTTGCAGTTGCTGAAAGATACTGTTCTCTGCTGTGTGGTAGTGCCTTTAATTGCTAATGTATAGAGTTGGGCAAATGGTTTGGGCCGAGCAAATGTTCTACCCCATCATCACCTGTTCGCCCTTTAGGTAAACTTGAAATGCATGGCATACAGTAGGTGTTCATACTGCACAGTGCATTCTAAGCCTTGATTGGACAAAGCTTTGCCCAGAGCACAGTGAATAGCTGGTTGTAAAGGAGTGGGTCTGGGAAGCTGGACGCTATGTACTTAACAACCGATGAGTCCTCACCTGTCAATGGGCTTCCCCGCTGCCAGCTGAATAAAAAAAAAAAAACATTGTCGGCAATAAAAGGTAAAAAAAATGGCACCCACTGTCCATACCAGGCCCCTTGGATCTGGTATGGATTTTAAGGGAAACTTCACCACAAAATTTAAAAAAATTGTGTGGAGCCCCCTCCCAAAATCCATACCAGACTCTTATCCCAGTACGAAGCCTGGCAGGCCAGGAAACGGGGGGACGAGCGAGAGCATCCACTCCTGAACCATACCAGGCCACATGCCCTCAACTTGGGGGGGATGGGAGCTTTGGGGCAGGGGGCTCTTCCCTCCCTCCCCAAAGCACTTTGTCCCCATATTGATGGGGATAAGGGGTCTCTTCCCCACAACCCTAGGCTGTGGTTGTGGGGGTTTGAGGGCAGGGGGCTTATTGTAATATTGAAGCCCCCTTTAACAAAGGGGACCCCCAGATCCTGGCCTCCCACCTAAGTGAATAAGTATGGGGTACATTGTACCCCTACCCATTCACAAAAAAGTGTCAAAAATAAATAAAAACTGTAAAAATATTTTTCACAATGTCCCTCGTTGTAGATCTTCTACCACTGCCAGACCCCAAAAAGAAGAAGAAAAAAAACAGGTGGCTCTGCCCCCCTTACCTATATGAAAACTGTAAAATGGCAGAGCCTGCAGTAGGTGGTCAGCCTTTACTGACAGGGGAGCATTCTTTCCTGCTTTATTTTTTTTTGGGGGGGACTGGCAATGGCAGCAGATGGTAGAGCTACATCATAGGACATTACCACATACTCATTCACATAGTTACATAGTTACATAGTTAGTCAGGTTGAAAAACAAAACAGGTTGACACAAGTCCATCCAGTTCAACCTTAAACATGGGAGGGTGGGATCTGGTAGCCCCCTTGTTAAAGGGGCCCACCTCTAATAATGTATGCAGAATCACTTGCTGACCACAATATACAGTATGTTGTGGTTTGTAAGTGGTTTACTGGTCATAACATGGTATCTTTTTTTTCATCCCGTGGTTGACTTTCTGATGAAAGTGATCTGATGAAAGCGATCTGAGTGGCTCATTAGCCACTGGATCGCTTTCCAAAGTGGCGGGGGGTATGCCCCCTGTGGCTTGCTGATATTTTTAGGGCTTACCATTTTGCCTGAGAAACGATCTGATGGTGTGACTGGCTGGTCACCGAGGCAATGAGAGACTAGATCTTCTCTGATTTCCTCTATGGCCTTGGAGGGTTGGAGCAATGTCATGACGTCACTTCCCATCTAGAGTGGAAGTAAACAATTTTTTTGTTAAAGCAAAAGGTCAAAAATGTTCTTTTGATCTTTTGCTTTTAAAGGGAAAGGAAATATTTGGGGTCTTTTTTGACCTCAAATCTCTCCATAAAGAGGACCTGTCATCCTTATATCTAAGGGATGTAAGTTCCTTGTAATAGCAAAAAAGGGATCAAAAAGGGGACAGTGTAAAAAGAAAAAAGAAAAGCCCTTATCCCTCCATGCTCGCGTGCAGAAGCGAACGCATACACAAGTTGTTCACGCATATGTAAAAGGTGCTTGCACCACACATTTGAGGTTCGAGGTATCAAATTACTTGGCATAACATCATCTTTCATATTTTACAAAAAATTGGGATATATATGGTGTCTTTTTTTCTGATTCATTAAAGTGTATTTTTTCCAAAAAATTTGCATTTGAAAAACCACTGTGCAAAATACTATGCAACAAAAAAATGCAATGATCGCCATTTTATTCCCTAGGGTCTCTGCTACAAAAAAATATATAATGTTTCTAGGGTTATAAGTAATTTATACTGATTTAAACTTGTAAATAAAGTGGCAGAAAAGGCTTGGTCTTTAAGTGGGTATGGAAAAAAATATTTACTGCATTACACTGAAAACAGAATATGAAAACTTCCGGTTCCAGCACCACATGGAGTAGCTGCGTCTTCTCTAATCTCCCACAGCTCGACCCAAAAAGCAACCTATAAAGCCATCCCTAAACTCCTTCACTATCCGCAGCATCCTCAGGAGCCACCCTCACACTCGTGGACTGGTTCATAGAAAAAAAGGGCCGCAATCGCACACACAGCCCACCCGGCGCTGCTGGCCCAGCCCCAAATTGAGGCCCTGGCTTCTGCCTTCTCGGATCCCACGGCAGACGTGACAGGCATGGATGTGAGCAGTCCCTCAGCACCTCTCTCCTTACATCCTACCCCACAACCAGCCTCTTTCTCCTCAAATCCACATCCAGCCTCTCCCTCCTCACATCATGGGGATATAAACTCAAACACTGAGCTCATTGCCCAGGCCGTGGTTGCTTTGTTATTCCCCATGAAAAAGCAATAAATGTGAGGATGCAGCACCTCAAGACACAACTAGGGGAACATAACACCAGATTGTATGAAGCGGAAAGCCGTCTCTCCAATGTGGAAGAGACATTTTACCAAGTGCAAGTGATGGAACAAGCTCAGGACAAAACTAACCAATATGTGAGGCAAAAATTTGAAAAACAGATCCAGAAGGAGCAATCTGCGCTTCACCGGTATCCCAGAGACCCTGCAAGCATCAGCTGAATTCTGAGCCAGACACATCCTGGAAGTATTAAGTCTTCCTGGCTCATGCACAGTCAAACAAACCCACCGCATGGGAGCTTACAACACAGAATGCAAAACTCCCCGCCCTATCATTGAAAAATAGCTGAACTACTCAGACAAAGCCGCCAGCTTACAAAAATTCTGACAATACAGATATCTGTAAATAGAGGGGATAAAGGTCCTAATCTTTGCAGACTACTCTGTCTAAAGTCTCCAAAAAAAGGAAGGTCTTTCAACACATCTGCTCGGAACTCCACCAGCGACAAGTGAAATTCAACTTGGCTTTTCCAGCAGTCCTCCGCCTCTAGACCCACAATGGGGATCCTTCCAGGACCCCTCTGAAGCAGAAGTCTTCATGTGCTCATGATACACAGACCTCCACTCCATCTCCTCACCCAAGGCTACCCGAATAACCACTCTCTGGACCAAAGAAGCCCCAGGAAGGACTCTCTAAAACGATTCAGGCCTTCAGGACTCGACCATCATTCTACTCCACGTTGACTCATTATCCACTTACATTAGCCCAGACCATATTTGGGCACGATTAAGATCTCCTAGGTTACCTGAGTTTGGATTTTACCTCCTCTAGGTCACCCTTGATTATGGCCTCCACGAAAGTGGGTAGGGCTTGTTATTATGTTTTTACATGGGTTACCCCCATCCACTTTATGTCTCCGGCATATCTGAAATATTCTTTCCATGATCCTACTGCATTCAGTCAACTCCCTTCCCAGGGAAGGGGCTAGTTTACGATACACCTTTCGGGTCAGCATGGGAGCTGACCTATGCAGTTTCACCATGGCGGAAAAAGAGAAGTTCACTCAACGTTTAGTATATTGTATAATCTGTTTTTTTAACCCCTCAAACATTTTCCCACATCTCCTTCCCTTAACATATACCAATCATCTGTCACCAGACTCTTTTACACCACTTGTCTCCCATTTACAAAACTGTGATATCCCATGCTAAGACACCAGTTCTTTCCCTCAGACCAAAACCTAAAGAGTTCCTCACGTTGGCCCAAACCCCTCATTGCAATCCCCCCATGAAAGTAACCTCCTGGAATGTAAAAGGGCTTAGATCCCCCCATAAGAGACTAAAAATCCTTTGCCACCTGATGAGGCTTGCCTCCTCCAAGAGACCCACCTATCCTCCCCCCATTTCCATTGCATGAGAAAACTCTGAGTAGGCACAGTTATAGAATCCAAAACAGTTGTACGTAAAGCAGGGGTTCTTATCTTGATCCATAGAAACCTTCCTTGTGAAGTCATTTCTATGGACCATGACAATCAAGGCCACTTCCTCACGGCACACATCCATGTAGCCAATAGAGACCTAGTTATCTCCAACATCTATGCCTCCAACAGTCCTGGAAAACAATTGTTCAGCAGGATCTCTGCTAGACTACTCAACAACCCACAGATCCCACATGTAGTCGGGGGAGACTTCAACACCATAATGCATCCCACAGATGATAGATCTACACCCAAACACCCCCTCAAAATGCACGATGGCCTCTCTCCATCCCCATGACATTTGGTGGCTCCTTCATCCAATCGACAGGGAATTCACCTTTTACTCCATCTTTTCTGCAGGGACAACATGATTCCAATGATCTCTGGAACAGACATTCACCATATAGCCATTTCTGTCCATGACCCAATATCGGTTAACTTTGACAACCCCGACCTTCACCTGTAACCCCAGGATCTGCCGTTTCCCCTCCTATCTGTACAATAATGCTGATTTCCAACAGCACATGGAGATAGCATGGGATGAATACTCCACGACTAATTCATCACACATTGACAACCCAAACCTATTTTGGGAAGCTGGCAAATAATTCTTTCAAAGCAAAATCATCTCCTATGTCACCTCCTACAAAAAGCACACTCTAAGTACAAAGCAGCTAGCTCTAGACTCCGTCTAGCGCGGTAATCTCTATCTGCCCTAAATTCCCTTGAAAATAGAGCTGAATGGCAAGCCATGAAAAAAAGGCTTTGACACCTGAGCAGACACACTAGAAATGACGAAAAGAGCCCACTTTGATGCTACACTTCATACATTTGGTAACAAAGCAGGCAAATTACTGGCAAGACTGAGCAAAGGCCCTACACACATCACCTCCTGACGGGACACCTCAGGCTTCATAAAAAACTCAAACCAGCAAATTAATAAAGTTATGCTACAATACATCATTATATGCTCCTGACCCCATTGACAAAAAAATTGCAGAATCTCTTCTCAACAAAGTAACCCTGCCAAGGGTCAGCTCCTCTCAACTGGATTCACGGAATGCACCCATTTCCCTATCTGAAATCTCCACTACCATTTGTAAACTAGCGTCACCTAGAGCACCAGGCCCCGGCGGGTTCTCAGGGGAATTTTATAAAACCTTACATAGAATAACAGAGCCCACCCTACTCAGTGTCTATAAAGGCAGTGGTCATCAACCCTGTTCTCAGGGCCCACTAACAGGCCAGGTTTTATATATTACCTTGGGGAGATGCAGACTAGAATACTGCAATCACTGAGCAGCAAATGATATCACTTGTGATGTATTTCAGTTATCTTGCAAACCTGACCTGTTAGTGAGCCCTGAGGACAGGGTTGATGATCACTGTATAAAGGCATTTGGTCAGGCGGCCCCTACTTACCCTCAGGAAACCAGGCCACCATCAAACTTCTTTCCAAGAAAGGAAAAGACCCCATCGAACTGGGCTCCCACAGACCAATTTTGCTACTAAACCTAGACATCAAAATTCTCTCAAAAATAATTGCCACCAGACTTGCCAACATCATCCCCTCTTTGATCCACCCCACACAGTCAGGCTTCGTAAATGGGAGAACTGCTTTTGGTCTTTCTTATTCATAAATCATATCTTTCATATACCTTATAACCCTGCTGAAAATACCAAAAGACCCCCTACTCCTTATCTTTGGCTATTGGGATAAACATCTGCTAACCTGGTCCTCTAAGACCCTCTTACCACACAAAGATTGGATTCTGATATGCCTTCTAATGACTCGGAGAGCCAGCCTAAAAAATTGGAAATTGGATATTAATATGGAACTTTTGCTTCTACTATATACAAACAAGTTTAACGCCGTCTTTAACCATGCAATAACCAGCAAACGTTTCTACTCCAGATGGAAATCTTTCATGGAAAAAACCCTATCCCAAGAGGAACTCAACAATTTTGAAACTTCTTTCTCAGATTATGGGTCTCCTTGTACAACTTTGGGGCAAGATGACTTACCTGACACTTGACTCATATATAGACAAACTTGAATTCCTCCAGCCAATACAACATACTGATCCTTTGTCCACCTCATCATTATCTCAATAAGTAACACCCCTCCCCCCCCCCCGAGAATTCCTAGCTCATAACATAACATGAAATCACTATAGTACTGAACACTAAAGTGGTGCAACCCCCCCTCCTCCCATCCCTCTTCCCCCACCTTTTTTTCCTTCTTCTCTTTTCCGCATTCCCACCCTCTGATTTCTCAAGGTTCCCTCATAGCTGAATCATCCAGTTAACTCTGCAAGAGAGTTTTTTATTTTCTTTCATTCATTTATGTTGTTTTATGTCGTATGTTGTTGTTCAGCAATACCATATTCATACAACCCAACTAGACTCACTATGCCCGGGTTATAAGACTTTGTGTTTATGACAAATGTTTATGATAAATGTTACATGAAAAATGTATATCATCTTTTGCTATATCTTGTAATGTAATATCCTTCAATAAAATCTTTGAGAAAAAAAAAGAAAGAAAACAGAATATTAAGAAAGTCACATATTCAATATGTACATATTTTTGCTTTTAGTTGTAAACCCTATATTTACTTTATATTCTTTGACGTTATCATTTTCGATAGATATAAACTAAAGTCACAAATTTGAGACTAGTGCATCAATGTGTGAACCTTTTTCCTGTGGACATTATAGTAAACTATTGAAAACAAGAATGTGCATAGTTTACTATGTCTCAACCTCTGGATTATACAGCTCTCTAAATTAAGCAATTTCCATTATTTGAACACTAGGGACAATAGCAGCTATCTTGCTATTCTACCATCTCACTTCAAAAGTGAAGGTCACAGACGCTCCAACAATTGCTGGAAGCCTTAGGGAAAGTAAATTATCATAATGCTTCAAGTTGAAACTACCTTTGGCATTGCTTCAATACTTAGTGATACTCAAAGGGAAAAAGAAGGAACCAGAAAATTGTTTTTTTTTTTGTTTTTTTTTAGTTAATAAACAGTATAGTTCACCACTAAGATCTACATTAAAATACATTATTAAACTGCCATATTACTAGATTTGAATTAGATTAATATGAATGGAAACAATAGCTGCTTGGTTTGAATTTAAATAATTACATAATTTCTCATGGCTATATTTTATGTAGTAGTTTCTACATTTTATTTTCACGTTACTTTTTTCTGTGTTAAATGGCAACATTTTTATGCTGTCTGATTGTCATTGATTCTATAAAAAAAAAAACTCCATCTGCAGAATAAAAGAAATGTAAATTTTTTTTGCAAAGTATGTTGCCATAAAGTCAAAAATGTTTTTTTTAGACAGTATGTATACGTTTTTACACAATTTGATATGATATGCAGTGTTGCCTTCCTAAAATATTTAATGTACCAGTATTTGCCAAGCCCTGTTAAATTGTTAATTTATTTTGAATAATTACTGCACATTCCTTCCTATGATGGGATTTGGATCAATTAAATGAATTCCAGTGCCAAAATTGGGAAAGCTTCAAACAAGTACATACAGTATACATACGTGTCATTGAATTAAATTACTAACTTTTCTTGCTGAAGGTAAAGAAGTGATGCCTAGAGTTTGTTCAACCCATCTACCAAGAGTTTTGGAATTCCTTGCATATTTGTTATAAACAAAGTAATATTTAGTTAATAGATACTATACAGATAGAGACTACAAACAGCTGTGCCAAAACACATTGCATTGGCATGGATGTCCTTTATCAAGAGGCAGTCAGAGCAATTATGTTAATAAACCAAAATAGGCACGCTAATCAAAAATAGTGAACCAACATAAAACAGTATAAATCGCTGAAGTGTAAAGATATCTGTACAGTACATATAATAACATATAAAGTGAAAAGACATTCTTGAAATTAGGTCTCTGAAAGATAGAAAATGAAACAAGTTCTGTAACGGTAGAAATTCAGAAGGATGAAAAAGATTCTCAGAGCTATTACCACCACCAAGCGAAAGAGATGGAGCTCTCTATGTGGCAATCACCTGAAGGAATGGAGACTCTTACCGGAAGGATTTGACCTCCTATTGCAGCGAGGTGACACACGCCTGCAGATATAGTCCTCTGAGGGGTCTGAGATAGATCTTGGCTCTAAGGTGTGCAGGCAGACTAGGGGCATCCTCCTCATTGTGTGGCCACCATCTGTCTCCATTCCTCAAAAGCGCAATCTCCCAAATTAGCACAGAACATATAGGGATATAGAGGAGCAAAGGCTCCAATAGTGCGTTATTGTTTTTAAAAACACTAGTTTATTGTATAAAATCTTTAGTTGGATGGACAAACATCATGAAAAACACTTGCTGGCAATAAAATGCCAGGGTCACGTGAGACGTGATGACGTCTTTTTTTGTTTAATAAGACTGTTTTATCCTGTATGTACATATCCTTACATATTACGTACATTACGTACATATATCTTCTTGAATTGCGCCCAAAACATGTCAGTCTACACGTGCTCAGTTTGGTGTGTATTGCTTGAAAGTTTTTTTTTCTTCTTGGGAGAGGGCATGTGATCAGCACAGGGCCAATCAGCACTGTCCATACAGAGGGTCAGGCATCCTGCATCCATATAGGACAGCCAGTGCAGTATGAATACTTCTCCTATAAGCTTTAACCAGACACTGATATCAGTTATAAGGCTGCTATATACTGCTGATGAGAAAAGGTATTTAGAAGTTTATATTTACCAAAACAATTGTATTTTCATGTTCCGAGTACTGTGGGAAACCAGATATAGTGAATGCAGGGTCCTGATTTTAGTAACACTTTAAGTTGGTATACATCTAGGGGCAGGGAAATCACGGTTTAAATTGCTGTTTGGGTTAACTAATTGCTCTGAGCTAAAAATTATAGACATCTTTAGTTACCCATGCTCATGAGGAATTTAGGATGTGTATTATACCACTTCATCAGGAAAAATCCTGGTCTCCCAGCACTAGTTTAATTGGTGAGGGATGCAGAGATATTATAGGCAAATAAAAAGGTCAAAGCTATGATCCTAAAGCCTCGTACACATGATGCTATTGTTGGCAGGGGAATGTCTCTTGACAGACTGTTGTCCTAAAATCTTACTGTTAGTACGCTCCTTTTGACAATTGTTGTCCAACTTTCGGACAACAAATGTCGGATGGCAGGCTAGTAAATTTTCAGTGGACAATGGTTTAATGTCAGATTTTTGTATGGTCAGTACACAAATCCATCATACAAAAGTCGAAAGTACAAAAACGCATGCTCAGAATCGATGTTCACCAAACACAAATTTATCTGAAGGGGCCCAAAGGGTAGAACTCGATAATTGAAATTCCTCATAGTACATCACTATGTTCATGTTTGTTGCATGACAATTGAGTACCGTTAGTATGCAAGACAAGATCCTGGCACGCGTCCTTAAGAAAAAATCAGACGCTCGGTTGGCAAACAATCGTATCGTGTGTACTAGGCTTTAGTGTGGCACCTGTAGTTGGGTGGCTTATTAGGGTTTTAAAATGGTGTGTGGGGCTTCACAGGAGGTACCACATTGGTATTTCGGCATATTTCTACTTGACCTGAACCTTCTGTTTAGAATTAGGATGGTTATAACTGATTTAAGATCAAAACATGTAGAGTGCTTATTAGCATATCAGAAAGGCTTTTCCATTCATACAATTTGTCAGGATGGTTTTGCCAGGAGGAAATTTTGACTCCAGGCTGGTAGAATGGGCAACAATACATGAGGTCAGAATGATTGGCAAATGACCTAGAGAGTGTGCCTGCCCGATCGTTGCAGGGATCAGGTTTGTACATAATCGTTACATTAAAACAGGAAAAGAAAAGACTCAGCTTGGCCTGTCTGGGATTCTGACATTTGGCATTCTGTAGTTACTGTAGATTCTTGTGATCAGTAAAAATCATTATGGAGTGAGGGGAACCCTCCAAGAGATGACACCACTCCTCTAATGCTAATTTAATTGCGAGAAGTTCCCAATCACCGATAGCATAGTTTATCTCTGTCTCAGAAATATTTATGGACATGGTTGATGTCTCTTCTCAAAGGATTTAAAAAGCACAGTTTCTTCCCCCACTGAAGAAGGGTCCACTTCAATAAAAAATGGGTCCCTAGGATTAGGTCTCTTCAAGAGAGATCCAGAAACAAAGGCCTGTTTCAGGTCCTGAAATGCAAGCTTCAGGAGGCCAGTCCTTGGCATTCGCATCCTTCTTGGTCAAAGTTATAATAGGTACAGCAATGGAAGAGTAACTCCTGATGAACTGCCTATAATAATTTGTGAACCCAAGAAAGTGCTGTGTGGCGTTGAGGCTAGCAGGAAGGGGCCAGATGGTAATGGCCAAGGCCTTTCCGGGATCCATACGATGACCCAAACTTGAAACAAAGCATCCCAGGAACAGGACCTCAGAACATTCAAAGGAACATTTCTGTAGCTTGGCATACAGATTATTCTCTCGAGGGCGCTGAAGTACAGTGCGGACATGGGTTCTGTGGACAAGCAGATTTTCCGAAAAGATGAGAATGTCATCCAGATAGATGACAACAGTCTGATTCAGCAGATTCCTGAAGATTTCATTGATAACATTTTGGAACACAGCTGGGACATTACACAAACCAAAAGGTATAACCAGGTATTTGTAATGGCAGTTTCTAGTGTTAAACCTGGTTTTCCATTCGTCACCTTCCCGTATCCGAATCAGATTGTATGCACCTGATCTGCCCAGAGACCCAGTCCACATGTGGAGAGTGGAGCTGAAGCCAAGGAAGGCCCTATACAATGGGATAAGAGGCCTTTGGTAGAATGAGGAGTGGAGTATCCCTACAGACATCTTAATAGGTAGAGCCTGGAAGCAGATAGGACCCCCTTGGAGAACAGTCCCATCAATTGCCAGGACTAACAGTGGCATAGTGAAGGGTGAAAGGGTAAGCTTCATGGAAGAAGCAGTTCTCCAATCCATAAAATTGCCAGCAGCCCCGGAATCCACATATGCAAAATGCAAAATCGAGGAGAAGCGCCTACATGAAGGAACACTGGAAGAAGAAGACGAGAAGGTGATGTTTCTGGGTCCAATACTTCACCTTCCAGATGTAGTCCAGTGAGCAGGAGCCATGAAAATTACCCTTGCCCCCACAATAGAGACACAAGCCCAGAGTTCTACACCTAGCACGTTCTTCAGGGGTTAACCTGGTCCGGCCCAGCTGCAAAGGTTCCTCATCAGGCAGAAGATGCTCCACAAGACAAAGGGAGGGGAGCTCAGACTGGCTAGGGCCAAGGGAGTGCTGGCTTCTTTCTTCTAGGGGCCTCTCCTGAAAACGAATACCTATCTGGTTACACAAGGAAATTACATTGTCCAGACCAACGGGGAGGCCAAGTAAAAAGGTTGCAACCAGGGCCTCATTGTTCCAGCTCAACTCAGCTGTGAGGATACAAAACCGAAGAGCATATTGTCCCAATGAACTAGATTCTTGGCGAAGATGTAAAAGGGCACTAGCCACTGAAGAAATCCGAACCAGCTCCTCGAAGATGTTTCGAAAGAGCTTCAAGAAGTCAGGCAGGCTGGAAACCACAGGATCATTCTTCTACCACGGGGGGCAGCCCAGGCTAAAGCTTCACTGGAGAGGAGGAAACTAATATAGGCAACCTTTGCCCGATCAGACAGGGAGTTTTGAGGCTGAAGCTCAAAATGAATGGTGCATTGGCTGAGGAACCCCCTGCAAGCCTTGATCCCCAAAGAAACGGGACGGAGCTGGCATTGTAGCGAATGTGTGGCTGTGACTGCAACAGGAATAGGTACAGCTGCCAATTGTACTTGTACTTGATGTTGCTGACTTAGGGTTCATAAGGAGGCCTGAAGCTGCTCAAAGCGAGAAGCCAGATCCGAGAGGAGTCGCATCACCTAAGTCTGATTCGATTCCTGGGTCTCAAGTCCGCAAGCTATTCCCTGCAATGGATCATCTGTGGGTAGAGGCACGTCACCCGGGTCGATGGCTGATCAAACTGTCAGGTCACCTAAGTCCAGGTGACAGATGCACCCCGTTGGTTTCTGGAGTGCACCACAAGTTGGTGGACCCTATGGCTGACTGCTGCGGATGGAGCTCTAGGTGATAAAGGAGAGCTCTGTAGTACCAACATAAATGACACTGGGAGCTAGAGCATGAGATTTTCCAGGGTACATAATCTAAGAGTCAGCAGGTATTCACCAGAGGCCCCTAGTGGTGAGGATGGATTTAGCTGCAGTTTGGCTCCAGGTCGCGACCCCTAGGGCCTCCCAGCTCACGCTCATGGTAGATTACAGGGAGGTAGAGAGAAAGCAGCAGACTGTGACAATAGAGGATAGTCAGGAGAAAGCCAAAGGTCGGGGCAAAAAGCAGGTAAGGATAGGCAGGGTATAGCCAAAGGCATGGGCATCAAGCAGGTAAGGATAGTCAAGAATAAGCCAAGATTGGTAACTGGAATCAGACGTAGAACACACAGCAAGTAGCACACAGAAGCCAGACACAATATTTATCAGCAGGGCTGGCTTGCAGTGCACAGGTTAATACTTAAGCAGCCAGGGGAGAGTGGCAGGCCTCTTAAGCTGAACACATGGAAAGGTAAGCTGACAGACAAACATTACCGCATATCCATGACAGCTTCGAAGTGGATTCTTCGGAAAGGTTGCTATTTATTGATTATGAAAACAGGTTAAAATGCCATTAACATCTTTTGTGGCTCTTTAGTGCCCATTTCATCAGAAAAAAGGTGTACAGTACACTTTAATGTATGGGATCTGTGTGCATTAATTCAGCCCAGAATATACTGCACTGTCCAAAGAGAATTTATGGCCCTTGGATATAAAATTATAAGCCGATGGAAAGTCTGGTTACATAGAACCATATCAAGTTCTTCTGGCATCAGTGGTTCCTCTAGTCCCTCTCTTACTTCCTGAGGAAACATCAGAAGACCCAAAGGTTGGAAGGAGGGGTTGATATGTTTCTTACATGAGGGATAACGTTTGTATAATTGGTGGAAAGAAATCCTAAACTGCTGTGCAATGGTTGACAAAGTCTCCTGACAAAGAGATACTATGGTAAATAAAGGTTTTACTCTGGGGGGCATCTGAGGGCTCTAATAACTTGCCTGATTTCATTGCATGTGGAGGTTTCACTTTGAGAATGCTGTCAATTTGAGAAGCTTCTTGGATTCCAGTTCACAGAAATTGTGGAGATAAATCTGATGGAAAATTTATATTTTCTGTAAATGGGCTCATAGACAATGCAAGACCTCATTGCATGACTAGTTTAAAAATGGTGAGTAGTGAATCTAGCAAAAAGGGAGCAAAAGGGTATGGGTCCCTGCAGTTAGGGCTTGCAGTCCATAAAGCAAAGCAATATAATTTTAGGCTTGGTGGACCCAGTCCTTACTTGAACTGTGGCCAGTCCACTGCTCTGGAGATGAGGCAGGAAGTATTATATCATCATTGGATTATTATAAGGTTTATAATTACAATGTTTTGGAGGCCTACTCCTTCTTGAGATTTTAGTCAAGGGTAGAAAATGTCAGTTTGGGTGAAGAGATTTTTCAGGTCAGTTCATCCTATGGTTTCTAGTCTTGGCCTTGGCCAGTTGTATTGGGTAAAAAAGTCAATAATGTATGGCAGACTACCTGTTTCATTATATAGAGTTAGATATTTGTAAATACAAATATTTACAGTCCAATGAGGAGCATTTGTATACATAGTATGTTATATGTATGTCAGTGTATACATGTTTTTATGGTTAATGTTTGTAATGTTAGATCAGTTAATCCTTCTGTAGATCTCCAATTTAAATTGCAGAGTCAGCAGCTTATCCATCATAGAACAAATATTTAATCTAAATGCATTGCAACAGGCTTTTTCAGAAGACAGCCATAAGAGTGTGGAAACAAATTATGTACTGTGCCACAGAAAGAGAGTCTGGAAGAAGTTCTGACCCGAACGACAAACCCTATTAAAGTCTATGGAACCCTATTTTGAAGGCTTATATGCAAGTAATTGTATATAAAAAGAGTATAGGGGCCCAGAGTTACTGCCCTGGAGGACATCTACCAATAAAAAACTTTAAAAAAAAAAGATTTTTTTTAACCACTTAAACCCCCTTCCTAACCAGACCAATTTTCAGCTTTCGGTGCTTTCACATTTTGCATGACAATTACTTGGTCATGCAACACTGTATCCATATGAAATTGTTGTCCTTTTTTCACACAAATAGAGAATTATTTTGGTGGTATTTAATCACTGCTTTGTTTATGTGATAACATTTTGCAAATTAGTAATTTTACTTCATAAATTTTGGCCAAAATTTATACTGCTACATATCTTTGGTAAAAAGATAACCCAAATCTGTGTATATTATTTGGTCTTTGTGAAAGTTAGAGTCCACAATCTATGGCGCCAATCTCTGAAAAATGATCACACCTGAAGTAATTTCTTGAGACCTTACCAAGCCAGAAAAGTACAAATACCCCACAAATTACCCCTTTTTGGAAAGTAGACATACCAAATTACTTATTAAGAGGCATGGTGAGTTTTATGAAGTTGGAATTTTTTCCCACAATTCTTTGCAAAATCGAGAGCTTTTTTTTCACAAAATTGTGATATTAGCAGGTTATTTCTCCCACATAGCATATGGATGGGATGTCTGAGAATGGATGGATGAATGGATGAGTGTTAAAATGAGCACAGTGCAGCGCTGTGGGCACTACAGATCCAGCCCACATCTCTCCACTCTCCGCTCACACTGTACCATAAAGTACAGAGAGGGGAGGGAGGAATCGGACATGACACTGGTTTGTTTACAATTGATTGCGTTGTCTGATCACTGTCAACAGACATTTACTGTAATCCAGAGGTCTCTGCGGTCATGGATACACCCCAAGGGGTGCGTAGAGTGGGATTCTGTAAGGACATCATAGTACACCCCCCAGAGTTATCAAGCCACGCTGTGGCCACCATTCAGCTATAAGCACAGTTGTTAAGTAGTTAAAGTATGGATGGGATGGTTAAATATGGCTGAGTATAGCTGGGTATGGCTGGACATTGCTGAGTATGGCTGGGACAGAATGGGATGGCTCGGTATGACTGAGTATGGCTGAGTATGCCTTGACATTGCTGAGTATGGCTGGATATGGCTGAGTGTGGCTGAGTGTGGCTGGGTATGGCTGAGTGTGGCTGGGTATGGCTGAGTATGGCTGAGTATGGCTGAGTATGGCTGGACATTGCTGAATTGCTGAGTATGGCTGGGTATGGCTGAGTATGGCTGAGTATGGCTCAGCATGGCTGGGTATGGCTGATTATGGCTGGGTGTGGCTGGGTGTGGCTGAGTTTGGCTGGGTATGGCTTGGTATGGCTGAGTATGGATAGGGATGTGTGGGATGACAAATTTTCAGCTTTCGGTGCTATCACATTTTCAATGACAATTGTGCAGTCACGTTGTACCCAAGCAAAATTGTTACATTTTTTCCCCACAGATTGACACACCACACCAGCGATCACCGCAATGCATGCCCCCACGAGCGTGTGATAGTGGCTTATCCTGCTGGACATCACATGGCGCCTAGTTAGGATAACAGAACCACTTTCCAGCCATAATTTTGCTATATGGCAGGTGGGAAGTGGTTAAAGTGAAACAATAAAAATTTAAAATTCCTTTAAATATAGTGCCTGCGGGGTCCCTTTAGTCCGTTTGTAAAGTGGCACCTTTAAACCATGGATAGAACTTACTACAGCAAAACTGACATTTCTAAAGAATAAATAATGAATGGAATGACATTTAAATTGTCGGCAATACAATAACATTGCCAGAAAGCAGAAAATTTACAATAAAACGGTGTGGGGTCCACCCACAATCCATACCGGGCCCCAAGATCCCGGTCCCCCCCCTATGTGAATGAGTATGGAGTACATAGTACCCTTAAAAGTAAAGTAATAAAAACAGGAGGGAGTTTTTGACAATTCCTTTATTAAAAATAAAAAAAACAATGTCCCCCCATGTAGATCATCATCAATCACGACGATGACGCCACCACCGAACCTGAAAAATAAAGAAAGCAGGATAACTAAAGCAAACCTCCAAGTGCCTGGCTTGCTGTTTGACAGTTCTTATATAGGGCGACATTATCTGGTGGCACCACCCCCTTGTGACGTCACTGACACAGCATACACTGGTGTGACAGCTAATGACTCATCGGTTGTTAAGGAAGCTGCAGCCGACTTTCTGGCCTCGTTCCTTAACAACCTGCTATTCAAAGCTTTGCCCAGTCAGGGCTTAGAATGCACTGTACAGCATGCAGTGCATTGTAAGTCGTTTGGCAGGGAGAACACCTGCCGAATGCCCTACAAATTTGGATGTTCGCCGAATTGGCAAACAGGCAATGTTAGAGCCAACATACAGAAAAAAGGAGCTGCGCTAAATAAGTGACCACACAATAATATACCAAAACTGGTAAAAGTCTTACCAATGCTTAAGTTAATCGTAAAAAACAAACTGTGAATTAATGCTATAACAATAAAAAGCATATCAAATAAATATAGAGACAATTTTATCATAAATTTAATTAAGTGACATATTAAGAACAGTTCAAACTGATAATGATCTCAAAAATTAAAGTGATAAACATCAAAAAAGTCTTTAGATATCCGTGATTCTTCCAAAGATGACTCCCCCATAGACTGATATGTGAAAAAAACCTCCACCACATAAACACACTGCCGCTTACCAAAACCTGGTGGTCCATTATTACAGGGGACCACACTGGGCAGATGGCTGTAACCCAAGCCTGGGATAATATTGGCACACAGGGAACTCCTCAGCCCCAATGGAAGCATCACAACTTGCAGCAGACTGGTACCCAGAAATATCCCCAGCTCAAAGGTGATCCACAGATTCAATTATATGGCAGGTAACCCAAAAAGCAAGTAGACTCACATAGCATAAAACCCTCATACATTTATTGAAGCAGTAATTCAGTATAGACAAATCCACACTTACAATACAGAAGAAAAAAAGTCAGCATAAAGCAAGCCGTCCTCGCAAACAGCCCATGGCTTCCGGGACTCAGAGTGTAGTGGTGATGTCAGTAGGTCACTCCTCCTTCCTACATGTTTTGTCATCAACAGGATGTCATCATGTCGCCCCGTGATGACGTCCTGTTGATGACGAAATGCATAGGGAGCAGGAGCGACAATAAATATCCACAAAAAATATAAAAAAACTAATTTCTTCTTCAGTTTAGGTCGATATGTATTCTTGTAGATTTTTGGTAAAAAAAATTGCAATAAGCGTATATTGATTGGTTTGCGCAAAAGTTATTGCATCTACAAAATAGGTAATAGATTTATGGCAATTTTATTAATGAAGGGTCTGGTATGGATTTTGAGGGGCACCCCCAACATATATTGCCGAGACCCAACAATTCATTACAGCTGAAATCAGTTTTAAATGACTTGTTTTCCTTTAGAAATGTCATTTTGCTGTGGTATTGTTCTAAACACGGGAAAACTGTACCACTTTACAGGCATACTATAGACACCCCCCAGGAGTGATATTTAAAGGAATATTTCATTTTTATTGTTTTACTTTAAGCATTATTAAAATCACTGCTCCCGCAAAAATTGATGTTTTTAAAACTTTTTTGCATTGATACATGTCCCCTGGGGCAGGACCCAGGTCCCCAAACACTTTTTATGACAATAACGTGCATATTAACCTTTTAAAATGAGCACTTTTGATTTGTCCCATAGACTTTTAAAAGGTGTTCCGCGGCTTTTGAATGTCACAAACACCCAAAATTGTTTGCTATTCGACGAATGGACAAACAGCCAATGTTTGAGTCAAACTCATGTTCAACCCAAACATAGAGCCCATCCCTACTCCCGATCACTGGGAGCAGTAAAACCCTGTCATGTTGTTGGGCCGAACAGGGAAATGCCTTGTTTACATCTCCCCGTTCTGCCTCTCCGTGCCATGATCGTGTAACACTGGAAGACATCAAGTTCACGGGACCTGTGGGCACGCTCCCACATGGCGTGGCAGTCATGCCCGCTGCTGGCATCATGCACGCGCTAGCCACCGATGACCGAGTGGCGCATGGGTGCATGGTTTTGTGCACCCGTGCCACTTTGCCGACGTAGATCAGAGTGAGCCAGTCGGAAATTGGTTAAGTAAAGATCAGAACAATTCTATCAGGCCTGACTAGAATCATCCCCAGCTGTTGATTAATTGATATAATTGTCTTTCTTGTTACAGTAAGAAATTTCTACTATAGATCACACACTGTCTTGGGTAAGTGTTCAGTCTTTATAAGTACATGTTTTGGCTAAAGAGGTACAGCACAGGGGTTCATTATAAGGACATGTTATTGATTTAGCATAAAACAATATAATACTAGCAATTATAATTGAACATCTTTGGAATCTTTCAATGGCTTTAAGAACTAGGGACTGGCAAGCAGACTAATTCCTGGATCAGCATTGTATATTATGAATTTGTGTTAAAATGTAAGTAACCATAAATAACCAATTGTATTTCTTTAAATTTAATTTATTTAATCTGTAAGTACAGTGATTGGCATTCAGGGCTGGTACAGGCAGATTTTATGGAAGTGTCTCTTATGCATTCTAAAAGTTCTGAATAATGTGCCATATTCATGTGTCTAGAATTTGTACTTGAATTTAGCTCATGCGGCGCTAATTTTAGAATAAATGTAAAGACCCGTACCAACTATAAGAAAAGTTAAATTATGTCCGACACACGATCCGAACATGAGTATGGTGCTTTGGACAGCCGATTATGAATTTTCAGATGACAAAAACTTTATGTGCAGGCTATAAGATTTTTATTGTATGTGAACACAAATTTAATTTAATTAGTAGGGATGAACCAGATGTTCGAGTCGAACGTAAGTTTGACTCGAACATTGCGTGTTCGCCTATTCGCTGAACAGCGAACATTATGGGGTGTTTTTGCCAAATTCTAAAAGCTGCAGAACACCATTAAAGTCTATGTGACACTAACATGAAAAACCAACAGTTCTAAGGATTTTATGCAAGTTATTGTCATAAAAAGTGTTTGGGGACCTGGGTCCTGCCCCAGGGGACATGTATCAATGCAAAAAAGTTTTAAAAACGTCAGTTTTTGTGGGAGCAGTGATTTAAGTAAAACAATAAAACAATAAAAATGAAATATTCCTTTAAATATCATTCCTGGGGGGTGTCTATAGTATGCCTGTAAAGTAGTACAGTTTTCCCATGTTTAGAACAATACCACAGCAAAATGACATTTCTAAAGGAAAAAAAGTCATTTAAAACTGATTTCAGCTGTAATGAATTGTTGGGTCTCGGCAAAATAGATAAAAATCATTGAAAAAAAACTGCATGGGTTCCCCCCAGTCTATTACCAGGCCCTTTGGGTCTGGTATGAATATTAAGGGGAACTCTGTGCCAAATGAAAAAAAATGACATAGGGGTCCCCCCAAAATCCATACCAGACCCTTATCCAAGCACACAACCTGGCAGGCTGCAGTAAAAGGGGAGGGGGAGATGTTTCCAATGCTTCATGAATTTGGCTCAATACAATAACAACAGGGATTAATCGCTTGCTGACCAGCCTCCGTCATTATACTGCAGCAGGTTGCCATGATCCCGCATACCATCGTAGCTGTACGTCGTCCCTTTAAGCGGAATAGGCGCATGTGTGTCCGCTGCATGTGACCAGTGATCATGATGACCGCCGTCCACATGTGATTGCGTGCACGAGAGCCAGAAACACACAAATCCCTGTTCTGTGAGGAGAGGACAGACAGATCGTGAGTTCCTACTAGCTGGGAACAATAATCTGTCATTACCTTTAGTTACTCCCATCCTCCTACAGTTAGAACACACACTAGGGAACACCATTAACCCCTTGATCGCCCCTAGTGTTAACCCCATTCCCTGCCAGTGACATTTATACAGTAATCAGTGCATTTTTATAGCACCGATCGCTGTATAGTTGTCAATGGTCCCCAAAATGTGTCAAAAGTGTCCGATATGTCCGCCATAATGTCGCAGTCCTGATAAAAATGATTGCTGCCATTACTAGTAAAAAAATAAAATAATAATAAATATGCCATAAATCATTCCCCTATTTTTTACACACAATAACTTTTGCCTAAACCAATCAATATACGGTTATTGTGATTTTTATTACCAAAAATATGTAGAAGAATACATATTGGCCTAAACTGAGGGAAATAATTGTGTTTTGTTTTTTAATTGGGGATATTTATTATAGCAAAAAGTACAAAATATTTTTATTTTCAAAATTGTCACTCTTTTTTTGTTTATAGCGGAAAAAAAAAGTGGGGAAAAAATTATGCCAATTTTGTTTGGGTACACCATCACATTATAGCGCAATTGTCAGTTAAAGCAATGCAGTTCCGTATCGCAAAAATAATGGCATAGTCATTGAGCAGCCAAACCTTCTGGGGCTGAAGTGGTTAATGCCAGAAAAGTATTGCAGCAGAATTCCCTCATTATGTGTTAAAACATTTGTTTGGCTCTTTTATTTCACAACATTTACTTTTTTTTTGTTCACTGGTATTCTACTGTATATATATTGAGAGTATATTTTTTACTATTCATATTAATGTACAAATAAATGATTAATATAGCATGCATATGAGATTTCTAAAAGAGAAACACAACAGAGACTAGGTACCTTCATACTCTGTGCTATAGAAAAGGATCACCATCTGCTAAATCACTTAATTTTTCACTTGCATGGCCTACTTGTCTAATATCTTTCACTGATCATATTACTCTTAACTACCACTTGGTCTTTTGATGATTTCATCAAGTAATAGTGCATAAAGCATAGTATAGCTTGCTCTCTATGAATACTGTAAAGCCTCTAGCAATTAAATCTTGTATAACAACAGCTATATACAAATACATACAGTATATAAAAAGTCTACACACCCCTGTTAAAATGTCAGGTTTCTGTGATGTAAAAAAATGAGACAAAGATAATTCATTTTGGAACTTTTTCCACCTTTTAATGTGACCTATAAATTGTAAAACTCAATTGAAACAAAAAAAACTGAAATCTTTTAAGTGGAGGGAAGTAAATATCTAAAAAAATAATAATATGGTTGCAAGCGTGCACATCCTTAAACTAACATTTTGTTGAAGCACCTTTTGATTTTATTAGAGCACTCAGTCTTTTTGGGTATGAGTCTATCAGCATGGCACATTTGGACTTGGCAATATTAGCGCACTCTTCTTTGCAAAAACACTCAAAATCTGTCAGATTTCCCACATGCTTTTGGAAGACTTCAGATGTGTTTTTGCCAGGCTTGGATGTTTTTCTTCATAAAAAAAAGCTTACATCTTGCCACTCTACCCCATAGCCCAGACATATGAAGAATATGGGAAATTGTTGTCACATGTACCATACAGCCAGTGCTTTCCAGATATTCCTGCAGCTCCTTTAATGTTCCTGTAGGCCTCTATGACAGACTCCCTGACCATTTTTCTTCTCGTCTTTTCATCAATTTTGGAGGGACTTCCAGTTCTTGGTAATATCACTATTGTGCCATGTTTTCTCCACTTGATGATGGCCATCTTCACTGTATTCCATGGTAGAGCTAATGCCTAGGAAATGTTTTTGTACCCTTCTACTGACTGATACATTTTACCAATGAGATCCCGCTGATGCTTTGAAAGCTCTAAGCCCTTGCACACACGGTCGGACATTCCGACAACCAAATCTGTCAGATTTTGTCAGATGGATTTTGTCCGAAACTGTTGCATACACACGGTCGGACAAAGTTGTCGGAATGTCTGACCGTTCAGAACGTGATGGCGTTATTTCGTTAGGACGGGACTACGTTCAGGCTAGTAGCCAATAGCTTTGATGTAGGAATTTGATCTGAGCATGCGTGGCACTTTGTCCAATCGGAATTCTCTACACATGATTGGAGTATGTCCGATCGGAGCATTTTGTCAGAAAATTTTACCAACAAGTTGGAAAACTTGGTCCGTCGGATACTCCGACGGAAACAGTCCGTTGGAGACCACACACAGTCGGAATATCCGACAAAACGGTCTGATCGGACACATTCCGTCGGAATCCACGACCGTGTGTACAAGGGCTTAGAAGCTCTAAGCTTAAGGGCCGGTTCACACGAGGCGACACGACTTGCCTCGCCGCGATCTGACAAGTCGCCCCCGTTCTGTACAATGGAACCGTTCTGAGAGGAGCGACTCGAGTCGCTCCGACTCAGAAAAAAGGTTCCTGTACTACTTTTGGGCGACCTCGGGGCGACTTGCATTGACTTCTATACAGAAGTCATTTGCAAATCGCCGCTGAGGTCGCGGCAGGTCGCGGCGAGGCAAGTCGGTGTCGCCTCGCATCGCCCACAGTGTGAACCGGCCCTTAGGATGCAACTAAGAAAATGTCTGGAAATACCTACTAGACACCTAAACTTTATTTGAGGTTACTCAGAGGCACTTTAAATGATGGCAGGTGTGTACTGAACTCCTTTTCAAAATGTGTTTGAATGTGATTGATTAATTCTGAACATAGCTACCCCTTATCCCTAGTTATAAAAGGGTGTGCACACTTATGCAATCACACTATTTTAGTTTTTATTTTTACTCCCCACCTAAAAGTTTTTAATTTGTTTTTCAATTGAGTTGTACAGTTTATAGGTCACATTAACCGCTTCAGCCCCGGAAGATTTCCCCCCTTAATGACCAGGCCTTTTTTTGCGATACGGCACTGTGTCATTCTAACTGACAATTGCACGGTCATGTAAAGCTGTACCCAAACAAAATGGACGTCCTTTTTTCCCACAAATAGAGCTTTCTTTTGGTAATATTTCATCACCTCTGTGGTTTTTATTTGTTGCGCTATAAACAAAAAGAGACCCACAATTTTGAAAAAAAAATATATTTATGTTTTACTTTTGCTATAATAAATATCCCAATTTAAAAAAAAAAATCTTCATCAGTTTAGGCCAACATGTATTCTTCTACATATTTTTGGTAAAAAATAATTGCAATAAGCGTATATTGATTGGTTTGTGCAAAAGTTATAGCGTCTACAAAATAGGGGATAGATTTGTGGCATTTTTATTATTATATATCCTTTTTACTGGTAATGGTGGGGATGAGCGATTTTTAGTGGGACTGCAACATTGTGCGGACAGATCTGACACTTTTTTACACTTTTTTGGGACCAGTGACATTATACAGCGATCAGTGCTATAATAATGCACTGATTACTGTATAAATGACACTGACAGGGAGGGGATTAACACTGATGGTGATCAAGGGGCTAAATGTGTTCCCTGGGAAGTGTTTCTAACTGTGGGGGGAGGGAACTGACTGGGAGTACAGAGTGATCGCTGTTCCTAATCACTAGGAGGAACAGACAAACTCTCTGTACTTCCCTGTCAGAACGGGAACCTGATTGTTTACATTGACAGGTCCCCATTATGGCTCTCTGTGGAGCAATCGCAGGTGGCCGGCGGACATCGAGACTACCGCCATGTGCCTCAGCTCCAGGCCATACAACAGGCAAGCACGCGCACCTGCTATAGCTCTTAAAGGGACCACCATACCGGTACAGCGATTCCTGGGAAAAAGCCGACCAGCCATAGTATAATGACGGCAGCTGATCGGCAAGTGGTTAAAGGTGGAAAAAGTTCTAAAATGATTTATCTTTGTCTCTTTTTTTATATCACAGAAACCTGGCATTTTAACAGGGGTGTGTAGACTTTTTATATCCAATGTATTATGTAACACAGAAAAATACAAATTATTAAAAATATTTTTTCTATCTGCGTATATACATAAATGGAGAATTGCATAAAACTGTAATGTATTAAAGATGTTAAATGACAACCCGGTGCAAAATAAGTTAAATCAGTTGTAAAAACATAATGAATAATAATAATGTTTGTTCGCTGTGGTTATTTCTCTTCCATGGTAATTTGAAGGGCGGAAAACATACATAAAGTTAATTATTAATCAGTATACAGTCAATGTAGGAGCAAATTTAACAAATAGTTATTAATGATTCATTTACAGCCAGAAAATTGTTTGTATTAAACGTCAGGCACAAGTTGAATAACTTCTATTACAGCCCTTCTGAAGGTTATCAAAATTCATCCAATTAAATAGGAAACAGTACATTTTGCACTGTGTTGGCACCAGTATGTGTCAATATAACTTGTTTATGACTCTGTTGGTGAGCTTGTAAGAGACTATTCATATAAAATTAAGTCTATAAAGCACCACACTGCTTTTAATTGAAGTTTGCTGATGGTTATATTTTACAAACGCACATAACATCAAGTATCACACACACACACTAGTTGTAGACAAATATAAATTTTAGCCCTCTCTTTGAGTTGGAAAAAATATTTACATGGAAAGGTTACTTTGCTAAGTATTATACAGTAGCTAGTTATTTATTAGGTTAGTTAGTTAAGTTGTTTTATGTTATATAGGAATTTATATAGAATATTGTTTCTAAAAAAATAGTATGTATATCAGTATTAAGACCGGGGTCATATGATATGACCCTCGAGGTCTAATCAAAGTACATTTTTGAATTTTCTGGTCTGCTTAATTTGTCCATACCAAATCATATTATAGGATACTTGTCTTGCAGGTGATATGGGTCACTATATTGTCAATTTGTTAGATTGTCTTAGCTTTCTAAGATTTTCTAAGCTTTATTTGTTAAGCAAAAAATGAAAAGTATATATATTTTGTTTCTCCAAACCCAGGTGGCCAGACCATTTTTGCAAGTTTTCCATTGTTTTTTATTTTTCCCTTAAAGCTTTCAGAGTCTTTAAAACACCTCCCTGACCATATATTTTCTGAAAGCACGTGACCAGTAGAATAAAAAGAGGGTGCTACTGATTTTTAGGGACCCATGGCATTTGCGCAAATGTTTATCAACACAGTACTTTTACAAAAAATACACTAACATCATTATTAGCAGAGACAAGCACAAACATTTTTAAAAATCCTGCTAAATTCCTACTGAATATAAAAAGCTTAAACTGTATTGCGTTAATAATTAACAAACATTTGTAAATTTTATGCGCCTTTTTGTAAAATGGTGAAAATCAAACGTATGGAAAATTGCAAATAATGAAGTTTCAATAAAACTTATTTTGTCATTTTTCACTTACAGCTTTCAGAGTTTGTAAAATACCCCCAAACCAAATATTTTCTGAAAGCAAATGACCAGTAGAATAAAAATTAGATGTTAATGATTTATAGGAACTCATGATATTTGCGCAAATGTTTATCAAAACAATATTTTCCCTAAAAATTTACTAAAATCATTATTAGCAGATTTTACACAGTTCCTGCTAAACTCTTACTTGATATAAAACCCTAACCTGTATTGGGTTAGTAAATAACAAATATTTTGTCAATTTTTTTAAACTGCACTTTCTTTTGCAAAATGGTGAAAATCTGATGTATGCAAAAATCTCTCAAAAAATCTGGAGGTTTTCATTTTCCACTTACAGCCTTGAGAGTTAAACCCCCAAATGATATATCTATATATTTTCTGAAAGCACATTTAGACCAGTAGAATTAAAATAAAGTGACAATAGCTGGGCAAATGTTTATTAAATCACAATTTCCACGGAAAAAAAAATCTTATTTGCACACAAAAGCACAACATAACTACTAAGGCCTCATTCAATGGAGTGTGCTAAAGCCTACAACCATGGAGGGCCATGTTTACCTGCACCAGGATGCACAGAACATTGTGCATTCCTATGCAGACAGTCCTATTCATGACAACTGGGATGCATCAGCTGCAAGGACAGATCTGACATCTGTGCAGGTGTAGGTGCATGGCCCCAAATAAAGAAAGTGTGAGTTCAGGGACAAATGCCCACATGGATGTGAAGTTGGGAGCAGTGGCTGCATCAATGCAACCTCTGCGTCCCAATCGATATGGATGGGTCTGCCTGCACAGGAATGCATGGAACAACTGTGCATTCCTATGCAGCCACTGTGTCCCAAACTGAGACTGCCCACGTGGTAATGCATGGAATAACTGTGCATCCCTGTGCAGATAAATATGGCCTTGTTGTATTATGCCCCACATGAATGAGGCCTTGTTTAGACATGCAGCTGGGGGCTGCAAAAACGCTTGGTTGAGCTGCGTTTTTGCATCTGCCAAAGCCCCCCACTTAAGCTGCAATAGGCAATGGACAGGGTATTGATGTCATAATGCTTTGTGTCCGCGGCAAAGTTGACCCACCTTGTAGCGATATGAATTCATTTCAACTAGGAAGCACTACAAACATCCCACAACCTTGTGCAATGCATGCAGTTGTTGGTAAAATGGAGTTAAAATGGGCTGTGAGGAGGCATTTCATTTCTTCCTCAATGGTTGTCAGTAGTCACTCGAGCATGATCGGAATGTGGATAGAGCCTCAGAGGCAAGGGAGATTTAGACGCATGTTGGAAATTACCCTTACTATGTTTTTATTTAAACTTTATTTATTTTTTATAACTTTTTTTTGCATATTTTTAACATTGTTTACATTTTTTTTGGGGGGTGGAGTTTGGAGAGAAATCTGGGGTATAAGCAGACCTCTAATGTCTCTTTTTTTAAATAGAAAAAGCAACTGAAAACCGTCCCTTTCTCTGCAGCCTGAACTGTACTGTAGATGAATGGATAGGAGTCTATCTAGACTCCTATCCATTGATAAAATGAAACATAGTACATTTCCTATGTTTAATTCACAAACTGACACATAGTAAATACATTTTGCTATGTATCAGTGATGAAAGAATACAGGAGCAGTCTGTACTGATCGATGACTGCAGCTGGCAGTGGGGGAGGAGGGAGAGCTGGCTAGCAGCTGCATGGAGGGGGCACCCAGACATTAGGGAGGTGGGGGGCACTGAAGGAGGAGTCAGAGGAGCAGGGTGATCTACTTGGCCAAGAAGATCCCTTTGTGGCTGTCCTGCAGCTTCCAAAGTAGGAGGGAGGGCAGAGTAGAGAAACCAACAGCTGCAGGGTAGCCACAAAGGTTTGTGAGGGGAGATTGGTACTGGGGAAATCAGAGTAGCAGCGGTGAAGCAGTAGGGAAAGAGAAAGCTAGAGGGGTTGTGGAAGGAAATTTAGATGACAGCAAAGGCAGGTAGAGTGGTGGATGATGCAGTACAGTGAAGCGGCAGCAGCGGGGTTCACATTTCATGTAAATAGCTCTGATCAGTGGCTTATCTGACCACTGATCCAAGCTATTAGTTTGTTCAGCAGCGTCTGCTGAACAAGTCTGCTATAAGTTCATGGTCAAAAGCAATGCATCATAAGGTGTTAAGGTAAGACAAGAGCCTTTGAAGTCAGGATTCTAATATGTGCTTGACCATATTCAGGAATTGTAGTTCAGCTGAGAAGCTTTTAGTGTTTTCTTCTTCCTTGCAGGATGTTCAGCTCAAGTTTTGAGGGCTGCTGCTAAAAATGCCTCACTCATCATTGCAGTGGTTTATAAGATCTTAAGTAGAGAAGAGCCAAACCCCCCCCCCCCCCCCAACCCTCCCCATTCGCAGCAGAACTCTCGGAATCTGGCAGCCCTCTTTAACCACTTCAGTGCAGAGCATTTTCACCCCCTTCCTGCCCAGGCCAATTTTCAGCTTTCAGCACTAGTGATGGCCGAACGGTTCGCCCGGCGGTCGTTTCGCGGCGAATTTCCGACATTCGCGGTCCGCACGTTCGAACGCCTTTTTCCGTCGTTCGCCGCGGCGGACTTACGTGTTTAATGTATACAAGAACTTTAACCTTTGGTGACACGTTTATCATGTGATACAGGACAGCCAATTGAGACATGACAGCACATGGACACTTGTACATTCCCCCTAACCTATAAATACACCCGATCCGGTGGCCATTTTACATTCTTTCTTCTGTTACGATAGGGACAGGTTCCTGTGTGGAGTAGGGAGAGATAAACCACTAGCTATTTGGTACACAAAAGTTCTTTTCAGGACTGGTATAGGTGTTAGGTGTTGATAGGTTTGCTGTGCTGCTGATTCTTGCAGCAGCCTGAGTGTCTTTTGTTAGTTTAGAGAAAGGGAAAGGACGGTGTATGCTACAGGGACAGCCAGATTAGTCTTTCATCATCATCATCATCATCATCATCATTAGCTGTTACTATCAAGGTCCACAAAAGAGCTGTTCCAGTAACCACTAATCGTTCTCTTTTTTTGCCAATTTGTATAGGGACAGGAAGGAAGCAGTGTTGTCAGGCAGTGAGGGTAATTTTAAAGACTTGCTGTTATTATTAGTTCCACAAAGGTTCTTTTCAGGACTGGTATCAGTGGTACAGTAATAGGCTTGTACATGTATAATATTCTTTCTTCCAAATATAGAAAGGATATTATACTTGACTGCTGCCCTTCTGCTGCAGTCTGCTAAACATTCACAACTCACTTGTTCCACAAAAGTTCTTATAAGGACTGGTAACTTGGTATAGGGTGCTACGGTACATAGGCTTGAGTGCGGTACAGTCTGCTGTTCTGTAAGGACCGCTATCGGTCCACAATAGATAGGGTTGACGTGCACCACTGCTGACCGCTGCCCTATACTGCAGCAGTCCTTCAGCGGTATAGGGACTGACGTACAGTCTGCTAAACACTAATACACAACCTGCTTGGTCCACAAAAGTTCTTATAAGGACTGGTAACTTGGTATAGGGTGCTACGGTACATAGGCTTGAGTGCGGTACAGTCTGCTGTTCTGTAAGGACCGCTATAGGTCCACAATAGATAGGGTTGACGTGCACCACTGCTGACCGCTCACCTATACTGCAGCAGTCCTTCAGCGGTATAGGGACTGACGTACAGTCTGCTAATCACTAACACACAACCTGCTTGTTCCACAAAAGTTCTTATAAGGACTGGTAACTTGGTATAGGGTGCTACGGTACATAGGCTTGAGTGCGGTACAGTCTGCTGTTCTGTAAGGACCGCTATCGGTCCACAATAGATAGGGTTGACGTGCACCACTGCTGACCGCTGCCCTATACTGCAGCAGTCCTTCAGCGGTATAGGGACTGACGTACAGTCTGCTAAACACTAATACACAACCTGCTTGGTCCACAAAAGTTCTTATAAGGACTGGTAACTTGGTATAGGGTGCTACGGTACATAGGCTTGAGTGCGGTACAGTCTGCTGTTCTGTAAGGACCGCTATAGGTCCACAATAGATAGGGTTGACGTGCACCACTGCTGACCGCTCACCTATACTGCAGCAGTCCTTCAGCGGTATAGGGACTGACGTACAGTCTGCTAATCACTAACACACAACCTGCTTGTTCCACAAAAGTTCTTATAAGGACTGGTAACTTGGTATAGGGTGCTACGGTACATAGGCTTGAGTGCGGTACAGTCTGCTGTTCTGTAAGGACCGCTATCGGTCCACAATAGATAGGGTTGACGTGCACCACTGCTGACCGCTGCCCTATACTGCAGCAGTCCTTCAGCGGTATAGGGACTGACGTACAGTCTGCTAAACACTAATACACAACCTGCTTGGTCCACAAAAGTTCTTATAAGGACTGGTAACTTGGTATAGGGTGCTACGGTACATAGGCTTGAGTGCGGTACAGTCTGCTGTTCTGTAAGGACCGCTATCGGTCCACAATAGATAGGGTTGACGTGCACCACTGCTGACCGCTGCCCTATACTGCAGCAGTCCTTCAGCGGTATAGGGACTGACGTACAGTCTGCTAAACACTAATACACAACCTGCTTGGTCCACAAAAGTTCTTATAAGGACTGGTAACTTGGTATAGGGTGCTACGGTACATAGGCTTGAGTGCGGTACAGTCTGCTGTTCTGTAAGGACCGCTATCGGTCCACAATAGATAGGGTTGACGTGCACCACTGCTGACCGCTGCCCTATACTGCAGCAGTCCTTCAGCGGTATAGGGACTGACGTACAGTCTGCTAATCACTAACACACAACCTGCTTGTTCCACAAAAGTTCTTATAAGGACTGGTAACTTGGTATAGGGTGCTACGGTACATAGGCTTGAGTGCGGTACAGTCTGCTGTTCTGTAAGGACCGCTATCGGTCCACAATAGATAGGGTTGACGTGCACCACTGCTGACCGCTGCCCTATACTGCAGCAGTCCTTCAGCGGTATAGGGACTGACGTACAGTCTGCTAAACACTAATACACAACCTGCTTGGTCCACAAAAGTTCTTATAAGGACTGGTAACTTGGTATAGGGTGCTACGGTACATAGGCTTGAGTGCGGTACAGTCTGCTGTTCTGTAAGGACCGCTATCGGTCCACAATAGATAGGGTTGACGTGCACCACTGCTGACCGCTGCCCTATACTGCAGCAGTCCTTCAGCGGTATAGGGACTGACGTACAGTCTGCTAATCACTAACACACAACCTGCTTGTTCCACAAAAGTTCTTATAAGGACTGGTAACTTGGTATAGGGTGCTACGGTACATAGGCTTGAGTGCGGTACAGTCTGCTGTTCTGTAAGGACCGCTATCGGTCCACAATAGATAGGGTTGACGTGCACCACTGCTGACCGCTGCCCTATACTGCAGCAGTCCTTCAGCGGTATAGGGACTGACGTACAGTCTGCTAAACACTAATACACAACCTGCTTGGTCCACAAAAGTTCTTATAAGGACTGGTAACTTGGTATAGGGTGCTACGGTACATAGGCTTGAGTGCGGTACAGTCTGCTGTTCTGTAAGGACCGCTATCGGTCCACAATAGATAGGGTTGACGTGCACCACTGCTGACCGCTGCCCTATACTGCAGCAGTCCTTCATCGGTATAGGGACTAAGAGTTTTGTCACAGGGTCATTTAAAAAATGACAGGCAGAGGAAGAGGCAGGCCCTTCCGCAGGGGTGGTAGGGGTAGGGCAGGAGCAACAGGCTTGAGCCAAAGTGGGAAGTTGCAGAAGGTGCGTTCAATTACTTTAAAGGATGCACCAGACTTGGTTGAGTGGCTCGCTCAGCCTTACTCTTCTGCACCCTCCTCATCCTCTCGATCTGCACCCTCTTCTTCACTCTCTGCTATGTGCACCCCCAAAGACACTACCACCAACAACACGACCACCACCACCACCACCACATACCTTCCGCTTGAGTCACTGGAATTATTTTCCGATCCATATCAAGAGGACATTTCTGATGCGCAGCCACTCTTGGTATTGGATCAGGAAGAGGAGGTAGCAACAAGCGCTACTCAGCAGTCTGACGCCAGTACCCAGATCAGCCCAAGGAGGAGGTTGGTCCCCGGTGTTGCTGCCTACTCCGAGATCTCTACTTATAGCGGTGGGGAAGGTGACGTTGATGATGACGTGTCTAGTGATGTCACGTGGGTGCCCACAAGAGAGGAAGAGGAGGGGAGTTCAGAGGGAGATATGGACCAGCAGATAGGGAGGAGAAGCAGCAATGACTTACATTGCACAGCAGGGACAAAGCAGACTGCAAATGTATCAGGAGCGAGTCATCGACCATGTACGGTCACATCTGGCGCTCCCAGGACACCGGCACATGGCTCCGCAGTGTGGGCTTTTTTTAACGTGTCCGCTGCTGACAATAGCGTTGCCATCTGCAATCTTTGCAGTCAACGCGTTAGTCGCGGTAAGCCCAATACTCACCTAGGGACGACCGCCTTAAGAAGGCACATGAGCAGCCATCACCGAGCCCAGTGGGAGCAACGGAACACACAAAGCCACACTGCAGGCTCTCACCGTCCAGCCTCGTCTTCTACTTCTCCTTCTCCTCTCTCCTCACAATTGTCCTCCACTCCACCTTCCATCACGCCAAGCTCACATTTTTCTGCAAAAAGGCAGGCTTCCGTGGGCCTAATGTTTGAGCGTAAAAAAATGATGACGCCGGATAACCCTCTTGCCCAACGGTTGGCGGCTGGCTTGTCAGAACTCATAGCCCGCCAACTACTGCCATATAAACTGGTGGACTCGGAGGCCTTTCGCAAATTTGTGGCCATTGGAACACCACAATGGAAGGTCCCAGGAAGGAAGTATTTCTCAGAGAAGGGCATCCCAGAGCTATATGGCCATGTTCAGCGGCAAGTGAATGTATCTCTGGCACACAGTGTCGGTGCCAAGATACATCTGACCACAGACACGTGGTCTAGCAAACACGGGCAGGGAAGGTATATCAGTTTTACTGCCCACTGGGTGAACCTTCTGACGGCCGTCAAGCATGTAACCCGTGGCACCCGTGTAGATTTGGTTTTACCGCCACGGATTGCATGCAGGCCTGACTCTTCTTCTCCTCCTCCTACTCCATCCTCCTCCCTCTCCTCCTCAGCTGCCTCCTCCTTTTCCGCTGCTAGCGTCTCTTCCACTGCACCGCCCAAGCTCCCCAGAACCTATTCCACATGCCAGGTGAGACGTTGCCATGCCGTGCTGCGTCTGTTGTGCCTGGAAGCAAAGAGCCACACTGGCCCGGCACTCCTTTCAGCTTTGCGTTCACAGGCAGATGAGTGGCTAACACCGCTCAATTTGACAGTTGGTAAAGTGGTGTGTGACAACGGTGCCAATCTGCTTAGCGCATTGAAACAGGGCAAAATCACGCACGTGCCGTGCATGGCACACGTCTTAAACTTGGTCGTGCAGCGATTCCTTGTCAAATACCCTGGGGTCCAGGACATCTTGCGGCAGGCAAGGAAAATCTCGGCCCATTTCAGAAGATCTTACACGGCCATGGCTCGCCTTGCTGACATTCAGCGGCGACACCATCTGCCGGTCAGACGTCTTATTTGCGATTGCCCGACGCGATGGAACTCAACCTTCTATATGCTTGATAGGCTGCTCCAGCAGAAACGTGCAGTTAACGTCTACCTGTATGAACTCTGCGAAAGAAACGGTTCTGGGGAGCTGGGTTTTTTTTCACCGCGCCAGTGGCTGCTCATGCGCGACACATGCAGACTTCTGCGGCCATTTGAGGAGATCACCAAACTGGTCAGTCGCAGCCATGGCGCCATCAGTGACATGGTACCTTATGCCTTCTTTCTGGAGCGTGCATTGCGTCGTGTCATTGATCAGGCTGTGGAGGAGCAGGAGCGGGAAGATGAGGAAGTCGCAATGCTGGATGAATTCCCAGGGGGGGCTACTCTATCTGAGACAAGTCAACAACAGGAGTCTGATGAGGAGTCAGAGGAGGATGGTGCCGGGGCGGATGAGCAGGAGCAAGAAGAGCATGCTTTAAACCTTTCTGTGATCCCTGTTGTGCGAGGATGGGGAGAGGAGAATGAAGAGGACGACATTATCCTGGATGATGAGCAGGAGCCAGGCCACCACACCGCTTCCACTTTAGTGCAAATGGGGGCCTTCATGCTCCAGTGTTTTAATAGGGACCCCCGTATAAAAAGCATGAGGGTCAAGGACCAGTACTGGGTGGCAACGTACTTAGACCCCCGGTACAAACACAAAATGGCGGAAATGTTACCGCCGTCGCAGAGGGCTGTCAGAATGCAGCACTTCCAGGCCTTGCTTCGAGAAATGCTGCATTCTGCTTTTGCGTGCGCTGGCAGAGGAGCAATTCCCACTCCCAGAGAAGGATTTGCGGGTACCAATCCAACAGCGCCTGCAAGAAGAGGCCGGTTTGAAGATGTGTTGGTGACTTCGGATATGAGGTCATTCTTTCAGCCGACCCATCGACAGGTGTCATCCGGATCCAGCATCAGGGAACGCCTAGACCGTCAGGTGTCCGACTACATTGGGTTAACGGCCGATGTGGACGCTCTGAGGAGTGATGAACCCCTAGACTACTGGGTGGGCAGGCTTGACCTCTGGCCAGAGCTTGCCCAATTTGCAATCGAACTGTTGGCTTGCCCCTCATCCAGTGTCCTGTCCGAAAGGACGTTCAGCGCAGCAGGGGGGATTGTGACCGATAAGCGTACTCGCCTAGCTCACCACAGTGTTAACTACCTCACATTTCTAAAAATGAATGAGGCATGGATCTCGGAGGAATTCAACACATGTGACCAGTAGACCATGTATATGTCTATAAACTATTTTTTTAATCAAGCACACAGACCTTCTTAATTCATTTGGCTCACTTCCTTGACCCAAAAAAGCACACCGTACTATATGCCCCTACCCTCCTCTTTGAAGAGGTTGAGCGGTGTCATATTTCTACTGGGGCTGCTTATGATATCCCTGTGCTGTGCTGACTTCCTCCTGGGGGTTCTTATTATGAAGGGATCACACTATCCCTGTGCTGTGCTGACTTCCTCCTGGGGGTTCTTATTATGAGGGGATCACACCATCCCTGTGCTGTGCTGACTTCCTCCTGGGGCTGCTTACGGTGCTGCTGTCAGTGCTGTATGTCACGGTGCTGCTGTCAGCGCTGTATGTCACGGTGCTGCTGTCAGCGCTGTATGTCACGGTGCTGCTGTCAGCGCTGTATGTCACGGTGCTGCTGTCAGCGCTGTATGTCACGGTGCTGCTGTCAGCGCTGTATGTCACGGTGCTGCTGTCAGCGCTGTATGTCACGGTGCTGCTGTCAGCGCTGTATGTCACGGTGCTGCTGTCAGCGCTGTATGTCACGGTGCTGCTGTCAGCGCTGTATGTCACGGTGCTGCTGTCAGCGCTGTATGTCACGGTGCTGCTGTCAGTGCTCTGTATTACGGTGCTGCTGTCAGATGCCTCTATCACGGTGCATGTGTCATTCCGGTATGTCACGCTGCTGGTGATCATCTCCTGCACCCTCTTCTTTGCCTACCCTGGTCCCTGACCTTCCCTCTCCTCCATTGCCTTCATTAGCTCCATAGTCCTGAATTGTTAGAACAATTTCCCAAATAAAATAAAAATGCTTGTAGTTATCGATCCCAAATTCACCTCATACATGTATTATGTCATTGTCCAGATGGTGGGACTACGTTTTACCCCCTAATAATTACCACGTGGCCGCAAATTCGACATGAAGGTTTGCAAAGTTCGCCTCCCATTGAAGTCAATGGGGCCCGCGGCGAACGTTCGGTTTCGCGAACGTTTGGGTCCGTTCGCATTTCGCGTTCGCGAAACGTCCCGTCGGAAGTTCGTCCATCACTATTCAGCACTGTCACACTTTGAATGACAGTTGCGTGGTCATGCGATGTTGTACCCAAAAAATTCACCTCTGCATTTTTTATTTTTTGCGCTATGAACAAAAAAAGAACGTCAATTTAGAAAAAAACACAATATTTATCACTTTTTGCTATAATAAATATCCAATAAAAAAAAAAACATTTTTTTTTCCTCGGTTTAGGCTGATATGTATTCTTCTACATATTTTTGGTAAAAAAATCCCAATAAGTGTATACTGATTGGTTTGCGCAAAATTTATAGCGCCTACAAAGCAGGGGATAGATTTGTCATTTTTATTATTTTATTTTTTTACTACTAATGGTGGCAATCTGCAATTTTTATTTTGACTGTGACATTGAAATGGACAGATCGGACACTTTTGACACAATTTTGGGACCATTCACATTTATAAAGCAATCTGTGCTCTAAAAAATGCACTGAATACTGTATAAATGTGACTGTCAGGGAAGGGGTTAACACTAGGGGTGCTGCAGGGGTTAAATGTGTGCCCTAGGGAGTGATTCTAACTGTGGGAGGGGGGAAATGATGAGGAGAGGAGACCAATCGTTCAAGGAACATACGATCAGTTCTCCTCTCCCCTGACAGGACGTAAATCCCCCTGACAGGACGTAAATCCCCTGACAGGATGTGTGTTTACATAGCATTACATAGTATTTCAGAGTATTGCAGAGTTTTACATAGTATCGCAGAGTATTGCATAGTACTGGCAGAATATGGGCACTGAGAAGTGCAGTGGGCTGGATCTGTAGTGCACACAGTGCTGCAAACAATCTCTCCCTCTCTCCTCTCACACTGTACCGATTGGTACAGAGAGGGGAGGGAGTAACCAGCATTATGACATGATGCCAGTTTGTTTACAAGTGATGCACTGTCATTTGATGGAGCGATCACATGGTAGACAGCTGCTATGAGTGACCATTTACCGTGATCTGTGATGCGCCAGATCCCCGCAGGGAGCACGCAGGAGTGCAATTCTGTGAGGACGTCCACCCAGAATAAGCCGACCGTGTTGTAGCCATATTTCGGCTATGGTCCGGTAGGCATATGGTTAAACACCCTGCAAATTCGGGTTTTCAAAGTGACCAGCCAATGTTTGGCCCGAACTAATGATCGGGCCGAACTGTTCGCCCAACTCTAGTCATAAGTTTGTTGAAATCTTCAAAAAAGGGTGGAATCATATATTTATCTCCTTCTTTAGCTCGCATCACTGGGCTGACTATTTAGGGATTAGCTGGACTGATAAATATTTATAATTCAATTAACCCTTCTTGCACAAACTAGAGTTCACTCAAACTTACCTGCCAGAAGTAATAAATAGCTCAAGCTAAGTTACTTTTGAAAAACATCAAAAGAAACAGGTGACATTTGCTGCTCTAAAAACAGAAAATCAAACACTAGAAATTACTGCTTAAAATTACCTTTTTCACCACAGGGCCACTTAAAAAAAAAGACCAGCATGTAAACAATCTATACTTACCTTTTGGCCTTCTGAATTGTCTCTGTGTAAGAGATCCCAAGTGCAATGTATGTACAGTATATGTACTTAGGAAACTGAAATCAGATTGATTAAGAATAAAATAAAGTTTATTAATGCACACAACACCATTTCAACACCAATAGACCATAAGCAAAGCAAACGTTAATACATAAATGTGACAATGACGGAAAACCAAATCAACTACATAATTATGATAAACTATGTACAAATGGAGGGAAGCTGACATTATATGACATGACCAGGACTGGGACTGGGAGTAAGGGGAGCAGATATAGGGTAAAATGATACAGGGAACTAGATGCAATATACAGGATAATCAGCGAGCAGGTATCTGGCTAACAGGCCAAACACTGAATCACTGATGCAAATCAAGGAAGGGGGTTATATACCTTCCCAGAAGTCAGCATCAGGTGGAGTCTAATTACTGGAATCTGTTGGCTGCTGTGAGACACCCGCTGCTAATGCTAACCAAGGGAACTGCATCTTTCATTTCTGGGAACCACAGTACCACCAGCAGGTAATACAGGTCCTGACACTTTGTTTAGAAACCCCACTGCTTTACTGCTTTCCAGCAGCTCCAGTGTCAATACCTACTTCCTATGCAGCAAGCAGTGTTTCATTCCAATGGCTCCTATGTCATTGTCAGACATAGGAGCATTGAGAAAAAAACACAATATGTATGGCAGAAGAAAGAGTTATTTGTCCCACCCACAGGGGTCAAATACTGCACCTGTAGTGGCCAGAGAGCATTTAAGTGGCAGCACTTTAAGATATGAGTTGCTAGAAAGATCAGTAAGGAAGGCCTTCTTTAGAGCTCGTTCACATACGTGTTGATTTTGAAGAACAAAGCAACTATCAAAATGCATTTATGATGTGTTTTGCATGCATTTTGTTGTGTTTTTGAAGTGGTAAAGAAGAATCAAAAATGCTTGCCCATGAAAGTGTTATTTTTTTAAGGGAAGTGCTTAAAGGGAAAGTGTTGTAGAAGAAATGATCTGCTTTGAGGCATGGCTTAGGTTGTGATGTGATAGCAGGTATTTTTGTGAATTCACTGCAAGTTGGATTCCTGTACATTGATCTCTTTGGTGCTCCAGATCAAGATTATAATGGAAAGAATAGCCTAGACGAGAAAAGAAGAAGACATTGTGCTGATATTGAGTGCATCTCATAGTCAAGCAGAGAATTTCCAAGGGTAATTTCCATATTCTTTATCACAAATTGCCAGTATACACCCAAAAGTTCTTGGATTTCATCCGCAGGAAGGTGTTCACATTTGATGTCCTTCTTGAGATTGTTAGACCTCAACTGATGCAAGCCACAACTGATATGAGGTGTCCTGTTTCACCAGAAGAATGTCTCTTAACGTTGATGTAAGCCAAGTATTCTCTTTATTTCCATTTCTGAACACAATTACACCATCAAGACCCCTGCCTTTTGATTGACAATGAGTGGATTCCATAGCTGATATTTGTCCTAATAACAAGAACGGAATCTACCCACTGCACACTCCTTCTGTGAAGACATTAACAGCAGCCTTCATGACACTTGCTGGCACTGCCACTCTCATGTACTGCCCCTTTCTGATGAGATTGCTTGCTGACACTTACTCTTATTGGCACAGACACTTAC
The DNA here is from genome assembly GCF_037356315.1 of Lithobates pipiens. Lineage (NCBI taxonomy): Eukaryota > Metazoa > Chordata > Amphibia > Anura > Ranidae > Lithobates > Lithobates pipiens. Next base: position 182,503,098 of record NW_027507785.1, read on the forward strand.
TGACACAAAAAGCTTTGCCACTGACAAAAATGCTCAATGCCTCTGTTCATGCCTAGCACTGTCAGTATTCATAGCTGGCTTGATGCTTTTGCCTGCACATAAAAGCAGCTGGTGTTACCTATAGCTGCTTTATACAAACAGGAAGTATCAGGAGTTGCTCTGCCCTAGTTCTTTCCCAGTGCCCATGCCACAAATGTGTGTAATTGTGGTTAAGTTGCAGTATCTTTGAAATTATAGGAGGTGGCTGATAAGCATTGAGGCCTTAGGAAAGCAACATGCTGCTTAATTTTTAACACAACACAATGCTACCTTCACCTGTGTGTACTGCACTGTGGTGTCCAATGTAATATTCATGGCAGGCATTGAAGAGCATTTACAATGTTTTAAAAATGCTGCTTAAATGCCTCTTAAACAGGGATGGGCTGATCCCCCCCATTCGGTTCGCACCCGAACATACCGAAAAGGCAAAAAATTTGGCAGAACACACGAACACTGTTAAAGTCTATGGGACACGAGCATGAATAATCAAAAGTGCTCATTTTAAAGGCCTATATGCAAGTTATTGTCATAAAAAGTGTTTGGGGACCCGGGTCCTGCCTCAGGGAACATGTATCAATGCAAAAAAAAGTTTTAAAAACAGCTTGGGACAAGCCTTTTATTAAAAAATAAAAAAATAAAATTGTCCCATTCATCTTCATCTTCATTCATCTTCTTCTCTCACTCTGCCGATGTACCGAATAAACAAAAAACAAAGCTGTGACGACATGCCTCCATGGGGGGCACCCACCGTATGACGCTTCAGCGCTGATGACAGTTCTTTTAACTGAGGATGGGGCCACACGGTGATGTTCCTGGTTGACCCTACCCCCTCTTGCGCACAGGGACTTCCCAATGGCTTTCCCAGGGCATCAGAGGGGGCGGGGCCACTCGTTTACATAACCATTACCATTTCACACAGGGGGAGGTCGGTATCTGGGGGGCTCTTGTTAAAGGTGGCTTCCTGATTCCGATAAGCCCCTCACCCGCAGACCCCCACAGCCACCAGGCAAAGGTTGTGGGGATGGGGCCCTTCTCCCCATCAACATGGGGACAAGGTGATTTGGGGGGCTACCTCACAGCGCCCTCCCCATGTTGAGGGCATGTGGCCTGGTATGGTTCAGGAGGGGGGGTGTTCTCTTGTCCCCCTTCTTTTCCTGCAGCCTGCCAGTGTTCCCACAGAGGTCTCTTGACTCATGCCTCCAAAGATGTGACTCAGAGGTAGTAGAATCTAGGATCATAATAGTCAGTTAGGAATGACTCTATACTATATGTTTTCTTACAATCAACAGTTAGTAGTAATAACTAGTATCTCCCCTTTAGGCACAAAAGAACTAGGTGACGATAGATATATTTTTAAAATAAAAAAGTCCACATGCAGTGCTAATATAAAACAACAGTCTTTATAGTGTTGAAGAAGGAAATATGTAATCCTTTCACCACTTTTCAGTACGTGAGATAAAGCATACCACACCACATAAGAATTCAATCTGGGTGGCTTAACACACCTTGCATCTGTTCACTTGATCCCAAACAGCATACTACAGCGAGCTTCAAGTAGTCATTTGTTGTCTCACCCAATCAAGGGAACAACGTCACCAGACAGAAATAAAGCAGCATATAGTGAAGCCCGTATGGCTAGTAAATGGATTTATTAAAAACTCACAAATACAGTCAGTAGTAGTGATCTTCAAAGTTCAAAACAGCCACAGCATTCAGCGTGCTTGTGTCCTGGCCAGCCTGACATGTTTCACCCTATTGGATATCATCAAAGGCATGGCTATGGGGCACAAGCATGCCCTTTTTAGGTGTATCATGGGTGATGCGAATCCCAGAAGAATCAACCTCTGGAAATTACACAAAAATCACAAATGGGTGTCTGGAATGCATCACATTCTGTGCTTGCATTCCATTCACAGGAAATACGTCACAGCTACTGCAAACCATGGAGGAAGAACCCACGGACAGACACACCAGATGGACCATGGCTTGTTAGCTGCTAGACGCAATCACGTCAGTACTCAAATTACTTATGTAAATGAGAAAGCTTATTATTATTATAACAATGCCACATAGTAATTACATATATACATATGGCTTAGGGATACAAACCTAATTGGTTGAAGGCACCCTAAAAGCCTTAATGTATATGTTTAAATTCTATTGCATTTAAAAATACATTTAAAAAAACAAAAGAAAAATAAGATCATATTAAAATAAATCAACTATATAAAAAAGGAACATAACCCCTCCAGTGGGCGTTTAATAAACTGCCACCCATAGACGTGGAAGGTGTTATAAACAGCATTATATGCTAGCATTCTCTAACCGAAAAATACAAGAAATCTCTCCAAGAGGTACATATCTCAACTGTTGTTAAATAGCTATTCACGTCCCAATCAACGCTTAGTCTGAAAGGCCTATAACATTTTAAGGCATATATCCAGCAGATTTCCATCAGTGAGATGTCCCACTTGGCGACACTCCCTAGCCAATGAGGTGTAAATCTAGGCAGTGAATGTGGTACCTGCTATTTTTTTTATTATGGCATTCCAAGTAATGATGGAAAACTGTATGTTTGGAAACCCTTTTCTGATGTTTGCCACGTGTTCTTTGATTCGGACGTTCATAGCTCTGATTATGCGACCCGCATATTGTAGGCCACAGGGACAAGTGAGCATATAAAAATTATAGGGTGGTGTTGCACTCCTAACGTGACAGTATCAATAAATATTAAAATAACCTATACATCCATATAAATCCAAAGTGAAAAAGTGCTACAATATAAAGTGAATAGTGCTATTAACCTCCCTGGCGGTATGATTCAGTCCGGTTTTAGGTGCTGAAAGCGGTACAATTATTTTGCATGGAAATTTGGCGTTTTATTTTGTAGTCCTGTAATTCTTAGGAATAACTCTCTTAAATCTCTTCAAACCAGAGTCTAGCGGACATCCCGGGTATGATAACGTTTATAATATAATAAAGAATAATAAAAATTATTCAATAATGTAATCAAATCCTAAAACACTGAAAAAGGGACATGTTTTGGTTGCTATGGGCAATCTCCAAATTCCAGGCAGAAAAAACAGTATTTACAATATAAAAGTGCATGCAGGGCACTGCACAGACCACTAGGGACAAAGGGGATGTGTCATTTTTAATACAGCACGGTAATCTGTAAGATTACAGTGCTGTGTGTGTTTTGTGTCTTTTTACTTTTTTGAATTTTCCGCCGTTCTCCGCTCCCGTGCGCCGTAACGCCGCAGGGAACGGAGCTCGGCGGCATTCGGCACTGTGAATCGAGCGGAGGACAACTCGATCACACAGCGCGGGGGACATCGCTGGATCCAGGGGACAAGGTAAGTAACTCTCCCTGTGTCCTCCTCTGCATCCAGCGATGAGATCCCGAGTCTGGCTTGGGGTTACCGCTCCTATCAGTAAATTCCTAACCCGAGCCAGACTCGGGATTACCGCTAGGGGGGTTAAATAAAGTGCCTATGTGCTACTAGATGGCCACAATATTCACAGTAATCATTTAAAATCAAAAATTAGAAATGGTGAAATCAATAATCATAAACAGATGCATGCAGGTGTCAGCATACATAGTAAAGAACAAATAAAAAATATCAACATGTCTGGCACACTAATGTAAATAAAGACCCGTAAACAGGAGCGCAACACCACCCTATAATTTGTATCTGTTTTATTTTGAGCTTTGTTTGACTCGGTGTGTGCAGCACCTATCCAGGTATTCTAAACTTTTCCACAGTAGCGCAGGAGTTCCTTTGATATAAGTGAGTATATAAACCACATTCTGAGATGTGCAAGTAATGAAAGTGTTAATGTCATATTCTTTCATTGTTACATTAGATTTAAACAACATATTTTCCTATCTTTATTCTTATTAAGACAGCAAACAGCACATTTCTGACATGGAAAAAAGCCTGGTAAAGTGTCCTATTGTCACATTACAAGGCTGAGCACTACAATATGTACAGTGGGTATAGAAAATAATCACCCTCTTTAAAATAATCAAATTTTGTTGCTTTGCAGCCTGAAATGAAGACAGACACAGCTTTTGTTTATCCAGCTGTATCCAGCTGTATTTACTTTAATGCAACCTGGAACACTATACAATCTGTCTCCTTTAGATCTACCATCAACTATGTAGTGCAAGGGCCTGCCTGATTGGATACAGAGTGATTGGATAGACAAGTACATCCTTTTATTATAAAGTATTGGTAAACCTAAAGGAGATCGTACAGAGATTGTACAACTAGATTGTATATAGTGTATGGCCACTTTTTACACCTAAAATTAACTAATCGTGCTTTCATTCCATTATTTGTTAATGGCACCCCAAACGCAAATGCAAACACACATTTGTGTTCACCAAATGTGCCGCGCTAAATTACAAAGCTTATATATATATATATATATATATATATATATATATATATATATATATTGCAAACAAAACAAAACTATAAAGTACAAAATAAATGTCCAGTTGCCATATTTATCAGCGCATAACACAAACTTTTTTCCCCTGAAAACAGAGGGTAAACAGTGCCTGTATACTGTGTTATATACTGATAATATGTTTTACCAGCAGGGGGTGGAGATCAGGCAGTCCACCCCAGGAGCTACCATTTGGGGGTGGGTGTCAGGTCAACCGCCCCGTCTCTCCTGGCCCTGGGATAACACTTCCTGCATAGTATAAAGTTGAGAAAAAAATCACTTGCCAGCCCTTCTCATACATTGCTCCTCCTATGTCACTGTCATTGTAAAATGAAGCTTCTAAATATCTGAAAAGCTCAGTTTTATCTGGCTGCTCTCCTCCTCCCACTCCTTCTCCTCCTCCGAGTGTAGCATTAGATTGGAGGAGGAAAGTGATCATGATCTATGTAATGTCAGAGGAGAGCAGTCATGTGACCAGGTCAGTGAAAAAAAGGGAGCTGAGGTATATGGAAGCTTCATTTTACAATATGGTTGACACAGGAGGAGCAGTGCGGAAGGGGCTGGCGGTGATTTTTTCTTAACTGTAGAGTATGCTGGCAGTGCTGTCCCAGGAGACTGAGGGTCTCCTGAGAGTTCAGGGGGGACTGTGTACTGGATGGGGGCTGTGTAGTGTGCAGGAGGCTGTATCCTGGATGGGGGACTGTATACAGGATGGGTAATTGAATGAACGCCTCAGTAATTTATAAAAGCAACAAGATACCATCGTCCCAAATTACTTATAGCAAAAAGAAGAGACAGCTCTACAAAAAGGAATAACTCTAGAAAAATCCTGTGAGCATGGAGAATATTGGGGACTATTGCGGTATCAACTAATTAACAAACCATTTTTTTAAAAATTAGTTAAATTTTATTTTCACAAAAATAGAAAATAGACATAGAAATGTACAAGGGTACAAACATTGACCGACAGGACATATTGATAATAAAAAATGATCAATATAAGAACAACATTGATGTACAGAAATAACTAAACCCCCATACAGGAGGGTTTTTACATAAGTGTAGAGTGGACGTATCATTCAACCGGTTTCGCGGTGAGTAACCGCTTCATAAGGAAAAACGTCACCTACAATATCTAGCACACACAAAGTAAGAAAAGATTATATTACAATGATAGCCAAAAATATGAATAAATACAAAAGCACACTTTAATAAATCATTACAATAAGAGTAGTTATGAGAGTTTAGGTATCCAAGGTTAGTAAATATGTAGATTAAAAAAACAAGGAAAACGTGACTCACCCAAGGATTTATTTCTGACCTCACATCATAGAGACGGCAGAATATGAGACAGCCCTAAATTGGGGGTCCCCCCTGGGAGCGAACATGGGGGGCAGTATATGGAGGAGCACACTAATTACACTACAGATATAAGGGAATAGGAAAGAAAAATACAAAATCACTTTCACTGCCTAATACGGGATTATGAACCATGGACAATGTGGAAAAAAGAGGGGGCAGAAACAGATAAGAACTTAGAAAAGTCCCCAAGATAGACTAAATACACCAGTGGTCCATGGATCATATAAGAAAACCGTGGAAGGTAATGACATTATCCAAAATGGTAATTAGGACATACCCCAGTATATTCCAAGGTCAGTATACATTTAAGAGAAAGAAGGGTAATAACGCTTCAGATCTTTGAAAACTTTCTGGACATCCTCAGCATAAAATCCACACTGTAATCAGAATGATTCTCTAAAGGGAGATAATAATGACATATGATATAATCTCATAGAAGGTGACTAAATGTATTAGAAGGGGGACAGTACAAAGCCTCCCTCCCTCCTTACTTCTATTTCCCCTATAGTCTGTATACAGGATAAATAAACTAACCTTTCCAAATTGCTGGATGAACGTGTGTCTCTCTCGTTGGCGTCGCTCTGAATACAACATTCAAGAGCGGCGCCTTATATACCCCCAACCCGGAAGTGATAGAAGCGTCATTTGACGCTGGCTGAACGGGGTCCTGTGTAGTGCGCATGTGTCAGGGTGGCGCATGCGCTATAGTGGTAGCTATTCCCCAGAGTGACGTAGAGGAGAAAAAAAGGGAGACTATAGAGGCACGGCGAGCCATATTTAAATCAACATATTAAGAAAAAAAAAATTCTGAACATAACAACTTAACAGCAGAGGGACATTCAAAAACCGGCTACATCGAGAGGGAAAACACCTACACCGATAGAGCCAGTAATCGAAAGACGTCCACTGATAAACAGTTATAATGATAAATAACTTGCCAAATAAGTCAATACCTATAAATTGATATGTTAAAAATAGGTATAAAGTCTGTAAACTCTATGGTAAAAATATACCACAAAAGCGCTCGGAGATCCATCTCAAACGTGGTCCCTGCGAGAAAAAAAAAAAAGGGGAAAGAGAGGGAAGAAATAATGACAATAGGTGCCAATGCTCAGATAAGAGATGTCGCAGTTGTTGATGGTGTAAAGAATATTTTGTTACTATTTTAACTGTAGGAGGTTGTTGATCACGTGGGGGGCTGTAAAGTAGGGACTGGCGGCTGCGAGAAAAGGCCCTATTGAAGGCCTTTCTCAGGTTGGTACGGCTATAGCCTCTAATTAAGAGGCATTCACGCAATGCATTTGCTTGAACATGGAAATCCCCGTCCTCTGAGCAGTTCTGTCTCAGTCTCAAGTACTGAGCATACAGAATACTGCGAACCAGAGGACGGGGATGTGAACTTGCAGCATGCAAGATAGTATTGCCAGCTGTTGGTTTACGGAATAGATCAGTGATTCGTTTGCCTGATGAATGTTTAATAATATTTAAATCAAGAAATGAGATGTTAGTTTTATCCACCGTAAAAGTGAAGTGTAAATTAAACTGATTCTGATTAAGCACACTAATGAAGGTCTTCAATTCCTGTTTGGTACCAGTCCACAAGACAAACAAGTCGTCTATATATCTGTACCAACAGAGAATCAAATTTAAGAACTGTTGGAGAGTTGCGTCACCGAAAACCGTTCTTTCCCGTGCCCCTAAGTAAAGGTTAGCGTATGACGGGGCACACGAGGTGCCCATAGCCACGCCTTGAACTTGTAAGAACAACTGATCCATAAAGATGATCCACATTGTCCATGGTTCATAATCCCGTATTAGGCAGTGAAAGTGATTTTGTATTTTTCTTTCTTATTCCCTTATATCTGTAGTGTAATTAGTGTGCTCCTCTATATACTGCCCCCCATGTTCGCTCCCAGGGGGACCCCCAATTTAGGGGTGTCTCATATTCTGCCGTCTCTATGATGCGAGATCAGAAATAAATCCTTGGGTGAGTCACGTTTTCCTTGTTTTTTTAATCTACATATTTACTAACATTGGATACCTAAACTCTCATAACTACTCTTATTGTAATGATTTATTAAAGTGTGCTTTTGTATTTATTCATATTTTTGGCTATCATTGTAATATAATCTTTTCTTACTTTGTGTGTGCTAGATATTGTAGGTGACGTTTTTCCTGATGAAGCGGTTACTCACCACGAAACCGGTTGAACGATACATCCACTCTACACTTATGTAAAAACCCTCCTGTATGGGGGTTTAGTTATTTCTGTACATCAATGTTGTTCTTATATTGATCATTTTTTATTATCAATATGTCCTGTCGGTCAATGTTTGTACACTTGTACATTTATATGTCTATTTTCTATTTTTGTGAAAATAAAATTTAACAAATTTTTAAAAAAATGGTTTGTTAATTAGTTGATACCGCAATAGTCCCCAATACTCTCCATGCTCACAGGATTTTTCTAGAGTTATTCCTTTTTATAGAGCTGTCTCTTCTTTTCGTATACAGGATGGGGTCTGTATACTGGATGGGGGGCTGTTTACTGTGCCGGGGGAGGGGGACTGTATACTGGATGGGGGGCTGTGTACTGGGGAGGGGAGGGGGGCTGTATACTGGATGAGAGGCTGTGTACTGTGCAGGGGAGGGGGGCTGTATATTGGATGGGGGTCTGTGTACTGGGGAGGGGGCTGTGTACTGGATGGGAAGCTGTGTACTATTCAGAGGGAGGGGGCTGTGTACTGGATGGGAAGCTGTGTACTGTGCAGAGGGAGGGGGCTGTGTACTGGATTGGGTGCTGTGTACTGTGCAGGGTGAGAGGGGCTGTGTACTGTAAAGGGGGGCTGTGAAAACATTTCTTTTCCTTAAACTTCCCTCTCAAAATTGGGGTGTGTGTCATACGCCTGTGCATGTTATACGCCAATAAAAATGGTAATTATAAAAAATGTGAAGACAAATTCATGCAAACAGAAGTCTGGGAAAAAAAAAATTGTGATGAAAAAATTTATATACTAATATTCAAAAAATGTATACAATAAAATGCCCGTGACTCAGTCTATGACTTAATTCCAAACTGGAGATGACAAAATTTCTATTGAGCATGTGTGAAGATCCCAATCATCACCAGAAGAACAAAAATAAAAAGTCATGCAGCGCCTTTTGCCCATTGAAAGCCGGCAATAGCTAAATTCTCTGGCAAATCAAATCCTCTCCTTTGACAGGTCCACTTCACAAAACATAATAATGGCCATAAAAAGGATACAATAGGACAAATAGTGATCCATGTTTACAAACAACTCATGTCTTTACCTTACCACCATTTTGTTCTTCCCTTCTTCAGCCTTCTGTAATTCCTGGTCAGTGAAAATGGCATTCCTGGGGGTAGCCATGTACCAGTAGGCTAGGCTTGTTTGGCTTATAGAAACTGGGGCTACTATAGGTAACATTACACTAAGCTATAGTCCCTAAACACTCGTATAAAGGTGACCATTACAGTACATTGGTTTTGATACAATTTGTTGATTTCTGTGATACACAAGATACAATATCCAGCATATAATCAGCCCAGACAGTAAAAAAAGTCTCACACGTGATATTGCCATACTCAGAAGGAGTAGCAGAATGTGTTTTTGGGTATAATTCTAAGTATGCCCATGTTGTGTGTGAAAAATATTGTATTAAATCGACAGCTTTGTGTAACAAAAGTTAATTTGCGTTTAATTTCTGCATTTTCAAAATACTTGTGCTAAAAAGACTTACCGTGCCTCTTACAAAATACCTTGGGGTATTTAATTTCCAAAATGTGCTCATTTGTGGGTGTTTCTACTGTTCAGGTGCTCCAGGGCCTCCAAAATGGTAATACGTAGTAGACATGTGCACACTGAAATATTTTGTTTTGGAATTTTCGTCCAAAAAATACATTTATTTAGTTACTCCCGAAATTCGTTTTTATTTAGTTCCAAATTAATTAATTAAGGTCGAATCTGTCACTGAAGGCTTATGGTGTATGGAGAAGCTAAACTGCATGACTCCATATAGTTTAGCTGCTCCGTCGAATCTTCTTAGAACTTTCAACAGACGCCATAAGCCAAAGATTCAACGTTTGTATGTTTTTCGCTGCTTTGTCGAATCTGTCATTCATGTTGAATGTATATAGTTCAAACAGAAAATGGACTGGTGAAGTGATCACTGATCAGACAGGTAACAAAATAGGGTATATAGAATCTATATAGAATCTCAATCTAGAATATAGAATCTATAATAATAAATCACTCCCCCCCCCCCACAACACGGGCAGCCTCTGAGGGTATGTCATGGTTATCTTCCTGTTTGCTTACCTCCCCTCATGTGTTCAGACTAAGAGGCCAGCCACTTCCAGCTGGTGGTTTTTATAACCTCTCCTCTAAGCATGGCTCCACCCCAGGCCCTATCAGGGAACCTTATATTAACCTGTGCACTGCAAGCCAACAGTGCTGATCAACCATTGTGTATTCCTTTGTGTGTTTAGCTTCCTGTTACCTGCCGTGTGCTCTTCTGTTGTTCCGTTACCGACTTTGGCGTGTCTTTGACTATCCCTGTTTGCCTGTGATCCTGACCTTTTGGCGTGTCCCTGATTATTCCTGTCTGCTTGTGGCCCCGACCTTGGCTTTGTCCCTCACCATCCCTATCCTCCTGTTGCCTACTGTGGCTGTGAGCTGGGGGACCCTGGGGGTCGCGACCTGGAGCCAGTTGCAGCCAAGTCCATCCTCACCACTCGAGGCTCTGGTGAACACCTGCTGGCTCTTAGACTCCGCACCCCAGGGAATCCTACGCTCTAACCCCGGTGGGACCTGTCTCCCGTCCGCAGCTGTCAGGAAGGGCATGCCAGCACCCAAGATGGCTGCAGAAGAAGATGACCTATTACCTCTGCCCCTGTCAGGATGCCATTGGTGTTCACGCACCATGTGACAGCTTTGTCCGCCCAAACAGGCTATTTAAACTCAGCCAGTTTCCAGGCTCAGTGCTGTCTGCTCTACAGCGTTCCTTGTGTAACCTGCAATTAGCTACCTGACTTCTGTTCCTGTTGTGACCCGGCTTGCTTCCTGACGTTCCTGTTTCCTGCCTGCATCCGACCCCAGCTTGTCCCCCACTCCGCACCTGCCTGCTCCTTCTGCTACTCCGCTGCCAGCCTGTTGACGACCCGGCCTGTAATCTGATTCTGCTTCTGCTTCAGCCCCTATTCCTGACGTGCCCGTTGTGTATGACCCGGCCTGCCTGTACTTGCCTTCTCTTCAGCCTTGAGGGTGCCACCATCCCTTCTGCTGCATCTGCACTCCTGCCTGTGGGGATCAGTTGTCTACTTGTTCCAGCTACCTGCCTATCACTGCTCTGGAATTTCTACAGACACCTCTACAGCCCGGCCGAGTGCTCCGATCCAGCTCCAGGTTCAGCGATCCCACCAGGCACTCGTGCGACTCTGCATCTCGGTGCTTCCTGTCAGCTCTATCAGGGGCTCCAAGTCAGAGTTGTAAGAGAGGCCGTCCTCTGCATATCAGGCTCCATCACCAGGTACGTGAAAGCAGCAGTCAGCCGTAGGGTCCACAACCTTGCGGTGCACTCCTGATCCCTACGGTGTGCATCTGTCACCTCATCTCAAGGTGACCTGACAGGCTATCACAACACTAGCAACACTAGTATCACTATCAAGTTCACAACACTAACACAATAGCAGCAGATTATTATGAAAAAGTTAAGTTGAACTGTAGCTTGCTTCACTATTGTTCTGCAGCTGTGCTTATGCTTAATTGCTAAATAATTTAGGTTCTCTGACAAACAGACCAGCTAAGATTGACTGTCTTCTGAAATGATTCAATGTGTGTGTCTCTCTCTGCTTGCAATCGTAGGAAGTGAAAATAAGTTTACTGTACGTGTGTTCTAGCTATTTTACTGCTCCTCCGCTTCGGTTACAATCAGCCAATAAGATTCATCATCATCATTATTTTTATTTTACTTCCCCCACCCAATTCCAGCAGCGATCTTTTCTCTCTTATGTCAAATCTTTTCTCTCTATGTAGAATAATCCTGGACTAATAGCGTTAAGGTTAGGCACATTCGACCACAGATTCGATAGACATAGATTGTTATTGTCAGCGTCATGTCGAATCTCCTATCTATATCGAACTGTTGTCACAACAAAAATGAAAATATAGCATTTGTTTATGTTGGATCTTTTGTTTTTCGGATTCTGCACTTTCATTACCGTTTGTTAAAGCGATAATGGAAATACCTGAAATTCGGACGAAAATGCAGTCGTATGAAAAAGAATGCACATGTGTAATAAGTAGTCAGGAAATTAGAAGCATAATGTATCCCCCTAGAATGCCTGTAGTTGCTCCCTGGATTTTGGGCCCCTCTATGTGGTTAGGCTGTGCCATACATGGAAAGAATAGCAGAATGTGTTTTGGGGTGTAATTCTAAGTATGCCTATGATGTGTGTTAGAAATATCTTATTAATTGACAACTTTGTATAAAAAAATACATTTTCATTTTCTTCCCTATATTTTCCAAATACATTTGTCAAAAAAATACATTTTCAAAAAGCTCACTATGACTTTCGGCAAATACCTTGGGGAATTTGCTTTCCAAAATTTCATTTTGTAGGTTTTTCTACTGTTTTGGTACTCCAGGGCCTCCAGAAATGTGTTAGGTAGTCAGGAAATTAGGTGCATAATTTATGCTTCTTGAATGTCCAAAGGCAATTCTCAGATTTTTGGGCCTCTATGCATCTAGGACAGGGGTGTCCAAACTTTTTTCAAAGTAGGCCGGATTTGATGAAGTGAACATGCCTGAGGGCCGACCATTTTGCCTGACATTCTTTGAACCATTGAAAATTCGGTCTAAGTGTGTCCATCCGAGCACTAATACACAGCCCAACAAGAATTCTCTTGCCTTTGTCGCACTCGTTCCCAACACACAGACGAACGCTCTGCACTTTAGGGGGCACCGTTAATTCTTAATGGTACCCCACACATTGGAAAATGTAGGGTGCTTTTGGTGCAGTGCAATAAAAAAAAAAAAACACACACAGACACATGTGCGCACACGCGCACACACACATACAGACACATGTGCACACACACACACACACACACACATGTGCACACACACACACATATACAGACACATGTGCACACACACACATACAGACACATGTGCACACACACACATACAGACACATGTGTGCACACACACACATACAGACACATGTGCACACACACACACACACACATACAGACACATGTGCACACACACATACAGACACATGTGCACACACACATACAGACACATGTGCACACACACACATACAGACACATGTGCACACACACACATACAGACACATGTGTGCACACACACACATACAGACACATGTGCACACACACACACACACACACACATACAGACACATGTGCACACACACATACAGACACATGTGCACACACACATACAGACACATGTGCACACACACACACATACAAACACATGTGCACACACACACACACACACACAGACACATGTGCACACACACACACACAGACACATGTGCACACACACACACACACATACAGACACATGTGCACACACACATACAGACACATGTGCACACACACACATACAGACACATGTGCACACACACACATACAGACACATGTGCACACACACACATACAGCCACATGTGCGCACACACATACAGACACATGTGCGCACACACATACAGACACATGTGCGCACACACACACAGACACATGTGCACACACACATACAGACACATACAGACACATGTGCACACACACATACAGACACATGTGCACACACACAGACACATGTGCACTCACACAGACACATGTGCACTCACACACATACAGACACATGTGCACATACACACACACATACAGACATACATGCACACAAATACAGACACATGCATACACATATATACATACACACACATGAATAAAGGCGTTTTTAACACAAATCTAGCTTGTAGTACAGTACCTTTGCAGCTTCCTCATTCAGCCGGGTACTGCACTGTAGGGGGAAGCAGAGAGCACAGCACAATCCTCTGCACTTTACTTTCACTTTTGAAGCTCACGGAGCTTCTCACAGTGCCGGGGATCGGCTGATCTGACAGCCCTGCTCCCATGGCACAATAAATTGAGAAAGAGCAGACGGGCCGTTCAAAACCGGACCGCGGGCCGCAACTGGCCCGCGGGCCGGAGTTTGGACATGCCTGATCTAGGATATAAAAAAAGTGTCAAACTGGAGTATCACTTTGCTCAGGAAACATGGCAAATCACGTTGTTTTTGGGATTAATTATAAAAATGGCTATGCTGTGTGTGAGAAAAAACTTGTTAACATGACAACTTTATAAAAAAATATATATTTTTTTAGTTTCCAAAACATTGTGAAAAAAAGATACAACCTTCAAAAAAACTCACCATGCCTCTTACTAAATGCCTTGGACTGTCTACTTTCCAAAAAAGGAGTTATTTGAGGGTATTTGTACTATCCTGGCTTCATGAAATGAGATGTCAGTGAGGCAGTCAGTACATCAGAACTGATCAATTTTCACAAACAAATAAAATAAATTATATATATATATATATATATAAATGTTCCACAGTTGTAGACTCTATACCTTTCACACAGTCTGTTGAGCTGGCCCTCCCTTTGCAACTATAACAGCTTCAACTCTTCTGGGAAGGCTGTCCACAAGGTTTTGTAGTGTTTCTATGGGAATGTTTGACCATTCTCCCAAAAGCACATTTGTGAGGTCAGGAACTGATGCTGGCAAGAAGGCCTGGCTCGCAGTCTCCGCTCTAATTCTCCGCTCTAATTCATCCCAAAGGTGTTCTATCAGGTTGAGGTCAGGACTCAGTGCAGCCCAGTCAAGTTCCTCCACCCCAAACTCGCTCATCCATGTCTTTATGGACCTGACTTTGTACATTGGTCCAAATCATCTGCTGGAGGGGGGTTATAGTTTAGGGTTTCTTTTCAGGGATTAGGCTTGGTTCCAGTGGAGGTAAATCTTAAGGGATCAGCATACCAAAACATTTTGGACAATTTCATGCTCCCAACTTTGTGGGAACAGTTTGGGGATGGCCCCTTCCTGTTCCAACATGACTGAACACCAGTACACAAAGCATGGTCCATAAAGACATGGAAGAGTGAGTATAGGGTAGAGGAACTTGACTGGCCTGACCTCAACCTGATAAAACACCTTTGGGATGAATTAGAGCAGAGACTGTGAGCCAGGCCTTCTCATCCACATCAGTGCCTGACCTCACAAATGCTCTTCTGGAAGAACGGTAAAACATTCCTATAGACACACTCCTAAAGCTTGTGGACAGCCTTCCCAGAATAGTTATAGCTGCAAAGGGTGGGCCAAGTCAATATTGAACCCTACGGATTAAAACTGGGATGCCATTAAAGTTCATGTGCTTGTAAAGGCAGGCATCCCAATTTTTTGCCTAATATAATGCATGTTGGCCTAAATGTATAAATAAGTATTATTTATTTGCAAAATTTTTTAACAAAAGAAAAACTGGTTGCATCACTAAGAATGCAAAATAGCACACACCCTTTTGGTGCTAAGTGCCAAGAGTTTGCCTGCACTGGGCAAAATAGCACTATCAGGGTTGAAACCTGGTTCACGTTAATCAGTTCATTAATCTGTAGTAGTAACTTTTCCCACTAAACTATGGGAAAAAAAGAACCCTAGCAGTTTAAAATAGACATGTGTATCAAAGCACTTTCTGAAATCCTTATCCACATTGATGTGGAAACTCTTGTGGCAAAATAAGAAAGCCAGGTGCTCACCAAAGAACATGATACCACACAAAAAAGCAGGAGGAGCGGGCTTGGTGGATGTCTATGATTATATGTGGGCAACCAGACTCGAACAAATAAGATATTGGTTTGTAGAGGATGATACTCCACTATGGGTCAAAATTGAGAGACACTTAGCTCCGTTATCTGACCTTAGAGAACTATTAATAGGAGACGTTTGGTTACACTGGGATACCCACAACCTGCCCCCCCACAATATCAACGTCACTCCTCGCATGGAGATTTCTCGTGAACCAACCTGACAGAAACCTCATCACAATCGATCACTTATGGTCAATAAGCCTAATGGAAGCCAAAATTCCATTACTTTCAGTGAAAGAACTTTCACAATACAGAATTAAATCAATAAGGACTAGGGATGAGCCGAACACCCCCCTGTTCGGTTCGCACCAGAACCTGCGAACAGACCTAAACTTCGTGTGAACTTTAGAACCCTATTAAAGTCTATGGGACTCGAACGTTCACAATCTAAAGTGCTCATTTTAAAGGGTAATATGCAGGTTACTGTCCTAAAAAGTGTTTGGGGACCCGGGTCCTGCCCCAGGGGACATGGATCAATGCAAAAAAAAGTTTTAAAAACGGCCGTTTTTTCAGGAGCAGTGATTTTAATAATGATTAAAGTGAAACAATAAAAGTGTAATATTCCTTTAAATTTCGTAGCTGGGGGGTATCTATAGTATGCCTGTGAAGGGGCGCATGTTTCTGGTGCTTAGAACTGTCGCTGCACAAAGTGTCATTTGTGCAGGAAAAAAAGTCTTTTAAAATCACTTGCGGCTAAATTGTCGGGTCTCCGTAATACAGAGAACACTCAATGAGTGTTCTCTGTATTAGCCGACAATTCATTCATTCATTGATTAAAAAAAAAAAAAAAAAAAAAAAAGCGTGGGGGTTCCCCTAAATTCAATTACCAGGCATTTCAGGTCTGACATGGATATTAAGGGGAACCCCGTGTCAAATTAAAAAAAAAAATTGACGTGGGGGTCCCCCCAAATATCCATACCAGACCCTTCAGGTCTGATATGGATATTAAGGGGAACCCCGCATCAAATTTAAAAAAAAAAATTGACGTGGGGGTCCCCCTAAAAATCCATATCAGACCCTTTATCCGAGCATGCAACCTGGCAGGCCGCAGGAAAAGAGGGGGGGACGAGAAAGCGGCCCCCCTCCGTCCTGAACCGTACCAGGCCACATACCCTCAACATTGGGAGGATGTAACGCAGGTTTCCGTTACATCAGAGGGGGCGGGGTCACCCACACGTCACTGGGGAACCCCTGGCTTCCCTCTCCAGCGTCAGAGGGGCGGGGTCAGGTGACGGGTGGCCCCGCCCTCCCAATATAAGAAACGTCAGCGCTGTGCTCTCTGCAGTGTCTCCGGAGAGGAGACAGAAGAAGTATGTATGGACAGCGCTGGACTGAGAGATTCCCCCGTCGCTGGATATGATCATCCATCGCTGGACCCCGGAGATCCGTCGCTGGATAGCAAGAGTGGATTAGTACCGCTGGAATCTTTTTTTTTTTTTTTTTTTCATTTTTAATAAAGGAATTTTTCAAAAGTGTGTTTGTCTTATTTAACCATTTTGACACTTTCTTTGTGAAATGGTAGGGGTACTTTTATACCCCCTTACCATTTCAAACAGGGGGGGGCCGGGATCTGGGGGTCCCCTTGTTAAAGGGGGCTTCCAGATTCTGATAAGCCCCCCGCCCGCAGACCCTCACAACCAACGGCCAGGGTTGTGAGGATGAGGCCCTTGTCCTTATCAACATGGGGACAAGGTGCTTTGAGGGGTCACAGACCCCCAAAGCATCCTCCCAATGTTGAGGGTATGTGGCCTGGTACGGTTCAGGAGGGAGGGGGGGCGCTCTCTCGTCCCTCCCTCTTTTCCTGCGGCCTGCCAGGTTGCGTGCTCGGATAAAGGGTCTGATATGGATTTTTAGGGGGACCCCCACGTCAATTTTTTTTTTAATTTGATGCGGGGTTCCCCTTAATATCCATATCAGACCTGAAGAGTCTGGTATGGATATTTGGGGGGACCCCCACGTCAATTTTTTTTAAAAATTTGACACGGGGTTCCCCTTAATATCCATGTCAGACCTGAAGAGCCTGGTAATTGAATTTAGGGGAACCCCCACGCTTTTTTTTTTTTTTTTTTTTTTATCAATGAATGAATGAATTGTCGGCTAATGCAGAGAACACTCATTGAGTGTTCTCTGTATTACGGAGACCCGACAATTTAGCCGCAAGTGATTTTAAAGGACTTTTTTTCCTGCACAAATGACACTTTGTGCAGCGACAGTTCTAAGCACCAGAAACATGCGCCCCTTCACAGGCATACTATAGATACCCCCCAGCTACGAAATTTAAAGGAATATTACACTTTTATTGTTTCACTTTAATCATTATTAAAATCGCTGCTCCTGAAAAAACGGCAGTTTTTAAAACTTTTTTTTGCATTGATCCATGTCCCCTGGGGCAGGACCCGGGTCCCCAAACACTTTTTAGGACAGTAATCTGCATATTACCCTTTAAAATGAGCACTTTAGATTTCTCCCATAGACTTGTATAGGGTGTTCCGGCTTTTCGAATTTGCTGCGAACAGCCCAAATTGTTCACTGTTCGCTGAACAGGCGAACAGGCAATGTTCGAGTAGAACATGAGTTCGACTCGAACTCGAAGCTCATCCCTAATAAGGACCTACTCCATGACAATAGACCACCATCCGCTGAATCAATAATGTCCACATACAAGCTACCGAAACACTTTCACTTCACATGCATACGAATCGCACACTTTATACAAACCAATCCACTACCTATCTTTAAACTCCCACACACGGCCTGGTAATTTTTCACACACAAACAGACCAAGGGCAAAGGCATTTCGTTATTTTACAACCTTATGAAAAATAAAACTAATTTCCAAAGAACCAAAGCAATACACAAATGGGAATCTGACAGGGGCACCACCTTCACACAAGAACAATGGGAGAAAGCACTCCTTGAGTGTCAATCCGCATCACATTGTACAAAACACTGGGAAATGACAATCAGAATAATAAATAGATGACAGTACACTCCTTGCAGACTCTCCAAACTATTCCCACAAGCATCGACACAATGCTGGAGGAATTGTGGCCAACAAGGACACCTTTTACATGCATTTTGGGACTGCCCATGTCTGACTAACTTCTGGAACCGAGTCTTCCAGATGATCTCAACACTCACTGGTATACTCACAACACCCAACTCAGCATTAGCAATACTACACATAGGAATTGAAAAATGTCCACACAATATGCGGCAGGTAGTCTCTCACATTCTCCTAACAGCTACTGTAGATCCTTAGTGCTACGTTCATGGAAAAACACCACATACATAAACATAAATGACATGACAAAGACAGTCCAAAGACATTACACTCTTGAAAGGAAACTAGCAATTCTCTAAAATGCGGGGAATTTGACCAGAACTGGAGCATATGGATGACCACATATAACTGGTGTATATAAGTGCTTAGAAATCCTCCACTCCGTCCTTCATTCATGTTATGATTTATTTTTACTTGTTAGTTGCCGATCTGGGTCACCAGGGTGTACGAAATAATAACAATTCCAGCTCTGGGATGCAGGGTGCTCCTATTGGGGCATCTCGAGCTGGAAGGGTTTCACATAAATCACAGTAAAGAAATAACAAATGTATACAACCCTGCCCCCCAGTAATATTGTTTATACTTTTGCTACAATGCGAACAAGATCTATAATAGGACATTGTTGTTTACTGTTAGCATACAAATGACGAAATGTACAATATAAATATGTACTGGAAATTGTTTCTTTTCAATAAAAATCGAATGATCAAAAAAAACTAGACATGTGCATTTTTATTCTTCCCAGTGCATTTTCTTCCGAATTTCGGGTATTTTCATTATCGGAACACACAGAATCCAAAAACCGAAAGATCAGACATAAACAAATGCTTTATTTTCATTTTAATTGTGACAACTAGTGATGGACAAACTTCCGGCGGGACGTTTTGTGAACGCGGACCGCAAACGCGGCCGATAGTTCGCGAACTGTAACGTTTGCGGCGGGCCCCATTGACTTCAATGGGAGGCGAACTTTGCAAACCTACAGGTCAAATTTGCAGCCACAAAATAATTACTAGCTGTGCAAACATAGTCCCACCACATGGCCAATGACATAACACATGTATGAGCTGAATCTGGGATCGACAACTACAAGCATTCTTTTTTTATATGTGAAATTGTTGTGACATTTCAGGACTGTGGAGCGCATGAAGGCAATGGAGGAGAGGGAAGGTCAGGGTAGGCAAAAAAGAGGGTGCAGGAGATGATCACCAGCAGCATGACATACAGCAATGACACCTGCACCGTGATAGAGTGATCTGATACCAGCACCATGATAGAGAGCACTGACATCAGCAGCGTGACATAAAGCACTGACACCAGCACCGTGATATACAGCACTGACACCAGCACCGTGATAAAGAGCACTGACATCAGCAGCGTGACATAAAGCACTCACACCAGCACCGTGATATACAGCAATGACACCAGCACCGTGATATACAGCGCTGGCATCAGCAGCGTGACATACAGCAATGACACCTGCACCATGATAGAGTGATCTGACACCAGCACCGTGATAGAGAGCACTGACATCAGCAGCGTGACATAAAGCACTGACACCAGCACCGTGATATACAGCACTGACACCAGCACCGTGATAGAGAGCACTGACATCAGCAGCGTGACATAAAGCACTCACACCAGCACCGTGATATACAGCAATGACACCAGCACCGTGATATACAGCGCTGACATCAGCAGCGTGACATACAGCAATGACACCTGCACTGTGATAGAGTGATCTGACACCAGCACCATGATAGAGAGCACTGACATCAGCAGCGTGACATACAGCAATGATACCTGCACCATGATAGAGTGATCTGACACCAGCACCGTGATAGAGAGCACTGACATCAGCAGCGTGACATAAAGCAATGATACCTGCACCATGATAGAGTGATCTGACACCAGCACCGTGATAGAGAGCACTGACATCAGCAGCGTGACATAAAGCACTGACACCAGCACCGTGATATACAGCACTGACACCAGCACCGTGATAGAGAGCACTGACATCAGCAGCGTGACATACAGCAATGACACCTGCACCGTGATAGAGTGATCTGACACCAGCACCGTGATAGAGAGCACTGACATCAGCAGCGTGACATAAAGCACTGACACCAGCACCGTGATATACAGCACTGACACCAGCACCGTGATAGAGTGCACTGACATCAGCAGCGTGACATACAGCAATGACACCTGCACCGTGATAGAGTGATCTGACACCAGCACCGTGATTGAGAGCACTGACATCAGCAGCATGACATAAAGCACTGACACCAGCACCGTGATATACAGCACTGACACCAGCACCGTGATATACAGCACTGACACCTGCACCGTAAGCAGCCCCAGGAGGAAGTCAGCATAGCACAGGGATGGTGGAAGCCCCTCATAATGAGTATAGCAGAGGGATGGTGGGAGCCCCTCATAATATGCACAGCAGAGGTACAGCCCCAGGAGGAAGTCAGCACAGCACAGGGATGGTGGGAGCCCCTCATAATAAGCAGCCCCAGGAGGATGTCAGCATAGCACAGGGATGGTGGGAGCCCCTCATAATAAGCATCCCCAGGAGGATGTCAGCACAGGGATGGTGGGAGTCCCTCATAATAAGCAGCCCCAGGAGGAAGTCAGCACAGTACAGGGATGGTGGGAGCCCCTTATAATAAGCAGCCCCAGTAGAAATATGACACCGCTCAACCTCTTCAAACAGGTGGGTACGGGCATATAGTACGGTGTGCTTTTTTTGGACAAGGAAGTGAGCCAAATGAAGAAAGAAGGTCTGTGTGCTCGATTAAAAAAATAGTTTATAGACATATACATGGTCTACTGGTCACATGTGTTGAATTCCTCCGAGATCCATGCCTCATTCATTTTTAGAAATGTGAGGTAGTTAACACTGTCATGAGCTAGGCGAGTACGCTTATCGGTCACGATCCCCCCTGCTGCGCTGAACGTCCTTTCGGACAGGACACTGGACGAGGGGCAAGCCAACAGTTCGATTGCAAATTGGGCAAGCTCTGGCCAGAGGTCAAGCCTGCCCACCCAGTAGTCCAGGGGTTCATCACTCCTCAGAGCGTCCACATCGGCCGTTAAGCCGATGTAGTCAGACACCTGACGGTCTAGGCATTCCCTGATGCTGGATCCGGATGACACCTGTCGATGTGTCGGCTGAAAGAAGGACCTCATATCCGAAGTCACCAACACATCTTCAAACCGGCCTCTTCTTGCAGGCGCTGTTGGATTGGTACCCGCAACTCCTTCTCTGGGATTGGGAATTGCTCCTCTGCCAGCGCACGCAAAAGCAGAATGCAGCATTTCTCGAAGCAAGGCCTGGAAGTGTTCCATTCTGACAGCCCTCTGTGACGGCGGTAACATTTCCGCCATTTTGTTTTTGTACCGGGTGTGGCAGCACGCAGGTAAAATCACCTGGTTGTATTCAGGATGGGAAATATGTGTGTCCTAGATTCAGGCTTTATGCAGACTTTTACAATTAGAGGGGAAGAGTTAATGAGCCCAGCTGTAGTAAGTGGGCTCATTAAGACCTCTACAAAAAACCCCAGCATGCATAGGGAGATGCTCCATCCTGGAACCAGTTTTGTGTGTATAGACTGGGGAGTCTGAGATCTGTTCTGTGCGGTGAGTTAACGCCTGTGTGGCAAACGCCTACAATAGAGACAGGGACTGGGGCAGCACAAGGCTGCACCCAGTTGTTAGACAGGGAGTCTACGTGTGTAGTTAGAGGTCAAGCTGACCAGGATTTATTTTCTTGTTTTATTTTGTTTGGCTGTTATATGTATCACTGCATGTAGCCTAAATAAACCGGATCTTTTGTTTTTTGCACCTACACCGCTGTCTGCTGTGCCTGACTTTGTGTTGTGAACCCATCCAGGGGGTCACACACACCCGCTACCGAGCGAAACCCCTCACACGGGGTTCTAAGTACGTTGCCACCCAGTACTGGTCCTTGACCCTTATGCTTTTTATACGGGGGTCCCTATTAAAACACTGGAGCATGAAGGCCCCCATTTGCACTAAACTGGAAGCGGTGTGGTGGCCTGGCTCCTGCTCATCATCCAGGATAATGTCGTCCTCTTCATTCTCCTCTCCCCATCCACGCACAACAACAGGGATCCCAGAAAGGTTTAAAACATGCTCTTCTTGCTCCTCCTCATCCGCCCCGGCACCATCCTCCTCTGACTCCTCTTCAGACTCCTGTTGTTCACTTGTCTCAGATAGAGTAGCCCCCCGGGAATTCATCCAGCATTGCGACTTCCTCATCTTCCCGCTCCTGCTCCTCCACAGCTTGATCAATGACACGACGCAATGCACGCTCCATAAAGAAGGCATAATGTACCATGTTACTGATGGCGCCATGGCTGCGACTGACCAGTTTGGTGATCTCCTCAAATGGCTGCAGAAGTCTGCATGCGTCGCGCATGAGCAGCCACTGGGGCGGTGAAAAAAAACCCAGCTCTCCAGAACCTGTTCTGCCGCAGAGTTCATACAGGTAGACGTTAACTTCACGTTTCTGCTGGAGCAGCCTATCAAGCATATAGAAGGTTGAGTTCCATCGCGTCGAGCAATCGCAAATAAGACGTCTGACCGGCAAATTGTGTCGCCGCTGAATGTCAGCAAGGCGAGCCATGGCCGTGTAAGATCTTCTGAAATGGGCCGAGATTTTCCTTGCCTGCCGCAATATGTCCTGGACCCCAGGGTATTTGACAATGAATCGCTGCACGGCCAAGTTTAAGAAGCGCGCCATGCATGGCACGTGCGTTATTTTGCCATGTTTCAATGCGCTAAGCAGATTGGCACCGTTGTCACACACCACTTTACCAACTGTCAAATTGAGCGGTGTTAGCCACTGATCTGCCTGTGAACGCAAAGCTGAAAGGAGTGCCGGGCCAGTGTGGCTCTTGGCTTCCAGGCACAACAGACGCAGCACGGCATGGCAACGTCTCACCTGGCATGTCGAATAGGTTCTGGGGAGCTTGGGCGGCGCAGCGGAAGAGATGCTAGCAGTGGAAAAGGAGGAGTCAGCCGAGGAGGAGAGGGAGGAGGATGGAGTAGGAGGAGGAGAAGAAGAGCCAGGCCTGCATGCAATCCGTGGCGGTAAAACCAAATCTACACGGGTGCCGTAAAAGTGATATACCTTCCCTGCCCGTGTTTGCTAGACCACATGTCTGTGGTCAGATGTATCTTGGCACCGACACTGTGTGCCAGAGATACATTCACTTGCCTCTGAACATGGCCATATAGCTCTGGGATGCCCTTCTGTGAGAAATACTTCCTTCCTGGGACCTTCCATTGTGGTGTTCCAATGGCCACAAATTTTCGAAAGGCCTCCGAGTCCACCAGTTTATATGGCAGTAGTTGGCGGGCTATCAGTTCTGACAAGCCAGCCGTCAACCGTTGGGCAAGAGGGTTATCCGACGTCATAATTTTTTTACGCTCGAACATTAGGCCCACGGAAGCCTGCCTTTTTGCAGAAAAACGTGAGCTTGGTGTGATGGAAGGTGGAGTGGAGGACAATTGTGAGGAGAGAGGAGAAGGAGAAGTAGAAGACGAGGCTGGACGGTGAGAGCCTGGAGTGTGGCTTTGTGTGTTCCGTTGCTCCCACTGGGCTCGGTGATGGCTGCTCATGTGCCTTATTAAGGCGGTCGTCCCTAGGTGAGTGTTGGGCTTACCGCGACTAATGCGTTGACTGCAAAGATTGCAGATGGCAACGCTATTGTCAGCAGCGGACACGTTAAAAAAAGCCTACACTGCGGAGCCATGTGCCGGTGTCCTGGGAGCGCCAGATGTGACCGTACATGGTTGATGACTCTCTCCTGATACAATAACAGTCTGCTTTGTCCCTCCTGTGCAATGTAAGTTATTCCTGCTTCTCCTCCCTATCTGCTGGTCCATATCTCCCTCTGAACTCCCCTCCTCTTCCTCTCTTGTGGGCACCCCCGTGACATCACTAGACACATCATAATCGACGTCACCTTTCCCACCGCTATAAGTAGAGATCTCGGAGTAGGCAGCAACACCAGGGACCAACCTCTTCCTTGGGCTGATCTGGGTACTGTCGTCAGACTGCTGAGTGGCAGTTGTTGCTACCTCCTCTTCCTGATCCAATGCCAAGAGTGGCTGCGCATCAGAAATGTCTTGATATGGATCGGAAAATAATTCCTCTGACTCAAGCAGAAGGTATGTGGTGGTGGTGGTTTTGTTGGTGGTAGTGTCTTTGGGGGTGCACATAGTAGAGAGTGAAGAAGAGGGTGCAGATCGAGAGGATGAGGAGGGTGCAGAAGAGTAAGGCTGAGTGAGCCACTCAACCAAGTCTGGTGCGTCCTTTAAAGTAATTGAACGCACCTTCTGCAACTTCCTACTTTGGCTCAAGCCTGTTTCTCCTGCCCTACCCCTACCACCCCTGCGGAAGGGCCTGCCTCTTCCTCTGCCTGTCATTTTTTAAATGTCCCTGTGACAAAACTCTCAGTCCCTATACTGATAAAGGACTGCTGCAGAATAGAGCCGCAGTCAGCAGTAGTGCACCTCAACCCTATATATTGTGGACCTATACCAGTCTTTAAGGAATAGCAGACTGTACCTCACTCAACCCTATGTACTGTAGTACCCTATACCTTACCAGTCCTTATAAGGAGCTTTGTGGAACTAGTAGGTTGTGATTGATTAGCAGACTGTACCTCAGTCCCTATACTGATAAAGGACTACTGCAGCAGAAGGGCAGCAGTCAAGTATAATATTCTTTCTATATTTGGAAGAAAGAATATTATACGTGTACAAGCCTATTACCATACCAGTCCTGAAAAGAACCTTTGTGGACCTAATAGTAACAGCTACTGATTAAACTGACTGTCCCTCACTGCCACACACAGCTTCCTGCCTGTCCCTATTTAAACTGACAAAACACAGGCTGCTGGAACAATAACTTGAATAGCACTCAAAACTATATCCTGTACTACTTTACCATACCAGTCCTGAAAAGGACTTTTGTGGACCTAATAGTAACAGCTAATGATTAAACTGACTGTCCCTGCTGCACACAGCGTCCTGTCCCTCTCTCTACACTGACAAAGACAGGCTGCTGCAACAATCACTAGCACAGCAGTGCCTCAAACCTTTTTTCTGAACTACACCTAACACCTATACCGTGATACCAGTCCTTAAAAGAACTTTTGTGGACCTAATAGCTAGCGATTTGGGTCACTGAAGTCTCTCCCTGCTCCACACAGCAACCTCTCCCTATAGTGACATACGAAAGAATGTAAAATGGCCGCCGGATCGGGTCTATTTGTCAGTTAGGGGGAATGTCCAAGTGTTCATGTGCTGTAATGTCTCAATTGGCTGTCCTGTACCCCATGATGGATGTGTCATCATAGGTCAAAGTTCTTTTACACAGTAAACACGGAAGTCCGCCGGGCGAACGGCGGCAATAGTCCGCCGATCGGGTGGACGGCAAACAGCCGAAATTCGCCGCAAAACGACCGCCGAGCGAACCGTTCGACCATCCCTAGTGACAACAGTTTGATATAGATAGGAGATTCGACATGATGCTGACAATAGCAATCTGTGTCCATCGAACCTGTGGTCGAATGTGCCTAATCTTAGCTCTATTAGTCCAAGATTCAACATTATAGAGACAATAGCAAAAAAGGTTGAATGTGCCTAACCTAACTCTATTAGTCCAAGATTATTTGACATAGAGAGAAAAGATTCAACATTTGACGATTTGAAGATTTGACGAAGCAGTCACAGCGAGTGGACATTTATGGTCAAATGCTCCGCCCATAGGCTATAGAAGAATTCTAATGTTGGTTGACTAGTAATAATAATTAATAAATATAATTATTACTAGTGTCATACAACATTAGAATTCTACTATAGCTTGTAGGTGGAACATTCGACCTGAAATGTACGATTGTGGCATTGTACAGTTTAGCTTAATCTTAGTTTAAATCTTAGTTTAATCCTCTTAGAACATTCGACAGACACCATAAGCCTTCAATGACAGATTCGACCTTAATTATTTTGGATTTTCAGACTTAGGCCGCGTACACACGGGCGGATTGTCTGCCCAACTAAGTTCGTCAGACAATCCGACAGACAGTCCGTCTAACTTTTAAATGAACGGACTTGACCACACACGATGAACAGACAGTCCGCTGAAAGCTTGCGCGATGACGTGAACACTTGTACGACGGGACTAGAAATTCGACGTCCAATACACTGCAATGCAACCTTCGGCATGTAAATCCTTTCTGAGCATGCGCCATACTTAGTCCGTCCAACTTGCATACACACGAGCGGACTGTCCGCTGAAACCAAGTTTGGACGGACAAAATTACGGAAATTCCGAAAGACTTAGTCCGTCAGACTGTCCGCTGAAAAAGTCCGCTGAAGCCCACACACGAGCGGATTGTCCGCTGAAACACGGTTCAGCGGACTAAGTTGGGCAGACAATCCGTCCGTGTGTACGCAGCCTAATGCATTTTTTAACGAAACAAAATAAAAAAAAATTTTTTTTGGGAGTAACTAAATAAATGAATTTTTTGTACGAAAATGAAATTCCGCAATTAAATATTTCAGTGTGCACATGTTTAGTTTAAAATTTCAATATAGTGGGGGCACATGCACGGGGCAGTGTGGAGAGGAGGCATGGAGTAAGAGCTCCATGAGCCAGTGAGACTACGATCACTCCCCGGGGGCTTTCCAGACCGGTAAATTTGTCCAGCATAGCCCACTACCCTAGGGGACACAGAAGTGCATGCTGACACACAAAGCCCGGCGTGGGAAACCTGCACAGAAGTCCCTAACAAATTACCTCCTCCGTGTCAGGGAGCAGAGCAGGATGTCGCAAAATGGCTCCCAGCCTCCGCATGCTCAGGCAGCAGCACTGAACCCGAGTCCCTCGCATGCAGGCTCATCGAGCAACAGTGAGTATGCAGTCCACCTTACAAAAGCAGAGTTGGATGCTAGCCTCTCTGCTATGTATGATAAGTTGGCAAACAGGTTTCAGGTGGAACTCCATAAGACCACTAATACTCTAACTCAGGAGCTTGCAGTGCTGGAAGGGGGGGGGGGGGGGGGGGGCGGACGGACTGGCTGGAGACAAAACATGACGAACTCCAGCTGGCTTATTCTGACCTCCGTAGAGATTATGATTCTTTCACTGACACACTTTCAGTTTCCCAGCTACAATCCAGTCTCGAGGATTTGGACAATCGTAATAGACGTAATAACCTTAGGGTAAAAGGGTTCCCTGAGCATATTACGGAACTGCTCCCTGCAGTTAAGAGACTGTTCATGTCCTTACTACCAGACACGCAGGAGAGCGCTTTTGCCTGTGATAGGATCCACAGGGCATTACGTCCCAAACCCCCAGATGACAAACCACCTAGGGACATTGTGCTGTGTCTCAAGGACTTTCTTATTAAAGAGGAGATCATGAGAGCATCCCGCAATACCCCTAACATACAGCTGGATGGTGCAAGGGTTCAAATTTTTCCAGACCTTTCCCCAGCAACTCTGAAGAAGCGTAGGAACTTGAAAGAGGTCACCTCGGCTTTGCAATCAGCAAGAATCAGATACCGGGTTTCCATTTAAGTTACAGGTCCCACACAATGGGACGACCTATACGGTCACCACACTACAAAACGGCAAGGAGTTGCTAGTCAAGATGGGGCTTTTAGCTCCGGAAAATATCCCTAGACAACCTTCTACTCCTCGTCCCTCACCAATCTGGGCCACTCCTTCTCCCCAAAGAGATCGCAGACGTCATCGCCATGAGCTCCGCGAGCTACAGATGTGAACTGCTCCATAGATCGGGAGATACGGCCAGTATGACATGTTCAGGAATGCAATAGACTTTCCCACCAATCATACGTTTTACATGTTTTCAAAAATGTTGATGTTACAAGCTGACTTACCAGTCTCACTGTGCCTGCTTAAGTGACCCCCTGCTCTATTTTAACTGTGGCCAGGCCTACTGATCTTTGGTATCTCACACATATCTGTTCAGACCTTAGGCCCTGTGATCTTTACCTACACTGGACATTCACGGCTGTGACAACGGTATAGAGCATTGGACTTTACAGTCCTTTAAGTAAAAGTTTTTTTTTTATATGGTCTTAGAATGTTTTTTTATGTTGTATTTGTTTTTTTTTTTGTTTTTTCCTTTTGTCTTTATATTTTCATTATTGTTGGGTGCTCTACGGCTCTGACGGGACTAATTGTATCTGCCTGGGAGATCTTGGGCTGCTTATGAGGGGAACAAGGCTTGCAGTCCACTTGATGGGCTGTGCCCCTTGGGCTCTCTTACCACAAGGGGGAGCAGAACTACCATGGTTCTATATATACACGCATAGATTTTCAACCCAAGCTACTGTCTGACAAATTTTGAATATGGGGATTAAAGTTGTATCACATAATGTTGAGGGTTTTAATACCCCCCAAAAGAGGAGGCTTATAGACATCTGGGGGCAGATATCTTGCTCCTCCAAGAAACACTTCTCAGATTCTAACCACCCAAGTTACTTTGACCGTCAATATAATCAGCACTTCTATACCACCTTTGGTTCATTGTCAAGGGGGGTAGCTATTTTTATAAAAAACTCAGTGTTGATGGATGTGCAGCGCGTGTACAGAGACCCCTCTAGTAGGTTCCTCATAATACAGGGATCAATCAATGGCAAGGCGATTGCGATAGCAAATGTTTATGCCCCAAATGTCTCACCAGCTTACTTTTTCACTTCCTTTTTCCAGATCCTGGACAGATATCTATCTCCACATCTACTGATCGGTGGAGATTTTAACCTAGTAGCTAATTCCAGATTAGACAGAAGCCAAGTTGTAAGTACTGCCAATGCCTTTCTGAAGACCCTCGGCCATTTGCTCAGTTCCCACCAACTGATGGATTCCTGGCGTGCCCATAATGTTGGTGCTTGAGACTATATATTTTACTCCCACCCCATGACAGCTACTCTAGACTCGATTATATATTCAGTACCCCCGTATTACTAGCTAATTCAACAGCAGCCAATATTCACTCATGTTCATGGTCGGACCATCAAGTGTTAATGTTCACTGTCTCGCATATAGGTATCTCACCGGCAAATGCCTCTTGGCGCCTCAACAACTCCCTTCTCTCAGACCCGGACCTGACTACTAAGATTGCTAACTCCATAGACTAATATTTTACAACTAATAACATAGGGGACATTGCTCCCACCACGCTGTGGGCAGCCCACAAAGTGGTTATCCGAGGACACTTGATATCACTAGCGGCAGCTAAAAAAAGACAGAAAATAAAAGACATTTCCAGACTTTCCAATGAACTGACCAGACTTTATCATATTCATAGCCAATCTCACTCCCCAGACACCTACAGACTGATTATGATGAAGAGGACTGAATTGGATACGATTCTTTCTGAGCAGACGGAAAAGGCATTAAGATGGTCGAAAGCTACGTTTTTGCTGCACAGCAACTCGGCTTCTGCGATGTTCGCTAGGAAGTTTAACTCTACCATCCAACCTCCTCACTCTTATAAACTTCTAAATACTAGTTGGGAGTTGGTCACTCACCCCACAGAGGTGTTGGGGATATTTTCCAAATTCTATCCGGATCTATTGGCAGTCCCAGCCTCCCTGCCCGGTCCCTCCATTAAAACATGGTTGGACAGCTTGCCTCTCCCATCGCTTATGGAAGAGCAGGCTAAGACCCTAAACGCCCCCCATGGCACTGAGGAAATAAGAGCGATGATTGCCTCCCTGAAGCCCTCCAGAGCCCCTGGTCCGGATGGATTCACTTCCAGTTATTATAAAAAAATTCTACACAGTTGATCCCCTATTTAGTAAAGCTTTTTAATTATATATTAGAAGGCCACACTTTCCCGGAAGACATGTTACTTGTGAACATGTCTCTGTTACCCAAGCCAAATAAGGATCATTCCCTCCCTCAAAATTACAGACCAATTTCGGTAATAAATAATGATTTGAAACTCTTTGGCTGCTTATTAGCCAATAGGCTTTCGAATATTATCCCCACACTGATCTCCCCTAACCAGACAGGCTTTATTCCCTTTAGGCAAATCACTGATAATATCCGTTTAGCATCTAATATAATTCAAGATGCAAATTTATATGCCAAAAAAGTTTTGTTATTAAGCCTAGATGTGCATAAGGCATTTGATACTGTCACTTGACCCTATTTAGATTCCGTCCTGTTCACATTTGGGTTTGGGGGAGTTTGTGCATGGCTTCAGAGCTCTATATAACTACCTCCGCACCCAAATTAAATTGCCGGGTTGCTCTTTGGAATATTTCTCACTGGGTAGAGGGACCAGGCAGGGATGCCCCCTTTCCCCCCTGCTTTTCACGCTGCCGATCGAACCACTGGCCACGGCGATTTGCTTGAACCCCAACATCAGGGGTTATACGAAGGGGGAACAAGATTTTAAATTAAGTATGTATGCTGATGATGTACTTCTATTTTTATCTGACCCAGTGGTCTCTCTGCCAAACTTGATCCCGGTATTGAACACCTTCCACAGTCTGTCAGGCCTGAGGGTTAATCTCGCAAAATGTGCTGCACTCCCAATTAACATTCCACAACATACACTTACGGGTGTTCAATTGAGCTTTGGCTTTACTCCATGCACGGAAACACTACCCTACCTGGGTATTAAACTTGCCACATTCCTCCCTAAGCTATACTTTGTAAATTATCCTAAGGTCTTCGCTCATGTTAAACAATTACTACGCATGTGGGACAAATATCGGTTATCTTTCATGGGTAGAATACAGGCTATTAAAATGTCCATACTACCGAAACGTCTTTTTTATTTTAGGTCTTTACCTTTATATGTATCACGCCATACGATAGACAATATACAAAAGGAAGTCAATATATTTGTTTGGCAAAACAAAAAATTTATTTTTAGACCAGCAGCGCTGGGGGCCCTGGGGCTCGCACATTTGTGGTTATATTATGTCTCAGCCAGGCTGGTGCAGATGGCTCAGTGGCACTCCCCTCTGGGATCGATTCCATGGCTTCAGTTTGAAAGAACCTCAGTGAATCCATATTACCTCCCGGGTCTTCTTTGGGCAGAAGGGGTTCAACCTAAGCACTTGGCCTCTCTAAATGGATTGGTTGCCCAGTCACTACAACTATGGTCTCTATACAAGAAACCATATGCCCTGAGTCCACCTTGTCCCGGCCTGGCCTCTTTTCTGGGAGACCCTGGGTTCCCAATCGGCTTTCAACATGCCCAATAGATTTGAATTTTGGATACAGAAAAACGTAACCATCTTAGAAGCATTGTTCCATGAGTCCCCCTTTAGCTCCTTTACCTACTTGCAGGAGCAGTATGGTTACCCAGGGGGGATTTCTATAAATACCTGCAAGTGCGGCATTTTTATGCCTCCCATTTTCAGAAAGAGGGGCCGTCTACCCCAAATGCTTATGAACTATTATGTCGGTCCTCTTCAAGGGACAAAGGTACTATTTCTATGGTGTATCACCTTCTCAATGAATTAGAACTACCTGCAAAGTCTCAAGCTATGCTGGGTTGGGAGACAGAGACAGGCCTGGAAATAACTCCTGAGGTATGGTTGGATATGAAATCAAACATGAGAAAATGCACTAAATCCCTGGCAGTTAGGGAAACTGTTATAAAATTCCACACTAGGTGGTATTACACCCCCTCATGATTGAACAAATTGAATCCTTTGGTTCCGGGCAGTTGCTTCTGTGGGTGTCCGGACGAGGTATCCTCCTCCATATTTTTTGGAGTTGTAGGGTCCTCCGGCCCATGTGGCAAAGAATTACAGATACATTGGTGCAAATCACAGGAACACAAGTAAAGATTACTTGCCATATGGGCCTCCTGTTTGCGGAGATCCCAGGGGTGGCCCCCTGGCTCTGGAGCTAGCCCATACGCTCACTGGACAATTGCCCTGCACTGGAGATCGCCATCGGTCCCTTGGGACCAGATTATGAGACGCATGGAGGCGATCAGGCTCATGGAGTGAATATACCACACTCTAATGGATACAATGCCCATTTTTGAAAGGAAAAATGTGGTCTATTGTGGTTTTAAGGAATAGCGCCTACCCATCGGAGCGACAGAGCACACCCGGATTTACCCATCCTTTCCCTTTCCCCCCCCCCTTTTTTTTCTCTTCTTCTTTTCTTCTTTCCTTTGCCTTTTCCTGTATTGTTTTCCCTCCCTTAGTTAGTAGTGTAGCATCAAGTTAGAGACGCCCCTAAAGTTACTCCTCATTCTTGGATGCTTGAAGGCTGGACTTCATGCTTTTGGGCAGTCAATTTAACATTGATAATGTTAATTTTTCTAATTGTAACCATTTTTGCTTGATATATTTGTACAACTGGTCTATATCATAATGGTGTACATTTCAGTTGTCTGTGACTATACATTGTAACTTGATGTTTGTTTTGTTCATTTTCAATAAAAAAAATTGGCAAACAAAACAACAATTCAATATAGTGTTGCAGTGAAATGAATGTGTGACTTATTAATCTGAATGTTTAGCAATGATATATACCAGAAAACATTGAAATATTTTATGATTATTTTCTTTCAAAATGATTCCTACTTTGATAATACAAACTACAATAAAATCACCAATCAGGTATTTTTTTTTTATAGGAGAACTGTTAGAAAATTGTTGCAGTGCTAAAATAAAGTATAAACAAACAATGTCTAGGTATAGTGAGTCATGTAGAATTTTGTATAAATATAAACAGTAATATGCATCACATGACTGATATGTATTAAGCTTTATTGTACATTTACAGTTTCAGATAGCTTTGGGGCAGCTTCACATTTCTCGGTTCTCTAACATGATAATCAGTTCTTGCACGCCATCTGTGAGCTCCCAGTTTGGGATTCTCAAATGTGCATAAATGAATAACATTGAATGCTATTTGTATTGAAATTAATTTACCATATACTACATAAATGCTTTGTGTGTGAGGCTCTACCCATCACAAAGGGTTTTTTTTTTGTGTCTTGGGGTTTACATGAAATAATAATTCTCATTGTTCACCAAGAAATGTTCTTCCAAGGTTGACTTACAGGGCTATGGTGGTATTTATACTTTGTATTAGTGCATTTAATGTAACATACAATAGAATTGCAAGGTGTTTATGCAATGTGATTAAACAATATACTAAATAATATTTCTTAAGTGCATTTCCATTGGTATTTTCTACCTTTTTTTAACCTGTTCCCGCTGACTGTACACATATATATGGTCACTGGGTGGAAGGGTTTTAACATTGAGTGGCCACATATATGCATCCATCGGGAACAGCTTTTTTGTGCTGAGAGTGCACTCACTGCTGGCTCCCAGCACAGTAACTAAGAGGCCTCAGATATCTCCCAATGCATACTTGTGATTGGAAGCTTACAATCATGTGACTGCTGTGACAGCCAATCACAAAGTTCACATAATATGAAAGCCTACCTCTCCTGGCATTTAGATTCTCTTAAAGGGTGGTGGTGACAAGGGATTAAATAGAGGGCTTTATTTTTGTGCTGTACAGATGGATCTGTCAGATCTGTACAGCATTAGTAAATAATAGTATTAAGATGGCAGTACCAAGAGGTCAAATGTGATTTTTCAAATGTAAAAGCAATTAAAAAAATAAAGACTGTTCCCTCTTTCCAGAACTAACCGGTCTAGCATCATTAGGCTTGTGGGATGGTATCCTGATAGCAATAGAGCTCATGTGTTCAGCCCCCCCCCCCCGCTATGTTAATAGAAGGGAGACTTCTATAAACATAGCAACCTCCCTTTTTTTAGGTTCTCTCTCCTGAAACACGATAAGGTACCCATCCTGGTTGGTGAGCACTGGGCTCACCAGCACCAATAGTGGCTATTAGGGTATGTTAGCAAAGGGGAATAGCCTACATTTCTCCCATGGGGCGCAAATAGGTGGACTGGTTTTAGGTCCTGCTTGCAATGGTGATGCCAGCCTGCATATCTGGTGCACCAAATTGGTGGGTTCTAGAAAGGCAAGGGGCATGCTGTTTTTTTTACTTATAATAAATATACAAATATTATCATTAAATTGCTGAACCAGTATGGGAAAAAAAAAATAGCCTAATGGAATGTCAGGTGTACATGCAGGGAAGGTAACAACCTCCAAGTTAGCATACAAGTTAGCATACAACAAGTATACAATAGAGTAATACACAGAATAACATGAACATTCTTAGCTTATACAATAAGTGGTGATTGGATGTGTTCTGAAGAGTGGTAACCACAGGTTAGAGAGTTATCTTCTAGTACAGACCGTACCATATACGATGCCACTGTTCACCATGTGTCCGTTCCATATCATTTCAGTATCAAATCATTCACAGCAGTGTGACTACATTGAAATTACAGTAATTGACTTTTATAGAATAAAGGTTGAATCCTGTCTAGGGCAGGCCGGGGAGGTGTAGGCCTTTCTAACCAACTGCTTTCAGGTTCTCAAATGCCTGAGAGTATTTAAACAAGAACCAGTGGGTCCAGGTTTTGTGAAATTGTTTGGTGTTATCAGTGGACTGAGAAAATATCAGCTATCCTATGCAGCTAGTCCTGGATGGTTGGGACTCCGGAGGATTTCCAGAAAAGTGGTATGAGTGCTTTAATTTTAATAGATTTTTGGAAAGTGAATTTTTATATCTTTGAAATGAGACCCTTGTGATATGGAGTAGACAACATGCTGCATCAACTTTCAACTCTCTGTGATCAGATATGTCACATCTTTGACTTTGGCCCAAAAAGGTGATATTAACCTCCCTGGCAGTTTTCCCGAGTGTGGCTTGGGGTTAAATTTCAGTACCATTAGCAGCAACCATGAGCCACACTCGGGATTGCATTGCAGGATCCTGGTGTAGTGTACTTACCTTGTCCCCAGGATCCTGCGATGTCCCCCTGCTTTGTGTTCAGGCTCTGTCCTCCGCACCAATGTCTCTGTGTGCCGGGCTTAGTTCCCTGTGAGCGTCATAACGCACAGGGAGCGGAGCCCAGCGGCAAATTAAAAAAATTAAAAATTCATAATACATACAGTAAACTGTAATTATTTCACATCCCTTTTGTCTCTAGTACTTTGTCCAATGCCTTGCATGCAGTTTTATATTATATATACTGTTTATTCTGCCTGGAAATTTGAGATTGTCCATAGCAACTAAAAAGTGTCCCTTTACGTCACAAGTGGTTTTAAATCAGCTAGAAAACAGCCATAGTAAATTAGAACACTTGCAAAATTGAGCGATAGTGAAT
This sequence comes from Lithobates pipiens, assembly GCF_037356315.1. NCBI lineage: Eukaryota > Metazoa > Chordata > Amphibia > Anura > Ranidae > Lithobates > Lithobates pipiens. Next base: position 182,539,310 of record NW_027507785.1, read on the forward strand.
TATGGGGAAATGTATTTTATTATTATTATATTATTACAGGCATACACAATGAGGTTTATATACTAAAGCTGGAAAGCAAAATCAGGCTCACTTCTGCATAGAAACCAATGAGCTTCTAACTTCAGCATGTTCAATTATGCTTTGGTAATAAAACTTGGAAGCTCATTGGTTTCTATGCAGAAGTGAGCCTGATTTTGCACTCTCCAGCTTTAGTAAATAAACCTCATTGTGTACTTAAAAGTGGGGTATGCCAGTGCACATGCGCGGGAGCTCCGTGATGGACGCTTGATTCCAGAGCTCCGCATCACCCCGGCCCGCCGGAACACACAGCACCCAGCACAGCCCAGCGATCTGCTCCACAGGCAGTGGCAGGCATAGGGGAGACACCCGGGCACCCCCCGTATGCCCGGAACGAACGCCAGATGCGACCTCGGGCCGCAATTCAACCAGACAGGGTGTGCCAAGATGGCCGCCGTCACACAGACACACGCGGCCAGCGAGGAGAGGAGTCCTGAGCAGAGGCAAGTGATCCTCCTAGCCACCCTAACCTATTCCCAAGTGACCCAGGGCATGCCACATCCCCCTCCAGCTCCTTCTCCGGCCTCCATGGAGTCTATCTTAGGACACACGGTGGAGGATTACTCCCTCTCCCCCATGGGGCCTGACCTCTCCCGTCAGCACGCTACTCCATCCCCAGGCTTTCAGGCCCAAGACCAGGCTGCTCCGCAGCAGGAATTACTCCTCAAACTGTCAGAGTTACTGGAAAGGGGGCTAGCCAATACTGCTGAAAAAATCACCAGGGAACTCAAATCTGACTTTACAATTTAGGCTCCAGAATGGAAGCCATTGAGCATAAACTGGACTTAACGGTCTCCTCGACCAATCAAAATGCAGCACACATCCAAGTGCTCCAGGACCAGTTAGATGTAGCTCTCTCAAGCATTGATGACCTTGAGAACCGATCCAGGAGATACAACTTTAGAATCCGTGGCCTCCCTGAATCGGTTACCGATACCCATCAGGCAGTACAGGGGCTGCTCAAGGAACTGATACCCAATATAACCCCCCCATCGCCTGGAGCTGGATAGAGCCCACAGAGCCCTTGAGCCCCCCAGGAAGGACGGATCCTCGAGAGACATTATCGTTAAACCACATTTCTACAATGTAAAAGAGGAGGCCATGCGACAAACTCGCTCCAAATCGAAAGTACTGTGCCTGGGTCACCAGATACAAATTTTCACAGATCGCTCACCCACTACCAACCAGAAAAGGAGATCTCTAAAAACGCTCCTCTCAGCTCTAACGCAGCAAGACACCAAGTACAGATGGGCTTTCCCATTTGCGGTCAAATTCTCTATTCAAGGTAAACCGTACTCCTTTTCCAGTTTACCAGAGGGTGAAAAGCTTCTCTTACGTCGCAAATTGATTTCCCAAGAAGCCCACATGGACTGCACTAACGTTCAGCCGTCTTCCGCCAAACGCCCAACCCCAAAAAAACCCGGTCTCTCCCCTCTGGGACAATGGAAGGTTCAAGAAATCCAAAGATGGAAGACCATCCTAACATAAGGACCTTCACCAAGTTATCCTTTGCCCCTCTCTGGGCACCTTCCTCGCCGTTCAACAGAAACGGCGATCCACCCTGTTGAAGGAACTTTTTGCTCCTAACCACTGTTGCCATTTTGTTTACTGGCCTTTTTTTTTTTTTTATGTATATTTATTGAAAAAAAGATTTTTGTACAACAGACGAATTTGTACATTCCGATACAAATAATCAAGATTGACAATGTAACAGCAACAGAGAAAGCCGCCACAGGCGGGATATAAAATGTTAACAGTTTAATACAGCACGTCAAAAGGTAAGGAGAAAAGGACACACCACGAATCTACCAATAAGGATAGACCAAGAGATGTATTTGTATTTGTGGGAGAGGTCGTGGAGCATAAATCCCAAGGTCAAACCTGAGAAAAACATTCCCGAGAGTAAATAGCCATAGACTAAGGTGTCGTCTCAGGGTTAAACGTGGAATTGTCCCACCTGTCCCATATTTTAGAAAACTTGGGTAGAGAGTCTTGTACCAGCGCAGTCATACCTTCCATCCTGCGTATGTATGCAATAGAAGAAATTAGCTGCGGCTGGGACGGAGGGGAGGGGGACAACCAAAGAGCAGGGATCACTCTCTTGGCAGCTAGGAGAATATAGGCTGTCAGTCTCTTGGCGTGTTTAGATAACGCCGCGATAGGCAGGCCTAACAGGTAATGTTTAGGGTCTAACGGGATATCTACCTCCAAAACAGATTGTAGTAGGGATTGGACCATAGACCAAAAAGGTATAATCAAAGGGCAGCTCCAGAAAATATGGTAATGGGTGCCCTCATCTCTTAGGCATCTCCAACACAGCTTAGATATGGAATGATCATATTTATGTAACATTTCAGGGGTTTTGTACCAAAACATCAGTATCTTATAGGCCGTCTCTCTCTGCTCCACACATCTGGAAACTCTAGAAGTAGAAGTCCAGACGTCCTGCCATTGAGAAATGGTTAAGGGGGATGGTAAAATTGTAGCCCATCTTCTCATGTAGAGATGTGTTTCTGTGGTGGGCGAGATTGAATTGTGGAGGACACTATATATAGAGGAAATAAGTCCTTTCTGGCATGGACCTTGTGAGCACAAAGTTTCAAAGGTGTTAGGGTCGGCTAAAGTCAGGTCAGGGGATCTGGAGTGGAAATAATATTTAAATTGAATGTATGAAAAAAAGAGTCGGTCTGGAATGTCATATTTATCCTGAAGCTCAGGAAAGGATAGGAATTTGCAAGATACCGGATGCACCAGATGGCGGAGTTGGAAGATGCCAGACCTATACCAAGGAAACATATTCTTCACCGAGAGGCTGTCAGGCATATCTGGATTAAAAATGACATTCAACAGGGGTGAGCATGGAGAAGAGAGAGAGAACTGTTTGCGACACTGCTTCCATATGGAGAGAGTAAAAAGCATCGGTCCCAGGCATATGCGCCTAAGCTGAGCCATAGAGGAGGTCAGATCAGACCACAGCATGGAGCAAGGATGGACAGGGGTGACCACACTCATTTCCAGCTCTGACCATCTACTGGTAGCAAAATACGACGACCAGGAGACAGCCGCCAGAAGGTGCGTTGCATAATAATACTTAACTATATCGGGGGCTCCCAGTCCTCCATGAGACCGTGGAGCAAAAACCACTGTTTGGGCTATCCTATTCCCCCATATAAATTTAGCAAAGGCTCGCTGAATATTCCTAAGCTGAGGCATAGAGATAGCAACTGGTAATGTTTCAAAAAGATATAAAAACGTAGAGAGTATTGCCATTTTCAATACGTTAATCCTGCCCAGGAGAGATAGGGGACACGACGACCAACTTCTGAGCAGTCTATGCGTTTCCGCTATTAAAGATATATAGTTAGCTTCATAGAGGGAGCTGTACTTGGCGGTCAGGTTAATGCCGAGGTATTTGAGGGAAACGGGGCACCAACGATAGGGGTATGTGGATTCCAAGGAAGCTTGAAGCGTGGGGGGAATATGAATAGGGAGCGCTTCGGTTTTAGTCTTATTAACCCTATAACCCGAGAGTCTACCAAATGAATCTAAAAGAGCGTGAAGTTTGGGAAGGGAGGTTAGAGGCTTTGTCAGGGTGAGGAGTATGTCGTCTGCAAAAAGAGACAGCTTGTATTCTTTCAGTCTGAGGGAAAATCCACTTATGTCCGAGTCCCCCGTATAGCTGCGGCCAAGGGTTCTAAGCATAGTATAAACAACAAGGGGGATAGGGGGCATCCCTGTCTGGTACCATTACTATGTGTGAAGAGCGGGGATCTGTAAGATGCTAATTGGACTTGGGATGTGGGGAATGAGTATAAGGCTTGCAGGGCTGACAGGAAAGAACCAGAAAGGCCAAAACGCTGGAGCGTAGCAAACATGTATGGCCATCCCAGCCTGTCAAAGGCTTTTTGTGCGTCTAAACTCAAAACGATAGCCGGGCGAGACGTTTTATCGAGTAAATCTATGAGGTCAATGGTACGCCTAGTGTTGTCCCCAGCCCGTCTGCCCAGTACGAATCCCACCTGGTCGTTGTGAACCAGGACGGGGATCAATAAGGAAAGCCTATTAGCCAAAATTTTGGTGAAAATTTTATAGTCGGAGTTAAGTAAGGCTATGGGTCTGTAATTATCTGGTAGGGTAGGGGATTTACCCGGTTTCGGGATAACTGTGATGTGTGCATGGAGAAACAAAGAATGCGGTATAATCCCCTTCTGTAGGGAGATAAAGAGATTAAGCAGATGAGGGCTCAGCGTCGGGAGAAAAGTCTTATAATAAACATAAGGAAGCCCGTCGGGGCCCGGGGACTTATGGGACGGGAGGTCTTTTACAACCGCAGCCAATTCTTCTGGTGTAACAGGGGCATTCAGGGTATCCACTTGTGGGGAAGACAGCACTGGTAATTTCAAGGAAGCGCAGAAATCATCAAAGCTGTCTTGGGAGAACACATGGTTAGGGTCTGAAGCTAGGCAGTTATATAATTTTTGGTAGAAGGCACCAAATACTTTAGACATCGTCAAGGGGCAGTAAGTTGGAGTGCCGTCTGACTGTAGCAGGAGATCAGGATAGGAGTGAAATGGACGGGGCTTTAGCTTGTTCACTAACATCCTATGAGGCTTGTTGGCAAATTCATAGAACCTCTGTTTAGCCCAAAGCAGAGCTTTAGAGCACTTGTGCATATCTAAGGATTTTAACCGTTCGCGGAGAGAGGTCACTGTACGAAGATGTGGCACCGATGGGGAGGACAAAAGCAGAGCTTCAGCTTTTTGCAGTTGCGAAAGGAGGTCTAGTCTCTGCGCAGCCGAGTCTCGCTTGAGGTGGGAGCCAGCCGAGATACACAATCCTCTAAAAACGGCCTTGTGGGCCTCCCAAAGAGTGGACACGTCCCGCACCGACCCTTCATTAAGTTGAAAAAATTTGGCTAGACCGTGGGATAAATGGGCTTCTGTAACCGGATCACGGAGGAGAAACTCGTTGAATCTCCAGTGGCAGGTCTTAGGTGTAGAGAGGGTGAGGGCAAGGTCAAGCTGGACCGATGCATGATCAGACCACGTTATGGAATTTAACTCCGAGGCCACTGCCGACGTTAGAAGAGGCGCCGTAACAAAGATGTAGTCCAATCTGGAGTACATCTTGTGTGGGGGAGAGTAGAAGGAGAATTGCCGATGTGTAGGGTGTTTAATCCTCCAGATGTCTAAAAAGTTATGGGATCTAATGAGCTTGCGAAACGCAGTAGATTGACGTTCCGTTTTTAAGGCGGGATTGTCTGAAAACAGGGTCTACCTATCCTTCCTAGCAGACATGGCCATATTGAAGTCCCCGCCAAGGATCATGAATGGCTGAGCATAGGCGCCCAGTTTGTCCAAGACCTCAGTAAGGAAGTGAATCTGGCCCGAGTTGGGGACATAGACATTAATAACAGTAAGAGAACGAGATAAGTAGTCACAGTCCAGGAGGATGTATCTACCCTGTGGATCAATAAATGAGGACTTAACCCGTAGCGGGCATGTCTTTTTAATCAGTATTGCCACCCCTGCTTTACCAGAGGGGTCAGAGGCCATAAAAGAGACCGGAAAATGTTTGGCTGCAAATTTAAGAGATCCCCCTGGGCGAAAGTGGGTCTCCTGGACTAGGATCACATCTGCGTTTGAGGACTTGAACTCCTTCAAAGCCAACCAGCGCTTATGGATGGAGTTCAGGCCCTTAACATTGTAAGTCAGTACCCTCAAAGCCATCGTGTAGAAAACAGTGAAAGCTTAAGATACCCATAATATACATACAAAAAACGGATATAACCATACCAACCAGGAAGATACTGGGACCCATGGTGTGTCCTAGAAGTAAAAGGCAGATGAAAGCATATAATAACAACAATGTGATTATAAAGCGTAGAAAAGTGCGTCCAAATTGAACGAAAAATTAAAAAAAGGCCGAAAAATAGGCCTAAAAAATAGAAAAAAAAAACATTACTATTAGAAAAAAGGCCTGGGGGGTAAAAACCACCCAGGAGTCCACAGCCGTAGCCGTGGAACAAAAGGAGGCACATCAGGGGTTCCAGCTCATCTGGAGAGACCCCGCCACCTTCCAGCAATAGTTACAGGGAATAAGAGCAGAACATTGTAGTCCCAACAACCAGAAAAAAACAGGGGCAGTAAAAAATATAACCTGTAACTAAAGTTGCAAACACCCCTTGTTAAAGAGGAAACATGGTGAGACAGGGGCCGAGGCCAAGGCCAGCCAAACACTACACAAGGAAGCTTCCATCAGGGAGGGAGTCTAGGATGCAGGTTACGCTGAGGGGTAGAAAAGGATTTCTGCGACTTCTGGCGTGCAGGGGTCCAGATCCGAGCAGGAATGGAGGAGGGTCTGGGCGTCGTCGGAAGCGGCATAGGATCCTCATCCGGTAGCGGTGGTAGGCCCAGGTTACGTATGAAAGCTTCACTCTCCTGAAGATCTCTCATAGAGTATTGAATCCCATCTTTAGTAGCAGAGAGGCGGAAGGGGAACCCCCAACGATACGGGAACTGATGATTTTGCAGATGAGCAGTCACAGGGCGGAAGCTACGACGTTTGGCAAGAGTGATAGGGGATAAGTCACTAAAAATTTGTATCTTGGCCCCTTTAAATTCCAAACGGGATTTGTTCCGGGTGGCCATGGTCAAAGCTTCCTTGCTATCGTAGTAGTGAAAGCGTACGATAATGTCTCTAGGGTTGGCTCCGGCAGGGGGCTTTGGGGCCAGGGATTTGTGGGCCCTATCCATTCTCCAGTCTATGTCTGGGATTTTAGGGGCAACAACATTAAAGAGACTAAGTAGGTATGGTTTGATCTCCCCCTCACTAACGGCCTCAGGTACGCCTCTAATCCGAAGGTTTTGGCGACGTTCCCTATTCTACAGGTCTTCCTGTTGGGATTGGAGCTGAGAGACAGATTGTTTCAGACCGGCGTTGTCTTCTTCCAAAACGTGGACATACTGTATCAGGTCATCAAATTTGGTTTCCAGGACATCAGTCCGTTCTCCAATCTGGGCAAGCTCCCCCCGCAATTCATGGGCCAGTTTACCCATTTCCTTAGAAACATTACTCGTCAAGTCTTGCAGGAGAGCTCGCAGTTTATCATCAAGTACATCGACTGTGACCGGGGCGGACATCACGTCTGAGTGGTTATGTGACAAGGAATGTGGACTGTCTTGTGCCGGTACTTGGGAGGCCACTTGTGCGTACGTGAAAGAACCTGGAGAAGGAGCTGGAGAGGCCGGTCTGCTTAAAAAACGATCCAGAGTCTGTGAGGGCTGCAAATCTGGGGACAAAGACTGAGGAAGGTGTTTCGGCCCGTATTTCACCATGAGGCGTTGGGACTAGGCGTATATTCAGTTACATGTGGTGTTTCCCATAGAGGTTTAGCGACTGTGAGCAGCACGGGAGCATTTGAAGGCGGCTAAGGCCTATATAGGATGATCACATGTTTTTCAAACAGGGAGGGACCCAAGATGAGACCCCAAGAAAGTTCGCTGTCTGTTAGAGAACACAAGCCAACTGTGGGGGGGGGAGGTGGAGCAGGAGAGCAGGCCGCAGCAGTCCCAAACAGCTAGGGGGGGGGGGAAGATCCAGACACCACTGCCCCACTGGGTTGTATAAGGGGAGAGGGCACCAGCTAGGGCAGAAACCAGGGCAAATAGCAAGCAGGTGCAGGCCACAGGTAGTAGGAGAAGGAGATGGGTAAACCAAGATGGCCGCTGAGCAGGCCGAGGGTAGATGCAGAGTAGGAGGGTGAGACTGAGGTATGCAGGCAGTCACTCAGGAGGGTTGATATGCTTAGCTGAGGCAGGGGTTAATGCCTGCGCTGGATGGGGCAGCAATCTGGCCACAGAGGAGGGAGAGCAATTAAGCTGTTAGAGGCCTCGGGTGGAGCAAGATGGCCGCCGGAGCTCACCTTTCCAGCTGGAGCCTGGGCTTCCTCACAGGCATCTGAGCGGCGACCAGCGGGGGTCCGATGTAGGAGAGGCTGTCCGGAGGGGTCCGCGTCAGGTGTCTTCTGCTGTCCCTAGGATGGGGCCTAGGATGTGCCGTCCGGAGGCTCCGTGGAGCGGTGTAGGCCGCAAGATAGCGGCGTCCGGCCTGCCTCGCCGCCCGCCGCCGCGGAGTGAAAACGGCGGCGGATCCGGCAGAAATATCAGCTCCATCCGGAGCTCCGATGGCCCACCGGCGAGATGGAGAGGCCGGCGGGCAGAAAAAAGTTGCGGTGGCCGAGGATGGGGTTCGATGGAGCTAGGCCTCGGCTTCCGGCCACGCCCCCGTTTACTGGCCTTTTACAGTTGCTCTTCGAGATTACACCACTCCGGAGGAGGCCGACGGGATGGAGAATATGTTGTGGAGTTTCCCAAACGACCGCATTCCCGTGCCTAGGGACATCCCTGGCACCAAATTTTTTTATGTGCGGAAACTTACTGTTCTTTAACTGCTCTATCGCTAGGCCCGATCTCGTGGACATGCTGGGACACTGAGGAATCTTGCGCAGCTACATTTCCCCGCCATGCTGGAGGCAGGGGGGTCCCCTCGGCGTTGCCTGGGGCGTCATCCCAGGCGAATTCCCTGGGATGGGGCCCCAGGCGACACCAGGGCGGTTTTCGCTTTGGTTGTACTCTTCTATGTGTTATCCAGTTATGCAAGTTTGAATTTTCTTAAGTTTGAAAATGCTGTGTTTCAGCTCCTTTTTTGGTACAATGAGTAAGCCAGGCCCGGGGTGACACCCTGCGCCTCCTCCCCTCACTTGGATCCCAGTTTTGGCATCTAAGAGATGGGAGGTCAGCCCCCTCATAGAGGCGGCGGATGGAAAGTGTTAGGAGTCCGGCAAACTAAGTCTGCACCGGACCCGATAGGTCTTCTTAGAAGACTCCTGGTTTTATCCCCCCCCTTGTCTTCTTTCTAACTCTCTTCTTTTCTCATGCCACTCAGCGGATCAGAAGGACCCAGGACTCCCAACTCCTCCTGGGACTTCGGATTTATTTGATCACCGTTAGCATCAGGGGAGGTCGGTTCTCTGTTCCGATGACTAATCCACACCAAGCAGGCTCTGAGCTTAGAATTGCATCTCACAACGTGCAGGGTTTGAACTCCCCCAATAAACTAAGGAAAGTGCTTGACAATTACCGATCCCTCAAACTAGATATCATTATTCTGCAGGAAACACACTTTCCGGCCCGGTACAGCCCTAAATTCCTTCACGCACACTTCCCAACCTTGTTTTTAGCCAACGCGGAGGGCAAGACCAAGGGGGTAGCTATATTAATCTCCAAGCACAGTCAATTTACACTGAAATCCGAGTATAAAGATTCAGAGGGCAGATTCATTTTGGTTAAGGGCACTGTGGCAGGCAAGCTGTATTTCCTTCTCTCCTATTACACGCCTAACAAAGGACAATATAAATTTTTCCAACAACTGTTTCGAACCGTAACCCCCTACTGTAGGGCTCAGTCATCTTGGAAGGCGATTCTAATCTAGCCTTTGACCAAGGGCTGGATAAATCCAGACCCACAGCATCTCAACTCACTCATCCCACTAAGACCAGTCTGAAAGTAGCGAGACTGATTAACTCTCAAAGCCTTACGGATATCTGGAGGGAACTCAATCCCTCCAAGAGGGATTACACCCACTACTCCTTCCCCCACAAACTTTATGCCAGGATAGACCACATTCTGGTAGCTCCACCCACCATACCCTTGGCTCGTAAAGCCGCTATAATTGACATTGCATGGTCGGATCACTCTCTGGTTCTCCTAACCGTACAGAACTCCAACACCAGGTCACCCCTAATGCACTGGTGCCTTAACGAATCACTCCTTAGCATCCCCACTCTAACCAAAGACATAGAAGACTCTCTCAAGGAATACTTTATACTGAATGACCAAGGAGACATTTCCCCGGAAGCACTCTGGGCAGCCCACAAAGCCACCATTAGAGGTACTTTGATCAAAATGGCATCCCAAATTAAAAAGGAGAGGCAGATAGACATACTGAATTTAGAAAAAACATACACATCCTTGAAAGCAACTCATAAGAAAAAACCCTCGAAGACCCTTCTAGATAAAGTTGACGTGGCCAGACTGGAGCTCAATCTGGCCTTGACCGCCAAGGCGGAAAAACATATTAGATGGAGTGGAGCTAAATTTTACTCACATAGGGACCGGATGGGCTCCATGCTGGCTACTAGGCTTGCTCCTAAACAGAGGACCATACTCTAAACTCTACGCTTCTTCCCACCTGGAAGCGGGGTCACTGATCTCAGACTTCCTACAAGACTTACCTATACCGACTCTTTCCACAGAAAACATAATGGAAGATACCTTTTCTGCCCAAGAAATTAAAGACGTGATTAGAAATCTCAAAAATGGCTCCGCACCGGGCCCGGACGGCTTGTCTGTCCCTTATTATAAAGCCTTTGCAGATACCCTAACCCCCCACATGGCCAAATTCTTTAACGCAAAGACTGCAGGCTCCCCACTAGACCCCCATCTCAACACCGCTTACATCACAGTTATCCCCAAACCGAACAAAAACCCAGAGGAAGTTGAAAACTACAGACCCATATCCCTCATAAATAATGATTTAAAGATTTTAACTAAAATATTAGCCAATCGTCTCTCCTCCTTTATAAGCAGATACATACACAAGGACCAGGTAGGGTTTATCCCTGGCAGACAGGGACCGGACCAAACTAGAAGGGCCATAGACATCATATCTATTCTTCAATACAATTGGAACGGAGGTCCTAAACAGAAGGGGATGCTTTTGTCCTTAGACTTGCACAAAGCTTTCGACTCAGTGGAATGGAGGTACATATTTTCTATCATGGAACGCTGGGGTTTTGACCAACATTTTATGGGACTGCTTCGATCCCTTTACTCGTCCCCGAGGGCTTTGATACGACTACAAGGACAATACTCGCATCCTCTCAGGATCGAAAAAGGCACCAGGCAGGGCTGTCCCCTCTCCCCGCTAATTTTCGCAATCGCCATCGAAACTCTAGCAATCGCAATACGCTCTAACCCTAATATCCAAGGCATCTCTTGTGGTTCACAAACACACAAATGCAGCCTCTTCGCAAATGACATGTTACTATTTATCCCCTCCCCGATCACCTCCCTTCCCAACTTTTGCAAACTGCTTTCTGAATTCTCGGCTGTGTCAGGCCTCAGGGTGAATTACACCAAATCCCATGCCCTTAACATCTCCCTAAAGCCAGAGATGGTTTCCTCCCTACATATTGCCTTTGCTTTTAAATGGAGGAGCTCTTCCATCGAGTATTTGGCAATAGTCCTCTTGCCAAAAATTGAACTATTATACTCATGCAACTTTATCCCAGCATATAAAAAGCTTGAATCCAACTTGCTTCTCTGGGCCAGGGGGGAACTCTCCTGCCTGGGGAGAATACACGCCATAAAGATGAACCTCCTTCCTAGGCTGTTGTACCTCTTTAGGGCCTTACTGATTAAAATCAGACACGACCACCTGAAGGCCTTACAACAAAAGGTCAACAGGTTTGCCTGGGGCGGGTCAGGCCACAGATTGCCGCAAAACACCCTCTACAGACTTAGGTCCAGGGGAGGCCTGAGCCTTCCCAGATTTCTTTGATACTATCAAGCTGCCAGAATATCCCAACTTTCAATAGTTCATGCTAAGACTGAAAGGCCAGATTGGATCCAGATAGAAAGGCAGGTGGCCCCATTCCATACACTCGATTTCCTCCTAGGGTCCTCTCCCAGGACGAGACCCCCGATCCTCTCCCCCATTCTCTCCCAGTCTCTTTCTCTCTGGGAATGAATGAGGAACAACCCCGCCTTAATTTCAGAATGTCAACCCCTCTCCCACATCTTCAGCAACCCAAATTTTACATCAAGGCATTTCAGTGGTGGCTGGATAAGGGGCTATACCAGATTGGAAACTTTTTCACTGCTACAGGGCCAATCACTCTGCAATTTTGTAGAAAATAGCTAGAGATTCCCCCCACGGAACTGTTTAGATTTCACCAATTACAACACTTCCTGCACACAATCTGCACACAATCTGGAGATCTAAACCCCCCCCCCCCCCCCAGTTTTACACCTTATGAATATTGGTGTGGTCAGACCTCGGAACAAAGGGGGGGGGATTTCCAACATCTACCAGTCGTTGGTCCGATCAAATGCCAAATCCCCGTATATGACATCCTGGGAGAACAATTTTCTAATACACTGGCCTTTGGAGCAATGGTATACCTCCTTTTCTAGGGCATATAAAGGGATACAAAATATATCCCTGATAGAATCCAATGTGAAAGTGATGACCAGATGGTATCTCACGCCTGCCAAATTGGCCCTCATATATCCCACAGCCAGCCCTCTGTGCTTCAGGGGATGCCAACTCACGGGCTCTATGGCTCACACGTGGTGGGAATGCCCTAGAATACGATCATATTGGTCCAAGGTTTTTACCATGCTCCAAAAGGTCACAAATCATCAAATTCAAAAAACTCCAGAAGTCGCTCTTCTGAACTCTTCTCTTCCCAGGATGCCTAAAGCCACACGTAAACTTATACATTTTATTCTACTGGGGGCGAAGCTGACGATAGCTAAGTCCTGGAAACAGCCGAGGGTATCCCTTCCAGCCGCCAAACGAAAAATGTCTTAGATTATGTCTCAGGAGAAACTTTCAAGCATTCTATTGGACAGAACCCAGGCTTTTGAGGCGGTCTGGGAGCCTTGGGCCAAATATGTGGGCATCTCCCTTATACCTGGGATTCAAGCTTAACGAATTGGTAGTGGTAATTCTACTCCGCTGAGAGATGACTCGTCCCTCAGCAGTTCTCTAACTTATCCTGCCTGTGCTTTGTACTGGCCTCCCCTCCATCCCAGTGGCATCTCCTTAATCCTCTTTCCTCCTAGTCTTCCTCTTTGTTCTTTTCTATCCCCCATCTCGCAGGCCTTTTGCAAGTTCTTTCTAACCACAGTTTGCATTGGACAACCTTCCCGATTAGTAGGGGACCCGTTGATTACATGCCGATAGGACTGGACTCTACTTGGACCCCCCTCCTGATGATAGTCGTGGCTACAAGACAGTTGTACGAATTTCTTTTTTTTCTTTTTTTTTCCTTGTATAGCAGCCTTGTGGCCCGAGGTTTTTGCCCAAATGCAGCTTTGGGAGGGATCAGATTGACGGTCTCCGTGCACAGCAAGTTCCCCTAAAGGGGTGCCCAGGCTGTCCGTCGGTCTCTCTCAAGGGCCTCTCCAGTAGGGGATGTGCTGTATAGGCTACGGAAGCAAACCAAAGTGGGGTCTACAACTCATATAATGTCGTATAATTGTCTCATATTTACATTTGTCCTCTGTATATTGATGTTTCGTCAATATTTGTCTTTCTTTGACTTATACTGTACTTGTCTCAAAATGTCTGTATCTATTTGATAATACAATAAAAAAAAATTAAAGTAAAAGTGGGGTATGCCTGTATTTTTTTATTATTATTTATTGTTATTTATTATATTATAATTTATGATTTTGTGTTTCCAACTTTATCATACCCGTGATGTCTATTAGACTCTTGTTTGGACAGATTTAAGTGTGTTATTATTAAGAATTACAGGCCTACAATATAAAACGCCAAATTTCTATGCAAAACAATTGTACCACTTTGAGACGCAAAAATCTAACATAATCATACCGCCAGGGATGTTAAAGGGCATTGCTACCAAATGTGGAAAAGGTGTCAGGAGTCTGTGGGAACCAAGATTGGAGTTTCACTGGCGTGGCGTACCAATGGATAGCTTACAGTATAGGCTGTATCTTGTGTTCTGGTACTGAGAGAACATTTGTGGGTGAATATACATGTCCTTTGCCATTGCATGTCTAGAGCCTTTGACCAGCTCTCTCTGAATCTGTCATCGTAAGGTCCACAGCGGTCTCGAAGCCAAGTGTATGAGAGAGAGAGGTAGGCTTCTGGAGGGTTTCACTTTACAGGCACACCCCTCTTTTCTAGAGGGGTGGTTCAGATAGCTGTGGACCTGAAAGTAGGTGCACAACGGTAAGTCAGGGGTGCTGTTATCTGCTTTGAGCTCTCTGAGCTCTTTGAACAGATTGCTGCAGAATCAATTCATAGCTAGAAGGGTCTTAGTTGAATATAAAGGGTGTAGGAAATGGTTCCCTATCCCGGGTTTGAAATAAGGGTTTTTCTGCAGGGGTGTGATGAAGATTGCTAATGTGGTGCCTGTTAACCACTTCAGCCCCGGACCATTTTGCTGGTCAAAGACCAGACCACTTTTTGCGATTCGGCACTGCGTCGATTTAGCTGACAATTGCGCGGTCGTGCGACATGGCTCCCAAACAAAGTTGGCGTCCTTTTTTCCCACAAAATAGAGATTTATGTTGGTAGTATATGATCACCCCTGCGGTTTTTATTTTTTGCGCTATAAACAAAAATAGAGCGACAATTTTGAAAAAAATGCATTACTTTTAACTTTTTGTTATAATAAATATCCCCCAAAAATATATAAAAAAAACGTTTTTTTCCCTCAGTTTAGACTGATACATATTCTTCTACATATTTTTGGTAAAAAAAAATCACAATAAGCGATTATTGATTGGTGTGCGCAAAAGTTATAGTGTTTACAAAATAGGGGATAGTTTTATGGCCTTTTTATTAATATTTTTTTTTTTACTAGTAATGGCAGCGATCAGTGATTTTTATTGTGACTGCGACATTATGGCGGACACATCTGACATTTTTGACACATTTTTGGGACCATTGTCATTTATACAGCAATCACTGCTATATTAATGCAGTGATTACTGTGTAAATGACACTAGTAGTGAATGGGTTAACCAGTGGGTGGCAGTGTAGGGGTTAAGTGTTCCTAGGGGTGTGTTACTAACTGTGGGGGGTTGGGCTTTCATTTAGTGAACACTGATCTCTGCTCCAATCACATGGAGCAGAGATCAGCGTCACTAGTTGCAAGGCAGAACGGGGAAATGCTGTTTACAACGGCATTTCTCCGTTCAGCCGCCCCGTGAGACGATCGCGGGTATGCCCGCAGGGATCAAGTCCACGGGACCCGCGACCAGACTCACGGGGATGGCAGGGCGTCATTAAAGATTGGATGTACCTATATGCCAATATGCCTGCCCATGCCATTCTGCCGATGTACATCGGCGTGCGCCGGTCGGGAACCGGTTAAAGGGTGTATTTTCAGAGGTGAGGGGTAGCTTGACCAGGGGATCCAGGGTGAAAATTGTAGGAGGATGGAGATCAGTTCGTCTTCTAAGGAGATATAGTCCTTGAAATTTTGATGGCAGTGCCAATCGATAATTCTTGTGATATGGGTGGCAAAATAGTAGTTTCAGAAGTCTGGCATACCCATCGTTCCTCCTGTCTTGGATTTGGCCAGCAGACTAAATTTAATTCTGGGGTTTTTGTGTGCCCAGATGGATTTCAATTGGATTAAGGAGATTGCTTTAAAAAAGTTCTGGGGTATTCTAACTGGTAGATTCCTAAATAAATAGAGAATCCTTGGTAAGATAGACATTTTGCAGATGGCTGCTTGACCAAACTAAGAAAAGTTCTGTGGGTGCCATGTCTGGAGGTCTTTTTCCTTTTAAAACGTTTTTATTAAACAATTTACCTATACAACATAGTCTTGAATGTTTCTTTATGGCAATACAGTGATCACATGTGGGAAAACCGTTACAGCATTAGGCACAAATCACAGTTTATGAGTATGCATTTTGCATATAGAGAGAGTGTGGATGGCAATACCTGTCTAGAGTCAACTTGGCATTTAAAATGTTGGTAATAGGTGTCTGTCCCGATGGGTCTAGGCTGTTGGTTCTATGCAGGTGTCAGAGTCTGAGAGTCACCGGTCCCAAATTTTATTGTACTTGGCTGGGCACCCCCTGTTTTTGTATACAAATCTTTTATAGGGCAGGGTGTTGTTCACATCCACCTTCCAGTCGGTGAGACTGGGGGAGACAGTCTCATCCATTGTTTGGCAATAGTTTTCCTGGCAGAAAATAGTGTTTTGTGGAGGTATATCCTTGTGAATCTATTAATGACTGGGTCTGGGAATATCCCAAGTATACATTGTTTCGGGTCTAGGGTAAGTGGAGAGCCCATTGTGTCATGTAGGAAATCCACAACCTGCTTCCAGAATCCTTGTATTAGCGGACATGCCGATATGAGGCGGAAGAATGTGCATGTATTTTTACGGCACAGGAGGCAAGTGGTGGGGAAATCTCTCTTGTATTTAGCTACTCTGAGAAGGTTGAAGTATGCATGGTGTATGATAAAAATTTGATATAGTCTATCAGATAGCTTAGGGGACACTGCTTTACAGGAATCTATGGCTTCATTCCACTCTTCATCTTCCAACTGGCCCACCTCCCGCTCCCATCATGATTTAACATTTTATGCTAATTTAGTGGAGGACGGCATGATGAGCATGTTATTGAAGGTGGAGATGAGCTTTTGTGGGTCTATGATTTTCACCACTGCCATGATAGCATTGGAGGTGGGCTGTGGGTGGGACTGAGGAAACTGGGATTACATGGCA
The DNA here is from genome assembly GCF_037356315.1 of Lithobates pipiens. Lineage (NCBI taxonomy): Eukaryota > Metazoa > Chordata > Amphibia > Anura > Ranidae > Lithobates > Lithobates pipiens. Next base: position 182,555,955 of record NW_027507785.1, read on the forward strand.
TGGTGTACCTGTAGGAATCTAAAAAACATAGGATGCCAAAACGTTTCCGTTTCCCATTATGCCCTGTACACACGATCGGACATTCCGATAAAAAAATCCACCTGATTTTTCCCGATGGATGTTGGCTCAAACTTGTCTTGCATACACACGGTCTCACAAAGTCGGAATTTCCTAACGTCAAGAATGTGGTGACGTACAACACTCACGACGGGACTATAAAAGGGAAGCTCAGTACCAAGTGTGTCACCCTTTGGGCTCCTTCTTCTGATCTTGTGTTTATCGCGTGTTAGTAGAAGTTTGGTTAGAGACGATTCGCGCTTTTCAGACTTGTGCTTCAGATGGTTACTGCTCCTTGGTTTGTGCTTGTGGGTTCATATCTGCTTTTCAGTGCATGTAGTCAGTTTTCATTTGTTTGTCAGTGCGTGCTAGTTATATTGCCATATTTGATTTCATTCTTGTCCGCTCGTTTCTGATTTTCAGCTCGTTATTTCAGGCCTTGCTGTTATTCAGTGCTTTTTGTTCGTTCGTTCTGACCAGCCGACCGTTTTGAAGCCATGTTGCGTGTACATACTCGTCGTAGAATTCGTGCTGTGCAGGGACTTGGTGTTGGGCTTCTAGCTTTGACACAAGCCCAGTCCATGAACCGAGGCGAGGAGGAGTTCATGGACGAAGAATTGGTTGCTCCAGCGTGACCAATTCTCGTACAAGCCTTTGCTTCGTGAGATACAGGAGAATAATCCTGATGTTTTCAGGAATTATCTCAGGATGATGGACCCTGTTTTTCACCATCTGTTGGCTTTGCTGTCCCATTATATCAGCAGGTAGGACAGCTGCATGCGGCAAGCCATCACTCCTGAGCAGAAGCTAGTCGCCATGTTGTGTTACTTGGCGACTGGGAGAAGCCAGAAGGACCTCAAGTTCTCGACAGGCATCTCCCCTCATTATCCCAGAGACATGTTCTGCCATTATTCAGGTCCTGCAGAAGGACTATATTAAGGTAAGTTTTATCCTTTAACATCGCATTATATGTATTTAATGTTTTCTAATGTATTGTATTTCTTTCATTATTCCCTAATTACCATGATTGGAATATGCTGTAATATGCTGTGCCCCTTTGCCCTCATGCATGCTTGAAGCTTTTAAAGTTCCTTTTTTGTCCTTTATGCATATTTGCCTTCACTAACCTCCCCAGAATTCTCTCCTGGGCCCATATACACCTATAGCCTAGTCACTTAACAATGTATTTTGTTAGCTCCATGGTTTTGCTTTCCCCTAAACACCCCTTAAAATGTGTACAAATGTTGTTTGTGTCCTTAAATTCATGCAGAGTGATAGAGGCTTTTTTTGGTGGCTCAAACTCATTTGGAACCCCCCCAACCGCTTAGTCAGCTGATAGCAATCCTCTATATGCTGACTTTGGCACCCCATACCCTACCTCTTTTGTGGTGAGATTTATGGATGAATTCACCAAAGCATGTAGTGCAAGGGCCTGTCTGAATACTTTCAAATTGTACTGTTTAAAGTTTGTTTCTCCTATTATTAACTTGATAGGTAATAGCAGAATGTAAAAATGCTCTTCCATTTGTTCAGTGTGTATTTTTATTTTTATATTATGACACTTCTTACCTGTCCAGTGGGCTGCCAATAGCGTAAGGAGGCTGCATCCCATTTGTCTTCGTTGCAGATGAAGCATTTGTGGTGGGGGACCATCTTATGCGGCGATTCCCTATGAGGACCCTCACCCTGGACCAGAGGGTTTTTAATTGCCAGCTGGTCAGAGCCAGAAGAGTGGTGGAGAATGCTTTCTGGATAATGGCCAGTTTGTTCTGCTTATTTATGACACCGACCCACAAGGCGGAATATAAACTGAACCATATAGTGCTTGCCTGCTCGCTTCTGCACAATTTTCTAAGAAAAAATGCTAAAAACTGTGTGGCCTCAGTTGCTACAACGCTGACGGCACTTGAAGCTGGCTGTCATGGCTTGCCCCCCAAAGCGCCCGTGAGGTGAGAAGAAAATACATGGATTACTTTGCGGGTAGGGGTGCCATCGATATGCGAAACAATGTCTGAGATATTTTTTAAATACATTTATTCTTGAAACTGGAATAATATTTGCTTTGATTTACTGCTTGGGTTTCTTTTGGCAGTCTCCTAGGTTATCTTTTTTGTTTTTTTTGGCCTTTATCTTCAACAGTGCAAACCAAATTTCTTTGAAACATGAGGTGACAATCTATTCTTCGGCTAATATTATTATTATGTTGTGGGTCTACTACACACACACACCCACCTTGTTTTTGTTACTGTATGTAATGATGACTGACAAAAATATTCATAATTTTAAGCACCGTGACAGAAATTTGGAGAGTCATGAAAATGGCATGATTGGGGCAAATTAATAAGCATTGTGAGTGTTATTTACTAAAGGCAAATCCACTTTGCACTACAAGTGCACTGCAAATGTGCACTTGAAACTGCACTTGTAGTTTAAAGTGGATTTGCCTTTAGTAAATAACCCCCATTGTCACTGAAAACACCAACTTTACTACAAAAACTGCTTTTGAGCATTGAAAGAAGAAGCCACACATTGTTGATGATAAAACGTTTTACTCAAAGCACATTCACATGTGCGTTTATAAAAGGGTTTTTCAACAAACCAACATCTTTGGTGTATAGCATTATTTGTTGTAACATTAATATAACTAGCCTTTTTTGTTAAAAAGAGGCATGTTTCAAAGCATAACATACACAACTCAAGAACTTCCAAAGTTCAACTTTGAAAAGTGAAGGCAATATCAGACATTAAAAACCTAAAATAAAATATAACTGCCCTACCAGAAATTCAAAACACAATTCAAGCAGCCAACATTGACAATAATACAATTGCATAAAACATAAAAACCAAAAAATGTAGCGCTTAAAATAAAAAAAACACCTAGTGGAAAGAAGTGTTATTATAACACACAAAAAATATAAATGTAATAGATAGCGTAGCTAAGCTACACCAAATAAAGGCAAGTGCACTTAGTATAACTACACAAGTGTAAAAAAGTCTTTGTGACTCGTGACATAAAAAACAAAAAAAGTTCAAATAATGGATGTACCAAGTGGCCTGGGACTATACCAAGACCCTACATAAGAAAAAACAATAGTCTCTATAATCCTAGATCAGTGACGGCGAACCTTGGCACTGCAGATGTTTTGGAACTACATTTCCCATGATGCTCCACTACACTGCAGAGTGGATGAACATCATGGGAAATGTAGTTCCAAAACATCTGGGGTGCCAAGGTTCGCCATCACTGTCCTAGATGGTTACTTCACGGTAGAGAGTAGCCAAATAGGTGCGTAAAAAATGCAAACAGAAAAAGAGGGAAAAAAAACAAAAAGCCTCTTCATAGAGCAGATTAATCCGATAGGAAATGTTTTATTAAAACAAATTTAAAAAAACAAGATACATGTATGTACAAACCCTCAATGAAGAAGGGTAGAAAAATACAGATATCAATAAAAAAAAGCTTAGAAAGTCTCGCCTGCGGGCTATGTACCCGACATGTTTCGCAATAAACTTGCTTCAACTGGGGCATATGCGGGGCGGGGAATAGACAAGAAAGAATGCCAGGGGCGGGGGGAGTTTCCCGCATGTGCAGCGTATATAAAACTTAACACGCGTGCGTCGTACGTACGATCCGTGAGCAGAGGAGGGTATCGGAAGCGACGATTGTTATTACGAAGGTACAGTTTAACCACTTAAGCCCCGGACCAATTGTCAGCCTAAGGACCAGAGGTCTTTTTACAATTTCGCACTGCACTGCTTTAACTGGTAATTGAGCGGTCATGCAATGTTGTACCCAAACAAAATTTGCGTCCTTTTCTTCCCACAAATAGAGCTTTCTTTTGATGGTATTTGATTGCCTCTGCGATATTTATTTTTTACGATATAAAAGGAAAAAGACTGAAAAAAAAAAAGATATTTTCTAATTTTTGTTATAAGAAAAATCGAATAAAGTAAATTTTAGTCATACATTTAGGCCAAAATGTATTCAGCCACATGTCTTTAGTAAAAAAAAATGTCAATAAGCGTATATTTATTGGTTTGCGCAAAAGTTATAGCGTCTACAAACTAGAGTACATTTTCTGGAATTTACATAGCTTTTAATTTATGACTGCCTATCTCATTTCTTGAGGTGCTAAAATGGCAGGGCAGTACAACCCCCCCCCCAAATAACCCCATTTTGGAAAGTAGACACCCCAAGGAAATTGCTGAGGGGCATGTTGAGCCCATTGAATATTATTTTTTTTTTTTGTCCCAAGTGATTGAATAATGACACACAAAAAAAAAAAGTTTACAAAAAGTTGTCACTAAATGATATATTGCTCACACATGCCATAGTTATATGTGGAATTGCACCCCAAAATATATTCTGCTGCTTCTCCTGAGTACGGGGATACCACATATGTGGGACTTTTTGGGAGCCTAGCCGCGTACGGCACCCCGAAAACCAATCACTGCCTTCAGTATTTAAATATAAAACGCAGGGGGCGGAGCCGGCAGCCGGAGCGCATGGTGGTGTGAGGAGAGAGCTCCGTATCAGCGGATCGAATTAAGCGGCCCACAGCGACCTTTTCGGCCCACATTCGGTATCCTCCGGTAGGGGAATACCTCAGGCACACGACGAGCAACATGTCTAAACGAAAGGAGAGAGAGGGGCCCCGTCGGCTGACCGATTTCTTCCCGCCGGCGGCGGACAAAGAGGCCCAAGATGGCGCCCGTGCAGCATACAATGCGGCGGCCTCCTCGGGACGCGCTGCCCACACTGATCGAACGGACCTGGGTGAGTCTCAGCCCTCGCAATCTCCACTGCCCCCCTCACCATTCACAAGCCCAGCTAAACAGAAAAGGAAGATGGGAGAGAAGGGGGACACCCAGGGGGTCACTGAAGCTGAAGGGGAGGAGATGGATGAATCATCCCTGGCTACACAGCAGCTAGATGCTTTTCCCACATCAGGGCAGCCCATCCTGGACACCACTATGAAAGAGATGTTGCAGATGCTGAGAGGGGCCTTACAACAGGACATGGCTTCGTTTGTACGCTCCACTAACACAGAACTGTCAGCAGTTAAAGAAAGAGTAGCTTATGTGGAAAACAAGATGGAGGAATTCACATTAGCTCACAATGAGCTGGTTGATGCTCACTTTGATGTTGAGAGTGAAATTAAAACTATGCGTCTCAAAATGGCGGACATTGAGGATAGGGCACGCAGAAATAACGTGAAATTCAGAGGAGTCCCTGAGACTGTGAAACCCGCTGATCTTACTGCCTATCTCCAAAAGCTTATGATTACTGCTTTACCAGACTTAGCGCCGGCTGATCTTATTATTGATCGAGCGCACAGACTGCCCAAGCCTTCTTTTCTATCCGAGCAGGTCCCCAGAGATGTGATTGCACGTATCCATTTCTTCCATGTAAAAGATCAATTAATGCGTTTTGCTAGACAGCACCCATCTCTCCCGGACCCATATACAGGGATCGCTCTATACGCAGATCTGTCACAAGCTACACTCGCGGCTAGGCACAACCTAGTCCCCATCACCAAGATATTGCGTAACCATAAGGTTCTGTACAAATGGGGATTTCCAGCTAAACTGGTTTTGGAAATGCATAATGAAACATTGTGATTGCTTCCATAGAGAAAGGTATGGAGCTCCTCAGAAAATGGCGCCTCCTCCCTACCAATGGAGAAGCGGCGGATCCTGACCCCCTTCCTGACAGAAGGAGCTATCATCGACTCAACAGAAGAAACAGATAAGTACCAGCCTGATACCATTGTGCTTTATTACTGAGTCTCCGGACTACACTACTCTATTGCCCCTCACTCTGGCCATCGCCCAAGTGCCTTATTTGAAGCAGATAATTACTCGGGCTTAGGTTCAACTAAGCACCCGCTGAACGGCCACTGTTCTACGTTTCTTTCCCCCAGGAAGTTTTGCAGGATGAACCCTGCACACTGTTCATTGAAGTTTCCTATGACTATTCTCCCCAAGTTCACTGTTGGCCATTGGAGGCCCATTCCCCGGTTTCTGACTTCCCAACCACAAATATTGATGACATTGTCATGTAACAGCCTCCTGAGAGTTATGCTCACTTCTTGGGCTCTACTTCTTCAACTTACAATTGGATGGCAACTAACGGCTGTACTGTTTATGAATGAACATTAAAGTTATGTCTCACAATGTGAGAGGCCTTAACAGCCCCTACAAACGTAGATCACTTTGGAAGTCTGCTATGGATATGCACTGTGACACCCTGTGTATACAAGGAACTCACTTCCCCAGTGCTAATCCACCTAGATGTACACATGGGAAATTCCCCCATATATTTACTGCCAATGACTTGAAGAAAAAAAATGGGGTTTTAATAGCTGTAAAAGACACTGTCACCTTTTCTTTGTTGCAAAATTACATTGACCCTCATGGTCGGTATATTATACTGATTGCTGAAATTAATCACTCTATATATACGTTAGTGAATTTATATGCCCCAAATGTTAGACCTGCACGATTTGTCCGCAAAGTTGTACGCAAAGCGAAATCTATGCAAAAGGGTAGTTTGATTTTGTGTGGTGATTTTAATATAGTATTGAATGCTGATCTTGATTCCTCCTCTGTAGCCCTCAGGCAGCGCCCCTGTCTAGGCAGCTTCTGTCATGAAGAAAGGCTTTTTGATCCTTGGCGCTGCACCAGGGCTACGGAGAGGGACTATACGTATTTCTCTGCAATACATAACAGCTATTCGAGGATTGATTATTTCCTCACAGATATGCATGTGCTACAAAATGTGGTTAAATCAGAGGTCCATAGTATTACTTGGTCAGACCACGCACCTATAACGCTGGAAATTGTAGACTTTAACAAGACTAATAGTAGGCCGCTTTGGCGCAACAATACCTACCTACTGTCTCGCCCCGCTATTAGGGATGAAGTGGAAGCGAAGGTTAAGGAATTTTTCCACTTAAATGACAATGAAGAATCCTCCCCTGCAATGGTATGGTGCGCTCACAAGGCCTTCACTCGAGGTGTCCTCATACAAATAGCCTCGAGGGAACGCAAAAAAAAAACCCGCCGCTTAACGCAGCTCCAAAATAAAATTATTGAATTAGAGGGAATGCATAAAAACCCGACCCTTACTTCCCCTACCATACTCCAACAGCTCAATCAATGTCGGGAAGACCTACGGCAGGAGATCAAAACTGACCATGACCTGTACTTCAAAAGACTGCAATTATCATATTACTCACAAAGTAATAAGGCTAGTAAGCTACTAGCCTCCCAACTTAAAAAAAGACAGTCTAAAGCTAACCTACCTTTCATCAAGCACCATCAGTCACAGCTGATTTTTCGTAATCCTAAAGACATAGCGAATACCTTTAAAGATTACTACCACTCCTTGTATAACCTTAACCAGGACCATGACACTCACCAACCCTCTGACACGGAAATTGATTGTTTCCTTGGCACTTTGAAACTACCTAAAATAGATATCCCTACACTGAATGCTTTAAACTCCCCCATCACTTGTGAGGAAGTGACCGCAGTGATTAAGTCGTTGCCCATGCATAAGTCCCCAGGGGCGGATGGCTTCTCAGCTGAATACTATAAAGCACTTTCGACTATCCTGACACCTAAACTTGCGACTGTTTTCAATTCTGCTATATCCACAGGCTCCTTTCCCAAAGAAATGCTACAAGCTATCATAGTCACGATCCCTAAACCAGGAAAAGACAACTCTCTCCCCCAGAACTTTAGGCCGATCTCACTCTTGAACTCCGATTTAAAAATAAATGCTAAGGTACTAGCAAATAGATTGATGAATGTTACCCCTACCCTGCTAGGTTTAGATCAAGTAGGCTTTGTTAAGGGTAGGCAAGCACCTGACGGAACAAGACGCATGATCAATCTCCTGCGATATTCTGAAATTAACAAACTTCCTAGTGTATTTTTAGCCTTAAATGCAGAAAAGGCCTTTGATAGGGTACATTGGCCATATCTATCTAAAACCCTGCAAAAATTTGGATTGTCGGGCCAAATTCATACAGCTATTATGTCCCTGTACTCTCACCCATCAGCAAGTGTCTATACTTCAGGCCTTCTCTCAGACCCCTTTAATTTGACTAATGGCACAAGACAAGGGTGCCCACTGTCTCCCATCATTTTCTCACTTGTCATAGAACCGCTAGCAGAAAGTATCAGAGAAGCGACAGACGTGAAATCCGGATAGGGGCAGAAACCCATAAAATAGGACTATTTGCTGATGACGTCATCCTCACAGTTACTGACCCTGTTACATCCCTTGCTAGAATTCAAGAACTGATTAACAACTTTGGGAGGGTATCCTATTATAAGGTTAATACTAATAAATGCTATGCCCTAGGGTTGCACTTGTCATCAAGTACACTAAGCAAACTTAAAAGTGTCTTTCAGTGTAACTGGAATCCTCCCTCGATCACATACTTAGGAGTACAACTTGCCCCCTCCACTTTTGATATATACTTGCACAACTATCCTCCCTTGTTAGATAAACTGGCTGAAGAAATGAATCAAATAGCTAAACTACACCTCTCCTGGGTGGGCAGAATAGCGGCCTATCAAATGCAAGTACTGCCTAAACTACTGTACCACTTCAGGACGTTACCAATCCCTATACCGTGCAAATTCTTTGCTCACCTATCCACACATCTGAATAAATTCATATGGGCAGGTAAAAAACCTAGACTAGCCTTAGCGAAACTCTATAAGCCAAAATACCTTGGTGGTATGGGTCTCCCTAACGCCCAGGATTACTATCACGCAGCCATATTGGACCAAATGAAGTACTGGTTCTCCTGTCAATCCGACAATAAATGGTCAAACATAGAACGTATGGTCACCCCTGGGCATGACCTCCCTGCTCTAGCTATGGCGGCTAGCATTCACCACAAACTGATTGTCCCTGAGTACCCTACTATACAAGCCTCGATTAAGGCATGGTCGGGCCTGACTCAAAGTAAAGTTACTGACGTGCCACTAAGCAGACTACAAATTCCATTAGCAACCTACCAATACCTAATACCCGACTTCTCCACACAGAAGTGGAAGCAAGCAGGCAATCATTTCACTGCGCCCCCTGACGAACACATAGACTTAGCTGACCGGTATAGGCTACACCAAATTCAGCACCTCAATGTGACCAGCACTCCTAATCCGGTTGAAATCCCACAAGCACTATGGGATTTCCTCCTAAACAAAAGCGCTAATTGTAGAAAGGGGATCTCACTTTTCTATAAACTAGCAAACCCTCTGTATCTAAACACTAAACTGCCCTGTATGTTACACTGGGAAAGAGAATTGAAGAAGGACTACTCACTTTCGCAGTGGCATATGGCACTAAAATATAATGGGAAGTCCTCTGCTTGTATAGATCACTGGGACAATGCCCAGAAGATATTACACCGGTGGTACCTTACCCCACTACGCCTCCACAAAATGCATACAGATACAGGCCCTATGTGCTGGAGAAATTGCCAACACATGGGGAATCTATTTCATATATTATGGAGCTGTGAAATTATCACCCCATATTGGAAAAGAGTGGAATCCCTGATCAGAGACATCACAAAGTCTAAGTATAAGATAGAGCCAGGTTTGGCTCTTCTTAGTCTTTCGATAGAGCACTTCCCTCCAGTAATGCGGAAAATAGTGATTAATATCCTCTTTGCTGCCAGAATTTCGCTGACAAGACATTGGAATACCCCCACACCCCCCTCCCTAGAGGAGGTTATTACCAGAGTAAACAATATATACCTTATGGAGAAGATGTTGGCTTACAAAGAAGGAGCAATCCTGAGTTTCCATAAATACTGGGAAGCTTGGGATTCCTCCAAACATGCCTCTTCACATTTGTGAGCTAATTCATGGATTTTCATGTTGAATTGTATCTTCACATTAGGTTGCCTGAACCCGAATTGCGTATCATCCAATTGCAGTGTGAGTAGAGGTAATATCATTCATGTTAACCCAGGAGTAGTGCCCAAGGAGGACTGTGTATCTTTGTTTGTATTGAAGTTCCTTGGTTACCGTTTTCCCTATGCTATATAGACAAGTTTTGCTGTCCTTATGTTAGCACAAATGAGCTACGTACTTACATGTACCACCGCCCTTGACCCTCGGTAAGGTCAAAGGATACTAATACTCAAGTAATCCTACTCCAGCGCTAAGCCTGCTCACAGTGTGTACCCGTTTGGGGTGACAGGCTAGGCCTACTAGTAGGCCATATATGGTTATCAATCTATTGTAGCTCTAATAGGATACTATTGTTTATGTTTTCTTTTCCATGTAAGTATGTGGAACACTGCTTTCAATATGTATGACAACGCTACACATATCTTCGTCAAATGATGTATACTTGTTTAATGCAAAACCTAATAAAAATCTTTGGTTAAAAAGAAAAAAATAAATATAAAACGCTACCAAAAAAAACTGGATCATGCCTGGCTCTGCGAATGCTGCAGTTATGTGTTTGGTGTTTTGTAAGTGACAGTGATCGATTGATATTGCACTTGGGTGGGCTAGGCTGAGGGGCAAAACGCAGGTGCTAGCAGGTATCTGCGCTGATCCCGCTAACAATGCATTTTTTTGGAACCCTAAACTGCTGGGGACACTAGTATAGATCTAATCAGATCAGATATTGATCTGTTCAGATACTATACCACTACGGGAGGTGTATGCTTTGCGGGTGGGTGTTAGCGGTACTGGCACTAATCTAGTGCTGCCTGGGGTGACGCAGACCCTGACCCTAAAACCTAATTGATATCATCCGCTGGGTGATCAGGGGGTTAAACCTTTATTGGGTAATAAATGGTGGGTGCCCTGATGCTATAAAAAGCAAACTAACTAACCAGAGTCACCCGTAACACTTATACGGTGATCACTGGTGAAAGGGTTAACTAGGGGCAATCAGGGGGTTAAAATCTTTATTAGGTAGTATATGGGGGTCCCTGACGCTATATAAAAACCTGACGGGAAACCTAAATAACTAACTGGCTAACCAGCGTCACCAGTGATACTTATACGGTGATCGCTGGTGAAAGGGTTAACTCTAGGGGCAATCAGGGGGTTAAAACCTTTATTGGGTAGTATATGGGGGTACCTAATGCTATAAAAACCTGGCGGTGAACATAAAAAATAACTAGCTACCTAGCGGCACCAGTGACACTAATGCAGCAATCAGAAAAACGATTGCTTAGTGACACTGGCAAAAGGGGGTGAAAGGGTTAACTAGGGGCAATCAGGAGGTTAAAACCTTTATTAGGTAGTATATGGGGGTCCCGGACGCTATATAAAAACCTGGCGGTGAATCTAAAAAAATAACTAGCTACCTAGCGGCACCAGTGACACTAATGCAGCGATCAGAAAAACTATCGCTTAGTGACACTGGCAAAAGGGGGTGAAAGGGTTAACTCTAGGGGCAATCAGGGGGTTAAACCTTTATTAGGGGGGTAGGGACCTACTCTGGACCTAACACTAACTGCCCTGACACTTTTTACTGTCACAACGGACACTAAATGCAGTGATCAGTAAATAAATGATCACTGCAATCAGGGGGGTAATTTGTGTGCCTATGTGTACCTACATGTCAGTGTAGTGTTTGGTGCACTTACTATGTGTTCTCCTCGCAGTCCGGTCAAAAAGACCGCCCCGAGGAGAATGACATCACTTCCTCCCTGCCTGTGTTTACACTACACAGGCGGGGGAAGCTTCTCATTTGCCAGGAGCGATCGAGAGGGGATGGCCAGAAACCAACGGCCATCCCCTCATCCCGGATCGCTCCTGAAGCGAAACGGACCGCCGCAGCCAGCGGGAGGGGGTCCGATTGGACCCTCCACCCGCTGGAAGGCAAGCCCGTACATGTACGTGCTTGTGCCTGTCTGTGCCATTGTGCCGATGTACATTGCCATGCGGCAGTCCTTAAGTGGTTAAACTTGGTGCATCACTGGCCTATACTACTAGATTGAGGCCTATAATGGGTCAAGATTATAAGAGTTTAGCCTGACATTAGGGTTTGTCTTGTGTTGTGTCTTGCAGAGAAAATGGATGGCTTCAAAGGCCACATCTTTCTCTCAATTTTCATAGACAACTACAGGGAGCTGCCCTGTCTGTGGCAGGTGAAACATCCACATTATAATAACAAATTAAAGAGGCAGGCAGCGCTGGAGAAACTGCTGGAGTTGGTGAAACCGGTGGTCCCCACGGCAAACATCCCCTATTTAAAAGCCAAAATTGGCGGCCTGGGGAGCACATATCTTAGGGAGCGCAAGAATGTCCAGGATTCCATGAGACCAGGAGCTTCAGCAGATGACATTTATGTCCCCAGGCTGTGGTACTATGACAGACTGCATTTTCTGTTAGACCAGACTGAAGCCAGGCAATCCCTCTCAACTCTTCCTTCCACGCCTTCTTCCACCCCAGCTGAGGCTTCCGACCCCCACCCTGGGCCTTCCAGCCAGGAAGAAGTGGAGGAGCCCAGCTTGAGCCATGTATAGTATTGTTCTACATATTTTTTTTGTAAAAATTAATGATGTTAACTAGATGTGATTATTGATCACTAATTGCTGATTTAATAAAGTTGTCAGAGAAGGACTTTTTCCACCCATGTTCACCATGCTATTGTGCTCATGTGCAGCGAATTAGTGCTCCGATGCACGCATGTACGTGGCCCGATGGTGCAGCGCTTATGTTTGCGCAATGCCAAACATGTACCTGCAGTGGCTCGCGAGTGTGCGTGATAGCACACGGATGTGCACAGGTGTGCGCAATTATGCATGGGTTTGTGCCGTGGCGTGGCTATTTCAGACGGCACTGGCAACCAAACGGGTTGCTGGTTTATTGTCAGCTTCCTGTTTGTACCTGCTTCCTGTTTTTGCCATATCTGATTACCTTCTGTGAACCGGACTGTTCTTGATTATGCTACTGTTCTCCTTGATCTGACCCTCGGCTTGCTCAATGGACTTTGGTCGATCTGTCTACACGTGTTTGACCCTCAGCCTGTCCAATGCACTTGCTTACCTGCTCATACGGATTTGACCCCTGGCTTGCTTCACGGACTTGCTTACTTGTCTACATGGATTTGACCTCTGGCTTGTTTCACAGACTTGTTTACTGTCTCCTGTGCCTGATCCTTTGCTGTGTTCTGGATTGTCCGCTAAACCTTGTACCGGACCCTCAGCCAGTTCCTGAACCTCAGCTCACCTCCTGTACAGTTCTACAGACTTCTTCAGGAACTACACCTACTGGTGGCCCGTGCCTCTGCGTGCCACCCGCTCCCTGTACCACCTCTGGGGGACGAGTGCGTGTAGTCGCAAGGGCAAACTACTCTCGGCATCTTGGCCTTGGTAAGTACTTCTTGTGACAAAAGTGTTTTACATATCAATAGACAGTAGTAGCCAAAAATAATTGGGACAAGAATGAAAAATGCTGGGGTCAGAATGATAGTCTTTTCTATTTGTTAACATTCAATTTGCAACAGTCAGGAGCTGAAAATTGTGTGTGATTGATGAACCAAAAACTAAAACTATGTGCCGTGGAATGTGGCAGCGAGGAGGTGGCTGTGGAATGTGGAAGCCAGGAGGAGGTAGGGGTTAGTGTCAGCCAGGAGGTGGGCATGCCTAGAAGTCTCACAGATTCCCAGGTCCCTCCCCTCTACCTTCCAACCAAAAGGCCCAGGAATGGGAGGAAAGTGGGGGAGTTAGTGCTCAGGGTGATTGGAGAGACTTCTGAAGCCCTCAAAACCACCCCCACTCATCAAGAGGCCTTTGCCTCCAGGGCTGCATGCAAACTGCTGGACATGGAGAAGGGGCAACACCTCATATGTGAGAAAATCATGTACCTCACACTAAATAAGAGGTTGAGGGGTGAAATCACCAAAAAAAAACCTGTGTGAGTTGGACCAACCTCCTCCTGCCACACCTCCAACACCACAGCCACAGCCTGGAAGGAAGCGTGGAAGGAAGGCGAGATAGTGAAAGCGTAGGTTCAGTCTGGTCTGACAAAAGATGCAGGCTCTTCTATGACCACAGTCTTGGGGTATGTATGTCATCTGCTGCTATTCCTGATCTCTTTGACTAGATTGTACTCCCTTATATATGGACTCCTTAGGCCACCAATTTTGCCTTAATAGAATTGATGTGTGCCCTGGGGGCCAAAGGTTTTGCCAATTTTAGCAGTTTCTCCAGCGTTGCCTTCCTCTTTATTTGTTTTTTTTTTTGTTAAAGAAATACTTGCCTATGTCTTTTACTTCAAAAAGGACAGTTTATTTGTGAGTAGGCAGGTACATTTCAAAAATACAAAGTCAAATTAACAAGGGACACCAACACCAAACAACCGCCTCAAGATTAAAAATCACAACATAATAATGGTGTTGTGGTAACTTCACACACAAAACACACAAAAAAAATTATGTAGATCACCAAAATAAAAAAAAACAGGAGATCTTGATTAAAAAAACAACCACAACAAATTTTAAAATATTAAAACATAAAAAAAAAATATTCGGGAGATCTGACAAATAAAAATATTATATTCATGAAATCACTAGAAATAATAAACAAAGAAGTTTGTGAGAAGTCTGTGTGAATAAGAGCAGCAAAACAACTTCATTATTCTAGTATTATAAAGAAAAAGAGAATGCACTGCATTAAACAATTTTTAACATTGCAGCGTGACGAATGTGCTATATGCTATATTACGAACGCTAGTTTTACCAGACCGATCGCTTCAATTTATTCTGAGCATGCATGGCACTTTGTGCATCAGAATTGTCTACACATGATCAGAATTTATGCAATCAGATTTTGTTCTCAGAAAATTTTAGATCCAGATCACAAACTTTGTGTGTTGGAAATTCCGATGGAACAAGTCCGATGGAGCCTACACGCGGTCAGAATTTCCGACAACAAGCTCCGATCGCACATTTTCCTTGGGAAAGTCCGACCATGTGTACAGGGCATTAGACGGTATGTGGTGAGAGTAGATGATTCCTTGGAAGCCCCAGGTCTCCGTAGGAATTCAGGGAGTATTCTGTTGTGCCAGATAGGGGTGAAGTCATTGATCGGGAGAATCCCCAGTTTATCGGTGGCGATGTCCCATATGCATCTATATTGATACAGTAAGTTCTTGCCATCTCCCTCAGACCTGGCACCTCCAGATCCCACTGCAATTGTGCAAAGGGGGTCTGAGGTCTGTTGCACCCAATTCGAGCTCAAAAAAGTGCTGAATCTCTCCCTGTCTGTCTTGCCTATGTGGTATAGTTGGGATAACTGAGGCAATATAGTAGAAATTTAAATCTTGTAGGACCGACAGCCTAGGTCAGTAGGATTCTGTAGAATCCGCCAGGCTAATTTGTGTCTGACGGGTCCCCAGACAAATGGTTTAAGCAGGACATCTAGAATCTTAAAGGTAAGTAAGCCGGAGTGTGCCAGAGGATATACAATATTTTAGGTAGCAGTATAATTTTTATTAAGTTAATGCAGCCCAGACACCGAGGGGTAGACAAGCCAAGTTTGTATTTTGGATTTGATTAGGGTGAATAAAGGTTCCACATTAAGATGGATATACTCTGCTGGGGACCTAGATACATGTACACCCAGGTATTTAATGAGGGACACTCTCTGTAGTGGGAGATGGGCCTGGGCCTCGGGTGGTGGGAAGCTATAAAGGGGAAGAATTTGCGAATTTTCTAAGTTGACGTTAAGCCCAGAGAATGTTCCAAACTGTTCTATCATCTTTAATGCTGTTTGGAGAGAGGGGCCCGAGTCAGCCAAGTATAACAAGGTGTCACCAGCATACATACTGATTTTTTCCATCAAGCCCCACTCACAGAGACCTTGTATCTGCCAATGCATATAACAGTGGGGACAGTAGACAGCCCTTGTGTCAGGCTAAATGCTGAGGAGGGCTGTCCGTTGGCCAACACTTTAGCCTGTGGGTCCTGATACAACACTTGAATCCATTTGACAGTCTTAGGCAAAAGCCGTAAAATTCCAAGCATCTCCACACAGATCTCTACTCCGCTGAATCAAATGCATTAGCCGTGTCTAAACTCACCACCATCTGTGAACCAGCTCCCTCGTGTGGGGTTTGAAGGTTAATATACAATCACCTTATGTCGAATAACATGTTGCATCCTGGCATAAAGCCTGCCTGATCTGTGTAGATTAGGGAGAGGATAACTTGGTTAAGGTGGTTAGCCAGAGTCTTAGCAAGGACCTTGATTCTGATCTGGAGTAAGGAGATAGGGTGGTAAGAAGCGGGGTGTCTTGGGTCCTTTTCTGGCTTGGGTATTAGAACTATGATCGCCTCTCCCATAGAAGGAGGTGGCTCAAAGGTTTCAAAAGCATAGTTATAAAGGGCTAGCAATTTAGGGATAAGCAGTTCACTATATTGTAGATAAAACTCCATGGGTAGGCCTTTGGAGCCCAGGGATTTGGATTTAGCGAAGCTACCCAGGGCCCCAGTAATTTCTTCTGTCATGAGGGGGGCCTCTAGCATTGCTATTTGGTTGTCCGTGAGTTGTGGGAAGGTGATTGATGTGAAACCATCAGGTCCCGGGCTTTTTCCTGCTTTTAGGTCTTTCACGACCTGTCTAAGTTCTGAAGCTTCAATGAGTCTTTCCAAATGTAGAGCATTGTATCTTGTCAAAGTGGGAAGTATAGAGTATTTTAGGTAAGTCTGGAGTATTTGCAGTCTATCAGCTTAGGCATGTGTGGGCTTTTGTGGACTTGGGAGGTTATAGAAATCAGTATAATAGTTATGGAAATGGCAAACAATTTGTTCAGTGGTGATGTCAACTTTCCCTGCTTTATTGCAATGCCAAAAATATTTTGATTGGCTTGCCAGGAATTTTCCTGTCTTCTCCTCATGTTCGTAGTAGATTTTTTTCTGAAAGAATAGGAATCATTTTGTCTTAGCTTTGAGCATCTGCTTAAGAGAATTTCTGGTGATTAACAGGGTCTGAGTGGATCGTTTGGTTAAAGACTGTTTATGTTGTATGGAAGGAGAAAGGGGTAGGTGGGACTATTACGGTGCTTAAGTAGATAGGAGAGAAATATGATCTGAGAGTAAAAAAAAGTTTTATTAAATACAATAAAAACAGTCACAGAAATAGAGTAAATTCTAAATTTTGAAACTACAAACACTGATATCTATACAGACAGTAATCACAATCCGTCAATTCATTCAGAATAAAGGGGTTCTTGGCTACTTGAATGGAGTCCCGACATGTTT
Organism: Lithobates pipiens; assembly: GCF_037356315.1. Classification (NCBI taxonomy): domain Eukaryota; kingdom Metazoa; phylum Chordata; class Amphibia; order Anura; family Ranidae; genus Lithobates; species Lithobates pipiens. The sequence continues at coordinate 182,573,271 of NW_027507785.1, forward strand.
TGCCTACATAGGCTTCTTCAGGGGAGCCAGTAATTGGCAGAGGATAATTTTAAAAGAAAAAAGATACACTGTAAACAAGATACAACAGGATTAGTGGGTACGATCATATTAAAGAAAACAGCCCAAACCTTGGATGTGCCCGCTAGTATTCAAAAGGTTGCTAGATTATCAGAGCCAGGAGTGTGTATCAATGTAACAAATGATAAATAATTGGTATATACCTACCAATCTTGGAATAAAGGCCCTGTCTGCATGTGAGAATTAGGACGCCTCTGAAAGGTGGAGAGCACACCCGTCCCCGAAAGGTGACTGCAGGAGATAAATGGGACAGACAAGCAGTCCATTGTAATTAAAATTTATGGGGCCAATGAAGGCTCCCGTAGACGATTTAAATAAAAAGAGAAAGGATAACTTACAATGTATTGTAAACTTAGACAATAAAGAGGGCCTACCTGAGCAGATTGATGTCAGGTGTGTCTCAAGAGGAATACTACAGACTACAGGTGAGCGGGTTAATTGGATGATCTAGTATCGTGGAAGTGATCAGGAGTGTTGTTAGACAGATCCAAATTTTTCTGGGTAAGACTAATGAATGAATAACAAAATAGGTGGATAAAATAAATTAATAACATTTTATACGATATGATTCAAAAGGGGCATTATGCTCAGGTTATTTAGCGAATCAATAAAGAAAATGCTTACCATAGACGAGAAGAAGCAGAGACAGATATTGCTGTACTCCACTACAATGAATATGGATACACTCTATAATGAAAGATTTTTGGAAAAGAGCTGCAACAGATGGGTCAATCAGCCAATATGTGCAGCATCTGAGAGTGTAAATCTAAGGCCGCGTACACACGGGCGGACTGTTCGTCCAACTTTGTCCGCTGAACAGTGTTTCAGCGGACAGTCCGCTCGTGTGTGGGCTTCAGCGGACAGTCTGACGAACAAAGTTTTTCGGAATTTCCGTAAGACTGTCCGCTGAAACTTGGTTTGAGCGGACAGTCCGCTCGTGTGTAGGCTTGTTCGGCAAACTAAGTCTCGGGCATGCTCAGAAAGAATTTACACGGCGAAGGTTGCATTGCAGTGTATCGGACGCCGAATTTCTCGTCCCGTCATACGTGCCGTTCACGTCATCGTGCAAGTTTTCAGCGGACTGTTCGTTCGTCGTGTGTGGTCAAGTCCGTTCATGCTAATTTTGAACGGACTGTTTGTCAAACTGTTTGACGAACCTAGTTGGGCGAACAGTCCGCCCGTGTGTACGCGGCCTAAGGGATGGAAAACAAAGGATAAACCGCCTAAGTAAGCATAAAACAAAAAGGGAAGGGGAAAAGAAAAGAACACATTATGTGGCTTATAGGTAGGAGAGAAGTCATGGGCCATGTGGAGCGGCCAGATGCACTCTCAAAGAACTAACCTTTCAGATACGATCAACGCTGTGAAGTCATTGCAGGGCCAACACATCCAGAAAGTGGATGTGCCCTTTTATCTCCCACATATCCGGCGTCATCGCAATGACGCCGGATGTGTGCGGACAGTAAATGCGGAACTGCGCATGCGTGCCGGGTGGAAGCGCCTACGATCCCCACAGTGCATTGCGGCGGAGTCTCCGTGATTCCGGAGACTTGAGCGCTGCCACAGGCACATGCGGGGATCACGGAAGGGCAGTGTGTAGGTTCAACGAACCCAACAAGGCACTGCCAGACAGCAACCAGCGCGGGACGCACTGCGCTGGTAAAGCAGTCTGCATAGTCACAGGTCGGGCTTCCACATAGCCCGACCCGTGTGTCCATGCAGGCACCAGTGTCTGAGACACCGGGGACAAACGTGCTCCCACAGGAGGGTCCCAATCCAAAGGACGGGCTCAAAAGATTCATATATAAAAAAAAAGGAACAATTTAATACAGTTCTACAAAGTTAAAACACTTTGGTTAAATGGCTAGTGAGAGAGGCGAGCGAATGAAAAGAGGGGGCTGTGTTCAAGGATCAAATCCACAATAGTACAGACATTGATGCAAACGGGGAAAGAAGTTATAATAACAATGGAATAATGCAAGAATTCAGATTACAATAAGAAACTGATAAACATACGCAAAAATTAGTTCGTTATTTAGATTATGAAACATCAAAATAGGGAAAAGGATCAGAAGAAATAAAACAGAAAGCATATATAGCCTGATTCGATAAGTTTGTCCTTGAAGTAATTGGATCTTGTATAGCGATTAAAGATATATCAAATACTTGTGCAAGGTGTAGAAGTTTTTTTGTTTATTAAAATTCTTGAAAATAATTAGGGATGGACACACACCCACATCGACACACCAATGCAGTCAAACATCAATCATCATACAAACAGTGTAACAGACAGACAAACAAATAATGGAACTGACAAACAGACTCATAGATAAACCAACAAGCAAACAAATATCTGCATACATTAACAGACGAACAGACAAACAAAAAGTCAATGACAGACAGACGAACAATAAAGGGGAAAGAGGAAGGAGGGGAAGGGAAGGAACAAAAACGGGGGAAGGGAAAAATAGTCAGAAAATGGGGAAGACAATCAGAGATATAGCATTTTATGGATAGTTAGTGTCTGGATAATCAAATACTAGTTCTTTGTGTAGAATTTCTTAATATAGAATTTGTTTAATATTATATTTTAATTATGTGAATGAGTTAATACTTAAGTATATGATTTGTTTTTGAAAAGTTGATCTAGACCAAGGTAATTAAAGAAAGTGCTTATAGGTTATATATTCATTTAAGCCTGGGTAGCTGGTTGCTTCTAAAGTATATATCCACTGTGTTTCCAATTGCAGTAAGCCGGTGTCAATCTCTCCCCCTCGGGCATGGATAGGTACATGCTCAAGGGCCGAGAAATGTACACCGTTAGAGTCAAAATTATGAGAAATACCTATATGTCTGTTTAATGATTGTTTATGACTGTTTATGTTGTGTTTCAAGGGTGCGTACTTTGTCCGTTAACTGTTTGATTGATCTCTTTCTCTTTTATAATGTGCTCCCATTTTGATTATTTCTCCTCTGATGGAAAATTTATGTGCCTCCCAGACCATCATGGAGTCAGCACCTGGGGTGTTCAAAATATTATTTATTAGCATAGATATCTTGGGGAGCAACTGGGGATCAGTTAGTTGTGTGGGGTTTAGTCTCCAGGTATTGGGTGTGGGTGGGGGCCTCGACAGGTTCATAGTCAGGGATGTGAGAGCATGGTCTGAAATGGATTGAATCCCTATGTTGGCTTCAGTGATCAAGTTTAAATCTCTTTAAAGAGGTGAAAATGTAATCGATCCTGGAGTAGCGATCATGGGAAATAAAGTAAAAGGTGAAATCTTTGTCTTCTGGATGGAGGAAAAGCCATGTGTCAACTAATTACATAGAGTTCAGAAGTGTTTTAATCGTTTTAAGGATCCCATAGGTGATGTAGGTTTTGCCGGAAGAGGTGTTAGCTAGGGGGTTTAGGGAGATATTGAAATCTCCACCTAAAATCACACATCTGAAGCTGAAGCCTTTAAGTTCAGACAACATATGTTGGCAGAGCGTTTGGGAAATAAACCTTTGCTAATGTAATGGGGATTCGACAACAATTCCCTTTTAGGAAGATATATCTTCCCCAGGGGTCTATCAGTCTTGGCCAAGTTTGTGTCATGGTACGCTTCAGTAAAGAAGGAGTCAGTGAGCCTGGGCATGTGATGAGTGATGAGTTTTAAAATGGGTTTCCTGTAGGAAAACAAAGCAGGGCTTACCTCTTTTGAATGCTCTCAGGAGAGTGGAGTGTTTTTCAGGAACATTCAGTCCCTTGGCATGGTGGGATATTAGCGAAAAAAGAATTGTTACAATCAAACAAAATGGTTGAAGCATAGACAGACCTACCAGGTATAAAAACTCTTGACAAAATTAGTCCTAGGCATTTTATTTCTGAATATTTATAACAGACAGCTTCATGTACGGGACATAGCAACCACGGGGGGGGGGGGGGGGGGCGATGTAGGTATAAACAGACTGAATCCTAAGAAGGAAACATACAGTATCTCATAAAAGTGAGTACACCCCTCACATTTTTGTAAATATTTTATTATATCTTTTCATGTGACAACACTGAAGATATGACACTTTGCTACAATGTAAAGTATTGAGTGTACAGCTTATATAACAGTGTAAATTTGCTGTCCCCTCAAAATAATCAACACACAGCCATTAATGTCTAAACAGCTGGCAACAAAAGTGAGTACACCCTTAAGTAAAAATGTCCAAATTGGGCCCAATTAGCCATTTTCCCTCCCCGGTGTCATGTGACTCTTTAGTGTTACAGGGTCTCAGGTGTGAATGGGGAGCAGGTGTGTTAAATTTGGTGTTATCGTTCTCACTATCTCATACTGATCACTGGATTCTCAACATGGCACCTCATGGCAAAGAACTCTCTGAGTATCTGACAAAAAAAAAATTGTTGCTCTACATAAAGATAGCCTAAGCTATAAGAAGATTGCCAAGACCCTGAAACTGAGCTGTAGCATGGTGGCCAAGACCTTACAGCGGTTTAACAGGACAGGTTCCACTCAGAACAGGCCTTGTCATGGTTGACCAAAGAAGTTGAGCGCACGTGCTCAGAGTTATATCCAGAGGTTGTCTTTGGGAAATAGACATATGAGTGCTGCCAGCATTGCTGCAAATGTTGAAGGGGAGTGGGGTCAGCCTGTTAGTGCTCAGACCATACGACACGCACTGCATCAAATTGTTCTACATGGCTGTTGTCCCAGAAGGAAGCCTCTTCTAAAGATGATGCACAAGAAAGCCTGCAAACAGTTTACTGGAACCGTGTCCTGTGGTCTGTTGAGACCAAAATAAAGGTATTTGGTTCAGCTGGTGTCAAACGTGTGTGGCAGCAACCAGGTGAGGAGTTCAAAGACAAGTGTGTCTTGTCTACAGTCAAGCTTGGTGGTGAGAGTGTCATGGTCTGGGGCTGCATGAGTGCTGCCGGTACTGGGAAGCTACAGTTAATTGAGGGAACCATGAATGCCAATATGTACTGTGACATACTGGAGCAGAGCATGATCCCCTCCCTTCAGAGACTGGGCTGCATGGCAGTATTCCAAAATGATAATGACCCCAAACACACCCCAAACACACCTCCAAGATGAACACTGCCTTGCTAAAGAAGCTGAGGGTAAAGGTAATGGACCGGCAAAGCATGTCTCCAGACCTAAACCCTATTGAGTATCTGTGGGACATCTTAAAATGGAAGGTGGAGGAGCGCTAGGTCTCTAACATACACCAACTCTGTGATGTCATCATGGAGGCATGGAAGAGGACTCCAATGGCAACCTGTGAAGCTCTGGTGAACTCCTTGCCCAAGAGGGTTAAGGCAGTGCTGGAAAATAATGGTGGCCACACAAAATATTGACACTTTGGGGCCAATTTGGACATTTTCACTTAGGGGTATACTCACTTTTGTTGCCAGCAGTTTAGACATTCATGGCTGTGTGTTGAGTTATTTTGAGAGGACAGCAAATTTGCACTGTTATACAAGCTGTAAACTCACTACTTTATATTGTAGCAAAGTGTAATTTCTTCAGTGTTGTCACATGAAAAGATATAATAAAATATTTATAAAAATGGGAGGGGTGTACTCAATTTTGTGAGATACTTTATATATCTATGTAGGATGTATAAATAGAAGGGGCACCAAGATATGTCCCCTTATTTCCCACATATTAAACATCTATATGGCTCTATAATTAAACCCAAATTATCCCAAAGAGGGAGATAAGGAAATAATGATAAAACATATTGTTATTACCTGGATTGAAGTTAAAAGGATAAAAAAGAAAAGGATACGGGCTGAGTGTTTTAGCCTGAAAAAGAATAAATTGCCCAGTGTGATTTCTGAGTGAATAGAGTTCAACTTTGTTAGAATATCACTCCACCAAAGGATTCCCCAGTATTGGGTTCACCTAAATGGGGGGTACATCAAAGATGGCTTGCCTAAAAGATAAGCCAAATAATAAGTAGTATTATGTAAGATAATGAAAGTTTGTCCATAGTAAAGAAGTTTAAAAAGAGCAGATGAACAGCAATCAATCAGCGTGTACAGCTTACCTATTAATTGAGGATATGGCAGATGTGGAGGGAGAGATATGCACTCTCTCTTGTGCGTAGGCCCTCTGACAGATGATGGCAGTCGAGGCTACGTTCATAACTCTCCTTTTCAGGAGCGTCCGACGTCAGTTCCGGAACACTAACATCAAAAGTAGGGATGAGCCGAACACCCCCCAGTTCGGTTCGCACCAGAACTTGCGAACAGACCTAAACTTCGTGTGAACTTTAGAACCCTATTAAAGTCTATGGGACTCGAACGTTCACAATCTAAAGTGCTAATTTTAAAGGCTAATATGCAAGTTACTGTCCTAAAAAATGTTTGGAGACCTGGGTCCTGCCCCAGGGGACATGGATCAATGCAAAAAAAGTTTTAAAAACATCAGTTTTTTCAGGAGCAGTGATTTTAATAATGATTAAAGTGAAACAATAAAAGTGTAATATTCCTTTAAATGTGGTACCTGGGGGGTGTCTGTAGTATGCCTGTGAAGGGGCGCATGTTTCCCGTGCTTAGAACTGTCCCTGCACAAAGTGTCATTTGTGCAGGAAAAAAAGTCTTTTAAAATCACTTGCGGCTATATTGTCAGCTCCCGTAATACAGAGAACACTCGATGAGTGTTCTCTGTATTAGCCGACAATTCATTCATTCATTCATTCATTGATAAAAAAAAAAAAAGCGTGGGGGTTCCCCTAAATTCAATTACCAGGCCCTTCAGGTCTGATATGGATATTAAGGGGAACCCCGTGTCAAATTAAAAAAAAGAAAAAAAAAAGTGGGGGTCCCCCTAAATATCCATACCAGACCCTTCAGGTCTGGTATGGATATTAAGGGGAACCCTGCATCAAATTAAAAAAAAAATCGACGTGGGTGTCCCCCTAAAACTCCATACCAGACCCTTTATCCGAGCACGCAACCTGGCCGGCCACAGGAAAAGAGGGGGGGAAGAGAGAGCGCCCCCCCTCCCTCCTGAACCGTACCAGGCCACATGCCCTCAACATTGGGAGGATGCTTTGGGGGTCTGTGACCCCTCAAAGCACCATGTCCCCATGTTGATGGGGCAAGGGCCTCATCCCCACAACCCTGAGCGGTGGTTGTGGGGGTCTGCGGCGGGGGGCTTATCAGAATCTGGAAGCCCCCTTTAACAAGGGGAACCCCAGATCCTGCCCCCCCTATTTGAAATGGTAAGGGGGTACAAAAGTATCCCTACAATTTCACAAAGAAAGTGTAAAAATTGTTAAATAAGACAAACACACTTTTGAAAAATTCCTTTATTAAAAATAAAAAAAAATTTAAAAAGATTCCAGCGGTGGTAATCCACTCTTGCTATCCAGCGATGGATGATCATATCCAGCAACGGGGGATCTCTCAGTCCAGCGCTGTCCATGCATCCGTTTTTTGTCTCCAGTGCGGAGACACTGCGGGGATCCCAGCGCTGACGTTTCTTATATAAGGAGGGCGTGGCCACCCGTCACCTGACCCCGCCCCCTCTGATGCTGGTGAGGGAAGCCAGGGGTTCCCCAGTGACGTATGGGTGACCCCGCCCCCTCTGATGTAACGCAGGCTTAATTTGACACGGGATGCCCCTTAATATCCATATCAGACCTGAAGGGCCTAGTAATTGAATTTAGGGGAACCCCCACGCTTTTTTTAAATTTATTTTTTATCAATGAATGAATGAATTGTCGGCTAATACAGAGAACACTCATTGAGTGTTCTCTGTATTACGGGAGCCGACAATATAGCCGCAAGTGATTTTAAAAGACTTTTTTTCCTGCACAAAGGACACTTTGTGCAGGGACAGTCCTAAGCACCAGAAACAAGCGCCCCTTCACAGGCATACTACAGACACCCCCCAGGTACCACATTTAAAGGAATATTATACTTTTATTGTTTCACTTATCATTATTAAAATCACTGCTCCTTAAAAAACGGCCGTTTTTAAAACTTTTTTTTGCATTGATCCATGTCCCCTGGGGCAGGACCCAGGTCCCCAAACACTTTTTAGGACAGTAACCTGCATATTACCCTTTACAATTAGCACTTTAGATTTCTCCCATAGACTTGTATAGGGTGTTCCCGGCTTTTTGAATTTGCCGCGAACAGCCCAAATTGTTCACTGTTCGCTGAACAGGCGAACAGGCAATATTCGAGTTGAACATGAGTTCGACTCAAACTCGAAGCTCATCCCTAATCAAAAGGGATGGCAAGGAGCACGCACGATCCAAGATGTGGAAACGCTGTATTGCGCATGCATGATTACCGGATCCGCCATCTTGGAAATGGGTTGCCAGCATATCACGAACGCTGCTGGATATAGAGATCCAAAACAGAGCAGCAATAGCAATAACCTGTGGAAGAGGGAGACAAGGCTGATGTCTGGCTGGAAAATAGCTCAACCTAATAATAGCAACATTGGACTTAAACCTGACGGGCTCTGGTTAGCATTTCATACGTGATCAATTAAGAAAGGACCGGTGCCCAAGGCATCTGTGTGGCTACCAAATGTCCTGACGAACAGAATCGTTCTGCTGGGCTAACTTTCAGAAAAATAGATAAAGTATTATTAGTGAAATATAGAGAACATTTATAATAAATAAAAGACTGTATACTGGTATTAAAGTCCATCTTAATGCTTCAGTACATAACTGCATTCATTAACCCTCTGTTCTCTCTTAATTCCCCACCACCCTCCCCCTTTTTTTAATCCCTTTTATTACCTCCTTTTTTGGGGGGGGGGGATGTTGTTTTTCTCTCTGTCATCTCTTAGTCCCCTACCACCCTCCCCCTTTTTTTCTCCCCTTCCTCCCCCCCCTAAATATATATATATATATATTTTTTTTTTTTTTTGCTTGTTGCCCTTTGGTGGGAATTTTTGAGGCAATACGCTGTAATGTCGCAGAAAAAATAAAATTATATAACAATATAAATGGAAGTCCGGGGTTCACGAGGTACCCTGTTCATGTTTTTAGCCATTGTTTCCCCAATAGGTCGGTCCCTAGACAAAGGACAAAGGACAAAGGTGGAAGGGGGGTTTCTCCGGGCAAAGGTGGTGCACCTCTGCCCGGATTCACCCACCCTTTAGGTGGCATAATAGGTTACAATTTTTAGATGGTCTTTGTGTGTTTTTTTTTTTTTTTATTCTCTTCTCCTCCTTCTTCTCATCAGATGCATCCAAGGTGAGAGAGCTTAGAAGGCCGGGTGCAGACAGCCGATCAGGCACAACAGTTCAATAAGAGACTCGTGGGAGTAATGAGAGAATGGCAGATAGAATGAAGATTGTATCGTATAATGTGAGAGGGCTTTGTTCAATTGATGAGAGGGGCCGTCTCTGGAATGAACTGTGTCACATGAAGGCAGATATCGTTTTTTTTTGCAAGAGACACACTTCATGACAGGGTTGACCCCACGTATGCCTCTTTTTCAATATAATCAATGGTTTCATGCACCTTCACCCTAGAGGAGATACAATAACTATACATAAACAGTGTCCCCTAGTACCTACAGAAATACGAGTAGATCATGAGGACCTCTTTCTTTTTGTTAAAGGAAAGATCCAGGGCCAGTGTTATACTGTCTATTGGTTATGGGAGGGGATTTTAACATTACCTTGGACCCTAGTTTAGACACCTCTTCAGAAAACCTTTGTGTATCATAAGGCGTTGTTAAAAAGCACCTTCGCTCTCTGCGTTTGGTGGACAGTTGGAGGATACTGCATGAGTGAGACAAGAATTTCAGTTATTGTTCCAAAATACACAATGTAAATTTAAGGATCAATATGTTGTTGATCGATCAATATTATTTGAATTATGTAAATTCATCAACTGTTCAGTCAATCACCATGTCAGACCATGCTCCAATAACTTTGACGATATGTCTGGCATCGAGTTGGCACCTGGAAAGAACATGGCGATAGAATTAATGTATTTTGGATGATAAACAGAATGTGCAATCCTTGTCCCGCACTTTAGCATTATATTTTGAGACCAATATATAAGAGGAGGTATCTAACCAAGTGGTATGGGAAGCCCACATGGCGGTCATCAGAGGGGAGTTAATTTCAATGGGTTAGTGTATTAAAAAAATAGGATTTTTAAAACAGCTTACCTGTAAAAATACTTTTCTTTTATGTACATCAGGGGCACAGAGCCATAGTAATTACTATGTGGGTTATATCAGATCGACAGGTGCTGGACACTGGCACGACCCTAAGGTGTGTACTCCCCTACATAACCCCTCCCATTACTGGGAGTCTCATTTTGGTAGCCAAGCAATACACGTGTATACCAAGAAGGGAGGGACCTCTATGTCCCTTGATGTACAGAAAAGGATTTTACAGGTAAGCTGTTTTCAAAAATCCTATTTTATTTTCTTACATCAGGGGACACAGAGCCATAGTAATTACTATGTGGGATGTCCCATAGCAATGGGAACTGAAGGAGGGGAGATATAACAAAAAACAGGAGGCCAGAGGACTCATACTGCAGCCTGCAGTATACTGCACCCAAAGGCAATATCCTCATGACCTTTAATATCAATTTTATAAAATCTGATAAATGTGTAAACCGAAGACTGGGTTGCGGCCTTACAGATCTGAGCCATAGAGGCCTGGTGATGCACCACCGAAGAGGCACTAATCGCCCTGGATGAGTGTGCTTTAACATGAGAAGGAAGAATTTTCTTATTTAAGCTGAAGCTTGAATAATCACTTGACAAATCCATTTGAAAAATAGTGGATCTTGACGCTGCCTGTCCACATTTTGGACCCTCTGGCAATACAAACAAAACCTGTGTTTTAGGAACCTGAGAGGTCACCCTTAAATAGACTCTGATCTCTCCTACTACATCAAGAGAAGGTAGTGCCTTCTCTTCCCTATATTAAGGCTCTGGGGAGAAAGAAGGAAGAATATCTTGGTTTAAATGAAAACCTTGATCCTTATGCATGATGAAATATGGCTCTTACAAGACAGAGCTGCTAGTTCCGATACTCTTTTAGCAGAAGAAATGGCAACCAGAAAAGATTATCTTTCTTGTCAAAAGAACCAAGGAAATTATTCGTAAAGGTTCAAGTGGCTGATTCAGCAAAGCCGATAAGACCAATTTTAAATCCCAAGGATTTAGAGGTGCCTTGATAGGGGGAATAAACCGTGTTACCTCTGAATAAGCTACGCACCTAGAGTGGGAAGCAAGGGGCCATAGGAAAAACACAGACAAGGCCGGGATCTGGCTCATGATAGAAGTCAGGGCCAGCTTTATTTCAGATCCCATATGCAGGATTCAGGAATCCTGCCTATGACATACTTCCTGGGGTGCCAACCACAGGATCCACACCAAGAAACATATGCCTTCCAGACACTAAAGTAAGTGATTCTGGAAGCCGGCTTCCTGGCATCAGTCAAAGAAGACACTACCGAAGGAGATCACCCACGATCTTTTAAAGAGTGGGATTCAACAGTCAAACCTGTTATGTTTTTCCTCCGTAAGGTAGGATGAAATACCGGACCCTGTGTAAGAAGGTCTGGCTATAATGGCAGAGTCCGAAGGATTCCTACTGCCATCTTTATGATCTCGGTAAATCAAGATCTTCTGGGACCCGCTGGGGCCACCAGAATCAACTCCTTTTGTTCCTGCTTAATCCTGCGGAGAAGGTGCGGAAGTAGCAGAACAGGAGGAAATGCATAGATCAGTGAAAAACTGATCCCATGGGAAGACTAATGCGTCTGTTCCGCCTGCTAGTTAGTCTCTGCCTGCTAGACCCCCTGTTCTCGAAATAAAGTTGTCAACTTTGTTGATGAATCTGGACACGAATAGGTCAATGTCTGGAATACCCCATCTCTGACATCTCGCTAGGAAGATGTCGGGGTGAAGAGATCACTCTCCCAGAAATAATTGTTGGCGACTCAAGTAGTACGCCTGCCAATTCCCTATTCCTGAAAATGAAAATTGCTGATAGGCAAGGAATGCTGTATTCTGCCTAAGCTAGAACATTATTCACCTCTCTTTGGGCTGCACAACCTCTCGTGCACACCTGGTGATTGATGTAAGCCACTGCCGCGGCCTTTGTCAGACTGAATCCTGACAGGACAGTCCCATAGTCTAACCGTCCAAGATTCTAGGGCCAGACGTACTGCCTAAAACGTTCACAAAAGTTGATAGACAAGGTCCTCTAACCTGGACCATCTCCCCTGGACAGAATCCTCTTTCAGGGCTGTTCCCCAGCCTAGAAGGCTGGCATCTGTTGTTAACACCCTCCAGGATAAAGATTTTCCCTTTTGCTGGATAACAACCACCAATTTAGGCTCTGACTTATGTCGGGAGCCAAGCATATTGGAAACAAACAAGGCCTGAATCTTTTTTATTCCAGACCGACAGGATGGTGTCTTGAAGCAGCTTTTTTTTTTTTTTCCACAAAATTTTTATTAGGATAAAGTAAACATACAAGAAAATACAGGCAATGGATAAGGATATGCATCAAAATATTCATGTCACAGTAAATCTTAAATGCTTAAATAAACAAAGAATAGTCCAGTAGCTGGTTACAGAGCTTAACAAATTTCCAAACGTGGAAAGAACCACAGCACTGATCTCAGTTACTTGTACAGTGGTGTCTAAAAACGGCCTAAAGGTTGCCTGAACTGGGAAGGAGGGTAATCTAAAGCATTCTGGACCATATAATGGGAAAGTATTCCGAGCATTAATATACGTTCTGGTGGGAAGGAGGGGGGGGTGAGGGCAAAATTGGGGGAGAGGGAGGATATTGAGAAAGGGATAATCTAGTGTGTGAGAACCATTTAGCCAGATTGTGAGGAGTACGCGTCAGTAAGTTTGAAACGACGCCAGTCCTGCCAGGTTGCTGAAAATTTTGTGACTGTGTCATTGGAGATACTGATTAATTCTTCAAAGGTTTCGGTATTGTTTAATCTACGGAACCATTCCGCTACAGTTGGTACGGAAGAGGATCGCCAATGACACGGGATGCAGTGTTGAGCTGTGTTAATCATAATCATATTGAGGGATTTAAAGTAGCGTGTCTTGGGGATTTTGGTATAGTGAAGTAGATAGGAAGCTGGGGAAAAATCATTGCTTTGGGATGTTACTGCAAGTATGGTGTCATGGACTGACCTCCAGAAATTCTGAAGAGCAGGACACGACCACCAAATGTGGAGCATGGTTCCTTCCGCCTTGCCACAGCGCCAACATAAGTTGGAGACGGCATCTGAGAATTTGTGAAGCAGGGAGGGGGTTCTGTACCATTTGGAGAGGATTTTGTATCCTCCCTCTTGAACCGCTACATTAAGGGAACCTTTGAGAATATAAGTACATATGGTTTCCCACTCTAAGTCAGAGATTTTGATAGCTAAATCTTGCTCCCATGAGGAATAGGGCTTGCTGGAGAACGCTGATTTGTCCCTGAAGAGGTATGTGTAGAGAATGGAGATAAGATGTCTTTGTGGTTCGTGTTGTGTTCATAGGCTTTCTAGGGTGTTCAGATCTCTCGTCCAATAGTCCGTATTGTGTCGGCTAGTCAAGAAGTGGTGGATTTGTCTATACGTCCAGTCGGAGATGTGGGTGGGGGAAGCAGTGGTATTCAGATCAACCAGAGTTCTGAGGGTCCTTCTCCTGTTGAAAAATTGTCTAGCAGTAAGTTCTGTGTGGGGCCAGGAGTTGGCCAGATAGTTAGGACTCACGCCCGGCGGGAAATCGGGGTTATCCCTCAGTGGAGTAAGTGGACTCAACCACGGGTGCGGATATATTGTTTCAATGCCTTGTGGATAACAGATAGTGTGGGCCCAATCAACAGGTGTTGCTTATGCTGTATCGGTATATGGCGTGGACGTATCCAGGGTAGTAACCGAAGAGATTGTGTAGAGATAGAATGCTCTAGTGGTACCCAGTCCTTAACATTGGGGTGGACATTCCAGTCCACAATTCTGGCTAAGTGTGTGGCCCAGTAGTATCGACGTCAGGAAGAGCAATTCCTCCTTTGATTTTTGGAAGGGTAAGACGTGTGAATTGTATTCTAGGCTTTTTGTTTTGCCATATGAAGGCAGTGCAGGCTTGTCGGAAAGAATGGAAAAAGGACGATGGAATGCTAATCGGAATTGATTGCATTAAATAAAGGAATCGTGGTAAAATTGTCATTTTAAGGAGTGCGGCTCTACCGAACCAGGACACATTTAAAGATCTCCAATTTTTAAGGTCTGATTTGGTACTTTGCAATGCTGGAAGAAAGTTTTCCTTAGAAAGATTCGAAAGGGACGCGGTATTTTAATTCCCAAGTAAGTGATTGAATGTTTGGCCCAATTGAAGGGGAAATTCGCTTGACATTGCGCTACCATCTCTGCAGGGAGAGTTACATTCAGGGCAATGGATTTGGAATAATTTATTTTAAGATTTGAGATGGATTGGAACAGCTCCAAGTCGGAGAGAAAATTGGGGATAGAGACATGCGGGTTGGTTAAGAAGAGGAGGAGGTCATCCGCAAAAGCTGCTATTTTGTAGATGCGTGTGTTGATTGAAATGCCATTGATATCTGGATTAAGTTTTAGTTTATTGAGAAGGGGTTCGAGAGTGAGAACAAAGAGTAGAGGTGAGAGGGGGCATCCCTGTCTGGTACCATTGTGAAGCCGGAAGGCGTTTGACAGGTGACCATTGACCCGCACCCTGGCGGTCGGTTGGGAGTACAGGGCTCGAATATATGAGAGAAACAAATCCGGTAAGCCTATTGCTTTGAGGACCGAGACCATGTAGTCCCAGGCCACCCTGTCAAACGCCTTCTCGGCATCCAGGGAAAGAAAAAATCCTTGTTTATTGGCAGAGGTCAGCCAGTGGTGGATGTTTAGGGCTTTAATAGTATTATCCCTACCCTCCCGTCCCGGGACAAACCCCACCTGATCCAAAGAGATCAAAGACGGGAGAAGCGGCAATAAGCGGTTCGCTAAGATTTTAGCATAAATCTTGACATCCACATTAATGAGTGATATGGGGCGGTAATTCGTTACCAGGGAAGGATCTTTGTCCTCTTTCGGTATTACCGTGATGTGTGCTTCAAGCATATGAGGGGGGGCATGAGAAGTAGAAGCAAAGGATCTATAAGCTAAGAGAAAGCGGGGTCTAAGTATGTCTGTAAACGTTTTGTAATATGTCAAAGGAAGGCCGTCTGGGCCTGGTGCTTTCCCGACCTTCATCTCTTTGACTGCCCTATCGAATTCTTCTTCGGATAAGGGAATATTTAGCTTTTGGGCATTTTCCTGGGAAATATATTTCGTGCCAAATTTGGAGAGGAATTCGTTAATAGCATGCTGTCTTGCATCCAAACTACTGGGCTTAGTGGGTCTAGAAGGAATGTTGTAGAGTGTTTGGTAATATTCTTCAAATTTTTGGGCTATAGCTTCGTTTGATGTGTGAGCCTTGCCCTGATTGTCAGTAATGTGATGTACAGTTGAGTTAAGTTTCTTGCTTTGCACTGCTCTAGCCAGGAGAGAGCCTACTTTATTACCCTTTTCATAAAAGAGTTTATTCCGGAGGACATATTGTCTCCTGGTGTTCAGGTTAAGTTCTTCCAGTAGCTGTTTCCTGGCTTGGGTCAGGGCTTGGTAGGTCTGTAGCGCAAGAGTCTGTTTGTGTGAGGCTTCCAACATGCGGATTTGGGACATAAGTGTTGCTATTTTGGTCTGGCGTTCTTTTTTAAGAAGAGAGGATAATATGATAAATTCTCCTCGAATTACAGCTTTATGGGCTTCCCATTGTAATAATGTGGAGGTGTCGGGGATTTCATTAAGTCTGAAATAGTCTGTAAGACAAGTGCTTATTCTGGTTACATTTATCGGGTCTTTGAGCAAAGAGGGATTAAGTCTCCACGTTTTAGACTTGGTTACGGTTTCGGGAAATTCTAGAAGGATGGTGATCGGATGGTGGTCAGAATAAGTCATCGGTTCTATCGTGGTCCTAGTCAAAAGGGGGAGGTCAGTTTGTGAAATAAACAAGTAGTCAATTCGGGAGTATTTTTGGTGAATAGGGGAGAAGTATGTGTAGTCTTTTCCCTGTGGGTTCAGCGTTCTCCAGGTATCATGTAGCAAGAGGTTTTGAAGTTGCAATTTGATTTGTTTCAAGGCTTTGTATGGCAAGGCCGAGGAACCAGAGGAGGAATCTAAGATAGGGTTCAGGGGGACGTTAAAGTCCCCCCCGAGAATGAGAATGCCCGATGAGAAGGAAGATAAAAGGTCACACACAGAGCGGAAAAATGTAACTTGTTTTGTGTTGGGAGAATATAGATTAGCAATTGTGATTGGTTTGGAGTAAATGGTCCCTTTAAGAAATAAGTATCTCCCTTCAGTGTCGCTTAGTGAATCTATTAGTTGAAAGGGTGTGTTTTTAGAGATAAGGGTCGACACACCTTTTGATTTGGAGTGGCAATTCGTCGAATGAAAAACCGTGGGGAAATTTTTATCTGAGAATTTAGGAGTTTTGTCTGTCAGAAAATGTGTTTCCTGTGTAAATATTATATTCGCTTTCAATTTATGGCACTCCCGCAGGAGCCGGGACCTCTTTTCCGGTAAGTTAAGGCCTTTAGCATTAATGGAGACCAACTTCAGCGAGAGCGCCATGGATTGTGACTTGCAGGAAGGGGAGGCCATTCTATCTTCGGATTTGTGAGGAGCTCGATAGAACTCCCTAAATATTCGATGACTGGGGTCGGCAAAAAAGACTAGCTATAATAATTTGTATTACTTTGCGTAGAATTAACACTAGAGGAGGAAGGAGACAGAGGAAGTAGGGGAGAAATAGGGTAGGGAAGGGGGGAGAACTAGTATCGAAGGAACTTACACTCGTGGGTTATAGAGAAGTGCAGTTGAGACTAGCGTATTAATCGGTTCTTCAAAGGTTTGTAGTGAGAACCAGCTCGCTGTGCCCTGTGACGTAAAGACTATGCACAATGTTAAACCTTGACGGGTGTGAGATAGTCCAATATCTGATGGTTAATAAAGTGATAGGGCTGAACAGGGTATCTCTGTGTGAAACGTAATCCGAGTTATTGAGGAGTATAAATATAAGATTAAGAGATGCTAGCAGCTGAACGGAGGGAAGGATATGAATGCTAAATTAGGAGGAGAGAGAGATGTAATCTGCCTGAAGACAATCTAGATCCTTGGCAATACAATTAAAAGAAATAAGAAAGAAGGATTGGGCCTTGGCAAATATAACTATCCAGTATAAAAGGCACTTCATCTGCAGGCACAAGCATGAGAGACATAACAGGGCTGAAAACAAGGGGTGCAATTCTGTTGGCAAGTAATATTTATCTGAATAATCTAGTTGGAGCAGTCATGCATAGATCATTGTCAAGGAGAAGAAACATAGAACGAAAGAGATAAAGACCCATAAAATACAGCAGGTCATGAAAAATGGATTATACTGTATCAGAACTAAACAAGTAATAAACTTCAAATTCAAACTAAAGTACGGTTGTCAGGCTAAGCAGGTATCTTGTGGTAATAAAACGAAACTAGCTCTTTCCTTAACTGAACTAAAGAAGCCTCGGGGACGAGGCAAGGACCCAGCACTGGAAACACTCCTCCAAAGACTGTAGTAGTGGAGCTGTTGTGTAACTAATAATACGGGCTCATAGGTGTATCTGGCTTGTGTTGGTGTTGTAAGGTAATGAGACATGGGATGGGGTCCCTCAGATTCAGTTTAATACCTAGGTTGCATGTTTGTGGCCCCCTCATTAAGAGGAAGGGAAGTGCATGAAATTGGCCTCATCATAGTGGGAAATTGAGGAGGTGCCTTAGCACGAGTCCCTTGAAATGGTGAATGTTAACCGGGATGTCAGTAAGCTAGTATAGATCCCAGATGGAGCTGGTTGTGCTCGTTAAGTCTCCCCGTTGCCTGGGGGCCCAATAGACATCCGGGTGGTTATCAGAAGTGAGGTAGCCTCAATTTCACGCTAGCAGTAGAGAGACCAGTGGAGAAAGGGGTCTATGAGATCATCCCACATCTTGAAAACCAGAGCCAGAGTTTTCCCCAATCTTGGTAACAGGGTGAGACTGGGGGGAGGGGCAATCCACAGGGACCACATCGCATAGTTGTGAAGGGAAAGGAATGAAAACGAATGATCAACCTCCCAATTGAACAACCCATGAATACGTGAGACAGGTCTGGGGTAACATACGATACCTGGGTGGAAAGTTACGTGCTTTCTCTGGATAGGAGAGTCGCCCATGGGTCGGTGCATTGGGTCCATGTGGATTACCCCTGTGGGAGGAATGGCAGATGTTAAGAAGGAAAAACTTTACCCTAGCATATATGTTTGTAATATGGAACAAAATAAAAGTCCTGGTCTAGGCTTCAGGTAACAGTCCCTGGGTACACTGAAAATTATAGCAGACTGAGAAAAAAAAAAGAAAAAAAAAAAAAAAAAAAAGGTTTGCCAGTAATAGGTCCCCGAGACATAATGTGGCCCTAAAAAACCGGGCCAAAAATATGATGGGAAAGAGGTAACAATAAACTGACTGAAGAGTCCCGCTTAGTAGCTCTGTGGAAGGATTAAGATATCTGTGTATCTGATCAACGATCCCGACGAGCTCTTCTCGTGTGCGGCGCCTTCATCGGACTGGTGTTGTGAGTAGGGTCGTTTCGGGAGCCGTGAAGTTGATCTGCGGAAGGCGAACGTTGTCTTCGATTACGATGTTCCTGAACTTCCATCGGTTCGTGGTCTTGCTGGTGGCGTCTCCCGGTTTGCGGACGGAATTCCGCGTACCAATCCGGTACTTCCGTGTAGGGGATCTCCAGGGTGGCGCAAAAGCGGCGGAGGTCCTCCGGGACTCTAAGCAAAGCCGATCGGCCTTGCGCGGAGGCAGACAACGCAAATGGGTACTTCCATCTGTACTGTATGTCCTTGGCGCGTAGAACCTCCAAAAGTGGGCGGAGTTCCTTGCGACGCTGAAGCGTAATGAAGGATAGGTCTTGGAACAAACGAATCTCTGTATCTTCGTACATCAGCGGGTGTTTCACCCGCGCTTGTCTGAGGATGTCCTCCTTAAGTTGGTAGTCAATCACACAACAGACCACATCCCTGGGGGGGTCCGTCTCCTTGCCTCGCGGGCGTAGGGCGCGATGGATGCGCTCCAATCCGATAGGGGTGAGAGGGTCACGATCCAGGATAGAGTTGAACAGACTCGTTACCTCAGGTCTCAAACGATCGGCTTCGATCGATTCAGGGAGTCCGCGGAGGCGCAGGTTATGTCGTCTACCGCGGTTGTCAAGGTCATCCATGTGACGGTTTAGATCTCTGAGTTGCAGGGTATGAGCATCTATGATCTGACAGGACCGACGAATTACCGTTGAATGTTGTGCCGTTCTGTGTTCGACATCTTGGACTCTGCTCGCTATTGTTTGAATGTCAATGCGGAGCTCCGATATTGCCGCCGTTAGTGTGTGCTTTATATCATCCGCCACTGATCTAAGATCGGTAAGGCTGGGGTGTTGTTGCGGTTCGAGTACAATCTCGCCGTTAGCAGAGGATGGCCGTGAAGATTGTGTGGTGCTTTGAGGTGAAGGCGAGCCTCGTGAGGACGCCATATTGCTGGCCTGGGAGCGGAACATCTCGGGGATGTTTTGTCTCGCTCTGTGAGACAGATCCCGAGGAGACCTGGATCGGGACGCAGAGGATCCACGGGAAGATGTTCCCATGTCGGTCTGTAGACTGCGGGTTCGAGTTTACCTCCGGTGTTTGCTGTTTTCCCTCCGTTTCAGCGGGAGCACGCTAGTTAGGCTGCCATTCTCCTCAGCGTCCAGACCACGCCCCCTGAAGCAGCTTTTGAGTAAAGACAGCACCTAAGGAAAGGCCTTGGAGGAGGATACCATTTCCCCTAAAAATCTCCTGCACAGCCGAATGAAGGAATTTTCCTTTGTTTTAGTAAGTTGAATTAGTCCTACAATGGAACTGATTCTTGTCTGGAGAAGAATACCTTGTCTGTATGGTATCTATAACCAGCCCCCAAGTACTGTCAATCTCCTTGATGGTTTTAAGGAGACTCTTCCTAGGTTGAGTATCCAACCTAGAGACTTCAGATAGTTACGGCTGCTTCATAGAAATGTTCTCATTCAGAATACATAAGCTGCATGAATAGGAAAAAAATCCCCAGGTGGGGGGGGGGGGTTATAATGAACCCAATTAGCGGTAGATACCTCAAGAGGCAACAAAAGGGTTAAGTAAGGGAGTACACAAGCACCTGACTTGTGAAGCTACTCCTTCCATATTAGGATCCCCCGAAGAGGAAAAATAAGTACCGTATATACTCGAGTATAGACCGACCCGAATATAAGCCGAGGCCCCCAATTTACCCCCAAAAAACTGGAAAACTTATTGACTCGTGTATAAGCCGAGGGTGAGACATGGCTGTCCATCCCTGTGTGTCCGTCCATCCCTGTGTGTGTGTCCGTCCATCCCTGTGTGTGTGTCCGTCCATCCATCCATCCCTGTGTGTGTGTCCATCCATCCATCCCTGTGTGTGTGTCCATCCATCCATCCATCCATCCCTGTGTGTGTGTCCATCCATCCATCCATCCCTGTGTGTGTGTCCATCCATCCATCCACCCCTGTGTGTGTGTGTCCATCCATCCATCCCTGTGTGTGTGTGTGTCCGTGCAGCCTTGTGTGTGTGTCCAGCCTACCTGTGTCCCGAGCCTGTGTCCCGAGCCTCCGTCCCGAGCCGCCGTCCCGAGCCGCCGTCCCGAGCCGCCGTCCCGAGCCGCCGTCCCGAGCCGCCGTCCCGAGCCGCCGTCCCGAGCCGTCGTCCCGAGCCTCCTCCGTCCTTCCAGGATCGCCGCTCTTCTCGGCGGCCATTCTAAAATTCAAAAGCCGCGCCTCCGCCTTCGCCTGTGATAGGCGGAACACTGAATTTCCCAGCAGCCTGTGTTCCGCCTATCACGGACATCGTCTCATCCTCGTCCGTAGTACGAGGATGAGCGGATGTCCGTGATAGGCGGAACACTGACTGCTGGGAAATTCAGTGTTCCGCCTATCACAGGCGAAGGCGGAGGCGGAGGCGCGGCTTTTGAATTTTAGAATGTCCGCTGTCTGTCTGCTCGATACGCTGATCGAGCAGTCAGACAGCGGTGACTCGAGTATAAGCCGAGGGGGCACTTTCAGCCTCAAAAAAGAGGCTGAAAATCTCGGCTTATACTCGAGTATATACGGTATCTTCCAATATTTGAGAAGATCTACCTGATCCCCAGCCTCCTGCACCTCAATAAAAGGGCCCTGAGGACTAGATGGGAATCTGCTATGTTTAGACCTATATCATAGCATTAATCTTCTTTCAATTTTCTAAAATGGTAGAAGAAAATAACCCTCGTATGATATATACAGGGACTGAAGTGTTCTACCCCTGACGGCTCAATCTGACTAGCCGTATCCCTCTCAGAGAAGGATGACATTCTTTTGGAAATGCATTTAGTTTACAGTGCAAAACAAATGACCTTTTGGAGAAGTTCCTGGTCCCACTACCACTCACAGCCTGAAGCATAAAGCAGAGGCACTATTCAAAAGAATGTACATTGCTAGGCTATAGTTCAGCGCCATTAGCTGCTATTAACCTTTGCTTCAGTAAAATATAATGTGCCAAAGGAGTAAGCCTGTGTACACTAACCTGACCAATCCATCTGCCTGCTCTGTCCCTCCACAGCCAGCAGCAGCTTTTCACACATACAGCACTGAGACCAGCTTCCTCCATGTGTGGCCGGCATCTGATGCCGTTAGCCATGCCCCCCCGCAAATTATGCCCCCCTTTCCTTTCCTTTCCTTTCAGGAAGGTGTTTTCCCATGCTAGTGGTGTCCTGTGGACCTGTAAGCATGGCAGGGTGGTAAATCCTCCACTGATGTGGCCCGCCCTTTATATATATATATATATATATATATATATATATATATATATATATATATATATATATATATTTTTTTTTTTTTTTAAGAGAAGCAACTGTCTTGGCATGCCCCCCGAAGGGGAATAAAGCCAATCTGGGGGCACAGGAAGAGACCAGACCCCCACTTTCTTACCAGAGGGTCTGTTCCAGCTGGAGGAGAGGAGAGTGAAGGCTTCTGCTATTTCCAGCATCAGGATGGTGAGTGCTCAATACAGCCCCCAGTGGTGACACATAGGCATGACAACATTATACATAGAAGGAGAAATTCCTGAGAAAATCTCCCTTACCTTATCCTCGCAGCAGGGTTTTACCAGAGATAAAAACCCAATCTTCACCCATCACAGTAGGCTCCGAGACCTTTTAGGAAACCTTCAGGAACTGGGGAACCTCGAGTTTGCCACAATCCTGGACCTGTGACAGCAGTAAAAACTTTATGGCCTTACTACCAAAATGTACTGGATCCCAGGGCCCAGCTCTCTAAAAGAAGCATTCGCAAGCAAAACCTAATTTCTTCGGACACGAGGCCCGGGTACCATTCATTTAGCCCATGAAAAGACATCAGAATGGATCCAGTCAGCATGGCTAGCCCTCATCAAGAATTACTACCCGTGGAGCTCAGCGCAGCACATCTTTACTCATGACCAACACCTTAGACACTGGCTACAAAACTGAGGACTCTCAGTAATGGGAGGGGTTATATAGGGCAGTACACGTCTTAGGGGCCTGCCAGTGTCCAGCACCTGTTGGTCCGATATAACCCACATAGTAATTACTATGGCTTTGTGTCCCCTGATGTACATTAAAGGTCATGAGGATATTGCCTTTGGGCGCAGTATACTGCAGGCTGCAGTATGAGTCCTCTGGCCTCCTGTTTTTTGTTATGTCTCCCCTCCTTCAGTTTCCATTGCTATGGGACATCCCACATAGTAATTACTATGGCTCTGTGTCCCCTGATGTAAGAAAAGTAAATAGGATTTTTAAAACAGCTTACCCGTAAAATCCTTTTCTGTACATCAGGGGACATAGAGGTCCCTCCCTTCTTGGTATACACATGTATTCCTTCACTACAAAACTGAGACTCCCAGGAATGGGAGGGTTTATATAGGGGAGTACATGCCTTAGGGTCGTGCCAGTGTCCAGCACCTGTCGATCCAATATAACCCACATAGTAATTACTATGGCGCTGTGTCCCTTGATGTACATCAAAGAAAAGGATTTTACAGGTAAGCTGTTTTAAAAATCCTATTTATTTTAATACAGGAACCCATTAAAATTAACTCTCCTCTGATGACCGCCTTGTGGGCTTCCCATACCACTTGGTTAGATACCTCCTCTGATATATTAGTCTCAAAATATAATGCTAATGTGCGGGAAAAGGATTGCACATTCTGTTTATCATCCAAAATAGATTCATTCTATCGCGATGTTCTTTCTAGGTGCACAATATAGTTAAAGTTATTGAAGCATGGTCTGACATGGTGATTGACTGAATAGTTGATGAATTTACATAATTCAAATAATATTGATCGATCAACAACATATTGATCCTTAGATTTACATTGTGTATTTTGGAGTAATAACTGAATTTCTTGTCTCACTCATGCAGTATCCTCCAACTGTCCACCAAATGCAGAGAGCGAAGTCGCTTTTTAACATATCTTAACGCCTTATGAGACACAAAGGTTTTCCCTGGGTGTCTAGGTGTCTAGACTAGGGTCCAAGGTAATGTTAAAATCCCCTCCCATAATGAATAGACCAGGCTATCCAAAGTTTTGGATTTAAATTTAATGGTATGGCTATTGGGGGCATATATAGTAGCTAGTAGCTAACAAAAAGAAAGCGTCCCTCATAATCTACTCGTATTTCTGTAGTTACTAGGGGACATTGTGTATAGTTATTGTAACTCCTCTAGCTCTAGGAATGGGTGAAGGTGCATGAAACCATTGATTATATGGAAAAAGAGGCATACGTGTGGTCAACCCTGTCACAAAGTGTGTCTCTTGCAAAAAAAAAACTATATCCGCCTTCATGTGACTCAGTTCATGCCAATTGAACAAAGCCCTCTCACATTATACGATACAATCTTCATTCTATCTGCCATTCTCTCATTACTCAGAAGAGAATAAATAAGAAAAAAAACACACACAAAGACCATCTAAAAATCGTAACCTACTATGCCACTGTCTGTGGCACATCCCCCTCAAGGGAGGTTGAATCTGGACAGAGGTGAACCACCTTTGCCCGGAGTCCCCCCCTTCCATCTTTTGGCAGAAAACAAAGTCCCTTGAACAGGGTACCTTGTGAACCCTGGGCTTCCATTTATATTCTTATATATTTTATTTTTTATATTGCCTCAAAAATTCCCACCAAAGGGCAAAAAGCAAAAAAAAAAAAGTGAATCCCAAATTGCATGCAAACGGGGGGGCGCATGCACAGAAACCGAGAAGTCGCTTCTGAGCAGAGCTCCGACACAGCGAGAACACTAACACCCTCCCCGGGGCCGGTAATTTCACCAAACCAACTTTAAAACTACCTACACCCCCGGGGCAAAGTCCGGTGCATGCCATCCTCCAGGAGGAGAAGAGAATAAAAAAGAAAAAAAAACACACAAAGACATCTAAAAATCGTAACCTACTATGCCACTGTCTGTGGCACAGCCCCCTAAAGGGGGGGTGAATCCGGGCAGAGGTGCACCACCTTTGTCCGGAGTAATTACTATGGCTCTGTTTTCCCTGATGTAAGAAAAGAAAGAGAGACATAAGGAAATGGTTGTGTTCTTAGAGGAAATACCTAAACTTGAAATTAAACATAAGGCCCATTTAAAACCTGGGACAAGCAGAGACTGCGGGTAGACTTAAAACAGCTTCTCAATCGAAAAGTTCAAAATAAACATAGATACTTTGCCCACCGATTCTATGAACAGAGGAATAAGGGTGGGAGACTATTGGCTAAACAACGAAAGAAACAACAGGATTCATGTCATGAAGACACCCTCTGAAGACGGAATTACGAAACGTGTCAGTGCATGACCATGAGACTTACCAGGTTCACATTGGTGGCATCTGCCACGATCCACGATCCGCGGTGAGATTGATGCCAACCATGTGACATGCTGGATGATTGTTATTGTTCTAGTAAGCATTATATGTAAGAGGGGGGAGTGTTTTTATCCTAATAAACAGTATAACACTATGAAGGATATCCCCTTGTAATCTTACATGCTTGATTCACTGTACTACACCGATCCTGCCAAGGAGATCTTAAGTTCCCAGTGAGAGATGCTGCAGCCTTATGTTGTGGAGGATTTAACAGGCTCTGTTTATACTTACCTCTGGTAAGCATACACACAAAGGGGTGAGCACTTGGTGGATTGGTGAAGGTGTAGCAGCTAATGCCTCAAGAATTCTGATTCTGCTTTCATCAGACACCAACCATAGCGTCTACTGTTTATTTTTGGCAGTCTACTGCATGAAACTTTTTATAGGTGGATGGGGCTGATTATACCACTTTCTATATATATACCTATGCATAGTGGATTGCTGGACATTTCAGCAGACATATTTTCTTGAAACTATCACCATATGAGGGTTAATTATTTAATTTTTTTGCACTATATGAGATAATAGTATTTCTTGAATGTTTTTTTAGATACAGTAGGTGCCGCCGGTATTTTGTTTCCAGCACGATCCTGTCGCGCTGGTTCCCAGCAACAGGCTTCTCTAACCAGATCCCTTTGGCTGCAATAGGAAAATGTAATTTTCCTATAGTAGCGAGCAAGCGGCGATGTAGATGTATATATATATGTGTATATATATATATATATATATATATATATATATATATATATATATATATGTATGTGTGTGTATATATAAGTGTATATATACTGACGCCATGGGAATCCCCCCTCTTTTCCTGTGGCCTGACATGTTGCGTGCTTGGATAAAGGTCTGGTATGGATTTTGAGGGGACCCCTACGCCGTTTTTTTACATTTTGGCACAGGGTTCCCCTTAATTTCCATACCAGACCTGAAGGTCCTGGTATGGTTTTTGGGGAGACCCCCACGCAATTTTTTTGTAAATTTTTGGTTCGGGGTTCCCCTTAATATTTATACCAGACCCAAAGGTCCTGGTAATGGACTGGGGGGAAACCCATGCTGTTTTTTTTCAATGAGTTTTATCTATATTGCCAAAACCAGACAATTCATTACAGCCACGATTAGTTTTAAACTCTTTTCCTTTAGAAATGTAATTTTGCTGTGGTATTGTCCTAAACACGGGAAAACTGTGCCACTTTACAGGCTTACTATAGTCACCCCCAGGCATAAATATTTAAAGGAATATTTCATTTTTATTGAAGCATTTTTAAAATCACTGCTCCTGAAAAAACATCAATTTTAAATTTAAAAAATTAATTTTTTTTTTTTGCATTGATACATGTCCCCTGGGGCAGGACCCAGGTCCCCAAACACTTTTTATGACAATACCCAAACACTTTTTATGACAATAACTTCCATATAAGCCTTTAAAATGAGCACTTTTGGTTTTTCATGTCAGTGTCCCATAGACTGTTCTGCGGCTTTCGAATTTGCCACAAACACAGCATAATGTTCGTTGTGCGCCGAATGGCTGAACAACCAAAGTAGGCCCTGAAAGTTCGCCCATCCCTAGTCCTCACTGAAGTCTTCCTCTATGTGTGGCAACACCATCTTGCCTCTGGGCATGTTGTTCTGGGAAGAGGCCTGGTTTCTGAAGATGTCGGAAATATATCTACCTTTGTAGGCAGCCGAGGAATGACGGGGTCTAGTGTGCGGTGTGCAGTGGTTCTTTTTGTGCATTCTGCTGTGAGCGGCGTGCAGAGAGACAGATGTAAGGCTGCTGAACCGTCTGAGCTTCTTCTCTAAGCTGCCATCTCTGTCACATACCAAGCCACGCCCCCATTTTAATTCATTTTAATATAGTTTGTGGTAATAATTAAATGCAGATTCAACAAGAAGCAATCATGAAGATCAACAGCAACAAAATAGAAGATTGTTTTACTAAATGCTAAAGCCAGAGTATTATAGGATATAGATTGAGCTAATGCGATTTTAATTGAAATTTACATGACTCTATGAACTACTGTCATAAATTCAGCTTTATTAAATTTAACTCTTTTTTTGGCATGTTACACACTAATTCCTGAGCAACACCAGATAGCAAGAGAAATCAATTGTGATATTCTAGTGTTACGTTGGAAACATTGCAAATATTCTCATGTAATAATGTCCTTTCAGTTATTTAGCCTATGCTTAGGTGATGCCATTCAGCAAGATATTTCAAAATCCTCCTATATACTTCTGGCTAGGACTTAAGCCTCTTGTTACTTGATTCTATGCTATTCTATACCTCAAAAGGGGACTGCAATGAATGGAGTAGAGCATACTTGGCTTGCTTATTTATTTGGCTCAGTATCTGGAATTACAAGGAGTATCTACAGTATTTAAAATGATGGTTCTAATATCTATATAAAACAGAAGTCTTGGTTGCATACATTTGAAAATATGCATGGAAGCCACACACTTCTCTTAAAAGAGAAATATGAAAAAACAAAACAAAAAAAAACATTTATACTCACCATCTGTCCCCTGCTGGCTCTGCAGTGAGAACTAAGTGATCAAACACTGCTGATCACTCCTTTCTCCCCTCCGCTCTGACTAGAGAACTTTAACTGTTAGTCATCAGCTATCTGCTCTGCCCCTCCAGTGCTCACTGAAGCACTGGGCTGTAGAGGGGACAGAAGGGGCTCACCCAGGCTGAGGGGGCAGATTGCTGAAAGGTTGAGCAAGGTGTCAGATTAGACATCTGAATCGATCCTAACTCTAAAGTGACATTAGGTGACAGCGGACTTTAGCCCATTGCTGGCTGAAAACGGGTCACAGGAGGACAGTCCTGTGTCCTACAGAAGAAGTATAGTGAAAATAGCTTTGTCTTAAAAAGGTCTTGACAAAGTACATGCATGCGAAACGCATCATCACAGCAAAATTTCCTGTTTGCGTTCCATGCTGGCTAGAGTGGAATCCAACTTTGGTCCTGGATTTCCACTTTCGTGGCTATGGTGACGTCACCCAAGAGCACTGACGGATCCCGGCCCAGCTCCTGAGCGGCTGTGTCACTGTATGTCACCACACCAAGAGACATCCCTTCCATCTACTGGGTCCCAGACCTAGCGGAGAATACACCACCCACACCTACTATCACCAGTATATTATTGTAAAGGTTTTTATTACTTTAATCTTTTAACAAGATAAATAAAACTATAATTAAACCTTCACACTTGGCTCATCTTGCCATATTTTGATAGTCCTATGTACAGTATATCAATTCATTAAGCACTGTCAATTCTGTATTTTTAATGGCTATATTACTGTTGTACATTCCCTGATGGCTGCAACTGATTGGTTGTTGAGCAATGCACAGGGTGTGTCTTTACAGGGTCCAGCGCTTGGAACCAGAGACGTAGCTTGAAGCTTGTGGGCCCCGATGCAAAAGTTGACCTGGGCCCCCCCACTACTTCCAACATGTGTGCAGATACATCTACCACACACCAAGATACTCAAAGTGACTTAAGATTTTTGAGCTCCCAGAGTTCCTCTTAACTTAACCACTTTCAGACCGGACCAATTTGCTGGTCAAAGACCAGACCACTTTTTGCGATTCGGCACTGCGTCGCTTTAACTGACAATTGCGCGGTCGTGCGACGTGGCTCCCAAACAAAATTAACGTCCTTTTTTTCCCACAAATAGAGCTTTCTTTTGGTGGTATTTGATCACCCCTGCGGTTTTTATTTTTTGCGCTATAAACAAAAATAGAGCGATAATTTTGAAAAAAACGCATTATTTTTTACTTTTTGTAATAATAAATATCCCCCAAAAATATATAAAAAAACATTTTTTTCCCTCAGTTTAGGCCGATACGTATTCTTCTACATATTTTTGGTAAAAAAAGCGATTATTGATTGGTTTGCGCAAAAGTTATAGCGTTTACAAAATAGGGATAGTTTTATAGCATTTTTATTAATAATTTTTTATTATTTTTTTTTTTACTAGTAATGGCGGCGATCTGCGATTTTTATTGTGACTGCGACATTGTGGGGGACCCATTGGACATTTTTGACACATTTTTGGGACCATTGTCATTTATACAGTAATCACTGCTATATAAATGCAGTGATTCCTGTGTAAATGACACTGGCAGTGAAAGGGTTAACCAGTGGGTGGCAGTGTAGGGGTTAAGTGTTCCTAGGGGTGTGTTACTAACTGTGGGGGGGTTGGGCTTTCATTTAGTGTACACTGATCTCTGCTCCAATCACATGGAGCAGAGATCAGCGTCACTAGTTGCTAGGCAGAATGGAAAAATGTTGTTTATACAGCATTTCCTCCATTCGGCCGCTCCGTGAGACGATCGCGGGGATGCCCGCGACGATCGAGTCCGCGGGTCCCGCGACTGGACTCACGGGGGTCCCGACCAGCGCGGGAGCGCGCCGCCGGCGGCGCGCTCCCGATGGCACGGCGGCAACGAATATTGGACGTACATGTACGCCAATATGCCTGCCCGTGCCATTCTGTCGACGTACATCGTCGTGCGCTGGTCGGGAAGTGGTTAAGAGAAAGGGACCCCTGGCAGGCCACTTGGCAGAGCTCCTTTCCCATCCCAGCAGTGTATACAGCCCCCCCCCCCCACACACACACACACACTACATAGGGCTGAAATTTCCTTTACACACAGTCTGTCAGTCTTCATAGGGTGTATCTGGCTTGTATGTTGCCCTTCTGACCTGTGAAATTCTCTAGTCAGAATGGCAGTGTAGTTGCAGTAGGCAGATACACCCTGTGCAGATCATGGCTGACTGGCTGTGTTGTAAAGAAATGTGATTTCAGCCCTGCAGAGGAGGAGCAGTATAGAGTGCTGTACTGGGAAAGAAGCTCTGCAGCCGGACATAGCATACAGGGTGGAGGGGTGGTCAGGGGGCTTTGGGGGGACAACTTAGATCTGAGAGGGCAAAGCGATTTAAAACAAAATCTGAAGCCTGCAGCCCCTCAGGGACCCCCTGAGGAGGTGTTAAGGAATTTGTTTTAGCAAATTCTGAAGGTTTCTCTGTCTGTGTTGGCGGGTGTTGGGGGAAGGTCACCTCCCAGAGTGTGTGTCTTTTTTCAAGCTGTCAGGGAAGTGGGGTAAGTAGACGTACCCGGGTATGGGGGTACAGAGAATCCCAGCTGGTTACTAGGAGACACTGAGCGTTGTCTTGTCCCATCATGACTACAAGACGGCACTCTCCTCCTCTTGCCTCGTTGAGCTTGGTTATCATTCCATGTTGCCAGCACACAGCACAGACATTTCCCCATCCTGGGCTGTTCTCACCTCGTGCTCCTCTCCATTCAGGAAATGGCTCACAGCTTCTCCCCAGCCAATAGCAACAGAGGGGTGTGGACTGTGGAAGGCAAAATAGAAGCCCAGTACTGGAGCGTGGCTGTGGGGTCCTAGGGCAGATTTGAGCTGGATTTTGTGGAGGATATGATAATATGACAAGGAGGCTGCTGGGTCCCCCTTAGGGATGAGCCGAACACCCCCCGGTTCGGTTCGCACCAGAACTTTCGAACGGACCCCAAATTCGAACGAACTTTAGAACCCCATTGAAGTCTATGGGACTCGAACGTTCAAAATTAAAAGTGCTAATTTTAACGGCTAATATGCAAGATACTGTCCTAAAAAGGGTTTGGGGACCTGGCTCCTGCCCCAGGGGACATGGGTCAATGCATAAAATGTTTATAAAAATGGCCGTTTTGGCGGGAGCACTGATTTTAATGACGATTAAAGTGAAAAAAAAAAGTGAAATATTCCTTTAAATATGGTGCCTGGGGGGTGTCTGTAGTATGCCTGTGAAGTGCCACGTGTTTCCCGTGTTTAGAACAGTCCCTGCACAAAATGACATTAAACGGAAATAACACCATTTAAAACTGCTTGCGGTTTTAATGTTATATCTGGTTCCTGCAATATGGTTGAAAATCATTGGGAAAAATGGCATGGGTAGCCCTCCCTGCCCATTACCAGCCCCTTTGGGTCTTGTACGCATATTAAAGGGAACCCCGTACCCATATTTAAAAAAGGAAATGCGTGTGGCCCCCAGGCCCTATATACTCAGAACAGCAGTATACAGGCGGTGCAAACAAGACAGGGACTGTGTAGGTTTGTTGTGTTAAGTTGAATCTGTTTGTAATTTTCAACTGGTACATTTTTAAAGTGTAGCTCCAGTCAAAAAAACTATTTTTAAGCTTTTTGGAAAACATAGGGAAGGGTTATCACCCCTGTATAATTTGTTTTGTCGTCCATCTTTTTTCATCTCACTTGCTGTTGTCTCCTTCCGTTTGCAAGTAGGAGATGTTTGTAAATTGGATGTTTGAAAGTAGGGGCCTGCCCTATATGCTCTGCAGAAATGGCGGAACAAGGTGTTGGTTTTGCCACAACATTGTAAGCCCTCAAAGTGACTCTTGGTGGGCGCTGGAGCGCCCTGCTGTGAACGATTATATCAAGAATTGTAATTACATGCCATTGTTGAACAGTGGTAGAAAGATGGACCTTTGGTGGTTGTGGTGCTGGTGCCACAACACTATAAGTCCTCACCGTTACTCTGGGTGGGCACAGGAAGGGGCCCTCCTGTGAAATATTATATCAAGAATTGTAATTACATGTCCCTGTTAAACAGGGGCAGAAAAATTGGGCCTTAGGCACTGGTGCTGGTGCCACCACACTGCAACCTCTGCCATATACTCTAGTTTTATTGCAGGAATTAGCCCTGCTGCAAAGCATTGCATCAAAAATTGTACTTAAACGCCCTGTTAAACAGGGGCAGAAAAATTGGGCCTTAGGCACTGGTGCTGGTGCCACCACACTGCAACCTATTCCATATACTCTAGTTTTATTGCAGGAATTAGCCCTGCTGCAAAGCATTGCATCAAAAATTGTAATTAAACGCCCCTGTTAAACAGGGGCAGAAAAATTGGGCCTTAGGCACTGGTGCTGGTGCCACCACACTGCAACCTCTGCCATATACTCTAGTTTTATTGCAGGAATTAGCCCTGCTGCAAAGCATTGCATCAAAAATTGTACTTAAACGCCCCTGTTAAACAGGGGCAGAAAAATTGGGCCTTAGGCACTGGTGCTGGTGCCACCACACTGCAACCTCTTCCATATACTCTAGTTTTATTGCAGGAATTAGCCCTGCTGCAAAGCATTGCATCAAAAATTGTAATTAAACGCCCCTGTTAAACAGGGGCAGAAAAATTGGGCCTTAGGCACTGGTGCTGGTGCCACCACACTGCAACCTCTGTCATATACTCTTGTTTTATTGCAGGAATTAGCCCTGCTGCAAAGCATTGCATCAAAAATTGTAATTAAACGCCCCTGTTAAACAGGGGCAGAAAAATTGGGCCTTAGGCACTGGTGCTGGTGCCACCACACTGCAACCTCTCCCATATACTCTTGTTTGATTGCAGGAATTAGTCCTGCTGCAAACATTGCATCAAAAATTGTACTTAAACGCCCCTGTTAAACAGGGGCAGAAAAATTGGGCCTTAGGCATCACCCAGAACCAGAAATGTTCTTCCAACATATCAGCGGAGGAGGAAGAGGATAGACAATCAACATAACAGGACAGTCACTCAGCATCAGCATAGGCAGTCTTGAAGGGATGTGATATTTCAAAAAAAATTATCCTGTTACATCAGCTTCAGGTGCTTGGTAGCTGTGGGTGATCCAAGACTGATTCATCTTGATGAAGGTCAGTCGATCAACTGATTCGGTGGACAGGCGCACCCTGTGATCGGTAACAAAGCCACCAGCAGCACTGAAGGTGCGTTCCGAAAGAACGCTGGATGCAGGACAGGCCAGTAGCTCAATTGCATACTGTGCAAGCTCTGGCCAGTGATCCATCCTCAAGACCCAGTAAGCCAGAGGATTTTCGGTGGGAAAGGTGTCCAAGTCTGACCTTGCCCCTAGGTATTCCTGCACCATGTAAATCAGACGCTGGCGATGGGTGCTGGAACCGATCATACCTTGGGGCTGCGGACTAAAAAATTGTCTGAAAGCATCAGTCAGACGGCCACCTCCTCCACCGCTCCTTCTGACCGATGCCTCAGCAACACGTTGTCCAGGACCAGGAGTTTGTAACCTCCCAGTCTCTGGGAACGCGTTGCACAGACTTTTCTGCAAGGCCTCCCAGAGATGTCTCATCCTCTGCTCCCTCTGCGATGGCAAGATAAGGTCGGCAACCTTACCCTTGTACCGTGGATCAAGGAGAGTGGCCAGCCAGTAATGGTCCCTCTCCTTGATCCGAAGAATACGAGGATCCTTCCGCAGGCTTTGCAGGATCAGGGAGGCCATGCAGCGTAGGTTAGCTGAGGCATTCGGTCCGGAGTCCTCTGGGTCACTAAGGACAACATGATCCGCAGCTACCTCCTCCCAGCCACATACAAGTCCACGTGTTTCTTGGGACTGTAAATCATCCCTACAAGACTGCTGCTGCTGATGCTGAGTGCCAGCCTCCACCTCCATGCTGACACAATCATCCTCCTCCTCCTCTTCCTCCTCCTCATCCTCTTCCTGTGTGATGGGTGGCACAGCAGGAACACTGTCTGGATAAAGGGGGCCTTGAGAGGCAAGGAAGTCCTCCTCTTGCTGCCTCTGTTCTGCCTCAAGTGCCCTGTCCATTATTCCACGCAGCGTATGCTCCAAGAGGTGGACAAGAGGTACAGTGTCACTGATGCATGCACTGTCACTGCTCACCATCCTTGTGGCCTCCTCAAACGGTGACAGGACAGTGCATGCATCCCTGATCATGCCCCACTAGCGTGGTGAGAAAAAAACGAGCTCCCCTGACCCTGTCCTGGTGCCGTAGTCGCACAGGTACTCATTGATGGCCCTCTGCTGCGTGTGCAGCCGCTGCAGCATGACCAACGTTGAGTTCCACCTGGTGGGCATGTCACATATAAGGCGGTTCTTGGGCAGGTTCAACTCCTTTTGGAGCTCAGCCAGCTGAGCACAGGCATTAAATGATCGGTGGAAATGCACACAGACTTTCCTGGCCTGCTTCAGGACATCCTGTAAGCCAGGGTACCTGCCCAAGAACCGCTGCACCACCAGGTTAAGGACGTGAGCTACACAGGGCACATGGGTCAGTTGTCCCTGTCGGAGGGCGGAGAGGAGGTTGGTGCCATTGTCACAAACCACCATTCCTGGCTTAAGCTGGCATGGCGTCAACCACCTCTCGGCCTGCCCCTGCAGAGCTGACAAAACATCCGCCCCAGTGTGGCTCCTGTCCCCCAAACAAACCAGCGCAAGCACGGCATGGCATAGTTTTGCCTGAGTACTTGCGTAGCCTCTGGAACGCCTACGAAGCACCGCTGGTTCTGAGGACAGAGCACTGGAAGAGGCCATGGAGGAAGAAGAAGAGGAGGGGGTGGAGGAGAGAGGTGTGTCACAACCAATAGTAGCATTTTGGAGGCGTGGTGGCGGAACAACCTCCAACACTACTGCACCTTGTCCTGCATCCTTCCCAGCTGCCAGAAGAGTGACCCAATGGGCCGTGAAAGACAGGTAACGTCCCTGTCCATGCCTGCTGGACCATGAGTCAGCGGAAATATGCACCTTACCGCTGACCGCCCTGTCCAGCGAGGCAAGGACATTGCCTTCCACATGCCGGTAGAGAGCCGGAATCGCCTTCCGTGAGAAAAAGTGGCATTTGGGGACCTGCCACTGAGGAACCGCACATTGTACAAACTCACGGAAGGGGGCCGAGTCTACCAACTGAAAAGGCAGCAGTTGAAGTGCTAGCAATTTAGCCAAGCTAGCATTCAACCGCTGGGCATGTGGATGGCTGAGAGTGAACTTCTTTCGCCGGTCCAGCAGCTGGGGCAAGGACATTTGCCTGCTATAATCGGACGTGGGTGTACCGCTAGCAGAGTTCCCGGAAGCACTTGGCTGTGACACACCTAATTCTACACCTTCATTCCTCTCAGAGCAGGTTTCAGAGAGGACTGAAGGTCTAGTGGGGTTGGAGATGCCAGCTGATGAGGAGCAAGGAGAGGTCCGCTTTGTTCTTTGGTGTGGGTCTTTGAGGTACGCTTGGCAACGAGCTGCATGGCAGGTCAACATATGTCTGGTCAAGCATGTGGTGCCCAAGCGGCTGATGTTTTGGCCATGCGAGATACGCTTGAGACATATGTTTCAAATAGCAGCGGTGCGATCTGATGCACTCGTCTCAAAAAAAGCCCACACCAAAGAACTTTTAGAATAACGCGCAGAGGCAGCGCACTGCACAGGCAGAGCTCTGCGGTGTGATTCAGTCGGTGTGCTGCCCCTAAGCTGGCCCCCCGGAGGGCATCCTGCCTCGTTGGACATGTGCCTCCTCCTCCTCCTCCTCCTCCTCCTCCTCTCTCCTTCCAGGCACCCATGTGGAGTCAGTGCCCTCATCATCCCCTCCCTCTTCATCGCTGTAGCAAACCTGGCAGTATGCTGCAGCTTGTGGAACATGACTGCCAGATTGCTGTCCGTCTTGAGCATCTCCTCTCTCTGCGCTCACGCTACTGCCTTCCTCTAGCTGAGTGTCATCATCAGAGCGATCGACCCCCCATCCTGAGCCGTACCAGGCAGCATGCCCTCAACATGGGGGGGGTGCTTTGGGGAAGGGGGGCTCTGTGGCCCCCCACCCCAAAGTGCCTTGTCCCCATGTTGATGAGGACAAGGGCTTCTTCCTGACAACCGTTGGTTGTCGGGGTTTGCGGGCGGGGGGGCTTATTGGAATCCGGGAACCCAATTTAATAAGGGGGCCCCCCAGATACTGCCCCCCCCACCCTATGTGAATGAGTAGGGGTACAATGTACCCCTACCCATTCACCTGGTGAAAAAAGTGTAAATAAAACACAACACAAAGTTTTAAAATAATTTATTGCACAGCTCCGGCGGTCTTCTGTCTTGGGGGTCTTCTCGCCAGACTCCTCCGTTATCTTCTGCTAGCTCTTTTACTAGTGGAGGAGCTCGGCTTTCTTCTTCTTCATCGCCGCCGCCCACCTGGGGGTCTTCTTCTGACTTTGGAGGTCTTGTCCCCCTCTTCGGTTCTTCTTGCCAGGTGTCCGCTTTCTTCTCCCAGCTCTTTTACTAGTGGTGGTCCTGTCTTCTGTCACCGCCGCCTCTTCTTCTGACTTCGGGGGTCTTGTCCCCCTCTTCGGGGGTCTTGTCCCCCTCTTCGGTTCTTCTTGCCAGGCCTCTGCTTTCTTCTTCCAGCTCTTTTACTAGCGGTGGCCCAGTCTTCTGTTGCCACTGTCGCCACCTTCTCTTCTTCTTCCTTGAGATGTTGACTCGACGCTCTCTCTGGCCGCAATGACAGGGACACGTTGTGCAGCGACTTATATAGGGACAATGGGTGGGGTCACTAGGTGATGTCACATAATGACCCCGCCCCTTATGATTTCACAGTCCCAGCATCCTCCGGGATTGTGACATCATAAGGGGCGGGTACATCACCCGTGACCCCGCCCATTGTCCTTATATAAGTCACTGCACAGCACGTCCCTGTCATTGCGGCCAGAGAGAGCATTGAGTCAACATCTCAAGTTAGAAGAGAAGAAACAAGCACTTTTTTTCCCATAAAAGACCATACAACAGAACAAAATATTACAGCGCACATATGCAAAAAAGACATTTACCTCCTGCAAGACATAGACATTTTCAAAAAATATGGGGATTTGGTCACACCATATTGCTATATGATGCTTAATCCCACTTACTGCGACAAAGTACCCCATGGTTATACTGCGACAAAGTACCCCATGGTTATACTGCGACAAAGTACCCCATGGTAAGTGGGTCCTATGCTATCCATAGACTGGGAGATCACTCTTCTCTGAACCATGGGATCATTAGTGTCCATCTGTGTCATAGGTGGAGACCTCTATTTCTCCCATATAGAGGAGTGTATGGCTCCCATGGTTCAGAGAAGCAGGATCTCCCAGTCTATGGATAGCATAGGATCCAATAACTATGGGGTACTTTGTTGCAGTAAGTGGGCTTAAGCACCATATAGCAATATGGTGTGACCAAATCCCCATATTTTTTGATAATGTTTTTTTAAATGTCTAGGTGTTTTAAATAGCCTTGCAGGAGGTAAATGTCTTTTTTGCATGTGTGCGCTATAATATTTTGTTCTGGAGGAAAATAAGGATATGGGATGGAGGACATGGGACTGGAGGAGTATAAGAACATGGGACTGGAGGAGGAGATGGGACTGGAGGAGGACATGAGATGGAGGAGATGGGACTGGAGGAGAAGGAGGATGTGGGATGGAGGAGATGAGACTGGAGGAGGAGGAGGATGTGGAATGAAGGAGATGGGACTGGAGGAGGAGGAGGATGTGGGATGGAGGAGATGGGACTGGAGGAGGAGGAGAATGTGGGATGAAGGAGATGGGACAGGAGGAGGAGGATGATGTGGGATGAAGGAGATGGAACAGGAGGAGGAGAAGGATGTGGGATGAAGGAGATGGGACAGGAGGAGGATGTGGGATGGAGAAGATGGGACTGGAGGAGGAGGATGTGGGATGGAGATGATGGGACTGGAGGAGGAGGAGAAGGACATGGGATCGGGGAGATGAGACTGAAAGAGGAGGACATGGGATGGGACTCAGTGGAATTGCCAGTGGGCGAGCCCTATGGAATGTTGATGGTCAGATCTGGGGGTGGGGGGGGGCAGGCCTAAAACTGTGTAAGGGGCCCCAACATTTCTGATGGCAGCCCTGTACACATATGTAGCTTTCACCTGGGATAAAGCTACAGCCAGCACAGGCTCACAATGTTGCTGTCCAAACATATCTGCTCTGCTACTTCGAGACTGCACACACCATAAGACAGGAAGCATGTTACTGGCTGGATCAAAATTGTACAAACATAATAAAGAATATAGAAGCAGCAACTGGAGAATATGTTAAAGTGACTCATTTGGCTTTAAAAAAAAATGTAAAAGAATAGAAGTTTACAATATTTAACCATGTGTCTCAGCACCTTTAACCTATATAACCTCTTTGAATCCCATGGCTTTTTCAGGTTTTAGACATATGATAGATTGTCTTACAATCTAACCTTTCCTAACATTGTTTTTGGGGACAGATAGTACTTTATTTTGATACACTACATTGAATTATATACTTAATTTATTTCTTTATTTATTTTTTGGAAAAATTTAGAAAATTCAGAAAAAAAAATTTCTGGTGATTTTGACCACATACAAATGTGAAAGATGAGGCAAAGTCTGTTTTTTTCTGAAATATATTTATTTATTTGTCTGGAATCAAACAATACCAAATGTGCTTATTTTTTTTTCAAAGTTGGTGAAAGTATATAGTGTAGAAATAATGGTGTATATATTAGATTTTATTATTGTTTCTGAATCTTTTTCTCACACTATGACATGACATCAAAGGCCCTAGCTTTGAAAATATATTGTATGACCCAAAAAAATGCACAAAATGTTAGAATAAGTATGTTTTGAACATATGTTGTTAATATTATTTTTATATTAGAGTTACATAAAATTAAAACGAAAAAAAAGAAGAAAAGTCGGATACAATAGTTGCTTGTAGGTATTCTTCAGTGTCTTATATATATAAGGAGGTAATGATGCTATAAAATACTGTATACTACTATTCCGATACATTAGAACATTACATAAGTATGTTTTGGTCACCTGATGGGAACATGGCAGGGCCATAAACAAGGAAGCACATTTTGCCTCTCAATGGTTGAAAATTGACATAACGTTATTTGTTTTTTGGCACCTCACTGCAATTGCAGTGGCTCAGGAGTGACAGCACCTTAGAAACCTCCCCAAAATTACTCTATTTATAAAAGTAGATCCCTCACGTTTTTTTGGGACAGGTATAACTTGGACTTTGAACTCCCATATTTCATAATGCAGTTGGCAGAAAAACTAGGGTGGGGGAATGAAATCCAAAATTTTCAACACAGCATAAATTCAGTGATGGATTTCGCTGACAGTGATTGCATGGTAAAAACAGCACCCAACAATATGTTCAGCTAGCTTTCCTATACATGAGAATACTATATATCTGTATATATCTATACATACACAGTATATGGCTTTGAATATCACCTCTACTCTGACAACACCCAAATCTATTTCTCTACCCTTCAGCTCACTCCCTCTCCTCACGTATCACTAACTTACTATCAGATATATCAGTCTGGATGTCACACCACTTCCTCAAACTCAATCTATACAAAAAACAAACTTATAATTTTTTCTCCCCCCTATGCCCCTTCCCCTGATCTCTCTGTCAAAATAGATGGCACAACCATAAGCCCATCTCCACATGCCAAGATTCTAGGTGTAGTCCTGGACTGTGAACTCTCCTTTAAGCAACGCGTCCAATCACTGTCCAAATCCTGCCACCTTAACCTCCACAACATCTCCAAAATATGCCCCTTTCTAACCAATGACACAACAAAGCTCTTAATTCACTCGCTGGTCATCTCTCTCCTCGACTACTGCAACTCCCTTCTCATTGGCTTACCTCTACATAGTCACCTCTTGAATCCATCATGAATGCTGCTGCCAATCTCATCCACCTTACCAATCACTCTGTGTCTGCTACTCCTCTCTGTCAATCCCTCCACTGGCTTCTGCTCAGCCAAAGAATTCAATTCTAAATACTAACAACTATGTACAAAGCCATCCACAATTTAGCCCCCAGCTACATCACTAAAAGCCATCCACAATTTAGCCCCCAGCTACATCACTAGCCTAGTCTCTAAATGCAAACCTACTCGCTCTCGTCATTCACCTCAAGACCTCCTGCTCTCTAGCTCCCTCGTCACCTCCTCCCATGCTCGCCTCCAGGACTTTTCCAAAGCCTCTCTAATCCTATGGAATTGTCAGGGCTGGCTTAGCCCTTCCTTCTCTGGGCTGGCTGCTCAGCTGTCGGCTAATTGCCAGCTCTCATCTCTCTCCACAGTCACCCAGATGTTCCTGATCCCACTCGTCTGACCTGCCTACTTAAAGCTGTCCAGCTCACTTCATCTCTGCCTTCGCATTGGTCACATCACAGTAAACCATCTCCTGCAGTTCTGTTTAAAGACTGGCTTGCTGACATCCCTTCTGGCTCCTTACCATGCTTTCTGTTGCTCCACTTGGATCCCTAACTTCTGGCCTGGTTGATTACCTGATCTGGTTATTGAACTCTGGACTGGCTGACTACTTTATCCAGTTACTGGACTCTGGCTATGCTTTGACTATGCTTACTCTATTTACCTTTTTATTTTTTATTAACCTCCCTGGTGGTATTCCCGTGTCAAGCTTGGGGTGAGAGTTAATTTTTAATTAAAAAAATGGCATGTGTTCCCCCTCCGGGAGCATACCAGGCCCTTAGGTCTGGTATGGATTTTAAGGTGAACCCCCCCTACACCGAAAAAACGGCGTGGGGTCCCCCCAAAATCCATACCAGACCCTCCTGAACTGTATCAGGCCGCGTGCCCTCAACATGGGGGGGTGGGTGCTTTGGGGAAGGGGGGCACCCCCAATGTCACCTCTTTCACAGAATAATCAGTTCTCGAGGGGGAACTCCATGCCAAATTCCCCCAAAATCCATACCAGACCCTTATCCGAGCACGCAGCCTGGCCAGTCAGGAAAGGGGGTGGGGACGAGCGAGCGCCCCCCCTTCTGAACTGTACCAGGCCGCGTGCCCTCAACATGGGGGGTGGGTGCTTTGGGGAAAGGGGGTGCCCTGCGGCCACCCCACCCCAAAGCACCTTGTCCCAATATTGATGTGGACAAGGGCCTCTTCCCGACAACCCTGGCCGTTGGTTGTCGGGGTCTGTGGGGGGCTTATTGGAATCCAGGGAGCCCCCTTTAATAAGGGGGCCCCCAGATCCTTGTCCCCCACCCTATGTGTATAAGTAAGGGGTACATTGTACCCCTACCCATTCACCTGGGGAAAAAAAGTGTCAATAAAAAAAAAACACAACACAGGTTTTTAAAGTAATTTATTAATCAACTCCAGGGGTGTTCTTCCGACTTCTCCGTTCTGTTCGGCCTCTTCTCCCAGTGTCCGGCCTCTTCTTCTGCTCTCCGGCGTCGTCTCCCGTTCTCCGGCATCTTCTCCTGGGCTCCTCCACTATCTTCTTGCAGCTCTTTTACTAGCGGAGGAGCCCAGTTTCCTCCGTCCTTCTTCCCTCTTCTCTCTTTTTCTTCTTTCTTCTTCTGATGTTGACATAACGCTCTCTTCCACTGTAATGGCCTGTGCGATGTGCGTGGCGACTTATATAGGTATGGGGCGTGGTCACGGGTGATGTCACACGGTGACCCCGCCCATTATGACGTCACAGTCCCAGCATGCCCCGGGCTCCTCCGCTAGTAAAAGAGCTGCAAGAAGATAAAGGAGGAGCTCGGGAGAAGATGCCGGAGAGCGGGAGAAGAGGCCAGAGAGCAGGAGAAGAGGCCGGACACAGAAGCCGAACAGAGCGGAGAAGTCGGAAGAAGACCCCGATGTCGGAAGAAGACCCCCGAAGTCGGAAGAAGACCCCAGAGCTGATTGATAAATTACTTTATAAACCTGTGTTGTGTTTTTTTTTTATTGACACCTTTTATCCCCAGGTGAATGGGTAGGGGTACAATTTACCCCTTACTCATTCACATTGGGTGGGGGACCGGGATCTGGGGGCCCCCTTATTCCGATAATCCCCCCACCCGCAGATCCCGACAACCAACGGCCAGGGTTGTCGGGAAGAGGCCCTTGTCCTCATCAACATGGAAACAAGGTTCTCGTCCCCACCCCCTTTCCTGACCGGCCAGGCTGTATGCTCGGATAAGGGTCTGGTATGGATTTTGGGGGGACCCCCATGCATTTTTCTCGGCGTAGGGGGGTTCCCCTTAAAATCCATACCAGACCTAAGGGCCTGGTATGCTCCCAGAGGGGGGAACCCATGCCAGTTTTTTATTTAAAATTTGGCGTGGAGTTCCCCCTCGAGAGCTGATTATGCTCTGATTGGCCACGGCCAAAGTCGCCTGGCCTGGGGCGACTTAAAGTCACATTGTAAGTCGCCCCAAGTCGTGTTGAAGTCACTCCAAGTCACGCTGTTATTCATACTCAAGTTGTGTCCAAGTTGCCTCCAAAAGTCGCACTGGAAGTCGTGTTGCCCCTGTGTGAATGGAGTCTAACAGTACACATATATCAGAAAAGTGTCTGAGAAAGAATTTCATTCTTCACAAATCTATTACATTTAAAAATAAAAAGTGTTTTGTCTATACGATACATACACTTTAAAGCAAAAGTCTAGGCTCAAAAAAGTCTCCCAACCTACCCACACCTACTTACTAGAACTGCTGACAACTTTCAACTATTGTCGTTGTCCAGAGCAGCCTTAACCACAAGATGCATCACACAAAGCCTTAATCATATTTGCTGCTCCATTTGTTGCTACAAACCCTAACTTTGGCTGCATGCCTACTTGGTCTCCAAGCCACTCTGCCACCATTTTTTTGAGTGCACACAAAATATTTTGAGCATGTGTTGCTCGTTTATAACCTCTGCGTGCAAGAGGAAGGAACAGTACCCCTGCTTAACAATGACTCCCTCAGGTCCTGTGCTTCTTTCCCTTGGTTTTGGAAATGTCATTTCGTCGAGGTACTTTTATAAACATGGGGGAAATGCGCTATTTTACAGGCAGACTAAGGTGACAACCCACGCATGATATTTAAAGGAATATTTCATTTTTATTGTTTCACTTTAAGCATTGTTAAAATCACTGCTCCTGAAAAAATGGCAATTTTTTTTACATTGATACATGTCCCCTGGGGCAGTATCTGGGCCCACAAACACTTTTTATGGCAATAACTTGGTTATAAACCTTTAAAATTAGCACTTTTGATTTTTAACGTTTGTGTTCCATACACTTTAACGGTGTACGCATAGAAAAAATTAAGCTGCGCTAAAAATAGTGATGGAATAAATGAAAACAGTGATATTGCAACCACTCACAATCTATATAAAATATATATAGTATAAATCCCCAGTATCCACATTGATGACACACAAAAATTATATATAAAGATAACATAAAGTGTATGGAACAAAGTCCAAATTAAAGTTCATAGATGAATTTAAAAAATAAATAGAAAGTCCAATCCATGAAGTAAAGAAGGAAGACACCCAGTGCCGAATACTCAATGTTTCACCATGCTGTGTATCCACTACCTATATGAATTAGGGTTACCGGATTACCAATCAGAAACGACTTGTCTCCTCACCACATAGGAAGTGGGGTAGGATGTATTTCCCCCGGTCTGTAATCCTCAGACGTCCATCCACTCTTGTGGTAAGGTATGCACTGACCAGATCCCCCTCTATGCAGCCCTTGATGGCACTCAGCGGCAGGAATAAACCGGATGTGTTAAACAATCAGCACTTCGTAGCCATAGAAAAAATTAAAAAGAAGGCCCACATCGGTAAAATCCGAGAGTTTTATAGAGGCAAAAAATAAAATGTCATAAAACTAAAACTAATACAGAGCGAGACCAACACATTTGGTTTAATCCTGCCGCTGAGTGCCATCAAGGACTGGAGGAAATACATCCTACCCCACTTCCTATGTGGTGAGGAGACAAGCCATTTCTGATTGGTAATCCGGTAAGCCTAATTCATATAGGTGGTGGATACATAGTATGGTGAAACATTGAGGATTCGGCACTGGGTGTCTTCCTTCTTTACTTCATGGATTGGACTTTCTATTTATTTTATATATTAATTTATGAACTTTAATTTGGACTTTGTTCCGTACACTTTGTGTTATCTTTATATATCATTTTTGTGTGTCATCAATGTGGATACTGGGGATTTATACTATATATATTTTATATAGATTGTGAGTGGTTGCAATATCACTGTTTTCATTTATTCCGTCACTATTTTTAGCGCAGCATTATTTTTTCTATGTGTTGATAGTGTTGTATACCACTTTAAGTTGCAGCTCCTTTATTAATTCTTTATAGCGCGTTTTTTTTTTTTTCTAGACATACAACAGTGTTCACATGTTCGTACAAAGTTTTTGTTTGTTCACAAATTCTGGTGTGAACCAAACTGGGGGGTGTTCGGCTCATCCCTAGTGGG
Source organism: Lithobates pipiens (assembly GCF_037356315.1). Taxonomy (NCBI): domain Eukaryota; kingdom Metazoa; phylum Chordata; class Amphibia; order Anura; family Ranidae; genus Lithobates; species Lithobates pipiens. The sequence goes on from NW_027507785.1 coordinate 182,617,524, forward strand.
AAGTATCCATGTCACCTGAAAGCGACATGGGCACTACAAGGAGAGCCTTGCCACACCACAGACTCAAAGAAAAAACAATTGAGACCCAGCCTACATGATAACTGAGGTTTTAGATAAGATACATTTATTTTAATATCACCTATAGGTTAATAGAAGATGGGTAGAGGCAGAAAATGTGCTAATTTGCTGACTGTGGTTCAGCTTCAACTGTTCTTGTTTTAATGCAGACTCCAACTGGTTGTTGTAATTTTCAACTGTGCAGCTCATGGGAAACATGCTTGGTGAATCATAACAGTATATCATCTAAATATAACAAAACAAAATAAAATAAATATAACATCTAAACAAAATAAGATGGCTCCAGCCTCACATCTAACCAACAAGTAGTGCCATAACATATACCCTCTGATCAGTTATGATGCCATCTAAAACTAACCTCAGTAAGTAACAGCTGGTGTAGGTTACTGAATATCTTTGTTTTTCACATTGTCGTGTTAAATAGACCTGTAAAATCCCCCTAGCTCAAGCCTGGAAAGCCGCTAAAATATAAAATTTCCATACAGTTTAAGTGTTATCTGGACAGAACTGAAAAATTATGCTTGTGTTGTGTACTTGGCCGGATTAAGAAAAACAAGAGTATTAGTTTATATTCTCTTTGTATGATATTGAAGTGTCTCCCTAGTATGAAAATAACGTTTGTCAAAATGACAGCTTAATGGTGCATAAATATCTTAGCTCTATATATCTGCAGACTTTGCTGTGAGGATATTTCTTTGCTATGTTATTCTAGGTTATGGATGCAATGTTTTTTATTTCTATTTTGCTGCTTAATCCCTACTACTATTGGTTTGGTAATGCAAAGGGACTGTGGTGTAATAAAAATGCAGACTTGCAAACAAGATGAGAGGAAATACATCTGTACTTTGAAAGACAATGCAAAAATTGGTGTTTTTAGACAGGAGCTAATGGTAATCTCATCTTAATTGTATTTTAAGCAAGAAAAATGTTATCAATTTACACTAGTCTACTCTCTGCAAAGAGGAGTACATTTAATGGTATGACTAGCTGATGTGCCTCATTTACAAGCAGCGTCCTTTAGATAACTGTCCTTGGTGCTAATAACAACCGTAAATTTTCCATTTGTGACTATTTTTTTCCAGTGCAAGTTTGAAAGTGAAACAAATCTGACTTATTTCTATGGGTCACAAGAACACCGTTTTTTTTAACACTTTAAATACAAAGGTCACATGTAATATATCTTACTTGAATATTTTTTTTACAGATGTTATGAAGGAAAGAGCAAAAATATTGCAACATGCTCATAAGTATCAACCTAACCCCACAAAACACTGCTCTAGTCCTTGCAGCTCTTTGAAAGTCCAAACCACTATTTTTTCAATCAAGGTTGCGGTAAACATTTACTGTAAATCTGAAATGAATGTAAATATCCAAATGCAAATTGGGGGAGATGTCCCTGCACTTCCTGTCCCATATTTTCCTTCACTTCCTGCCCCATATCCAAAACAAGTGTAGGAATCCCCAGTTGTCATCAGGGTCACCAGAACAAGTGTCACCATTCGAAAATATCCCCTCTATTTCTGTTCTGAGGACAACCTAAAACTTGGGATGTTCTTTTACTTTCATTTTTGGTGATAACAGTAACAGGGTCATCACAGAGGACAATGGGGCACACTTTACATCTGGAGGTAAAGAGATTTCATCGCCAAATACATAAAGGTTTCTTCACAGTAAGAGCTGTGAAAATGTGGAATAGACTCCCTCAGGAGCTGGTTCTGTGCAGATCAGTAGATTGTTTTAAAAAAGTTCTGTATTCCTTCCTAAATGTACATAATATAATTCGATACTAACATTTATAGGTAAAGTGGATCCAGGGAATATCCAATTGCCTCTTGGCAGATCAGGAAGGATTTTTTTCTTAAAATACACTGTAGGTTAAAAAATTAGTGGAATTCATTCTCCATCTTATTCAGTTGATGCCATTAAAGCTCCATATTATCCCTCATATTGTCTTGTGCTCTTTTGTTCCAATGATTGCATCATTGGTTTATTGTTCTGGAGCATAGACAGAAGCAGTCACCATTTCATGAGTAGATAGATGGGCAAGATTTAGAAGCTCAAAATTAATTTGAGTAGAAGGTGATTCCTACTGGAACATGCATAAATATTAATGGTGGACACATAATCAAAATATTTCACACCATTACAAAATCAATGAAGGAGAAGATTCCACAAAGGATTACAAAAACGCATACACTTATACCGGTGAATCAGTTAGTGGGATTGATTCAGTCGATCCAACTAGCCCAATCAGTCTAGGTTTGTAACTGTGCGACATCCCAAATGCTTGTTTCAGTTGCTGGGTCTTATCCCAATGGGCTAATATCAGCTTTAGTGTTATCAGAAATCTGGCACCTGTACATTACATAGGGTGGCATCTCTGAAAAGTTTATTTGTACTGTGTGAAAGGGTACTTCTGTAACAGGAAAAGGTTTGGATGGAATCCTCACAGTTTTGTCTATGTTATGTTCCTAGCAAACAACACACAGTTAACTCCAAAATCATGAAAACCAGGAGCCCATCGTTGCTGATTAACCATTCTACTCATCCCTCCTGTTGAGATATAGCAAGGTCCATGACTCAAAGAGAAGAGATAGGGTAAAAGTGAATGTGGAGCCATTATCCCATTGCCCAGCATCCAAAGTGCAAACAAACCATATTTTCAGAAAAACAGGTGAAGCATCTTGTAGATGTGATAGGATGGTAGAACCTACCAAAAGATCAATTTGGAGCTGGGCATAGGTGATCTATTCTTCACTGATAATGGTTTTAACTACCCTGTCAGCATAAGCATATTCCTTTGAAATTAGAGAATCGACATAATACATAATAAATGGATACATATTCTTACCTAACAAATTATGCTTTTTTAGATACCCATTCCACATTTAAAAGTCTTTCTCTTCAAAATTATGCAAAATTGTGGACTACTTCTATCATATAAGTGGAATCACTTAAAATATTTACTTCTGCTCCTTATGCAAGCTCCAAGGCTTCACACAAAGCTGTAAGTTTTACAGCCCATGCTGATTTGGAAGATGGGAATATACTGAAGCATGTAAAATGTGACCTTCACTATTTTCCACTGAACAACCAGCAATAGTCTAGTGTCTAAAAAGAAGAACTGCAAACAATTAAGGGGAGAGATATGAACCTACTCATAAATAGATGTATCACATATATGTAGCGACGGGCTCCTGAAGAGCACGCATTATGTTTTCAAAGTTAAAGCTTTACCCAAACTACAGTTTGGTTTGGGCCCATTTGACTAAATTTGGCTTCTGTGTCAGTCTGACTAGATTGTGAGATGTTTAGCCTCCCCACAGGGGGCACTGTCTCTGGTGGCAGGCGTAGAACTATGGTCTGGTTAGGCGCTTGAATTATTCCTGCCTGGACTCTGGTCAGTGGGAGTGACCCTCCTGCTGTACCCTCTGGGAGAGGGTATTTAAGACACGGACATCACGTGGTTCTGAGTTACGGTCCAGTATGCTGTGCTGAGTATATGGTCCTGGTCCTCCTGACCAGCCCCCGGGAAGGCTATGGCCTGGGGTGCGGTTCCACCTGACTTTGATGCCTCGGGGCTGGCTATCCCAAGGCAGAGGAACTAATGAAGGATTCCGAGGTGGATGGGTGCTGTCTCTGGTCTGGGAGAGACCCAGTGTACTTCGAGCATTCCAGGGGAGGACTCTTTAGAAGAACACCACGCGAGGTTGGTTTTCTTAACAAGAGCCTGGAAGGGCTGAAGTAACCGAGAGAATCCGATCTTGGAGATATCGCCAAGTGGGCTGAAAGATCCAGGTATTCTACAAGTGTTCTACAGCTTAGTTTCCCTACGTGTTCTGCAACAACGTCAGTGATAAAGACTTTGTTCCTGAGTAAGCACCTTGTTGGCTGCAAGGCCTTGTGAGAGGGACTGTCCAACCTGAGTGCTCATCCAGCTGCAAATGGCTATTCTCTGGATGCAGTCAAAGTAAGCAAGTTCCTTAACGTTTATAGACTTTGAAATTGATAGTACCTGAACTTTTCTTTCCAACCCTCTGATTCCAAGTTAAAAGACTGTTCAATGGTTGACGTTTGCAAAATAAAATCCATTCTACTAGTTCTATTGTCAGTCTCAAGTTACTGGGCCATCTACCATGGGACATCCCCTAGATGTGTCACAAGGAGAACGAAAGGTAATGGTAAGCCCAAAAATAACCAGCAGCTCCTTCGGGGGTTAGTGCTACATATAATACATTATTTTACACTACAGACTCACTGTAAATGTAACCAGTTCAGTGAATTTGGCAGTAATAACATCATTAATTACTCTGCAATGGAGTCTCTCTGATTAGAGGAAGGGAAAATATCAGCCTAGAAGTAAGTAAAAGGTGAGTAGAATTGTATCTATAGCACAGGGAATTGACAGTCATGTGCCATCAGAGGGGGGCGGGGTTATCTGGTTACGTCAGCAGGTGGCCCCGCCCTTGCCTTTATAACAGCTGTAACTGCGAAAAGACAGCAGTCAGCAGGACGCCTCCCATCGGGTACAATGTACCCCATACCCATTCACATGGAGGTGGGATCTGTAGGCCCCCTTGTTAAAGAGAGCTTCCAGATTCTGATAAGTCCCCCACCCACAGACCCCCACAACCACTGGGCAAGGGATGAGGCCCTTGTCCCCATCAACAAGGGAGCTTTGGGGGGGGACAGCAAAGCATCCTCCCCATGTTGAGGGCATGTGGCCTGGCAGTGTTTGGTTCAGGAGGGGAGTAACTCACTCGCCCCCCATCCTTTCCTACAGGCTGCATGCTTAGATAAGGGTCTGATATTAATTTGGGGGGAACTCCCACACCATTTTTTTTTTATATTTTGGTGTGGCGTTCCCCTTAAAATCTATACCAGACCCGAAAGGCCTGGTATGGATTTTGGGGTGGGCCCCAAGCTGTTTTATTTTTTTTTGGCGTAGAGTTCCCCTTACTATCTATACCAGACCCAAAAGGGCCTGGTATGGACTGGGGGGGGGGGGGGCACACCATTTTTTTCCTTGATTTTTATCTATATTTCTGAGAGGCAGCAATACATTACAGACGCAAGCAAGTTTAACCCTTTTGCTGCCAGGCCCTGTGCTCCATTTTGTACACTTAAGTGACCAGACCATTTTTGCAATTTTTGCCTTTGCTTTTTTACTTTTCACTTATAGCTTTCAGAATTTGTGAAAGACCCCCCCCCCCCCAACCATATATTTTCTGAAAGCACATGATCAGTAGATTTTTTAAATAGTATATATATATATATATATATATATATATATATATATATATATATATATACCTATCTATATATGAAAAATAAAAAAACTGTCGTGCCTAGGATAAACAGTGAACAAAAAAAATATATGCAGCAGCTGTTTCAATCTAGTGATAAAGGTGAAAGCAGTGTTTTTTTCCTGTTCGCACCAGAACATACAAACAGTCAAAAAATTATTTTGAACACGCGAACACCATTAAAGTCTATGGGACACGAACATGAATAATCTAAAGTGCTAATTTTAAAGGCTTAGTTATTGTTATTAGGCAAGTTATTGTCATAAAAAGTGTTTGGGGACCTGGGTCCTGCCCCAGGGGACATGTATCAATGCAAAAAAAGTTTTAAAAACGGACGTTTTTTCGGGAGCAGTGATTTTAATAATGTATAAAGTGAAACAATAAAAGTGTAATATTCCTTTACATTTTGTACCTGGGGGGTGTCTATAGTATGCCTGTAAAGGGGCGCATGTTTCCCGTGTTTAGAGCAGTCTGACAGCAAAATTGCATTTCTAAAGAAAAAAAACTCATTTACAATGGCTACAATGAATTGTCGGGCCCGACAATACACATAACAGTGATAAAAACGGCATGGGGATTTCCCCACAGGGGAACCCCCAACCAAAATGAAGAAAACAAATGTGTGGGGCTCCCCTGAAATTCCATACCAGACCTGTATAGATATTAAGGGGAACCCCGCACCAAAATGTAAAAAAAAATGGCGTGGGGGTCCCCCTCAAAATCCATACCAGACCCTTCAGGTCTGGTATGGATTTTAAGGGGAACCCTGCAGGAAAAGAGGGGGATGAGAGAGAGCCCCCCTCCTGAACCATACCAGGCCACATGCCCTCAAGATTGAAAGGGTGCTTTGGGGTAGCCCCCCAAAGCACCTTGTCCCCATGTTGTTGGGGAGAAGGGCCTCATCCCCACAACCCTTGCCCGTGGTTGTGGTGGTCTGCGGATGGGGGGGCTTATCGGAATATGAAAGCCCCCTTTAACAAAGAGACCCCCAGATCCCAGGCCCCCCTGTGTGAAATGGTAATGGGGTACAAAAGTGTACCGTGGCTTTCGAATTTGCCACGAACACCCAAAATTTTTGCTGTTCGCCGAACTGGTGAACAGCCAATGATTGAGTCAAACATGAGTTTGACTCGAACATAAAGCTGATCCCTGTCCACCATATATGAAGAATGTCCCCAATGGCATCACAATTCTGCCAGCAATTTGGGGAGTGGGATAGGAAGATGCATGCCAGTCTGTCAGGCATATAGTACCATTTGTGGAAATTTTCATGGGCGTTTCCTAGTGGGATACATTTATGGATAAGGTAGTAGGAAGCTGGAGAGCACGGTACCATGCCTCTGAAGGAAAGGACATTTGTAACTTTGATTCCCAGTATATTATGCTGGGGGATTTACGTGCGGCTGTAGGTCAAGAAAGAATGTTGTAGATGTAGAAAATTCCCTTGGTTTTAGTGGTTATTTTGTTTGCATTATGAGAGCAGGTCCTTATGGATTGTTGCTGTGGAGGTGGGCACTGATGAGAGGATGTGATGCATCCTGAGAAAAATGTAGAAGTCTTTACAGGGCAGACTGTAGGTCTGTGATAGTTGTTGGAAATTTTTGAGGATCTGTTAATGGAAAAGGTCTCCTATAGTGCAAATTCCTACAGTGGACCAGTGCTGAATAGGTAGATCTAGGGAGAGTAGTTGCATAGAGAGGATTGGAAGAAACCACAAGGCGTCGTTGTGGATTCCTTGAGAGGTTTGATGTAAGGCCTTCCAGACTGAGGTTGTGGCATTTACATTTAGTGAGAAGGAATGTGGTGTATGGAAGTTCATCCATATAGCTGCCAATAGCAGGTGTGGGTTGCAGGAGATTTGGAGCCATAAGGAGGTAGTGCGATGGGACCACCACTGTTTTGCTTGGTCTAGGAGAACTGACTTATAATACCACTTAATATTATGTGCTCCCAATCCAGAGAAAGCTGTAGGTGTGCTTAAAAGTGAAGCTTTTAGTTGAGGCTTGTGGGCTGCCCAGTTAAAGGAATTAAGAATTTGTTGAATTTTGGTGAGATCTGTTGGTAGCAGTGATAGCGGTAGGGTCCTAAAAAAGTAGAGAATATGTGGGAGGAGAAACATCTTAGCCAAGGCTATACCTCTGGCCCAAGATGTAGTATTATTCATCATGGATGAGATTATGGATTGAAGTTTGTGGAGCAGAGAGGAGAGGTTCATTCAGAGACACATGGAGGAAGGAGATACCAGTTGAATGCCCAAGTATGTCATAGTAGAGGTAGGAGCCCAGGAGAAGGATGAGATTTTGGTAATGTTCAGTTTAAGTGAGGGTGTGAGGGAGATGCCAATCATGGATGATTTACAGTGGTTTAATTTGTACATAGATATCGATTTAAAGTCAGCTAGTATCTGGCATAAGTCGGGTGTTGAATGAAGTGGATCAGTAAGTGCGATGATAATGTCAACCGCATAGACACCTATTTTATGGGGGGGTGTCCCCAACTGAAAATGAGAGGGTTGGAATGAATTGCTTGAGCCAGGGGTTCAATCACTGAAGCAAAAATCAGGGGACAACCCCGTCGGGTGCCATTAGTGATCGAGAAGGTCAGAGAGCATGCTTGATGTCCATACTTTGGCACTGGGGGTAGTGTATAGACCCAGGGTGGCCTGTAAGAATGTACCTTCTATTCCAAACTTCCTCAAGATAGCCTTTAGATATCCCCAATGGCCCCTATCAAAAGCCTTCTCTGCATCAAGGGAGATCAGCAGAGAAGGTGTTCAGTGGTGCTCGGCCCAGTGGTGGTCTACAAAGCAGTGAGTTACATCTGAGGCCTGGTGCTTGGGGATAAATCCCACCTGATCTGGGTGTATAAGTTCAGGCAGGTGTTGGGCAAGGTGGGTAGCTTGTAATTTGGCATACAGTTTGAGGTCTGTGTTAAGGGGGGAAATGGGTCGATAATTGGCTTGATCATGTGGGCATTTACCAGGTTTGAGAACAGTGGCTATGACGGCTTCTAGGGATTCAGATAGGATTTTTCCAGTAGCTAGAAATCTTTTGAGGGAGTTACAAAGATGGGGAACTAGTTGTTCACAATACTTTTTGTAGTAATCAATACTAAAGCCATATGGGCCTAGGGCCTTGTGTAGAAGAAGGGCTTTAATAGCGGTCTGGACTTTTTGTGTTGAGAAGGGTTGTGCAAGGGATGTTACTATGGGAGTCAGAGACGGAAGATTCATGGGGAAAGGAAGTTCTAAATCGATGTTTAGTTGGGTTTGGGCTCATTAGGGGAAAGTCTAATGCCGCGTACACACGATCAGACTTTTCGGCAGACTAGGTCCAGAGGACTGGAATACGTCGGACAATTTCATTGTGTGTGGGCTCCAGCTGACTTTTTCCCCCAAAAGTCAGACGGACGTAGAAATAAAACATGTTTCTAATCTTTCCGAGGGAGCTCGAGTCCAGTTTCCATTACATCAGAGGGGTCGGGGTCACCCACATGTCATTGGGGAAGCCAGACTTTCCCCCCTGCATCAGAGGGGGAAGGGTCAGGTGATGGGTGGCCCCGCCCTCCTTATATATGAAATGTCAGGCTGCCGGGATCCCGCAGTGTTTCCGCCAGTGGAGACAGAGGATGGATGGACTGCGCTGCGCTGGACTGGAGGGAGAGATCACCCGATCTGGATCAGATCAGCCATCGCTGGACTCTGGAGAGACAATCATCGCTGAATAGCAAGAGTGGATTACCACCGCTGGAATATTTTTTTAAATTTTTCTTATTTTAATAAAGGACTTTTTCAAAAGTGTGTTTGTCTTTTTTAACATTCTTTTATACTTTCTTTGTGAAATGGTAGGGGTACTACCCCCTTACCATTTCAAACAGGGGGGCGGGATCTGGGGATCCCCTTGTTAAAGGGGGCTTCCAGATTCTGATAAGACCCCCGCCCGCAGACCCCCACAACCACCGGCCAGGGTTGTGGGGATGAGGCCCTTGTCCTCATCATCAAGGGGACTAGGTGCTTTGAGGGGTCGCAGACCCCCAAAGCATCCTCCCAGTGTTGAGGGCATGTGGCCTGGTACGGTTCAGGGGGAGGCACTCTCTCATCCCCCCCCTTTTCCTGTGGCCTGCCAGGTTGTGTGCTCGGATAAAGGGTCTGGTATGGATTTTTAGGGGGAACTCCACGCCATTTTTTAAAATTTGCCATGGAGTTCCCCTTAAAATCCATACCAGACCTGAAGGGTCTGGTATGGATATTTAGGGGGAACCCCATGTCATTTAAAAAAAAAAATTGATGCTTTTTTTTTATCAATGACTTTCAATGACTGTTCTCTGTATTACGGGGAGCCGAAAATTCATTATAGCCGCGAGTGATTTTAAATGACTTTTTTCCTGCAGAAATGACACTTTGTGCAGGGACAGTTCTAAGCACGGGAAACAGGTGCCCATTTACAGGCATACTATAGCCACCCCCATTTACGAAAGTTAAAGGAATATTATACTTTTATTGTTTCACTTTAAGCATTATTAAAACCACTGCTCCCGAAAAAACTTCAGTTTTTAAAACTTTTTTTGCATTGATACATGTCCCCTGGGGCAGGACCCAGGTCCTCAAACACTTTTTAAGACAATAACTTGCATATTAGCCTTTAGAATTAGCACTTTAGATTTCTCCCATAGACTTGTACAGGGTGTTCCGTGGCTTTTCGAATGTGCCGCGAACACACCAAATTGTTCACTGTTCGCCGAACAGGTGAACAGGCAATGTTCGAGTCAAACATGAGTTAAACTCGAAGTTCATCCCTACTGGGGACATACACTTGCGCTGCTGATGCTCCTGATCGGTGTGATTTCTGGATCTTATTATGTTCCTTCTTATGCATGTTCCTCAAGATCCCAAATTTCTTTTCCAAGAACACAATGATTGCATCGGGGACCCGAGTCTTCACAAATTCCATAGTTGAGGTGTCACTTGCTACTTCCGGTCGCGGCCGAGACCGGAAGCCCCGCTGTGTACAGTTCTTGAAATGTTTTTCCTAAATGTAAGTGCTAATTTTATATTTTAAATAAATATTGTGCGTTACTACTCATTGGAGCCCCCCCTCATTCTTTCATATACTGCCTGAATCATCGCTATTGGAGGAACTGGTGGAGTTCTTGGAGGCTGTAGTTTTTGATGGTGGAAGAGTGGTTATTAACCATCCCCTAAGTGTGATCCGGTCCGTAGGGACCTTCATTGGAGGTGAGAGGCTGGGGGAAACAAGGGGTGCATGTAATAGCACTGAAAGGAAGAGGGAACAACATATTGACTGCTCACATTGCATGGATATTATTGCTAAACGAACTGCACATTGTTTGGAGTGGACTGCTTACACTGTGTTTCACTGGGCACTGGAATTTAATGCTCACAGAATATAATTTTCATTGTTTAATTTGCTGGATTTTGCACTATTTTGACACTGGTGCATGCAATCTGCGGTTAACGTGGATTCTTCTACTTTTGTATATGAATATTTTTTATTATTTTCTTTGACATATTTCTGGATTTTTAGCACTTGTTATTTATTAATTATAATAGAAGTATGGCAGCATTATGCTAGGTGTGTTCTCACTAGTTGCACTGTCGCATTAATTTTTATAATTAAGATTTACTGCTGATACACCATATTATTTAGAGTAATTGATATTTACGCACTTTATTGCTGCTTAGTAGCCTGATTTATTATTTTTCACTATTGTGATAGGTTGGTTAGACTCACATAATTTAATTCACAATTGTATTTATTTAATTTTGGTAGTTTTTACTTGATTAGTATTTATCTAGGTAGCGCCACATAAAAACCCCCCTCATAATCTTGAGGAGGAGCGATTATGATGACCAGAATGGACCATACACCAACCCGAATGTGAGAAAAGACAAAATTATGACGAAAGTTGTGAAGAGTCTGCACACAAATTTTAGTGTACGACGATCAAAGGAGCAAATAAGGAAACGCTGGTCAGACCTGAAACTGAGGGAGCTGGATCAGTACAGAAGGATCATGAAAGTGCTTAGAAAAAGTAAGTAGTTGTGTTTTCCAATTCTTATTATTACTTGCATGCTGCGCCATGTGATTTTCTTTACTGTAGGACATTTTAAAATGGCAAATTTCAGGTTAGTGGGCACAGTAATCGGTCGTAGGAAACATTGTTCATTCGTTAAATATGATGTTTTGGGCAGATACAGGTTAAATACATTTGGTCATGCCTAAATATCTGTGTGCTAAAGTATACCTTTTGTTTCATTCTCATAGGGGACCAGAGACTTGGAGGACACACCACTCAACAGAAGACACCAGGAACCCCCCCACCTGACAAAGAAGGGGAACTCCCCAAAACACCACACCCCGAGGATCTGGAGGAAGGAGAGGTGGAGGAAGTGGACGAACTTGTCACCAAACCAGGTGAGTGTCTGACACCCCAGCTTCAGGTAATATATGTATACCTACATATTTATAATACATGACTTTCCTCAAATTTTTTAGGTGATTTGCTGTTTGTGGAAGAGCAAGCTCCACAATTCACAAGTGCAAGTGCACAACTACTAATCCAGGACATCATGAAATGGAATTGTGAAATCAACATCATAAGAAATAAACTAAATGTATTTGAACAATAAACTAAGAACATGATTGATGTGTTGGGGAGAATTTAAAAGATCTTAAAAATGCAACCATTTTAATTATTGTTCTAAAAACACTTTTTTTTGTAATTGTAAAAGCCAAATTTTGAAGATGCACACAGTGTGTCAACATGTGCTATCTGCCATCAGGGGATTTCAATGTACACTTTTTGTGGGTGCAACCCCTTCCTTCCAAATGAAGTAGGTGAGAGGAAGGGATTGCACCCCCAAAACATGTCCATTGATCCCCCATGATGGCAGATAGCACATGTTGACATTAGGTATGGGATCAGGAGGTAAATACCAATTTTGACTCCCTAATTGTGTGCATCTTCAAAATTTGGCTTTTGCAGGAGTGACATCACCCCATCTGATGAAGGCAATATCCAGACATTTAGTACATATTATAATGTCTGATATTGCCTTCTGGTTTTATATGTTGAACTTTGTAAGTTCCAGAGTTTTGTATGTTATATGTCATTAAACATGCCTATTTTGAACAAAAAAAAAAAAAAAAAAATACAAAAATACAAAAACAAAATGTTACCCAAAAATTTGAAAACGCACATGTGTGAATGAGTAAAAACTTTGCTCATCAACAATGTGTGGCTTCTTATTTCAATGGTCAATACCAGTTTTTAAAGTCATTTTGTGTTTACAGTGACAATGGGGCTTATTTACTAAAGGCAAATCCACTTGGCACTACAAGTGCACTAGGAGAACCTAGGAGACAGCCAAAAACAAACACAAGCAATAAAGAAAAATCAAGATTTTATCAGATAATTTTTTTTTATTAAAAAAATTTAGACATTGTCTGGCATAGCAATGCCCCCCCTACCCATAAGATAATTTACATATTTCTGCCAAACTTCACGGGCGCTTTGGGGGGCCAAGCCAGTATGGCCAGTATCCAAGCCCGTCAGGGGATTAATAGGAACTTCTGCCTCAGTCCCAACTGAGGCGATATAATTTTGGGCATTTTTCGTTAAAAAATTGTGCAATATGCAGCAGGATAGGACGATATTGTTGATTTTGTAGTCCGCCATATGGATTGCTGTCAGAAACAGGCGGAACCGGCTGGCCATTATCCCAAAGATATTCTCAACAACTCTTCTCTCTCTGGCCATTGGTAGTTATAAACCCTCCTCTCCGGGGTGAGGGTCCTTTGGGGGAATGGCCTCATCAAGTGCTCGCCCAGACCAAATGCTTCATCAGCAATAAATACAAATGGGAGTTCTTCCACATTGTCTGCATCAGGTGGCAATGCCAGGCCACCAGTCTGGAGAAACTCCATCTGAGCAAAGACTCCTCCATCCAACTTCCGGCCATTCTTCCCCATGTCCACATAGAGGAACTCATATGGTGCTGACACCATTGCCATTAACACTATACTATTAAACCACTTATAGTTATAATAGTAAGACACCGAATGAGGTGGTGGCACGATGTGGATGTGCTTCCCATCTATAGCCCCTCCACAGTTGGGATAGTCCCAAATGGTCGGCAAAATGGGAGGCCACAGTCTGCCATTCCTGTGGCATTGAAGGGAACTGTGAAGTCAAAACAGAAAACAAAATATAAGTACTTTTGCACATAACATTGCAAGCAGATTAAACAAAAACATTCTTGGCCGACATCAGTATAACATTTTCTTAAAGAAGTATTTAAAAACAAAAATATAAGGTCCACTTATATCATATTCCTCCCCCCTCTGATGGCCCATTGTAAAACGTTTGGGGGGGGGGGGGGGGGTTGAGGTGACTTTGGGAGGCAAAAAAAAGCCTCCAGCACTCTGCCTGAATTTAAGGACACACATAATATATATTTGTACACATTTTAGGGGGTGTTTTGGGTAAAGCACTACAATGGAGCTGACAAAATACATTGTTAAGGGACTAGGTGTATATGGTCCCAGGATAGTATGCTAGGGAGGTTAGTGAAGGCAAATATGCATGAAGGCCAAAAAAGAGCATTAAAAGCTTCCAGCATGCACGATGACAAGGGGACATTCACAGCATATTCCAATCATGGTAATTAGGGAACGATTAAATAAATGCAATGCATTAGCAAACATTAAATGCATATAATGTAATTTTAAAGGATAAAACTTACCCTAATATAGTCCTTCTGCAGGACCTGGATGATGGCAGAACAGGTCTCTGAAATAATGATCCCCAGAGCCTGGGGGGGAGATGCCTGTCGAGAACTTGAGGTCCTGCAGACTTCTCCCAGTTGCCAAGTACCGCAAGGTGGTGACTAGGCTTGGGGATGGCTTGCTGCATGTAGGTGTCCTGCTTCGTAATATAAGGGGTGAGCAAAGCCAACAGACAGTGAAAAACGGGGTCCGTCATCCTGAGAAAGTTCCTGAAATCATCAGGATTATTCTCCTGGATCTCACGCAGCAGAAGCATGTGCGAGAATTGGTCACGCTGGAGTAACCAATTCTTGGTCCATGAACTCCTCCTTGCCCTGTTCATGGACTGGACTTGGGTCACGAACTGTATGAAGAGTACGAACCCACAACATGGTTTCAAAATGGTCGGCTGGTCAGAACAAACCTAACAGAACGCACTGAAGAACACCAAGGCCTGTGAAGAGTGAGCTGAAAATAAGCAACGAACGGACAAGAACGCACTGAAAAACAGATACGAACTGACTGCACGCACTGAAAACCAGATACAAACCCACAAGCACAAACTGAACAGCAATAAAATGATCTGAAAAAGCTGGAGTCTGAAAAGCGTGAATCGTCTCTAACCAAACTTATACTAACACAAGATTAGCAGAAGGAGCCCAAAGGATGGCACAGTGGCTAATGAACTTGCTTTTTTTAGTCCCATTATACGTGCTGTACGTCACTGCATTTTTGACGGTCAGACTTTGGTGTGATCGTGTGTACACAAGACAGTTTCAGTGGAATTCCGGCAGAAAAACCTTCAGAGTTTATTACGACGGGTAAACCGGTCATGTGTACAGGGCATTAGAGTGGCTCCTGTATTACCTCTTAGGAAGGAACTTCCAGCATGTTTGATTTACTAAAGCACATTCGAGCATGATCACTAGGATGAAATTAAGCAATTCTGTTTGCAAAGAATACCTAGCCATGTGCACAGAAAATTAAAAAAAAATGATTTTTGTATGTACATGATTGGTTGACTGAAGTCAGGTCACCTCATTCACAAAGTTAAATCAAAATGTACTTTGCAAAACAAATAAGTAAATAAAAGTGAAACCCTGTCCACTTCAGTCACCTGATTAGGTTTTTTTAAGTTTCCTTGCAGATAATTGGGTATGTAAGGCATGCACAGATTCGTCCTATTTACTAGGGCAAGGAATCTTTTATTTTGCAAAGTGAATTTTTCAACTTAAAACCATTTAAGACCATCAGCTAATGCAGCACTTTAAAGATTTTACATTTTGTATATATTCCATATCATAATTTTGCACCTGCTGCTCTTTTCTATCATTACTTCAAATATCCTAAGAACATATTTTAAAAATATTTTACATTACAATTTTTCAACTTAGTTAAGTGAAAAGCTTTTCCTCTATTAGGGAATCATCCCCATTGGCTTTGATTTACTAAAGGCATACAGACTGTTCAGTCTGGAAACTGAGAGTTGACTCAGCTTAGTGAATAAGATGAAGCTGTGTTCACTTCAATTATCATCATATGCAAGCAACAATCCAGTTTTAATTAAATTCCCTCACCCAAGATTGGATATTTAAAATAAATGAGTGTACTTCATTTTACTATGTAAATAGTCTCTATTTCTTTTGTAAATCAACTACACTGGATTTTCGAATAATGTGTCACCACCAATAAAGTTTCTACCTTTTAATATACTATTGAAGCTGGGAGTCTCTTCACAAAGTATTCTTCAGACATAGTGTCTGTTTTTATACAACTCAACTGTGTACCTATTTTCAATTCTCTCTAGTCATGTCAAGTGATCCTGCAGCTCTTTATAAGGGACTTCTCAAAAATGGCTCTGAATTCCAGGGGATGTGATGTCACCCACAGGTTTCCATAACCCATCCATTGTCAGCGCTCCCTCCTCTCCCCTGCAGGGAGAAACAGAGCTCTGAGTACATGTGACCAGACTGAAGCTAGTTAAAAATACACATCTGTTCTATACAGATTAGGCAGGATATATAGGAGATGGGAAAGATGGAACATTTTAAAAAGGTTATAATTAGGATTTTCTTCCACTTTAACTATGAATTATAACACTTTTAGCTTATATAATCTAAGTTGGCAGCCTCACATAACCCTACATAAATAACGCTAGGATATGTAAAATTTCAGTTAAGAAACAAAAATAAATGTCATACTTCCTCTGTACAGTTGGTTTTGAACAGAGTGACCCCAATCCTCCTCTTCTGGCATCCCTCAGCAGCACTCCTGGCTCCTCCTCTTCTTGAGTGCCCTGTCAGGGAAGCACTCTCCCTCAGGGGAACAGGTGTGGGCTTTCTCCTGTGTCCTGCTGCTGCGTCCATTGACACAGAGAGCAGGACTCGGCTCCACTCCCCGTTTCCTGCGTCATTGGATTTGATTGACAGCAGCGGGAGCCAATGGCTGCACTGCTATCAATCTATACAACCAGGACCCTGAGACACCAGCTGGAGCAGGTGTGCTCATTGCTGGCACAGGAATGATCGGGTTTGGGTAAGTAAAAGTGGGGCTGGTGCACTACAAGAGGTTTTTAACCTCAATGCATTGAATGCATTGAGATGAAAAATCGTGAGGGTTTACAACCCCTTTAACCATTTAATTACAACATGTTTCACTTGGAAGGTCTTATCTAGTTCTTTCCTTCATATATATATATATATATATTATGGTTTCCATAAGTAATCTGTGAGATGTGATATGAAAATAAAAATGAAAGACTTGAAAAGTTTTTAAAAGGCATGAACAAAGATTTTCGCCGTATAGTTACACTGAGAGATCTGGTACAATATGTCACACTACAATATTTCTATGAATGATCAGCAGCAGTACATAAGACAGCAGGGACCTTATTTCTATATACTGAACAACTGTTAAATCAGTAAAAATGACAGACATACACACAAATGACCCTCAAATTATGATGGCACATGCTGTTACAATGAATGCTAAACGATGCCATTGAAGTACAGTATGAGATGGAAATAGGACTGAAAGCAAAGTAGTTTATTTTCCAGCATCTAAAGTTAAATTCAGCATTACAATATTACCAATACAACACGTCAAACACTCTAATCACCAGCAAAGGACCCAATAGGTGTGTTTTTTTTTTTTTTTTGATTAATGATTGTTAACATATCAATGTTAAAGATGAACTGACAGCATTAAAAATAAAAATAAAATTAAAGGTGCTTTTTTTTACACTGTCAGGATGTGTTCTTGTTTTCATGTTTATATGAATGTGTGTATATATATATATATATATATATATATATATGATCATGTGTATATTTCTACTGTTGTGAGAGCTACTGTCAGTCAACAGATCTCATTCCTCTGCATATACATTTTATTGGATCAGTGTCCACTGTGCTCTTTATCACGCTAGCCACCAATCTTGTAACTTCCCTGCTGTAGTTCTCTTTCAGTGGTAATGTAATTTCATCCCTGCTTGCTGCAGTAGGTGGACCTGGGAGTTGGAACCACCCACTATAAATATGTCATTTGATGGAAGGCAGTCTGGGCATTCACATGTATATAGCACCACCAGCTCCACCCAAAGACACACCCTCCATGTCCTGCATTTCCCATTGTGGGAAATATACCACTATTTACTAGATATGTGCATTCGTTTTCGTCCGAATGCATTTTTGTGCGAATTTCGGTTATTTTCGTTATCGTTTTAACAAACGATAATGAACGTGCAGAATCTGAAAACCGAAAGATCTGACATAAACAAATGCTTTATTTTTGTTTTCGTTGCAACAGTTTGATATAGATAGGAGATTGGACATGATGCTGACAATCTATTAGTTCAAGATAATTCTACATAGAGAGAAAAGATTTGACATAGAAAGAAAAAATTCAACATTGTAGAGACAATAGCAAAAAAGATTGAATGTGCCTAACCTAACTCTATTAGTCCAAGATTATGCAACATAGAGAGAAAAGATTTGACATGAAGATTCGACGAAGCAGTCGCTGCGAGCCGCCATTTATGGTCAAATTCTCCGCCCATAGGCTATAGAAGAATTTTAATGTTGGTTGACTAGTAATAATAATTAATAAATATAATTATTACTAGTGTCATACAACATTAGAATTCTACTATAGATTGTAGGCGGAACATTCGACTGGAATTGCGGCGTCGTACAGTTTAGCTGCTCCGTCGAATCTTCTTAGAACATTCGACAGACACCATCAGCCTTCAATTACAGATTTGACGGATTTTCAGATGAATGCATTTTTTAACTAAACTAAATAAATAAAAATACATTTCGGGAGTAACTAAATAAATGTATTTTTCAGACGAAAACAACATTCGAAACAAAATATTTCAGTGTGCACATGTCTACTGTTTACATGGAGGGATGTGACGTGCAGTAAAAATGAAAGTTTTCCTCCCTGCTCATGGAAACATTGCTTTTTTTACGAGGTACAGAAAGCCTTGGATGTTTAAAAAAAGTAACCCATTATATATTACACGTTTCCAGTAATTTAAAAATGCCTGTGGTGAAGAATCTAAAAAATGGATCCTATAGTTCTTCCTTAATGTTCTGGAATAGTTGAGTTACAGTCCAGATTTCAATCCTATAGAGAATTTGTAGATGATCTTGTAAAACAACTGATGTCACTTATGATCCTTATATAACCTCCAGAAGAAAACTTGGAAAATTAGATTAGGGAATTGATTTACTAACAGCAAAAGGGCTGTTTTTCCTAAGCGCTTAGTGAATGTAGAGAAATGTCACTTTGCAAAAAAAATACCCAATCATGTGCAAGGAAAATATATATTTTTTAAATTTTAAAAAGCTTAATTTTTGCTTGCATATATTTGCATGATTGAAGTCAGCAGTCACCTCATTCACTAAACTCTGGGGATAGTTACCTTGCAAAGTGCAACTTCTCTCACAAAGTGAACCATCTGTTTTCTTTTAGTAAATCAATCCCCAGATGTCCAAATATGCAAAACCAATAGATCTTTTTATACAGACTTAATGTTGTAGTTGCTCCAGAAGTAGGGACTATGTTTTTATGCAATTAGATTTTTGTGTTCTTTCATTGTAATGAATTCAAACTTCAGAAATCCAGTTACATGCCGACAATAAAAAAAATATATTTTTGTTGCTTAATGTAAAACAAAAAGTTAAATTTACTGTAATTTAATGTTTTACTCTAGTCTATGACAATAAAACTTGATGATTTCCAAAGGGATGAATACTTGTATTGGCATTGCAAATAAACAGCCTCTGTTCCTTTAGTAAATCAACTCCAATGACCATATCCTACACAAGGTTACATGTTTAGAGGAGGAATTAGTATTGTATGAACAATTTCTTGCAAATTATGGCTAATTGTACAATTATCCAGTAATCCTATTTCAACCTACACACATGTAGTAGATATGTTTATAATTCCCAGATGCCAACTCAGTACCATAAAGTTCTGCATTATGTTTGCTCAGTGCCAAATATAAGAAAAACTTTCAAACACAAAAGCAAACACATTAAATCTACAGTATGTACAATAATTAGAGCTGGATGTTGATTATATAAATCAAAATGTACAGACAACCACCATTTTGATAGAATCATGTTATATATACTGGCTTTTCACTAAGATATTTATTATTGTCATTGTAACCTCCTTACAACTACATAGATTTACTAAAGTAGTCATTATTAGCACTAACACAAATAGAAAAAATGTAAACAAAATAGCAACAAAAGAAAGAAAAAAAATATATTACAGCACTAAGTCTACAAATTACCAATGAATAAATATATTACTGTAGCACCTGTGCCCCTCTAACATACTTGGCAAACTGATAAATATCCCACAACTAACAATGAGAACAACTTTCTCAACGAAGAGTAATAGACAGGCCCATTGCATCTATCCATCTAGACCATATTGCAGCAAATGTATGTAGAGCATTGGTACGTATGTTTCTCAAACAGAAGATATTTATTTACTTTGAATTTCCACGCATCTGCTGGTGGCGAAGTAGAGGATTCCCATTGTGAAGCAATCCATTTTCATTCAATAAAAAGAGGTCTACAACAAATAACTTTGAGTCAAATGTATTGAAATCAACATATCCCAGGATACATAAAATAGGATCAAGGGTTAAAGAAATACCATATAAATAATTTAAGGTTGAGATAATCCCCTTACAGTAACATTATTAACAACTTTTTGGATGAGTCTGGTTCATCCAGAGCTCAAGGGTGGAAAACAAGATTATAACTAAAATATCAGGGGTAAACTGGCTTTTGTTTTTTGCTGCCAGGTCCCAGATTTTTTTTTAAATGATCAAGTGGCTACAAAGTGCTTAATCACTTTAAAAGGATTCCCTCAGTGCAGCCCCCAATATCCGAGTGGTTCCTGAGCTCTGTCTCTCCTCCCAAGAGCCAAGGACCACAATAAAGGGTTTCAGAATTGCAAGTGGGAGGACATCAGGAAACATCCATTATCACATCTCCTCTGTGGACAGTGAGCCAAGAACCCTTAGCTCTAAGTACTTCCAGTTTACAGCTGTCAAAATACTGTCAAAAGTTGGGTAAACAGCTGATCAAGCATAGACCTCTAACAGAACCCCGATGTCTCAATAAAGAGTACCTGTCACTAAAGTAACAACATTTAGTGAAAAAAGTTTTTATCACAGTAAATGATCGAAAAAAGAAATACAAATAAGATGTTAGCCCACACACTAGAGAAGAAACTGATCAGAGAGATCATTGCTTGTGAATAGGGATGAGCCAAACACCCCCTCCGGTTCGGTTCACACCAGAACTTTCGAACGGGCCTAAAATTCGTGCAAACTTTAGAACCCCATTGAGACTCGAACGTTTGAAATAAAAAGTGCTAATTTTAATGGCTAATATGCAAGATATTGTCCTAAAAGGGTTTGGGGACCTGGCTCCTGCATTGGGTCAATGCCTAAAATGTTTTTTTTAAAAATGGCCATTGTTTCAGGAGCACTGATTTTAATGATGATTAAAGTGAAAAAAAAGTGAAATATTCCTTTAAATATCGTGCCTGGGGGGTGTCTAGATGATAACTGTGAAGTGCCATGTGTTTCCCGTATTTAGAACAGTCCCTGCACAAAAATACATTTAACGGGAAAAAAGTCATTTAAAACTGCTTATGGTTTTAATGTAATATCTGGTTCCGGCAATATGGATGAAAATCATTGAGAAAAATAGCATAGGTAGCCCCCCCCCCGCCCATTTGGGTCTTGTATGGATATTAAGGGGAACCCCGTACCCATATTAAAAAAAGGAAAGACGGGGGGCCCCCAGGCCCTATATACTCAGAACAGGCGTATTACAGGCGGTGCAAACAAGACAGGGATTATATCAAGAATTGTAAATACATGCCATTGATGAACAGTGGTAGACAAATTGGGCCTTTGGTGGTTGTGGTGGTGATGCTGGTGCCACAACAAAGTCCTCACAGTTACTCTCGGTGGGCACAGGAATGGCCCTGCTGTGAAATATTATATCAAGAATTGGTGCCACAACACTGCAACCTCTACCAGATACTCTATTTGGAGTGCAGGAATGAGCCCTGCTGGAAAGTAATCAAAAATTGGATTACATGCCCCTGTTAAACAGGGGCTGAAAAATTGGGCCTATACACTGCAACATCTACCATATACTCTAGTTGGAGTGCAGGAATGAGCCCTGCTGCAAAGCATTGCATCAAAAATTGTAATTACACGTCCCTGTTAAACAGGGGCTGAAAAATTGGGCCTTAGGCACTGGTGCCACGACACTGCAACCTCTCCCATATACTCTATTTGGAGTGCAAGAATGAGCACTGCTGCAAAACATTGCATCAAAAATTGTAATTACACAACCCTGTTAAACAGGAGCTGAAAAATTGGGCTGGTGGCATCACTCAGAACCCAACATTTTCTTCCAAGATATCAGCAGAGGAGGAAGAGGATAGACAGTCAACATAACAGGACAGTCACTCAGCATCAGCATAGGCAGTCTTGAAGGGATGTGATATTTAAAAAAAACATTTCGGTTACATCAGCTTCAGGTGCTTGGTAGCTGGTGGTGATCCAAGACTGATTCATCTTTATGAAGGTCAGTCGATCAAACGAGTTGGTGGACAGGTGCACCCTGTGATTGGTTACAAAGCCACCAGCAGCACTGAAGGTGCGTTTTGAAAGAACGCTGGATGCAGGACAGGCCAGTAAATCAATTGCATACTGTGCAAGCTCTGGCCAGTGATCCATCCTCAAGACCCAGTAAGCCAGAGGATTTTCAGTGGGAAAGGTGTCCAAGTCTGACCTTGCCCCTAGGTATTCCTGCACCATGTAAATCAGACTCTGGCTATGGTTGCTGGAACCGATCATAACTTGGAGCTGCGGACTTAAAAAATTGTCTGAACGCATTGGTCAGATGGCCACCTTCTCCACCGCTTCTTCTCACCGAAGCCTTAGCAACACTTTGTCCAGGACCAGGAGTTTGTAACCTCCCAGTCTCTGGGAATGCATTGCACAGACCTTTATGCAAGGCCTCCCGGAGATGTCTCATCCTCTGCTCCCTCTGCGACGGCAAGATAAGGTCGGCAACCTTACCCATGTACCGTGGATCAAGGAGAGTGGCCAGCCAGTAATGGTCCCTCTCCTTGATCCGAAGAATACGAGGATCCTTCCGCAGGCTTTGCAGGATCAGGGAGGCCATGCAGTGTAGGTGTCAGGGCTGGCTTAGCTCTTCCTCCTCTGGGCTGGCCGCTCAGCTGTCGGCTAATTGCCAGCTCTCTTCTCTTTCCACAGTTACCAGCTGTTCCCGATGATGCTCGTCTGACCTGACGATTTTAAGCCTTCCAGCTCACTTTTTCATTTGCCTTCGCGTTGGTCACATCACAGGGAACCATCTCCTGCTGTTTGTTTCAAGACTGGCTTGCTGACATGCCACCTGGCTTTTTATCCTGCTTGCGGTTGCTCTCCTTGGATCCCTGACTACCGGCCTGGCTGATTACCCAATCTGGTTAATGAACTTTGGACTGGCTGACTACCCAATCTGGCTACAGGACTCTGGCTATGCTTGACTACGCTTTTTTCTATTTACCTTTTATTTTTATTAATAAACACGTGTGATTTGATTGTACTTCTGTCTCAGTCTGTTTCATGGTTTCTGACAGTAGGTTAGCTTAGGCATTTGGTCCGGAGTCCTCTGGGTCACTAAGGACAACATGATCTGCACCTACCTCCTCCCAGCCACGTACAAGTCCACGGGTTTCTTGGGACTGTAAAACATCCCTACAAGACTGCTGCTGTTGATGCTGAGCGCCAGGCTCCACCTCCATGCTGACACAATCATCCTCCTCCTCCTCTTCGTCCTCTTCCTGTGTTGAGAGGCAAGGAAGTCCTCCTCTTCCTGCCTCTGTTCTGCCTCAAGTGCCCTGTACTAGTGATGGCCGAACGGTTCGCCCGGCGGTCGTTTCGCGGCGAATTTCCGACTTTCGCCGTCCGCGGGTTCGAACGCCTTTTTCCGTCGTTCGCCCCGGCGGACTTACGTGTTTAATGTATACAAGAACTTTAACCTTTCGTGACACGTTTATCATGTGTTACAGGACAACCAATTGAGACATGACAGCTCATGGACACTTGGACATTCCCCCTAACCTATAAATACACCCGATCCGGTGGCCATTTTACATTCTTTCTTCTGTCACTGTAGGGAAAGGATCCTGTGTGGAGTAGGGACAGAGAAAACGCTAGCTATTTGGTACACAAAAGTTCTTTTCAGGACTGGTATAGGTGTTAGGTCAGCAGCCTGAGTTTCTTTTGTCAGTTTAGATAAAGGGACAGAGCGCTGTATGCTGCTATTTTAGGGACAGCTCAGCCAGATTAGTCTTTCTTCATCATCATCATCATCATCATCATTAGCTGTTACTATCAGGTCCACAAAAGAGCTGTTCCAGCTAATCGTTCCAGCCTACTCTTTTTTGCCAATTTGTATAGGGACAGGCAGGAAGCAGTGTGTCAGGCAGTGAGGATAATTTTAAAGACTTGCTGTTACTATTAGTTCCACAAAGGTTCTTTTCAGGACTGGTATCAGTGGTACGGTAATAGGCTTGTACACGTATAATATTCTTTCTTCCAAATATAGAAAGAATATTATACTTGACTGCTGCCCTTCTGCTGCAGTCTGCTAATCATTCACAACTCACTTGTTCCACAAAGCTCTTTATCAGGACTGGTAACTTGGTCTGTCTAGGGTGCTACGGTACATAGGCTTGGGTGCGGTACAGTCTGCTGTTCTGTAAGGACCGCTATCGGTCCACAATACATAGGGTTGCCGTGCACTACTGCTGACCGCTGCCCTATACTGCAGCAGTCCTTCAGCGGTATAGGGACTGACGCACAGTCTGCTAAACACTAATACACAACCTGCTTGGTCCACAAAAGTTCTTATAAGGACTGGTAACTTGGTATAGGGTGCTACGGTACATAGGCCTGAGTGCAGTACAGTCTGCTGTTCTGTAAGGACCGCTATCGGTCCACAATACATAGGGTTGCCGTGCACTACTGCTGACCGCTGCCCTATACTGCAGCAGTCCTTCATTGGTATAGGGACTGACGTACAGTCTGCTAATCACTAACACACAACCTGCTTGGTCCACAAAAGTTCTTATAAGGACTGGTAACTTGGTATAGGGTGCTACGGTACATAGGCCTGAGTGCAGTACAGTCTGCTGTTCTGTAAGGACCGCTATCGGTCCACAATACATAGGGTTGCCGTGCACTACTGCTGACCGCTGCCCTATACTGCAGCAGTCCTTCATTGGTATAGGGACTGACGTACAGTCTGCTAATCACTAACACACAACCTGCTTGGTCCACAAAAGTTCTTATAAGGACTGGTAACTTGGTATAGGGTGCTACGGTACATAGGCCTGAGTGCGTTACAGTCTGCTGTTCTGTAAGGACCGCTATCGGTCCACAATACATAGGGTTGCCGTGCACTACTGCTGACCGCTGCCCTATACTGCAGCAGTCCTTCAGCGGTATAGGGACTGACGCACAGTCTGCTAAACACTAACACACAACCTGCTTGGTCCACAAAAGTTTTTATAAGGACTGGTAACTTGGTATAGGGTGCTACGGTACATAGGCCTGAGTGCAGTACAGTCTGCTGTTCTGTAAGGACCGCTATCGGTCCACAATACATAGGGTTGCCGTGCACTACTGCTGACCGCTGCCCTATACTGCAGCAGTCCTTCATTGGTATAGGGACTGACGTACAGTCTGCTAATCACTAACACACAACCTGCTTGGTCCACAAAAGTTCTTATAAGGACTGGTAACTTGGTATAGGGTGCTACGGTACATAGGCCTGAGTGCGTTACAGTCTGCTGTTCTGTAAGGACCGCTATCGGTCCACAATACATAGGGTTGCCGTGCACTACTGCTGACCGCTGCCCTATACTGCAGCAGTCCTTCATTGGTATAGGGACTGACGTACAGTCTGCTAATCACTAACACACAACCTGCTTGTTCCACAAAAGTTCTTATAAGGACTGGTAACTTGGTATAGGGTGCTACGGTACATAGGCTTGAGTGCGGTACAGTCTGCTGTTCTGTAAGGACCGCTATCGGTCCACAATAGATAGGGTTGACGTGCACCACTGCTGACCGCTGCCCTATACTGCAGCAGTCCTTCAGCGGTATAGGGACTGACGTACAGTCTGCTAAACACTAATACACAACCTGCTTGGTCCACAAAAGTTCTTATAAGGACTGGTAACTTGGTATAGGGTGCTACGGTACATAGGCTTGAGTGCGGTACAGTCTGCTGTTCTGTAAGGACCGCTATCGGTCCACAATAGATAGGGTTGACGTGCACCACTGCTGACCGCTGCCCTATACTGCAGCAGTCCTTCAGCGGTATAGGGACTGACGTACAGTCTGCTAAACACTAATACACAACCTGCTTGGTCCACAAAAGTTCTTATAAGGACTGGTAACTTGGTATAGGGTGCTACGGTACATAGGCTTGAGTGCGGTACAGTCTGCTGTTCTGTAAGGACCGCTATCGGTCCACAATAGATAGGGTTGACGTGCACCACTGCTGACCGCTGCCCTATACTGCAGCAGTCCTTCAGCGGTATAGGGACTGACGTACAGTCTGCTAAACACTAATACACAACCTGCTTGGTCCACAAAAGTTCTTATAAGGACTGGTAACTTGGTATAGGGTGCTACGGTACATAGGCTTGAGTGCGGTACAGTCTGCTGTTCTGTAAGGACCGCTATCGGTCCACAATAGATAGGGTTGACGTGCACCACTGCTGACCGCTCACCTATACTGCAGCAGTCCTTCAGCGGTATAGGGACTGACGTACAGTCTGCTAATCACTAACACACAACCTGCTTGTTCCACAAAAGTTCTTATAAGGACTGGTAACTTGGTATAGGGTGCTACGGTACATAGGCTTGAGTGCGGTACAGTCTGCTGTTCTGTAAGGACCGCTATCGGTCCACAATAGATAGGGTTGACGTGCACCACTGCTGACCGCTGCCCTATACTGCAGCAGTCCTTCATTGGTATAGGGACTGACGTACAGTCTGCTAATCACTAACACACAACCTGCTTGGTCCACAAAAGTTCTTATAAGGACTGGTAACTTGGTATAGGGTGCTACGGTACATAGGCCTGAGTGCGTTACAGTCTGCTGTTCTGTAAGGACCGCTATCGGTCCACAATACATAGGGTT
The DNA here is from genome assembly GCF_037356315.1 of Lithobates pipiens. Lineage (NCBI taxonomy): Eukaryota > Metazoa > Chordata > Amphibia > Anura > Ranidae > Lithobates > Lithobates pipiens. The sequence goes on from NW_027507785.1 coordinate 182,644,474, forward strand.
GCCGTGCACTACTGCTGACCGCTGCCCTATACTGCAGCAGTCCTTCAGCGGTATAGGGACTGACGCACAGTCTGCTAAACACTAACACACAACCTGCTTGGTCCACAAAAGTTTTTATAAGGACTGGTAACTTGGTATAGGGTGCTACGGTACATAGGCCTGAGTGCAGTACAGTCTGCTGTTCTGTAAGGACCGCTATCGGTCCACAATACATAGGGTTGCCGTGCACTACTGCTGACCGCTGCCCTATACTGCAGCAGTCCTTCATTGGTATAGGGACTGACGTACAGTCTGCTAATCACTAACACACAACCTGCTTGGTCCACAAAAGTTCTTATAAGGACTGGTAACTTGGTATAGGGTGCTACGGTACATAGGCCTGAGTGCGTTACAGTCTGCTGTTCTGTAAGGACCGCTATCGGTCCACAATACATAGGGTTGCCGTGCACTACTGCTGACCGCTGCCCTATACTGCAGCAGTCCTTCATTGGTATAGGGACTGACGTACAGTCTGCTAATCACTAACACACAACCTGCTTGTTCCACAAAAGTTCTTATAAGGACTGGTAACTTGGTATAGGGTGCTACGGTACATAGGCTTGAGTGCGGTACAGTCTGCTGTTCTGTAAGGACCGCTATCGGTCCACAATAGATAGGGTTGACGTGCACCACTGCTGACCGCTGCCCTATACTGCAGCAGTCCTTCAGCGGTATAGGGACTGACGTACAGTCTGCTAAACACTAATACACAACCTGCTTGGTCCACAAAAGTTCTTATAAGGACTGGTAACTTGGTATAGGGTGCTACGGTACATAGGCTTGAGTGCGGTACAGTCTGCTGTTCTGTAAGGACCGCTATCGGTCCACAATAGATAGGGTTGACGTGCACCACTGCTGACCGCTGCCCTATACTGCAGCAGTCCTTCAGCGGTATAGGGACTGACGTACAGTCTGCTAAACACTAATACACAACCTGCTTGGTCCACAAAAGTTCTTATAAGGACTGGTAACTTGGTATAGGGTGCTACGGTACATAGGCTTGAGTGCGGTACAGTCTGCTGTTCTGTAAGGACCGCTATCGGTCCACAATAGATAGGGTTGACGTGCACCACTGCTGACCGCTGCCCTATACTGCAGCAGTCCTTCAGCGGTATAGGGACTGACGTACAGTCTGCTAAACACTAATACACAACCTGCTTGGTCCACAAAAGTTCTTATAAGGACTGGTAACTTGGTATAGGGTGCTACGGTACATAGGCTTGAGTGCGGTACAGTCTGCTGTTCTGTAAGGACCGCTATCGGTCCACAATAGATAGGGTTGACGTGCACCACTGCTGACCGCTCACCTATACTGCAGCAGTCCTTCAGCGGTATAGGGACTGACGTACAGTCTGCTAATCACTAACACACAACCTGCTTGTTCCACAAAAGTTCTTATAAGGACTGGTAACTTGGTATAGGGTGCTACGGTACATAGGCTTGAGTGCGGTACAGTCTGCTGTTCTGTAAGGACCGCTATCGGTCCACAATAGATAGGGTTGACGTGCACCACTGCTGACCGCTGCCCTATACTGCAGCAGTCCTTCAGCGGTATAGGGACTGACGTACAGTCTGCTAAACACTAATACACAACCTGCTTGGTCCACAAAAGTTCTTATAAGGACTGGTAACTTGGTATAGGGTGCTACGGTACATAGGCTTGAGTGCGGTACAGTCTGCTGTTCTGTAAGGACCGCTATCGGTCCACAATAGATAGGGTTGACGTGCACCACTGCTGACCGCTGCCCTATACTGCAGCAGTCCTTCAGCGGTATAGGGACTGACGTACAGTCTGCTAAACACTAATACACAACCTGCTTGGTCCACAAAAGTTCTTATAAGGACTGGTAACTTGGTATAGGGTGCTACGGTACATAGGCTTGAGTGCGGTACAGTCTGCTGTTCTGTAAGGACCGCTATCGGTCCACAATAGATAGGGTTGACGTGCACCACTGCTGACCGCTGCCCTATACTGCAGCAGTCCTTCAGCGGTATAGGGACTGACGTACAGTCTGCTAAACACTAATACACAACCTGCTTGGTCCACAAAAGTTCTTATAAGGACTGGTAACTTGGTATAGGGTGCTACGGTACATAGGCTTGAGTGCGGTACAGTCTGCTGTTCTGTAAGGACCGCTATCGGTCCACAATAGATAGGGTTGACGTGCACCACTGCTGACCGCTGCCCTATACTGCAGCAGTCCTTCAGCGGTATAGGGACTGACGTACAGTCTGCTAAACACTAATACACAACCTGCTTGGTCCACAAAAGTTCTTATAAGGACTGGTAACTTGGTATAGGGTGCTACGGTACATAGGCTTGAGTGCGGTACAGTCTGCTGTTCTGTAAGGACCGCTATCGGTCCACAATAGATAGGGTTGACGTGCACCACTGCTGACCGCTCACCTATACTGCAGCAGTCCTTCAGCGGTATAGGGACTAAGAGTTTTGTCACAGGGTCATTTAAAAAATGACATGCAGAGGAAGAGGCAGGCCCTTCCGCAGGGGTGGTAGGGGTAGGGCAGGAGCAACAGGCTTGAGCCAAAGTGGGAAGTTGCAGAAGGTGCGTTCAATTACTTTAAAGGATGCACCAGACTTGGTTGAGTGGCTCGCTCAGCCTTACTCTTCTGCACCCTCCTCATCCTCTCGATCTGCACCCTCTTCTTCACTCTCTGCTATGTGCACCCCCAAAGACACTACCACCAACAACACGACCACCACCACCACCACCACATACCTTCCGCTTGAGTCACTGGAATTATTTTCCGATCCATATCAAGAGGACATTTCTGATGCGCAGCCACTCTTGGTATTGGATCAGGAAGAGGAGGTAGCAACAAGCGCTACTCAGCAGTCTGACGCCAGTACCCAGATCAGCCCAAGGAGGAGGTTGGTCCCCGGTGTTGCTGCCTACTCTACTTATAGCGGTGGGGAAGGTGACGTTGATGATGACGTGTCTAGTGATGTCACGTGGGTGCCCACAAGAGAGGAAGAGGAGGGGAGTTCAGAGGGAGATATGGACCAGCAGATAGGGAGGAGAAGCAGCAATGACTTACATTGCACAGCAGGGACAAAGCAGACTGCAAATGTATCAGGAGCGAGTCATCGACCATGTACGGTCACATCTGGCGCTCCCAGGACACCGGCACATGGCTCCGCAGTGTGGGCTTTTTTTAACGTGTCCGCTGCTGACAATAGCGTTGCCATCTGCAATCTTTGCAGTCAACGCGTTAGTCGCGGTAAGCCCAATACTCACCTAGGGACGACCGCCTTAAGAAGGCACATGAGCAGCCATCACCGAGCCCAGTGGGAGCAACGGAACACACAAAGCCACACTGCAGGCTCTCACCGTCCAGCCTCGTCTTCTACTTCTCCTTCTCCTCTCTCCTCACAATTGTCCTCCACTCCACCTTCCATCACGCCAAGCTCACATTTTTCTGCAAAAAGGCAGGCTTCCGTGGGCCTAATGTTTGAGCGTAAAAAAATGATGACGCCGGATAACCCTCTTGCCCAACGGTTGGCGGCTGGCTTGTCAGAACTCATAGCCCGCCAACTACTGCCATATAAACTGGTGGACTCGGAGGCCTTTCGCAAATTTGTGGCCATTGGAACACCACAATGGAAGGTCCCAGGAAGGAAGTATTTCTCAGAGAAGGGCATCCCAGAGCTATATGGCCATGTTCAGCGGCAAGTGAATGTATCTCTGGCACACAGTGTCGGTGCCAAGATACATCTGACCACAGACACGTGGTCTAGCAAACACGGGCAGGGAAGGTATATCAGTTTTACTGCCCACTGGGTGAACCTTCTGACGGCCGTCAAGCATGTAACCCGTGGCACCCGTGTAGATTTGGTTTTACCGCCACGGATTGCATGCAGGCCTGACTCTTCTTCTCCTCCTCCTACTCCATCCTCCTCCCTCTCCTCCTCAGCTGCCTCCTCCTTTTCCGCTGCTAGCGTCTCTTCCACTGCACCGCCCAAGCTCCCCAGAACCTATTCCACATGCCAGGTGAGACGTTGCCATGCCGTGCTGCGTCTGTTGTGCCTGGAAGCAAAGAGCCACACTGGCCCGGCACTCCTTTCAGCTTTGCGTTCACAGGCAGATGAGTGGCTAACACCGCTCAATTTGACAGTTGGTAAAGTGGTGTGTGACAACGGTGCCAATCTGCTTAGCGCATTGAAACAGGGCAAAATCACGCACGTGCCGTGCATGGCACACGTCTTAAACTTGGTCGTGCAGCGATTCCTTGTCAAATACCCTGGGGTCCAGGACATCTTGCGGCAGGCAAGGAAAATCTCGGCCCATTTCAGAAGATCTTACACGGCCATGGCTCGCCTTGCTGACATTCAGCGGCGACACCATCTGCCGGTCAGACGTCTTATTTGCGATTGCCCGACGCGATGGAACTCAACCTTCTATATGCTTGATAGGCTGCTCCAGCAGAAACGTGCAGTTAACGTCTACCTGTATGAACTCTGCGAAAGAAACGGTTCTGGGGAGCTGGGTTTTTTTTCACCGCGCCAGTGGCTGCTCATGCGCGACACATGCAGACTTCTGCGGCCATTTGAGGAGATCACCAAACTGGTCAGTCGCAGCCATGGCGCCATCAGTGACATGGTACCTTATGCCTTCTTTCTGGAGCGTGCATTGCGTCGTGTCATTGATCAGGCTGTGGAGGAGCAGGAGCGGGAAGATGAGGAAGTCGCAATGCTGGATGAATTCCCAGGGGGGGCTACTCTATCTGAGACAAGTCAACAACAGGAGTCTGATGAGGAGTCAGAGGAGGATGGTGCCGGGGCGGATGAGCAGGAGCAAGAAGAGCATGCTTTAAACCTTTCTGGGATCCCTGTTGTGCGAGGATGGGGAGAGGAGAATGAAGAGGACGACATTATCCTGGATGATGAGCAGGAGCCAGGCCACCACACCGCTTCCACTTTAGTGCAAATGGGGGCCTTCATGCTCCAGTGTTTTAATAGGGACCCCCGTATAAAAAGCATGAGGGTCAAGGACCAGTACTGGGTGGCAACGTACTTAGACCCCCGGTACAAACACAAAATGGCGGAAATGTTACCGCCGTCGCAGAGGGCTGTCAGAATGCAGCACTTCCAGGCCTTGCTTCGAGAAATGCTGCATTCTGCTTTTGCGTGCGCTGGCAGAGGAGCAATTCCCACTCCCAGAGAAGGATTTGCGGGTACCAATCCAACAGCGCCTGCAAGAAGAGGCCGGTTTGAAGATGTGTTGGTGACTTCGGATATGAGGTCATTCTTTCAGCCGACCCATCGACAGGTGTCATCCGGATCCAGCATCAGGGAACGCCTAGACCGTCAGGTGTCCGACTACATTGGGTTAACGGCCGATGTGGACGCTCTGAGGAGTGATGAACCCCTAGACTACTGGGTGGGCAGGCTTGACCTCTGGCCAGAGCTTGCCCAATTTGCAATCGAACTGTTGGCTTGCCCCTCATCCAGTGTCCTGTCCGAAAGGACGTTCAGCGCAGCAGGGGGGATTGTGACCGATAAGCGTACTCGCCTAGCTCACCACAGTGTTAACTACCTCACATTTCTAAAAATGAATGAGGCATGGATCTCGGAGGAATTCAACACATGTGATCAGTAGACCATGTATATGTCTATAAACAATTTTTGGAATCAAGCACACAGACCTTCTTAATTCATTTGGCTCACTTCCCTGACCCAAAAAAGCACACCGTACTATATGCCCCTACCCTCCTCTTTGAAGAGGTTGAGCGGTGTCATATTTCTACTGGGGCTGCTTATTATGAGGGGTTCCCACCATCCCTGTGCTGTGCTGACTTCCTCCTGGGTGTTCTTATTATGAGGGGCTCCCACCATCCCTGTGCTGTGCTGACTTCCTCCTGGGGGTTCTTATTATGAGGGGATCACACCATCCCTGTGCTGTGCTGACTTCCTCCTGGGGCTGCTTACGGTGCTGCTGTCAGCGCTGTATGTCACGGAGCTGCTGTCAGCGCTGTATGTCACGGAGCTGCTGTCAGCGCTGTATGTCACGGAGCTGCTGTCAGCGCTGTATGTCACGGAGCTGCTGTCAGCGCTGTATGTCACGGAGCTGCTGTCAGCGCTGTATGTCACGGAGCTGCTGTCAGCGCTGTATGTCACGGAGCTGCTGTCAGCGCTGTATGTCACGGAGCTGCTGTCAGCGCTGTATGTCACGGAGCTGCTGTCAGCGCTGTATGTCACGGAGCTGCTGTCAGCGCTGTATGTCACGGTGCTGCTGTCAGCGCTGTATGTCACGGAGCTGCTGTCAGCGCTGTATGTCACGGAGCTGCTGTCAGTGCTGTATGTCACGGAGCTGCTGTCAGCGCTGTATGTCACGGAGCTGCTGTCAGCGCTGTATGTCACGGAGCTGCTGTCAGCGCTGTATGTCACGGTGCTGCTGTCAGCGCTGTATGTCACGGAGCTGCTGTCAGCGCTGTATGTCACGGAGCTGCTGTCAGCGCTGTATGTCACGGAGCTGCTGTCAGCGCTGTATGTCACGGAGCTGCTGTCAGCGCTGTATGTCACGGAGCTGCTGTCAGCGCTGTATGTCACGGTGCTGATGTCAGTGCTCTGTATTACGGTGCTGCTGTCAGTGCTCTGTATCTCCTGCACCCTCTTGTTTGCCTACCCTGGTCCCTGACCTTCCCTCTCCTCCATTGCCTTCATTAGCTCCATAGTCCTGAATTGTCAGAACAATTTCCCAAATAAAAAAAAAATGCTTGTAGTTATCGATCCCAAATTCACCTCATACATGTATTATGCTATTGTCCAGGTGGTGGGACTACGTGCTACCCCCTAATAATTACCCCGTGGCCGCAAATTCGACCTAAAGGTTTGCGAAATTCGCCTCCCATTGAAGTCAATGGAGCCCGCGGCGAACGGTCGTTTTCGCGAACGTTTGTGTCCGTTCGCGTTTCGCGTTCGCGAAACGTCCCGTCGGAAGTTCGTCCATCACTACCCTGTACATTATTCCACGCAGCGTATGCTCCAACAGGTGGATAAGAGGTACAGTGTCACTGATGCATGCACAGTAACTTCTCACCATCCTTGTGGCCTCCTAAAACGGTGACAGGACAATGCATGCATCCCTGATCATGCCCCACTGGCGTGGTGAGAAAAAACCAAGCTCCCCTGACCCTGTCCTGGTGCCGTAGTCGCACTGGTACTCATTGATGCCCCTCTGCTGTTTGTGCAGCTGATGCAGCATGGCCAACGTTGAGTTCCACCTGGTGGGCATGTCACATATAAGGCGGTTCTTGGGCAGGTTCAACTCCTTTTGGAGCTCAGCCAGCCGAGCACTGGCCTTAAATGATCAGCAGAAATGCACACAGACTTTCCTGGCCTGCTTCAGGACATCCTGTAAGCCCGGGTACCTGCCCAAGAACCACTGCACCAGCAGGTTAAGGATGTGAGCCACACAGGCCACATGGGTCAGTTGTCCCTGTCAGAGGGCAGCGAGGAGGTTGGTGCCATTGTTGCCAACCACCAATCCTGGCTTAAGCGGGCGTGGCGTCAACCACCTCACAGTCTGCACCTGCAGAGCTGACAAAATATCTGCCCCAGTGTGGCTCCTGTCCCCCAAACAAACCAGCGCAAGCACGGCGTGGCATCATTTTGCCTGCATACTTTCATAGCCTCTTGAACACCTACGGAGCACCACTGGTTCAGAGGACAGAGCACTGGAAGAGGCCATGGAGGAGGAAGAAGAGGAGGGGGTGGAGGAGAGAGGTGTGTCACAACCAGTAGTAGCATTTTGGAGGCGTGGTCACGGAACAACCTCCAACACTACTGCACCTTGTCCTGCCTCCTTCCCAGCTGCCAGAAGAGTGACCCAATGGGCCGTGAAAGAAGGTAACGTCCCTGTCCATGCCTGCTGGACCATGAGTCAGCGGTAAATATGCACCTTACCGCTGACTGCCCTCTCCGGCGAGGCAAGGACATTGCCTTCCACATGCCGGTAGAGAGCCAGAATCGCCTTCCATGAGAAAAAGTGGCGTCTGGGGACCTGCCACTGAGGAACCGCACATTGCACAAACTCATGGAAGGGGGCCGAGTCTACCAACTGAAAAGGCAGCAGTTGAAGTGCTAGCAATTTAGCCAAGCTAGCATTCAACCACTGGGCATGTGGATGGCTGGGAGTCAACTTCTTTCTACGGTCCAACAGCTGGGGCAGGGAAATTTGCCTGCTACAATCGGATGTGGGTGTACTGCTAGCAGAGTGCCCACAAGCACTTGGCTGTGACAAACCTAATTCTACACCTTCATTTCTCTCAGTGCAGGTTTCAGAGAGGACTGAAGGTCTAGTGGGGTTGGATATCCCACCTGATGAGGAGCAAGGAGAGGTCCGCTTTGTTCTTTGGTGTGGGTCTTTGAGGTAAGCTTGCCAATGAGCTGCAGGTCAACATATGCCTGGTCAAGCATGTGGTGCCCAAGCGGCTGCCACGCGAGATATACTTGAGGCATATGTTGCAAATAGCAGCGGTGCGATCTGATGCACTCATCTCAAAAAAGGCCCACACCAAAGAACTTTTAGAATAACATGCAGAGGCAGCGCCCTGCACAGGTGGAGCTCTGCGGTGTGATTCAGTCGGTGTGCTGCCCCTAAGCTGGCCCCCGGAGGGCATCCTGCCTTGTTCGAGATGTGCCTCCTCCTCTTCCTCCTCTCTCTATACCAGGCACCCACATGGAGTCAGTGCCCTCATTACCCCCTCCCTCTTCATCACTGGAGCAAACCTGGCAGTATGCTGCAGCTTGTGGAACATGACTGCTAGATTGCTGTCCTTCTTGAGCATCTCCTCTCTCTGCGCTCATGCTACTGCCTTCCCCTAGCTGAGTATCATCATCAGAGCCTACAAAACACTGGACATCCTCCTGGAGTATGTACCCAACACTGTGCTCAAACAGTTCGGGGGATTCCTCAGGAGGACATGGTGGGTCTAGGGAAGGAGTCACTGATGATAACATTGAGACGAGGGAAGAGGATGCGTTGACAGCTGCTTTGCTAGTACCCTGAGCCTGGGTGAGAGAGAATGAGGAGGATGAAGAGGGCCTGGTCATCCACTCTACCAAGTATTCAGCATGATGCGGCTCAACATGTCCAGCTGCCGAAAATAAGGAAAAACGTTTCCCATGGCCCTGTGCTGATGACGATGTATTGCGTCCACGACCAGCACTGTTGTCTGTAGACACAGAGCCTGCTTGCCCTCTTTTATTGGCCTGTCTGCCTCTCCTTGTTGGCATTCCAGACATGGTAATGGCCTGCAGGGAGATGGGAAAACCAGCAATTGGGTAGTGCATATTGTGCTGGAGGCACACAACACCCACTAACTCCTGCAGATGCCTGTATGATAGAACACCAGCAATAAAGGGTAGATACAGGTGTATATTGTGCTGTGCTGGAGGCACACAACACCCACTAACTCCTGCAGATGCCTTTATTATAGAACACCAGCAATTAAAGGGTAGATACCAGTGTATACTGCGCTGTGCTGGAGGCACACAACACCAACTAACTCCTGCAGATGGCTCAATTAGAGAACAGCAATATAGGTAGCTACAGGTGTACACTGCGCTGGAGGCACACTACACCCACTAACTCCTGCAGATGGCTCAATTAGAGAAAAGCAATATAGGTAGCTACAGGTGTATACTGCGCTGGAGGCACACAACACCCACTAACTCCTGCAGATGGCTCAATTCGAGAACAGCAATAAACGTAGATACAGGTGTATACTGCACTGGAGGCACACAACAGAAACTAACTCCTGCAGATGGCTCAATTAGAGAAGAGCAATATAGGTAGCTACAGGTGTATACTGTGCTGAAGGCACACAGACAACTTCCACTAACTCCTGCAGATGGCTCAATTGGAGAACAGCAATAAACGTAGATACAGGTGTATACTACACTGGAGGCACACAACAGCAACTAACTCCTGCAGATGGCTCAATTAGAGAAGAGCAATATAGGTAGCTACAGGTGTATACTGTGCTGAAGGCACACAGACAACTCCCACTAACTCCTGCAGATGGCTCAATTAGAGAAGAGCAATATAGGTAGATACAGGTGTATACTGCGCTGGAGGCACACAACACCCACTAACTCCTGCAGATGGCTCAATTTGAGAACAGCAATAAACGTAGATACAGGTGTATACTACACTGGAGGCACACAACAGCAACTAACTCCTGCAGATGGCTCAATTAGAGAAGAGCAATATAGGTAGCTACAGGTGTATACTGTGCTGAAGGCACACAGACAACTCCCACTAACTCCTGCAGATGGCTCAATTAGAGAAGAGCAATATAGGTAGATACAGGTGTATACTGCGCTGGAGGCACACAACACCCACTAACTCCTGCAGATGGCTCAATTTGAGAACAGCAATCAATGTAGATACAGGTGTATACTGCACTGGAGGCACACAACAGCAACTAACTCCTGCAGATGGCTCAATTAGAGAAGAGCAATATAGGTAGCTACAGGTGTATACTGCACTGAAGGCACACAGACAACTCCCACTAACTCCTGCAGATGGCTCAATTAGAGAAGAGCAATATAGGTAGATACAGGTGTATACTGCGCTGAAGGCACACAGACAACACCCACTAACTCCTGCAAATGGCTCAATTAGAGAACAGCAATATAGGTAGCTACAGGTGTATACTGCACTGGAGGCACACAGCACCCACTAACTCCTGCAGATGGCTCAATTAGAGAAGAGCAATATAGGTAGCTACAGGTGTATACTGCGCTGAAGGAACACAGACAACACCCACTAACTCCTGCAGAGGCTGGAACACTACACAAGGCCACCGCGCTGACAACCTTATATAGTGTGGGGCGTGTACTACACAGCCTGAGCTATAATTGGCCACAGGCATCCTGCCTATGGCCAATCATGGCTCTCCTCGCTGCCAGCGCTGTGATTGGCCAAGCATGCAAGGTCACAGTGCATGCTTGGCCAATCATGAGCCAGAAATGCACTGTGATGGTGCAGTTCATTGTGGGTCGTTAGTGCCACGCGAATTTGGCACAAACGGCCCATAACGTTCGGTATTTGCAGAACATGCGAACAGCCGATGTTCGAGTCAAACGTATGTTCGGCTCAAACACAAAGCTCATCCCTACTTGTGAATAAGGATGTGTCGAACCCCCCCCCCCCCCCTCCCCGGTTTGCACCAGAACATGCGAATAGCCAAAAAATTCAGACAAACAATCGGACACCATTAAAGTCTGTGGGACATGAACATGAGAAATCAAAGGTGGGATTATATTTTATCCCACTTGGCTTACATGTCCCAGAGACCAGGAATACTCTCCTCTTTTCTTTTTCTACCTATTGCCTTATTTTTTCTTCTCTTATCAAGGATTCCATGCTCCCACAGGTAGATTTGGGACCACTTAGGGGTCTAGCCTGTTTTTTTATGTTCAGTAGTGACAAAACATTTTCTCTATGGGCAATATTCAATATACATATTATTGAGATACATATTCTTGAGAATGTCATGCTTAGCCTTATATTTTGACTCTTCTGATAAGACTGGCTATGTGAAAAATACTGTTAAATTGCTTCTGATATACATTCCTTTTGTCTTTAGGACATTATGGGGTTTATTTACTAAAGGCAACTCCACAAAGGCAACTCCACTTTGCACTAGAAGTGCACTTGAAAGTGCAGTCGCTGTAGACTTGATTGGGACATGCAAGGAAAATAAAAAGCAGCATTTTTGTTTGAACGTGATTGGATGATAAAATCATCAGAGCTTCCCCTCATTTCAGATCTTCCCCTCAGATCTACAGTGACTGCACCTCTAAGTGCTCTTCCAAGTGCACTTGCATTGCACTTATAGTGCAAAGTGGATTTTCCTTTAGTAAATCAACCCCCTTGTATATGTTCATGTGTGGGAAGCATATCCTCCAAACAGAATGTTTAACTTGCAATGCTTTTTCTGTAAATTGGGGATGCATGGTTTTTGATGTTTGTTATTAAATGTGACCTGTGTCTGTATCTGATGCCTTTAGTATTGTTATATTGAAAATATTCAATAAACAAACATTTATAAACAAAAAAAGAAAAAGAAAAAAAGTGCTAATTTTAAAGGCTTAGATGCAAGTTATTGTCATAAAAATGTTTGTGGACCTGGGTCCTACCCCAGGGGACAGGTATCAATGCAAAAAAAAAGGTTTTAAAATGGCCATTTTTTTGGGAGCAGTGATTTTAATAATGCTTAAAATGAAACAAGAAAAATAAAATATTCCTATAATTATCATGCCTGAGGGGTGTCTAGAGGATAATTGTAAAGTGGCGCAATTTTCCAGCGTTTAGAACAGTACCACAGCAAAATTACATTTCTAATGGAAAAAAGTAATTTAAAAATGATCACGGCTGTAATGAATTGTCTGTTTCAGAACTGCCTCAGTAATATAGATAAAACATAAAAAATTGCGTGAGAGTCCCCCAAAAATCCATACCAGGCCCTTCAAGTCTTGTATGGAAATTAAGGGGAACCCTGTGGCAAAATAATAAAAAGGCATGGGGTCCCCCCAAAATCCATACCAGACCCGTATCTGAGCAAGTAATCTGGCAGGCCGCAGGAAAAAAGGAGGGATGAGAGAGTGCCCCCCTCCTGAACCGTACCAGGCCACATGCCCTCAACATGGGAGGGTGCTTTGGAGTAGCCCCCCAAAGCACCTTGTCCCCATGTTGATGGGGACAAGGGCCTCATGCCCACAACCCATGCCCGGTGGTTGAGGGGGTATGCGGGCGAGGGGCTTATCAGAATCTGGAGACCCCCAGATCTCAGCCCCCCCTATGTGAATTGGCAAGGGGTATATTGTACCCCTACTATTTCATTAAAAAAGTGTCAAAAAGAATAAAAAAGACAGGAAACACTTTGGGACATGTTCTTTATTAAAAGATGAAAAAATAAAAATGTCCCGTGATGTAAATCCATCTCACGCCTCCTAAGAGACTAAAAAAAGAAAACAAAAATCTGCAACAGCTCCGCCTCCATGGGACACTCCCACCAACTGACGCTTCTTCTTGATGACAGCTGTTATATAGCTGAGGGCGGGGACATACGGTGACATAAACAGACAACCTAATTTTCCTCTAACATCAGAGGGGGCGGGGTCATCCATTTACATCACGTGTGGCCTTATCCTCAGCTAAATACCAGCTGTCATCAAGAAGAAGCATCACTTGGTGGGAGCCTCCCATGGAGGCGGAGATGTTGCAGATTTTTTTTTCTTTTTTCTCGTCGGTGGCATGAGATGGATTTAGATTGCAGGGCATTTATTTTTATTTTTTTAATAAAGGACTTGTCTCAAAGTGTATTTTTTACACTTTTTTTGTAAAATGGTAGGGGTATGACATACCCCTTACCACTTCACATAGGGGAAGGCCGGGATCTGGGGGTCTACTTGCTAAAGGGGGCTTCCATATTCCGATAAGCCCCCCGCCCACAGACTCCCACAACCACTGGGCAAAGGTTGTGGGGATGAGGCCCTTGTCCCCATCAACATGGGGAAAAGGTCCTTTAGGGGAACTGGTATGGATTTTGGGGGGACCCCCCACACAATTTTTTTTTACATTTATGGTTCGGGGTTCCCATTAATATTCATACCAGACCCAAAGGGCCTGGCAATGGACTGGGGGGGAACCCATGCTGTTTTTTTAAATGAGTTTTATCTATATTTCCGAGACCCGACAATTCATTACAGCCACGATCAATTTTAAATGACCTTTTTCCTTTAGAAATGTCATTTTGCTGTGGTACTGTTCTAGACGCGTGAAAACTGTGCCACTTTACAGGCATACTATAGACACCCCCCAGGCATAATATTTAAAGGAATATTGCATTTTTATTGTTTCACTTTAAGCATTATTGAAATCATTGCTCCAGAAAAAATTGCCATTTTAAAAACTATTTTTGCATTGATACATGTCCCCTGGGGTAGGACGCGGGTCCCCAAACCCTTTTTTGACAATAATCTGCCTTTAGACTGAGCACTTTTGGTTTTTCATATTAGTGTCCCATAGACTTTAACGGTGTTCTGCGACTTTAAAATTTGCAGCGAACACCACATAATGTTCGTTGTTCACCGAACGTCCTAACAACCAAAGTTGGGCCCGAACTTATGCTTGGGCCAAACCGTTCACCCATCCCTACTTGTGAAAATCAGGCATGAGAGTCATGCAGACTACACTAGAGAGTTGAATGGGGTTTGTTATTGCTTACAGATATTTTCGAGCATTGATTTGCTCAAAGATTACTTTCCTTATAGGCACTGAAACGTAGTTCAAAGCAGAGCGAAGTCTGATGAAGTCTCCTTGATGAAGGAGTGCGGCTGATAAACAACCTCAGCCTGTACGCTCACGAAACCGGCCACACCTACCTCATGATGTCATCTCTCTATGCCGGCGCTCCAGACTTCGCTCTGCTTTGAACTGCGCTCCACGGCAGGTGTCTGTGCCACTTCCTAGCCGCTAGCGGCTACAGCGCCTCAGCTTGACAGACTGTCAGATGACTACATCCATGCTCAGCTTTTAAAGTGACTGAATGCTCATAGATCACATCCAAAATGTGAGTTGCCTGTATTAAATAAGTTTTTATAGTTAAAGTGTATGTAATCTCTACACCCAGAGGCGCCTCTTCCTTTGCTTTTTTTCACAGACTTTGGAACATGGTTTCTGTCCTTCACTGATGGCAGCTCTGGATATGGAGCTCCTGGTTTTAAATGCTTTCCTTTGTTCTACTGGACAGTAGCTTTTATATTTATAATCATACGGATCTTAACATAATATGGACTCTCATTCATATAATTGGATTTTTGGTTTCAATTGGTGAGAGACTGGTGGACATTGGGAAAAATCTTTGACCCTGTTTTTGCGCATTTACTTGTGTAGTAAGGTCTCAGGTGTGAATGGGGAAAATATGTGTTACATTTGGTGTTAGCACTCTGCGCTCTCATTCTCTCATACTGGTCACTGGAAGTTCAACATGGCACCTCATGGCAAAGAACTCTCTGAGGATCAGAAAAAATTAATTCTAACTCCACAGAAAGATGGTCTATGAGTGCTATAAGATTGCCAAGACCCTGAAACTGAGCTGCAGCATGGTGGCCAAGAACATACAGCGGTTTAACAGAACAGGTTCCACTCAGAACAGGCCTTGCCATGGTCTAACAAAGAAGTTGAGTGCACATGCACAGCTTCATATCCAAAGTTTGTCTTTGGGAAATATACGTATGAGTGCTGCCAGCATTGCTGCAGAGGTTGAAGGGGTGGGGGGTCAGCCAGTCAGTACTCAGACCATATGCCACACTGCATGGAGTTGGCCTGCATGGCTGTTGTCCCAGAAGGAAGTCTCTTCTAAAGATGATACACAAGAAAGCCCGCAAACTGTTTGCTGAAGACAGGCAGACTAAGGACATGGATTACTGGAACCATGCCCTGTGGTCTGATGAGACCAAGATAATCTCATTTGGTTCAGATGGTGTCAAGTGTGTGCGGCGGTAACCAGGTGAGAAGTACAAAAACAAGTGTATCTTGCCTACACACAAGCATGGTGGTGCGAATGTGATGGTCTGGGACTGCATGAGTGCCGCCAACACTGGGGAGCTACAGTTCATTGAGGGAACCATGAATGCCAACATGTACTGTGACATATTGAAGCAGAGCATGATCCCCTCCCTTGAGTTATTTTGAGGGGACAGCAAATTTGCACTGTTATACAAGCTGTATACTCACTACTTTACATTGCAGCAAAGTGTAATTTCTTCAGTGTAGTCACATGCAAAGATGTAATAAAATATTTACAAAAATGTAAATATTTTGTGAGATATTGTAAATATGTATTTAACATAATAGAAACATTGTATAGGTTGGTGACCTGATTTTCAGAAAGATAAGACCTAAGACATAAGAACCACTGCCCACGGCCATGTGGAGGGTGCATGTTCACTTGCGCATTGGCACCAGGCGAGCTATTTAACCAGTTGAGATCCGCGCTATAGCCAAATGACGGCTACAGCGCGGACCTCCTTTGCCGGGACACGAGCGGGACACGAGCGGCCTCCGCGCCCCCTGAGGGGCACGCGCGGCGCGCTCTGTGATCAGCGAGTCTGTAAGACTCGACTGATCACCGATCCGAGCAAGGGGTCGATCCCGACCCCTTACCACATGATCAGCTGTCAGCCAATGACAGCTGATCATGTGATACAATGGAGCCGGTAATCGGCTATTATTCCTCCTCGCGCTGTCAGCCGATCACAGGCGCCAGCCAGCCGACGCCAGCCGATCACCAGCCCTGCCAGTGCCCACCTGCCCCCTGCCAGTGCCACCCATCAATAAATAAGTGCCCCCCGTCAGTGCCACCCAGCAGTGCCCACAGTGCCACCCAGCAGTGCCCACAGTGCCACCCATCAGTGCCCGCAATCTGCCTCAACAACGGTGCTGCACCCCAGTGCCACATATCCCTGCCCATCAGTGTCATCTACCAGTGCCCATCAGTGCCGCCCATCAGTGCCCAGCAGTGCCACCTATCAGAGCCACCTA
Source organism: Lithobates pipiens (assembly GCF_037356315.1). NCBI lineage: Eukaryota > Metazoa > Chordata > Amphibia > Anura > Ranidae > Lithobates > Lithobates pipiens. The sequence goes on from NW_027507785.1 coordinate 182,661,090, forward strand.
TCAGTGACACCTATCAGTGCCCATCAGTCCCATCTATCAGTGGTACCTATCAGTGCCCCTTAGTGCCACCCATCTGTGCCACCCATTCGTGCCACCCATCCGTGCCATCTTATCTGTGCCCATCTGTGCCCATCAGTGCCGCCTTATCTGTGCCCATCAGTACTACCTTATCTGTGCCTATCGGTGCCACCTTAACAATGCCTATTGGTGCCACCTTAACTATGCTTATCAGTGCCCACCAGTGCAGCCTATCAGTGCCCACCAGTGCAGCCTATCAGTGCCGCCTCATCAGCGCAGTTCAATGAAGGAGAAAAATTACCTGTTTGCAAAATTTTATAACAAACTATTAAACATTATTTTTTTATTTTGCATCTTTTTTTGTTTGTTTAGCAAAAAATAAAACTCCCAGCTGTAATTAAATACCACCAAAAGAAAGCTCTATTTGTGGGAAAAAAATTATAAAAATTTCATTTGGGTACAGTGTTGTATGCCCGCGCAATTGTCATTCAAAGTGCATCAGCGCTGAAAGCTGAAAATTGGTCTGGGCATGACAGGGGTTTAAGTGCCCAGTAAGCAAGTGGTTAAACTACACTAGTCCTCTGTGTCAGTACCATTTGGGCTATTAGGCTCTGGAGCATCTGTGCATCTGTTCCTGTGTTGATCCTCTGTTGCTGACCTCACTTGTACCTGGCTCTGCCTGAACGCTGCCTGTACCATTCCCTAGCTTAATTCTGGACTATTCTTCTGCCTGCTACTTTGTATGAACTGCCCAGAGGCATACCTAGGGTCTCCAGTGCCCTTGGCGAGAATCTGTATCAGCACACCCCCCCCCCCCCCCATTATATATTGTCACCCCTGTATTTTTTAATATCTTCAGGTGTTTTTAACTATAATGATAAATGTCATTTTGCATGTGTGCGCTGTAATCTGTTTTGTATTATACATTGTCAGTCTACATTTTTAAGAGTAATCATTTGTATATAATATCTCAAATCTGCCTCTTCCACTACACTACACACTGACCTGACCACTACACTATACACTGACCAGACCACTACACTACACACTGACCACTTCACTACACTACACACTGACCACTACACTACACTACACAGTAATATGTTTTGTATTATACATTGTCAATCTACATTTTTAAGAGTAATCATTTGTATATAATATCTCAAATCTGCCTCTTCCCCTACACTACACACTGACCACTACACTACACACTGACCAGACCACTACACTACACACTGACCTGACCACTACACTACACACTGACCTGACCACTACACTACACACCGACCAGACCACTACACACTTACCACTACACAGATCAAAGTTAGGAGGACGGAGCCAGGTGGAGACACTCACTGGTTGCGCCTGGTGCCACGGCCCCCCTCGCACTCTCACGCTACGCCACCGAGAAGGGCAGCCATCAGAAGTTTTATCAGGATCAGCAGGCGAAATTAAAAAGAAAGAAAACCTAAAAAAAACACAAATGCGGCTACCACATCTAAAATTTGTAAACTTGCCACAAAATAAATGTTTGCTTTGGAGGTGGGGGCAGAGAGTGAGAGAGAGAGGGCAGAGAGAGGGCAGTGAGAGGGAGAGAGATAGAGAGGGCAGAGAGAGGGCTGGGAGAGAGAGAGAGTGAGAGAGGGAAGAGAGAAGGCAGAGAGAGGGAGAGTGAGAGAGAGGGCAAAGAGAGTGAGAGAGGGCAGAGAGAGAGAGTGAGAGTGGGCAGAGAGAGAGCGAGAGTGGGCAGAGAGAGAGAGAAAGCGAGAGAGAGCAGGGAGAGAGAGTGAGAGAGAGGGCAGAGAGAGGGCAGGGAGAGTGAGAGAGGGCAGGGAGAGAGTGAGAGAGGGCAGAGAGAGAGTGAGCAGGTGGATGGAACCACTGGTGTTCTGGAGGGGGCATGTCACTGATTTCTGCACCCCTCGAGTGCTCCAGCTACCCCTGCATGCTACGCCACTGTCTGGGAGTCAGGAGCCAGTGCAGCGGGCAGTATCAGTGGGAGTCGGGACTACTGAGTAGAACATTGCCAATTTGTGCCCCCCCCCCTCAGTCTGCGCCCCTGGCGGGTCCTGGTCTCGTCAGCCTCTTTGTACGCCCCTGGATCTGCCTTGCTGTTACTGAACCCAGCCTGGTTTCTGACCACTCTGCTGCCTGCTACCCTTTTTTCTGTACCTTGATCTGCCTGAACATTGCTAACCTGGACTGTCTGACCTTGTCTTGGCTCTCATACATACATCTGCATTAGCTGACCAGCACCTGCTTCCAGGTCTGGTCCTTCAGCCTATGTGCATCCAGCCAGTCATCTTTGTGCACCCTAACACACATCAGCATGTGCTGGCAGAAGACTTTACAGGCACTTGTGCCACTCTGTGCTTTGGCATTCCCTGTTACCTGACCAGGGCTCCTGAGCCATAGCTGTAAGAGAGGCCAATGTCTGCGCTTCAATCACCAGGTACATTACACTATTTCTTAATTCACATTGTTGTAAATTAGATTTTTAATAATATTCAGTGATAATATGGCAAAGAAACATACTGTATGATTAAAGCTAAATTTCAGCTGTGTGTTTTTTTGTTTTTTTTTCCTTTTACTTTCAATATATTTATAATTATTTTTTTTATAAAAATGAAGAATATAACCTAAAAACAGCAGCGATACATCAAAGATACATAAACATAACAACAGATGGAAACATCATCCCCAGGTACATGTTCCATCCCAACAAATGACATGTGATGTAAAAAACTGTAAACTGAGCCAATGACTTTGGACCAATTCACATTGTACACAGCTTATATGGGATGGGATATAAGGACAGCGGACTTAGAAGGTGTTGAGCAAAACTCTGAGTATCAGAAACCTCCAAAAAAGAAAAAAAAAGCTGAAAAGATAAGAATAAAGAAGAAAACAACATCAGAATCGGAACAAATAGAAAAGAGACACTCATCCCCAAATCACAGAATATAGATTAAGTCTCAAAAGAAATATGCTGATACCGTGCCTGAGGTTCACATTTTTTTCATTTTAACAGTATCTTGAAGAATGCTTGCAAGTTTTTTTTTTTTTTTTTTTTTTTTTTTCCTTACAATTGATCCTTACAATTCTCTTTTCTTTTCTAAGTCGCTGATCACCGCCATTACAGCATAGCATCTATAGCTGTGTAGATTCTAGTATATATATATATATATATATATATATATATATATATATATATATATATATATATATATATATATATATATATATATATATATATATACCATAGTTTATAGACAATATGACCTTTGCACAAACCAATTATTTTACACGTATTAGGATTTTTATCATGTAGCAGACTATATTTTACCCTTAATTGATGAAGAAATGTTATTTATTTTTGGATATGTTTTAGAACAGAAAGTAGAATATATATACAGTGTCTCACAAAAGTGAGTATATCCCTCACATTTTTGTAAATATTTTATTATATCTTTTCATGTGACAACACTGAAGAAATGACACTTTGCTACAATGTAAAATAGTCAGTGTACATCTTGTATAACAGTGTAAATTTATTGTCCCCTCAAAATAACTAAACACGCAGTCATTAATGTCTACACCACTGGCAACAAAAGTGAGTACACCACTAAATGAAAATGTCCCAATTGGGCCCAAAGTGTCAATATTTTGTGTGGCCACCATTATTTTCCAGCACTGCCTTAACTCTCTTGGGCATGGAGTTCACCAGAGCTTCACAGGTGGCCACTGGAGTCCTCATCCAATCCTCCATGACGACATCACGGAGCTTTTGGATGTTAGAGACCTTGCACTCTTCCACCTTCCATTTGAGGATGCTCCACAGATGCTCAATAGGGTTTAGGTCTGGAGACATGCTTGGCCAGTCCATCACCTTTAACTTCAGCTTCTTTAGCAAGGCAGTGGTCATCTTGGAGGTGTGGTTGGGGGTCATTGATATGTTGGAATAATGTCCTGCGGCCCAGTCTCCCAAGGGAGGAGCTCATGCTCTGCTTCAGTATGTCACAGTACATGTTGGCATTCATGGTTCCCTCAATGAACAGTAGTTCCCCAGTTCTGTCAGCACTCATGCAGCCCAAGACCATGACACTCACACCAAAATGCTTGACTGTAGGCAAGACACACTTGTCTTTGTACTCCTCACCTGGTTGCCACCACACACGCTTGATACCATCTGAACCAAATAAGGTTACCTTGGTCTCATCAGACCACAGAACACAGTTCCAGTAATCCATGTCCTTAGTTTTCTTGTCTTCAGTAAACTGTTTGCAGGCTTTCTTGTGCATCATCTTTAGAAGAGGCTTCCTTCTGGGACGACAGCCATCCAGACCGTTTTGATGCAGTGTGTGGCATATGGCCTGAGCACTGATAGGCTGACCCTCCACCCCTTCAACCTCTGCAGAAATGCTGGCAGCACTCATACAGTAGGTGACCGTGATATTGTGTCAATCTCGCCGCTTCTAGCACCGAGATTGACACCCTACGAGCTCCGTTGCAGGAGCCAGCGCAAAGCTGGCTTGCATCGGGAAAGGAAAAATGTTTCTTTTCCTTTCCTGATAAGCAACAAGCATCGCTGGCCGGGTTGACACTGGTGCGGGAATCTGAATTGGATTCCCGCCAATACCAGGCACTGTGTTTGGTATGAATCCTAAGGGAGAATTCCACGCCAAATGTAAACAAAAATGGCGTGGGTACCCCTTGGGAGGCATACCAGGCCCTTAGGTCCGGTAGGGAATTTAAGGGGAATCCCCTTCGCTGAAAAAAATGGCGTGGGGCCCCCCCAAAATCCATACCAGACCCCTATCCGAGCACGCAGCCCGGCCGGCCAGGAAAGGGGGTGGGGACGAGCGAGCGCCCCCCCTCCTGAGCCATACCAGGCCGCGTGCCCTCAACATGGGGGGTGCCTTGGGGAAGGGGGGCCGCGCCCCCCCACCCCAAAGCACCTTGTCCCCATGTTGATGAGGACAAGGGTCTCTTCCCGACAACCCTGGCCGTTGGTTGTCGGGGTCTGCGGGCGGGGAGCTTATCGGAATCTGGATACCGGCCCGGATACCGGCCCCCCACCCTACAATGTACCCCTACAACGAAGAAGAAAGCCGGGCTCCTCCGCTAGCAAAAGAGCTAGCAGAAGATAGTGGAGGAGTCCGGCGAGAAGACCCCCAAAGACGGAAGACCCCCAGAGCTGTGCAATAAACTACTTTAACCCTTGTGTGTTGTGTTTTTTTGTACATTTTTTTCACAGGTGAATGGGTAGGGGTACATTGTACCCCATACTCATTCACATAGGGTGGGGGGCCGGTATCCAGGGGCCCCCTTATTAAAGGTGGATCCCGGTTCTCGATAAGACCCCGCCCGCAGACCCTGACAACCAACAGCTAGGGTTGTCGGTAAGAGGCCCTTGTCCTCATCAACATGGGGACAAGGTGCTTTGGGGTGGGGGGGCGTGCGGCCCCCCCTTACCCAAGGCACCTCCCATGTTGAGGGAACACGGCCTGGTACGGCTCAGGAGGGGGGGCGCTCGCTCGTCCCCGCCCCCTTTCCTGGCCGGCCGGGCTGCGTGCTGGGATAGGGGTCTGGTATGGATTTTGGGGGGGACCCCACGCCGTTTTTTTCGGCGAAGGGGATTCCCCTTAAAATCCCTACTGGACCTAAGGGCCTGGTATGCCTCCGAGAAGGCACGCGGGCTTCATGAGTGAGACGACTTTATCGCCTCGCTCTGGCTGCTATAGGAAAATGACATTTTCCTATTGACATTTCCTGTTGAACCGCTGTATAGTCTTGACCACCATACTGCAGCTCAGTTTCAGGGTCTTTGCAATCTTATTATAGCCTAGGCCATCTTTATGTAGAGCAACAATTCTTTTTTTTCAGATCAACAGAGAGATCTTTGCCATGAGGTACCGTGTTGAACTTCCAGTAACCAGTATGCAAGAGTGAGAGCGATAACACTAAGTTTAACAACCTGATTTAACACACCTGAGACCTTGAACACTAATGAGTTACATGTCATCGGGGAGGGAAAATGGCTAACTGGGCCCAAATTGGACATTTTCACTTAGGGGTGTACTCACTTTTGTTGCCAGCGGTTTAGACATTACTGGCTGTGTGTTGAGTTAGTTTGAGGGGACATTTACACTGTAATACAAGCACTACACTCACTACTTTACTTTGTAGCAAAGTGTCATTTCTTCAGTGTTGTCACATGATATAATAAAATATTTACAAAAATGTGAGGGGTGTAATCACTTTTGTGAGATACTGTATATATATATATATATATATATATATATATATATATATATATATATATATATATATAATTTATATAATAGAAAAAAACAGTGGTGAGCAAATACCAGCAAAAGAAAGCCCTCTTTGAGGGTTACATGACCATACAATTGCCAATTAAAGTAGCACAGTGGTGTATAGGAAACAATGCCCTGGTAATGAAGGGGGCAACACCTTCTGGAGATCAAGTTGTTAAAAATTAGACTTTTGATGTTGATTAAAAAGCACTAAGTTGATCATTGACAAATTACTGTTAAAACTGTTGTAAGTTAGTAGGGTAAAATAAAGCTATTGTAATAGGATTACTTTGTATTGCTTTCTTTTAAATCTGCTTGCACAAAAACACTCAAATAACAAGTAAAAAATACAGTAAATATTTGGTGCTTTAAACACTGGCTGATGATTAAATTGAATTTAAGTAAACAGTACACTGAGTAAATACAGTATTCACAGAGAACAGATACTTTACTGCTATGGGGTGCATGTATGCTTATACATTTTATTTATGTTTGAAGCTCTTTTAGAAAAAAATAAATAAAAATAACGATTAAGTTGTTAAAAAGAGCTTTAATAAAAAGATTGACATAACATATATACATTGACTTATCATTTACTGAAAATGCACAAAGGGATAGAATAAAGCTACTGACCTGATGCTTACTTTGTCCTTGTAATTGACTGAATGTGTGTTGTAGTAGTCCCTTGCTATAATAGATTTATTACAGATTTAGAGGCATAGCACTTTCTAAAGATGAAAAGATATTGTTTGTTGCAGGGATGAAAATTTTACCTACAATATGCATTGAATGATACAGATGATGCAATGGAAGGCCAAGCAAGGTTTTACATTTGTTATCTTGTAAAGATCTGACTTAAAAAAAAAAAAAAACTGTATGCCTCTGAAGTGCAGAGATGATGGTACTCACCTTTGCTTTGTTTATTTGCAATTACTGAATGTATATTTATTTACAGTGCCTTGAAAAAGTATTCATACCCCTTGACATTTTCCACATTTTGTCATGTTACAAACCAAAATTGTAAAAGTTTTATGGGATAGACCAACACAAAATGGCACATAATTGTGAAGTGGAAGGAAAATGATAAATGGTTTTCAAGATTTTTTACAAAAAAAAATCTGAAAAGTTTTTTTGTGCATTTGTATTTATCCCCCTTTATTCTGATACCCCTAACTAAAATCTTGTGGAGCCAATTGCCTTCAGAAGTCACATAATTAGTAAATAGAGTCCACCTGAGTATAATTTAATCTCAGTGTAAATACAGCTGTTCTGTGAAGCCCTAAGAGGTTTGTTAGAGAACCTTTGTGAACAAGCAGCATCATGAAGGCCAAGGAAAACACCAAACAGGTCAGGGATAAAGTTGTAGAGAATTTGAAATCAGTGTCAGGTTTTAAAAGAATATCTCAAGCTTTGAACATCTCACAGAGCACTGTTCAATCCATCATCCAAAAATGCAAAGAGTATGGCACAACTGCAAACCTATCAAGACATGGCCGTCCACCTAAACTGACAGGCTGGGCAAGGAGAGCATTAATCAGAGAAGCAGCCACGAGCCATGGTAACTCTGAAGGAGCTACAGAGATCCACAGCTCAGGTGGGAGAATCTGTCCACAGAAAGCTATTAGTTGTGCACTCCACAAATCTGGCCTTTATGAAAGAGTGGCAAGGATAAAGCCATTGTTGAAAGAAAGTTATAAGAAATCTCATTTGCAGTTTGCGAGAAGCCATGTGGGGGACACAGTAAACATGTGGAAGAAGGTGCTAAAAGCAAAACACTATATGTGGAGGAAATAAACACTGCACATTATCCTGAACACACCATCCCCACCATGAAACATGGTGGTGATGTTTTCTTCATCAGGGATGGGGAAGCTGGTCAGAGTTGATGGGAAGATGGATAGAGCCAAATACAGGGCAATCTTAGAAGAAAACCTGTTAGAGTCTGCAAAAGACTTGGGGTGGAGGTTTACTTTCCAGCAGGACAACGACCCTAAACATACAACTCGAGCTACAATGAAATGGTTTAGAACAAAGCATATTCATGTGTTAGAATGGCCCAGCCAAAGTCCAGTCCTAAATCCAACTGGGAATCTGTGGCAAGACTTCAAAATTGCTGTTCACAGACGCTCTCCATCCAATCTGACAGATCTTGAGCTATTTTTCAAAAAAGAATTGGCAAAAATGACACTCTCTAGATGTGCAAAGCTATTAGAGAAATACCCAAAAAGACTTGCAGCTGTATTTGCCACGAAAGGTGGTTCTACAAAGTATTGACTCAGGGGGGCTAAATACAAATGCATGCACACTTTTCAGATATTCATTTGTAAAAAATAAAAATTAAAACCATTTATCGCTTTCCTTCCACTTCACAATTATGTGCCACTTTGTGTTGGTCTATCATATAAAATTCCAGTAAAATACATTTAAGTTTTTGGTTGTAACATGACAAAATGTGGAAAATTTCAAGGGGTATGAATATTTTTTCAAGGCACTATATTTTCCAAAGGCATATTTTACACTGATCAATAGATGTTGCAACATGGAAAAACATCCAAAAAAGCCAATTTTTTAAATCCAACATTATCTTTCAATCGTCCTTAATGTTATTGGTATAGTGACCAACTTTATGTTTGGTTACTATATGCTTTTACAGAGATTATTTGCAGAAATTTATTCCAAAAGGTATATGGGCTCATTTGGTGTTGGCAACTGTTTCAGTAAAGGAATAACCTTTTCACTCTGTGATTAGTGAAATCCCAAGTTAGCCTTCTTGTATTTATTTTTTTGTATGTTTTATGTTGTTCATATTAGGCTTGATAGGTAGTGTGCTTTTCAAATGGTTAACATTCTTGTCTTGCAATTTTAGAGTCCTTAGAGGGCAACACCTGAAAATAGCCTGTTTTCCTGATGTATACATGGATTTATTTTGGGTGTTCTGATTTCTTTCCACAGTACAAAGACATAATAATCCTAATAGTAGCCTAACTGGTTACAATTAAAATGGAAGCTTAGGTCATTTGTTTTATAAAAACATACAGAAGAAATGATGACATAATCATGGAGAGAGTTTTTTTTTTACCTTCAGACAAATACTATACCTTGCCAAAAAGTCCAGAAGGTCAGAGCAAGGGAGACATTTTTATTTTTATTTTACAGTAAATAGCTTTAGCTTTTAAAGAAAAGGGTGTTGCCCTTTTATATTTATTTAAATATATTTTGAAAAGGTGAACTTTTCTGATTCTATTTATCTCCAGCTTCATTAACATGAGTTAACATTTAAATATGCAATAGATAGAAAGCCAGATATGTATAACAGCTAATTAAGAAAGTTGTAGCCTTGGAAACAAAAATAGGAGAACAAAATTAGGAGAAAAAGGAGAGGGTAAAAAATAAAAACAATGCTTTTATACAGCTAATTGTAATAAGCTAGAACTTGTGTTTACATTTCCTCCAAATGCTTTTCATTAAGGCCATGTTGTTTAAAAGTTAAGGATGTTAAAATGTAGATGGACAGAAGCCACATACAGCTTTTCAGCTTCAATCTATGAAATCCATGAAAATAATCTAGAATGCTAGCTGCCTAATGTGGGCTGCAAATTAATACTTTTGGTTTCTAACTGTCCTGAAGTACCATTTTAGCAGACACAGTCACTGCAATAGTTGATAGCTCAGCAGGAGCACTGGGGCAAGACTGTAACCTGATTCAACACCACTGATTGATAACGCAGCCTCTGCTGCTACTCACTACCTTTCAAAGTTAGTTCTGGACTTGGGATACTTTTCTTTCATTTAACTTTTAAATAAACTTTTCACTAAATTCCTACATTTGCATGATACAAAAGGATATACTTTAATGGTTACACAAATGTTTTTGTCTTGCCACATTTTAATTTAGCAATATCAAATATAACAGTGCAATTTCTTTGTTTATTATGTTGTTTCCATTATTCAAAAAAAGCAAAGCGGAAATCATTTGTATTAAATGATGCTTCCATTTTGATAAAAGATTTTCAAAACAAAGAGAATGAGATGGGTATAGCAGATGCAGCCGGTATTATTTTTTGGTGTATTCTTTTACTGAAAATATTGTTAGTACAAGATGCAAATTATAAGTAATTATTCAGTGACTATTTTCAACTGAAAAGTTATTTTCTCCTCCGAGTCATTGTTTTCATGCATAATAAGCAATGACTGCTGCTACTAATGGAGTACAAAAATATTTTTATAAAATAAAATAAAACAATAATGTAAAAAAAGGCAGTGAACTGAATTGCATCAGCAAAGTAAAAGCACAGTAACAACAACCATAAGTATATTTGTCTACTATATTAAGATTTTGGTTTGCTAAGCTGTACAGATCTACTGTAGCATTTAGAAATAAATGGTGATACTTCTCTGCTCCAGAATCCAGACGTGTAGGTGTAAATATTATTTACATAGTATCCTCCTTCATTAAAAAAAAGAAAATATATTTAGTGGAGAGGTCACTTAGGGATCAATTTATTATTATTATTATACAGGATTTATATAGCGCCAACAGTTTAGGCAGCACTTTACAACATTAGGGCAGACATTACAATACAATACAATTCAAGACAGGGGGAATCAGAGGGCCCTGCTCGTTAGAGCTTACAATCTAGGAAGGAGGGTCAAGTTATACAAAAGGGTAATAGCTGTGGGGGATGAGCTAATGGAGAAAATAGTGCAGTTGTTAGATGGAGGCAGGATAGACTTCTCTGAAGAGGAAAGTTTTCAGGGATAGCTTAAAAGTGGATAAATTTGGAGACATTCTGACAGATTGGGGTAGTGAATTCCAGAGGATGGGCTAGGCTCGGGAGAAGTCCTGGAGGAGGATATGGGAGGAAGTGATGAGGGAGCTAGAGAGCAGGAGTTCTTGGGAGGAACCAAGAGGGCGATTAGGTTGGTATTTTGAGACTAGGCTAATGATATAGCTGGGGGCAGAATTTTGGATGGCTTTGTAAGTAAGTGTTAGTATTTTGAATTGAATTTGTTGGGCAAGTGGCAGCCAATGGAGGGATTGGCAGAGAGGGGTAGCAGACACTGTGCGGTTTGTAAGGTAGATGAGTCTGGCGGCAGCATTCATGATGGACTGAAGGGGGGATAGTCTATTTAAAGTAAGCCAATGAGGAGGAAGTTGCAGTAGTCAAGGCGAGAGATCACTAGGGAGTGAATCAGGAGCTTTGTGATTTCATCGGTTAGAAAGGGACGTAGTTTCGAGATGTTGCGGAGGTTGAGGCAGCAAGCTTTGGAAAGTAATTGGATGTGGGGCCGAAAGAAGAGTTCAGAGTCCAGAATAACACCTAGCACCCTGACATGTGGGGATGGGTGGATGGTTATGCCATTGTTCTTGGCAGAGAAGTCAGGGGAAGAGGCACTTTGGGAAGGAAATATTATAAGTTTGGTTTTGGACAAGTTGAGTTTTAGGAAGTGGTGTGACATCCATAAAAATATGTCTGTTAGTAAGTTAGTGATGTGTGAGGAGACTGATGGAGTGAGTTGAGGGGTAGAGAGATAGATTTGTGTGCCGACAGCATAGACATTATATTGAAAGCTGTGAGAGGCTGACCCAGGGAAGAGGTGTAGATTAAAAATAAAAGAGGTCCAAGAACAGAACCTTGGGGACTCCGACAGAGAAGGGAAGAGGAGTGGAGGAAGCAGAATTGTAAGTGACACTGAAGGTGCATTGGGATAGGTAGGATGAAAGCCACTGAAGAGCACAGTCATGGAGACCAAGGGAGTACATTTTTTTTTTGAGGAGAGGCAGCTGAAAGGTCCAGAAGTAGGAGTACAGAATAGCGTCCGTTGTTTTTTTTAGTTAGTAGGTCATTTGTGAGTTTTAAAAGAGCAGTTTCTGTGGAGTGTTGAGGGCGAAATCCAGATTGAATGGGATCAGGAAGGTTATTTTTAATGAGGTGGTCACTCAGTTGGTTGTAAACCAGGTGTTCAAGGAGTTTAGAGGAAAAGGGGAGCAAGGAGATAGGGCGTAGTTTGTTAAGATTGATAGGGTCCAAGGATGGCTTTTCAAGTATGGGAGAGATCAGTGCATGTTTTAGAGCATTGGGGAAAATGCCAGAGGTGAGGGAGAAATTGAAGATGTGAGTTAGAGAGTGTAGGATAGAGTCAGACGGTGACCTTAGTGTTTGAGAGGGAATAGGATCCAGGGGGCAGGTGGTTAGGTGGGCGTTAGAAAGGAGTTTAACAACTTTGTCTGTAGTAGCAGTTCCAGGAGCTTTTCAGGAGCGGAGCTGTGAGGCTGTATAGGCCAGATTGATAAGGGGCCCTCCCGTCTGTTCTATGTACTCCCCTCGGGTGTGGGGCCTCCTCTGGCAGGTCCGCCACTTTTGTAGCTTAGGGGGGGATCAGGGATCTGTCTAGTGGCTGCTGTGGTGACGGGCTGGCTGGACCGGGATGGAGCTCCCAGCTAGGTGTACATCTCAGGAACTCCGCGCATGCGCACCTTAGCATATCACTTCTTAACTTTTAGAGGCTATTATGGACCCACCCAGGTCAGGTGGACTGACATTTTCCCTCAGGATTGGACTCTTAACTTCCTGCGAGTTCTAAACTTTTTCAACTTCTCTGCACACTCCTCCAGAAGCAAAAGTGTACTTCTGATGCTCCCATCTAGAATCCAACTTCATTTAACCAGGAAGAACCTCTGGACAGGCAGCACAAGCTTCAGGTGCCACCCTTGGGCCTATCTTCAGCCTACATGTGCCTGCCAAAGGGAATCAGACCAGTGAGATCAGAGATAGCTTTCAGATGGTTCCTCAAAATATTTACTGTATACCCTTTCCCAGCATGTACCTCTGGCAATAAACCTCCTAGCCAGCAAGAAATAAACATTTGTAACTCTGTCTACTGGATCTTTAAATACTATAGGCAAGGGCGACAATAACCTGACATTAGTGTATCTATAGAACAATTTGTTTATGAACATTATGCTTATTGATACTTCCTACATATACAACACAGAAAGAATGTATAGCTCATTAATTGAATAAAAAGAAAATAGTTTACTCTGTACTTAAAGGTAGTACAAAAACCATAAAACAATGGTGACCCTTTCTTTGGGTTGAAAGTGATAACATGCAGAAATGATCCCATAATCAAAAAATAATAATGAATGCTTTTTCTGAATAATTCACCTTCAACCCAGTGCTTTCCTCCACAGTTGTTCTATTCCACTATTATATTTCCCATTATGATGTTAAGCATCATTCAGTCTCATCACTGAGGCTGTCTGGGGCCTGCCCCAGCCTGTTACCGCACAGTGAGAGGAGAAACAACAGACTGTCTGCTGCTATCAACAAGCTGATTGTCAGAACATGAACTAATTGACTCCTTGCTTTGCTTTGCTGTACAGGGACTGCAAGATGCCAATACAAGGCCAAATTTAGGTACAGTACTTACTGTACACTGCTTGCTTTTAAAATACTATTAACAATGTATTAATGATTAAAGAGGTAAAATGTTTTGTGTCTTTTTATCTGCCTAGCACTCAGCTCTGTCTTATTTCTGGAATCTGTAACGTGCCAAGAATAGAGCCAGGTGCTAGAAAAATATACATCCAGTGTGCATTCATAGGAGTTACATAATTCATGGCTACCACAGCTAAAAAATACAAGCCACATATGTCAATGGTGGTAAAAGAGTAATGTTACATTGCTGGAGGAAGGCACACTGAAGGTAAGTGTTTCATACAGTGCAGACTGTGCATATTTGCACATTATTTTATAGCATAATCAATCCCACCTAAGGCCAGAAAATTTCAACAATTGAACAATTATTTCAATTAAAATTAATATGAATACGGTCAAATATATATATAAAAAAAAATTGAATATTATCTAGTATTGCTTTAGTATATATACACAGATATATACACAATTTAAAAAAAAAATTACAAATTACAAGTACATGTTGCATATTAGCTTTGTCATATACAGTATGTGCATCAATTTAGTTGCCAACAGTTTAGCAGCGATCATATTGTCTAATCATTTTCCTTTCATAATAGTAGTACAAACTATCTCTTTCTTGTCCTAATAATAATATCTTCCTTGAAATTATGACAGTTTTGTTATAACATTAAAAGTTTTTGATGGCAATTTAATTTCTGAAATTATAATTATATTTGCTTCAGAACCATTAATGTAATTACATGAAGACGTGTTTTGATTGTAGCAGTCATGAACATTGTATTTGTGCTGTTAACTTGTCAGCAAGAGGAATAAATTGTAAAATATGAATATTTTATATTCATAGTATTCTTAGAAAAATGTATTGGATATTTTGATGTTATTCCTCATTTCAGCTGCTAAACCATCCAGTTAATTGTAAGAAAAAGGAAATACAAAAGAAATATAGGAGAAAACACTCCCCAAAAAATCCAAAATGTTCCATGTATAATGAATGAATGAGGAAACATACTACCAAGCACTACCTTTACTGCAACAAGGATAAGAATCTTTAAAAGCAGATTTTTATCCGCCAGCTCCCCGCCCCTGTATTTAAAAATGCTCAATGGACAAGGAAAAAAAAAAAAAACCTCAGAAAAATGATGTTAACATGTCTAACCTTACAAACTGGCTTCCTGTAGATACCAAAGACATTGCTAGATATTCTACAGACCCATACACACTTTCAAATTTTGTGCTGATTTTTGTCTTCAGATTTACCAAAACCATGTAGTGCAAGGTCCTGCCTGATTGCATACAAATTGAAATTCCTAAGGATTGACCTCATATTATATGGTTTTGTTAAATCTGAAGGAAAAAATCTGTAGAAAATCTGATATCTGAGGATCCCATATAGTGCAGGAATCATTTCCTGCAATAGGATTCAGTCCTATTGGAAAGTAAGTTTTTTAACATAAAAAGATGGGAGGGGGGCTTCAGGATAAATGGACCTTAAATTTGTATGCGATGTTCACTTTAACAATGTTAAAGCAGTATAAGACCCAAAAGCAAACATTTATTATATTGCAGCTTACCAACTTTTAAGCCCTGTACACACGGTCGGAAATTCCGACTGATAAGGTCTGATTGGTTTATGTTGTCGGAAAATCCGATTGTATGTGGGCTCTATCTGACTTTTTCCATTGGAAATCCAGACGGAAAAAGTTTGAGAGCTGGATCTAAAATTTTCCGACAGCAAAATCTGATCTGACTTTTTCCGATTGTAGAATATTCCGACAGACTAAGGACCACGCATGCTCAGATTAAATTATGAGTCCAAAGCTATTGGCTACTAGCCTTTACGTAGTTCTGTCATATGCAACGAACGTCACCTTGTTCCAAACGATTGGATTTTCCGACAACGTTGTCCAACCGTGTGTATGCAACACAAGTTTCGGCCAAAATCTGTTGGAAAAAAACCGACAGATTTTGTGGACGTAATGTCCAACCCTGTGTACAGGGCATTAGATGTGATGGCTATATTAGTTTCCTCTTTTTTTTTTTTTTTTCCATAAAAGGTTTTATTGAAAGATGCATAGCATACACACAAGTGAAACAGGTTTTACATCAAATATAGAACATGCTGCCACGACCTTTTCAAATTGCAAATAAGGTAACACATATTCAATGCTGAGACGGTCGTGGCTAAAGGAACTGCGCTAAACAAATATCGTCATAATATGTTGACCAACATATTCAATGTTTGATTGGGCAGGCAGGAGGGGGTAAAGGAAAGAGGGTCAGGGGGTGGAAGAATGGGGGGGGGGGGTGGGAGGGGTTTCGGGGGGGAAAAGAGAGATGGGGTAGGCACCCCTCCCAGCCTCCCCTCCCCCCGCCAACCTCTCATCTCTTAGCATTGTAAGTTAGTTGAAGTGTCCCTACGTAGTGGGGGAAAGAACGTCTTATATTTGTCTGTGGTTTGGAAGTGTTTCCAGCAGGCCCAGATCATCGAGAATTTCTGTAAACGTTCATGTGAGGTATATATCAGCTCCTCCATCTCCTCTATCTTAGCAACTCTGGACAGCCATTCCCGAATGGAGGGAACATCAGTAGATTGCCAGTGTGTAGGGATACACATCCTGGCAGCGTTAACCATATGCATGGCTAGGGATTTAAGATAGGTCTGTTTAGGGAGAGTCGTAAGGTGGAGGAGATATTGTGCGGGGTTGTAGTTCAAGGTGTAGGTGGTGACCTGTGAAACGATGGCGTGAACTTCCTGCCAAAAGGGTTGGATTAGGGGGCATTCCCACCAGATATGTAGCATGGAGCCTGTCGCTGTCTTGCATCTCCAGCAAATGTTGGGAATTGCAGAGGGGGAATTTATGTAGCCTAGCATGGGTCCTATACCATTTCGTTGCGATCTTATACCCGTTTTCTTGAATTGCTACATTCATTGAGCCTTTGTGAGCGTACGTAAATATGTCTTCCCTCTGATCATTTGTAAGGCTAATCTGTAATTCTGTTTCCCAGGAGCTCAGTGTGTGAGCCGTCTGGTTAGGCCCATCTTGAAGCAATTCATATATGCTTGATATCAGATGTCTCAGCGGGGTTCTGCTTGTACATAGGCGCTCGAATGGGAGAAGTTGTCTACACCAAATGGTGGCTGGGTCTTCTGAGGCGAGGAAATGCCTCAATTGTCTATAGGACCATAAAGGGAAACCATGGGTCGAGGGGGAAAATCTGGGTTGTAGCGTATGGGGGTCAGGGGTCCCGGTCGCGAGGATATTTTGAAGAGACTCAAGGCTTGATTGAAGGCCAATAGAGAGGGGAAAATGAGTGGATGTGATTTGGTGGCTTGGTTCCAATGATTCGGGGTAAGCCAGGGAAGGGAGTGTAGCAGGCCATCTGTAAAATGATTCTCCAGGGGAATCCAAGCCTTTCTGGATTGGTGTATCCGCCAGTCCACTACTCTGGTTAAGTGGCAAGCTAGGTGGTATTTGGGGAGGTCTGGAAGTCCAATCCCCCCTTTTCTTTTCGCCTGATTTAGGTGGGAGTATTTAATACGGGGGGCAGAGTTCTTCCAGATAAAGGTGGTACATGTTTTTTTATACGTTGCAAAGAATAAGGGAGGGAGGTGAATCGGGATTGTTTGCATCAGGTACAGGAGTCGAGGGAGTACAATCATCTTTATTAAAGCCGCCCTGCCGAACCAGGAAACATTTAGGTTGGCCCAGTCATTTAGTTCCGTCTGGATTTTGGTGAGAGCGGGCACAAAGTTTTGCTTATATAACTCTGACAGTTGACTAGTAATTTGTATACCTAGATACGTGATGCTATCTTTTTGCCACCTAAAAGGAAAGGAGTCCTGACAGTGGGCAGTTTCTTGTGGCGGCAGCGAGACAATAAGGGCGTATGATTTAGAGTAGTTGATTTTTAAGTTTGACAACTCCCCGAAGTGTTTCAAATCGCTGAGAAGATTAGGTAGGGAAATACGCGGGGCCTGTAGTGACAACAGGATATCGTCAGCAAAGGCTGCCACCTTAAATTCCCTATCCCCTACACGGCATCCTTTTATGTCAGGGTTGGCTCTAAGTTTGTTTAGCAGGGGTTCAAGTGTCAGCACAAAGATTAAGGGCGACAAGGGGCATCCCTGCCGAGTTCCGTTGCTGATGGAGAAGGCGTCCGACAGGAGGCCATTGACCTTTACTTTAGCTGAAGGGTTTGCATACAGGGCGTCAATGTGGGAGCACAGGCATGGAGGGAGTGCCACTCCTTGCAGTACAGCCCTCATGTAGTCCCAGGCCACCCTGTCGAATGCCTTCTCAGCGTCAAGGGACAGAAAGAACCCCTGGGACCGTGTTGAGTTAAGCCAGTGCTGTATATTCAGCGTACGGATAGTGTTATCCCTGGCTTCCCTACCGGGGATGAAGCCCACTTGATCCAATGCTATGAGGTCAGGGATAAGCGGAAGCAGTCTGTTGGCAAGCATCTTTGCGTAGAGTTTGATGTCCACGTTAAGTAGAGATATGGGTCTATAGTTTGACACTTGCGTTGGGTCTTTACCGATTTTGGAGATAACTGTTATGTGTGCTTCCAGCATGCGGCCTGGAGAGGCGTTGGGGTTAGCTAGCGCATTGAAAGATTGTAATAGGGGAGACGACAGTTCATCTGCAAAGGTCTTGTAGTACATAAGAGGAAGGCCATCTGGCCCTGGGCTCCTACCTACCTTCATTTGCTTGATTGCCACGAGGAGTTCCTCTGGAGACAGAGGGCTCTCCAGGGCTTGCGCTTGATGGGGTGAGATTGGTTTGGGGCAGTATTGGGATAGGAAGTCCTTTATTTTGTCGATACGGTCACCGGCCCTAAGTGTCCCCGACTTGTCCCCTGGTAAATTGTTGTTGAGTTTAGAATAAAACATTTCAAAGTGCTTGGCAATGTCCTTGATTTTAGAGAGTATGTTGCCCTTGCTATTACACATCTGGTGGATTGTAGTTTGGGACTTGGCCGCCTGTATCGTGCGGGCTAGAAGTCTCCCTCTTTTATTACCATGCTCGTAAAATATTTTTTGGCCCAGGATGTATCGCCTCCTGGTGCGTTTCCCTAGCTCGTCTAGGAGCGTGGCGCGCGCTTGCGTAAGATCCTGGAGCGTTGATAGTGAAGTGGCCTGTTTGTGTGTCCTTTCGAGTTTGTGTAATTAGTTTCCTTTTTTATCCTTTCTTCTTTATACATCTGGTAATCCAGCAAGCAAGTATTTTAAAATGGTACACAGCAAGGTTTGTCACCAATGATTATCACACTCCTAATGGAACCTCCGACAGAGAAAGTTAAGAACCACCTCAAAATCAAGGAACTATTTTGTTTTGTGCATATGACTTGATTTTGTCCTGGTTTGCATTTTTTTAATGTTCACTGTGTATTGTTGTCATTTTACAAAGTTTCTTATTAAAATATTATTTAATAAATGCACTTCCACCTGCAAGGACGGAAAGGTTTCTTCACAGTTAGAGCTGTGAAAATGTGGAATAGACTCCCACACTGAGTAGGCTAGATGTTTAACCCCTTCCTAACCAGTGTCACTAGTACAGTGACAGTGCATATTTTTAGCACTGATTACTATATTAGTGTCACTGTCTTCTGCAAAGTGTCAAAAGTGTCAGTGATTGATTGTCCGCCTCAATATCGCAGCCCACTATACGTTGCTGATCTCTGCCATTACTAGTATATAAAAAAAAATTCCAGTATGTATCCCATAGTTTGTAGACACTATAAAGTTCCTGTAAAGCAATCAATATATGCATAGTACATATTGGCCTAATATATATGAAGAAATTCAATTTTTGTATGGCTATGTTTTATTGCAGAAAGGAAAAAATATTGTTTTTTTTTTTTTTTTCATAATTGGCGGTCTTTTTTTTAATCAAAAAAATGGACCAGATGCCAGGAGAGATAATATGTGACAACCCCGTCACAACACTCCACTGGCACACTGGGAAGCAGTGCTATATGACAGTGAACCTTTGCTGGTAATACATTCAAATGATAATATATGTATACGTGTGCAATTTCTGTATGTCCATCACATATATAATAAACTGCGCAATCACATTACAATACTCTAAAACAATATGCTACATAATCCGGAAGAAGTTATTTTCCTCCCCCTTTTTTTCCTCCAATCACAAGCACTGTGTCCACACAGGAGGAAATGTACCACTGAAACTTGTGTGCACAACAACAAATCGTTCAAGGAGAGTGAAACCACACACTTCAAACAAAGAGTCTTTAGTACTGGAAAAAGCTATTCACCACCACCGTCCTTCTTATAACACCTCCACACGTGGTTTCCACAATCGGGGGGTTTTTTGTGACAGGTGAAAACTCCCCCTTTGGTAGCGCTCTTACCAAAATACGTAGGTTAAATCAGCACTTCATATATACTCAATGGGATCCACTCTTTCCATCATCTTCCCTTAGGACATAGTTATCACTGTTACTTCCACCGTCCCAATAGTTGTAACGTAAATGGAAAATAAAAACGTATATAGTGTGATACCGTAAAAACACTTACATTTATTTGAATGAAACAGCAAAGAAAACACTCACAAATGACAATTCCAAAACAGGCATATTCAGATTATCACCACAGAATAATCCACAGGATCACCTTCCCCCTGGACTGCATTGGGCTTACAACTGAATGTGTACCTCTAACCTTCTCTCATAGTCCGTCCTTGTACCGTTATCCTGACGCGTTTCGTCCGTTAATGGACATCATCTGAGGGTGCCGGTACCTCTACTTGCTTCCTATATATACCCTGAGCCATCTAGGTAATCTAATAAACAGCATTACCTTGATTGTACAGGTGTTCCCCGTTTGCTCATTCAAAAAACGCCACGCCGCCATATTAGTGACATTACTATACAGCGACGCACGATCACTTGGGCAAACAAAGGGTACGCGCATGTGCACATCTTCGAGTGGAGAATCTACACTTCCGCCCACTCCTTGGTATACCTACAGCGCACACGCGCGCATCCTACGGCGCACGTGTATTTCACAACATTGTACCATATTTGTCAACTCTATGTAAAGGGCGAATACACTTCCGCCCATAGTTCCTGTGAACTCACATCACCTATTGCACATATGTGTTGTTAACATGGGCTCTCCTAGCAAATTTCAATTACCAGGGGAACCAAACTACAGACGGCAGCTCTTCCCCATCTCATGTAATGCTCATAGTGCCTTTACACAGCACCAGCATTACACTACAGCACAGATGACTGCACTTTACTACCTTTACACACCATCAGCGTTACACTACAGCACAGGTGACTACACATTCTACCAGAGCGATATTAATAATTCTTCTCAGAGTATATACCACTCTGCCTGGGCTATATACAGCATGGAACCTCTATTACTAATATAAATGTGCAAAATCTTCATAAAATGTAAATAAATTCAAAAAAATATATATGTAAAAATGAAAAAAAAAAAAAAAAAAAAAAAAAAAATATATATATATATATATATATATATATATATATATATAAAGTTATATATATATTATATGCCCCTCCCATACTCTTACTGAACATACCCATAAAATACCATTATCAGTACCCGTGAAAATGACAATCTTGATATAAACATATATATATGTATAACATTCTAAATATATAAAAAATATATATATATATATATATACAATTACACATATCTTATAAGGAACAATCCAGATGCATATAAAATAATATAATTATATAAAAAATAAAAAAAAAATATAAAAAGATGTATAAAACAATGAGTAAAGAGTCAGTAATTACTAATAAAACAATTTACGTCCAATTCAACATTCAGTCCCTTTGGCGATAAAGTGTTCATAGAGTATATCCATTGTGATTCTTTCTTTGAAATCTCCCTAACCATATTTGAACCCCTCCAGTTCGGCAATACTTTGTCTATACCCCAAAATTTTAACAAAGAGGGATCTTGGTTATGGTGTTTCTTAAAATGAAGGGATACATTATGGTCTTTGTACCCTATCTCTATATTATACTGATGTTCGGATACCCTCATTTTTAAGGTGCGTTTAGTTCTACCCACATACATGAGATTACATGGACATTGTAACACGTACACTACGTGTGTCGTGTTACAAGAAATAAATTCCTTAATCACAAAAGTGCGATTATTGCCCGATGAAGTGAACTCGGTCAAACCCCTGATTGGATGTGTTATCTTCGCACACGTCGAACACCTCCTACAGGCAAAAAAACCTCCTTGTTCCCAAAAAGAGACTGGACGTTTAGG
The DNA here is from genome assembly GCF_037356315.1 of Lithobates pipiens. Taxonomy (NCBI): domain Eukaryota; kingdom Metazoa; phylum Chordata; class Amphibia; order Anura; family Ranidae; genus Lithobates; species Lithobates pipiens. The sequence continues at coordinate 182,683,166 of NW_027507785.1, forward strand.
AGGATTCAAAACTTTTTTTACTAACTTGTCACCCAAGTTTGGAGCTTTCCGATACACAAAAGATGGTTTATCTGGCAAAACTTGATTTAAATTCTTATCAAGATATAAAATGTGCCAATGATCATTAAAGATGTTCTCTACATCTTTATACTGGTGATGAAAATCTGAAAAGAAACTCCATTCCTGTTTTGACCCCCTTATTTTTGGTTTGTCCTCCAAACATTCGATCCTTGTTAGGTTTCCAACTTCTAAAATTGCTTTTATTAAGCATAACTTCTTCGTAACCCTTCTCTAAAAAACGTTTTTTAATAACATCTGATTGTGCCACAAAATCTTCATCATCTGTGCAGTTTCTACGTATCCTCATTATTTGCCCCTTCGGGATATTTCTCAACCATATGGGAAGATGGCCTTTTGAAACCGGTAACTAACTATTACGATCTGTCGGTTTAAAATATACCTTTGTCACTAAACTTTGCCCGTGCCTCATTATTTCTACATCCAAAAAATGAATGGTCTCCTTACTAAATTCATACTCTAGACAAATATTATTAGCATTAGAATTCAAGTGTCTCATAAAATCGTGTAATGAGAAAAAAATACTGCCTTCCCACACAATGAATAGATCGTCAATGAACCTCTTGTAAAACTTTAAAGAGCTATTCTGATTTGAAAATACTGCCTTATCCACCCATTCTGCCATAAATAAATTTGCTATACTCGGCGCAAATGTTGTGCCGATAGCGACACCCCTTCTCTGCACATAAAAACTTTGATTGTACCAAAAATAACTGTGGGATAAGCAAAAGTCTAAAGCTTGACCTAAAAAGACTTTCTGCTCATGAGATATATCCTCTCTTTGTCTCAAAGCCCAATTCAGGGCTAAGAGAGCATCATCGTGTTGGATCACACTATAAAGAGAGGAAACATCTGCTGTTACTAAGAAAATTTCCTGTGTATCAGTCAGCGTTACCTGGCCAATTAATTGTAGTAGATTCTTTGTATCTTTCAAATAGGCTCTAGTATTCTGCACGCTAGTTTGCAAAAATTGGTCTAAATATTGACCTAGTCTAGCCGTCACTGAATCTATGCAATTAACTATTGGTCTAGCGGGAGGTACTGTAGAATTCTTGTGAATTTTTGGCAACGTATAAATAATAGGTACTTTACAAAAACATGGAACTAAATACCGACTTTCTTTCTTATTTAAAACTTTATTTCTAGAACCTATAGAAACTAACTTCTCTAAATTACGATGATGTGCCGTTGTCGGATCACCACTCAGTTTGACATAAGTGTCCGTATCGGCTAGCATTGTTTGTAATTGATCCTCATAAAAAAATGTATCTAAAATTACTACTCCTCCTCCTTTGTCCACTGGTCTCACTATAATATCTTTTCTTTCTTCCAATGACTTAATCCCTGTCACGGTCAGGAGTGGGGCCGAAATGCTGAGAGGGCTCCCCTTGCGGCCGAGCGCAGCACAACCCTGAAGTTGACACAGGGATGCAGTGCCCACAGTAGCACAGGTTGCCAGGTAGCAGCAGCAGAGGCCAAGTACGGAGTAAGCAGGCCTAGAAGGGCAACTGTGCTAGGAAGTCCGAGAGTAGGCAGCGGAAGTCCAGAGAATAGTCAAACAGGCCGGGATCAGGTGCAGGAAGCGGATCAGGAACGTCAGGTACAAGCCAGGAGTCAGAGCCAGGAGAACAACAGGAGCAGGTCAAGCAAGCCGGGTCGGCACACTGGAGATCAGAAAACAGGAAGCACGGGTACAGGTTTCACAGGAGAGCTGACGATAATCCAGCAATGCAGGAGTGTCAGGCGATCGTTTAAATGGACGAGATGACCGGGTCACGTCGCGAGCGTGTTGGAGCGGTCGTACGTCTACGTCGAGTACGTTGAGTATTCGTGGCATCACCGCGTATGCCCGCCCGGTTAGACGTAGCGTCGGTCGTTCGTCTGGAAACTACCTTGCGCTTACGTAGGCGCCGACGCGCGTTAACACGAACGAACCTCGTGATATTGCGGCTATTTCCCTGACAGTGCCCCCCCCCAAGGGGCAGCCTCCGGATGCCCAACCGAGCCCATTTTTCAGGATACCGGCTGCGGAACCTATGTAAAAGCTTAGGAGCATGTACGTGGTTGGCAGGCTCCCATGAGTTTTCCTCAGCAGAATACCCCTTCCATTTAATTAAAAACTGGATGGTCCTACCTCTCCGACGACAGTCGAGGATGGACTCCACTTCGTACTCGGTTTCTTCGCCAACCTGAACTGGAGCCGGGGGCATTTCTTCTCTACCTGAAAATGGACTAAAGGTAACAGGTTTAAGGAGGGAAACATGAAATATGGGATGGATTTTAAACGATTTAGGTAAAACAAGTTCAAAGGCTACGGGATTAATCTCCCGTTTGATCTCAAAAGGACCCAGAAATTTAAGTCCCAGTTTCCGGGAAGGGCAAGACAGTTTGAGATTTGCTGCTGAAAGCCACACCTTATCCCCCGTCTTGAAGGTAGGGTTGACTCTTTTCCTTTTATCATACTGCTTCTTGTATTCCTCCTGGGCCCTTCTCATGGAATCTTGCAGTGTTTGATAGTTCGAGTGAATGAGATTTACTCTGTCTTGGACTGCCGGGACAGACGATTCAGGGATGGTGTTAGGCAGGAACGAAGGGTGAAATCCGTAGTTTGCCCAGAAGGGTGACTGGTTGGTGGAGGCGTGCACAGAGTTATTATATGCGAATTCCGCACACGGTAACAGGGAAACCCAATCATCCTGGGAGAAGGAGCAGAAGCATCGCAGGTATTGCTCCAATGTTTGGTTTGTCCTTTCGGTTTGTCCGTTACTCTGTGGGTGGTAGGCAGACGACAAACATATCTTAATTGAGAGCAACCTGCACAGTTCTTTCCAAAACTTGGAGGTGAATTGTACCCCTCTGTCCGATACGATGCTATCAGGTACCCCGTGTAACCGGACTATCTCTCTTATAAAAGTTTTTGCCGTATCTAGGGCAGAGGGGGTCCCTTTTAGCGGCAAAAAATGCGCCATTTTGGACAGGCGGTCTACGACTACCAAGATGGCCGTAAACCCCTCAGAGGGAGGTAGTTCCACAATAAAATCCATGGAAATTTCTTTCCATGGTTTCTCCGGGACTGGCAGTGGCCTTAACAGACCCCAGGGTCTGGTGTTGGATCCCTTATTGCGCTGGCAGATGGTGCAGGAATCCACGTATAATTTACAGTCCGCCCTTAAAGTAGGCCACCATAGGGACCGCCGTACAAGGTCTGTCGTTTTCCGCACTCCAAAGTGGCCTGCGAGTTGGTGGTCATGGAAGGTCTTCAATACCAGTAACCTTGCCTGTTGGGGAACAAAAATCTTGTCCTGGCGCCATAGAAGCCCTTCTTGGCTCCTCAGGGAAGAAACTTCTGTCTCTGTACACTGCCTAGTAGCCAGTTCAATAGAAGACCTTAGGTCTGGTTGTAATAACAGAAAATTTTGGGGAGACAGAATTGTACTGGGTGGAGCTCCTTCAGGGGTGTCAGGAAACATCCTCGATAAAGCATCCGCTTTGCTGTTTTTAGATCCCGGGCGGTAAGTAAGGTGGAAGTTGAATCTTGAAAAGAACAGAGCCCATCGGGCCTGTCGGGGTCTCAGACGTCTGGCCGTACGGAGATACTCCAAGTTCTTATGGTCCGTGAAGATTAGAATGGGATGAGCGGCACCTTCCAGGAGGTACCTCCACTCTTCAAGAGCGGCTTTGATCGCCAGAAGCTCCCGGTCCCCAACATCATAGTTCTTCTCTGGGGGACTCATCTTCCGAGAAAAAAAAGCTACGGGATGCAGTAAAGCTTTGGGACCTTGGCGTTGGGATAAGATCGCCCCGGTGGCCACCTCCGAGGCATCAACCTCTAGCACGAAGGGTAAGGCGGGATCTGGATGCTGCAGGATGGGCGCAGAGGTGAAAAGGATCTTGAGCTGATCAAAGGCGGACTGAGCTGCTGGGGACCAGTGGAACTTGGTGTGCTGGCGAGTGGTCAAGGTGATGGGGGCTACGATGGTGGAGAATCCCCGTATGAATCTTCGGTAAAAGTTAGCGAACCCGATAAACCTCTGTACCCCCTTTTTGTCGGAAGGAGCGGGCCAATCCAGGATGGATTTTACTTTCTGCGGGTCCATGGCAATTCCACCTGTGGAAATAATGAGTCCCAAGAAATGGATGGATTCCTTCTCAAAATCACATTTTTCGGCTTTGGCATATAGCCCGTGAGTTCTAAGAATACATAGTACTTTCTTAACATGTACCCTGTGAAGTTCTAGTGAGGTTGAAAAAATCAGAATGTCGTCAAGGTAGGCGACAATAAAGTGGTCAAGGTGCTCCCGAAAGATATCATTAATGAAATGCTGAAAGGTTGCCGGGGCGTTACATAGTCCAAAAGGCATGACTAAATACTCGAAGTGACCAAATCTTGTTCTGAAGGCGGTCTTCCACTCGTCCCCTTCCCGGATACGGACAAGATTATAAGCCCCACGTAGATCAAGTTTCGTAAAGATACGTGAGGTATGGAACCTCTGGAGGAGTTCAGGGATAAGTGGAAGAGGATAACGGTTTTTGAGGGTTATATTATTTAATTCCCGATAGTCCACACATGGTCTTAGGGTCTTATCCTTTTTCTCCACAAAGAAGATACCTGCTCCGGCAGGGGATGAAGAGGGACGAATGAATCCTTTGGCCAGGTTTTCGTCAATGTATAGTCTCAGAGCCTCCAGTTCAGTCTCCGAAAGGGGAAATATCCGACCAAAAGGAATGGGGGCCCCGGGTAACAATTCAATGGGGCAGTCATAGGGGCGGTGTGGAGGTAGGGTATCGGCTTTCCTCTTGTCAAACACGTCTCGGAATTCCTGGTAGACTGCTGGTATGTGAGAAGCCGGACTGGGTACAGGTTGTACAGTCAGACAACTGGTCAAGTTGCAAGGGACGGGATCTAGGCAGTGCTGTTGGCAGTAGGCAGATGTGAAGGAGACCACCCTTGTGGGCCAATCGATCTGAGGGTTGTGCGCCTGTAGCCACGGGATCCCCAGGATAACAGGGAACATTGGGGAGCTCAGCACATCGAATTTAAGGAATTCCCGGTGACCCGAATCGGTGACCGTCAGGATGGGACTAGTTTCCTTGGTGACATGACCTGAACTAGGTAAGGAGCCATCGGCCAAACGGACGGTCAGTCTCTGTTCCTTGAGGTTCAGTGGGAGAGCCAGGCTCCTAGCCAAGGTTAAGTCCAGAAAGCAGCTGCAGGCTCCAGAGTCGATGATGGCTTGTAGAGGGATCCTGCTGCCTGCCACCATCAGTGAAACTGGAAGAGTGATGTGGGCAGAAGCTGACTTAGCTACCTGAAGATAAGATGGGGTGCTTGGGACTGGTTTACTCGGCCTTGTGGGGCAGTAGTTAATGAAATGTCCCGATCTCCCACAGTAAAAACAGAGGTGTGCCTGACGGCGATGGAGTCTCTCTTCGGGGGTTAAAGCGGGACGGGGGGTGACCTCCAGAACGGGAGCTACTGCTGGATGAGCTGAAGGTGGGACCTGGATGGAGCAAGTGGTCCGGGAGCGTTCAGACTGTCGTTCCCGTAGGCGCCTGTCGAGCTGGATGGCAAGTAGAATGAGGTCCTCAAGAGTAGTGGGGATCTTTAATCTGGCCAACTCGTCTTTAAGGGCTTCGGACAACCCCATACGGTAGTGAAATTTTAGCGCTGCTTCGTTCCAGCCGGAGTCAGAGCTCCAGGTACGGAATTCTACTGAATAGTCCTCCGCAGGTCGCCCACCCTGGCGAAGGGCGTACAAAGTTGCTTCGGCTGTAGCTGTCCGGAAAGGATCATCATACAGGCGGGTCATGGCTTCAAAGAACAAGTCCAAAGTATCTACATAAGGGCTATGTTGCTCCAGCAGGCCGTGGGCCCACGTCTGGGGATCGTCCCTTAGTAATGAAATGGTGAACCCCACCTTGGTTGCTTCTGAAGAAAAAGTCTGAGGTTGCAGGGAGAAGTAGAGGAAACATGAGTTCTTAAAGGATCTGAATCTTCTTCGGTCCCCGAAGAAGCGCTCCGGGGCTGGGACTCGTGGTTCCGGGGCAACTGAGACTGTAGAAGCAGGAACTTGACCGAGGAAGGTGGATGGTTCAAGCGGGTGTTGCAGGCGTTCCTTCAGCCAATGATATTTCTCTCGGAGCTCCTGAATAGCTGGAGTAAGGGCCGTAAGTTCTTGTAAAACGGCCTCCAACGGGGAGGAACCTCTGTCGACCTCTGACATGGCTGGATTATACTGTCACGGTCAGGAGTGAGGCCGAAATGCTGAGAGGGCTCCCCTTGCGGCCGAGCGCAGCACAACCCTGAAGTTGACACAGGGATGCAGTGCCCACAGTAGCACAGGTTGCCAGGTAGCAGCAGCAGAGGCCAAGTACGGAGTAAGCAGGCCTAGAAGGGCAACTGTGCTAGGAAGTCCGAGAGTAGGCAGCGGAAGTCCAGAGAATAGTCAAACAGGCCGGGATCAGGTGCAGGAAGCGGATCAGGAACGTCAGGTACAAGCCAGGAGTCAGAGCCAGGAGAACAACAGGAGCAGGTCAAGCAAGCCGGGTCGGCACACTGGAGATCAGAAAACAGGAAGCACGGGTACAGGTTTCACAGGAGAGCTGACGATAATCCAGCAATGCAGGAGTGTCAGGCGATCGTTTAAATGGACGAGATGACCGGGTCACGTCGCGAGCGTGTTGGAGCGGTCGTACGTCTACGTCGAGTACGTTGAGTATTCGTGGCATCACCGCGTATGCCCGCCCGGTTAGACGTAGCGTCGGTCGTTCGTCTGGAAACTACCTTGCGCTTACGTAGGCGCCGACGCGCGTTAACACGAACGAACCTCGTGATATTGCGGCTATTTCCCTGACAATCCCTTCCCGAATATAAAAAGGATTGATGCTTTTCTTGGGTACTACGGCCTCCAAATCCCTAATCACAAAATTTTTAAAAACCTCTATGTGATGGTTGGTAGAACTGGCAGGATTGAACAGTGATCGATTTTCAGACCACTGTCTATACCTACCACACCACCCTCACATTTATTTTCATGCACACGATTCATATTTAAAAAATATTTTTTCATATTGACTTTCTGTATGTACTTATGAATGTCCATATACATATTAAATTTGTTAATGGGCTTTTTTGGGGCACATTTAAGACCTAGTTGTAAAATGTTGGATTCTTGCAAAGTTAGTGTTGCCCTACTCAGGTTGTAGATTCCAATTGGTCGTGATCCCTTCTTCTTTTTTTGTTGGACTCATTTGCTTGCTCTACATCCCCTTCTTTTAATCTTGTTGGATTTAAAATGGGAGGGGGTAATATTTTTTCTGGTGTCACTTTCCGGGGTGTTGATTGCCATACTCTGACTCTTTGGGATTGATTTGGGGGGACCCCTGGTTGCAATAAATTCACATGATTCTGCGTTGGATTGTTCCAACCTTGATATCCCAATGGAAACCAGGGTCTTTGGGAATAATTGTTCCTTCCTCTTTGTCCCCTCCCTCACGGTTTCCATCTCCCTCTCCACCCGCCTCTCCCTAAAAAAGGACGGGGGGAACTGTAATAGTGGCCACCATTGTCCCTCAGGACCTCAAACCGATTGTTTGTCGGAATACTATAATGTTGTTGAGGAACTGTATATCCTTCATTTGGCTGACCCCGGATTTCATTTCCTTTGGAAACATTCCCTCTTGTTCCTCTTATATCTTTTCTAATTACCCCTGGGCCTGTCCGGGAATTTTTCCCTGGTCCCCCCCGAGGCATTGACTGATTTAATGGTTGGAACTTATTTTCTGAGGGGTCTGAGGAGGTATGGTCAAAGATGCCCCATTCACCTCCACTCTACTTGTTAATTTATTTTGCCAAATATAAATACTTTCATTTTTGAAATCACTAAGATCTCTATGAAATGTCTTCAGTTTCTTTTTTTGAGTATCTTTATCAATCTTCACCAACTTTTTATTAATATGTATATTAAATTCTGCCCATTGCTGTGTTCCTTTTATACTCTCTACTTCTTTCGAAAGGTCCTCAATCAACTTCTTTAATTTATTCATTTTTCTTTCCTTCCTTCTTAACACCAACTGTTGTAACTTGAATCCTACCCCATTAAAAAAATCAAGCCATTCCCTCATAGACTCCTCATCATCTAAACCATCCTCCTCATCATGTAAAAAAAAAAAAAATGCAGTGGTGATAAAATACCACCAAAAGAAAGCTCTATTTGTTGGAAAAACACGGCATACATTTTATTTGGGTACAGCGTTGCAAGAATGCACAATTGTCAGTTAAAGTAATGTAGTGCCGTATCACAAAAAGTGGCTTGGTCATGAAGGGGGTAAATCTTCTGGAGGTAAAGTGGTTAAATATAGAAGTAGATTTGGAAACTGAATCTTAGCTACACATTGCATTAGTGGATTCATGAGCACAAATACAATATCTAGGAATTAAACTCTATAACCATTTGACTAATTTATATGAGTTACATTTTATTCATCTGTTAACAGACATTTATTCAGCTGTTAGCAGGCATTTACTGACAGTGAGATTTTAGCTTTGATTCCTACTGTCACCGCCGGCAGCCTCTTGGAATGTTATACTCAGAGAAATTAAATCCAGCTAGCCCAGGAGCCTGGCTGCTTCGGTTCCATCACCCTGTCCTGTCACCCTGTCCGCACTGTCCTCTTAGCCTCTCCCTCATCTGCCGCCTGTCCAATAAGACACTCTGCCTCCCATTTGTGTTTTCAGCTGGGCAGCAAATTTGAAACAATGACTGCTAGATGTCACAGCCTCAGCCAACCTGTAGGAGACCAGCCGGAGGGGAGAGGAATATTCGGCAAGTGAGCCACCTGCACCCAAAACAAAACTCCTTTCTCCCACGACTCATTTTTGCTCTGCCCCTTCTTTTTTCCTCTCTTTCTCCCTTTCTTCCTCTTTTCTCTCTTCCAGTTGTGCAAACTGGGGTAGGGGAGAAATTGGGCAGATAAGGGAGTGTGCAAACTGGAAGAGGGTAGTGTGCAGACTTGGGATTAACTTGTGTAGAATGGTGAGGGTAAATTATGTAGACTGGGGGGGATGATTGTGCAGACTGGGGTGTGGAAACTGGGGGGGTGTATAAATTGTGCAGACTGGAGGGGGGGGGGGTGATTGTGCAGACTGGGAGGAGGGGGTTGTGCAGACTGAGGTGGATGATTGTTGAGAACTGTGCAAACTGGGGGGATAGTGCAAACTGAGGAATTATTGTAGAAACTGGGGGTAATTGTGCAGATGGGGGGGGGGTAATTGTACAGTGCAGGCTGGGAAGAGGATTGTAGAGACTGAGGAGGGGGTTGAATTGTGCAGTTTGGGAGTGGGGAACTGTGCAGGTAAGGTGTGTGATCCTAGAGACTGGGGGAAGGAATGTGCAGATTGGGTGGGATTGTGAAAGAATGAACCAGCTTTACAGACTCCTGCAATATATACACTATATTGCACATTACAGAATCATGCCCTAGATACACTATACTGTACATTACATACTCCTCCTGTACTATATGCATTTCTTTCACATCAAAGAAAAGCTACTGACAGGAGCCAGAACCAATTCATCGCTGCCCCAACCATATGAAGGAGTACAGTTCTTCCTGGACCTCTCCAAATAAATGCTACAACTCAGAAGACATCTGAACTCTATAACCAAAGGCCTCCTAAATCACAAAATCCTTTACAAATGGTGCTACCCTGCAACTCTCCTCATTACCGGAAATGGCACCACACATGTCATAAGCGAACTCTAGAAAGGCATGCATCTACTACACACCTAGAGTATCATCCTAAAGCCTCCCATGGATGTGGATCCACCTCTGCAACAACATAGATCATCACAATCATGCCGCAACCAGGGGTAAAAAGCACTTAACCAAGGCTTGGCACTTAACCCAGATGGGCTAACATCACATATCAAAACCTCTTCCCCACTGTATACTGTTCAGTTCACAGTTTCTCTCAGTAACTGACTGTTTTTAACCCCAAAAGCAGCTTAGCTGAATGCAGCATATTTCTCACACGCCGCCTCAAACCTTTACCGAGTGATACAATCACCTAACAGGAAAGTTCCACCAGTTATACCTGTTGTCATACATAAACAGCCTTATTACTTTTTCTCACAGCTCTCGATTCAAGCCTGCAGTGCCACGGCATACAGCTTTCAACAGACACACAACTTCAGGCTCAGTCAACCCACCTCATTGTATGCTTCATCTAAACTGACTGTAATGCCTCATGCACACGATCGGACTTTCCGACAACAAAACCATGGAATTTTGTCCGAAGGGCGTTGGCTCAAACTTGTCTTGCATACACACGGTCCCACAAATGTTGGCCAACAAGTACGAATGTAGTGACGTACTAGACATACGACATGGTTTTTCAGCTCTTTAGTGCCACACTTTGGGCTCCTTCTGCTAATTTCGTGTTAGTAGAAGTTTGGTGATTGTTGAGTTGCGCTTTTCTTTTTGCGTTTTTCATTTAGTGCTTTTCAGTTTGCGCTTTTCATGTCATGCTTTTCAGTTTGTTTTTGAACGGCCGTTAGTCAACCAGACATGTTGTGGAATTGGAGGAGATAACGTGTTATTTATTATTGGCCTTGGATTTTTTGCTTTGATGTTATTTTTTTGGTTGAATAATGATTTGATGTGGTATATTTTCTATATTTTTGGATGCATAGAATGCAATTTTTGGTTAAATTCTATCGGCAGGTAGCATGTCTAATCTTATTTGTTTTCTTTCTTTTAATGCACAATAAAAAAATTTGTGTAGAATAATACCTGGCTATGTGTTTTACTTCAAAGGACAGTTTGGGAGTATTCAAAAAAATACAATGTAAAATTATTGACAAGGGACACCAACAGTTGTATCTTTGATCTTAAAAACGACGGGATAATGGTGTTGTGGTAACTTGCTCAAATAAAAAAAACAAAAAAAACATAATTATATTATTCTTGATATCACTAGAAAAAAAAGCCGTTAAAAATTTGATTGCAATAACTCCATCAGTATCACCAGCAAAGCAGCTTCATGACTATCCCATTAAAGAAGAAGAGAATTGTGTGCTGCATTTGGAGATTTCATAATTTGCCACGTCACGAATGTTAATTCTCCATTCCAAATGCTAGTTTACAAGACTGACCGCATCTGCTTCCGAGCATACGTGTTTGTACTTTGGACTTTTGTCCGACAGACTTGTGTACACACGCTCAGAAAATCCAACAACACATATTTTTTGGCAGAAAAAATTTAAAGACATGCTAGCCAACATTTGTTGGCGGAAAGTCTGACAACAATTACCCGATGGAGCATACACACAGTCGGATTTTCCGCTAACAGCCTGTCATCGAACATTTCCCATCGGAAAAGGACTATACTTACTTCTCCCAGTCCCCACATCACAAGTCTTATTCGAGAATAGATATGTTTCTTATTCTTTGACCACAATAGTGGCTCAGTGGATGACCCCAACGTGGTATGGAACATGCACAAAGCTTTTATTTGTGGTATTCTAATGAAATTGAGTACCTTCTGTAAGCCCTTGTACACACGGTCAGAGATTCCGACAACCAAATCCGTCACATTTTGTCCGTCGGATTTTGTCCAAAACTGTTGCATACGCATGGTCGGACAAAGTTGTCAGAAAATCCGACGTGATTACGTTATTTCGTTACGACGGGACTACGTTCACGCTAGCAGCCAATAGCTTTGGTCTAGGAATTTGATCTGAGCATGCGTGGCACTTTGTCCGATCGGAATTCTCTACACATGATCGGAGTATGTCCGATCGGAGCATTTTGTCAGAAAATTTTACCAACAAGTTGGAAAACTTGGTCCGTTGGATACTCCGACGGAAACAGTCCGATGTAGATCACACACAGTCGGAATATCCGACAAAACGGTCCGATCGGACACATTCCGTCGGGCTAACAAGAAGAGCATGCAGCATATTTTTTTTTCAAATATAATTTATTAGATTTTAACAAAAAATAGTTGACAAACAATGTCATGAAATAATACATACAAAGTTTGTACTGAAGATTCCTACCTCCCTTTATAGTATAAGAAGGGTGGGAGAGAGAGTTTGGAAAAAAAGAGAGAGAGAAGGGGGAGCTATAGTCAAGAAGCAAAAGAAAGGATGCAAGTGAGTTGTGGGATTTGTGGAGAGAAGGGGAGAAGGGTGATAGAGAAAGAGCATCCGAGGACTCAGCCTTCCCAATGACCCCTGCCCAAACCTTGCTAAAAGGAGCAGAAATAACATCACTAATAATGAACATGTGAATCCAGTAAATGCAAATGTACCCACTCTAGTACAACGTACTCTTGTGAGTGTTTGTGGCATCTGAACAGGAATAGATAGAAGGCTCTCTTTAAGGATGTCCATGGGAGCTGTGTAGGATCGATTAGCGCTATGATGAACTTGCGGTTGGATAGAGGTTCCTTCCATTGTATGAAAAATGAGGTGTAGTTAAGATGGCTTTTTCTGAAGTTGTGAGGCAGCGATCTATGAAAGATGCCCATCGTTTTTTGAGTAGCTTCTAATTTTTCTTGGAATAGTAGAGTTTTGAGAGCTTTTAGATTTTTGGAAATGGTCGAAGGAGTGAGAGAGATCCAATGATTGAATATAGTCCTTCGAGCTATGAGGAGAGTCAGAAGAGTCCATTGAAGGTTTTCACTGAAGGTAGTGGCTTTGAGTTGGCTGGTGTTGCACTGATTTTTGGTGGGTATCCAAATAGCAGAAGCATGGGGTCTTTCTCCGGAGTGAAGTCAGTCACTTTTTGGATAAGGTTATGGATTGTGGACCAGAAGGTAGTTATCCATGGACAGAGCCATTAGCAGTGGATTAAAGAGGGTTTGTGGAAGGAGCCCCATGGGCATAAGGTCCCTAAGGTGGAGGGGTGTCACGTAGAGAAAGGGTAGTAAGCCCTGTGCATTAGCTTGAATTGAGTTTCCCTCCAGGACTCGTTTGGTAATGCTTCTTGTAATCTTAAATCCTACTATGATATTGTCTATGTCGACTTGGCCCAGTAAGTCTACTGACCAGGATGTGATGGAGGTATTATGTATGGGTTTAGTGAACTTCCCGTTGAGAGGGTGGTAAATATCTGATATGGAGTAGCTCTGTAGTGATGGACGAACTTCCGACGGGATGTTTCGCGAATGCGAAACGCGAACACGGCCAAAAGTTAGCGAACCGCAAAGTTTGCGGCGGGCCCCATTGACTTCAATGGCAAGCGAACTTTAAAAACCTACAGGTCATATTTCCAGCCACAAAATAATTACTAGCTGTGCACACATAGTCCCACCACATGGCCACTGACATAACACATGTATGAAGTGAATCTGGGATCAACAACTACAAGCATTCTTTTTTTATATATGTGAAATTCTGACAATTCAGGACTCAGGAGCGCATGAAGGCAATGGAGGAGAGGGAAGGTCAGGGCAGGCTAAGAAGAGGGTGCAGGAGATGATCACCAGCGTCGTGATATAGAGCACTGACACCAGCACCGTGTTAGAGTGATCTGACACCAGCACCGTGATAGAGAGCACTGACATCAGCACCGTGATAGAGAGCACTGACATCAGCACCGTGACATAAAGCACTGACACCAGCACTGTGATATAGAGCACTGACACCAGCACCGTGATAGAGTGCACTGACACCAGCACCGTGATAGAGAGAACTGACATCAGCACCGTGATAGAGAGCACTGACATCAGCACCGTGACATAAAGCACTGACACCTGCACCGTGATATAGAGCACTGACACCAGCACCCTGATAGAGTGCACTGACACCAGCACCGTGATAGAGAGCACTGACATCAGCACTGTGACATAAAGCACTGACACCTGCACCGTGATAGAGTGCACTGATACCAGCACTGTGATAGAGAGAACTGACATCAGCACCATGATAGAGAGCACTGGCATCAGCACCGTGACATAAAGCACTGACACCAGCACCGTGATATAGAGCACTGACACCAGCACCGTGATAGAGTGCACTGACACCAACACCGTGATAGAGAGCACTGACATCAGCACCGTGATAGAGAGCACTGACATCAGCACCGTGACATAAAGCACTGACACCAGCATCGTGATATAGAGCACTGACACCAGCACCGTGATAGAGTGCACTGACACCAGCACCGTGATAGAGTGCACTGACACCAGCACCGTGATAGAGAGCACTGACATCAGCACCGTGACATAAAGCACTGACACCAGCACCGTGATATAGAGCACTGACACCAGCACCGTGATAGAGTGCACTGACACCAGCACCATGATAGATAGCACTGACATCAGCACCGTGATAGAGAGCACTGACATCAGCACCGTGACATAAAGCACTGACACCAGCACCGTGATAGAGTGCACTGACACCTGCACCGTGATAGAGTGCACTGACACCAGCACCGTGATAGAGAGAACTGACATCAGTACCGTGATATAAAGCACTGACACCAGCACCGTGATATAGAGCACTGACACCAGCACCATGATATAGTGCACTGACACCACCACCGTGATAGAGTGCACTGACATCACCACCGTGATAGAGTGCACTGACACCAGCACCGTGATAGAGTGCACTGACACCAGCACTGTGATAGAGAGCACTGACACCAGCTCCGTGATAGAGAGCACTAACAGCAGCACTGATACCAGCAACTTTCTGCTGGGCCCCAAAAATATGACACCGCTCAACCTCTTCAAACAGGAGGGTACGGGCATATAGTACAGTGTGCTTTTTTGTACAAGGAAGTGAGCCAAATGTAGAAAGAAGGTCTGTGTGCTCGATTAAAAAAATCGTTTATAGACATATATATGGTCTACTGGTCACATGTGTTGAATTCCTCCGAGATCCATGCCTCATTCATTTTTATAAATGTGAGGTAGTTAACACTGTCGTGAGCTAGGCAAGTACGCTTATCGGTCACGATCCCCCTTGCTGCAGTGAAAGTCCTTTCGGACAGGACACTGGACGAGGGGCAAGCCAACAGTTCGATTGCAAATCGGGCAAGCTCTGGCCAGAGGTCAAGCTTGCCCACCCAGTAGTCCAGGGGTTCATCACTCCTCAGAGCATCCACATCGGCCGTTAACCCGATGTAGTCGGACACCTGTCGGTCTAGGCGTTCCCTGATGCTGGATCCGGATGACACCTGTCGATGGTCGGCTGAAAGAATGACCTCATATCAGAAGTCACCAACACATCTTCAAACCGGCCTCTTCTTGCAGGCACTGTTGGATTGGTACCCGCAACTCCTTCTCTGGGAGTGGGAATTGCTCCTCTGCCAGCGCACGCAATAGCAGAATGCAGCATTTCTTGAAGCAAGGCCTGGAAGTGCTCCATTCTGACAGCCCTCTGTGACGGCGGTAACATTTCCGCCATTTTGTGTTTGTACCGGGGGTCTAAGTACGTTGCCACCCAGTACTGGTCCTTGACCCTTCTGCTTTTTATACGGGGGTCCCTATTAAAACACTGGAGCATGAAGGCCCCCATTTGCACTAAACTGGAAGCGGTGTGGTGGCCTGGCTCCTGCTCATCATCCAGGATAATGTCGTCCTCTTCATTCTCCTCTCCCCATCCACGCACAACAACAAGGATCCCAGAAAGGTTTAAACCATTCTCTTCTTGCTCCTCCTCATCCGCCCTGGCACCATCCTCCTCTAACTCCTCTTCAGACTCCTGTTGTTCACTTGTCTCAGATAGAGTAGCCCCCCCTGGGAATTCATCCAGCATTGCGACTTCCTCATATTCCCGCTCCTGCTCCTCCACAGCTTGATCAATGACACGACGCAATGCACGCTCCATAAAGAAGGCATAAGGTACCATGTTACTGATGGCGCCATGGCTGCGACTGACCAGTTTGGTGATCTCCTCAAATGGCCGCAGAAGTCTGCATGCGCCGCGCATGAGCAGCCACTGGCGTGGTGAAAAAAAACCCAGCTCCCCAGAACCTGTTCTGCCGCAGAGTTTATACAGGTAGACAATAACTGCACGTTTCTGCTGGAGCAGCATATCAAGCATATAGAAGGTTGAGTTCCATCGCGTCGGGCAATCGCAAATAAGACGTCTGATCGGCAGATTGTGTCGCCGCTGAATGTCAGCAAGGCGAGCCATGGCCGTGTAAGATCTTCTGAAATGGGCCGAGATTTTCCTTGCCTGCCGCAAAATGTCCTGGACCCCAGGGTATTTGACAACAAATCGATGTACGACCAAGTTTAAGACGTGTGCCATGCATGGCCCGTGCGTAATTTTGCCCTGTTTCAATGCGCTAAGCAGATTGGCACCGTTGTCACACACCACTTTACCAACTGTCAAATTGAGCGGTGTTAGCCACTGATCTGCCTGTGAATGCAAAGCTGAAAGGAGTGCTGGGCCAGTGTTGCTCTTGGCTTCCAGGCACAACAGACGCAGCACAGCATAGCAATGTCTCACCTGGCATGTCGAATAGGTTCTGGGGAGCTTAGGCGGCGCAGTGGGAGAGACGCTAGCAGCAGAAAAGGAGGAGTCAGCCAAGGGGGAGAGGGAGGGGGATGGAGTAGGAGGAGGAGGAGAAGAAGTGCCAGGCCTGCATGCAATCCGTGGCGGTAAAACCAAATCTACACGGGTGCCACGGGTTACATGCTTGATGACTGTCAGAAGGTTCACCCAGTGGGCAGTAAAAGGGATCTACCTTCCCTGCTCGTGTTTGCTAGACCACATGTCTGTGGTCAGATGTATCTTGGCACCAACACTGTGTGCCAGAGATACATTCATTTGCCGCTGAACATGGCCATATAGCTCTGGGATGCCTTTCTGTGAGAAATACTTCCTTCCTGGGACCTTCCATTGTGGTGTTCCAATGGCCCCACAAATTTTCGAAAGGCCTCCGAGTCTACCAGTTTATATGGCAGTAGTTGGCGGGCTATAAGTTCTGACAAGCCAGCCGTCAACCGTTGGGCAAGAGGGTTATCCAGCGTCATCATTTTTTTACGCTCGAACATTTGGCCCACAGAAGCCTGCCTTTTTGCAGAAAAACGTGAGCTTGGCGTGATGGAAGGTGGAGTGGAGGACAATTGTGAGGAGAGAGGAGAAGAAGTAGAAGACGAGGCTGGATGATGAGAGCCTGGAGTGTGGCTTTGTGTGTTCCGTTGCTCCCACTGGGCTTGGTGATGGCAGCTCATGTGCTTTCTTAAGGTGGTCGTCCCTAGGTGAGTGTTGGGCTTACCGCGACTTATGCGTTGACTGCAAAGATTGCAGATGGCAACACTATTGTCAGTAGCGGACACGTTAAAAAAAGCCCACACTGCGGAGGCCATGTTCGATGCCTCGCTCCTGATATATTAGCAGTCTGCTTTGTCCCTCCTGTGCAATGTAAGCTATTCCTGCTTCTCCTCCCTATCTGCTGGTCCATATCTACCTCTGAACTCCCCTCCTCTTCCTCTTTTGTGGGCACCCACGTGACATCATTAGACACGTCATCATCGACGTAACCTTCCCCACCGCTATAATTAGAGATCTCAGAGTAGGCAGCAATACCGGGGACCAACCTCCTCCTTGGGCTGATCTGGGTACTGTCATCAGACTGCTGAGAGGCGGTTGTTGCTACCTCCTCTTCCTGATCCAAAGCCAAGAGTGGCTGCGCATCAGAAATGTCTTGATATGGATCGGAAAATAATTCCTGTGACTCAAGCGGAAGGTATGTGGTGGTGGTGGTGTTGGTGGTAGTGTCTTTGGGGGTGCACAAAGCAGAGAGTGAAGAAGAGGATGCAGATCGAGAGGATGAGGAGGGTGCAGAAGAGTAAGGCTGAGTGAGCCACTCAACCAAGTCTGGTGCTTCCTTTAACGTAATCGCACGCACCTTCTTCAATTTCACACTTTGGCTCAAGCCTTTTGCTCCTGCCCTACCCCTACCACCCCTGCGGAAGGGCCTGCCTCTTCCTCTGCCTGTCATTTTTTAAATGACCCTGTAACAAAAGTCTCTAGAGAACTGCAGTATGTATGTGGAAGAAGGTATAAAACACCCCGATTCAATCTGTTGTTTTTGGGGGCCACTGGTCTATCACACCAGTTACAATACTTTTTTATTGGATTGCATTTGTCACTCTTTGTAGTATCGCTGCAGAACCGCTCAGCAGTCACAATGCTGCACAGTGGAAACGCACTATATTATGCTTTCTATATGTGCAAGTATTTTATACGTGTATTACACAACTATATACTGTACACCAAATAGTACACCTATACAAGTCCTTAAGAACCTTTGTGGAACTAGTAGCTAGGGATTAGCAGACTGTACCTCACTCAACCCTATATACTGTACTACTCTATACCATACCAGTCCTTAAAAAGACCTTTGTGGAACTAGTAGCTAGTGATTAGCAGACTGTACCTCACTCAACCCTATATACTGTACTACTCTATACCATACCAGTCCTTAAAAGGACCTTTGTGGAACTAGTAGCTAGGGATTAGCAGACTGTACCTCAGTCCCTACACTGAAAAAGGACTGCTGCAGAATAGGGCAGCAGTCAGCAGTAGTGCACCACAACCCTATATATTGTGGACCTATACCAGTCCTTAAGGACCTTTGTGGAACTAGTAGCTAAGGATTAGCAGACTGTACCTCACTCAACCCTATATACTGTACTACTCTATACCATACCAGTCCTTAAAAGGACCTTTGTGGAACTAGTAGCTAGCGATTAGCAGACTGTACCTCAGTCGCTACACTGATAAAGGACTGCTGCAGAATAGGGCAGCAGTCAGCAGTAGTGCATCACAACCCTATATATTGTGGACCTATACCAGTCCTTAAGGACCTTTGTGGAACTAGTAGCTAGGGGTTAGCAGACTGTACCTCAGTCCCTATACTGATAAAGGACTGCTGCAGAATAGGGCAGCAGTCAAGTATAATATTCTTTCTATATTTGGAAGAAAGAATATTATACGTGTACAACCCTATATACTGTCCTACTCCTATACAATACCAGTCCTTAAAAGGACCTTTGTGGACCTAATAGTACCAGCTAATGATTAAACTGACTGTCCCTCCCTGCTACACACAGCGTCCTGTCACTCCCTGCACTCACTAAAGACAGGCTTCTGGATTTACAAGCACAGCAGTTCACTCAACCCTATATACTGTACTACTCCATACCATACCAGTCCTTAAAAGGACCTTTGTGGACCTAATAGTAACAGCTAATGATTAAACTGACTGTCCCTCCCTGCTACACACAGCGTCCTGTCCCTCCCTGCTAAAGACAGGCTGCTGGATTTATAAGCACAACAGTTCACTCAACCCTATATACTGTACTACTCTATACCATACCAGTCCTTAAAAGGACTTTTGTGGTTCTAATAGCTAGCGATTTGTGTCACTGTAGTCTCTCCCTGCTCCACACAGCAACCTCTCCCTATAGTGACAGAAGAAAGAATGTAAAATGGCTGCCGGATCGGGTATATTTATAAGTTAGGGGGAATGTCCAATTGTCCATGTGCTGAAATGTCTCAATTGGCTGTCCTGTACCCCATGATGGATGTGTCATCATGGATCAAAGTTCTTTCACACTGTAAACACATAAGTCCGCCGGAGCAAACAGCGGCAATAGTCCGCCGATCGGGCGAATCGTGAATAGGCAAAATTCACAGCGAACCGCCCGCCGGGTGAACAGTTCGGCCATCCCTATAGCTCTGTTCCACTATTAGCTCGTCTAAGAAAGATTGTTGGAACCTGATGCTTTTCTTCGGACAAGTTTTTGGTAAATGAAGCTTGAGTATTGCGACACATGGAGAAAGTGGTGGGTAGGAAGATTGAACTCTTATGCAATGAGGTGGAAATGTTTGAGAGAGCCATTTACACCATGGTATAGAGCAGGGATATGTGATTAGCAGACCTCCAGCTGTTGCAGAACTACAAGTCCCATGAGGCATAGCAAGACTCCAACAGCCACACACATGACACCCAGAGGCAGAGGCATGATGGGTTTTGTAGTTTTGCAACAGCTGGAGGTCCACTAATTGCATAACCCTGGTATAGAGAGTGAGCATTGATGAATCCTTTATCTCTCCATTTAGAGAATGGTTCATACTGGAGACCAAGTGGGAACATAGGGTTATCATGGTTTGGAAGAAACCTGGAGACGTAGGGTAAGACCCAATTTTTTCTTCACCTCTCTCCATGCTCTTATCGTGTCTCTGAACAATAGATTTTGTTTCATATGAATCGGGATCCATTGCAGCAAGCTATGAATACATATATATATTTATTGGGTAAGCCTAGTCCGATTCAAACACATAATTGGAGTATTTTGATGCTTGTGTAATCCAGTCCATTCCTGTTCTCAGGAGACATGCTAAATGATATACTCTAATATTTGGCATGCTGGTCCTCCTCACTCTTTGGGAGAAAAAGTTTGGTCAGTGCAATTCTAGGTTTGCTCTTAATCCATATGAAGGCTTAATTGCCTTGTTTACATTTTATACATCTTTGTGCTTTAACAATAATGGTAAAGTTTGTAAAGGGTATAGCAGACGAGCAAAACTGACCATTTTAAAAAGTGCACATCTCCCAAAGAGTGAGAGTGGGGAGGTTGGACCATGCTTCCAATCCACCCATTATCCTTGATATCAAAGGAGGATAGGATGGTTCTTTTACTATTTTAAAGCCTAAGTACATGGTGTGTTTCTCGTTAATGTGAAAGGGAGAAGAAAGTGACCATATTCATAGGTTATGAATACCTAGAGGGAGAATTTCGCTCTTGGTGAAGTTTATTTTCAGGCCAGAGCATTTGTGGAAAGATGTAAAGATTGATTGAATGGCGGGTATGTCTGTTGGGGGGATGTAGTGAATATCAGGATATCATCTGCAAAAAGGGCGACTCTCAAGTAAGGATGAGACGAACACCCCCTGGGTTCGGTTTGCACCAGAACCTGCGAACAGACCTAAACTTCATGTGAACTTTAGAACCCTATTAAAGTCTATGGGACTCGAACGTTCAAAATCTAAAGTGCTAATTTTAAAGGCTAATATGCAAGTTATTGTTCTAAAAAGTGTTTGGGGACCTGGGTCCTGCTCCAGGGGACATGTATCATTGCAAAAAAAGTTTTCAAAATGGCAGTTTTTTCGGGAGCAGTGATTTTAATAATGCTTAAAGTGAAACAATAAAAGTGTAATATTCCTTTAAATTTCTTACCTGGGGGGTGTCTATAGTATGCCTGTAAAGGGACGCATGTTTCCTGTGCTTAAAACTGTCCCTGCACAAAGTGTCATTTCTGCAGGAAAAAAAGTCATTTAAAATCACTCGCAGCTATAATGAATTGTCGGCTCGCCGTAATACAGTCATTGAAAGTCATTGATAAAAAAAAAAAGCGTGGGGTTCCCCCAAATTCAATTACCAGGCCCTTCAGGTCTGGTATGGATATTAAGGGGAACCCTGCGTCAAATATAAAAAAAATTACATGGAGTTCCCCCTAAATATCCATGCAAGACCCTTCAGGTCTGGTATGGATTTTAAGGGGAACTCCACGCCAATTTTTTTTTTAAAAATGGCGTGGAGTTCCCCCTAAAAATCCATACCAGACCCTTTATCCGAGCACGCAACCTGGCAGAGCGCAGGAAAAGAGGAGGGATGAGAAAGCGCCCCCTCCTGAACCGTACCAGGCCACATGCCCTCAACATTGGGAGGATGCTTTGGGGGTCACAGACCCCTCAAAGCACCTTGTCCCCATGTTGATGAGGACAAGGGCCTCATCCCCACAACCCTGGCCGGTGGTTGTGGGGGTCTGAGGGCAGGGGGCTTATCAGAATCTGGAAGCCCCCTTTAACAAAGGGACCCCCAGATCCCGCCCCCCCCTGTTTGAAATGATAAGGGGGTACAAAATTACCCCTACCATTTCACAAAGAAAGTATAAAAGAATGTTAAAAAAGACAAACACACTTTTGAAAAAGTCCTTTATTAAAAATAAAAAAAAATAAAAAAAGATTCCAGCAGTGGTAATCCACTCTTGCTATCCAGCGATGGATGATCATCTCTCCGGGGTCCAGCGATGGCTGATCTGATCCAGCGAAGGGTGAGCTCTCCGTCCAGCGCAGAGCAGTCCATCCATCCTCTGTCTCCACTGGTGGAGACACTGTGGGGATCCCGGCAGCCTGACATTTCTTATATGAGGAGGGCAGGGACACCCGTCACCTGACCTCGCCCCCCTCTGACGCAAGTGGGGAAGCCAAGGTAATGTCGAGGGATTTGCAAAAGGCTCTCAAAAAACGAGAAGTAAACTGCACACCCCTGTCCGAAACGACACGAGAAGGAATACCATGAAGGCGGAAAATCTCTCATACAAAAATGGGAACCAAGGCAGGGGCAGAAGGGAGACCAGGAAGAGGAACAAAATGCGCCATCTTGGAGAACCGATCAATTACTACGCAAATGGCCGTATTATTCTCCAACAGTGGAAGATCAGTGATAAAATTCATGGCGATATGAGACCAGGGCTCCTTAGGAATGGGCAAGGGCATGAGAAGACCAGCAGGGGCTTGAGTGGAAGATTTAGACTGAGCACAGACGTGACAAGCCTTAACGTAGTCTTTAACATCCGAGATTAGGCCACCAGTAGTGACGACTGATGAGCAGGAAGGATCGGAGGAACCCAGCATGACCTGCCACCTTGGAATCATGTCTCCAATGAAAGATCTTAGCTCTTAGCTCCATGGGAACCAGGAGAAATTTTTGATTCCAGGGTGGTAGAATGGGCAACAATGCATGAGGTAGGAATGATCGGCTCAGGATCAGGGTTGGACTCCTCGTCCAAAGTGTCAAATTACCTAGAGAGCGCATCAGCTTGACCGCTGCAGGAACCAGGTTTGTACGTAATCGTGAATTTAAAATGGGAAAAGAAGAGACTCCACCTGGCCTGTCTGGGGTTCAGACATTTAGCATTCTGTAGGTACTGTAGATTCTTATGATCAGTAAAGATCATTATGGAGTGGGAGAACCTTCCAAGAGATGACGCCACTCCTCCAACGCCAATTTAATTGCGAGAAGTTCCCGATCACCAATGGCATAATTTCTCTCTGCCTGAGAATTTTTTTTGGAGAAGAACGCACATGGTTGACGTTTATTCTCAAAGAACTGAAGAAGCACAGCTCCCACCCCCATCGAAGAAGCGTCTACTTCAATAAAAAATGGGTCCCCAGCATTTGGTCTCCTCAAGAGAGGTCCAGAGACAAAGGCCTGTTTCAGATCGTGAAACGCAGAGACAGCCTCGAGAGGCCAGTCTTTGGCATTCGCACCCTTCTTGGTCAAAGCGATAATAGGCACGGCAATGGAAGAGTAATTCCTTATGAACTGCCTATAATAATTTGTGAAGCCAAGAAAGAGCTGTGTGGCCTTGAGGATAGCGGGAAGGGGCCAGTTGGTAATGGCTGAGGCCTTTTCGGGATCCATGCGAAGACCCGCACTAGAAACAATACATATCAGAAACAGGACCTCGGAACATTCAAAGGAACATTTCTCCAGCTTGGCATAGAGATTGTTCTCTCTAAGGCGCTGAAGTACGGTGCGTACATGGTTTCTGTGAGCAGGCAGATTTTCTGAAAAGATAAGAATATCATCCAGATAGATGCCAACAAACTGGTATAGTAGATGCCTGAATATTTCATTGACAAACTTCTGGAACACAGCTGGAGCATTACACAAACCAAAAGGCATAGGTATTCATAATGCCCGTCCCTAGTGTTAAACGCGGTCTTCCAATTGTCACCTTCCCGTATTCGAATGAGATTGTATGCACCTCTGAGATCCAACTTAGTGAAAAGGGAAGCCCCCTTCAACCTGTCGAATAGCTCAGATATTAGAGGTAAGGGGTATCGGTTTTTGATAGTCACTGCGTTTAAACCTCTATAGTCGATGCATGGTCTGAGGGTACCATCCTTTTTGGCAATAAAAAAGAACCCTGCTCCTGCAGGCGATGAGGATTTCCGGATGAAACCTCTCTCCAGATTCTCGGTGACATACTCAGACATGGCCTGGGTCTCTGGAATGGACAGAGGGTAGGTACGACCCGCAGACTTCTTACAGAACACATCCCGGAAATCACTGTATGCCGCGGGAAGATCAGACGATACGGATGTGGTAGCAATGACAAGTTTCCCCTTGGGAGTCACCTTGAGAAGACAGGATAAAAAACACGAAGGACCCCAAGCTAGGATCTGCCCATAGACCCAGTCCACATGTGGCGAGTGGAACTGAAGCCAAGGAAGGCCCAATACAATGGGGGTAGAGGCTTTGGGTAGGATGAGGAAGGAGATCCACTCCTGGTGGAGTATCCCTACTGACATCCTAATAGGTAGCGTCTGGAAACGGACAGGGCCCCCTGGGAGCACAGTGCCATCAATTGCCGAGACTACCAGTGGAGTAGCGAGGGGAGAAAGGGTAAGCTTCATAGAAGAAGCAGTTCTCCAGTCCATAAAATTGCCGGCAGCCCCGGAGTCCAGATATGCTAGGACCGATTGGGGAGAAGTGCCTACATGGAGGAACACCGGAAGAAGAAGACGAGAAGGTGATGTTTCTGGGTCTAATACTCCAACTTCCAAATGTATTAGACCCGAGCATTTCCCGGACAAAGCCCACAATAAAGACACAAGCCCAGAGTTCTGTGTCTAGCACGTTCTTCAGGGGTTAGTCTGGTCCGGCCCTACTGCATGGGTTCCTCAGCAGACAGAGGATGCTCCACAAGGTGACGGGAAAAAAGTTCAGGCTGAGTAGGACCTAGGGGGTGCTGGCGTCTTTTTTCTAAGGACTTCTCCTGGAAACGAATGTCAATCTGATTGCATAAGGAAATTACATCGTCCAGACCGGCGGGGATAGCTCTTCCTGCTAATTCGTCCTTCACTCGGTCAGAGAGGCCATGTAGAAAGGTTGCGACCAGGGCCTCATTGTTCCAGCTCAATTCAGCTGTGAGGATACGGAACTGAAGTGCATATTTTCCCACTGTACAAGATTCTTGGCGAAGGCGTAAAAGGGCACTAGCCACAGAAGAAACCCAAGCTGGCTCCTCGAAGATATTACAAAAGAGCTTCAAGAAGTTGAACAGGGGAGAAGCTGCAGGACGCGTAGGATTAATTGTGCTGTTCTGAGGCAAATTAGAACTGTCACAGTGCCTTTTGGGTGAGATGGGCGGGTGTGAGACATGAGGACGCAGCGTCCGTCTGAGGGGAGGGGCTAGCCAGTGCTTACAGCGGTGTGTGAGAGGCAGGGGATGGAGGACATGGCTTGGCCAGGGGAAGTGAGAAGCTCTGACCAGAGCAGACGTGCCCCCCCCCCCCCCGCTACAACACGGCATTAAGCGGATCTGCGTTCCGGCGCTACCCTCGGTAATGGATTAAGTGGAGGAGAGCGTCATCGGCCGGCCGACTCCCAGCCTTCCACCTATGCCCTCCCCCTCCATCGGCAGAGAGACTGGACGGGACCCCCTGCGAGATTGCATGAGATCTGACCGAAATGGGAATGCAGAGCGGATAAAAGGACAGTATAGTTACCTGTTATTGTGGTAGAATGTAATATTCAGACTGTCTTATTGAGATCACTGCTTACATAGAACTATGTGCGGAGATAGCTGAGCCTGCAGGTGTAAGCGTTGGTGAGAGGATACTTCTATTTGGGATAAGACTCACACTGATAGAGAAGTAACATTGATGTACTATTTCCAAGACTCTTGAGGCAATATGCTGTGAAATTTTCATTCCATAAGGCTATGTTCCACAGGTCCAATTTTATGCACATGTGTAAGGAGTGAATTAGTACGATGACCTTATATAAGTGCTCGTGGTAAATAATGTGGAAAGGATATGTTATACGGGATTATTTTCACACCTGTATAGATGCATAGCGACTCCCCTACATAGAACGAGGACTCCTGTAAAGCTGCCCCCGGTGGATTCCCTAGGGAACAGGGAAAAACATCTGTCAGGAGACCACATGGTAAAGGACATAAGCAAGATTCTGTTAAATCGGTGTCATGTGATCGACAATTACGGGTTGCACTGGGCATTACCCTTATATATGTTTTAAAAAAAAAATTGCATAAGATTCCGCATAAAATTCTTAAGTGCCATGCGTGTAATCCGTAAATGAATAGTGAATACCAAAAGTAACATATAAGGGGTTAAAAAGCAGAAAGAAAAGGCAGGAAGGCACCTTTATGTATAGGAATCCAGTGCGTCCGCGAGCACAACGAGGAGGGAGTAGACGGGCAGATTTGTATCTGGATCCACATCAATATATCAGTTCTATTGCCTCACACGTACATACACATAGATTTCAACATTATGCTCCAAAATATACGATCTACGCCTGGGAAGTTGATACGAATGTACCGAATCTAGAATAGCTAGAGAAAACACCACTTCGTTATTGGTTTAGATCTTTGATATATATCTGCAGGGGAGCCCTGCCTGCAACGGAAGTTAAGTGGATAGAACGTAGGCCAAGAAGGACTTTCCAGGAAGAAAAAAAAAAGGGGGTGCACAGCGTTCCCTGGATAGGTATCCCCAGAGGGGTACAAATGTTATGGTATGATTAGACCCACTTTTTCTTCCAGGAGATAGCACTTTTTCAAACGTTCAACAACTAGTAGCATAGACCAGGAAGAAGTGGGAAAGGTGACCCCTAGAAAGTAGCAGGACTAAGAGGTATACAAATAAGACTAAAAAGCGGGGAGCTATAAAAAAACGACTCGAGCAGGATACCATGAGTAAGTCAGCAAATAAAGCCTCCAAAAGTGGGGCCTCGCGGACCCCAAAGGAGAAAGGTTTAGATACTACCATTCAGCAATATTTGACCCAAGGAGTAAGCCCCAAAAACTCAGGAACAGGCAAGAAACAGCAGCCTATGCAAGATCAGAGGAAAGGATCAGGAAAATATAAAGAGGGAATTGCCCACCAATCGAGAGATGATATAGTGACAGATAGTGATATGGAAAACAGTAAAGCAGAGGAGTCAAGGGTAGAAGATCATCCCCCCACAAAAGGAGAAATGTCGGAGATGTTGCTGAAACTTGAAAATGCAATTAAGGCAGACATCTTGGGGCTCTGGGAGGATCTAGGAAGCCTACTAGAGAGAGTAGAGGCCACGGAGATCTGTATGGACCAACAAACCCAGGAAATAAGTAAAGTCAAGGTGCAAGTAAAAGCAATACAACGAGTACAGAGGGACACCATGTACAAATTGGAAGACCAGGAGAACCGGAGCAGAAGAAAAAACTTAAGGAGCTGATCGGTCCCGGAGGAAAAAGGAGAAGATCTGAGGAGAATGCTTGAAAGCATTTTTTCCCCCTGTTGGGGAGATGAGATGGGAGGTCCCCCAAAAATTGATAGGATTCATAGGATAGGGAAAGCAAGATACCCAGACACAGAAAGATCTCTGGATATTATTCTAAGATTTACCTTTTTTGAAGAAAAAGCAACACTCTGGATAAAGTTAAGAGGGAGGACCCCCCTACAGTACAAGGGTCGGGACTTGCAAATTTTTTCAGATTTATCATCCGAGACTTTAGTGAGGAGGTGGCTCTTGAAATCACTGTTGGTGGAGATGGGCTCTCGTAATGTCAAATACAGCTGGGGTTTCCCGGCATGTTTAATGGGGTTCAAAGATGGTAAAACAGTGAAGCTGAGATTCCCGGAAGAACTGACAGATTTCTGTAATAGGTTAGACCTGTCCATCCCGGATCTCCCAGGATGGATGGGAGAAGCGTCGGGATTACCACAACTCATGGGAACCCTTAGTTAGAACTCGGTGGAGGGGGAGTGGTGGTGGGGGGGAAGGGGGAAGGCGGCGGGGGGAGGCGGAAAGATCATAGGGGATGCAGGTTAGGTACCCTCTCACCTTCTCCAAATAGGGGAGGGGGGAGGAGGCGCAGGTTAAGGAGCCCCAGGCCCTCTAAACAACCTGATTGGGAGATGGTATGGGCTTACACGACCATCAACCAAGCAAGGGCCGAGATTTGGCCGCAGGGAGCGGAGGGTGGGGGTGGTGGGACACGAGGAGATGGGTGAGGAGGGGGGGTGGGTGGGTGAGGGTTTGGGAAGGGAGGAATAGTAGACCACCTGAGCAATACAGCAAAGCACCTGGGCAGGGGAAGAGATGTGCCAGGTCAATAGAAAGCAAAATAGTAAAATGAGTGGCACGATTTTCTTGTCATACAATGTGAAGGGATTGAATACCCCGACAAAGAGGTACAAGATTCTGGCTGAGCTAAACGTTATGATGCGGATGTGGTTGCTCTTCAGGAGACACATATCTCCCTGGCATCAAATACTAGATTATTTTCAAAGAACTTCCCCACTTGGTATTATAGCGACACAAATTCTACAAGAAGCAGAGGGGTCGCTATAGGGTTTTTCGAAAAAAACTAAGTTTCAACTAGTAGATAGAATGAGCGATGCAGAAGGGAGGTAGCTGTTTCTGAAGGGTACATTAGACGCGATGGAATGTACGTTAGTTAATATTTATGCCCCCAATAGCAACCCTATCATTTTTTTAAACACGATATTAGCAAAATTAATGAAATTCAAGAAGGGATATGTGATCATGCTAGGAGATATTAATTTTTGCTTAAACCCGGGAGTAGACAGTACGTCCGGGGCACAGAGGACGAGAAATGATCAGCTAAAAAATATTCTGCAAAAATGATACGCTAATCAACTAGTTGATGCATGGAGAGTCATGAATCCAAAGTGCCGAGACTACTCGTTTTACTCTTCGGTCCATGCGACATACTCCCGCATTGATTACATATTCATAGATCATGGTCTGTTAGATTATGTGGCAGAAGCCGGTATAGAAGCAATCACCCTCTCGGATCATGCCCCAGTAAAGATAAGAATGAATATCTCAAGGAGCGAGACAAGATCCCGACATGGCGAATCAATGAAGATCTGCTACGTGACGAGGAAGACAGGGCCAGGATCGGTAGAGAAATTGAACATTATTTTGCAATAAACGAAACGTCGGAAATAGCAGGTCATATACTATGGGAGGCATATAAAGCATATATCAGGGGAATACTGATATCTGTAGGGTCAAAAAAAAATAAAAAATTAGGGCAGAGAAGATTCAAGTATTAATGGAAGAGATACATAATCTGGAACAAGAAAAGGCCAGAACCAAAAGGAAATGATATACAAAAAATTAGTAAACACTAGGGAAGAACTGAAGGGCCTGCTGGAACAAGAAACCAAGAGGGTTTTTAATGGCTTGGCCCATGAACATTATATATGGGGAGATAAGCCGAATAAGTACCTAGCCAGGATGTTACAAAAAAAAAAAAACTTTATCGGAAAAATGCTAAATAAAAACAGCAGCATGGTATTTACAACGAAAGAAATTGCAGAAACTTTCAGGAAATACTACGAGGAGATCTATTCAGATAGACATCAGGGGGTACAGGGCAAGGCGCAAGATAAGAACATCGCTGCTTTTTAAAAAAAAGCTAGACTACCCAAAATAAGCACCTTAGATAGGGAGACCCTTGAGAGGCCAATATCGGTAGAAGAAATAAATAGGGCACTGACAAAATCAGCCCCGGGAAAATCCCCTGGACCAGATGGATTCACAACGCTTTATTATAAAACATATAGAGAAATTCTTACGCCAAAAATATGTGGATATATGAATGGGTTGGGAGAAGAGTATAAAATGAGCAGTGAAGGCCTAATGGCCACAATCACGTTAATCCAGAAAGAGGGGAAAGATCCAACACAATGTACTAGCTACAGGCCAATCTCATTGCTCAATACAGACACAAAATTATACACAAAGGTCTTAGCAGAGCGGATGAGGGACCTGATGAGGACTTTAGTTCACCCAGATTAGGTGGGGTTTGTACCAGGACGGGAAGGAAGAGATAACGGTTTAAGAACACTTCTCCTGCTCCAACAGATGCGACGAGGGGGGACCCCCAGTCTGCTCTTGTCAATGGACGCGCAGAAAGCCTTTGACAGAGTAGACTGGGGGTTCATGTTCCATACGATAGAAAAGATGGGAATAGGTCCGAAAATGATGCAGAAGGTGAGAGTCTTATACAATCAGCCAATGGCACGGGTAAAAGTCAATGGACAGGACTCTGCCCATTTTGAAATGAAAAGGGGTACAAGACAGGGATGCCCATTGTCGCCCCTCTTGTTCGTGTTGTCGTTGGAACCCCTTCTCGCATCGATCCGGGATAGTCCAGACATATCAGGTGTAAAAATTGGGAAAGAAGAACATAAATTATCTGCATTCGCAGATGACATACTATTTTATAAAAATAACCCTAAGATGACTATGTCAAATTTAATAAGGGTGTTGGAACAGTATGGGGAAGTGTCTAATTTTAAAATAAATCGGCTCAAATCCGAGATACTGAATATCAATATTAACAGAGTCGAGGCGCAAATATTCCAGCAGAAATGGAGTTTCCCGTGGCGGAAGGATCTTAAATACCTGGGAATAAGATTGGCTAAGTCCGAGAAAGGACTGTACCGCATTAATTACATACCGTTACTGCATGAAATCCAGGCAGAGTGTAAAAGATGCAGTAATAGACCATTATCGTGGTTAGGGCGTATAAATACAGTGAAGATGACAATATTTCCAAAAATTCTGTACAGGTTTCAGATGCTACCGATAGCACTTCCCAATGTTTATCTGGTGAAATTAAAATCGGTGCTAATGAAATTTATATGGAAGCATAAAAAACCAAGATTAGCCCTCGCTAGTTTGCGACAACCAAAAACTAGGGGTGGGTTGGCGATTCCAGACGTACAGACTCATTACAATGCAGTGGTCTTGTCTAGGGTGAGTGAATGGACCACGAGGGATAATACGGAAAAGAGGTGGGTAAATCTTCAGCACGAAAGTTGTGGAGCACAATTAGGAAAACAAATATGGAACCCCCCACATAAGAGGTTAGTGTCCCTGGAAGGGAACAATATAACACGTAACACTTTTCAAATCTGAGATAAGGTATTTATGCAAGTCAATGGGAAATATAATTCACCTCTTATAGCATTAAAGGAAAATGAATACTTTTTATTAGGTTGTAAAGAGATAGGAGGCAACTGGGTGAAGGAGGAAGCACAGTTAAAAGATGTAATTAGGGATGGAGGTATAGCACCATATCACGAAATAAAACAAAAAATAGGTACAATGGTGATTGATGGATGGAGATACTCTCAGCTCTCCCACTTCGTAAAAAAACTACCGCAGCCGATTTGAGCGGCTGAAGAATTGACCCCGCTGGAACAACTATGTATAACAAAGAACCCCAAGGGGATTGTCTCAAGGTGGTATAAGTTGTTGTTATTGATGGGGGAGTCGGGAGTGCCTCCTTTCATAAAAAGATGGGAAAGGGAATTAGGCACACAAAAAGATAATGTAACGCTAGGTAAAATATTTAAATTGGTTCATAGCTTGGCCGTAGATTATAAAACGGCAGAGATGAGCTATAAATGTCTGACGAGATGGTACTACACCCCAGATAAGAATAGCAAATTTCAACCTGATGTGTCTGGGGAATGCTGGCAGGGATGTAGGGAGGTGGGCACTATGCACATCTATGGTGGGGTTGTCCGAAGATAAATAACTACTGGAATAAGATCTTGTCCTACATTAAAGAGATAACTAAATCCGCGGTGACTGTTGACCCCTGGGTAGTTCTGTTTCATGGTATAGAGGGCGGGGTAAAACAGTATAAGGAGTCCTTAACCCCACATTTATTAAATGCGGGGAAAAAATTTATCCCAAAAAAATGGCAGGAGTTGGAGGTGCCTTCAACATGGGAGTGGGTCGACGCTTTAGAAGAGACCTATAAGATGGAATGCCTACGTGACAGTCTGGAGGAGAGGAGCAATAAACATAGGATTGAGAAATGGAAAAGTTGGCAAGAATTTAAAAAGAAATGGTGCATCACAGAAGGGATAAGGGCATAAACCCCAAACGGGTATAAATGCGGTTGCTGATTGTTCTAAGAGGTGGTCTACAGGGTAGGACGGGGGAGGGATGGGGCCAAGGCGGAAGGCCGGAGGGTGGGGAGACAACAGGGTTAGGGTGTGCAGGGATGGGAGTAGGGGAAATATGTTAAGTTTCAGAATAGACGGGCCATGTTAGTACAATGTAACTGTATATGGAAGATAATCCAAATAAGTTATTTGGTACAAAAAAAAAAGGGATAAACTGCCACAATGATGTGAAGATATGAGAGGGATCCTGAGTGATAAGCTGATTTGAGGATTTTGAATCCTTCGGATATTACTGGTTTCACTGAGATGGCAAAAAAAAAAAAAAAGAAGTTGGACAGGCTGGAAACCACCGGACCATTTTTCTCCCACAGGGGAGCAGCCAAGGCTAAAGCTTCACCGGAGAGGAGGGGAATTATATAGGCTATCTTTGCCCGATTAGACAGAAAGTTTTGAGGCTGGAGCTCAAAATGAATGGTGCATTGGCTGAGGAAGCCCCTGCAGGCCTTGGAGTCCCCAGAGAAACGGGACAGAGCTGGCAGAGATAATGAATGTGTGGATGCGACTGGTGTGATAGGTGCAGTAGCAGACTGTACTTGAGGCTGCAGGTTCGGGGGTTCCCAAGGAAGCCTGTAGCTGCTCGAATCGGGAAGCCAGATGAAGGAATCACATTACCTGAGTCTGATTAGATTCCTGGGTCTCGAGTCTCCGAACTATGCCCTGCAAAGGATCGACTGCAGGAAGCGGCACATCAGCCGGGTCCATGGCTGATCAAACTGTCAGGTCACCTTGAGGCCAGGTGACAGATGCACACTGTAGGGATCAGGAGTGCATGCAAGGTTGTGGACCCTACTGCTGACTGATGCGGACGGGGGTCAAGGTAGTAAGGAAGGCAGGGCCACCAGAACACCAAGACAGATCCCACCGGGGTTAGAGCGTAAGATTACCTGGGGCGTGGAGTCTAAGAGCCAGCAGGTGTTCACCAGAGCCTCTAGTGGTGAGGATGGACTTGGCTGCAACTGGCTCCAGGTCACGACCCCCAGGGTCCCCCAGCTCACACCCACAGTAGGCAACAGGAGGATAGGGATAGTGAGGGATAAAGCCAAGGTCGGGGCCACAAGCAGACAGGAATAGTCAGGGACACGCCAAAAGGTCAGGATCACAGGCAAACGGGAATAGTCAAGGACATACCAAAGTCGGTAACGGAACAACAGAAGAGCACACGGCAGGTAACAGGAAGCTAAACACACAAAGGTTGATCAGCAGGGTTGGCCTGCAGTGCACAGGTTAATATAGAGTTCTCTGATAGGAGCTAGGGTGGAGCCATGCCAGAGGATGGATTACAAAAGCAGTCAGGTGAGGGTCGGCTGGTCTCTAGAGATGAACACATGGAGACAGGTAAGCAGACGAACTCTATTGCATATCAATGAGATAGAATGTGTAAGTTACCTGCGTGAAATGATCTGTGGACGGAGTCGGGTGTAGTGTTTCAAATCTCCGGACATATGGACAGGGGAACCATCCCATAAACCGATCATTCCACGAAGGGATTGTTCCCAGCATCCTCAAACAAGGCATCGTCAAACCTCTACTCAAGAAACCAAACCTGGACCCTCAGGATCCAAACAACCGTAGGCCTATTACAAGCCTCAACACCATTTCTAAGATCATGGAGAAAGCTGTAGTACATCATCTACAACTCCACCTGGATACTCACAAACTCCTGGACCCGCTGCAATCAGGCTTCCGCCCCGGGTCATGGAACAGAAACAGCACTCCTTAAGATTTGGGATGACGCCCTCGAAGCAGCAGATGACGGAGAGCCGTGTCTCCTCATACTGCTAGACCTGTGCAGCGTTTGATACAGTAGATCACAATACTCTACTCGTGCGCCTCACAGAAGTAGCCGGAGTCCAAAACATAGATCTCCAGTGGTTCGCATCTTTCATAGGAAATCGGTCACAGACAGAAAAACTAGGAAAATTCCTCTCCGAAACTTGGGCAGTCACCTGCGGAGTCCCTCAAGGCTCTCCTTTGTCATCCATTCTCTTCAACATTTACATTCGCCCACTCCTTCAAATCATCAGATGCTCAGATCTCTGCTTCCACTCTTACGCTGACGACACACAACTTTATTTCCGGATCAATGGAAAAAAAAGATCACCAACAACAACTTGAAAACTGCCTCAAATCAATAGAGGACTGGATGACCACTAACTCCCTCCAGCTGAAAGAATCAAAGACATATCTTATCTTCTTATCTTACACCCAAATCATAATCCCGTAACCAAAACCTCCTGGTTTCCACCAACCGTCTTTGGGCAGACTATCTCCCCGAAGACCAAAGCCAAGAGTCTCGGGGTTATTTTAGACACACAAATGTCAATGGATGCGCAAATAGGAGCAGTAGTCAGTGGATCTCACCATCTGCTGCACATGCTTCGCAGACTCATCCCTTTTATCCCAAAGAATGAGAAAGCAGTGGTAGTTGGAACAATCATTAATTCACGACTGGACTACGCAAACTCGCTTTACATAGGATTACCACAATATCAACTTGCGCGATTACAACGGATCCAAAACACGGCA
Source organism: Lithobates pipiens (assembly GCF_037356315.1). NCBI lineage: Eukaryota > Metazoa > Chordata > Amphibia > Anura > Ranidae > Lithobates > Lithobates pipiens. Next base: position 182,717,843 of record NW_027507785.1, read on the forward strand.
GCAAGGCTGATAACAGGAAAAAAACCCTGGGAATCCATCTCTCCTTTGCTGAGGAGCTTACATTGGCTCACGTTCAAGACCCTTTGCCTCACCCACAAATGCGTGCATAGAGAAGCTCCGCAATACCTAATGGAGAAAATAAATCATTACACACCAAACAGCAGTCTTCGATCAGCCAACAAAAACCACCTCCTCGTGCCCAAAGCCTGGTATAAATCCAAGGGGGATCGGTGATTCGCTGTCCAAGGGCCTCAGCTATGGAATGCTCTACCAATCAACATCCGCCTGGTGGGGAGGGCTGAGAGCCTTAGGCCTGGAGGGCAAGTCCAGTCAAGTGGCCCATTGAACCCCAGAATCAGCTGACCATCCATCTACACCACATTCCCTGTACAGAGAGGGAGGGAGACTGCTCCACATTGCCCAGAGAGAGAGAGAGACTGCTTGACACTGCCGGTCACTCTCTCTGTGCAGGCAGTGTGAAGCGGTCACTCTCTGTGCAGGCAGTGTGAAGCGGTCACTCTCTCTGTGCAGGCAGTGTGAAGCGGTCACTCTCTCTGTGCAGGCAGTGTGAAGCAGTCACTCTCTGTGCAGGCAGTGTGAAGCGGTCACTCTCTCTGTGCAGGCAGTGTGAAGCGGTCACTCTCTCTGTGCAGGCAGTGTAAAGCGGTCACTCTCTGTGCAGGCAGTGTGAAGCGGTCTCATTCTGTGTGGGCAGTGTGAAGCGGTCACTCTCTGTGTAGGCAGTATGAAGCAGTCACTTTCTGTGTGCAGGCAGTGTGAAGCAGTCACTCTCTCTGTGCAGGCAGTGTGAAGCAGTTACTCTCTCTGTGCAGGCAGTGTAAAGCAGTTACTCTCTCTGTGCAGGCAGTGTAAAGCAGTTACTCTCTCTGTGCAGGCAGCGTGAAGCGGTCACTCTCTGTGCAGGCAGCGTGAAGCAGTTACTCTCTGTGCTGGCAGTGTGAAGCGGTCACTCTCTGTGCAGGCAGTGTGAAGCGGTCACTCTCTGTGCAGGCAGTGTGAAGCGGTCACTCTCTGTGCAGGCAGTGTGAAGCGGTCACTCTCTGTGCGGGCAGTGTGAAGCGGTCACTCCCTGTGGGGGCAGTGTGAAGCGGTCACTCCCTGTGGGGGCAATGTGAAGCGGTTACTCTCTCTGTGCAGGCAGTGTGAAGCGGTCACTCTCTGTGCGGGCAGTGTGAAGCGGTCACTCCCTGTGGGGGCAGTGTGAAGCGGTCACTCCCTGTGGGGGCAGTGTGAAGCGGTCACTCTCTCTGTGTGGGCAGTGTGGAGCAGTCACTCTCTGTGCGGGCAGTGTGAAGCGGTCACTCTCTGGGCGGGCAGTGTGAAGCAGTCACTCTCTGTGTGGGCAGTGTGAAGCGGTCACTCTGTGTGGGCAGTGTGAAGCGGTCACTCTCTGTGTGGGCAGTGTGAAGCAGTTACTCTCTGTGGGGGCAGTGTGAAGCGGTCACTCTCTGTGTAGGCAGTGTGAAGCAGTCACTCTCTCTGTGCAGGCAGTGTGAAGCGGTCACTCTTTGTGTGGGCAGTGTGAAGCAGTCACTCTCTGTGCAGGCAGTGTGAAGCGGTCACTCTCTGTGCGGGCAGTGTGAAGCGGTCACTCCCTGTGGGGGCAGTGTGAAGCGGTCACTCCCTGTGGGGGCAGTGTGAAGCGGTCACTCCCTGTGGGGGCAGTGTGAAACGGTTACTCTCTCTGTGCAGGCAGTGTGAAGCGGTCACTCTCTGTGTGGGCAGTGTGAAGCGGTCACTCTCTGTGTGGGCAGTGTGAAGCGGTCACTCTCTCTGTGCGGGCAGTGTGGAGCAGTCACTCTCTGTGCAGGCAGTGTGAAGCGGTCACTCCCTGTGGGGGCAGTGTGAAGCGGTCACTCCCTGTGGGGGCAGTGTGAAGCGGTCACTCTCTGTGTGGGCAGTGTGAAGCAGTTACTCTCTGTGCAGGCAGTGTGAAGCGGTCACTCTCTGTGTAGGCAGTGTGAAGCAGTCACTCTCTCTGTGCAGGCAGTGTGAAGAGGTCACTCTTTGTGTGGGCAGTGTGAAGCAGTCACTCTCTGTGCGGGCAGTGTGAAGCGGTCACTCTCTGTGCGGGCAGTGTGAAGCGGTCACTCTCTGTGCGGGCAGTGTGAAGCGGTCACTTTCTGTGCAGGCAGTGTGAAGCGGTCACTCTCTCTGTGCAGGCAGTGTGAAGCGGTCACTCTCTCTGTGCAGGCAGTGTGAAGCGCTCACTCTCTGTGTGGGCAGTGTGAAGTGGACACTCTCTGTGTGGGCAGTGTGAAGCAGTCACTCTCTGTGTGGGCAGTGTGAAGCGATCACTCTCTGTGTGGGCAGTGTGAAGCGGTCACTCTCTGTGCAGGCAGTGTGAAGCGGTCACTCTCTGTGCAGGCAGTGTGAAGCGGTCACTCTCTGTGCAGGCAGTGTGAAGCGGTCACTCTCTGTGCGGGCAGTGTGAAGCGGTCACTCCCTGTGGGGGCAGTGTGAAGCGGTCACTCCCTGTGGGGGCAGTGTGAAGCGGTTACTCTCTCTGTGCAGGCAGTGTGAAGCGGTCACTCTCTGTGTGGGCAGTGTGAAGCGGTCACTCTCTGTGTGGGCAGTGTGAAGCGGTCACTCTCTCTGTGCGGGCAGTGTGGAGCGGTCACTCTCTGTGCGGGCAGTGTGAAGCGGTCACTCTCTGTGCGGGCAGTGTGAAGCGGTCACTCTCTGTGCGGGCAGTGTGAAGCAGTCACTCTCTGTGCGGGCAGTGTGAAGCGGTCACTCCCTGTGGGGGCAGTGTGAAGCGGTCACTCCCTGTGGGGGCAGTGTGAAGCGGTTACTCTCTCTGTGCAGGCAGTGTGAAGCGGTCACTCTCTGTGTGGGCAGTGTGAAGCGGTCACTCTCTGTGTGGGCAGTGTGAAGCGGTCACTCTCTCTGTGCGGGCAGTGTGGAGCGGTCACTCTCTGTGCGGGCAGTGTGAAGCGGTCACTCTCTGTGCAGGCAGTGTGAAGCGGTCACTCTCTGTGTGGGCAGTGTGAAGCGGTCACTCTCTGTGCGGGCAGTGTGAAGCGGTCACTCTCTGTGTGGGCAGTGTGAAGCGGTCACTCTCTGTGTGGGCAGTGTGAAGCGGTCACTCTCTGGGCGGGCAGTGTGAAGCAGTCACTCTCTGTGTGGGCAGTGTGAAGCGGTCACTCTCTGTGTGGGCAGTGTGAAGCAGTTACTCTCTGTGCAGGCAGTGTGAAGCGGTCACTCTTTGTGTGGGCAGTGTGAAGCAGTCACTCTCTGTGCAGGCAGTGTGAAGCGGTCACTCTCTGTGTGGGCAGTGTGAAGCGGTCACTCTCTGTGTAGGCAGTGTGAAGCAGTCACTCTCTCTGTGCAGGCAGTGTGAAGCGGTCACTCTTTGTGTGGGCAGTGTGAAGCAGTCACTCTCTGTGCAGGCAGTGTGAAGCGGTCACTCTCTGTGCGGGCAGTGTGAAGCGGTCACTCCCTGTGGGGGCAGTGTGAAGCGGTCACTCCCTGTGGGGGCAGTGTGAAACGGTTACTCTCTCTGTGCAGGCAGTGTGAAGCGGTCACTCTCTGTGTGGGCAGTGTGAAGCGGTCACTTTCTGTGTGGGCAGTGTGAAGCGGTCACTCTCTCTGTGCGGGCAGTGTGGAGCAGTCACTCTCTGTGCGGGCAGTGTGAAGCGGTCACTCCCTGAGGGGGCAGTGTGAAGCGGTCACTCCCTGTGGGGGCAGTGTGAAGCGGTTACTCTCTCTGTGCAGGCAGTGTGAAGCGGTCACTCTCTGGGCGGGCAGTGTGAAGCAGTCACTCTCTGTGTGGGCAGTGTGAAGCGGTCACTCTGTGTGGGCAGTGTGAAGCGGTCACTCTCTGTGTGGGCAGTGTGAAGCAGTTACTCTCTGTGCAGGCAGTGTGAAGCGGTCACTCTCTGTGTAGACAGTGTGAAGCGGTCACTCTCTCTGTGCAGGCAGTGTGAAGCGGTCACTCTTTCTGTGGGCAGTGTGAAGCAGTCACTCTCTGTGCGGGCAGTGTGAAGCGGTCACTCTCTGTGCGGGCAGTGTGAAGCGGTCACTCTCTGTGCGGGCAGTGTGAAGCGGTCACTTTCTGTGCAGGCAGTAGGGATGAGCCGAACACCCCCCGGTTCGGTTCGCACCAGAACTTGCGAACGACCCCCGCGTTCGGTACGAACGTTAGAACCCCATTGAAGTCTATGGGACTCGAGCGTTCGAATTGGAAAGTGCTAATTTTAACGGCTAATATGCAAGATAGTGTCCTAAAAAGGGTTTGGGGACCTGCCTCCTGTCTCAGGGGACATGGGTCACTGCAAAAAAAAGTTTTAAAAACTGCCGTTTTGGCGGGAGCACTGATTTTAATGACGATTAAAGTGAAAAAAAAAAAAAGTGAAATATTCCTTTAAATATGGTGCCTGGGGGGTGTCTGTAGTATGCCTGTGAAGTGCCACGTGTTTCCCGTGTTTAGAACAGTCCCTGCACAAAATGACATTAAACGGAAATAACACCATTTAAAACTGCTTGCGGTTTTAATGTTATATCTGGTTCCTGCAATATGGTTGAAAATCATTGAGAAACATGGCATGGGTAGCCCTCCCTGCCCATTACCAGCCTATTTGGGTCTTGTACGCATATTAAGGGGAACCCCGTACCCATATTAAAAAAAGGAAATGCGTGTGGCCCCCAGGCCCTATATACTCAGAACAGCAGTATACAGGCGGTGCAAACAAGACAGGGACTGTGTAGGTTTGTTGTGTTAAGTTGAATCTGTTTGTCATTTTCAACCGGTACATTTTTAAAGTGTAGCTCCAGTCAAAAAAACTATCTTTAAGCTTTTTGGAAAACATAGGGAAGGGTTATCACCCCTGTATAATTTGTTTTGTCGTCCATCTTTTTTCATCTCACTTGCTGCTGTCTCCTTGCGTTTGCAAGTAGGAGATGTTTGTAAGTTGGATGTTTGAAAGTAGGGGCCTGCCCTATATTATAGCGGTATGTACTGGGTACAGAGCACGCAGACAGCACGCACTATCTCCTAACACTACTGACTGCAAGCTTTATTATTAACCACTTGTTAGCCCAATGTTTGCATAAAGTGAAAGATGAAGTTATGCTGAGTAAATAGATATCAAACATGTCACTCTTCAAAATTGCACATGCCCGTGGAATGGCGCCAAACGTCGCTACTTAAAAAATCCCCATAGGCGACACTTTAATTTTTTTTTTTTACTGGTTACATGTTTTGAGTTGCAGAGGAGGTCTAGGACTAGAATTATTGCTCTCGCTCTAACATTCTCGGCGATACCTCACATGTGTGGCACATGCGAGCACATGGGGACATGGGCGCTTTAAATTTTATTTTATTTTTTTATTGTTCATTTTACTTTATTTATTTTAGTTTGACATTTTTTCCCCCAAAAATATATTTTTGATCACTTTTATTCCTATTACAAGAAATGTAAACATCCCTTGTAATAGGAATATGGGGTGACAGGTCCTCTTTACAGTGAAATCTGGGGGGTCAATATGACCCCACATCTCACCTCTAGGCTGGGAAGCCTGAAATAAAAAATAAAAAAAAGATTCTGGCTTTGATCGTACTGGCGAGTTGGTAGAAGCACCGGAGGGCGGTGAGGTGTGGGGGGCGTCTATGGCTGGGTATTTCAGGGTATCACCGAGTATGGCTGGGTATCTCTGAGTATGGCTGGGTATGGCAATTTATGGCAGGGTATTACAGAGTATTGGCGGGGTATTGGCGGGGTACTACAGAGTAATAGCAGGGTACTGCAGAGTATTGGGGGGTAGTACAGAGTAATGGCAGGGTACTGCAGAGTATTGGGGGTACTGCAGAGTAATGGGGGTTACTGCAGAGTAATGGGGGGTACTGCAGAGTATTGGGGGTACTGCAGAGTATTGGGGGTACTGCAGAGTAATGGGGGGTACTGCAGAGCAATGGCAGGGTACTGCAGAGTGTGCACTGGTATTGCAGAGTATTGGCAGGGAATTGAGGGGTCAAATTCGGTGAGCAGCGATGTGGGCACTGCAGATGCAGCCCACATCGCTTCTGACACCGATCTCTTTCCCCTCCGCTGTACCGATCGGTACAGAGAGGGGAGGGAGGAACAGGCGTCATAACATGACGCCGGTTTGTTTCCAAGTGATCACTCCGTCATTTAACGGAGCAATCACGTGGTAAACGGCCGCTATGAGCGGCCGTTTACCGTGATCCGTGATGTGACCCGGCGGTCACGGATGCTCTCGAGTGCGCACACCTCGGGGCACGCGAGAGCAGAATTCTGGGAGGCCGTTAATTAACGGCCTCTCAGAGTTAAACAACCCCCCTGAAGCCGTTAATCGGCAATGGGCAGTTGTTAAGTGGTTAAAGCTAGATCACTAGCTATATAGGTGAGGTGAATATAGTGGTGTATACTGCAGTCAGGGCACAGACAACAACCACTACACAGCAGCAAGATAGGAAATCAGCCAAAAATGATTGGTGTGTACTGTGTTGAAGGTACACAGAACACCCACTGCTTCAGATGCTAAGTAACACACTACACGAGGCCGCCTCAAAGGCGGCCTTATATAGTGTGGGGCGTGCACTACACAGCCTGAGCTATGATTGGCCACAGGCAGGATGCCTGTGGCCAATCATGGCTCTCCTCGCTGCCGGCGCTGCGATTGGCCAAGCATGCGGGGTCACAGTGCATGCTTGGCCAATCATCGGGCAGCAATGCACTGCGCCAACGCAGTGCATTATGGTCCGCGCGCGCGTCACTCGAATTTTGACGCGAACGGCCAAAATGTTCGGAATTCGCCAAACGAACGAACAGCCAATGTTCGAGTCGAACGTACGTTCGACTCGAACACGAAGCTCATCCCTAGCAGGCAGTGTGAAGCGGTCACTCTCTCTGTGAAGGCAGTGTGAAGCGGTCACTCTCTCTGTGCAGGCAGTGTGAAGCGGTCACTCTCTGTGTGGGCAGTGTGAAGTGGACACTCTCTGTGTGGGCAGTGTGAAGCAGTCACCCTCTGTGTGGGCAGTGTGAAGCGATCACTCTCTGTGTGGGCAGTGTGAAGCGGTCACTCTCTGTGCAGGCAGTGTGAAGCGGTCAATCTCTGTGCCGGCAGTGTGAAGCGGTCACTCTCTGTGTGGGCAGTGTGAAGCGGTCACTCCCTGTGGGGGCAGTGTGAAGCGGTCACTCCCTGTGGGGGCAGTGTGAAGCGGTTACTCTCTCTGTGCAGGCAGTGTGAAGCGGTCACTCTCTGTGTGGGCAGTGTGAAGCGGTCACTCTCTGTGTGGGCAGTGTGAAGTGGTCACTCTCTCTGTGCGGGCAGTGTGGAGCAGTCACTCTCTGTGCGGGCAGTGTGAAGCGGTCACTCTCTGTGCGGGCAGTGTGAAGCGGTCACTCTCTGTGTGGGCAGTGTGAAGCGGTCACTCTCTGGGCGGGCAGTGTGAAGCAGTCACTCTCTGTGTGGGCAGTGTGAAGTGGTCACTCTGTGTGGGCAGTGTGAAGTGGTCACTCTCTGTGTGGGCAGTGTGAAGCAGTTACTCTCTGTGCAAGCAGTGTGAAGCGGTCACTCTCTGTGTAGGCAGTGTGAAGCAGTCACTCTCTCTGTGCAGGCAGTGTGAAGCGGTCACTCTTTGTGTGGGCAGTGTGAAGCAGTCACTCTCTGTGCAGGCAGTGTGAAGCGGTCACTCTCTGTGTAGGCAGTGTGAAGCAGTCACTCTCTCTGTGCAGGCAGTGTGAAGCGGTCACTCTTTGTGTGGGCAGTGTGAAGCAGTCACTATCTGTGCGGGCAGTGTGGAGCAGTCACTCTCTGTGCGGGCAGTGTGAAGCGGTCACTCTCTGGGCGGGCAGTGTGAAGCAGTCACTCTCTGTGTGGGCAGTGTGAAGCGGTCACTCTGTGTGGGCAGTGTGAAGCAGTCACTCTCTGTGTGGGCAGTGTGAAGCAGTTACTCTCTGTGCAGGCAGTGTGAAGCGGTCACTCTCTGTGTAGGCAGTGTGAAGCAGTCACTCTCTCTGTACAGGCAGTGTGAAGTGGTCACTCCCTGTGGGGGCAGTGTGAATCGGTCACTCCCTGTGGGGGCAGTGTGAAGCGGTTACTCTCTCTGTGCAGGCAGTGTGAAGCGGTCACTCTCTGTGTGGGCAGTGTGAAGCGGTCACTCTCTGTGTGGGCAGTGTGAAGCGGTCACTCTCTGTGCGGGCAGTGTGGAGCAGTCACTCTCTGTGCAGGCAGTGTGAAGCGGTCACTCCCTGTGGGGGCAGTGTGAAGCGGTTACTCTCTCTGTGCAGGCAGTGTGAAGCGGTCACTCTCTGGGCGGGCAGTGTGAAGCAGTCACTCTCTGTGTGGGCAGTGTGAAGCGGTCACTCTGTGTGGGCAGTGTGAAGCGGTCACTCTCTGTGTGGGCAGTGTGAAGCAGTTACTCTCTGTGCAGGCAGTGTGAAGCGGTCACTCTCTGTGTAGGCAGTGTGAAGCGGTCACTCTCTCTGTGCAGGCAGTGTGAAGCGGTCACTCTTTGTGTGGGCAGTGTGAAGCGGTCACTCTCTGTGCAGGCAGTGTGAAGTGGTCACTCTCTGTGCGGGCAGTGTGAAGCGGTCACTCTCTGTGCGGGCAGTGTGAAGCGGTCACTTTCTGTGCAGGCAGTGTGAAGCGGTCACTCTCTCTGTGCAGGCAGTGTGAAGCGGTCACTCTCTCTGTGCAGGCAGTGTGAAGCGGTCACTCTCTGTGTGGGCAGTGTGAAGTGGACACTCTCTGTGTGGGCAGTGTGAAGCAGTCACTCTCTGTGTGGGCAGTATGAAGCGATCACTCTCTGTGTGGGCAGTGTGAAGCAGTCACTCTCTGTGTAGGCAGTGTGAAGCAGTCACTCTCTCTGTGCAGGCAGTGTGAAGCGGTCACTCCCTGTGGGGGCAGTGTGAATCGGTCACTCCCTGTGGGGGCAGTGTGAAGCGGTTACTCTCTCTGTGCAGGCAGTGTGAAGCGGTCACTCTCTGTGTGGGCAGTGTGAAGCGGTCACTCTCTGTGTGGGCAGTGTGAAGCGGTCACTCTCTCTGTGCGGGCAGTGTGGAGCAGTCACTCTCTGTGCAGGCAGTGTGAAGCGGTCACTCCCTGTGGGGGCAGTGTGAAGCGGTCACTCCCTGTGGGGGCAGTGTGAAGCGGTTACTCTCTCTGTGCTGGCAGTGTGAAGCGGTCACTCTCTGGGCGGGCAGTGTGAAGCAGTCACTCTCTGTGTGGACAGTGTGAAGCGGTCACTCTGTGTGGGCAGTGTGAAGCGGTCACTCTCTGTGTGGGCAGTGTGAAGCGGTCACTCTCTGTGCAGGCAGTGTGAAGCGGTCACTCTCTGTGTGGGCAGTGTGAAGCGGTCACTCCCTGTGGGGGCAGTGTGAAGCGGTCACTCCCTGTGGGGGCAGTGTGAAGCGGTTACTCTCTCTGTGCAGGCAGTGTGAAGCGGTCACTCTCTGTGTGGGCAGTGTGAAGCGGTCACTCTCTGTGTGGGCAATGTAAAGCGGTCACTCTCTCTGTGCGGGCAGTGTGGAGCAGTCACTCTCTGTGCGGGCAGTGTGAAGCGGTCACTCCCTGTGCGGGTAGTGTGAAGCGGTCACTCTCTGTGTGGGCAGTGTGAAGCGGTCACTCTCTGGGCGGGCAGTGTGAAGCAGTCACTCTCTGTGTGGGCAGTGTGAAGCGGTCACTCTTTGTGTGGGCAGTGTGAAGCAGTCACTCTCTGTGCAGGCAGTGTGAAGCGGTCATTCTCTGTGTGGGCAGTGTGAAGCGGTTACTCCATGTGGGGGCAGTGTGAAGCGGTCACTCCCTGTGGGGGCAGTGTGAAGCGGTTACTCTCTCTGTGCAGGCAGTGTGAAGCGGTCACTCTCTGTGTGGGCAGTGTGAAGCGGTCACTCTCTTTGTGCGGGCAGTGTGGAGCAGTCACTCTCTGTGCAGGCAGTGTGAAGCGGTCACTCCCTGTGGGGGCAGTGTGAATCGGTCACTCCCTGTGGGGGCAGTGTGAAGCGGTTACTCTCTCTGTGCAGGCATTGTGAAGCGGTCACTCTCTGTGTGGGCAGTGTGAAGCGGTCACTCTCTGTGTGGGCAGTGTGAAGCAGTTACTCTCTGTGCAGGCAGTGTGAAGCGGTCACTCTCTGTGTAGGCAGTGTGAAGCGGTCACTCTCTCTGTGCAGGCAGTGTGAAGCGGTCACTCTTTGTGTGGGCAGTGTGAAGCGGTCACTCTCTGTGCAGGCAGTGTGAAGTGGTCACTCTCTGTGCGGGCAGTGTGAAGCGGTCACTCTCTGTGCGGGCAGTGTGAAGCGGTCACTTTCTGTGCGGGTAGTGTGAAGCGGTCACTCTCTCTGTGCAGGCAGTGTGAAGCGGTCACTCTCTCTGTGCAGGCAGTGTGAAGCGGTCACTCTCTGTGTGGGCAGTGTGAAGTGGACACTCTCTGTGTGGGCAGTGTGAAGCAGTCACTCTCTGTGTGGGCAGTATGAAGCGATCACTCTCTGTGTGGGCAGTGTGAAGCGGTCACTCTCTGTGCGGGCAGTGTGAAGCAGTTACTCTTTCTGTGCAGGCAGTGTGAATCGGTGACTCTCTGTGCAAGCAGTGTGAAGCAGTCACTCTCTGTGCGAGCAGTGTGAAGCGGTCACTTTCTGTGCAGGCAGTGTGAAGCGGTCACTCTCTCTGTGCAGGCAGTGTGAAGCGGTCACTCTCTCTGTGCAGGCAGTGTGAAGCGGTCACTCTCTCTGTGCAGGCAGAGTGAAGCGGTCACTTTCTGTGCAGGCAGTGTGAAGCGGTCACTCTCTCTGTGCAGGCAGTGTGAAGCGGTCACTCTCTGTGCGGGCAGTGTGAAGCGGTCACTCTCTGTGTGGGCAGTGTGAAGCAGTCACTCTCTGTGCGGGCAGTGTGAAGCGGTCACTCTCTGTGTGGGCAGTGTGAAGCGGTCACTCTGTGTGGGCAGTGTGAAGCGGTCACTCTCTGTGTGGGCAGTGTGAAGCAGTTACTCTCTGTGTGGGCAGTGTGAAGCGGTCACTCTCTGTGCGGTCAGTGTGAAGCAGTTACTCTCTCTGTACAGGCAGTGTGAATCGGTCACTATCTGTGCAGGCAGTGTGAAGTGGTCACTCTCTGTGCGGGCAGTGTGAAGCGGTCACTTTCTGTGCAGGCAGTGTGAAGCGGTCACTCTCTCTGTGCAGGCAGTGTGAAACGGTCACTCTCTCTGTGCAGGCAGTGTGAAGCGGTCACTCTCTCTGTGCAGGCAGTGTGAAGCGGTCACTCTCTGTGTGGGCAGTGTGAAGCGGTCACTCTCTGGGCGGGCAGTGTGAAGCGGTCACTCTCTGTGTAGGCAGTGTGAAGCAGTCACTCTCTCTGTGCAGGCAGTGTGAAGCAGTCACTCTCTGTGCGGGCAGTGTGAAGCAGTCACTCTCTGTGCGGGCAGTGTGAAGCGGTCACTCTCTGTGCGGGCAGTGTGAAGCGGTCACTCTCTGTGCGGGCAGTGTGAAGCGGTCACTTTCTGTGCAGGCAGTGTGAAGCGGTCACTCTCTCTGTGCAGGCAGTGTGAAGCGGTCACTCTCTCTGTGCAGGCAGTGTGAAGCGGTCACTCTCTGTGTGGGCAGTGTGAAGTGGACACTCTCTGTGTGGGCAGTGTGAAGCAGTCACTCTCTGTGTGGGCAGTGTGAAGCGATCACTCTCTGTGTGGGCAGTGTGAAGCGGTCACTCTCTGTGCAGGCAGTGTGAAGCGGTCACTCTCTGTGCAGGCAGTGTGAAGCGGTCACTCTCTGTGTGGGCAGTGTGAAGCGGTCACTCTCTGTGCAGGCAGTGTGAAGCGGTCACTCCCTGTGGGGGCAGTGTGAAGCGGTTACTCTCTCTGTGCAGGCAGTGTGAAGCGGTCACTCCCTGTGGGGGCAGTGTGAAGCGGTCACTCTCTGTGTGGGCAGTGTGAAGCGGTCACTCTCTGTGTGGGCAGTGTGAAGCGGTCACTCTCTGTGCGGGCAGTGTGAAGCGGTCACTCTCTGTGCGGGCAGTGTGAAGCGGTCACTCTCTGTGTGGGCAGTGTGGAGCGGTCACTCTCTGGGCGGGCAGTGTGAAGCAGTCACTCTCTGTGTGGGCAGTGTGAAGCGGTCACTCTTTGTGTGGGCAGTGTGAAGCAGTCACTCTCTGTGCAGGCAGTGTGAAGCGGTCACTCTCTGTGTGGGCAGTGTGAAGCGGTCACTCCATGTGGGGGCAGTGTGAAGCGGTCACTCCCTGTGGGGGCAGTGTGAAGCAGTTACTCTCTCTGTGCAGGCAGTGTGAAGCGGTCACTCTCTGTGTGGGCAGTGTGAAGCGGTCACTCTCTGTGTGGGCAGTGTGAAGCGGTCACTCTCTCTGTGCGGGCAGTGTGGAGCAGTCACTCTCTGTGCAGGCAGTGTGAAGCGGTCACTCCCTGTGGGGGCAGTGTGAAGCGGTCACTCCCTGTGGGGGCAGTGTGAAGCGGTTACTCTCTCTGTGCAGGCAGTGTGAAGCGGTCACTCTCTGGGCGGGCAGTGTGAAGCAGTCACTCTCTGTGTGGGCAGTGTGAAGCGGTCACTCTGTGTGGGCAGTGTGAAGCAGTCACTCTCTGTGTGGGCAGTGTGAAGCAGTTACTCTCTGTGCAGGCAGTGTGAAGCGGTCACTCTCTGTGTAGGCAGTGTGAAGCAGTCACTCTCTCTGTGCAGGCAGTGTGAAGCGGTCACTCCCTGTGGGGGCAGTGTGAATCGGTCACTCCCTGTGGGGGCAGTGTGAAGCGGTTACTCTCTCTGTGCAGGCAGTGTGAAGCGGTCACTCTCTGTGTGGGCAGTGTGAAGCGGTCACTCTCTGTGTGGGCAGTGTGAAGCGGTCACTCTCTCTGTGCGGGCAGTGTGGAGCAGTCACTCTCTGTGCAGGCAGTGTGAAGCGGTCACTCCCTGTGGGGGCAGTGTGAAGCGGTCACTCCCTGTGGGGGCAGTGTGAAGCGGTTACTCTCTCTGTGCTGGCAGTGTGAAGCGGTCACTCTCTGGGCGGGCAGTGTGAAGCAGTCACTCTCTGTGTGGACAGTGTGAAGCGGTCACTCTGTGTGGGCAGTGTGAAGCGGTCACTCTCTGTGTGGGCAGTGTGAAGCGGTCACTCTCTGTGCGGGCAGTGTGAAGCGGTCACTCTCTGTGTGGGCAGTGTGAAGCGGTCACTCCCTGTGGGGGCAGTGTGAAGCGGTCACTCCCTGTGGGGGCAGTGTGAAGCGGTTACTCTCTCTGTGCAGGCAGTGTGAAGCGGTCACTCTCTGTGTGGGCAGTGTGAAGCGGTCACTCTCTGTGTGGGCAGTGTGAAGCGGTCACTCTCTCTGTGCGGGCAGTGTGGAGCAGTCACTCTCTGTGCGGGCAGTGTGAAGCGGTCACTCCCTGTGCGGGTAGTGTGAAGCGGTCACTCTCTGTGTGGGCAGTGTGAAGCGGTCACTCTCTGGGCGGGCAGTGTGAAGCAGTCACTCTCTGTGTGGGCAGTGTGAAGCGGTCACTCTTTGTGTGGGCAGTGTGAAGCAGTCACTCTCTGTGCAGGCAGTGTGAAGCGGTCATTCTCTGTGTGGGCAGTGTGAAGCGGTCACTCCATGTGGGGGCAGTGTGAAGCGGTCACTCCCTGTGGGGGCAGTGTGAAGCGGTTACTCTCTCTGTGCAGGCAGTGTGAAGCGGTCACTCTCTGTGTGGGCAGTGTGAAGCGGTCACTCTCTTTGTGCGGGCAGTGTGGAGCAGTCACTCTCTGTGCAGGCAGTGTGAAGCGGTCACTCCCTGTGGGGGCAGTGTGAATCGGTCACTCCCTGTGGGGGCAGTGTGAAGCGGTTACTCTCTCTGTGCAGGCATTGTGAAGCGGTCACTCTCTGTGTGGGCAGTGTGAAGCGGTCACTCTCTGTGTGGGCAGTGTGAAGCGGTCACTCTCTCTGTGCGGGCAGTGTGGAGCAGTCACTCTCTGTGCAGGCAGTGTGAAGCGGTCACTCCCTGTGGGGGCAGTGTGAAGCGGTTACTCTCTCTGTGCAGGCAGTGTGAAGCGGTCACTCTCTGGGCGGGCAGTGTGAAGCAGTCACTCTCTGTGTGGGCAGTGTGAAGCGGTCACTCTGTGTGGGCAGTGTGAAGCGGTCACTCTCTGTGTGGGCAGTGTGAAGCAGTTACTCTCTGTGCAGGCAGTGTGAAGCGGTCACTCTCTGTGTAGGCAGTGTGAAGCGGTCACTCTCTCTGTGCAGGCAGTGTGAAGCGGTCACTCTTTGTGTGGGCAGTGTGAAGCGGTCACTCTCTGTGCAGGCAGTGTGAAGTGGTCACTCTCTGTGCGGCAGTGTGAAGCGGTCACTCTCTGTGCGGCAGTGTGAAGCGGTCACTCTCTGTGCGGGCAGTGTGAAGCGGTCACTTTCTGTGCAGGCAGTGTGAAGCGGTCACTCTCTCTGTGCAGGCAGTGTGAAGCGGTCACTCTCTCTGTGCAGGCAGTGTGAAGCGGTCACTCTCTGTGTGGGCAGTGTGAAGTGGACACTCTCTGTGTGGGCAGTGTGAAGCAGTCACTCTCTGTGTGGGCAGTATGAAGCGATCACTCTCTGTGTGGGCAGTGTGAAGCGGTCACTCTCTGTGCGGGCAGTGTGAAGCAGTTACTCTTTCTGTGCAGGCAGTGTGAATCGGTGACTCTCTGTGCAGGCAGTGTGAAGCAGTCACTCTCTGTGCGAGCAGTGTGAAGCGGTCACTTTCTGTGCAGGCAGTGTGAAGCGGTCACTCTCTCTGTGCAGGCAGTGTGAAGCGGTCACTCTCTCTGTGCAGGCAGTGTGAAGCGGTCACTCTCTCTGTGCAGGCAGTGTGAAGCGGTCACTTTCTGTGCAGGCAGTGTGAAGCGGTCACTCTCTCTGTGCAGGCAGTGTGAAGCGGTCACTCTCTGTGCGGGCAGTGTGAAGCGGTCACTCTCTGTGTGGGCAGTGTGAAGCAGTCACTCTCTGTGCGGGCAGTGTGAAGCAGTCACTCTCTGTGTGGGCAGTGTGAAGCGGTCACTCTGTGTGGGCAGTGTGAAGCGGTCACTCTCTGTGTGGGCAGTGTGAAGCAGTTACTCTCTGTGTGGGCAGTGTGAAGCGGTCACTCTCTGTGCGGGCAGTGTGAAGCAGTTACTCTCTCTGTACAGGCAGTGTGAATCGGTCACTATCTGTGCAGGCAGTGTGAAGCGGTCACTCTCTGTGCGGGCAGTGTGAAGCGGTCACTTTCTGTGCAGGCAGTGTGAAGCGGTCACTCTCTCTGTGCAGGCAGTGTGAAACGGTCACTCTCTCTGTGCAGGCAGTGTGAAGCGGTCACTCTCTCTGTGCAGGCAGTGTGAAGCGGTCACTCTCTGTGTGGGCAGTGTGAAGCGGTCACTCTCTGGGTGGGCAGTGTGAAGCAGTCACTCTCTGTGTGGGCAGTGTGAAGCGGTCACTCTGTGTGGGCAGTGTGAAGCGGTCACTCTCTGTGTAGGCAGTTTGTAGCAGTCACTCTCTCTGTGCAGGCAGTGTGAAGCGGTCACTCTTTGTGTGGGCAGTGTGAAGCGGTCACTCTCTGTGTGGGCAGTGTGAAGCGGTCACTCTCTGTGTAGGCAGTTTGTAGCAGTCACTCTCTCTGTGCAGGCAGTGTGAAGCGGTCACTCTTTGTGTGGGCAGTGTGAAGCGGTCACTCTCTGTGTGGGCAGTGTGAAGCGGTCACTCTCTCTGTGCGGGCAGTTTGTAGCAGTCACTCTTTGTGTGGGCAGTGTGAAGCAGTCACTCTCTGTGCAGGCAGTGTGAAGCGGTCACTCTCTGTGCGGGCAGTGTGAAGCGGTCACTCCCTGTGGGGGCAGTGTGAAGCGGTCACTCCCTGTGGGGGCAGTGTGAAGCGGTTACTCTCTCTGTGCAGGCAGTGTGAAGCGGTCACTCTCTGTGTGGGCAGTGTGAAGCGGTCACTCTCTGTGTGGGCAGTGTGAAGCGGTCACTCTCTCTGTGCGGGCAGTGTGGAGCAGTCACTCTCTGTGCAGGCAGTGTGAAGCGGTCACTCCCTGTGGGGGCAGTGTGAAGCGGTCACTCCCTGTGGGGGCAGTGTGAAGCGGTTACTCTCTCTGTGCAGGCAGTGTGAAGCGGTCACTCTCTGGGCGGGCAGTGTGAAGCAGTCACTCTCTGTGTGGGCAGTGTGAAGCGGTCACTCTGTGTGGGCAGTGTGAAGCGGTCACTCTCTGTGTAGGCAGTTTGTAGCAGTCACTCTCTCTGTGCAGGCAGTGTGAAGCGGTCACTCTTTGTGTGGGCAGTGTGAAGCGGTCACTCTCTGTGTGGGCAGTGTGAAGCGGTCACTCTCTCTGTGCGGGCAGTTTGTAGCAGTCACTCTTTGTGTGGGCAGTGTGAAGCAGTCACTCTCTGTGCAGGCAGTGTGAAGCGGTCACTCTCTGTGCGGGCAGTGTGAAGCGGTCACTCCCTGTGGGGGCAGTGTGAAGCGGTCACTCCCTGTGGGGGCAGTGTGAAGCGGTTACTCTCTCTGTGCAGGCAGTGTGAAGCGGTCACTCTCTGTGTGGGCAGTGTGAAGCGGTCACTCTCTGTGTTGGCAGTGTGAAGCGGTCACTCTCTCTGTGCGGGCAGTGTGGAGCAGTCACTCTCTGTGCAAGCAGTGTGAAGCGGTCACTCCCTGTGGGGGCAGTGTGAAGCGGTCACTCCCTGTGGGGGCAGTGTGAAGCGGTTACTCTCTCTGTGCAGGCAGTGTGAAGCGGTCACTCTCTGGGCGGGCAGTGTGAAGCAGTCACTCTCTGTGTGGGCAGTGTGAAGCGGTCACTCTGTGTGGGCAGTGTGAAGCAGTCACTCTCTGTGTGGGCAGTGTGAAGCAGTTACTCTCTGTGCAGGCAGTGTGAAGCGGTCACTCTCTGTGTAGGCAGTGTGAAGCAGTCACTCTCTCTGTGCGGGCAGTGTGAAGCGGTCACTCCCTGTGGGGGCAGTGTGAAGCGGTCACTCCCTGTGGGGGCAGTGTGAAGCGGTTACTCTCTCTGTGCAGGCAGTGTGAAGCGGTCACTCTCTGTGTGGGCAGTGTGAAGCGGTCACTCTCTGTGTGGGCAGTGTGAAGCGGTCACTCTCTCTGTGCGGGCAGTGTGGAGCAGTCACTCTCTGTGCAGGCAGTGTGAAGCGGTCACTCCCTGTGGGGGCAGTGTGAAACGGTCACTCCCTGTGGGGGCAGTGTGAAGCGGTTACTCTCTCTGTGCAGGCAGTGTGAAGTGGTCACTCTCTGGGTGGGCAGTGTGAAGCAGTCACTCTCTGTGTGGGCAGTGTGAAGCGGTCACTCTGTGTGGGCAGTGTGAAGCGGTCACTCTCTGTGTGGGCAGTGTGAAGCAGTTACTCTCTGTGCAGGCAGTGTGAAGCGGTCACTCTCTGTGTAGGCAGTGTGAAGCGGTCACTCTCTCTGTGCAGGCAGTGTGAAGCGGTCACTCTCTGTGTGGGCAGTGTGAAGCAGTCACTCTCTGTGCGGGCAGTGTGAAGCGGTCACTCTCTGTGCGGGCAGTGTGAAGCGGTCACTCTCTGTGCGGGCAGTGTGAAGCGGTCACTTTCTGTGCAGGCAGTGTGAAGCGGTCACTCTCTCTGTGCAGGCAGTGTGAAGCGGTCACTCTCTCTGTGCAGGCAGTGTGAAGCGGTCACTCTCTGTGTGGGCAGTGTGAAGTGGACACTCTCTGTGTGGGCAGTGTGAAGCAGTCACTCTCTGTGTGGGCAGTATGAAGCGATCACTCTCTGTGTGGGCAGTGTGAAGCGGTCACTCTCTGTGCGGGCAGTGTGAAGCAGTTACTCTTTCTGTGCAGGCAGTGTGAATCGGTCACTCTCTGTGCAGGCAGTGTGAAGCAGTCACTCTCTGTGCGGGCAGTGTGAAGCGGTCACTTTCTGTGCAGTCAGTGTGAAGTGGTCACTCTCTCTGTGCAGGCAGTGTGAAGCGGTCACTCTCTCTGTGCAGGCAGTGTGAAGCGGTCACTCTCTCTGTGCAGGCAGTGTGTTGCGGTCACTTTCTGTGCAGGCAGTGTGAAGCGGTCACTCTCTCTGTGCAGGCAATGTGAAGCGGTCACTCTCTGTGCGGGCAGTTTGAAGCGGTCACTCTCTGTGTGGGCAGTGTGAAGCAGTCACTCTCTGTGCGGGCAGTGTGAAGCGGTCACTCTCTGTGTGGGCAGTGTGAAGCGGTCACTCTGTGTGGGCAGTGTGAAGCGGTCACTCTCTGTGTGGGCAGTGTGAAGCAGTTACTCTCTGTGTGGGCAGTGTGAAGCGGTCACTCTCTGTGCGGGCAGTGTGAAGCAGTTACTCTCTCTGTACAGGCAGTGTGAATCGGTCACTATCTGTGCAGGCAGTGTGAAGCGGTCACTCTCTGTGCGGGCAGTGTGAAGCGGTCACTTTCTGTGCAGGCAGTGTGAAGCGGTCACTCTCTCTGTGCAGGCAGTGTGAAACGGTCACTCTCTCTGTGCAGGCAGTGTGAAGCGGTCACTCTCTCTGTGCAGGCAGTGTGAAGCGGTCACTCTCTCTGTGCAGGCAGTGTGAAGCAGTCACTCTCTGTGCAGGCAGTATGGAGCAGTCACTCCCTGTGGAGGCAATCATTTTGGAGCAGTCTCCCAGAGAGAGATTGCATGATTGCCCCAGAGAGACTGAGAAAAAGAGTTTGCCCCTTCCCCACACCCAGTACAAAGACCAATAAGACTGCAGGAAGGTGAAGACTAAAGACTGTTCTGTCACTGCCACCACACTAAGTGCTACCTGGAGCTTGTGCTAGCTTGTGCCCAGACTTGGTCGCAGTCACACAGGTGTAATGCTTGTGAAGCCTGGCACTTGATTTACTAAGCATCCATAAGAGGCGTGTGTGGGTGTGTGCTCTGAGGTGAAAGTTTTCAAGCCATCAGAATACAGTGATTGCTGCCGGCAGCTTAGCAGCCAGCAGTGATCACAAAAAAAAGAAATAAAGACAAGCTGGTTGTATTGTCAGTTGATAGATCGAATTCTGTGCAGCCAGTCTGCACATAGATTTATTGAAATTTCTGCTGAACAGGCAGAATTTCAATCTGTCTATGGTGGCCTAAGTCCACCAGTCTCTGTTTAATAACATCCTCAAATCTTCTGAAAGGAGCGCTCCACTTAGGTGTAGAAATTCACTTTAAACTCCACCTTATTTCCAGAACTCTTTTTAGGGTCCTTTCACACTGAAGGTGCTTTACAGGCGTTTTAGTGCTAAAAATAGCACCTGTAAACTGCCTCTCATGCCACCCCAGTGTGAAAGCCCCGAGTGCCCTCATAATGGGGCGGTGCGCTTGTAGGACATTCTGAAAAGTCCTGCAAGCAGCATTATTGGGGCGGTTTGGGAGAGGTGCCCTGCCCACTGAAATGAGCAACACAGGCGGTTTTAACTCTTTCTTGAGCTGCTAGTGGGTTTTAAAAGTGCCCCGCTAGCGATGCTAAAACGAGCAATGCTTTACCACTACTGCCCACACCGCCCCAGTGTGAAAGTACCCTTGGATATTAGATGTGCAAACAATAAGGTGAGAGCACATCTAATACCTACAGAGAGTAATGGAAATGAGGTGGAGTTCAAAGTGAACCGTATAATTACCTGCAGGGATTGGCATTTAGAGGGTTAAAACAGGCAGGGATGAAATGTAATATCAACTCCTCACTGCCTGTCAAATGCCTCTGAAAAGTGACCTGAGCATGGATCACTTTTTAGAGGAGTGGCTGCTGCAAGTGAATACAAGCCTTTAGTGTGCTGCAGTGCGAGTGTACTGGCGGCTTTCACAGTCCCCCAGACTTCTTTTAGGTTGCACATTTTTGCTGCATTTTCTGGAATTGCACCAAAGATGCAGCATGCAGGACGTTTTGTGCACTTTCAGAACATACAGTAAAAATGTGCAACCTCTATGGGACCAGGGACAACATGCAGGAAGACTGCCAGGACACCAGCACTGCAGCCAAATCGCAGAATTCCAGTGTGAGCCCACATCATACCACCTAGAAGATACTGCTCAGGCTGGTAGAAAAAAAAAACTCTTTGGCTGCAAAGTGGGGGAGGGAGGATGAGTTCACTTACTAGGATGGTCTCAGCCTCCCAGGAGCCTCACTGGATTCCAGCCGACTGCTCAGATTGAACTTTACCGCCCACACATCCTCCTCACAGACAGAACACGGGCTGCCCCGGAGTGTGGGCGGGGAAAGAAGCAGGTCCTGCCTCTGCCAGCCAATGGTGTGGAGGAGGGAGGGGCTGGGCGGGGCTGTGCTGTGTAACACAGACTGTCAGCCCTGAAATGAAGACATCACTGGATCACAGTACTGGACTCGGCCAGCTCAAGATCTGCGCATGTGTGCTCTTGAGCTGATGGCACAGCAGCCTTTGCCACAGCATATCAGAGCAGCCCAGGGGGCAATTGCATCCCTGCCCCCCAGCCCAGCCCTCCCCTGCGCCTGGAAGAAAATCACCTGACTTTTAGGAAAAAACTCAAGACCTTCCTCTTTTAGCAGATGATCAAAGCTCGCCACAGCGCCTAGAGGCGATTCAGTTCGCATTGTGAGCTGTGAGCTATACAAGTATTTCATTCATTCATTCATTCAGTGGGGCATAAAGAAGGAGAAGAGGAAAGAAGAATAGAACAGATTAACCTTGAAATATAAACAATATTGTGACTTTTTTTCCATATGTCACCACCGGTCAGACCACAAATCCGCAGGCCAGAGAAATGTGTGGTTTAGGTAAAGTGCTACTCCCCAGAAAATACAGTTGATTGGAGAGAGGGCCTCCACCTTTCCCTGGCTTGCAAGATTTCCCTGGTGGGTAGACCAAGAGGCTAAGGAATATACTGGTCTCGCCCACAAGAAGACACTAGGTGTATTCCGGCAGGGAGGAACATAGCAGAGAACACATTGAACATTTAGAAGATTGCTCAGAAAACAGATGAAACTCGTAACATAAAACAATAACTGGCTGAGGGAAACCATATGTAGAATAACAGTTGACATTTCTAGGTTAGTACTATGAGGACTGATCTAGAGGCGATAGGTGCCTGGAGGGATAGATCAGTTTCAACGATGAGTGGGTTGATCAATTGTGGAGGTGTGCTTTAGGCATTTAAGCGGGTCCTTCCTGGGGCTCCTTTTCTCCCTAGGCCCACTTTTCACTTTATCTGCATATGAGTCAGAAGAGGGCTGCTTGGTCAGTGATGTAAGTGAACACAGAAAAGCTGTTGCCTTTTCAGGAAATTGAAAAGTGAGCTTTTCCCCATCCGGGGCTTGCAAACAGAAGACGGCAGGGTAGGCTAGTGTGAAACGGATGCTGTGTTTGAATAGCTCTGCAAATACAGGTTGAAACTCCTTGCATTTGCAGGAAACCTTGGCCAAATAATCTGCGAATATAAGGAGCTTGTGACCCTCTATCACCACAGATCTTGTCTTTCGGAAGGCCTGCAAGATGTCTATAAAATCCACATAATTTAGGTATTTCACTATGATTGGCCTTGAGCGATTGTGATCGTTAGGAGGGGCCCCGATCCAATAAGCCCATTTCATAGTGCATCTGTGGTGTAAACCAAGGGCTTCTGGAAGGGCAGAGGTGCAAATATCTAGAAGTGAGCCATGATTAAAAGATTATCCGGAGGTTGTTCCTTCTGGAACGATTTTCCAGATCCTCCGTTCGTTCGTGCAGATGCTGCTGAGCTTGGGTGAATTTTTCCAAAAACGCATTCATTGTATATTGATCATCTTCCAATGAGGATATATGTTGTTTAGCTTCAATTGACCTTTGGGAGTGGTCTCCTAGCTCTTTGAGTAACTGCATGATGCCAGCTGATACTGCTCTTTCCACTGCTGCTGTTATAGTGGGGGAGAGCAGGGCTGCTACCACAAGGGCTATTTTGTCATATGAGCCTAAAGCCTCCTGATTTCCCAGTCCACTGGCTTCCATGTCCTCAGTGTGATTCTCTCCCTCACCCGATTTACCTGTCAGCTGTGTCTGCATATCAGTGAGAGAGGAGAGGCAGACACTGCAGCAGCCATCTTAGGTCTCCCTGGAGCTCCTGAGGGGGAGGGAGAAGCGCCCCTTGGTTGAGATCCAGAGCGGTAGCGTGACTGAGTGAGGTACCACTCCATCCACCGAGATGCTGGGGTTTATGTAGAGGTTTCCTGGAGGGAGGGCTTAATATGCCGGTTTTGTCTCTGGTGGTAAGCAGAGCTGCCAGACTCTCTGCCTCCTAGATTTGGCGCCGGAACCAGAAGAAGACGCAGCATATTGATACATTTACTTCAGAAATTACTAACATTGAGAGCAGATCCACAACCACAACAAGTTGATGCTAATGAGACCGGAACTGAGGTCACTACTCCTATACTCCTTTGAGCATATCTAATGTAAACTAAAAGCCACCTCATACTCTACCTCAAACAAGGCAGGGAAAAAGCTAGCACAACGCATCAAAGGGAGAAGAATCAAAACTAAAATAACACATTTATTACATCCTCACACTAGAGAGGACCTTACTAACCCACAGGACATAGCAAACACATTTAGTGATTATTACTATAGCAACCTCTACAACATTAGGAAGGACCCTTCCACATTCCAAACGTCAAGCAAAGACATCAACACATTTCTGCAACAAGTTAAACTCTCCACGTTGACAGATGCACAACTGTCTTTCTTCATTTCAATACATTTTTAATGAGTATTCAAAGAAGTAACGCAAAACATGAACATTGCTTAATAGTACATCAAGCAGCATAGTGCCCAACATAAACATTTTGCTGAGAAGGAGACCTTGTATCGTATGGAAAGCTGACAGTGCTGATATGTAGGGTCTAATTTGAGAACCGTCAAAAGAGTATAACATAGAGAAGAGTCCCAATATTTTCCCCTCCCCTATTAACTTCTCTGCGCCCAAGGGGCAGGCTCCCCAGCCCCAGCACCCCTAATGGGAACTAACTGTACCGGGAGAGGAGAACAGTGCTCCTGAGTGGGCTTGCATCCGGTATAAGAAAAACAAAAAATAAACCACCGAGGAGGAGAGGAGATCCAATGATAATACTGCACTTGGCATACAAGTTTGCAGACCTTTACCTCCATTGTTTTGTTTAGCACTATGCTGTATGCTGTACCTGAACGGAGCAATTTTGAGGGAAATTAAGGAGACCAGAAGTGAACAGAGAGTAGAGTAAAAGAAAAGCAAGGGATAGAAAAAGAAGGAACGGAGAAGAGCTAGTAAATAGCTACCTGTGAAGTGGTACTCACTCACCTGCAATCAGTCTGGTGGCGCCAAGGTGCGTAGACACCTTGAGGTATCTATGATCCAGGGATCCCACACCGCTGCGTGTCTATCAACCGTGTCCAGAAAGATGCTCACCGTTTTTTCCTGGACCATAATCCAGGATATCTTTCTTTTAACTAGTCTCAGGGAAACTGTGGGCTGCTTCCAGGCTCGAGCAATTGTTAGTTTGGTTCCAACCTAAAGATAACCCTAATAAGATTTTGAGTTAATTTTGGGACTCCCTGTTGGGGGAAATTAAGTAAAGCGTACAGAGGGGTTTTGGGGATGGGTATTGTTGTTATCTTCCTAATAATATAGAACACCTTATTCCACAGGTTCCTAATTTTCGGACAGTCCCAAGAAATATGTAGCATAGAGCCAATATGACCACAGTTGCGGATACATAGGGGGGACGCATTTTGGCTAGTCGCAAAGGAACCATATACCACTGCATTAGGATTTTCAAGTTAGCCTCAACCAATGCTGCATTAACTAAACCTTTTGAGGCAGCAACCGATTCCTTATGCCATTCAGCTAGGGTCCATTGTTGTTGTAGATCAGTTCCCCATTCTCGCATGAAAAGCATTTTGGAGTCAGGTTGAGCAAGTAAATCACCGAAATCCCCCCCCCCCCTCTGCTCCATGGCCTGGCCGCACCAAAGTCCGTGTTCAGTTATGGAAGGGGGTTTAAGAGCAGAGAGCCCCAAGGACCTGAGAAAATTAGAAATTTGTTGAAATCTAAACTTTTCCGTTCCTGGCATGTCAAGTTTACTGATGCAGTGAGCTAAAGTAAAAGGACCCGATGGAGTTACGAAATGATACAATCCTATATATCCCCTTATCCAGCCACCAGTGAAAGGCCTTCATATCTTGTCCAGGAGGAAAGAAAGGATTCCTGAAAATGTTGGAGAGGGTTTGCCAGCGGGAGATCAAGCGCAGATTTGTTTTAAGGGAGTCCCAAAGCGAGAGAGAATGGTAAAGTGTGGGTGCTAGTATGTCCGGTCTGTTCCTGGATGGGCACCATAGAATATAGTCAAGGGTGTAGCTAGGGACAGCCTGCCTCTCCATGTGAGGGTGAGCAATTTTAGAGTATATAGTGGATAGTTGGGAAATTTGAGCTGCCCGGTAATACCACAGGACATTCAGAACTCCCAGACCTCCCTGGTTTCTGTTGCGGAATAGAGTTCCCTTAAAAATTCTATGTCCCTTGGATCCCCAAATGAACTTCATAATTCTGGACTGGAATATTTGGATACGGTCCTTAGGGATTGGGATAGGTAGGGATCTAAAGACATATAGGATACGTGGGAGTAGGGTAATTTTTACAGAATTTACCCTGACTAACCAGGATAGGACCAGCTTGTCCCAAAAGGCAAGGTCTTCCTATAGTTTGCAAAATGTCGCAGGGAAATTAGCTGAGTAAAGTTTGTCTATAGATGCCGTCAAGTAAATCTGCAAATAAGGGAGCGCAGACTCCGTCCAGTCGAATCTGAAATAGTTTTTAAGTTGAGATACCAGTGGAGATGGTAAGTTAATATTGAGCGCTAGGGACTTGGAGTAATTGACCATAAGTCCTGAAACTTTGCCAAAATCATCAAGTAACTTGCATATAATTGGGAGAGAGGTGTTCGGAGATGATATGAAAAGTAAAAAGTCATCAGCAAACAAGGCACACTTATGAGATTTCGGACCACATTGGATCCCTTTTATATCAGGATGAGCTCTGATGGAGATGGCCAGAGTCTCGATGATCATGGCAAAGATCAGTGGTGATAAGGGGCACCCCGTCTTGTGCCAGGGACGATTGGGAAGGGGTTTGAATAATATCCCTGCATCTTTATTTGGGCCTCTGGGGTTGAGTATAGTGCATGTATTATGTTCATAAAGGACTGACCAAATCCCCGTTTTTCTAGGGTAGGGATCAGGAAAGAGCAGGAGACCGAGTCAAACACCTTCATAAGATCTAGTGAGAGGAGGAACCCCTGTTGGTGGGGGGCCCTGTCCCATCTCGATTCCAAGAGCGAGATTATGTCCACTGACCTTCTGATCTGATCTGGTCCCTGTCCCTGGAGATAAAACCCACCTGATCTTCATGGACGTAAAGGCTAATGAAGTTTGAAAGTCTATCGGCTAAAATTTTTGTCAGGATTTTAAGGTCGTTATTGATCAAAGATATGTGCCTATAATTGGAGGTGCAGCTGGGATCCTTTCCTGGCTTAGGGATGACTGTTACGAATGCTGAATTCATGGCTTTATCCAGGGGTGAACCAGACCTGAGATGATTAAGGAATCGTGCTAGGTATGGGGCGAGTGTCTGGGAGAAATGTTTGTAATACGGGACGGAGAAGCCACCCGGACCCGGAGCTGTATTAGCCTTAAGATTTTTAATGACCTGCTGCACTTCCTCTGCGGGGATCGGGGATTCAAGTTCCTCCCTGTGCTGTTCTTTTAGTCTGGGGATTTGCACCGACGCCACGAAGGAGTGTATAGCATTGGGGGAGAATCCCATCCCCGGTTTGCTATAAAGAGTGAGGTAAAAGTCATGGAATGCTTCCATAATTTTTTTGGAGTTCTGGGTGAGAGTGCCGTCACTCACAGTTTTATTTTGGGAAGAGCATACAATCTGGTTTTAGGGGATAACCGTCTCACAAGTAATGTTCAGAGTTTGTTGTTTTGGTGGTAGAAGCGTCCTCCCTCCCATCTGAGGTCCTTTTCTGCTATTGCGGTGAGAGCCAAGTTCAAGGCTGTGCAAGCAGCATCCAGTCTGTCAGCAGGGCCTGACGAGGGTTTGGATTTGTGCAGTTTGCTTAGGGAAATAAAGTCTCGTTCCAGCTTATCGATGTCCACCTTACTGGCCTTGAGATTTGAGATTAGGTGACCTCTAATTGTGGCCTTGTGCGCAGCCCAGAGAGAGGAGGGGGAGATACCGCCCAAGTCATTTAATAGGAAATATTCCTGAATGTGCTTTTCTATTTCCTGGACTTGGGTGGGATTGCTGAGAATGGAGGCATTCAGTCTCCAATGAAACCCTGTGCGTAGTGTAGGGCCACCACATAGGGACAGTAAGACAAGAGAATGGTCCGACCAAGCAGAATCCCTAATAACTGACCGTTGAACCAGCGGCATATGTTGTTGGAAAATAAAAAAGTGATCAATTCTTGCAAAGGTTTGATGTGGGCTAGAGTAATGTGTGTAGTCCCGAGCCCTGGGATTAAGTTCCCTCCAGATAACCACCAAACCATTGTGAAATAATTGCCTGGCTACTTTTATGCCTTGTACACACGGTCGGAGAATCCGTCAGGATGCGTCCTATTTTGCCGTGTCGTCAGATAATCCGACTGTGTGTGGTATGCATCGGACTGATTTCGTCCGAATCTCCGTCGGACCCAATTTTCCAACATGTTGGAAATATTTCCCGACCAACTGGGCCGGTCGGACCTAATCCAATTATGTGTAGAGCATTTTGATCGGACCAAGTGCCACACATGCTCACATTCAAATTCCGACACGGAAGCGCTCGTTCAGGTAAAACTACTGCTCGTAAGCGATATAGCACATTCGTCACGCTGCAATGTTAAAAATTCATTCATCAAGCGCATTCTCTTGTTCTTTACAATGCTGCAAGAACCAACTTCTTTTGATGCTCATAGTCACACACACTTCTCCCGAACGGATTTCATTACTCTTTTTTAACCATTTCAGCAATACAATTTTAGTTTGCGTCACATCTACACAATTTTAGATTTGGTTTATTCTTTTTTTGATGGTTTTTTTTTGGGGGGGGGGGGGGATTCCCTAAAAATCTCCTTTAAAGACACTTTGCTCATTTCTCCTTATTTTTTTATTTTTTTATTTTTGTGTAAACTTACAACAACAACATTATTCTATTTTTTAGATTTTGTTTTTCTTTTTTAATCTACAGGAGGTTGTTTAGTGTTGGCACCCCTTGTTATTTATTTCACTTTGTTTTTTTGGAAATGTACCTGCCTGCTCACAAATAAACTGTACTTTTGGAAGGAAAACACATACGCAAGTATTTCATCCAAACAAAAAATACCTTTATTTCGGTGTCAGTAACAGTTAAAGAGGGAGGCAGCAATGTTGAAACTGGGGAGATTCGTGAAGCCTTGGGCCCCCAGGGCACACATCAACTATTTCAACGCAAAAATTGGTGGCCTGAGGAATACATACTGTATCTGAGGAAGAGAAGTCTGGTCCTGAAGTCCATGAAACCCGGAGCAGGAACAGATGACATCTATGTTCCCAGGCTGTGGTACTACAACAGGCTGCATCTTCTGTCAGACCAGACTGAACCCAGGTCATCACACTCTGGTCTTCCTTCCACGCTTCCATCCAGGCTGTGGCTGTGGTGCTGGAGGTGTGGCAGAAGGAGGAGGAGGAGCAGGGGCATGGGCCAAACGACACAAGTGTGTTTCTGGTGTCATTTGGCCCAACAGACCCGTGTTGAGGGTTTGGAGAATAACCTGCTCACACAAGATCTGTTGCTCCTGCTCCATTTTCTCAAGCTTGGATGCAACCAAGGCGGCAAAGGCCTCTTGGTAGGTGGGTTTGGCTTGGAGTGCTGCAGAAGCCTCACCAATCAGCCTCAGGGCCGACTCCTCAACATTCCCCCCTTTCTCGCCCTTCTGCGTGGAAGGCGGAGGAGAGGGACCTGGCATTCTGTGAGGCTCCTTTGGCTGCCCACCGCCTGGCTGCCGCTTACCCCCGCCTCCTCCTAGCTGCCACTTTCCACAGCCACCTCCTGGCTGCTGCATTCCACACCCTCCTGGTCCTGGCTGAGTTCTTCCTGTGTATGAAAAAGGGACATAGTTTGAGTTTTTGGTTCATCAAACACACACAATTTTCACATCAACACTGTTGCAAATTGTTAACCAATAGAAAAGACTATCATTCTGAGCCCAGCATTTTTGTTTTTTGTCCCAAAGGTTTTGGCCACTACTATCTATTGATATGTGAAACACTTTCAAAACTCACCAATTGGGGAGCAGAAATCAAGTTAACATCATTCATTTTGACTCCACAAATATGTACAACAATACTATACCTGGCTCAAGCTGGGCTCCTCCAGTTCTTCCTGAGTGGAAGGCCCAGGTTGGGCGTCGGAAGACTCATCAGGTGTGGAATGGAGCATAGGACGCGTGGAAGGAAGAGTAGAGAGGGATTCTCTGGCCTCAGCCTGGTCTGCCGGAAAATTCATCCTGTCATAATACCACAGGGTGGGGACATAAACCTCAGCTGCTGAAGCTCCAGATTTCATGGACTTCAGCACCTTATTCCTCTCCTTCAGATATGTACTCCTGAGGTTCCCAATTTTCTTTTTGATATATTTGTCATCTGCCCTGGGGACCACCGGCTTAACAAACTCAACCAGTTCCAACAGTGCTGCCTTCGTCTTTGGTCTGTTACTATACAAAGGGTGCGTGTTTTGCCACAGGATTGGCATGTCTCAGTATTTATCGATGAACAGAGGGAGGAAGCTATAATCATTAAACCCGTCCATAATGTCTGCAAGACACAACACAAGACAAACCCTAATGTCAGGCTAAACTTCACTAATGCAGGCCTCAATCTAGAAGCAGTGTAGCCTAGTGATGTGCCAAATTCAAAATTTTACCTTCGTTTGCATGTTCGTCGCCTCAGCTTCTCCCTCTGTTCACAGATTGTAAGGACGACACACGTGTGTTACGTTTTATATACAGTGCGCATGCGTGCAACTCCGCCCGCCCCTGACGTTCTTTCCAGACTATTCCCCGCCCTTCGATTCCGGCGCAGTGGGGAGAGCACATGGCGGAGAGAACACAGGTGCGCACTAATAATTCCACTAAGGAGGAGGAGGGTGAGGAAAGCCCGGAGCCTGAAACGTCCCGATCCAGGAAGACAAGATTTAAGGCCGCAAATATGTATTTTGGAGAGATGTTGGAGATGGTCGACATATTGAACAGGACCGACTATGATGGAAAGTATGGACCTTACCCATACCCAAATATCAGAAAGGCCAAGCTCATGAATAAAGTTGTGAAGATTCTTCTGTCTAATTTTGGGGTACGCCGATCCATGGATCAACTGAGAAAACACTGGTCAGACCTGAAACTGAGGGAGCACGAGCAGTACATAAGGATCAAGCGTGTTCTTGACAAAAGTAAGTAGTTGTCGTGTGTTCATATGATTATTATTGCTTGCATACTGCTCTATGTGCTTTGAGTTCATGTTGTGCATTTTAAAATGGCCACTTTCAAGTTCATGGTTTCATTCGTTCGTAGGAAACATCGTTCTTCCGGTAAGTATTCTAGCTGAACACAGTGTCCCCAATAATGTTATGACCTTGAAGCTCGGCCAAAAAAAAGCTATTGAACAACACTTCCAAACAATGTTTCATATTGGTAATTCTTCCCTCTGTGTGCTAATTCTTTATTTTTTCAAAATCTCATAGGGGAGAGAATACTCTGCAAGTATGAGGACACCAGGGACCCCACCCCTCACAAAGAAGGACAACTTCCAAAAGCACAAACAGAGGAGCAGGAGGAGGAGGAAGGAGAGATTGTGCAGGTTGGGCAAATTGTCACCACAACAGGTGAGTGTCGGAGAACACAGCTTCCGGTAAGCTCATCAATGTATGTCACCATATTTATATGACATGTTTTTTTTTTTTTTTTTTTTTTTGTAGGTGATGTGGGAGAAGATTTTACCAGTGAAAGTGCCCAGATCGGGGAGATAATGGGGTGTAATTGGGATTGGGAACATATCCTGCAAAACATCAATGATGTTAATTGAAATTTGAAGAATATCATTGATGTTTTGGGGAGAGTGTGAAACACCCCAAACTAGATAGGGTCTTATTTTTGGAATTTTACTAACAAAATGTTGTATTTCTAAAAATTCTAAATTTGGAAGATGCACAGAGTGTGTAAACATGCATTATCTCCCTTCATGGGGGATCAATGTACGTGTTTTGTGTAAAGTGTCTGAGATGACGGGGTTGCAGCCCCAAAGCATGTACATTGATCCCCCATAATGGGAGATAGCACATGTTGACACACTGTGTGCCTCTTCCAAATTTGGATTTTTCAGGGGTGACACCCCATGTGATGAAGGCAAGATCAGACCAGTTTGTACATAATCATGTCTGATATTGTCTTCACTTTTCAAAGTTGAATTTTGTAAGTTCCTGTGTTCTGTATTTTACAGTTAGATACATGCCTGTTTACACAAAAACAACAATTAAACAACATTTTTATTAAAATCTGTTTTGGAAACACACAATTTCTTGGTTGGTTGTAAAAACCTTTTCAAAACGCACATGTGAATGTGGTTGGATTAAACAGTTAAATTAGCAACAATGTGTGGCTTCCTTTTTCATGGCAACAAAAATGTATTTGGAGTACAATTTAAGTTTGTGCTGAGAAGGAGTGTGATTTACAAAAGGCAACTCCACTTTGCACTCCCAGTGCAGTTTCAGGTGTACTTTTGCAGTGCACTTGTAGTACATAGTGGATGTGCCTTTACTAAAAAAACACCCACAGTGATGTGTACATTTTGACAATCATGCCATTTTCCTGCCATGGTGCTGAAAATGAGCACGGTTTTGGTCAGTAATGCACTACATACATTAGTTACCTAATTATACCTAGGAAACACCTAAAACCAAGCCAAGCAGTAAATGAAGGAGTTTCAGATCAAAACTTATTTTTAAAATGCCTCTCAGACATTGTCTGGCATATCAATGGCCCCCCTACCCACAAAGTAGTCCATGTATTGTGTTCTAACCTCACGGGCGCTTTGGGGGGGAAAGCCATGATGAGCATGTTGAAGTCCCGTGAGGTTATCTGCATTGTCCATCAAGTCTGCTTCATGTTGGCCAACTGAGACCGCATAGTTCGCAGAAACTTTTTTCAAATAATTGTGAAGAACACAGCACGCCAGCACTATGTGATTCAGTTTGTATTCCACCATGTGAATAGGCGTAAGAAAAAGGCGGAACCGGCTGGCCAGAATACCAAAAGTGTTCTCCACCACTCTTCGGGCTCTGGACAGACGGAAATTAAAAATCCTCTGGTCTGGGGTGAGGGTCCTCATGGGGAAAGGCCGCATCAGATGGTTCGCCAGGGCAAACGCCTCATCCGCGACGAAGACGAATGGGAGTCCTTCCTGATTCTCCTCTGGGGGTGGCAAGCCCAGACTGCCACTCTGGAGACGCCAGTAGAACTCCGTCCGTGAGAACACTCCACCATCTGACATCCGTCCATTTTGCCCCACGTCCACATACAAAAACTCATATGTCGCAGACACCACCGCCAACATCACGATACTATGAAACCCCTTATAATTATAATAGTGCGACCCCGAGTTGGGTGGTGGGACGATGCGGACGTGCTTCCCATCTATTGCTCCTCCACAATTGGGAAAGTCCCAACGACTGGCAAAGTGGGAGACCACAGTCTGCCATTCCTGTGGCGTTGAAGGACACTGTGGAGTGAAACAAGAACAAAAATTAGTAATTTGACCAATCAACATTCCAAGCAGATTACACACAAACATTTTGTGACTAAATTAGTCAAAAATTTTGGGAACTGAGTATTTAAAGCCTAAAGTCTAATGTCCCCTTATGAGAGTCATCACCCCCCCATCCCCCCCATCTGATGGGCCCTTGCTAAAAAATGAGGGGGGGATGTTTAGGACAGGTAACCCTCTCCACTTGATTGAGAGCTGAATGGCTAAATAATGTGTGATACTTTGGGAAGCCCCTCCTTAGTTACACTATTGGCAGCCCACGGGACAGGTAAGAAGTGTCAGAATAACAAAAATTAACCAAAATGTAAGCACTTTTTGACATTCTGATATTACATATCCAGATAATTAATAGGTTAAAACCAAAAAAAAAAAAACAATTTGAAAGTATTGAGGCAGGCCCTTGCACTACATGCTTAGGTGAATTCATCCATAAATGTGAGCATCATAAAGGTAGGTATAGTGTGTATTGAGTTTGGTAAAGTCAGCAGATAGAGGATAACTATCAGCTGAGCTAGCAGTTGTGGGGAGGGGGGTTCCTAATGAGTTTGGCACACCCCCCCCAAAAAAGAAAAAGCTCTGCATGAATTGAAGCACACACATGAATGTGATGTTAAAGGATAAAACTTACCTTCATATAGTCCTTCTGCAGGACCTGAATGATGGCAGAACAGGTCTCTGGAATAATGATCCCCAGAGCCTGGGGGAGATGCCTGTAGAGAACTTGAGGTCCTGAAGGCTTCTCCCTGTCGCCAAGTAGCGCATGAGCCTCTGCTCCGGAGTGATGGCTTGCTGCATGCAGGTATCCTGCCTGGTGATATAAGGGGTCAGCAAAGCCAGCAGATGGTGAAAAACAGGGGGCGTCATCCAGAGATAATTCCTGAAATCATCAGGATTATTCTCCTGGATCTCACGGAGCAAAGGCATGTGCGAGAACTGGTCACGCTGGCTCAACCAATTCTTGGTCCACAAATGCCTCCCCTCCCTGTTCATGGACCGGGCTTGTGTCAAAGTAACAACCCCAACATGAAGCCCCTGCACAGCAGAAACTCTACGACGAGTACGTAGAGGGAACATGGTTTGAAATCGGTCGGCTGGTCAGAACGGACACCAGAAAGCACAGATAAACAGCAAGGCCTGAAAGAACGACCTGAATAGCAGAAGCAAGCAGACAATAAGAAATGCCTTTCAAAGCGTCCTATACCAAGATATAGTCCACAATGATCAACAAATACTTACTGACTGCACACACTGATTATCAGATACGCAAAGACAAGCACAAACTGAAGAGCTGTAGTGATCTGAATCACAAATCTGAAAAGCGCGAATCGTCTCTCACCAAACTTCTACTAACACGCGATAGACACGAGATCAGCAGAAGGAGCCCAAAGGGTGCCGGACGTGGTGATGAACTTCCTTTTTCTAGTCCCGCCGTACACGGCTTACGTCACCGCGTTCTTGGCAACCGCTAATTCAGACAACTTGGCCCGACCGTGTGTATGCAACAGTTTCAGACACAATCCGTCGGACTAAATCCGACGGATTTGGTTGGCAAAATCTCCGACCGTGTGTACGTGGGCTTAGACTCTGCCTGGTCGGGCGAATTGGATTTTTCCCTGGGGGGCGTGTTTTGTCAATACCTGTGTCAAAAGCTAGGTTGGAGTCACCTCCGTAAATGACTATACCTTCCGTAAGCAGAGCTAAAGTTCAGAAAAGGGATTGAAAAAACGTTGCTTTTTCTCCTCTTTGATACATTTCCTCTTTTTCAGAACTGCAGGATTCCACTTTTTCTGAAACAACTTAATTTTTAAGTTACAAATTTTTGCAACTTTATGGCCCTTTGGCTTACAATTCCTTGCTGGCCCTCTTCTATATAAAACTTTTTTTTTTTTTTTTTTACTGCTTATTTACTCAAATTCCCCCCCCCTTTTTTTTATTTTTTTTTAGTCTCCCTCTCTCATATCAGACAGATCTTGATAGTCTTCCAACCCCCCCCCCCCCCCTTTTTTTTTCTGGATAATATATATACAGTTATTATTATGATAGTATAGATGCTTTTTGTATAGTTCCTGTGGTTCTCCGGCGTGGTTCGTCACTTTAGGAACTACTTGCTGCCCTTTCGCCATCCTCAGACCCTTGCTTTTATTACGCGAGACTCTGATGATGGCTGTGGAGCCACTGTGAGTCATTTGTTCACTCCCAGGAGTTGCTCTCATACCCTAGTGATTTCTTATTGCATTAACTCACAGTTTTTTTCATATTAGGGTTATTCTTCCAAGCTATGTTCTTCTTTATTCTATTCTTTCTTCTCTTCTCTTTTCTCTCAAGATGGTGACCTGTATTCTAAGTTCAAGTCATTGTTCTTATTATGAGCTAGTTTACTTAAACTTTTTATGGCCCCCATAAATATTTTATCTCTTAATGTACAAGGATTTAATATCCCACACAAACGAACAAAAGCAATGAGATCTTTCTCGGCCAAGAAGGCACATATAATCTATTTGCAGGAAACCCATTTTATTGACAAAGCTGCCCTTAAATTTCTTTCCTCCTCATACCTGCAATTTTTTACCGCTTCTACCATGGTTAAACAACACGGAACTCTTATTGGATTTCACAGTTCCATGCCAATCACCCTCTTAACACAACCAAATTGATCCCGAAGGTAGATATCTACTCCTTACTGGATATATAGCAGATATAGCTATTACAATTGTTTCATATTATGCTCCAAATAAAAAAAACAGAATCATTTTTAATCCCATCTTTTTCAAGTGGTTGAGACACATAAATTTGGTACTGCAGTCCTATGTGGTGACTCGAATACGATGGTATTTCCTTTTCTAGATAAGTCTCCCCCAGCCCCTATCACTAGCTCTAATAAGCTTAATCTTCAACATTTACTTGCCAAACATAATATGGTTGATACATGGCGTGAAACCAATCTGACTAGTAGACGTTTTACATATTACTCCTACCCACATAAATCTTTCTCCCGTATTGATCATATTCTGGTCCCTTCTAGTATGCTACCTGAAATTCTATCATCTAATATTATCCCGTTCACATGGGACAACTATTGCTTCTATAATACCCAGAACACATGATACCACCTGGTGCATAAACGACTCTACATTAGCTAACCATCTACTCATAAAGGCAAAAAAAGGGGGTAGGTCGCGCTATGGAGCAATTAGCCAAATAAAATATGATGCTGGTAAGAGCAGCCTCTATTGATTTCCACCCAATTTGGGTGGAACAGTGGAGTGAGGAAAGAGAGAGGAATAGATATGGCGCTATACCATTTCTGGCTAAAACTACATAAATAAATAAATAAATCTAATTTGCATGGATTTTTCAGCGTGCTGGCAATTAATAAAAATGATAAAATTAAAGAGTAGGAATGAAACCATAGAATGTAAAGGTGAAAGTGCTTATCAATAAACCATAAAAAATGTATGAACCATAAAAAACTGTTTCAACATACTGTTCCTTAGTTTCAAATATTAAAGTGCAAGTGCCAGTGAAAATACATGTGCCAATATTTGAGTCCACAAAACCAAAAAATTATATCTGCATATGTGCATACGATAAATAAAACACCATAAAAAATGGGAATAAAAATAAAAAGAAAAAGAAAATTTATATCTCTAGACCACAGGTGAACGAAAAGTGGTAATGATTATACCGGAATTGATGTGACAAAGACTTGGTATAAAAATGAATTAATGAATATAAACAGATTAGTATTAAAATTAGTGATAAAATATGTTGGTGAAAAAATAGAGAAAAAATAAAAATAAAAATACAAATAAAAAATAAAAATAAAAATAGGTGACAAAGTCTTCTGTGAGTGGGGGAGGGGTGGGGAGAGTGACTTCCGCTGTTGCTCCCGGTGCCCAGTGACCACTTATGTAATATGCTCTCACCAGAGAAAAGACCCCATCCGGGGTGGATCAGCCTTCACAGTATAAGCCACTGTGTCGCTCTCTGGCTTGCTTCTGCTGTGGTGCTGGGAGTCCCTCGTTCCTCCGTGGGTGTAGTATGCCACGTTATATATAATAAGGAAGAGGCATATCCATGGTGTGATATCGTTTAAAATGTGAATTTTATTCCAATGAATTAAAACTACTTACAAGCGATCAAAAATTGCAGTTTCGTTTGTTTGTGCTGTATAGCTTTAAATGTCCCGCTCGGCTTCCTCGCCGTCTGAGCTAAAGGTGTACACTGCCTGGCCATGCCCTACGCGTTTCGTCATACAGACGTCATCTGGAGCGGCCATCTTCATACACCTTTTCGTTTATATAGGGTGTAATGTGCCAATCGCGCATGCGCGGACAATCGCCGCCATTTCTATTGAGGGAATGCCCTCATTTCACGTAAATGTGATTATTATAAGACTATTCAGGGGCTTCTATTGATGCTGCGTCTGCGTTAAGCCACTTGGCTTATTTTTAAGAGTGCATATTGGACATTACACCTCTATATCTGGGACTACAACATAACCCACTTAAAATATTAAAAATAGAAACAGTAAATAAAATAAAATTTAAAAATAAATATAGAACGAATATGGAGACAAATACAATGGAGATTCTGACAGGGAAAAATTTCCAAAGTGAAGGAAAAAGGCCTAATTAAATGTGCATGAGTTCTTAGAGTCATGGAAAAACTGTTATAAAAGGTGTAAAGGGAATATAGGGGGATACTTGGTGCTATCTCTTTATTCCTTTTGCGTAAGATGTAATAATTTAATTGTTCAGGGAGGGACCTAATTTATGTTTAAACGTACCTTTAGCCTAGAATTATCGTGGGTAGAAGAGAATATATTATGAATGAATAACATTCGACCCTGCTAATGTATGGGGTTTATAACATATAAAAATAAATAAAAAAAATGTGGATTGGGAGTACCCTACCATCTATAGTTATTGATACCGTGAATTTAACAGGTTAAGCTACTCACCTTAAGACTATCATTAATAAAAAAAGGATATCTTATATATTGTGAATAAATAACATTCGACCCTATTAGTATAAAAGATCTAAAGATTTTTTTAAAATTTAATATAAAACTGTAAAAATATGTAAAAATATGGGGACACGAAGGTGGTAGTCCTACGCCCGTAGTAGGTGAAATGGGCCTTCAGGGAATATAAAATAAATTAGAGTGTCTATTTATATTGATTTATGGGTGTATCATTACCATTACTTATTCCCAAGTATATATTTACTTTTTATCTGTTGAATGTATTACATTCGACCTGGATGTATCGAAATAAAACTTTAAATGTGTTGATAGCGGATTGGTTAAAAATTGGTTAAAAAACAGTTGAGATCCAAGTCTATGTTCATTCCCGCGGGGTGTAAAGTTTCCATATTAAAAATCCATCTGGTTTCGTTCTGTGAGACTTTAATGGTCTTATCTTCTCCTCTCCAATGTCCTTTAATTTTATCAATTGCATAAAAGATCATTTGTTTAGGATCTTGATTGTGAAAATCTCTAAAATGCCGTGAGACACTGTGCTTGTCATATCCTTTTTTTTTTATAACAATATATTTTTATTATAAATTTCCACGAGTATTACAGCAAAAAAAAGACATATAGATATGTGATCATATAAGGTAACAGATACAGACCAAAACAGCATTGAAGTAGTGCAATGAGCAGAAGAAAACAAAGTACAAAGGTTCAGCAATGGATTATTCTTGGAAAGGAAAGATTTGTCCAAGCAATGTATTACTAACAAGAACAAAGATAATTTAAGGCTTAAATTGGGTTTAAGGCAGGGTGATACAATCTAGTGTCGCCGTTTGTGGACTCAGCATCCAAATATAAACCAGATACAGACCAAAACAGCATTGAAGTAGTGCAGTGGGCAGAAGAAAATAAAGTACAAAGGTTCAGCAATGGATTATTTTTAGAAAGTAAAGATTCGTTCAAGCAATGTGTTATTAACAAGAATAAAGATAATTTAAGGCATAAATTGAGTTGAAAGCAGGGTGATACAGTCTAGTGTAGCCATTTGTGGACTCAGCAACAAGATAGAAACTAAAAGGATATGGATGGAAGAATATGACAAAAGGAGACGGGGGATGATGAACAGGGGAACCGCGGCCAATCGTCCCGGGCGCCCCAACTGGGATCAAGCTGCACCCGGGCTGACCGGCCGCCCCCCTCCCCCCCCCGGCTATGAGACCACACCTCCTCAGGATGCCAACTAAACCACATGTTTCCCATACCAGTTCAGCCAAGGTTCCCATTCTGTGTAAGCCTGATTATATTTGCCCAAGGAGGAGGCGAACATTAGTTCATAAGAGATATGCAAGTGAGTTGTCTGGAGAGCGTCAAGGAGAGAAGGAATCACTGTCGACCTCCATCTCCTGGCCAGCTCCAGGCGCACGCCTAGAAGAATATGGGTAATAATCTTTCTTATAGTAGGAGGTAGAGCATCTATACCTAGAGATAAAATAGCCAGACCTGGGCATGGGCGCACAGTAGTGTTAGAGATCAAAGATATTGCGTTAAATATAGCAGTCCACAAAGTTTGGACCGCCGGGCACTCCCAGAAGATATGGAAGAGTGTGCCTCTAAAGCCACAGTTCCTCCAGCACATTGATGAACACTGGGGGGTATAACAAGCCAATCTAGAGGGCGTCAGGTACCACCGTAACAACAACTTGGTTCCCACAAGTTGGCGCATCTAGTGGCCTTATAGGTAGAAGAGACGGCTTTACGCCATTGATCAACGGAGTAGGATTTGGATAATTCCAATTCCCACGACCGCATGGAGGGGGTTTTAATAAATGTTGTTTTCTGTTGTAGAAGGCCGTACATCAGAGAGATACCCTTAATGGACGTGATAGGATTAGTGAAATACAAATGGGCCCTCCATGGTAAAACGATTGACGGGTTCGGGAGAGTTGAGAGTAGGTGGGAGATTTGGTTATAGGTAAAAATGTCGCCCGGTAGTAAACCGAACTCCGATTGGAGTAACCTAAAGGTCTTTGTGGCTAGTCCCAGCTGTAAAGCACCAACCGTGGAGACCCCCCTGTCCAACCAGTGTTTGATATTTAGGTTAGGAATGAGTAGTTGAAGACATGTAAGGGGCAACGGGACTGATTTGGAGGGAGCATCGGCCAGTAGGGTCTGAAGTAGAATTTTCCAAGCCGCAATGGCCGCTACCATGAGTGGAGAGATACTAGAGGGCAGGGTGGGCATAAGACTAGCTGCAAGGAGTAGGTCCAGAGGGTTTCTGTAAGGGGACATATGCTTTTCCAACTCAAACCATCTAGCCCCAGCCCCACCTTGAAACCACTGTCTAATTTGTGCTAGGCAAGCTGCCAAATAGTAGTCCTTTAATGCAATATGTCCTATGCCCCCTGACAGTTTAGACTTGATAAGCTTGTGGAATGCACATCTGACCTTCTTTCCCTGCCATAGAAATGCATTCAGCATAACCTGAGCCCTAGTGAGGTAGGAGTCAGGGGTTGGAATAGGGAGAGTACGAAATAAGTATATAAATTGAGGGAGGACTATCATTTTGAGTGCCGCTAAACGTCCAGACCATGTTAGTGCCACTTTGGATAAGGAATGTAGTTTATGATCTAACTGTTGGAAAAACATTGTGTAGTTTGCCTCCACCAACTGTGCAGTTCTAGACGTTAACGTAATGCCCAGGTATTGTATCCCATTGCTCTCCCATGAGTAAGGGTATGTATTTGCCAGGCGGGCCTGGACAGCCGGGTCAACTCCCATGCCAAGAATGTGGGACTTATTTTCATTAACCTTATAATAAGATATTTGATTGAATAAAGTCAAAGCCTCGGAGATTGCCGCCAGGGAAGACTCCACCTCAGTCACAATCAGAATGATGTCATCAGCGAATAAACTGATTACATGACTATCAGCGCCCACTGGAAAACCCCGGATCGTAGGGTGGTTCCTAATATAGATAGCCAAGGGTTCCATTAACAGGTTAAATATTAATGGAGATAATGGGCAACCCTGTCTCGTACCATTGGAAATAGTGAAGGCAGTGGACAGGACTCCGGAAGCGCTCACTTTAGCCGAAGGGTTTGAGTATAATGCAAGGATAGCTGAGAGTATAGTGCCGGTAAAACC
Organism: Lithobates pipiens; assembly: GCF_037356315.1. Taxonomy (NCBI): domain Eukaryota; kingdom Metazoa; phylum Chordata; class Amphibia; order Anura; family Ranidae; genus Lithobates; species Lithobates pipiens. The sequence continues at coordinate 182,757,683 of NW_027507785.1, forward strand.
AAAAGCCTCTAAAACTCTCCTCATATAAAGCCAGTGTATGCGGTCGAAGGCCTTCTCTGCGTCTAAAGTCAGAAGCAGAGAAGGCCTTTGCTGTTGTTCGGCCATGTGAATGATATTAATCATTCTACGGGTTGCATCCGAAGTCTGTCTACCCAGGGTGAACCCTGTTTGATCCGGGTGAATAAGTGTAGGGAGTAGCATAACTAGACGTTGAGAAATCAACTTCGCGTACAACTTAATGTCAGTATTAAGGAGTGATATTGGTCTGAAATTAGAGGGGGTATCTGGAGTCTTCCCTGGTTTGGGTATGGTAACAATAGTTGCTGCTAACATTTCAGAAGGGAAAGAGGCAGAGGCAGCCGCATCATTAAAGACTTTCACCAGGAAAGGGAGTAGAATTGGGCCAAATTCTTTATAGTATTCACTCCCAAAACCGTCCGGGCCTGGGGATTTGTTTAGAGGTAGGGAGGCAATGGCTTTAAGTACGTCAGTATCGGTAAATGGTTCGTTTAAGGATTGTAGTTGGCTGTCAGACAATCTGGGGATAGAGATAGAAGACAAGAATTCATTAATTGCACCTAGTTGTGGTTGGGACGTCAAGGGGTCGTTTTTAAGGTTGTATAAGGACTCATAGTAAGAGCTAAATGCATCTGCTATTTGTTGGGGGTGATAAACTTTTTGTTTAGTCACAGGATGGGTTATGTAGGAAATTTTGTCTTTGTACCTAGGACCTCTCAGGTTGTGCGCAAGGAGTTTACCTGCCTTGCTACCATGAACATAATAGTTCATCTTCACCCTCTTGGAAGTTTTCTCAAAATCCTCCAAAAGCAGGAGTCTAAGGTCATGTCTGAGTTGGGCCAATTTTTTAGACAAGGGTAAAGTGGTGTGGATCTTATTTTGTGTTTCAATGTCAGCAATTGCCGCGGTTAGCTCGTTAAATCGTCGTAGCCTCTGCCTCTTTGCCCTCGCCCCCAATTGTATTAAAATCCCCCGCATATACGCCTTATGGGCTGACCATAATATACAATTATCCTTCACAGAACCAGTGTTATTATTAAAGAATTCCCGAAGGCGGGTATCTACAGTAGCTCTAGAGTCCTTCTGCTGGAGAAGATAGGTGTTGAGTTTCCATAGTGGACTCTTCTGCGCTGCCGTTGGGTCCGCGATGGACAGCACCACTGGGGCATGGTCTGCCCAAGAAATGGTACCAATAGAGACCTCCTTCGATAACAACAACACTTTATGGTCAACCAGAAAAAGATCAATGCGTGTGTAAATTCGATGAGGTGAAGAAAAAAAGGTGAAATCCCGTTCAGTGGCATGGAAGCAACGCCAGGCATCATATAGATTGTTATTGTGGATAGAGGGAAGTAGTGCAGCTGCCTTGCGGAGAGAAGTCGAGGTGGAGTCACACACCGGGTCCGGAGATGCATTAAAGTCTCCGCAAATAATCAGGGAGCCCTTTTGGATCTTCCGGATCTTCCTAATAGTCTTGTTGAAAAAATGAACTTGATGCACGTTGGGGGAGTAAATTGTGGCAATGGTGTAACTAGAGGAATTAACTTCACAAATCAGAATCAGGAATCTGCCGTTAGGGTCCTTAATTTCCTGATGAAGCTTAAACGCCACTGTATCCCTGATAGCTATGAGAACACCTCTAGTTTTGGAGTCCGCATTGGCTGTAAAAACATAAGGATAATTGCCATGTGAACATTTGGGGGGGGCTGAAGCGCTGAAATGTGTCTCCTGTGCGCAGACAATGTCGCTATCATGGAGTAGAGCTTCCTTCCAGAATGACTTCCGCTTTACGGGGTGGTTGAGGCCTCTGGCATTAATGGTAAGGATCCTCAGAGCCATAGTCTATTAGTATCGTGTGATGGGGAGTAGCGATGGCATGGGAAAGAGGTATAAATGCAGCAAATTGACGTGAAATAGAAGCCCAGGACTGTAGAGAGCACCCCAGCCATAAAGAAAGAAGGTGTACTCACGTTGCCGACCGTTGAAGCATAGGGGCATGCTGAAGGACTCAGAGAAGAGGTGTACCAGAAATCCAGGCATCCCGATGACCCAACTCCCAGACAGATCACAAGGACTTCCACTGCTATATCCGTTAGCCAACTCGTGGAGCAGAAACAATACAAGGTAGGAAAGAAAAGAGAACAAAACATGTAAGAAAAATAAGAAAAAAGCATAATTCAGTACCGTTGAGCACCAACAGGGCACTCCTTGAAATAACTAACAAGTCACTCGCAGCGTGTAACCGCTGTTATTTGTGGGGGTTTAGTCCGACCAAACAGGTCACGGCCCTGCACTTCAGGGGTAAATAGCATGTCAAGACCAACCTTAAGGATTCAAGTGTGAGATCGAGCGTTTTTCCCGGTAACCTCTTTCCAGACTCTGTCCACTGGTCTGGGAGTGCTCGTGGGAGGTGAATGGGTCAATTCCTCAGTGACAATATTCCAGTCTCGCAGGAGAGCAATTCCCTCCTCCAAGGAAGATATCGCATAGGTACGATTGTCTCGCGTCACAACAAGTTTCGTAGGATGCCCCCATTTGTATGCGACTTTGTGGTTGCGAAGAGCTTTTGTAATAGTGTTCAAGTTCCTCCTTTTCTGCAGGGTATACTGGGATAAATCCGCAAAAAATTGCAGGTTTTGATATTGTGCTGGAACAATCTCACGTTTTCTCATATGAAGCATAAGAATTTCTTTAACATGAAAAAAGTGTAGGCGGAGGAGGACATCTCGAGGTATTTGCTCAGACAGGTGGGAAGGTTTGGGTAGCCTGTGTATTCGATCTATGGTAACGTCCAGATCTGTGAGAGCAGGAATGAGGGCCTTAAATAACGCCGTGACGTAGGAGTTTAGATCAGATTGTTGTATTGATTCAGGGACCCCCCTTATTTTTAGGTTGTTTCTCCTCGATCTATCTTCCAAATCGGCCAATTTAGCTTTGACCCATGCGGTGTCACTTCCTTTTTCCTCATATACATCCACCAAGTCATTAATCGTATCAGCGTATTCGCCCATTTTCGCCTCAATGTGGTCAACTCTGTTACCCAGATCATTAATGTCCCGGTTAAACTTAGACATGCATGATGCCATATCTGATTGTATGGTGCTTCTAAGGGACAGCAACATGTCTTTTAATACAGTGTCCAGTACTGGCTGATTAAGCGTAGGGAAGGATTCGATTGATTCCGGCATGTCCCTCGTGTCATCACCGGAGTCTGGGCCGGAGCTATCCACGGTTCGTAATCCGTTGTCATCGAGTCTGGGTTTGGACTTGACCGGACTTCTAGTGGCTGGGGAAGGTGGAGGGGAAGGTCTGAGGTCAGGTATGGGGGTCAGTGTAGCAGGATGCTTTGCATTATGAAGGTTCTGCGCTGCTAAGGCCGCAGGCCCGGAGTAGGCCTCGGCGCCATCTTGCCTCCCCTCCATACCTTTTGCATGGAAGAAGTCCGTCAGCCTGTGCGGGTGCCTAGCGTTCCGCCGCTTGTTAGGCATGATCTCGGTGGTTGCCCCCTCTAGGACGCCGGTAGTCCGGGTGAAATCGGTGCACGGAAGGTCTGCTTTTAGCCGCTGAAACCCTGAAGCGCCGGAGCTCTGGTTCTATGCGACCATCCGGCTCCGCTGCAGGCCACGCCCCCCGTCATATCCTTTTTTAATGTTTTTAATGTGTTCCCTGATTCTTTCATATAGTTCACGTGTGGTTTTTCCCACGTATTGTTTATGACAGGGACATTCTATGACGTATGTAACATGGGTGCTTTTACAGGAAATGAGCTCCTTTATGGAGAATTCTCTTCCGTTGGTGGTTGAAGTGAATTTGGTGGTTTTTCTATGAGTTTTTTTGCTTTGGCGGCAGGGGAGACATTGGCCGCATTTGAAAAAAACTTTTAGGTGTTTATTGATCTTAATGTCTCGTGGAGGGTCGATTGAATTTTTAACTAATTTATTTCTTAGGTTGGGAGCTTTTTTATAAATGAAAGAGGGGTTGTTGGGCAGTATTTGTTTCAGTAGCTCGTCTGTTTTTAAAATAGGCCAATGTTTTTTTATGATCCTTTCGATTACCTTATGTTGTCTATTGAAGCCAGTGAAAAAGGCAGTCTCTATATTTTTCATTCTCTTGGGGGTTGTTTTATTTTCTAGCAATTTCTTCCTCTCCGTTTTTGTTACACCTTCTTTGAGAGCCCGTAGGTAAGGTTCTTTATATCCCTTATGTATGAACCTTCTGATGATGACTTCTGCCTGTTTATCAAAATCCTCTTTTTTGGTACAGTTCCTATACAATCTCAAGAGTTGTCCTTTTGGTATATTGCCAATCCACAGTGGGTGGTGGCAACTTGAGGTAGGTATGTAACCATTTCGATCGGTGGCTTTAAAAAAGGTTCTTGTGCCTAAGGACCCCTCTGTTTTAAAAATCTGTAAATCCAAATAGTCTATGCTCTGATCATCCCATTTTCCTGTAAAAGTAATTCCATAAATGTTGTGATTAATTTCCTCTAAAAAGGACTGTAGTTCTAAGTGGGTGCCTCCCCAGATAATTAAAATATCGTCTATATATCTTCTGTACAGGAAAAGGTTTGCCACGCTGGGTGCGTATTTTGCCCCCATGGCTACCCCTTTTGTTTGGACATAGTGTTTGCCTTTGTACCAGAAGTGGAGAAGTGGTTGTGGCTCATTGCCAGATCCAATCCTTCTAATATATAATCGATTTGTTCTTGCTTCAGTTTAGATTTTTTGTGGAGAGCCCACTCAACCGCATTGAGTCAGTTTTTCTGTTTGATATTTGTATATAAGGAATTTACGTCAATTGTTACTAATAAATCCTGCTCCCCTACGTTAATATCTTGAAGTTCTTTCAGAAGTTGTCTGCTGTCCTTCAAGTATGATTTTCCTTCGGTTACTAGTGGTTGTAGAAATCCATCAACATAGGCACCCAGTCTTGAGAATAAAGAATCTATCCCACTTACTATAGGTCTTCCTGGGGGGTGTGTTTGGCTTTTATGGATTTATAGTATAGGATAGTATATCACTGGGATTTTCAGTGCATTGGGTATTAGGTACCTCGCTTCCTTTTTGTTGAGTATCCCTTTCGTTAGGCCCTTCTTGACGTAATTGTTAAGTTTTTTGTTGTATTCTTCTTTTGGATTTTTCTTTAGTTGTTTATAGGTATCTGGTATGTTGAGGAGATTGGCCATCTCTTCTTCATAATCTATTTTGTTAAGTATAACCAGTCCTCCTCCCTTATCCGCTGGTCTGATGACTATATCTTTTTTCTTTTCTAGTTGATAGTCTTCCATATTCCCTTTCTTTTTGAGGGTTTGATTGTCAAGTCTCTTATGTCTCTTTCTATCATTTTCTTAAAAACTTTGATTCCCTCGTTCTGTTGCTGATTTGAAATAAAAACAGAATTGTTTCTTAATTGGGAGTGTTTAAACTGTGACTCTTCCTTGTCCTTCTTGTTGAATTTCTTGCTAGCGATTTTTTTTTTAATATTTAATTTCCTTATAAATTTTTGTAAATCAATAAAAGTTTCGAATTTGTCCAGGTCTTTGTCTGGGGCAAATTTTAAGCCTAAATCTAATATTTTTAATTCGTCTTCACAAAAGGTTACCCCGCTTAGATTGTAGATGCCTTCACCTAGTGTTCTCTCCTTCTTTTTCTTGAGGCCTCCTCTCTTTCCCCTCTTTCGTTTTCTTCTGCCCATCTTGGGGGCCTGTACTCCCTCCTCTGATTCTCTCGATGTTCCGGATATTCCGTGTGTTCTCCTCTCATATTCCCTGGGCCGGTCCACCTGGGGTTCCATCCTCCATTTCTTCTGGGTTGTCCCTGTCTCCAACCTCCTCTCGGTCCAAATGGGGGATTTCCCGTTGGTCTGTGTCCCTGCCCTCTGTGAAACAAATCCCTTTGATATCTGTTGTGAAATGGAGTAGCTCGGGGGTATCATGCAAATTAGATCTATTTATTTATTTATGTAGTTTTAGACAGAAATGGTATAGCGCCATAACCATCTACTCATGTTTACAAAGCTGGAAGCTAACTTCACTTCCTGTCATGATACGTTTCAATCTTCCCCAAATGCCATTAATAATGCTAAATTAGATAAAGCTTGTTTAGATTTAGATCTATTTTTAACGGATTTGGCAGATAAACTCCTTCGTAAACGCCAACATACACAATACCTCAAAGCTAATCAACCAGACTCCCTTATGGCTAGAAGTTTAAGATCATTAAATCAAATCGGGGGGGGGCGTGGCTTGCGCGCTGAAGAGGTTGGCTGCTTAAGCCTAGAGCTCTCCACAGCCGGCCGTTTAACAGCAAAAAACAAGCAGGTATTTTCCTCTAAAAACATACCTAAATATTCTGCAGTACTCCTGGGACAGTAGGGGCAATAACGTCTCGCAAAAGAGGACAAGAAAGGGGACCAAAAAAGCTGTCATCATTTACATTTAAACAGAGCAGTGAGCTGACTAAAATCCAAGATGGCGCCACCGGAGCTGTGAGGAAAAATAATAAAACTCACACAAACCTTTCTGCTAGCCATCCACCTGAAATGGATGAGGAATTATCATCCTCATATTCTAATGGCTCCTCTCATCTATCCCCAACATCTCAGGGACCCGCAAAATCGCAGATGAAGCTGGATTCATCTTGTCAGGCAGCTGATACTGTGAACACAGCTCTGCATAGTGATAATGCTATGTCCTCATTCCAGACATCTATAGCTGCTTTCCCAACATCAGGTCAGCCAGTACTAGATACCACAATGAAAGAAATGCTTGTGTCATTACAATCATCTATTATATCTAATCTATCCTCCATAATTCATAAATTCTCTCTTGATATGAAACATATGGATGGTAGACTGCAATACATTGAAAACAAAATGGAGGAATGCACTGAAACAGTGAATGAGCTAGGGCATGCATGTACAGAACAAAACAGATGATTCCATGTGGGTCAAGATGAAATTGGCAGATCTCGAGGACCACTCACATCGAAACAACATTAAAATGAGAGGAATACCAGAGTCAGTTCTACCTATGGACTTACGTAACTATGCAAATACACAATTTTCTACATTATTGCCAGAATTATCGCCGATTGAATTACAATTGATCGTATTCATAGAATTCCCAAACCAAAACATCTAGAAGAATCAATTCCCAGAGATGTTATTCTGCGAATTCATTTTTATCAAGCTAAAGAGCAAATTCTCTCCAAAGCGAGGGAGCTAACTACTCTGCCACCACCATACTCAGATATACAATTATTCGCAGATCTCTTGCAATTTACACTGCAAATGAGAAGACAGCTCAAAACTGTAACAAAGGCATTATCTAATCATAAGATCACATACAAATGGAGACATCCAGCCACTATCTTGACCACTTACAACGGGAAACATTTTGCTATATATCTACCATTGAAGATGGCATGCGATTACTCCAAACATGGGGTATTATAGTTGATCTTCCACATAACACCCCTCCCTGCCTTGAAGGAAAAAACTAATTTGTTCCACTTTGGACAAAAACGTGAACAAAATAGAATTAAATACAAATGAACTACTCCTGCCTGTTAAATGCATTACTGACATATATGGTCTGGTTTGATGCTCAATACCTTACTACTTGAACTTCACCCCCTATCTTGGTCAGCATTCCTTTGAGTGGATTACTGCTGACTCTTGGAACATATTTTTTCCTTTACTCTTTTATTTATTTATTTTTTATTCTCTCCTTTTTTAATTTTTTTTTTTTTATTAATTTTTTTTTTCCTCTTGCAATATATATTGCCAAATAACTACTAATAGAGTAATAAGTCATTTTTTCATAGGTTTGAAAAAAAAATCTACATTGTTGTGTGCATGATTTAATAGTAACTGTGAACTGATCATATAACAAATACTTAGATATTTAGTTTAAGCGTTATAGAAACTAGAGAAAATTATTTTAGGAATATATAGAATTATAGTAACATCTAATTTTGATATATATTAATATGTCTTTCAAAATATTGTCCCTAAATGCAAGGGGACTGAATCGCCCAGTGAAACTAACCTCTATGTGGAGGTCTGCCTTATCCTTTAATTGTGACATATTATGTGTTCAAGAGACACATTTTGCTAAAGATGCATGTCCCAAATGTCAACATAAACATTTTCCTCATATTTTTCAAACAAAATTCTCCAAAAAACAAAGAGGGGTGTTAATAGCTATTAGAGATACTATTACATTTCAATTGGATAATTGTATCACTGACCCTGAAGGTCGCTATATTTTTTTGATTTGTACCATTAACAATATTCAATACACCCTTGTATCTATTTATGCTCGAATATGAGGCAAATGCATTTCATAAAAAAACTATAGAGGAGGCGAAGAAAGTTCAAAAAGGACACCTCCTGATATGTGGAGATTTCAATTTGATTCCAAACAATAAGACTATATATTTTTCAGCACGCGGGCAAATTGCTAGCGATTTGAAGGAAAGGAAGTTGGGACTTTAAATGAAGCACATGGTTTGCAAGACAACACAAAATGGTGGATAAATAGACGATTTAATAGTTCATATACAAAACAATGGTATAAAACAATATCCTATTAATATTTGACAAGATATCTAGAATGGGTAGTGACACTGATAGCCAGTGAAAACATACAGACCATGATATCAATTGGCAAGATAGGTAGAACAAGTAATAACAATGGTAAAAATGTCTTTGCTTGGTACAATCAAGGGACCACCAGTGTTGAATCAGGTAAACAATTATTGCTCGATCATGCCTGCCCGATCTCAGACCTCAAGAATCCTGTTAAAAGGGTAATTCGTATGTTGTCCAATAAAATTGGCAAATAAAAGATGGCCGGTAGCTCGACGCGTTTCGTGGTTCAAGACCACTCATCAGGAGCGGACACGTCATGTTTCTAAGGTTAGAATGATATAATAAATCACCATGGTTAAAGGGTACATCAGGGGCAGATACATCTCCTGAAGGGCTAAAATACTCACTGAAGTAAGTTTGTTGGTGGTGGAAGGGCAGGAATGGTAAGTCATCCAAGAAAACTGCAAACAGGAGTTGGGGCGGATGCCCCCCGCCGCGGCGAAAAGACAGAGGCACCCATCAAGGAAACACAGGACCACGGGGCACCCTAGGGGGAGGATGGCAAATGAGAATGTGAAGTGTGCAAGTATGTGAAACAGAGTGTGTGTTGGGAGAATAATGATGAGGGTTGTAATCTAAGGTGTAAGAACCAAGAATGGGGGAAAAAAGCAACACAAAACAAAAACAAAAAACAGAAAAAACAGAAAAAAACCCACAAACGGGGAAAATGTAAACTATATATTGATAGTGAATTGATAATTGTCAAGAGACAGAGAAGGGGGGACCAAATTAGTTGTGGAGAGGTGCAGAAAGTGAGACTGTTTACCTAATATGGCTTAAGAAGAGCATGGTGTGGTGAAGGGTAAAAGCCACCCCAATAGTGCGTCTCGGGTGCCGCGTCTCCTCATAACATGATGGGCGTCCATATATAGACGCCGCCGCAGGATAGCCCGCCCACGTCGCGCGCGCTGAGTAAAACAAGTGGGAGGAGTCCCGGCAAGAAGGCCGACGATCGTCGGCGGTGAACCGGGCGCTCCCAACAAAGCCCGCGAGTGTGGTAACAGCAGCGCAGCGGGCGTAGGCGCGCCTAATGGCACGTCACAAGCCCGCCACGGGTGGCGCAACGTCGATGCGCAGTGTCGGCAAGCCCCGCCCCCCACCCCCACCACTACAAGCGGGAGAAAATAGAGGGGGGGAGGGGGCCGACAGTGCACAACGCAACTCCCGGATATTGCAGAGTCCGGGCGACCCCACACATGGACCAACCACACACCACCAAAAAGGGAGCATTAAACTTATATTTAAAAAAAAACCGAATATGTATGAGTCAAATGGGTCAGAAACATGACGGGTCATAATAATATTGATAAAAGTGATTGAAACAGGTGAGATTATCAGAGAAGCAATTGGGGCAGAATAATTATTAATATCAAGGTAACAGACATAGAGCAAACCATGTGTTTCCATCCCTATGCAATATGCGTTTTAAGAGGGGGAAAGGGAAACATTTTGGGACTTTAAATGAAATTACGGCCTGGTAAGGTCGTGTATTTCCATCCCTGTCAATATGACTATATATTTTTCAGCACGCGGGCAAATTGCTAGCGATTTGAAGGAAAGGAAGTTGGGACTTTAAATGAAGCACATGGTTTGCAAGACAACACAACATGGTGGATAAATAGACGATTTAATAGTTCATATACAAAACAATGGTATAAAACAATATCCTATTAATATTTGACAAGATATCTAGAATGGGTAGTGACACTGATAGCCAGTGAAAACATACAGACCATGATATCAATTGGCAAGATAGGTAGAACAAGTAATAACAATGGTAAAAATGTCTTTGCTTGGTACAATCAAGGGACCCCCAGTGTTGAATCAGGTAAACAATTATTGCTCGATCATGCCTGCCCGATCTCAGACCTCAAGAATCCTGTTAAAAGGGTAATTCGTATGTTGTCCAATAAAATTGGCAAATAAAAGATGGCCGGTAGCTCGACGCGTTTCGTGGTTCAAGACCACTCATCAGGAGCGGACACGTCATGTTTCTAAGGTTAGAATGATATAATAAATCACCATGGTTAAAGGGTACATCAGGGGCAGATACATCTCCTGAAGGGCTAAAATACTCACTGAAGTAAGTTTGTTGGTGGTGGAAGGGCAGGAATGGTAAGTCATCCAAGAAAACTGCAACCAGGAGTTGGGGCGGATGCCCCCCGCCGCGGCGAAAAGACAGAGGCACCCATCAAGGAAACACAGGACCACGGGGCACCCTAGGGGGAGGATGGCAAATGAGAATGTGAAGTGTGCAAGTATGTGAAACAGAGTGTGTGTTGGGAGAATAATGATGAGGGTTGTAATCTAAGGTGTAAGAACCAAGAATGGGGGAAAAAAGCAACACAAAACAAAAACAAAAAACAAAAAACAGAAAAAACAGAAAAAAACCCACAAACGGGGAAAATGTAAACTATATATTGATAGTGAATTGATAATTGTCAAGAGACAGAGAAGGGGGGACCAAATTAGTTGTGGAGAGGTGCAGAAAGTGAGACTGTTTACCTAATATGGCTTAAGAAGAGCATGGTGTGGTGAAGGGTAAAAGCCACCCCAATAGTGCGTCTCGGGTGCCGCGTCTCCTCATAACATGATGGCGTCCATATATAGACGCCGCCGCAGGATAGCCCGCCCACGTCGCGCGCGCTGAGTAAAACAAGTGGGAGGAGTCCCGGCAAGAAGGCCGACGATCGTCGGCGGTGAACCGGGCGCTCCCAACAAAGCCCGCGAGTGTGGTAACAGCAGCGCAGCGGGCGTAGGCGCGCCTAATGGCACGTCACAAGCCCGCCGCGGGTGGCGCAACGTCGATGCGCAGTGTCGGCAAGCCCCGCCCCCCACCCCATCCACTACAAGCGGGAGAAAATAGAGGGGGGGAGGGGGCCGACAGTGCACAACGCAACTCCCGGATATTGCAGAGTCCGGGCGACCCCACACATGGACCAACCACACACCACCAAAAAGGGAGCATTAAACTTATATTTAAAAAAAAACCGAATATGTATGAGTCAAATGGGTCAGAAACATGACGGGTCATAATAATATTGATAAAAGTGATTGAAACAGGTGAGATTATCAGAGAAGCAATTGGGGCAGAATAATTATTAATATCAAGGTAACAGACATAGAGCAAACCATGTGTTTCCATCCCTATGCAATATGCGTTTTAAGAGGGGGAAAGGGAAACATTTTGGGACTTTAAATGAAATTACGGCCTGGTAAGGTCGTGTATTTTCATCCCTGTCAATATGACTATATATTTTTCAGCACGCGGGCAAATTGCTAGCGATTTGAAGGAAAGGAAGTTGGGACTTTAAATGAAGCACATGGTTTGCAAGACAACACAAAATGGTGGATAAATAGACGATTTAATAGTTCATATACAAAACAGTGGTATAAAACAATATCCTATTAATATTTGACAAGATATCTAGAATGGGTAGTGACACTGATAGCCAGTGAAAACATACAGACCATGATATCAATTGGCAAGATAGGTAGAACAAGTAATAACAATGGTAAAAATGTCTTTGCTTGGTACAATCAAGGGACCACCAGTGTTGAATCAGGTAAACAATTATTGCTCGATCATGCCTGCCCGATCTCAGACCTCAAGAATCCTGTTAAAAGGGTAATTCGTATGTTGTCCAATAAAATTGGCAAATAAAAGATGGCCGGTAGCTCGACGCGTTTCGTGGTTCAAGACCACTCATCAGGAGCGGACACGTCATGTTTCTAAGGTTAGAATGATATAATAAATCACCATGGTTAAAGGGTACATCAGGGGCAGATACATCTCCTGAAGGGCTAAAATACTCACTGAAGTAAGTTTGTTGGTGGTGGAAGGGCAGGAATGGTAAGTCATCCAAGAAAACTGCAACCAGGAGTTGGGGCGGATGCCCCCCGCCGCGGCGAAAAGACAGAGGCACCCATCAAGGAAACACAGGACCACGGGGCACCCTAGGGGGAGGATGGCAAATGAGAATGTGAAGTGTGCAAGTATGTGAAACAGAGTGTGTGTTGGGAGAATAATGATGAGGGTTGTAATCTAAGGTGTAAGAACCAAGAATGGGGGAAAAAAGCAACACAAAACAAAAACAAAAAACAAAAAACAGAAAAAACAGAAAAAAACCCACAAATGGGGAAAATGTAAACTATATATTGATAGTGAATTGATAATTGTCAAGAGACAGAGAAGGGGGGACCAAATTAGTTGTGGAGAGGTGCAGAAAGTGAGACTGTTTACCTAATATGGCTTAAGAAGAGCATGGTGTGGTGAAGGGTAAAAGCCACCCCAATAGTGCGTCTCGGGTGCCGCGTCTCCTCATAACATGATGGGCGTCCATATATAGACGCCGCCGCAGGATAGCCCGCCCACGTCGCGCGCGCTAAGTAAAACAAGTGGGAGGAGTCCCGGCAAGAAGGCCGACGATCGTCGGCGGTGAACCGGGCGCTCCCAACAAAGCCCGCGACGTTGCGCCACCCGCGGCGGGCTTGTGACGTGCCATTAGGCGCGCCTACGCCCGCTGCGCTGCTGTTACCACACTCGCGGGCTTTGTTGGGAGCGCCCGGTTCACCGCCGACGATCGTCGGCCTTCTTGCCGGGACTCCTCCCACTTGTTTTACTCAGCGCGCGCGACGTGGGCGGGCTATCCTGCGGCGGCGTCTATATATGGACGCCCATCATGTTATGAGGAGACGCGGCACCCGAGACGCACTATTGGGGTGGCTTTTACCCTTCACCACACCATGCTCTTCTTAAGCCATATTAGGTAAACAGTCTCACTTTCTGCACCTCTCCACAACTAATTTGGTCCCCCCTTCTCTGTCTCTTGACAATTATCAATATACTATCAATATATAGTTTACATTTTCCCCGTTTGTGGGTTTTTTTCTGTTTTTTCTGTTTTTTGTTTTTTGTTTTTGTTTTGTGTTGCTTTTTTCCCCCATTCTTGGTTCTTACACCTTAGATTACAACCCTCATCATTATTCTCCCAACACACACTCTGTTTCACATACTTGCACACTTCACATTCTCATTTGCCATCCTCCCCCTAGGGTGCCCCGTGGTCCTGTGTTTCCTTGATGGGTGCCTCTGTCTTTTCGCCGCGGCGGGGGGCATCCGCCCCAACTCCTGGTTGCAGTTTTCTTGGATGACTTACCATTCCTGCCCTTCCACCACCAACAAACTTACTTCAGTGAGTATTTTAGCCCTTCAGGAGATGTATCTGCCCCTGATGTACCCTTTAACCATGGTGATTTATTATATCATTCTAACCTTAGAAACATGACGTGTCCGCTCCTGATGAGTGGTCTTGAACCACGAAACGCGTCGAGCTACCGGCCATCTTTTATTTGCCAATTTTATTGGACAACATACGAATTACCCTTTTAACAGGATTCTTGAGGTCTGAGATCGGGCAGGCATGATCGAGCAATAATTGTTTACCTGATTCAACACTGGTGGTCCCTTGATTGTACCAAGCAAAGACATTTTTACCATTGTTATTACTTGTTCTACCTATCTTGCCAATTGATATCATGGTCTGTATGTTTTCACTGGCTATCAGTGTCACTACCCATTCTAGATATCTTGTCAAATATTAATAGGATATTGTTTTATACCATTGTTTTGTATATGAACTATTAAATCGTCTATTTATCCACCATTTTGTGTTGTCTTGCAAACCATGTGCTTCATTTAAAGTCCCAACTTCCTTTCCTTCAAATCGCTAGCAATTTGCCCGCGTGCTGAAAAATATATAGTCATATTGACAGGGATGGAAATACACGACCTTACCAGGCCGTAATTTCATTTAAAGTCCCAAAATGTTTCCCTTTCCCCCTCTTAAAACGCATATTGCATAGGGATGGAAACACATGGTTTGCTCTATGTCTGTTACCTTGATATTAATAATTATTCTGCCCCAATTGCTTCTCTGATAATCTCACCTGTTTCAATCACTTTTATCAATATTATTATGACCCGTCATATTTCTGACCCATTTGACTCATACATATTCGGTTTTTTTTTAAATATAAGTTTAATGCTCCCTTTTTGGTGGTGTGTGGTTGGTCCATGTGTGGGGTCGCCCGGACTCTGCAATATCCGGGAGTTGCGTTGTGCACTGTCGGCCCCCTCCCCCCCTCTATTTTCTCCCGCTTGTAGTGGTGGGGGTGGGGGGCGGGGCTTGCCGACACTGCGCATCGACGTTGCGCCACCCGCGGCGGGCTTGTGACGTGCCATTAGGCGCGCCTACGCCCGCTGCGCTGCTGTTACCACACTCGCGGGCTTTGTTGGGAGCGCCCGGTTCACCGCCGACGATCGTCGGCCTTCTTGCCGGGACTCCTCCCACTTGTTTTACTCAGCGCGCGCGACGTGGGCGGGCTATCCTGCGGCGGCGTCTATATATGGACGCCCATCATGTTATGAGGAGACGCGGCACCCGAGACGCACTATTGGGGTGGCTTTTACCCTTCACCACACCATGCTCTTCTTAAGCCATATTAGGTAAACAGTCTCACTTTCTGCACCTCTCCACAACTAATTTGGTCCCCCCTTCTCTGTCTCTTGACAATTATCAATTCACTATCAATATATAGTTTACATTTTCCCCGTTTGTGGGTTTTTTTCTGTTTTTTCTGTTTTTTGTTTTTTGTTTTTGTTTTGTGTTGCTTTTTTCCCCCATTCTTGGTTCTTACACCTTAGATTACAACCCTCATCATTATTCTCCCAACACACACTCTGTTTCACATACTTGCACACTTCACATTCTCATTTGCCATCCTCCCCCTAGGGTGCCCCGTGGTCCTGTGTTTCCTTGATGGGTGCCTCTGTCTTTTCGCCGCGGCGGGGGGCATCCGCCCCAACTCCTGGTTGCAGTTTTCTTGGATGACTTACCATTCCTGCCCTTCCACCACCAACAAACTTACTTCAGTGAGTATTTTAGCCCTTCAGGAGATGTATCTGCCCCTGATGTACCCTTTAACCATGATGATTTATTATATCATTCTAACCTTAGAAACATGACGTGTCCGCTCCTGATGAGTGGTCTTGAACCACGAAACGCGTCGAGCTACCGGCCATCTTTTATTTGCCAATTTTATTGGACAACATACGAATTACCCTTTTAACAGGATTCTTGAGGTCTGAGATCGGGCAGGCATGATCGAGCAATAATTGTTTACCTGATTCAACACTGGGGGTCCCTTGATTGTACCAAGCAAAGACATTTTTACCATTGTTATTACTTGTTCTACCTATCTTGCCAATTGATATCATGGTCTGTATGTTTTCACTGGCTATCAGTGTCACTACCCATTCTAGATATCTTGTCAAATATTAATAGGATATTGTTTTATACCATTGTTTTGTATATGAACTATTAAATCGTCTATTTATCCACCATTTTGTGTTGTCTTGCAAACCATGTGCTTCATTTAAAGTCCCAACTTCCTTTCCTTCAAATCGCTAGCAATTTGCCCGCGTGCTGAAAAATATATAGTCATATTGACAGGGATGGAAATACACGACCTTACCAGGCCGTAATTTCATTTAAAGTCCCAAAATGTTTCCCTTTCCCCCTCTTAAAACGCATATTGCATAGGGATGGAAACACATGGTTTGCTCTATGTCTGTTACCTTGATATTAATAATTATTCTGCCCCAATTGCTTCTCTGATAATCTCACCTGTTTCAATCACTTTTATCAATATTATTATGACCCGTCATGTTTCTGACCCATTTGACTCATACATATTCGGTTTTTTTTTAAATATAAGTTTAATGCTCCCTTTTTGGTGGTGTGTGGTTGGTCCATGTGTGGGGTCGCCCGGACTCTGCAATATCCGGGAGTTGCGTTGTGCACTGTCGGCCCCCTCCCCCCCTCTATTTTCTCCCGCTTGTAGTGGTGGGGGTGGGGGACGGGGCTTGCCGACACTGCGCATCGACGTTGCGCCACCCGCGGCGGGCTTGTGACGTGCCATTAGGCGCGCCTACGCCCGCTGCGCTGCTGTTACCACACTCGCGGGCTTTGTTGGGAGCGCCCGGTTCACCGCCGACGATCGTCGCCCTTCTTGCCGGGACTCCTCCCACTTGTTTTACTCAGCGCGCGCGACGTGGGCGGGCTATCCTGCGGCGGCGTCTATATATGGACGCCCATCATGTTATGAGGAGACGCGGCACCCGAGACGCACTATTGGGGTGGCTTTTACCCTTCACCACACCATGCTCTTCTTAAGCCATATTAGGTAAACAGTCTCACTTTCTGCACCTCTCCACAACTAATTTGGTCCCCCCTTCTCTGTCTCTTGACAATTATCAATTCACTATCAATATATAGTTTACATTTTCCCCGTTTGTGGGTTTTTTTCTGTTTTTTCTGTTTTTTGTTTTTTGTTTTTGTTTTGTGTTGCTTTTTTCCCCCATTCTTGGTTCTTACACCTTAGATTACAACCCTCATCATTATTCTCCCAACACACACTCTGTTTCACATACTTGCACACTTCACATTCTCATTTGCCATCCTCCCCCTAGGGTGCCCCGTGGTCCTGTGTTTCCTTGATGGGTGCCTCTGTCTTTTCGCCGCGGCGGGGGGCATCCGCCCCAACTCCTGGTTGCAGTTTTCTTGGATGACTTACCATTCCTGCCCTTCCACCACCAACAAACTTACTTCAGTGAGTATTTTAGCCCTTCAGGAGATGTATCTGCCCCTGATGTACCCTTTAACCATGGTGATTTATTATATCATTCTAACCTTAGAAACATGACGTGTCCGCTCCTGATGAGTGGTCTTGAACCACGAAACGCGTCGAGCTACCGGCCATCTTTTATTTGCCAATTTTATTGGACAACATACGAATTACCCTTTTAACAGGATTCTTGAGGTCTGAGATCGGGCAGGCATGATCGAGCAATAATTGTTTACCTGATTCAACACTGGTGGTCCCTTGATTGTACCAAGCAAAGACATTTTTACCATTGTTATTACTTGTTCTACCTATCTTGCCAATTGATATCATGGTCTGTATGTTTTCACTGGCTATCAGTGTCACTACCCATTCTAGATATCTTGTCAAATATTAATAGGATATTGTTTTATACCATTGTTTTGTATATGAACTATTAAATCGTCTATTTATCCACCATTTTGTGTTGTCTTGCAAACCATGTGCTTCATTTAAAGTCCCAACTTCCTTTCCTTCAAATCGCTAGCAATTTGCCCGCGTGCTGAAAAATATATAGTCATATTGACAGGGATGGAAATACACGACCTTACCAGGCCGTAATTTCATTTAAAGTCCCAAAATGTTTCCCTTTCCCCCTCTTAAAACGTGATTCCAAACAATGATATGGATTATTCTGCTAGGTCCAAACGCTATGCTTCTCCCCTTGATAAGTTCATAACTTCGAACAACTTATTTGATGTGTGGAGATGTGGACATGCTAAAGAAAGGGATTACACATATTTGTCACCACGGCACAATACCTACTCCAGAATTGACTTATTCTTGACAGATAAATGGCTGCTTGACAAGATTTCATCCTCCCATATACATACGGCCACGTGGTCAGATCACGCTCCCATTAGCATGTCTATAACAACCACATAATCCCAACCAAATTCATATATATGGAGAGCTAATAACTATTTTCTCCAAAATGAAAATTACTCCACAACACTCCAACAACACCTTACTGAATTCTTTTCAATTAATTCGAGGTCTATATCTGACCCAATGATATTATGGAATGCTCATAAAGCTGTTATGAGAGGGGTGTTTATGCAATTAGGTTCTAAAGCTAAAAGAAAGAGAACTCAGAGAATGGATGAACTTACTAAGGAGATAGCCAAAGCTGAGGAACACAATAAAAATGATCCTTCTCCTTTCATTAAAAACCAAATTTTCCAGTTACGTAATGAATTAAGAACCCTACTTCTAGAGACACATGAGAAATCCTATAAAAAATTCAGAGCTACCACTTATGCAACAGGGAACAAAGCAGGGAAAACAATGGCATTACGTATTAAAGGTTATCGATCTAAGACTAAAATTCCATTCCTCTACCATCCTCACACTAATGAAAAATTGCTTAAGCATTCTTCAATAGCTGAAGCATTTAGCTCATATTATAATGATTTATATAACATTAAGAACGATGGCGATACCCATCAACCTTCTCAGGAGGAGATTGACACCTTTTTGGAGAGTGTGAAACTTCCATCTATTTCCCCACAACAATTAGAATTTCTCAATTCTCCCTTTACTATCCCTGAAATTCTACAAACTATCCGTATTCTTCCTAACTTGAAATCACCTGGTCCAGATGGCTTTACAGGGGAATATTTTAAAAAATGTCAAAGTACTCTAGCACCTATATTATGTGACATTTATAATTTAGCAGCCAATTCTTCATCATTTACCAATGAAATGCTAAATGCTCTTGTTGTAACTCTTCCAAAACCAGATAAGGAACCATCTTCACCTAAAAATTTTAGACCAATTTCCTTACTCAATTTAGATGTTAAAATTTCTGCGAAACTTATAGCCAAAAGACTAGATAGTTTGTTACCCTCTCTTATCCATAGAGATCAATTGGGTTTCACCAAAGGAAGACAAGCATCGGATGCTACTAGAAGAATGATAAATATAATACACCATGTAGAACTCACCAAATCGCCATTCCCTGTTTCTGTCGCTTGACGCTGAAAAAGCGTTTGATAGAGTTCATTGGGGATACCTGTCATCCGTTCTGACTAAATTTGGCTTAACAGGTCAAATCAACAAAGCAATATTAGCCCTGTACTCTGTCCCCTCGGCTCGAGTGTATACTACGGATTCTTTATCATCTCCATTCCCAATAACAAATGGTACACGACAAGGATGCCCCTTATCCCCCCTAATTTTTAACCTTGTTATTGAACCCCTAGCTGAGAGTATTAGGTCCAACCAAAAAATTCTAGGAGTTACCATTGCTGAACAAGAACATAAAATCAACCTTTTTGCAGATGATGTTGTTCTTATGATTACTGATCCTGTGAAATCCTTACCGGAAATTCAGGAAACACTAAATATGTTCAGCAAAGTTTCTTATTACAGGCTTAACGCGAATAAATCTTGTATATTGAACTTGGGGATAGATGAAAATACTACTAAACATTTTAAATTAAAATTCCCTTATACATGGACTGAAAGTACAATTAAATATTTGGGTATTCAATTATCAAATTCAAGTAAAACACTGTTCCAATATAATTATATTCCACTTCGTAATGCATTACAAGAAAATCTCACTAAACTAGCATCCCATGGGAAATTGTATACTTTTTTAGAACTCTCCCAATTCCAATTCCGTTAAAATATTTCCAATCCCTTCAGACTCTGTTTTCTAGATTCATCTGGCAGGGTAAAAAATCTAGATGTGCTCATTCAAACTTAGTGAAGAAACGTCAAGCTGGGGGAACAGGGTATATGGATTTCCAAGATTATTATTTAGCCTCGGTTCTTACACAGTCTAAGGAATGGTTTCTATCTCCTCCATCTACAATTTGGGGAAAGATGGAAACTGCTAAGATCCCATGAAATAATCTATCAATATGGATTCCTTCCATGGCACTTGGAGCCAAGATACCTTCTCGCATCTCCCCAACAATATTAGCAACACTTAAATCCTGGGTTCAATTTCTGCATCTAACTTCCTCACACCCTCTTCCTACCAAAGTCCAAATTCTGCTAAAT
The DNA here is from genome assembly GCF_037356315.1 of Lithobates pipiens. Lineage (NCBI taxonomy): Eukaryota > Metazoa > Chordata > Amphibia > Anura > Ranidae > Lithobates > Lithobates pipiens. Next base: position 182,778,092 of record NW_027507785.1, read on the forward strand.
ACTCTACATAATTTCATGAAGACAACCTCAGGATAGAGAAGGGAATTAAATATCTATCTGATCTACTTGATAATGGGGTGATCAAACCATTTCCTACACTTCAAAAGAAATTTCAATTGCCAAATTCAGATTTATTCCTCTACATCCGAACTAAGAATTGCATTTCCAACCTCCCATCATGGACCTATAATGTTCCCCAATCGGCTTGGTCCTTCCTTAAGATCCCCATACATCAACAAAAAGAATCTCTCTTTTCTATAATCTTCTTCAACAAAAAAGTGTGTTTACAAAGACTATCCCTTTAATTAGATGGGAAGAAGACTTAGGATACACCTATACAGTTGACCAATGGGAAAAAGCTTGTAACACCACATATAAAGCCACATGCTGCTCTACATTATGGGAAGTATCCATTAAATTGACTCAACGCGGGTATCTTACTCCTGATAAATTATCTAAATTCAACGGCACATTTGACAACAAATGTTGGAGATTGTGCGGCAAAAAAGGTGATATGTTGCATACATTTTGGACATGCCCTAAACTTGGGAAGTATTGGGAACAAATCTTTCAAGTTATGTCTGAAATTACCAAAACAGTCATTCCTCCAAATCCCTCACTGGCTCTATTATCCATTGATCTTGATCGATATCCTATCCAGTTTAGAAATGTGTTTACACATATTTTGCTGTCAGCCAGGATCAGTATAACGAGGAACTGGAAAAATCCTGATCCTCCTTCCATAAAAGAAGTGATAGAATCGACTCAAACTCAGTACATTTATGAATCAATTCTAGCTCTTCGGCCTTTCAAAAAAAGAACATACTCATAAAATATGGCAGCCATGGTTAAAACGGGCTAGTCCCCAAAACATTGCACAAGTTCTTTATTCCTAGATAACTTGAATTAAAAAATGACTTACCCCGCTCTAATATTTTAATCTTTGTTATGTATCTATTAAATGACAGGTTACTATTACTGTCCCGAACACAGTTTAGCACCCATAGGGGTGTTCGGGAATATATTTAGGTTCATCATCTTTGAATTACTTGAATTGGCAGTATATAAATATATGAAGATAATATTTATATTACTTTTGTGTATTGTCTCCACAATGGATGTATTAATAACCTCCCGATCGTTATCTTTATTATCCCGATTATAATTGAGATAATTAATATGGTTTTCTTTATATTATATTTTTTATTATTTTTGGATACTATTATCTATGTATCTAAATACTGTAACTAATCTGTTATTTAGTCATAATTTCTGTCATTTGTCTTGATAAAAATGTAAACTTTAATAAAAACTATTGATTAAAAAATAAATAAAAATAAATCAAATCAGATCCTCCATAAGATTGAAAGCGTCTCGTGATTCATATACCAGTAATCCAGTCAAAATTTTAGAGGTGTTTCGTTCCAAATTAGCTAAAATTTACTCCCCTGCCACTGATTTCAATCAGGCCAGTGCGGACAGGCTATTTTCTAATATTAATCTCCCTACTCTTGATATTGAACAAAGAGAGAGACTAGAAAGCCCTATTACTACTAATGAGGTTCAGACTGCTATAAAGGGACTAAAATTACATAAAAGGCCTGGCCCCGATGGCTACTCTGCATTGTATTATAAAAACTTTGAGCATATTTTAACACCAGTCTTAACCAGAGCCTTCAACTTCCATCTGTCGGGTCATTTATTTCAGCCTGAGTCATTATCTTCTATTATAGTTATGTTACCTAAACCACGATCAGATTTAACTATCTGGTCTAATTATCGTCCCATTTCTCTCCTTAACTTAGACATTAAAATATTAGCTAAGGTCCTTGCGTCTCGTTTGAATAATTTTATAGGTCACCTAATTCATCAAGACCAAACAGGATTTATACCCAAGAGACAGGCAGGAGACAATATTAGAAGAACACTATTACTTATTTAAGCCGCTAAAAACAGACGTATCCCAACTTGCCTTCTATCTTTGGATATCAGTAAGGCTTTTGACTCAGTCACCTGGCCTTATATGCAATTTACTCTAAAAAAATTGGGTTTTGGTAATCATTTCCTGACTTGGATCTCTTCCCTCTATAACATTCCCAGGGCGTATATTAAATATGCAGGTTATAAATCAGCAATAATAGGCACAAGACAGGGTTGTCCCTTATCCCCACTACATTTTGCCCTACTTATAGAACCTTTGGCACAATTAATTAGATCTAACCCAGATATCAAAGGTATTGAACTAGGTGAGCATCACCATAAACTGTATCTTTATGCGGATGACATACTTATTTATCTATCTCATCTCCACATTTCTGCCCCAATTCTTCTGCGAATATTGGATACATTTTCACATATTTCCGGTCTCTTTGTAAACCCCACCAAATCAAATGCATTGAATATTTCTATAAAACACTCTGACCTATTACAGGCTCAATCCTCTCTACCTTTCAATTGGGTTGACCGCCAATTACCATATTTAGGTGTACACCTTACATCCTCACTTTCTGATATTTTTGCAGCTAATTATTTACCCCTGCTGAAGCAAGTTACAGGCTTATTAAAGCAATGGTCTGCACTACCACTATCATGGATGGGTTGGATTAACGCAATAAAAATGTCAATACTGCCTAAGTTTTTATATTTATATATGGTACTTCCCATTTCCATACCTTCATATTTTTTACTACTCACACAGTGTAGAATTATGTCTTTTATTTGGAAGAATATTAAACCCCGTATACCTAAATCCACTTTATATCTTAGTAAAACCAGTGGAGGCTAGGGGCTACCTAACTTCACTTCTTACTACTTTGCAGCTCAACTATCGATACTCCCTAAATATCATTCAACAGAATACATACCTTTATGGGTATCTATTGAAGCCATTGATTGTGACCCCATATCACTGACCAATCTACTATGGATTCCGCCAAAGGACAGATCACATCTGACTAATCCTATCACAAAACATTCATTGGCTATCTGGGATAGATTTGGTATATGATGTAAATTACAATCAGTACATAATCCACTTCTTTCCTTTTTAGGGAATCCAGCTTTTTATCCTGCATGGACATTTCCGAAATCTTTTTCAGCATGGTCTTCTACTAATCTGACTAGATTCTATAAGCTATTATCCTCAAATACCTTTCAAACATCCCCTATGCTATGTACGAATTACGGGCTCTCAAACAATGATATATTTCGATATCTACAAATTAAAAATTTCTATATGCCTCTTATTGGGTCAGGTTTAGCACTTAGTCAGATGTCTAAATTTGAACATATTTGTATAAGTGACCCACATGTTAAAGGTTTAATTTCATATGTGTACCAAACCCTTATTACTACCCCCAATGAGGTACTTCCATCATATTCTGTTAAATAGGCACAGGATTTGGGTTGAATATTTAACAACAATGACTGGTCCAACATTTGGTTAGCTACTAAATCATCACCTCCCAGCTGTTATGCTTTGAAAGTTCTTTAAAGTTCTGGCACGGTGGTACCTAGTACCAGCAAGGATTGCAAAATTTTCTCCATCTTACCCTAATCATTGTTTTAGAGGTTGCTCCTCTCCTGGTACTCATTTTCATATATGGTGGGATTGTCCGGTGGCGCAAGAATTTTGGAATAACATATTTGCAATGGCCTCTAAAGCTTTAGATATCTATATTGCCCCAGACCCAGCTATTGCACTTTTAAATCTCAAACCAGATTCACTCACAGGGACACAATTCAAACTACTTGTTTATATTAATATGGCAGCTAAAGAAACCATAGCTAAGGCATGGAAAATCAAAAATGTAATTGTGGCGGAAGCCAAACACAGACTGAACAAAGCTCTCATTTTTGATAAAATGACAGCTATTGAAAACAATAATATTACCGTAGTAAATTTCACATGATTTGGCAACCATGGGTTAAACATTTCTTTCCTTCTGATTTTGACCAGTCATTGCTGTTCCCACAATAAAATCCTTGTGTATCGCTGTTGTGCTATTGATTTTTGGCATGTACCAGGTCACTACCTCGAGAGTTTTCATCTCATCCCTTTTCTTCTCTCTTTTCCTCCTTTTCTATCCCTCTTCTTCTTTTTTTATTTTTTTATTTTATTTATGTTTTATATTTCAAAAGTTGGTTTATTTCTCATCAACATAGAGAATCGATCTCTCTTTTAGAGGGTCTATTCTTCAAAACTTTCTTTAACCACTTGACCACTGGGCACTTAAACACCCTTAATAACCAGACGAATTTTCAGCTTTCGGTGCTCTCACATTTTGAATGACAATTACTCAGTCATGCAACACTGAACCTATATGAAATTTTTGTCCTTTTTTTTCACACAAATGGAGCTTTCTTTTGGTGGTATTTAATCACCACTGGGTTTTTTATTTTTTGTGCTATAAAAGAAAAAATACAGAAAATTCTGTAAAAAAATGAATTTTTCTTTGTTTCTGTTATAAAATTTAGCAGATTAGTAATTTTTTCTTCATAAATTTTGGCCAAAATTTATACTACTACATATCTTAAAAATAAGTACAAATTGGTGGATATTATTTGGTCTTTGTGAAAGTTATAGAGTCCACAAGCTATGGCGCCAATATCTGAAAATTGATCACACCTGAAGTACTGACGGCCTATTTGAATTCTTGAGACCCTAACATGCCAGAAAAGTACAAATACCCCCCAAATGACCCCTTTTTGGAAAGAAGACATTCCAAGGTATTTAGTAAGAGGCATGATGAGTTTTTTGAAGTTGTCATTTTTTCCCACAATTCTTTGCAATATCAAAATTTTGTTAACTTTTTTTTTTTTCACAAAATTGTCATATTATCAGTTTATTTCTCACACAGCATATGCATACCACAAATTACTCCCCCAAACACATTCTGCTATTACTCCCGAGTACGGCGATACCACATGTGTGAGACTTTTACACAGTGTGGCCACATACAGAGGCCCAACATGCATGGAGCACCATCAGGCGTTCTGGAGCACCCAGGACAATTCTGACATTTCTCTCCTACATGTAAAAATCATCATTTATTTGCTAGAAAATTACATCGAATCCCAAAACATTATATATGTTTTTTTAGCAAACACCCTGGAGAATACAATGGTGATCGTTGCAACTTTTTATCTTGCACGGTATTTGCGCAGCAATTTTTCGAATGCTTTTTTTTGGAAAAAAAACAGTTTTGTGCTTAAAAAAAAAAAAAACACAGTAAAGTTAGCCCAATTTTTGCATAATGTGAAAGATGAAGTTACACTGAGTAAATCGATACCTAACATGTCACTCTTCAAAATTGCACAGGCTCGTGGAATGGCGGCAAAAACTTCGCTATTTAAAAATCCCCATAGGCGACGATTTAATTTTATTTTTATTTTTTTTGAACTTCAACTTCAACTTCAACTTTCAATCGGTGTGTATTATCTGAGATATTTATCTCTTACATTTATCTGAGTGTGGTTTATCTTGCACATAGATTATGCAATTCACAAGTACACTTGTCAAACAGCCTTTGCGATATCAGTTACATATCAGTTTTTGTTTATTTTTGACAATTTTTTCTGCATTTCTTATACTGTGACCTGGGTTCCACACTCGCCCAGGTAATTGCCCTTCGGGGCCTGAGGGACCCTGCTGGCTTGTGTCAGTCCTGCGTTGGTAAGCTATGTATATCCATTCCTTTTGGAGACACATTTTCTGGGTGGAATTGTATTTAGTTTATTATAGATTGGGGTTGCGGAACTGTGGAGTCGTTCACCTCTATGGCAGATAGAGCTGGGTTCCACATATATATACAAATTTCTGCAACTATTAATGTACTTATTTCAATGTATTGTTTTGAGGCTTGCTCTCATATATATGTTTGTTCTCTATAGAGATATTCACACATATACAAATAACCTCTGAAGTATACTCCTGAAGAAGCATTCATAACGCAAAACAAGTAGTGGCCATTATGCATGCATGTTCTTAGTCCCCAAGTGCAAAACATTACATTTATCAACATTAAACCTCATTTGCCACATAGAAACAGTGCATTGTGCATTGTGGCCAGCTTGTAAGCCTGTAAGGATGTTAACTGTCTTTAACTTACTTCAATACAAGTTCTTTATATCACCTTAACTGTGTGTTATTTCCGCTGAACCACGATGCACCCACCTACACTTGGTGGCGGTCATCAGGATACATCCCTTGCAGCTGGTGCAGAAGATGGATTGGGTTCCAGTATGGCTCTACTAGGATCAGGTTAAGTCTTAATACTGAATTTCAATGGCTCTAACATTCCCTGACAGAGTGAGAGGAGAGACTGGAGAGTCCTGACCCTGCTGGTGGTGGAGCTGGCTACTGACGCTTTAGAGGATGATGCTAGTCATGCAGTGATGGCACTGCCAGAGGATGAGTGAGCTATTCTAGAACAGATTGTGTCACACTTGGAGGACCTGTTTAGGGAGAAGAGACCACTCCAGAACTGAAGCAAAGGTTCTTATTAAGGTAACTGCCAGAGGGCGAGAACCTAAACCATTATGCGGTAGTGTCAGAAACCATGAATCAGACCAAGACAGAAGTACAGTTAAATCACACTTGTTTAATAATAAATGTTAATAGAACAAACATAGTCAAAACATAGCCAAAGTTCAGTAACCGGAACAGATAGTCAGACAAGCCAGAAAGACAGGAAGCCAGGGAGCAGCATAGTGGAACAGCAAGCAGGATCTGGAGCCAGAAGGAATGTCAGCCAAGCTAGTCTTTAACAGGAATGCAGGAGATAGTTTCTGTGACGTTGACCAAGGCGAAGGCAAAGATCATCTGGGCTAGACGCTTAAGTAGGCAGGACTGACGAGCAGGATATCATTAACAGGTGAGTCACTGTGGAGAGATAGGAGCTGGAAATTAGCCTACAGCTGAGCGGCCAGCTCAGAGAAGGAAGGGCTTAGCACCTGTGAATTGTTTAACCACATGTTGCTGGACATGCTATGTACCCTAGAACTGAGTTACCGAGATTGGTGGCACCAACACATGGGGGCTGTGGTGTGGGCCTACAACAACAATTTCCACAAGTCCATCAGCCACACACACTTTTTCTTACTGTTTGGGTGATATGGCCAAATGCCTGTGAACACCTTCCACCTAGAATGCCCAGTTCTTGGGTACAGGAAAATTGGTGCTGAACAAACACAAGGAAATGGCTCCTGGGGTTGCTCTCAGTATACATATGTCCATGCCTGCAGCTCTGTAAGGGAAGATTTCTCCATCTGCAGTTAAAAAAAAGAATGTGTAGGCCCAGCATTAGGAGCATGGGGGGGTCAGTGGGCAGTAGCTCCAATGTGTCGGCTTAATTGTTTTTCAATTTAAAAAAAAAAAGATTTCTTCATCCACATTGATTGATGTGAATGGAGGAATCTGTTAGGTCTGTTTTTGTTTTCAGCCCACGGGCTGAACAAAATAAACATTACATATACAGTATGTCCAACATTGAAACAGGGTGGATGTGTGGTGGAATATTTTAATGTTGGGCATGAATACACTTTTTTTGACAGATTTCTTCATCCACATTGAACGATGTGAATAGAGAAATCTTTTAGGTTCTATTTTAGAACCTTACATGTATGCCCAGCATTAGGAGTGTATAAATACAGAGTTTTGCCCATTGGGGCTTTAGATGAAGCGCTACACATCATTTAGATGGCACTTCATCTAAAGTCCCAATGGGCAAAACTATTATTTATATGTTAATGGGGATGGAGGCGCCCCACAGGGTACAACCAACCATATCCTTTTTCTCAGCATTAGGAGTGTGGCAGAAAATCCAAATGCTGGCCATACATGCAATCTTTTTTTATAGGCCCTAAAATGCCAGGACTGTTCAAACACCCCCAAATAACCTATTTTGGGAAAGTAGACTTTCCAAGGTATTTGCTGAGGCATGTTGAATTAATTTAAGATTAACATTTTTACCACAAGGTGTTAGAAAATGATAAAATTTATTTATCTATTCCTATTTATCTTTTATACAAAGTTGTCCCTTTAATGAGAAATTTCCCACACGTTATGGGTATATGTGACATTGCACCCCAAAGCACATTCTGTTACTTCTCCTGAGTATGGGGATACCGCATGTGAGATTTTTTGCAAGCCTAGCCAAACAGCCAAGCATATAGAGAGAAACTTGTAGGGTGCTTGGAAGATTTTATTTTTTGCCATTCCGTACGTTTTTGAAAAACTTTTTTTTTTTTAAATTAGCTCATCACTTTAATGTAATATTTCTCACACACATCATGAGTATACATGGTATTACACCCCGAAACGTATTCTGCTACTTCCTTTGAGTATGGGGATACCACATGTGTCGCAAAGTTTTGAAAAATGAAAAAATAAAATAAAAAAACATTTTTTTTTCTTCATTTTTCAAAAACTCGTGCCAACAAATGAGATCTGCAAAACACTTGCCGTGCCTCTTAGCAAATACCCTGGGGTGTCTACCTTTCAAAAAACTATCCTGACATTTTTGGGCCTCTGAAACTATGATAGGTAGTCAGGAAATCAAATATATTAGTTGTGTCCTCGTACACAGCTAGGCTTCAAAAAATATCTCACACATGTGGTATCTCCATACTCAGGAGAAGTAACAGAATGTGGCTTGGGGTGAAAAGCCACGTATACCAATGACATGTGTGAGAAATATCTCACTAAAATGACAACTTTTTTGTAAAAACAAAACAAAAAACTATTTTGTAATTTTCCAAAACCTTGTGGCAAAAATTTAAATCTTAAATGAATTCAACATGCCTCTCTGCAAATACCTTGGAGAGTCTACTTTCCAAAAAGGGGTAATTTGGGGGGGGGGGGGGGGGTGAGTTGAACAGTCCTGGCATTTTAGGGCCTCTAAAAAACATTGCATGTATGGCCAGCATATTAAATTACTTCTACTCTTAATGCTGGGCATACAGTAATGTTCTAAAAGAGAACCTAAAAGATTTCTCCATTCACATCGATCAATGTGGATGAAGGAATCTCTGCTAGAAAAAAGTGTATTGAATGCCCAACATTAGAAGCCCATGGCACATAAACCCTCTTTCAATGTTGGACATATATGTAATGTTTTTTTTTCCATTCAGCACATGGACTGAAAACAAAAACAAACCTAACAAATAGTGAAATTTCCTCTTGCAGAGCTACAGGCATGCACTTACAGTATGTATTCTGAGAGTGGCAGCTCTCACAATACACAGATCAGTGTTGCAGCTGATTGGTGTTCCTGCAAAGCATACAACAACAGTTTACAATAACACACAGTAATGATATAACATTAACTCAACAAAACAAGACTTTTTTTTTACTTTGTTTTTTTAAATGTATTTAAACTTTTTTTGTAAGGTAATTTTTCAAGACAATTAACTTTCCAACCTTTGATTTTAGGGTGTCACAAAACATGATAGACAGTTTCCTGATTATATAGCATCTTTAACCACCTCCCGCCCGCCCTATAGCCAAATGACGGCCGTAGAGCAGGCGGGTTCCTTCGAGCGGTCGTCCCTGGACGTCCTTGTGTTTACTTCCGCAATGCGCGCCACCGGGGGCACGCATCGCGGAAGTTTTGTATTCGCCGTGTCTCCCGGAGACAGGCAAACATAGATCGCCGTGAACGGCCAATCAAAGCGGCCGCTCACAGTGTGATCGCAGCTGCCAATGGGAGATGATCTCAAATGTAAACATATGAGATCATCTCCCATTGCCGTGCCTCTCCCTCCTCACACAGAGACAGCGTGTGAGGAGAGAGAGGATCTGTGAGTGATATATTGTATACTGTGACTAACACTGTCAGCCCCAGTGCCAACTGTCAGCCCCAGTGCCATCTGTCAGCCCCAGTGCCATCTGTCAGCCCCAGTGCCAGTGCCATCTGTCAGCCCAGTGCCATCTGTCAGCCCAGTGCCATCTGCCAGTAGTGCCAGTGCCGCCAGTGCCACCTGCCAGCGCCAGTGTCACCTGCCAGTGCCAGTGCCACCTGCCAGCGCCAGTGCCCTCCGTCAGCCCCAGTGCCGTCAGCCCCAGTGCCGCCAGTGCCACCTGCCAGTGCCAGTGCCACCTGCCAGCACCAGTGCCACCTGCCAGCGCCAGTGCCATCCGTCAGCCCCAGTGCTGTCAGCCCCAGTGCCGTCAGCCCCAGTGCCGCCAGTGCCACGTGCCAGTGCCACCTGCCAGTGCCACCTGCCAGCGCCAGTGCCACCTGCCAGCGCCAGTGCCATCCGTCAGCCCCAGTGCCACCTGCCAGTGCCACCTGCCAGCGCCAGTGCCACCTTCCAGCGCCAGTGCCATCTGCCAGCCCCATTTGCCAGAGCAATTAGCCAGAGCAAATAGCCAGCACCATCTGCCAGTGCCATCTGCCAGTGCCAGCCCCAGTGCCATCTGTGGGCATTTCCATTGTCCTGGTGTTCCAGGGCCTTCAAAACTGTAATAGGTGGTTGAGAAATAAGATGTGTAATTTATGCTCCTAGAACGCCTGATGGTGCTATTTCAATATTGGGCCTCTGTATGTGGCCAGGCTGTGTAAAAGTCTCATACATTTGGTATCATTATACTCAGGAGGAGTAGTAGAACGTATTTTGGGGTCATTTTTGCTATGTACATGCTATGTGTTGGAAATATCTTATAAATGGACAACTTTGAGTAAAAAAAATGCGTTTTCATTTTTTTTCCACATTTTCCCAAAACTTCTAGAAAAAAAATGAACCATTCAAATGACTCAATATGCCTCACAGATTATACGTTGGGGTGTTAGCTTTCCAAAATGGGGTCACTTTGTGGGCATTTCCATTGTCCTGGTGCTCCAGGGCCTTCAAAAATGTAATAGGTGGTTGAGAAATGATGGTGCTATTTCAATATTGGGCCTCTGTATGTGGCCAGGCTGTGTAAAAGTCTCACACATTTGGTATCGTAATACTCAGAAGGAGTAGCAGAACGTATTCTGGGGTGTCATTTGTGGTATACACATGTCATGTGAGAGAAATATCCTATTACATTGAACATTTTGTGAGAAAAAAAAAAAATCTTCATTTTGCAAAGAATTGTGGGAAAAAGATGACAACATCAAAAACCTCACCATGCATCTGTGGCTGGATAAGGTAAGTGGAGATTCCTAAGGAATTTTACATTTTCTTATGGATTGTCTCCTTTTAAAAAGTAAATGTTGTCATACCTAAAGTCATCACTGGGGGTTGTATAGAGCACGTACCTTGTCATGCTTTCCTTAGATTGCTCCGTGTCAGCAGAAGCTGCAGACTTTCCTCCGGCTAGCAGTTCCAGGCCTTTCGGTAAGATGCTGAGAGGGGATTTCTTTAAAGAAGAAAACACCCCTCAACTGGGCAGAAGCACTCCCCCTCTCCCTGGATAGGTAGGGGGAAGTCAGAAGCATCGGCAGATGCCGCTCCGTTCTCCACCGCCCCTGCGCGGTGGTTTGTCACCGCTCTACTGCTCGCTGCCCCCTTCCCCCACACACGCTAAAACTGTTGAAAATGCTCTTTTTGAAAAGAGGAAGGGCAGCCTGGTGGGAAGATGGAGGGGGCGTGGCTTGTGTGGCGTTAGCGTGTGGCAATGCCCAGCGCAGGAGTAAATTTAAAAAGCTAAATTTTCCTGACAGCAGCTGATGGAGGAACACAAGAGTAGAAGGAAGCATGTAAGTGGTGACACAGACATTCCCTTGGCACATTTACTGAAGCATCAGGCTGAGCATTGATAGCAGTGGCAGTTGCTGGACTATTTGCTCAAGCAGTGGATGCAATTTATTCTGGTAGTACCTCTGCATTTGTGCATCAGGCTATGGTCAGAAGGTAGAAACACCCCAAAAAAGGGCTCAAAAGTGTCTCCCTCAAGCTCTAAGAAGATAAGTCTCATCTCTACAATGGCATCCTTACCTGAGAGATCTGAGGTCGGTGGTCAGAGTGAGCCATCAGGGCTGTCAAATATTGCAACTGTTTCCAAACACTGCAGCCCCTGTCTATATTATTGAAGAGTTTTTTTCCTCAGCCATGATTGGATTGGAGGAAAGGTTAGTGGCTTTAATTGTATGTTCCCAGAGTGGAACAAAACCCGACAGGTCACCTTCCACTACCCGGGACCCTTAAACAGAGGAACTGGGGGTGGGAGAAGACAAATTTCCCACAGGGGACCATGAAGAGGCTGATGACTCCTCTTCTGAGGGGACACATGCGGAAGGACTTCCTTTAGTTTCACAATCTAATCTACACACGATCGGAATTACTGATAGGAAGTTTTTCCGTCAGGAAAATTGAGAACATGCTATCAATTTTTGGCTGGCGCAAATTCAGACAGCCAAGTTCCGATGGAGCATACACACGGTTGCATTTTCCGATGAAAAGCTCTCATCTGTCTTTTTCTGTCCGGAATTCCGATCGTGTGTACGAGGCATCAGAGATTGATGGTGCAATCTCTTACTGAGTGGGTCAGCTCCACTTTTATGCTACCCTTAAATGAGTCGGTTGATAGGCCCACTTCTTGTTTGGGTTTGCTAAAGCCTCCTCAAGTTGTGCATTCCTTTCTTGTCCATTCATTACTGGAACAGATTATGTTTTCTGAGTGGGATCACTCAGATTAAAAATTTTTGGGAGGAAAAAAATTCTTAAGACTTTATCCTATGGAGGAAAAATTCACAAAAAAAATGGGAGATACCAGCAATTGATGCTGCTATATCCTCTGTGAATAACAGTTTGACTTGTCTGGTAGACAATGCTCAAATGCTTAGGGATCCAACGGATAAAAAATTTAAATTCCTGTTAAAAAACGCATTTTCTCTGGCAGGTTCAGTGACTCAACCTACAGTGGCACCAATTGGTGTATGTCAATCCTTGAAAGACCAGTTTAACCACTTGACCACTGGGCACTTAAACACCCTTAATAACCAGACCAATTTTCAGCTTTCGGTGCTCTTGCATTTTGAATGACAATTACTCAGTCATGCAACACTGGACCTATATGAAATTTTTGTCCTTTTTTTCACACAAATAGAGCTTTCTTTTGGTGGTATTTAATCACCGCTGGGTTTTTTATTTTTTGTGCTATAAAAGAAAAAATACCGAAAATTCTGTAAAAAAATGAATTTTTCTTTGTTTCTGTTAGAAAATTTAGCAGATTAGTAATTTTTTCTTCATAAATTTTGGCCAAAATTTATACCACTACATATCTTTGGTAAAAATAAGTACAAATTGGTGGATATTATTTGGTCTTTGTGAAAGTTATAGAGTCCACAAGCTATGGTGCCAATATCTGAAAATTGATCACACCTGAAGTACTGACGGCCTATTTCAATTCTTGAGACCCTAACATGCCAGAAAAGTACAAATACCCCCCAAATGACCCCTTTTTGGAAAGAAGACATTCCAAGGTATTTAGTAAGAGGCATGATGAGTTTTTTGAAGTTGTCATTTTTTCCCACAATTCTTTGCAAAATCAAGATTCTTTTTACTTTTTTTTTTTTTTTCACAAAATTGTCATATTATCAGTTTATTTCTCACACACAGCATATGCATACCACAAATTACACCCCAAAACACATTCTGCTATTACTCCCGAGTATGGCGATACCACATGTGTGAGACTTTTACACAGTGTGGCCACATACAGAGGCCCAACATGCATGGAGCGCCATCAGGTGTTCTGGAGCACCCAGGACAATTCTGACATTTCTCTCCTACATGTAAAAATCATCATTTATTTGCTAGAAAATTACATAGAACTCCAAAACATTATATATGTTTTTTTAGCAAACACCCTGGAGAATACAATGGTGGTCTTTGCAACTTTTTATCTCGCACGGTATTTGCGCAGTAATTTTTCGAATGCTTTTTTTTGGAAAAAAAACAGTTTTGTGCTTAAAAAAAAAAAACACAGTAAAGTTAGCCCAATTTTTGCATAATGTGAAAGATGAAGTTACGCTGAGTAAATAGATACCTAATATGTCACTCTTCAAAATTGCACACGCTCGTGGAATGGCGCCAAACATCGCTACTTAAAAATCCCCATAGGCGACGATTTAATTTTTTTTTACTGGTTATATGTTTTGAGTTACAGAGGAGGTCTAGGGCTAGAATTATTGCTCTCGCTCTAACGTTCGCAGCGATACCTCACATGTGTGGTTTGAGCACAGTGTTCATATGTGGGCGGGACTTACGTATGCGTTCGCTTCTGCATGCGAGCACATGGGGACAGGGGCGCTTTAAAAAAAAAAAAAAAAAAATTATTGTTCATTTTACTTTATTTATTTTAGTTTGACATTTTTTTCCCCAAAAATAAGTTTTTGGATCACTTTTATTCCTATTACAAGGAATGTAAACATCCCTTGTAATAGGAATATGGCATGACAGGTCCTCTTTACAGTGAGATATGGGGTCAATAAGACCCCACATCTCACCTCTAAGCTGGGAAGCCTGAAAAAAAAAAAAAAAAAAAAGATTCTGGATTTGATCGTATTGGCAAGTCGGTAGAAGCACCGGAGGGCAGCGGGAGGGGGGGGGGTGTCTATGGCTGGGTATTGCAGGGTATCACCGACTATGGCTGGGTATGGCTGGGTATCTCAGAGTATGGCGTTGCAGAGTATTGTGTTGCAGAGCATTGCAGGATATTCGAGGGTGTTGCATAGCATTGCAGTGTTGCACGGTATTGGCGGGTGTTGCAGAGCATTGCAGAATGTTGCAGGGTATTGGTGGGTGTTGCAGAGCATTGCAGAGTGTTGCAGAGTGTTGCAGGGTATTGGCGGGTGTTGCAGAGCATTGCAGGGTATTGGTGGGTGTTGCAGAGCATTGCAGAGTGTTGCAGAGCATTGCAAAGTGTTGCAGGGTATTGGCGGGTGTTGCAGAGCATTGCAGAGTGTTGGCGGGTGTTGCAGAGTGTTGCAGGGTATTGCAGAGTGTTGCAGAGTAATGCAGAGTATTGCAGGGTATTGCAGGGTATTGCAGGGTATTGCAGAGTATTGCAGGGTATTGCAGAGTATTGCAGGGTATTGCAGGGTAATGCAGAGTAATGCAGAGTATTGCAGTGTAATGCAGAGTAATGCAGTGTAATGCAGAGTATTGCAGAGTATTGCAGAGTAATGCAGAGTATTTCAGAGTAATGCAGAGTAATGCAGAGTGTTGCATGGTATTGCAGAGTAATGCAGAGTAATGGCAGGGTATTGAAGAGTAATGCAGAGTAATGGCAGGGAGTTGAGGGGTTAATTTTCGGTGAGCAGCGATGTGGGCACTGCAGATGCAGCCCACATCGCTGCTGACACCGATCTCTTCCTCCTCCGCTGTTCCAATCGGTACAGAGAGGGGGAGGGAGGAACCGGCGTCATAACATGACGCCAGTTTGTTTACAAGTGATTACTCCGTCATAAGAAACCACCCTGTAGCCGTCATTTGGCTATAGGGCGGTTGTTAAGTGGTTAAATACTGGTTGTGCTTAGCTAAAGTTAACCAGGAAAAGAGTTTTACTTTTTAATTATATCTGCCCCCACCTGTTCACAGCTTGAAACCCATTTGGGGTGGACAGGTGGTCTGGAGGCATATTTTATTAATTCTCTCATATAGTTCGTTCCTAATTTAGTTCAGTACTTATAATATTATAGTATACAATCTCTATGTTACTTATAATTTCACTTATAACATTCCTAATCTATGTGATCAATACCTGATTATAACTATATTGTTAATTTACAATACTCATGATATGATGCTCGTTATGATCTGTAAACTTCCCTTTTTTTTTTCTCTTGAAATTCAATAAAAAGTTTTAACAAGGAAAAAACTTTGCTTGTCCTTGTTTGGTGCATAATATGAAATGAGGGAATAAAGTTGTTAATTTGTGACAATTGTAACCAGTAGGAATCTGCCCTCCGGGTCCCTGAATTCGGAAACCAAGGAGAACTGAGCCCTACCGGAGAAGAACAGGCCAACGCCTCTCGTTTTGTTATCAGAGTTAGCTAAAAAAATCTGGGGAATTTGGCATGAATGAAGGAGGGTTGATAAGATTTAGGGAAATGTGTTTCCTGTAAGAACAAGATATCTATTTTTTGAGCATGATAATGTTGGAATATTTTCTTTCGCTTTATCGGAGAATTAAGACCCTGCACATTGTGGGAGGCTATGAGCAGGGCAGGGCTTTGAGATAGTGGGTTAGCCATGGAGCAGAACAGGAGAGAAGGCGGGCGATTCTCCACCACCTACCTTCATGCTAGAAGCCAACTGCAAAACAGGGATAGCATGTGGGAACATCCATGCATCCTTCCGATCACTGCGGATGAGAGAGACCACTTCTAGAGCTGCAAACAAGAAAGTAGAGATTAAGGAAAGTAAAAATAAATAGAGGAAAGAAAGAGCAACAGAGGGAGGACATTCCTGAGGCAGAGGTGAAGACAAAGCCACCCCTCCTGAGGAAACAATCGTAGTGTTACCCACTAAGGAGGAAATACCCAAACAAGGAAAGGCAAGACCACAATGGTCAGCCGTACCAAGTGTGGGGGGAGTGCACAGGAGGCCTGCTCCATCCTCCGCACCATCAACTAATAAACATGCAATATCATAAAAAATTAACACCTAGGCCAGTCGGTCTGAGGACCCTGTTAAATAGCTACAATATAGACCAGAACCAGTGGCACAGTGATAAACTGTTTAGAGGGCAGGCAAATGTAAAAATAGCAACAAAAGACCAGTACCCATGAGTCCCATAAAAGTCCACCTCAAAAAAAAGGGGGGGGGGGACTGGAAGGTTGAGGTCCCATATGAGGTGGGGTCTATCACAGGAGAAAAATAGTCCTGGGTCATTGCAGTATATTCCAGGGGTTTAGGAAAGAGGCATAGCTGAGTAAACATCTAGGGAGGTAGTCCTATCTGAACAAATAGTATGGGAAGAAAGTTCAAAATGGCAATAATGCCAGGGGTCTTAGGGGGACCTGACCCACAAATTGTGTCAAAAAGTATGATGCAGGAGAGAGAGTCCCCTCAAATTCAGCGAGGAGGTTCATCTTTAGCTTTCTTGTTTCTGGGTGATATCCAGAGGGACGTGAGAGGGCTAGATGGTGGCGGACGTTTGGACATCCCAGATGAGGAAGTCTGCATGGGGGATGGTGGATCCTTAGGAATGATACCCAGCTTTTGTAATAGGAGTTCCCCTTCTTGGAGTGATGAAAAGTGGAATGGGAAGAGCCACCAATACTTGACATTTTTTTGCATCAGAACCGTCAGGAGTGGTTTAATGGATCTCCTCTTCTGGATGGTGAAGGGCGAAATTTCAGCGAAGAATTTGTAGTGTAGTGGTGTGGTTTAACTACTATATCACGCGGGAGACCATCTTGGCAGGGGGGTCCTACAGCCCTATGTGCACGATCCAGCTCAAGCCTGTGGACACTGATGTCAGGGATGAGGGTCTTGATGAGGGAATGAACCGCATACGGATCATCCGTTATGGACTCAGGCAGACCCCTGATCCGGAAATTGAGTCTTCTGGACCTGTTCTCCAAATCGTCAATTTTAGCCAAAGTCCCTTCAAGTTGATCATGCAATTCTTGAAAGTTATTGGAATTCTGGATTACTTGATCAATTGTGGCATAAACTTTGTTTTCAATACTTTCAATTCAGGAACCCAGTATTTGGAGATCAGCTTTTATGTCAGAGGTGATTCTGGAAGCCATCTGAGCCAAGCCCTTGTCTAGCATTTCAGCAAATTTAGAGAACATGAGGGAAATGTCCTAGGGCTGGGATGTATGAGAGTGTTGAGGGATGAGCTGGGTTGCTTCCTGGAAGGAATTAGTGTGCCTGGGAGAGTGAACCCATGAAGGGGAAATTTCCTGTATTTCATCCAGCGTTTGATTGAGTAGGGACACTGTAGTAGCAGGGGATAAGGGGCCTCCACTGGCTGCCAGTGAATGAGCCCCTCCACATACCTCCTTATGTAGCCTGTCACGCCATGGAGAGGAGCCTGCTAAACCCAACTTGGTCTAGACCTATGGCGGATGGGAGGATTTCCATTAGCCTATTAGCTAGAATTTTGTCGTATATTTTATTGTTTTTATTTGTTCATTGTATTTATTTGTCGTATATTTTAATTTGTGTTCAGTAGGGGTATGGGCCTAAAATTTTGGGAAAGTGACGGGTCTTTGCCTGGTTTGGGTAGAGTGACTATGACTGCTTGAAACATTTTGCTCGGGAACAAGCTGAACTTTGCTGTCATGTTGAAGACCTCGACTAGTTCAGGGGTAAGGAGAGCTGTAAAAGCCTTATATTATTCAGCAGAAAATCCATCCGCTCTGGGTGATTTGTGCATATGAAGACTTTTTATAACTGTCTCAACTTCCGCATTAGTAATGGGGGAATTTAGTTTCTGTAGTGTGGTGTCATCTATCGAGGGTAGTTGGATGCCATGAAGGAAATTATTGATCTCTGTGTCTGTAGGTTGGTGAGTACCTGGATCTGTTTCAAGATTGTAGAGGGAGTAAATGCACTAGATATGTCTTTTTGATTGCGTAGAGTGGCGTTAGTTTGATGGTGTTTTATCTGAGTGAGGTTGGAATGTGCTTGTCGTTTTTTGAGTTGGGATGCTAGTTGTTTCCCTGCCCTGTTTTTTTCTTAGTAGAATTACATTTTCATTCTTTTAAGATATGTGTCATATTCCACCCTAAGTTCTTGCTGTAACTCATCATGGTAGGAGTTAAGGCTTTTTAGTATGTGGGTGTCAGGGCTGGCTTAGCCCTTCCTCCTCTGGGCTGGCCGCTCAGCTGTCGGCTAATTGCCAGCTCTCTTCTCTTTCCACAGTTACCAGCTGTTCCCGATGATGCTCGCCTGACTTGCCTATTTAAAGCCTTCCAGCTCACTTTTTACTTTGCCTTCACGTTGGTCACATCACAAGAAACCATCTCTTTCTGTTTGTTTCAAGACTGGCTTGCTGACATCCCACCTGGCTTCTTATCCCGCTTGTGGTTGCTCTCCTTGGATCCCTGACTTCCGGCCTGGCTGATTACCAGATCTGGTTAATGAACTTTGGACTGGCTGACTAACTGATCTGGCTACTGGACTCGGGCTATGCTTGACTATGCTTTTTTCTATTTACCTTTTTATTTTTATTAATAAACAAGTGTGATTTGATCGTACTTGTGTCTCAGTCTGTTTCATGGTTTCTGACAGTGGGTAGAAGAGGAATTTTTGTGTTGTGCTTCTAAGTCAGCTATGGACTTGTGCAGTTTTGTTATGCACTGCAGTTTCTTTTTCTTTTGCCTAGAAGCAATCTGTATAAGGGCTCCTCTGTTGAATGCCTTCTGAGCACACCAAACTGTTGTGGGGGAACACTCTCCAGTGTCATTCATTTGGAAATATTCCTGTATTTTTCTTTTGATCTCATCTCTTATTTTGGGGTGCAATAGGTGGAAAGTATTGTTTCGCCATAGGGGTTTGTTGGATATGGTACTCAAACTCAATAGTTACTGGTGCTTGATCTGACCATGTGATGTTGTGGATATCAGCTTTACATATATTCTGCAATGTGTACACATCTGTAATGCCCTCTACACACAACCGGTTTTCTGAGTTTTGAATAAACTTTGAAGGTTTTTCCGACGGAGTTCCGACGGAATTCTGCTGAAACTGTCTTGCGTACACACGATCACACCAAAGTCTGATTGTCAAGAAAGCAGTGACGTACAGCACCTACAACAGGACTAGAAAAAGGAAGTTCAATACCCACTGCACCACCCTTTGGGCTCCTTCTGATAATCTCGTGCAGTAGAAGTTTTGGTTAGAGACGATTCGCGCTTTTCAGACTTCAGCTTTTTCAGATCGTTTTACTGCTGTTCAGTTTGTGCTTGTGGGTGTGTATCTGGTTTTCAGTGCATGCAGTCAGTTCGTATCTGTTTGTCAGTGCATTCTTGTCCACTCGTTGCTGATTTTCAGCTCACTCTTTTTGTCTCAATAGATCAGTGTTTCTCAACTCCAGTCCTCAAGGCGCTCCAACAGGTCATGTTTTCAGGTTTTCCATTATTTTGCAGAGGTGATTTGATCAGTTTCACTGCCTTAGTAATTACCACAGCCATTCTATCTGAGGGAAATCCTGAAAATAGGACCTGTTGGGGCGCCTTGAGGACTGGAGTTGAGAAACACTGCAATAGATTTTTATTGAAAAATAATTTCAGGTACTACATATTCAAGTAAACATATTCTATGGTATTATAAAGAACATATTCATCGTTATGGGATAGTGGTACAACATTGCCTATTAGTAGAGTAGAAATAGAAGTTGCGTGGCAAACACAAGGAAACATGTATTGACATTCAAGATAAATATGCTTTTACAAATATAATGATTATTGGTGGTCATTCGACCATAAGCTAGATATGGGGGTGTGGAAGGGAGACAGCTCCACCCAGACACCCCCTAAGGGTGCTACTCTGTGTCCAGGTAGAACCGTTCCCCACCCTTTGTAAATTAGTTTCTGGATCTATCCTTCAACATATTTAACCATTGAGAATAAACATTGCAAACAGTGTGCATAGATTAGGAAATAGAGGGAGCTTCCAGAGGAATGAACAGTTAAATGTCAATAGAACCCTGCATAGTTGTCCGTCAGTGTTGGAGGTGGAAGATTTTAGCAATAGCCGGTGAGTCAATCTAGTCAGTCCACGGTTGCCTCAGTCGAGTAATTTGTGTTTTGTTGTGGTGTAGCACTTGGATTGTTTCATGAGTGAAATGTGTGTGGGTGGTGTGGAACACGTCTTGTAGTGTGGGAGGGTCCATGACTGTCCATTTTCTGGATATACTGAGTCTTGCTGCTAAAAGTACATGTGTTATTATGTTCATCATTTGAATTGGGTATTGTTCTATGTCCAACGATAGCATTGCTAGGGAGAGTCTCTCCTCTATGGTCAGGTGTGTGACTTCCGAAATTAAGTGGATGATGGACTGCCAAAAATGTGTAAGTTTTGGGTAGTTCCAAAATTTGTGTAGTAAGCTTCCTTTCTGTCCACATTTCCTCCAGCAATTGTTGTTAGTATCCTTGTCAAATTTAGACATTCTGTCAGGTGTCATACACCAGCGGTAAGTCATCTTAAATGCTTGTTCCCAGAGGGTGGAACAACACTTGCTGTTCTTCAGTGCGTTCAGTTAAGTCTGTTCTGACCAGCTGACCATTTTGAAACCATGTTGCGGGTACGTACTTGTCGTACAGTTCGTGCTGTGTGGGGGCTTTGTGATGGGGTTTATACTTTCATCCAAGCCCAGTCCATGAACAAGGCAAGGAGGAGTTCATGGACCAAGAATTGGTTGCTCCAGCATGACCAATTCTCTCATATGCCTCTGCTGCGTGAGATCCAGGAGAATAATCCTTATGATTTCAGGAATTTTCTCCGAATGACAGACCCTGGTTTTCACCATCTGTTGGCTTTGCTCACCCCTTATATTATGAAGCAGGACACCTGCATGCGGCAAGTCATCACTCCGGAGCGGAGGCTAGTCGCCACCTTGCGGTACTTGGCGACTTGGAGAAGTCTACAGGACATCAAGTTCTCTAAAAGCATCTCCCTCCAGGCTCTGGGGTTTATTATTCCAGAGACCTGTTCTGCCATCATTCAGGTCCTGCAGAAGGACTATATTAGGGTAAGTTTTATCCTTTAACATCACATTATATGTATTTAATGTTTTCTAATGTATTGTATTTATTTCATCGTTCCCTAATTACCATGACTGTAATATTGTAGTGCTTATCTGTCAGGAACTTACCAGCAATGGACAGGCACAGCTGCGTGCACACAGGCGTCGGCGCGTGTTTCCTGCGCGTTCGCGTGCACGTTCGTTTTCGCGTTAGTCTGCACGTTCGCGCGAGCGTTCGTGCGCGCGCTCGTTTGCGTGGTCGTGAGTGGTGTGCGTGCGCTACTTGCCGCCACTGAACACTTAAAAGTTCCCCAAGTGCGCTGGTGTGGCGCTGTTTCGTCTCAGCTCCTGTGTACCTGAATACCTGATCCTGAACCTGATTACCTGATACCGTTACCGACCCGGCTTCGCTTGACTTCTCTGCCTTCTCCAAACCCGACCCGGCCTGCCTGACCTCGCTACTTCTCCTGCCTGTGATTCCGTTGCCGACCTCTGCCAGTTCTACCGACACCTCTTTTTGCCTACTGATTCCACCTGTCTGCTTGCCTGCTGACCCGGACCGTCTGACCCTTCTCCAGCCTGCTGCCTGTTCAGTCCTCGGCTTCTGAAGCTACTACGGTACTTGCATTTCTCAGCCTTCTAGCAACCTCCAGTCGCTCAGCCTTCCAGAGGAATCTCCGCTCTGCTATCAGTTCCAGCGGCCCTATCCAGCAGGCACTCCTACCCACTGTGCTCTCGAGACCGCTGTTCCCATTCCAGCGGCTCCTGAACCAGCGTTGTAAGAGAGGTCTCCTCCTACAAGTCGGGCTTCAACACCAGGACCCTAACATTATCCAAAACATCCCCCAAAATGTGTACAAATGTTATGTGTATATTTAAATTCAGGCAGAGTGCTGGAGGCTTTTTTTTTGGGCTCCCAAAGTCACCTCAAACTCCCCCCCCCCCTCCTAACATTTTTACAATGGGCATCAGAGGAGGGAGGAATATGATAAGTAAACCTTAGATTTTTGTCTGGAAATACTCCTTAAAATAAATGTTATACCGATGTCGGCCAAGAATGTTTATGTTTAATCTGCTTGCAATGTTATATGCAAAAGTGCTTTTTTTTTTTCTGTTTTGACTCCACAGCTCCCTTTAATGCCACAGGAATGGCAGACTGTGGCCTCCCATTTTGCCGACTGCTGGGACTTTCCCAACTGTGGAGGAGCTATAGATGGAAAGCACGTCCACATTGTGCTACCACCCCATTCTGGGTCTTATTATTATAACTATAAGGGGTTTAATAGTATAGTGTTAATGGCAGTGGTGTCGGCACAATATGAGTTCCTCTATGTGGATGTGGGGAAGAATGGTAGGATGTCAGATGGAGGAGTCTTTGCCGAGACAGAGTTTTACCAACATTTCCAGACTGGTGGCTTGGCATTGCCACCTGATGCGGACAATGGGGAAGGACTCCCATTTGTCTTTGTTTCTGATTAAGTGTTTGGTCTGGGCAAGCACCTGATGAGGCCATTCCCCCAATGTACCCTCGCCCTGGAGAGGAGTTGTTGAGAAAACCTTTGGGATAATGACCACTTGCTTTTTCTGTTTCTGACAGCAATCCATATGGTGGACTAAAAAATCAACCATATCATCCTATCCTGCTGCATATTGCACAATTTTTTAAGGAAAAATGCCCAAAATGATATTGCCTCAGTTGGGCCTGAGGCCAGACTTCCAATGGGCCTGTATACTGCTTGTACTGGCTTGGCCCCCCAGAGCGCCCATGAAGTTTGGCAGAAATATATAAATTATTTTATGGGTAGGGGAGCCATGGCTATGCCAGACAATGTCTAAAAAAATGTTTAACAAAAAAAAAAATCTGATAAAATCTTGATTTTTCTTTATTGCTTGGGTTTGTTTTTAGGTGTCTCCTAGGTTCTCCTAGTGCACGTGTAGATTTTCCTTTAGTAAATAAGCCCCATTGTCACTGTAAACACAAAATTACTTCAAAAACTGGCATTTACCACTGACATAAGAAGCCACACATTGTTGATGAGCAAAGTTTTTACTCTGTGCACATTCACACATGTGCGTTTTCAAATTTTTGGTTATAAAAATTTGTTTTTGCATTTTTTTTTTTTTTGTTCAAAATAGGAATGTTTAATAACATATAACATACAAAACTCTGGAATTTACAAAATTCAATGTAGAAAACCAGAAGGCAATATCAGACATTATAATATGTCCTAAATGTGCTATCTGCCATCATGGGGGATCAATGGACGTGTTTTGTGGGTGCAACCCCTTCCTCTCACTTAATTTTGGGAGGAAGGGGTTGTACCCACAAAACGCGTACATTGAAATCCCCTGATGGCAGATAGCACATGTTCACACACTGTGTGCATCTTAAAAATTTGGCTTTTAATAATTACAAAAAAAAGTTGGTTTAGAACAATAATAAAAATGTTTGCATTTTCAAGAACTTTTAAATTCTCCCCAACACATCAATCATGTTCTTCATTTGTTGATCAAGAAAATTTAGTTTGTTTCTTATGATGTCGATTTCACAATTCCATGTTATGATGTCCTGGATTTGGAGTTGTGCACTTGTGAATTTTGGAGCTTGCTGTTCCACAGCCAGAAAATCACCTAAACATTTTGAGAAAAACATGTATTATAAATATGCAGTCATACATATATTACCTGAAGTTGGGGTGTCAGACACTCACTTGTCGAAGTTCTCCCTCTTCCTCCACCTCTCCTTCCTCCAGATCCTTGGGGTGTGGTTTTTTGGGGAGTTCCCCTTCTTTGTCAGGTGAGGGGTTTCTGGTGTCCTTTGTTGAGAAGTGTCCTCCGAGTCTTTGGTCCACTATGAGAATGAAACTGTCAGAAACCATGAATCAGACAGGGACAGATGTACAATTAAGACACACTTGTTTATTAAAAATAAATAAAAAGGTAAATAGAGTAAGCATAGTCAAAGTATAGTCAGAGTCCAGTAACTGGATCGAGTAGTCAGCCAGTCCAGAGTTCAATAACCAGATTGGGTAATCAGCCAGGCCAGAAATCAGGGATCCAAGTGGAGCAACAGCAAGCAGGATAAGGAGCCAGAAGGGATGTCAGCAAGCCAGTCTTTAAACAGAACTGCAGGAGATGGTTTCTTGTGATGTGACCAAGGCAAAAGGCAGAGATGAATTGAGGTGGACAGCTTTAAGTAGGTAGGTCAGAGGAGCAGGATCAGGAACAGTACGGTAACTGTGGAGAGAGATTAGAGCTGGCAATTAGCCGACAGCTGAGTAGCCAGCCCAGAGAAGGAAGAGCTAAGCCAGCCCTGACAGTACCCCGTCCTCAATGACCCCTCTCCCTCGGAGGGGAAAACATCTATGGAGCTCGCGGAGGAGGACAGGAGCATGTACGTCCGAGGGTGAAACTCAGAAGCATTCCTCCGGACCGTACCCCTTCCAATGCACCAGGTACTGTATGCATCCACGGAACCTACGAGAGTCAACAATAGATTGTACCTCATACTCCTCATGGTTCTCAACCTGAATAGAGTGAGGACGTGGCACCAAGGTGGTAAATCGGTTGCAGACCAACAGTTTCAATAAGGAGACACGAAACATATTTGAGATACGCATACTAGGAGGAAGGTCTAATGCGTAAGCCACTGGGTTAATCCTGCGAAGGATACGGAAAGGCCCAATAAACCGAAGTGCAAACTTCAGTGAGAGAACACGAAGTTGGAGGTTGCGAGATGACAGCCAGACTATGTCCCCAACATAGCAGGAAGGTGCAGGCAGGCATCTACGGTTGGCATGGAGTCTGTACCTATCATTAGCATGACGCAAAGCCTCCTGGACTTGTATCCAAGTGGAACAAAGACCACAGACCTCCTCTAATGCAGGGATACTCTGCAGAACAAATGAGTCAGGCAACATTGAAGGTTGGAATCAAATGGGAGGCAGAATTCAAGGCACTGTTCTGAGCAAACTCTGCCCATGGTAATAGGTCTGACCAGTTGTTATGGTGGTCAGAAATATAGCAACGTAGGAATTGCTCCAAGGACTGATTGGCTTGCTCTGCTGCCCCATTAGACTGCGGGTGATATGCAGAAGAGAAAGCAAGCTGGATTCCCAACTGTGCACAAAAGGCTCACCAGAACTGGGGAAAAACTGACTGCCCTGGTCCGAGACAATCACCTTGGGAAACCCATGTAAGCGAAAGATCTCCCGAGCAAAAATGGAAGCCAGTTCCTTAGAAGTAGGCAACTTCTTAAGTGGAATACAATGACTCATCTTTGAGAACCGGTCAACCACCATAAGGATAACAGTGCTGCCTTGGGAGCTGGGAAACTCCACACTGAAATCCATTGACAGGTGGTTTCAGGGCCTCTCTCCATTGGGTATGGGTTGTAGGAGGCCCACTGGAAGGTGTCATGGAGTCTTACTCTGAGCACACACGGAACAGGCAGTTACGAAGGCAGTAACATCAGCCCATAGACTAGGCCACCAGAATTGTTGGGAAATGGCCCAAATTAGTTGATTCTTCCCAGGATGCCCAGCTGCCTTGGGAGAATGGTAAGTCTGGAGCATGGCAGTGCGGAGACTCTCTGGGACAAAGCAGCAGTCACAAGGTTTCTCAGGAGGAGCATGGACATGAGCAGCAAGAATTTGTCACCCAAAGGAGAAGTAAGACTAGTGCGAACCGTAAGCCAAGATACAATCAGGAGAAATCACAGGAACCGTAACCAACTCCGACTTGGAAGTGGAGGAAAATTGTCGTGACAAGGCATCAGCCCTTACATTCTTAGAACCGGGTAAAAATGAGACAATGTAATTAAAACTCGACAAGAAAAGAGCCCTTCTGGGAGAGAGGCGCTTAGCCTCAGACAAGAATGTGAGATCCTTAAGGTCAGTAAGAATAAGAACTAGCACAGTGGTACCTGCAAGGAGATGCCTCCAGTCTTTCAGGGCTAAAATGATTGCCAACAGCTCTCGGTCACCAATCTCATAATTGCACTAAGCAGGTGACAATTTCTTGAAAAAGTAGCCACATGAATGCTTAGCGCTTTCAGAGTTAGGACGTTGAGACAGAAGGGCACCAACTCCAGTCTCAGAAGTATCAACTTCTAGGATAAAAGGAAATGTAGGATCAGGATGTGCCAACACAGGAGCAGAAACAAAGGCAGCCTTGAGAGTCTCAAAGGCCTTAATGGAGACCAACACTGTGGGTTACCGTCCTTTCTGGTCATATCAGTCAGGGGCTTGACCAGAGACGAGAAGTTATGAATAAACTTCTGATAGTAGTTGGCAAAGCCCAGGAAATGCTACAGAGGACATAAACCCACGGGTCGAGGCCACTGTAGGACTGCCGACAGTTTCTCTGGGTCCATCGAAAAATCAGCAGTGGAAATGACAGGAATGTAACCTGTTCACAATAGAAATCGCACTTCTCCAGTTTGCAATAGAGATTGTTCTCTCTTAGTTTCTGAAGCACACGCCAGACATCTGTGTGGTGGCTCTCCAGGGACTTGGAAAATATGAGGATATCATTGAGATAAACCACCACACATACAATACCACACTGCAACAAATCTCGGAGGACATCTTGAATAAACTAATGGAAAATTGCTGGGGCGTTAAAAAGGCCAAAAGGCATTACCAGTTACTCATAATGGCCTGTCCTGGTATTACACGCAGTTTTCCACTCGTCGCCTTCCTTAATGCACATGAGATTGTATGCCCCTCTCATGTGAAGCTATGTGAAAACCGTTGCTCCATTGAGGCGGTCAAATAACTCTGTAATCAATGGAATCGGGTAGGCATTCTTAATCGTGACACGATTGAGACCCTTATAATCTATACAAGGTCTCTGTTCACCACTCTTCTTCTTCACAAAGAAGAAAGCCGCAGCAGCAGGAGACGAGGACTTGCGGATGAAACCTCAAGAAAGTGCGTCTGCAACATACTCCTCCATGGCCTTATCCTCCAAGACCGACAAAGGGTAAACTTGGCCATGAGGAGGTATGGCACCAGGTTGAAGGTCAATTGCGCAATCATAAGACCGGTGTGGAGGCAAACTACCTTTGTCAAAGACATTGCTAAAGTCACAGTACTCCTCCGGCAGGGAGGAGAGTGAAGAAGTGCACAGGACCTTGGATACCTTCAGGAAGTATGTCTCACTGCATTGTGGTGACCAGGAGAGAACCTCAGCACGGAGCCAATCAAAAGAGGGGTTGTGCCTCTGTAACCAAAGATAACCAATAACCAGCAGAAACATGGGTGAGGAAATAACTTGGAATTGGATTATTTCATGGTGAAGAGCCCCCACAGCCATGGACAATGGAAGCGTCTCATGAGTCACATGGGCAGGCTGTAAAGGTCCCCCATCAAGAGCCTCAATGGCAAGTGGAGTGTCACGCAGCTGCAGTGGAATCAAGTGCTGCGAAACAAATGCAGCATCAATGAACAGGCCTGCAGCCCCAGAGTCGATTAGAGCCGGTATCTCGATGGACGACTCAGCCCAATAAAGAGTGACCGAAACCAGGGGCTTATCCTTCTGGATAACTGGGGACGAAACAGGTCTATGACTGGACCTCAAGGTTCGGGCATTCCCTGGATGGGTAGGACAAGACTTCAAAAAGGGACCTGCCTGGCCATAATAAAGGCACAATCTCTCCCTCCTCCTAAAAGCTCTCTCATCCGCAGAGAGACAAATGAAGCTCAGGTTCATGGGTTTATCTTCACTGACTGACTCAATACCAGGAGGTATGGGAGGTGAGGGAGGCACTGGTGGGACTGCAAAGCTAGGAGGCAAACGCACCAAAGGCTTCCGCATGCGCTCCTTAACCACTTTCAGACCGGACCATTTTGCTGGTCAATGACCAGAGGTCTTTTTACAATTTGGCACTGCGCTGCTTTAACTGGTAATTGCGCGGCCATGCAATGTTGTACCCAAACAAAATTTGTGTCCTTTTCTTCCCACAAATAGAGCTTTCTTTTTTTTTTTTTTAACTTAATGTTTATTGCAATTACTGAGAGAGAAAAAAAAGAAGAAGTACATAGACATCACCAATTGGGCATATCCCGGTGTAAGTATAAACAGAGATGATAATAAATGCAAGGTATTCAAACAATCATAAGGGAATGAGAAAAGAAAAGAAAAGTAAAGATAGGGGGGGGGGGGGAAGGTAGAGGGGCACAGTTACATACGCGACTAGGGTTAGTCAGTTATCGCCGAACATAAAGAGCAAATAAGTCCTTAATAAGATATAAACGATGGGTATGATCATAATATAGGAGTACTCCTTGGATTAGTAATCCAGAGCTCCCAGGATTTGCGAAAACGACTTGTGGAATGGTTAGCTTTGGCAAAATAATGTTCCATCTGAAAGTTCTGGTTAAGGATTTGAATGACTTCTTCCAATGTGGGGGGGAGGGCTGTTTTCCATCTTCTCGCAATTGCAAGTCTGGCTGCAATAAGTATGTGGGTAACCGGAGTGCGAAGGTGGTTAGGCCAGGCAGGGATGTGAAGTCCTAGTAGAAGATCCAATGGGGATAGAGGAAGGGTTACTCCAGAGAGTGAGAGAATTAAGCTCTTGACTTTGTTCCAGTAGTTTCTCAATAGAGGGCATTCCCACCAGACATGTAGTAAAGAGCTGATCTGGTCGCAGTTCCTCCAACACTTGGGCGAGGTGTTCAAGTATATTTTGGCAAGTCTTTCAGGGGTAAAATACCATTTGTGAAATAGTTTCTGCGTGGATTCCCAGTGATTGATGCAGCGGGATAAACGTAGTGGAAGTAGAAGGGCTTTCTGCCATTGTAGCTGCGTCGGTGGCTGGTCTGTAAGGGGAGACCAGTATTGCATGCTGGAGGAAAGAAGATCCGAGTGAGGTTCGGTAAGGAGTTTGTATATCACCGAAATCCCTTTGCTTTTGGGAGATTCAAGATTGTAATGCGTGAGTAGGGGAAGCGTCAGAGTGTCCAAGGATGAGTAACGCATTTTGGAGAGCATAGACCTGATCCTTAGGTAGAGGAAGAAGGTTTGTTTGGGCAGTTCGTATTGTTCCATGAGACGTGTAAAGGTTTTCAAGGTGGAGCCTTCAAAAAGCGATCCAAGGTAAGTTAGGCCTCGGTTTGTCCATTCTGAAAGGGGTAGATCCAGGGAGAGAAGTTGAAGTGCATCAAGGGGTAGCTTAGGCAAGGTCTCCACCGAGATCCCATTCGTTGATTGTATTAACGCTGACCATGTTTTCCTGGAGGCCGTGATGGTATCAAGTGGGTAGCGCAGGGGAGGGAGCTCAAGCCAGGTGGCTGCAAGCAGAAGCTTAGCGCTCGTGTCCAGTATGGTTGATTCTATCTGTTTCCAGTTTGAATGACGATTATCCGACCACCAGGTTTTCAGTTGGTCTAGAATGGAGGCTCGGTAGTAGGCCTGGACATTGGGTGCCCCTAGCCCTCCAGAATGAACTGGAGTCAGGACTATAGACTTTTTAACTCTAGGACGTCTCTGTTGCCAGATGAAACCGTTTATAATCCCTTGAAGTTTCTTGAGTTGGTGTTGCGTCATAGGGAGGGGTATGGTTCGAAAAAAATATAGGATATGAGGCAGCAGATACATTTTAGCCTGAGCTATCCTTCCAGCCCAGGAGGCCGGAATTCGGCTCAGGTCTTTGATGAGGCTAGTAAGTTTGCCCACGAGGTCTTCGAGATTGGTTCTAAGTAGTAGACGACTAGGGGATGTCAAATAAATTCCCAAGTAGGGGAGAAAAGAGTTTGGGGCCCAGGCAAAGGGGAAGGTGGAGGAGATTGATTTTGACGTATGCGGGTCTAAACCAAGGTTCAGCATGAGGGATTTGCTATGATTCAGTTTATACATGGATATTCTACTGAATTGATCTAGGACTGCGTGTACCGCAGGAAGCGAGGAGAGGGGGTCAGTCAGGGCTATGATTACATCATCGGCGTAAAGGCCAATTTTGTGGTCAGTATCTCCGATTTTTATTCCAGATATCTTTGGGTCTGATCTTATCTTCTGTGCTAACGGCTCCATCACTAGGGCGAAAATCAGTGGGGATAGTGGACACCCTTGTCTGGTGCCGTTGGTGATTTGGAAAGGTTGGGAGACTACTCCCGATGTCCAGATGCGTGCCGAGGGGTGGGAGTATAAGCCCATTATCGCTTTATGAAATGTGCCAGACACTCCAAATTTGTGGAGGACTGCCTCCATATAGGGCCAGTACACCCTGTCGAACGCCTTCTCTGCGTCTAGTGCCAGAAGCAGAGAAGGCGTTCCAGTATGCTCCGTCCACTGTATCAAGTCGATAAACCGTCTAGTACCGTCGGATGTCTGCCTGCCAGGCACAAATCCGACTTGATCAGGATGTATGAGTTGGGGAATAACAGAAGATAGTCGTTGTGCGAGTAATTTAGCATACAGTTTTGTGTCTGTGTTGAGAAGGGAGATAGGGCGGTAGTTACCTGGATTGTCCGGGGGTTTACCTGGTTTGGGGATGGTGACTATCAAGGCATCAAGGGATTCTTTCGGCAGTGTTCCTGTGGTGGCAAACTGATTGTACATATCACATAAATGGGGGACTAATAGTTGGGAAAACCGCTTGTAATATTCACTAGGAAGTCCGTCGGGGCCTGGAGCCTTATGTAATGGGAGGTTTTGGATCAATTTGTGGATCTCGGAGTGTGTAAAAGGAACTTCCAATTGTTTGAGTTGTGTCGGGGATAGAGAAGGGAGGGAGATAGAGGATAAGAAATTGGCAATGTCGTGTTGGGAGGGGGGTGGAAGCGGGTCTGAGCCTGACAGATTGTACAGTTTCGTGTAAAAATGTCCAAATTCATTTGCAATATCTAGCGGGTTAGTCATGCGTCTGCCCTGGGAGTTAGTGAGGTGTGTGATTTTTTTGTTAGCTAGTTGCTTTTTAAAGTGTCTAGCCATATAGGCCCCTGGTTTATTGGCTGCTGAGTATGTCAGCAGGCGTAGTCTTTTAATGTAGTAGTCGAAGTTTTTACGAAGAAATAGAGCTTTCTTTTGATGGTATTTGATTGCCTCTGCGATTTTTATTTTTTGCGATATAAACGTAAAACGACCGCAAATTTTGAAAAAAAATGATATTTTCTACTTTTTGTTATTAGAAAAATCCAATAAACTCAATTTTAGTCATACATTTAGGCCAAAATGTATTCAGCCACATGTCTTTGGAAAAAAAAAAAGTCAATAACTGTATATTTATTGGTTTGCGCAAAAGTTGTCACATCTACAAACTAAGGTACGTTTTTTGGAATTTACGCAGCTTTTAGTTTACGACTGCCTATATCATTTCTTGAGGTGCTAAAATGGCAGGGCAGTACAAACCCCCCCCCCCCAAATGACCCCATTTTGGAAAGTAGACCCCCTAAGGAAATTGATAAGAGGCATTTTTTTTTTTTTTTACACAAAGTTGTCACTAAATGATATATTGCTCACACATGCTATGGGCATATGTGAAATGACACCCCAAAATAAATTCTGCTGCTTCTCCTGAGTACGGGGATACCACATATGTGGGACTTTTTGGGAGCCTAGCCGCATATGGGGCCCCAAAAACCAAGCACCGCCTTCAGGCTTTCTAAGGGCGTACATTTTTGATTTCACTTCTCACTACCTATTACAGTTTTGAAGGCCATAAAATGCCAAGATGGCACAAAACCCCCACAAATGACCCCATTTTAGAAAGTAGACACCCCAAGCTATTTGCTGAGAGGCATGTTGAGTCCATGAAATATTTTCTATTTTGCCACAAGTTGCGGGAAAATTACAAACTTTTATTTTTATTTTTATTTTTTCACAAAGTTGTCACTAAATTATATATTGCTCACACATGCTATGGGCATATGTGAAATGACACCCCAAAATAAATTCTGCTGCTTCTCCCGTGTACGGGGATACCACATACATATGTGGGACTTTTTGGGAGCCTAGCCGCGTACGGGCCCCTGAAAACCAAGCACCGCCTTCAGGCTTTCTAAGGGCGCAAATTTTTGATTTCACTTCTCACTACCTATTACAGTTTTGAAGGCCATAAAATGCCAAGATGGCACAAAACCCCCACAAATGACCCCATTTTAGAAAGTAGACACCCCAAGCTATTTGCTGAGAGGCATGTTGAGTCCATGGAATATTTTATATTTGGCACAAGTTGCGGGAAAATTACAAACTTTTATTTTTTTATATTTTTTTTTTCACAAAGTTGTCACTAAATGATATATTGCTCACACATGCTATGGGCATATGTGAAATGACACCCCAAAATAAGTTCTGCTGCTTCTCCTGAGTACGGGGATACCACATATGTGGGACTTTTTGGGAGCCTAGCCGCGTACGGGGCCCCGAATACCAAGCACCGCCTTCAGGCTTTCTAAGGGCGTAAATTTTTGACTTCACTCCTCACTACCTATTACAGTTTTGAAGGCCATAAAATGCCAAGATGGCACAAACCCCCCCCCCCCCCAAATGACCCCATTTTGGAAAGTAGACACCCCTAAATTTAGGGGTACACTAGTGAGACTCACAGGTAAAAAAGCACCTAGGCTGTCAGCGACTGTATCAAAACGCTACAAGAAAAACTGTTAGCGATCGCAGGGATCAGGCCTGACTCTGCGAACGCTGCAGTTATGCGTGTTGTGTTTTGTAAGTGACAGTGATCGATCGATACTGCACTTCGGTGGGCTGGTCTGGGCTTGGCGGAGGGGCTAAACGCAGGTGCTAGCAGGTATCTGGGCTGATCCCGCTAACAATGCGTTTTGGGAAACCTAAACTGCTGGCGACGCTAATATAGATCTGATCAGATACTATATTACTAAGGGAGGTGTATGCTTTGTGCGTGGGTGTTAGCGGTACTGGCACTAACCTGACGCTGCCTGGGGTGACGCAGACCTTATCTGACCCTCAAACTTATATCACCCGCCGGGTGATCAGGGGGTTAAACCTTTATTAGGTAATAAATGGCGGGTGCCCTGAAACTCTAAAAAAATAACTAACCAACCAGCGTCACCTGTAACAGTTATATGGTGATCACTGGTGAAAGGGTTAACTAGGGGGCAATCAGGGGGCTTTATGCGGTAGTATATGGGGGTCCCTGGCGCTATAAAAAGCTGCGGCGAACCTAAATACCTACCTGCCTAACTAGCGTCACCTGTGACACTAATACAGCGATCAGAAAAACGATCGCTTATTAGGCTGGGTTCACACTGGAGCGATGCAGGAACGCCACGAATCTGCGGCTGGTTCCCGCATCACATGCCTCCCGGCGGCAGTTCACACTGCCCTATGCGAACTGCTGGGAGAGTCAGTGAAATGTTAATGACACCCCCAGATCAGTTCGCATATCGCAGTGTGATCTGCAAACTCGGATCGCATGGTGTGAACACCCATGCGATACGATTCTGCTGCGGACCAAAAAAAGGGTCCCGTGCGAGTTTGCGGCGGATGCGGCGGGTGCGACGCGAATTCAGCCATACTATCTGTATGGCTGAACTCGAATCGCACAGAGATCGGATGTGATTTGCACTGCAGTGCGGTGCGAATCACATCCGTTCTCATAAACTGCTGCAATGTGAACCCAGCCTTAGTGACACTGGCGACGGGGGGTGATCACAGGGTTAAACCTTTGTTGGGGGGGTTAGGGGGGTACCTTAGAACTAAAGGGGGCTAACCCTAACTGCCCTAACAGTTATTACAGTCACAAATGACACCCGCCGGGTGATCAGGGGGTTAAACCTTTATTAGGTAATAAATGGCGGGTGCCCTGAAACTATAAAAAAATAACTAACCAACCAGCGTCACCTGTAACAGTTATATGGTGATCACTGGTGAAAGGGTTAACTAGGGGGCAATCAGGGGGCTTTATGCGGTAGTATATGGGGGTCCCTGGCGCTATAAAAAGCTGCGGCGAACCTAAATACCTACCTGCCTAACTAGCGTCACCTGTGACACTAATACAGCGATCAGAAAAATGATCGCTTATTAGGCTGGGTTCACACTGGAGCGATGCAGGAACGCCACGAATCCGCGGCGGGTTCCCGCATCGCATGCCTCCCGGCGGCAGTTCACACTGCCCTATGCGAACTGCTGGGAGTGTCAGTGAAATGTTAATGACACCCCCAGATCAGTTCGCAGATCGCAGTGCGATCTGCAAACTCGGATCGCATGGTGTGAACACCCATGCGATCCGATTCTGCTGCGGACCAAAAAAAGGGTCCCGTGCGAATTTGCGGCGGGTGCGGCGGGTGCGGCGGGTGCGACGCAAATTCAGCCATACTATCTGTATGGCTGAACTCGAATCGCACAGAGATCGGATGTGATTTGCACTGCAGTGCGGTGCGAATCACATCCGTTCTCATAAACCGCTGCAATGTGAACCCAGCCTTAGTG
This sequence comes from Lithobates pipiens, assembly GCF_037356315.1. Classification (NCBI taxonomy): domain Eukaryota; kingdom Metazoa; phylum Chordata; class Amphibia; order Anura; family Ranidae; genus Lithobates; species Lithobates pipiens. The sequence goes on from NW_027507785.1 coordinate 182,813,136, forward strand.
ACACTGGCGACGGGGGGTGATCACGGGGTTAAACTTTTATTGGGGGGGTTAGGGGGTACCTTAGAACTAAAGGGGGGCTAACCCTAACTGCCCTAACAGTTATTACAGTCACAAATGACACCAATGCAAAAAAAAAAAAAATGCAATTGGTGTCACTGTGACTGGGGGGGGCATGTGTAATTGGGGGGGTGATCGGGGGGTGAAGGGGGGTGTGAGTGTGCCTGGTATGTTCTACTGTGTAGTGTCGTGTTGGTGCAACTCACCGATCCTCTCTCCTCGGTGCCGGAACGAAAAATACCGACACGGAGGAGAGATTACATCACTTCCTCTGCCTGGGTTTACATTACAGGAGAGGAAGTGATGTCACGGAGCATTTCCATTAGTCGGGAGCGATTGCGAGGGGGTGGCCATGAATGAATGGCCGCCCCCTCATCCCGGATCGCTCCCGAACGAATACCGACCGCCGCAGGCACCGGGGGGGGCCCGATCGGGCCCCCCACCCGCAGGAAGGCAGGGACATATATATACGCCCATATGCCTGCCCGTGCCATTCTGTCGACGTATATCGTCGTGCGGCGGTCGGCAAGTGGTTAAAAGAAAGTCTTTCTCTGAGTCAGAAGTCAATGAGGATGGCAAACGAGATCAAGCTCTCCAGCTCAGTAGGTATATCTCGGGCTGTTATCTCATCCTTGATGGAATCCGAGAGACCATGAGAAAAAGCAGCCATGATGGCCTCATTGTTTCAAGCAACCTCTGCTGCCAGAGTACGGAATTCAATGGCGTAGTCGGCAACAGTTCTCGTGCTCTGTTTGATGGACATGAGGCACTTGGCAGCAGAAGAGGAGCGTGTGGGAACATCAAATACCCTTTCAAATGAGGACACAAACTCAGGGGAACTCAAGACAACAGGTTTTTGCGTCTACCATAGATGGTTAGCTCAGGCCAAGGCTCTCTCAGAAAGCAAAGATATCACGAAACCTACTTTGCTTCTGTCCGTGGGAAACGCCTGGGACAGCATCACAAAGTATGTCTCAACCTGATTGAGAAACCCTCTGCATTGAACTGGATCGCCCCCAAATCACTAGGGAAGCAGAGCAGAACCAGACATACCTCTTATAGAGATAATACTCTAGGCGGGCACCTGCACAGTGACTGGCGCAGCAGTAGGGACGGCCTGCAACTCAGGTTGTACCGAAGCAGCCACAGTGGCGGATTCCAGGTGAGCCGTGCAACTCAGGAGCATTTGTAATGCCATGGCAAACTGATTCATGCAGTGATCTTGCTCATCCAATCTGGAAAAAATATTACCAACAAGTGGATTGACTGTATCTTCTGAATTCATGGCCTTCACCTACTGTCGGAAACCATGAATCAGACCGAGACAGAAGTACAATTAAATCACACTTGTTTATTAAATAAAAATAAAAAGATAAATAGAGTAAGCATATTCAAAGCATAGCCAGAGTCCAGTAACTGGATCGAGTAGTCAGCCAGTCCAGAGTTCAATAACCAGATCGGGTAATCAGCCAGGCCAGAAGTCAGGGATCCAAGTGGAGCAACAGCAAGCAGGATAAGGAGCCAGAAGGTATGTCAGCAAGCCAGTCTTTAAACAGAACTGCAGGAGATGGTTTCTTGTGATGTGACCAAGGCAAAAGGCAGAGCTGAATTGAGCTGGACAGCTTTAAGTAGGTAGGTCAGAGGAGCAGGATCAGGAACAGTTGGGTAACTGTGGAGAGAGATGAGAGCTGGCAATTAGCCGACAGCTGAGCAGCCAGCCCAGAGAAGGAAGGGCTAAGCCAGCCCTGACAGAAACAAAAGGTATACTTTAGCACAGTGGTCCCCAACCTTTTTGGCACCGGGGACCGGCGTAGTTGAAGAAAATTGTGCCAAGGCCCAGGGGGGTGTATACGGCTTTTCGCGGGCAATTTATCGAGGCGATGGCTGGCGTTGGTGCTTCAATCATCCCGGCACCATCATTGATATGATGTTAGGATGATTGAAGCGCATTATTTCTATTATTACATTGTAATATATAATGAAATAGTTCAACTCACCATAACGCAGAATGTGCCAGAGTGTCACTTGCCACGTCGCCTGTCACCAGATGCAGATTGTCACTTTCCACGTCGCCTGCCTTCAGATGCAGCTTGTCACGTCGCTTGTCACCAGAAGCATTTTGTCCCTTGCCACGTCGCCTGGCACCAGATGCTTTTTTGTCCCTTGCCATGTCACCTGCCACCAGATGCAGCTTGCCACTTGCCACGTCACTTGTCACCAGATGCAATTTGTCCCTTGCCACGTCACCTACCACCAGATGCGGATTGTCACTTGCTATGTCGCCTGCCTTCATATGCAGCTTGTCACTTGCCATGTCATCTGCCACCAGATGCATTTTGTCCCTTGCCACGTCACCTGCCACCAGATTTGGATTGTCACTTGCCACGTCCCCTGCCATCAGATGCAGCTTGTCATTTGCAACGTCGCCTGCCATCAGATGCAGCTTGTCATTTGCCACGACACCTGCCACCAAATGTGGATTGTCACCTGCCACCACATGACTGTTGTCACTGCAGTGGTGGCAGCACAGGTGTGCACATTAGTTCAGAGGCATGCCTGCACTAGTGGGTAGTAAGGAAGAACAGCGGTAATGGGGGGACGCCGGTAGTGAAAGATGATCTCACCTGCCTCAGCTTCAACAGTGTATCAGTGTTCTGCCGCGTTGTTTCGGCAGAGGAGCAGTAAAGTGGGTGGGCAGTGAGAGATGATCTCATCTCTCTGTTCCTCCGCCTCACCTCCAGCATTATAGCATCCCCGCTGTGAGCGCGGAAGAGCGGCGATGCAGGCGGGCAGTTGGAGATGTTCTCCTCTCTCTGCTCGCTTGCCTCCGCATAGCGGCCCCGCTGTGAGCGCGGAACAGCGGTGATGCGGGCGGGCGGTGAGAGATGATGTCATCTCTCCGCCTGCTCTGCCGCCACTCATCAGAGACAGTGCAGCCTTCAAGCAGGCCACGGCCCGGCAGTGGGCCGCGGCCCGGGGGTTGATGACCCCTGCTTTAGCACACAGATATTTAGGCATGACCAAACATATTTAAACCGTATCTGCCCAAAACATTGTATAAAATGAGTGAACAATGTTTCCTACGACTGATTACTGTGCCCACTAAGCTGAAACTTGCCATTTTAAAATGTCCTACAGTGAAAAAAATCACATGGCGCAGCATGCAAGTAATAATAAAGAATCGGAACACACTACAACTGCTTAGTTTCTCTAAGCACTTTCTTGATCCTCCTATACTGATTCAGCTCCCTCAGTTTCAGGTCTGACAAGCATTTCCTTATTTGCCCCTTTGTACCCCAAAATTTGTGTGCAGACTTTTCACAGCTTTTGTCATAATTTTGGCCTTTCTCAAATTCGGGTTGGTGTTTGGTCCATTCTTGCATCATAGTCATTCCTCTTCAAGATGTCCACCATCTCCAGCATCTCAAGAAAGAACGTATATGTAGCCTTAAATCGCTGCATCAGGGATCAGGACATTTCGTCCTTCGGGCTTTCCTCCTCCTCGTTACTCCAATCAATAACAGACACCTGCTGTGTCTCAGCCATGTCACTCCTACTGCGCACTGAAGAGAAGGAGTGGGGAATACACTAGAAAGAATGTTAAGGGCCGGCGACGCAGGCGACGCATACGCAATGTATATAATGTAACACTCGTGTGTTGTACGTATGATCGTTGTGCTGAGGAAGAAAGATGAACATTCTAATGAAGGTAAAATCTTAACATTGGTACATCAGTGGCCTAAGCTGCTTCAAGATTGAGGCCTATATTGGGATAAGATTATTAGAGTTTAGGCTGACATTAGTGTTTTGTCTTGTGTATTATCTTACAGAAAATAAGAATCACTTTAAGGACCCTGAATTTATGGCCAGTTTCATTGACAAGTACAGGGAGATAAGGCATTTGTGGGAGGTGAAAGCTTATATTATAATAAACAAGATAGGAGGTCAACGCTGGAGAAACGTCTGGAATTTGTGAAGACTCGGGTCCGATGCAGCTATTGTGTTCTTGGAAAAGAAAATTGGGATCTTGAGGAACATGTATAATGCCCCGTACACACGAGCGGACTTTTCGACATCCAAACTCCGACGGACTGAGTCCGGCGGACTATCCGATCGTGTGTGGGCTGCAACGGACTTTAGCGAAGCTAAAGTCTGACGGACTTTAGAAATGAAGCATGCTTTAAATTTTCCCGACGGAACTCCGCCGGACCCGGTCCCCTTTGAAAAATCCGCTCGTGTGTGTGCTACTCCGACGGACTAAAACCGACGCTAGGGCAGCTATTGGCTACTGTCTAGGAACTTCCTACGTCGAATCCAGTCGTACGTCATCACGTTCGACTCCGTCGGAGTTTGGTGTGATGGTGTGTGGTCAAGTCCGTTCGGTCGAAAAGTCCGCCAGAACTCCGTCGGAACTCCGGCGGAACTCCGGCGGAACTCCTTTGGAGGTCTGTCAGACTTAATCCCTCTCGTGTGTACGGGGCATAAGAAGGAGCATAATAATATCCAGAAATCACTCCGATCAGGAGCATCAGCAGTGCAAGTGTATGTCCCCAGGCTGTGGTACTTCAACAAACTGCGGTTTCTGGATGACCAGACTGAAGCCAGGGAATCTATTTCTACCCTTCCCTGCAGCCTTCCCTCCATCCTTCCCTCAACCCCAGCAGAGGCTGAAGAGGAACAACCTGGGCCTTCCATCCTGGAAGAAGTGGATGTGCCCAGCTGGAGCCAGGTATATTATTTTTAGACATATTTATTGTCCTAATATTAATGATGTTAACTAGATATTATAATTGCTAACAAATTAATGATTTTAAAAAAAGTGATGTATACATATCAATAGACAGTAGTGCCCAAAAATGTTTGGGACAAGAATGAAAAATGCTGGGGTCAGAATGCTAGTTTTTTCTATTTATTAACATTCAGTTTGCAAGTCATGAGCTGAAAATTTGTGTGATTGATGAAGCAAAAAACTAAAACTATGTCCCTTTTTTATACACAGGATGAGCTCAGCCAGGAGGAGGATCTGGAAAGTGCCAGCCAGAAGGAGGCCGTGCCCAGTGGCAGCCAGGAGGAAGGCGGGCCCAGTGGCAGCCAGGAGGTAGCCTCACCAAATCCCAGGTGCCTTACAACCAAAAGGCGCAAGAAGGGGACGATGATGGAGGAGGCAGCACTGGGCCTCATTAGGGAAGCAAGTGATGTCCTCAGGAGCCCCCCAATGCTAAAGAGGCCTATGGCTCCTATCTAGCCATAAGATTGCTGAAATTGGAGGAGGGCCAATGCCTCCTCTGTGAGGAAATTATTTTTAAAGCCCTTCAGAAGGTGTTAAGGGACCAACTGACTGAGAACGGCAAAGCCTCCAAGGAAGGTTTCAGGGAAAGGTGCAGGGAAGGCTGCAGGGAAGTGTGGAGGGAAGGCTGCAATGAAGAGAAGAAAGTGATTCCCTGGGTTCAGTCTGGTCTGACAGAAGAAGCAGGCTGGTGCAGTACCACAGCCTGGGGACAGATATGTCATCTGCTGATGGTCATAATCTTTGGGAGTCCTGGACCGGATTGGGCTCCAAATTATATGTACTCCTCAAGCTACCAATTTTATTTTCCACAGACTTGATGTGTGCCCTGGGGGCCAAAAGGCTTTGCAAATTATAAAAGTTTCTCTAGCTTTGCCTCTCTCTTTATTTTGTTACCCAGAAAAAAATTGAGATTTTATTTTCTGAAAATACTTTCCTATGTTTTTTTCTTCAAATAGGATAGTTTTTTTGTGAGTAGGCAGGTACATTTCTAAAAGGCAATGTCAAATTAACAAGGGACACCAACCTCCTTGAGGGTAATAAAAAATACAAGATAATAATGTTATTGTGGTAACTTGACACCTAAAAAAATACAATTATATATAAAGATCACTAGAAAATAATTTTTCAAGAATCCAAAAAAAAGGAGATCTTGATGAAATAAAAATAAAATAAACGATGACTATAAAAAGTAATTTTTAAACATTATTATGGAGATTGTGACTTCAAAAAATAGAATTGTATTCATGAGATCAGGAGAAATAATGAAGACATAAGTTTGTGAGAACTTTGTGTGAATATGAGCAGGAAAACAGCTTCATTCTTCTAGCATTGAAAGAAGAAAAGAATGTGCTGCTTTAAAAGATCACAGAATTTACTGCATGAAGAATGTGCTAGCTCCATTATGAACACTAGTTTTACCACACCAAGCGCTCCCGTCTCGTACTTGCTTCAGAGCATGCATTGTTTTTGGTCCGTCGGAACAGCATACAGACAAGCGGTTTTCCCGATAAGAATTGGTTCCATCGGAAATATTTAGAACATGTTCCATTTCTAGGTCTGTCCAAATTTTTGAATCCGAATTTTTGACGTAAAAAGACCGATGGGGCATACACACGATCGGAATATACGATGAAAAGCTCCCGTTTGACTTTTTCTGTCAGACATTCTGCTTGTGTGTACGCAGCATAAGGAAGAAATCTATTCATGAATATCTGTTATGAGCCATTGAATAGTATGTGTAGTCCCTCTCAATGGTTTGGAGGCAATGCCATGGGTCAAAGAGTCTCTCTTCTAAGCAGAGAGATCCCAAAGTAGGCCTCCGCTTCCGAGCCACTGAGGAGGAATCAAGGTCATTGTTCAAGATCATATTGAAATCTCTACTCAATAATAAATTACCCTTCAGCACTTGCTTAGCAGTCTTAATGACTTTACGGATATACTGTATTTCAGGAGTTTAATGTTGGGTGCGTACATGTTCCCCAGGGTGTAGATTTTATAATTAAGTTCTGCAACCAGTATGATGAAGAAGCCTTGAGGATCAATATGCTTTTACAATAGGGAAAAAGATATAGAGTCCTTGGTGGCAATTAGTACTCCATTCCTTTTGGCTGAGTCGTTGGCTGTAAAGACATGCGTAAATTTGACATGTGAGCATTTTGGAGGGTTGGCACTGGAGAAGTGCGTCTCCTGCGCACAGAGAATGTCACATTGTAAGTCCATTGCTGTCTTCCAGAGTGCTCTGCGCTTGTATGGGCTAGTAAGGCCTCTCACATTGAATGTCATTATTTTAAGATTCATTTGAATGGTAGGAGGTGCTTTGTCGCCATCCAGTGGTAGATTTTGGTATGAGAAGAGATGAAGCTTCAGTGCTGGAAATGTACATAGTACATAACGACTAAAAAAAACTGAGATAATCAGGAACTTGCAAAATACAATTTTCAACTGTTGTAGAGGACAGAATACAGGATACAGCACTTATATGAAAGTGGGGGTATTAACAGATCTTGTATAAGCTGAACAAAGGTCGGTATCTTAGGTGTCACAGAAACATGTGGCAAACCAGAAAGGCACTAAGGGTTTAGGCACCCTAAGGAGGGTAATAACGCTTATATGTAAGCAATGAAGCTTTTGTAGTGGAGCATTATCTACCTCTTCTGTTTTGGTGGTGGTGTTGACACTGTTCTAGGAAGGGTTCAAGATAAGCAGGGTTGCCCTTCATAGGGAGTAGATGCAATTTCTGGAGTTCCATGCCTCTTTCCAGCACAGTGATGGAGTGCGACTTATTGTGCATTTCTACTAGTAGTTTGGCCGGGAAAGCCCACTTTTATAAGATTTTATGGTTTTGCAGGATATTTGTAGTTGGCACCAAGTTGTGTCTTGCCAAGTTGTCCGATTACTGCAAAAGGGTCTGGGAGTGCGGGGTGTTTTCTGCAGTATTGCATCAGTTGATTTTGCACATGGATTCTAGCTATTACATCTCTGGGGGGATTTTCCAGGTAGATATGACAGTTTTGGCAGTCTATGGGCTATGTCTATAATAATGTCAGCAGGCTCCAGAGATGGGAGAGCATTCATCATAAGCTTTTGTAGATATGAGTGCAAGTCAGCCAGTTTGAGATTCAAGGATCCCCCTGAATTTGATGTTGTTCCTGCGTGACCTGTCCTCAATATCCACCATTTTGAGGCATATGGTTTTGATCTCAGCTTCCACATCAAAGTGGGCATTCACTAGCTCATTGTGTGCCAGAGTAAATTCCTCCATTTTCCTTTCCACATACTCTACTCTGTTGCTGACTACTGTCATCTCTCTTTTTGTGGATTTCATGAAAGAAGACATGTCTTGCTAGCGGGCCCCCCTTAATGTTTGCAGCATCTCCTTCATGGTAGTGTCTATAATGGGCTGCCCTGTGGTAGGGAATGAATTTAGATGCTGGCTGTCAGAGGCTGCCTCCTCCATTTCTTCCCCATCCATTCCTGTGTCACCCTGTACACCTCCCTCCTCCCCCAGACTCCATTTTTGCTTAACAGGGCTGCTGAATGCTGAGGATGACAGTGGATGGCCTGTATCAGGTGACTCACCCTCGGATGGCAGTGGATGGCTGAGCACATTTGCTAAGGAGGAGCGAGGACAGATCTCAGCACCGGCACCATCTTGGATTGGCTGGCCCACCACAGGGGGGAAGAATTCTGTCAGCTTCCTCGGTCCCTCTCTCTCCTTCCATTTGTTCATCCTGCTCCGGGTGTTCTCCTTAGTCTCCCCTTGTTAAGAGAGATGATTTAGGGTATCTCTGTGTGCTGTGAGCCTCTGTATTACACCAGTTGTGGCAGAGCTAATCTCTCCCACCATCATATACTCTGGCCGCTGGCTCTGCCGACAACTGTCTTTCTTGAATGAACCCCTTACAGAACAGGAAATCCTGTCAACAATCTAAAAAAAGTTTTGAGACTTTAAATGAGGCCTAGGACACTTACATCAAAATAGCCTCCATCCCTATCGACACGGTAAAAAAGAGGGTTGGGACTTTGGCGAAGCATGCGATTTTAGAAAAAAAAAAGCAGGAGAGCAACAAAAACCAGATAATGTAAATTTATTAGCTGTAAATTAAATGTATAGCATAGGGCGCAGAGATACACATTCTATAATCCATAATCCATCATAAATAGTAAATATATTGAAATATTGCACATCAAAAACATCATTCCTATGATTCATACATCAAAAGAATTAAATTCATGTATAAACATATTGCACATAGTAAAAATCAATAAAGTTAAATAAAAACATTACAGAGTCTAGTAAAACTGCATGTTTGAATGTAATTTGTAGCATTTAAAGCTCTACGCATTTCGTGGCTACATTGCCACTCATCAGGAACTGATATATGATGAATATCTGTGGGACGAGAAATGGTGTGCCGACAATTAGGCAAGTTTATTTTTTTTTTTTTTTTCAGCAATGCAGGTTTATTAATAGCTGATAACATACAGGTTTATGTTCAAAATATTACAAGATACAGGTCTAATTTATACAGTTTCTATTTTCCCCAAAAAATTTTATTGAGTAAAGAAAAGGGTACAATATCAGAGAACATATGTGAAGTCACTGTTACAGCCAGTATGGTACAGACAGAAATTGATGCATTGTAGAGCATATGATAATACATAGTAGTGTAACAGTAACAGTAAAAACCTGTGAGTTAACATACATATCGGTATAACGTGGTCCTGTCAGTACAGGTTGTTGGAACCAGAGTGAATCTGCTGGTCATTGTGTCTATTAACCCAGACTCAAGGGACAGGACTTAACTAATGGTGGGGCGGGGGGGAGGGGGGGTGCTGTCCATATGCAATGTGTGGTATATAAAGTAGTATCCGTAGCAGGGAGGAGGGTGGGGGAGATGGAGAGGGGGGAGACAGAGGGGAGGCGAGGGTTGGGAAGGGGGTGTATGGAGATTCTATCGATCGTTGTTCTCTGTGTGAAGGGTGGGGCATATCAGTATGTACAGTGCAATGTAGCAGACCGTAGCTTTTTGCGTCATAGGTCTAGTAAAAAGAGGTTAGATAAGGTGTGGGTTATTGGGATGTCTCAATACAATATCGTGTCCAGGGTCGGAAAGGGTAGAATAAATGCACGTAGGTATTAGCGGTGCTGTCCGATAAACAGCCAATGCCAGTCTGAGGTTTTACAAATCACGCTGTATGTCGTTGTATGCTGACATATTCGGGTGTGGTTTTAAAGTATTTCCAGCATGCCCATTTGGTGTTATATTTATCTCAAGTTTATATATTAAATGAGAAAAAAGGGGGAAAAGAGCAGGTGTCCAAGGCAAGCGCCCATACTTACGGGTCAAAGAATGGCAGGAGGCGCAACCATGGGCATCGGAGGTAGCCGGGAGTATCGTCCGGTACGGGAGCTGAGGCGGACAGAGCGTACGGTATCGCGATGAGGCAGTGTACCATGAATGTGAACCAAAAAGTTATCATCACCCTAGGATGAATGATTGCATGTGTAAGTGTCAAATTAAGGCATTTAAATGACTGTAGTGTGATGTGAATTGAGTTGGAATTGGTGTGACACAGATAAAGGGATGTAAGATAGTTTATCTCAACAATTACCTCTCTACCCACAGGGAAAGCATCAGGCACCAATGGACTGATTGTTGAATGCTCTTATTATTACACTTCTGAAACCAGGGAAGGAGCTGACCTCCTTTTCTGGGTTCCACCCATTATCTCTACTGAATCTCAATCTAAAAATGTATGACAAAACTATAGCCAGACACTTAACCCCCTGGCGGTCTTCCCGAGTCTGGCTCGGGGTGGAATTTTTGTACCATTAGCGGTAACCCCGAGCCAGACTCGGGACTGCATCGCTGGATCCAGGAGGAGGTTTACTTACCTTCTCCCTCGGATCCAGCGTTGTCTCCCCGCTGTACGAGCGAGCTGTGTCTCGCTCGATCTATCACGGAGCCAATCCCCGTTCCCTGCGAGCGTTGCGACGCACAGGGACGGAGATCGGCGCCAAATTCAAAAAGTGAAACACACAGTATAGATACAGTATAATGTAATCTTACAGATTACATTGCTGTATGTAAATATTTCACATCCTCTTTGTCCCTAGTGGTCTGCCCAGGGCCCTGCATGCAGTTTTATATTATAAAAACTGTTCTTTATGCCTGGAAACTGGAGATTGCCCATAGCAACCAAAACTGTCCCTTTACATCAAAAATGGTTTTAGACCAGCTAGAAAATAGCGATAATAAATTGGAATCACTCGCAGAATTGAGCGACAGCGATTTGTGGGGAGATCCGTCATCAAATACTGAAAAGTAATGACAGTGACAATTCTGCAACTGAGCAAATTTCAGTGTTTTTAATTTGATTATATTATTGAATAATTTTTATTATTGTTATATTATTATTTGGTACAATTATTTATAGTTATTTATTATATTATAATTTATGATTTCATTTTTCAAATTTTATTATACTTTATTATACCCGGGATGTCTGCTAGACTCTGGTTCCTAAGAATTACAGGACTACAATATAAAACGCCAAATTTTCATGCAAAATAATTGTACCGCTTTTAGCAGCTAAAATCCGAAATAATCGTACCGCCAGGGAGGTTAATAGACATAATGCCAGATCTTACATACATAGATCAGTCAGGATTCACTAAAGGGAGACAAGCACCAGACACCACTAGACGGATGATCAACTTAATGCACCGTGCTGAAATCAGCGGAACACCTTCTCTGCTGTTATCTCTGGATGCAGAGAAGGTGTTTGACAGAGTTCACTGGTATTATTTACAGAGGGTAAAAATTTGATATGGCTTCAGAGGCCATATATTTAGGGCCATCATGACACTATACACAACTACATCAGCACAAGTATATTCAGCAGACATGTTATCCCAACCATTCTCCCTAACAAACGGCACTCACCATGGGTGCCCACTATTCCCAATAATATTCAACCCACTTATGGAACCCTCTAATCACAGGACTGTAAATAGGCAAAACCACCCACACGATAAGTCTCTTCACAGACAATGTGATATTGATTCTTACTAACCCGGCTTCTTCCCTAAGCAGAGGTTAAAAAAAATGCTCAACTGGTTCAGTAAGGTCTCTTACTACAAACTAAACACAACCAAATCACATACTGTATTCTAGATCTTAAGTTAGATACCATGACAAAAACCTGTTACAGGTACAATACCCTTTTGCTTGGCCTGACAAAAAGTATTTCGTACTTCGTAACCTCTCCTTACCAGACTGCACATAGACACCCAATCCATGTCAAAACAAGAACTATCATGGTCAGGGAGGCTCACAGCATTTTACCTCCCTGGCGGTATGATTATTTCAGATTTTTGATGCTGAAAGCGGTACAATTATTTTGCATGGAAATTTTGTGTTTTGTATTGTAGGACTGTAATTCTTAGGAATAACTCAGTTAAATCTGTCCAAGTCTAGTATGATAAAGTTTGAAAAACTGAATCATAAATTATAATATAATAAATAACTATAAATAATTATACTAAATAATAATATAATAATAATACAAATTATTCAATAATCTAATCAAATCAAAAACACTGAAATTTGCTCAGTTGCAGAATTGTCGCTGTCATTACTTTTCAGTGTTTGATGACGGATCTCCCCACAAATCACTATCGCTCAATTCTTCGAGTGATTCTAATTTATTATCGCTGTTTTCTAGCTGGTCTAAAACCACTTTTGATGTAAAGGCACGGTTTTGGTTGCTATGGACAATCTCCAGTTTCCAGGCAGAAAGAACAGTATTTATAATATAAAACCGCATGCAGGGCACTGGAGAAACCACTAGGGAAAAAAAGGCATGTGAAATAATTACATACATTAATGTAATCTGTAAAATTACAATATACTGTATGTATAGTGTGTGTTTCACTTTTTTGGCACTGTTCTCCATCCCCGTGCCTCGCAATGCTCGCAGGGAACGGAGCTCGGCTCCATGATGAATTGAGCAGAGGATGAGCCACTCACACTGCGGGGAGACATTGCAGGATCCAGGGGACAAGGTAAGCAAACTCTTCCTGGATCCTGCGATGCAATCCCGAGTCTGGCTCTGGGTTACCGCTTTTGGTTCTGAAATTTCACCCCGAGCCAGACTCAGGAATACTGCCAGGGAGGTTAAAATTATTAAGAAAGAAGAAATGGCTGCATATCCAGAACTTCCAATTGCCTTTTATTTTGCTTCACAAAGATGACACCTGAGAAACCAAATTGTGGTCATGTAGACGTATTTCACACACACATCTTGTGCTTAACCATAATCCTAATGATTAAGCACAAGATGTATGTGTGAAATACATCTACATGACCACAATTTGGTTTCTCAGGTGTCATCTTTGTGAAGCAAAATAAAAGGCAATCGGAAGTTCTGGATGTGCAGCCATTTCTTTCTTCTTTCTAAGTTTCCCATTGAGGCAGGCCAGGGCTAGCACTCTGCAAGATACTCCAACCAGCCTTATCTTTATACACCTGGAGCAGCGGTTCTTTTTCTTATATTTTAAAATGATTTACCTGCCGCAAATACTTTACCTATTCAGGACACGCCCCATCCTCATACCCAGATACTTCTTCAAATCTCTCAAAAACATTATTCAACAAATGTTTATGGAAAGGCGCTAAACCCCGATGTGCACACTCAAAACTCATGAAATACAAATCATCGGGAGGATCAGGGACTATAGTCTTGGAAGACTATTACTTAGCATCTGTGCTGGACCAACTAACCAAATGGTTCCATCCACATCCTAACAAGCAGTGGTGTAAAATAGAGAGTACATTAATCTTAAACCCAAACTTCCAAAGGTGGCTGATGAGCATCCCCTTAAGCTCTAACATTCTGTCGGCACGATCCCCTACCATGAAAGCCTCAGCAAACTCATGGAAAAAGCTGATCCAAAATGGTACCACCGTCCCCCAACGTCCCAATGATCCCAATCCCAAATTAATTTCTCCACCATTTATCACCAGATTTGTCCCTGACCCAATGGGCTCAAAAGGGCATCAAATCCATCCAAAACCTACACCAGGGATCCCAACCAAAACCCTGCCCCTCTAATGCCGCGTACACACGACCAGACTTTTCAACATCAAAAGTCTGACGGAACAATTCCGGCAGACTATTCGATCGTGTGTGGGCTGCAGCGGACTTTTGATTTGCAAAAGTCTGACAGACTTTAGAAATGGAACATGTTTAAAATTTTTCTGCCAGAACTCCGCCGGACCCAGTTCCTACCGAGAAATCCGCTCGTGTGTGTGCTAGTCCGACGGACAAAAACCGATGCGAGGGCAGCTATTGGCTACTGGCTATGAACTTCCTTATTCTAGTCCGGTCGTACGTCATCACATTCGAATCCGTCGGATTTTGGTGTGATTGTGTGTGGGCAAGTCTGTTCATTCGGAAAGTCCGTCAGAACTCTGTCAGAACTCCGTCAGAACTCCGTCGAAAGTCTGCCGGACTTAAGTCCTGTCGTGTGTACGCGGCATTACAGCGTGAATTTAAACTACCTTCTTTGGATCTTTTCACGTATACCCATGTGAAGCATTGCCTTAACGCAATCTCCCAACCTAACATACACCCAAAGGCGTGGAAATTGCTAACAAAGCCACCCCCCAAAAAGGGATATCCCTATTTTATAATATCCTTCACCAAAAACTCCAATTCACAAAATCATCCCCTCACATCCACTGGAAAATGGACCTGGGGCAAACATACACAGAACACCAATGGCAACGAACCATACAAATAATATACAAAGCAAGAAAATGCTCTGCTCTATGGAGACTCAACCAAAAATTATCCCTCAGATGGTATCTAAGCACCCAAAAAAAAAGAGCAGCAAAAATTGCAACAAGCGTAAATTGATTGATTTTGTAAATGTTATAGCATCTACAAACTAGGAAATAAATTTATGGCATTTTTATTATTCTTTTTTTATTAGTAATGGCGGGGATCTGTGATTTTTTATTGGGACTGCAACATTGCGGGGGACAGATTGGACACTTTTGATATTATTTTGGGACCATTACCATCTATACAAAAGCTAAAAATAGCCATTGGTTACTGTATAAATGTCAAGGGGTTAAATGTGTGTCCCAAGGAGTGATTCTAACTGTGAGGGATGACACTAACTGGGGGAGGAGACCAATTGTTGTTTCTAAGCATTAGGAACAACAGATCAGTCTCCTCACTCCTGACAGAACAGAGATCTGTCTGTTTACATTGACAGACCTCCGTTCTGTCTCTCTCAGAAGTGATCGCAGGCGCCCGACAGACATCGTGGGCGCCGGGCACATGTACAAACTTCGTTGTCGCACCACCTAGTGCTCTTAAAGTGGCTGACATACAGCTAGGGTGGCTCCTCTTGGTGAGTATAACTGTGGAGGCTGGTCCTCAAGTGGTTAAAGAGACCACAACCCGAATATTGGTGCCACATGGCACCCATCCAGGACCCTTTGGCGTTCTGTACAATATACAGTATGGGTTAGAGAGAATGGAAAAAATGCTGTTAAATGCTGTGGGACTATCACACTGGTTAACAGCTTTTTTCCTCCACACTGACTTCTTAATCTAATGTCCTTTTTATTTGTCTTTAATTAATTTTTACAGGATCATAGCCATAAAACATTTTGAAAGGTAAAAAGGCCATGATTCTGTTTTGCCAAAAGCTTTTACAGATAATTTTTACATCTAGGAGTGACATTTCTACTATGATATTATTTTAGCTAAATATACTGCAATTACTGTATACTGTAATTGATAAAATTCATAACATGGTTGCTAATTTTTTGTGTTACCCAACAGAACATTGCAGAAAATAATGCTATACAAAATGCATTAGTACATCCAACAGACACGATTTAATTTTTCTCAGATTACTAAAACATAATTTCTGATTGCTGTAGTGTAAAGCCTAAAGTTTTTTTTTTTGTTCAAGCCAGGGCTCTGATGGGTTGCTATTAGAATTCTATGCTCACTATTCTGAACTCCTAGGTCCCAGATTTTTATAGCTTTACAAGGCAATTTTTGAGTTCTCTGAGCTCCCAGATTGTATCCTGGAAGCTCTAATTATACTCATCCTTATGCCTGGTAAGGACTCCACTCTGGCAGTGTCATATAGGCCTAAATCCCTGCTATAAATCAACATATAAATACTTTCTAAAGTCCTGGCAATGAGGCTTAGGTCGCGTACACACGGGCGGATTGTCTGCCCAACTTAGTCCGCCGAAACACATTTCAGCGAACAGTCCGCTCGTGTGTGGGCTTCAGCTGACTTTTTCAGCGGACAGTCTGGCGGACTAAGTCTTTCGGAATGTTGGAAAGACTGTCCGTCGGACTCGCATTTCAGCGGACAGTCCGCCCGTGTGTGTGCCAGTCCGCCCTACTTTTGAAATGAGCGGACTTTTCCCGCCCGGAGAAAAGTCCGCTCATTTTGAGCGGGTATCCAGGTAGGCCTGGTATGGACTTAAAGGGGAACCCCAACGCCGAAAAAATCGGCGTGGGGGTCCCCCCAAGTCCACAACAGACCCTTGTCCGAGCACGCTACCCGGCCGGCCAGGAAAGGGGGGTGAGCGAGCGCCCCCCCCCCCTCCTGAGCCGTACCAGGCCCACCCCACCCCAAAGCACCTTGTCCCCATGTTGATGAGGACAAGGGCCTCTTCCCGACAACCCTGGCCGTTGGTTGTCGGGGTCTGCGGGCGGGGGGCTTATCGGAATCCGGGAGCCCCCTTTAATAAGGGGGCCCCCGGATACCGGCCCCCCACCCTATGTGAATGAGTATGGGGTACAATGTACCCCTACCCATTCACCTGTAAAATAAAAGTACCAAAAAAAACACAACACACGAGATAAAATACTTTATTGCACAGCTCCGGGGGTCTTCCGTCTTCGGGGGTCTTCTGGCCGGACTCCTCCGCTATCTTCTTGTAGCTCTTTTGCTAGCGGAGGAGATGTTGCCTCGACGATCTCTCCGGCCGGAATGCCAGAGCCGCGCTGCGCGGCCACTTATATAGTGACAATGGGGCAGTGTCACATGGCTTTATGTCACATGGGTTGGTGTCACATGGTGACCCTGCCCCCTTACGATGTCATAGTCCCCATGTGACATCAACCCATGTGACGAGCCCATGTGACATATACCATGTGACACCGCCCCATTGTCACTATATAAGTGGCCGCGCAGCACGGCTCTGGCATTCCGGCCGGAGAGATCGTCGAGTCAACATCTCCTGGAGAAGAAGAAGAAGAAGAAGAAGAACGGAAGGCGACGGCGGCGACAGAAGACCGGGCCCCCGCCTGTAAAAGAGCTATAAGAAGGCGCGGTGGCCCGGCCGAAGAACCGAAGAGGGGGACAAGACCACCGAAGTCGGGAGAAGAGGCCGGCTGCAGGGAAGAAAGCCGGACTCCTCCGCTAGCAAAAGAGCTACAAGAAGATAGCGGAGGAGTCCGGCAAGAAGACCTCCGAAGACGGAAGACCCCGGGAGCTGTGCAATAAAATATTTTATCTCGTGTGTTGTGTTTTTTTTTGGTACTTTTATTTTACAGGTGAATGGGTAGGGGTACATTGTACCCCATACTCATTCACATAGGGTGGGGGGCCGGTATCCGGGGGCCCCCTTATTAAAGGGGGCTCCCGGATTCCGATAAGCCCCCCGCCCGCAGACCCCGACAACCAACGGCCAGGGTTGTTGGGAAGAGGCCCTTGTCCTCATCAACATGGGGACAAGGTGCTTTGGGGTGGGGGGGGCGCGCGGCCCCCCTTCCCCAAGGCACCCCCCCATGTTGAGGGCACGCGGCCTGGTACGGCTCAGGAGGGGGGGCGCTCGCTCGCCCCCCTTTCCTGGCCGGCCGGGTAGTGTGCTCGGACAAGGGTCTGTTGTGGACTTGGGGGGGACCCCCACGCCGATTTTTTTCGGCGTTGGGTTCCCCTTTAAGTCCATTCCAGGCGGCGGGGTCAGCGACGTCTGCTTCGCGGGCCCCGCCTACCTGGAGATGCGCTCGAAATGAGCGGACTTTCCTCCGAGTGTGTGGGCGAGTCCGTTCATTTCAAAAGTAGGGCGGATTGTATGGCGGACTTAGTCTGCCGTATTAGTCCGCTCAAAAAGTGCCATGTGTGGGCAAGTTCGTTCATTCGAAAGTATGACTGACTGTCTGTCGGATTGTCTGACGGACTTAGTTGGCCAGACAGTCCGCCACGTGTGTACGCGGCCTTAGTCGAGTAGTCACTACTCTAATTCATCTTGCTCAAATGCCTGACAAAGACACAGCTTTCAACACTAGATGATTATTTATTAACTTCTACGCCTCGCATGACCATGTTGCTACCAGAGGTGTGGTAACATTAGACACTGCCGAGGTTTTTGATTCGGTGGAGTGGTGCTATCTCTGGCAATGTTTACTAGTGATGGATGAACTTCCGACGGGACATTTCGCAAATGCGGCCAAAAGTTTGCGAACCGCAATGTTCGCGATGGACCCTATTGACTTTAATGACAGGCGAACCTTAAAAACCTACAGGTCATATTTTCAGCCACAAAATACTTACTAGCTGTGCACACATAGTCCCACAACATGGACACTGACATAACAAAAATATTGAGTGAATCTGGGATCGACAACGACAAGCATTCTTTTCTTATCTGTGAAATTTTGACAATTCAGGAGCGCATGAAGGCCATGGAGGAGAGGCAAGGTCAGGGAAAGCTATGAAGGGGGTGCAGGAGATGATCAGTGACACAGTCAGGGCAGCGCAGTCCTGTGCCAGTGTCCCAGTGTGCCAACCTGTGCTTGAGCCCCTCCCTCTGCCCGGCCTTTACCCCCACCTATGCAGGGCTCCACTGCGGTGGTCCAGAGATGCCAGTCCAGTGCTGATCCTCAGCCATGGTGGTGGCACTGCCTGCTGATTGGCTTCTCCACTGCTATCTCCCTCACTGTCTGAAACCATCACCGTGATAGAGACTAAGCACTGACACCAGCACCATGATAGAGAGCACTGACACAGGCACCGAGATAGAGAGCACTGACACCAGCACCGCGATAGAGAGCACTGACACCAGCACCATGATAGAGAGCATTGACACCAGCACCGTGATAGAGAGCACTGACACCAGCACCAACACCGAGATAGAGAGCACTGACACCAGCACCGAGATAGAGAGCACTGACACCAGCACTGAGATAGAGAGCACTGACACCACACCAGCACTGAGATAGAGAGCACTGACACCAGCACTGATACCTCCGAGATCCATGCCTCGTTAATTTTTATAAATGTGAGGTAGTCAACACTGTCGTGAGCTAGACGAGTGCGCTTAACGGTCACGATCCCCCCTGCTGCCCTGAATGTCCTTTCGGACAAGACACTGGACGAGGGGCAAGCCAACAGTTCCATTGCAAATTGAGCAAGCTCTGGCCAGAGGTCAAGCCTGCCCACCCAGTATTCCAGGGGTTCATCACTTCTCAGAGTATCCACATCGGCCGTTAACCCAATGTAGTCGGACACCTATAAGCCTAGGCATTCTCTGATGCTGGATCCAGATGACCTCCTATCAGAAGTCACCAACACATCTTCAAACCGCCCTCTTCTTGCAGGCGCTGTTGGATCGGTACCCACAACTCTTTCTCTGGGAGTGGGAATTCCTCCTTTGCCAGAGCACGCAAAAGCAGAATGCAGCATTTCTCGAAGCAAGGCCTGTAAGTGCTCCATTCTGACAGCCCTTTGTGTTTGTACCAGGGGTCTAAGTACGTTTCCACCCAGTACTGGTCCTTGACCTTTATGCTTTTTATACTGGGGTCTAGTGATGGACGAACGTTTCGCCCGGCGGTCGTTTCGCGGCGAATTTCCGACTTTCGCCGTCCGCGGGTTCGAACGCCTTTTTCCGTCGTTCGCCCCGGCGGACTTACGTGTTTAATGTATACAAGAACTTTAACCTTTCGTGACACGTTTATCATGTGTTACAGGACAACCAATTGAGACATGACAGCTCATGGACACTTGGACATTCCCCCTAACCTATAAATACACCCGATCCGGTGGCCATTTTACATTCTTTCTTCTGTCACTGTAGGGAAAGGATCCTGTGTGGAGTAGGGACAGAGAAAACGCTAGCTATTTGGTACACAAAAGTTCTTTTCAGGACTGGTATAGGTGTTAGGTCAGCAGCCTGAGTTTCTTTTGTCAGTTTAGATAAAGGGACAGAGCGCTGTATGCTGCTATTTTAGGGACAGCTCAGCCAGATTAGTCTTTCTTCATCATCATCATCATCATCATCATTAGCTGTTACTATCAGGTCCACAAAAGAGCTGTTCCAGCTAATCGTTCCAGCCTACTCTTTTTTGCCAATTTGTATAGGGACAGGCAGGAAGCAGTGTGTCAGGCAGTGAGGATAATTTTAAAGACTTGCTGTTACTATTAGTTCCACAAAGGTTCTTTTCAGGACTGGTATCAGTTGTACGGTAATAGGCTTGTACACGTATAATATTCTTTCTTCCAAATATAGAAAGAATATTATACTTGACTGCTGCCCTTCTGCTGCAGTCTGCTAATCATTCACAACTCACTTGTTCCACAAAGCTCTTTATCAGGACTGGTAACTTGGTCTGTCTAGGGTGCTACGGTACATAGGCTTGGGTGCGGTACAGTCTGCTGTTCTGTAAGGACCGCTATCGGTCCACAATACATAGGGTTGCCGTGCACTACTGCTGACCGCTGCCCTATACTGCAGCAGTCCTTCAGCGGTATAGGGACTGACGCACAGTCTGCTAAACACTAATACACAACCTGCTTGGTCCACAAAAGTTCTTATAAGGACTGGTAACTTGGTATAGGGTGCTACGGTACATAGGCCTGAGTGCAGTACAGTCTGCTGTTCTGTAAGGACTGCTATCGGTCCACAATACATAGGGTTGCCGTGCACTACTGCTGACCGCTGCCCTATACTGCAGCAGTCCTTCAGCGGTATAGGGACTGACGCACAGTCTGCTAAACACTAATACACAACCTGCTTGGTCCACAAAAGTTCTTATAAGGACTGGTAACTTGGTATAGGGTGCTACGGTACATAGGCCTGAGTGCAGTACAGTCTGCTGTTCTGTAAGGACCGCTATCGGTCCACAATACATAGGGTTGCCGTGCACTACTGCTGACCGCTGCCCTATACTGCAGCAGTCCTTCATTGGTATAGGGACTGACGTACAGTCTGCTAATCACTAACACACAACCTGCTTGGTCCACAAAAGTTCTTATAAGGACTGGTAACTTGGTATAGGGTGCTACGGTACATAGGCCTGAGTGCGTTACAGTCTACTGTTCTGTAAGGACCGCTATCGGTCCACAATACATAGGGTTGCCGTGCACTACTGCTGACCGCTGCCCTATACTGCAGCAGTCCTTCAGCGGTATAGGGACTGACGCACAGTCTGCTAAACACTAATACACAACCTGCTTGGTCCACAAAAGTTCTTATAAGGACTGGTAACTTGGTATAGGGTGCTACGGTACATAGGCCTGAGTGCGTTACAGTCTGCTGTTCTGTAAGGACCGCTATCGGTCCACAATACATAGGGTTGACGTGCACTACTGCTGACCGCTGCCCTATACTGCAGCAGTCCTTCAGCGGTATAGGGACTGACGCACAGTCTGCTAAACACTAACACACAACCTGCTTGGTCCACAAAAGTTCTTATAAGGACTGGTAACTTGGTATAGGGTGCTACGGTACATAGGCCTGAGTGCAGTACAGTCTGCTGTTCTGTAAGGACCGCTATCGGTCCACAATACATAGGGTTGCCGTGCACTACTGCTGACCGCTGCCCTATACTGCAGCAGTCCTTCATTGGTATAGGGACTGACGTACAGTCTGCTAATCACTAACACACAACCTGCTTGGTCCACAAAAGTTCTTATAAGGACTGGTAACTTGGTATAGGGTGCTACGGTACATAGGCCTGAGTGCGTTACAGTCTGCTGTTCTGTAAGGACCGCTATCGGTCCACAATACATAGGGTTGCCGTGCACTACTGCTGACCGCTGCCCTATACTGCAGCAGTCCTTCAGCGGTATAGGGACTAAGAGTTTTGTCACAGGGTGATTTAAAAAATGACAGGCAGAGGAAGAGGCAGGCCCTTCCGCAGGGGTGGTAGGGGTAGGGCAGGAGCAACAGCCTTGAGCCAAAGTGGGAAGTTGCAGAAGGTGCGTTCAATTACTTTAAAGGACGCACCAGACTTGGTTGAGTGGCTCACTCAGCCTTATTCTTCTGCACCCTCCTCATCCTCTCGATCTGCACCCTCTTCTTCACTCTCTGCTATGTGCACCCCCAAAGACACTACCACCAACAACACCACCACCACCACATACCTTCCGCTTGAGTGCAAATGGGGGCCTTCATGCTCCAGTGTTTTAATAGGGACCCCCGTATAAAAAGCATGAGGGTCAAGGACCAGTACTGGGTGGCAACGTACTTAGATCCCCGGTACAAACACAAAATGGCGGAAATGTTACCGCCGTCGCAGAGGGCTGTCAGAATGCAGCACTTCCAGGCCTTGCTTCGAGAAATGCTGCATTCTGCTTTTGCGTGCGCTGGCAGAGGAGCAATTCCCACTCCCAGAGAAGGATTTGCGGGTACCAATCCAACAGCGCCTGCAAGAAGAGGCCGGTTTGAAGATGTGTTGGTGACTTCGGATATGAGGTCATTCTTTCAGCCGACCCATCGACAGGTGTCATCCGGATCCAGCATCAGGGAACGCCTAGACCGTCAGGTGTCCGACTACATTGGGTTAACGGCCGATGTGGACGCTCTGAGGAGTGATGAACCCCTAGACTACTGGGTGGGCAGGCTTGACCTCTGGCCAGAGCTTGCCCAATTTGCAATCGAACTGTTGGCTTGCCCCTCATCCAGTGTCCTGTCCGAAAGGACGTTCAGCGCAGCAGGGGGGATTGTGACCGATAAGCGTACTCGCCTAGCTCACGACAGTGTTAACTACCTCACATTTCTAAAAATGAATGAGGCATGGATCTCGGAGGAATTCAACACATGTGATCAGTAGACCATGTATATGTCTATAAACAATTTTTGGAATCAAGCACACAGACCTTCTTAATTCATTTGGCTCACTTCCCTGACCCAAAAAAGCACACCGTACTATATGCCCCTACCCTCCTCTTTGAAGAGGTTGAGCGGTGTCATATTTCTACTGGGGCTGCTTATTATGAGGGGTTCCCACCATCCCTGTGCTGTGCTGACTTCCTCCTGGGTGTTCTTATTATGAGGGGCTCCCACCATCCCTGTGCTGTGCTGACTTCCTCCTGGGGGTTCTTATTATGAGGGGATCACACCATCCCTGTGCTGTGCTGACTTCCTCCTGGGGCTGCTTACGGTGCTGCTGTCAGCGCTGTATGTCACGGAGCTGCTGTCAGCGCTGTATGTCACGGAGCTGCTGTCAGCGCTGTATGTCACGGAGCTGCTGTCAGCGCTGTATGTCACGGAGCTGCTGTCAGCGCTGTATGTCACGGAGCTGCTGTCAGCGCTGTATGTCACGGAGCTGCTGTCAGCGCTGTATGTCACGGAGCTGCTGTCAGCGCTGTATGTCACGGAGCTGCTGTCAGCGCTGTATGTCACGGTGCTGCTGTCAGCGCTGTATGTCACGGAGCTGCTGTCAGCGCTGTATGTCACGGAGCTGCTGTCAGTGCTGTATGTCACGGAGCTGCTGTCAGCGCTGTATGTCACGGAGCTGCTGTCAGCGCTGTATGTCACGGAGCTGCTGTCAGCGCTGTATGTCACGGTGCTGCTGTCAGCGCTGTATGTCACGGAGCTGCTGTCAGCGCTGTATGTCACGGAGCTGCTGTCAGTGCTGTATGTCACGGAGCTGCTGTCAGCGCTGTATGTCACGGAGCTGCTGTCAGCGCTGTATGTCACGGAGCTGCTGTCAGCGCTGTATGTCACGGTGCTGCTGTCAGCGCTGTATGTCACGGAGCTGCTGTCAGCGCTGTATGTCACGGAGCTGCTGTCAGCGCTGTATGTCACGGAGCTGCTGTCAGCGCTGTATGTCACGGAGCTGCTGTCAGCGCTGTATGTCACGGAGCTGCTGTCAGCGCTGTATGTCACGGTGCTGATGTCAGTGCTCTGTATTACGGTGCTGCTGTCAGTGCTCTGTATCTCCTGCACCCTCTTGTTTGCCTACCCTGGTCCCTGACCTTCCCTCTCCTCCATTGCCTTCATTAGCTCCATAGTCCTGAATTGTCAGAACAATTTCCCAAATAAAAAAAAAATGCTTGTAGTTATCGATCCCAAATTCACCTCATACATGTATTATGCTATTGTCCAGGTGGTGGGACTACGTGCTACCCCCTAATAATTACCCCGTGGCCGCAAATTCGACCTAAAGGTTTGCGAAATTCGCCTCCCATTGAAGTCAATGGAGCCCGCGGCGAACGGTCGTTTTCGCGAACGTTTGTGTCCGTTCGCGTTTCGCGTTCGCGAAACGTCCCGTCGGAAGTTCGTCCATCACTACTGGGGTCCCTGTTAAAACACTGGAGCATGAAGGCCCCCATTTGCACTAAACTGGAAGCGGTGTGGTGGCCTGGCTCCTGCTCATCATCCAGGATAATGTCGTCCTCCTCGTCGTCCTCTCCCCATCCACGCACAACAGGGATCCCAGAAAGGTTTAAAGCATGCTCTTCTTGCTCCTCCTCATCCACCCCGGCACCATCCTCCTCTGACTCCTCTTCAGACTCCTGTTGTTGACTTGTCTCAGATAGAGTAGCCCCCCCTGGGAATTCATCCAGCATTGCGACTTCCTCATCTTCCTGCTCCTGCTTCTCCACGGCTTGATCAATGACACAATGCACGCTCCATAAAGAAGGCATAAGGTACGATGTCACTGATGGTGCCATGGCTGTGACTGACCCGTTTGGTGATCTCATCAAATGGCCGCAGAAGTCTGCATGCGTCGCGCATGAGCAGCCACTGGCGCGGTGAAAAAACCCCCAGCTCCCCAGAACCTGTTCTGCCACAGAGTTCATACAGGTACACGTTAACTGCACGTTTCTGCTGGAGCAGCCTATCAAGCATATAGAAGGTTGAGTTCCATCACGTCGGGCAATCGCAAATAAGACGTCTAACGGGCAGATTGTGTCACCGCTGAATGTCAGCAAGGCAAGCCATGGCCGTGTAAGATCTTCTGATATGGGCCGAGATTTTCCTTGCCTGCCACAAGATGTCCTGGACCTCAGGGTATTTGACAATGAATCACTGCATGACCAAGTTTAAGACGTGTGCCATGCATGGTACGTGTGTAATTTTGCCCTGTTTCGATGCGCTAAGCAGATTGGCACCATTGTCACACACCACTTTACCAACTGTCAAATTGAGCGGTGTTAGCCACTGATCTGCCTGTGAAAGCAAAGCTTAAAGGAGTGCAGGGCCAGTGTGGCTCTTGGCTTCCAGGCACAAGAGACGCAGCACAGCATGGCAACGTCTCACCTGGCATGTCGAATAGGTTCTGTGGATCTTGGGCGGCCCAGTGGAAGAGACACTAGCAGCGGAAAAGGAGGAGTCAGTCATGGAGGAGAGGGAGGAGGATGGAGTAGGAGGAGGAGAAGAAGAGCCAGGCCTGCATGCAATCCATGGCGGTAAAACCAAATCTACACGGGTGCCACTGGTTACATGCTTGACGGCCATCAGAAGGTTCATCCAGTGGGCAGTAAAAGTTATATACCTTCCCTGTCTGTGTTTGCTAGACCATGTGTCTGTGGTCAGATGTATCTTTGCACCGACACTGTGTGCCAGAGATACATTCACTTGCCGCTGAACATGGCCATATAGGTCTGGGATGCCCTTCTGTGAGAAATACTTCCTTCCTGGGATCTTTCATTGTGGTGTTCCAATGGCCACAAATTTTCACGGAGGAGATGAAAAATCTGGTAAGCCGCAACTGAAGAAGTATATAGAGAAAAGGGGATTTACAAAAATTTACGTTTCATCCCCTGCGTCCAGCGGAGCTGTGCGCAGGCGCAGGGGGAATGAGCGGATGGACGTGACAAACATTTGAGCATTCGGCAGGCCCACCCGACGTCATTCGTGGCATATCTATTTGATAACGATCGTCTTCGCTCGGTGCAAGACAAGCAAATCTCGGAATGTGTCAAAAATTACACCATGGATGATTTTAGGGCCCTCCGTGACCTGATGCTCCTCCTTCAGGAAAATTCTGTGGATGATACATCCGGTCACAAGGAATCCAATTCTGCTGCTTTTTTGCCTTCTAAGACTCTTCACTTAAAATCCAAGTCACAATGTTTTCCGGACTTAATGTCTAATTCTAACATTTGGGCTTTTCTAAAAAGCTCCGTAAATGCTATCAAACAATTGCAATTAACACCCAAACCCAGCAATCTTACCAAATCTCAACTTCAATTAATGTCTCGACTTAAAAATCATCCAGATCAAGAAATTAAACCTGCGGATAAAGACGGTAATATCGTCTTAATGACTAAAGACTTCTACGCCGCCATGGCACATAAAATCTTGTGCAATAAAGAATGGTATAAACCTATCTCTTTATCATACATTCAAACTTCCAAAAACGAATATTTACAAATGATTGGACTTGCATACTACTGTAAGGGCCTGATTGATAAGGATCTATATGATTTCCTAAATGTAAAATTTCCCAAAGTCGCTACGTTTTACGTTCTTCCGAAAATACAAAAACACTCTACCAATCCTCCTGGGAGGCCTATTATATCAGGCATAGGATCACTCACAGAAAATGCGAGTAGACTGGTTGAGTCAATTCTAACTCCACACGTACTTACTTTACCATCATATGTTAAAGATACATTGGATTTTTTAAAACACATTGAAGGAATGATCGTGCCTCCCGACGCCCTGCTCGTGACATTGGATGTGGAAGCATTTTATTCAAGCATCCCCCACGAGCAGGGCGTCGCGACAGCCCGTACCTTCCTCTTTGAACAAACCAACCATTATTGGGAATTCTGTGAATTCATCTTGGACTTACTCTACTTTATCCTCACTCACAACTTTTTTGTATTTTGAGAGTCCTACTTCCTCCAGGTGCAGGGGGTTGCTATGGGCACTACTTGTGCCCCGGCCTACGCCAACCTGTACCTGGGGGGGTGGGAACGATTTATTTTCTCTGATGATGCTTTGTCAATGTACACCAGCCATGCCTTGTGCTGGCTGAGGTACATTGAGGACGTGTTCATCATATGGACAGGTACCAATGTGGAGTTGGAAAGATTTGTGACAGAACTTAATAAAAACCATTTCAATCTTAAATTCACTGTTGCCATTCATGCATCTAAAATTAATTTTCTTGATCTTACATTGTCCAAGGACGACCAGGGATGTGTTGCCTCCACTCTCTATCGAAAGGAGACTGCAGGCAACATACTCCTACACGCAGCAAGTGCGCACCCGGATCCCTTACTACGCAGCATTCCGTACGCCCAGTACGTGAGGCTGCGTCGGAATTGCACACACACTGCAGAATTTAAAACTCAAGCTAAATTATTACGTGATCGACTTAAACTAAGGGGTTATGGGAAATCCACCCTACGTAAAGCATACAACAGGGCGCTGCGCCAATCCCGCAGCTCACTCCTGTACAAAGATAAAAATCCATCACAAAATCTATCGTTAGATTTATAACGAGATATTCTAATCACCACCCCGAATTACGTGAGGTACTAACCACACATTGGCCCCTCCTACGGGAGGACCCAATTTTGGCTAAATACATCAATATTAAACCTAACATTTCCTTCCGTAGAGCAAAATCCCTACGGGATCAATTAACTTCTAGTCATTTTACTGGTATAGCTCCCAAGTGGCCCTGTTCGGGAATTTTCAGATGTGGCAAATGGCCCTTTTGCCCTCTGATCCAAACAGGCCAGTCCTTTATTTTACCGTTTTGTCACCAAATTTTTTGCGGATTGTGCGACCCAGGGTGTTATTTATCTCATGGTCTGTAAATGCTCTGCCTTTTATGTAGAAAAGATGATTAGACACTTCCGTGCTCGGATAAAAGATCACGTATATTTTTCGTCAGAAGGCAAAATGGTTACTTCCATTAGCAGACATCTCGACCTATACCATAAATTTGACACTTAAGTCATTTCATTTATTGCACTGGATGTAGTCCCCCCTAACCCACGTGGTGGTGATTGGGACAAATCTATCCTTAGAAAAGAAACTCTATGGATTGAGAGATTAAACGCCATATGTCCCCCAGGTATTAATGAATCCCATTCTTACAAGCCCTTTCTCTAAACTTAAATTCTAAATTTTACATATGCTGCCCTGTATCTTTATCCTCTTGCTCCCATTTGTGCACGCTGGTAGAATTACTAGTAATATTCATGTTGATACAGTTTATATCTACATTTGTGTATAGGTTTCAAATTTTTTCCTCTTTTTTTGTCCATTAGATTAGCATCTCTAATTGTATATGTACATTTATTGTTGTATTGCACATAATAATCTTTTTTGCTAGTACAATCCCTGTCTAGTGTAATTAATGTCTCTCCGGTGCTGTCCTATAGGTGGATGGCCGCGCTATGGCGGTCTTGGGTGGTGTGCGGCCGGTGAGCGTCACAGTCTTATTTCTGTTGACGCTCATGGATCTCGTTCATGGCCGTAGTCTTTTCAATTGCACCGGCCTTTGAGATCTTGCTTTAGTGGTGTCTCGCACTCCATTTCATCCCCTGCATCCAGCGGAGCTTTGCGCAGGCACAGGGGGAATGAGCGGATGGACGTGACACACGTCTGAGTATTCGGCCGGCCCACCCAATGTCACTCGTGGCTGTCTGCCTATTGGATGCCGGGGGTGGGGCACACACATTTAATGGAGACGCTGTACAAGAGTCTCCTTACGATGAGACCTTCATCTGTGCTCCCCTCTGCTATATTGGACACTCGCATTTGATATACAGTATGGCCTGGCTAATAGGTAATGTACTCTCTACGGATAGTGTCTCTGAGCGCTGTATCTGTTTTTACCAATATCCCTGTTCGGTTTTCTTTTACTGATCCTTTATATCAACTTATACTTTTCAGACACCTAGCCTCTGCTGGTTTTAATTGCTGGATGCACATATCACCTGGCTCTCTAGACCCATCGCTGCAATGTGATAGCTGCCCTCTTTTCCCCTTTTTCTACATTTTACTGTTTTGGAAATTCATTTTAATGAACTATTGGATTTTGGTGAGTCTTTTTCAACGTTATTTACATTATTCACCATATATATCGATACTACTGTAGCATCAAGCATTACCCTTTTTTGTAAATCACCTTTTCTCTATATACTTCTTCAGTTGTGGCTTACCAGATTTTTCATCTCCTCCGCAAGCTTTTGGCTTCATTCATTGGCCATTAGTCCTTATTCAGATGGTAATTTTACTTTTGACCTTTTAACCTTTGGTACCATATTGTCCCCACAGTGCCCGTTTAGTGACTGCCTATGTGTTGCACATTCACGCCGCTTTCTGACAGCCCATTGCTCCATATTTGTTATATGTTCACCTATATGTATACACTTTGTTTGTACTACTCTTATGACGTATGTTCTTTTTTGCTTTAAAGAACCTCATTGCGCCCCAGAAGAAGTGTCGACTGGATGCGAAACATGTCGGGCATAAGCATGGGACCCACATCAGCATACCACTATCGTGAATATACATTTACACTTTAGTTTCCAATGATCTAATGTTGGTTATCATATTGAGTGATGTTATTGTACTAGATGTATAATGACATTCCTTGCTGATTGAGGTGTCCATTAATGAACATATCATCTGTTTCTGGTTTTTAATTGCATTTTTGTAATAAAATTGTTTAATGAAAATAATTATTGTTCTGTATTGGTGCCTTTAAAGTCCATAAGTCCCTCCATAGATATTTGTTTTTTGAGACATAACCAGGACATCCTTGGGATAAGGGTATGGACCGATGTGAGTGTGTAATGTACAGGGATAGGGACAATAGTAGACACTCACTCAGGTTGAACTGGATGGATTGGTGTCTTTATTCAACCTTACTAACTATGTAACTATGTAACTATAATAAGGAATACAAGCTGGGTGCTTATGCAGACAATATCCCGTTATTCCTCACAGCACCAATCATTACCATACTGGTTGTGTTAAAATAATTCCAACAATTCTACACACTGTCCAATTTGAAAATTAATTTTACAAAGTCCTTTGCACTCAATATCTCTCTTCTGAAATGTCTAGTTGAAAAATGTCAAACAAACTTCATAACTTATTTAGGTATTCAGCTCTCATCTAAATTACGAGATTTTTACTCAAAAGAATATTTACCCATCCTAAATAGACTAATAGATGACCTCAGATGTTGGAATAAACTCACATTTTTTTTTGGTTTGGTAGGGCAGCTATTCTAAAAATGAACGTACTGCCCTGCCTGCTATACATCCTACAAACAATCCCCATACACCTCCCCAGCATTTTTCAAAACATACAAAAGTGCTTGCACTAAATTCCTATGGGGAGAACGTAAACCAAGAATTAGTTTACCCAACTCTCTCTACTCAAACATTTAGGTGGGATAGGCCTACCAGACCTCCAAAATTATTACAAAGCTTGCCACCCCTCTAGAATAATAGACTGGAATGTTCACAAATCTCACAAAGACTGGGTCTCCTTAGAAATGGCCTTTACCTCGCTATCCCATGGAATCGGTACCCTGGCTACTCAATCATCACATTCCTAAAGAGTTATGTTCTCATCTGTTAATTGGTCCCAACTATACATTGTTTCCGCACAGCATGCAAGACCTCCTCCATCTCATTCATCCCAGGACCACTTACACCAATTAAATGAAACCCAGTCTTCCCCCCAGGGATGCATCACCAATTTCTGTCAACCAAATACAAGTATACCACTTCTATGACAGTGGTAACTTCTTATTTAACTGAAACCTAACATCTCGCATGGAAAAAACACCCATCCCACCCTGGTCATTTCTCCTAATCTCACACTACATATTCTTTCTGGACAAAAAAAACACTCTGCTCTGCTTAAGAGCACTTACCCCATTCGAAATGTTACATACATGGAAAACTCCACAACGCCATCTAATCTCTACTGCACACTCCCTACTTTTTTCTGAATGCTCCACAAACAAGAACAAAGCATGCTCATCCTGGGAGAGAGATTTATCTATATCCCTCTCACAGGAAGATCAAGAACAGATTTACACAAAAGAATCCATAAAGGCTTGATAAATGTTTCTACCCAAGGAAATGGATACAAAATCCAAACATGCTGGTACCGCACCCCAGACTTACTACACCAAAATCTCAGAGACCTGCTGGCGATGCCCCTCAGATCGGGGTACACTACTACATATATGGTGGTCGTGCCTGCAGATATAACCTTTTTTGCAGTGAGATGGATCATCTGACATATAACCACTAGAACATTCGCCTCTTCCACACAAAACTTAACACAAATCTCTGGCCATGCACATGGTCAATGCAGTGAAACAGTGTATAACGATGCATTGGAGGTCCCCCTACCCCCCAATCAAGGAATGGCTCAATCAAATACACAAAATAGCAGAAATGGAGGAATTGATACACAGCTCAGGACACACCAAATAAATTTAGCTCAAAATGAGGATGCTGGATAGACTTCCAGACAACCCCAGAATTTTCACACTTAAATAATGCAGCTAGCTAAGTTCTGAAAAAAACACTTGCGATGATATTTCCCCTTCCCATTGAACAGCCAAATTATGCAAGTTTAACCTTACTGGAAAGCTCCACCCTCTATAGAGGCCAAAACCCCCCATACCAAAATATGACCCAGCAGTGGTCAAGAACAACCACAAAATAACTAAAGGGAGCAGAAGATGGCATCCTCTCTTTTTTCCCTCCCCATGCTTCAAATATATTTATACCCATCTGTATTCATATTCATAAGCTGTACTATCAAAAGTTTTCTTTCTTTTATTGTCTAAGGACTGTTTATACTCTGTGTATGTTATACTTTTCTTTAATATAATATATATATATATATATAATTGCAGTTATAAAATGAGATAAAACATATAAACCTGCAAAGTATACCCAAAACCATTATTTAATTAAACAATAAAACAGTATGTCTGTTAGGACAAGCCTATGGGAGTTACTGAAAGCAATTTTCACAAATAACTATTGATGCATTCTAATATATTAAGAAAAATAACATGTTGTGAAACAAATACCCATATAAATAGCATAGAATGCCAATATTAGATTAAATAATTTGTGGACCACTGGGAAACTCTGATACTTAATATTTATAAAACTTATATTTATAAAGAAAAGAATCTGACATTCAAGAACATTCTTTGCAGGTGAATCGTACAGGTCAATGTGTGTTTAAATGACAGTGATTGATTCTCCACCAGGGAATTTTCAGTGAAAGACGCATTCTCTGGTTTATAAATAAACCCTTTTAAGTCAAATTTCTGCAGTGAATTTAAAATATATATTTGTAATATTTTCATTATGAACACATAAAACATTTTAATTATTAGGAGAACAGTCCTTTGCTCCCAGGCCTTAATGTCAACTACAGCATAAAAAAGCAAAATGCAGTGGCAGTGATCTGCAATTATTCATTTCACTCCCTGCTTAATAAGATTGATAATGAACAATTAGTAGGTCGTGTACTTTATTTTTGTCAAATAGACTGCAGTGAGAGCAAAACTTAAAGAAATGACCTACGAATGAATGCAATCATTCTTTATCCCTGTCTTTACTGCATGGTTATCACCAAGAGATAATTACATTATAAATTCAGTATCATATTACTAAAGAAGCTTTGCCATCGGATTCCTTCTCCTATGCCGCAGTTAAGATTGTTGTCACATCAGAATGCCTTCCTGATAGCACAGTTCATTTTAGCTCAGCAGTAATACATACTTGCTAAAGCAGAAAGTTTTGGGTTTCAGGGAAACTGCTTTATATTCTCAGAATGATCACAAAATAAGTTACAGCTGATTACTTTTTATTTAATTCTACCTCCTTGTTTTTGCTAATAAAAGAGAAATCTGTATAATCCTACATTTTACAGTAAATTTAAAATTTAGTTTGTCTTTTGATTTACTGTATTTGTATCCCTTCCTTAGACCTTGTACACACGGGCTTCAATGTGCACAGGTGTTGTATGCATACCAAAGTTTCACAAAGCATTTGTTTTAAAAGCAGTGACCTTGAAGCTTAACTGGAACTCTCAGGCTGAATTTAGAAATGTTAAATATGGATTTAAATGGAACTCACTTTACCCGCTTCCCACCCAGCCCGGCTCGCATTGGGAAAGGAAAAAAATTATTTTTCCTTTCCCGATAAGCGACAAGCATCGCTGACATTGAGGTCGGGTTCACACTGGTGCGGTGATCCAAATTGGATTCCCGCCATTACCAGGCACTGTAATTGGTATGAATCTTAAGGGAGAAATCCACGCCAAATGTAAAATAAAAAACGGCATGGGTTCACCCTCCAGAGGCATACCAGGCCCTTAGGTCTGGTAGGGGTTTTAAGGGGAACCCCCTACGCCGAAAAAACAGCATGGGGCCCCCCAAAATCCATACAAGACCCCTATCCAATGCAGCCTGGCCGGTCAGGAAAGGGGTGGGGACGAGCCATTACCCCCCCCTCCTGAGCCGTACCAGACCGCATATGCCCTCAACATGGGGGGTGGGTGCTTTTTGGAAGAGGGGCACCCCTGTGTTGTGTGTGTTTTTTTAACACTTTTTTACCCAGGGGAATGGGTAGGGGTACTATGTACCCCATACTCAGGGTGGGGGGCTGAGATCTGGGGGTCCCCTTGTTAAAGGGTGCTCCCTGATTCCGATAAGCCCCTCGCCCCCAGACCCCGACAACCAATGGCCAGGGTTGTTGGGAAGATGCCCTTGTCCTCATCAACATGGGGACAAGGTGCTTTGGGGTGGGGGGCCGCAGGACGCCTGACCGGCCGGGCTTCGTGCTCGGATAGGGGTCTGGTATGGATTTTGGGGGGAACCCCATGGCGTTTTTTCAGTGTAGGGGGTTCCCCTTAAAATCCCTACCAGGCCCCCTGAAGGCATGTACACCTCATTAGGGAGGTGACATCGGTGTCGCTTATCTCTCACGCTCGCTGCTATAGGAAAATGTGACATTTTCCTATTCAGCTAGCGCGAGAACCAGCACCATAGAATCGCGCTGGTTAGAGAAGCCTGTCGCGGAGAAACACAATATCGGCAGCACCTACTGTACTCCTCATGGTTCTCAACCTGTACAGGGTGAGGACGTGGCACAGAGAGTGGTTGCTATGGTTGCAGACCAAAGCTTTGAATAAGGAGACATGAAATACATTTGAAATATGCATATTAGAAGGAAGTTCTAATGGGTAAGCCACTGGATTAATCCTGCGAAGAATAGGGAAAAGCCCAATAAACTGAGGTGCGAACTTCAGTGAGGGAACACGAAGTCGGAGGTTGCGAGATGATAGCCGGACCCTGTTCTCAACCCGGTAGGAAGGCGCAGGCAGGCGTCTGCAGTCGGCATGGAGTCTGTACCTATCATTAGCATGATGCAAAGCCTCCTGGACTTGTGCCCAAGTGGAACGAAAGACCATGGAAACGCTCCTCTAATGCAGAAATACTCTGCGGAACAAAAGTCAGGCAACATGGAAGGTTGAAAACCATAATTCACCATAAACGGGGAGAATCGGGAAGCAGAATTCAAGGCACTGTTGTCAGGGCTGTCTTTAATTTTGATTGGGCCCTGAGCAAACATTTTCTTGCCCTGCCCCCCCCCCCCCCTCCATTCTGAGACATACAAAAAATAGCAGGTAGACTCAAAATCAGTTTACTGCAGCAGATCATGCAGTGATTGCAATTGTTTGCCAGAGGTTACAGCCTATCCTTACTGCTCGCTGGCTGGTTGCTAGAGGTTACAACACATAATTTCTGCTTGCCGATTGGTTGCTAGAGGTTAATGCACATCATTACCACTTACTGATTGGCTGCTAGAGATTAAAGCAGATCACTATGGTTTGCTGATTGGTTGCTACAGGTTAATGCACATCATTACCTCTCACTGAGCAGTGGAGCAATCCTACATAATTGAGCAAGTAAAGGGGCACATTAATACACATAATACAGGAGAGTGTCAGAGAGTGCAGACATACTACAGGAGAGGTTCAGAGACTGGGGACATACTGCAGGAGACAATCAGAGACTGGGGACATACTGCAGGAGACAATCAGAGACTGGGGACATACTGCAGGAGACAATCAGAGACTGCAGACATACTGCAGGAGACAATCAGAGACTGGGGACATACTGCAGGAGACAATCAAAGACTGCGGACATACTGCAGGAGACAATCAGAGACTGCGGACATACTACAGGAGACAATCAGAGACTGCAGACATACTGCAAGAGACAATCAAAGACTGCGGACATACTGCAGGAGACAATCAGAGACTGCGGACATACTGCAGGAGACAATCAGAGACTGCAGACATACTGCAGGAGACAATCAAAGACTGCGGACATACTGCAGGAGACAATCAGAGACTGCGGACATACCGCAGGAGACAATCAGAGACTGCGGACATACTGCAGGAGACAATCAGAGACTGCGGACACACTGCAGGAGACAATCAGAGACTGCGGACATACTGCAGGAGACAATCAAAGACTGCGGACATACTGCAGTAGACAATCAGGGACTGCGGACATACTGCAGGAGACAATCAGAGACTTTGGACATGCTACAGGTGATGGTCAGAGAACTTTCAGCAACGCACAGCTTGACACTGCAGTTAAATAACACAGCTCAGGGTTTAAGCAGTCAGGCATTTTATGGGTGCAAGGACATACCTGGGCAGCCAAACTCACTACATACATTTAGAGGTATGTGGGCGGGGCTTCCGTTCTCTGATCCCACTATAACAGCCGGGAGCTCCACTGATGCTTTGTAGAGGGGCCCCGTTACCCGTGAATTGGGGCCCCGATGAAGGTTTTGCTGAGTGCACAGAGGACACGGGAGGTTGTATTCCCGTGCTAGCCAGCTGAGAGGGGGTGGGGCCGGGAGCTCCACTGACACTCTGACTCCACCCCCATGCAGCCTGTATGCTCGGAAAAGAGCGGCTGTAGTGAGAGCCAGTGATCGGAGTGGGAGTGTCAGTGGAGCTCCCACTCCGATCACTGCTCTAACTACAGCCCCCCTTCTTTCCCGAGCATACAGGCTGCACGGGGCGGGGTCAGAGCGTCAGTGGAGCTCCCGGCCCAGCCCCCTCTCAGCTGGCTAGCACGGGAATACAGCCTCCCGTGTCCTCTGTGCACTCTGCAAAACCTTCATCGGGGCCCCATTTCGCGGGTAGCAGTGCGGGCCCCCCTACAAACATTGGGCCCAGGGCAGGTGCCCCGTTTGCCCTGCGCTAAAGATGGCCCTGACTGTTGTGAGCAAACTCTGCCCATGGTAAGAGGTCTGACCAGTTGTTATGATGGTCAGAAATATAGCAATGTAGGAATTACTCCATGGACTGATTGGCTCGTTCTGCGGCCCCATTAGACTCCGGGTGATATGCAGAGGAGAAAGCAAGCTGAATTCCCGACTGTGCACAAAAGGCTCACCAGAACAAGGACACAAACTGACTACCCCTGTCCGAGACAATCACCTTGGGTAGCCCATGTAAGCGAAGGATCTCCCAAGCAAAAATGGAAGCCAGTTCCTTAGAAGTGGGCAACTTCTTAAGTGGAATACAATGACACATCTTTGAGAACCGGTCAACCACCATAAGGATGACAGTGTTGCCTTGGGAGTTGGGTAACTCTACAATGAAATCCATAGACAGGTGGGTCCAGGACCTCTCTCCATTGGGTATGGGTTGTAGGAGGTCATACTCCGAGCACACATGGAACATGCAGCTACCAAGGCAGTTACATTAGCACATAGACTAGGCCACCAGAATTGTTGGGAAATGGCCCAAACTAGTTTATTCTTCCCAGGGTGGCCTAGCGGCCTTGGGAGAATGGTAAGTATGGAGCACGGCAGTGCGGAGACTCTCTGGGACAAAGCAGCGGTCACAAGGTTTCTCAGGAGGAGCATGTACCTGAGCAGCCAAAATGTTGTCACCCAATGGAGAAGTGAGACTGGTGCGAACCGTAGCCATAATATGATCAGGAGCAATCACAGGAACCGTAACCGACTCCAACTTGGAAATGGAGAAAAATTGTCGTGACAAGGCGTCAGCCCTTGCATTCTTAGTACTGGGTAAGAATGAGACAATGTAACTGAAACTTGACAAGAAAAGAGCCCATCACGCCCTTCTGGGAGAGAGGCGTTTAGCCTCAGACAAGAATGTAAGATTCTTATGGTCAGTAAGAATGAGAACCGACACAGTGGTACCTTCGAGAAGATGACTCCATTCTTTCAGGGCTAAAATGATCACCAATAGCTCTCGGTCACCAATCTTGTAATTGCACTTCACAGGTGACAAAAGTAGCCACAAGGAGGCATAGCGCTGTCAGAGGTAGGACGTTGAGACAAAAGGGTGCCAACACCAGTGTCAGAAGCATCAACCTCAAGTATAAAAGGTAATGTAGGATCAGGATATGCCAACACAGGAGCAGAAACAAAGGCAACCTTGAGACTCTAGAAGGCCTTAATGGACTCTGGAGACCAACTCTGTGGGTTACCTCCCTTTCTGGTCATATCAGTTAGGGGCTTGACCAGAGACGAGCAGTTACAAATAGATTTCCGATAATAGTTGGCAAAGCCCAGGAAATGCTGTAGAGGATGTAAACCCACGGGGCCACTGTAAGACTGCTGAAAGTTTCTCTGGGTCCATCAAAAAAACAGCAGTGGAAATTACATAGCCCAGGAATTTAACCTGTTCACAATGAAACTTGTACTTCTCCAGTTTACAATGGAGATTGTTATCTCTTCGTTTCTGAAGCACATGACAGACATTTGTGTGGTAGCTCTCCAGGGACTTGAAAAATATGAGGATATCATTGAGATAAACCACCACACATAACTG
The DNA here is from genome assembly GCF_037356315.1 of Lithobates pipiens. Lineage (NCBI taxonomy): Eukaryota > Metazoa > Chordata > Amphibia > Anura > Ranidae > Lithobates > Lithobates pipiens. The sequence goes on from NW_027507785.1 coordinate 182,851,113, forward strand.
CAACAAATCTCGGAGCACATCATTAATAGATTCCTGGAAAATTGCCGGGGAAAATAACTCTGTAATCAATGGAATCAGATAGGCGTTCTTAATCGTGAAAAGATTGAAACCCTTATAATCAATACATGGTCTCAGTTCACCACTCTTCTTCTTCCCTAAGAATAAACCAGCACCAGCAAGTGCATCTGCAACATACTCTTCCATGGCCTTATCCTCCAAGACTGACAAAGGGTAAACCCGGCCACAAAGGGGTATGGCACCAGGTTGAAGGTCAATTATGCAATCATATGGCAGGTGTGGAGGCAAATTACTGGCTTGACCTTTGTCAAAGACATCACCAAAATCTTGGTACTCCTCCAGCAGGGATGAGAGTGAAGAGGTGCACAGGACCTTGTCTACCTTATGGAAGCCTGTCTCGCTGCATTATGATGACCAGGAGCCAATCAAAAGTGGGTTGTGCCTCTGTAACCAAGGATAACCAATAACCAGCAGAAACTTATGTGAGGAAATAACTTTTGGAATTGGATTATCTCATGCTGAAGAGCCCCTACAGCCATGGACAATGGAACCATCTCATGATTTACATGGGCAGGCTGTAGAGGTGTCCCGTCTAGAGCCTCAATGGCAAGTGACGTGTCGCGCAGCTGCAACGGAATTAAGTACTTTGATACAAAGGCAGCATCAATGAACAGGCCTGCAGCCCCAGAGTTGATTAGAGCCTGTATCTCGATGAAGGACTCAGCCTAAAGAAGGATGACTGAAAACCAGGAGCTTATCCTTCTGGATAAATGGGAACAAAACAACAACACCTAAGGTCTGTCCGTGACAGGACCTCAAGGTTTGGGTATTCCCTGGACGGGTAGGACAAGACTTCAAAAAGTGACCTGCCTGGCCACAATAAAAGCACCATCTCTCCCTCCTGCTAAAGTTCTCTCATCCGCAGAGAGACGCGTGAAGCCCAAGGGCATGGGTTCATCTTCACTGACCAACTCAGTACCAGGAGGCATGGGAGGTGAGGGAGGCATGGGTGGGAACTGTAAAGCTCGGAGGCAAACATACAGGAGGCATCCGCAAGCACTGCTTAAAAGAGTCTTTCTCTGAGTCTGGAGTCAATGAGGATGGCAAACATGATCAACTTCTCCGGCTAAGTGGTTATATCTCGGGGTGCTATCTCATCCTTGATGGAATCCGAGAGACCATGAGAAAAAGCAGCCACGAGGGCCTCAGTATTCCAAGCAACCTCTGCAGCCAGAGTACGGAATTCAATGGTGTAGTCGGCAACAGTTCTCGTACCCTGTTTGATGGACATGAGTCACTTGGCAGCAGAAGTGGAGTGTGCGGGAACATCAAATACCCTTTTAAAGGAGACAAACTCAGGGTAACTCAAGACAACAAGTTTTCTCATCTCCCAATGAGGTTTTGCAGAAAGCAATAATATCATGAAACGTGCTTTGCTTCTGTCCGTGGGAAATGCCTGGGGCAGCAACTCAAAGTATATCTCAACCTGGTTGAGACACCCTCTGCATTGAACTGGATCACCCCCAGATCATGGAGGAAGCGGAGCGGAACCAGACATACCTCTAGAGGTAATACTCAAGGTGGGTACCTGCACAGAGACTGGCGCAGCAGCAGGGACAGCCTGCAACTCAGGTTGTACTGGAGCAGCCACAGTGGGAGATTCCAGATGAGCCGTGCGACTCAGGAGCATTTTTAATGCTATGGCAAACTGATCCATATGGTGATCTTGCTCATCCAATCTGGAAAAAACATTACCAAGAAGTGGATTGACTGTATCTTCTGAATTCATGGCCTCTGCGCCTACTGTCAGAAACCATGAAATCAGACCAAAACAGAAGTACAGTTAAACCACACTTGTTTAATAATAAAAGTAAAAAGAACAAACGTAGTCAAAACATAGCCAAAGTTCAGTAACCGGAAAGGATAGTCAGCCAAGCCAGAGGTCAGGGATCAAAGGAGTGGAACAGCAAGCAGGATCTGGAGCCAGAAAAGATGTCAGCAAGGCCAGTCTTTAAACAGGAACGCAGGAGATAGTTTCTTGTGAAGGCAGCGCTCCTCTGAACTGGATGGCTTAAGTAGGCAGGGCTGATGAGCAGGATCATCAACAGCTGAGTAACTGTGGAAAGAGATGGGAGCTAGCAATTATCTGACAGCTAAGCGGGCAGCTTAGAGAAGGAAGGTCTGAGCCCAGCCCTGACATAGCACCATCTTGAATGTAAACACATTTTTAGAGTGTGCCCCCAAGTCTGTTGTTTGTATATTGTATGGACCCTGACCAGGTTTCTTGGACCGGAGCACCCCACCCCCCCCCCCCTTCATTACCTCTTATTAGTGTCCACCAGTGTTATAGGAGGAGTCCTTTTAGTTCTTCCATAAAGAGGAGTTTGTCTCCCATGGTTTGGACGCAGGATCTTTCATTCTTTTACTAATCAAATAAAGAGTCCACTGCGGAATAAAATAAGATGATCAATAGCAATAATGTGCAGTCCTTTTTAAATAGGATGGTAAGTGTTTGACAAACAGATCCCACCGTCTGCGATACTTTTGTGCTGAATTCCCCAAAAAAGAGCAAACTCTGCCACCATGTGCAACGGTTTGCTCACCTGTATTTCCAAAGGTAATTCACATCAAACTGCTGAAGCAATCTCCATATGATATCATCTGTCATTGTTTATCGCACATGCAAAGGAAAACAACTCCTCATGGTGTGGTATAAAGCAATAGTTTCATTAAAACAAAGATAGACTTACAATTACACACCGTTGATAAAGTCATGTGACAGTAATGCAACGCATTGGGAGAAGCCACGTGATGTTACTTCTGGTTACGACCAAACCGGACGTTCTCCTTTTCCAACATCTCACTGATGTGTGACCCCATGATTGTGTGGCTACTCGCATATCTACAATTTTAAGTCTACCTTTGTTTTAATAAAAGGATTGCTTTATACTATACCATGAGGAGTTGTTTTCCTTGTTGCATGAGCAATTTTAACGTCCCTCTACACCCATTACAGGACACTTCTAATGGCAAAACCAGTATAACATATACATTTTTTTTCAATATTTTTTTTATTGATGTTTCATAGTTTATAGAAAACACAAAGAAAGACACACTGTGCCTGTAAAGGCCAGTAATTAACAATCTAGTCAAAATGACTCAGGAGGTAAAAAAAATAGTTAAAACATAAAACAAATAATACATAACACTTTGGCACAGTCAAAAAGTCATATAATAGTCTTCAAACTCCAGTGAGAGGAGAAGTTTCAATGCGTTTTTAGCCTCTTGCCTACAGGGCACTTACACTCCCTTCCTGCCCAGGCCATTTTTGAGCTTTATTCAGTACTGTCCCACTTTGAATGACAATTGCGCGTCCATGCTACACTGTACTCAAATAAAATTTCTTTTTAACATTTGTTTTATTGAAAGACGAATAAGAAAAAGACTGGAAAAGATTAACATAACATCGATATAACAAATTTATATGATTAGATAACACGTTAGATTTGTATACATATATTATTATTTGATTAAAAAGGCTGAAACCAAGCAGAGTTTACTAACTGTTCTAATGGTGACTCTCAGAATAATGGATTCACCTCAGGCATTGGTCAATAAACACAAAAAAGAGAGTGGTATCAGCATATCTACAATTTTTACCGAAGTGTGCCATGGTTCCTTGTCATATACTGTAATTGGTACTTTTGAGAGAGAGAAAAAGACAAAAGAGGTAAGTGGTAATTAGGGTGGGGGGATAGGGGTGGGAGAGTGGGTGAGTTGGTATGATTCTTGCTAATATATCACCAAAGGGTTATAAAGGAGGTATTTGCAAACTTCTATAAAGGCTTTTGAAAGTAGACCTTCATGAGTAGCATATGGGTTTGGCATCTTCATGGTCCTGAGAGTAATGAAATGCAAACCAGGGTTGCCAAGTTTTTTGGAATCTTTCTGTTATACCATTATCTTGGGCCAAAGTGTCCTCCAGCTCGCATATATCTCTGACTTTATTTAGCCAATCCGAGATGGAGGGCACTTGTGTAGATCTCCAGTGCAGTGGGATCAATATTTTAGCCACAGTAAGGAGGTGCTTGGACAATGAATTTTTGTATTTTTTAAAATGAGTGTAAATATGATTAAAAAAGGAGTAATATATGAGTTAAAATGAGTAATATGTAACAGGCGGCAAACTGCATCCAATCTCAATGTGGTTTCTGTTATTTTTTGGATACATTTTTTGACATTGTTCCAGTATGGGATAATTAGGGGGCATTGCCACCAAATATGAAGTAGTGTGCCTCTGTTTGCCTGGCATCTCCAGCATAATGCTGATTTTTGGGGGTCCCATTTGTGGAGTTTGTCAGGTGTGTTATACCAGTGTGTTAGCAGCTTGTAGCCTGTTTCCTGTACTTTCGAACTTATAGTGCTTTTATGTGCTAGAATACAAGCATACCTCCATTGTTTGTCTGTGATCTCCTCCTGTAGTTCCTCCAACCATCTCCGCCTGTGCCCATCTGTTTTCGTGTTTCTGGCAGCCTGCAGCCATGAGTATGCTATTGAGGTGGATTTAGTCATTGGAGAGCCTCCATGGCACACTGACTCTAAGTCAGTTAGAGATCTATAGAAGTCTTGTGCATGGTTTTGTTTAGTCAGGTAGCTTCTTAATTGTAGGTATGACCACCATCTCAATTGTGGTAAGCTGCTGCCAGTCTTTAATACAGAAAATTCTTTGAGTTTGCTTCCATTGTAGCAGTCGCATGTTAGTAGTGGGTTGTCATGTTGGCTGGGTTGAAATATTGTGTTGTTCACACCTGGGGGAAAAGCAGGATTGTCCCTCAACAGTGTCAGGGGACTGAGCGGGGTGGTAATACATTTTTGATTGGTTATATGCCTTATAATCTCAAGAGTGTTGCCTGTGATGGGGTGAATATGGTTACTACTAAGTTTGTGGGGTCTAGGGGCCCAAGGGGAGAATTTAAGTGGAGCTGCATATAGGGATTCCTCCAAAGCTATCCCATCCTTTGCCTGACCATGGCAGTGCCAGTCTATCACTCTTGACAGATGTGAGGCATAGTAATATTGCTTGAAATGAGGTAATCCTATCCCCCCCATTTCCTTAGTGTTGGTCAATCTATCTAGTTTTATTCTGGGTTTCTGCTGGTTCCAAAGGAATTTTAGTAGGACTGAGTTGAGTGTTCTAAAGAAATGCTATAGAATTTTGGGTAAGATTACCATTTTAACTATGGCTGCCCCCCCAAACCATGAGGAATATCCTCTCTGCTATTTTGTGATATCTTCTGTGCAGCTTTTTTTTTTTTTTTTTAATAAAATTTTATTGAAAAAGGGTATATAACAAATAATACAAAAATACAAAGACGAAGAATTTTCTCATTGTAGTATACAGATCGAGTGAAAGCAGTCATATAACCTAGGGTTTGATAGTAACAAAGCATTTTGTACATTGCTCAAGGGAGACTTACCATTCTCCCCAAAGGAGGGAGAAGGGGAAGCCTCAACTGGATGGATCTGGTGGTCATAAGGTAGCATGGTATGTTTTATAAAAGAGAGCTACAGGGTAATATAAAACATATAAGGAATATGAAATAAAATAACTATGGGGGGGGGGGGGAGTGATCAGGAGCAGGTGTGACTTATTGCATATCGGGGGGGGAGGGGTGCTGCATAGATCCCGGCTGTCAATGAAAGGTGATGAGTCCCCGTGTGAGGGGGAGAGAGTCAGGAGCACAGAGACCCGCTTGGTAAGGTTTTAGGTTGCAGCGACTATCGCCGTTTGTGCAGCTTTTTAGTAGTTGAGGAGAATTGTGTTCATGAATGGTCTGGATTTGTGGGGTTAGCCAAGTTCCCAGATATTTAATCTGGTGTCCCATCTGAAATTTGAGTTGGATTTAGTCAGTGTTAATAATTTGTCTGGGAGGGAGATATTCAGTGCTTCAGACTTTGTGTAGTTTATTTTTAAATTCGATATGTAGCCGTAGTGAGCGAATTCTTTTAGTAAGTTAGGGATGCTAATTGTTGGGTTCGTCAAGAAAAACAGAAGGTCATCTGTCTGTCCGTATGCTGCCAGCTTGAACTCCCTATCCCGTACCATGAAACCTGTGATTGCAGCATTAAGTTTTATCGATTTGATGAAAGGCTCTAGGGTCAGAATAAATAGCAAGTGGGACAGAGGGCCATTTTTTATGTGGACCTTCTCAGATAAGGAGCCATTCATTTTCAGTTTTGACGTGAGATTGTGATAAAGGGAAGAGATCCACGATAGCATGTGAGGGCCCAGACCCACATGACTGCACACCACCATCATGAAATCCCAAGCCACCCTATAGAAGGCCTTCTCCACATCCAGGGAGAGGAGAAGGGCCTCAATGTTCCTATCCTGCGTCGCATGAATGAGAAGTAGGGCTTTGGTGACATTGTCTTTTGCCTCCCTGCCCGGTACAAAACCCACCTGTTCCAAACCAATGAGATCTGGAAGAAGGGGACCCAGGCGAAGTGCCAAAATTTTAGCGAAGAGTTTGGCATCTAAATTTAGTAAAAAAAATGGGGCGATAGCTGGCGCAGTCTGTTGGGTCCTTACCCGCCTTAGGAATTACCGCAATGTGAGTGGAGAGGAAATCTGTTGTTATCTCCCTGGGAATAGACATGGAGTTCAAGGCAGCATCAAACGGCTCAGTAAGAATGTTTATAAAGGTTTTGTAATAAGTAGCGGAGAAGCCGTTTGGGCCTGGGCTTTTCCCAGATTTCAATAATTTAATTACCTGTCTGATTTCTAACTGTGTCACCGGGTTTTCTAATAAAGATGAGTCTAGGTCTTGAAGTCTCGGTAGTCCGCTTTTGGTCAAGTAATCCTGCATAATACGGATCCTGTCTCCTACTAAACCCTGTGGTTTGTGTTGGGGTGGGAGGTTATATAGCTTAGTGTAGAACTCATGGAAGTGGGCCGCTATCGCTTCTGTGGTCACGTCTAGGTCCCCGTTTTTTTTTCTTTATGCCTGCTATATTGTGGAGGATGTGTGATCCTTCAATGCTCTGGCTAGAAATTTGCCCGGCTTATTGCTGGACTCGTAATAAACTTTCTTCCTAAAGAACAGCATACGTTTAGCTTTGGAGTCAATGTGTGTTGGAGTTCCTTTCTAGCTTCAAGTAATTTTTCGGCTGACTGCAATGAAAGCGATTGCTTGTGGTGTGATTCTAAGATGTTTATTTGTGTTGCTAGCTGACGGATGTTGGTTTTCCTCTCCTTTTGACGTTTAGAGCCCCATCTGATCAGTTCGCCTCTAATTGTACACTTATGGGCCTCCCATGCCATGAGCGGATCAGCTTCAGGTATTAAGTTGTGTTCAAAAAATTATTCCATAGTTTTGGTAATTGAGGGCAGTATAGTTGGGTCTGTCGGCAGAGACGTATTGAGTCTCCATGTTGGCTGTCTGGGTGGGTTGGTCAGGAGATCAATCTTTAGTGAGATTGGAGAGTGAATTGAGATTGATTGTATTCCTATGTGAGCCGGGGCTGTCTTTAATTTTGATTGGGCCCTGGGCAAACATTTTCTTGCCCCCCCCTCCATTCTGAGACATACAAAAAATAGCAGGTAGACATAAAATCTGTTTACTGCAGCAGATCATGCAGTGATTGCAATTGTTTTCCAGAGGTTACAGCCTATCCTTACTGCTAGCTGGCTGGTTGCTAGGGGTTACAACACATAATTTTTGCTTGCCGATTGTTTGCTAGAGGTTAATGCACATCATTACCACTTACTGATTGGCTGCTAAAGATTAAAGCAGATCACTACGGTTTGCTGATTGGTTGCTACAGGTTAATGCACATCATTACCTCTCACTGAGCAGTGGAGCAATCCTAAATAATTGAGCAAGTAAAGGGGCACATTAATACACATAATACAGAAGAGTGTCAGAGAGTGCAGACATACTACAGGAGAGGTTCAGAGACAGGGGACATACTGCAGGAGACAATCAGAGACTGGGGACATACTGCAGGAGACAATCAGAGACTGGGGACATACTGCAGGAGACAATCAGAGACTGCAGACATACTGCAGGAGACAATCAGAGACTGGGGACATACTGCAGGAGACAATCAGAAACTGGGGACATACTGCAGGAGACAATCAGAGACTGGGGACATACTGCAGGAGACAATCAGAGACTGGGGACATACTGCAGGAGACAATCAGAGACTTTGGACATACTGCAGGAGACAATCAGATACTGCGGACATACTGCAGGAGACAATCAGAGACTGCGGACATACTGCAGGAGACAATCAGAGACTGCGGACATACTGCAGGATAAAATCAAAGACTGCGGACATACTGCAGGAGACAATCAGAGACTGCGGACATACTGCAGGAGACAATCAGAGACTGCGGACATACTGCAGGAGACAATCAAAGACTGCGGACATACTGCAGGAGACAATCAAAGACTGCGGACATACTGCAGGAGACAATCAGAGACTGCGGACATACTGCAGGAGACAATCAGAGACTGCGGACATACTGCAGGAGACAATCAGAGACTGCGGACATACTGCAGGAGAGAATCAGAGACTGCGGACATACTGCAGGAGACAATCAAAGACTGCGGACATACTGCAGGGGACAATTAGGGACTGCGGACATATTGCAGGAGACAATCAGAGACTTTGGACATGCTACAGGTGATGGTCAGAGAACTTTCAGCAACGCACAGCTTGACAGTTAAATAACACAGCTCAGGGTTTAAGCAGTCAGGCATTTTATGGGTGCAAGGACATACCTGGGCAGCCAAACTCACTACATACATTTAGAGGTATGTGGGGGGGGCTTCCGTTCTCTGATCTCACTATAACAGCCGGGAGCTCCACTGATGCTTTGTAGAGGGGCCTCGTTACCCGTGAATTGGGGCCCCGATGAAGGTTTTGCAGAGTGCACAGAGGACACGGGAGGTTGTATTCCCGTGCTAGCCAGCTGAGAGGGGGTGGGGCCGGGAGCTCCACTGACACTCTGACTCCGCCCCCATGCAGCCTGTATGCTCGGAACAGAGCGGCTGTAGTGAGAGCCAGTTATCGGAGTGAGAGTGTCAGTGGAGCTCCCACTCCGATCACTGCTCTAACTACAGCCGCTCTGTTCCGAGCAAACAGGCTGCACGGGGCGGGGTCAGAGCGTCAGTGGAGCTCCCGGCCCTGCCCCCTCTCAGCTGGCTAGCACGGGAATACAGCCTCCTGTGTCCTCGGTGCACACTGCAAAACCTTAATTGGGGCCCCATTTCGTGGGTAGCAGTGCGGGCCCCCCTACAGGTGCCCCGTTTGCCCTGAGCTAAAGACGGCCCTGATGTGAGCCTCTTCCACCGATGTTAGATCCCTTTGTGTGATGAATAAGTAGTCTAAATGAGCATATTTGACATGAGGGGTGGAATAATGTGTAAGTCCCGGCCTTCTGCTTTAAGGAACCGCCTTGTGTCTGTTAGATGTAGAGATTGTAGCATGAGTTTTATTTTTTTAAGTATTCTATAGGTGATGCATGATTTGCCATTTGAGGTGTCTGTCAGTAGATTTAGCAGGACATTGAGTCACCACCAAGTATTAAGTAGCCTGTGACAAACCCCTGGAGTTCTTTAGTAATTTGTTGGCAAAACGTGACATGAGCCCTATTTGGGAAGTACACAATCGCTAGGGTCACTGATATGTTCCTTTTAGGAATAAATATCTTACTTCTGGGTCTGTCTTTTGTTCGATCAGTTTGAACGGGGCCTCCTTGCTTATTAAAATTGAGACCCCGATTGACCTGGAGTCCCTGTTTTTGGCATGGAATGCTCTTGTAAAATATTGATTTGTAAGTTTTGGTATATGGTCTGTTTTGAAGTGTGTCTCTTGAAGGTATACAAAATGGGGCCTACCTTTTCTGAGCTCACATAGTAAGGTGGAGCGACGTTCTGGGATGTTCAAACCTCCAATGTTGTGTGATATCACTAAAGGGTTATGTCCCAGTGATGAGTAGGCCATTTGGACTGCACAGGAGGAGATACTCCAAGGGTTCCACTGCAAAAAACAAAACTGACAGATGCAAATTAATACTTGTGCTAGAGCTAAATTGAAGCAAGCAATGTTTGTTTCAACTAACATAGAGTGAGATTAGAAAAGAGGGGATAGGGGAAAGGAAGGGGGAGGGGGATAGGTAGGAAAAAAGAGAAGGCTCAAGAGTATAGATGAGAGATGTACTTGTAATCAGTGGTGTTCCTCCTCGGCGGAAGCCCACCCAGGAGGAGGCCCCACTAGATGTCTTAGTGTCCCTTGTGTCCTTAATCAGGAGCACTAGGTCACTCTTTGGGGTATAAAGGAGGCAGCTAATGACCCGGTGACAGTCCACCTGTAACATATCCTAGGAATAGGTTAAACTTAAAGACCTAGGGAAGTGATTACCTCCTCCCACACAGCCGTCACCGTGAGATCTATGGTTTTAAGTTTGAAACTTATCCAAAAGTACACATTAAGTGCGCATAAACAATTAACTTTAAACATATGTGAGCTTGTGAACCTGTGGGTTTGTAACTTTGTAAACCCGACCTAAAAAGGGGAAAAATAAATATTAAAGCAGGGAGCCATCGTGAGCCTGAGTGCTGCTGGCCCAAGTCCTTCAAATCTGAGGGGCTATGTTTAAGTAACCCCATCAGAGCTCTTTGTTTGCTCGATATAAGACATGTGTCAACCTGGCGTTTTCGAATGTCAGCAGTTTTTAGCAAAGTTCCATGGTTATGTGGGTTGGCTGTTATTTCGATGGGTAGTAGGCAGGGCGGCTTGTCCCTGACATTGCGCCTATTGAAGTGCATAAAGTATGGGAAATTTGTCTTTGCATGCTTTGGGTCTTTTTCATATGCTGTCCGTTTTGGCTCCCTGTATGGTTCTGGAAAAGTGAAGAGGGTCAGAGACAGATAGTTTAATCATCTTCTTGATCTCTGGCTGAATCAGCCTGCGATCTCGGGGTCCCTGTCCTGGAACTCCCTCCGCGGCACTGTTGCTGCTTCTTGGCTTGTCTCTTATCCAGTGTGACGAATGGGGACCTGGGGGGGGGCTCCTTTCCAGAGGGGCCTGAAGGAAGTGTGAATACCAATCAGGTAGCTCCATGTGGCCTATGTTCAAGGCCGTGCAAAAGTCTGATAGGTCAGCCGGTGTGCGCAAGACATGCTGTTGTCCATTGTGCAAGACTGTAAGGGCGAATGGGAAACGCCATGTGTACCTCAGGTCTCTATCCCTTAATTTCTCCAACAAGGAGTGCAGGGCTTGCCTGTTTTTCAGGGTGATTTGGGAGAGGTGCTGGAATAGCATTATAGTCGCACCGTTAAATACTATGTGGTCTTTTCTCCTTGCTTTGCGCATGATGTCTTCCTTCAAAGTAAAGCTTTGGAGACAGCAGATTATGTCTCGCAGTGGTGCAGTCTCAGGGCCCTTTGGCCGCAGGGCTCTGTGAGCCCTCACAAAGTCATGTCCTCTTGTTTTTCTAACAGACTGTTAAAGACCCGCTGGAGTGTTGGCATAATCTGATCATGATCCACTGACTCTGGTATTCCACTTACTCTTATGTTGTCCAAATCTTCAATGTGTCTATTCATTTCTATGAAATTCTGGCCCATGCACAGAGGAGGTCTTCTCTAGCCTAATAATGGCTTTGTCTCTGTGTTTCCCTGCAGCCTCCACTGATATCAATTTTTCATTAAGCACTAGCAGGTTTATCTTCAAATCAGTGATTGCTGCTGAAAAAGTGGATTTGATGTCCGCCTCGATCACAGACATGTCAGAGTAAGTTAGGGGGAGATCTGATTTTGTCTTACCCCTTCCAGAGTCCTCTGGAGAAGACTGTGAGTCCTCACTATACTCCTCGTCTTGGTGTGTCGGCGCCATCTTGGATCTTAGGCTGCTGCTGTGAATCACAGACTTGCTTTTAAAAAGCTCTGAGGTGTTTCTGGCAGGGTATGCAGCCGCTCCACGGCGTGGGCGAGAGTGAGGGGTGTTGCTGAGCATCTTTCCCGACATATGGGAGCTGGTGGTCGGGTGTAGGGCTGTGTACGGCTGTGTGGGTCAGCAGAGCTGTTTTTTTTATTCGTTACAAAAAAAAAGTATTTTTACTTTGTTTCTGTCAGTAAATTTTGTAAATAAGTCCTTTTTCTCCTTCACTGATGTGCGCTAATGAGGTGGCACTGATGGGCACTGATGAGGCGGCACTTATGGTCACTGATTAGATGGCACTGATGAAGAGGCACAAATATGTCACACTTATGGGCACTGATAGGTTGCACTGATATGTGGTACTGATGAGCACTGATAGGCAGCAATGATGGGCACTGAAAGGTGGCACTGATAGGTACTAATGGGGGCACTGATTGGCACAGATATGCGGCACTGGTGGGCACTGATAGGTGGCATGGATAGGCGTCATTGATGGGCAATGATGGGCATTGATGAGTGGCACTGATGGGCATTGATGGACAGTAGTGATGGGCATTGATGGATAGCACTAATAGGTAGCACTGACTGGCATCATGAATGGGCACTGAATGGTGGCACTTGTGGGCACTGGTGGGCACTGATTGCTGGCACACGTGGGCACTGGTGGGCCCTGATTGCTGGCACTGATTGGTGACACTGTTGGCACTATAAGGTAATCAGGGGACTGATGATCAGTGCCCTGATTACATGTTTGTTGTCCCCTGCATCTCACACTATGTCAGTGTGAGACGAGGAGTGTCGATTACGGGTATCTCCGTGTTTACACTTGATCGGCTGTGATTGGACACACGGTTAAAGACCTGCGGACGTGGCTCTTTACAGAGATTGGGTCGCACCGTATTCTAGCAACATGGCTCGGCTGCGATCGCCGCTCTGCTCTCAAGGGTGAGAGAGTGGCCTCTTGGGACGCCATTATATGACACTAAATAATTGAATTATATATTATTAATTATATTGATTAAACAATGGGTGACATCCACTGTCTGGCGACCCTTCCTAAATCTAAATTGATCTGGGTGTATAAAGATAGGCAAGATGTTAATTAATCTGTGTGTGATCAATTTAGCTTACAGTTTTAAATTAATGTTTAACCAGTGCCCAAGCGCCAGCACGATGATGTACATCGGCAGAATGGCACTGGCAGGCATATGGGCGTACCTGTACGTCCCTGCCTCCCAGCGGGTGGGGGCATGATAGGGCCCCCCTGGTGCCTGTGGCAGTCGGAATCCCTTCAGGAGCATTCCATGATGAGGGGGAGGCCATTTATTCATGGCCACCCCCTCGCGATCGCTCCTGATGAATGAAATGCTTTCCCTGATTCTGTAATGTAAACAGAAGCAGAGGAAGTGATGTCATCTCTCCTCGTGTCAGTCTTTTTGTTCTGGCGCTGAGGAGAGAAGACATTAAGTAAGACTGCACCAACACTACACATACAATAGAACATACAAGCACACCTTTCACCCCCCCCCCAATCACCCCCCTGCACCCCCTGTCTCAGTAACACCAATAGTATTTTTTTTTACCGATTACTGCATTGGTATCATTTGTGACTGTTATAAGTGGTAGGGCAGTTAGTGTTGAACCCCTTTAGGTTTAGGGTACCCCCCTAACCCCCCTTAATAAAGGTTTAACCCCTTATCACCAGTGTCACTAAGCAATCGTTTTTCTGATCGGCGTATTAGTGTCACAGGTGACGCTAGTTAGCCAGGTAAGTATTTAGGTTCGCTTTTTATAGCATCAGGTACCCCCATATACTACCTAATAAAGGTTTTAACCTGCTGATTGCCCCCTAGTTAACCCTTTCACAAGTGATCACCATATAACTGTTGCGGGCGACGCTGGTTAGTTAGTTTGTTTTTTATAGTGTCAGGGCACCCACCGTTTATTACCTAATAAAGGTTTAACCCCCTGATCACTCAGTGGGTGATATCAGTTAGGTTTTAGGGTCAGATAGGGTCTGCGTCGCCCCAGGCAGCATCAGGTTAGTGACAGTACCGCTAACACCCATGCACACAGCATATACCTCCCTTAGTGGTATAGTATCTGAACGGATCAATATCTGATCTGATCAGACCTATACTAGCGTCCCCAGCAGTTTAGGGTTCCCAAAAATGCAGTGTTAGTGGGATCAGCCCAGATACCTGCTAGCACCTACGTTTTGCCCCTCCACCCAGCCCAGCCCACCCAAGTGCAGTATCAATCGATCACTGTCACTTACAAAACACTAAACACATAACTGCAGAATTCGCAGAATCAGGCCTGATCCCTGTGATCGCTAACAGTTTTTTTGGTAGCTTTTTGATACAGTAGCTGACAGTCAGGAACTTATTTGCCTGTGAGTCTCACTAGTGTACCACTAAATTTCGAGTCCAAAATGGCAAATCAAAGGTACACCAGTGAAGAGGCCTACACACTTCTGAGCATGACAGATAGTGAAGAGGAAGTCACTCATCTGTCAGATTCATGATCAGAATATGATCCTGTAGACGACAGCGGCTCCATGACAGATAGCTCTGACAACAGAGTTGTGGTCCCTGCTAAGGTCAGCCTTACCAGACCCCAATCTTCTTCTGCTGTTGAGGTGCAAGAACTCTCGTATGGAGCAGAGAACTACTAGCGCAGCCATTCCTTCTGGTGAACTAGCAAGCACCAGCGGCCCTGGTCATACATCCAGCACTGCAGTAACTGTCCCCTGTTACTTGGTGACAGGGGAAGTCCCATAAGTGTAGTTCAAGCTGGTGAGCTGGCTAGCACAAGTAGTGTCCCGCTGCCAACAAGAAGACAAAGATAGACCCGTCGAGCCCATAGTGCCCTTCTTGCAGAATTTGTTAATCCTAATTGGGAACCTACTACTTCTGCAGCACCTGTACTTACCCCATTCATTGGCTAACCCAGCATTCAGGTGGAAACAGTTGATTTTATGTCACTTGATTTTTATTCGCTGTTTTTCACTGAAAATCTCTATAGATCTATTGTGGACCAAAGCAATTTGTACGCTGGTCAACACATCAGCACTATTTCCCAGTCCTCCCTTGCCAGAGATTGGAAACCAATTACGGTTTCCAAATTTAAGACCTTTCTGGGCCTTTCCCTCCTCATGGGCATAACTAAAAAGAGTGAGTTGCGGTTATATTGGTCCACTGACCCAATTCACCATATGCCTGTGTTCTCTGCTTCCATAGCCAGGGCACGATACGAGCAGATCTTGCGGTTCATGCACTTCAACAACAATGAACTCTGCTGTCCTTGTGGAGACCCTGGATATGATTGGCTCTACAAAATTTGGCCCATCAAGTTGTCTGCGTTGATGAGTCCCTGATTACGTTTTCTGGCCGCTTGTCATTCAAACAGTATCTTCCCAGCAAGCATGCCAGATACGGGGTCAAGATGAATATGCTCCGTGACAGGGCCACAGGCTATACATGTACTTTTATGGTTTAAGAGGGAAGAGAAAGTCACGTAGAGCCGAAAAATTGCCCTGACTACATAGGAAGTGCTGGCAAGATTGCGTGGGACTTGGTGTCACCCTTATTAACAAAGTGGTACCACTTGTACGTGGACAATTATGAAACGAGCATGCCACTTTTTAGTCACTTGTTTGATTAACAGATTGGAGCATATGGCACCATGCAATCTAATCACTGGGGCTTTCCCCAGCAGCTTGTAGATTCCCATCTTAGGCTGGGGGAGAGAGACTGCTTGAAGTGGAATAACTTGCTTGCTATGAAGTTGAGGGATAATAAGCATGTTTTCGTTCTTACCTCCCTTAATGTAGACATGACGGTCCAAATTACTACAGCGACTGGTGTTGTGGAGAAACCCCTCTGTGTCCACAAATATAACCTTAATATGGGAGGGGTGGACCTCAACGACCAGGGCTCGAGTCCTGCGGGAACGCATGGGAACGGCGTTCCCGTACTATTTCCACAACGGGAACGCCGTTCCCATTAGCCGCCTGAGGCTATTCAGTGCGTAGCCGCCGCTCCTCTGCCGCCCGAGTGACTAGTTGCTAGGCTAGCGCCGCTCCGCATCTAGCAACCGGTCACATGATGTCAGCCGTACACGTGGGCACGCACTGGAGTCAGCGCAGCCAGCGACAGACACACGCCGCTGGGATCCGGACTGTCTCCTCCCTCCCCTCTACCCAGTGCCAGACAGTCCAGGCCTCCTGGGGCCACATCCGCTGCACTGCTTCCAGTTTACCCGAGAAGTAAACCGGGTTAGTCACTAGTATGTTAAGTTGCACTCTGCATTACTCTGCATTACTCCACCAATACTCTGCATTACTCCACCAATACTCTGCATTACCCAATACTCTGCATTACTCCACCAATACTCTGCATTACCCCACCAATACTCTGCATTACCCCACCAATACTCTGCATTACCCAATACTCTGCATTACTCCACCAATACTCTGCATTACCCCACCAATACTCTGCATTACCCCACCAATACTCTGCATTACTCCACCAATACTCTGCATTACCCCACCAATACTCTGCATTACCCAATACTCTGCATTACTCCACCAATACTCTGCATTACCCCACCAATACTCTGCATTACTCCACCAATACTCTGCATTACTCCACCAATACTCCACCAATACTCTGCAATACTCAATACTCTGCATTACTCCACCAATACTCTGCATTACTCAATACTCTGCAATACCCCACCCATACTCTGCATTACCCCACCAATACTCTGCATTATCCCACCAATACTCTGCATTACTCCACCAATACTCTGCATTACTCCACCAATACTCTGCATTACTGCGCCAATACTCTGTATTACTCAATACTCTGCATTACTCCACCAATACTCTGCATTACTCGATACTCTGCAATACCCCACCAATACTCTGCATTACTCGATACTCTGCATTACTCCACCAATACTCTGCATTACTCGATACTCTGCAATACCCCACCAATACTCTGCATTACTCGATACTCTGCATTACTCCACCAATACTCTGCATTACTCGATACTCTGCAATACCCCACCAATACTCTGCATTACTCCACCAATACTCTGCATTACCCCACCAATACTCTGCATTACCCCACCAATACTCTGCATTACTCCACCAATACTCTGCATTACCCAATACTCTGCAATACCCTGCCAATACTCTGCAATACCCAATACTCTGCAATACCCAATACTCTGCAATACCCTGCCAATACGCTGCAATACCCTATACTCTGCAATACCCAATACTCTGCAATACCCTGCCAATACTCTGCAATATCCTGCCAATACTCTGAAATACCCAATACTCTGCAATACCCTGCCAATACTCTGCAATACCCAATACTCTGCAATACCCTGCCAATACTCTGCATTACATACCCTGCCGATACTTACTCTGCAATACTTACCCTGCCGATACTCTGCAATATCCTGCCAATACTCTGCAATATATACCCTGCCGATACTCTGCAATACATACCCTGCCGATACTTACTCTGCAATACTTACCCTGCCAAGACTCTGCAATACTTACCCTGCAATACCCAGCAATGCCCTGCCAATAATCTGCAATACCCAGAAATAATCTGCCATACCCTGCCAATACTCTGCAATACCCTGCCAATACTTATCCTGCCAATATTCTGCAATACCCTGTCAATACTTACCCTGCCAATACATATTCTGCTAATACCCAGCCATAACCATCCATGCTCAGCCAAAATATTATTGGGGGAGATGACGTGGATATTACAGTGGGGGAGATGTATATTGCAGTGGGGACTATATGGTGGTGACATTTTCACAGGTTTTTGCAAATTCAATTATTATTTGCTGATCCGAAAAATGATCCAATCTGTGACTCTGATCCAAGGAATAATCCGATCCGTGAGTTTTTTGATCCGTTGCCGATAATCTTGCACGGCAAGGGCAACGTTATTCCAGTTTGTGGGATATTTTCTAATTTGCTGTATTTGAATTTGGAACAGGGTGTATTTGTGTTAGAAATTCCCTGCGAGGGAAAGATCATCACCCATTGTGTTGATTATTCTGTTTGACAAGTTATTTTGTTTTTGTAAACTGGCACTTTACAATAAATGTTGTACTGTATTTTCTGTGAAATATATATGCATATGAGCGTACCTTTATTTATTTTTTATTTTTGTGGGGGAGTGGATCTTGGGTGGGAGTTCCCACACTTTTTTCCCCAGGACTTGACCCCTGTCAACGACCATTTGGTGGCGCCGTACCTAGTTGCCCATAAGGCCAGACGCTGGTAAAAAAAAAGTGTCTGTTTATTTATTTCAATTGGATTTGCTGAACGCTCATGTGCTATATAGAGGTTCAGGACAGACTGGATCCTTCCTTAAATTCCAAGAAGAGATCGTCAGAGCCCTTTTGTTTGCAGGCGGTGCTCCACCTCACCTTTCCAATCCAAATGCAGTAAGCCGGCTGCATTAAAGCCATTTTGCTTATGTCCTCCTGAGTACCCCTACCCAATGAACTCCGCAAAGAAAATGTGTCTGTAGAAAGCGCAGATATAGGAGTGACACCCACTATTATTGTCCCTGCTTTCCTGACAATACTGGTCTTTGCATTGGTGAATGTTTTGAGCACTACCATAAACTAGTTGAGTTTTAGCATAGGGTACAGCATTGCACAGACTAGGCACACTTTCAACAGGGTCTTCCAAGATGCCATCGCATTTTGAGAGACCCGTTACAGTTACAATTACAAATAAAAGTGTAAAATAAAAAAAAGTAAAAAATAAAGAATACACAATTTTTTTTTATAAAAAATAAAAAATAGTTGTCGTTTTATTGTTCTCTCTCTAATGTGCTGCTCTTTTTTACTGTATTCTAGTCTGCAATGTTTTATTGTTATTATGTTTTATCATGTTTGCTTTTCAGGTATGTATTTTGTTTTATAATTTACTGTTTACTGTGTTTTATTGTTAACCATTTCTTTGTTTTCAGGTACGTCATTCAGCTGTAGGGCAGATTTATTTAGCTTGACCGCAACAGCGTTTGCTCCCATGATAGATAAAGCTGCGACTCCAGCCCTAGGAGGTGATTTCACCACCACAGTTAAGAAAAAGAGCATATATGCCGAAGCATGGGGGCAGCAGGGCTGGAGGAGTGATTTGCTCCTAACTTTTGCGGAAGGATGCCCCCATGCTTCGGTGTATATATATTTTAGGCACAGATTGCGTTAAAATTTTTTTCATTTTTTACTATGTTTTTTTGTATTTGCTTTGCAAATATGGTAAGTCTTACTGTTATACTGTAATGTTACTTTGTTTAATTGTTAACCATCATTGGCTTAACAGGTATGCCATTGAGTTGCGGCGTGGATTTATTTATCTTGACAGCAACAGCGTTTGATCCCACGATACATAAAGCCATGACTCCAGTGCTGTAGGAGGTGATTTCACCACACAGTTAAAAAAAGAGCATATATGCCGAATCGGGGGGGCAGCAGGGGTGGAGGAGCGATTTGCTCCTAACTTTTGTGGGAGGATGCCCCCATGCTTCAGCATATATAAATGGTGCATGTATGCCCATCAGTAGAAGCGGGTGGATAAAGGGAGGTATTCTAATGGTGGGCATACCCACCGATCAATCTCTTTTTTTTGTTCAGCCCACGGGCTGCATGAAAAAAAAAGATTACAATATATGCCCAACAAGGACCAGCAACGTACTGGTATGTTAATGGACTTTCAGTGGTTATACCAGAATGATGCCTGTGGGTTTAGGTATCATCTTGATATCATTCTTTTCAGCCAGCCGGCATTCATGTAAAAGCAATCCTAGTGACTAATTAGCCTCTAGACTGCGTTTACAAGCAGTGGGAGGGAATGTCCCCTCCCTCCCACCATCTTCCATGGTTTTCTCTGGCTCTCCTGTCCCAACAGGGAACCTGAGAATGCAGCTGGTGGTTCTGCCAGCTGACCATAGAGCTGATCAGAGACCAGAATGGCTCCAATCATCTCTATGGCCTAAGAAACCAGAAGCTACGAGCATTTCATGACTTAGATTTCCCCGGATGTAAACAGCACCATTGGGAAATTGGGAAAGCATTTTATCACACCGATCTTGGTGTGGTCAGATGCTTTGAGAGCAGAGGAGAGATCTAGGGTCTAATAGACCTCAATTTTTTTTTTTTTAAAGAGTACCTGTCACTACCTATTGTTATCATAGGGGATATTTACATTCCCTGAGATAACAATAAAAATGATTAAAAAAAATGAAAGGAACTGTTTAAAAATAAGTTAAAAAAGCAAAAAATAAAAATAAAAAAGCACCCTTGTCCCCCCCTGCTCTAGCACAAAGGCGAACAGAAGCATCGATCTGGTGTCTATATGTAAACAGCAATTGCACCATGCATGTGAGGTATCACTGCGAAAGTCATTTTAGCAGTAAATCTAAATTGATATCCTGTAAAGGCTTTTAAAGGCTTGTAAAAATGTTTGTAGTTTGCCACTGATGTGCACAATTTTAAAGCATGTCGTGTTTGGTATCCATGTACTTGACCTAAGATCATCTTTTTTATTTCATCAAACATTTGGGTAATATAGTGTGTTTTAGTGCATTAAAATTAAGAAAAAGTGTGTTTTTTCCAGAAAAAAAATGCATTTGAAAAATCACTGCGCAAATACTGTGTGGAAAAAAAAAATATTAAACACCCACCATTTTAATCTGTAGGGCCTTTTCTTTAAAAATATATATCATTTTTTGGGTTCAAAGTAATTTTTTTGCAAAAAAACTAAATATTTTTCATGTAAACAAAAAGTGTCAGAAAGGGCTTTGTCTTCAAGTGGTTAGAAGAGTGAGTGATGTGTGACATAAGCTTCTAAATGTTGTGCATAAAATGCCAGGACAGTTCAAACCCCCCAAAATGATCCCATTTTAGAAAGTAGACACCCCAAGCTATTTGCTGAGGGGCATCTTGAGTCCATGGAATATTTTATATTTTGGCACAAGTTGCGGGAATATTACAAACTTTTTTTTTTTGCACAAAGTTGTCACTAAATGATATATTGCTCAGACATGCCATGGGCATATGTGAAATTACACCCCAAAATACATTATGTTATTTCTCCTGAGTACAGGGATACCACATGTGTGAGACTGTTTGGGAGCCTGGCCATGTACAGGACCCCAAAAACAAAGCAATACCTTCAGGCTTTCTAAGGGTGTAAAATTTTGATCAGTTTCTCACAGTTTCGTAGGCTATGGAATGCCCAAATGGCACAAACCCCCTCCCCCCCAAATGACCCCAATTGCAAAATACTCACCATGCCTCTGCTTGGGGTGTCTACTTTCTAAAATGGGGTTATTTTTGGGGGGGGGGGGGGGGGGGGTTGTGCTATCTTGGCATTTCATGGCTTTCAAAACTGTGATAGGTAGTGAGGAGTAAAATCAAAAATGTACGCCCTTGGAAGTCCTAAAGGCGGTGCTTGGTTTTAGGGGCCCCGTGCGCAGCTAAGCTCCCAAAAAGTCATACATGTGGTATCCACGTACTCGGGAGAAGCAGAAGAATGTATTTTGGAGTGTAATTCCACATATGCCCATGACATTTTTGAGTAATATATCATTTAGTGACAACATTGTGCAAAAAACAAAAGAAAAGAAAATTGTAATTTCCCACAACTTGTGGCAAAATATAAAATATTCCATGGACTCAACATGCCCTCAATAAATAGCTTGGGCTGTCTACTTTCCAAAATGGGGTCATTTGGGGGGGTTTTGTTCCATCTTGGCATTTTATGGCCTTCAAAACTGTGATAGGTAGTGAGAAGTGAAATCAAAAATGTATGCCTTCGAAATCCTGAAGGCGGTGCTTGGATTTCGGGGCCCCGTACGCAGCTAGGCTCCCAAAAAGTCCCATATATGTAGTATCCCTGTACTCAAGAGAAGCAGCAGAATGTATTTTGTGTGTAATTCCACATAAGCCCATGGCATGTGTGAGCAATATATCATTTAGTGACAACTTTGTGCAAACAAAAAAGTTTGTAATTTTACCGCAACTTGTGGCAAAATATAAACTATTCCATGGACTCAAAATGCCTTCGGCAAATAGATTGGGGTGTCTACTTTCCAAAATGGGGTTATGGGGGGGGGGGTGTGCCATCTTCGCATTTTATGGCCTTCAAAACTTTGATAGGTAGTGAGGAGTGAAATCAAAATTGTACACCCTTAGAAATCCTGAAGGCGGTGATTGGTTTTAGGGGCCCCGTACGCGGCTAGGCTCCCAAAAAGTCCCACACATGTGGTATCTTCATACTCAGGAGAAGCAGCAGAATGTATTTTAAGGTGTAATTCCACATATGCCCATGGCATGTTTGTGCTATATATCATTTAGTGACAACTTTGTGCAAAAAAAAAGTTTGTCATATTCCCGCAACTTTTGTCAAAATATATATTCCATGGACTCAACATGCCTCTCACCAAATAGCTTGGAGTGTCTACTTTCCAAATTGGGGTCATTTTTTTTTTTTTGCCATCTTGGCATTTTATGGCCTTCGAAACTGTGATAGGTAGTGAGGAGTGAAATCAGAAATTTACGTCCTTGGAAATCCTGAAGACGGTGCTTGGTTTTAGGGGCCCCATATGCCACTAGGCTCCCAAAAAGTCCCACACATGTGGTATCCCCGTACTCGGGAGAAGCATAAGAATGTATTTTGGGGTGTAATTCCACATATGCCCATGGAATTTTTGAGAAATATATCATTTAGTGACAACTTTGTGCAAAAAAAATAATATTTTTTTTTTGTTATTTTCCCACAACTTGTGGCAAAATATAAAATATTCCATGGACTCAACATGCCTCTCAGCAAATAGCTTGGAGTGTCTAATTTCCAAAATGGGGCCATTGGGGGGGGGGGGGGGGGGTTGTGCCATCTTGGCATTTTATGGCCTTCAAAACTGTGATAGGTAGTGAGGAGTGAAATCAAAAATGTATGCCCTTAGAAATCCTGAAGGCGGTGATTGGTTTTCGGGGCCCCGTACGTGGCTAGGCTCCCAAAAAGTCCCACACATGTGGTATCCCCGTACTTCTTTTTGTAAAAATAGTTTTTTTGTCATTATTCAATCACTTGGAACAAAAAATGAAAAATTCAATGGGCTCAACATGCCATTTTAGCACTGCAAGAAATAAGATAGGCAGTCATAAACTAAAAGCTGCGTAAATTCCAGAAAATGTACCCTAGTTTGTAGACGCTATAACTTTTGCGCAAACCAATAAATATACGCTTATTGACATTGACAAAAAACATATAACAAAAAGTAGAAAATATCTTTTTTTTTAAATTTTCTGTCTTTTTCCATTTATATCGCAAAAAATAAAAATCACAGAGGCAATCAAATACCATCAAAAGAAAGTTCTATTTGTGGGAAAAAAAGGATGCAAATTTTGTTTGGGTACATCATTGCATGACCGCGCATTAACCAGTTAAAACAGTGCAGTGCCAAATTGTGAAAAGTCCTCTGGTCTTTGACCAGCCAAATGGTCCGGGGCTGAAGTGGTTAACAGCGAATTGGGTTGAAAATTTTAAGGTACATCTGGACTTTTCCCTGATTTAGGCAAGGTTATAATTAACACTTTGACCACTTCAGGGGGAAAGAGGAAGATGCAACAGCTGTGTTGTAAACTCGTTCCAAGTGTGGGGTTAGTAAATTGTTAAATGTCTTATTATATTCTCCCGTAAAACCATCCGGCCCTGGAAATTTGTTGCTAGGTAGAGATTCTATAGCTTGGTCAATTTCGAGACCAGGAAAAGGAAAATGTAAGGAATGCAATTGGTCAAGCATCAAACTGGGGAGGTTTATGTTTTGCAAAAAATTGTTAATTCTTTTAAGTCTCGTATAGTTGCTGAATGCAGTTGCTGAATCAGCTATGTCTTGCGGATAGTAAAGTTTTTTTCTTAGTAATTGGGTGAAATATAAAGGGAACATATGGGATGGATTCTGTTTGTTCTTATTGTCAAGGGTGTAAATCTTGTGTGTGAGGTCATCTATTTGTTTTGTCTCTTTCTCTTTGCCCTTGCTCCTAACTAAGGAGGAGCCGAACATCCCCCGGTTCGGTTTGCAGCAGAATAGGTAAAAAATTAGTTTGAACACTGTTAAAGTTTATGGGACACGAACATGAAAAATCAAAAGTGCTAATTTTACAGGCTTATATGCAAGTTATTGTCTTAAAAAGTGTTTGGGAACCTGGGTCCTGCTCCAGGGGACATATATCAATGCAAAAAAAAAGATTTAAAGACGGGAGCAGTGATTTTAATAATGCTTAAAGTGAAACAATAAAAGTGAAACATTCCTTTAAATTTCATACCTGGGGGTGTCTATAGTATGCCTCTAAAGTTGCCCATGTTTCCCGTGTTTAGAACAGTCTGAGAGCAAAATGACGTTTCTAAAGTAAAAAAAATCATTTAAAAGTATTCTCGGCTATAATGAATTGTCGGTCCTGGCAATACACATAAAAGTTCATTGATAAAAACGGCATGGGATTCCCCCACAGGAGAACCCCCGAACCAAAATGAAAAAAAAATGCGTGGTGGTCCCCCCAAATTCCATTTCATGCCCTCCAGGTCTGGTATGGATATTAACTACTTAAGCCCCGGACCATTTTCCAGCTAAAGGATCACGCCCCTTTCTGCGATTCTACACTGTGTCGCTTTAACAGACAATTGCGTGGTCGTGTGACGTGACTCCCAAACAAAATTGGCGTCCTTTTTTTTCCACAAATAGAGCTTTCTTTAGATGGTATTTGATCACCTCTGCGGTTTTTATTTTTTTGCGCTATAAACAAAAAAAGAGTGACAATTTTGAAAAAAATTCAATATTTTTTAACTTTTTGCTATAATAAATATCCCCAAAAAATATATAATTTTTTTTTCTCTCAGTTTAGGCCGATACGTATTCGTCTACATATTTTTGGTAAAAAAAATCGCAATAAGCTTAAAAAGTTATAGCGTCTACAATATAAGGGATAGTTCTATGGCAGTTTTATTAATTTTTTTTTTACTAGTAATGGGGGTGATCAGCGATTTTTATTGTGACTGCGACATTATGGCGGACACGCCGGACAATTTTGACACATTTTTGGCATTAATACAGCGATCAGTGCGATTAAAAATGCATAGATTACTGTAAAAATGTCACTGGTGGTGAAGGGGTTAACACTGGGGGCAGTGTAGGGGTTAAGTGTGACCTAATGTGTGTTTTTTTAACTCTAGGTGGCGTGGCTTTGTCATGTGAGGTCACTGATCATCTTTCCCTATGACAGGGAACAGACGATCAGTGACAGGCTCACTAGGAAGCACGGGGAGAGGTTTGTTTACACTTTCCCCGTTCTTAAGCTCTGTGACCCGATCGCAGGACACCGGCGGCGATTAGGTGTGCAGGTCCCGTGGCCGCGGTCATGGAGCTCAGCTGGGCTCTTAACCACTTGCTTACTGGGCACTTAAACCCCCTCATGCCCAGACCAATTTTCAGCTTTCAGTGCTCTCACACTTTGAATGACAATTACTCAGTCATGCAACACTGTAACCAAATGATTTTTTTGTCCTTTTCTTCATACCAATAGAGCTTTCTTTTGGTGGTATTTGATCACCTCACGGTTTTTTATTTTCTATAAATGAAAAAAGACCGAAAATTTTGAAAAAAAAAAATGTTTCTTCGTTTCTGTGATAACATTTTGCAAATTAGCAATTTTTCTTCATAAATTTTGGCCACAATTTATACTACTACACATCTTTGGTAAAAAATAACCCAAATTATTGCATATTATATGATCTGTGTGAAATTTCCAAGCCTACAAGCTATGGTGCAAATCATAAAGATTTGCAAAAAAAGATCACATCTGATGTACTAAGGCCTATCTCCATTCTTGAGACCCTAACAAGCCAGGAAAGTATAAATGCCCCCCAAATGACCCCTTTTTGTAAAGTAGACATTCCAATGTATTTAGTAAGAGGCATGGTGAGTTATTTTAAGTTGTCATTTTTTCCCACAATTCTTTGCAAAATTAAGATTTTTTTTTTTCACAAAATTTTCATTGTAATAGCTTATTTCTCCCACACAAAATGTGCATACCACAAATAACACCCCAAAATACATACTCCTACTCCTCCTGAGTATAACGATACCACATGTGAGACTTTTACACAGCCTGACCACATACAGAGGCCTAATTTTGAAGTAGCACCTTCAGGCATTCTAGGAGCATAAATTACACATTTCATTTCTCAACCACCTATTACAGTTTTGAAGGCCCTGGAATACCAGGACAATGGAAACGTCCAGAAAATGACCCCATTTTGGAAAGCTAACACCCCAACGTATAATCTATGAGGCATAATGAGTCTTTTCAATGGTTCATTTTTTTCCAGAAGTTTTTAGAAAATGTGGAAAAAAGTGAAAACGCATTTTTTTTTACACAAAGTTGTCCGTTTATAAGATATTTCCAACACATAGTATTTACATAGCAAAAATGGCACCCCAAAACATATTCTCCTACTCCTCCTGAGTATAACGATACCACATGTGTGAGACTTTTACACAGCCTGACCACATACAGAGGCCTAATTTTGAAGCAGCACCTTCAGGCATTCTAGGAGCATAAATTACACATTTCATTTCTCAACCACCTATTACAGTTTTGAAGGCCCTGGAACACCAGGACAATGGAAACGTCCAGAAAATGACCCCATTTTGGAAAGCTAACACCACAACGTATAATCTATGAGGCATAATGAGTCTTTTCAATGGTTCATTTTTTTCCAGAAGTTTTCGGAAAATGTGGAAAAAAATGAAAATGCATTTTTTTTTACACAAAGTTGTCCGTTTATAAGATATTTCCAACACATAGCATTTACATAGCAAAAATGGCACCCCAAAATACATTCTCCTACTCCTCCTGAGTATAACGATACCACATGTGTGAGATTTTTACACAGCCTGACCACATACAGAGGCCTAATTTTGAAGTAGCACCTTCAGGCATTCTAGGAGCATAAATTACACATTTCATTTCTCAACCACCTATTACAGTTTTGAAGGCCCTGGAACACCAGGGCAATGGAAACATCCAGAAAATGACCCCATTTTGGAAATCTAACACCCCAACGTATAATCTATGAGGCATAATGAGTCTTTTCAATGGTTCATTTTTTTCCAGAAGTTTTTGGAAAATGTGGAGAAAAATGAAAATGCATTTCTTTTTACACAAAGTTGTCCGTTTATAAGATATTTCCAACACATAGCATTTACATAGCAAAAATGGCACCCCAAAATACATTCTCCTACTCCTGAGTATAACGATACCACATGTGTGAGACTTTTACACAGCCTGACCACATACAGAGGCCTAATTTTGAAGTAGCACCTTCAGGCATTCTAGGAGCATAAATTACACATTTCATTTCTCAACCACCCATTACAGTTTTGAAGGCCCTGGAACACCAGGGCAATGGAAACGTCCAGAAAATGACCCCATTTTGGAAAGCTAACACCCCAACGTATGATCTATGAGGCATAATGAGTCTTTTCAATGGTTCATTTTTTTCCAGAAGTTTTTGGAATATGTGGAAAAAAATGATAACGCATTTTTTTTTACACAAAGTTGTCCGTTTATAAGATATTTCCAACACATAGCATTTACATAGCAAAAATGACACCCCAAAATACATTCTCCTACTCCTCCTGAGTATAACAAAACCACATGTGTGAGACGTTTACACAGCCTGGCCCCATACAGAGGCGCAACATGCAAGGAACACCGTCGGCGTTCCAGGGACACATAGCCTGCACATACCAAGAATTACACCCCCAAATACATTATGCTGAGCAAAGGGTAAAGAAAAGATTACCTGTGGTTTTAGAAGTGCAGTTGTCCACAGGAGGATATCACTGGTCCAGGCAGCAGGCAGGGACTTGGTCAGCAACAGCGAACACAATTTTTCAGGCAGCAGGCAGGGATACTGTCCATATACAGTCCAGGGTCAGTGCAGAGATATTGTCAGCAGTGCCAAAAATATTGGTCCTGGTAGTAGGCAGGTCCATGTGGTGTGGTCAGTGCGGCATGACAGCAGTAAGTTCTACAGGCAGCAGACAGAAGTAGAGCCTCGTTCAGGACAGAATGGGGATAGGGGTAGAGGCTTTTCCCTCCCAAATCTCTTTGAAGCCTCCGAGTCTCCAGACCCTAATCTAGGAATAAGAAAACAAAGAAAATTGTTTTCTTCATCCAGAAAAACTATAATGGAGCCCCTCACATATGTGAGACCCCGTGTTGAATCCCACTAGTCCAGTTGCAGAATACAAGATCAGTCCAAGAGGCAGGCAAATATCGTGGTCAAACAGTCCAAGGTCAGTTCCAGATCAGGCAGAGGTATGTACAGAATCGTTAGGCAGAAGCATGGTCGAATAACAGTCCAGGGTCAGTTCCAGATCAGGCAGCGGTATGTACAGAATCGGCAGGCATAAGAGTGGTCAAATAACAAGCCAGGGTCAGTTACAGAGCAGGCAGTGGCATAAGGGGTGTGAAGGTGTATGAAGGCAGGAACTGAGGATTATGTTTACCATACTTCACTAAAAATTTATTGAAGTATGGTAACGCCGAAAACAGTCGCCTATGCAGAGGCCTGGTTGGGAAGGACATTGTGCACAATAATAAGATGTGTCTCTTCTGACTCCTGCTCTGGTACACACCTTACATCTTTTTTGACGTCTTTGGCCTGTTGGTTTGGGAGGGATTTTATCGGGAAAGTGGCGCTCGGAGAGTCGACTAATAACGTCTGATTGGATATTTTCTGGTGGGCCGTTTGGGAAAATAAGGGCAGTGAAAACTTCCTCCTGGTAGCCAAAGAAACGTTTGGGGTTTTGGGTGGAGTTGCGGTAAATGACATAGGAATTGTAAATGGCCAATTGAAAAAAATAAATTGCTACTTTTTTGTACCAATGGTATGTCCGTCTTGTGGCAAGATATGGTTCCATCATTTGGTCGTTGAAGTCGACTCCCCCCATGAACAAATTGTATTCATAAATGCATTTTGGTTTTTACGGGGCCATTCCTTCTGGGGATTTGCACAAACGTATCATTGTGGATAGAAGACAACATATACACATCCCTTCTGTCCCTCCACTTCACTGCCAGAACCTCCTTGTTTCTCAGACTTGCGGTTTCTCCTTTTCGCAGCTTCTATTCACAAGACTTTGAGGAAAGCCCTTCCAATTCCTTTTTACGGTGCCACATGCTGGCGTCTTCCACCGGTGAAGGTTGTGGAACAGGGGCAGAGATGTGTAGAAGTTATCTACATACAGGTGGTAGCCTTTATCCAATAGGGGGTACATGAGGTCCCAAACAACTTTTCCGCTGGATCCCAAGTAGTCTGGACAATTAGGGGGCTGCAGCTGGGTGTCCTTCCCTTCGTATACTATGAATGAATATGTGTACCCTGTGGCTCGGTCGCATAATTTGTAGATCTTCACCCCATAGCCTTTTGCGGGGCATAAATTGCTTCATTTTAAGCCTACCACTAAATGTAATAAGAGACTCATCCACACATATGTGTTGGTCTGGGGTAAACAATTTGGGGAATGTTTGTGAAAAATAATGAAGTATTGGTCGAACTTTGTAAAGCCTGTCGTAATTTGGGTCATTTCGTGGAAGGCACTGGGTATTGTCGCTGAAATGTAAGAACCTCAGGATCATCTGATACCTGGTTCTGGGCATTACCGCGGAGAAGAGCGGTGTGTGGTGGAGGGGGTGGGTTGACCAATAGGTACGCAATAGATTTTTTTTGTTGAGTCCCATGTTAAATGTGATGCCTAAAAAAACCTTGAACTCCTCCACCGTTAGGTCTCTCCATTTGTAAGAACGGGCATAATAAGATGTCGGATCAAAATAAATTGTTGTGCATACAGGTTGCACTGGGCCACAATTGACGACAACATATCCTCCGTAAAAATTAAATTAAAAAAATCTATTGGGGTAAAATTCTCCGTGTCCACCTGGACTCCTGGCTGGGCAGTGAAAGGGGGAACATTGGCCTCTCCTGAATTAGGAGGAAGCCACAAGGGGTTCTGAAGGGCATAGGGAAGGCCGGCATGGCTTCTAACCCTTTGGGGCTGAGATGACACCCCACTGGTACTTGGCCTTTCTTGCCGGGGCACTGCGGTGCTGGTGGACGGCACTGCGGTGCTGGTGGATGGCACTTCGGTGCTGGTGGACGGCACTGCCTCGCTAGAACGCCTTAGTTTGATGGGCCGGATATCTTCCTCCTCGGATTCGGTCAGTGTTTCACTGCTGAGGACTGGCTCATAATTTATGTCGGCTTCAGAATCCGAATCTGAAAGAGAATCTGAAGAGGAGAGCTCCCGTTGCTCTCGTCGGCCGTGGAAAGAATTTTGTTCGCCTCCTCGGCGGAAAAGACTCGTTTAGACATGGTTGCTGGTGTTAAGCCTGCACTGATGGGCACTAATGAGGTGGCACTGATGTGCACTGATTGATGGCACAGATGTGCACTGATGAGATGGCACAGATGTGTACTGTTGAAGCAGCACAGAGGTGGCACAGACGGGCACTGATGAGTCGGCACAGATGTGCACTGATGAGTCGGAACAGATGTGCACTGATGAGTCGGCACAGATGTGCACTGATTGTACAGATGTGCACTGTTTACATGGCACAGATGGGTGCTTTTGAGGTGGCACAGATGGGCGCTTTTGAGGTGGCACAGATGGGCGCTGTTGAGGCGGCACAAATGGGCACTGATGGGTCGGCACAGATGTGCACTGATTTATTGCACAGATGTGCAGATTTATTGCACAGATGTGCACTGATGAGGCGGTAGATGGGCACAGATGGGCACTGCTGAGTCGGCAGAGATGGGCACTGCTGAGGTGACACAGATGGGCACTGATGGGTCGGCACAGGTGTGCACTGATTTATTGCACAGATGTGCAGATTTATTGCACAGATGTGCACTGATGAGGCAGCAGGTGGGCACAGATGGTCACTGCTGAGGCGGCACAGATGGGCACTGCTGAGGCGGCACAGATGGGCACTGCTGAGGCGGCACAGATGGTACAGATGGGCACCAATTGGTACAGATGGGCACCGATTGGCACTGGTGGGCACTGGTGGGCACTGGCGGTGCACAGATGGGGACTGGCGGGCACTGGCGGGCACTGACGTTGCACAGATGGTGCACAGGTGGGCACAGGTGGGCACAGGTGGGCACAGGGGGCACATGTGGCCACAGGTGGGCACAGGTGGGCACAGGTGGGCACTGGAGGGGTAGAGATGGGCACTGGCGGGGTAGAGATGGGCACTGGTGGGGTACAGATGGGCACTGGTGGGGTACAGATGGGCACTGGCGGGCACAGATGGCACTAATATCACTATTTGGCACTTGTAAAAGTAACTCAAAGAATCTCTCTCCTCACACGCTGTCTCTGTGTGAGGAGACAGATTCGGCAATGGGAGATGGTCTCATTTGTTTACATTTGAGATCATCACCCACTGGAGGCGGCGATCGCGCTGCAAACGGCCGCTGTGATTGGCCGTTTACAGCGATCTGTGATTGGCTGTGTCCAGGGGACATGGCCAACACAGATTTTCCCCGATGCGGGCTCCCGGAAGCGCGCAGGGAGCCATTAAAGGGGACGACGTCAATAGACGTTGTCCCGGCATTCGAGATCCGTGCTGTAGCCGTCATTTGACTATAGCGCGGATCTCAAGTGGTTAAAGGGCAACATACCTGTACATGCTTGTGCCCGGCCGTGCCATTCTGCTGACATATATCACGTGAGGCGGTCCTTAAGTGGTTAAAGGGAACCCCATGTCAAAATGAAAAAAAAAGTGGCATGGGGCCCCCCAAAAATCCATACCAGAGCCTTATCCGAGCACGCAACCCGGCAGGCCACAGGAAAAGAGGGGGTGAGAGAGCCCCCTCCCTCCTGAACCATACCAGGCCACATGCCCTCAACATGGGGAGGATGCTTTTGGGTAGCCCCCCAAAGCACCTTGTCTCCATGTTGATGGTGAGAAGGGCCTCATCCCCACAACCCTTGCCCAGTGGTTGTGGGGGTCTGGGGTGGGGGGCTTATCGGAATCTGGAAACTCCCTTTAACAAGGGGACCCCCAGATCCTGCCCCCCGTGTGAAATGGTAATGGGGTACAAATGTATCCCTAACATTGCACAAAAAATGTGTGAAGCTGGTAAAAAAAAAACACAAGACATGACTTGGGACAAGTCCTTTATTTCAATTTTTTTTTAAATAAAACTGTCCCACAAAGTCTTCTTCTTCTCTCGCTCCGACGGACCGGAAAAAACGCAACCACTGTGCCCATAAATTGCCGCCTCTGTGCTATCAAACACAGCCACTGTACCCATCAATTGCTGCCAGATTGTCAAGCCGTAGCTGTGCTCCCTGGGGATATGCTGATCACCCATTTGTGCTGCTGGAGGGAGCCCAGACGGGCATAAATGAGGGACCTGCATGTCATGGTAAGTGAGACCATCCCATATCCCACTCCATCTTTCCCGAGAACAGGGACCCCCTTCCAACCCCCCCAGGAGAGGGAACCCCTCCCCCCTCTGAGGACAGGGACCCTCTCCCCCAAGACAGAGACCCCCTTCTCCCCCCTGAGGACAGGGAAACCTTCTCCCCCTGAGGACAGGGACCCCCTTCTCTCCTGAGGACAGGGGCCCCCTTCTCTCCTGGGGACAGGGACCCCCTTCTCTCCTGGGGACAGGGACCCCCTTCTCTCTTGGGGACAGGGACCCCCTTCTCTCCTGGGGACAGGGACCCCCTTCTCTCCTGTGGACAGGAACTCCATCTCCCCTGGGAACGGGGACTTCATCTCACCTAGGGACCCCATCTGCCCTGGGGATCAGGACCCCACTTCCCCTAAGAACAGGAACCTGATCACCCTGTGTGCGCCAACCTCACTGCCCTGCCGGCCATGTGTCCTGTGTGAGGGCCCTCCTGTGACAGCTCTTATAAGGACTTCACCCCACTGTGTGATCCCCCTACATGACTGATCCCTCTGTGTCCAAAACTTACACGAGGAACCCCTCTGTTTGCTCCCCCTACATGTCTGCATACTCTGACCACCACCTGTACCATTTCCACATCCACTGACTGCCTCCTGTATCCTGTGCACATGTTCCGACCACCTCTTGTACCATGTCTGTAGCCTCTAGCCACCTCCTGTGTCCTGTCTGCAATCTCTGACTATCTCTTGTCTTTTAACGTGTCTGCAGTCTCTTAGGGGGAGTCTGGGGTCTGGGGTTTCCCATCATCTCAGTAACACCCCCCCTAGTGTATTCACTCTGCGGAAGGTGATCTCTGGTCACCAGAGTTCCCCCCCCCCAACATAACATCAGAGTCCGCAGGATTCTTCCCCAAGGCAAAGGAAAATGCTACAGAGCATGATCTAAGGATGAACTCTGATGTAAGGGGTGCTCTGGTCACCAGAGACTACCTTATATCAGAGTCCACTGCATTCCCATTTACATCAGAGTTCCCACTTACATCAGGGTCTGCAGCATTGCCCTTTGCATCAGGGTTTGCAGAGTTCCCCCTGTTAGATTAGAAGGGATGGAGGCCCAGAGACATGTCCAGAGTACACAGAGGATACATGGGATAGAGTAGAAGGGATGGAGACCTACAGACATGTCCAGAGTACACAGAGGATGCACGGGATAGATTAGAAGGGATGGAGGCCCAGAGACATTTCCAGAGTACACAGAGGATACATGAGATAGATTAGAAGGGATGGAGACCTACAGACATGTCCAGAGTACACAGAGGATACATGGGTTAGATTAGAAGGGATGGAGACCCAGAGACATGTCCAGAGTACACAGAGGATACATGGGATAGATTATAAGGGATGGAGACCCAGGGACATGTCCAGAGTACACAGAGGATAAATGGGATAGATTAGAAGGGATGGAGGCCCAGAGACATTTCCAGAGTACACAGAAGAGGCCTCCATCCCTTCTAATCTATCCCATCTATCCCATTATCCCCTCTATCGCACACAGGGTGATCAGGTTCCTGTTCTTATGGGAGGTGGGGTCCTGATCCCCAGGGCAGATGGGGTCCCTAGGTGAGATGAAGTCCCCGTTCCCAGGAGAGAAGGGGGCCCCTGTCCCCAAGAGAGAAGGGGGTCCCTGTCCCCAGGAGAGAAGGGGGTCCCTGTCCCCAGGAGAGAAGGGGGTCCCTGTCCCCAGGAGAGAAGGGGGCCCCTGTCCCCAGGAGAGAAGGGGGTCCCTGTCCCCAAGAGAGAAGGGGGTCCCTTTCCCCAGGAGAGAAGGGGGTCCCTGTCCCCAGGAGAGAAGGGGGCCCCTGTCCTCAAGAGAGAAGGGGGTCCCTGTCCTCAGGGGGGAGAAGGTTTCCCTGTCCTCAGGGGGAGAAGGTTTCCCTGTCCTCAGGGGGGAGAAGGGGGTCTCTGTCTTGGGGGGGTCCCTCTCCTCAGAGGGGGGGAGGGGTTCCCTCTCCTTGGGGGGTTGGAAGGGGGTCCCTGTTTTCGGGAAAGATGGAGTGGGATATGGGATGGTCTCACTTACCATGACATGCAGGTCCCTCATTTATGCCCGTCTGGGCTCCCTCCAGCAGCACAGATGGGTGATCAGCATACCCCCAGGGAGCACAGCTACGGCTTGACAATCTGGCAGCAATTGATGGGTACAGTGGCTGTGTTTGATAGCACAGTGGCGGCAATTTATGGGCACAGTGGTTGCGTTTGATGGGCACAGTGATCCAGAGTTTGCTGGGCACGGTGAGGCGGTGTTCGCTGGGCACAGTGAGGTGTTTGCTGGGCACAGTGTGGCGGCATTTTTTGGGTGCAGTGAGGTGTTTGCTGGGCACAGTGAGGCGTTTTCTGGGCATGGTGAGGTGGCGTTTGTTGGGCACAGTGAGGTGGCGTTTGCTGGGCACAGTGAGGGGCATTTTTTGGGCACAGTGAGGCATTTGCTGGGCACAGTGAGGTGGCGTTTGCTGGGCACAGTGAGGCGGCGATTTCTGGGCGCAGTGAGGTGGCGTTTGCTGGGCACAGTGAGGCGGCGATTTCTGGGCGCAGTGAGGTGGCGTTTGCTGGGCACAGTGAGTTGGCGATTTCTGGACGTAGTGAGGTGGCATTTGCTGGGCACAGTGAGGCGGTGATTTCTGGGCGCAGTGAGGTGGCGTTTGCTGGGTGCAGTGAGGGACATTTTTTGGGCACAGTGAGGAATTTGCTGGGCACAGTGAGGTGCCGTTTTCTGGGCACAGTGAGGCGGCGATTTCTGGGCGTAGTGAGGTGGCGTTTGCTGGGCACAGTGAGGCGGCAATTTCTGGGCGCAGTGAGGTGGCATTTGCTGGGCACAGTGAGACGGCGATTTCTGGGAGCAGTGAGGTGGCGTTTTCTGGGCATAGTGAGGCAGCGATTTCTGGGCGCAGTGAGGTGGCGTTTGCTGGGCACAGTGAGGCGGCGATTTCTTGGCGCAGTGAGGTGGCGTTTCCTGGGCGCAGTGAGGGGCATTTTTTGGGCACAGTGAGGCATTTGCTGGGCACAGTGAGGTGGCGTTTGCTGGGCACAGTGAGACGGCGATTTCTGGGCGCAGTGAGGTGGCGTTTGCTTGGCGCAGTGAGGTGGCGATTTCTGGGCGCAGTGAGGTGGCGTTTGCTAGTCGCAGTGAGGCGGCAAATTCTGGTCGCAGTGAGGCGGCGATATCTGGTCGCAGTGAGGTGGCGTTTGCTGGGCACAGTGAGGCGGCGATTTCTAGTCACAGTGAGGTGGCGTTTGCTGGGCGCAGTGAGGCGGCAATTTCTAGTCACAGTGAGGTGGCGTTTGCTGGGCGCAGTGAGGTGGCGTTTGCTGGGCACAGTGAGGCGGCGATTTCTAGTCACAGTGAGGTGGTGTTTGCTGGGCGCGGTGAGGCGTATTTATTGGCAGAACAATGCACTGTATATGTAGTCAGTGCTATGCATGGGGCCCCGCCCCCCTCTCCAAGCTCCGCCTCCCTCTCTAAGCTCCGCTCTATCTCTCCCTTCCAGCAAGTCTCCGCACGCTTGAGTCCATAATTTTGGTCAACCGCTGAACAAATATCCCGCGCATGCGCTAATACAGCTTGAAGCCATAATTTTTCTTGACCAGTGAAGAAAATCTTGGGGTGGGCGGGGCTGCTGCTGACGTTCTAACCATATGTTCAGCTCCGCCCGCCCACCCGAAAGTCTCTGCCAACTCGAGGCTAGAATTGTTCTCCACCATGAAAATAAATATACAGCGCATGCGCTGTTAATGGCAGGGGATTGGCGCATGCGCGGTACAGGCCCGCCGTCAGCTGTTTCAGTAACGGAGCCACACCGGAAGGGGTGAGCGAATTTCATAGGTCGCAGGAAATTTTACAACACCGGCATTCTACGGCTGTCAGCTGTGGGATGCCGAATGGACATGCTAGGTGCTCTGCTCTGCATTAATCTTAAGGTAAACACTCACTATATTCCTTTCCTAATCTCCATGCCCTTACTGCTCTTCTGTTGGGACTCATATATATTACTGACATTACTATATTTATTCTTTTTAGATTTACTTAAACCATCCCATCCCTGAGATCGGTTTAATTTTGCTATTTTTTTAGCATCAAGGGCCCTTAACCTGCAGGTATTTTTCTTCCTTTTTTTTTATACAAAAATACATGTACAATATAAATATTAAAACATTATTTTATGAGGAATATATCCCATATATATATATTTTTAATTTTAATTTTTTATTTTCTCTATTTGATGCTTTATTTAAAATAATTGACTATATACAGGAGAAAAAAAAGATTTCCATATATAAAAGATTTTGTTATGACACTTTTATACATCCGTGGCTATTTAAAAATAATATATATTTTATACTGAAGGTATAGTGGGGTTTGAGATCCCAGCTGATGAGGAGCAAGGAGAGGTCCGCTTTGTTTGGTGTGGGTCTTTAAGGTACGCTTGCCAATGAACTGCATGGCAGGTCAAGATATGTCTGGTCAAGTATGCGATGCCCTAACAGCTGATGTTTCGGCCACGCGAGATACGCTTGAGACATATGTTGCAAATAGCAGTGGTGCGATCTGATGCACTGGTCTCAAAAAAGGCCCACACCAAGGAACAGTGCACAGGGGCGTGCTGGCGGAGCTCTGCGGTGTGATTCAGTCAGTGTGCTGCACTTAAGCTGGCCCCTGGAGGGCATCCTGCCTCATTAGAGATGTGCCTCCTCCTCTCTCTTGCCAGGCACTAGGGATGGCCGAACTGTTCGCCCGGCGCTCGGTTCGCGGCTAATTTTGCCTGTTCGCGATTCGCCTGATCTATTGCCGCTGTTCGCCCGGCGGACTTATGTGTTTACAGTGTGAAAGAACTTTGACCCATGATGACACATCCATCATGGGGTACAGGACAGCCAAATGAGACATTTCAGCACATGGACAATTGGACATTCCCCCTAACTTAGAAATATACCCGATCCGGCGGCCATTTTACATTCTTTCTTTTGTCACTATAGGGAGAGGTTGCTGTGTGGAGCAGGGAGAGACTGCAGTGACACAAATCGCTAGCTATTAGGTCCACAAAAGTCCTTTTAAGGACTGGTATGGTATAGAGTAGTACAGCATATAGGGTTGAGTGAACTGCTGTGCTTGTTAATTCAGCAGCCTGTCTTTAGCAGGGAGGGACAGGACGCTGTGTGTAGCAGGGAGGGACAATCAGTTTAATCATTAGCTGTTACTATTAGGTCCACAAAGGTCCTTTTAAGGACTGGTATGGTATAGGAGTAGGACAGTATATAGGGTTGAGTGAACTGCTGTACTTGTAAATCCAGCAGCCTGTCTTTAGTGAGTGCAGGGAGTGACAGGACGCTGTGTGTAGCAGGGAGGGACAGTCAGTTTAATCATTAGCTGTTACTATTAGGTCCACAAAGGTCCTTTTTAAGGACTGGTATGGTATAGGAGTAGGACAGTATATAGGGTTGTACACGTATATTATTCTTTCTTCCAAGTATAGAAAGAATATTATACTTGACTGCTGCCCTATTCTGCAGCAGTCCTTTATCAGTACAGGGACTGAGGTACAGTCTGCTAATCCCTAGCTACTAGTTCCACAAAGGTCCTTAAGGACTGGTATAGGTCCACAATATATAGGGTTGTGGTGCACTACTGCTGACTGCTGCCCTATTCTGCAGCAGTCCTTTTTCAGTGTAGGGACTGAGGTACAGTCTGCTAATCCCTAGCTACTAGTTCCACAAAGGTCCTTAAGGACTGGTATAGGTCCACAATATATAGGGTTGTGGTGCACTACTGCTGACTGCTGCCCTATTCTGCAGCAGTCCTTTTTCAGTGTAGGGACTGAGGTACAGTCTGCTAATCCCTAGCTACTAGTTCCACAAAGGTCCTTAAGGACTGGTAAAGGTCCACAATATATAGGGTTGTGGTGCACTACTGCTGACTGCTGCCCTATTCTGCAGCAGTCCTTTATCAGTGTAGGAACTGAGGTACAGTCTGCTAATCCCTAGCTACTAGTTCAACAAAGGTCCTTTTAAGGACTGGTATGGTATAGAGTAGTACAGTATATAGGGTTGAGTGAGGTACAGTCTGCTAATCCCTAGCTACTAGTTCCACAAAGGTCCTTAAGGACTGGTAAAGGTCCACAATATATAGGGTTGTGGTGCACTACTGCTGACTGCTGCCCTATTCTGCAGCAGTCCTTTATCAGTGTAGGGACGGAGGTACAGTCTGCTAATCACTAGCTACTATTTCCACAAAGGTCCTTTTAAGGACTGGTATGGTATAGAGTAGTACAGTATATAGGGTTGAGTGAGGTACAGTCTGCTAATCCCTAGCTACTAGTTCCACAAAGGTCCTTAAGGACTGGTATAGGTCCACAATATATATGGTTGTGGTCCACTACTGCTGACTGCTGCCCTATTCTGCAGCAGTCCTTTATCAGTGTAGGGACTGAGGTACAGTCTGCTAATCCCTAGCTACTAGTTCCACAAAGGTCCTTTTAAGGACTGGTATGGTATAGAGTAGTACAGTATATAGGGTTGAGTGAGGTACAGTCTGCTAATCCCTAGCTACTAGTTCCACAAAGGTCCTTAAGGACTGGTAAAGGTCCACAATATATAGGGTTTTGGTGCACTACTGCTGACTGCTGCCCTATTCTGCAGCAGTCCTTTATCAGTGTAGGGGCTGAGGTAAAGTCTGCTAATCACTAGCTACTAGTTCCACAAAGGTCCATTTAAGGACTGGTATGGTATAGAGTAGTACAGTATATAGGGTTGAGTGAGGTACAGTCTGCTAATCCCTAGCTACTAGTTTCACAAAGGTCCTTAAGGACTGGTATAGGTCCACAATATATAGGGTTGTGGTGCACTACTGCTGACTGCTGCCCTATTCTGCAGCAGTCCTTTATCAGTGTAGGGACTGAGGTACAGTCTAATAATCACTAGCTACTAGTTCCACAAAGGTCCTTTTAAGGACTGGTATGGTATAGAGTAGTATAGTATATAGGGTTGAGTGAGGTACAGTCTGCTAATCCCTAGATACTAGTTCCACAAAGGTCCTTAAAGACTGGTAAAGGTCCACAATATATAGGGTTGTGGTGCACTACTGCTGACTGCTGCCCTATTCTGCAGCAGTCCTTTATCAGTGTAGGGACTGAGGTACAGTCTGCTAATCACTAGCTACTAGTTCCACAAAGGTCCTTTTAAGGACTGGTATGGTATAGAGTAGTACAGTATATAGGGTTGAGTGAGGTACAGTCTGCTATTCCCTAGCTACTAGTTCCACAAAGGTCCTTAAGGTTTGGTATAGGTCCACAATATATAGGGTTGTGGTGTACTACTGCTGACTGCTGCACTATTCTGCAGCAGTCCTTTAACAGTGTAGGGACTGAGGTACAGTCTGTTAATCCCTAGCTACTAGTTCCACAAAGGTCCTTTTAAGGATTGGTATGGTATAGAGTAGTACAGCATATAGGGTTGAGTGAACTGCTGTGCTTCTAAATTCAGCAGCCTGTCTTTAGCAGGGAGGGACAGGATGCTGTGTGTAGCAGGGAGGGACAGTCAGTTTAATCATTAGCTGTTACTATTAGGTCCACAAAGGTCCTTTTAAGAACTGGTATGATAAAGGAGTATTACAGTATATAGGGTTGAGTGAACTGCTGTGCTTGTAAATTCAGCAGCCTGTCTTTAGCAGGGAGGGACAGGACGCCGTGTGTAGCAGGGAGGGACAGTCAGTTTAATCATTAGCTATTACTATTAGGTCCACAAAGGTCCTTTTAAGGACTGGTATGGTATAGGAGTAGGACAGTATATAGGGTTGAGTGAACTGCTGTGCTTGTAAATCCAGCAGCCTGTCTTTAGTGAGTGCAGGGAGTGACAGGACGCTGTGTGTAGCAGGGAGGGACAGTCAGTTTAATCATTAGCTGTTACTATTAGGTCCACAAAGGTCCTTTTTAAGGACTGGTATGGTATAGGAGTAGGACAGTATATAGGGTTGTACACGTATAATATTCTTTCTTCCAAATATAGAAAGAATATTATACTTGACTGCTGCCTTATTCTGCAGCAGTTCTTTATCAGTACAGGGACTGAGGTACAGTCTGCTAATCCCTAGCTACTAGTTCCACAAAGATCCTTAAGGACTGGTATAGGTCCACAATATATAGGGTTGTGGTGCACTACTGTTGACTGCTGCCCTATTCTGCAGCAGTCCTTTATCAGTGTAGGGACTGAGGTACAGTCTGCTAATCACTAGCTACTAGTTCCACAAAGGTCCTTTTAAGGACTGGTATGGTATAGAGTAGTACAGTATATAGGGTTGAGTGAGGTACAGTCTGCTAATCCCTAGCTACTAGTTTCACAAAGGTCCTTAAGGACTGGAAAAGGTCCACAATATATAGGGTTGTGGTGCACTACTGCTGACTGCTGCCCTATTCTGCAGCAGTCCTTTATCAGTGTAGGGACTGAGGTACAGTCTGCTAATCACTAGCTACTATTTCCACAAAGGTCCTTTTAAGGACTTGTATGGCATAGAGTAGTACAGTATATACTAGCTACTAGTTCCACAAAGGTCCTTAAGGACTGGTATAGGTCCACAATATAAGGACTGGTATAGGTCCTTAAGGTTTGGTATAGGTCCACAATATATAGGGTTGTGGTGTACTACTGCTGACTGCTGCCCTATTCTGCAGCAGTCCTTTATCAGTGTAGGGACTGAGGTACAGTCTGCTAATCACTAGCTACTAGTTCCACAAAGGTCCTTTTAAGGACTGGTATGGTATAGAGTAGTACAGTATATAGGGTTGAGTGAGGTACAGTCTGCTAATCCCTAGCTACTAGTTTCACAAAGGTCCTTAAGGACTGGAAAAGGTCCACAATATATAGGGTTGTGGTGCACTACTGCTGACTGCTGCCCTATTCTGCAGCAGTCCTTTATCAGTGTAGGGACTGAGGTACAGTCTGCTAATCACTAGCTACTATTTCCACAAAGGTCCTTTTAAGGACTTGTATGGCATAGAGTAGTACAGTATATACTAGCTACTAGTTCCACAAAGGTCCTTAAGGACTGGTATAGGTCCACAATATAAGGACTGGTATAGGTCCACAATATATAGGGTTGTGGTCCACTACTGCTGACTGCTGCCCTATTCTGCAGCAGTCCTTTATCAGTGTAGGGACTGAGGTACAGTCTGCTAATCCCTAGCTACTAGTTCCACAAAGGTCCTTTTAAGGACTGGTATGGTATAGAGTAGTACAGTATATAGGGTTGAGTGAGGTACAGTCTGCTAATCCCTAGCTACTAGTTCCACAAAGGTCCTTAAGGACTGGTAAAGGTCCACAATATATAGGGTTGTGGTGCACTACTGCTGACTGCTGCCCTATTCTGCAGCAGTCCTTTATCACTGTAGGGACTAAGGTACAGTCTGCTAATCCCTAGCTACTAGTTCAACAAAGGTCCTTTTAAGGACTGGTATGGTATAGAGTAGTACAGTATATAGGGTTGAGTGGGGTACAGTCTGCGAATCCCTAGCTACTAATTCCACAAAGGTCCTTAAGGACTGGTATAGGTCTACAATATATAGGGTTGTGGTGCACTACTGCTGACTGCTGCCCTATTCTGCAGCAGTCCTTTATCAGTGTAGGGACTGAGGTACAGTCTGCTAATCCCTAGCTACTAGTTCCACAAAGGTCCTTTTAAGAACTGGTATGGTATAGATTAGTACAGTATATAGGGTTGAGTGAGGTACAGTCTGCTAATCCCTAGCTACTAATTCCGCAAAGGTCCTTAAGGACTGGTATAGGTCCACAATATATAGGGTTGTGGTGCACTACTGCTGACTGCTGCCCTATTCTGCAGCAGTCCTTTATCAGTGTAGGGACTGAGGTACAGTCTGCTAATCACTAGCTACTAGTTCCGCAAAGGTCCTTTTAAGGACTGGTATGGTATAGAGTAGTACAGTATATAGGGTTGAGTGAGGTACA
Organism: Lithobates pipiens; assembly: GCF_037356315.1. Taxonomy (NCBI): domain Eukaryota; kingdom Metazoa; phylum Chordata; class Amphibia; order Anura; family Ranidae; genus Lithobates; species Lithobates pipiens. The sequence continues at coordinate 182,893,638 of NW_027507785.1, forward strand.
GTCTGCTAATCCCTAGCTACTAGTTCCACAAAGGTCCTTAAGGACTGGTAAAGGTCCACAATATATAGGGCTGCGGTGCGCTACTGCTGACTGCTGCCCTATTCTGCAGCAGTCCTTTATCAGTGTAGGGACTGAGGTACAGTCTGCTAATCACTAGCTACTAGTTTCACAAAGGTCCTTTTAAGGACTGGTATGGTATAGAGTCGTACAGTATATAGGGTTGAGTGAGGAACAGTCTGCTAATCACTAGCTACTAGTTCCACAAAGGTCCTTAAGGACTGGTATAGGTCCACAATATATAGGGTTGTGGTGCACTACTGCTGACTGCTGCCCTATTCTACAACAGTCCTTTATCAGTGTAGGGACTGAGGTACAGTCTGCTAATCCCTAGCTACTAGTTCCACAAAGGTCCTTTAAGGACTAGTATGGTATAGAGTAGTACAGTATATAGGGTTGAGTGAGGTACAGTCTGCTAATCCCTAGCTACTAGTTCCACAAAGGTCCTTAAGGACTGGTATAGGTACACAATATATAGGGCTGTGGTGCACTACTGCTGACTGCTGCCCTATTCTGCAGCAGTCCTTTATCAGTGTAGGGACTGAGGTACAGTCTGCTAATCACTAGCTACTAGTTCCGCAAAGGTCCTTTTAAGGACTGGTATGGTATAGAGTAGTACAGTATAAGGGTTGAGTGAGGTACAGTCTGCTAATCCCTAGCTACTAGTTCCACAAAGGTCCTTAAGGACTGGTAAAGGTCCACAATATATAGGGTTGTGGTGCGCTACTGCTGACTGCTGCCCTATTCTGCAGCAGTCCTTTATCAGTGTAGGGACTGAGGTACAGTCTGCTAATCACTAGCTACTAGTTTCACAATGGTCCTTTTAAGGACTGGTATGGTATAGAGTAGTACAGTATATAGGGTTGAGTGAGGTCCAGTCTGCTAATCACTAGCTACTAGTTCCACAAAGGTCCTTAAGGACTGGTATAGGTCCACAATATATAGGGTTGTGGTCCACTACTGCTGACTGCTGCTCTATTCTGCAGCAGTCCTTTATCAGTGTAGGGACTGAGGTACAGTCTGCTAATCCCTAGCTACTAGTTCCACAAAGGTCCTTAAGGACTGGTATAGTTGTACTATTTGGTGTGCAGTATATAGTTGTGTAATACACATATGAAATACTTGCACATATAGAAAGCATAGTATAGTGCATTACCACTGTGCAGAATTGTGACTTCTGAGCGGTTCTGCAACGATACTACAAAGAGTGACAAACGCAATCAAATAAAAAAGTATTGTAACTGGTGTGATAGACCAGTGGCCCCCAAAAACAGCAGATTGAAGCGGGGTGTTATATACCTTCTTCCACATACATACTGCACTTCTCTAGAGACTTTTGTCACAGGGTCATTTAAAAAACTGACAGGCAGAGGAAGAGGCAGGCCCTTCCGCAGGGGTGATAGGGGTAGAGCAGGAGCAACAGGCTTGAGCCAAAGTGGGAAATTGCAGAAGGTGCGTGCGATTACGTCAAAGGAAGCACCAGACTTGGTTAAGTGGCTCACTCAGCCTTACTCTTCTGCACCCTCCTCATCCTCTCGATCTGCACCCTCTTCTTCACTCTCTGCTATGTGCACCCCAAAGACACTACCACCAACACCACCACCACATACCTTCCACTTGAGTTACAGGAATTATTTTCCGATCCATATCAAGACATTTCTGATGCGCAGCCACTCTTTGCATTGGATCAGAAAGAGGAGGTAGCAACAACTGCCACTCAGCAGTCTGACCACAGTACCCAGATCAGCCCAAGGAGGAGGTTGGTCCCCGGTGTTGCTGTCTACTCCGAGATCTCTAATTATAGCGGTGGGGAAGGTGACGTCGATGATGACATGTCCAGTGATGTCACGTGGGTGCCCACAAGAGAGGAAGAGGAGGGGAGTTCAGAGGGAGATATGGACCAGCAGATAGGGTGGAGAAGCAGGAATAACTTACATTGCACAGGAGGACAAAGCAGACTGCTAATGTATCAGGAGCGAGGGATCGACCATGTACGGTCACATCTGGCGCTCCCAGGACGCCGGGACATGGCTCCGCAGTGTGGGCTTTTTTTAACGTGTCCGCTGCTGACAATAGTGTTGCCATCTGCAATCTTTGCAGTCAACGCATAAGTCGCAGTAAGCCCAACACTCACCTAGGGATGACCGCCTTAAGAAGGCACATGAGCTGCCATCACCGAGCCCAGTGGGAGCAACTGAACACACAAAGCCACACTCCAGGCTCTCACCGTCCACCCTCGTCTTCTACTTCTTCTCCTCACAATTGTCATCCACTCCACCTTCCATCACGCCAAGCTCACTTTTCTGCAAAAAGGCATGCTTCCGTGGGCCAAATGTTCGAGCGTAAAAAAATGATGACGCCAGATAACCCCCTTGCCCAACGGTTGACGGCTTGCTTGTCAGAACTGATAGCCCGCCAACTACTGCCATTTAAACTGGTGGACTTGGAGGCCTTTCGCAAATTTGTGGCCATTGGAACACCACAATGGAAGGTCCCAGGAAGGAAGTATTTCTCACAGAAGGGCATCCCAGAGCTATATGGCCATGTTCAGCGGCAAGTGAATGTATCTCTGGCACACAGTGTTGGTGCCAAGATACATCTGACCACAGACGCGTGGTCTAGCAAACACAGGCAGGGAAGGTATATCACTTTTACTGCCCACTGGGTGATCCTTCTGACGGGCGTAAAGCATGTAACCCGTGGCACCCGTGTAGATTTGGTTTTACCGCCACGGATTGCATGCAGGCCTGGCTCTTCTTCTCCTCCTCCTCCTACTCCATCCTCCTCCCTCTCCTCCTCGGCTGACTCCTCCTTTTCCGCTGCTAGCGTCTCTTCCGCTGCGCCGCCCAAGCTCCCCATAACCTATTCGACATGCCAGGTGAGACGTTGCCATGCTGTGCTGCGTCTGTTGTGCCTGGAAGCCAAGAGCCACACTGGCCTGGCACTCCTTTCAGCTTTGCGTTCACAGGCAGATCAGTGGCTAACACCGCTCAATTTGACAGTTGGTAAAGTGGTGTGTGACAACGGTGCCAATCTGCTTAGCGCATTGAAACAGGGCAAAATTACGCATGTGCCATGCATGGCACATGTCTTAAACTTGGTCGTGCAGCGATTCGTTGTCAAATACCCTGGGGTCCAGGACATCTTGCGGCAGGCAAGGAAAATCTCGGCCCATTTCAGAAGATCTTACATGGCCATGGCTCGCCTTGCTGACATTCAGCGGCGACACAATCTGCCAGTCAGACGTCTTATTTGCGATTGCCCAACGTGATGGAACTCAACATTCTATATGCTTGATAGGCTTCTCCAGCAGAAACGTCCAGTTAACATCTACCAGTATGAACTCTGCGGCAGAACAGGTTCTGGGAGCTGTTTTTTTTTCACCGCGCCAGTGGCTGCTCATGCGCGACGCATGCAGACTTCTGCGGCCATTTGAGGAGATCACCAAACTGGTCAGTCGCAGCCATGGCACCATCAGTGACATGGTACCTTATGCCTTCTTTATGGAGCGTGCATTGCGTCGTGTCATTGATCAAGCTGTGGAGGAGCAGGAGCGGGAAGATGAGGAAGTCGCAATGCTGGATGAATTCCCAGGGGGGGCTACTCTATCTGAGACAAGTGAACAACAGGAGTCTGAAGAGGATTCAGAGGAGGATGGTGCCAGGGCGGATGAGGAGGAGCAAGAAGAGCATGCTTTAAACCTTTCTGGGATCCCTGTTGTTGTGCGTGGATGGGGAGAGGAGAATGAAGAGGACGACATTATCCTGGATGATGAGCAGGAGCCAGGCCACCACACTGCTTCCAGTTTACTGCAAATGGGGGCCTTCATGCTCCAGTGTTTTAACAGGGACCCCCGTATAAAAAGCATAAGGGTCAAGGACCAGTACTGGGTGGCAACGTACTTAGACCCCCGGTACAAACACAAAATGGCGGAAATGTTACCGCCGTCACAGAGGGCTGTCAGAATGGAGCACTTCCAGGCCTTGCTTCGAGAAATGCTGCATTCTGCTTTTGCGTGCGCTGGCAGAGGAGCAATTCCCACTCCCAGAGAAGGAGTTGCGGGTACCAATCCAACAGCGCCTGCAAGAAGAGGCCGGTTTGAAGATGTGTTGGTGACTTCTGATACGAGGTCATTCTTTCAGCCGACCCATCGACAGGTGTCATCCGGATCCAGCATCAGGGAACGCCTAGACCGACAGGTGTCCAACTACATCGGGTTAACGGCCGATGTGGATGCTCTGAGGAGTGATGAACCCCTGGACTACTGGGTAGGCAGGCTTGACCTCTGGCCAGAGCTTGCCCAATTAGCAATCGAACTGTTGGCTTGCCCCACCTCCAGTGTCCTGTCCGAAAGGACGTTCAGCGCAGCAGGGGGGATCGTGACCGATAAGCGTACTCGCCCAGCTCACGACAGTGTTAATTACCTCACATTTATAAAAATTTATGAGGCATGGATCTCTGAGGAATTCAACACATGTGACCAGTAGACCATGTATATCTCTATAAATGATTTTTTTTAATCGAGCACACAGACCTTCTTTCTACATTTGGCTCACTTCCTTGTACAAAAAAAGCACACCGTACTATATGCCCGTACTGTTTGAAGAGGTTGAGCGGTGTCATATTTTTGGGGCCCAGCAGCAAGTTGCTGGTATCAGTGCTGGTGTCAGTGCTCTCTATCACGGTGCTGGTGTCAGTGTTCTCTATCACGGTGCTGGTGTCAGTGCTCTATATCACGGTGCTGGTGTCAGTGCTCTATATCACGGTGCTGGTGTCAGTGCTTTATTTCACGGTGCTGATGTCAGTGCTCTCTATCACGGTGCTGATGTCAGTGCTCTCTATCACGGTGCTGGTGTCAGTGCTCTCTATCACGGTGCTGGTGTCAGTGCTCTATATCACGGTGCTGGTGATCATCTCCTGCACCCTCTTCTTAGCCTACCCTGACCTTCCCTCTCCTCCATTGCCTTCATGCGCTCCTGAGTCCTGAATTGTTAGAATTTTACATATAAAAAAAGAATGCTTGTAGTTGTCGATCCCAGATTCACTTCATACATGTGTTATGTCAGTGGCCATGTGGTGGGACTATGTGTGCACAGCTAGTAATTATTTTGTGGCTGGAAATATGACCTGTAGGTTTGTAAAATTCACCTGCCATTGATGTCATTGGGGCCCGCCGCAAACTTTGCGGTTTGCGAACTTTCGGCCGCGTTCGCGAAATGTCCCATTGGAAGTTCGTCCATCACTACCAGGCACCCACATGGAGTCAGTGACCTCATCATCCAATCCCTCCTCATCACTGGAGCAAACCTGGCAGTATGCTGCAGCTGGTACAACATGACTGCCAGATTGCTGTCCTTCTTGGGCATCCCCTCTCTCTGGGCTCACACTACTGTCTTCCTCTAGCTGGGTATCATCATCAGAACCTTTCAAAATGCTGGGCATCCTCCTGGAGCATGTACTCAACACTGTGCTCAAACAGTTCGGGGGACTCCTCAGGAGGACATGGTGGGTCTAGGGAAGGAGTGACTGATGCCATTGAGACAAGGGAAGAGGCTGCGTTGGCAGCTGCTTTGCCAGTACCCTGAGCCTAGGTGTGAGAGGATGAGGAGGGCTTGGTCATCCACTCTGCCAAGTCTTCGGCATGTTGTGCCTCAACACGTCCAGCTGCCGAAAATAAGGACAGGTGTGTCCCATGGTCACGTGTTAATGACGATACACCTTGTCCACGACCAGCACTGTTGCCTCTAGACAGAGAGCCTGCTTGCCCTCTTTTATTGGCTCGTGACTTTCTGCCTCTCCTTGTTGGCTTTCCAGACATACTAATGGCCTGTAGGGAGATGAGAATACCAGCAATTGGGGTAGCTTTAGGTGCACACTGAGCAGATGATACAGTACACGACTGTAATTACTGCAGCTGCCTACCTGTTGTATAGGGTCTGAAGAACACGAGCAATTGAGGTAGCTTCATGTGTACACTGTGCAGGGGGTACAATACACTGACTGTAACTGCTACAGCTGCCTGTGGTATAGGACCAGAACAACACAAGCAATTGGGGTAGCTTCAGGTGTACACTGTGCAGGTGGCATAATACACTGACTGTAACTGCTGCAGCTTCCTGTGGTATAGGACTAGAACAACACAAGCAAATGAGGTAGCTTCAGGTGTATACTGCACAGGTGGCACAATACATCAACTGTAACTGCTGCAGCTGCCTATGGTATGGGACCAGAACAACAGCAGCAATTGGAGTAGCTTCAGGTGAACACTGTGCAGGAGGCACAATACACCGACTGCAACTGCTACAGCTGCCTATGGTATAGGACTAGAACAGCACGAGCAATTGGGTTAGCTTCAGGTGTACACTGTGCAGATGGTACAATACACCGACTGTAACCACTGCAGCTGCCTGTGGTATAGGACTAGAACAACACCAGCAATTGGGGTAGCTTCAGGTGTCCACTGTGCAGGGGGCACAATACATCGACTGTAACTGCTACATCTGTCTGTGGTATAGGACCAGAACAACACCAGCAATAGGGGTAGCTGCAGGTGTTCACTGTGCAAGGTGCACAATACACTGACTGTAATTACTGCAGCTGCCTGTGGAATAGGACCAGAACAACACCAAAAATTGGGGTAGCTTTAGGTGTACACTGTGCAGGGGGCACAATACACTGACTAAAATTGCACTAGGTTCAAAAGAAATGAAGACACTGTCTTTGCCTATCTGTCTCTATATGAGCCGCCGTAACACACTACACAAGGACGCCACGCAGGTCACTCAGGCAGTGTGGGGCGTGTACTAAACCCCGTAAGCTATATTTGGCCACAGGCATCCTGCCTGTGGCCAATTATTGCTCTCCTCGCTGCCGGCGTTTTGTTTGGCCAAGCATGCAGGACATAGTGCGTGCTTGGCCAATCATCAGCCAGCAATGCACTACGATGCCGCAGTGCAATGTGGGCCATGAGCGCCACCTGAATATGGCACGAACGGCCCATAAAGTTCGGGCAAACACCCAGCTCATCCCTACTCCCAAGGTTTCTGTGGACTGAAAGCCATCTCTTAAGAATTTACATATGCCTTCCTCTGCTTCAATGCCTCCAAAACTGATAGAATATTCCTCCTCCTTCCTCTCCTCTTGCGTGTTCTGTGGTGTCGCAAGAATGGTGTCTGCATAAAGCGGGCCTTGAGATGAAAGGAAGGCCATTTCTTCCTCCTGCTGCTCTGCCTCGAGTGCTCTGTCCATTTTGCCATGCAGAGTATGCTTCAGCAGGAACGCAAGATAGCGTCACTGATGCATACATTGTCATTGCTCATAATCCTTGTCACCACCTCAAATGGTGACAGTATAGTGCATGCATCCTTTATCAGCAGCTATTGGCATAGGAAAAAACAGAACTCCCCTGAGCCTGTCCTTGTGCCATACTCACACAGGTACTCGATGGCTAGGGATGGGTGAGCGGTTTGGCCCGAGCATCTGTTCGGGCTGAACATTTGCCCATTCGGCAGTTTGCCAGACACCTGAATTTGCAGGGTGTTCGCCCTGATGAACCCCCTACAGTGTATGCTGGTTGTTAAAGTGTGGGGCCAGAAATCCGGCCACGACATCCTTAGCAACCAATGAGTCATCAGCTGTCAATGGGCTTCCCCGCTGACAGCTGAGCAATAAAAAAAAAAGTGCAGGTTAAAAAATAAAGAAAAAAATTATTTTGCTCCCCCCCCCCCCCCCAGTCCATACCAGGCCCTTCGGGTCTGGCCTGGATTTGGAGGGGAACCCCATGGCAATTTTATTTTAAATGGCGTGGGGTTCCACTTATAATCCATTCAGTAAAGGTGGTGCACAGGTGTGAAGTTATGATGTTTGGCACTGGGTTGGAGTTCTGCTTGAATGATTCCACGTAGGGCTGATTTACACATGTGCTTTATTGCTGTCCCTCTGAAAAGTGACCTGGGGTAAAAGTAAATGGAAGCTGAATGTTAAAAACAGTAATGGTCATTCTCTAGGCTTATAGGCAAGGTGGTGCTATACACTGCTCTTCAGGAACATGTACTAAAGCAAAAAACATTTTTCAAAGTTCTCTTTGGTAGGGAACAGTGCTTTTTTAAGGACAACAATAAAAAATTACAGTTAAATGACAGATACCGTACTTCTTTTTGTAAAAAAAAAAAAAAAAAAAAAAAAAAGCAGCTGGGGATTCCCTTTGTCAGACACTCATCCTAGACGAGGGCCTGATATGTCAAGGAATTTGTGTTGGCAGCTGTGAAGATTTTAATGGTATTCCCATAAACAACTACATGTACATTTGTTCTAAAAACATGATTTTATTACATCGGTTGGATAAAAAAAAAAAACACATTATATTACATTATGCTATACTCAAGGCACTAAAAATGCTCTCTCTCAATGGGATAAATACAGAGTGGTGCCAACAACTATATGGTATAGTTTGTCACATAAGACTTATCCATTTCTTCTCAACAAGTTTTGAGCTTCTATTCTCTTCTTCAGAAGTATTTTGTAGAGCGCAAAGTATCTATAGAAAGGCAATAATGATCATAATATAAATGTATAACAACAATGACATGTATACTCTGGAATAATGACCATAGAGATCTGATCAAAGGAGATGCATACAGGCTTACCCACAGTCAATATAGTTCACAGCAAGGGGCACATCTCCCCAGTGGGTATGGGCGTACTATAAGAGGAAGAATCCTGCCTAATGGGAACATTAAATATAATACAATGTGAGCAATTAAGATAATATAAAATAGCCAAAATGCAGCCATATACGGTATTTACTTTAGATCATAGTACACACCAAAATCATATTCCAAATGGACCCACAATGACCATCAATTATTTTCTAAGGGAGCAAAAGATAATAACGGTTTAAAGGTCAAGGCAATGCTGAAGTTTGTTGTATCCACAACATCATTGTGTACAGATGTAAACCATTGTGGTAATAATAAAGATATTCTTGTATGTAAACTTCCATAGGTCTTTAGCCACTTCAGCCCCGGATTTGCCCTCTTATAAACAAGGCCATTTACTGTAATATGGCACTGCGTCAATTTAACTGACAATTGCACGGTCCTGTGATGCTGTACCCAAACAAAATTGATGTCCTTTTTTCCTACAAATAGATATTTCTTTTGGTGGTATTTGATCACCTCTGTGGTTTTTGAATTTTGAAAAAAGAAACAATATTTTTTTTTACTTTTTATTTTATTTATTTTTATTTTTAAAACAAATGTATTCATCAATTCAGGCCAATCTGTATTCTTCTACATATTTTTGGCAAAAAATTGCAATAAGCGTATTTATTTATTGGTTTGAGCAAAACTTAGGGAGTGTCTACAAAATAGGTGATAGAATTATAACATTTATAATTCTATCTATGTCGCCTGCATAGGTATATCCACAAGGAGAACATTCTGTGCAAGGCCTGGACAATGGGAACAATTGACTTTGAAGGGGCTACTATCAAAATCTTGCCAGACTTGTCTAAGGTGACCCTACAGCACCGAGCCTTGCTACAACTGTTGTTAGATCAGCTGCGACAATTGGGCCACCAGTGATGTAAGTAACTGAGTTAAAATAAACAGAGTTACTTAACACAGTTACTTTAGAGGGTAATGAGTAATCTAACTGATTACTCTTCCCCTCATGGTAACGCCGTTCCCATTACTTGGACGGCATTACCACAATTACATCTACTGCCTAGACAGTAACGGAAGGTCCACCGTGGCCGCGCTGCCTGGCCGTTCGTTCTGCCGCGAGGAGGGGGCTTTCGCCCACTGAGCTGAGAAGAGGCTGAGACTCAGAGAGACTGTCTGGACCGCCCCATCCTGTCCCTCCTATCCAGAGAGAGAAAATGTAGAGAGGCGGGGCGGACACTGAAAAATGAAGTCAGTTGACACCAATCGAGTGAAGGGGAGGGTCTCCCTCTCTCCCCATGAGGAAAGGCATCCCTGGATGCATGGAAGTAAGTGACTGATGATTTGAATTGCAGTGCAATCGATCCATCCCAAGTCCTCCACCACCTCTGCTTCTTGCTGATCCTATCCCGATTCCCTATCCACCCACCATCACTTCTACAACAGAGGTGATGGGGGGGATAGGGATGAGATCAGTGGTGGTGGGGGGTGGTATCAGTAAGAGGCAGAGGTGGTGGTGGGAGAGGATGGCACCACCACCGCTGCCACCCCCCAAGTACCACCGCTGCCTGCCACCTCCCCAAGTACACCACCGCTGCCACCCCCAAGTACCACCGCTGCCATCCCCCCAAGTACCCCGCCACCACTACCACCCCCCCAAGTACCACCGCTGCCATCCCTCAAGTTCCACCGCTGCCACCCCTCAAGTACCACCGCTGACACCCCCTCAACATCACCATTGCCACCCCCTCAAGTACCACCACCGCCACCCCCTCAACATCACCGCTGCCACCCTCCCTCAAGTTCCACCGCTGCCACCCCTCAAGTACCACCGCTGCCACCCCCTCAAGTACCACTGCTGCCAACCCTCAAGTATCACCGATGCCACCCCTCAAGTACCACCGCTGTCACCCCCTCAAGTACCACTGCTGTCACCCCCTCAAGTACCACCACTGTCACCCCCAACTATCACTGCTGCCACCCCCTCAACATCACCGCTGCCACCCTCTCTCAAGTACCACCGCTGCCACCCCCCCAAGTACCACCACTGCCTCCCCCTCAACATTACCGCTGCCATCCGCCCTCAAGTACCACCGTTGCCACCCACCTCAACTTCTCCGCTGCCACCTCCTCAAGTATCACTGCTGCCACCCCACAAGTACCAACACTGCCACCCCCTCAACATCATCACTGTCACCCTGCCTCAAGTACGACCGTTGCCACCCCACAAGTACCACCGCTGCCACCCTCTCAACATCACCACTGCCACCCTCCCTCAAAGTATCACCATTGCCACCCCCCTCAAGTACCACCGCTGCCACCCCCCTCAACATCATCACTGCCACCCTCCCTCAAGTACCACTGTTGCCACCCCCTCAACATCACTGTTGCCACCCCCCTCAAGTACCACCATTGCCACCCCCTCAACATCACTGTTGCCACCCCCTCAAGTACCACTGCTGCCACACCCCTCAACATCACTGCTGCCACCCTCCCTCCAGTACCACTGCTGCCACCCCCTCAACATCACCATTGCCACCCCCCTCAAGTACCACTGATGCCACCCCCTTCAACATCACCACTGCCACCCTCCGTCACGTACCACCATTGCCACCCCCTCAACATCACCGTTGCCACCCCCTCAAGTACCACCGCTGTCACCCCCTCAACATCATCGCTGCCATCCCCCCTCAAGTGCCACCGCTGCCACCCCCCAAGTACCACTGCTGCCACCCTCCTCAACATCACCGTTGCCACCCCCCTCAAGTACCACCGTTGCCTCCCCCTCAACATCACCATTGCCACCCCCTCAAGTACCACCACTGCCACCCCCTCAACATCACCATTGCCACCCCCTCAAGTACCACCACCGCCACCCCCCTCAACATCACCGCTGCCACCCTCCCTCAAGTTCCACCGCTGTCACCCCTCAAGTACCACCGCTGCCACCCCCTCAAGTACCACTACTGCCAACCCTCAAGTATCACCGATTCCACCCCTCAAGTACCACCGCTGTCACCCCCTTCAACATCACCACTGCCACCCTCCCTCACGTACCACCATTGCCACCCCCTCAACATCACCGTTGCCACCCCCTCAAGTACCACCGCTGTCACCCCCTCAACATCATCGCTGCCATCCCCCCTCAAGTACCACCGCTGCCACCCCCCAAGTACCACTGCTGCCACCCCCTCAACATCACCATTGCCACCCCCTCAAGTACCACCACTGCGACCCCCTCAGCATCACCATTGCCACCCCCTCAAGTACCACCGCCGCCACCCCCCTCAACATCACTGCTGCCACCCTCCCTCAAGTTCCACCGCTGCCACCGCCCAAGTACCACTGTTGCGACCCCCCTCAACATCACCGTTGCCACTCCCCTCAAGTACCACCACTGCCACCCCCTCAACATCAACGCTGCCACCCTCCCTCAAAGTATCACCATTGCCACCCCCTCAACATCACCATTGCCACTCCCCTCAAGTACCACCACTGCCATCCTCTCAACATCACCACTGCCACCCTCCCTCAAAGTATCACCATTGCCACCCACTCAACATCACCGTTGCCACCCCCCTCAAGTACCACCGCTGCCATCCCCTCAACATCATCACTGCCACCCTCCCTCAAGTACCACTGTTGCCACCCCCTCAACATCACTGTTGCCACCCCCCTCAAGTACCACCATGACCACCCCCTCAACATCACTGTTGCCACCCCCCTCAAGTACCACTGCTGCCACCCCCTCAACATCATTACTGCCACCCCCCCTCAAGTACCACCGCTGCCACACCCCTCAACATCACTGCTGCCACGCTCCCTCTAGTACCACCGATGCCACCCCCTCAACATCTCCGCTGCCACCTCCTCAAGTACCACTGCTGCTACCCCCTCAACATCACCATTACCACTCCCCTCAAGTACCACCCCCTTCAACATCACCACTGCCACCCTCCCTCAAGTACAACCATTGCAACCCCCTCAACATCACCGTTGCCACCCCCTCAAGTACTACCGCTGCCACCCCCTCAACATCATCACTGCCATCCCCGCTAAAGTACCACCGCTGCCACCCCCAAGTACCACTGCTGCCACCCCTCAACATCACCGTTGCCACCTCCCTCAAGTACCACCGTTGCCACCCCCTCAACATCACCATTGCCCCCCCCCTCAAGTACCACCCCTGCCACCCCCTCAACATCACCATTGCCACCCCCCCAAGTACCACCACCGCCACCCACCTCAACATCTCCGCTGCCACCCCCTTAAGTATCACTGCTGCCACCCCACAAGTACCAACACTGCCACCCCCTCAACATCATCACTGTCACCATGCCTCAAGTACAACTGTTGTCACCCCTCAACATTTCCGCTGCCACCCCCTCAAGTACCACCGCTGCCACCCCTCAAGTACCACTGTTGCCACCCCCCTCAACATCACTGTTGCCACTCCCCTCAAGTACCACCACTGCCACCCCCTCAACATCACCTCTGCCACCCTCCCTCAAGTTCCACCGCTGCCACCCCTCAAGTACCACCGCTGCCACCCCCTCAAGTACCACTGATGCCAACCCTCAAATATCACTGATGCCACCCCTCAAGTACCACCGCTGCCACCCCTCAAGTACCACTGTTGCCACCCCCCTCAACATCACTGTTGCCACCCCTCAAGTACCACCACTGCCACCCCCTCAACATCACCGTTGCCACCCCCTCAAGTACCACCACCGCCACCCCCCTCAACATCACCTCTGCCACCCTCCCTCAAGTTCGACTGCTGCCACCCCTCAAGTACCACCGCTGCCACCCCCTCAAGTACCACTGCTGCCAACCCTCAAGTATCACTGATGCCACCCCTCAAGTACCACCGCTGTCACCCCCTCAAGTACCACTGCTGCCACCCCCTCAAGTACCACCACTGTCACCCCCAACTATCACTGCTGCCACCCCCTCAACATCCCCGCTGCCACCCTCTCTCAAGTGCCACCGCTGCCACCCCCCAAATACCACCACTGCCTCCCCCTCAACATTACCGCTGCCATCTGCCCTCAAGTACCACTGTTGCCACCCACCTCAACATCTCCGCTGCCACCCCCTCAAGTATCACTGCTGCCACCCCACAAGTACCAACACTGCCACCCCCTCAACATCATCACTGTCACCCTGCCTCAAGTACAACTGTTGCCACCCCTCAACATTTCCGCTGCCACCCCCTCAAGTACCACCGCTGCCACCCCCCAAGTATCACTGTTGCCACCCCCCTCAACATCACCGTTGCCACTCCCCTCAAGTACCACCACTGCCACACCCTCAACATCACAGCTGCCACCCTCCTTCAAAGTATCACCATTGCCACCCCCTCAACATCACCGTTACCACCCCCCTCAAGTACTACCGCTGCCATCCCCTCAACATCATCACTGCCACCCTCCCTCAAGTACCACTGTTGCCACCCCCTCAACATCACCATTGCCACCCCCTCAGGTACCACCATTGCCACCCCCTCAACATCACTGTTGCCACCCCCCTCAAGTACCAATGCTGCCACCCCCTCAACATCATTACTGCCACCCCCCTCAAGTACCCTCGCTGCCACACCCCTCAACATCACTGCTGCCACCCTCCCTCCAGTACCACCGCTGCCACCCCCTCAAGTACCACTGCTGCCACCCCCAAAGTACCACTGTTGCCACCCCCTTCAACATCACCACTGCCACCATCCCTCAAGTACCACCATTGCCACCCCCTCAACATCACCATTGCCACCCCCTCAAGTACCACCACTGCCACCCCTCAACATCATCGCTGCCATCCCCCCTCAAGTACCACCGCTGCCACCCCCCAAGTACCACCACTGCCACCCCCTCAACATCACCATTGCCACCCCCCTCAAGTACCACTGTTGCCCCCCCCTCAACATCACCATTGCCACCCCCTCAAGTACCACCACTGCCACCCCCTCAACATCACCGTTGCCACCCCTTCAAGTACCACCACCGCCACCCCCCTCAACATCACCGCTGCCACCCTCCCTCAAGTCCACTGCTGCCACCCCCCTCAACATCATTGCTGCCACCCCCCCTCAAGTACCACTGCTGCCACCCCCTTCAACATCACCGCTGCCACCCTCCCTCATATTGTCAGCCAGCCAGCCACTCAAGGCAGCAGGTTCCAAAAAAACAAACAAAAAAATACCGCAGGACTCAGACCCCCACCAGTGTGCCACACCACCAGCCACCAGGACTGGAGTGGACCCAGGAGTCAGACTCAGGTCAGGTACCACTGTACCACACTGCCAGTACCCCCACCATTGCAGTGCCACACCACCAGCCATCAGCGACAATGGCGATGAGCTGGGGAAGATCAAAGTTAGCATTCCCGAACTGGAAGTATCGGCACTACTTCTCCTTAATTGAAATTAAAGGCAAGAATGTTTCTGCAACATGCACGCAATGCCCAGGAAAAAAGACTTTATCCATGTCTGCCTCAAGAAACTCAAATCTTATGAAGCACCTCACATCAACACATGCTAACACAATGCTTGTTGCTGCTAACCCAACCACGAATGCAGCTAGTGAAGGAGACGGACCTACTCTGTTAAAACAAGCAACACTCAATTTTTTGGGTCAGCAACAGATGACCAAGCCCGAGCTGAATACATTGATTGCAAGGTATAGTGTTGAAAATATGCCCCCCCTGTCTACTGTGGTGTCTGAGTCATTCAGAGCTATCTTTGCTAAAATACCAATACAAGTAGGAGAAAAGGGTGTTGCCCCATGCCAAAACACTTTTGCTAAATTCATAGACAGTGAATACGAAAAAATTAATATTGAGCTCAAAAAGTAATTTGAGGAATTACAGAACTAGAAAATTACTTAGACCCCCCAAAAAGATAATGTTACACCAAGTAAATTGATACCCAACATGTCACTCTTCAAAATTACGCCCGTTCGTGGAATGGCAACAAACTTTTACCCTTAAAAATCTATATAGGCGATATTTAAAAAATTCAATAGATTGCATGTTTTGAGTTACAAAGAAGATCCAGAGCTAGAATTATTGCTCTCACTCTACCAATCATGGTGATACCTCACATGTGTGATTTGAACACTGTTTTCATATGCAGGCACTACTCACATATGCATTCGCTTCTGCACACAAG
The DNA here is from genome assembly GCF_037356315.1 of Lithobates pipiens. Classification (NCBI taxonomy): domain Eukaryota; kingdom Metazoa; phylum Chordata; class Amphibia; order Anura; family Ranidae; genus Lithobates; species Lithobates pipiens. The sequence continues at coordinate 182,909,523 of NW_027507785.1, forward strand.
CTCGTTGGGATGGGGGGCGCGTTGAAAAGGTACCAGTTACTTACCGGTAACTGTCTTTCTGGGAAATCTTCCAGGACGGCACACCTGAGAGATGAGAGGCTCCTCCCTACAGGAAACACAATCAATCGACAGCTGTTTTAAGTCCCCACCCTTCCCCTTGATCCTCAGTTTGTAGAGAAGTAACTCCTGAACCAGGTTCACAAGGGAAATCATTCCCCATAGGTACTCACCTTCTAGTGTTCTAGAATTTTCCCTCCTCCAACGGGCGGGAAGTAGGCCTGCCGTCCTGGAAGATTTCCCAGAAAGACAGTTACCGGTAAGTAACTGGTACCTTTCTCAAGTCATCTTCCAGGACGGCACACCTGAGAGGATAAACAAGTACCTCAGGCCTACCTTAGGGTGGGGCCACTGCAAGACCCTTTTGGCGAACCTTGGTTCTGCAGTGAGCTTTACCTCCACTCCATACGCTCATATGCTTGATGAAGGCATCTTAGCTGGATCATGCGGCTGATCTGCTGGTCTGCTCCACAGATGTTCCTGCCTTTTCCGCTTCGGATGCAGTATCTAGGTGAAATGGGCTCTTAAAAATGGAATCAGAAAACATGTTAAACTTGTAGGTTAGCAATGTTGCCTATCTCACACATCTAACAACCATGGCCTATTGTGCCTGTAGGTGCTACTTAGAACCACTAAAAAGGTAAATAAGAGACCTGTGTAAGACAAGGACACTACATTAATCAATAAGAGGGCCTGTCTTAACACTACCCTGTTGAGGGAAATAAAACTGCAAAAAGGAGGGGGGGGGGGCCCGACAGACAATTTTTTATTTTTTTATTTTTTGTTCCTTTTTATCTTTTTGTCAGTAAAAGACTAAAGGGAAGCCTACTTAAGGGAAATAGATTAACAGAAGCTTGAACCCTGGGTTTAAGGCATGCCCAATCTATGTCCTTACTTACGCCTGAGAGCCTACTTCAGGAGATTAAAGTCCCTAGCAGGAGTAGACTACCCATATTGCTACGTCTAGTTTTGCTAAAAGGGCGAAATGAAGGCCATGCGCCGAGTCGAAACCTATTCGATCGGGTATACATCTTTATACTTCATCCTCAGGCCCTAATACTCCGCTGAACAGAACTCTCCAAGTTCTTACTAAACAGGGTGATTCATTATCCCCTTCCTCCAGTGTCCCATAACCCTACAGGGCTTCAACCCTAGGAAATGGTTCTGGCATCCCTGAATGTAAGTGGTCAAGGTTTTCTGACATGTGGCATCTGCAGCCCGAACTCCTGGCCCCTCCATGGAAAAGAAGGCTGAAATACAAAAAGGTGATACATGTATTAATATCACAAATAAAAAGATCATAGATTGTGGGCACGGCACAATAGATTTAGACAGAAAGGACACAAGCATAGACAACAATGTTGTGTGCCTGAGTGTGACTAGCTAAACCAATATATCAAATATGGGAAGAGACCCAAATCTGAACCTCAATGTAGACAAACAGTCCTCACAGTCTGGTTTTCTGATGTGCTGCCAAGACGTAAAATCATTAAGACACGGGGCGTGGCTTGGCTGAGCTTGATGGCGGTCGCTTAAGCTCATAGCTCCGACATCCCGAAAGCTACTGCTTACCGCAGGTATTCTCGCCGCTGTTTTCCCTCTAACGATGGGTACTGCCTCCCGCTCGTCCTCCGCATCCAGATCCCGCTCCCCGAGGGAGAATTCTGCCGGACAACCGCCTCACAACATCCCGGAGATGTTCAGGTCGCAACGAGGTAACATGGCGCCCTCCCGCCACAGCGCATCCCAGGCCGCAGACTCTCGCCCTCACACACAGGGGACGATTGTCCTATCTGACAATCTCGCAGCTGGGAACGCAGCGGCTCAGAGACCAAATGATCATTCCCTACAGATGACTTCCCCCCCGCAACCGATCAGCATGAATGACCTACGTTCCATCGCCTCAGATATCAAGGACACGTTATCTGCAGCCATTGCAGAACTCAGGGTCGACATCAGAGGTCTTTCAGATCGTATGCACACTGTGGAACAGATCACGGACCAACATGAAATATCGCTCCGCAAGACCACGAGGAAACTGGACTCGCACACTTTGCAAATGAGGGATATTCAGCGACATTTAGAGGATTTGGACAACAGGGGGAGGCGTCATAACCTGAGGGTTAGAGGCCTCCCTGAATCAGTTGAAGCTGACCAAATTACCTCAGCCGTCACCTCCATCTTTAATGATATCCTGGGAAGACAGCTTCACTCTAACATTGAATTTGAACGCATTCACCGCGCTCTAAGACCCAAGGGAAGAGATAATGATCCTCCAAGGGATATTGTTTGTTGCTTGGTCAACTACCATCTCAAAGAGGACATTTTAAAAGCTGCCAGAACAAGACAAACCATAACTTTTGGTTCTACTCCTATCCAGATCTTTCAGGACCTCTCTGGAATAACTTTACAACACTGCAGAGATTTACGCCCCCTGCTGGACGTTCTGAAGACTCATGGCATACAGTACAAGTGGAAGTTCCCTTTCTGCCTCGCAGCGTCTGACTCCGGACGTACTGCACACCTTAAGGTGCCGGAAGACTTCTGCTCTATTCTGAATATCCCCATGGTTGAGCTCCCTAACTGGTATGCTTCCTTCCGCCCAATGATACCCAAAGCGCCCAGACAACGCACAGATCCGATGGATACTCAGGATGCCTCTTTCCGCAGACGGAGATCCCCCTCGGGGCCAAGAGGTCGGCGCCCACCTGATATCGCTCGCGGGGATCACAGTCCCTCTTCCTCTCCACGCGCCCGTCGGGCGAGAAGAGAATATTGAATGAGCTGCCGTCCTCTTCTCTTCTCTTCACTTCCCCGCTTTGGTCGGAACTCTACGCTTGGTCCTTTTGCCTGCCACTTTTCCGCCAGGATGGACTGTTTTCATTACTCGTGACTGACTGAAGTAAGTTGATAGTTACCGTACGTTTATGGTGAATCGGTTTTTGTTATTGCTTCCTTTTTTACTCTTTGCCTCAGCACGTCTGCGGTATACCAACATTTTCAGTCTCGCAGACCACCTACCATAGATCTGGTAAAGACTCAGACCCTACATGCCTTTTTGGACGCTACTTAGTCTACTGACAAGCGATCTGTGGTCGTTTTTGGCAGAGGCCTTCGATTCGTAATGCTTCCAGGACATAGAAACATGCAATAGCTCGCACTCTACAAGAGGAACTTTTCGATCTTGCATACCCTCAGGATACCGTTCGTTATCGGTTACTGACGAGTCTGTTCCCTGCCATTCCACACTGGATGTCTACACTACATTTTCCTACGCATCTATCACTCCGATGTCTAACATCTGTGCCTTGAACAGACTAACTGTACTGTCTTCCTCATAGAACTGCTGACCGCTACGTATCCTGGAATCGTTCGTCTGTTTCCAAGCCCACTCGCTCGAGACTCCCTAAGTGGCACTGCCAGACTGCAGAAGGTTTTAAGTATAATAAATTTTTATTGAAAATTTCCAAGAAATCTTACATAAAGCAAGACATGGACTAAAACAAAACAATACAGACAAAACTACCGTGTCATACATTGTGTAATAGAAGCAAACATATCGTTAACAATACGTGTAAATTAGAAAACTATCCAATGGTGAATCGATGGACAAAATAGAGCCTGGATATATACGTCAACTATTCCTCTGTCCCGCGGCCACCCCATCTGGGAACAAGCTGTAGCCGGGGGGGGGGGGGAGGAACAGGATTGTGTCATGCGATTCAACATAAGAGGATGTAGTGCCAGCTGAGGTCTACTTTTTATGGTAACCAATGAAATCCTTTAGACAAAGAGTAAAGGGCCAGAGATGTATAAAAATAAGTAATAAGTAAAGGGAATCTATTTCAGTATTATTCTCACATTAATTTGAGCTCCGAACTAGTCAAGTCATGCCTATCAATAGTGTGGAGGATGTACTAAAAGAAAGAAAAAAAAGTGGTTATAACTGCATGCGCATTATGTAAACAGTTGTATCAATATGTGGTAGACTTTTTAAAGACTTTATTATACCAAATGGACCAAAGAGACCACTCTTTTTGTTTTGATCTAAGACAGCCTTTGCTGGATGCATATATACATTCATATATGCTATGTAATTGGGTAGTAGCTATGACTTCTGAACAGGAAGGGCTCTGTTTGGAGCGCCAACTGCGTGTTAGAGTTAGTTTAGCCGCTAGAAGGATATGTATGAGTATGCCTCTGAGCGGATAGGGGAATTTATCAATACCTATATTCAATAACGCAAGTTCCGGAGAGGGATTAATCTTAACATGAGTTACTTCTTGGATGAGGTTGAAAACTGCCGACCAAAATTGATTTAGCAATCTACACGACCAAAGGATGTGTAGGAGTGAGCCATGGGTTCCACAATCTCTCCAACATAAAGGGGACTTAGTGGAGTCAATTATATGTAGGACATGTGGGGTCACGTACCATCTAAAGGCAATCTTGAAGGACAATTCCCACAAGTTGGCTGCTTTAGTAACCTTGTAAGTTGCATTTAAGGCCTCTACCCATTGCTCTTCTGAGAATTGAGTCCCTATTTCCGTTTCCCACTTAATCTGGGGACGGGTCTTATTAAAAATTGTCTTATTTTGAAGCGCTTGGTAAAAGATTGATATACCATGAACATGGAGGGTGTCACTGAACCAAAATTTTGAGAGATGGGAAGGCACCTCTTGAAAGATGTTAGGCGAGTGAATTAGGCAATGTGTTATTCTAAGGTATTGGTAGTACTCCTTTTTTGGGAGATTGAACTCCTTTTGAAGCGTAGGAAAAGGTTTCAATGCTTCGTCTGCATATAGATCAGAGATTAGGGTTATCTCGTTTTTTATCCATGTTGAGATATTAATATCAGGGGTCAGTAGAGGAATCACAGTTATAGGGATGGGAATTGGGGTCAAGGAGCCATGGCATGGTGTTTTAAAGATCAAATGATGGAAGGCCTTCCTAGAGGCCAAAATGGTAGGTCATAGGTGGGGGATCTACCTGGCGTTGGTGAAGTGTGCTGAGAATCCATCCATGTAGATTCCCACCGGGGACTTGTAGGTTCTCTAAACGACTCCATATATTATGAGGATGTGGTTTAAACCATGCTTTCAACTGTGTGAGGAGTGCGGCTGTGTAATAATCTCTTAAGTCGGGGAGGCCAAGTCCTCCAGCTGTTTTATGTTTGATCAGTTTGTCGTGGGAGCATCGTGCTTTCTTCCCCTGCCAAACAAAGTTGTTTACAACCCTTTGTAGTTTTCGGAAATAATAATTGGGTATTGGAATAGGAATAGTGCGGAAAAGATACAGTAGCTGTGGTAGCTTCATCATCTTGAAAGATGCCAACCTACCCATCCAGGAGAGTGTTAGTTTGGCAAATCGAGATAGCTCTAGAGGAAGGGATTGGAGATAGGGAACAAAATTTTCCTGAAACAAGGAATTAGGGTTAGCCGTGAGTTGTATGCCAAGGTATTTTATAGATTTCTCAGCCCATAGAAAAGGGAAACGTTCAGAGATGGCCTTTTGAGTTGCTGTGGGAATATGAAGACCCAGGATGTGTGACTTGGACTCGTTAATTTTGTAATATGAGATAGAACTAAACTCTTGTAGGGTATCGCTTACCGCCGTTAACGAAGCTTGTGGATCTGATAACATGAGAATCACGTCATCCGCAAACAGGTTAATTTTATGTTCGTCTGTGCCAATTTTTATTCCTACTATGTTGGATTGGGATCGAATCTTCTGGGCTAACGGTTCCATAAGGAGGTTGAATATTAACGGGGAAAGGGGGCAGCCTTGCCGGGTCCCATTAGTTATAAGAAAAGTAGAGGAGAGAGTGCGCATGCGCGGGACTTCCGGGAAGACGCTCTGAACGGGAGCTCCGCACCGCTCCGGCCTTCCGCGGCACTTTCCCGGCGCTCTCTTTAGCGGACACCTTCGGGGAGACCATCCCCGTGCTCCGGAACATTTGGGGCAACTTTTTGAATGCCGGGGAAGACGTCTAGGAAAGACGTAAGCCGCAAACTTCACTTCGGCCTGACGGACACTCAGCCTCCCAAGATGGCGGCGGCTAAAGCAACGCGCGGCGCGGCCGCAATCCCCTCACTTGGGACAACTTCGGGGACATCTCCTTCTGCTCCAGTGAGTAACCCTCAGCATCTCTCCCCCTCTCCTGCATCCACAGAATCTCTCCTGGGCAGGCTGCAGTCGGAAAACCCTTTCTCCCCGCTTTCCAACCCACCCAGCTGCATGGCTGAGTCTCCTCAAGCTTCCCCCATTCAGCTCAACTACCCCCCTGATGTGTGTCAGCTATTGAACAGTTTCTCTGACATGCTGGCAGTGGGTCTGGCCCAGAATGCTGCTCAGATTACAGCAGCTATTAAGGCTGACATCCAGAGCTTGGGGAGCAGAATTGATTTAATTGAGCAGACAATGGATGACAATGCAGCCCGCACCAATCAGAATTCTGCTTGTATCCAGACGCTACAAGATCAATTGGACACTGCCCTCTCGAAAATCGACGATTTAGAGAACAGGAGCAGACGTTATAACTTTCGCATCAGAGGGATCCCGGAATCGCAAGAGGATATACATGACACTGTTAAAACCATGATTAAAATCCTTATCCCTGACATCCCGGACCAGAGGCTGGAATTAGACAGAGCTCACAGAGTCCTGCAACTTCCCCGTAAAGACGGCCTTCCTCGGGACATCGTGGTCAAGCCACACTACTATGAGGTCAAGGAGGAAATAATGAAAAGGTCACGCAACAAGGATGATATCTTTTTTAATGGCGTCAAAATCCAAATCTTTGCAGACATTTCCCCCACAACAATCCAAAAAAGGAGGGCTCTAAAACCTTTACTTGATGTTCTCTCCCAGAAGATGATTAAATACAGATGGGCCTTCCCCTTCCGCCTACAATTTCATTATTGGGAAAAGTCGCACAGCTTCACGGATTTCCAGAGTGGCGAACGCTTGCTCCTCCACTTAGGACTCATCTCCCAGGACTCTTCTCCCGAACAAATGGAAACACGCCCGACCTCTTCCAAAAGACCTCCTCCATCGAGCCCTCTGACCCCCCTCTGGGTCAAGCAGCAACCCAAGAGACAGCGTGACACGGTCCCCCCAAGATGAACGTCTTCCACCTCTGACCCTTAAGGGTCTGCTTGCTTCTTTATATCCTAACCGGATCCTTTGGAAGTGATGTCCTCACGTCCTTGACTTTTGAGTCACCTCGGACTGACTTCTTCCACTTCCCCCCCCCCTCCTGTTTTTTTTTTTTTTTTTTTTGGATAACTTTCTTTTTCTATTACAGGCCAGGTGAACTTGAGGGTCCCCCCCAACTTATTTCTCCTGAAGGGCCACAGTGTCCCTACCTGGCCCACGCCCCCCCCCCTCCTTCTACCCCCCCTTCCCTTCCATAGAGGTTGTCCTCAGGCCCCTGAATGCCTGTTTTGCAACAAAGTCTCACTGTTAGTGTTCTTCATTTTGCCCGCAGGGCATGAGTGTCTCTTTCCTAGGGGCCTTCCCCCACACTAGGTTTACTAAGTGTATGTTAAAGTTGTCACACCTACATGTTATTCCAGTTGTTAATGTTTATAACGTTGTGTTTTTTTTTTCCTACTATAGGTGTCATTTTATTGCTTTCTTTTTATTGGCGAGTGCCGCACGGCCGGAGCGGGCCTGCTTGCCACTCCACCTGCTGTTACCCTGGGGCCTATCCCCCCCTTGGTGACACCAGGACCGCAACCCAGATCCGGGTTGCCCTCCTTCCGATCCCTGCCACTCAGAGGGAATTGGAGCAGGTTTGGACCTGCAACCCCCCCTACCTCTCCTGGGGAATCCAGACATCTTTTCCGTCTGGACTCTCCATCTTTCTTCTCCTTTCTCTTCTCTCTTTTCCTCTGTCCCTTCCTTCTGCCTGGTACTTACGGTTCTCTTCCCACTCAGGTGCCTCCAAGGAGAGCGAGCTGGTTTACACCCTTTAGGATACTGGGTCATGATCGGATCCCACAAGTCGGGACCATTGATTGCTTGGTTCAGGTAAGCAGAGCCGGCATGCACTCGCACTTTTTCCCTCACACCCATGGCTGATGACGACCCCAAACCACAACCACTAAGGATCGCATCTCATAATACACAGGGCCTAAACTCTCCCATGAAAAGGCGCAAAGCCCTGCACAGCTACCATTCCAAGAGCCTGGATATCGTCCTCATTCAAGAGACGCATTTTCCTAAAAGCTTTAACCCCTCCTTCCTGCACCGAAACTACCCTACCTTTTTTCTGGCCAATGCAGATGACAAGAAGAGGGGAGTAGCTGTCCTCATTTCAAAATGCACCCCTTTCACACTGTCCCAAGTTATTAGGGATGGGGAGGGAAGATATATTTTAGTCAAGGGACATATCAATGGATCCCTCTTCTCTTTTGTGTCTTATTATGCTCCCAACAAGGGTCAATCTCAATTCTTTTCCTCCATGCTAACCTTTCTTTCCCCTCATTTGGAAGGGAAGGTTCTCATGGGTGGTGACTCTAACGTCGCCTTTGATCATGTGCTAGACAAGTCTGCCCCTAATAAAGCCCTCCTGAAAAGACCTCCCAAACAGAGTCTCCGCATTGCTAGACTCTTTCATGCCTTGGGCATGATCGACTCCTGGAGGGAACTCAATCCCTCGTCCCAGGACTACACCCACTATTCAGCTCCACATAGGACATACGCACGTATAGACCATATTTTCCTACATTCCTCAGATATCCACCATGCGCTTCACGCTACTATTGTTGATGTGCCTTGGTCGGATCATTCCTTGGTTATTCTGAAAATCTCGGGCTGCCTTTCCCAATCACATACTCCACAATGGCGGCTGAAGGAAACATTGCTTTCCAACTCTGCTCATCGTACTGCCCTTGAATGTGACATCAAGGAATACTTTCACACCAACGATATTGAAGACATATCCCCCGGGGTGTTATGGGGGGCACATAAAGCGGTGATGAGGGGCAAGTTTATACAACTTGCCTCGCGTCTTAAGCGAGAAAAACACATCGACATTCTTAACCTAGAGAAAAATTTCCGGGCCTTAAGTAAAGCACACAAGCAGCATCCCACGGCCTCTTCCCTGGCTATGCTGGATGCAGCCAAAATTGCCCTCAACACTGCACTTACCTCTAGCGCCGAAAGACATTTGCATTGGATGCAGGGCAGATTTTATCTTAATTCGGACAAATTCGGTCCTCTCCTTGCAGCAAAGCTGTCCCCTAAATTTAGAACCCAGGCCCTCCCTAAAATCAAATCTCTTTCAGGCTCGCTCACACAAAACCCAAAACATATTCTGAATGCGTTCCATGCATTCTATTCGAAGCTCTATTCCAGCCCTGACCCTGACAACACTCAGTCATCTAACACCTTTATGGATAACATTCCCCTCCCCAAGATTTCGGAAGCACACCGAACAATGATGGAAGCCCCCATCTCTGAAGCTGAAATTAAAGCAGTCATTAAGACTCTTAAGAACAACTCCGCCCCTGGTCCTGATGGGTTCTCCACATCTTACTACAAGACCTACTCTGAGATCCTGTCCCCTTATCTGGCCCGGTTCTTCAATTCCCTGAACAAAGCGTCACCCTTGGACCCTGAAGCCAACTTAGCGTACATCTCGGTCATCCCAAAACCGGGGAAAGATCAGAGCCTGGTCAGCAATTACAGACCTATCTCGTTGATTAATAACGATCTAAAAATAATGACTAAAATTCTCTCGAACCGTTTGGGCTCCTTTCTTGGAGCATATGTCCATAAGGACCAGGTTGGCTTCATCCCAGGAAGGCAGGGACCGGACCAGATAAGAAGGGCGGTTGATATTATTTCTCTACTTAAGTCAGGTTGGGACGGGGGACCCTCACAGGAAGGCTTCCTCCTCTCTATAGATTTACAAAAGGCTTTCGATACTATCACTTGGTCATACCTTTTTAGTGTGCTAGAAAGATGGGGCTTTGGCCCACACTTCCTTCATCTCCTGGGAGCCCTTTATTCCCAACCCAAGGCAAGAATCAGACTCCAGGGCCACCTTTCCGAACCCTTTCTGATTCGGAAAGGTACTAGACAGGGGTGCCCGCTCTCCCCCCTCCTCTTCGCCATTGGCATTGAAACCTTAGCTATCTCCATTAGGAACCACCCAGACATTCAGGGAGTTAAATGCGGAACGGTAACACATAAATGCGCTCTGTTTGCGGACGATGTCCTCCTCTTTATAACCTCTCCCCTCACCTCGACTCCTAACATTCTCCAACTCCTCCGAAAATTTGGGGAAGTATCTGGGTTGCAAGTTAATATGGCCAAATCGACAGCCCTCAATGTTTCTGTCCCCTCAGACCTTGTTAACAGGCTCAAGGAGCATTTTCCATTCTCCTGGAGCACCCCGTCCATTACCTATCTAGGGGTTCAGCTTACGCACACCATCGAACACTTATATAAACATAACTACCCACCCATGTTTAAGAAACTCAAACAGGACCTGGAGCAGTGGTCCCTCCACAAGCTGTCATGGATTGGGAGGATCAATGCGGTCAAGATGACTCTTCTCCCTAGACTATTATATCTCTTCCGATCATTGCCGATACCTGTCCCCAAATCCCACATCCAAACCCTACAGTCAGCGATCATTAGATTCACCTGGGGCAAATCTAACCACAGACTCCCCAAGACAACGCTATTTAGACCTAGACGGAAAGGCGGCCTTGGGCTGCCTAACCTTTGGTGGTACTACCAAGCAGCACAACTCTGCCAGATTTCTAATGTATTTTCCAGAGGACCAAAGCCTGATTGGCTCCTAATGGAGAGACAAGCCATCCCCAAACACACTATTGATTACCTGCTGTGGCGCCCCCCGGAATCTAGACCCCCGATCATGGCCCCTACCCTCTCCCATTCCTTTGCTCTTTGCGACACGCTTTACAAGACCAACATTCTCACTTCAGAATGGCGACCTCTTACACATCTCTTCAATAACCCCTCGTTCCCACCTGGGAGGGATGTTAGAGCTTTCCAGTGGTGGATAGATAAAGGCCTTTATAGAATAGGGCACTTTCTCAACCAGTCTGGGCCACTCAAACTTGGGCATTGCATATCTAAACTGGAGATGCCAGATTCAGAAAGATTTCGATTCCGCCAAATTGCCCATTTCCTACACACTCTGATCTCCCATCATCCCCTCCCCCTTTCTATTTCCCCATATGAACTTTGGTGCTCGTCAGCCATGGACGTGAGGGGGGGCATTTCCCTGATTTACTCTGCTTTGGTCGATCCAAAGGAAAAAGCGAGTTACATGCTGAGTTGGGAACGTGACCTAGATATTGATTGGGACCTGGACACTTGGCACTCCTGTTTCTCGAGTGTCTTCAGGGGGATCCTTAACATTTCTCTGATGGAGGCAGACGTCAAAGTCTTCTCGCGCTGGTATCTGGTCCCGACTCGTCTGGCCAAATATTACCCCCAATCCTCGCCCCTATGTTTTAGGGGCTGCGGCCATCTAGGGTCGCTCCTCCATATCCTATGGGAGTGCCCCAGGATTAGAAGCTTCTGGAACAAGACCTTTGGCCTTATTCGTAGGGTCACTGGTCTTGTTATTCCGCAATCCCCTGCAATTGCCCTTCTGAATCAAACGATACCCCTAACCACTAAACATAGCCGAGTTCTGATTCATTTTTTCTTTATCGGTGCTAAAATGACGATAGCCAGGTCTTGGAAGTCCCCCAGGGTCTCCTTCCCATTACTTAAACAAAAAATTACTTGGATTATGTTCAACGAAAAAACTTCTCATTCAATTTTGGACAAAATAGACAAATTTAAGCGGGTGTGGGAACCTTGGGCCAACTTTATTGGGATCCTTCTATAAGACCAGACTTAGGGCTCGGTTCTTGTTTAGCCCCCAGTTCCATATTATATCATGTTATCCACGGTCTCTCCTTGGTCCAGGCACCCCTCTCTGTACACCTATCTCTCTCTCTCTTTTTCCCCTTTCTCTTTCCTATTCTTTCCTTTCTCTACCTCGTCCACATCCTCTCCCTCTCCATGCCCTGCTCAGCCGGGTTTTGGGGATTTTTAGGACTCAGGACAGGTCATAGCAGTTTTTTATTTATTTTATTTTCTTTTTACTGCTCTATCACCTTGTGGCCTTAGACTCACTAGCTTCGCACTGTTGGTCCCACTACTCCTGGGCCTTTTCCTCATAAGCTGATTGTAGCTATGTTAGTAGTTGGGACTCTCAGAGGCCTGCACCTAGTTCACTGTACGTTCTCTTGATCTATTATTTACCCCAGTCAATTTTTGCTAATGTTAGGCATATAGTCCTCCAGTTACATCGACAGGTTAGGGGGGCTTCGAGACCCCGACACAGCGTGATCCCTGTCGGGGTGTCGGGGCCTTGATCCTCCCAGAGGTTGTTTCCGTCTGCTCATGTATTTTATGCGGCCTTTTGTTGGATTTTTTTATTTTTTGTCTCTTATGTTGACTGGAGGTTTCTTTTTTTTTACTTTTCTCACGTATTGATGTTTACTCAGAACACGGAAATTTACTATTCGGACGGTACTGTTGGTGTTGGGCGGGGAGCCCCCTCCTTATTGGGAGCAGGGGCGGATCCAGAGTCTAATCTCTGGAGGGGCACTGCTATAAAATATGTTTTTTTGGGGGCAATTTATATGGGAAATGGCTGGTATTTGCGCTTCAATCATTACGGCACCATGGTTGTTATGGTGTCAGGATGATTGAAGCGTATTATTTCTATTAATACATTGTAATATAAAATTAAATGGTTCAACTCACCATAATGCAGAATCAGTGGGAGCCCTGAGGATGTCACTTGCCATGTCGCCTGCCACCAAATGTGGATTGTCACTTGCCACGTCACCTGCCACACATTGCGGATTGTCACTTGCCACGTCACCTGCCACACATTGCGGATTGTCACTTGCCACGTCGCCTCCTACCAGATGCGGATTGCCACGTAGCCTGCCACACATTGCGGATTGCCACTTGCCACGTCACCTGCCACACATTGCGGATTGTCACTTGCCACGTCACCTGCCACACATTGGGGATTGTCACTTGCCACGTAGCCTGCCACACATTGCGGATTGCCACTTGCCACGTCACCTGCCACACATTGGGGATTGTCACTTGCCACGTAGCCTGCCACACATTGTGGATTGCCACTTGCCACGTCACCTGCCACACATTGCGGATTGCCACTTGCCACGTAGTCTGCCACACATTGCGGATTGTCACTTGCCACGTCATCTGCCACACATTGCGGATTGACACTTGCCACGTAGTCTGCCACACATTGCGGATTGCCACGTAGCCTGCCACACATTGCGGATTGTCACCTACTGTGTCACTTTTCTGCTAAGGTGGTCTTTTCTTGGGTCCCAGAGTGAAGATAGGCAGCAGAGAGATGATGCAATCTCTCTGCTGCACACAGCTTCATACACAGTGAGGGTGGAACTGGAGGGATGCAGGGCAGTAAGAGATGATGTCATCTCCCTGCTCCCCTGCCTGCTGGCTTCCTGATTGGCCAGCAGCCCTCCTAAGCCGCCCAGCTGCCCCCCCCTCACCATCCACTCAGCGCGGGTACCCGCGGAACCGGCCGCGATTGGACCCGCGGAACCGGCCGCGATTGGACCTGCGGAACCGGCCGCGCGGGTACCCGCGGAACCGGCCGCGATTGGACCCGCGGAACCGGCCGCGATTGGACCCGCGGAACCAGCCTGCCGGTATTCTCGGGGGGGGCAATTGACCCGTTGCCCCCCCCTGGATCCGCCCCTGATTGGGAGGGGTCCATATCTCCTCCTTAGGTCTCTCAGTGTTTTTCTTATGTTTGTCATCTTGCTCTCCGAGCTTTTATTCCTGTCTTGCAACACCGTCATTGTAATCCCCTGCGAGGGAGCTAAGTTCATGTATTATTTGCTATACTTCAATAAAAAATTTAAACTTAAAAAAAAAAAAAAAGAAAAGTAGAGGAGAGCATTGCAGAGCTATAGACTTGGGCTGAGGGTTTGGAGTAGAGGGCCATTATAGCGGAGAGAATATGACCTTGAAAACCACATTTTTGTAACGTCAGATGGAGATATGACCAATGAATTCTATCAAATGCCTTCTCGGCGTCTAGCGCTAGAAGCAGAGAAGGCACCCGATGTTTGTTAGTGTGGTGAATGATATTAATTAAACGTCTGGTGGCGTCCGCTGTTTGCCTCCCCTTTGTGAACCCTGATTGGTCCGGGTGAATTAAAGTTGGAAGTATATCAATAATTCTGTTCGCTATTATTTTGGCATAAAGTTTCAAATCATGGTTTAGCAAAGATATGGGGCGGAAATTTTGGGGTGAAGAGGCTTCTTTACCTGGTTTAGGTAATGTGATAATTAAGGCTTTCAACATATCATCAGGGAAAGAAGAAGAGAGTGCAGCCGCATTGAACACCGATGTCAAAGGATCCGTTAAAATGGTTGTGAATTGTTTGAAGTATTCGGCAACAAAACTGTCAGGACCCGGAGCCTTGTTGTTGGGAAGCAATTTAATAGCTCTAGCTATTTCTTGGGCGGTGAATGGGGAGTTTAAAGTTTCAAGTTGAGAAGAGGATAGTGTAGGGAGGTTGATGGATTGTAGGAAGGTTGTTATATCAGAGGTCGAGGGATGCTTGGTATGTGGGTAATTTTTTAGGTTATACAAAGAACCGTAGTATTCACTGAATGCATTAGCAATCTCACGGGGGTTTATTAATTTTTCTTTAGTGACCGGGTGGTACAGGAAAGGGATGGACGTTTTAGAACGCGCCCCTTTGATTTGTTTAGCAAGGAGTTTCCCAGCTTTATTGCCAGTGGCATAAAGGGTAGATTGAAAACATTTGTGGGAGATTTCAAATTGTTCCAATAACATGGAACGAAGTTCTAAACGGAGTTGGCCCAATTTAGTTTTTAAGCAGTCGGATGCTTTTTGTTTATTTAAAGTATCCAGCTCTTTGATTTCTTTTAGGAGGTTATCAATGCGGTGCGATCTCTCTTTCTTAGCCCTAGAACTTTGTTGGATAAAAATCCCCTGCATATAAGCTTTGTGGGCTTCCCAAAGCGTCGCTGGGTGAGAAACAGAGTCCTTGTTGGTTGCAAAGAATAGTTCTAGATGGTCCTTTATAATTGTACCGTAGGGGTCTTTCTGAAGCACATTTGTGTTCATCCTCCAGAGGAAGGTCGGAGATAGATGTGGTGAGTTTGTCAGGGTGATACTCACTGGTGAATGGTCTGACCACGTGATCGGATGGATATCTGAGGCAGAGATTTTTTGAAGAGTCCATTGGTCGGTTAGGAATAGGTCTATTCTGGAGTATGAATTATGACATGGTGAGAAGTAAGTGAAATCTCGCTCTGACGCAGGTTGGCATCTCCAGATGTCTTGTAATTGAAATTCTTGTAAGAGAGGGCCCAGGGAAAGATTACGGCGTCTAGAGGGGACAGAAGAGTCCAAATCTGAGTCTGGAATTAAGTTAAAGTCGCCACACCAGAGGAGAGTGCCTTTTTGCACGTTGTCTATTTTCCTTTTGAGCTTCCTCAGAAATTTGATTTGGTGGACGTTGGGTGCATAGACGTTCACAATAGTAAACAAGGCCTTGTTCAGAAAACATACTAAGATGATATAGCGTCCGTTGTCATCTAGTACTTGATGGTGCAGTTCAAAGGTTAAGGACGAATTAATTGCCGTTAGCACCCCTCTTTTCTTCGAGTTGGTACTTGCTGTAAAGATATGCGGGTATTGATTATTGGAGCATTTCGGTGGTGCAGCCGTGGAGAAGTGCGTCTCCTGTACGCATAAGATGTCACAGTGAGATTCTTTAGCCAATTTCCAAAGAGAAGACCGTTTTACCGGTTGATTAAGACCGTTCGCGTTGATGGATAGAAATTTGATAGACATTTTGATTGTCTATGCTGCGAAGGCCCCAGAGACAGCTAGTTACTTGATTGGACGAGGTAGAGATCAGTAAAAACCTCTATAGAAGCTGTAGAGCAGAGAACTAATCCAGCGGAAGTTGTACACTAGATCAAACCAATAAGTATAGGCGACAGTGATGACACAAACTAAAAACAATGCTAAAATTAGGTAACAAGAGAAAAAAAAGAAAAAAAAAAGATAAAAAAGAGTCAATCAACGCCAGAATAAGCGTAACGGAACTATGTGCCAAGTGGCCGAACAGATGGCCTCGTTGGAAAGTGACTTGCACTTACTTGGCAATAACGTGGGGAAAAAGTTCAAGTGGCCTGAATAGAGCCATGTGAGAATCCGGGATATAAATGATGCATTGATTGGACCTCGTTCAGCGACTGGATGGGTGGTGAGGGCGCTGAGTTGGGTGAGCCTCCGAGTGTGGGATAGAATGCCTGTGAGTTTCCAGCGGTGTGGTTGCGGTATCAGGGATTATGCCCCATGAGCGCAGATAGTTTAGTCCTTCCGTCAGGTTGGAGGCTGTAACTTTAGCCCCATTGTAGGTTATCAAGAGCTTAGCAGGATTTATCCATTTGTAAGGAAGATTATGGTTCCTCAGAGCTTTTGTAACCGTATTCAGCTCTCTACGCAGCTGAAGCGTATATTGTGACAGGTCAGCAAATATTTGTAGGTGTAAATACTTCTAGCAATTTGCACTATCTGCTCCTTGACATGGTAAAAATGAATACGTAAGATCACGTCACGTGGAATGGAGTCAGGTAGGGATGGCGGTTTCGGCAAACGGTGGATACGGTCTATCACCATTTCCATATTTTTCAAATTGGGTAGTAGTGTTTTGAAAAGCCCTTTAGCATAGGCTGATAGATCTTGGGGTTGCACCGTTTCCGCTATTCCTCTAATTTTTAGATTGTTGCGACGAGATCTGTCTTCGAGATCTGCAAATTTGCGTTTAATTCAAGCGTGATCTTCTAGGTTAACCTCATGTGCGTCAACAAGATCATTCACGGTCGATGCGAATCCCCCCAATCCGTTTTCAATATGTGATACTCTAGTAGATACGGAGGCTATATCAGCATGCAGGTGTTGCATAATTGATAACATATCCGTTTGCATAGAATTTCTGAGGGTGGATAACATATCCTTAAGTGTGGTATCAAGAATAGGCTGGTTGTTGGTAGGGAAGCTAGCAAAAGGATCAATGGCATTGCAGGGGTTAATAGACTGTATAGTGTTCAGGCTCACCTCAGGTGCTACTGGGTTCTCTGAGTCCAGCCTTATTCTAGCCTTTGCAGGGCTACCGGTCAATGGAGTGCCTGGATAAGAGGCAGGGAGGCTCTGTGCAGTGCTAGTGAGCTCCATTAGACCCTCCTCGAGCTCACTGGTCTGATGGCTCTGTAACGCTGAAAGCTGTGTGGGGAGACCTGCAGACGCTGCCACACAGTAGCTTGGTCTCTGCCCATCCTTGAATGTTAGGTCAGCTTTTAAACATCGTGAAGCAACTTCAGATTCCTAGCAGCTGGGTTAATAGGGCCGGTAACCTAGTGCACCTGCTGACCAGGGGAGCTTCTGAATCCACCAACCACTGCCCAATTAATAACTTGTTCAGTGGTATACCTGGCCTGTAAGTAACTTTGTATCTACCAGGTCCCCTCTGCATCCCTACTAATGTACCACAACTGGGCATGTAGGGAGGAGAGGCTGGCAACCTACTGCTGCGATGACCACAGTGTCTCTGCTGTAAGAGGGAGCTGTGGCTGGTGGTTTTAGCAGTGGCGTCTGCGCTATTTGTATCCCGACCCCAGGTTATGCACTGCACCAGTCAGTATATACACGGGGAAGGGGGAGCAATGGCCTACCTACCTCTTTCTCATCTGAGGTGGTTTAGGCACACTTTCGTTCCTCTGCACCACCTGTCCACCATACAGCTTCTCTGATGTAAGAGGGAGCTGCAGCTGGTGTTTTTAGCAGAAGCTTAAGGGCTATTTGAATCCAGACCCCAGGTCAGATCTCAAATGCCCAGAAGAAACCCTCTGGCTGGAATTGGGGATTTTGCAGCTAAATTCCCACAGCAAAAGGAAAGTACTCACCGTTGTCGTCTTCCTCTTTTTGCCACAGCCAGCGGGCTTGCTTTTCCATCCTTATGGTCCACACGCAAGGAGGATAGCCGCCAAAGTGCTCCCCCCCCCAACTGCTGTCCCCATAGGGAGGTGCCAGGTTAGGCTGTGTCCTGCACTGTAGCAGTCAGTCTATATACATGGGGGGGGGGGGGCAATGCCTTCCATTCCTCATTCCCATCTTCCCATCTGAGGTGGTTAAGGCAGACATCCACCGTAGTAACTGGTGCCTCCTCGCTCTAGAGAAAGGAGGATGTGGGCGCCTGCTCCTACTGATTTTCAGCCTTCCCTCCTGGGTAAGAACGCCGCCGCCATTTTCCCGAAGTTTGAAAATGACGCGGGTGCTTGTTGCCACGCCCTCTCCGGCAGCCCACGCAAGCTACCGGGGACCCAGGAGTCGGGGACACGATCCCCCTGGAAAGAACTGATGGCCAGCACCCCCGTCTGCACAGCCACCTGTACAGGTAAGGAGGGGAGACAGGATAATGGCCCCTGAAGTTCTGGGTACACCACTGTACCCAGGGTCCTTCAGCTCTCAGGGGGGCTCTTCCAATTTCTGCTGCCCCCCCCTGAGGAAAGGATAGGGGAACCCCCCAGGAAGGACAAGAATATCCTACCAGACCCAGAGGCTTCCCAAGCTTGTGGTCCGGCTCCCAGGGGGAAACCACCAGCCCCAGGCTTCGGGTCATTTTGAAAAAAACAAACAGTTTCGCTGTGTAGGGAGAAACACAATCAAAAACTGAGGATCAAGGGGAAGGGTGGGAACTTAAAACAGCTGTCGATTCATTGTGTTTCCTGTAGGGAGGAGCCTCTCATCTCTCAGGTGTGCCGTCCTGGAAGATGACTTGAGAAAAAAAAATTTCCTTATTTATTTTACCTTTTATTTTTTATTTTTACACTGTTCTTTAAAAAAAATGTGTCACTTTTATTCCTATTAAAAATTTTTTAAACATCCCTTGTAATAGAAAAAAAGCATGACGGCTCTGGTAAGGTGCGGACAGCACCAGAGCGCGGCAGGAGGGGGGCCCTCTCCCCCAGCGAATACAAGTGATCAGATGGAGAATTCGCCACAGATACCACTTTTATCTTGAAACGGACCACCCGTTGAAGAATACTGGGGTTATGACAGCTAGCTGCTGCCATAACAACAATATTCCTCTTCAAAGTACCAACGGATAATGACGGTGGGCGGTCCGGAAGTGGTTAAGATGTCAATCGTGCCCAAATTTTCATATGTCTTCCAAGCATTGCCAATTCGCATACCCTCAGAATTCTTCAAAGATTAACGCCCTAATAGTTATTTTATTTGGGCCCACAAAACACCTAGACTACAACAACAACTCTTGACTCTACCTAAACATCATTGTGGTGTGGCAGTACCTGATATGCAGAAATATTACCAGGCAGTCCATATGGAGAGACTTATAGACATGCTGAACTCAAACTGTGGCCAAAGATCGAGCAATCACAGTGCATGGTCCCTTTGTGCCGTGAGGCCTGGTGCTTAGTGTTTCCTTAGCTGAATCCACAGCATAGAGCAGATAAGTATAACATGTTTAATATTTTTATAGGAAAGACAAGCCTTTGCAATCACTTTAAAATGAGTTACTAATCACAGAGTAATTGGGTGGATAATAAGGGTTAAAAAGAATTTACCTGCAAACCTATATCCAAAACAGGAAATTATAGAAATTATAGTAGTGTATATTGCTGACAACTTTCCTGCTACCTGATTTATTCATTCTGATAAATTATTGTCACAGCTGATGCTGCCAAGTGAACACAAAAATCAAGGGGGACTTGTGGACTTTACAGGCACTGGTATGGAAACCAAATTCATTAAATCAAAGCATTTTTATTTACCGGTATACAAAAAAGAAAAAACTTACAAAAGTTAAAAACACAAATGAAAAAATCATTTGCTGATCCGACCAGTCTCAGCGTAGGATATTATCCATTTTAAAGTAAATTACAAACATAATATAATAGTTAGGCTTGAAGTCCATAATTTTTTATATCATACGCAAGAACATGGTAAACATCCAAGATGACAACATGCTGGTACTGATTAGCGTGCCCGACATGTTTCGCATCCTGAATATCGCTTCATGAATATGAATAACAAAAACAAAGTAGAAAATAGCATGATATAGTAATAATAAGTCTGAGTAATACCAAGAGGATGGTCCAAGCATGCATCATAAAGATAGTTAAAAATGAGCACTGTGGGGACACACAACATATAGTCTGGAGATAGAAAATTATAGTCAAATTACCCTTTAGTTTCAAAAACTAGCGGCCAGATACGGACTGCCAAGGTTCAGAAGTAAATCAGCAATGTTGCAACCAAAGCTGAGAAAAAAATATATGAATAGGTGAAAAAGTGCAGAATATATATGTATATAACATATCTGCCAAATGTTTGTAATTCAAAACATAAATATTGAGGTACTGGATATGATGCTGCCAAGTGCCAGAGAAAGGTCACTGGCATGCCCCATAAAAAAGGTCTAGTTTGTCAAGTTTCTGGAGTTCTTCTTTATCTAGGTGACTCAGATAGAACAAATTTATTTTGGTTTCTAATAATAACAGTGATGATCATTTTTTTAAACCTTTCACTGGCCGTGTCAGTGTCTCTGAATTTATATTCTAAGAAAGTATAACATCTATTAATACATTTCTTATTTATAACTGAGGACTGTTGGCATATCAAGAGTTCTATGCAGTTGCTGTAAAAAACGAATGTGGTCTAGCAACATTATTGAAATGACCTTTTCACATGGCTCTAAAAGCACAGTGCACTTTAGCAGGTTGAATGCCAAGATAATGTCAAAATTACCCGTTGTTTTCCAACATTCAAAGTTGAATAAAATCAATACAGTTTGTTTTGCTGGTCACTTCAATAACTCTGCAAGGGGTACAGTGATAGAAATTCAAGAAAAAGCACAATGCTATGGTGAGAAAAAGGTTTTTAGAGAGTAACAATCTTTTTCTTAAATGCTTTATACAGAAGTCTAAACAGAATTTATTAAAGCTGTAAATGCAGACTTTTTCTTTACCAAGAACTGTGATCAGGCTATGGACTTTCAACTATTTTTATATTCTTAGCAAGTAGCAAAAATGCCTAAAAATGCCCAAACATGCCTAAACAAACCCCCACAACTGCTGCTAGATGTTTTACTATCTATCTTTAACATATGGTGCAATTATTTGACCTTTTACAAATTTGTATATGCCCAAATAATTCTTATGCCGTGTACACATGCCCGGAATTTTCTTCAGACTAGGTCCGACGGTCTTCCCAACAACTTTCGGCGGACTTCCGATGGACTTTCCAAACAAACAGACTTGGACACAAACAATCAAACCAAAGTCTGACGGATTCAACCATGATGATGTACGACTGGACTAGAATAAGGAAGTTCATAGCCAGTAGCCAATAGCTGTCCTAGAGTCAGTTTTCATCTGTCGGACTAGCATACAGATGAATGGATTTTTCGATGGGACTCGAGTCCATCGGAAAGATTTGAAACATGTTCTAAATCTAAAGTCCATCTGATTTTTTGACAGCAAAGGTCTGATGAAGCCCACACATGATCGTGTATAAAAAATTCTACCTAAAAGCATGTGCGTCAACATCCAATTATTTGCATCTTCTTTTGCCTTTTTTCATTATGACATTCACTGCACTGTGTTGTGAATGCATGGTGTTAAAATGTAATGATAATAAATATGGGGAATGTTTAATTAAATTAAAAGGGGGTTTTGGTGAATGGTAAATTAAATAAAAGGGGGTTACATAGTAGGTGAGGTTGAAAAAAGACACAAGTCCATCAAGTCCTACCTATGTGTGTGATTATATGTCAGTATTACATTGTATATCCCTGTTTGTTGTGGTCATTCAGGAGCTTACCTAATAGTTTTTTGAAACTATTGATCCTCATCGCTGAGAACACTGCCTGTGGAAGGGAATTCCACATTCTTGCTGCTCTTACAGTAAAGAACCCTCTACGTAGTTTAAGGTTAATCCTCTTTTCTTCTCATTTTAATGAGTGGCCACATGTCTTGTTAAACTCCCTTCCACAAAAAAAAGTTTTATTCCTATTGTGGGGTCACCAGTATGGTATTTGTAAATTGAAATCGTATCCCCTCTCAAGTGTCTCTACTCCAGAGATAATAAGTTCAGTGTTCGCAACCTTTCCTCCCTAATGTCCTCCAGACCTTTTATTAGCTTTGTTGCCCTTCTTTGTACTTTCTCCATTTCCAGTACATTTTTCCTGAGGACTGGTGCCCAGAACTGGACAGTAGGGATGAGCCGAACACCACCCCAGTTCGGTTCGCACCAGAACTTTCGAACGGACCGCAAATTCGCACGAACATTAGAACTCCTTTGAAGTCTATGGGACTTGAACGTTCGAAATAAAAAGTGCTAATTTTAATGGCTAATATGCAAGAAACTGTCCTAAAAAGGGTTTGGGGACTTGGCTCCTGCCCCAGGGGACATGGGTCAATGCCTAAAATGTTTTTAGAAATGGCCGTTTTGGCGGGAGCACTGATTTTAATGACGATTAAAGTGAAAAAAAGTGAAATATTCCTTTAAATATCATGCCTGGGGGGTGCCTATAGTTTGCCTGTGAAGTGCCATGTGTTTCCCCGTGTTTAGAACAGTCCCTGCAAAAAATGAAATTTAACGTAAAAAAAGTCATTTCAAACTGCTTACGATTTTAATGTAATATCTGGTTCCGGCAATATGGATGAAAATCATTGAGAAAAATGGCATGGGTAGCCCCCCCTGCCCATTACCAGCCCCTTTGGGTCTTGTACGGATATTAAGGGGAACCCCATACCCATATTAAAAAAAGGAAAGACGTGGGGCCCCCAGGCCCTATATCCTCAGAACAGCAGTATACAGGCGGTGCAAACAAGACAGGGACTCTGTAGATTTGTTGTGTTAAGTAGAATCTGTGTGTAATTTTGAACTGGCACATTTTTAAAGAGTAGCTCCAGTCAAAAAATCTATTTTTAAGCTTTTTGGAAAACATGGGGAAGGGTTATCACCCCTGTATAATTTGTTTTGTCGTCCATCTTTTTTCATCTCACTTTCTGTTGTCTCCTTCCGTTTGCAAGTAGGAGACATTTGTAAGTTGGATGTTTGAAAGTAGGGGTCTGCCCTATATGCTCTGCAGAAATAGCGGAACAAGGTGTTGGTGTTGCCACAACATTGTAAGCCCTCAAAGTGACTCTTGGTGGGCGCTGGAGCGCCCTGCTGTGAACGATTATATCAAGAATTGTAATTACATGCCATTGTTGAACAGTGGTAGAAAAATTGGGCCTTTGGTGGTTGTGGTGCTGGTGCCACAACACTATAAGTCCTCACAGTTACTCTCGGGTGGCACAGCAACGGGCCCTGCTGTGAAATATTATATCAAGAATTGTAATTACATGCCCCTGTTAAACAGGGGCTGAAAAATTGGGCCTTAGGCACTGGTGCTGGTGCCACGAAAATGCAACCTCTCCCATATACTCTAATTGTAGTGCAGGAATGAGCCCTGCTGCAAAGCATTGCATCAACAATTGTAATTAAACGCCCCTGTTAAACAGGGGCAGAAAAATTGGGCTGGTGCCATCACCCAGAACCAAAAATGTTCTTCCAACATATCAGCGGAGGAGGAAGAGGATAGACAATCTACATAACAGGACAGTCACTCAGCATCAGCATAGGCAGTCTTGAAGGGATGTGATATTAAAAATTTAAATATTTTGGTTACATCAGCTTCAGGTGCTTGGTAGCTTTGGGTGATCCAAGACTGATTCATCTTGATGAAGGCCAGTCGATCAACTGAGTCAGTGGACAGGCGCACCCTGTGATCGGTAACAAAGCCACCAGCAGCACTGAAGGTGCGTTCCGAAAGAACGCTGGATGCAGGATAGGCCAGTAGCTCAATTGCATACTGTGCAAGCTCTGGCCAGTGATCCATCCTCAAGACCAAGTAAGCCAGAGGATATTCGGTGGGAAAGGTTTCCAAGTCTGACCTTGCCCCTAGGCATTCCTGCACCATGTAAATCAGACGCTGGCGATGGTTGCTGGAACCGGTCATACATTGGGGCTGCGGACTAAAAAATTGTCTGAACGCATCGGTCAGACGGCCACCTTCTCCACCGCTCCTTCTGACCGATGCCTCAGCAACACGTTGTCCAGGACCAGGAGTTTGTAACCTTCCAGTCTCTGGGAACGCGTTGCACAGACCTTTCTGCAAGGCCTCCCGGAGATGTCTCATCCTCTGCTCCCTCTGCGACGGCAAGATAAGGTCGGCAACCTTACCCTTGTACCGTGGATTAAGGAGAGTGGAGAGCCAGAAATGGTCCCTCTCCTTGATCCGAAGAATACGAGGATCCTTCCGCAGGCATTGCAGGATCAGGGAGGCCATGCAGCGTAGGTTAGCTGAGGCATTCGGTCCGGAGTCCTCTGGGTCACTAAGGACAACATGATCCGCAGCTACCTCCTCCCAGTCACGTACAAGTCCACGTGTTTCTTGGGACTGTAAATCATCCCTACAAGACTGCTGCTGCTGCTGATGCTGAGTGCCAGCCTCCACCTCCATGCTGACACAATCCTCCTCCTCCTCCTCTTCCTGTGTAATGGGTGGGACAGCAGGAACACTGTCTGGATAAAAGGGGCCTTGAAAGGCAAGGAAGTCCTCCTCTTCCTGCCTCTGTTCTGCCTAAAGTGCCCTGTCCATTATTCCACACAGCGTATCATGGACCATGAGTCAGCGGTAATATGCACCTTACCGATGACCGGCCCTGTCCAGCGAGGCAAGGACATTGCCTTCCACATGCCGGTAGAGAGCCGGAATCGCCTTCCATGAGAAAAAGTGGCGTTTGGGGACCTGTCACTGAGGAACCGCACATTGTACAAACTCACGGAAGGGGGCCGAGTCTACCAACTGAAAAGGCAGCAGTTGAAATGCTAGCAATTTAGCCAAGCTAGCATTCAACCGCTGGGCATGTGGATGGCTGGGAGTGAACTTCTTTCGACTGTCCAGCAGCTGGGGCAGGGAAATTTGCCTGCTATAATCGGACGTGGGTTTACTGCTAGCAGGCTGTGACACACCTAATTCTACACCTTCATTCCTCTCAGAGCAGGTTTCAGAGAGGACTGAAGGTCTAGTGGGGTTGGAAATCCCAGTTGATGAGGAGCAAGGAGAGGTCCACTGTGTTCTTTGGTGTGGGTCTTTGAGTTACGCTTGCCAACGAGCTGCATGGCAGGTCAGCATATGTCTGGTCAAGCATGTGGTGCCCAAGCGGCTGATGTTTTGGCCACGCGAGATACGCTTGAGACATATGTTGCAAATAGCAGCGGTGCGATCTGATGCACTCGTCTCAAAAAAGGCCCACACCAAAGAACTTTTAGAATAACGCGCAGAGGCAGCACCCTGCACAGGCGAAGCTCTGCGGTGTGATTCAGTCGGTGTGCTGTCCCTAAGCTGGCCCCCGGAGGGCATCCTGCCTCGTTGGACATGTGCCTCCTCCTTCTCCTCCTCCTCCTCTTTCCTACCAGGCACCCATGTGGAGTCAGTGCCCTCATCATCCCCTCCCTCTTCATCACTGGAGCAAACCTGGCAGTATGCTGCAACTTGTGGAACGTGACTACCAGATTGCTGTTCTTCTTGAGCATCCGCTCTCTCTGCGCTCGCGCTACTGCCTTCCTCTAGCTGAGTATCATCATCAGAGCCTACAAAACACTGGGCATCCTCCTGGAGCATGTACCCAACACTGTGCTCAAAGAGTTCAGGAGACTCCTCAGGAGGACGTGGTGGGTCTAGGGAAGAAGTCACTGATGATGACATTGAGAGGAGGGAAGACGATGCGTTGGAAGCTGCTTTGCTAGTACCCTGAGCCTGGGTGAGAGAGGATGAGGAGGATGAGGAGGGCTTGGTCATCCACTCTACCAAGTCTTCGGCATGATGCGGCTCAACATGTCCAGCTGCCGAAAAGAAGGACAAGCGTGTCCCATGGCCACGTGCTGATGATGACGATGCACCGCGTCCACGACCAGCACTGTTGTCTCTAGACACAGAGCCTGCTTGCACTCTTTTATCGGCTCGCACCTGTCTTCCTCTCCTTGTTGGCCTTCCAGACATGGTAATGGCCTGAAGGGAGATGGGAAAACCACCAATTGGGTAGTGTATATTGTGCTGGAGGCACACAACACCCACTAACTCCTGCAGATGGCTCTAGAGAGAAGAGAAGAGCTATATAGGTGGACATAACTGTGTATACTGCGGTCAGGGCACGCAGACAGCACGCATAATCTCCTACAACTGACTTCAAGCTCTATTACAAAAGAGCAATATAGCTAGCTATGTAGGTGGATATAACGGTGTATACTGCGGTCAGGGCACGCAGACAGCACGCACAATCTCCTACAACTGACTGCAAGCTCTATTACAAAAGAGCAATATAGCTAGCTATATAGGTGGATATAACGGTGTATACTGCGGTCAGGGCACGCAGACAGCACGTTCAATCTCCTACAACTGACTGCAAACTCTATTACAAAAGAGCAATATAGCTAGCTATATAGGTGGATATAATGGTGTATACTGCGGTCAGGGCACGCAGACAACAGGCACAAACTCCTGCAGATTGCTAACAGCTCAATTACAGAAGAGCAAGAACGCAAAATCGTCCGATAATGAACGGTGTATACTGTGTTGAAGGTACACAGAGAACACTCACTAACTCCTACAGACGCCAACACACTACACAAGGCCACTGCGCTGGCGGCCTTATATAGTGTGGGGTGTGTACTACACAGCCTGACCTATGATTGGCCACAGGCATCCTGCCTGTGGCCAATCATGGCTCTCCTCGCTGCCGGCGCTCTGATTGGCCAAGCATGCGGGGTCACAGTGCATGCTTGGCCAATCATGAGCTCACTGTAGGTGTGATCGGACCAGCGTCTTGTAGAGTGGGATAATTATCTTTTCATCTCTGGAGTTTATCCCCTTTTAATGCATGCCAATATTCTGTTTGCTTTGTTAGCAGCAGCTTGGCCACTCCTGAGCCTATCATCTACTAGTCCTTTTCCATCCTAGATTCCCCCAGAGGTTCTCCCCCCAGTGTATAGATTGCGTTCGTATTTTTGCCAGCCAAATGCATTATTTTACATTTTTCTACATTAAACCTCATTTGCTATGTAGTTGCTGACCCCATTAATTTGTTCAGATCTTTTTGCAAGGTTTCCACATTCTGAAGTTATTGCCCTGCTTAGCATAGTATCATCCGCAAATACCGAGATCAAGCTGTTTACCCCATCCTCTAGGTCAGGGATAGGCAATTAGTGGACCTCCAGCTGTTGCAAAACTACAAGTCCCATCATGCCTCCGCCTCTGGGTGTCATGCTTGTGGCTGTCAGTGTCTTGCTATGCCTCATGGGAGTTGTAGTTAAGCAACAGCTGGAGGTCCGCTAATTGCATATCACTGCTCTAGGTCATTTATGAACAAATTAAACAGGATTGGTCCCAGCACAAAACCCTGGGGGACCCCACTGCCCATCCCTAACAATTCGGAGTACTTCCCATTGATCACCACCCTCTGAACTCACCCATGTAGCCAGGTTTCAATTCATGTACTCACCCTATGGTCCATGCCAATGGTCTGGCAATTACTTGACTGAGTTCCTTAAGTACCCTCGGATGCAAGCCATCTGGTACCGGTGATTTATTAATGTTAAGTTTCTCAAGTCTAATTTAAATTCTGCCCTCTGTTAACCATGGAGGTGCTTCCTGTGATCACTTCCTGTGATGTGCCATGAGAATAAACACTGCAGTTTTGGTTACTGAAGCCCCCCCGATTCCCTCGTGAAGACTGAGGAGAAGAATTAATTCAATATCTTCTCCATCTCCCCATCCTTTGTAACCAGATCTCCTTCCTCATTCTTTATGGGGGCCAATATGGTCTCTCATCCCTTTTTTACTGTTTACATACTTAAGGAATTTCTTGAGATTTTTTTTGCTCCCCTCCACTATGTGTCTTTCATGTTCTATCTTAGCCGCCCTAATTGCACCCTTACATTTCTTGTTGCATTCTTTATAAAGTCTGAATGCTGATGATGATCCTTCAACCTCGTATTTTTTGAAGGCCTTCTCCTTTGCTTTTATATGCATTTTTACATTGGAGTTAAGCCATCCAGGACTTTTGTTCGCTCTTTTAAATGTATTACCCAATGCGATGCATTGGCTAATGCCCTTATTTAATATGCTCTTGAAGCAAACCCATCTCTCCTCCATGTTCTTTGTTTCTAAGATTTTATCCCAATTCATGCCTTCTAACAAGGTTCATAGTTTAGGGAAGTTGGCTCTTTTGAAATAGTCCATCCCTAATATAGTACTGGTGAAGTCAGCCCAGTCCTCCAGGAACCCAAACCCCTCCTTACTACACCAGCTCCTCAGCCAATTGTTTACTTGCCTAATCTTTCTCTGCCTTTCTGGTGGCTCGAGGTAATTGTAGTATTCCTGAGAATACTACCTTGGAGGTCCTTTTCCTCAATTTAGCTCCAAAGTCCCTAAAATCGTTCTTTAGGACACTCCATCTGCCTCTGACTTTGTCATTGGTGTCAACGTGCACCATGACAGCCGGGTCTTCCCCAGCCCCTCCCAATAATCTGTCTACCAGATCCATGATGTGCCAAACCTGAATGCCCGGTAGACAACATACAGTTTGGCGCTTCAGGTCTTTGTTACAGATTTCCCTCTCTGTCCTTCAAAGTATTGAGTCCCTTACCACCAGAATCTGTCTTTCCTTTCCCTTCACTACCTCCCCACTCTCAACGGAGGAGTTCTTCTCCTGGCAGCTAAGAGAGTCCCTCAACTCCAGCAGCACTGGTCTCTGACTGGTTTCACCAATGTCACTCAATGGAGCATACTTATTGGGATGCTCCAGCCCTGGATTGGCCTCCCTGGCACTTCCCCCTCTACCCTTTCTGACTGTCACCCATCCTCTCTTTCCTAGTGCCTGCACCACTTTTTCTCCACCCGCCTCTGTGCTGGTCCTTGCCAACACCTGCCATGTACGTTCCTGGCTCTCCTTTAGTATGGAGGGTATTATCAGTGCTGACAGTTGCTTCCCCAGATTCAGAACCTGGGATTCCAGGCAAACAATGTGCTTACATTTTGCACAGCAGTATTCCCCCATGATCAGATGATCAAGGGACGCATACATGCCACAAGATGTACACAAAGTCGCATCTCTGCACCCACCTAGCATCATACCTAGTAATTTAATGAGGGATTATACCCTGTCCAAATTTCCTAACAACTAGCTTCCTGACACTATTAATCAACAAGCCATAGGTACTCACCAAGACAATACACAGGTACTTGCAGACCCACATGCACTCGCAGACCAATGTGCACTCGCAGACCCACATGCACTCACAGACCAACGTGCACTCACAGACTCACGTGCACTCGCAGACCATCGTGCATTTGCAGACCCATGCTCACTCGCAGACCCACCTGCACACACACAAAATACACAAGAACTAACGATGCACACACACTATTCAGACAACACTCAGGTACTCACAATACACAGGTACTACCTGACACTAATACTCAATACAGCCCATGTGCACTCGCAGCACTCATGTACTTACAATACACAGGTATACACTCACCCTACACAGGATCCTCTGTTATAGCCTCTTGTTTTCAACTCTGTTTTTTAACCCACCACTTAGTCCAGTTCCACTTTGTCTAAGTTCCAGCAAGCTTAAAGATGAGCAGGCGCACACTGAGTTCTTCAGAATGTTATATAGGCCTCAAGCACCTGTGACCAATTAACCACTCCCCTTAATTAGTAGATTGAAGGAAGCAAAAAAAGGCTATTTAAAAAAGTGATAGAGAAAGTTGTTAAAAAGCTACAAGGAAAAGCCCCAAAAAGAAGCTAAAAATGCCACACAGCAATCACCAGCAGTTAAAAGCAAAACTTGCTCACACTCTCCACTCAAGGTCCCTACTGTTTGGCTTCCAACCAGGGGTGTCTGAATTATGAATGTAGTAAATATGCAGTGACTCCAGCCAATTACAGCAATTAACAAATTACCTAATAACAATATGTATTTTGTTCAGACACTCAATAGAATGCCACAACAATTACTTGAGTTCTTTAATCAATGGTGATTTCTTAGCAATGTATAAATATCTCCCAATTAAATTAATAAGTAAATATAATTCATGAAAATACAAGTATAATTATACAATTTCATACAAAAACCAGAATTACTTGTGATTAATATTTCATAAACACAATCAAAGATATCAACACAATAATTTCTCTTAAGTTTTGAAAACAAACCAGGGACAGCCCCAACCAACATGTTTATAAGTTATATAGAGACAGTGGGTACATTAGATATCGATAAGATATAACTTAATGCATTCTCGGGGAGGTGGGGTTGAAGAGGGAAAGAGGGAGGAAATTGGGGAAGGGGAAATGGAAGGGGGGGGGGGGTAGAGAAGGGAAAAGTATGAGGAGGGGATGAGTGTTAAACGGTTATAGAAAAGAGGCATAGCTGATAGCGTCATTCAGCCCTGGTGGCTGGGTTGCCTGTAACTTAAATATCCATCTAGCTTCAACTTCTATAATCTTTTGGTCAAAGTTACCACCTCATACTGGAGGGTGTACCATAGCAAGTACCTGAAATTTGAATGAATCTGTTTTATAATCAGGAAATTCTGCAAAATGTCTAGGTATAGGTTTCTCAGTGATCCCTATTTGTATATCTGTGACATGTTCCTTAATACATCTCCAGAAGTTTAGTTTGGTTTTACACACATAGTGGTTTCTGCAGCCACACCTGAGTAACTATACAATGCCAATTGTGTCACAGTTCACAGTTCACAAAATGGTACATGACTAAATTCTCATCTGTGGGCAACTGAACATTTTCCTCTGTTTTAATACATTTACAAAAGTCACATTTCTCACATTGGAAAGTGTCTCATGGCAAAGGGCCACAGGGATCCATATTCTTCTGGGGCGAGAAGTGACTTGTCAACAGGATGTCTTGTAGGGATTAGACATGTGCATTCGTTTTCATCCGAATGCATTTTCGTCCGAATTTCAGCTATTTTCGTTTTCGTTTTGACAAACGATAACGAAAGCACAGAATCCGAAAAACGAAAGATCCGACATAAATAAATGCTTTATTTTCGTTTTCATTGTTACAACAGTTCGATATAGAATAGGAGATTCGACGTGACTCTGACAATAATCTGTGTCTATAGAACCTGTGGTCAAATGTGCCTAACCTTACCTCTATTAGTCCAAGATTATATAGAGGAAATATTCGACAGAGAAAAAAGATTTGACAGAGAGAAAAGATTCTGCAAGTTACTGTCCTAAAAAGTGTTTGGGGACCCGGGTCCTGCCCCAGGGGACATGTATCAATGCAAAAAAAAGTTTTAAAAACGGCCGTTTTTTCGGGAGCAGTGATTTTAATAATGAATGAAGTGGAACAATAAAAGTGTAATATTCCTTTAAATTTAGGGGGGGGGGGTGTCTATAGTATGCCTGTGAAGGGGCGCATGTTTCTGGTGCTTAGAACTGTCCCTGCACAAAGTGACATTTATGCAGGAAAAAAAGTCCTTTAAAATCACTCGCAGCTATTATGTATTGTCGGCTCCGTAATACAGAGAACACTCATTGAAAGTCATTGATAAAAATAAATAAATAAAAAAAGCGTGGGGGTCCCCCAAATTCAATTACCAGGCCCTTCAGGTCTGGTATGGATATTAAGGGGAACCCTGCGTCAAATTAAAAAAAAAATTGGTGTGGGGTTCCCCCTAAATATCCATACCAGACCCTTCAGGTCTGGTATGGATATTAAGGGGATCCCCGCGTCTAATTAAAAAAAAAATTGACGTGGGGGTCCCCCTAAAAATCCATACCAGACCCTTTATCTGAGCACGCAACCTGGCAGGCCACAGGAAAAGAGGGGGCGACGAGAGAGCGGCCCCCCTCCCTCCTGAACCATACCAGGCCACATGCCCTCAACATTGGGAGGATGCTTTGGGGGTCTGTGACCCGTCAAAGCACCTTGTCCCCATGTTGACAAGGACAAGGGCCTCATCCTCACAACCCTGGCCGGTGGTTGTGAGGGTCTGCGGGTGGGGGGCTTATCAGAATCTGGAAGCCCCCTTTAACAAGGGGACCCCCAGATCCCGCCCCCCCCTGTTTGAAATGGTAAGGGGGTAAAAAAGTACCCCTACCATTTCTCAAAGAAAGTGTAAAAAATTGTTAAATAAGACAAACACACTTTTGAAAAATTCCTTTATTAAAAATAAAAAAAATTTAAAAAAAAGATTCCAGCGGTGGTAATCCACTCTTGCTATCCAGCGACGGACGATCATCTCTCCGGGGTCCAGCGATGGCTGAACTGAATCAGCGCAGCGAATCCATCCGTCTTCTGTTTCCACGGAGGAGACACTGCGGGGATTCCGGTGGCCGGACGTTTGTTATATGCGGAGGGCAGGGCCACCCATCACCTGACCCCGCCCCCCTCTGATGCAAGGGGAAACCCGGGCTTCCCCGTGACGTATGGGTGACCCCCGCACCCCTCTGATGTAACACAGGCAGGTTTCCGCTACATCAGAGGGGGGCGGGGTCACCCATACGGGTTTCCCCTTGCGTCAGAGGGGGCGGGGTCAGGTGATGGGTGGCCCCGCCCTCCGCATAAAACAAACGTCAGGCCGCCGGAATCCCCGCAGTGTTTCCTCCATGGAGACAGAAGGTGGATGGATTTGCTGCGCTGGATGAGATCAGCGCCCATTCACAGGCATACTATAGACACCCCCCCCTACGAAATTTAAGGGAATATTACACTTTTATTGTTTCACTTCATTCATTATTAAAATCACTGCTCCCGAAAAAACGGCCGTTTTAAAAACTTTTTTTTGCATTGATACATTTCCCCTGGGGCAGGACCCGGGTCCCCAAACACTTTTTAGGACAGTAACTTGCAAATTAGCCTTTAAAATTAGCACTTTAGATTGTGAACGTTGGAGTCCCATAGACTTTAATAGGGTTCTAAAGTTCACACGAAGTATGCTATATACTAGCTCCGTCAAATCTTCTTTATACATTCGACAGACACCATAAGCCTTCAAAGACAGATTCGACCGTAATTCATGTGGATTTTCGGACGAATGCAATTTTTGAACGAAAAACGAAATAAATAAAAACGAATTTCGGGAGTAACTAAATAAATAAATTTTTCGGACGAAAACGAAATTCCGAAACAAAATATTTTACTCTGCACATGTCTAGTAGGGATTGGTTGCATTTAAATATCAAATGTGGCTCAGATTCAATAAAGGGTTTCAGGGCTGGGTCATCCCTTAATAAATGCCAGTGGGTGTTTAAGATGTTTCTTATGGCTTGATGTTGGTTATTGTATTTTGTGATTGGATGTATACCATGTTTCTCCCTGGAACAATAAGAGAGCTTGTGGGTTATTGTTTGCATTTTTGAAGGCTTTTTTGAGGAATTTTCTGCTATATCCTCGGTCTAAAAAGCATTTCTGCAGGAGGGAGACCTGTGTTTTAAAGTCATCCTATTTGGGGGCGTGGCTACCGCGCGCTGGTGGATGGCAGCTTAGGTGCAGAGCTCCGCTCCAGCGACGGGACTTTAGAAGCACTGTGGACTCCCTGGCCAGCGAAAATACACCTCCACACTCCGGATCACCCTCTCGTCCTCCAGGGATGTCGCCGAAGAGGAGAGGGACCGGGCAGCCCAAGAAACTGCCGGATTTCTTCCCGCCCGCGGCCCGCGAATCCAGCCAAGATGGCGCCGACGGCAGCACGCGCTCTTCCCCGGCTCCTTCCTCGGCCTCCTCCGGGAGCCCAGCGCCCCTGGACAGACAGGGAAGGCGCTCACCAGGGACGTCCACGCCGATCAGCAGCAGCCCAGCGAAGTCCAGGCCCAGACTCTCAGGGGAAGCACTGCAGGTGAGCGCTGAGCAAAACTCTTCCGCTGACACTAGAGAGCTGCATGACTTTATAGCAGAGTTCCCTGCCACCAACCAGCCTGTATCTGAATCCACCATGCGGGACATGTTAGTTTCCCTGCGGGCCTCACTCCACAAGGACTTTATGCAATGTGTCAGTAATTTCAAGGCTGAAGTGGGGGCACTGGGAGGCAGACTAGATCATGTGGAGCAAAAGATGGGGGACTTTGCCGTTGCGCATAATACTTTAGTTGATGCACACAATGATCAAGTTGAGGACATTGCGTGGATTAAATCCAAGATGGCCGACCTGGAAGACAGGTCCAGGCGCAATAACGTGAAAGTCAGAGGGATCCCGGAGACCATCCTCCCCACCCAGCTGACCCAATACATTCAGGACCTCATGCGGACCCTGCTGCCTGACCTGTCAGATCAAGATGTGGTTATCGATCGTATTCACAGACTGCCCAAGCCCCCTCACCTACCAGACAATATTCCGCGGGACGTTCTCATGCGGATCCACTTCTTCCATGTCAAAGAGCAACTTCTCTCGGCGTTCAGGAGGGAGACCCAGCTCCCAGAGAAGTTTTCCCATCTGCAGCTTTTTGCTGACCTCTCTCAATTCACTTTACAGAGACGCAAAGCTCTTCTCCCAGTTACTAAAGCGCTACGGAACCATGGCATCCCTTACCGCTGGGGGTATCCTTTGAAGCTTCTCATTACCCATGAAGGTAAATCCTCGGTGATATCCACACTTCAGGAAGGGCTGGACCTGCTACGTACTCTGGACATCATCCCTGAGGAACCAGCAGCACCGTCGGCTTCCTCCCCTCCTGCGCGGCTGGAGAGCCAAGGAGACTGGCAGGTGGTCCATCGTAGACGCCGGAAGAAAACCAAATCCAAAATCCTGTGAGTACCTGGCTGCAACTTACCACTTGACATTGTTTCCCCGGTCGCTGGAGGCTATCCAGCGCTCTTTCTTTTTTACCCCCCAAGTAAATGGGCATATATAGTGCCTTCGGGTCTCACTTGAGACCCCCTTTTTTATTGACTTCTGTTTTGCTTTTTTGTTTCATGTTCCACCGTTTTTACTTACTGCCCTGTTGCAGTTTCCCCCTGGTCCGTCATGTTCCGAAAATTTCTGCACCAGCTGGTTTTGACCCACAAATGTCCTTTCTTGCTTATCCTTGGAAACCTGTCCTTCATAGAATCCTGGTGTACCACTTTCTATGTGATTGCTTCTTCCCGCATATGCATCTGCTAGTTATCTTCCATGCCGCTTAAGTTAGTCTCATTCAATGTTCACGGCCTTAACCATCCAGTTAAGCGAAACTCCCTGTGGACGGAGGCAAGGAAATTGGAGGCAGACGTTCTCTGTGTCCAGGAGACCCATTTTCTTAACAAGGCCACCCCACGTTTCCAGCACAAGAACTATCCACATGTTTTCCTGGCATCTGCCTCCGAGAAGAAAAGAGGAGTGGCCATTGCCATCAGGGACTCAGTGGCTTTCTCCCTTACTGATATTGTTATGGACCCTGAGGGGAGGTATTTGATACTACTAGCTGTGCTAAATGATAAACCTTACACCATAGTCAATTTGTATGCACCCAATGTACACCAGTTGAGATTTTTGCATAGATTGTTTCGTAGAGTGAATAAATGTCGTAAGGGGTCTCTGGTGGTATGTGGAGACTTCAACGCCACGGTTGACTTCGCACTGGATACCACATCCAGGGCGCGTCGACCTCCGTTGGGGCTCCAGCCACTACTTGCCGCTGAGGATATATTTGATGCATGGAGATGTCAACATGCGAGTGAAAAAGATTTCACGTTCCACTCCGCTAGACACAACACGTACTCCAGGATCGATTTGATCCTGGTTGACAAGCTGTTGCTACAGGCAGTGTCTTCCTCCACCATCCACGCCATCTCTTGGTCAGATCATGCTCCTGTGTCCATAGAGATGGTGGAGGAACACACTCCGCGCTCAACCTTTATCTGGAGAGCGAACTCTCAACTCTTTCAAAATTCCTCGCATGTTGCCACCATCTCTAAAAATCTGGTGGAATTTTTTAAAATCAATGCTCACTCTGTGAAGAGTCCCTCTACCCTCTGGTGTGCCCATAAGGCTTTTATGCGGGGTATATTGCTCCAACTCTCTTCTAGAGACAAAAAGGCTAGAACCCAGAAACTGAATGATATCTTGGCAGACATTCGGTCTCTGGAATCCTCCAATAAGTCCGCGCCGAACTCCAACACGGCCCATAAGCTCACTCAGCTTCGTGTTGAACTTCGCCGTTTACTGTTGACTAGGTATGACAAATATGTATATTCACTGAAAATGTCTCACTACTCCTCTAGTAACCGTGCTGGAAAATATCTTGCCAACAGAGTGAGGGCTGCTAGGATTAAAGCTAAGATCCCCTTTATCTATCACCCACTAGATAAACAGAAAAAGATTAACCCGCAAGAAATTGCGGACGCCTTCGCTGACTACTACTCCTCTTTATATAATTTGAAGCTTGATCCAGAGACCCCTCAACCCACTCCAGAGAATATACAATCTTTCCTTTCCTCAATTAATCTACCCTCCCTTACAGACGATCAATTGGCATCTCTAAACTTACCGATTTCTCCTGCTGAAATTATGAAATGCATTAAATCCTTACCCTTGGGCAAATCCCCTGGACCGGATGGCCTGACTAATGACTACTTTCGTACATTTGCGGACCTTCTGTCTCCGGTACTTTCGGAAATCTATGAGGAAGCATTCTCTTCCGCATCATTCCCCCCAGAGATGCTTAGAGCCTACGTAGTCACAATTCCTAAACCAGGTAAAGAACCTAATATCCCCTCCAATTTTAGGCCTATATCCCTTTTAAACACTGACATCAAAATTTATGCTAAAATTCTTGCCCAAAGACTCCTCCCCTTAATCCCCCAGCTGATTCATCCGGATCAGTCGGGGTTCACACCCGGTAGGCAAGCTTCAGACGCCACTAGACGTGTCTTGGGAGTTCTCCAATTTGCAGAAGCCCGTCGAGCGCCTTCTCTGCTCCTTTCTTTGGATGCGGAGAAGGCGTTCGACCGGATCCACTGGGGTTACATGGACGCAGTTCTTCGCGGGTTTGGCTTGGGAGGACCGTTCCTCTCGGCCATCCTTGCCCTGTATTCGGCTCCCTCGGCACAGGTTTATACTTCCAATATGCTATCATCTCCCTTCCCTATTTCAAATGGCACCAGGCAAGGATGCCCGTTATCCCCTACGATTTTTAACCTCCTTATCGAACCGTTAGCAGAAAGAGTTCGCTCTCACCCCCTAATCACAGGTATTCCCACGCAGGAAGGACCACATAAAATCAATCTTTTTGCCGACGATATCATTCTCTTCCTGACTTCCCCAACCTCCTCTTTGCCGCAGGCTCATCAGATACTTCAAGACTTTAGCCAGATCTCCTACTACAAAGTAAATTTTTCCAAGTCGGTAATACTTGATACCAGCATTAGACCCCACCTTCGGACACAGTTAATGTCCGCGTTTCCATATAAATGGTGTGACTCTACTATCCCATACCTGGGTATAAATTTAAGTGTATCAGCTAGCCAATTAGCGGAGGCTAACTTCCCTCCACTTATTGACAAACTTACGGCAGAGGCTAATAGGCTTGCTAAATATGAACTTTCATGGTCGGGACGATTGGCCTCCTTCAAGATGCTATTACTCCCTCAAATTTTGTATGTATTTAGAGCTTTACCGATATCTCCCTCTAGGAAGCATCTCTTAAGCCTCAATCTCCTGCTAAACAAATTCATCTGGAGCTCTAAAAAACCTAGATGTTCCAAAACATTTCTACGGAAGCATAGATTGGCTGGGGGTATGGGCTTGGTGGATTTGAAAGACTACTACCTAGCATCCAGGTTGGCCCAGATCTCTCACTGGTTTAACTCGGACACAGAACCGAAGTGGTGCTGCCTCGAACGAGCCCTTACTCCCACCCGTGATCTAAAACTTCTTCTTCTTACCGATTCGATTAAGCCCTGGCCTCGCCAATCCCTCCCTTACACAGTTTGGGCTTCCTTGCAAGCATGGCGGGATCTTCTTAGGTCCACACCTCAATCTGACAAATTGATCCCCCTCCCTATTCCCCTAGTGTCCTTAGAATCTTTAATTCCCAATTTCTCTGTTAAAGACTGGACCAAGAAGGGGCTGGAGTCGTTGCAGGATCTCTTTCAGGGCCCCTCCATGATCCCATACCAATCCCTACGAACACAATTCCAATTAAGGCCCTCCGACATATATAAACACTCTCAAATATCCCATTTGCTCCGAGGTGGTGGTCTCCCTAGTGTTTCGGTGGCCGAGCCTCTCTGGCAGTTTCTTAATGCTAACCCCCCTTTACCTAAAGGAATTTCCCTATTTTACAATTTCCTACAGCAGAAACGCGTTTTTATCAAATCCCGTCCCTTCCTGCGCTGGGAGGAGGACTTAGGTTGCGCCTTTTCTGAGGCGCAATGGAGTCAGGCATTCAAGGCGAACTACAAGGCCTCCAGGTGCGTTGGACACTGGGAACTAGCCCAGAAGATTGCCCTGAGATGGTATCTTACCCCCTTTAGGATCTCCAAATTTGGCCTGGCTGGGTCCTCCCCCCTGTGCTGGAGGAACTGTGGAGAGGTTGGTAATCTACTTCATATGTTCTGGTCCTGTAAACACCTCCGGAGCTTCTGGAATACTATTTTCAGAGCTATATCTGATATTACGGGTTTCCTCTCTACCCCTGAACCAGGTCTGGCAGTTTTGAACCTAAGTATTGAGAGATACCCGCCTAACTTTAGGATTGTTGTTTCCCACATCCTCCTGGTGGCTAGGTCCCTGATAGCGAGATTCTGGAAGAATGACCAGGCCCCCAATGTTTCTGAGGTATGGTCGACCACCTCTCTACATTATTCCTATGAGCTAATCTTGGCCCTCAGAATGGGGAAAAAAATTCAGTTTGATAGTCATTGGCGAATTTGGAGCGATTGGTATAGGAATACTCACCCTCTGTAAAATCTTATTCCAATTATTTGTGATATACTAAAATGCTTCTTACTGTAATCCACACTTGTTTTTTTTTTTTTTTATGGGTCAACCTCTTCGGTCATGAACCGGACCAACCAATCCCTGTTCATTGTTGTTTTGTTTAATGTTATGTCTTTCCTTTTCTTTTGCAGTATGTCTATAACCAAACTCTCCACTTCCCCCCTTTTCTCTTTTGATTGACTGTACTATGTTATGTACTGTTGGGACAGTTTGGGAGAGTCTTTAATGACTGTTAATCACTGTACTGCATACTTTCTGTGAAAAATTTTCAATAAAAACTATTTACAAAAAAAAAAAGTCATCCTATTTACTGCAGTTGCACTTTGCCCATTGGTATTGTCCTTTGTGAACCTGAAATTGTAATTTCGTAAATGTAAGGCCAGGCAACGGAATCAAAGGCCTTGTGAAGGTCTATCGAGAGGAAGAAATCCCTCTGAGGAGGACCACCATCCCATTGGGAGTTGAGCACTAATATAACAGATATCGCTCTCCTAATTTGATCTGGGCCTTGTCTCCCAGGGATGAAGCCCACTTGGTCTCTGTGTATGTACATATCTATGAAACTTGCTATTCTGTTAGCCATTATTTTAGTCATTATGTT
Organism: Lithobates pipiens; assembly: GCF_037356315.1. NCBI lineage: Eukaryota > Metazoa > Chordata > Amphibia > Anura > Ranidae > Lithobates > Lithobates pipiens. Next base: position 182,949,363 of record NW_027507785.1, read on the forward strand.
TATGTCGTTATTTATAAGCGAGATTGGACGGTAGTTACTGATTTTGCTGGCATCTTTCCCTGGTTTTGGGGATGACAGAGATATATGCGGAATTAAGATCTTTGTCTAGGGTGGCTCCATCTCTGAGATAGTTGAAGATTACCTGCATCAGGTATGATGCCAGACAGGGGCCAAACTTTTTGTAATATCCTGTGGAAAAGCCATCGGGCCCAGGAGAAGAGCCCAGTTTGAGGGATTTGATGTCATCTAAGACCTCCTCAGAGGTAAAGGGGACCTCTAAGAAGTCTCTGTGGCCTTGGGCTATTGAGGGGATAGAAAAGTTGTTGAGAAAGATATTCTTGCAGGAGAAGGCAGTGGGTTGGTTTTGTACAGGTCAAGTAAAACTGCAAGACAGTATCCATTATTTTGGTGGGGTTCTGGGTCAGGTCGCCGGATGGAAATCAAATTTTTGGGAAAGTAGTGAGTCGTTTGTGACTCATCTTTCTGGCTAATCTGGAGCCAATCCTGTCTTTTTGGGAATAAAATGTAGCCCCGGTCCATCTGAGGAGTTTCTCGGCTGCCGTTGTGAGGGATAGGTTGAGGTGGGTTCAGGCTATATCAAGCTGTGCTAATGTTTCAGGTGTAGGGTTTTGTTTGTGGGCTTTGGCTAGTGATTGGTATTCCTCCGTTAGTTTCTCTAAGTCTGCTTATTTTTTAGAGGAGAGCTGGAGGACTGTTTTGTGGGCAGCCTACAGAGTCGTTGGAATTTTCATGAAAATACTCTTGTATAGCTTGTTATAGAAGTGTACACTGTATTGGATCACTCAAAAGAGCCTAGTTGAGACACCATCTGAAAGGGCCTGAGGAGCCTGATGACTAGTATATGACTAGAGTTACAATACAGTGATCTGAGAGGGGGTTGTCTACGGTTGTGGGTATAATCTTTCGCATTGGGGGTTAATCTCTCTCCAAACATCCACCAGCCCTAACGCATGTAGCAGGTGAGCAATTTTCATACTCTGTTTTGAGGGGCCTTCGGGTTTGGGTTTTCCTCTGGTCATTTTGTCCAGGGAGAAGTCAAACACAAGCAGAAAAAAAGAAGAAACTTACATTTGAGTTCAAACAACATGTAATATCAGCTAAAAAAATAGAGAAATGAGGGGCTCCCTGCCGCCCCTCCCAGGGGTAGGAGTGGACTTGCCAGTGACCACCCCATAGCCTGAGAGATCTGGAGTACCCTGAGTCAGAGTCTCCGAATCGTCCCAGAGAGGCAAACTGGTTGCCTTGGGGGACTAGTGGAGGCGCACTAGGTCCACCACGGTCTTACCACTAGAAATAAACAGTAACATTATAAGATGAACAGAACACCCTTGGTATGGGTAAATTTGGGATCTTAATCCCACACCAGGGCCCCCCTCAGTACCTGGCTCCCTCTCGAGCATCTTTTGTTTTTACACGGAGGACCCCAGATGAGCCAGGTTCTGAGTAGGGGCAGTAAGTTACCTCCAAGCCCATTTCAGGACGTGCCCTACTCAACTGTGTGGTTGAGAATGAGGTTGCGTGAGGAGCTATAAAAGAACTATTGGCTTTGAGGTAGACAACTTTGTAACTAGATCACTATAATACATTGAAAGCATTATAGGGGAAAAAAAACTTATGATACAGGAGACTCAGATAGACTGTTGATGAATATAATAACTAGTGACCAACAGAAATTTATGTTTGGGCTAAGTGATTAGTCTTCTCTTCCCTGACCATCTCCCAGAAGTGGTGGTCTCTACTTTCCCATCCTGCCTTACATGAAAGGGAGGAGGGATTAAACAATGCTAGAGCTAAAATTCTGGGAGGTAAGTACTGGGGGAAGAACCTCAGTAGGTGAGACTCGGGGTAAGGTCCAAATCAAGTGCTTGGGAGATGTCACAAACCAGGGCCCTGGTTTACTGGTTACCGGTAGTTCAATTATGTCGGGAGTGTCTCCTTGGACCTCTTGGAATGTTGTATCAGCCAGGTGGGTTGCAGGGGGCTTGCAGGCAGTGGTTGTTTCAATGGCGAGGAGGGTCCCTTGTTGGGTGGGGGGGAGGCTCCTGGGAGAGTAGGCCTAGATGGAGCAGAAGGCATTCGCCCTCTGCAAAAGGTGAGAAGCCATATCCTTTGTTGCAATCCAAAAAGTTCAGGTGGAGGGGGAAAGACCATCTATATGTTATCTCCTTCTTTAGTAGGATTTGGAGTAGTGGCTTAAGTGCTCTTTATTTTTGAACCGTGTAGGGGTGAGAGGTCGGCAAATACCTGAACTGTGTGTCCCAGTATAGTGAGGGTATCAGCCCCTCTCACTTTCCTCATCACCTCCTCCTTCACTGAATAAAAATTAGGTATCACTATAAACTTCCTCGGAAGCCCGTCTGATCAGGGGGGCTTTAATGCTCTTTGAGCTCTGTCGAGTTCCAGGCTGTGTTCAGCAATGTCCGGGATGAGCCCTTTAATAAGGGCCTTAACTGCTGACTGGACATCTTTCATGAATTCGAGGAGCCCCCTTATCCTAAAGTTGTAACGTCTCGACCTGTTCTCCAGGTCAACGATATTTGATAGTGCAGTTTCTAATTGATCTTGCATCTTTTGGAGTCTGGCCAAATTTTGCTTTATTCTGGCAACAGATTGGTCTGACCTTTTTTATATTGCTCATGAGCAGGCCTGCGGCGGAGGTCATCTGACAGGAGTGGCTTCTCCTAGCCAATACTGAGGTCATCCTAGTGTTCCCGGAGAGCTCCCCTACTATTTCATCCCAGTGTGGTGGATGGGAGGGCATTCTGGAGGCTGTAGCAGGAGGTTAAAAGACCATGGTAGCATGGAGCTCTAGAGAGTCGTGGCCATCTTGGGAGCTTTCATGCATGTGCCTATCCATAAGAAACTTTAAATGCTTTAAACCAAAATGTTCTCTTACTTAATTCTGTGGGGTGGATGATGATGATGATGATAAAGATGATGAATAAATTGTTGAATTTGTGCTTTAAAACTAAGTAATTACTAAATATAACATCAATTATGATCATTTGCAATTCTGTATACTTTGTTCAATAAATATGAAAGCACACAAAAGAAAACAATCTAGAATAAAAAAAGCCTGATCAGTGTTTATCGATCTATAAAATATATTACTACTGTATGGCAGTGTTCTGCTAGGTTAATTTCAGTGCAGCATGACAAATTTATATCTTCAAGGGATAAAGCTTTTTGTAAGCAAATGACTTTGCCAGTGAACCATACTACTCTTTCCTTTTTAGCTTGAATCAGAACTTCTGCCTTCATTTCACAAAGCAACATACCATATAAATCATTTACATTTTCTAGAAAACCATCTCTGATTTTAGAAAATCAGACTCTGCATTTGCTCATGATAGAAAAATGACTTTTCTTATCACAATAAACATATTGTCTGATTTGCAGAAAATATAGTGGATTTAGGTCTTTTGAACTTCATGTGCTGTATCTTAAGTATTGTTAATAAATTTCTTCATTCAGGAGGATTTATTTTTTAAATAATGCCATGAAAATGGGACTTATTTTTCTTTTGGAATAAAGTAAAAATAATAATGCTGTGTACACACGCCCGGACTTTCCGGCAGACTAGGTCCGATGGAATCAGTCAGTCGGACAATCCGAACGTGTGTGGGCTAATCCGATCATTTTTCAAAAAAAAAAGCCGACAGACCTAGAAATAGAACATGTTTCAAATCTGTCTGATGGACTCAATTCCTATTGGGAAAACCATTCGCCTGTATGCTGGTCCAATGGACTAAATACGACGCAAGGGAAGCTATTGGCTGTTGGCTATTGAACTTCCTTTTTAGTCCCATCTTATGTCATCAGGTTCAAAATGAATGGACTTTCGAATGGACTTAGTCCATTCATGTGTGGCCAAGTCCGTTAGTTTGGAAAGTCCGTCAGAACTCCACAGAAAGTCCATCGAGAAGACCGTCGGACCTACTCTGCGGGAAAGTCTGGTCATGTGTACGCGGCATAACAGGTTTTCTTTTAATATTGCCCTGTATTTGGCTCCATCCATCTTCCCATTAGGGATGGGCGAACAGCTCAGGCAAACTTTTGCTGTTCAGACATTCGGCAAACAGATGAACAAACAGGTAATTCGACTGTTGTTTGGACCTCTAAACCAACCACAATGCATTGTAGCGCTGAACAGTTCATGCCCTGATTGGCTGAAGCAGTGAAAGCTTCAGCCAATCAGGGCACAAAGCACTGTCAGAGTCATGATTGGACACTGTCATCAAATCATATCCAATCATGGCTCATTCCCGCCCAACAGTATAAAATTATTCTTTCCATGGCAGCCGTTTTCAGTATGATTTTGGCATGGAGAGGGATAGAACAGGGCTCTGTTCAGTGCTATTGTTTAGATAGTGTGCTATACTGTGCTATTTTGCTGCAATTGTCAGTGTAGAATATTAGTTTAGTGTCAGTCTAGGGATAGTGTGAATGTAGTGAGGAGGACCATCATTCAGCTTTGCATAGTGTGCAGCAAGAGTAGGGACAGCTCAGATAATTTCACTGTAGTGTAGTGAGATTGTGTCATTCATACATATATTAGTGTAGAGTAGGCACAGCCCAGATAGTTTCAGTGTAGTGTAGTGAGACCCTGTCAGTAATATTTACATTAGTGTATATAGCTAGAGTAGGGACAGTTCAGATAGCATCAGTGTAGTGACAGTTGAATTTGATTCTGTTACTGCCAGTTTAATGCCATTTACTTCTCTGTGCATTATTGCCAATTTTAATACCATATAGTTTTGAGTGCGTTACTGCCAGTTTAAAGCTATATAGTTTTGTGTGCGTTACTGCCTGTGTAACACCATACAGTTCTGTGTGTTCCTGTCAGTTTAATGCCATATAGTTCTGTGTGCATTACACCCAGTTTAACGCCATTAATTCTATGCGTTACTGCCAGCTTAACGCCATTTACTTCTGTGTGCATTACTGCCAGTTTAATGCCATATAGTTTGGTGTGTGTTACTGACAATTTAATGGCATATAGTTTTGTATGCGTTACTGCCAGTATAACGACATATAATCTGTGTGTGTTACTGTCAGTTTAACACCATATCGTTTTGTGTGTGTTACTGCTAGTTTAACACCATTTTCTTCTGTGTGCTTTACTGCCAGTTTAACGGCATTTACTTCTGTGTGCTTTACTGCCAGTTTAACGCCATATAGTTCTATTTGCGTTACTACCAGTTCAACGTCATTGAGCTTCGTATGCACTACTGCCAGTTAAATGCCATATAGTGCTCTGTGCATTACTGCCAGTTTTAATGACATATCATTTTGTGTGCGTTTCTGTTAGTTTAAAGCTATATAGTTCTGTGTGCGTTACTGCCAGTTTAATGCCATATAGTTCTGTGTGCATTACTGCCAGTTTAACGCCATATAGTTTTGTGTGTTACTGCCAGTTTAATGCCACATAGTTCTGTGTGTGTTACTGTCTGTCTGTTTACCCCATATAGTTTTGTGTGTTACTGCCACTTTAACACCATTTACTTCTGTGTGCATTACTGCCAGTTTAACACCATATAGGTTTGTGTGCGTTAATGCCAGTTTAAAGCTATATAGTTCTGTGTGCATCACTGCCAGTTTAACGCCATATAGTTTTGTGTGTGTTTCTACCAGTTTAACGCCATAAAGTTCTGTGTGCATTACTGCCAGTTTTAACGACATATAGTTTTGTGTGCGTTAATGACAGTTTAAAGCTGTATAGTCCTGTGTGCATTACTGCCAGTTTAATGCTATATAATTTTGTGTGCATTACTGCCAGTTTAACTCCATGTCATTTATTTTGTGTGTGACTTCCAGTTTAATGGCACTTACTTCTGTGCACGTTTATGCCAGTTTAATGCCAAATACTGTAGTTCTGTGTGCGTTCCTGTCAGTTTAACGCCATATAGTTTTGTGTATTACTGCCAGTTTAACGTGTTTTACTTCTGTGTGTGTTACTGCCAGTTTAACACCATATAGTTGTGTGTTCATTACTGCCAGTTTTAACGACATTTTGTGTGTTACTGCTAGTTTAAAGCTATATAATTCTGTGTGCTTTACTGACAGTTTAGTGCCATATAGTTTTGTGTGTTACTGACACTTTAACGACATTTACTTCTGTGTGCGTTACTGCCTGTTTAAAGTTATATAGTTATGTGTGCGTCACTGCCAGTTTAACGTCATATCGTTTTGTGTGCGTTTCTGCCAGTTTAACGCCATATAGTTCTGTGTGCGTTACTGCCAGTTTTAACGCCATATTGTTTTGTGTGCGTTACTGTCAGTTTAAAGCTGTATAGTTCTGTTTGTGTTCCTGACAGTTTAACACCATATAGCCCTGTGTGCGTTACTGCCAGTTTAACGCTATATAGTTTTGTTTGCATTACTGGCAGTTTAACGCCATATCGTTTTGTGCGTTACTGCCAGTTTAATTGCATTTACTTCTGTGTGTGTTACTGCTAGACATGTGCATTTGTTTTCATCCGAATGCATTTTCGTTCGAATTTCAGGTATTTTCATTTTTGTTTTGACAAACAATAACGAAAGCGCAGAATCCAAAAAACAAAAGATCCGACATAAACAAATGCTTTATTTTAGTTTTCGTTGTTACAACAGTTCAATATAGAATAGGAGATTCGAAGTGACTCTGACAATAACAATCTGTGTCTACTGAACCTATGGTCGCATATGCCTAACCTTACCTCTATTAGTCCAAGATTATATAGAGAAAAGATTTGACAGAGAGAAAATATTCAACATAGAGAGAAAAGATTCGACAGGGAGAAAAGATTCTGGAATTGGGTGGGGGAAGTAAAATAAAAATAATGATGATGATGAATGTTATTGGCTGATTGTAACCAAAGAGGAGAACCTTATAGTGATATGCTGCGTACACACGGGCGGACTGTATGGCGTACTTAGTCCGTCGTACAATCCGACGGACAGTCCGTCACACTTTCGACTGAACGGACTTGACCACACACGGATACCCAAACAGTCCGTCGAAAGCTTGCGCGATGACGTGTACAGCACGTACGACGGGACTAGAAATAGGAAGTCCAATACACAGCAAAGCACCCTTCCGCCGTGTAAATCCTTTCTGGGCATGTGCCATTCTTAGTCCGTCGAACTAGCCTACTGACGAGCGGATTGTCCGCTGAAACCAAAGTACGACGGACAGAATTTCGAAAAATCCGAAATACTTAGTACGCCAGACTGCACGCTGAAAAAGTCCGCTGAAGCCCACACACGAGCGGACTGTCAGCTGAAATGTGTTTCGACGGACTAAGTACGCCATACAGTCCGCCCGTGTGTACGCGGCAATACTAGTGTGGCTGCTAGTGTTGTTGTGATAGCCTCAGAGGCTGCCTGTGTTGTGGGGGGGATTTATTATTATAGAATCTTGTTACCTGTCTGATCAGTGATCGCTATCACCAGTCCACCAGTTTCTGTTTGAACGAGTATATAATATATATATATACAGAAACACTTGTAGATGGCCCAGAAACGTCCTCCAGTGCCTCCATGTCGCTCTCACAATGAGTTGCCGCCATATTCGTTATTATCAGTCACTCACTATCTGACACCTGACACTGTGAGACTTAGACCATTCATTCAACATGAATGAAAGAGCAACGAAAAACACACACATTAGTAATAATATTCGCTGCAATCGTACATTTCCGGAGTCAAATGCTCCAAATATAGGCTATATAGAGTTTAGCAGCTCCGTCAAATCTTCTTTATACATTTGACAGACACCATAAGCCTTCAAAAACAGATTCGACCGTAATTCATGTGGATTTTTGGACAAATGCAATTTTTGAACGAAAAACAAAATAAATAAAAACGAATAAATTTATTTTTCGGACGAAAATGAAATTCCGAAAATAAATATTTCACTTTGCACATGTCTAGTTAATGCCAGTTTAATGCCAAATACTGTATTTCTGTGTGTGTTACTGTCAGTTTAACACCATATCGTTTTGTACGTTACTGCCAGTAGAGATGGACGAACTTCCGATGGGACATTTCGCAAACGCGAACGCAACCAAAAGTTTACGAACCGCAATGGGCCCCATTGACTTCAATTGCAGGCGAACCTTAAAAACCTACAAGTCATATTTTCAGCCACAAAATACTTACTAGCTGTGCACACATAGTCCCACCACATGGCCACTGACATAACACATGTATGAAGTGAATCTGGGATCGATAACTACAAGCATTCTTTTTTTTATCTGTGAAATTTTGACAATTCAGGACTCAGGGTAGGCTATGAAGAGGGTGCTAGAGATGGTCACCAGCACCGTGATAGAGAGCACTGACATCAGCACCGTGATAGAGAGCACTGACACCAGCACTGTGATATAGAGCACTGACACCAGCACCGTGATATAGAGCACTGACACCAGCACCATAGAGTGCACTGACACCAGCACCGTGATATAGAGCATTGACACCAGCACTGTGATACAGAGCACTGACACCAGCACCGAGATATAGAGCACTGACACCAGCACCGAGATAGAAAACACTGACACCAACGCCGTGATAGAGTGTGTCATGGTACTACTTACAGCGAACCCTCAGGCGAGCAGGTGACACGGGATCCCCCAGGGCGTGTAATCTAAGAGCCAGCCGGTGTTCCGCCAGTGACCCTCTCACAATGGTTTGGACTTAGCTGCGTGCTGACCCCAGGTCACAACCCCCGGGTTCACCCTGCTCGCTAGGGAAGTACCAGAAGACACTGTAGACAAGGATGGATCGATGAAGCAAGCAAAGCCAGGTAGTGAGTCAAGGTCAGGGTGGGCTGCAGACAACGTAATCAGAACAAGCTGGGTCGGTACACAGAAGATCAGATCACGAGAAGTCAGGTAAAGCAGGTTACACAGGGGAGCCTTAGGAACAATCGTTGCTCAAGCAACCAGTAGCAGGTTTGAAAGGGATTTAAATAGAAAAGCACATGAGGGCTGGACAGGAAGTAGCAGGAAGGAATCATACATTAGGCAACAGGTGAAGGGCGACGACACCCATAGCTGGAGAGTGCACAGAGCTGAACACCAGACAGTGGACAACAGATGCCAGCCGACCCACTGCAGTAAAGGTGAGACAAAGATCAGCTCCGCAGCTGATCTGTGACAGAATGCACTGACACCAGCACCGTGATATAGAGCACTGACCCCAGCACCGAGATAGAGAGCACCAAGACCACACCAGCACCGAGATCGAGAGCACTGACACCACACCAGCACCGAGATAGAGAGAGTGCACTGACACCAGCACCGAGATAGAGAGCACTGACAGCAGCACTGATACCAGCAACTCGCTGCTGGGCCCCAAAAATATGACACCACTCAACCTTTTCAAACAGGAGGGTACGGGCATATAGTACAATGTGCTTTTTTTGTACAAGGAAGTGAGCCAAATATAGAAAAAAGTCTGTGTGTTCAATTAAATAAATCGTTTATAGAGATATACATGGTCTACTGGTCACATGTGTTGAATTCCTCCGAGATCCATGCCTCATTCATTTTTAGAAATGTGAGGTAGTTAACACTGTCGTGAGCTAGGTGAGTAAGCTTATCGGTCACGATCCTCCCTCCTGCACTGAAAGTCCTTTCGGACAGGACACTGGACGAGGGGCAAGCCAACAGTTCCATTGCAAATTGGGCAAGCTCTGGCCAGAGGTCAAGCCTGCCCACCCAGTAGTCCAGGGATTCATCACTCCTCAGAGCGTCCACGTCGGCCGTTAACCCAATGTAGTTGGACACCTGTCGGTCTAGGCGTTCCCTGATGCTGGATTTGGATGAGACCTGTCGATGTGTAGGCTGAATATCAGAAGTCACCAACACAACTTCAAACCGCCCTCTTCTTGCAGGCGTTGTTGGATTGGTACCCGTAACTCTTTCTCTGGGAGTGGGAATTCCTCCTCTGCCAGCGCACGCAAAATCAGAATGCAGCATTTCTTGAAGCAAGGCCTGGAAGTGCTCCATTCTGACAGCCCTCTGTGACAGTGGTAACATTTCCGCCATTTTGTGTTTGTACCGGGGATCTAAGTACGTTGCCACCCAGTACTGGTCCTTGACCCTTATGCTTTTTATACAAGGGTCTCTGTTAAAACACTGGAGCATGAAGGCCCCCATTTGCACTAAACTGGAAGCAGTGTGGTGGCCTGGCTCCTGCTCATCATCCAGGATAATGTCATCCTCCTCGTTCTCCTCTCCCCATCCATGCTCAACAACAGGGATCCCAGAAACATTTAAAGAATGCTCTTCTTGATCCTCCTCATCTGCCCCGGCACCATCCTCCTCTGACTCCTATTCAGACTCCTGTTGTTGACTTGTCTCAGATAGAGTAGCCTCCCGGGAATTCATCCAGCAATGCGACTTCTGCATCTTCCTGCTCCTCCATGGCTTGATCAATGACACAACGCAATGCACATTTCATAAAGAAGGCATAAGGTACCATGTCACTGATGGCGCCATGGCTGCGACTGACCAGTTTGGTGATCTCATCAAATGGCCGCAGAAGTCTGCATGCGTCGCGCATGAGCAGCCACTGGCATGGTGAAAAAAAAACAAGCTCCCAGAACCTGTTCTGCCGCAGAGTTCATACAGGTAGATGTTAACTGCAGGTTTCTGCTGGAGCAGCCTATCAAGCATATATAGAAGGTTGAGTTCTATTGCGTCGGGAAATCGCAAATAAGACGTCTGAGCGGCAGATTGTGTCACCGCTGAATGTCAGCAAGGCGAGCCATGGCCATGTAAGATCTTCTGAAATGGGCCGAGATTTTCCTTGCCTGCCGCAAAATGTCCTGGACCCCAGGGTATTTGACAACGAATCTCTGCATGACCAAGTTTAAGTCGTGTGCCATGCATGGCACGTGCGCAATTTTGCCCTGTTTCAATGCGCTAAGCAGATTGGTACTGTTGTCACTAGGGATGAGCCGAACACCCCCCTGTTCGGTTCGCACCAGAACCTGCGAACAGACCTAAACTTCATGTGAACTTTAGAACCCTATTAAAGTCTATGGGACTCGAAAGTTCACAATCTAAAGTGCTCATTTTAAAGGGTAATATGCAGGTTACTGTCCTAAAAAATGTTTGGGGACCCGGGTCCTGCCCCAGGGGACATGGATCAATGCAAAAAGAAGTTTTAAAAACGGCCATTTTTTCAGGAGCAGTGATTTTAATAATGATTAAAGTGAAACAATAAAAGTGTATTATTCCTTAAAATGTGGTACCTGGGGGGTGTCTATAGTATGCCTGTGAAGGGGCGCATGTTTCTGGTGCTTAGAACTGTCCCTGCACAAAGTGTCATTTGTGCAGGAAAAAAAGTCTTTTAAAATCTCTTGCAGCTAAATTGTCGGCTCCCCGTAATACAGAGAACACTCAATGAGTGTTCTCTGTATTAGCCGACAATTCATTCATTCATTGATAAAAAAAAAAAAAAAGTGTGGGGGTTCCCCTAAATATCCATAACCAGACCCTTCAGGTCTGATATGGATATTAAGGGGAACCCCGCATCAAATTTAAAAAAAAATTGACGTGGGGGTCCCCCTAAAAATCCATATCAGACCCTTTATCCGAGCACGCAACCTGGCAGGCCGCAGGAAAAGAGGGGGGATGAGAGAGCGGCCCCCCCTCCCTCCTGAACCGTACCAGGCCACATACCCTCAACATTGGGAGGATGCTTTGGGGGTCTGTGACCCCTCAAAGCACCTTGTCCCCATGTTGATGAGGACAAGGGCCTCATCCTCACAACCCTGGCCGTTGGTTATGAGGGTCTGCGGGCGGGGGGCTTATCAGAATCTGGAAGACTCTTTAACAAGGGGACCCCCAGATCCCGGCCCACCCCCTGTTTTAAATGGTAAGGGGGTACAAATGTACCCCTACCATTTCACAAAGAAAGTGTCAAAATGGTTAAATAAGACAAACACACTTTTGAAAAATTCCTTTATTAAAAATGAAAAAAATAAAAAAAAGATTCCAGCGGTGCTAATCCACTCTTGCTATCCAGCGACGGATCTCCGGGGTCCAGCGATGGATGATCATATCCAGCGACGGGGGATCTCTCAGTCCAGCGCTGTCCATACATCCTTCTTCTGTCTCCACTCCGGAGACACTGCAGAGATCCCAGCGCTGATGTTTCTTATATTAGGAGGGCGGGGCCACCCGTCACCTGACCCCGATCTTCTGACGCTGGAGAGGGAAGCCAGGGGTTCCCCAGTGACGTGTGGGTGACCCCGCCCCCTCTGATGTAACGCAGGTTTCCGTTACATCAGAGGGGGAGGGGTCACCCATACGTCACTGGGGAACCCCTGGCTCCCTTCACCAGCGTCAGAGGGGACGGGGTCAGGTGACGGGGGCCCCGCCCTCCTAATATAAGAAACGTCAGCGCTGGGATCTCTGCAGTGTCTCCGCAATGGAGACAGAAGAAGGATGTATGGACAGCGCTGGACTGAGAGATCCCCCATCGCTGCATATGATCATCCATCGCTGGACCCCGGAGATTCGTCGCTGGATAGCAAGAGTGGATTAGCACCGCTGGAATCTTTTTTTTATTTTTTTTATTTTTAATAAAGGAATTTTTCAAAAGTGTGTTTGTCTTATTTAACCATTTTGACACTTTCTTTGTGAAATGGTAGGGGTACTTTTGTACCCCCTTACCATTTCAAACAGGAGGGGGGTGGGATCTGGGGGTCCCCTTGTTAAAGGGGGCTTCCAGATTCTGATAAGCCCCCCGCCCGCAGACCCTCACAACCAACGGCCAGGGTTGTGAGGATGAGGCCCTTGTCCTCATCAACATGGGGACAAGGTGCTTTGAGGGGTCACAGACCCCCAAAGCATCCTCCCAATGTTGAGGGTATGTGGCCTGGTACAGTTCAGGAGGGAGGGGGGGGGGCGCTCTCTCGTCCCCCCCTCTTTTCCTGCGGCCTGCCAGGTTGCGTGCTCGGATAAAGGGTCTGATATGGATTTTTAGGGGGACCCCCACGTCAATTTTTTTTTTTAATTTGATGCGGGGTTCCCCTTAATATCCATGTCAGACCTGAAGGGCCTGGTAATTGAATTTAGGGGAACCCCCACGCTTTTTTTTTTTTTTTAATCAATGAATGAATGAATTGTCGGCTAATACAGAGAACACTCATTGAGTTTTCTCTGTATTACGGGGAGCCGACAATTTAGCCGCAAGTGATTTTAAAAGACTTTTTTTCCTGCACAAATGACACTTTGTGCAGGGACAGTTTTAAGCACGGGAAACATGCGCCCCTTCACAGGCATACTATAGATATCCCCCAGCTACGAAATTTAAAGGAATATTACACTTTTATTGTTTCACTTTAATCATTATTAAAATCACTGCTCCTGAAAAAACGGCCATTTTTAAAACTTTTTTTTGCATTGATACATGTCCCCTGGGGCAGGACCCAGGTCCCCAAACACTTTTTAGGACAGTAACCTGCATATTACCCTTTAAAATGAGCACTTTAGATTTCTCCCATAGACTTGTATAGGGTGTTCCGGCTTTTCGAATTTGCTGCGAACAGCCCAAATTGTTCACTGTTCGCTGAACAGGCGAACAGGCAATGTTCGAGTAGAACATGAGTTCGACTCGAACTCGAAGCTCATCCCTAGTTGTCACACACCACTTTACCAACTGTCAAATTGAGACGTGTTAGCAACTGATCTGCCTATGAACGCAAAGCTGAAAGGAGTGCCGGGCCAGTGTGGCTCTTGGCTTCCAGGCACAACAGACGCAGCACAGCATGGCAACGTTTCACCTGGCATGTCGAATAGGTTCTAGGCAGCTTGGGCGGCGCAGAGGAACAGACGCTAGCAGCGGAAAAGGAGGAGTCAGCCGAGGAGGAGAAAGAGGAGGATGGAGTAGGAGGAGGAGAAGAAGAGCCAGGCCTGCATGCAATCCATGGCGGTAAAACCAAATCTACACGGGTGCCACGGGTTACATGCTTGACGGCCGTCAGAAGGTTCACCCAGTGGGCAGTAAAAGTGATATACTTTCCCTGCCCGTGTTTGCTAGACCACGTGTGCCAGAGATACATTCACTTGCCGCTGAACATGGCCATATAGCTCTGGGATGCCCTTCTGTGAGAAATACTTCCTTCCTGGGACCTTCCATTGTGGTGTTCCAATGGCCACAAATTTTTGAAAGGCCTCCAAGTCCACCAGTTTATATGGCAGTAGTTGGTGGGCCATCAGTTCTGACAAGCCAGCCATCAACCGTTGGGCAAGAGGGTTATCCGGCGCCATAATTTTTTTTACGCTCAAACATTTGGCCCACGGAAGCCTGCCTTTTTCCAGAAAAACGTGAGGATGGCGTGATGGAAGGTGGAGTGGAGGACAATTGTGAGGAGAGAGGAGAAGTAGAAGACAAGGCTGGATGGTGAGAGCCTGAAGTGTGGCTTTGTGGGTTCCATTGCTCCCACTGGGCTCGGTGATGGTAGCTCATGTGCCTTCTTAAGGCGGTCGTCCCTAGGTGAGTGTTGGGCTTACCGCGACTTATGCGTTGACTGCAAAGATTGCAGATGACAACACTTTTGTCAGCAGCGGACACGTTAAAAAAAGCCCACACTGCAGAGCCATGTGCCAGCATCCTGGGAGCGCCAGATGTGACCGTACTTGGTTGATGCCTCGCTCCTGATACATTAGCAGTCTGCTTTGTCCCTCCTGTGCAATGTAAATTTTTCCTGCTTCTCCTCCCTATCTGCTGGTCCATATCTCCCCTCCTCTTCCTCTCTTGTGGGCACCCACGTGACATCACTAGACACGTCATCATCGACATCCCCTTCCCCACCGCTATAATTAGAGATCTCAGAGTAGGCAGTAACAGCGGGGACCAACCTCCTCCTTGGGCTGATCTGGGTACTGCCGTCAGACTGCTGAGTGGCGGTTGTTGCTACCTCCTCTTCCTGATCCAATGCCAAGAGTGGCTGCGCATCGGAAATGTCTTCATATGGATCGGAAAATAATTCCTGTGACTCAAGCGGAGGGTATATGGTGGTGGTGGTGGTGTTGGTGGTAGTGTCTTTGGGGGTGCACACAGCAGAGAGTGAAGAAGAGGATGCAGATTGAGAGGATGAGGAGGGTGCAGAAGAGTAAGGCTGAGTGAGCCACTCAACCAAGTCTGATGCGTCTTTTGACGTAATCGCATGCACCTTCTGCAATTTGCCACTTTGGCTCAAGCCTGTTGCTCCTACCCTACCCCTACCACCCCTGTGGGAGGGCCTGCCTCTTCATCTGCCTGTCATTTTTTAAATGACCCTGTGACAAAAGTCTCTAGAGAAGTGCAGTATGTATGTGGAAGAAGGTATATAACACCCCGCTTCAATCTGACATTTTTGGGGGCCACTGGTCTATCACACCAGTTATAATACTTTTTTTTATTGCGTTTGTCACTCTTTGTAGTATCGCTGCAGAACCACTCAGCAGTCACAATGCTGCACAGTGGAATTGTACTATACTATGCTTTCTATATGTGCAAGTATTTTATACGTGTATTACACACTTATATACTGCACACCAAATAGTACACCTATACCAGTCCTTAAAAGGACCTTTGTGGACCTAGTAGCTAGTAAGTAGCAGATTGTCCCTCAGTCCCTACACTGATAAAAGACTGCTGCAGAAACCAGCAGTAATCTGCAGCACAGCCACCCACCAGCACCCTATATATTATACACCTATACCAGTCCTTAAAAGCACCTTTGTGGACCTAGTAGCTAGTGATTTGCAGACTGTCCCTCAGTCGCTACACTGATAAAAGACTTCTGCAGAATAGGGCAGCAGTCAGCAGCAGTGCATCACATCCCTATATATTGTACACCTATACCAGTCCTTACAAGGACCTTTGTGGACCTAGTAGCTAGTGATTTGCAGACTGTCCCTCAGTCCCTACACTGGTAAAAGACTGCTGCATAAACCAGCAGTAATCTGTAGCACAGCCACGCACCAGCATCCTATATATTGTACACCTATACCAGTCCTTAAAAGGACCTTTTTGGACCTAATAGTAATAGCTAGCTAGTGATTAAACTGATTGTCCCTGCTGCACACAGCGTCCTGTCCCTACACTGACAAAAGACAGCTGCAATCACCAGCACAGCAGTGCACTGAATCCTATATACTGTACTACACCTATACCAGTCCTTAAAAGGACTTTTGTGGACCTAATAGCTAGTGATTTGTGTCACTACAGTCTCTGCCTGCTGCACACAGCGTCCTGTCCCTACACTGACAAAAGATAGGCTGCTGCAATCATCAGCACAGCAGTGCACTGAACCCTATATACTGTACTACACCTATACCAGTCCTTAAAAGGACTTTTGTGGACCTAATAGCTAGCGATTTGTGTCACTACAGTCTGTCCCTGCTCCACACAGCAACCTCTCCCTACACTGACATAAGACAGAATGTAAAATGGCTGCCAGATCAGGTCTATTTATAAGGTAAGGGGTATGTCCAATTGTCCATGTGCTGAAATGTCTCAATTGGCTGTCCTGTACCCCATGATGGATGTGTCATCATGGGTCAAAGTTCTTTCACACTGTAAACACATATGTCTGCCGGGCGAACAGCGGCAATAGTCTGCCGATCGGGCGAATCGCGAGCATGCAAAATTTGCCGTGAACCGACCGCCGGGCGAACAGTTCGGCCATCCCTAACTGCCAGTTTAACGCAATTTACTTCTGTGTGCGTTACTGCCAGGTTAATGCCATATAGTTCTGTGTGCATTACTGCCAGTTTTAACGACATATCATTTTTTTGTTGTGTTACTGCCAGTTTAAAGCTATATAGTTCTGTGTGCGTTATTGCCAGTTTCGTGCCATATAGTTTTGTGTGTTACTGCCAGTTTAACACAATTTACTTCTGTGTGCGTTACTGCTTGTTTAACGCCATAATAGTTATGTGTGCATTACTGCCAGTTTAATGCCATGTAGTTCAGTGTGCGTTACTGCCAGTTTAACGCCACATAGTTCTGTGTGCATTACTACTGTCTGTTTACCGCCATATAGTTTTGTGTGTTACTGCCACTATAATGCCATTTACTTCTGTGTGCATTACTGCCAGTTTAACGCCATATAGTTTTGTGTGTGTTTTTGCCCGTTTAACACCATAAAGTTCTATGAGCATTACTGCCAGTTTTAACGCCATATAGTTTTGTGTGTGTTACTGTCAGTTTAAAGCTGTATAGTTCTGTGTGCGTTACTGCCAGTTTTAACGCCATATAGTTTTGTGTACATTACTGCCAGTTTAAAGATGTATAGTTCTGCATTTGTTACTGCCAGTTTAACGCCATATAGTCCTGTGTGCGTTACTGCCAGTTTAACGCTATATAATTTTGGGTCATCACTGCCAGTGTTTGCCTGTGCTATCCAGCCACAGCAGGCAGAGGAGGTGGTGGACTGGCTTACTAAACCTCATCCTTTCCTCCTCCTCCTCATCCTCTGTCAGGCAAGCAGAGACAAGTGTTCAGTCTGCTTGTCCACATCTATTCCTGCCATAGCCTCAACATCAGCCATTGAGAAGTCAGCTGAGTTATTTTACCACAGTGTCAGCCACTTACTCCTTGATGATGCCCAGCCATCACTGGATTCAGATGTTGGTTTTGAGCTTGAGGATGGTAGGAACATGAGTCTAGAGGGAGGTAGGAACACTGGTAGACAAATTGGCATTCATGTTCCCCAAGCTGCAGCATATTGCCAAGTTGCTGCAGCATATTGGCAAGTTGTCTCCACTGGTAATGATGGAGATGGAGATCATGGTGATAATGATGATGATGAGGTCATTGATGTGACTTGGGTGCCAGATAGATCAGAGGAGGAAACTGAAGGTGAGGCAGCACAATCCCAAGGAGGCTGACAAGAAAGAGTAGAGAGCAGCCACCCTATTCCATCAAATTCTGCAGCTGTTATCTTCCAGTCCACTCACCAGCTGTCTGGCCATTTTTCAGCACATATACAGCAGATTGCATTGTTACTATCTGCAAACTGTGTCTCAGGCACATCAAACATGGCAAAAACACCAACCATTTGGGTATTGCATGCTTAACAAGGCATTTAACGTTCAACCACTCAGCCCATTGGCAAGGGCACCTAAAAGCCACACAATAGGGACACAAATCTGTCCCTCCTCCTCCTTACCCACTTCAGTCTGCCCCTGCTATACCGAGTCATTACCTCTCAGCAGCCTCCACTGACAGGGATTATGGTATAGCACAGAGTGTTGCAGGTCCTAGCAGCACCCCACCAGCTGTAGACTGTAGCTGGCAAATTTCTCTGACCATCTGCTGCAGCGGAAAAATACAATCCCTGCCACCCACATGCCCAGCATCTAAATGCAAGCTTGTCAAAGCTGTTGGCTCTCCAACTTCTGCCTTTCAGCCTGGTGAATTCTGCTCCCTACAGTGAATTCACACAATGTGCTGTACCACAATGGCAGGTTCCCAGTTGCTACTACTTTTCACTTAAGGCCATTTCATCTCTCTACCATCACATGGAAGGGAATGTTCTGGCATCATTGGGCAAGGCACACAGCTGTAAAATCCACCTTTCTGCTGACACATGGTCCAGCAAGCATGGGCAGGGACAATATATTTCAGTCAAAGCACACTGGTTAATGCTGCTTGCAACTCAAAACGATGCAGGACAGGGCTCTGTGCTGCAGCTTGTTGTGCCCCCACATCTCCACACAGCTGGTGATGATGCCAGACCTGTGAGCTCTACCGCCTCCTCCTCCTTCTCTGCCACCTCCATGCCCTCCTCTGCATAATTGTCCTATGAACATCAAGTACCCCCTAACCGTTCAAAGGGCTATTCTCAGAGTCAGGCTAAAAGGTGCCATGCCTCCTGTCCACCCTTAGACAGGGAAGGTTAACACAGGTGTCATGCCTGGCACATGTCCTTAATTTGGTGGTGCAGCTTTTCCTAAATATGTACCCAGGGTTGCAAGATGTGCTAAAGCTGTCCAGAAGAGTCTGTAGCCATTTCAGGTGGTCATACACAGCCAGTGTTTGGTTGGCTGAAATTCATTGGGAAATCGACCTGCCAGTAAACCGCCTGATTTGTGACATGCCCACCAGGTGGAACTCGACTTTGTCAATGCTGCAGTGGCTATACATGCAGCAGAAGGCCATCAAGGAGTATCTGTGTGAATACGGCATGATGACGCTCAGGCCGCCTCAGCTTTTTGCTGAACGCCAATGGTTGATCATTAAGGATACATGCACTGTATTGTCACCATTTAAGGAGATCACAAGGATGGTGAGCCATGACAGGGCATGCATCAGTGACACAATCCCTTTTGTGTTCCTGTTGGAGCAGACTCTGTCTGTCATTATGGACAGGGCACTGGAGGCAGAGCAGCAGGAGGCTGAGGGGGACTTCCTTTTTTTTTGAGGGCCCACTTTATCCAGACACTATTATTCCTATGTCACAGAACACACAGGAGGAGAGAGGGGAGGAGGAGGATTCTGGCACTTTCATAGGCTTTGAAGAAGGGAAAGACATGCGTAAATCTGTAAGTGATGGCTTTGCTACCCCAGGACCCTTGGGAGTAGAACGTGGCTGGGAGGAGGAAGTTCCAGATGCTGCCATCTTGAGTGACCCTGAGGAGTCTGCTTCTCAAGCCTCTGCAAATTTGAGGCGCATGAACAACCTCATGCTTCAAAGCCTGCAAAAGGACCCAAGAATATGTGAAATAAAGGAGAAGGATGATTACTGGTTGACAACCCCTCTTGACCCCTGTTATAAGGGGAAGGTCTCAGAACTCATCCCGTCCCCACAGAGAGTGCAGAAGATAAGATCTCTTGAGAATACGTTAAAGATGATTTTATTGAACGTTTTTCCTGACTTCAGTAGGTTGCAGTGTCATGGAAAACGTAGTTTTGAGTTTTGAATGCCTAAGTGAGGGATTTTGGAATTATGTTAGTCCTCGCCATCCAGGGCTGTCAGCTTCCACATCCCATTGGCAGCATCTGCATCACATGGTTTACGATGACTTCTGGGCCAAAACAGAGATAGAGAGCTTTCCAGTTGATGATCCATTGACTTACTGGATCATGAGCATAGACCACTGGCCAGAACTTGGCAAGTTGCTATTGAGTTGTTGGGCTGCCCTGCATCCAGCGTGCTTTCAGAACGGGGATTCAGTGCTGCATAAGGTTTTGTTACAGATCATAGAATGCGTCTCTCCACCATCTCCATGGACCGTTTGACTTTTAGAAAAATGAATCAGTCCCGGATTACCAGCTAGGAAGACCCTAATGCCGATGTCCCTGATTAAGTCTTTTTGGGATGTGGAATGTCTGCAGGATTTCGAGGCTGCCTACCTTTGAGGGTGTTCAATCATTTCATCTGGAAGAATGTTTTTTTAAATATAGGTTTCATGAGCACAATTAACGCCCAAAGACCAATTTTTCAGCACCTGTTTGACAGGTGCATATCATTGCAACTATTTTTGCCTTCATCAAGACCACCTCTATAGGCTTTATGGTGGGAAGACACCCCCGACACCCAAAGAGTAATTTTTCTGCACTTGTTTACAGGGGCTGATCCAGAGTCTAATCTCGGGAGGGGCACTGCTATAAAATATGTTTTTTTGGGGGCAATTTATATGGGAAATGGCTGGTATTTGCGCTTCAATCATTACGGCACCATGGTTGTTATGGTGTCAGGATGATTGAAGCGTATTATTTCTATTAATACATTGTAATATAAAATTAAATGGTTCAACTCACCATAATGCAGAATCAGTGGGAGCCCTGAGGATGTCACTTGCCATGTCGCCTGCCACCAAATGTGGATTGTCACTTGCCACGTCACCTGCCACACATTGCGGATTGTCACTTGCCACGTCACCTGCCACACATTGCGGATTGTCACTTGCCACGTCGCCTCCTACCAGATGCGGATTGCCACGTAGCCTGCCACACATTGCGGATTGCCACTTGCCACGTCACCTGCCACACATTGCGGATTGTCACTTGCCACGTCACCTGCCACACATTGGGGATTGTCACTTGCCACGTAGCCTGCCACACATTGCGGATTGCCACTTGCCACGTCACCTGCCACACATTGGGGATTGTCACTTGCCACGTAGCCTGCCACACATTGTGGATTGCCACTTGCCACGTCACCTGCCACACATTGCGGATTGCCACTTGCCACGTAGTCTGCCACACATTGCGGATTGTCACTTGCCACGTCATCTGCCACACATTGCGGATTGACACTTGCCACGTAGTCTGCCACACATTGCGGATTGCCACGTAGCCTGCCACACATTGCGGATTGTCACCTACTGTGTCACTTTTCTGCTAAGGTGGTCTTTTCTTGGGTCCCAGAGTGAAGATAGGCAGCAGAGAGATGATGCAATCTCTCTGCTGCACACAGCTTCATACACAGTGAGGGCGGAACTGGAGGGATGCAGGGCAGTAAGAGATGATGTCATCTCCCTGCTCCCCTGCCTGCTGGCTTCCTGATTGGCCAGCAGCCCTCCTAAGCCGCCCAGCTGCCCCCCCCTCACCATCCACTCAGCGCGGGTACCCGCGGAACCGGCCGCGATTGGACCCGCGGAACCGGCCGCGATTGGACCCGCGGAACCGGCCGCGCGGGTACCCGCGGAACCGGACGCGATTGGACCCGCGGAACCGGCCGCGATTGGACCCGCGGAACCAGCCTGCCGGTATTCTCGGGGGGGCAATTGACCCGTTGCCCCCCCCTGGATCCGCCCCTGGACTGGGGCCCCTTTTTATTGGGGGATCCACACCCCTGGACCCATAAAGCATGCAGCCAGGAAAACTTTATGGCTGAAAAAAATCAAAGTACTGGATCCCAGGGTCCACCTCTCTAAAAAGAGAAGCATTATGGGCTGAACCTTGTTTCTTCCACCACGAGGCCTAGGTACCATTTAATTCAGCCTGAAAAGACTCTATGAATGGGTCAGGTTGCATAGCATGCTCCAGCAAAGTATTATTCCAGTGGAGCTCAGCACAGCACATCTTTACTCATGACCAACACCTAAGACACTAGAAAAAGAAACTGAGGTACTCCCGGTAGTGGGAGGGGTTATATAGTGAGTGGACTTTCTGTCTTAGGGTGTACCAGTGTCCATCCCCTGTGATGCATGATAAAGAAAAGATATGCTAACCTCCTGCAAAGAGACATGCCCCCTCCAGCAAAAAGACATGCTCCCTCCAGCAAAGAGACATGCCCTCTCCTGCAAAGAGTCATGCCCCCTCCTGCAAAGAGACATTCCCCCTCCTGCAAAGACATTCCCCCTCCAGCAAAGAGACATGCCCCTTCCTGCAAAGAGACATGCCCTTCCAGCCAAGAGAAATGCCCCCTCCAGCAAGGAGACATGCTCTTCCTGCAAAGAAACATTCCCCCTCCTGCAAAGAGCATAGAGACATGTACAAAGACATCAGCTCAGCTCAAAGGTATATGAAGCGTGCAGCACCACAAAAGCTCCCCTTTCCTCTTCACTGCCACCAACTAATTATGGGAGGCTCTGATCCCCAGTGATGCAACATGTGGCGACTGGCGGTGGGTGCTCTTGCTATTGAATCCTGTGTTGTCCTGAGATTGGGAGAGCTGCTCCACCCCACGCCCCACTCTGCTCCCCAGCCCCTTCCCAACTTGTACTGCTGTTGAGCGGGGGTGGGGTGGGCGGGATTAGGGAGCAGAGGGGAGCATGATACCAGAATGACACTGAAAGCTAGAGGGAGTCTCGAGTCCTTGGGCAGTCTGCCTTCATTGCCACCCTCATAAAGTGCAGCCTGGGTCCCATGG
Organism: Lithobates pipiens; assembly: GCF_037356315.1. Classification (NCBI taxonomy): domain Eukaryota; kingdom Metazoa; phylum Chordata; class Amphibia; order Anura; family Ranidae; genus Lithobates; species Lithobates pipiens. Next base: position 182,972,191 of record NW_027507785.1, read on the forward strand.
ACCCACTGGGACCCATGGTAGGGCCAGCCCTGAATACGACTATGGGGACAGAGGATTTGATTGTCTAATATGTGAGACATGAATGCATGCTGTTATGTGGGAAATTAAGGTAACAGCAGTAGACCGATGTCATAAATGGGAAATGGTGATATCATATTTGATAAATGTATGTCATTTTGTAGGAACTGGGAATCCAGTGCTCTATATAATTTGTGTTTGATCCCCATTTTTGCGTGATGGAGCTTTGGGAAAGGGGATGTAGAGATAATGATTAGATCACAGTGTTCAGCTCAATTTCTTCATTGAACCCATTGGGAGCCAGATTGTTTAAGGATAAAGTCCAATATGTCTCACTCTCGCAGTTCTATAAAATGTTCAGCTTTCGTGTAATGTAATGTTTTCAATAACCCAGACCTGAAGGCCTTTAATGGACCATCCATGAGTTTCTCTGAAGTCTCTGGGAACACTATAACTGGTGCTGCCTTGCTCAATGGCATGATGGTTTTTGCCAAATCTTGCTCTGAGTGTTTGACTGCTCCACCCCTCATAGAGTAGATGGCAAGGGCATTATAGGCAATAAGTAATGTACTCAGTAGAGCAACAGAAAAACTTGGAAATTGGATGAGATTTGTCATTTGTTGAAAAATATATTTGCCCATGATGTACAAAGGGGCAGGTTTGCATTGCATGTTTCCAGAACTAAAACATGCAATGCAGTCTACAACAGAGAGCCAAGGTTCTTTTATGCCGTGTACACACGGTCGGACTTTCCGGAAGAAAAAGTCTGACGGAATAATTTCATCGGATATTCCTATCGCGTGTGGGCTTCATCTGACTTTTTTTTTCAAAAATTCTGACGGACCTAGAAATAGAAAATGTTTTAAATCTTTCCGACTGAATCAATTCCTATAGGGAAAACTGTTCATCTGTATGCTATTCTGATGGCCTTATAGCAAAGAAATTCAGCAAAGATTGTAGGTGTTTAGGGGGACCTGTCCCACAATTTCTGGTGTCTTATTTCCACAAATTCATTGTTCCTCTCAGTTGCAGTCCAAGGGTTCTCCCATATGGTTTCATTCAAGATGGATGAAGAGGGGCCATTCCATATAATGACAATGTCATTTATGTATTGTCCAAAGAAAATAATGTATTAAGAAAATAGGTTGTGTTGGTAAATATGTTGCTGTTCCCATAAACCTATTGTGAGGTTGGCATAGTTAGTAGATAAGATTGGCCATCAAAGATGAAAAAATTATTTTTAAGGCAGAATCTGGTAGCCTCCAAGATAAAGCTGGCTTGCTTGTGATTGACCAGAGAATGGTGTGTTAAAAACTGATTAACAGCTTTAGGACCAATGTAATGCAGTGGCGGCTGGTGCTCAAAATTTTTGGAGGGGCGTAAGCATACTGGAAAAAAACAAAACATCAATTGCAGCCACTGTGCCATCAAACGCAGCTACTGTGCCCATCAATTGCCGCCACTGTGCCATAAAGTGCAACCAATGGGCCCAACAAGCGCAGCTACTGTGCCCATCAAACACATCCACTGTGCTCATCAAACGCAGCCGCTGTGACCATCAAGCGTAGCCACTGTGCCATCAAACGCAGCCCCTGTGCCATCAAATGCAGCCACTGTGCCATCAAACGCAGCTACTGTACCCATCAATTGCTGCCAGTGTGCCCATCAGTTACTGCCAGTGTGCTCATAAATTGCTGCTACTGTGCCACATCAAATGCTGCCAGTGTGCCCATCAATTGGCGCTACATCGCCCGGCACTTACTTGTCTCACAGCGGGTCAGCAGCGGTGTCCTGCATTCTCCTTGATGTTTTCTTCCATCCTCTATCAGACATCCAATCACAGCACCTGATGTTTCAGCCAATCAAGTCACAGGTAACAAATCCAAGCACCTGATTGGTTGAGAAGTGGTTCAGTGTTAGCAAACCAAATTCCTTTGCTTTGCTAACACACAGCTGAGTGAACAGCGAATGCACAGCAACAGAAAATGCAGTAAAAATCACACCATTTCGTATAGTGGTAAAAATGGTACAAATAGTAAACATAGTCAAAACATAGCCAGGATTCGTAACCAAATTGGGTAGTTACAACAAGCCAGGAAATCGGGGAGCCAGAGATCAGCGTAGTCAGAGCAGCAGACAGTATCAGGAACCAGAAGGGACGTCAGCCAGGCAAGTCTTTAACAGGAAACCAGCAGAGAGTCTCTAGATATGTTGACCAAGGCGAGGGCGTGGGAGATCTGATTCAAGCAGCTTAAATAGCCAGTAGACTGATTGATGAGCAGGATATGATCCTCAGGTGAGTCACTGTGGAATGAAGAGTACTGGTAAGTAACCGACAGCTGAGCAGCCTGAGCTCTGAGAAGGGATGGCTGAGCCCAGCCCTGAAGTCATTCTTGTTAAGCTTTATATGTGGCATATTTGAGTCCATACACATTTCTATTATATCAGCATAGACCATGCTATAGAAAGTGTCAAAATAGGAGATCTTTACATGTGTTGGGTAGAATTCCAATTTGGGCTTGAATTGAGTATGCATAATCAGAAAATCTGGACAGATAAATTCCTAAGGACCCACAATTTCTCCTCCCCACTGTAATTCCTCCAAATTCTCAAGGGTGTATTTATCTCAAAGTGTGCAAGATGACTTTATGAAGAGACTTGGGGGGTTATTTACGAAAGGCAAATCCACTTTGCACTGTAAGTGTACTTGGAAGTGCAGTCGCTCTAAATCTAATGCCGCGTACACACGACATGTCTTTTGGAGGGACTAGGTCCGACGGTCTTTCCGACGGACTTTCGGCGGAGTTCCGACTGACTTTCCGAATGAATGGACTTGGCCACACACAATCACACCAAAGTCCGATGGATTCGAACGTGATGAAGTAGGACTGGACTAGAATAAGGAAGTTCATAGCCAGTAGCCAATAGCTGCCCTAGCGTCGGTTTTTGTCTGTCAGACTAGCATACACACGAACCGATTTCTCGGCCCAGCAGAGTTGGAAAAATTTAAAACATGTTCTATTTCTAAAGTCCACCGGATTTTTGGCAAGCAAAGGTCCGATGGAGCCCACACACGATCGAATTGTCCGATGGACTCGTTCCGTCGGACCTTTGCTGTCCAAAAGTTTGGTCGTGTGTACGCGGCATTAAGGGTAGATCTGAAATGACTCTGCTGATTTTATTATCCAATTATGTGCAAGCTAAAATGCTGTTTTTTATTTTCCTTGCATGTGCCCCTCGGATCTTTCAGTGCACTTTCAAGTGCACTTGCAGTGCAAAGTGGATTTTCCCTTAGTAAATAACCTTCTTGGTGTCTTCACCCACGGTACTCTTGGAATAGCTGTGAAAATGTTTTACCGTGAAAATGATTCAGATCCTTAAAAAGAACTGGGTCTGTTCGAGGGTGCAAATTAAGCCCTTTTTGTAAAAGTGAGGTGTGGGATTCATCCAAGATAAAAGAAGATAAGTTAAATATTTTTATGGTGTCGAGTTCTCTACATTTTATTTTTTGGTTGTTCTTTTTTCTTCCTCCTCTCCTATATGTTCTGTGAGTATTTTACTATTGCTGTATTTCATTGAGAAGTAGCGAGTACCAGCAGTGTAGTACAAGCTGGTGAGGAGGTGGCTAGCCCTAAAGGCGTAATGCAACCGCAGCCACCAAGAATTCAAGCACAGGCCCGTAGAGCCCATAGTAGCCTTACAGAGGTGTTTTTAAACCCTAATTGGCTGCCCCCAGATTCAGCAGCACCTGATATCCCCTATTCACAGCACAGCCCAGCGTTCAGTTGGAAGCAGCAAACTGAACAACACCTCTTGACTTGTTTGAGCTGTTTTTCACTGAAGACTAATATCATTTGATTGTGGACCAAAGCAATGTGTATGGCCAACAGTACACTGCCACTAAGTCATACTTTGCCAGGCTGATTGGGTGGAAACCTATCATGATTTCTGAATTAAAAACTTGTTTGGGCCTAACCCTTAAAATGGGCATTACAAAAAAGAAAGAATTGCAGTCATATTGGTACACGGACCCGATTCATTATATGCCCATGTTTTCTGCTGTAATGGCCAGGCAGAGATATGAGACAAAAATGCGTTTTATGCATTTCAGTGACATTACACTCTGTCGACCTCCAGGGTGACTCTTTACTATGATTGGCTCTGGAAAATTATTCCCCTCTTAAATTTTAAAAAGATGTGCATACCCCCAACAAAAGATCTACATAGATAAGTTTCTTGTACAGTACATTTTTCTAGCAAGCTTACAATTAAGCAATAGATGACCCCTGTTCGGTTTGCGCCAGAACTCTCAAACATCGGGAAAATTCAAAGGCAAATAATGAACCCCATTGAAGTCTATGGGACCCAAACTGGAAAACTCAAAAATGCTCATTTTGAGGGCTTAGATGCAAGTTATTGGACATACAATGGGTATGGGGCACTGTCCTGGGGGACATATCAATGAAAAAAAGCCTGTAAAAAAACATCATTTTTAACCACTTCCCACCCAGCCTATAGCAGAATGACGGCCGGGCGGTGGTTCAGTTATCCTGACTGGGTGTCATATGACGTCCTGCAGGATAACAGCCACCACACGCCTGTGGGGGCACACATCGCAGCGGTTGGTGGTGCGGTGTGTCAGTCTGACACACCACTACACCGATCTCAGTAAAGAGACTCTGATGGAGGCTAGTAGACGTGAGTAGAGGAGAGCAGATTGGTGGCTCTCCTGATGGGGGGTCTTTCTTATCAGTTCAGCCCCCCCTCGGATCCCGTACAGGACCACCATCATGCCGCCCAGGACCACCAGGATGGCCATTCACACTGGACCACCAGGTATGCCCCCCTCAGACCACCAGGGAAATGCAAATATGTGCCAAGGTAGTTGCCAATCAATGCCTAGGCAGCTGCCAATCCGTGCACACTCACAATGGCTACCACTGTCAGTGCCACCAGGGATGCCTATCAGTGCCGCAGATAATTGCCACATATCAGTGCCCATCAGTGCCACATATCAATACCCAGCAATGCCTCCTATCAGTGCCCATTAGTGCTGCCTGTCAGTGCCACCCATAATTACCCATGTTTGCAACCTTCCAGTGCCCATCAGTGTCGCCTATAAGTGCCCACCAGTGCCCCCATGAGTACCCATCAGTGCCACCTATCAATGCCCATCAGTGCTACATATCAGTCCCACCCATCAGTGCTGCCTACCAGTGCCCATCAGTGCCGCATATCAGTGCCCATGTCGGTGCCTGTCTGTGCCTGTCAGTGCCTGCTCATTGGGGCCACCTTATCAGTGCCCATTAGTGCCACCTTATCAGTGCCCATCAGCAAAGGAGAAAACATACTTATTTACAAAAATTTATAACAGAAACAAAAGCAAAACTTTTATTTTTTTCCAAATTTTCTATTTTTTTATTTGTTTAGTAAAAAATAAAAAACACAGAGGTGATCAAATACCACCAAAAGAAAGCCCTATTTGTGGGGAAAAAATTATAAAAATTCTGTTTGGGTACAGTGTAGCATGACCGCACAATTGTCATTTAAAGAGTGACAGTGCAGAAAGCTGAAAATTGCATTGAGCAGGAAGGAGGGTAAGTTCCTGATATTGAAATGGTCAAATGAACAGCGATTTATTGATGCTTAAAGTGAAACAATAATAATAAAAAAATGTATTTAATCTCCTCTCACCAGGCCACTGCATATAAACGGCCGGGGGCTGTCTCGTTGTTCTGAGTGGACATTCCTGAACGTCCCTCAGAAGGAACAGGACCGTGTGGCTGCGTTGCTGCCCAGCCGTACAATCTCAATGCACTTGTGTCCCCCAGATACACCACATCTCGGATTGGCAAGAGGGCTCTGTGATTGGCCCTCCTGATCACATGATGGCTGTGTCCAATCACAGCCATCATGTAATGTAAACAGAGAGCCATTTCCAGGTGATCAGTTCTCCTTCTCCTCACACAGAGCCTGTCAATGAGGAGAAGGAGAGCGGATATGTGCTGAGAGCTGGGGATCAGTGTGTATGAGCTGTTTTTTTACAGATTTTACTCACTTATTACCGAGCTAGTGTCCCCAAAACAGTGTCTCCACACAGTATCCTGTCACAGTTCCCCACACAGTAAAAAACACCTATCACACATCTGTCCCAGTAAAATCATCTGTCCCAGTGAACATATGTCCCAGTGATCATCTGCTACATCTGTCCATGATTATCTGTGCACATCTGCCCATGATCATCTGTGCTCATCTGGTGCACATCAGTTCATGATCATTTGCGAACATCTGTCCATGATCATTATCACACATCTGGTGCACATCTGTCCATGATCATCTGCCACATCTGTCCATGATCATCTGCCAAATCTATCCCAGTAAACATCTCCCATGTCTCTCCCAGTATACAACTGCTACATCTCTCCCAGTAAACATCTTGGCACATCTGTCCATGATCTGTCACATCTATTCTTGATCATCTGTCACATCTGTCCCAGTACACATCTGCACAAATCTATCCGTGATCATCTGTACACATTTGTCTGTGATCTTCTGCCATATCTGTCTCAGTGAACATCTTCCACATCTGTCTGCCCCAGTAAACATCTGCCACATCTATCCCAGTAAACATCTGCGCACATCTGTCAGTGATCATCTGCCACATCTAACCTCGATCATCTGCCAAATCTGTCCATGATCATCTGCGCACATCTGACACACATCTGTCTGTGATTAGCTTCACACATCTGGTGCACATGTGTCCATGATCATCTGCCACATCTTTCCCAGTAAATATCTGCACACATTTGTCCATGATTATCTGCCATATCTGTCAGTGATAATCTGCCACATCTATCCCAGTTCAAATCTGCACACGTGTCTGTGATCATCTGCCACATCTGTCTGTGATCATCTGCACACATGTGTCTGTGATCAGCTGCGCACCTGTCTGTGATCATCTGTGCACATCTGTCCTTGATAATCTGCACACATCTGGTGCACATCCATCCATGATCATCTGCTACATCTGTCTGTGATCATCTGCCATGTTTATTTTTATTTATTTATTTCAGGTACTTATATATAGCGCTGTCAATTTATCCATAGCCATATCTGTCCCAGTGAACATCTGCCACATCTGCCACATCTGTCCCAGTAAACATCTGCACACATCTGTCTGTGATCATCTGCCATATCTGTCCCAGTGCACATCTGCACACACCTGCCCATGATCATCTGCCACATCTGTCCATGATCATCTGCCACATCTGTCTGTGATCATCTGAGCACATCTGGTGCACATCTGCCTATGATCACATGCTACATCTGTCCCGGGGGAACATCTGCCCCATCTGTCTCAGTACACATCTGCCACATGTGTCCCAGTGCACATTTGCACACATCTGTCTGTGTACATCTGCCACATCTGACCCAGTGCACATCTGCACACACCTAGCTGTGATCATCTGCCAGATCTTTCCCAGTGCACATCTGCATACATCTGTCCGTGTGCATCAGCTACATCTGTCCCAGTGATCAAAATTTGTCACAAATCTGATACATATGTCACATCTGTCACAGTAATCTGTAAACATGGCTGAAAAAATATTCAGCAGGGATGAGGCTTTCCATATATTCCAGAATATGTCGGACGAGAGTATCAGGGAACTCTCTCTATCAAACTCGGATAGTGAGTATGACCCAGTAGAAAGCTATGGCTTTGAAATGGAAACCAAGGAGGACAGAATCCTAACAAAGAGGCTCAGGAGCCTTCAAAAATATGATAGGTAGTCAGGAAATGAAATGTGTAATTTATGCCTTTAGAATGCCTGACGGGGTTACTTGAATGATGGACCTCTGTATGTGGCCAGGCTGTGGAAATGTCTCACACATGTGGTATTGCCATACACAGGAGGCATAGCAGAATGTATTTTGGGGTTTGATTTTTGCTATGTACATGCTATGTGTTAGAAATATCTTATAAATTGTCAACTTTGTGTAAAAGTAAAGTGTACGTTTTTATTTTCTTTCCATATTTTCCACAAACTTGTAGAAAAAAACTGACATGTTCAAAAGACTTGTTATTCCTCATAGAATATATATTGGGGTGTTTTCTTTCCAAAATGGGTCATTTTGTGGGTAATTCCACTGTCCTGGTGCTCCAGGACCTTCAATATGTTATAGGTAGTCAGGAAACTAAATGTGTAATTTATGCTCCTAGTGTTCCCTGCATGTTGGGCCTCTGTATGTGGCCAGGCTATGGAAAAGTCTTACACATGTGGTATTGCCATACTCACGAGGAGTAGCAGAATATATTTTAAAGTGTAATTGCAAGGTTATGCCATATGTTAAAAATACCTTGTTAATATGACAATTTTGTGGAGAAAAAAAATAATAAAGTCTTAATTTTTCAAACAAATTTGGGCAAAAAATTGCAACTTCAAGAAACTCACTATGCCTCTTACTAAATGCCTTGGACTGTCATATTTACAAAATGGGGTCATTTTGGGGATATTTGTACTGCCTTGACATTTTAGAGCCTCAAGAAATGAGATCCGTACATCAGGATTTATCAATTGTCAATGATAGCTTGTAGACACTATAACTTTCACACAAACAAATTATCAGAAACTTATCAGGATTTTTATTTTATTTTTTTGTTACCAAAGATTTGTAGCAGAATACATTCTGGTCTAAATTTATGACAAAATTAGATCTTATTGGATTTCTTTTAAAACAAAAAGTAGAAAATCTTGTTTTTTTTCAAAATGTTTGCTCTTTTTTCGCTTATATCGCAAACAATAAAAAACCCAGTGGTGAATAAATACCACTAAAAGAAAGCTACATTGGTGTGAACAAAATGATACAAATTTTATTTGGGTACAGTGTAACATAACTGAGTAATTGTCATTCAAAGTGCAAGAAAGCTGAAAATTGGTATGGGAAGGAAGTGGGTGAAAGTGCCCAGTATTGAGGTGGTTAAATATAGTGCCTGGGGTTCTCCTTAGTCTGCCTGTAAAGTGGCGCATCTGTACTGTGTATAGAACCTGCTACAGAACCTGCTACAGCAAAAATTACATTTATAAAGGCAAAATAAGTAACATTTTCCCCGCATGCTTTCTTTATTTTATAAACAATGGCTTGGGGAGCCTGACAGTATAATGAGGCCACAATTTAGTGCACTCGGAACAAGATTAGAGATTTTTTGGTTAAATTCTGGTGTCTGTTTCGCAGACTTTGGATAGAGGTAAAAGGTGCAGAAAATTAATGGGCTTTGGTTGTTGCTGATGCCTTCAGGTACTGTTGATGAATCAAGTAATGCCTGTGCATCTTCAAGGGGCAAGTGGCTGACGCTGTGTTCAAATAATTCAGCTGACTCCTCCATACATGATGCTGGGGCTATGGCAGGGGCTGTGGACAAGGAGGCAGAATAAGCCACTCTGACAGCATCAATGGACTGTGCACTAGTATCTGCTTGGGTGAGGGAGGAGTAGGAGGATGAGGATGGTTTTGTAAGCCAGTCGACCACATCCTCTACATACTGTGGCTGGATAGCATGGGCAACATCACTAAACAGAGGAAATGATACCTTGCATGAGGACACCTTTGCCTGTGGACAGAGACACTGCTGGCCCCTTCACACTGCCATGGGAACTTCTGCCTCTCCTTGTTGGCCTCCCCAACATAATGGGGAGGCAGCTTAATACTGAAATGTAATAGAGAAGGGGAAATGTGTACTTGGAAGCACTTTAATCAATGGAAAGTGATGTTTGGTGCAATTTAATTCACTACACAGACACACTCCACCAACATACTACAATATACTGCAGTAAAACTGCACTGATACACTTCAATACACTGCAGTAAAGCTGCACTTATGCACTTCAATATACTTCAGTAAAAGTGCACCAACACAATTCAATATACTGTAGTAAAACTGCACGAACTTCAACGTACTGCTGTACTGTAATGCACTTCAATATACTTCTGTAAATTATTTAGACATTTTTTCATTAAAGAAATTGGCTGCTGTGGCACAGTGTGGCCTAATCACAGGGCTTCCCTCAATGGCTCGTTAACACCTCACTTAAAAAGGGGGAGAAAGCCTGCTAGTGCAATGAGTAACTACTTGCAGTGAAGTGGGAGGACAAATGGGATGTTGTCAGGATGGGCTTGCCAGAAGATGAGATGGTTCCTGCAGGCAAATTTATGTTCCCTGAACTTCTCTTAGAAGAGGTGTGTTTAGTGGGTGCTAATGTGTATGTGCATGTGCACACATAACAAACTATTACAGGAAGCAATAGCCAAAGCGCAGGAATTCAGTAAGAGAGTTTTTGACAGGAAGAGTCCACTACACTACACTGTCCACTACAAACTTAAAACTTACTTATCCATCGAGGAAACTAGGACCTAAGTTTGTGGGGCCATTTCCGGTGAAGAGAAAAATCAATGATGTCACCTATGACCTAGAGTTACCTGTTTCCTTCAGAATTCATCATGTCTTCCACATAACTTACTGAAACCTTCAACTCCTGATCCTTTTCCTGACCTGATAATGGGGAAGAGGAGTATGAAGTTGAGGCAATTCTAGATTGCAGAAGGAGAAACCAAACCCAGTACCTGATCAAATGGAAAGTGTATGGACCTGAAGAAAATTCTTGGGAACCTGAAAACAATATCCATGCTAAGAGACTCGTCCAAGCATTCAACTGGTCCCACCCTGAAAAATTGGCTTAGATGCATATACAGAGGCTGCCTCTTGGGAGGGGGCAATGTTAGGAAGGGCTTGCCAGAAGACGAGAGGGTTTGTGTAGGCAAATTTCTGTTCCTCGAACTTCACTTAGAAGAGGTGTGTTAGCACGTGCAAATATGCACCAGAATGCGAATAGATATGCGCATGCACACACTAATGTGCACGGTACATCCCATGACAGATGTGGCCACCAAATGAGCTATTTAAACTGAGTCAGTACCCAGGATCCCTGCTGTCTTGTCTACAGCATTCCCATGATTGTCCTGTTCCCTGTTTATCTGCATCTGCTTCCAGTTACCAGCCCGGCTTGTTCTGACTACTCCTACTCTCCATCTGCACGACCCTTGCTTGTACCTTGACTACTCCCCAATCTCTGCATCTGCACCTTATCTGATCAACACTGTGTATGACCCAGCTTGTCTGACTTTGTTTATGTTCCAGTCCATACAGAACTATCTAGCTGCAAGCATCTGTCCATCTGCCATTGGTACCTGCTCTTCCACTGACTATGTCCAAGTACCAGCTTGTTCCAGTCCTCGACATCCACTGTCATCTGGTGTACCATGCAACCAGAAGCCCAGCAGCTAGCATAACTACCAGCACTCATGTGACTCTGCACTCCTGTGCTACCTGTCTACTCTATCAGGGGCCCCGAGTCAGAGGTTTAAGAGAGGCCTTTCTCTGCATAATCAGGCTCTTCCTACCATGTACATGACAGATGTATTCATCCTGTCTTACATTCACACAGACACTATGGGCCAAATTTACACTGCATCTGGGAGGCGTAGACATCATTTGGCATAGACCAAATGATGAAGCAATATTTAGTTTCCCATAGTTAGACACTGGTACAAAAAAGTATCTACCGTATATATTTATTTAAATTGGCTATATACCGTACAATGCTTTTATTATTTACAAAGCTACTAGAACTGGATCCTTCCTAAAATTTCAGGAAGCAATCATCACAGCTCTTTTATATCCAGAAGCGGCTGTGGCCCAAAGCCCAGATCCAGATGCAGTTAGCTGGCTTCATGAGAGGAATTTTCTAGATGTCCTTCAACCTACTCCATCACAAAAAGCACCACAAAAAAGATGTTGTGTCTGTGGTAAACATGAAATAAGGCGTAACACATATTTTTTTGTCCCTCCTGTCCTGGCCAGTCTGGCCTCTGCATCAAGGGCTGTTTCCATCGCAACCACACACTACTTAAATATTAGTCTAGGCTATAGCATGTCACACAAGAAGGGTTTTTTAACCACTTGCTTACTGGGCACTTAAACACCCTTCCTGACCAGACCAATTTTCAGCTTTTGGTGCTCTCACACTTTGAATGACAATTACTCAGTCATGCAACACTGTACCCAAATGAATTTTGTGTCCTTTTTTCCCACAAATAGAGCTTTCTTTTGGTGGTATTTGATCACCTCTGGGGTTTTTATTTTTTGTGCTATAAATGAAAAAAGACCGAACATTTTGAAAAAAAAGGCATATTTCTTTGTTTCTGTGATAAAATTTTGCAAATTATAATTTTTTTTTCATAAATTTTGGCCACAATTTATACTGCTACATGTCTTTGGTAAAATAACCCAAATTAGTGGATATTATTTGGTCTTTGTGAAAGTTAGAGAGTCTACAAGCTGTGGTGCGAATCATAAAAAATTGATCACACCTGATGTACTGGTGGCCTATCTCATTTCTTGCGCCCCGAACAAGTCAGGAAAGTACAAATATACCCCCCAAATGACCCCTTTTTTGAAAGTAGACATTCCAAGGTATTTACTAAGATGAGGTTTTTGATGTTGTCATCTTTTTCCCACAATTCCCATCTTTTTGATGTTGTCATCTTTTTCCCACAATTCTTTGCAAAATGAAGATTTTTTTTTTCTCACAAAATTTTCAATGTAATAGGTTATTTCTCTCACATGACATGTGTATACCACAAATGACACCCCAGAATACGTTCTACTACTCCTTCTGAGTATTACGATACCAAATGTGTGAGACTTTTACACAGCCTGGCCACATACAGAGGCCCAATATTGAAATAGCACCATCATTTCTCAACCACCTATTACATTTTTGAAGGCCCTGGAGCACCAGGACAATGGAAATGCCCACAAAGTGACCCCATTTTGGAAAGCTAACACCCCAACGTATAATCTATGAGGCATATTGAGTCGTTTGAATGGTTCATTTTTTTTCTAGAAGTTTTGGGAAAATGTGGAAAAAAAATGAAAACGCATTTTTTTTACGCAAAGTTGTCCATTTATAAGATATTTCCAACACATAGCATGTACATAGCAAAAATGACACCCCAAAATACGTTCTACTACTCCTCCTGAGTATAATGATACCAAATGTATGAGACTTTTACACAGCCTGGCCACATACAGAGGCCCAATATTGAAATAGCACCATCAGGCGTTCTAGGAGCATAAATTACACATCTTATTTCTCAACCACCTATTACAGTTTTGAAGGCCCTGGAACACCAGGACAATGGAAATGCCCACAGATGGCTCTGGGGCTGGCACTGGCAGATGGCACTGGCACTGGCAGATGGTGCTGGCTATTTGCTCTGGCTAATTGCTCTGGCAAATGGGGCTGGCAGATGGCACTGGCGCTGGCAGGTGGCACTGGCGCTGGCAGGTGGCACTGGCAGGTGGCACTGGCAGGTGGCACTGGCAGGTGGCACTGGCACTGGCAGATGGCACTGGCGGCACTGGCACTGACGGCACTGGGGCTGGCGGATGGCACTGGCGCTGGCAGGTGGCACTGGCGCTGGCAGGTGGCACTGGCACTGGCAGGTGGCACTGGCACGTGGCACTGGCGGCACTGGCACTGGCGGCACTGGGGCTGACGGCACTGGGGCTGACAGCACTGGGGCTGACGGATGGCACTGGCACTGGCAGGTGGCACTGGCGCTGGCAGGTGGCACTGGCACTGGCAGGTGGCGCTGGCAGGTGGCACTGGTGCTGGCAGGTGGCACTGGCACTGGCAGGTGGCACTGGCGGCACTGGGGCTGACGGCACTGGGGCTGACGGATGGCACTGGCACTGGCAGGTGGCACTGGCACTGGCAGGTGGCACTGGCGGCACTGGGGCTGACGGCACTGGGGCTGACGGATGGCACTGGCGCTGGCAGGTGGCACTGGCGCTGGCAGGTGGCACTGGCACTGGCAGGTGGCACTGGCGCTGGCAGGTGGCACTGGCGGCACTGGCACTACTGGCAGATGGCACTGGGCTGACAGATGGCACTGGGCTGACAGATGGCACTGGGCTGACAGATGGCACTGGCACTGGGGCTGACAGATGGCACTGGGCTGACAGATGGCACTGGGGCTGACAGTTGGCACTGGGGCTGACAGTGTTAGTCACAGTATACAATATATCACTCACAGATCCTCTCTCTCCTCACACGCTGTCTCTGTGTGAGGAGGGAGAGACACGGCAATGGGAGATGATCTCATATGTTTACATTTGAGATCATCTCCCATTGGCAGCTGCGATTGCACTGTGAGCGGCCGCTTTGATTGGCCGTTCACGGCGATCTATGTTTGCCTGTCTCCGGGAGACACGGCGAATACAAAACTTCCGGGATGCGTGCCCCCGGTGGCACGCATTGCGGAAGTAAACACAAGGACGTCCAGGCACGACCGCTCGAAGGAACCCGCCTGCTCTACGGCCGTCATTCGGCTATAGGGCGGGCGGGAGGTGGTTAAAGATGCTATATAATCAAGAAACTGTCTATCATGTTTTGTGACACCCTAAAATCAAAGGTTGGAAAGTTAATTGTCTTGAAAAATTACCTTACAAAAAAAGTTTAAATACATTTAAAAAAACAAAGTAAAAAAAAAAGTCTTGTTTTGTTGAGTTAATGTTATATCATTACTGCGTGTTATTGTAAACTGTTGTTGTATGCTTTGCAGGAACACCAATCAGCTGCAACACTGATCTGTGTATTGTGAGAGCTGCCACTCTCAGAATACATACTGTAAGTGCATGCCTGCAGCTCTGCAAGAGGAAATTTCACTATTTGTTAGGTTTGTTTTTGTTTTCAGTCCATGTGCTGAATGGAAAAAAAAACATTACATATATGTCCAACATTGAAAGAGGGTTTATGTGCCATGGGCTTCTAATGTTGGGCATTCAATACACTTTTTTCTAGCAGAGATTCCTTCATCCACATTGATCGATGTGAATGGAGAAATCTTTTAGGTTCTTTTTTAGAACATTACTGTATGCCCAGCATTAAGAGTAGAAGTAATTTAATATGCTGGCCATACATGCAATGTTTTTTAGAGGCCCTAAAATACCAGGACTGTTCAACTCACCCCCCCCCCCCCCCCCCAAATTACCCCTTTTTGGAAAGTAGACTCTCCAAGGTATTTGCAGAGAGGCATGTTGAATTCATTTAAGATTTAAATTTTTGCCACAAGGTTTTGGAAAATGACAAAATAGTTTTTTGTTTTTTTTTACAAAAAAGTTGTCATTTTAGTGAGATATTTCTCACACATGTCATTGGTATACGTGGCTTTTCACCCCAAGCCACATTCTGTTACTTCTCCTGAGTATGGAGATACCACATGTGTGAGATATTTTTTGAAGCCTAGCTGTGTACGAGGACACAACTAATGTATTTGATTTCCTGACTACCTATCATAGTTTCAGAGGCCCAAAAATGTCAGGATAGTTTTTTGAAAGGTAGACACCCCAGGGTATTTGCTAAGAGGCACGGCAAGTGTTTTGCAGATCTCATTTGTTGGCACGAGTTTTTGAAAAATGAAGAAAAAAAAATGTTTTTTTATTTTATTTTTTCATTTTTCAAAACTTTGCGACACATGTGGTATCCCCATACTCAAAGGAAGTAGCAGAATACGTTTCGGGGTGTAATACCATGTATACTGATGATGTGTGTGAGAAATATTACATTAAAGTGATGAGCTAATTTAAAAAAAAAAAGTTTTTCAAAAACGTACGGAATGGCAAAAAATAAAATCTTCCAAGCACCCTACAAGTTTCTCTCTATATGCTTGGCTGTTTGGCTAGGCTTGCAAAAAATCTCACATGCGGTATCCCCATACTCAGGAGAAGTAACAGAATGTGCTTTGGGGTGCAATGTCACGTATACCCATAACGTGTGGGAAATTTCTCATTAAAGGGACAACTTTGTATAAAAGATAAATAGGAATAGATAAATAAATTTTATCATTTTCTAACACCTTGTGGTAAAAATGTTAATCTTAAATTAATTCAACATGCCTCAGCAAATACCTTGGAAAGTCTACTTTCCCAAAATAGGTTATTTGGGGGTGTTTGAACAGTCCTGGCATTTTAGGGCCTATAAAAAAAAGATTGCATGTATGGCCAGCATTTGGATTTTCTGCCACACTCCTAATGCTGAGAAAAAGGATATGGTTGGTTGTACCCTGTGGGGCGCCTCCATCTCCATTAACATATAAATAATAGTTTTGCCCATTGGGACTTTAGATGAAGTGCCATCTAAATGATGTGTAGCGCTTCATCTAAAGCCCCAATGGGCAAAACTCTGTATTTATACACTCCTAATGCTGGGCATACATGTAAGGTTCTAAAATAGAACCTAAAAGATTTCTCTATTCACATCGTTCAATGTGGATGAAGAAATCTGTCAAATAAAGTGTATTCATGCCCAACATTAAAATATTCCACCACACATCCACCCTGTTTCAATGTTGGACATACTGTATATGTAATGTTTATTTTGTTCAGCCCGTGGGCTGAAAACAAAAACAGACCTAACAGATTCCTCCATTCACATCAATCAATATGGATGAAGAAATCTTTTTTTTTTTTTAATTGAAAAACAATTAAGCCGACACATTGGAGCTACTGCCCACTGACCCCCCCATGCTCCTAATGCTGGGCCTACACATTCTTTTTTTTAACTGCAGATGGAGAAATCTTCCCTTACAGAGCTGCAGGCATGGACATATGTATACTGAGAGCAACCCCAGGAGCCATTTCCTTGTGTTTGTTCAGCACCAATTTTCCTGTACCCAAGAACTGGGCATTCTAGGTGGAAGGTGTTCACAGGCATTTGGCCATATCACCCAAACAGTAAGAAAAAGTGTGTGTGGCTGATGGACTTGTGGAAATTGTTGTTGTAGGCCCACACCACAGCCCCCATGTGTTGGTGCCACCAATCTCGGTAACTCAGTTCTAGGGTACATAGCATGTCCAGCAACATGTGGTTAAACAATTCACAGGTGCTAAGCCCTTCCTTCTCTGAGCTGGCCGCTCAGCTGTAGGCTAATTTCCAGCTCCTATCTCTCCACAGTGACTCACCTGTTAATGATATCCTGCTCGTCAGTCCTGCCTACTTAAGCGTCTAGCCCAGATGATCTTTGCCTTCGCCTTGGTCAACGTCACAGAAACTATCTCCTGCATTCCTGTTAAAGACTAGCTTGGCTGACATTCCTTCTGGCTCCAGATCCTGCTTGCTGTTCCACTATGCTGCTCCCTGGCTTCCTGACTTTCTGGCTTGTTTGACTATCTGTTCCGGTTACTGAACTTTGGCTATGTTTTGACTATGTTTGTTCTATTAACTTTTATTATTAAACAAGTGTGATTTAACTGTACTTCTGTCTTGGTCTGATTCATGGTTTCTGACACTACCGCATAATGGTTTAGGTTCTCGCCCTCTGGCAGTTACCTTAATAAGAACCTTTGCTTCAGTTCTGGAGTGGTCTCTTCTCCCTAAACAGGTCCTCCAAGTGTGACACAATCTGTTCTAGAATAGCTCACTCATCCTCTGGCAGTGCCATCACTGCATGACTAGCATCATCCTCTAAAGCGTCAGTAGCCAGCTCCACCACCAGCAGGGTCAGGACTCTCCAGTCTCTCCTCTCACTCTGTCAGGGAATGTTAGAGCCATTGAAATTCGGTATTAAGACTTAACCTGATCCTAGTAGAGCCATACTGGAACCCAATCCATCTTCTGCACCAGCTGCAAGGGATGTATCCTGATGACCGCCACCAAGTGTAGGTGGGTGCATCGTGGTTCAGCGGAAATAACACACAGTTAAGGTGATATAAAGAACTTGTATTGAAGTAAGTTAAAGACAGTTAACATCCTTACAGGCTTACAAGCTGGCCACAATGCACAATGCACTGTTTCTATGTGGCAAATGAGGTTTAATGTTGATAAATGTAATGTTTTGCACTTGGGGACTAAGAACATGCATGCATAATGGCCACTACATGTTTTGCGTTATGAATGCTTCTTCAGGAGTATACTTCAGAGGTTATTTGTATATGTGTGAATATCTCTATAGAGAACAAACATATATATGAGAGCAAGCCTCAAAACAATACATTGAAATAAGTACATTAATAGTTGCAGAAATTTGTATATATATGTGGAACCCAGCTCTATCTGCCATAGAGGTGAACGACTCCACAGTTCCGCAACCCCAATCTATAATAAACTAAATACAATTCCACCCAGAAAATGTGTCTCCAAAAGGAATGGATATACATAGCTTACCAACGCAGGACTGACACAAGCCAGCAGGGTCCCTCAGGCCCCGAAGGGCAATTACCTGGGCGAGTGTGGAAGCCAGGTCACAGTATAAGAAATGCTGAAAAAATTGTCAAAAATAAACAAAAACTGATATGTAACTGATATAGCAAAGGCTGTTTGACAAGTGTACTTGTGAATTGCATAATCTATGTGCAAGATAAACCACACTCAGATAAATGTAAGAGATAAATATCTCAGATAATACACACCGATTGAAAGTTGAAGTTGAAGTTGAAAGTAGATGGTGGTTGGGACTTAGAGGGCGGGAATCTCCTCAGATGGTACATAGGAGTCTGTAGCAGGTGAGGGATAACTATAATATATCTATCAACAAAAGGATTAACTAATTGTACCTATGGGGGTTATTTACGAAAGGCAAATCCACTTTGCACTACTTGAAAGTGCACTTGGAAGTGCTGTCGCTTTACAGATTTTATCATCCAATCATGTGCAAGCTAAAATGCTGTTTTTTATTTTCCTTGCAGGTCCACCTCGGATCTACAGCGACTGCACTTCCAAGTGCACTTGCAGTGCACTTTCAAGTATACTTGTAGTGCAAAGTGGATTTGCCTTTCGTAAATAACCCCCATAGGTACAATTAGTTAATCCTTTTGTTGGTAGATATATTATAGTTATCCCTCACCTGCTACAGACTCCTGTGTACCATCTGAGGAGATTCCCGCCCTCTAAGTCCCAACCACCACCAGTCAGAAATGGACAATATAAACACTCACCCTACTCATATGGTTACAATTAAAAACAGCGATTTATCATTTGGAATGAAGGTCCAGTTGATTGAAATATATAAGGTTTAGACAGGTTTAACCATAGTCGGATAACCCTAAGGATTATAACAGATGACAAAAGAAGTACACTAGCGCCAGAGTAGGGCATTGCTGCAAAGTATCCCAGACCTCAGAAAACTCCTTTACCTCAATCCATGCTTAAAGGGATTGTAAAGTTAAATCTTTTTTTTTTAAATAACAAACATGTTATTCTTACCTCCACTGTGCAGCTCGTTTTGCACACAGTGGCCCCGAACCTGCTCTTCTGGGGTCCCTTGGTGGCTGTCTCGGTTTCCTTCCGCAGGTGCTTCTCACGTTCATGTGAGCTCCGTCGCATGGTGAGAAGCACCTGCGGGCGCGCTCCCCTGATACAGCTGGCGGCTATAGCCACTTGCTATATCACACGGCCCCGCCCCCGGCGCTCCGCGTCAGTGGATGTGATTGACAGCAGCGTGAGCCAATGGCTGCGCTGCTTTCCATCCATCCACTCCAGCTAATCAGCGGCCAAGCTGAGTGGTGAAGAGGAAGTCGGGGACGAGCGCGGGACTTTCGAGGGGTGAGGTAAGTAAAACGGGGAGGCTGGGGGCACAGGCACTGTCAGATGTTTTTTCACATTAATGCATAGAATGCATTAAGGTGAAAAAACATTTACCTTTACAACCCCTTTAAGATCAGATACACCGCAGCTCAGAGCATCCACTGGCACACGACAGCACCGCAGGTAGCCTGATACTCCAAACCACATAAAGACACAGGGAGAAATAGGGTAAACAAAGCCGATGGACAACTATTTAAAGACAAAGAATGAAAATGGTTTAAATTGAAAAACAAGTTAAATGCACTAGTACCAATAAATCATATCTATTATTATTATAGCAGAAAGGCGTAGAGTAATAATCCGGTCCCAAAGAAAGTTACAGGCAGCCAACCAACAGTCAGGATAGTGTTCCATAGCACCGACGAACAAACAAATAGGGTCTTCAAGGAGCATAAGGGGGATAGAAACGATGGTATAACAAAAGACCAATTAGAGGACACAGGGCAACCAAACCCAGAAGATACTCCAAAAATACCACAATGACATTAGATCTACAAAAATGGTTTATATGAATTCATTTAATGAATTCCAGGGTATTTAGTAGCTGATAATCTCTCTATCCATAGTGTTTCTGCTCTCAAAATCATATTATCCCAATCACTTCCTCTAGGGTTGGCTGAAATCACCTCTAGTACAAAACATGAGACCACACTATTATGGAACCTATGATATACGTCAATATGTCTGGCAACTGAAGTAGTCATTCTACCTGATCCAGAGGAATAGATATGATCTCTAATCCTCTGGCCAAATTCACGAATGGTCTTACCAATGTAAAACGCATGGCATGCGCATGGCATTAAATAAATGACACCTCGGGTAGAACAATTAGTATGGCATCGAGTTTGATGCGATTGTCCATTAGGTAACAGGATGCCCCTACCTTCAGTGACCCAAGGGCAATGACTATGTTTCCCACACTGGTAGGTGCCCCAGGTAGAGCTAAGGGGACGATCCAATGTAATCGAATAGTGGCTAGATGTTAAAGTATCTCATAGGGAGGTTGCTCGTCTAGACACCAATTCAGGGGTCAGAGATACATATACACAGTCGCTGCAGCATGGCCAACGTTGAGTTACACCTGGTGGGCATGTCACATATAAGGCGGTTTTTTGGTTCTTTGTCAGGTTCAACTCCTTTTGGAGCTCAGCCAGCCGAGCACTGGCATTATATGATCGGTGGAAATGCACACAGATTTTTCTGGCCTGCCTCAGGACATCCTGTAAGCCCGGGCACCTGCCCAAGAACCGCTGCACCACCAGGTTAAGGACGTGAGCCACACAGGGTGTATGGGTCAGTTGTCCCTGTCGGAGGGCAGAGAGGAGGTTGGTGCCATTGTCGCAAACCACCATTCCTGGCTTAAGCGGGCATGGCGTCAACCACCTCTCAGCCTGCCCCTGCAGAGCTGACAAAATATCTGTCCCAGTGTGGCTCCTGTCTCCCAAGCACACCAGCCCAAGCACGGCATGGCATCTTTTTGCCTGCGTACTTGCATACCCCTTGAACACCTACGGGGCACCGTTGGTTCCGAGGACAAAGCACAGGAAGAAGCCATGGAGGAAGAAGAAGAAGAGGAGGGGGTGGAGGAGAGAGGTATGTCACAACCAGTAGTAGCATTTTGGAGGCATGGTGGTGGAACAACCTCCAACACTACTGCACCTTGTCCTGCATCCTTCCCAGCTGCCAGAATAGTGACCCAATGAGCCGTGAAAGATAGGTAACGTCCCTGTCCATGCCTGCTGGACCATGAGTCAGCGGTAATATGCACCTTACCGCTGACCGCCCTGTCCAGCGAGGCATGGACATTGCCTTCCACATACCGGTAGAGAGCCGGTATCGTTTTCGTGGGAAAAAATGGCGTTTGGCAAACTGCCACTGAGGAACCGCACATTGCACAAACTCACGGAAGGGGGCCAAGTCTACCAACTGAAAAGCCAGCAGTTGAAGTGCTAGCAATTTAGCCAAGCTAGCATTCAACCGCTGGGCATGTGGATGGCTGGGAGTGAACTTCTTTCGATGGTCCAGCAGCTGGGGCAGGGAAATTTGCCTGGTACAATTGGATGTCGGTGTACTGCTAGCAGAGTGCTCGCAAGTACTTGGCTGTGACACACCTAATTTTACACCTTCATTCCTCTCAGTGCAGGTTTCAGAGAGGAGTGAAGATATAGTGGGGTTGGAGATCCCAGCTGATGAGGAGCAAGGAGAGGTCCGCTTTGTTCTTTGGTGTGGGTCTTTAAGGTACGCTTGCCAACGAGCTGCATGGCAGGTTAATATATGTCTGGTCAAGTATGTGGTGCCCAAGCGGCTGATGTTTTGGCCCACACGAGATACGCTTGAGACATATGTTGCAAATAGCAGTGGTTCAATCGGATGCACTCATCTGAAAAAAGGCCCACACCAAAGAACTTTTGGAATAATGCGCAGAGGCAGCGCCCTGCACAGGCGGAGCTCTGTGGTTTGATTCAGTCGGTGTGCTCCCTTAAGCTGGCCCCCAGAGGGCATCCTGCCTCATTGGAGATGTGCCTCCTCCTCTCTCTTATCAGGCACCCAAGTGACCTCATCATCCCCTCCCTCTTCATCACTGGAGCAAACCTGGCAGTGTGCTGCAGCTGGTGGAACATGACTACCAGATTGCTGTCCTTCTTGAGCATCCCCTCTCTCTGGGCTCACGCTACTGCCTTCCTCTAGCTGGGTATCATCATCAGAGCATTCAAAACGCTGGGCATCCTCCTGGAGCATGTATCCAACACTGTGCTCAAACTGTTTGGGGGTACTCCTCAGGAGGACATGGTGGGCCTAAGGAAGGAGTTACTCATGCCATTGAGATGAGGGAAGAGGACGCATTGGCAGCTGCTTTGCCTGCACCCTGAGCCTGGGTGAGAGAGGATGAGGAGGATGAGGAGGGCTTGGTCATCCACTCTACCAAGTCTTCGGCATTTTGTGGCTCAACACGTCCAGCTGCTGAAAAATAAGGACAAGCGTTTTCCATTGCCTTGTGCTGATAATGATGCACCACGTCCATGATCAGCACTGTTTCCTCTAGACACAGAGCCTGCTTGCCCTCTTTTATTGGCTTGTGACTGTCTGCCTCTCCTTGTTGGCCTTCCAGACATACTAATGGCCTGCAGGGAGATCAGAACACCAGCAATTGGGGGTAGTTTCAGGTGTATAATGTGCAGAAGGCCCAATACATCGACTGTAACTGCTGTAGGTGCCTGTGGTATAGAAATGGAACAACACCAGCAATTGGGGTAGCTTCAAGTGTATACTGTGCAGGTGACACAATACACCGACTTTAACTGCTCCAGATGCCTGTGGTATAGAAACGGAACAACACCAGCAATTGGGGGTAGCTTCAGGTGTATACTGTGCAGGTGGCACAAAACACCGACTGTAACTGCTCCAGATGCCTGTGGTATAGAAACGGAACAACACCAGCAATAAGGGGTAGCTTCAGGTGTATACTGTGCAGGAGGCACACAACACCCACTCTAAATGCTGCAGATGCCTGAGTTACAGAAACAGAACAACACCAGCAATAAGGGATAGCTTCAGGTGTATATTGTGCAGGAGGCACACAGCACCCACTCTAACTGCTGCAGATGCCTGTGTTACAGGAACAGAACAACACCAGCAATAAGGGGTAGCTTCAGGTGTATACTGTGCAGGAGGCACCCAACACCCACTCTAACTGCTGCAGATGCCTGAGTTACAGAAACAGAACAACACCAGCAATAAGGGGTAGCTTCAGGTGTATACTGTGCAGGAGGCACACAACACCCACTCTAAATGCTGCAGATGCCTGTGTTACAGAAACAGAACAACACCAGCAATAAGGGGTAGCTTCAGGTGTATACTGTGCAGGAGGCACCCAACACCCACTCTAACTGCTGCAGATGCCTGAGTTACAGAAACAGAACAACACCAGCAATAAGGGATAGCTTCAGGTGTATATTGTGCAGGAGGCACACAGCACCCACTCTAACTGCTGCAGATGCCTGTGTTACAGGAACAGAACAACACCAGCAATAAGGGGTAGCTTCAGGTGTATACTGTGCAGGAGGCACCCAACACCCACTCTAACTGCTGCAGATGCCTGAGTTACAGAAACAGAACAACACCAGCAATAAGGGGTAGCTTCAGGTGTATACTGTGCAGGAGGCACACAACACCCACTCTAAATGCTGCAGATGCCTGAGTTACAGAAACAGAACAACACCAGCAATAAGGGATAGCTTCAGGTGTATATTGTGCAGGAGGCACACAGCACCCACTCTAACTGCTGCAGATGCCTGTGTTACAGGAACAGAACAACACCAGCAATAAGGGGTAGCTTCAGGTGTATACTGTGCAGGAGGCACCCAACACCCACTGTAACGGGGCTAGGTTCACAAGCAAAAAAAGACACTGACCCTGCCTATCCTGCTCTTTCACTGCACGCCAACACACTACACATGGCCGTCGCGCTGGCGGCCTTATATAGTGTGGGGCGTGTACTAAACCCCCCGAGCTATAATTGGCCACAGGCATCCTGCCTGTGGCCAATTATGGCTCTCCTCACTGCCGGCGCTGTGATTGGCCAAGCATGTGGGGTCACAGTGCATGCTTGGCCAATCATGAGCCAGCAATGCACTGCGATGGCGCAGTGCATTGTGGGCCATGAGCGCCACAGGCGAACTGGATTCGCCGTACAGGCGAACAGCCGGTGTTCAAGTCGAACATGCGTTCGACTCGAACACCGAGCTCATCCCTAGTTCCCCCTCCCTTATCGGAGGGCTTAACTACAATGTCACTATGGGATTGGAGTGACTTTAATGCTTCCAATTGTACCAATGTCAGATTTGTCTCAGGTCTGGTTTCAAATCCCTAATGGTGAGTTGAATGAATGCCCACACATTTAGGCAAGTCAAAAGATCGGGAAAATGACGGGACTTGGGTTTAAAACAAGTCTCAGTGTTTGTGTGTATCAAATGCCAATGGCTGTCTCAAGAGCGGGAGCAGGAGGAGCATCAGAACTTTCCTCATTTAAAAGCATAAGGTCCCTGAGCGCTCTGAACTCGTCCATGGTGAAATGTTTAATTTATTCCATGAGATCTTTTTCCAATTGTGTTCAGAATCAAAGATAAATTTGTAAGTTAGTCTGTGTGCAAATAAATATAGATCTTTTATGGTTTTGGATATATTAATTAGTTGCGCAAGACCAAACCCTAATGCAAGCTGTAATACGGAAATTTGTACAGGACTAAATTTAGTAGTGGTTAGATTAATAATGTGTAGCTTGGATTGACCAATGGGCTCTGTGAGTTACCTGAGCAAAGGACAAAAGCGCTCAGATTCCCCTGCTTTTTTGCCTCCAAAAGGGCCAAGGCTGAATCTAAAAAATCTCCTACAGGTACAGAAGCACTATTAGGGCCCCCAGTATTGGAGGTGCCCTTAGATAGAATGTTCTGTAGCACAGTAGTTAAATTACCACTCATGGATTGCTCCTTCACTTGGGAGGACCCTTCAGGATGTTTTTTTATTTTTCAGGTCAGAAGGTGAGTAGGCACCACCATGCCAAGTGGAGAAGGATCTGGGGGTTTTTGGCACCAGTTCTCAAAAAGGGTATCGAGGAACTGGAGAAAGTGCAGAGAAGCGCAACCAAACTGATAAGAGGCATGGAGGAGCTCAGCTATGAGGAAAGATTAGAGGAACTGAATTTATTCTCTCTTGAGAAGAGGCAATTAAAGGGGGATATGATCAACATGTACAAATAAATAAGGGTCCATATAGTGAACTTAGTGTTGAGTTATTCACTTTAAGGTCATCGCATAGGACGATGCGGCACTCTTTATGTCTAGAGAAAAGGAGCTTTCATTTCCAAATATGGAAAGGTTTATTCATAGTAAGCGCTGTGAAAATGTGGAATAGACTCCCTCCAGAGGTGGTTCTGGCCATTTCAGTAGATTGCCTTAAAAAAAGGCCTGGATTCTTTCCTAAACGTACATAATATAACTGAGTACTGACATTTATAGGTAAAGTTGATCCAGTGAATATCCGATTACCTCTTGGGCAATCAGGAAAGAGTTATTTGCCCCTGCTAAAGCAAATTAAATCATGCTTTGCTGAGGTTTTTCTCATACCCTGGATCAACTTGTTGTATAAGATTGTGTATATGGGATTGTATGTTTTTTTCTTTTTTTGGTTGAACTAGATGGACTCTTTTTTCAATCTGTCTAACTATGTAACTATGCAACATTTTACAGTAAACCTAGTGGGAAGACATTCCAACTGAAAACACTCACAAATTCCAGCAGAGTGTAGAGAGCAGGTATCACTGAAAGCATCTTTTAGGAGAGGCAGAATGCAGCCTAGCCGTATCGTGCCAAAATGAGAAGATGTCCAGAAAAGTTGCAAACCCTACTCTTTCCCAGCTCATCTGGAGCCTTTCCCTGCTGCTAGTACTGTCCCTGACAGATGGGGTACCTGTCTGTACTCAACCCACCTACAAAAGTGTGCCAAGCCTTGGAGCCAGGGCCTGAAATAGGCTCTGCCTGACAAATGTTGGCTGCTGGAGTCACATGAGGCGGCAGCATTCAATCAGATAACTTCCCCAGTGACCCAGGAAATCATAGAGGATCCATGTTCCTCTTGACTTCCTCTCCAAATGCAATACCACTGCAGACGAGTGCCACCTACAGTGGTGAATATAGACTGCACCCGTCTACAGGTTTTTTGCCAAAGCTTATTTGAACAAGCTGAAGTTAGAAGCTAATTGGCTACCAACAGCCTGCTGTTCTCTATGGGGCAGTTGTTTGGAAACGGACTGCCTGTCCATTCCCATCCAACTGTCATCTGATCCAATCAGCCAGATGAGTGGGGAATGGATCCCCATCTATTTGTTTTTAGCGGACCAGATCTGATCAAATGTCGGCGGGTGTCAGCGAACAGCCGCCACTCGATAAAGAATAATGGATGGTCCAATCGAGTCCACCTGAAAAACGGACAGACGGACCCAATCGGACCCAATCGGTCCTCTAGTGTGAAAGGGGCCATAGAAAGGCTCACCTGAGATTGTTTGTGGTTTGTGTTTTTCTTTTCTGCAAGACTAAATAAACAAATGAAAGTTGATCCCATAAGGAGACTAAAGTCAAGAATTTGAGATTATTTTAAAAACATTTATTAAAACACGGTGGGGTTAATTAACTAAAACTGGAGAGTGCAAAATCTGGTGCAGTTGTGCTGTGTCTGTGTCCACTCTGCATAAGCGGACAGAGACCTGTGACCCGCCTGCTCAGCGGGGACTATGTTGGCGTATAATCTCTTATAACTATTATGCTTAGAAGCAATCTTTTTTTATTTCTTATTAGAAAGGAATTATTCATGGATTCATTTATTACTGATCCATGTTATGTTAGACGTGCTTTCTCTAATGTTTTTTGTGTTTTAATCAGCCACATACTAAGGTGAGAATGATACATCTGTGAATTTACTGATACTCTTAGTGGTGCCTCTGTTTCTGTATTCCTTTGGTACTAATAATCCTATGTGGAGGGATCAACATGGTGGCAGCCTGGACAGACTAATCCTAAAGAAGCCTACAATCCCACTGTTGTAGTACTTGCTCCTCTGTTTTACAGGGGTATTTGTTGTTGTGAGCAAATGAACGAAAAGACTCTGATAATTAATGTTATTGGGTAGAAGGCTGGATATTAATGGCAGCCTGTTGCAAATCTCAGGTTTATTTTAAAGTGTTTGTTACCCCAGTATTTCATTCCTGATATGTGCCTGCTGTCCTATGTACTTGTATGAGAAAGTATCCTGTTCTTTTTGTATTGCTCCCTTTGTGTGAAATCCCTGGTATTCCTGGTAGGCCCTCTGCTTTCCTATTAAAACTGAGCACACTAAGCAGGAGAGTACAACATGGTCAATTCGCTAGCTCTTCTGGGAACTCAGTGTGTTCTCCTCCAATGATCAAACTTGTCCTGATATGCCGCTCCTGCACAGCCTATTACTGGAAAGCTCAGTGTCCTGCTGCTAATCCCCCCCCACAGCTCTTATGCAGCTGAGAACAAACTGGATGTGATCACATATAAAAAAAAGAGAAAAAAAAGTATTTATAATTTTTTTTTTATATCTATACACAAATGTTTTGCCTTTCATTTCAGTAATGGGTTGTTTTACAAGGTGATAATTTACAATCACTTTCATCTAGAACTATACTCACATTTTAAAATAAAGTGAACAGGCTTGCTGAACTGAATAAATAAATAAACAATAATTAAATAGCAGAGCTAAGAAAAAATATTACTCCAGACAAAAAAAGATCCAATTCCCAGTCCATGAATTTGAGGTGGATGGGGTAATCACTCCCACCTCGCTATTGTGTTCTGATGGTGGAGAGACTTCCCCATTGTCAGAAGACATTGATTAGTTCTGATGGCTATAGCTGGTGGCACTGATTGATATGAAACAAACTGACAGGTTGATTGTACAGAAGTGGATCTGTAGATTGACTTCTGTACAGCAAGGATTGAAATTCTGCTCGTTCCTGCTGAATCGACTGAATTTTGATCCATGTGTGGCTAGCTTTAATTTCACCAAAAAAACAGAATTGGCTAATCTAAATAATCTTCACTTTCAGTCCAGAGCAGCATTTTCTACAGATTAGCTGATGTATGTATTTCAGACTTTTTATTACTTTCATGCTGTGTACACACGACCAGACTTTCCGGCAGACTAGGTCCGATGGAATCAGTCCATCAGACAATCCGATCGTGTGTGAGCTAATCCGATCGTTTTTCATAAAAAAAAATCTTGAAAATTACAAAAAAAAAAATACACAAAGCTGTCCATAAATGATATTTTGCTCACACATGCCATGCTTATATGTGGAATTATACCCCAAAATACATTCTGCTGCTTCTCCTGAGTACGGAAATACCACGTGTGAGACTTTGTTGGAGCCTAGCTGTGTACAGGACCCTGAAAACCAAGCACCACCTTCAAGATTTCTAAGGGCATACATTTTTGATTTCACTCCTTACTATCTATCACAGTTTAGAAAGGCCATACAATGCCCAAATAGCACAACCCCCCCACCCCCCATGAAAGTAGACACCCCAAGCTATTTGCTGAGAGGCATGTTGAGTCCACAAAATATTTTATATTTTGCCACAAGTTGCGGGAAAATTACAAACCTTTTTTTTTTCACAAAGTTGTCACTAAATGATCTATTGCTCAAACATTCCATGGGCATATGTGGAATTACACCCCAAAAATACATTCTGCAGCTTCTCCTGAGTACGTGAATACCACATGTGTTAGACTTTTTGGGAGCCTAGCTGCCTACAGGACCTCGAAAACCAATCACCGCCTTCAGGCTTTCTAAGGGCGTCCATTTTTGATTTCATTCCTCACTACCTCTCACAGTTTTCGAAGGCCATAAAATGCCAAGATAACACAAACCCACCCCAAATGATCCCATCTTGGAAAGTAGACACCCCAAGCTATTTTCTGAGAGGCCTGTGGAGTCCATGGAATATTTGTTTTTTTTTTGCACAAAGTTGTCACTAAATGATATATTGCTCAAACTTGCCATGGTTATATGTGGAATTGCACCCCAAAATACATTCTGCTGCTTTTCTTGAGTATGGGGATACCACATGTGTGAGACTTTTTGGAAGCCTAGCTGTGTACAGGACCCTGAAAACCAATCAACGCTTTCAGACCACACCAAGATTGGTGTGATAAAATGCTTTTCCAATTTTCCAATGGCACTGTTTATATTCGGCGAAACTTGTCATGAAATGCTCGTAGCTTCCAGTTTCTTAGGCCATAGAGTTGATTGGTAGCCGTTCTGTTCTCTGATCAGCTCTATAATCAGCTGGCACATCCCTGCTCTCAGGCTTTGGGAAATATATGTTCTTTTTTTTAACTGTGGTGGTGAAGTCACTTCCGACAGTGCTGGAGTCATGGCTTTACGTATCATGGGAGCAAACGCTGTTGCTGTCAAGATAAATAAATCAGTGCTGCAGCTGAATAATGTACCGTACCTGCTAAGCAAATGATTGTTAACAATAAAACAAAGTAACATTACAGTATAACAGTAAGACATACCATACCTGCAAAGCAAATACAATAACACATAGTAAAAATAAAACAGAGAGAGAACAATAGATATAGAACAATAGTGAGCGAACAATAGAAAGGACAGTAGAGAGAGAATATAAGAGAGAGAACAATATAGGGAGAGAAGAAGAAAAAAAACACAACTCTTTTTGGCTATTTATTTTATTTCATTTTTTGGGTTTTTGTGTGTGTGTGTTTTTTTCACTTTTATAAACTGAACGTTGCAGATTAGGGTCTCTCAAAATGTGATGGCCATCTCATCTTTCAAGACCCTGTGTTAGTGTGCCCTAGGAATGTGTAGTGCTGTACCCTAGGCTAATACTCCACTAGTGTGTGGTAGCATTTGAAACAGTCTCTGAAGCAGAGACCAGGTTGGTCAGGACAGGAGGAGCAATAAAAGTAAGTGTCAGGCCTAAATCTGCATTTTCTGCAGATGCAACATCTTCTTTGGGGTATTCTTTGTGTAGGGGTACCAGGGAGGACATACAGAAAATGCCTCTCATGCATGGGAAGGTAGGCCATAGCACCTTTTGGAAACAGAAGGGCTGTGACAATCTCTTCCTGGAATTTTAGAAAGGATACAGTTCATCCTGAAGCTTTGTATAGCACACAAAGCATTCAGCAGAGCCAATTGAAATAAGTATATAGACACTTTTTTGTACCAGCGTCTGGCCTTATGGGAAATTAGGTACAGCGCCAGCAACTGGTCGTTGAGGTCCACCCCTTCCATATTCAGGTTGTATTCTTAGACACAGAGGGGTTTCTCCACAACACCAGTCACCATAGGAATTTGGACTGCCATATATTCATGAAGGGAGGACAGAACAAAACATTCTGTGAATCCCTACACTTCACTGCTAACACATTATTAAACTTCAAGCAGGCTCTCTCCCCCATCTAAGTCAGGATTCTACAAGCTGTTGGGGGAACACAAGATGAATCTTTTTTTTTTTCTTTGTTTAACCAGCTGGCTGAACAAAAACAAAAACAAAAAAAAACTGACTTGATTCCTCCATGTTGATGGGGGAATCCTCACCACTGAGCCATTGTATTCTGATAGTGACGAAACTTTCCTACTGTCAAAATACACAGATCAACATTGATTGAGCAGGGGAAATCCAACAGGGCGCTTATACAAAAGTCATTGGTAGATCAACTTCTGTACAACCACAGTGCCCATACCCTGCTAAACTGCCTAAATTGTATCCATGTATGACCACCAGCTTTAGAGTGAGCTTGTCCCAAGTCTGGCCTCATAACCATAAAATGCATGAAGCCCAGCCTTTACACCTTTCACCCAAATCTAGTTACAATTGATAATGAAGATCTGTCTGCAGGGTACAGACAGGGTTAATTATAACAAACACAGCTGCCCAATCCCCTAGCAAGAGAAATAATAGGCTTTTCCTTGCTGGATGTTTCAGAATAGATTATTTAAAAAGTTATTCTGCAATTTTAAATATTTTTTTAAATTATGCTACGTGAATGGGAACATTTATCAAATATGAAGTAGGTGTTATCCCAATTTGGCTGAAAAAGTAAAAATACTAATATTAATTTTTTGAAGTTTAGCTATCTTTAGTATTTATGTTCTGATAACACAAACTGTGAGGACTAGTAATACAAAGTCACCAAATACTCAGATGGCCATATGCATCAACATTTTTTTTTACTCAGTTATTGAAAAAATGCAGCAAAAATAATGGTCCCATATGACAACAAAGGGTTTAGTCATCAAATTAGTGTCACTGTCCATTACTGTAATTCAATTGACTCAGCTAAATGTTTATGGACTTTATGAATCAGAACCAATGTGCTAAAATCCATTAGTACGCAGTTAATCCACATACCAAATAGAGCGTGCAGAGTCCCATGTCCTGCAGGGACTATACAGATCAAATGTATTTTCTTCTGTGCCACCTAAACTTGTTAAATTATATAGTCAATGCTTTATTTTATTTTCTTGGATTGTTGAAAATTATATACTTATAGGCAAAACAAAAGTTTTCTATTTTAATGTACAATATTCTAAAATTGACTTTGGGAAACAGACTATGAACCTGGTTTAAAATCTGATGTAAAGTCAAACTCATAACTCTGCCAAACAGTTTTACCTTTTCTTAAGCGACCCAGCAAAGTCATCAGGTAGGAAACTAATTACCAAGCTATCTTTTCAGCTGCATTATAGAATATACTTATACAATACAATGACCTTATTGTAGAAAGTTCTTCTCACTTGATGCACATATTTAAAACATTTTTGTTTAGTGGACAGTGGTGACTTGTTTTAAAATGTCTCAATAGCAGAAAATAAAAATGATATTAACTCTGTTATAGTCAATCATATGGATGCAGTGGCAGACGTTTTGAGACAAATACAGCGTGAAGGAATGATACTGGCAAAGCAAGGAAGCCACCATCAAAAGGATTAATATTTTTGTATTTTTTTCTAATTAATAATATAATCTCTGCACTCTAGATGAAATTAATCACATCAAAATCTGTACATGTAACGCTTTGTACAGTTGTCAATGGCAAAGCATTCCCTAATGCATTTTCTAGTTTGGATTTTGCCAATGTTATTTGCTGCAAGTGTCAAAAGTTTCTAGAAAGTATATCATTTTATAGGGATAAATGATACAAGTAAAGTATACTACACCTGCATTTCTTATGCGTTCACCCATGACACTTCACTAGATGTTTCCTCCCAACTTGAGAAATAATTTACTCTAATAATGCGTCAACTGAACTACATTCTCAAGGTATGTAATGCTGCGTACACACGATCAAACTATCCGACGGAATGTGTGGGCTCCGGTGGCCTTTTTTTACCCAAAGAAGATAGCGGAGGAGTCTGGTGAGAAGACCCCCCCCCAAGACGGAAGAAGACCCCCGGAGCTGTGCAATAAATTATTTTAAACCCTTGTGTGTTGAGTTTTATTGCCATTTTTTTCACAGGTGAATGGGATAAGCCCCCCCGCCCGCAGACCCCGACAACCAATGGCCAGGGTTGTCGGGGAGAGGCCCTTGTCCTCATCAACATGGGGACAAGGTGCTTTGGGGTGGATACTTTCGCTCGCTTGTCCCCACCCCTTTTCCTGGCTGCGTGCTCAGATAAGGGTCTTATATGGACCTTGGGGGGACCACCACGCCGTTTTTTCGGTGTAGGGCTTCCCCTTTAAGTCCATACCAGGTGACGGGGCCAGCGATTCCTCCGTGTGTGGGCAAGTCCATTCATTTCAAAAGTACGGCGGATAATCCGCCGGAAAAGTCCCGTGTGTGGGCAGGTCCACTCGTTCAGAAATTTGGCGGACTTTCCGGCGGTTTGTCCACCAGTCTAAAGCCGCGTACACACGGGCGGACTGTCTGGCCAACTTAGTCCGTCGAAACACATTTCAGCGGACAGTCCGCTCGTGTGTGGGCTTCAGCTGACTTTTTCAGCGTGCAGTCTGGCGGACTAAGTATTTCGGAATTTCCGTAATACTGTCCGTCATACTTTGGTTTCAGCGGACAATCCGCTCGTGAGTAGGCTAGTTCGACGGACTAAGTATGGCGCATGCTCAGAAAGGATTTACACGGCGAAAGGTTGCATTGCTGTGTATTGGACTTCCTATTTCTAGTCCCGTCATACGTGCTGTACACGTCATCGCGCAAGCTTTCGACGGACTGTTTGTGCATCCGTGTGTGGTCAAGTCCATTCATTCGAAAGTAGGACGGACTGTCCGTCGGATTGTCTGACGGACTAAGTTGGCCATACAGTCCGCCCTTGTGTACGCGGCTTCAGTCCGCCGGATAGTCTGATCGTGTGTATGCGGTATAAGAAACACTATAAAATAAAGCTAAAACATTTAAATCCTGCATTTTTAAAGATAAATATGCAATATGTTTAAAAAATTTCACAGCACCCATAAGGGCTCCTTCACCCTAAGTGCATTTTGCTGCATTGATTTGCATTGATCAATGCAGGTTTAATGCAAGGGCATCTGGAAAACAATTGTTCAGTAAGTGCCCTGTTCATACCATACATGTATGATAATATGTATTGCGTAAAAATGCAACATGTGTACATTATTACACATGACAAATCATATTTCTGCATGTCAATACAATGCAGTGGGTCACAACCCAGTACGGTGCATAAAGTTAAATAACGTGTCTTCTGTCATTTTCAGTAATATTTTAAAAATAAACAAGAAGTAACATGCATTGCATCACCCTTCACAACACACACCAGCATGCATGAAATACTAACTAAAAAAACAAGTACAGTGAAAATGAATGGTTAAGTTGGGGTTGTATCATGCAAGCCATTTTCTGCAACTACAAAATGACTCTCTGTAGCATTTTTGTTAGTAGAAAAAAAAACAAGGAAATGTCTCTGTCACAGTATTTTAGCTCAGTTGCTAAAGAGTTGACATTCTTCAGTCGCAGTTAAAGTTAGCTACAAAATCAACAACTTTAGCATTGCAGCTACTAATGATCACGGTACACAAGGAATTCATATCTGCATAGACAAAAAAAATGTCAACAGCAACAAATCTGTAACTAGCCATACATTTCAAAAGAATAGAGACAGAGAAATGTGTAGTGGTTAGCATGACAAGGCCCTTATTATCATAGTGAAGTGTGTGAAAACAATTAAAACTCAATTGCGAGAACTCCACGCCACAAAAAAAGTATGGATAAAATATAAAACAAAAAAGCTTCACCCTTGATAGGGAGTGTATATTTCCTCAATAATGTATTGATAATGGTTTGCGGGGTGCTCTAATTGCTTAATTTAATTATACTAGTGCAAATCCTATCTAGTGAACCATAGTGATAGGAAAAATAAATAAATAATTCACAAATATAATATATATATGGCTTCAATTATTACATGCAATATATCTATCTAATTGATACCATTGGTGATCAAGTGACTACAAAACAATCAATTCAAAACTAATTCATAAATTCTTCTATTCAAAAAAGTCCCATCCATATAGCACAACATTTTTTTTATGATAAGTGATTCCGAATCCACCAGCCAAATAAGTTGCTCCACCAGAGATCTCAATAAACGACACCCAATTGTGATTTAAAATGCAAACTGCTTACCAGATCCATTTGACCACTTTAATTAAAAAGTAAGTCAAACAACGCCTGTACAGGTTTGTGCCTGTTCACATGAATATTGACATGGGTACATAGGACAAAATCTCTCCCTCTTTACAGAAAGGAAAGAGCAAGAAACATCCATAGCATAATACTGTTTTTATTTTTAAAAAAGGTTTAAAACATTACATTACCGTGTGCCCGACCCGGCACTGGGGCTGCTCGCCTTTCAATTTGGGATTCGCCGGCTGAAGTGTTTCCACTATGGGCCACCACGACGGCGTGCGTTCCAAGCCATCAGGCTGACAACCAAGGTACCGGATGTGGCGTCAAAGAAAGCGTGACCAGGTACCACCTCAATGTACGTTTCGTCATCAACGTCTTCAGGAAGGGTACCTGGTCACTGGGGTCAGCGCTTTTAAGTTGCCATTTGCAGGCTCGACCCAATAGAAAATAGACACGGCACAAATTGGACCCACACCCCCAGAAATGGGAAGAGGGGCCAAGCATTTTGCACCCGTGAGACCCCACTGCTGTCTTCCCCATTGTTCCCAAACCAACATCTGAACACGGATGGCCCTCCTCTAGTCCTTAGAGAAGGGGAGTACGTACATCTAGAATTAATCAATCATTTGATAGAAAGCAGTTAAGGTCAAGTTCTATGTTCATTCCTAGAGGTTGCAAAGTCTTTAATTTATAAATCCATTTAGTTTCATTTTAGAAATTTCTCTTCTCATATGTGTCCCTCTCCAGTGTCTTGTGATTTTATCAATACCATAAAACCTGCACAGTGTGGGATCACTATTATGGTGAAATTTGAAGTGCCTTGATACACTATGGTTGGGAAATCCTTTTTTAATGTTTGCCAGGTGTTCATTAATTCTGATTTTTAGTTGTCTAGTTGTTCGGCCTACATATTGCATTGAGCACGGGCATTCTAATACATACCTAACATGATCCGAATTACAAGTAATAAGAGGCTTGATCTGGTATTCATCTTTTGTAGCACATGATTGAAATTGGGAGACCTTCTTGGGTTTCCCCGGTCTTCTGGTTAGTCTGCACGCTCTACACCTGGTGCAGAAATGAAAACCGGATCCATCCAAGAAAGTAACCAACTTTTTGGGAGGGTCTGGTACATTACGAGCTATTTGGTTTCTCAAACCTGGGGCCCTCCTATAAATGAATCTGGGTTTTTTAGGGATTGAGGACAAAAGATCTCTATCTTTTAGTAGTATGGGCCAATATTTTTTTTTAAATGCCCTCTACTTGTCTATATTGCCTATTGAACCCTGTTACAAAGGCCAATTCTCCCTTGAATTCGGGTTTAGGCTTAGTAGTTAATAAAGATTGCCTATCCATCTGAGACACCTGATCCAAAACTTTGGTTAGTGTCTCCGAACTATAACCTTTTTCAGAGAACCTCCCTGTCAATATCTCTGCTTGTAAATGGAAATCGGCCTCATTGGCATAGTTTCGCTTGAGTCTCATATATTGTCCTTTGGGGACTGCTCTTATCCACTGTGGATGATGACAATGTGCGTCTGCACATACCCATTTCTATCAGTGGCCTTAAAATATGTTTTTGTTTGGAACCCCCCCATGTTTTTTAGTAATAGTAAGGTCCAAATAGTTCACTTCCTCATTACTGAGTTCGGACATGAACTTTAGACCATTTTGATTACTGTTCATTGCTCCCAAAAATTTACTAAAGCTGGTGACATTTCCTTGCCAGAAGAGGATCACATCATCAATATATCTTTTGTAAAACACCAAAGATCTATTTCTGTTGTGAAAAATATTTTCAGACTCCCATTTGTTAAGTACTATGTTTGCTACGCTCGGAGCGTAGCGTGCCCCCATGGCTACTCGTCCTATCTGGTTATAATATTCATTATTTGCCCAGAAGAAGTTGTTACTCATAGTCAACTTTAGACCTTTAATTAAAAAATTTATTTGAACCCTTTTCAATTTGGATTTCTTGGTTAGTGCCCATTTAAGTGCATCTAATGCATCATGATGTTGTATATTAATATAAAGGGACTCAATGTCCACTGTTATCATAATGTTGTGTTCTGTGGCAACCATTTCTTGTAGGAGAACTATCAGATCTCTACTATCCTTAAGGTATGAGGGACTCTGGGAGACCAAAGGTTTAAAAAAAACATCTAGATACTACCCAAGTCTAGAGAAAGGGGAATCTGTCCCACTAATTATCGGTTGGCCTGGGGGAGAGTCTTTATTTTTGTGTACTTTAGGTACTATGTACATCACTGGGGTTTTGGGAGCATGTAAGATGAGATACTCTGCTCTTTCTGGTTTAAAATGTGTTTATAAATTCCCTCTGATACCCAGTCATTTAATTCAGTTTTCAATTTTAGAATGGGGTCCCCCTTAAGTTTTAGATAGGTGGTTGGATCATCTAATAATCTTCCCATTTCTTGATAATAGTATTCTCGGGACATTATAACCAGCTCCCCCCCCCCCCCCCCCCCCCCCCATCGGCTGGTCTAACAACTCTTAGAATTTACATTAATATTTGCAAAATGTTTCTTAACTACTTCCCACCCGACCAATGTACATATACGGCCGGGTGGGAGCCGCCTCCTTCTGACTGGAAGTTCAGGAACGTCCTTCAGAAGGAGGGGGATCACGTGTGCGCATGCCCGTGCAGCTGCGCGATCCCGATGTGCTCGTGTCACCCGGACGCGGCGCATCTCGGATCAGCAGGAGGGCTCTGTGATTGGCCCTTCTGATCACATGACGGCCATGTCCAATCACAGCCATCATGTGATCAAAACAAACATACGGTTGCTAGGCAATCAGCTCCTCCTCTCCTCACACGGAAGTCGTCGCTGAGGAGAGGAGAGCAGATTGCTGCAGCCGGCTGGTGATCAGTGAGTATGAGCTGTTTTTACAGCTTTTTACTCACTGATCACTAGTCTAGTGTAAACCTACAGTGTAAACACACATGTCCCCAAAATACACATGTCACCACACATGTCCCCAAAATACACATGTCATCACACATGTCCCCAAATAATAAAAAGACATGTCAACAAATAAAAAAGCACACGTCCCACTAAAATCACATGTCCCAATGATTATCTGCACACATATGTACGTGATCACCTGTGCACATCTGTACATGATCATTTGCGTACACATGTCCGTGATCACACAAACCAATTATTATACACTTAACGGATTTTTTTTACCAAAAACATGTAGAAGAATACATGTTGGCTTAAATGTATGACAAAATTTGATTTTATTGGATTTCTTTTAAAATAGAAAAAAGAAAATATTGTTTTTTTTTTCAAATTTCTGCTATTTTTGCGCTTATATCGCAAAAAATAAAAAACGGAGTCGTGAATAAATACCACCAAAAATAAAGCTCTATTTGTGCAAACAAAATGATAACAATTTTATTTGGGTACAGTGTAGCATGACCGCCCAATTGTCATTGAAATTGTGAGAGCGATGAAAGCTGAAAATTGGGCTGGGAAGGAAGGGGGCGAAAGTGCCATGTATTGTAGTGGTTAATATTGAGTTTTCTAATGTTTTTTATGATGTCAACAAATAATTCAAATTTGTCCACATCTTTGTTAGGGACATACTTCTATCCTTGATTAATTACTTCCATTTTCTGATCCGAAAAGACTACATCCGCTAGATTAAAGATACCCTGATTTACCTGTCCCTTTTTCTTTCTCTTTCCCCCTCTTCCTCTCCTCCCTCTTTTTCTACATGGTCTTTTGAAGGGTAAGCGGAACAGGATTGGATGCGATAAGGTTCTTTCCATCCTCTCCATCCCCCCCGGTGCTGGTCATGGTAGGATCCAGATCTTCCCCCCAAATTACCTCTAAATGTACCTCTAGGGGGTCTAGGGGGATACTGGTTCTGATTATAATCATAGTAGTTGTAATCTGGAGGTCTATTATCCAGAGGGCCATATCTATTATATGTGTGCAATGGATAAGGGGACGGATAAGGATAGGGGTTAGATGGAGGATAATTCGTTTTTGGAACCACAGGAGGTTTGTTAATTTTCTTTAATTTTCTTAGGGGTATTTGCCTGCCCTTTTGGTGCTTTCACCACCGGCAATGGCACTTGTTCCCTGTCTATTGATGTTTCGGACCCCGATGTGGACAGGAGAGTCTCCTGCCATTTGTATACTTTATTTTGTTCAAAATCTTTGACATCTCTGTGGTATTTTTAAATTTTTTTATTTTTTTATTTCACTGTAATATTTAGCTAGATGGGTCTATAATATTTTGTCTCTCTCCAAATATTCACTGCTGGTTTTGAATGGCTCCATCTTTTCTTTAAGATCTGCGATCTTAAATTCCAGAATCGCAGCTTTGGCTTGTCATTTCCTGACAATTAGTTGCATCAGCTTTTGTTTACTGCCACTGAAAAACTGGTACTATTCATCTACTACTAATGATCACGGTACACAAGGAATTCATATCTGCATAGACAAAGAAAATAATCTTTTTTTAAATTTTTTTTATTTTTAATAAAGGAATTTTTCAAAAGTGTGTTTGTCTTATTTAACCATTTTTACACTTTCATTGTGAAATGGTAGGGGTACTTTTGTACCCCCTTACCATTTCAAACAAGGGGGGGCCGGGATCTGGGGGTCCCCTTGTTAAAGGGGGCTTCCATATTCTGATAAGCCCCCCGCCCGCAGACCCCCACAACCACCGCTCAGGGTTGTGGGGATGAGGCCCTTGTCCCCATCAACATGGGGACATGGTGCTTTGAGGGGTCACAGACCCCCAAAGCATCCTCCCAATGTTGAGGGCATGTGGCCTGGTACGGTTCAGGAGGGAGGGGGGGCCGCTCTCTCGTACCCCCCTCTTTTCCTGCGGCCGGCCAGGTTGCGTGCTCGGATAAAGGGTCTGGTGTGGATTTTTAGGGGGACCCCCACGTCAATTTTTTTTTTATTTGATGCGGGGTTCCCCTTAATATCCATACCAGACCTGAAGGGTCTGGTATGGATATTTAGGGGGACCCCCACGTCAATTTTTTTTTTAAATGGCATGGGGTTCCCCTTAATATCCATAGCAGACCTGAAGGGCCTGGTAATTGAATTTAGGGGAACCTCCAGGCATTTTTTTTCTTATCAATGAATGAATGAATTGTCGGCTAATACAGAGAGCACTCATTGAGTGTTCTCTGTATTACGGGAGCTGACAATATAGCCGCAAATTACTTTTTTTCCTGCACAAATGATACTTTGTGCAGGGACAGTTCTAAGCACCAGAAACTTGCCCCCCTTCACAGGCATACTACAGACAACCCCAGGTACCACTTTTAAAGGAATATTGCACTTTTATTGTTTCACTTTAATCATTATTAAAATCACTGCTCCTGAAAAAACGGCCATTTTTAAAACTTTTTTTGCATTGATCCATGTCCCCTGGGGCAGGACCCAGGTCCCCAAACATTTTTTAGGACAGTAACTTGCATATTAGCCTTTAAAATTAGCACTTTAGATTGTGAACGTTCGAGTCCCATAGACTTTAATAGGGTTCTAAAGTTCACACAAAGTTTAGGTCTGTTCACAGGTTCTGGTGCGAACCGAACAGGGGGGTGTTCGGCTCATCCCTACTAAGCACACATTTGTGTTAATGTGGGCATATAAATATAACAAAGGTGCTGTAACTCTATCTAATTATGACATAGGGGGTTATTCACTAAAGGAAAATCCACTTTGCACTGCAAGTCCACTTGGAAGTAAAGTCGCTGTAGATCCGAGGGAGCAATGCAAGGAAGATAAAAAACAGCATTTTAGCTTGCACATGATTGGATGATAACATCAGCATTGCTTCCACTCATTTCAGATCTACCCCTTAGATTTAGAGCGACTGCACTTCCTTCTCAGTGCAAAGTGGATTTGCCTTTTGTAAATAACCCCCATAGTGTGTTTTCTTTATTTTTGGACTAACAGCCATTTAACCTATTCTGTGAATGTGCTTCCTTGCATTCTTCAAGAATTCTCTGCAGGCTTCCAGAAATCAATTCCTTTATGAAATGAAAGATAAGACACCACATATTTGAATTACAGGGAGATAAATAAATGAAACATAAAATCTCAGAGTGGAAAGTAAATTTTTTCAGTAATATTCTTTTTTTCATTATTGTTTCCTGCACATATTTATCTCTGCTGAAACTAGGTGCTGACAGCATTATATAATGATGAACACCCTGTCAAAGCAAACAAAAGCTGCCTGCATTAATGCTGCAATACCGTAGCAAAAAAAAAAAAAGAAACCAGATATTGGGTGACTGACCAATAATAAACAATGCCATTGAGCGCCATAAATCATACATGATTTACTGCAGAGGTACAGAACACAATAGTAAATAATAAGGTTTGGAGTGGAGGGTAAAATTTATTAAGCAGAGAGTGACTGCACTAGATAAATTGTGCTTCAATGCATTATTCCCTAAGTTAACTCACAGTTTCCTTTGAAAAAGATTTAATTATTAAGTTAATTGAAAATATGTTTTTTTTTTTTTTTTATGATTTTAATTGTGTTTCTCTCAAAATGTGCTATGTTCCACCTTACCAAATAAAAAAAAAAATCCAGACATTTACACTTTACTTACGGTATTATTCATTTATCGTTGCATGAATACTACATCAATATTATTGTGTCAGATCTGCAACAGTTTCAGATTGTATAAGTGTCATTGTTTCTTCACTACTAGATAGTTATATAGTAAGCCAGGTTGAAAAAAATACACAAGTCCATCTAATTCAACCAATAAAAAGGGAAAAAAATCATACAATCCCATATACACAATCCTATACCCACAGTTTATCCAGAGGAAGGCAAAAAAAAACTAAAGAAAACAGCAAAGCATGCTCCAATTTTCTTCAGCAGGGGGAAAACATTTCTTCCTGATCCCCTGAGAAGCAATTGGATAATCATTGGATCAACTTTACCAATAAATGTTAGTATCCACTTATATTATGTACATTTAGGAAAAAATCAAGGCTTTTTTTAAAGCAAACTACTGAGCTAGCCAGAACCAGCTCTAGAGAGAGTCCACATTTTCAAATCTCTTTCTGTGATGAAACCTTTCCATATTTGGAGATGAAATATGATGGTAAATATGATGATTAAGGTGAATAACTCAACACCAAGTTCACTACAGTATATGAACCAACTATCTATTTATACATGTTTATCATATCCCCCCTTAATCTCCTCTTCTCAATAAATTCAGTTCCTCTAATCTTCCCATAGCTTTACTAAAACAGAGGTTCCCATTTAAGTGGCAACCGCAATCAGTTAAGTACTTGGGGATGGAGATACCTAAGAATTTTGCAGACATCTAAGCCCTGAATTACAGCCCTATGTTGGCGAAAATCCGTCACTCGCTGGAATCTTGGCATAACCTCAAACTATCTTGGTGGGAACGTATGAATGTACTAAAAATGGACATCCTGCCTAATCTGCTGTACTTGTTTCAGACGTTACCCATAACTCTTCCTCTGGCTTTTTTCCGCACACTTCGCTCCGTGGCGGTTAGGTTCGTCTGGCAGAATCACCCCCCTAGACTAAGACACAGGATTTTATGCGCCCCTAGAGATAAGGGGGGCGTGGGACTACCGGACTTTCAATTATACCACCTATCTGCCATCTCGTCACGACTCCTTGAATGGTTTCCACGACCCTTGACTAAACTGTCCATGACAATTGAACAGACCATGGCTCGGGTTGACCTCAGAGCCCTCCTTTGGGGCTACCATGCGAAATTTTGCACCATGCCCGGACTATCCCCTTTGACTCTAGTGGCGCTCACCCTGTGGTATCGCAAACAGGCGACCCTTCACCTTTCTACGGATCCGAGCCCGTTGTCACCCCTATTTGACAACTCGGCAATCCTGACACTGCACACAGGGAGACAATGTGGCTCTTATTCTAGAGACCAGTGGCCTACCGCCAAACAATATATACAGGCTTCCACCGGGCTGTTCTGGTCACCCATAGACCCTCAACCGTTAACTCAAATAGACTGGCTCTCCAGACTAACTATAGCGCAATATTGCAAATCACTCCATCTCTCCGGCCTGGTACATAGACCTCTCACGACCTTCGAGGATATGTGTGGTCTCTCTCAAACACCTAAACACTCACTATCCCGGATCTACAAAGACATTCAGCTACACTCTTATAACACACTCCCAAATTATACACAAAAATGGTCCAGGGACCTTGGCACTGAACTATCCACGACACACTGGAACACATCGTTCATGATCACTCACAAATCTTCCATATCTGGATTCACGCAAGAAAAAAACTACAAGCTGTTGACGAGATGGTATAGGGATCCAGTCACGGTGAGCAAAATGTTTCCGGAGGCCTCGGATAGGTGCTGGCGTTGCCACGGAGGAGCGGGCACATATATCCATGTGTGGTGGGAATGTGACCGGATACGCCCCTTTTGGGATAAGGTATTTAAAATTCATAATGATTTGTATGATGTCTCTGTGTTACCGACACCACACATAGCTTTACTTTCCATACTCACGGGTTCCATGAGCTCACACCGAAAGAGTCTGTTTCGATTCTTTCTGTCCGCAGCTCGTCATGTCATTTCGCAGTTCTGGAAAAAGGATGTTATCCCCTCGATTACAAGATGGACTGATGCCATGAACGATATTATGCTCATGGAAGAACTGCACGCCAAACGAACTGACAAATGGGATAACTATATGTCCCTATGGTATCCGTGGCTCCATCACTCTTCCTCAGCCCGCTTTCTCAGTGATGTGGCTTAACTTTAGACTCACGGGCCCTCTGTCTGCATGGGCCTCCCACGCAGGGTTTTTGTATGGACATAACCGTAGAGAAGGGTCTATGATCATTCCCTTCTTATGTGGGTTTTGCTGTATAACTTGATGAACAGACTCTGCAGATGCCTGTAAGTTGTTTTGTAAGAAATACACTCCCTACCCTTCCCCCTTTCCCCAACCTTCTTTATTCTGTACCCCCCCTCCCCCCTCAACTCTTACTGTATTATACTGTTGCCTGATCTGTAACAATAAAAATTATATTCAACCTTAATTTTCCCATAGCTGAGCTCCTCCATGACTCTCAGTGTGGTTGCCCTTATATGCACTTTCTCCAGTTCCCCAATATCCTTTTTTGGTAACTGGTGCCCAAAACTAAACTGCCTATTCCAGATGAGGTTTTACTAATGAATGAATTGTACAGGGCAAAATGATATCTTTCTAACTGGGATCTTTAC
This sequence comes from Lithobates pipiens, assembly GCF_037356315.1. Taxonomy (NCBI): domain Eukaryota; kingdom Metazoa; phylum Chordata; class Amphibia; order Anura; family Ranidae; genus Lithobates; species Lithobates pipiens. Next base: position 183,016,396 of record NW_027507785.1, read on the forward strand.
CTCTCTCAATACAATAAAGGACTTTGCTCGCTTTAGAAACCCCAGCTTGGCATTGCATGCTATTATTGTGCTTATGATCTACCAAAACTTTATATTTATCAACTGTACCGGTGGGCTCCTGAAGAGCACACACTATGTTTTTCAAAGTTTAAGCTTTACCCAAACTACAGTTTGGTTTGGGTCTATTTGTCTAAATTTGACTTCTGTGTCAGTCTGACTGGACTGTGATATGTTCAGCCTGGCCACAGGGGGGCGCTGTCTCTCGTGGCAGACGTGGAACTATGGTCTGGTCAGGCGCTTAAGTTACTCTCTTTTGGAGCCAGGTCAGTGGGAGTGGCCCTCTCGCTGAGCCCTCTGGGAGAGGGTATTTAAGATACGGGCGTCACGTGGTTCGGGTTCCGGTCCAGTATGATATGCTGACTACTTGGTCCTGGTCCTCCTGACCAGCCCCCAGGAAGGCTATGGCCTGGGGTGCGGATCCACGTAACTGCCTCGGGGCTGGCTAGCCTGAGGTGGGGAAACTAAAGGAGGATTCTGAGGTGGTTGGGTGCCGTCTCCAGTTCGGGAGAGACCCATGGTACTTCAAGCATTTCAGGGTAGGACTCTTTAGAAGAACAGCACCTGTGAGTTTGGTTTTCTTAACAAGAGCCTGGAAGGGCTGAAGTAACTGAGAGAATCCGGTCTTGTGGATATCGCCAAGCTGGCTGAAAGATCCAGGTATCCCACAAGTGTTCTACAGCTTAGTTTCCTACATGTTCTGCAACAACGTCTGTGACAAAGACTTTGTTTCTGAATAAGCACCTTGTTGGCTGCTAGGCCTTGTGAGAGAGGGACTGTCCAACCTGAGTGTATATCCAGCTGCGAATGGCTATTCTCTGGATGCAGTCAAAGTAAGCAAGTTCTTTAACATTTATAGACTTTGACATTGAGAGTACCTGAACCTCTTTCCAACCCTCTGATCTCAAGTTGAAAGACTGTTCAATGGTTCGAGTTTTTGCAAATAAAATCCATTCAAGTGGATCTATTGTCAGTCTCAAGTTACTGGGTCATCTACCACGGGACATGCCCAAAAATAACCAGCAGCTCCTTCAAGGATTAATGCTACACAACATTAAACCCATGTGCGTCCACCCTGAAGCAGAGTGTCCGTACACACAGCCCTCAAGAATTTCACTCGCCTGCTCACATTCGGCAAGTGGAAATTAGTGGAGGGCGAGTGTGGAGCAGGGGCAGACTGGGCTGACAGTTTCCTGGTTGATCGCTTCTGACAGAAGCGGTGCGGCCATCAGAGTGGCCCGGAGATGTCCTGTACAAAAGGCTACACTGCTTCTGCCAGAAGCGATCAGCCAGGACACTGTCAGAAGGATCAAGAAGCTGGATGACACAGAGCTGGGATCTCTGAGACATGGTTTGTATATGAATTGCTTGCCATTGTCAAACAAAGTCCCGCTTCCTGGACCAGCATTGGATCAGTGTGCTGTTTAGCTGTTCTGGGAGGCAGGACTTTGTTTAACAGTGGTGGCTATTCATATACAAGCCGCGTCTCAGCGGAAGATCCCTGCTCTTTGTCATTTCGGACAGCAGATCCTCCTGATTCCTCCCTGATGCATTGCTGGGCACTGATGAGGTTATACATATGGGCAATGATTGGCTGCTTTGATGGATACTGATAATCTGCACTGATGACCAATGATATGCTGTACTGATGGGCAATGATGCTCTGCACTTATGGGCAATATAGGCAGCACTGATGGGCACTTAGAAGCTACACTGGTGGGCACTGATACACTGCACTGGTGAGCACTGATATGCTGCACTGATGGGCAATGGTAGGCTGCACTGATGGGCAATGATAGGCTGTACTGATGGCCACTGATAGGCTAAACTGATGGGCACTGATATGCTGCACTTATGAGAAATGATAGGCTTCACAGATGGGCAGTGATAAGTTGCACAGATGGGCACTGATATGTTGCACTGATGGCCACTGATGAGGTGGAACTGATAGGCTGCACTGATGGGCACTGATAGGCTACACTGATGGGACTGTACTGATGGGCACTGATGAGGATTCACTGATGGCCACTTATAGGCTGCACTGATGGGTAATGATGTGCTTTATGTTAATATTGTTAAAGTTGTTGTTAATATTTATTTTTGAAACTTAATTCTGCATAAAAACATTTAACTGTGTAATTCCATTAAATCATTTATGAGGGTGTGTTTAGGGGCAGACTTAGGGACTTGGCAGGGTAGGGGTTAAAAAAAGATTAGAAATTGCTAATCAGACAGTGGCAACTTGAGCCTTCTATTGCATTAGGTTTCTTAAACCTTTGCATGCCTGTACTTTATAAGATGACTAAGCCCCTCCCCTTCATGACATTGTTAAAAAGGGGTGGAACCCCCCCCCCCCCCCCGTGAAAAAAGTTCTGCGGACACCCATGATTAAACGTCATTTACCACATAGTTTCCCAATGGAGGTTGGCTTGTAAGTTGCAGACATCCTGTAAGTATGTATTTCACTGCATAGCTTGGTGTCATCTGCAAAGACTGAAATGGTACTTTTAATCCAAGTATACTACGTCCACAGCCACACCTCTGTCCAAGGTTTTACTTACCTCCTCATAAAAAGAAATCAGATTTAAGGGACAAGTTCTGTCTTTCATGAACCCACACTGCCCATTGCTTTTCTCCACCAAGAACTCATCTATGTGGTCTTTTAATAAACTTACCAGTATCTTCCCACCTACATACAGTGGTGTGAAAAAGTGTTTGCCCCCTTCATCATTTCCTGTTCCTTTGCATGTTTGTCACACTTAAGTGTTTCGGAGCATCAAACCAATTTAAACAATAGTCAAGGACAACACAAGTAAACACAAAATGCAATTTGTAAATGAAGGTGTTTATTATTAAAGGTGAAAAAAAATCCAAACCATCATGGCCCTGTGTGAAAAAGTGATTGCCCCCTAAACCTAATAACTGGTTGGGCCACCCTTAGCAGCAACAACTGCAACCAAGCGTTTGCGATAACGTGCAATGAGGCTTTTACAGCGTCCAGGAGGAATTTTGGCCCACTCATCTTTGCAGAATTGTCCTAATTCAGTTACATTAGAGGGTTTTCGAGCATGAACGGCCTTTTTAAGGTCATACCACAACATCTCAATAGGATTCAGGTCAGGACTTTGGCTAGGCCACTCCAAAGTCTTAATTTTGTTTTTCTTCAGCCATTCGGTGGTGGACTTGCTGGTGTGTTTAGGATCATTGTCCTGCTGCAGAACCCAAGTTCGTTTCAGCTTGAGTACACGAACAGATGGTCAGACATTCTCCTTCAGGATCTCTTGGTAGACAGCAGAATTCATAGTTCCTTTTATCACGGCAAGTCTTCCAGGTCCTGAAGCAGCAAAACAGCCCCAGACCATCACACTACCACCATCATATTTTACGGTTGGTATAATGTTCTTTTTATGAAATGCAGTGTTCCTTCTACGCCAGATATACTTGGACACACACCTTCCAAAGAGTTCCACTTTTGTCTCATCGGTCCACAGAATGTTGTCCCAAAAGTCTTGGGGATCATCAAGATGTGTTGTGGAGAAATTGAGACGAGTTTTGATGTTCTTTTTGCTCAGCAGTGGTTTTCTCCTTGGAACTCTTCCATGCAGGCCATTTTTGCCCAGTCTTTTCCTGATGGTGGAGGCATGAACGCTGACCTTAACTGAGGCAAGTGAGGCCTGCAGTTCCTTGGACGTTGTTGTGGGGTCTTTTGTGACCTCTTGGATGAGTCGTCGCTGCGCTCTTGGGGTAATTTTGGGCGGCCGGCCACTCCTGGGAAGGTTCACTACTGTTCCATGTCTTCGCCATTTGTGGATAATGGCTCTCACTGTGGTTCGCTGGATTCCCAAAGCTTTGGAAATGGCTTTATAACCCTTTCCAGACTGATAGATCTCAATTACTTTCTTTCTCAATTGTTCCTGAATTTCTTTGGGTCTCGGCATGATGTGTAGCTTTTAAGGATCTTCTGGTGGACCTTACTGTGTCAAGCAGCTCCTATTTAAGTGATGCCTTGATTGTGAACAGGTGTGGCAATAATCAGGCCTGGGTGTGGCTAGAGAAATTGAACTCAGGTGTGGACAACCACAGTTATAGTATGTTTTAACAAGGGGGGCAATCACTTTTTCACACAGGGCCATGATGGTTTGGATTTTTTTTCACCTTTAATAATAAACACCTTCATTTACAAATTGCATTTTGTGTTTACTTGTGTTGTCCTTGACTATTGTTTAAATTGGTTTGATGTTCCGAAACACTTAAGTGTGACAAACATGCAAAGGAACAGGAAATAAGGAAGGGGGCAAACACTTTTTCACACCACTGTAAGTTAACCACATGCCAACCGGGCCATAGTCGAAAGATGGCTACAGGGCGGTCAGCTTATTCTGGGAGGGCATCCATGGATGTCCTCACAGAATCTTGCTCCCTAACACCCTCCTGGAGTGCGCACCTGGGAAAATCCATGACCGCCGAGTCCAGAAGACCCAGCGCATCACGGTAAATGGTCACTGATGGCGGCCGTTTACCTCATGATTGCTCTGTCAAATGATGGAGTGATCACAACAACAGACCGGCGTCACATCCGGTTCCTCCCTCCCCTCTCTGTACCGATTGGTACAGTGTGAGGGGAGAGGGGGAGTGATCATTTGCAGCAATGCTGTGGGCTGGATGTGTAGCACAACGCTGCTCAGTGCCCATTCCAGCCACATCCATACTCTGCAATACTCTGCCATACCCTGCAATACCCTACAATACTCTGCAATACCCTGCTATACCCTGCCATACTCTGCAATACTCTGCAATACTCTGCAATACTCTGCCATACTGTGTCATACCCTGCAATACTCTGCAATAAACAAAGAGAAGCACACCGCTCCAGATAAAATCAGGTGCAGGGTGGATCACAGGTACAGACTTCGGCTCACCGCCGTGGAAGACGAACAAAGCAAGGAATTGGAACTCCGAATTATCTCGATGTCATCATTATTGTCAAAAGGGTCAGACAGATACAGGCAATGGTAGATATTTCACAAGCGATAGCTTGTTTGTTCACAACTAGGGATCAGCTTTGAGGTCAAGTCAAACTCATGTTTGACTCGAACATTGCCTGTTCGCCTGTTCACCGAACAGCAAACAATTTGGGGTGTTCGCGGAAAATTCGAAAAGGCTGCCGAACACTCTGTACAAGTCTATGGGAGAAATCTAAAGTGCTAATTTTAAAGGCTTATATGCAAGTTATTGTCATAAAACGTGTTTGGGGACCTGGGTCCTGCCTCAGGGGACATGTATCAATGCAAAAAAAGGTTTAAAAACTTCAGTTTTTTCGGGAGCAGTGATTTTAATAATGCTTAAAGTGAAACAATAAAAGTGTAATATTCCTAAATTTTGTACCTGGGGGGTGTGTATAGTATGCCTGTGAAGGGGCGCATGTTTCCCGTGCTTAGAACTGTCCCTGCACAAAGTGTCATTTCTGCAGGAAAAAAATAAATTTAAATCACTCGTGGCTATAAGGAATTGTCGGCTCCCCGTAATACAGAGAACAGTCATTGATAAAAAAAAAGCAAAAAATTCAATTACCAGGCCCTTCAGGTCTGGTATGGATTTTAAGGGGAACTCCACGCCAAATAAAAAAAAATGGCGTGTAGTTCCCCCTAATAATCCATACCAGACCCTTTATCCGAGCACGCAACCTGGCAGGCCGCAGTAAAAGAGAGGGGGACGACAGAGCACCCCCCTCCTGAACCGTACCAGGCCACATGCCCTCAACATTGGGAGGATGTTTTGGGGGTCTGTGACCCCTCAAAGCACCATGTCCCCATGTTGATGGGGACAAGGGCCTCATCCCCAAAATCCTGGCCGGTGGTTGTGGGGTCTGCAGGTGGGGGGCTTATCAGAATCTGGAAGCCCCTTTTAACAAGAAAAGTACCCCTACCATTTTCACAAAGAAAGTAATAAAAAATAGTTAAAAAAGACACACACCATTGCAAAAGTCCTTTATTAGATATAAAAAAATAAAAAAAAGATTCCAGCAGTGGTAATCCCCTCTTGCTATCCAGCAACGGATGATCATCTCTCCGGGGTCCAGAGATGGCTGATCTGATCCAGCGATGGGTGATCTCTTCCTCCAGCGCAGCACATCCATCCTCTGTCTCCACTGGAGACACTGCGAGAATCCCCGCAGCTTAACACTTCTTATCTGAAGAGGGTGGGGACACCCGTCACCTGACCCTGTCCCCCTCTGACGCAAGGTGGAAAGTAATGTTTCCCCAGTGACATACAGGTGACCCCGCCCCCTTCTGATGTAATGTAAGCCTGCGTTAAATCAGAGGGGGGCAGGATCACCCGTGTGTTTTTGGGTGTATCCCAATTTGGGTAGACTCCCCTAAAAGGCCTGCCTGTTTAGTGTTAGCCCAATTACTAGAATAGAAGGTTCCAAAGTGCAGGCAATGCAGGAGCCTCAGCAGGATTTTGCCAGCTGAAAAGGTGGGAGAAAGTATGTGGAGGTATATTTGCTACACTCCACCAAGTGAATGATGTCAGTACTCAGCCGTATCATTAAATCAAAGAAAAAAAAAATACAGAAACATATAAAAAGTGCACAACAGCTTGAACTGTGAAGTAATTTGCAATATTACATCCACTCTGGATCACTTACAGACTGAAATGTAAGAGATTAAGCATTCCAGAGGTTGTGCTGTTCTCTGCATCTGGAGAAAATGCTTGTAGATTAACATAGACAAGCCAAGTGCCAAAATACATTTCAGACAAAGAAAAAAACAGATGGCAAAAATTCAGAGGGAAAGGAAACATCTGTGGAAAAAAAATACATTGTTTAGGACAGACAGTTTACTTTCACTTGAAATGTGTATAGAGACTGGATCACAGTTAATTGTGCCATGGCTGTAGTGTAGGAGAGTGCTCTGTAGATGACTAACACAGTACACTAAGGAGTGAATAGTGTTAATATAACAGACCATAATAACCCCCAAAACTCAAGTTCTGTAAAGCAGTGAGAAACCAAATGTGTCATGCAGTAAGGATGTTGTACAATTATAGTAGACAAATACTGGGTCACATCAGCGGTCATGCCTCAGCTCTGAACTGGGACACTTTGCTCTGCATCTAACAGGCAAACCAACAAAGGTCTGAATAGTGCCCCAATGCAATGCTCAGTAGCTGAAGATAATTTACCAGTTTTATTTTTAACACAACTTTAGTGCCACTTACATAGGGTTTTGAGAACAGGCACAGTAACAGTTGTGTCAGAACTCTGGACTTGGAGACTATGTTCTAGCTTTTACCCACAAGTTACACTTGTTTATAGATGAAGCAGTGCCATGGCTTTGGACCAGGAGAGTGCACTGTTACTAACTTTCACTGTACACTAAGGTCTAGAAAGTGCCAGTGGCAGAGTCCAGTTCCCTAAGGTTGCATTCCAGGCTAGCCCTGCAATCTTTGGCCAATTGGGGTCTGGGCATGGCTTTTAAGGCAGTGCTGAGGATTAGTAGAGCCAGATAGCTGCTGTAAGAAGACACGTTTAAGCAGCTTGTTTTTAGGTCTTACTTAAAGTTACATCTGCAATGGAATAAATATCTTTATTGAGAAAAAATTGTAAAAATAAATTAATTATGTTTTTTTTTACAGCACAACTGAGGAAAAGGAGCCCTGCCTCCTAGGACAATAGGGAAATACTGAAGCATGACAGTTGGAGGTGGGGTTATGCATGGGATGGCTCACCAGTTTATTTTCTTTGCCAGTGCTCAAACCTCCTGAAGAGACACAGAATGGGACACAGACTTGACACAAAATATTTTATCATTCAGTGTCTCTTAATGGACCATAAAAAAACACATTTTTATTTTTGGTGAATTCACTTCAGTCTGTGCATGATTGTTTGTGTAAGCAGGTGCAGTCTACTTTCTCCACTGTAGGTGGCACTCGTCCACAGTGGCATTGCAGTTGGAGTCAATAGGAGTCAAGTCATCCGAATGGATGCTGCTGACCCATTTGAATCCAGCAGCCATCCTTAGTCAGAGAGAAAAAACTAGGAGAAAAAGGTTCTCCAAAAGGAGTCACCATAGAACACATGCGTAAATGCAAAAAAAATATCTTCTAATATTATCCCCGTGTGGTCATGATATCCATATAAGCACTCTATTGGGTTCAGATAATCATTCAGATAAAGTACTCCTAGCGTATTTTGAGTGGGTGAATGGTTAATTCAGTCAAAAACAAAAAAGATCACTAAAGCCGCGTACACACGGGCGGACTGTATGGCCTACTTAGTCCGTCATACAATCCGACGGACAGTCCGTCATACTTTTGAATGAACGGACTTGACCACACACGGATGCACAAACAGTCCGTCGAAAGCTTGTGCGATGACGTGTACAGCACGTACGACGGGACTAGAAATAGGAAGTCGAATGCACAGCAATGTAACCTTCCGCCGTGTAAATCCTTTCTGAGCATGCGCCATTCTTAGTCCGTCGAAATAGCCTACTGACGAGCGGATTGTCCGCTGAAACCAAAGTATGACGGACAGAATTTCGAAAAATCCGAAATACTTAGTACACCAGACTGCACGCGAGCGGACTGTCCGCTGAAATGTGTTTCGACGGACTAAGTAGGCCATACAGTCTGCCCGTGTGTACGCGGCCTAACAGTAGAATGACCTCCATTTGGATATTTTTTTGGAGTGTCTTGTTATCGTCTATGTAGTTTACCTCTATGAGAGTAATTCTATTACGATCGTCTCATGTTGCAGTCGTTATACTAAGGTTGAATGTCTAGCATGAATGGAGGATAGGGCGACATCTAGTGATCAAAAATAATGATTACGTTCTGAACTGTCTTTTTATGCCAGCCTCTAATGACTCCTCCTTGTTCTGAGGAAACCAATGGCAATTGGTCCGTGACATGGGTCAGCAGTGATGTCAGTACGCAACGATGGCACCGCGCAATTTTTGACCTGGTGTGTCTTCACACTGCCCGACAGAGGAACGGCATATATTCGTTACAAAGGACGGTAAAAGCGATATATTAAACGGCAAGAGAATCAACCGTTTTCCATTTAAAGAGATTGTTTCATGGGATAGAAATACATGAAGGACTGGAGAATCTGCAAGACAGCTATTGCTATACCAAGGCATTGGGGTAGAGGAATGCACAGGAGGGATGGATGTGTGACCCAGCAATGATAATGAGCTCATTGATCTTGAACAAATAATTGCTCCTCCCAAAAACAATATATTCCTAGTGCTGAGTACTCTCCCACATATGAACTGCATATAAATCAATGATAACATTAATGCATGCATAGCTAATGAGTAAAGAAACAAGCAGCTCATATTCACTTTACTGTCATGTATATTTTGATACCTATGGAAAATACCATCAGTAACGAGAAATTCTGAATGATACACACCTGGTCAATTAACCATTTACCCACTCAAAATATGCCAGGAGTACTGTATCTGAATGATTATCTGAACCCAATAGAGTGCTTATATGGATATCATGACCACACGGGGATAACATTAGAAGATAATTTATGGCAAGTGTGGTGTGTATGGGATGGATGTAGTCGTGTGCCATTTGTTTGTTTGTTTTTAATAGGTGTGACAACGTTGTAATTTTTTTTTAATGAGTCTGTGATTGAATACTCCCTTTTTGTTTGGAATTTGTACTAATTTGTATAATCGGTGGTTTTGTTACAATTAAATTTTTTTATTTTTTTTTTGCATGTGTTCTATGGTGACTCCTTTTGGAGTACCTTGTTTCTCCTCGTTTTTTCTTTATGCTTTTTTGTGTCACCCGAACTACATTCTTTTCTTTATGATATGAATGGTAGTATCTGCAACATTTACGTTATATTTATGGTTGATCCAGGCAATTTTTGTTATTTTTGGCCATCCGTAGTCAGAGTCAATTTAAAGCCCTGGCTCCTAGGCTTGGTGAGCATTTTGCAAGTGGATGGAGTACAGTCAGGTACCCCATTTGTTAAGAATGTAACTAGCGGCAGGGAAAGGTTTCTGATAAGGAGGTATAGCTTAGGGTTTGCAACTTCACTGGTAGGGATGAGCTTAATGTTCGACTCGAATATCGGCTGTTCGCACGTTCGGTGAATACCGAACGTTATGGGCCGTTCGCGCCAAATTCATCTGGCGCTCACGGCCCACAATGCACTGCACCATCGCAGTGCGTTGCTGGCTTATGATTGGCCAAGCATGCACTGTGACCCCGCATGCTTGGCCAATCACAGCACCGGCAGCGAGGAGAGCTATGATTGGCCATAGGTAGGATGCCTGTGGCCAATCATAGCTCAGGCTGTGTAGTACACACCCCACACTATATAAGGCTGCCAAGGCGGTGGCCTTGTGTAGTGTGTTGGCGTCTGTAGGAGTTAGTGGGTGTTCTCTGTGTACCTTCAACACAGTATACACCGTTCGTTATCGGCCGATTTAGCGTTCTTGCTCTTCTGTAATTGAGCTTTTAGCAATCTGCAGGAGTTTGTGGGTGTTGTCTGAGTACCCTGAGCGCAGTATACACCATTATAACCACCTATATAGCTAGCTATATTGCTCTTCTGTAATAGAGCTTGCAGTCAGTTGTAGGAGATTGTGCGTGTTGTCTGCGTGCCCTGACCACACCATACACCATTATATCCACCTATATAGCTAGCTATATTGCTCTTCTGTAATAGAGCTTGCAGTCAGTTGTAGGAGAGTGTGCGTGTTGTCTGCGTGCCCTGACCGCACTATACACCATTATATCCACCTATATAGCTAGCTATATTGCTCTTCTGTAATAGAGCTTGCAGTCAGTTGTAGGATATTGTACATGTTGTCTGCGTGCCCTGACCGCACCATACACCATTATATCCACCTATATAGCTAGCTATATTGCTCTTTTGTAATAGAGCTTGCAGTCAGTTGTAGGAGATTGTGCGTGTTGTCTGCGTGCCCTGACAGCAGTATACACCATTATATCCACCTATATCTATATAGCTAGCTATATTACTCTTCTGTAATAGAACTTGCAGTCAGTTGTAGGAGATGCCTGTGGCCAATCATAGCTCAGGCTGTGTAGTACACGCCCCACACTATATACGTCTGCCAGCGCGGTGGCCTTGTGTAGTGTGTTGGCGTCTGTAGGAGTTAGTGGGTGTTCTCTGTGTACCTTCAACACAGTATACACCGTTTGTTATCGGCCGATTTAGCGTTCTTGCTCTTCTGTAATTGAGCTTTTAGCAATCTGCAGGAGTTTGTGGGTGTTGTCTGAGTACCCTGAGCGCAGTATACACCATTATAACCACCTATATAGCTATCTATATTGCTCTTCTGTAATAGAGCTTGCAGTCAGTTGTAGGAGATTGTGCGTGTTGTCTGCGTGCCCTGACCGCACTATACACCATTATATCCACCTATATAGCTAGCTATATTGCTCTTCTGTAATAGAGCTTGCAGTCAGTTGTAGGAGAGTGTGCGTGTTGTCTGCGTGCCCTGACCGCACTATACACCATTATATCCACCTATATAGCTAGCTATATTGCTCTTCTGTAATAGAGCTTGCAGTCAGTTGTAGGATATTGTACATGTTGTCTGCGTGCCCTGACCGCACCATACACCATTATATCCACCTATATAGCTAGCTATATTGCTCTTTTGTAATAGAGCTTGCAGTCTGTTGTAGGAGATTGTGCGTGTTGTCTACGTGCCCTGACCACACTATACACCATTATATCCACCTATATAGCTAGCTATATTGCTCTTCTGTAATAGAGCTTGATGTCAGTTGTAGGAGATTGTGCGTGTTGTCTGCGTGCTTTGAGCACACTATACACCATTATATCAACCTATATAGCTAGCTATATTGCTCTTCTGTAATAGAGCTTTCAGTCAGCTGTAGAAGATTGTGGGTGTTGTCTGTGTGCCCTGACCGCAGTATTCACCATTATCCACTTATATAGCTCTTCTCTAATTGAGCCATCTGCCATCTGCAGGAGTTAGTTGGTGTTGTGTGTCTCCAACACCGCACAGTATACACCAGTATCTACCCTTTAATTCCTGTTCTATAATAAAGGCATCTGCAGGAGTTAGTGGGTGTTGTGTGCCTCCAGCGCAATATACAAAACCCAATTGCTGGTTTTCCCATCTCCCTTCAGGCCATTACCACGTCTGGAAGGCCAATAAGGAGAGGCAGACAGGCACGAGCCGATAAAAGAGGGCAAGCAGGCTCTGTGTCTAGAGACAACAGTGCTGGTCGTGGACGCAATGAAATCTTCATCATCAGCATGTGGCCATGAGACATGCTTGTCCTTCTTTTCGGCAGCTGGACCTGTTGAGCCGCATCATGCCGAAGACTTGGTAGAGTGAATGACCAAGCCCTCTTCATCCTCCTCATCCTCTCTCACCCAGGCTCAGGGTACTAGCAAAGCAGCTTCCAACGCATCATCTTCCCAAGTCTCAATTTCATCTTCAGTGACTCCTTCCCTAGACCCACCACATCCTCCTGAGGAGTCCCCTGAACTCTTTGAGCACAGTGTATGGTACATGCTCCAGGAGGATGCCCAGTGTTTTGTAGACTCTGATGGTGATACTCAGCTAGAGGAAGGCAGTAGCGTGAGCGCAGAGAGTGGGGAGGCTCAATGAGGACAGCAATCTGGCAGTCATGTTCCACAAGCTGCAGGATACTGCCAGGTTTGCTCCAGCGATGAAGAGAGAGGGGATGATGAGGGCACTGACTCCATGTGGGTGCCTGGTAGGAGGGAGGAGGAGGCACATGTCCAATGAGGCAGGATGCCCTCCGGGGGCCAGCTAAGGGGAAGCACACCGACTGAATCACACCACAGAGCTCCGCCTGTGCAGGGCGCTGCCTCTGCGCATTATTCTAAAAGTTCTTTGGTGTGGGCTTTTTTGAGACGAGTGCATCAGATCGCACCACTGCTATTTGCAACATATGTCTCAAGTGTATCTCGCGTGGTCAAAACATCAGCCGCTTGGGCACCACAAGCTTGACCAGACATATGTTGACCTGCCATGCAGCTTGTTGGCAAGCGTACCTCAAAGACCCACACCAAAGAACAAAGCAGACCTCTCCTTGCTTCTCATCAGCTGGCATCTCCAACCCCACTAGACCTTCAGTCCTCTCTGAAACCTGCTCTGAGAGGAATGAAGGTGTAGAATTAGGTGTGTCACAGCCAAGTGCTTTCCGGGCACTCTGCTAGCAGTACACCCACATCCGATTATAGCAGGCAAATTTCCCTGCCCCAGCTGCTGGACCGTCAAAAGAGGTACACTCCCAGCCATCCACATGCCCAGCGGTTGAATGCTAGCTTGGCTAAATTGCTAGCACTTCAACTGCTGCCTTTTCAGTTAGTAGACTCGGCCCCCTTCCGTGAGTTTGTACAATGTGTGGTTCCTCAGTGGCAGGTCCCCAAACACCACATTTTCTCACGAAAGGCGATTCCAGCTCTCTACCGGCATGTGGAAGGTAATGTCCTTGCCTCGTTGGACAGGGCGGTCAGCGGTAAGGTGCATATTACCGCTGACTCATGGTCCAGCAGGCATGGACAGGGACGTTACCTGTCTTTCACGGCCCATTGGGTCACTCTTCTGGCAGCTGGGAAGGATGCAGGACAAGGTGCAGTAGTGTTGGAGGTTGTTCCGCCACCACGCCTCCAAAATGCTACTACTGGTTGTGACACACCTCTCTCCTCCACCCCCTCCTCTTCTTCTTCCTCCATGGCCTCTTCCAGTGCTCTGTCCTCAGAACCAGTGATGCTCCATAGGCGTTCAAGGCGCTACGCAAGTACGCAGGCAAAACGATGCCATGCCGTGCTTGCGCTGGTTTGTTTTACGGGACAGGAGCCACACTGGGGCAGATATCTTGTCAGCTCTGCAGGGGCAGGCCGAGAGGTGGTTGACGCCACTCCAGCTTAAGCCAGGAATGGTGGTTTGCGACAATGGCACCAACCTCCTCTCCGCCCTCCGACAGGGACAACTGACCCATGTGCCCTGTGGGGCTCACGTCCTTAACCTGGTGGTGCAGCAGTTCTCGGGCAGGTACCCCGGCTTACAGAAAGTCAATGTGCATTTCCGCTGAACATTTAATGCCTGTGCTCGGCTGGCTGAGCTCCAAAAGGAGTTGAACCTGTCCAAGAACCGCCTTATATATGACATGCCCACCAGGTGGAACTCAATGTTGGCCATGCTGCAGGGGCTGCACACGCAGCAGAGGGCCATCAATGAGTACCTGTGCGACTACGGCACCATGACGGGATCAGGGGAGCTCTGTTTTTTCTCACCACGCCAGTGGGGCATGATCAGGGATGCGTGCACTGTCCTGTCACCGTTTGAGGAGGCCACAAGTATGGTGAGCAGTGACAGTGCATGCATCAGTGACACTGGACCTCTTGTCCACCTGTTGGAGCATACGCTGCGAGGAATAATGGGCAGGGCACTTGAGGCAGAACAGAGGCAGGAAGAGGAGGACTTCCTTGCCTTTCAAGGCCCCCTTTATCCAGACAGTGTTCCTGCTGTGCCACCCATCACACAGGAAGAGGATGAGGAGGAGGAGGAGGATGATTGTGTCAGCTTGGAGGTGGAGGCTCGCACTCAGCATCAGCAGCAGCAGCAGTCTTGTAGGGATGATTTACAGTCCCAAGAAACCCATGGACTTGTACGTGGCTCGGAGGAGGTAGCTGCTGATCATGTTGTCCTTAGTGACCCAGAGGACTCCGGACCGAATGCCTCAGCTAACCTACGCTGCATGGCTTCCCTGATCCTGCAAAGCCTGCGGAAGGATCCTCGTATTCTTCGGATCAATGAGAGGGACCATTACTAGCTGGCCACTCTCCTTGATCCACAGTACAAGGGTAAGGTTGCCAACCTTATCTTGCCATCGCAGAGGAAGCAGAGGATGAGACATCTCCGGGAGGCCTTGCAGAAAGGTCTGTGCAATGCATTCCCATAGACTGGGAGGTTACAAACTCCTGGTCCTGGACAACATGTTGCTGAGGCATCGGTCAGAAGGAGCAGTGGAGAAGGTGGCCGTCTGACTGATGCGTTCAGACAATTTTTTAGTCCGCAGCCCCAAGGTATGATTGGTTCCAGCAACCATTGCCAGCGTCTAATTTACATGGTGCAGGAATGCCTAGGGGCAAGGTCAGACTTGGACACCTTTCCCACCGAAAAGCCTCTGGCTTACTGGGTCTTGAGGATGGATCACTGGCCAGAGCTTGCACAGTATGCAATTGAGCTACTGGCCTGTCCTGCATTCAGCGTTCTTTCGGAACGCACCCTCAGTGCTGCTGGTGGCTTTGTTACCGGTCACAGGGTGCGCCTGTCCACCGACTCGGTTGATCGACTGACCTTCATAAAGATGAATCAGTCTTGGATCACCACCTAAGACCACCTAAGGCCAAATTTTTCAGCCCCTGTTTAACAGTGGCATGTAATATAATTTTTGATGCAATGCTTTGCAGCAGGGCTCATTCCTGCACCACAACTAGAGTATATGGGAGAGGTTGCAGTATCTTGGCACCAGCACCAGTGCCTAAGGCCCAATTTTTCAGCCCCTGTTTAAAAGTTGCGTTTAATTACAATTTTTGATGCAATGCTTTGCAGCAGGGCTCATTCCTGCACTACAACTAGTGTATATGGGAGAGGTTGCAGTGTCTTAGCACCAGTGCCACCAGCCCAATTTTTCAGCCCCTGTTTAACAGGGGCATTTAATTAAAATTTTTGATCCAATGCTCTGCAGCAGGGCTCATTCCTGCACTACAACTGGAGTATATGGGAAAGGTTGCAGTGTCATGGCACCAGCACCAGTGCCACCAGTGCCACCAGCCCAATTTTTCAGCCCCTGTTTAACAGGGGTGTTTAATTACAATTTTTGATGCAATGCTTTGCAGCAGGGCTCATTCCTGCACTACAACTAGAGTATATGGGAGAGGTTGCAGTGTCATGGCACCAGCACCAGTGCCTAAGGCCCAATTTTTCAGCCCCTGTTTAACAGGGGCATTTAATTACAATTTTTGATACAATGCTTTGCAGCAGGGCTCATTCCTGCACTACAGCTAGAGTATATGGGAGAGGTTGCAGTGTCGTGGCACCAGCACCAGTGCCTATGGCCCATTTTTTCAGCCCCTGTTTAACAGGGGCATGTAATTACAATTCTTGATATATTTCACAGCAGGGCCCATTCCTGTGCCCACCGAGAGTAACTGTGAGGACTTATTGTGTTGTGGCACCAGCACCAGCACCACAACCACCAAAGGCCCAATTTTTCTACCACTGTTCAACAATGGCATGTAATTACAATTCTTGATATAATCGTTCACAGCAGGGCGCTCCAGCGCCCACCAAGAGTCACTTTGAGGGCTTACAATGTTGTGGCAACACCAACACCTTGTTCCGCCATTTCTGCAGAGCATATAGGGCAGGCCCCTACTTTCAAACATCCAACTTACAAACATCTCCTACTTGCAAACGGAAGGAGACAACAGCAAGTGAGATGAAAAAGATGGACGACAAAACAAATTATACAGAGGTGATAACCCTTCCCTATGTTTTCCAAAAAGCTTAAAAAATAGATTTTTTGACTGGAGCTACACTTTAAAAATGTACCAGTTCAAAATGACAAACAGATTCTACTTAACACAACAAACCTACACAGTCCCTGTCTTGTTTGCACCGCCTGTATACTGCTGTTCTGAGTACCGTATATACTCGAGTATAAGCCGAGATTTTCAGCCTCTTTTTTGAGGCTGAAAGTGCCCCCCTCGGCTTATACTCGAGTCATCGCTGTCTGCCCGCTCGATCAGCGTGTCGAGCAGACAGACAGCGGCCATTCTATTCAAAAGCCGCGCCTCCGGCTCCGCCTTCGCCTGTGATAGGCGGAACACTGAATTTCCCAGCAGCCTGTGTTCCGCCTATCACGGACATCGTATCATCCTCGTACTACGGACGAGGATGATACGACGTCAGTGATAGGCGGAACACAGGCTGCTGGGAAATTCAGTGTTCCGCCTATCACAGGCGAAGGAGGAGGCGCGGCTTTTGAATTTTACAATGGCCGCCGAAGAGGGCACGGGACGGAGGCAAGGCAAGGCAAGGCAAGGCACGGCACGGCACGGGACGGGACGGGACGGGACGGGACGGAGGCAAGGCAAGGCACGACACGACGGCAAGGCACGGCACGGCACGGGACGGAACGGAGGCAAGGAGGCAAGGCACGGGACGGAGGCTCGGGACAAAGGTAGGCTGGACACACACACACACACACACACACACACACACACACACACACACACACACACACACACACACACACACACACACAGGGATGGGTGGATGGATGGAGACACACACAGGGATGGGTGGATGGATGGAGACACACACAGGGATGGGTGGATGGATGGAGACACACACAGGGATGGATGGATGGATGGAGACACACACACACAGGGATGGATGGATGGATGGATGGAGACACACACACACAGGGATGGATGGATGGATGGATGGAGACACACACACACAGGGATGGATGGATGGATGGACACACACACACACAGGGATGGATGGACGGACACACAGGGATGGACGGACACACAGGGATGGACGGACACACAGGGATGGACGGACACACACACAGGGATGGACAGGCATGTCTCACCCTCGGCTTATACACGAGTCAATAAGTTTGCCAGTTTTTTTGGGGGTAAATTGGGGGCCTCGGCTTATATTCGGGTCGGCCTATACTCGAGTATATACGGTATATAGGGCCTGGGGGCCCACGTCTTTCCTTTTTTTAATATGGGTACGGGGTTCCCCTTAATATCCGTACAAGACCCAAAGGGGCTGGTAATTGGCAGGGGGGCTACCCATGCCATATTTCTCAATGATTTTCATCCATATTGTCGGAACCAGATATTACATTAAAAACGCAAGCAGTTTTAAATTACTTTTTTTCCGTTAAATGTCATTTTGTGCAGGGACTGTTCTAAACACGGGAAACACGTGGCACTTCACAGGCATACTATAGACACCCCCCATGCACGATATTTAAAGGAATATTTCACTTTTTCTTTTTCACTTTAATCGTCATTAAAATCAGTGCTCCTGCCAAAACGGCCATTTTTAAAAACATTTTAGGCATTGACCCATGTCCCCTGGGGCATGAGCCAGGTCCCCAAACCCTTTTTTAGGACAGTATCTTGCATATTAGCCATTACAATTAGCACTTTTTATTTCGAACGTTCGAGTCCCATAGACTTCAATGGGGTTCTAAAGTTCGTACGAATTTGCAGTCCGTTCAAAAGTTCTGATGCAAACCAAACCGGAGGGGGTGTTCGGCTCATCCCTATTCACTGGACATCTTCCCACTTTATCACAAGACAGCCAGGCCACATTCTGCCCCTCCTAATAGACACTGCCAGTTCAACTGAAACCTGCCCTCTACACACTGTTGGATATGTGATTGTTCCTGGTTTTGCTGTCCTCCCAGATTCCAGCTCAGCTGGTGGTGAAGTTGGACATTAACACCTTAGAGGATGATCCTTGCCATGCAGTGATGGCACTGCCAGAGGACGAGTGAGCAGCTCTAGAACAGATTGTGTCACACTTGGAGGTCCTGTTTGAGGAAAAGATGCCACTTCTGGAGCTGCGGTGAAGGTTCTTCTTAAAGAAACAGCTGGAGGACAAGAACCTCACCCATTATGCGGTAGCCATGTAGAACCTCTGGGAGTACCTATAAAAGAGGAATGTGAGCAGCTGCATTGACATCACTGATTCAGACCATATACTATGGGACCAGTACATAATTGGCCTAGAGGCTGGCCCAGTCCAGAGAGCCTTGCAAGAGAAAGTTAAAATGCAACCCGCCACCTCTTTCAATAATGTGGTGGTGGATGCAGTTGCATGGAAACAGGAAGGGACAGATGAAACAGTTGCAGTGACCAAGACATTTTAACCTGCATGTTTCAAAGAGGAGGCCCTGGCACCTTCATCTATGTCAGCTAGGGATGAGCTGCGTGTTTGAGTTGAACCCATGTTCGACTCGAACATCGTCTGTTCGCCCGTTCGACGAAATCCGAACATTATGGGCCATTCTCGCCAAATTCGAGTGACGTTCATGGCTCATAATTCACTGCGGCATTGCAGTGCATTGCTGGCTGATGATTGGCCAAGCATGCACTATAACCTGCATGCTTGTCCAATCACAGCGGCGTCAGCGAAGAGAGCCATAATTGGCCACAAGCAGGATGCCTGTGGCCAATTATGGCTCAGGGGGTTTAGTACACGCCCCACACTATATAAGGTCATCTGCGTGGTGGCCTTGCGTAGTGTGTTGCGTTAGCTAAGAGAGAGAGAGAGATAGACGGAGAGACAGTGTCTGAATTTCCTTTGAAGCTGTTGCAATTACAGTCGGTGTATTGTGCCACCTGCACAGTGTACACCTGAAGCTACCCCAATTGCTGGTGTTCTTCTGATCCTATACCACAGGTAGCTGCTGCATCAGTTACAGTCGGCGTATTGTGCCATCTGCACAGTGTACACCTAAAGCTACCGCAATTGCTGGTGTTCTGCTTGTCCTATACCACAGGCAGCTGTAGCAGTTACAGTTGGGGTATTGTGCCACCTGCACAGTGTACACCTAAAGCTACCACAATTGCTGGTGTTCTTCTGGTCCTATACCACAGGCAGCTGTAGCAATTACAGTCAGTGTATTGTGCCACATGCACAGTGTACAGCTAAAGCTACCCTAATTGCTGGTGTTCTGCTTGTCCTATGCCACAGGCAGCTGTAGCAATTACAGGCAGTGTATTGTGCCACCTGCACAGTGTACAGCTAAAGCTACCCCAATTGCTGGTGTTCTGCTTGTCCTATACTACAGGCAGCTGTAGCAATTACAGTCGCTGTAATGTACCACCTGCACAGTATACAGCTAAAGCTAACCCAATTGTTGGTGTTCTGCTTGTCCTATACCACAGGCAGCTGTAGTAATTACAGTCAGTGAATTGTGCCACCTGCACAGTGTACACCTAAAGCTACCCCAATTGCTGGTGTACTTCTAATCCTAAACCACAGGCACCTGCTGCATCAATTACAGTCTGTGTATTGTGCCACCTGCACAGTGTACACCTAAAGCTACCACAAATACTGATGTTCTTCTGATCCTATACCACAGGCAGCTGCTGCAGCAATTACAGTCGGTGCATTGTGCCACCTGCACAGTGTACACCTAAAGCTACCCCAATTGCTGGTATTCTGCTGGTCCTATACCACAGGCAGCTGTAGCAATTACAGTTGGTGTTTTGTGCCACCTACACAGTGTACAGTTAAAGCTACCACGATTGCTGGTGTTCTGCTGGTCCTACACCACAAGCAGCTGCAGCAATTACAGTTGGTGTATTGTGCCACCTGCACAGTGTAAAGCTAAAGCTACCCCAATTTTTGGTGTTCTGTTTGTCCTATACTGCAGGCAGCTGTAGCAATTACAGTCGGTGTATTGTGCCACCTGCACAGTGTACAGCTAAAGCTACCCCAATTGCTGGTGTTCTGCTGATCCTTCACCACAGGCAGCTGTTGCAATTACAGTTGTGTACTGTGTCATCTGCACAGATTGCACCTAAAGCTACCCCAATTGCTGGTGTTCTGTTGATCCTATACCACAGGCAGCTTCAGTAATTACAGTTGGTGTATTGTGTCATCTGCACAGTTTGCACCTAAAGCTACTCCAATTGCTGGTGTTCTTCTGATCCTTTACCACAGGCACCTGCTGCATCAATTACAGTCTGTGTATTGTGCCACCTGCACAGTGTACACCTAAAGCTACCACAAATGCTGGTGTTCTTCTGATCCTATACCACAGGCAGCTGCTGCAGCAATTACAGTTGGTGTATTGTGCCACCTGCACAGTGTACACCTAAAGCTACCCCAATTGCTGGTATTCTGCTGGTCCTATACCACAGGCAGCTGTAGCAATTACAGTTGGTGTTTTGTGCCACCTACACAGTGTACAGCTAAAGCTACCACAATTGCTGGTGTTCTGCTGGTCCTATACCACAGGCAGCTGCAGCAATTACAGTCGGTGGATTGTGCCACCTGCACAGTGTACAGCTAAAACTACCCCAATTGCTGGCGTTCTGCTGATCCTACACCACAGGCAGCGCCAGTAATTACAGTTGGTGTATTGTGTCATCTGCACAGTGTATGCCTAAAGCTACCCCAATTGCTGGTGTTCTGCTGATTCTATCCGCAGGTAGCTGTAGCAATTACAGTTGTGTACTGTGTCATCTGCACAGATTGCACCTAAAGCTACCACAATTGCTGGTGTTCTGCTGATCCTATACCACAGGCAGCTTCAGTAATTACAGTTGGTGTATTTTGTAATCTACACAGTTAGCACCTAAAGATACCCCAATTTCTGGTGTTCTGCTGATTCTATCTGCAGGCAGATGTAGCAATTACAGATCCTATACCACAGGCAGCTGTAGCAATTACAGTTGGTGTTTTGTGCCACCTACACAGTGTACAGCTAAAGCTACCCCAATTGCTGGTATTCTGCTGGTCCTATACCACAGGCAGCTGCAGCAATTACAGTTGGTGTATTGTGCCACCTGCACGGTGTACAGCTAAAACTACCCCAATTGCTGGTGTTCTGCTGATCCTACACCACAGGCAGCGCCAGTAATTACAGTTGGTGTATTGTGTCATCTGCACAGTGTATGCCTAAAGCTACCCCAATTTTTGGTGTTCTGCTGATTCTATCTGCAGGCAGATGTAGCAATTACAGTCGGTGTACTGTGTCATCTGCACAGTTTGCACCTAAAGCTACCCCAATTTCTGGTGTTCTGCTGATCCTATACTGCATGCAGCTCCATTAATTACAGTTGGAGTATTGTGTCATCTGCACAGTGTGCACCTAAAGCTACCCCAATTGCTGGTGTTCTTCAGATCCTATACCACAGGCAGCTGTAGCAATTACAGTTGGTGTTTTGTGCCACCTACACAGTGTACAGCTAAAGCTACCACAATTGCTGATGTTCTGCTTGTCCTATACCACAGGCAGCTGCAGCAATTACAGTCGGTGTATTGTGCCACCTGCACAGTGTACAGGTAAAACTACCCCAATTGCTGGTGTTCTGCTGATCCTACACCACAGGCAGCGCCAGTAATGAGAGTAGGGGGAGCATACTAGCGCCCCCTACATATGGGAATAGGGACAAGGGAATTTCAGTTAGATTTTATAACAGTAATTAATTGGTTACTTACCTGGTCACCTGATCAATCCTCCAGAATATTCTACAGTTACATCAGGTGATCCAACGAACCTATGAAAACAAACAGAAGGTTATAAAAGGAAAACAACCAACGAATTTCTTCAGAACGACGGTTGCAGCAGAAGAAAAAGGCGCCCCTACATCGTTCTCTTACCTGCCTTGCATTCTTTGCTGCGTCAGCTAATGGAGAGGGCCTCTGCTCTGGATGGTGATGCCTGGATGAAGTTCTGTTTGTCTTCCGGCCCATCTACGGCTTCTTCACCTCCTTTGTCTACCCCTTTCCAGGCTGTAGTTCCAGGTCTTCCTCCTTCTTCATCCGCTCTGCCCTCCGCAGTTCTGATGCGATTATGCGATTCTGCTTGTCCTCAGGTCAGTCTTCAGCTTTTTCTCCGGGGTTGCCTCCTCCCTTCCATGCCATAATTCCGGGCCTTTCTCCTGTTTCCTCGGCTCTCCCCTCCGCCGTTCCGCCGCCATCTTTTTCAATTTCAGAGGATACAGTTGCTCAGCTGTCCTCTCTTCCTTCACAGTCCCTTCCTCCTATGGCTCCTCCTCCTGTGCATCAAATTATTCCCCCCTCCGGAAACTCAGAAGCTGGCTTCTTGGTTCCTCTGCCAATGAGTGATTCCTCCACTGCAGCGTCATCTGTTGCTAGGCAGACTTCGGAAAGCGATGCTGGAGCATGCGCAGTTGCCACTGGACGTCCACAGAGGAATAGACAGAGGCCGGTTCGCTGGATCGAATCCAGGTACCAGCCTGTGAAGAAGAAAGCAAAAGTTAAAGGTAACAATAATAGTTCCCAATTTCATTGTAATTCTTCTTTTAATAATGACTTTTATATGCATTCTTTGAGAGTAAATGAGCAAGTTGCTGAAGGGATGGAAAATGTTATTTCGTCAGCTGTTCAGCTTACTAATAATTCATTCGCTGATAAAGATGATTTATTGCCGTCTGCTAATCTGATTGGTACTACACCTTTACCGAATAATTCTGTGCATAATGTTCCATCTCCTTCATTTTGCAATATATTGCCTTCTGTTTCTTTACCCTTACCTGATACTTTATCTGCTGTTTCTCATTCCACTCCTTCTGTTACAGAATCGCATAACTTATTAGCAAATTCTGCATCGCTTGCTGATGTACAGCCAGGAAGTTCTGCACAAGTTTCGTCTTTGATGACTGCATCTTCTCAGGCTGGTGTACAGCCTGGGGATAGAGGTGAGTCTGAACAATTACGTTCGTTGTTGTCTTCGTTTAATTCCTTTACGGATTATTTCAAGCGTTGCATTAACAATTTATCGGTTAATTCTGACTCTCACCTATTTCAAATGTTATGCATTCAGAAGTTTTGCCTTCGGCGTTTTCTGCGCCGGCTATTACTCAGTTATCGGTTCCTTCAATCCCTGAGAGTTGCTTTAAAGAAGCATTGGTTTGCGAGTTGTCACCTCTTGGTTTTCATTTGTCAGCAACTGTTAAAGAGAAAATCTGGAAAGGTGATTATGTTGATATTCTTTCCCTTCTCCCTTCTTTTAAAGAGAACCGTTTAGAAAAGAAAGGATCTGAAGATGACAGACGCAAATCGGCTCCTCGTTCTTTTAATAACTGGCTTCAAGCCTTTTGCATTTTTGCGAGCGTTATGGGTGAAAAACACCCTGAATTGTGTTGTGGAATGTTTCAACATGTTGAGATTATTCTTGAAGCTTTTAAAAAAAATTCTGGTCTTGCATGGTTCTATTATGATGAATCGTTCCGTCATTAGAAATGGGGTTCCAAGGATGTTGGTTTGTGGCTCAATCTCTTGATTCCTAAGAAACAATTGCTTCCTTCTCCATCTTTGCAACCGGCTCCTTTCAGGAAAGGTCTCTGTTTCGGATTTAATGAAGGACAATGTAAATGGCCTAATTCTTGCCGTTACAAACACGAATGTGCCATATGTTCTGGTAATCACCCGTCTTTTAGTTGTTTTAAAAAATCGGCTACTAATGTCCCATCTAATGTGCGGGATAATTTTCGTACTGGCGGCAACTCCAGTGAAGCTAGTCGAAATGTTGCCATTTCTGCAAATTTGGCCAGATCGTCTGACAGCGGATCTCATAATTGATGGTTTTTCACACGGTTTTCGATTGCCAATTTTTGACGGCTCAGGTTGCATCTGTCATGAAAATCTTCCTTCTGTCAAGCGTTTTCAAGGGGTAGTTGCGGAAAAAATAAGTTAAGAAGTCCGCGAAGGCCGTGTGGCAGAGCCGTTTTCTTCCCCGCCTTTTATGAATTTTAGAGTGTCCCCTCTTGGTTTAATACATAAAAAAGATAAGGGTAGTTTTCGTTTGATACATCATCTTTCGTACCCTCTGGGCGCTTCGTTGAATGATAGTATCGATCCTCTTGATAGTTCTGTTACGTATTCTTCATTTGACGATGCGGTTTCTAGGATTCGTATGTTTGGTCAATCCGCTTTGCTAGCAAAGGCGGACATCAAGTCAGCTTTTCGTTTACTGCCTATTCATCGCTCTGCATACAGCTCCTTGGGTTTTTGCTTTGAGGGTGCGTTTTATTTAGATAAAAGCCTTCCTTCATTGTCTTGTAAATATTTTGAAGCTTTTGCTTCTTTCCTTGAATGGGCGGTTTCGTTTCAAGCTAATTCCACTAATATTATTCATTACTTGGACGATTTTTTATTTTTTGGTCCCGCTGATTCTTTACATTGTTTTTATTTGTTTAGTGAATTCCGTGTTTTATGTGCACGTTTTGGTATTCCCCGGGCGATGGAAAAGACTGTGTGGCCCACTACCTGTCTGGAATTTTTGGGGATTACTATTGATACTTTTTTGATGGAATGTCGCCTCCCTTCTGAAAAACTTGTTAAGTTGCGTCAGTTGGTTTCCTTGGTTGTATCTAAACGAAAGGTCACAGTGAAAACGTTGCAATCTCTGTTGGGAATGCTTGCCTTCGCCACTCGCATAATTCCTATGGGTCGTATTTTTTCTAAAAGGCTCTACAAAGTCTTAGCGGATTATAAGTCGCCGTTTCATTTTGTTCGTCTCTCCTCTGAGCTGATCTCGGATCTATTGGTTTGGGATTGATTTTTATCTACCTATAATGGTTGTTCAATTCGGCAAGCCCCGTTTTGTGACTCTTCAGCTATTTCACTATGTACTGATGCGGCTGGTTCAATTGGTTACGGCGCTTTTTGGCAGGGTCACTGGTCTATGGCTTTTTGGCCTACTTCTTGGGTCGAGCAGGGTCTTACCAAAAATATAGTTTTGCTTGAAATTTTTCCTATTTTGGTGGCCCTTGATCTTTGGGGCGATCGACTTAGGAATTGTCGCATTCTCTTTCACTCTGATAACAAGGGCGTTGAATATGCAGTAAATTGTTTGACATCTAAATCGTTACCAGTGTTAGCAGTTTTGAGAAAGTTAGTTTTTTATTGTTTGAATTTCAATTTATGGATTAAGGTCAAGTATATTCCAGGTAATATTAATTTAATTGCTGATTCTTTGTCACGTTTTCAGCTCGATCGATTTCGCAGTTTGGTACCCGAAGCGGATCCAATTGGTTGTCCTTGCACGGAAGCGTTGTGGTCAGTGGTTTGCCCTCCGTAGTTTCGTCCATTTCCAATTCTTTGGCACCTTCCACGCGGGCGCAATACAACACCGCGTGGTCACTTTGGTGTTCCTTTTTAAACTCTAAACTCATTGATGTGAATCATTTTTCTGAAGCCTTGGTTTTAGCCTTTGTTGAATTTATGATGCTTCATTCTTATTCATATTCTCATATCGTTAAAATTTTAGCAGGCGTTTCCTTTTTTTTAATAAGATGAGAGGGTGGCCTCCTTGCACTCATTATTTTCAGTCGTTCAGGCTCTTAAAGGATATCGCAAGTTGCACTTCCGAGTTGATGATTGAGTTCCTATTACTTCGATCATTTTGCAACGTCTCTTGGTTGCGTCCTCTGTCATTTGTTTTTCGGATTATGAATCCATTCTTCTGCAAGTTTCCTTTTGCCTTTGTTTTTTCGGTGCATTTCGCATTTCCGAATTGTTGCCTAAATCTTCTTCTGCTTCAGGAGGTTTGTTGTTGTCTGATGTTTTTATGAAGGAGGATCACGTAAAAATTTTATTACGCTTCAGCAAAACTGACCAGTTGGGGAAGGGTCGCTGGATTGTAATTCACAAAATGAGCGATTCCCCTCTTTGCGTCTTCTCTTTGTTGTCGAAATTTTTATTGTTACGTCCACTACACGGTAGCCTTCTTTTGGTACATGCTTCTGGCATCCCACTTACACAATACCAGTTCAGGGTTATTTTGAAAAAATGCCTGATATTTTTGGGATTGCAGCATTTGAAAATTACCACCCATTCCTTTCGCATCGGAGCGGCAACTGAAGCAGCTGCGCTGGGTTTTTCTTCCACTGAAATTAAAAGTTTGGGTGGTTGGCAGTCTAACTGTTTCAAATCTTATGTGAGACCTAATTTATGTTTTTCTGCTTTGTAGGGGCTCCTTGTGTGGTGTGGATAATCGGACATTCGTTCGTTTTCTGGGCTGAAACCAGAGCTTCATTGCGCTACTACGGCCTCAACCTAGGTCTTGATGATTCCTCCTATAAAGTACTTTGGTTTGGATGCAGAGGAATGTCGTGGTTTGAACTTCAGTTATCGATTCGTGCTCGGCTTTCTTCTCACCCTCAACCTTCTATTATTATTTTACATGTAGCTGGTAATGATTTAGGTTTTGTTAAAACTTTAGATCTGGTTGCGCAAATGAAAACAGATCTTACTCATCTTCACGATATTCTGCCATCGTCTGTTTTAGTTTTTTTTTTCTGAAATTATCCCTCGGTTAAAATGGTTGGTTGATCCAACGCATTTCTTTTTGGAAAAAATTCGTAGACGTGTAAATAGATTTCTTGAGAAATTTATGCCTTTGATAAATGGACTGTCCTTCCGTCATGTCGATTTGGAGGGTGGTTTGCCTGGTTTATATCGTTCAGATCAGGTGCATTTATCTGCTATTGGCAATGATATTTTTAATTTGGATTTTATTGCTTGTATTGAATTGGCCTTGGCCCGGGTGGGGTGCCAGGCTCCTTGAGTTTAAGGAGCCTGGCGTGTGGTATAGTGTTTTGTTATTACTTTATGGGTTCGAGCTTTCAAAGCTGAACCTTTTTTGGTATTTTATAATCTAAAGATGATTATAAAGGTTATATTGTCAATGTGTGCATATTTTCAATGTTAAGTTGGCTAATATGTATATCGTCATGCCAATAAAATAAAGGGCCGCGGCCATTCATACCACAGATGTGAGTTATTAGCTTTATTTTATTTAAAGTCATTAAGAAATTAAATTTGTCCTCTAGTCCCATGAGAGTAGGGGGAGCATACTAGCGCCCCCTACATATGGGAATAGGGACAAGGGAATTTCAGTTAGATTTTATAACAGTAATTAATTGGTTACTTACCTGGTCACCTGATCAATCCTCCAGAATATTCTACAGTTACATCAGGTGATCCAACGAACCTATGAAAATAAACAGAAGGTTATAAAAGGAAAACAACCAACGAATTTCTTCAGAACGACGGTTGCAGCAGAAGAAAAAGGCGCCCGCCCTCCCCTCCCAATGTCCCGGTCCTTCCCTTCCCTCCCCCGTTTTTATTTGGTAGCCATCTTTTAATTTTCATTGTTGGTATAGTGTTTTGTTATTACTTTATGGGTTCGAGCTTTCAAAGCTGAACCTTTTTTGGTATTTTATAATCTAAAGATGATTATAAAGGTTATATCGTCAATGTGTGCATATTTTCAATGTTAAGTTGGCTAATATGTATATCGTCATGCCAATAAAATAAAGGGCCGCGGCCATTCATACCACAGATGTGAGTTATTAGCTTTATTTTATTTAAAGTCATTAAGAAATTAAATTTGTCCTCTAGTCCCATTACAGTTGGTGTATTGTGTCATCTGCACAGTGTATGCCTAAAGCTACCCCAATTGCTGGTGTTCTGCTGATTCTATCTGCAGGCAGATGTAGCAATTACAGTCGGTGTACTGTGTCATCTGCACAGTTTGCACCTAAAGCTACCCCAATTTCTTGTGTTCTGCTGATCCTATACTGCATGCAGCTCCATTAATTACAGTTGGAGTATTGTGTCATCTGCACAGTGTGCACCTAAAGCTACCCCAATTGCTGGTGTTCTTCAGATCCTATACCACAGGCAGGTAGCTGCAGCAATTACAGTCGGTGTATTGTGGCATCTGCACAGTGTACGCTTAAAGCTACCCCAATTGCTTGTGTTCTCATAGTAATAATACTACAGGCAGGCAGTTGATTCTGCTAGCTGCAGTATAATCAGTATATACGTCCCAGCTTTGTGTAGCTACATCTCCCTGCAGGCCATTAGTATGTCTGGAAGGCCAGCAAGAAGAGGCAGACAGTCACAAGCCAATAAAAGAGGGCAAGCAGGCTCTGCGTCTAGAGGCAACAGTGCTGGTCATGGACACGGTACATGGGATACACTTGACCTTATTTTCGGCATCTGGGCGTGTTGAGCCGCAACATACCAAAGACTTGGTAGAGTGGATGACCAAGCCCTCCTCATCCTCCTCATCCTCTCTCACCCAGGCTCAGGGTACTGGCAAAGTAGCTGCCAACGCGGCCTCTTCCCTTGTCTCAATGGCATCAGTCACTGCTTCCCTAGCCACACCATGTCCTCCTCCTGAGGACTTCCCCTGAACTGTTTGAACACAGTGTTGGGTACAGGCTCCATGAGGATTCCCAGCGTTCTGAAGGCTCTGATTGTGATACCCAGCTAGATGAAGGTAGTAACATGAGCCCAGAGAGAGGGGATGCCCAAGAAGGACAGCAATCTGGCAGTCATGTTCCCCCAGCTGCAGCATACTGCCAGGTTTGCTCCAGTGATGAGGAGGGAGGGGATGAGGAGGTCATTTACTCCATATGGGTGCCTGATAGGAGAGAGGAGGAGGCACATCTCCAACGAGGCAGGATGCCCTCCAGGGGCCAGCTTAAGGGCAGCACGACTGCATCACACCGCAGAGCTCCGCCTGTGCAGAGCAATGCCTCTGCGTGTTGTTCCAAAAGTTCTTTGGTGTGAGCCTTTTTTGAGATGAGTGCATCAGATCGCACCACTGCTATTTGTCTCAAGCATATCTCGTGTGGCCAAAACATCAGCTGCTTGGGCACCACATGCTTGACCAGACATATTTTCTAAATGTATATTTATTTATTGAAAAAAAATATTTTTTTTACACAACAGAAAAAATATACTTCTGGTATAAACAATCAATGTTGTCATGGCAAGTATAACATCAAAAACCGCAGGCGAGTTACAAAGTATTAAGACACATATAGGTCATGGTTGGGGATACACCACAGGTTTGGATACAAACGTTGCATAGACATAAAAGAGAAAAAGAAAAAAAAAAGAAAATGTAAATTGTAGAATAAGTATGGAGTATGAATCCTGAGACCGAACCCTGATGATACATTCCTGGAGGTTTGCATTACCATATCAAGGCCTTACCTCCGGATTGAATGGGGAGTTATCCCACCTATCCCATAGCTTTGAAAATTTGGGTAAGGAATCCTGGACCAGTGCCGTCATGTGTTCCATCCTACGTATTTGTGCAATGGCGGAAATTAGCTGTGAGTGCATGGGGGGGTGGGAGACAACCAGAGGGCAGGTATTATTTGTTTGGCGGCTAAGAGAATAAATGGCATTAACTTCTTGCCGTGTTTAGAGAGAGACGGAATTGGCAGGCCTAACAAGTAGTGTGTGAGGTTCAATGGGATATCTATCCCCAGCACTGATTGGAGTAGGGATTGGACCAAGAACCAGAAAGGTACAATTATTGGACAGCTCCACAAAATATGATAATGGGTACCATCATTCCGCAAACACCTCCAGCATAATCTAGATAATGAGGTATCATATTTATGTAACACTTCTGGGGTTCTGTACCAAAACATCAAAACCTTATAGGCTGTATCTCTCTGATCCACGCACCTGGAGACTTTAGAGGTGGAAAACCAGATCTCTTGCCATTGAGAGAGGGAGAAAGGGGTCGGTAGAATCTTGGCCCACCTCCTCATGTAGATGTGGGAATCCATTGTAGGTGCCATTGAATTGTGGAGTATCTTATATATGGATGATATGAGGCCTTTTTGATAGGGGTCCTGAGTGCACAAAGTCTCAAAGGCGCTAGGTTTATCTAAGGTCATGGTAGGTGATTTGGAATGGAAATAGTGTTTGAATTTGAGGTATGAAAAGAAGAGTTGGTTCGGAATGTCATGTTTATTTTGAAGCTCTGGGAAGGGCAGAAGTTTATTGTACACCAGGTGTACTAAATGGCGGAGTTGGAATATGCCTGATCTAAACCATGGGAACATATTCTTCTCAGAGAGGCTATCTGGCAGGTCGGGGTTGAAAATAACATTCAACAGGGGTGGGCATGGAGAAGAGAGAGATTACTTCCTATGACATTTTTTCCATATGGACAAGGTAAATTGCATTGGCCCAAGATTTATGTGTCTGAGCTGGGCTCAGAGCAGGGATGGAAATGACTGGTAACGCTCATCTCCAGTTCCGACCATCTACTGGTAGCGAAATACGACGACCAGGAGATGGTTGCCAAGAAGTGGGCTTCTTAGGCCGCGTACACACGGGCGGACTGTATGGCCTACTTAGTCAGTCGAAACACATTTCAGCGGTCAGTCCGCTCGTGTGTGGGCTTCAGCTGACCTTTTCAGCGTGCAGTCTGGCGTACTAAGTATTTCGGATTTTTCGAAATTCTGTCCGACATACTTTGGTTTCAGCGGACAATCCGCTCGTGAGTAGGCTCGTTTGACGGACTAAGAATGACGCATGCTCAGAAAGGATTTACACGGCGGAAAGGTGCATTGCTGTGTATTGGACTTCCTATTTCTAGTCCCGTCGTACGTGCTGTACACGTCATCGCGCAAGCTTTCGACGGACTGTTTGTGCATCCGTGTGTGGTCAAGTCTGTTCATTCGAAAGTATGACGGACTGTCCGTCGGATTGTATGACGGACTAAGTAGGCCATACAGTCCGCCCGTGTGTACGCGGCCATAGTAATACTTCACAATGTCAGGTGCTCCCACTCCTCCATGGGAACGTGGAGCATAAACCACGTGTGAGCAATTCTGTGTGATTTATTCCCCCAAATAAATTTAGTGAAGGCCCGTTGGATATTTCTGAGTTGTGACATGGGGATAGCGATTGGCAAAGTTTCGAAGAGGTATAGGAATTTAGGAAGTGTGGCCATTTTAAGTACATTAATCCTACCCAGAAGGGACAAAAGGCAATCTGTCCATCTACGGAGTAAGCTGTGCGTTTCCGCAATTAGGGAGATAAAATTAGCTTCGTATAGGGAGCGATATGTCGCCGTTAAATGAATGCCAAGGTATTTAACGGACACTGGGCACCAGTGATAGGGAAAATTGTGCTGCAAAGAAGCAAGGAGCGAGGGAGGTATGTGGATGGGAAGCGCTTCGGTTTTAGTTGTATTAACTTTATACCCCGAGAGTTTTCTCAATGTGTTTAAAAGGGTGTGAAGGTTGGGGAGGGAGATATGTGGTTTCGTCAGGGTGAGGAGTATATCGTTGGCAAAAAGAGACAGCTTATACTCCTGCTGTCTCAGGGAGACTCCGCTTACATCTGGGTTCTCCCGGATGGCTGCAGCCAGAGGTTCAAGGCATAGTATAAACAGTAAAGGGGAAAGAAGACAACCCTGTCTGGTGCCGTTGCTGTGAGTAAATAATGGAGATACATAAGATGCCAATTGAACCTGGGACGTGGGAAGAGAATATAGAGCCTGTAGGGCCGAAATAAAGGAACCAGAGAGACCAAAACGCTTAAGCGTGGCAAACATGTAAGGCCATCCAAGCCTGTCAAATGCTTTTTGCGCATCTAAGCTCAGGATAATGGCAGGGCGAGATGTTTTGTCGAGCAGGTCTATAAGGTCAATGGTGTGCCTGGTGTTGTTACCCGCCCGTCTTCCCAAGACAAACCCCACCTGATCATTATGGACCAGGGTAGGAATCATAGAGGAGAGTCTGTTGGCTAAAAATCTTATAATCGGAGTTGAGTAAAGCTATGGGTCTATAGTTGTCCGGTAGGGTGGGGGATTTGCCCGGCTTCGGGATAACCGTGATATGTGAATGTAAAAACTGGAGGTAGGGTTTAATTCCTTTCCGTAGAGAAGTAAAAAGGTTCAGTAAGACCCCTTTCACACCAGGGCGTCTTGCAGGCGCTATAGCGTTAGAAATAGTGCCTGCAATCCACCCTAAAGAAGCTGCACCATTGTCTGTAGTGTGAAAGCCCCGAGGACTTTCACACTACAGCGGTGCGCTGGCAGGACGTCAGAAAAAAGTCCTGCCAGCAGCTTCTTTAGAGCGGTGAAAGAGCTGTGTGTTTACCGCTCCTCCACCGCTGCTCCCCATTGAAATCAATGGGGCAGCGCTGTAATATCACCGGCAAAACTACGCTATTGCGGCATATTGCCGGCGATTTTAACCCTTTCGTGGCCGCTAGCGGGGGGTAAAAGCGCCCCGCTAGCCCCCGAAATGCGCCGCAAATCCGGCGGTAAAACGCCGCTAAAAATGGCGGCGTTTTACTGCCGACACAGTGGGCGGTGTGGTGTGAAAGGGGTCTTAATGAGGACTCAGAATCGGTAGGAAAGTATTATAATAGAGCTAGGGTAGCCCATCGGGACCCGGGGATTTATGGGAGGGTAGGTCTTTCACAACTGCCGCTAACTCTTCTGACGTGATAGTTGCATTGAGAGAGTCAACTTGGGATGATGACAACACGGGTAGTTTTAAAAAGGCACAGAAAGAATCAAAATTCTCCTGAGAAAACAAATGTTTGGCATCTGAGGCTAGGCAATTATACAGTTTTTTATAAAACGCACCGAAAACTTTAGACATTCTTAAGGGGCAATGAGTTGGAGTGCCATCTGCTTGAATAAGGAGTTCTGGGTAGGAATGGAACGGGCGGGGTTTGAGCTTATTCACCAGCATCCTGTGGGGCTTATTGGCGAACTCATAAAACTTCTGTTTTGCCCAAAGTAGGGCTTTGGAGCATTTATGCATATCTAATAGACATGGGCACCGTCAATAAATTCATTTCGTTCTGTTCTGTTACGGTTCGTATTAAAATTAATTTGTACTTCGTATTTTGTGTCCGAAATTCTATTTCAATTCGTATGAAATACAAATTTTCGTTAGGTTCGTTAACTTGTACAAACGTTCGTTACAATGAATTTAAAGGCAAAAATATACCTCAATATGACAGTCGATGCTGATGGAAGTTTGGTTTTTATCCGAAATATGAAATTCCGTTGAAGAATTTCCTATCTGAAATACGAATTTTCGTTAGATGAGGGGCTCCCACCATCCCTGTGCTGTGCTGACTTCCTCCTGGGGATTCATAAACAAAAGTTTGTATTTCGTACAAAATTCGGACGCATGGCAATTCGTATTTCGGATCCTCCCGAACGTACGAATTTTGAGAAATTCGTACAAATTTGAGATTCGTACGAAACGAATTGCACATGTCTAATATCTAAGGACTTCAACCGTTCACGTAAAGAGGTCACTGTGCGCAGACGTGTCACGGTAGGAGAGGCCAAGAGCAGACCTTCTGCTTTTCGCAATTGTGAGATAATGTCTAGTCTCTGTGCCATCGAATCTCGCTTAAGGCGGGAGCCGGCTGAAATACACACGCCTCTGAAAAAAGCCTCATGTGCCTCCCATAGGGTGGACACGTCCCGCACAGACTCTTCATTCATTTGGAAGAATTTGGTTAAATTTGGGGATAAATGGGTTTCAGTGACCGGATCGCGTAGGAGAAAGTCGTTAAGTCTCCAGTGACAGGTTCTAGGTGTAGAGGAGGAAAGTGTAAGATCAAGTTGAACAGAGGCATGGTCCGACCACGTCATGGGATTTAATTCGGACGCTACTGCAGATGTTAGTAGGGGGGCCGTAAAACAAATATATAGTCTAGCCTAGAGTACATTTTGTGAGGGGGAGAGTAAAAAGAAAATTGCCTGTGTGTAGGGTGTTTAATCCTCCAAATATCCAGTAAGTTGTGAGACCTAATGAGTTTGCGAAATGCAGTAGATGGTGTTCCGCTTTAGAGGAGGGGTTAGCAGAGAACAAAGTTTGTCTGTCCCTTCTAGAGGACATGGTCATATTGAAGTTCCCTCCGATAATCATAAAGGGCTGAGCGTATGTGCCCAGGCCCCCAAGGACTTCAGTGAGGAATTGAATCTGACCCGAATTAGGAGCATAAACATTGATCACAGTAAGAGAACGAGAGAGGTAGTCACAGTCCAGGAGAATGTATCTACCCTGCGGGTCAATAAATGAGGATTTTATCCGCAGCGGACATGATTTTTTAATCAGGATTGCGACCCCTGCTTTACCAGAGGGGTCAGAAGCCATGAAGGATATTGGAAAGTGTTTGGCAGCAAATTTAAGAGAGCCCCCTGGGCAGAAACGGGTCTCTTGGACTAGGACAACGTCTGCAGCTGAGGATTTGAACTCCTTCAGAGCTAACCAACGCTTGTGAATAGAGTTCAAGTCCTTAACATTGTAAGTAAGGACCCTTAAAGCCATCGTTTATAAAGTAGCTTTAGATCAAGGTAACCGTAAAAAACAAACATTAGCCAGAAATACCCGTACAAACCAAATAGGTACTGGGCTCCGTGGTGTATCCTGGGGAAGGAAAACAAGTAATAGCATATAACAACAGTGCCATTAGAGAGTGAAAAATAATGCAACCAAAACGAGCCTAAAAATTAAAAACAGGCCAAAAAAAGGCCTAAAAAAAGGAAAAACAAACAAAAAAGTGTAGAAAAAGAGCATGGGGGGTAAAAACCACCCAGGAGTCCACAGCCGTGGAACAGAGGGAGGCACATCAGGGGATCCAGCACATCTGGAATGACCCCCGCCACCTTCCATTAACAGTAAAAAGTAGCAGAGAAATTATACTATAGTCCCAAAGAAAAAAAAAAGATAACCCATGAATATGGGTACAAACTCCCACAACTAGGGAGAACGTGGTGACATAAGGGCCGAAGCCGGATCAGACCAGGTGTAAAAAGTGGAAGGTCACTTCAAGGAGGAAGTCTGGGGAATGGTCTTCGCTGAGGTGTGGAAAAGGGTTTCTGCATCTTCTGCCGGGCAGGGGTCCAAATCTGGTCCGGAATAGACATGGGTCTGGGTGTTGTCAGGAGTGGAGTGGGATCTTCTTCAGGTAGCGGTGGTAGACCCAGATTTTGGATAAATGCTTCACTTTCCTGGAGGTCTCTCATGGAGTATTGGATCCCATCCTTGGTGGCCGAAAGGGGAAACCCCATCGATACAAGAACTGGTGGTTTTGTAGATGCGTATTCACAGGGCGGAAGCTGCGATGTTTAGCAAGGGTGATTGGAGATAAGTCACTGAAAATTTGAATCTTGGCCCCCTTGAATTCCAGACGAGATTTATTGCGAGTGGCCACTGTCAAAGCTTCTTTGCTATCATAATAATGAAAGTGTACTATGATGTCTCTGGGGTTGGCTCTGGCGGGGGGTTCTGGGGCTAAGGATCTGTGCGCTCTATCCAGTCTCCATTGACCAGACATATGTTGACCTGCCATGTAGTTCATTGGCAAGCGTACCTAAAAGACTCACACCAAAGAACAAAGCGGACCTCTCCTTGCTCCTCATCACCTGGGATCTCCAACCCCACTATACCTTCAGTCCTCTCTGAAACCTGCACTGAGAGGAATGAAGGTGTAGAATTAGGTGTGTCACAGCCAAGTACTTGCGGACAATCTGCTAGCTGTACACCGACATCCAATTGTACCAGACAAATTTCCCTGCCCCAATTGCTGGACCGTTTAAAGAAGTTCACTCCCAGCCATCCACATGCCCAGTGGTTAAATGCTAGCTTGGCTAAATTGCTAGCACTTCAACTGCTGCCTTTTCAGTTGGTAGACTCGGCCCCCTTCCGTGAGTTTGTGCAATGAGTGGTTCCTCGTGGCAGATTCCCAAATGCCACTTTTTCACATGGAAGGCAATTCTGGCTCTCTACCGGCATGTGGAAGGCAATGTCCATGCCTCGCTGGACAGGGCGGTCAGCGGTAAGGTGCATATTACCGCTGACTCATGGTCCAGCAGGCATGGACAGGGACGTTACCTATCTTTCATGGTGCATTGGGTGACTCTTCTGATAGCTGGGAAGGATGCAGGACAAGGTGCAGTAGTGTTGGAGGTTGTTCCGCCACCACGCCTCCAAAATGCTACTACTGGTGATTGTGACACACCTCTTACCTCCACCTCCTCTTCTTCCTCCATGGCATCTTCCTGTGCTTTGTCCTTTCTCCGTAGGCATTCAAGGGGCTATGCAAGTACGTAGGAAAAAAGATGCCATGCCATGCTTGAGCTAGTGTGCTTGGGGGACAGGAGCCACACTGGGACAGAGATTCTGTCAGCTCTGCAGGGGCAGGCTGAGAGGTGGTTGACTCCATGCCAGCTTAAGCCAGGAATCCTGGTTTGTGACAATGACACCAACCTCCTCTCCGCCCTCCGACAGGGATAAACTGACCCATGTGCCCTGTCTGGCTCATGTTCTTAACTTGGTGGTGCAGCAGTTCTTGGGCAGGTATGCGGGCTTACAGGATGTCCTGAGGCAGGCCAGGAAAGTCTGTGTGCATTTCCACTGCTCATATAATTGTCAGAGAATCACCAGACTTCAACGTCGGCACTTCCCTGTGCGCCTGCGGGGAAGAGCTGCACAACGACGCATGCATATGCGTCGTACGACACAATGTCGTACACGCATGTGCAAGCCTATGCACACGGCTATGGGCCTTACCTGATTGGCCTGACAGTCCTATAA
Organism: Lithobates pipiens; assembly: GCF_037356315.1. Lineage (NCBI taxonomy): Eukaryota > Metazoa > Chordata > Amphibia > Anura > Ranidae > Lithobates > Lithobates pipiens. Next base: position 183,053,654 of record NW_027507785.1, read on the forward strand.
AAGGCATCAATGTGCTCTGTGTCTTTGCTGGTTTGTCTCCTCAGCTCACCTGTGTTCCTGTTTCCTGTTTCCTGTTCCTGTTGACCACTTCCTGTTGTGACCCGGCTTGTTTGAAGACCACTCTGCTTCTCTCCTGATCTGACCCTTGGCTTGTTTAAACGGACTTTCTGCACTTAGCCTTGCTGGCTCACGGACTGATACCTGTGCTTGACCCTCGGCCTGCCTCTGGAATATCCTTTATCTCAAGGAATGATACCTGTGCTTGACCCTCGGCCTGTTTCTGGAATATCCCTTGTCTCACGGACTGATACCTGTGCTTGACCCTCGGCCTGCTTCTGGAATATCCTTTGTCTCACGGACTGTACCTGTGTTTGACCCTCGGCCTTCACTCCAGGTATTGGAACCCCTGGCAGGCGTTTACCTCTACCAGTTCCAAGATCTTCTGCACGGGCATCTCTTCCTTCAGTGGACCTGCTGCATTCCAGTCACCTGCTGGCAACCCGTGCCTCTCTGTGCCCTGTACCCGCTGTTCCATCCTCAGGGGTACTGTGCACCCAGCTGCAAGGGAAGCCGCTCTCAGCACTTCGACTTTGGTGAGTACCTGACAGTACAAACCAGACATGTCAGAAGCCGACAGGGCTGGCTCACCTTTAGAGGCTCTCTGCCAGCAGGTTGCAGCCCTCACCCAGGCCGTACAGCGACTCCAAGATGGCTACTTCCAGATTGAGGGTCGCCTTCAGCACTTGGCAGTCGCTCCCAGTCTACCAGATTCTTCATCCAGCAGACCTTCTGCTTCGCAAGCCCAAGGCGATGCTACACCTGCGGTAGCCATGACCCTTCCGGAACCCAGGGTCCCTACTCCTGAGCGTTTTTCGGGCAGCCGGAAGAAGTTTAGGTCATTTAAAAACGCATGCCTCCTGTATTTGGCTTTGCAGCCCAGGACCTTCCATTCTGAGTCGGTAAAGGTGGGTTTCATCATTTCCCTGCTATCCGATGAGCCACAGTCCTGGGCCCATAACCTCCTAGAACAGAAGAGCCCCCTTCTTGATTCAGTAGAGACTTTTTTTTAAGCTATGTCACAACTATATGACGATCCCCAGCGCACCGCTACGGCTGAAGCCATCCTGCATTCCCTTACCCAGGGAAAGAGACCAGTAGAGGACTACATTGTGGAATTTCGGAAATGGTCTGGGGACACTAACTGGAATGAGGCTGCCCTTAAGTATCAGTTCCGTCTGGGCCTGTCTGAGACCTTAAAAGATGAACTAGCCCGAGTAGACACCCCTACATCCCTGGAAGATCTGGTCCAGTTGGCTACCAAACTTGATCGACGTCTACGGGAGCGTCGCTCCGAACGCCTCCAGTCACCTAGACCCATCTGGATGCTACCCCGGGTACCCCCGGTACCCGCACCTGTTCCAGCTCCCACCTCCTCTACTGATGGCGAACCCATGCAGCTGGGCTTGGTCCGGGCTCCACTCACCCCTGACGAGAGACTCCGTCGGCGTCAAGCCAACCTTTGTCTATATTGTGGTGAAGCGGGCCATTTCCTACGCAGCTGCCCTGTGAGACCCAGTAAGTGCCAACCTCGTGTTGCTGTGAAGTCCCAGATTGCGGTTTCCACCCGGTCTCACCTTGTCCTCCCGGTTTCATTACAGGTGGCGGAAGAGGAGGTTCGGCTGGGAGCCATCATTGACTCCGGGGCCTGCAGTTGCTTTATGGACATAACCCTAGCTCGGAGCCTGCACGTTCCCCTCTGCTCTAAAAAACAACACCTTCAGATTCATCTGGCCGATGGCTCCCTACCCTGCTCCGGTCCTGTGACCCAGAAAACAGTACCAATCTTGACATCCACAGACTCTGGTCACTGCGAATTTCTTCGCTTTGACGTTATCCACTCTCCTATGTTCCCAATCATTCTGGGTTTCCCTTGGTTACAAGCCCACGACCCACAGATCAACTGGAACAAGAAAGAAGTACTCTTTCCATCTGCCTACTGTTCACAGCACTGTCAGCTGCCGACCTCCCACAAGTCCACCTCCTGCCTAACCATACAGACCATACCTGATAACCTGCAACATGTCCCTTCAGCCTATCATAATTTTTTGGACATCTTTGACAAGAAGAAGGCTGATACTCTGCCACCCCATCGGCCCTATGATTGCCCAATAGACTTGCTACCCGGTTCCGAAATTCCATTTGGTCGGATCTTTCCATTATCAGAGACTGAACTAGAAGCCCTACGCTCTTACATAGATGAAAACCTGGAAAAGGGATTCATCCGACCATCCTCTTCTCCAGCTGGTGCAGGCATCTTTTTTGTCGAAAAAAAGGACGGTTCTCTCAGGCCTTGCGTGGACTACAGGGAACTTAATAAAATTACCATTAAGAACAGGTACCCGCTTCCACTCATCCCTGAACTTTTTCAACGCCTAAGAACTGCCAAGATATTTACTAAACTAGATCTTCGGGGAGCATATAACTTAGTCCGAATCCGTGATGGGGATGAGTGGAAGACGGCTTTCAGGTCAAGATTCGGGCATTTTGAATATCTAGTGATGCCCTTCGGGCTCTGCAATGCCCCGGCCACATTCCAGCATCTGGTCAACAATATTTTCCGTGAGTATCTAGACAACTTCGTGATAGTATATCTTGACGATATTTTGATTTTTTCCAATTCCTTAGAACTGCACCGTACTCACGTCAGGAAGGTCCTCCTTGTCCTCAGAGAACATGGGCTCTACCTAAAGGGAGAAAAGTGTGAATTTGAGAGAGACACCATCCAGTTCCTTGGATTTATCATCTCCACAGGAGGAATCTCAATGGATCCAAAGAAGATCAAAGCCATTCAAGAATGGCCGGCACCTTCAGACAAAAGGTCTGTACAGCGATTCGTTGGCTTTGCCAATTTCTATCGCAGGTTCATCCAGGGCTTCTCCACGATTATTTCACCCATCACCCAACTAACCCGCCAGCAGGTCAAATTTCTATGGTCTCCACAAGCACAGGAAGCCTTCGATGAATTAAAAAGACTCTTTATATCAGCTCCTATCCTCCTACATCCAGATCCAAGCCTTCCCTATGTGTTGGAGGTGGACGCCTCTGAATTCGCATTAGGTGCTATCCTCTCCCAAAGAAGTGGGCCGAAGGCTCTCCTTCATCCAGTTGCCTTCGCCTCTCGGAAACTCAGTCCTCCGGAGAGGAATTACGCTGTCGGAGATCGAGAACTTCTTGCTATAAAGTTTGCACTGGAAGAATGGAGGTACCTGCTGGAGGGTGCGTCTCAACCCATCATGATCTTTACAGATCACAGGAACCTGGAGTACCTCAGAGCTGCTAAACGCCTCCGACCCCGACAAGCACGCTGGGCTCTCTTTTTCTCCAGGTTCAATTTCCATATCACCTTCCGTCCCGGTTCTAAAAATGGGAAAGCAGACGCACTCTCCCGAATGTTTCCAGAAGCCGAAGAACCACCCGAACCCACAACTATTCTGTCTCCACACAACTTCCTCCAAATTATCCAGCCCGATCTAGAAACTGCCATCAAACAAGCCACTAACCAACTCTCCAAAACTACAGTATCCTCCCTGGAAAGGAAACACGGTTTGCTATGGGCACACAACAAGGTATTCATTCCTCCTTCAGTAAGACCTCAGATTTTGCAAACCTTTCATGACCACAAGATGGCAGGACATTTTGGGATCCAGAAGACTGCCGATCTAATCAGTCGTTCGTACTGGTGGCCGGGTTGGAGAAGGGACTGCAAGAACTATGTCCAATCCTGTATCACTTGCCAGCGTAACAAGGGGGCAAACACCAAGGCCTGGGGACTTTTGAGGTCCTTACCTGTTCCTGAACGCCCGTGGAGAGAGATCTCTATGGATTTTATTGTTGACTTACCACCTTCTGACCAGTTCACTACAATCCTAGTAGTGGTAGATCGTCTCTCGAAGATGGCACATTTTTTACCTATGTATGGCACCCCTTCTGCTTCAGCTACAGCAAGTATCTTTATCAAGGAAGTCGTGAGGCTACATGGCGTCCCTTTCAACATCGTGTCTGATAGGGGAATCCAATTCACCTCCAAATTTTGGAAAGACCTCTGCAAAGCACTAGAAATCAAGTCCTCACTATCCTCCGCATACCACCCGCAAAGCAACAGGCAAACAGAAAGAACAAATCAGACACTAGAACAATACCTTCGTTGCTTCTGCTCCTGCTCTCAAGACAATTGGTCCTCTCTCCTGCCCTGCGCGGAATTTGCGTATAATAATTCTGTACATTCCGCCACCAACCAAACTCCATTTTGGGCGAACTATGGCTACCACCCTTCTTTCTTGCCAGATTCCGTCCCTGAAGTCTCCGCTCCTGCAGTCCAAGAACGGGTAAAGTCAATTCAGGACAATTTCCTACAGATTCAGGAGGCCATGAAGAAGGCTCAAAGAGACTATGAGGTATACTACAATAGAGGAAGAAGAAGTTGCCCAAGTTTCAAGATCGGGGATAAGGTTTGGTTATCTTCTGCCAACCTGAGATTGCCATACCCGTCATGGAAGCTCGGTCCCAAGTTCATTGGCCCCTTTGCAATCAAAAGGGTGGTAAACCCAGTAGCTTTTGAACTGGCGCTACCTAGTTCGTACAAATTCACCTGGTGTTCCATGTATCCCTATTAAAACCAGTGATTCCAAGCTCCTTCACCGGTAGACAAGTGGCACCACCTCCACCTGTCCAAGTCGAAGGCGAGGAAGAATTCGAGGTTGAAGCCATAATGGACTGTCGAAAAAGGGGAAGACAGACCCAATATCTGGTAAAATGGAAAGGGTATCCCCCTGAAGACAGTTCTTGGGAACCCTCCAGCAACATCCACGCTCCTCGCCTGATACAGGATTTTTACCGGAGACACCCCAAGCTACCAGCCAGATTGGGCATCCGGAGGCTGCCCCTTGGGGGGGGGCACTGTCAGAGAATCACCAGACTTCAACGTCGGCACTTCCCCGTGCGCCTGCGGGGAAGAGCTGCACAACGACGCATGCATATGCGTCGTACGACACAATGTCGTACACGCATGTGCAAGCCTATGCACACGGCTATGGGCCTTACCTGATTGGCCTGACAGTCCTATAAAAGGCATCAATGTGCTCTGTGTCTTTGCTGGTTTGTCTCCTCAGCTCACCTGTGTTCCTGTTTCCTGTTCCTGTTGACCACTTCCTGTTGTGACCCGGCTTGTTTGAAGACCACTCTGCTTCTCTCCTGATCTGACCCCTGGCTTGTTTAAACGGACTTTCTGCACTTAGCCTTGCTGGCTCACGGACTGATACCTGTGCTTGACCCTCGGCCTGCCTCTGGAATATCCTTTATCTCACGGACTGATACCTGTGCTTGACCCTCGGCCTGTTTCTGGAATATCCCTTGTCTCACGGACTGATACCTGTGCTTGACCCTCGGCCTGCTTCTGGAATATCCTTTGTCTCACGGACTGTACCTGTGTTTGACCCTCGGCCTTCACTCCAGGTATTGGAACCCCTGGCAGGCGTTTACCTCTACCAGTTCCAAGATCTTCTGCACGGGCATCTCTTCCTTCAGTGGACCTGCTGCATTCCAATCACCTGCTGGCAACCCGTGCCTCTCTGTGCCCTGTACCCGCTGTTCCATCCTCAGGGGTACTGTGCACCCAGCTGCAAGGGAAGCCGCTCTCAGCACTTCGGCTTTGGTGAGTACCTGACAATAATGCCAGTGCTCAGCTGTCTGACCTACAAAAGGAATTGAACCTGCCCAAGATCCGTCTAATTTATGACATGCCCACCAGGTGGAATTCAACGTTAGCCATTCTGCAGCAGCTGCACACACAGCAGAGGGCCATAAATGAGTACCTGTGTGACTACGGCACCAGGACAGGGTCAGGGAGCTTGGGTTTTTTTCCCCACGTCAGTGGGCCATGATCAGGGATGCATGCACTGTCCTCTTACCATTTGAGGAGGCCATAAGGATGGTGAGCAGTGACAGTGCATGCATCAGTGACACTGTACCTCTTGTCCACCTGTTGGAGCACACACTGCGTGGAATAATGGACAGGGTACTTGAGGCAGAACAGAGACAGGAAGAGGAGGACTTCCTTGCCTCTCAAGGCCCCCTTTATCCAGACAGTGTTCCTGCTGGCACGCCGATTACACAGGAAGAGGAGGAGGTGGAGGAGCAGGATTGTGTCAGCATGGAGGTGGAGCCTGGCACTCAGCATCAGCAGCAGTCTTTTAGGGATCATTTACAGTTCCAAGAAACCCATGGACTTGTATGTGGCTGGGAGGAGGTGACTGCGGATCATGTCTTCCCAGAGAACTCCGGACCGAATGCCTCTGCTAACCAAATTTTTCTACCACTGTTCAACAATGGCATGTAATTACAATTTTTGATAAAATAGTTCACAACAGGGCCTTCCAGCACCCACCAAGAGTCACTTTGAGGGCTTACAGTGTTGTGGCAATGCCAACACCTAAGGCCCAAATTTCTGCAGAGCATATAGGGCAGGCCCCTAATTTCAAACATCCAACTTACAAACGTCTACTACTTGCAAATGGAAGGAGACAACAGGAAGTGAGATGAAATCTACCCCTAGGAAGGGAAATTCTCTCCTATAAGAGTTGATATGGGAAAAAAACGTGTCTCCACTGATGCTTTATCACAATCCTTGTTTTACTAAAAACCCAACATTTTCAAATAACATTTGTCATTCGGACAGAAAGTGAGGTAAAATCTTCTGAAGAGGTGCACAGATGGGAAAGAAAATGTTACAGGGGTGATAACCCTTCCCTATGTTTTTCCAAAAAAGCTTAAAAATTGATTTTTTGACTGGAGCTACACTTTAAAAATGCACCAGTTCAAAATTACAAACAGATTCTACTTAACAACAAACCTACACAGTCCCTGTCTTGTTTGCACCGCCTGTATACCACTGTTCTGAGTATATAGGGCTTGGGGCCCCACGCCTTTTCTTTTTTTAATCTGGGTACAGGGTTCCCCTTAATATCCGTACAATGAGCTGGTAATTGGGCAGGGGGGCTACTCATGCCATTTTTCTCAATGATTTTCATCCAAAATTGCCAGGACCAGATATTACATTAAAACCGCAAGCAGTTTTAAATTACTTTTTTTCCATTAGAAACGTCATTTTGTGCAGGGACTGTTATAAACACGGGAAACACATGCTACTTTACAGGCATACTATGGACACCCCCAGGCACGATATTTAAATATTTCACTTTTTTTTCACTTTAAGCATCATTAAAATCAGTGCTCCCAAAAAAAGGCCATTTTTAAAATGGGTTGTGGTGATGAGGCCCTTCTCCCCATCAAAATGGGGACAAGGTGCTTTGAGGCGGGCCACTACCCCAAAGCACCCTCCCAATGTTGAGGGCATGTGGCCTCTTACGATTCAGGAGGGGGGGCACTTTCTCACCCCCTCTCTTTTCCTGCGGCCTGCCAGGTTGCATGCTCGGATAAGTGTCTGGTATGGATTTTTGGGGGGACCCCACGCCATTTTTTTATTTTGCCGCGGGGTTCGCCTTAATATCCATACCAGACCTGAAGGGCCTGGTATGGAATTTAGGGGGGCCTCCATGCATTTTTTTTTTTACATTTTGGTTCGGGGGTTCCTCTGTGGGGAAAATCCATGCCGTTTTTTATCAATGAACTGTTATGTGTATTGTCGGACCGATAATTCATTATAGCCACATGTAGTTTTAAATGACTTTTTTTCCTTTAGACATGTCATTTTACTGTCAGACTGTTCTAAACACAGGAAAAATGTGCCCCTTTACAGGCATACTATAGACACCCCCCAGGTACAAAATTTAAAGGAATATTACACTTTTATTGTTTCACTTTAAGCATTAATAAAATCAGTGTTCCCCAAAAAACTTCCTTTTTTAAAACTTATTTTTGCATTGATACATGTCTCCTGGGGCAGGACCCAGGTCCTCAAACACTTTTTATGACAATACCATGCATATAAGCCTTTAAAATTAGCACTTTTGATTATTCATGTTTGTGTCCCATAGACTTTAATGAGGTTCGCACACATTTTTTGCCTGTTCGCGTGTTCTGGATGCGAAATGAACAGGGGCGTGTTCAGCTCATCCTTAGTGTTCAGTTCAATATAACAGTAAAGGTTGATTGCGTTATTTGGTATGTTTAAAGTGAAGTGTCCCGCTAGGAGGGAATGACGTAGGGATACGACATGATCATTTGTGTTAGGAATGTTCAATGTGTCATCCAACGAGCTGCTCAAACATATTTAACTTGCATGGCTTAAAGGTAACAGGTTATTTCGGGTTGTAGATTTGCTCATAGTCTTTGCAAACAATTATTTAGGTTGAAGGTAATTGAACTTGTGAGTTGGTGAGAGGATAGGATATATGCCTTGCAACAAACAGGAAAACAGATATACCGTACATGCATATAATTTGTAATAGAACTAGAAGTCTAACCGCTCCTGGATGCTTCTAATGCCGCGTACACACGAACAGACTTTTCAATAGACTAGGTCCGATGGTCTTCCCAATGGACTTTCGGCAGAGTTCTGACGGACTTTCCGAACAAATGGACTGGCCACACACAAGCACACCAAAGTCCGACGGATTTGAACGTGATGACATACGACCGGAGTAGAATAAGGAAGTTCATAGCCAATAGCTGCCCTAGCGTCGGTTTTCATCCGTCGGACTAGCATACAGACGCACAGATTTTTCAACCGGACTCAAGTCCATTGGAAAGATTTGAAACATGTTTTAAAACTAAAGTTGTCTGGGGGAACAGAATGGGTGGGGATGACGTGACGTTATGTGGGAAGGTTGGGGGAGGAGCCCGATGTGGCACCTGTGAGGGCGGATGGTGAGGCAGTGATTTGTGGCGGTAAATCAGATGCTGGGTGGGAGTGAGACGAACGCCGGGCTAGGTGACCGCATACGGAGGCCTCCGCCGATACCCACGCCCCACCCTATACGAGCAAGAAGGACAAGGTGAATGGAGATGGGGCGATAACCGCAGCGAGTAACATCAGAGAAGCTGGAAACTGATCAGGGGAAGTGAGAGCAAGCCCTGTACAGTCTGACAGCAGCTACGACGATCACCTGGACCCGCTTCCTGTGCCCTTCCCACCACCTCTCCTTTTACCTCCATCCCCTCTGAAACAACCAGGACTTCTAAGCCCCATTACTGAGCACAGTGAAGCCCAGGGAAGTGGATCCATGGGAGAAGTAATGGAGATCCTGGCTAAGGGTCGGAACAGCTAAGAGGATAATCTATCAAGAGACTACCCCTCTCAGGTAATCACTAAATCTGCTGGAACTGTTAGGTCGCGTACACACGCGGGGACTGTCTGCCGAAACTAAGTTCGTCAAACAGTCCGCTCAAACTTTTGAATGAACGAACACGCCCACACACGGCACTTTTTGAGCGGACAAATACGGCAAACTTTGTTCGTCGTACTAAGTCCGCGCAACTTTTGAAATGAGCGGACTCGCCCACACACGAGGCAACAGTCCGCTCATTTCGAGCGCGTGTGCAGGTAGGCGGGGCCCGCGACGGAGACGTCGCGGGCTCCGCCGCCTGGAATGGACTTAAAGGGGAACCCCAACGCCGAAAAAAATCGGCGTGGGGGTCCCCCCAAAGTCCACAACAGATCCTTGTCCGAGCACGCTACCCGGCCGGCCAGGAAAGGGGGGCGAGCGAGCGCGCCCCCCCTCCTGAGCCGTACCAGGCCGCGTGCCCTCAACATGGGGGGTGCCTTGGGGAAGGGGGGGGGGCCGCGCGGCCCCCCCACCCCAAAGCACCTTGTCCCCATGTTGATGAGGACAAGGGCCTCTTCCCGACAACCCTGGCCGTTGGTTGTCGGGGTCTGCGGGCGGGGGGCTTATCGGAATCCGGGAGCCCCCTTTAATAAGGGGGCCCCCGGATACCGGCCCCCCACCCTATGTGAATGAGTATGGGGTACAATGTACCCCTACCCATTCACCTGTAAAATAAAAGTACCCAAAAAAAAAACACAACACACGAGATAAAATATTTTATTGCACAGCTCCGGGGGTCTTCCGTCTTCGGGGGTCTTCTCGCCGGACTCCTCCACTATCTTCTTGTAGCTCTTTTGCTAGCGGAGGAGTCCGGCTTTCTTCCTCCCCGCCGCCGGCCTCTTCTCCCGACTTCGGGAGTCTTGTCCCCCTCTTCGGTTCTTCTGCCGGGCCACCGCGCCTTCTTATAGCTCTTTTGCAGGCGGTGGCCCGGTCTTCTGTCGCGGCTGTCGCCGCTGTCGCCGCTGTCGCCGCCGCCTTCCATTCTTGTTCTTCTTCTTGTTCTTCTTGTTCTTCTCCAGGAGATGTTGACACGTCGCTCTCTCCGGCCGGAATGCCAGAGCCGCGCTGTGCGGCCACTTATATAGTGACAATGGGGCGGTGTCACATGGTATATGTCACATGGGTTGGTCACATGGGTTGATGTCACATGGGGACTATGACATCGTAAGGGGGCGGGGTCGCCATGTGACCAACCCATGTGACATATACCATGTGACACCGCCCCATTGTCACTATATAAGTGGCTGCACAGCGCGGCTCTGGCATTCCGGCCGGAGAGAGCGACGTGTCAACATCTCCTGGAGAAGAACAAGAAGAACAAGAAGAAGAACAAGAACGGAAGGCGGCAGCGATAGCGGCGACAGCGGCGACAGAAGACCGGGCCTTCGCCTGCAAAAGAGCTATAAGAAGGCGCGGTGGCCCGGCAGAAGAACCGAAGAGGGGGACAAGACCCCCGAAGTCGGGAGAAGAGGCCGGCGGCGGGGAGGAAGAAAGCCGGACTCCTCCGCTAGCAAAAGAGCTACAAGAAGATAGCGGAGGAGTCCGGCGAGAAGACCCCCGAAGACGGAAGACCCCCGGAGCTGTGCAATAAAATATTTTATCTCGTGTGTTGTGTTTTTTTTTGGGTACTTTTATTTTACAGGTGAATGGGTAGGGGTACATTGTACCCCATACTCATTCACATAGGGTGGGGGGCCGGTATCCGGGGGCCCCCTTATTAAAGGGGGCTCCCGGATTCCGATAAGCCCCCCGCCCGCAGACCCCGACAACCAACGGCCAGGGTTGTCGGGAAGAGGCCCTTGTCCTCATCAACATGGGGACAAGGTGCTTTGGGGTGGGGGGGCCGCGCGGCCCCCCCTTCCCCAAGGCACCCCCCATGTTGAGGGCACGCGGCCTGGTACGGCTCAGGAGGGGGGGCGCGCTCGCTCGCCCCCCTTTCCTGGCCGGCCGGGTAGCGTGCTCGGACAAGGGTCTGTTGTGGACTTTGGGGGGACCCCCACGCCGATTTTTTTCGGCGTTGGGGTTCCCCTTTAAGTCCATTCCAGGCGGCGGAGCCCGCGACGTCTCCGTCGCGGGCCCCGCCTACCTGCACACGCGCTCGAAATGAGCAGACTTCCCTCCGAGCGGGAACAGTTTGCTCATTTCGAAAGTGGCCTACACACAGGCGGACTGTTCGCTCAAACCAAGTTTCAGCGGACAGTTTTTCGGAATTTCCGAAAAACTTTGTTCGTCAAACTGTCCGTTGAAACTGTCCGCTGAAGCCCCACACACGAGCGGACTGTCCGCTGAAACACTGTTCAGCGGACAAAGTTGAGCCAACAGTCCGCCCGTGTGTACGCGGCCTTAGTTGCTGCTTGAAGTAAAGGCTGCTTAAAAGGACTTTTTTTTTTATTCTTGCTCTGTGCTGGTCCCTCATCAATGGTTTGTGGCTGTGTTTGGTATAGGGCTTGAATAACACAAAGAAGTCCTTCCTATATGCCTCATAAGTAACCTCATGAACTATTTGATCTGCTTAGATGTTATGGCTGCTTAAAAGGTCTCCGTGTTTCGGCGCTATTTGACTATCTTTGACATCCAGTGGCGTTGGGTACCTGGTATTGAATAATATAAAGAAAAACTGTCCTTCTATTTCATAGGAAACCTTTGAAACAGAACGATCTATATAGTAGTGAAATCTACTTGCAAGGGCTATATTATGTGTAATCTCGCTATCAATTGTTCTGCAGAGGTAACAGTTGGATAAAAGGGTAAATAAAATAAAAAAATCTTCTCCTCTCTTTCTCCTTTAAAAACAAAACAAAAAAACCCACATATCTATATAAGGAAAGCGGATAATCTCACGGTACTACTTACAGCGAACCCTTAGGTGAGCAGGTGACACGGGATCCCCCAGGGCGTGGAATCTAAGAGTCAGCCGGTGTTCCGCCAGTGACCCTCTCACAAAGGTTTGGACTTAGCTGCGTGCTGACCCCAGTTCACGACCCCCGGGTTCACCCTGCTCGCTAGGGAAGTACCAGAAGACACTGTAGACAAGGATGGATGGATGAAGCAAGGAAAGCCAGGTAGTGAGCCAAGGTCAGGGCGGGCTGCAGACAACGTAATCAGAACAAGCCGGCTCGGTACACAGAAGATCAGATCACGAGAAGTCAGGTAAAACAGGTTACACAGGGGAGCTTCAGGAACAAACATTGCTCAAGCAACCAGTAGCAGGTTTGAAAGGGATTTAAATAGAGAAGCACATGAGGGGCTGGACAGGAAGTAGCAGGAAGGAATCATATATTAGGCAACAGGTGAAGGGTGTCGACACCCATAGCTGGAGAGTGCACAGAGCTGAACACCAGACAGTGGACAACAGATGCCAGCTGACCCACTGCAGTAAAGGTGAGACACAGATCAGCTCCGCAGCTGATCTGTTACAGTACCCCCCCCCCTCTTACGAGGCCTCCCTACACGTCTGGGGGCTGGCTTGGAGGGAAATTTCTGATGGAAACTGGTCACCAGACGTGGGGCACAGACATCAGTGGCAGGGACCAAGACCTCTCTCTGGACCATAGCCCTTCCAATCAATGAGATAGAATAACTCAATAATACCCCCCGGGAGTACTTGGAGTCCAATATTACTTTAATCTCATACTGATCCGAGGTATCAGCCACAGAAGCAGGGTGAGAAGAAGGGCGAGAGAAGCGATTGAGGACCAGTGGCCTGAGCAGGGAGACATGGAAGGTGTTGAGTATCCTGAGATGAATGAATGAATGAATGAAATACTTATATAGCGCACAATGCGAACTGAATCGCCTCTAGATGAGATGAGATGAGAGGGTAGACGGAGCTTGAAAGCCACTGGATTGATCTGGCGAAGAATAGGAAATGGACCAATGAAGCGAGGGGCAAATTTCATTGAGGGTACCCGGAGTCGGATGTGCTTGGTAGAGAGTCAAACTCTATCGCCAGGGAGGAACTTAGGAGCTGGACGGTGATGACGATCTGCCACCATTTTATGCCTGGAAGCAGCTAGATGAAGATTCCCAGAGACTTCTTTCCAGATAGAGTTGAAGGACCTTTGGGTCTCGGCTGCTGCTGGTACCACAGGAGAAATGGGAACAGGAAAGGGAACAGATGGATGCTGCCCATAAACTGTGAAGAAAGGAGATTTCCCAGAACTGGCATTGGCGTGATGGTTTAAGGCAAACTCTGCCCAGGGCAAAAGGTCCACCCAGTCATCTTGGTGAGCAGAAATGAAGGCACAGAGAAAACGTTCTACATTTTGATTGACATGTTCCGTTTGCCCATTGGACTGGGGATGAAAGGCAGATGAAAAATCCAATTTAATCCAAAAGGCCAAGGCTCTCCAAAACCGAGCAGTAAATTGAACTCCTCTGTCAGAGACAATGTGGGAAGGCATCCCATGAAAGAAGACGAAAGATCTCCTTTAAGAAAGGTGTGGCAAGACTGGGAGCAGAAGGTAGACCTGGGAGAGGAATCAAGTGACACATTTTGGAGAACCGATCCACCACTACCCAGATGACTGTAGAACCTGTTGAGGGAGGCAGATCTGAGATAAAGTCCATGGCAATACAACGCCAAGGTACATTGGGGGCGCTGGTAAGGGCAAAAGCAACCCAGCAGGGGCGGACGTGGAATATTTGGAAAGTACACTAACCGAACAAGCTTGAATGTATTCCTTGACATCCTTACGAAGAGAGGGCCACCAATAATGACACTGAAGAAGGTCACAAGTACGAGGAATGCCAGGATGTCCAGAGAACTTGGAGTCATGTGCCCAAGCAAGGAGTTTGGGATGAAGTGCAGGGGCTACAAAAGTTTTACCAGGAGGAGGCTGCGTAGACTGGAGCTGAGTGGTGGCTAGAATACGATGCAGAGGAATGATGGGACCAGGATCTAGGTGATTCTCAGAATCATTAACATCAAACGACCTGGACAAGGCATCGGCTTGAAGGTTCTTGGCACCTGGACGAAAAGTAATGTTAAAATTGAAGCAGGCGAAAAAGAGGGCCCAGCGAGCTTGACGTGGGTTCAAGCGTTTCGCGGATTGTAAATACTGCAGATTTTTATGGTCAGTATTGATGGTAATACAATGGGGAGAACCCTCTAGAAGATGTCGCCATTCTTGAAGAGCTAGTTTAATGGTGAGTAGCTCACGGTCCCCAATGGTATAGTTTTTCTCAGCATCAGAAAACTTCCTGGAAAAGAATCCGCAAGGTTGAGACTTGCCCTGCTGAGCTTGGAGTAGGATGGCCCCGACTCCTACATAAGAGGCATCTACCTCCAAAGAAAAGGGTTTAGTAATGTCCGGGCGTAGAAGAATAGGGGTAGAGAGGAAGGATGCCTTGAGTTTGCGGAAAGCTTCAATGGCTTCAGGGGACCAGAGCCGAGCATTTGCACCTTTGCGGGTGAGCGAAGTAATAGGAGCCACCAAGGTGGAGTAGTTGTGAATGAATTGGCGGTAGTAATTGGTGAAGCCCAAAAAGCGTTGGGTGGCTTTAAGACCAGAGGGCTGAGGCCACTCGGAGATGGCCTGAAGTTTGGCTGGGTCCATGAAGAGACCTTGTGACGAGATTATATAGCCCAGGAATGGAACTTGTGTTTGTTCAAATAGACACTTCTCCAATTTTGCATATAGACAATTGTCCCGTAGACACTGTAGCACAGTTTTTACATGAAGACGATGGGTAGGTAAGTCTGGCGAGAAAATTAGAATATCATCCAGATATACAATAACACAGACATACAAAAGGTCGCGAAAGATCTTGTTAACAAAATGTTGGAAGACCGCTGGGGCATTGCATAAGCCGAAGGGCATCACAAGATACTCATAATGCCCATCCCTGGTGTTAAAGGCGGTCATCCATTCGTCTCCTTCCCGGATTCTTATTAAATTGTAGGCCCCTGTAAGATCCAATTTAGTAAAGATATGATAACCTCGCAGTCTGTCAAAGAGTTCGGAAATTAAAGGAAGAGGGTATCGGTTCTTCACAGTGATGGCGTTAAGACCCCTGCAGTCGATGCATGGACGGAGTGAACCATCTTTTTTCGTTACAAAGAAGAACCCGGCTCCGGCAGGTGAGTTAGATTTCCTGATGAAACCCTTTCGCAGGTTTTCCCGAATGTATTCAGACATAGCTTGTGTCTTGGGGATAGATAGAGGGTAGACTTGGCCATGGGGAGGAGCGGTCCCAGGTAAAAGCTCAATGGAGCAGTCAAAGTCTCTATGAGGAGGAAGGCAATTGGCGGCCTTTTTGCAGAAAACATCTTGGAAGGATTGATATTGGGCAGGCAACATGGGAGTTGTGGAGGTCTCAGCAAGAGGAATGGAAGAAGGAGGTAGCACCCTGGAAATACACCGATGTTGGCATGGAGGGCTCCAAGCTAATACTTGTCCAGAATTCCATTCCAGATGTGGGGAGTGTTTCTGCAACCATGGGAGGCCCAGGATGATGGGCATGGAAGATTTAGGCAATATTAGGAAAGAGATCTCCTCTCTATGCAAAGCCCCAATGCGTAACTCTATAGGAGAGGTTTTAAAACGGATTGGACGCATAGGCAAGAAGGAGCCGTCTACTGCGGTCACGGAGAGGCATAGCCAAGGCAACAAAGGCGATGCCCAACTCGGAAAATGTGACAGGTAAAATCATAGCCATTTTTTGTGATTAAGATATTGTACCCAAACTCTAGGAAGCGAATGCGGGGAATTGTAAGAGCTTTCCCATAAATTAAAGGGACTCTGTCGTGGAGGTATTGTCTTCTACAGGACTAATGAAAAATAATCACTAAAGGTTTCTAAGAGTTAACCAGTTAACCAGGCTAGGGATGTGAGAGGGATGAACGACTGGTGAATGGATGGTAATAGAGAAACAAACCCCCCCCCCCACCTCCAGTTCTGGAGAAAGTAGTGAATAAAATATTTGTCCCTGAGGCCAAAGTAGAAAGGTGCTCTGAATAATCTGATCAAAGGTTGAATAAGCAAAATACAGTGGTGTGAAAAAGTGTTTGCCCCCTTCCTCATTTCCTGTTCCTTTGCATGTTTGTCACACTTAAGTGTTTCGGAACATCAAACCAATTTAAACAATAGTCAAGGACAACACAAGTAAACACAAAATGCAATTTGTAAATGAAGGTGTTTATTATTAAAGGTGAAAAAAAATCCAAACCATCATGGCCCTGTGTGAAAAAGTGATTGCCCCCTAAACCTAATAACTGGTTGGGCCACCCTTAGCAGCAACAACTGCAACCAAGTGTTTGCGATAACGTGCAATGAGGCTTTTACAGTGTCCTGGAGGAATTTTGGCCCACTCATCTTTGCAGAATTGTCCTAATTCAGTTACATTAGAGGGTTTTCGAGCATGAACGACCTTTTTAAGGTCATACCACAACATCTCAATAGGATTCAGGTCAGGACTTTGGCTAGGCCACTCCAAAGTCTTCATTTTGTTTTTCTTCAGCCATTCGGTGGTGGACTTGCTGGTGTGTTTAGGATCATTGTCCTGCTGCAGAACCCAAGTTCGTTTCAGCTTGAGTACACGAACAGATGGTCGGACATTCTCCTTCAGGATCTCTTGGTAGACAGCAGAATTCATAGTTCCTTTTATCACGGCAAGTCTTCCAGGTCCTGAAGCAGCAAAATAGCCCCAGACCATCACACTACCACCACCATATTTTACTGTTGGTATAATGTTCTTTTTATGAAATGCAGTGTTCCTTCTACGCCAGATATACTTGGACACACACCTTCCAAAGAGTTCCACTTTTGTCTCATCGGTCCACAGAATGTTGTCCCAAAAGTCTTGGGGATCATCAAGATGTGTTGTGGAGAAATTGAGACGAGCTTTTGATGTTCTTTTTGCTCAGCAGTGGTTTTCTCCTTGGAACTCTGCCATGCAGGCCATTTTTGCCCAGTCTTTTCCTGATGGTGGAGGCATGAACGCTGACCTTAACTGAGGCAAGTGAGGCCTGCAGTTCCTTGGACGTTGTTGTGGGGTCTTTTGTGACCTCTTGGATGAGTCGTCGCTGCGCTCTTGGGGTAATTTTGGGCGGCCGGCCACTCCTGGGAAGGTTCACCACTGTTCCATGTCTTCGCCATTTGTGGATAATGGCTCTCACTGTGGTTCGCTGGATTCCCAAAGCTTTGGAAAGGGCTTTATAACCCTTTCCAGACTGATAGATCTCAATTACTTTCTTTCTCAATTGTTCCTGAATTTCTTTGGGTCTCGGCATGATGTGTAGCTTTTAAGGATCTTCTGGTGGACCTTACTGTGTCAAGCAGCTCCTATTTAAGTGATGCCTTGATTGTGAACAGGTGTGGCAATAATCAGGCCTGGGTGTGGCTAGAGAAATTGAACTCAGGTGTGGACAACCACAGTTATAGTATGTTTTAACAAGGGGGGCAATTACTTTTTCACACAGGGCCATGATGGTTTGGATTTTTTTTCACCTTTAATAATAAACACCTTCATTTACAAATTGCATTTTGTGTTTACTTGTGTTGTCCTTGACTATTGTTTAAATTGGTTTGATGTTCCGAAACACTTAAGTGTGACAAACATGCAAAGGAACAGGAAATGAGGAAGGGGGCAAACACTTTTTCACACCACTGTATGAGGGGAAGATCCCAAAAAGCGACAGAATTCAAAACCCCAAGGGAGAGTTTAAATACCAGTGTAAATGCGAGTTCAATACAGAAATATTTAACAACTAAAGAGGGGAACCAAAAAAGCCCAGGTATGGAAAAAAAAACATCTCAGGCAACAAAAAGCGCCAAGAAGGAGATGGCCAAGCTAAAGGGGGCCCAAGGAGATAAAACAAGAGAAAGTATGGAAATGGAAATAGAGGCTATTGAAGGGGAAGATCAGCGAAGTATAGCTCAAATGCCTACAAAAATAGAGATGATGGCAATGTTTGAGAGGATGGAAAATCTGATCAAAAGTGAGATCACAAATGTCCGGATGGACCTGGGCCACCTGCTGAGGAGAGTAGAGGAGGCTGAAGAGAAAACTGAGAAGCAAGCACAAGAGATCACAGAATTAAAAATACAAGGGAAGGAACTGCAAATAAACCAGAGGAATTGCCTCTATAAAATGGAAGAGCAAGAAAATCAAAACAGACGCCAAAATTTAAGGATAAGAGCCATACCAGAACAAAATGGAGAACATTTTGAGGAAAAAATGAAGAAAATATTTAACCCCTTACTAGGGCGAGGAGAGGGAAAGGAGTTAAAGATCGACAGAGTGCACAGAATCAGGAAACCATCTGGAATGAAGGAGGAAGTCCCCCGAGATGTTCTTGTTAAATTTCATCAGTATACAGATAAAGAGAATATGGAGCAATCTCAGAGGGAAACTCCCTCTGCAATATGAACAAGTGTTCGCAGATTTATCGGCTGAAACATTAACAAGAAGAAGACGGCTTAAACCTTTGCTAGAGCATAGAGTCTAATATTAAATATATTTGGGGATTCCCAGCAGCACTAATAGTACACAGGGAGGGAAAGACAGTGAGATTAAAATTCCTGGAGGAAGTACAGGATTTCTGTAGAAAACTAGAGATCCCAGTTCAAGTAACCCTGGGAGACAAGAGAGAGAAGAAAGACCCAGCGAAGAAGGAAGATGGCAGAGAGTTTAATATAAGAATAAAGGGAGACCGAGATGGGGATGGGGGGGCGGGGGGAATTATGTACGTAAAGACGAGATGTCTGAGATGCTAAGTATGGATAAAAAGGAGGGGGGTGGGTAGGAGTGGTGGTGGGCCTCTCCGGATTGCCCATTCCCACCCCCCCTCGGCCATTTGGCCTGGGGGGGAGGCGGGACACAGAGGGCCGGGATTGGAGCTCCACCTCAAGGGGTGAGGTATACACACTAGGATGGGTTTATATTCTGGATGTTGATACAATGGCCGAAGAGGGGCCTGGAGGGTTTGGGTGGGATGGAGGAGGGGGGTCGGAGGAGGGAGGGAGATGGGGAGGCGAGAGGGGGAGAAAAGAACCGGCAGCCTAGAACCTCGCGAAGTGTGACTTTCAGCTTGATTATAAATTATGTCCATAGTTAACTGTTTGACATATAATGTTATAATGTTAGAGGCCTGAACATACCAGCAAAATGGTTCAAAGTCCTGAAAGAAATCAAACAGTATGAAGTAGGTATTGTGTTCTTGCAGAAAACTCACTTATCCTATGAAAGCAAGGTTTGAATATATTCCCCAAAGTACGTCAAAGGGTGTGACCATTAGTATAGGATGGGAGGTACGATTTATGGTGAAAGATAGGTTAGGGGACTCGGAAGGAAGATTCCTCTTTTTAAAGGGGAAATTATGGGGGGTAGATTACACTTTAGCTAACATATATTGTCCCAATAGAGGTCCAACAGTTTTCCTGAAAGAGACACTGTAAAGGCTGTGGGAGTTTAAGAGCGGGAGAGTGATTATAGCTGGAGATTTTAATTTTTGTATGAACCCGGAACTAGATAGTACGTCCCGTGCGCAGGGGAGAGGGAATGTACAGTTGAGAGTAATAAAGCATAGGCTGTATCAGCTTCAGCTTATCAATGCGTGGAGAACTCAGCACCCGAGGACATGAAACTTTTCAATCTATTCCCCTGTGCAGGGGACATACACTAGGATCGATTACTGGCTAGTGAAACATCGGGTACTAGATAAGGTGATATCCACAAATATAGGAATTAGAACACTGTCAGACCATGCTCCAATCTGTATGAAAATCAAAATCCCCGGGTTGCAGAAACTTCCATTTTCCTGGAAACTCAACAAGGAATTATTAGATGAGAAAGGAGAGGAAATAATTAGAAAGGAGTTGGAGTTCTTTTTTTCTACTAATGTAAGTGGAGAGAATATGGAGAATACCATATGGGAGGCCCATAAGGCCTATATGAGAGGGATATATATTTCCTTAGGGGCAAAGAGAAAGAGAGAAAGTATCAATAAGAGTAGGGGGTTAAGGGAGGAAATTTATAGATTAGAACAAACCCATAAAAAAAGAGAACAGCAAGGAAAGGGGACAAGACCGCGGATTTACTGCATAAATTGGTTACCAAAAAAGAGGAATTAGGGGAATTAATGGAACAAGAAATGAGGACGACCTATAATAGGATCGCTAAAGAGAGATACCATTGTGGGAATAAAAATAGCAAGGTTTTAGCTAGGATATTGAGGAAAAAAAGATCTATCAATTATATTGAGAAAATATTAAATAAAAATGGAGAGCTGGTATATAATACCAAGGGCATAGCAGAAGTTTTTAGGGAGTACCATGAGCAGCTATATTCGGTAAAGGGGAGAGAGACAGGACAACAAGAGGCTATCAGAAGGGAAAAAATATGAAAATATGAACTTCAAGCAAACGTCCCTAGATTACCGGAGGAATTAGCGCAGGAATTGGAGAACCCAATATCAGTCCAAGAAATAAATCAGGTAATAAAAGAGACCATGGGAGGGAAGAGCCCTGGCCCTGATAGTTATATAATAGAATATCTAAAAAAGTTTGGGGAAATACTAGCTCCAAAACTATGCACATACTATAACGGATTAGGTATTAAATATGGACCGAGTAAAGAAGCCGCTACAGCGACAATTATCACGGTATTGAAAGAGGGAGAAGAGAATACAATAAGCTCAAACTATAGACCGATCTCATTATTGAATACAGATGTAAAATTGTTTGCGAAAGTACTAGCCTTTAGAATAAAAAAGTTGATGCCAAGTCTGGTACATCCAGATCAGGTGGGTTTTGTGGTGGGGCGGGAAGGAAAAGATAACGGTGTAAGGTCAATATTGCTGCTCCAGAAGATGCAGGAGTCTACTCTTATTGATTGATACTGAAAAGGCTTTCAATTGAGTAGACTGGGGATTCATGATAGGTACTTTGGAGGGAATGGGGTTTGGCCCTAAAATTTTGAATTGGATAAAGGTGCTCTATAATGGCCCAATGGCAGCGGTAAGAGTTAACGGAATACTATCCACCCCTTTTAGGATGTATAACGGGATTAGACAGGGGTGTCTGCTGTTGCCCTTATTGTTTGTGCTGGCATTGAAACCATTCTTGGAGACAGTAAGGGGAAATCCCGATATAGTTGGGGTGGAGATAGGGGAGGAGACACATAAGGTAGCCACGTTTGAGGACAATGTTCTGTTTTATGTGTCTAATCCCCGAATTCCCATGCCAAACCCGATAAAGCGAATTGAGGAGTACGGGGAGTTATCCAACTTTAAAATGAATCCAAAGAAGTCAGAAATCTTAAATGTAAATATCAATCCAAAAGAAGAACTGAGTATTCAGAAGGAATTTCCATTCCTATGGAAGAAGGAAATAAAATATTTAGGGATAAAACTGACATCATCAATGGAGAAAATCTACCAAATAAACTACATCCCCCTTCTGGAGGAGTTAAGAGAAGAAATAAGGAGAATTGTAACAAAATCCCTGTCATGTATGGGAAGAATTAATGCCCTAAAAATGATTATACAGCCCAAAATATTGTACAAATTCCAGATGCTCCTGATTTACATCCCTCCAGTGTATTTTAGAATTATCAAGTCTTTAACCACCAAGCTCATTTCGAAAAATAAGAAACCTAGGATATCATTAAAGATTTTGCAATTGGAAAAAGACCAGGGAGGATTAAATGTACCGGATTTAAAAAAAATATTATGAAGCAGCAGTATTAACACGTGTAGTGGAATGGACAAAATTAGATAGTAAAAAAAGATGGGTAAAGATAAAACACTGTTTGTCAGGAACAAATTTAGGAAAGGAAATTTGGACACCTTCAAAATATAGATCACTTGGGGAGACAACACTTTCACTTACAAAAAATGTGTTTAGAGTTTAGGAGGGAGTACACAAACACAATAAATGGAAATATAATTCCCCATTAATGTATTTAAAAGAAAACATTTTTTTCCACTAGGTAAAAGCACTATAGGAGGGAAGTGGGTAAAAAAAGAAAACATACAATTGCGACACATAATAAAAGATGGGAAAATAAAAACGCTAGAAACATTACAGAAAGAAAAGCATTGGATGGATTTAAATGGGTGGCGGTACCTACAGCTCAGACATTTTGTCTCAGTGTTACCACAACCGCTGAGAGATGGAGAAAAATTAAGCCTTTGAGTGGATGTGTGAGGGAAAAACATCACAGGCAGGTATTGCCCAGGTTTATAAGATACTGAGACAGGAATGTGAAGTGGAGCTTCCAACATACATAATAAAAAGGGAAGAAGAAACAGGACCACGGAGAAACAGAACATAGCAAAAATATTGAAGATGGTACATGGAACCACGAAAAATATTAGGATGATAGAAACAAATGTTTAGTAAGATGGTATAGGACACCAGATATAATGGCAAAATATCAAGAGGGACAATCTGGGAAATGCTGGAGGGAGTGTGGACAACTGGGAAATATGGTACACATATGATGGAACTGTCCTGTGATTAAAGAGTTCTGGAGAGAAATATTAAGATATATTAAAGTAATAACTAAAACCCAGATACCAGAAAACCCATGGACATGTATTTTCCATGGTGTACATACCCCAATAAAAGAGTATAGAAATTCCCTCACAAGTCGCCTGATAAACGCGGCAAAGAGCTTGATCCCCAAAAAAGGAAGGAAATATAAGTGCCCAAAGTAAGAGAGTGGCTAGAAAAAGTAGAAGAAATATATAAAATGGAAGGACTTGGAGTAGATCAGGAGAGGGGAAGTAGAGGGTCTCAGAAGAAATGGGAGAGTTGGAAAACATTCAAGTTAACAAAGAACGAAGAACTACAGTGAGGTAATGGGGCCGTAGGAGGGAAGGTGGGCGGGAGAGCTGGGAGAGGGATGTTTAGAGAGAGGGGAAAAAGGGGGTAAAAAGGGGAAAAGTATATAATATTGAATATGTTTAGTACAGATGTTCTCCTGATTCCTTGTGTTAAAAAATATTGGAAAATATTAATAAAGAATAATAAAAAAAAAAATAATAAAAAAAAAAATCTAAAGTCGTCTGATTTTTAGACAGCAAAGGTCCGATGAAGCCCACACATGATCAAATTGTCGGGTGGATGCGCCCTGTTGGACCTAGTCTATCAAAAAGTCTGGTCGTGTGTACGCAACATAAGTGTTTTGCAGACACACCTTGCTAATCTATTGGTTCAAGATAGTAGCAGGGGATTTCTATGCCTATGTTGGGGGTAGCGTTCAGGTTCAGTTTCTCAAAGTTTGTATAAAAGGTTAGAGGAAATCCGCCTGTGGAAGCAGTTCCTGAGTGTCTGCTCATTTCTCATGTAATCAAGTCAGAATACATGTGTTAGACATGTGTTATATTCATGTTTGGTTTTTGAAGCACAATTCCCCAGTGAGGAGTTCAGATCTTGTCTCTAACTGTGCATAGAAAGCTGGATATCAATATAGCAATAAGGGTTAAGCAGGCAGCGACACTGGTGTTTTTACGGATGCAAATTGAGATTGTCCATGTCTGTGAAAGTATGGAGGTTACAGAAGTTCTGGTTACGGTGTTTAGTCCATTCTAGCTTTTCTGTGCTCTGGTGAAGCTGGTACGCTTCCTTCTTCTGGGGAGCGGCGTTTGGCTGGTGGTGATGAGTAGTGAGGAGAGAGTCGGCGTCTTTTGGTTGTGGACACGTTTTCCCAATGTTGTGGAGCTGCGGTGCGTGGGTCACGGTTCCAGTCTGGTATCTCGATTGGTGGGATCACCAGGTTTTTTCAGAATAAGTGAGCACCGTCGGGATGTTGTAGGAGTGTGATTCTCCTGCCAGAGCCTGATTGTAGGCAAAAGGGGAATTTCCACCTGTATGGGATGTTTCTGTCTCTCAAGGCATCTAAAAGTGGATGCAGTGATCTGCGTTTTTGTAGGGTGATTTGAGATAGGCCATGATATAGTTTGATTTCTGTGCCCTGGTATAGGATGCGTTCCCCTGAGTCTTGTTTGCCTCATGATTTTTTATTTAATTCTGAAGTTAGATATACAGCCTATAACATCTCTTGGGGATCTATGTCTCTGCCCCTGGGGCGAAGTGCTCGGTGTAGGCATTCCATGTCTATTGGTATATCGGGTGGGCATCCTAAAAGGTCATTGAAGATATTTGTGACGGCTTGAGGAAGGTGGTCTGAGTCGGCTGATTCAGGGAGCTCCCTGATTCGAATATTGTGACGGTGACCCCTGTTATCTAGATCTTCTACGTGTCTTTGTAGTTCCAGTAGCTGCATGGAGTGTGTGCATAGGAAGCGCTGTGCCACATTTATAACAGCCTCATGGCCATCTGTAATTTCTTCCATCTCCTCTAGGCACCCTGCCACAGCCTGAAAGTCTAGCCTGAGTTTGGATATCACTGCAGACAAGGTGTTTTTAATATCTGCAGCCGCTGCTCTAAGGTCTTCCAGGCTGAGGCTACTCATGGCAGGGGGCTGGGGTTCATTAGCTTGTGCTCCGGGTTGCTTTTTGGGGCTGTGACTCACCTCCCTGGAGGCCTGTGTTGTGGAGGGCTGCTCCTGCGCTCGGAACTTGAAGATCTCCGATATATTGCCGGTAAGCTGCGATTCTGCATCCCGTGGCGTGCCGGAGTGGGTGGTTTATGGATCCTGGTCTGTTTTACCAATATTAGCAGGGTGTAGACTCCCTTTAGGCTGAACGGAGGACAGTGAAGTAGCGGAGCAGGAGGATTACACTGCCATCTTCTACCGCGTCCAGGTGATGTGATGCTTTGTGATGCTTTAAGTGCCTTAACATTTCATCAGTTTTGCAAAAATGAAGGGCCTAGAATTATTACTCTCACTTTGATATTCATGGTGATACCTTACATGTGTGGTGCAATTATTTAATGCACAACTGGTGTGAATGTGGTGACAATACTGCCAAAGGCAAATAAGGCTTTTAGGCTTGGTGAAAACTCATTTGCAGAATGTTCAAAACATTGCAAATACATGCAGCAAATCAAATTGGTGAATGTGCAACAGGTCACCCAAGGAATATAATGGAGTTATGAAGCTGTACCATGTGTCTTGGCATGGAGCCATTCCTGCACCCACCAAGAGGGGTTACAGTGTTGTGGCACCACCACCACCACCCAATGCTCAATTTTTCTGCCCCTGTTTAACAGAGGCATTTACTTACCATTTGTGATCGAATATTTTCACAGCAAGGTCCATTCCTGCACCAAACAAGAGTATCTGCGAAGGGGTTACAGTTTTGTGGCACCACCACAACCACCACTCAAGTCACATTTATTTTTTTCTGCCCCTGTTTAACAGGGGCATGTAATTGCAATGTTTGATCTAATATTTCATGGCAGGGCTCATTCCTGCACCCAACAAGAGTAACTGTGAGGGCTTAGTGTTCTAGCGCCACCAAAACCAAAGTCCCAATTTTGCTGCCCCTGTTTAACAGGGGCATGTAATTGCAATGTTTGATCTAATATTTCACAGCAGGGCTCATTCCTGCACCCAACAAAAGTAACTGTGAGGGCTTAGTGTTCTAGCGCCACCAAAACCAAAGTCCCAATTTTGCTGCCCCTGTTTAACAGGGCCATGTAATTACAATTCTTGATATAATATTTCACAGCAGGGCCCATAAGAGTAACAGCAAGGGCTTACAGTGTTCTGGTACCACCAACACCTAAGGCCCTAAGGACCTAATACTATAAGGCAGCCCATATAGTATATATACTGCTGTTCAGAGTATATAGTGCCTAAAATGTATTTTATTTTTAAAAACTTGGGTGCGGGGTTCCACTTAATATCCATATCAGACCTAAAGGGCTCATCCCTAGCGATCAGTGCTAAAAAAATGCACTGATTACTGTATAAATGACAATGGCAGGGAAGGGGTTAACACTAGGGGACGATCAAAGGGTTAAGGGTGTCCTAGGGAGGTGTTTTCTAACTGTGGCGGGAGTGGACTGACTTGGAGTACAGAGAGATTGCTGTTCCTAATCACTAGGAACAGACAATCATGCTGTACTCCCCTGTCAGAACAAGGATCTCCTTTGTTTTCTTTGGTAGATCCCCGTTCTGCCTCTCTGTGGAGCAATCACGGCCGCCGGTCACTCGCATCGGCTCTGGTTGCCCCGCACCCACCTGCTATATCTATTACATGAAGCCCAATACCGGTACAGCGATTCACACAATAGAGCCACCCTGCCACAGTATAACTGTGGTGGCTGGTCAACAAGTGGTTAAACAATCCCCCACAGGAAAAAAAAGTAGAATAAATTCAGCACTTTTTCAGTGAAATTTAAACAATAAGCAATGATATATAGTACATATAGTACATTATAACAAAAATTAGCACTAAAATAATAAAAGTGTCCACAAAAATGTGGCCATAAATGGAAGTTTGGCAGAACAACAAAAATAATTAGTTAATATTGTTGCGTGTAAAACATACATGTTTTCCACTTTAGCCTTCACCCAATGCTTGGAAACACCTGTAGTACCAATCCTTCACCAGTGGTAGAAATACAAACTCACCAGAGGGATATGCTGTCTATTACTAGAACAGCAATAAGCCCTATGTGTAAATGGCATCCAGCATCACCTCTCTACCTCCGCAGAGTGCAGGACCAGACTGCCATATTTCTCTCCACCAGGGGATAGTACCAGAGTTATGAGCATGGAGTCACCAACCAAAAACAAAGAGAGAGGGTCATGGCAGCTGCTAAACAAAATCCAGTGGTCCCGGATGAATTCACAGGTATATCTCTGTATACCGACATTTCACAACAGACCGCATTGAACAGAAAGAAGCTCAATCCGCTTACAAAGATTCTGCGTAACAATAACATAATGTATAGATGGGGATTTCCCACAAAACTTCTCGTTTCGTGGAATGGCAGTGTGGTCCCTATACACAGTGTGGAAAAAGGACTACAACTGTTCAAGCAATGGAATCTGCTCCCTCATGATGCTCCATCTCTTGCTCCGTCAGCTCCAAACCGCCTGGGTTCAGAATGGACCTGACTGTCTTGAAGAAACTCAGCGAACCTCTCCCTACCTTTGCTACACACCTGTAGCATGAGGCACGGAGGCCTACTACTCTTTTTGTTTTTTCTGTGCCTAGTGCACGGCACTAGTGATTTCTATACCCCCATTTTCTGCCGAAGCAGCCTCGGCTGCCCATTGACCTTAATGCTCAGGTCCTTTTTACTGATGTTGTCCTCCATCCTTCCCTTTCCCTTCCTTTTGTGCTTTCTCCTTCCCCCTTTTTGCTGGGTCACCATCTATAGTATTCCTTTCCCTACAGATGAGAGTGATGTATGGTCTGTAACGCTTATATGGATTGCCGCAGCAACTACGTTGTCCTCTATTAATCTACAGAAACGTTGCCCCATTTCAGGGATGTGTTGTAGTACCCTACCTGGGAAGCATGTTTCCTGTTCTGCTACATTCCATCAAGTAACCCCAAGATGACATGCCATTGAAATTTATGTCCCTTAATGCAAAGGGCCTTAACAGCCCGTTTAAGCGATCTGCCCTACTAAAGGAAGCCCGTTCGCTTAAGGCAGATGTCATATTCGCCCAAGAGACACACTTTGCTGCCCATAAATGCCCTAAGTTGAACTTCCGAGGTTACTCTCAAGTTTTTACATCCAATGGTCCCAAGAAGTCTAAGGGAGTTCTGATTGCTGTTAAAGATTCGGTCCTGTTCTGCCCCATTCGCACGATCCAAAACCCACTAGGCCGGTATTTGATTCTTATTTGTGAATTCAACCACACCGTGTTTACATTGGTTAACCTGTACGCCCCTAACTCCAAACAAAGAAGTTTCCTTGCACCTCTGCTTGCAAAGATTTCGGACATTGTTCAAGGCACCCTTCTTATCGGTGGGGACTTCAATACAGTCTTAGATCCCACTATGGATTCCTCCGCCCGGACCAGGAGACCCCTACACTCTATTGCTCCTCTACTTGCAAAGTATGAACTGTATGATGTCTGGCGATGTTTTCACGGCTCTGAAAGGGATTACACATTCCTGTCAGCAGTGCACTCTTCTTACTCCCGTATTGACTTTTTTCTGACAGGGAAAATTTCGCTCCAAAATGTACTGAGCTCGGACATTGGCACAATATCTTGGTCGGACCATGCACCAATTCTACTGGAATTTGACGATTCCTTAAAAAATACTCCCCCTCCTATTTGGAGGTTGAACGCCTCACTTCTGGGTGACAAGCTATTGTGCCAAACGATCCAGCAAGAACATTGTGATTTCTTTCTGTATAACGACACTCCTGATGTTAACCGGTTCACATTGTGGAATACTTACAAAGTGTACATGAGAGGGGTATTGCTTAAATTAGTGTCAGTTGTTAAAAAAAAGAGGACGAAGCAGATTGATGACTTGTTGCACTCTATATCCTCTAAAGAACGGGTTAATAAAATTACGCCTACTCCCTTGCTTATGCAAGCTATTCTTAAAGATAGACAACAGCTAAGATCTTTACTTCTTTACAAACAAGCAAACCATCTTAAGTTCCTTAAAGCTTCTTATTACGGTTTGCATAACAAAGCCAGAGCTTGGTTGGCTAGAATAGTGAAGGCCAAACAGATCAAACGTAGGATAGCTACTATTACTCATCCATTCACTAAAAAGCCTGTCACGAATCCTAAAGACATAGCTAATGTCTTCGCGGATTATTATCAATCACTATATGACCTTCGTAATGATGGGGAAACCCACCAACCTTCGCCAACTCTTATTGACGAGTTTTTACAGAAAATAAAGCTTCCCACCCTTTCTAAGGATCAACTTGACTCCATCTCTTGCCCATATACAATTTCAGAGATCTGTTTGGCCATCCAAAGACTTCCCAACCATAAGTCTCCAGGTGTGGACGGGTTCATAAATGAGTATTATAAATTGCTCTCCACTGACCTTGCTCCTCATTTACAATCGGTTTTCAATTTGGCTTCATCCTCTGGCACTTTTCCACCTGAAATGCTTAAAGCGGTGATAGTGACTTTGCCAAAATCCAACAAGGATCCTACTAACCCTGCAAATTATAGACCCATATCCCTTCTCAACACGGATGTGAAACTCTTTGCTAAACTCTTAGCTACCCGGTTGCAGATGGTCTTACCTGATCTTGTCCATCCAGATCAAGTGGGCTTTGTACCCGGACGACAGGCCCCGGATGGCACTAGACATCTTATTAATTTAATTTCCCAGGCGGGATCCTCTCGAGTGCCTTCTCTGCTTCTCTCTTTGGATGCAGAGAAGGCATTCGACAGGGTACATTGGGGTTACCTAAATGCGGTACTCAATAAATTTGGATTTGTGGGATGGATTCAGACGGCCATCATGGCACTGTACTCCAACCCTTCGGCCACAGTACTCACCTCGGGCATTACCTCTAAATTGATACATATAACTAATGGGACGAGACAAGGATGCCCCCTTTCACAGATAATTTTTTACGCTTCTCATGGAACCATTAGCAGAACATATTAGATCCCATAATAATATAACTGGGCTTATTATAGCTGGTAGAGAACATAAAATCAGCTTATTCGCTGATGATGTTATGCTCATACTTTCTAACCCCTTGACATCATTGTCTGAGACACAGAAAGTACTGCAGGACTTTAGCGCCGTTTCATATTATAAACTGAATGCTACTAAATCTTAAATTCTAGGTATCCATGTGTCAGCTTCCATGCAATTGGCTTTGACTAGGGATTTCCCTTTTACTTGGTCTTCTCACTCTATACCCTTTTTGGGTACTCATCTGACTAGGCAGACCTCACAATTGTATACATATAATTTCAAACCCTTTTTAGAGTCTTTACCTCAGCAATTGTCGCATCTACATACTCAGGATCTATCGACAGCAGGTAGAATTGCAGCACTTT
This sequence comes from Lithobates pipiens, assembly GCF_037356315.1. Lineage (NCBI taxonomy): Eukaryota > Metazoa > Chordata > Amphibia > Anura > Ranidae > Lithobates > Lithobates pipiens. Next base: position 183,083,866 of record NW_027507785.1, read on the forward strand.
AGATGATCATACTCCCGAAACTCCTTTATCTATTTCGCACACTGGCTATCCCCATCCCACGTACTTTCCTTTCCTCGGTACAAACGATATTTAATCAATACATATGGAATCGTAAACCGCCTAGGTGTTCTGCTACGATTTTGCAGACACAAAGGAAGCATGGGGGTATGGGTGCTCCTAATGTAACAGCATATTATAAAGCTTGTGTCTTAGACCAACTTAAATATTGGTGGACCCCCTCTGAACACAAAACATGGATAGCCATGGAAGTTGATGGCACTCTGCACCGGGACCTCAAATCCACTCTTATTGCTATTATGTTGGGTGCACCAATCCCTACTTCCTTTATACCTACGATTCAGATCGCCACAAAACTATGGTCTGAACTTCCCGTCTCTTCAATACATGATCAATCGTTCTGTAAAATTCCTATCCCGCTCTCAGTCCTCTGCCACTTTATTCCATGCCTTGATTTGAAAATATGGATCTCCAGAGGTATAACCTTGCTCCAAGATCTATATCATGACTTGTCCCTTTGTACGTTTGATCATTTGGTATCGAGATTTCAACTCCCTGCTTCTGCCTATTTTCCCTACCTACAAATTTCCTCTTTTCTACGGAAGCAACCTCTACCCTATTACCTGCAAATACCTTCACTACTAAACAAACTCCTTCGGGATCCCAATGGCCTTGTTAAAGGAATATCTTTATTTTACAACATCTATAACGCCCAACATTCCTTTTCCAAAACTACTACTATTACTAAGTGGGAACACATCCTTGGTAAAACTTTTTCTGATGATCATTGGAAGAATGCATTCTCTACTACATATACTTCTTCCAAATGTGCCATTCATTATTCTAAAGTAGTTCAGTTCTGGTACCTTACACCTTATAAACTTAGTAAATTTTGCCCAGAACGTACAGCCTTATGTTGGAGAGGATGCGGAGATGTTGGTACATTGTACCATATCCTGTGGACGTGCAAATCAGTCCGATCCTTCTGGAATAAGGTTTTCACAGTGATATCTGATATCTGTGATAAACATGTGAATCCCACACCTGAGTTAGCCTTATTACATATAACAATACATGAGTTTCCTTCTAAGATTAGAGTAGTGCTCACTAGGGATGAGCCGAACACCCCCCGGTTCGGTTCGCACCAGAACTTTCGAACGGACCCCAAATTCGTACGAACTTTAGAACCCCATTGAAGTCTATGGGACTCGAATGTTCGAAATTAAAAGTGCTAATTTTAATGGCTAATATGCAAGATACTGTCCTAAAAAGGGTTTGGGGACCTGGCTCCTGCCCCAGGGGACATGGGTCAATGCCTAAAATGTTTTTAAAAATTGCCGTTTTGGCGGGAGCACTGATTTTAATGACGATTAAAGTGAAAAAAAAAAGTTAAATATTCCTTTAAATATCGTGCCTGGGGGGTGTATGTAGTATGCCTGTGAAGTGCCACGTATTTCCCGTGTTTAGAACAGTCCCTGCACAAAATGACATTAAATGGAAATAACATCATTTAAAACTGCTTGCGGTTTTAATGTTATATCTGGTTCCTGCAATATGGTTGAAAATCATTGAGAAAAATGGCATTGGTAGCCCTCCCTGCCCATTACCAGCCCCTTTGGGTCTTGTACGCATATTATGGGGAACCCCGTACCCATATTAAAAAAAGGAAATGCGTGTGGCCCCCAGGCCCTATATACTCAGAACAGTATACAGGCGGTGCAAACAAGACAGGGACTGTGTAGGTTTGTTGTGTTAAGTTTATTCTGTTTGTAATTTTCAACTGGTACATTTTTAAAGTGTAGCTCCAGTCAAAAAAACGATTTTTAAGCTTTTTGGAAAACATAGGGAAGGGTTATCACCCCTGTATAATTTGTTTTGTCATCCATCTTTTTTCATCTCACTTGCTGTTGTCTCCTTCCATTTGCAAGTAGGAGATGTTTGTAAGTTGGATGTTTGAAAGTAGGGGCCTGCCCTATATGCTCTGCAGAAATGGCGGAACAAGTTGTTGGTTTTGCCACAACATTGTAAGCCCTCAAAGTGACTCTTGGTGGGCGCTGGTGCGCCCTGCTGTGAACGATTATATCAAGAATTGTAATTACATGCCATTGTTGAACAGTGGTAGAAAAATTGACCTTTGGTGGTTGTGGTGCTGGTGCCACAACACTATAAGTCCTCACAGTTACTCTGGGTGTGCACAGGAACGGGCCCTCCTGTGAAATATTATATCAAGAATTGTAATTACATGTCCCTGTTAAACAGGGGCAGAAAAATTGGGCCTTAGGCACTGGTGCTGGTGCCATGACACTGCAACCTCTCCCATATACTCTAGTTTTATTGCAGGAATTAGCCCTGCTGCAAAGCATTGCATCAAAAATTGTAATTAAACACCCCTGTTAAACAGGGGCAGAAAAATTGGGCCTTAGGCACTGGTGCTGGTGCCACGACACTGCAACCACTCCCATATACTCTAGTTTTATTGCAGGAATTAGCCCTGCTGAAAAGCATTGCATCAAAAATTGTAATGAAATGCCCCTGTTAAACAGGGGCAGAAAAATTGGGCCTTAGGCACTGGTGCTGGTGCCACGACACTGCAACCTCTCCCATATACTCTAGTTTTAGTGCAGGAATTAGCCCTGCTGCAAAGCATTGCATCAAAAATTGTAATTAAACGCCCCTGTTAAACAGGGGCAGAAAAATTGGGCCTTAGGCACTGGTGCTGGTGCCACCACACTGCAACCTCTCCCATATACTCTAGTTTTATTGCAGGAATTAGCCCTGCTGCAAAGCATTGCATCAAAAATTGTAATGAAATGCCCCTGTTAAACAGGGGCAGAAAAATTGGGCCTTAGGCACTGGTGCTGGTGCCACGACACTGCAACCTCTCCCATACACTCTAGTTTTATTGCAGGAATTAGCCCTGCTGCAAAGCATTGCATCAAAAATTGTAATTAAATGTCCCTGTTAAACAGGGGCAGAAAAATTGGGCCTTAGGCACTGGTGCTGGAGCCACCACACTGCAACTTCTCCCATATACTCTAGTTTTATTGCAGGAATTAGCCCTGCTGCAAAGTATTGCATCAAACATTGTAATTCAACGCCCCTGTTAAACAGGGGCAGAAAAATTGGGCTGATGGCATCACCCAGAACCAGAAATGTTCTTCCAACATATCAGCGGAGGAGGAAGAGGATAGACAATCAACATAACAGGACAGTCACTTAGCATCAGCATAGGCAGTCTTGAAGGGATGTGATATTTAAAAAAAAATTATTCAGTTGCATCAGCTTCAGGTGCTTGCTAGCTGTGGGTTATCCAAGACTGATTCATCTTGATGAAGGTCAGTCGATCAACTGATTCGGTGGACAGGCGCAACCTGTGATCGGTAACAAAGCCACCAGCAGCACTGAAGGTGCGTTCCGAAAGAATGCTGGATGCAGGACAGGCCAGTAGCTCAATTGCATACTGTGCAAGCTCTAGCCAGTGATCCATCCTCAACATCCAGTAAGCCAGAGGATTTTCGGTGGGAAAGGTGTCCAAGTCTGACCTTGCCCCTAGGTATTCATGCACCATGTAAATCAGACGCTGGCGATGGTTGCTGGAACCGATCATACCTTGGGGCTGCGGACTAAAAAATTGTCTGAAAGCATCAGTCAGACGGCCACCTTCTCCACCGCTCCTTCTGACCGATGCCTCAGCAACACGTTGTCCAGGACCAGGAGTTTGTAACTTCCCAGTCTCTGGGAACGCGTTGCACAGACTTTTCAGCAAGGCCTCCCGGAGATGTCTCATCCTCTGCTCCCTCTGCGATGGCAAGATAAGGTCGGCAACCTTACCCTTGTACCGTGGATCAAGGAGAGTGGCCAGCCAGTAATGGTCCCTCTCCTTGATCCGAAGAATACGAGGATCCTTCCGCAGGCTTTGCATAATCAGGGAGGCCATGCAGCGTAGGTTAGCTGAGGCATTCGGTCCGGAGTCCTCTGGGTCACTAAGGACAACATGATCCGCAGCTACCTCCTCCCAGCCACATACAAGTCTACGGGTTCCTTGGGACTGTAAATCATCCTTACAAGACTGCTGCTGCTGCAGATGCTGAGTGCCAGCCTCCACCTCCATGCTGACACAATCATCCTCCTCCTCCTCTTCCTCCTCCTCATCCTCTTCCTTTGTGATGGGTGGCACAGCAGGAACACTGTCTAGATAAAGGGGGCCTTGAGAGGCAAGGAAGTCCTCCTCTTCCTGCCTCTGTTCTGCCTCAAGTGCCCTGTCCATTATTCCACGCAGTGTATGCTCCAAGAGGTGGACAAGAGGTACAGTGTCACTGATGCATGCACTTTCACTGCTCACCATCCTTGTGGCCTCCTCAAACGGTGACAGGACAATGCATGCATCCCTGATCATGCCCCACTGGCGTGGTGAGAAAAAACCGAGCTCCCCTGACCCTGTCCTGGTGCCGTAGTCGCACAGGTACTCATTGATGGCCCTCTGCTGCGTGTGCAGCCGCTGCAGCATGGCCAACGTTGAGTTCCACCTGGTGGGCATGTCACATATAAGGCGGTTCTTGGGCAGGTGCAACTCCTTTTGGAGCTCAGCCAGCCGAGCACAGGCATTAAATGATTGGCGGAAATGCACACAGACTTTCCTGGCCTGCTTCAGGACATCCTGTAAGCCCGGGTACCTGCCCAAGAACCGCTGCACCACCAGGTTAAGGACGTGAGCTACACAGGGCACATGGGTCAGTTGTCCCTGTCGGAGGGCGGAGAGGAGGTTGGTGCCATTGTCACAAACCACCATTCCTGGCTTAAGCTGGAGTGGCGTCAACCACCTCTCGGCCTGCCCCTGCAGAGCTGACAAAACATCCGCCCCAGTGTGGCTCCTGTCCCCCAAACAAACCAGCGCAAGCACGGCATGGCATCGTTTTACCTGCGTGCTTGCGTAGCCCCTGGAATGCCTACGGAGCACCGCTGGTTCTGAGGACAGAGCACTGGAAGAGGCCATGGAGGAAGAAGAAGAGGAGGGGGTGGAGGAGAGAGGTGTGTCACAACCAATAGTAGCATTTTGGAGGCGTGGTGGCGGAACAACCTCCAACACTACTGCACCTTGTCCTGCATCCTTCCCAGCTGCCAGAAGAGTGACCCAATGGGCCGTGAAAGACAGGTAACGTCCCTGTCCATGCCTGTTAGTTCATGAGTCAGCCGTAATATGCACCTTACCACTGACCGCCCTGTCCAGCGAGGCAAGGACATTGCCTTCCACATGCCGGTAGAGAGCCGGAATTGCCTTCAGTGAGAAAAAGTGGCGTTTGGGGACCTGCCACTGAGGAACCGCACATTGTACAAACTCATGGAAGGCGGCCGAGTCTACCAACTGAAAAGGCAGCAGTTGAAGTGCTAGCAATTTAGCCAAGCTAGCATTCAGCCGCTGGGCATGTGGAGGGCTGGGAGTGAACTTCTTTCGCCGATCCAGCAGCTGGGGCAGGGACATTTGCCTGCTATAATCGGACGTGGGTGTACTGCTAGCAGAGTGCCCGGAAGCACTTGGCTGTGACACACCTAATTCTACACCTTCATTCCTCTCAGAGCAGGTTTCAGAGAGGACTGAAGGTCTAGTGGGGTTGGAGATGCCAGCTGATGAGGAGCAAGGAGAGGTCCGCTTTGTTCTTTGGTGTGGGTCTTTGAGGTACGCTTGCCAATGAGCTGCATGGCAGGTCAACATATGTCTGGTCAAGCATGTGGTGTCCAAGCGGCTGATGTTTTGGCCACGCGAGATACGCTTGAGACATATGTTGCAAATAGCAGCCATGCGATCTTATGCACTCGTCTCAAAAAAGGCCCACACCAAAGAACTTTTAGAATAACGCGCAGAGGCAGCGCCCTGCACAGGCGGAGCTCTGCGGTGTGATTCAGTCGGTGTGCTGCCCCTAAGCTGGCCCCCGGAGGGCATTCTGCCTCGTTGGACATGTGCCTCCTCCTCCTCCTCTCTCCTACCAGGCACCCACGTGGAGTCAGTGCCCTCATCATCCCCTCCCTCTTCATCGCTGTAGCAAACATGGCAATATGCTGCAGCTTGTGGAACATGACTGCCAGATTGCTGTCCTTCTTGAGCATCCCCTCTCTCTGCATTCACGCTACTGCCTTCCTCTAGCTGATTATCATCATCAGAGGCTACAAAACACTGGGCATCCTCCTGGAGCATGTACCCAACACTGTGCTCAAAGAGTTCAGGAGACTCCTCAGGAGGATGTGGTGGGTCTAGGGAAGGAGTCACGGATGATGACATTGAGAGGAGGCAAGACGATGCGTTGGCAGCTGCTTTGCTAGTACCCTGAGACTGGGTGAGAGAGGATGAGGAGGATGAAGAGGGCTTGGTCATCCACTCTACCAAGTCGTTGGCATGTTGCGGCTCAACATGTCCAGCTGTCAAAAAGAAGGACAAGCGTGTCCCATGGCCACGTGCTGATGATGACGATGCACCGCGTCCACGATCAGCACTGTTGTCTCTAGACACAGAGCCTGCTTGCCCTCTTTTATCGTCTCGCGCCTGTCTGCCTCTCCTTGCTGGCCTTCCAGACATGGTAATGGCCTGAAGGGAGTTGGGTAAAACAGCAATTGGGTAGTGTATATTGTGCTTGAGGCACACAACACCTACTAACTCCTACAGATGCCTTTATTATAGAACACCAACAATAAAGGGTAGATAAAGGGGTATACTGTACTGGAGGCACACAACACCCACTAAGCCCTGCAGATGGCTCTATTAGAGAACAGCAATAAAGGGTAGATACAGGTGTATATTGTTCTGGAGGCACACAACACCCACTAACTCCTGCAGATGCCTTTATTATAGAACACCAGCACTAAAGGGTAGATAAAGGGGTATACTGTACTGGAGGCACACAACACCCACTAAGCCCTGCAGATGGCTCTATTAGAGAACAGCAATAAAGGGTAGATACAGGTGCATATTGTGCTGGAGACACACAACACCCACTAACTCCTGCAGATGCCTTTATTATAGAACACCAGCAATAAAGGGTAAATACAGATGTATACTGTGCTGTGCTGGAGGCACACACAACTTCCAATAACTCCTGCAGATGGCAGATGGCTCAAATAGAGAAGAGCTATGTAGGTGGATATAGCGGTGTGTACTGGGTACAGAGCACGCAGACAGCACGCACAAGCTCCTAACACTGACTGCAAGCTCTATTATAAAAGATAGATATATCGCTAGCTATATAGGTGAGGTGAATATAGCGGTGTATACTGCGGTCAGGGCACGCAGACAACAACCACTACAGAAGAGCAAGATCGAAAAATCGTCCAATAACGATGGGTGTATACTGTGTTGAAGGTACACAGAACACCCACTAACTGCTTCAGACGCCAACACACTACACAAGGCCGCCACGCTGGCGGCCTTATATAGTGTGGGGCGTGTGCTACACAGCCTGAGCTATGATTGGCCACAGGTATCCTGCCTGTGGCCAATCATGGCTCTCCTCGCTGCCGGCGTTGTGATTGGCCAAGCATGCGGGGTCACAGTGCATGCTTGGCCAATCATGAGCCAGCAATGCACTGCGCCATCGCAGTGCATTGTGGGCCGTGAGCGCCACACGAATTTGGCGCGAACGGCCCATAACGTTCGGAATTTGCCGAACGGGCGAACAACCGATGTTCGAGTCGAACGTATGTTCGACTTGAACATGAAGCTCATCCCTAGTGCTCACACAAATATTGCTTGCGGCCAAACTCACTATCACACGTTTATGGAATTCGAGGGATTCTCCTTCTCCCTCTGATGCTGTTCTCACCCTCAACCATTAGTGCGAGATGGAGAGACTCTTAGCCTTTATACATTTTAAAGCCACGCCGTTTAGGCTTAAATGGAGTAGCTGGCTTTCCCACCCCAGCTGTTTGGTTAAAGATTGAGTTCTAAGGTTGATAACTTGGTTTACGAATACAATCCAATTTATACTCTGTTGGAATGTTTACTATACACCTGTTCTTTGTGTTACAAATGGTGACCTGTCCCCCCCCCCCACACTTCCCCCTCACTTTTCCTCTCCCTGTGTCTGTTCCTTCCTTTCATTGTTTTGGTTTATGTACCTTTTTTGGCGGGAAAAGGGGTCTCCACCCTTGCTGGCACAGTGTGATCCCATTGGGGTGCCAGTAAGTGAGTGCGGGATTCCTTCTTCCTGATTATCACTCTAGCCTCAGTATATCCATCATTTGCCTTATTATTGTTATTGCTTTATTATTGTTATAGTAAGGATGAAAGAACCGCGCTAATCACCACCAGGAGTAGGAAAACCCAAGCCTTAGCCGGATAAGTATAAATCCTCTACGTGTCTAGTAAACCTGTATAACTCTATATAGGCTGCTGCCCCCCTAAGAAAAGGAACCCCCTGAGAGTTTCTTACAAAAATGAAAATAATAAAATATATAGCAACCGGGGTCAATTGGCGCTACCTAAAAACAGGTTCTTACTCCATCTGGACTCATAAAGGATAGATGTAGGTGAAAGCCAGGGTTTTTAACCAACGAACCCAATCGCCTCCCTGTACCCTATATTAATGAACCCAGGAATAAATGCAAAAACCACAGCTGCACCCAGAAAATGTTACATCAAACAATATATATAATAAGTCTCCAGACCAGCAAAGGTACTAATTTCAAAAACTAAAATTCTAATAACAGGGACTACTAATCAAACAATATATATATATAATGTGTCTCCAATCCAACGGAGATTCTGATATAAAAAAACTGATAATGCTAACTGTGATAAATCACAGAAACCTATCAATGCTGAAATAGGCCAAAAAACTCCCCACTGAGTATAAAGCGACAGCCTCAATCCCAAAAAACTCCAAAATTTAATCAAAAAATCAAAAGATCCCACGTGTAAAAAATTCAATGTATGACCCACTGCGATTATAACTCGAGTCGCATATATGCAAATATATATATAAAATGTGTCATTCAGTAGTAAACTTAATACCTAAAATCCCATAAGTGCACTATACCAGTATTTAGTGATAAAAATATATATGTAATGTATCAATCAATGAAAAAACTTATCAACCTAAAATCACATAAGTACACTATATATGTGTTTAGTGACAAAAATATATATAACCAATAAATAAATGTGAAAAAAATGTGCAGACACTCAGATATCAGAAAAACATGATAATACCAAATAAAAAATGTGTATGTCTATACACACAGGGGGTAATATGAGACCTAATAATATAGCACAACCCCTAGTGATGAAAACCCAAAGAAATAACTTTAAAATAAAAAAGACTTAAAGATAAGTGAAAAATACAAAAAAGAAGTAGAAAAAAATGAAAAATAAAAATAAAAAATATAAGTAAAAAATAATGAAGTACAAAAAGAATTTTTTTTAAAATATATGATAAATGGCAAAAAAAAAAATATATATATATATATTAAATAAGTCCCAAATAAATGTTCATTAGTGCAGATCCAGAATTTTTTTTGAAAAAGGTGACTTTAGTGCTTCCTGTGCAATCTTCACCGTGACTTCTGTGCTCCCCCACCAGGAACCCCACTCACCAGAAATAAGTACCCCTGCAGGGGTTGTTTGCCTTTAAGATCAATCTCCGAATATCCGGTTCTTTACTTCGTAATTGGTGACTAAACGTATCCCAGCATAGATTCCATATATCCTCATAAGAAAAAAATGGGAGCCTCCATAGTGTAATCCATATAAGATATGATTTATTTGCACAAAAAAGTAAAAATGTATAAAAACAACCGTAATAAAACAAACCAAAAAATAAAATAAAAATACTGAATGTAACCACAGCTCTCGTATAGTGAGATACACTGTGGAAACACAGTCCACCGGGGGGATTGATGTGGTGATCACCCCAAGTGTTCCAGATTAACTCCAGAGAATGCCATAAAAAATATATATAAACTTAGTACCAGAACAATCGCTGTTGTAAACTCTACCTCAGGGAAACCATGAAAAACTCCTCCTAGGGGAATGGAAAAAAGAGAGCGCCCCTTAATAGGGTGCTTAAGCCGGAATTTACCCTGTAGGAGTGGTGAAACCGTTGCTGTATTCCCCCCTGGGATAGAGTCCTTAGCGCGTAATGTTCAAAAGATCTCCTCGGAAGCCGTACGGTGGATACGCGGTTTGCGCTCCACCTGCGTTCCAACCACCGACGGCAACCCGGAAGTGACGTAATCAGCGTAGCTCCGTCGAACGCGTTTCGTCATTGACGTCTTCAGTGGCGGTGCTGCGCTCCAACGTCCCATATATTATATAGAAAAATCCCGGATGATTTGATTGGTCGTTGCTCGGGTAGAAGACCCAATAAGGCAACAGCGGAAAAACTTAGTGTACGAACGAACATGCATTATTCCCACACAAATAGCAGACCGCTCACACAAATGGACAATCATCTCCCCCTACAAAATGAACGAATACGACAGCATTCTCCCAATGCGATCCAATAAAAAGCATCCGCTCCTGAAATTTCAGAGGGCTTCGGGGGCATATTATATCCACCTAAAAATAAAAATGAAAATACCCAGCTCATATATGGCAATATGCAAACGAAATTAATCTCACCATCAGTTTCAAATTGTCATTAATAATCACCATTCAGGTCTATTAGCCCAAAGGGTGATCTATCCCATGTGAGAACCCAGCAACACCCTCACCACTCCTTTCTATGTAAACCTTAATGGCCTTTAACATTATAAAAAATTATATATATATAAAAAAAAAAAAAACCCAGCCATTTAAGGATACTTCCAGGGGATTCAATATTCAAGGAATGTTTAAAGGGAACGCTTATATCTATCTCATTGCAAATCAACCAATGGTGCAGTGAAAATGATAATTACTGTTTATAAATATTATGCAAAAAGTAAAAAATAATAATAATAATGACATATAATATTAATGATAACGCTATATAAGAATCATTCCCAGGAAATCATTTACTTATTAAGACTAAGGGAATTTATAAACAGTAATAGTTTAGGGAAAGACCTCTATATATCACACTACAATCCAGCTATTATGCAGTAAAAATAACCATATGTAGGTTAGTTGGTATTTCCTTTCTACATCATATTAAATCCAACCATTATTATATGCAGATTACTATTACTTCTCCCCATACAATGTGGACTCAGGGTAACAAACAGAGGACGAAAAATAGAGATGTTACACTTCAAAAAATTAAGAAACAGAAATGTTTGTCTATAAACAAGAGGGTAGGGGAACCAAAAACTAAACCATCAATACTCATATCTATAGAATTATACGTCAAACAATGCATACATCCATACGCATGTATATACATGCATATACGTGTATATGACTTGCATGTACAAACGCACCTCCACGCACTTTAATCGGAATCCCAAATCCATACAAAAGAGGAGAAACGGAGGAGGAAGATGGAACCCATCCATACCAATCTCCAATAATCAAAAAACGATTGCGGAAAAAGAAAAAGAAACTAACGCACAAAATTAGTATATCTAAACCCAATATAACACAATCCCATTCCTCAACATCCTATAACAACATTCACATAATGTCAAGAATTAGAGAGATATAAATTAAGACTATGACTGATTAATAGGGGGCACATATCGTTCAATAATATGGGACACCCCTCAAAGGAAGAAACAGAAAAAAACAGAAAAAACCTTATGGGTTAGCTATGAAACAGTTCAGGTCTATATCCAGGTTGAGGCCCCGCGGCACCAGAAACCCCAACCTGTATATCCAAGCAGTTTCGTTCTGCGAGATGAGGGTGGTTTTATTACCTCCCCTCCAATTGCCTTTCACGCAATCTATCCCATAGAATATTAAACCAGAAGGGTCTCTTTGATGAAATTCATCAAAGTGACGGGAAAGGTTATGATTTGGAAACCCTTTCTTGATATTGTTGATATGTTCCCTAATCCTAACGAAAAGGGGACGTGTAGTTCTGCCCACATACTGTAAATTACATGGGCATTCTATAACATATGTTACATGTGTGCTCCGACAAGTGATTAATTCTTTTATTTTGTACTCCTTATGATCTGTCTTTGCTTTGAACGTTTCCCTTCTCCGTGGCTGTTTCTTGTTAACTTTACATGGAAGACATTTCTGGCATCTATAGAAACCCTTCAAATCATTAAATATTTTTATTTGTCTTGGTGGATCAATAGCATTATGGACTAAGAAAGAGCGTAGGGTGGGGGCCCTTTTATATACAAAAAGAGGCTTTTTGGGGAGGACTTTGGATAATATTTTGTCTTCTTGGAGTATAGGCCAATATTTTTTAATAATTTTTTCTAGATCTCTATATTGGGTGCTAAACCCCGTAATAAAAGCCAATTCCCTCTTTTCCTCTTTCTTCTTTTGTTTCTCTAGTAACGATTTCCTTTCTAGACCTCCGATGTTGTTCTTTAATTGGAATAGGGGTTCCGGCTTATATCCTTTCTCTTGAAATCTCTCTATAATCAAGTCTGCTTGGTGATGGTAATCTTCCGTGGAGTGACAGTTTCTTCTCAGTCTTAGCAGCTGGCCCTTCGGAATGTTGTTTTTCCACTTAGGGTGGTGACAACTGGTAATCGGGATGTAGCTGTTTCTATCTGTTGTTTTAAAAAAGGTCTTAGTACTAAACATCCCATCTTTCTTGGAGATTTGGAGGTCTAAATAATCAACACTGTGTTCGCTATATTTGCCAGTGAAGGTCAACCCATAAACGTTGTTATCGAGATTGTTCAGGAATACATCAAGATCCGCCGAGGTGCCATCCCATAATATGATGAGGTCGTCTATATATCTACGGTAGAACCTCAACTGAGGTATATTTCCACCATAGATATACTCTTCCTCCCACATATTCATCATGAGATTCGCTACACTGGGAGCATAGCGAGCTCCCATGGCCACCCCCTTCGTTTGAACATAATATTTCTGATCAAACCAAAAATAATTACAACTCATTGCCAAATCCAATCCTTCAATGATGTATTCAACTTGTTCTTGTCGCATATCTGTGTTCTCATATATAAGTGAGTGCGGGATTCCTTCTTCCTGATTATCACTCTAGCCTCAGTATATCCGTCTTTTGCCTTATTATTGTTATTGCTTTATTATTGTTATGTTATGCTATGTTACTCCACTCTTTCATGTTGGTTGTTCACTATTTGGCGGATACTAGCTCTACACATATCCTACTTGCCTGTATTTATATGTTCTTTCATATGTAAACTCAATAAAAAAACTATTGAAATTAAAAATATTCATCATTTTCAGCACCAGGACAAGAATTTGGGGAGTCATGAAAATGGCATGATTGGGGCAAATTATAACGCACTGTGGGTGTTATTTACTAAAGGCAAATTCAATTTGCCCTACAAGTGCACTGCAAAAGTACACTTGAAACTGCACTTGTAGTGCAAAGTGGATTTGCCTTTAGTACGGTAAATAACCCCTATTGCCACTGTAAACACCAACTTTACTACAGAAAACTGCTTTTGAGCATTGAAAGAAGAAGCCACACATTGTTGTTGATAACACTTTTTGCTCAAAGCACATTCACATGTTTGTTTATAAAAGGGTTTTTGAACAAATAAACATCTTTGGTGTATAACATTATTTTTTGTCACATTAATTATAACTAGCCTTTTTTGTTAAAACAGGCATGTTTGAAGGCATAACATACACAACTTAGGAACTTACAAAGTTCAACTTTGAAAAGTGAAGGCAATATAAGACATTAGTATGTCAAAACTGTGTTGATATTGCCTTCATCAGATGGGGTGATGTCAGCCCTGTAAAAAACAAATTTTGAAGATGCACACAAATTGGGATTCAAACTGGGGATTTCCATCCTGATCCCATGCCTAATGTCAACATGTGCTATCTCCCATCATGGGGGATCAATGGACGTGTTTTGGGGGTGCAACCCTTTCATCTCAGCCACTTTAGTAGCGAGGAAGGGGTTGTACCCACAAAACGTGTACATTGATCTCCCATGGTGGCAGATAGCACATGTTGACACACAGTGTGCAACTTCAAAATATGGCTTTTAAAAAAACTTTTAAACTTGTTTTTAAAAACACAAATCAATGCTTAAAAATGTAGGTATTTTTGTGTGTTTTATATTCTCCCTAAAACATCAATGATGTTCTTTTTTGAACATCATTGATATTTTTCTTTAGATTTTCTAAATCACGATTGTACACCATTATCTCCTTGATGAGGATTTGGGCACTTTCACTGGTGAAATTAGATTCTTCTTCCACAACATCCACATCACCTAAAAATAAAAAAAAACACACCATGCATTATAAAAATGCAGGTATACATCTATTACCTGAAGCTATGGTCTCAGGCACTCACATGTTGTGGTGACAATTTCACCAATTTCAAAAACCTCTCCCTCCTCCTCCTCCTCTGCTTGTGGTTTTGGGATCCCCCCTTCTTTCGGAGGTGTGGGGTTCCTCGAGTCTCGAGTCTTTTCTCCCATATGAGAATTTGAAAAAGGAATACTTAGCACACCGATATTTGAGGGCAGAAATAAGAATATGAAACATTGCTTGGAAGTGTCATACAATTGTATTTTTTGGCAGACTTCCAAGCTGAAAACATAATTTTTTACACTTTCTAAAGCTGGAATACTTACCTGTTTGTGCAAGTTTCACAGATGGAGACACCCCTATGGTATCCACTGGAGCACATGTGTGGGACACCCTAATAAAAAGGGTGTTCTGGTGTCATACACTAGTGCTTCTCAGTCCAGATGTGTAAACAGCTGCTGAGTGTCCTCTTCTTTACACTGAATCAAATTTGCATTTCATTCTAGTTACAAACCCATCTAGACAATAAACTCATTTTAATAGAAACAGGCCTGAACAAATGTAGTTAACTGAAACTTCCCAAAACATCGTATTTAAGTGGGCGAACAAATGATTTTTCCTACAGCCAATTGAACCCATGAACATGAAAGTTGCCATTTTAAACTGTACAACAGTAAAGAAAAGCACATGGAGCAGTATGCTCCCCTCCGTCTTCCAACCAAAAGGCCCAGGAGAGGAACATGGAGGAGTCAGCGCTCAGGTTGATTGGGGAGGCTTCTACGGCCCTCAGAACCACCCCAACTCATCAAGAGGCCTTTGCCTCCATGGCTGCATGCAAAATGCAGGACATGGAGGAGGGGCAACGCCTCTTGTGTGAGGAAATCTTGTACTACACACTAAATAAGGGATTGAGGGGACAACTCACCAACAAAACCCACCTGTGTGAGTTGGACCATCCTCCTCCTGCCACACCTCCAACACCACAGCCACAGCCTGGAAGGAACCATGGAAGGAAGGCAAGATAGTGGTGGCCTAGGTTCAGTCTGGTCTGACAAAAGATGCAGGCTCTCGTATGACCACAGCCTGGTGACATATATATCATCTGCTGCTGTTCCTGATCTCTTGGACTTCTAGACCAGATTGCATTCCCTTATATATGGACTCCTCAGGCCACTTATTTTGCCTTAAAATAGTTGATGTGTGCCCTGGGGACCAAAGGCTTCACCAGTTTAAGCAGTTTTTCCAGTGTTGCCTTCCTTTTTATTTGGTTATGACCCCTAATAAAGGTTTTTTTGTTAAAGAAATACTTGCCTTTGCATTTTACTTCAAAAAGGACAGTTTATTTGTGTGTAGGCAGGTACATTTCGAAAATAAAAAGTCAAATTAGCAAGGGACACCAACACCAAACAACCTCCTCGAGATTAAAAAATACAAGATA
The DNA here is from genome assembly GCF_037356315.1 of Lithobates pipiens. Lineage (NCBI taxonomy): Eukaryota > Metazoa > Chordata > Amphibia > Anura > Ranidae > Lithobates > Lithobates pipiens. Next base: position 183,099,674 of record NW_027507785.1, read on the forward strand.
ACAATGGTGTTGCAGTAACTTGACACACAAAACACACCAAAAAAATGGAGATCACCAAAAAAAAGAAAAAAAAACTGATCTTGATAAAAAAAATTAAAATAAATAAAAAACATTAAAACATAAAAATAAATAATGATTCAGGAGTTCTGACGAATAAAAATATTATATTCATGAAATCACGAGAAATAATAAAGAAAGACGTTTTTGAGAACTCTGTGTGAATCTGAGCAGCAAAACAACTTCATTCTTCTAGCATTATAAAGAAAAAAGAATGCACTGCATTAAACAATTTTAAACATTGCAGAGTGACGGATGTGCTATATCCATTCCGAATGCTAGTTTTACCAGACTGAGTGCTCCCGTCTCGCAATTTATTCAGAGTAGGCATGGCACGTGCGTCGGAATTGTCTACACACGATTGGAATTTACGCAAACAGATTTTGTTGTCGGAGAATTTTTTAGATCCAGCTCTCAAACTTTGTGTGTCTGAAATTCCGATGGAAAAAGTCCAATGGAGCCTACACATAGTCGGAAATTCTGACAACAAGCTCCGATCACACATTTTCTGTTTGAAAGTCTGACCATGTGTACGGGGCATAAGCCATTTCAACTGAATTGTGTAATTATTTTCAGAAAAATGCATTAAGTTGTGGGCATGTAGCACTTTTAATACACAGTCAAGCAAGTCTACTTGCAAAAGCTTTGAAGCAGATACTTTTTCACACAATTCACAATAATGCTGTTGTAGTTTCTTTATGAAGTTATGCTTTTTAGATTCTCAATGTCTGTGGTGTTTAGGAATTATTTTGCTCTTTAACACTGTTAAACACACACTAAAATGTCTCTTTTTGAAATACTTGCAATTGTTGAATTGTGATTTTTTTTTTTTTTTTCTACAAGATCTGATGATTCTTTTTTTAGTTCCATTCATGAAATTTGTTTTAAAGTACATTTGCATGGAACACAAGATGTTGAAGGGGATAACATAAAGTATTAAAGTGTGTATTTATAGGCAAAACGTTTTCTTTTTGTTTTGTATAAAGTAGAGAAGGATTAAAAATCCTCCAATTTTATGTTTTGCTATTTATGTACTATTGGGGAACATTTCCTTTATTTTCTGTCCTAGGAATTTAAATGAATTTATTTAAATTTAAATGAAAATACAGCTAGAGGGTGAATCTCCCCAGTGGGGATCTAGGCAGAAATAAAAATTTAACAAAGAGTCTATCTTTTATCCACTCTGTCCAAAACAATGGGCAGAACATTTGTGGCCACCCACCAGTTGTTTCTAGGCTTGTGCAATTAGTTTCGTAACGAATCGAAATTCGGACGAATTTTGCATCTTTCGGACATTTGGATGCATCCGAATGTCCGAATAAAAAAATAACGAATTACAACGAATACGAAAGAAGTATAACGAATGAATTTGAATGAATTCAACATGATTCGGTAATTCTTTAAAGATCTAATGAAACAAAAGTTCAGCTCAAAGTAAATCTTATAGTCCAATCAGCTAATTAATTTTGTACCGGAGGACGGATTACTGGCAAAGTGCATTCCTGAGAACTGAGTTAGAAGGGTGTTGTATTGTATTGTATTTGAGCCGAGGAGAAGAGACGTTGTCATTGTGTGTGTTAAAAGATTCAATAAACAAACGACTTTCCAAACTACGAATCATTATCACGAATGTCTATACATACATAAATAGCAAATTTCAACTAATACAAACAAATGAATTCGACACTCTACGAATAATAACGAATTATCCGAAAACTTATTAACGTAACATAATGAATATAACAGAACGAAATGATGAATTTTACGAATGACAACGAACGAAACTAAACGAAATTTTCCGTTGTGCACAAGTCTAGTTGTTTCCAATGAAGGGTATTGGTAATTCTTAACATACAATCATTGTGGCAATAGTTTAAGAAATGATGGCAATGCACCCACACTATGGCTCCTATTTAAATCAAAATATGAACTAAATTAAAGGGGTTGTAAATGTAATTTTTTTATTTTCTACATAGGTTCCTTTGAGCTAGTGCATTGTTGGTTCACTTACCTTTTCCTTTGATTTCCCTTCTAAATGTTTTTTTGCTTTGTCTGAATATCTCACTTCCTGTTTCTCCTCAGTAAACTTCTCACCATCATTCGAGCTGGTGGTTAGTCAGCCAGAACAGCTTACTGAACAGCTTACTGAGGAGGAACAGGAAGTGAGAAATTCAGACAAAGAAAACAAAGAAAAAAAAACATTTAGAAGGGAAATCGAAGGAAAAGATAAGTGAACCAACAATGCACTAGCTTAAATGAAGCTATGTAGAAAATAAAAAATTTACCTTTACAACCCCTTTAAGTTATGGCTGCTGCCATGGTGTAGGTTCAATATACCCTGTGATGCGAATTAGAAAAACGACACCGCTTCCCCTGTGTTATAATCTATAAGACATAAGAATAAACCACTGTTATAAACTCAAATAAGGCAATACTGCAATATCAATGCAATTCATAAAGTCCGTAAATATCATTAGTGCTCAAAAATTTACAAAGTGCTCCATGCTTGTTAAATAAAGTGTCCATATCTATCGGTGAATCCTATTCCAGTGAGGTGCCACAAAGACATGCTCCCCTCCTTTGTTCCCCTTCTAACCAACAATAGATTTAAACAGTCACTGATATTATATTATGTATGGCCTCTCCTTTACTGCTCCTTCACTTCTTTTAATACAATCTCCAGCCAACCATAAATGGTTTTAATTTATTTTTTTACAAATAAATATCTGAAAAGTGGGGCGTGCATTTGTATTCAGCCCTCTATACCCCTAACTAAAATCTATTGGAACCAATTGCCTTCAGAAGTCACCCAATTAGTAAATAGAGTCCACCTGTGTGTAATTTAATCGAAGTGTATATACAGCTGTTCTGTGAACAGGTTTGTTAGAGAACCCTAGTGAACAAACAGCAACAGGAAGGCCAAGGAACACACAAGATTGGTTAGGGATAACGTTGTAGAAGCAGGGTTAGGTGATAAAATATCCCAAGCTTTGAACTGTTCAATCCATCATCCAAAAATGGAAAGAGTACACAAGAGTGAAAAAATGGAAAGAGTGGCACAACTGCAAACCTACCAAGACATGACTGACCACCTAAACTGAAAGGCCGAGCAAGGAGAGCATTAATCAGAGAAGCAGCCAAGAGGCCCATATTAACTCTGGGGAAGCTACAGAGATCCACAGCTCAGGGGGCAGAATATGTTCACAGGACAAATATTAGTCATGCACTCCACAAATATGGCCTTTATGAAAAAGTCACAAGAAGAAAGCCATTGTTCAAAGAAAGACATAAGAAGTTTTGTTTGCAGCTTGCGGTAAGCCATGTGGAGACACAGCAAACATGTGGAAGAATGTACTCTGGTCAGAAAAGACACAAAATTAAACTTTTTGGCCTAAAAACAAACGCTATTTGTGGCAAAAAACTGACACTGCACATCACCGTGAACACATCATCCCCACCGTGAAATATGGTGGTGACAGCATCATGTTTTGGGGATGCTTTTCTTCAGCAGGGACAGGGAAGCTGGTAAGAGTTGATGGGATGTATGGATGGGCTGAATGGACCCCTGTTCGGTTTGCACCAGAACTTTTGAACACATCAAAATTTTGGACCCAAATAAGGAACCCCATTAAAGTCAATGGGACCCGAACATCAAAAATCAAAAGTGCCCATTTTGAAAGCTTATATGCAAGTAATTGGGCATAAAATGGTTATAGGGGCCCAGGTCAGAGGCGCATGCGCGGAGCCTCCCAAGATGGCCGCCGGCATCTAGAGCTCCGCTCCACCGCAGCCCTGTTTTGACCACTGGAGCACACAGAGCGCCCCTACGACCCACATTACGGGAGATTTGGGCAGGGGAACACACTGGGATCCCACGGATGTCCTCCCTGAATGCCAGGAGGGACCTCTCAGGCCGTATGATGGGCAAAAATGGCCACATCAGTTACGCCAAGATGGCAGCGGCAACACGAGGCCTCCCAGCCACAGCACCACAGGTCACATCCATAGCGGACCAGGACCAAGACCAGCTGCCTTTTCAAAGTACAGATTGTGCTCCATTACAAACGGTTAACTCTCCCTCCTCCACGGAGTCACTACTGGGTGGATTGAATAGGGGATATCCCACTACCCCTATGAGGGATCTCCACACAGGCCTGCTGCTCGCAGTTAGTGAGGCACATGAGGATACCCCTGCCCCCACAGACTTTCCTTCCATGATGACTGCATTCTCACACATGTTGTCCAAAAGCCTAGCATTACAGGCAGCACAGATCACTACTTCTCTGCAGGCAGATCTGCAGCAAATAGGGCTGAGGATGGAATGGAAAACTGACCAGGCAGTAGCCCGGATAAATCAGAACTCTGCTAGATTGGAGGAGATTCAGGATCAACTAGAGACTGCATTTTCAAAAATCGATGACCTCGAAAATAGATCGAGAAGATATAATTTCAGGGTACGGGGGATTCCGGAATCTGAAAAGGAGGTTCATAAGGTGGTGAAGTCTCTTATAATGAACCTAGTCCCGGACATTCCCGACCACCATTTGGAATTGGATAGAGCTCATAGAGCACTTCAGGCTCCTCGCTCTGACGGTTTACCCAGGGACATTATTGTCAAGCCTCATTATTACTCAGTGAAAGAGGAGGTCATGCGTAAATCCAGGTACGCAGAAAATCTCTCATTCCAGGGACACAAGATCCAAATCTTTGCTGACCTCTCCCCATACACTGTTCAGAAGAGGCGCTCCTTTAAACCCCTGCTACAAGTCTTATTGGACAAGGACATTGCTTATCGATGGTCATTCCCTTTGTGGCTGAATTTCTCATACAAAAACAAAAGTTTTGGTGTCTCCTCTTTTCTGGAAGGCAAAAGACTCCTGACTCAACTTGGTCTGATACAGCTGGAACCCTCAGCGGAACAATCTAACAGAGGTACCCCTGCATCGGCCAAGAGACCACCTCCAGCGAGGCCCGTGGCAACAGGTCTGGATGAAGCAAAGCTCCAAACACTCCAAAGAAAATCTACCACCTTGAATCTTCACTCATTCTCCCTTATTGGGATGGACTTCCCTTTTTTTTTCTCCTCTGCTTGTGCCTCATGTTCCGGGATACAGGGGAATCTAGGGGCTCCCCTTGCCCCCTCTTCCTTATAGAGGTAGGCGAAGGGGAGGAAACTCCCCACCTCGGGCTGGTCACTTGGGCCCCTTTTTTTTTCTGCTGAAGACTGATCACATTACACCAGTTACATTTGGCCAATTGCTCTCCCTGAAGAGGATTATTTTTGAAATATTTTTATGCTCTTTCTTTCTCTTTTTGGTATTTTTTTACCTTGGTCCTGGTTTATATCTCTTAGGTTTTGACTAATATGTAATATTTTACTTGCCTTCACTTGATCTGTCAGCTCCACGGAACAATTACGCAGCGTTGCGGACAAACACGTGACAGTATTTTTCTATAATAGAGCTGGGGCTGTTGCCAGTAGATGTTAAGGATACTCCGGGGACCCGCTTTAGTTATAGCTATGGTTTTATGGAATGGTTCATAGCCAGAAACTGTCCACCCGCTGTCTTCCCTATTTTGGGGGGGGGGGATGGTGGAGTTGGAGCGGGCTACTGGGGAATGCCCATTTAATACGAGCTTTTTCAAAGTTCCCCTGATGTTCTAGCTAGTTACGGGCGCTCTGTTTGCAGATGGATATGGGTCCTTGTTGGTCCCTCAGTTTACATAGTTAAATGGTGGCGGGGCTGCGGTGGATTCAGTGTGCCTTGCCTGGTTCAGAGGCCCTTGCAGCGCTTCTGGACCACTTACGGGGTACCCTTCTCCAAGGTTAACCCAGCTCTCTAAGGATGAGAGCTGGTTGGGTGGGTCCTAACCGCTCTGGGGGGAGGGAGGGGTCAGGGGACCCCTGCGTGTACTTGATTGGTCACATAGTGGTAATGCGACATTTGCTTTCTCATGCTGCTGTCTTTTTTCTCTCTGGCTCTCTATCCATCTTGATATTCATCTCTTTCCTTCTTATTTCTCCTCATGTCTATTGCAGAAATTTAGACTACCGCCTCGGCATCCAGTCAGCACACACAGGCTTTTGTGAGGCATCTTGGTAACTCTTGAATCCCAGACAGCGCAGTCCTCTTCGTAGGAGCGGTGAGTTCCTGATCAACTGTGTAGATCACCCCCCTCTGGTTCATGCCTGATACACCCGCTAAAGTGTCCACCCTTAAAGTTATCTCACACAACATGCAAGGCCTTAACTCCCCACTTAAACGTAGGAAGCTTCTAGAACAGTATCGTTCCGTGCAAGCGGACGTCCTCCTACTACAGGAAACACACTTCCCTTCTACTTTCTAACCCACCTTTTTACATCAGCACTATCCTCAGTTTTTTTTAGCGTCCGCAGAGAACAAAACTTAAAGGGGTAGCAGTGTGTTTCTCCAAGCATATCAACTTGTCGCAACCCGAGATTGTTACAGATCCTCAGGGTTGCTACCTCTTGGTATCAGGACACATAGATGGGGAATGCTACACTTTTGTCTCCTATTATGCGCCCAACAAGGGTCAAGGCTCTTTCTTTGCATCTATGCTGGGAAAGCTACAGAACCGCCTTCAGGGCACAGTATTCATAGGGGGAGACTCGAATGTAGCATTTGATTTTTCTCTTGAAAAATCTGCAAGTGGTTTGTCCAAACCCAAGCGTCCGTCAAAGTAGAGTGTTAAAATAGCCCACACGATCTACACCGCAGGACTAATTGATACTTGGCAAGAAATGAACCCACGTACAAAAGACTACACACATTTTTCGGCACCGCATCACACCTATGCCAGAATATACCACATCTTTACGAGAGTTATGACGATCCCTTTGATTGTTAGCACTAGGATTTTAGATTCACCCTTATCGGATCACTCCATGGTGGCTCTGGTAACTAGGAGACCCATGGGGTCCAGAAGTCGCCCACATTGGCGCTTACGGGAATCCCTACTGAGCGACCCTGCACATTGCGCAGCTCTGGAGGCATCCATACAAGATTACTTCGAGCTGAATGATAGAGGAGAGGTATCGCCGGTCACACTCTGGGCTGCACATAAATCTGTAGTAAGAGGGAAATTATTACAATTGTCATCTAACCTCAAAGCACAGCATCAAGCCGACACTCTTAAACTCACAGAGGAGTTCCGTTCCCTGGCTAAAACACATAAGCGGCATCCCGCGGCGGAATCACTCACCAAGCTAGATACCGCCAGGGCCCGATTGAACATATCTTTGACAACAGCAGCAGCGCAACATCTTAGATGGACAGGGGTCAAATTCTATGCTCAGAGAGACAGGATAGGTTCACGGCTAATGGTAAAACTGACTCCCAAGCCACGCTTGCAATCCTTCCCTAAAATTAAGGTGCACTCTGGAGATCTTTCTCAGAACCCTACTAAGGTAATGGAAACTTTTCTGCGGTTTTACTCTGACTTATATAAACAAGGGCCCATTCCCCCCAAAAACGTACACAAAAAACTCCTAAACGCCCTCCCATTGCCTAATTTTGCCAGGGAACACAGTGATCTATTGGAGTACCCATTCACCCAAGCAGAAGTCCTTGCCACCATTAAATCTCTTACTTTGGGATCTGCACCGGGCCCGGACGGATTCTCCAATGGGTACTATAAAAAGTTTGGTCCTTGCCTAACCCCCTATCTGGAGAGACTGTTCAACTCTCTCAGGGATGGAGCCACCATGAATACGGATATGGACTCCGCATATATTTCAGTTATTCCAAAACCCGGAAAAGATGCCAGTGAGGTAGGCAACTACCGCCCCATATCGCTCAACAACGATATTAAGATTATGACGAAAATACTGGCGAACAGATTTTCGAGCTTTATCTCACGGTATATACACAAAGACCAGGTGGGTTTCATCCCTGGGAGACAGGAACCAGACCAGATTAGGCGAGCGGTCGACATTATATCACTTCTCAAGGCACAATGGGACGGGGGTCCCCAGCAAAAGGGGTTTCTGTTATCGATCGACCTGCATAAGGCTTTCGATTCGATAGACTGGACATACCTAACCGATATCCTGGGGGGATTTGGGGATGCGGGAAGAATTTTCTTAACCTTATCTCATCACTATATTCTAACCCTACCGCTCAGGTGCGTCTGCTGGGCAGATATTCTAACTACTTTCACATTGGTAGGGGGACCAGGCAGGGCTGTCCCCTATCGCTGCTCCTTTTTACCATGGCCATAGAAACCTTGGCCATTGCCTTACGTTCCAATACTGACATTAGGGGGGTCGTGTGCGGGTCCTGCGAACACAAATGCGCTCTCTATGCGGATGACCTCCTCCTCTTTGTTACCTTGCCCTTAACATCCATGCCTATAATTAACCGGACTCTACTGGACTTCAGTAGGATCTCGGGACTTCGGGTTAATATGGATAAATCCTTAGCTCTGAATGAATAAGAGGAGGGCCGAAAGAGGGGCTGGGGGGTAACCAACCCCGGGACTTTTACAGTATCGAATCAAAGAAATATCATAAGAATTATCAAATCGACAGAATTGACAATTGAATATTAAATGATAAAGATAAAACAATTTTTATTTACATCTTAACTATCTTGCATATAGCATATTAGCAATATTATGAATTTTATTGTATGTATAAACTTACCTGTTGTATATTTTTGCTATTCTAGCTATGATTATCGGCTGCTTAATTTCCTGAAGAAGCTCAAATCGAGCGAAACATGTTGAAAATCGCAGCTTACTTTTGATTTGTTTTTCTCTTTATGGACAAAGTTGGGTAACTCTTAAGTGGATTTCCACGCTGTACCGTGTATGATTATTTTCATGGATGTAACAGTGAAGTTTTACTACTGACTTTGTTAAGATGTAAATAAAAATTGTTTTATCTTTATCATTTAATATTCAATTGTCAATTCTGTCGATTTGATAATTCTTATGATATTTCTTTGATTCAATACCGTAAAAGTCCCGGGGGTTGGTTACCCCCCAGCCCCTTCTTCGGCCCTCCTCTTATTCTCTAAAATATTGGGACGTGGTATCCTTAATGGTTTCATCCTTTTCTCTTAATTTTTGAATCCTTAGCTCTGAATGTTACGATCCCCACGGACACGCTCTCACAACTTTCAAATAATTTTACCTTCTCATGGGCGCACTCTCAGCTTCCGTATCTAGGAATCAAACTAATGTTGGACATACACACACTATTCCAAGCCAACTATCTCAAAATGGTGAAAAAATGTAGAACAGATATGGATCACTGGTCTGGCTGCGGTATTTCCTGACTGGGTAGGATTCATGCGGTGAAAATGACACTCTTACCGCGGTTATTATATTTATTTCGTTCCCTGCCAATCCCGGTCCCCAAAATATTCCTGAACAAAATGCAATCGGACATTTTAAAGGTTCGTATGGGGGAAAAAAGGTTACAGATGCTCCTCAGATACACTTTATCGTTTGAGATCACAGGGCGGGTTGGGCCTACCCAACCTCTGGAGTTATTATCAGGCGGCTAAATTGGGCCAAATTTCCATGGCTTTCTCCGGTAATGCGAAACCAGATTGGCTATTGATGGAAAGGCAGTCTGTTTCCCAACATACCATAGATTTTTTGATGGGATGCGATCCTAAACACAGACCTGCGATTATGGCTCCCACCTTTTCACACTCAATGGCGCTAAGCTCTACTCTTTTTAATCGGAGCTCCCTGATCTCCCCACTTAGACCTCTAACATATATTTTTCATAATGAGGATTTCCTCCGGGGGAAAATATAGAAGCCTTTAAATGGTGGACAGACAAGGGGTTATACAGAATTGGACACTTCTTTTCCCTCGCCAGCCCTCTCTCTTTGACACACTGCAGAAAGAAACTAGCTATGCCTGACTCAGAGCTTTATAGATTTACACAAATATCTCACTACTTAAATTCCATCTGGACCACTAAACCACTTCCCCCTTCTATAACGCAATATGAACAGTGGTGTGTGAGTGCAGTGGACCAGAGGGGGGGCATCTCACTGATCTATACAGCTCTCATGACGAAGGATAACAAGCCCTCATATGCCTGAGCTTGGGAAGCTGACTTGGACTGCACTTGGGATTCTACACAATGGTTTAGAGCCTCGATGAAAGCTCATAAAGGTATTCTTAATGTTTCTCTAATTGAGGCCAGCCTCAAGGTTCTCTTTAGGTGGTACTATGTTCCTTCCAGGCTGGTTAGGATTTTTCCGGGATCCTCGCCATCATGTTTCAGGGGTTGTGGACTAGAAGGTAACATGTTTCATATCTGGTGGTCCTGTCCGCGCATCCGCTCGGAAAGTATTTTGCACGGCTAGTTCCCTGATGGGGGTCACCATCTTGCCACACCCCAGGGAGGCTCTACTCAACCATATAATCCCGGAACTACCCAAAGTTTCTCAGAAGCTGACGTTTTTATTTTTCTTGGGGACAAAATCACAATAGCCAAGGCCTGGAAGAAACATACTGTTTCCTTTAAGATGTTTAGAACAAAGGTCTCATGGATTATGGTGCAAGAACAATTGGTGGCTAAATTGAACGACAAAACTGAGAGGTTTCGGGCGGTATGGGAGCCTTGGGCCACGATGTGTAATATTTCCCTTATACCTGGGGTGCAACCTGGTAGTCTGGCCTCCCGGGGCCATTAGCACTGGAACAGCATACTCTGCTCTCTCTCTTTACCCCTGACACGTTTTTCTTTCTTTCCTTCTTTGACACCTCTCTTGGTGCAGTGTGATGATACCCTATTGGGTTGATTAGCGAGACAGAAGTCACGGTACTGGCAAGTTAGTCGCTCAGCATCTCGGGCTGTGTAACCCTAGTGGGATGGGGTGGGAGTTCCCTGGTGGGAGTGGGCGGATCCAGCCCCTGGCCAGCATCATGATCCCATTTGGGGCGCCAGGGGGTCTGGGGCACGTGTACTTTAGCCGGGCATACTCCAATTAGAGGAGTAGATCAATTGACACGGGTACACGACTGTAAGTTTGGTTTGCCGACCAATTAATGGTAATTGTAATATTACGCTCCGAGATGTCAATGGCACTGTCTATGTTTGCCTATACTGTCTATATGTATGGAAATGTGGATAAAACCTTTTTGTTTTATGGAATATTCATCTTCTCTGTTATGATGAAAATCTTCTAATAAAAATGACTAAACATAGGGGTCTGGGTCCTGCCCTGGGGGACATGTAGCAATAAAAAAAAGGCTTGTGAAAAATTTCATTTTTAAATGGGCAGTGATCTTTTTGATTTTAAAGTGAAAATCTAAAAATGAAAAATTCCTTCCAATATAGTGCCTGGGGTGTCCCTTTAAGCCGCGTACACACGGGCGGACTGTCTGGCCTACTTAGTCCGCCGAAACACATTTCAGCGGACAGTCCGCTCCTGTGTGGGCTTCAGTGGACTTTTTCAGCGTGCAGTCCGGCGTACTAAGTATTTTGGATTTTTCGAAATACTGTCCGTCGTACTCGCATTTCAGCGGACAATCCGGCCGTGTGTATGCCAGTCCGCCGTACTTTTGAAATGAGCAGACTTTTCCCGCCCGGAGAAAAGTCCGCTCATTTCGAGCGGGTATCTAGGTAGGCGGGGCCCGCGAAGGAGACGTCGCTGGCCCCGCCGCCTGGTATGGACTTCAAGGGGAACCCCAACGCCGAAAAAAATCGGCGTGGGGGTCCCCCCCAAGTCCACAACAGACCCTTGTCCGAGCACGCTACCCGGCCGGCCAGGAAAGGGGGGCGAGCGAGCGCCCCCCCCCCTCCTGAGCCGTACCAGGCCGCGTGCCCTCAACATGGGGGGGTGCCTTGGGGAAGGGGGGGGGCGCGCGGACCCCCCACCTCAAAGCACCTTGTCCCCGTGTTGATGAGGACAAGGGCCTCTTCCCGACAACCCTGGCCGTTGGTTGTCGGGGTCTGCGGGCGGGGGGCTTATCGGAATCCGGGAGCCCCCTTTAATAAGGGGGCCCCCGGATACCGGCCCCCCACCCTATGTGAATGAGTATGGGGTACAATGTACCCCTACCCATTCACCTGTAAAATAAAAGTACAAAAAAAAACACAACACACGAGATAAAATACTTTATTGCACAGCTCCGGGGGTCTTCTGTCTTCGGGGGGTCTTCTCGCCGGACTCCTCCGCTATCTTCTTGTAGCTCTTTTGCTAGCGGAGGAGTCCGGCTTTCTTCCTCGCCGCCGGCCTCTTCTCCCGACTTCGGGGGTCTTGTCCCCCTCTTCGGTTCTTCTGCCGGGCCACCGCGCCTTCTTATAGCTCTTTTACAGGCGGTGGCCCGGTCTTCTGTCGCATAAAGCCATGTGACACCGCCCCTTGTCCCTATATAAGTGGCCGCACAGTGCGTCCCTGGCATTCCGGCCGGAGAGATCGTCGAGGCAACATCTCCTGGAGAAGAAGAAGAAGAAGAAGAAGAACGGAAGGCGGCGACAGAAGACCGTGCCACCACCTGTAAAAGAGCTATAAGAAGGCGCGGTGGCCCGGCAGAAGAACCGAAGAGGGGGACAAGACCCCCGAAGTCGGGAGAAGAGGCCGGCGAGGAAGAAAGCCGGACTCCTCCGCTAGCAAAAGAGCTACAAGAAGATAGCGGAGGAGTCTAGCGAGAAGACCCCCGAAGACGGAAGACCCCCGGAGCTGTGCAATAAAGTATTTTATCTCGTGTGTTGTGTTTTTTTTTGTACTTTTATTTTACAGGTGAATGGGTAGGGGTACATTGTACCCCATACTCATTCACATAGGGTGGGGGGCCGGTATCTGGGGGCCCCCTTATTAAAGGGGGCTCCCGGATTCCGATAAGCCCCCCGCCCGCAGACCCCGACAACCAACGGCCAGGGTTGTCGGGAAGAGGCCCTTGTCCTCATCAACATGGGGACAAGATGCTTTGGGGTGGGGGGTCCGCGCGGCCCCCCCTTCCCCAAGGCACCCCCCCATGTTGAGGGCACGCGGCCTGGTACGGCTCATGAGGGGGGCGCTCGCTCACCCCCCTTTCCTGGCCGGCCGGGTAGCGTGCTCGGACAAGGGTCTGTTGTGGACTTGGGGGGGACCCCCACGCTGATTTTTTTCGGCGTTGGGGTTCCCCTTTAAGTCCATACCAGGCGGCGGGGTCAGCGACGTCTCCTTCGCGGGCCCCGCCTACCTGGATACCCGCTCGAAATGAGCGGACTTTCCTCCGCGTGTGTGGGCGAGTCCGTTCATTTCAAAAGTAGGGCGGATAGTATGGCGGACTTAGTGCGCCGTATTAGTCCGCTCAAAAAGTGGTGTGTGTGGTCAAGTCCGTTCATTCTAAAGTATGACGGACTGTCCGTCGGATTGTGTGACGGACTAAGTAGGCCATACAGTCCGCCCGTGTGTACGCGGCTTTAGTCTACATGTAAGGTGTCTAGTATCTGCTGTAGCAATAATTTAATTTCTAAAGCCAAAAAAAATGTTCCTTGCAAGCTGCCTTTACTTTGCTCAGCAATAGCTGGGGATCCAGTGTATATGATGATGTAGTGCACTGGGAACAAGATTAGAGATTTTTTGATACATGCTGGTGTCACTTTCTATAGAAGTAAGGGGTGCATAACAATTGGTCATGGGTGTTGGTGGCACCTTCCTATCATAACCCTAAAGAGGTACTCTTGATGAAAGCAAGAATTGGCCTTGCTGTAAAAAATTGCAATGATATGCACCTGTCAAACAGGTGCTTAAAATTTACTCTTTGGGTGTTGGAGGCGCTTCCCACCAGAAAAAACAAAGAAGAAAGCAGCGCCATCTAAGTGCAGCATGATAAAAAGATTTTAATATGGGACAGATGATTTTAAACTCACAAGATTGTAGAGATTACAATGCATGTGAATTGGTATAGGAAGTTCATTCACTCCTAGGAGAAGGTGGTCGGTTTGCAGGTGGAGAGGCAGCTAATGTTACAGGCCGTGATGGTGACTCCTAACACTTCCTGATTCTCAGATTCAGCTAGAGGACAGCTGGAAATGTCACTTACGGATGGTGAGAGACTGGGGAGGAGCACACGTTTGGAGCATGCATGCTCTTTCATCAGGAAATACCCACTGTAACCCTATAGAGGTTCTCTTGATGAAGGCAAAAAAAATGCAATTATATGCACCTGTTAAACAAGCAGGGGCGGATCCAGGGGGGGGCAACGGGTCAATTGCCCCCCCCCGAGAATACCGGCAGGCTGGTTCCGCGGGTCCAATCGCGGCCGGTTCCGCGGGTCCAATCGCGGCCGGTTCCGCGGGTACCCGCGCGGCTGGTTCCGCGGGTCCAATCGCGGCCGGTTCCGCGGGTCCAATCGCGGCCGGTTCCGCGGGTACCCGCGCTGAGTGGATGGTGAGGGGGGGGCAGCTGGGCGGCTTAGGAGGGCTGCTGGCCAATCAGGAAGCCAGCAGGCAGGGGAGCAGGGAGATGACATCATCTCTTACTGCCCTGCATCCCTCCAGTTCCGCCCTCACTGTGTATGAAGCTGTGTGCAGCAGAGAGATTGCATCATCTCTCTGCTGCCTATCTTCACTCTGGGACCCAAGAAAAGACCACCTTAGCAGAAAAGTGACACAGTAGGTGACAATCCGCAATGTGTGGCAGGCTACGTGGCAATCCGCAATGTGTGGCAGACTACGTGGCAAGTGGCAATCCGCAATGTGTGGCAGATGACGTGGCAAGTGACAATCCGCAATGTGTGGCAGACTACGTGGCAAGTGGCAATCCGCAATGTGTGGCAGGTGACGTGGCAAGTGGCAATCCACAATGTGTGGCAGGCTACGTGGCAAGTGACAATCCCCAATGTGTGGCAGGTGACGTGGCAAGTGGCAATCCGCAATGTGTGGCAGGCTACGTGGCAAGTGACAATCCCCAATGTGTGGCAGGTGACGTGGCAAGTGACAATCCGCAATGTGTGGCAGGTGACGTGGCAAGTGGCAATCCGCAATGTGTGGCAGGCTACGTGGCAATCCGCATCTGGTAGGAGGCGACGTGGCAAGTGACAATCCGCAATGTGTGGCAGGTGACGTGGCAAGTGACAATCCGCAATGTGTGGCAGGTGACGTGGCAAGTGACAATCCACATTTGGTGGCAGGCGACATGGCAAGTGACATCCTCAGGGCTCCCACTGATTCTGCATTATGGTGAGTTGAACCATTTAATTTTATATTACAATGTATTAATAGAAATAATACGCTTCAATCATCCTGACACCATAACAACCATGGTGCCGTAATGATTGAAGCGCAAATACCAGCCATTTCCCATATAAATTGCCCCCAAAAAAACATATTTTATAGCAGTGCCCCTCCCGAGATTAGACTCTGGATCCGCCCCTGCCCCAGTCCCTGAAGGTTTCTTAACAGAGCCCACTGTGAGGGGTGAAGGATGGGTCTGTCGGTTTTACCAAAGAATCCCTGTGGCTGGATAAGGTAAGTGGAGATTCCTAAGGAATTTTACATTTTCTTATGGATTGTCTCCTTTTAAAAAGTAAATGTTGTCATACCTAAAGTCATCACTGGGGGTTGTATAGAGCACGTACCTTGTCATGCTTTCCTTAGATTGCTCCGTGTCAGCAGAAGCTGCAGACTTTCCTCCGGCTAGCAGTTCCAGGCCTTTCGGTAAGATGCTGAGAGGGGATTTCTTTAAAGAAGAAAACACCCCTCAACTGGGCAGAAGCACTCCCCCTCTCCCTGGATAGGTAGGGGGAAGTCAGAAGCATCGGCAGATGCCGCTCCGTTCTCCACCGCCCCTGCGCGGTGGTTTGTCACCGCTCTACTGCTCGCTGCCCCCTTCCCCCACACACGCTAAAACTGTTGAAAATGCTCTTTTTGAAAAGAGGAAGGGCAGCGTGGTGGGAAGATGGAGGGGGCGTGGCTTGTGTGGCGTTAGCGTGTGGCAATGCCCAGCACAGGAGTAAATTTAAAAAGCTAAATTTTCCTGACAGCAGCTGATGGAGGAACACAAGAGTAGAAGGAAGCATGTAAGTGGTGACACAGACATTCCCTTGGCACATTTACTGAAGCATCAGGCTGAGCATTGATAGCAGTGGCAGTTGCTGGACTATTTGCTAAAGCAGTGGATGCAATTTATTCTGGTAGTACCTTTGCATTTGTGCATCAGGCTATGGTCAGAAGGTAGAAACACCCCAAAAAAGGGCTCAAAAGTGTCTCCCTCAAGCTCTAAGAAGATAAGTCTCATCTCTACAATGGCATCCTTACCTGAGAGATCTGAGGTCGGTGGTCAGAGTGAGCCATCAGGGCTGTCAAATATTGCAACTGTTTCCAACACTGCAGCCCCTGTCTATATTATTGAAGAGTTTTTTTCCTCAGCCATGATTGGATTGGAGGAAAGGTTAGTGGCTTTAATTGTATCTTCCCAGAGTGGAACAAAACCCGACAGGTCACCTTCCACTACCCGGGACCCTCAAACAGAGGAACTGGGGGTGGGAGAAGACAAATTTCCCACAGGGGACCATGAAGAGGCTGATGACTCCTCTTCTGAGGGGACACATGTGGAAGGACTTCCTTTAGTTTCACAATCTAATCTACACACGATCGGAATTACTGATAGAAAGTTTTTCCGTCAGGAAAATTGAGAACATGCTATCAATTTTTGGCTGGCGCAAATTCAGACAGCCAAGTTCCGATGGAGCATACACACGGTTGCATTTTCCGATGAAAAGCTCTTATCTGTCTTTTTCTGTCCGGAATTCCGATCGTGTGTACGCGGCATCAGAGATTGATGGTGCAATCTCTTACTGAGTGGGTCAGCTCCACTTTTATGCTACCCTTAAGTGAGTCGCTTGATAGGCCCACTTCTTGTTTGGGTTTGCTAAAGCCTCCTCAAGTTGTGCATTCCTTTCTTGTCCATTCATAACTGGAAGGCCGCGTACACACGCGGGGACTGTTCGCCGAAACTGTCCGCTGAAACCAAGTTTCAGCGGACAGTCCGCTCGTGTGTGGGCTTTCAGCGGACAGTTTCAGCGAACAGTCCGCTGAACAAGGTTTTTCGGAAATTCCGAAAAACTGTCCGCTGAAACCTTGTTTCAGCGGACAGTCCCCGCGTGTGTAGGCTTGTTCGTCAAACAAAGTTGCGCGCATGCTCAGAAAGGATTTTCACGCCGAAAGTTATAATGCAGTGTATAGGACGTCGTATTTTTCGTCCCGTCGTACGTGCCGTTCACGTCATCGCGCACGGTTTCAGCAAACTGTTCGTCCGTCGTGTGTGGCCATGTCCGTCCATGCTAATTTTGAGCGGACTGTTTGCCGAAACTGTTTGACGGACAAAGTTGGGCGAACAGTCCCCGCGTGTGTACGCGGCCGAACAGATTATGTTTTCTGAGTGGGATCACTCAGATTAAAAATTTTTGGGAGGAAAAAAATTCTTAAGACTTTTTCCTATGGAGGAAAAATTCACAAAAAAAATACCAGAGATACCAGCAATTGATGCTGCTATATCCTCTGTGAATAACAGTTTGACTTGTCTGGTAGACAATGCTCAAATGCTTAGGGATCCAACGGATAAAAAATTTAAATTCCTGTTAAAAAACGCATTTTCTCTGGCAGGTTCAGTGACTCAACCTACAGTGGCACCAATTGGTGTATGTCAATCCTTGAAAGACCAGTTTAAACAGATGTTCAAGGTTATCCCTGCTCATCAGGGCCAGGATTTAGCTACCAGGTGCCTTGTGTTTTGCAATAGACGCTATGAGAGATTCTATTCTTCAGGCCTTAAACTTGGGCTGATACATATGTGTAGAATACTAGTTGAAATATTGGTCAGCCGAAGCGCCTTGCAAAAAGCTCCTGGCTAGTTTCCCTTTCTGCGGTGAGCGGCTGTTTGGGGATGATTTGGATAAGTATATCCAAAAAAATTCTAGTGGGAAAAGTACCTCTTTGCCAATTAGCAAAAGGAGTAAACGTATTTCATTTAAACAAGCTCCTTCTCCAGTGCCAGGGGCATCAGCCTCCAGGCAGTCACAACGGTCTCCGCCATCAGGTTCAAGAGGTAAACCTGAGGGTCAACCCCAGTGAAAAAGAAGTCCTGGGGAGGAAACCTACAAAAAAACATACTAAAGCCTCCTTATGAAGGGGTGCCCCTGCTCGCTCGAGTGGGGGGAAGTGGTCCCCATGCAAGAACAGGGATTGAGGTTTTATTCAAACCTTTTCAAACCTTTTCATGGTGCCAAAACCAAATGGAGGTGTCAGACCCATGCTAGATCTCAAAGATCTAAACCGGTTCCTGAATATCCGCTCTTTTCACATGGAGTCAATCCAATCAATAGTCTCCATCCTACAAGGAGGAGAACTTTTGGTGTCAATTGACATCAAGGATGCATACCTCCATGTGCCAATTTATCCCGCTCACCAGAAATATCTACGTTTCGAGGTAGAAAATCTTCATTTTCAGTTTGTAGCTCTGCCTTTCTGTCTAGCTACTGCACCTTGAGTTTTTACAAAGGTCCTGGTCCCTCCTCTAGCCAGATTAAGAGCCCAAGGTATATCGATTATCTAGACAATCTGCTCTTGATAGACCAGTCGGGGGCCCGCTTAGACCAAAGTATGGTCAACACAGTGGACTACCTGGAATACCTAGGTTGGATTCTCAACCTAGAGAAATCCTCCTTACAACTGTCAAGGAGATTAGAATACTTGGGTCTAAAAATAGATACAGCCCAGAAAAAAGTATTCTTGCCCCAGGCAAAGATCAGTGCCATAAAGGAACTGATTTGGGTGGTCAAATCAAAAAAGAATCCTTCTATTCGGCTTTGCATGAGGTTGTTGGGAAAGATGGTGGCTTCATTTAAGGCCTTTCCTCAGTTTCATTTGAGGCTGCTGCAAAACAGTATCCTATTAGCTTGGAACAAGAAAATCCAAGCTCTAGATTTCCCAATGTATCTGTCTCCAAAGGTATGCCAGAGTCTCAGTTGGTGGTTGATGACCAAGAATCAGAAAAAGGGAAAGTCCTTCCTTCCCTTTACCTGGAAGGTGTAACAACATATGCCAGCCTTTCGGGTTGGGGATCAGTCCTGGAGGAGGCAACCATCAAAGGGAAATAGTCGAAGTCAGAAATGGCCATGCCCATTAATATTTCAGAGATTCGGGCAGAGCGCTTGGCCCTGAGGGCCTGGGCTTTCATGTTACTAAATTGTCCTGTCAGGATCCAATCCGACAATGCCACAGCCGTGGCTTATATCAGTCACCAAGGGGGCACAAGAAGTTGTGCGCCTTAGAGAGAGGTGAATCATATCCCAAATTTGCTTGGGCAGAAAACAATGTACCTTGCCTATCGGCAGTCTTCATATCAGGGATAGAAAATTGGCAGGCAGACTATTTGAGTTTCCAGCATTTGTTCCTGGGAGAATGGTCCCTTCACCCCAATATTTTCCTGGCAATATGCCGAAGATGGGGGATCCTGAATGCACATCTGTTTGTGTCCAGGTTCAACAAGAAGATCAACAAATTTGTGTCAAGAACAAGGGATCCGCTAGCATACAGAACAGATGCCTTGGTGGTCCCGTGGAATCAGTTCTCATTGATTTATACATTCCCTCCTATTCTGCTGCTTCCATGACTTTTTCGCAGGATCAAGCAGCAAGAGAAATCAGTGATTCTTGTGGCCCCGGTGTGGCCTAAAAGATCTTGGTATTCAGAGATCATAAGGATAGCGGTAGGGGACTCATGGACCCTACCACCACATCCAGACCTACTCTCGCAAGGTCCGGTATACTATCCTACCTTACAAAAGCTAAATTTAACAGTTTGGCTATTGAGACCCACATTCTGAAGAAGCGTGGGCTGCCAGCTTCAGTGGTATCTACCTTAATTAATGCAAGGAAGCCGGCCTCTAGAATCATATATTATAGAGTCTGGAAGGCATATGTTTCCTGGTGTGAATCCAATTGTTGGCATCCCAGAAAGTATGTCATAGGTATAATCCTTGACTTTCTGCAGATGGGGCTAGAAATGAGGCTGGCCTTGAGTACTATCAAAGGCCAGGTCTTATCGGTATTGTTTCAGTGACCACTTGCTTTGCATTCTTTGGTCCGTAGCTTTATACAGGGGGTAACATGGCTTAATCCACCGGTTAGGTCACCCCTGAACCCTTGGTACTTGAATTTAGTTCTGTGTCTCCCTCCCCTCAGTTGGCCTTTGCTCTGGGACATCCCACATAGTAATTACTATGGCTCTTTGTCCCATGATGTATGATAAAGCAAATAGGATTTTTATAACAGCTTACCGGTAAAATACGTATCTTGGAGTACATCATGGGACACAGAGGTCCCTCCCCTCTTTTAATACATGTATATTGCTTTTCTACAAAAATTGAGGTACTCCCAGTAGTAGGAGAGGTTATATAGGGAGTGGACTTCCTGTCTTAGGATGTGCCAGTGTCCATCCCCTAAAGGTGGCCTATAAACCACATAGTAATTATTATGGCTCTGTGTCCCATGATGTACTCCAAGAAAAGCATTTTACAGGTAATCTGTTATAAAAATCCTATTTTTGCTGGAGGAGGCATGTCTCTTTGCTGGATGAGGCATGTCTCTTTGCAGGAGGGGGCATGTCTCTTTGCTGGAGGAGGCTTGTCTCTTTGCTGGCTTGGGCATGTCACTTTGCTGGCTTGGGCATGTCACTTTGCTGGATTGGACATGTCGCTTTGTTGGAAGGGGCATGTCTCTTTGCTGGATTGGGCATGTCTCTTTGCTGGAGGAGGAATGTCTCTTTTCAGGAGGGGGCATGTCTCTGATCAAACTTCCATTAACAGCTCCACCTCACATGAGATGATCAATGGCAGTTTTATCATCAGAGATCAAGTCTTATGGCTAGAATCACTGGTGGACTCACTTATAGACGTTATGGTTTTTTATCTTTTTTTATTTTTCTGTAATTTAGCACAATTTTATTATTTTATATTTTAAGTAGGATCCTGCAGGGAAGAGAAAGCGGGGGAGAGGAAATTGAAAAAATGAAAACAACACATAACTACAGTTACTGCTATCAATCTCACTTTTTTCCGTATGTGTCCACTTCAAAATACACAGCGTTGTGAGGCAAGGGGCTGAATAAGAGAGCCAGGCGACACCCCTCCGAGTGAGGGTTAATTTTGTTCGATGATCGTCTCAAAAGCTTGGTAAACTCCCCTTGTCAGCACTGGTGGCAAAGCGAAATCAGGTATCTGGATATGCCAGAAAGATAATCATGAGGTATAACAATGGGAAACTCTGAGTAAGTTTGATATATTTCACATTTAAAGCTGCCCTTGGTGGGCTGGACTTTTGCAGAAGTCTAAAGCTCATAGGATCAAGAGGTCGCAGGTAATGCAGGTCACCCAAATCTGTTTCTCCCATTGGAGTGGTTAATTCACAGGCGCTTGGGGGGTCTTTCCTGGGGCTGAATTGCTCCCTTGATTCTGTAAGCAAATTTTCCATATGTGGGGTAGAACTCCCTGGGCGTTGCAAACGGGGACGAAGATAGGACTCTGCTTCGGCTGGGGTGTGGAACGCCAGTTGGTCTCCATTTGGGGCTTGTAGTCTCAGAGTGGCTGGGATTACTAGCATGAAACAGAGGCCCTGTTTAAAAAGCTCTGCACAAACTAGTTGGAATTCTTTTCTCCTCCTGAAGACCTCTACTGAGTAGTCAGCGAAAATCAGAATGCTGTGCCCATTTACTTTAACTGTGTGTGTGTCTTGCAGGAATGTTTGAAGGATAGCCAGTCTGTCAGCATAATTTAAGTATTTGACTATCACCGGCCTAGGTGATTTGTGGTTTGGATCTGGGGCTCCCATTCTGTGTGCTTGTTAAGCTACGCGTTGATTTTGGAGGAAGAGGGCCTCCGGTATGCGGGAAGCACAGAGTTGGAGCAGATGTGGATTTGGGAGTGCTGTAGGAGAATGCCATTGTTTTGATAGACTTCATCCTCCAAGGCTAAGATCCTGCTTTCAGTGTCCATTATTCTGCACGCCTGCTCCCTCAGTTCCTTCTGAAATTGTGTGATGCCACGGCTGTGTCCACCACCATGGTCATAGTGGGGAGTATCAGGGTTGCTACTGCCTGAGCTATATTTTTCAAATGTATTGGGTTTAGGTGTCCCTTGTAACTCAATCAGGAGCATGTCCATGCTCTCTGGCTCTGGGTTATGACCAGCGGCCATCTTGTCTCCTTCCGAGGGGAGGGGTGCAGAGCGAGAGGGAGTCGGGGAGCTGGAGCTGAAGCTGGTAAGGAATCGCTCCATAATGAGTGTGGGTCGGCCTGCAGCTGTTGTGATTGAGGAGCAGGCTGTTGCCGGGTTTTATAAGTGGAAAGTGGCCAGGCAAGTACAGAGCCGCTGGGTCCTGCTGTCCTCACATGCGACGCCGGAATCGGAAGTCCGCTATTAGTATAGTTCTGATCAGGGTTAAGATAATGATTCATACAGACACTATACTGCTATTAGCAGTGATCAATGACTTATAGTGTTACTGTGATAGTGTGGTGGGCAATCTAGTGCTAATGGACACTGGCTGGGAGGGGCGCTAGACATCATTAGTGACACTAATACAGTGATCAGTGATATACTGTACACTGTACTAATGACACTGGTGACAGGGCAATCAAAGTATTAAATGGGGAGGGGCGTGGCTAGCCAGGAAGGAAGATGGACGCCTGATTCCTCAGCTCGTCAACCGGGAGCTTTTACCTCACGACTCAGGCCGACATCGACGTACCATCCGCGGGTATTCCGCACAGTAACGACCGGAGAAAACGATGAGCTCATCTCGGAAGAGACTCACCGATCGCAAACCTCAGAAACTCACTGAGTTTGCATACAAACCGGCAGATCGTTCCGCGCCTAGTCAAAATGGCGCCGACCGGAATCCACGAAGCGAGGCATACAATGTTCCGAACGATCCAGCGATGGATACCCTGGACACAGGTACTCCTTCTTCACCCCCTCTTGATCAAACGCTCGATTCTTTACTGGATAGTCCGGCCAAAGCCAAAGTGCGGCTAGACACACCACCACAGCGGCCTTCCCACCCCCAAATTGAGTCCCAGGCTTCAACTCCTCTGTTTTCTGGACAGGCCCTACAATCCTCCATGGCTGCCTTTCCCACAGCAGGTCAGCCAGTGCTTGACACAACTTTAAAGGAGATGCTCCTATCCCTCCAGTCTTCCTTAATGACTGATCTCTCCTCAATGTTCTCCAAAATAACATATGATTTTAACTCTTTATCTGACAGAGTGACTAAAACAGAAACGGCAATGGCTGACTGCTCCACTACAGTCAATGACATAATTGACACCTGTGAAGACCTAAAAGAAGAACAATCCTGGATAAAAGCCAAACTGGCTGACCTCGAGGACAGGTCTCGCAGGAACAACCTTAAGCTGCGGGGGGTCCCCGAAAATGTCCCCCCTACTGATTTACCACGCTACGCCAAAGAGCTCATTCGAGTTCTAATACCAGATATATCCCCACGCGACTTGATCATTGACCGCATTCATAGAATTGCCAAACCGCCCCACTTAGCGGCCTCGGTACCTAGAGATGTGCTCATGCGGATCCATTTCTACCACGTGAAAGAAAGAATACTACTGGGCATGAAAGAAAGATCTCCTTTACCGTCTCCTTATACAGGAATCCAATTGTTCCCGGATCTCTCCAAATATACCTTACAAATGAGAAGACATCTTAATCCAATCACCAAGTCGCTGCAAAACCACAAAATCCCCTACAAATGGCGCTATCCAGCCACACTCCTCATTGCCAAAAATGGTCACACACATGTGATTGGTACACTTGACAAGGGCCTTCATCTCCTCCACTCCTGGGGTGTTGTGATCGAACCCCCCATCTCGACCGACCATCAAAGAGCTCAACCTGGGTCCAGTCGAAACCTTGACTTTAACAAATCCTAATGCCGCCTCACCTACTACTACTCGGCCACTTTATGCTGTTCTGGTTCACGGTTTATTAGCTCCCGGGAGCTTTGATTTACCGACACCCCAACTCTTGTTTCCTGGATATCCGAACTGTTCAACCCCTATTTGGAGGCTTTAATAAGTGCTCTTTGCACCCCTCCATCAAGTTTTCTTTGCATATTTTAATTTTCTTTTCTTACTAATACCAACACAAGTACATACAAAGCTACCAACCCCGAGCAACCTAGAGTTCTGAGGCAGATTTGTTTCACTGGGACACACTAGTACCAACCAATTTCACTTTCTGTCTCTCTCGCTGCTTTATTTTTAATTTAACCAGCACAGTATTGCTCTATCCACAGTTCAGAGACCACTTAAACTCCCGTCTCCTCTGACAGACACTTTTGTTCCTGGCTACGTACAGTTTTTGCTCAATACTGAGTTCCCCTATTCGTGAGTGATCCCAATACAATACTCCACTGATTGCTCACTTTCTCCAACACAGGATGTCACTCAACATTGTGTCTCTGAATGCCAATGGCTTAAACCATCCGGCCAAACGCCACTCACTGTGGAAAACTGCCTCTGACCTCCGTAGTGACATCATCTGCGTTCAAGAGACACACCTACTGTCAGAGGACACCCCGCGCTGCAAACACCATTTGTTTCCTCATGTCTTCCATGCCACTCATACCACCAAATCTAGAGGAGTTATGATCGCTGTCAAACACACTGTTGACTTCCAACTTTTAGATGCCACATCAGACCCAGAGGGCAGATACCTCATCCTCACCTGTAACATTAACCGAACAACCTATATGCTCCTTAATGTTTATGCCCCTAATACCCTTCAATTGAGCTTCCTCCACAAAGTACTCCGACTCGCAAAACCTGATCAAAAACATCGATTCATAATGTGCGGTGACTTCAACTTGATTCCAGATCCACTGATGGATTCCACATCTACCGCTACAAGACTCGGATCACCTCTGAGAGACTTCATTTCCAACCATGACCTTTACGACATCTGGCGTTGTCACCATGGCTCTGAACGAGACTTTACCTTTTTCTCCGCCAGACATCGTTCTTACTCAAGAATAGACCTATTCCTATCTGATAAGTGGACCTTGCAAAAAATTGTAGATTCTGCAATCCACACCACGACTTGGTCAGACCACGCCCCTATTTCTATTTCTATTGATACTTTCCGTTCCTCCCCCACTGCTCACCTATGGAGAGCTAACAACTACCTCCTCCAAAACGATCAATACACATCAGAAATCTCGACCCATATTACGGATTATTTCCAGCTCAACAAGGGCACTGTGTCTGACCCAGGAGTGGTGTGGAGTGCCCATAAAGCATATGTGAGAGGGGTACTCATAAAATTGGGTTCCCTCCACAACAAAAAGAGGACGCAACGTTTTGACGAATTAACAGCCCAAATTTCTACATTAGAACTGAAACATAAATCAGACCCTAGTCACATATTGACAGACAAATTATTGTCCCTCCGTCAAGATCTCAGGACCTTTTTGCTCCACTCTTATGAACATCTCCTGAGGAAAGTGAAAGCAACGACGTACTCAACCTCCAATAAAGCAGGCAAAAAACTAGCGCAACGCATAAAAGGACGGCGCCTTAAGACCAAAATCACCCATTTGATTCACCCCCATTCCAAAATTAACCTTAGCGACCCCCAAGACATTGCTGACGCCTTTAGCTCCTATTATAGTGACCTGTATAATCTTGCACGAGACCCTACTATTCCACAACCTTCGCAAACTAATATAGACAATTTCCTTCAAAATCTAGACCTCCCCACTTTGACTGCAGACCAATTGACCGAACTCAATGCCCCGTTCTCCGAACAAGAAATTTTGGAAACTATCAAAACACTGCCAAATGGCAAATCTCCAGGCCCAGACGGACTCACTGGAGAATATTTTAAACAATTTGCTCCACTTCTAGTCCCCCATTTGACTGAACTTTTTAACAACGTTGCCTCCTCTTCTAATTTTAATAAAGAATACTTAAACGCATTTGTGATAACTATACCTAAGCCAGGGAAGGAACCGAATGTCCCCCAAAACTTCCGCCCAATTTCACTATTAAATCAAGATCTGAAAATATACGCCAAAACTATTGCCCGTAGACTAATTAACATCATGCCCCACCTCATTCACCAGGATCAGGCAGGTTTCACCAAAGGGAGACAAGCCCCAGATGCCACCAGAAGAATGCTCAACTTAATCCACCAAGCACAATCAACAGGAACGCCTTCTCTGCTTCTCTCTTTGGATGCAGAGAAGGCGTTTGATAGAGTTCACTGGCCCTACCTCACCTCAGTCTTGAAAAAGTTTGGTTTTACAGGTCTTATATTAAATGCCATCATGGCACTATATACTACTCCGGAAGCACAAGTCTTCACGGAAGGAATGCTATCCCGCCCATTTTCCATCACCAATGGTACCCGCCAGGGGTGCCCCCTATCACCCCTTATTTTCAACTTAGTTATGGAACCCCTGGCTGAACATATAAGGTCTCTCTCTACTATCACTGGTATAACAATTGGCCCTGTTTCCTATAAAATTTGCTTGTTCGCAGATGATGTCATCTTGAGTCTTACTAACCCGACCTCTTCCCTGGCTGAGGTTCATAGACTACTTAAATGGTTCAGTTCGGTATCACTTTACAAAGTAAATGAGTCCAAATCCCTCATACTTGATATAAATATTGACGCCACCACAAAAAATCTCCTGCAAATACAATACCCATTTCAATGGGCATCTACTCACATACCATATCTTGGCATCCAATTACCAAGATCCCTAAAACATCTTTACTCGGTCAATTTCCCTACACTCTTACACAATATACAACAAACATCACAGAAACTCGCAAAACATGAACTTTCATGGACTGGCAAACTCGCCGCCTTCAAAATGATTTGCCTCCCCCAAATCCTCTATTTCTTCCGCACACTTCCTATCCCTCTCCCTACTACATTCTTCCGTTCATTACAAACAATATACAATAAATATCTTTGGAAGGGGAAGAAACCCCGATGTGCTCACTCATATCTCATCAAGCACAAAACAGTGGGCGGAATAGGCTCCATAGACTTTAAAGACTACCACTCAGCAGCAATATTAGCCCAACTTCCACATTGGCTTTGCCCACAACCACTCACTCCTTGGGCCCAGATGGAACGAGAAACGATCACTAACACAGATTTAAAATACTGGCTGCTCAGTATACCTCTAGGTACTAACATTCCGACCTACTTATCCCCGACTATGAAAGCGTCGGCCCTGGCATGGCGTAGACTTGTCAACGGACTTCCTGAAACTCCTTCCCCCAACTTTAGTATTCCTTTAGAAACACTTACTCATTTAACACCTGACTTACCGACTTCACTCTGGTCCGTCAAAGGTATTCATACCCTCCAACACTTGTACCAAAATCACCGTCTCAAACCCTTCTCCCAACTACAATCTGAATATAATCTCCCCAGCTCAGAATACTTTACTTACATGCGCATCGGGCACTGCTTATCTAATACGCCTTCCCCGCTGTACACAATTCCCCCTAAGACTTGGAAGTTTCTCAATAATACGACTTCAAATATTAAAGGCATAACTCACTTTTACAATCTCCTACAACACAAACACACCTTCCTTAAATTGGCCCCCCATCATAAATGGGAGACAGATTTAACACACTCGTATACGGACGACCAGTGGCAATTGGCAATTAATGTTACCTACAAATATACAAAGTGTGCAGCGTTGTGGGAACTCATGCAAAAAATCTCATTAAGGTATTATCTTACCCCAACTAGATTAGCATCCTTCGATCCCCATTCCACCAATAGCTGTTGGCGGTGCAAATCAGAATCCGGAAATTTAATCCACATCCTATGGGCTTGCCCTCATCTAAAACAATATTGGGAGGATGTTTTCAATCTCATTTCCTCAATTACTAATTGCACTGTGCCCAAGACCCCTGCATTGGCTATACTCAACTTGACCATTGATCAAATTCCTCACAACATGAGATGTGTCGCCACACATATATTACTTGCTGCCAGGCTTAATATCACCAGACACTGGAGATTGGACACCCCTCTCACTTTAGCGCAAGTGTCAGATATAGTGACTCTACATTGCAACTACGAGTCCGGGTTGACAATGGGCAGTGGTCGGTCTTCTAAAACCGCTGCTAATTGGCAACCTTGGATAAAGTGGAACTCTGCTGTGACTAGTACTCCATGATGGTAATTCTTTGACCTAGTCCTGAATTCTTGACCGAGCAATACTAGATACTATCTTTTACTTGTTCCTTGGATTACCCCCCCTTTTTTTTTTCTATATCTCCAATGAAATGACACTTTAGTCTAATGATCTCTAGGGGGAATCTCCCATTGGTGTGGCACTAATGATCCCCTACGGGGTGCTACACTAGTGGGAATTCTGGTTACGCTTTCTCGGGTCATGCTACTTACCTTGCTTTTCTCTTTCCCTTTATTCCTTTTTATTTCCTTATATGCATTTTTGACTTACATTACCTACTGATGTATACGGATAACAGTGTTAAACAACGAACCCGTTGTATATGTTATGTATTGACGTCGCTGTTCGACGTACTGTGTTAACTGTACTTGTAACTCTATATTATACTCAATAAAAAACTTAAAGTCTAAAAAAAAAAAAAAAAAAAAAAAAAAAAAAGTATTAAATGGGGGGTGGGGGAGGGTCAAAAAGGTTGAATGTGCTTAACATGTGTATGCAACTATATACAGTATGTGATGGTTTTACTCACACAGGACCTGGCTTTCTTCTCTCCCTGAATAAAAAGGACTCAGGGAGGAAGAAACTGGCCTCACCCTGTGTCTGTGCTTACAAACAAGACACAAGGCTGTGCTGTGCTGTGATTGGTTATAGCTGATAAGCAGGTTCATGGTTAAAATCATTGGCTGAAACCTGCTGTCAAACTGTAGTCAATCACAGTATGGGTCAGCAGGGTGTACATGCATGCACACCTGAAAACCTGGAAACAGGTGGCGGCGTACAGTTACATTGCCTAGTCTGTAGCTGCTGCCCATTTACAGTAAGAGTACTGTGGGTAGACAGAAAGTGATTACGCTTAGTTCAAGATTTGTGCTTTGCTTTTTATTCTTCTGTAAATTGATGTGACTGCATAGTAAGAACATGGGAAAACATAGCATTGTCAACATTAAATGCATAAAAAACATAAAACAAATGAATGCACTAGATTCTAGCCACTTCAGCCCCGGAAGGATTTACCCCCTTCCTGACCAGAGCACTATTTGCGATTCGGTACTGCGTCACTTTAACTGACAATTGCGCGGTCATGCGACGTGGCTCCCAAACAAAGTTGATGTCCTTTTTTTCCCACAAATAGAGCTTTCTTTTGGTGGTATTTGATCACTAGTGATGGACGAACGTTTCGCCCGGCGGTCGTTTCGCGGCGAATTTCCGACATTCGCGGTCCGCACGTTCGAACGCCTTTTTCCGTCGTTCGCCGCGGCGGACTTACGTGTTTAATGTATACAAGAACTTTAACCTTTGGTGACACGTTTATCATGTGATACAGGACAGCCAATTGAGACATGACAGCACATGGACACTTGGACATTCCCCCTAACCTATAAATACACCCGATCCGGTGGCCATTTTACATTCTTTCTTCTGTTACGATAGGGACAGGTTCCTGTGTGGAGTAGGGAGAGATAAACCACTAGCTATTTGGTACACAAAAGTTCTTTTCAGGACTGGTATAGGTGTTAGGTGTTGATAGGTTTGCTGTGCTGCTGATTCTTGCAGCAGCCTGAGTGTCTTTTGTTAGTTTAGAGAAAGGGAAAGGACGGTGTATGCTACAGGGACAGCCAGATTAGTCTTTCATCATCATCATCATCATCATCATCATTAGCTGTTACTATCAAGGTCCACAAAAGAGCTGTTCCAGTAACCACTAATCGTTCTCTTTTTTTGCCAATTTGTATAGGGACAGGAAGGAAGCAGTGTTGTCAGGCAGTGAGGGTAATTTTAAAGACTTGCTGTTATTATTAGTTCCACAAAGGTTCTTTTCAGGACTGGTATCAGTGGTACAGTAATAGGCTTGTACATGTATAATATTCTTTCTTCCAAATATAGAAAGGATATTATACTTGACTGCTGCCCTTCTGCTGCAGTCTGCTAAACATTCACAACTCACTTGTTCCACAAAAGTTCTTATAAGGACTGGTAACTTGGTATAGGGTGCTACGGTACATAGGCTTGAGTGCGGTACAGTCTGCTGTTCTGTAAGGACCGCTATCGGTCCACAATAGATAGGGTTGACGTGCACCACTGCTGACCGCTGCCCTATACTGCAGCAGTCCTTCAGCGGTATAGGGACTGACGTACAGTCTGCTAATCACTAACACACAACCTGCTTGTTCCACAAAAGTTCTTATAAGGACTGGTAACTTGGTATAGGGTGCTACGGTACATAGGCTTGAGTGCGGTACAGTCTGCTGTTCTGTAAGGACCGCTATCGGTCCACAATAGATAGGGTTGACGTGCACCACTGCTGACCGCTGCCCTATACTGCAGCAGTCCTTCAGCGGTATAGGGACTGACGTACAGTCTGCTAAACACTAATACACAACCTGCTTGGTCCACAAAAGTTCTTATAAGGACTGGTAACTTGGTATAGGGTGCTACGGTACATAGGCTTGAGTGCGGTACAGTCTGCTGTTCTGTAAGGACCGCTATCGGTCCACAATAGATAGGGTTGACGTGCACCACTGCTGACCGCTGCCCTATACTGCAGCAGTCCTTCAGCGGTATAGGGACTGACGTACAGTCTGCTAAACACTAATACACAACCTGCTTGGTCCACAAAAGTTCTTATAAGGACTGGTAACTTGGTATAGGGTGCTACGGTACATAGGCTTGAGTGCGGTACAGTCTGCTGTTCTGTAAGGACCGCTATAGGTCCACAATAGATAGGGTTGACGTGCACCACTGCTGACCGCTGCCCTATACTGCAGCAGTCCTTCAGCGGTATAGGGACTGACGTACAGTCTGCTAAACACTAATACACAACCTGCTTGGTCCACAAAAGTTCTTATAAGGACTGGTAACTTGGTATAGGGTGCTACGGTACATAGGCTTGAGTGCGGTACAGTCTGCTGTTCTGTAAGGACCGCTATCGGTCCACAATAGATAGGGTTGACGTGCACCACTG
This sequence comes from Lithobates pipiens, assembly GCF_037356315.1. Classification (NCBI taxonomy): domain Eukaryota; kingdom Metazoa; phylum Chordata; class Amphibia; order Anura; family Ranidae; genus Lithobates; species Lithobates pipiens. Next base: position 183,130,911 of record NW_027507785.1, read on the forward strand.
CTGACTGCTGCCCTATACTGCAGCAGTCCTTCATCGGTATAGGGACTAAGAGTTTTGTCACAGGCAGAGGAAGAGGCAGGCCCTTCCGCAGGGGTGGTAGGGGTAGGGCAGGAGCAACAGGCTTGAGCCAAAGTGGGAAGTTGCAGAAGGTGCGTTCAATTACTTTAAAGGATGCACCAGACTTGGTTGAGTGGCTCGCTCAGCCTTACTCTTCTGCACCCTCCTCATCCTCTCGATCTGCACCCTCTTCTTCACTCTCTGCTATGTGCACCCCCAAAGACACTACCACCAACAACACGACCACCACCACCACCACCACATACCTTCCGCTTGAGTCACTGGAATTATTTTCCGATCCATATCAAGAGGACATTTCTGATGCGCAGCCACTCTTGGTATTGGATCAGGAAGAGGAGGTAGCAACAAGCGCTACTCAGCAGTCTGACGACAGTACCCAGATCAGCCCAAGGAGGAGGTTGGTCCCCGGTGTTGCTGCCTACTCCGAGATCTCTACTTATAGCGGTGGGGAAGGTGACGTTGATGATGACGTGTCTAGTGATGTCACGTGGGTGCCCACAAGAGAGGAAGAGGAGGGGAGTTCAGAGGGAGATATGGACCAGCAGATAGGGAGGAGAAGCAGCAATGACTTACATTGCACAGCAGGGACAAAGCAGACTGCAAATGTATCAGGAGCGAGTCATCGACCATGTACGGTCACATCTGGCGCTCCCAGGACACCGGCACATGGCTCCGCAGTGTGGGCTTTTTTTAACGTGTCCGCTGCTGACAATAGCGTTGCCATCTGCAATCTTTGCAGTCAACGCGTTAGTCGCGGTAAGCCCAATACTCACCTAGGGACGACCGCCTTAAGAAGGCACATGAGCAGCCATCACCGAGCCCAGTGGGAGCAACGGAACACACAAAGCCACACTGCAGGCTCTCACCGTCCAGCCTCGTCTTCTACTTCTCCTTCTCCTCTCTCCTCACAATTGTCCTCCACTCCACCTTCCATCACGCCAAGCTCACATTTTTCTGCAAAAAGGCAGGCTTCCGTGGGCCTAATGTTTGAGCGTAAAAAAATGATGACGCCGGATAACCCTCTTGCCCAACGGTTGGCGGCTGGCTTGTCAGAACTCATAGCCCGCCAACTACTGCCATATAAACTGGTGGACTCGGAGGCCTTTCGCAAATTTGTGGCCATTGGAACACCACAATGGAAGGTCCCAGGAAGGAAGTATTTCTCAGAGAAGGGCATCCCAGAGCTATATGGCCATGTTCAGCGGCAAGTGAATGTATCTCTGGCACACAGTGTCGGTGCCAAGATACATCTGACCACAGACACGTGGTCTAGCAAACACGGGCAGGGAAGGTATATCAGTTTTACTGCCCACTGGGTGAACCTTCTGACGGCCGTCAAGCATGTAACCCGTGGCACCCGTGTAGATTTGGTTTTACCGCCACGGATTGCATGCAGGCCTGACTCTTCTTCTCCTCCTCCTACTCCATCCTCCTCCCTCTCCTCCTCAGCTGCCTCCTCCTTTTCCGCTGCTAGCGTCTCTTCCGCTGCACCGCCCAAGCTCCCCAGAACCTATTCCACATGCCAGGTGAGACGTTGCCATGCCGTGCTGCGTCTGTTGTGCCTGGAAGCAAAGAGCCACACTGGCCCGGCACTCCTTTCAGCTTTGCGTTCACAGGCAGATGAGTGGCTAACACCGCTCAATTTGACAGTTGGTAAAGTGGTGTGTGACAACGGTGCCAATCTGCTTAGCGCATTGAAACAGGGCAAAATCACGCACGTGCCGTGCATGGCACACGTCTTAAACTTGGTCGTGCAGCGATTCCTTGTCAAATACCCTGGGGTCCAGGACATCTTGCGGCAGGCAAGGAAAATCTCGGCCCATTTCAGAAGATCTTACACGGCCATGGCTCGCCTTGCTGACATTCAGCGGCGACACCATCTGCCGGTCAGACGTCTTATTTGCGATTGCCCGACGCGATGGAACTCAACCTTCTATATGCTTGATAGGCTGCTCCAGCAGAAACGTGCAGTTAACGTCTACCTGTATGAACTCTGCGAAAGAAACGGTTCTGGGGAGCTGGGTTTTTTTTCACCGCGCCAGTGGCTGCTCATGCGCGACACATGCAGACTTCTGCGGCCATTTGAGGAGATCACCAAACTGGTCAGTCGCAGCCATGGCGCCATCAGTGACATGGTACCTTATGCCTTCTTTCTGGAGCGTGCATTGCGTCGTGTCATTGATCAGGCTGTGGAGGAGCAGGAGCGGGAAGATGAGGAAGTCGCAATGCTGGATGAATTCCCAGGGGGGGCTACTCTATCTGAGACAAGTCAACAACAGGAGTCTGATGAGGAGTCAGAGGAGGATGGTGCCGGGGCGGATGAGCAGGAGCAAGAAGAGCATGCTTTAAACCTTTCTGGGATCCCTGTTGTGCGAGGATGGGGAGAGGAGAATGAAGAGGACGACATTATCCTGGATGATGAGCAGGAGCCAGGCCACCACACCGCTTCCACTTTAGTGCAAATGGGGGCCTTCATGCTCCAGTGTTTTAATAGGGACCCCCGTATAAAAAGCATGAGGGTCAAGGACCAGTACTGGGTGGCAACGTACTTAGACCCCCGGTACAAACACAAAATGGCGGAAATGTTACCGCCGTCGCAGAGGGCTGTCAGAATGCAGCACTTCCAGGCCTTGCTTCGAGAAATGCTGCATTCTGCTTTTGCGTGCGCTGGCAGAGGAGCAATTCCCACTCCCAGAGAAGGATTTGCGGGTACCAATCCAACAGCGCCTGCAAGAAGAGGCCGGTTTGAAGATGTGTTGGTGACTTCGGATATGAGGTCATTCTTTCAGCCGACCCATCGACAGGTGTCATCCGGATCCAGCATCAGGGAACGCCTAGACCGTCAGGTGTCCGACTACATTGGGTTAACGGCCGATGTGGACGCTCTGAGGAGTGATGAACCCCTAGACTACTGGGTGGGCAGGCTTGACCTCTGGCCAGAGCTTGCCCAATTTGCAATCGAACTGTTGGCTTGCCCCTCATCCAGTGTCCTGTCCGAAAGGACGTTCAGCGCAGCAGGGGGGATTGTGACCGATAAGCGTACTCGCCTAGCTCACGACAGTGTTAACTACCTCACATTTCTAAAAATGAATGAGGCATGGATCTCGGAGGAATTCAACACATGTGACCAGTAGACCATGTATATGTCTATAAACTATTTTTTTAATCAAGCACACAGACCTTCTTAATTCATTTGGCTCACTTCCTTGACCCAAAAAAGCACACCGTACTATATGCCCCTACCCTCCTCTTTGAAGAGGTTGAGCGGTGTCATATTTCTACTGGGGCTGCTTATGATATCCCTGTGCTGTGCTGACTTCCTCCTGGGGGTTCTTATTATGAAGGGATCACACTATCCCTGTGCTGTGCTGACTTCCTCCTGGGGGTTCTTATTATGAGGGGATCACACCATCCCTGTGCTGTGCTGACTTCCTCCTGGGGCTGCTTACGGTGCTGCTGTCAGCGCTGTATGTCACGGTGCTGCTGTCAGCGCTGTATGTCACGGTGCTGCTGTCAGCGCTGTATGTCACGGTGCTGCTGTCAGCGCTGTATGTCACGGTGCTGCTGTCAGCGCTGTATGTCACGGTGCTGCTGTCAGCGCTGTATGTCACGGTGCTGCTGTCAGCGCTGTATGTCACGGTGCTGCTGTCAGCGCTGTATGTCACGGTGCTGCTGTCAGTGCTCTGTATTACGGTGCTGCTGTCAGATGCCTCTATCACGGTGCATGTGTCATTCCGGTATGTCACGCTGCTGGTGATCATCTCCTGCACCCTCTTCTTTGCCTACCCTGGTCCCTGACCTTCCCTCTCCTCCATTGCCTTCATTAGCTCCATAGTCCTGAATTGTTAGAACAATTTCCCAAATAAAATAAAAATGCTTGTAGTTATCGATCCCAAATTCACCTCATACATGTATTATGTCATTGTCCAGATGGTGGGACTACGTTTTACCCCCTAATAATTACCACGTGGCCGCAAATTCGACATGAAGGTTTGCAAAGTTTGCCTCCCATTGAAGTCAATGGGGCCCGCGGCGAACGTTCGGTTTCGCGAACGTTTGGGTCCGTTCGCATTTCGCTTTCGCGAAACGTCCCGTCGGAAGTTCGTCCATCACTATTGATCACCTCTGGGGTTTTTATTTTTTTTTGCACTATAAACAAAAAAAAAGTGAAAATTTTGAAAAAAACGTATTATTTTTTACTTTTTGCTATAATAAATATCCCCCAAAAATATATATAAAAACATTTTTTTTCCTCAGTTTAGGCCGATACATATTCTTGTACATGTAGCCCTGACTCTCCTGTCTATTAATGTATGTTAGCATGTTATAACAAAAGTCTATGGACGTTTCTATGGCTTAGTGTTTGGCGCCATTTATCGGCCAAACGCTGAAAGTGGACTTAAGTGATTTTTGCTTTCACAAAGCAAAACCTGATTACAGGAAGTGACTGTTATGTACCTTGAGAGTTGACCTATTTACCCAGGATGCCAGGTGACCTACCCATGGACACCCTCTTTGACAGTGGATGCTGGGTAGGACATAAAAGGAGCCTGAGCTGCCATTTTAGGTCTCTTGGGAACGCATGGACTGACAGTGAGGACTTGTTCGGAGGCCTCCTGGAAGAAGTGGCCTACTGCCCTTGCGGAACACAACCCTGTTCGGTTGTGTGAGTGACCTGAGGTGCCAGAGACACAGTGATCGGATTGAGACGATCCAGAGACACTCGTTTGAGCATTGGAAGACCAGGTCCATCTGGAGTGATAGAGCTGGCTGACACAGAAGTAAGCTGCAACCACCGGACCAGGGTCACCATACTAAGTTTCCTATCCAGTTGGTGAGCAGGTTGCTACCCACCATTTTCTAAACCACTGCACCTAGTCAGACTTATATACAGGCCTTGCTGGGATACTTAGTCCCACAGAGGAGGAGTATAGCAACTGACGCTAGGCAGGCATAAGGCCTACTTACTGCCACACTTCAAGCAATGTAGTATATTTGCAGAAGCAACACTAGGATCATCCTTATCTCAACTTTAACTGCTTTAATCTTGGATTACAAATTTATAAGGAGTTATCATTGCTAGCGAAGATCAGAAGATAAAGACTTAGTACTTTAAGTGAGATCTTGCGCATAGCTATAAAAGTAGGGGGATCTCCCATATGTATATATATTGTTTGTAACTGTTTTATCAAAGTTCATTGTCCTGTGAATCTATGTTGGATGACAGTACAATTGCTGTAATCACCTGTCTACAAATATATATATAGTAAAATGTATTTTGGTTAAGTACCTTGTTGTGTGAAGTATTGTTTCCTCCCAGCAGGTGGAGCCAGTAGATCCTGAGAGGACAATACAGGTATATTGTGATATAATATATTGTACTGTATTGTATTGCACCACAGCTGTGTCAAGGTGAATGAGCCAAGTTAGTGGGGTTTATTTGTAGAGTGCAGGCCCAACTCAAATCAGTAGCTCCTTCAGGGGTGAGTGCTAGATACATATTTTTGGTAAAAAAAAATCACAATAAGCATTTATTGATTGGTTTGCGCAAAATTTATATCAACTACAACATAGGGGATAGTTTTTTTGGCATTTTTATTAATCATTTTTTTTTTACTAGTAATGGTGGCGATCAGCAATTTTTATCATGACTGCGACATTATTAACACATCGGACAATTTTTTAAGTAAATAAACTTGCCGTATTTCATTATATCAAAAAACCTCCTCCTTCCTTTTCCCCCTATTTGTGAAAAAAATAAATAAATAAATAAATAAATTTTTTACCGTATTCCATTATATGAAAAACTTCCCCTTCCCTTTAACCCCTAGTTGTTAAAAAAAAAAAAAAAAAAAAAAAAAACCAAAACAAAAAAAAAAAAAAAAAAATTGTGTTTTCCATATTTCATTATATCAAAAAACCTCCTCTTCCATTTTACCCCCAAAAAAAAAAAAAAGAAAAAAAAAGAAATTAACCATAACTCTCCAACTAGCCCCCTATCAATAAATTCCCCCTCCCCCATCCACCTCCATAATTCCCTATAAGCTTTTTACTGTTTTACTCTTTTTCTGTAAGGTTTTGGCCAATCTGGTAAGTCTACTGGTGAAAGACCAAGATCCTTTACAAATTCCGGTAAATCTTCTAGGTTCCTGTAAACTACTGACGAATCTTCATAATAAACTTGCAGTTGAAATGGAAATTTCCATCTGTATTGCAAGTTCCTTTTTCTAAGTTGCTCCACCAGTGGTTTTAATGCTCTTCTTTTGTCCAGAGTATATTTGGTTAGATCCTGAAAAAATGTCAGTTGTTTTCCGTCATATTCTATATTCTCCTTATGTCTTATTGCAGTCATTATTTTATCTTTTATTCGTGCATAGTGCAGTTTACAGATAACGTCTCTAGTTTCACCAGCTTTTGCCCTCCTCACTCCAGCTATTCTGTACGCCCGATCGATCAGCAGATCATCTATGGACAAGTCCATGTCCAAACTTTGGAAGATCCCCTGTAAAACTGATATCAAGTCCCTTGAGTTCACATTTTCATCCAAACCTCTAATTCTTATATTATTTCTTCGACTATTATTTTCCTGTTCATCTAAAGCATTTCTAGCTTGTATTAGATCATTTCCCTGTTCATGTAATTTCTCTTTTAGTCGGGACATTTCTTGCTCCATATTTGTCATTCTTATATCCAGTTTGCCTATTATCTCCTGTGTTCTTTGGGTAGATGTTTTAATCTCTTGTATTTCAGCTTTATAGGTGTCCTCCAATCTATGTATATATTGGTCCATGTCTGTCCTAGTAGGGAGGGAACGAATATATGTCCTTATATCCCAATTTTCATTATCACCTTCCCTTTGTTCTGTTAATGATCCCATTATCTCTATTGGTGAGCTGTTCCTAGGGTGATTCGTTGTATCCTCTCCTAGTGCCCCCAAAGACGCAGATGTTTCTGTTTCCGTCATTTCCAATAGTTTCTGTGATGTTTGTAGCGTGTGCCTTATATGTGATGTTTGCCGAGGCGATTGAGACTGACCCTTTATCTCTGTCTGTGGGTGCATTTGCTGAAAAAACTCCTTAATATCAGTAGTTTGATTGGCTTGGGCCCCTGTGGTGCCTTTACTTCTTTTTGCTTTTTTGTCCTTTTTATCTTTTTGATTTTGGGGTGTTTTACTACCCCTCTTTGGTGCCATAGCTTGCCCTTTAACTTTTCTGTGATACTTTCGGCCCTTTTCTATTAGACCGCAAATATCTCTTTAAAAGATTGCAAGGCTTGTCAGCAGTAGTCCTTATTATTATGTTTTCCTATGGGGGTTTTCAGCCTTTTTTCTATTACGCTGTAATTGGCCCTTTAAGAGATTGCAGATTTTATCAGCAATGGTTTTTAATGGTTAATCCGTATTTGTTATATTTTCGATACTATTATTAAGATGTATTCCACATTTATACAGACAGACCGTAACATTCCGGCCCAGTTTAAATAAACCCTCTATTTTTATGTGCTTTAACCATTTGGGTTTTTACATTAGTTAATCAGTCAAGTTCCCCTAGTTAACCCAACAAGCTGACCAGCCAACTTTTAATTTTATTGCACACTTCCCTTTTTTTTATTCTTCTCTTAGCTCTATTCCAGGATTCTTTCTCCTTTCTTTATGACATATGTGTAGTCTTTTAACCTTTACCATCAAAAGCCTTTTTTTTTTTTTATTCAGCTTGCTGTCCTTATCTTGTCTTTCATTCTCCCATGCTGTTTCCTTCCCTTTACCTTTGGGATCCTCTGGCTTCCCGCCACAGCCCTAGAGTCCCCCGAGGTTTTCAGAACGTTGGTTCCTATCACGGGCTTCCCCGCCGCTTCCCCCGAGATTTTACCTGGTCTCCGCCGGGAACCTCCGGGACCGCCGCCGCGTGGATGATCAAACGGCTTTCAGTATCGGCCGCCAGCTTCCGCCCGCGCACCGACCCCCTTCGCCGGATCTCCTCCACTTCCTCGATTCGGCTGTGTCTCGTTCCTCGGCGCTTCACACGGACTCGGGTTTCAGTTATTTCACCCTCACTGGGGCTTCAATGGCAGGTTGAGAGGGATCACAGGCAACCACCGCAGGTTCGCAGCACAAGCAGGTAAGGCAACGTAAAGTTTAAAGCTTAAAGCTTTCCCTTCCAGACATAGACATAGACATAGACCAGCCTTTCATTGTTAATCCATCCAGCCTTATAGCTCAGGCCAAAACGAGTTAGAGTAGTAAGGTCGGCATTAGAGCAGCATCAGCGGCAGTAGCATTAGGTCCACTCTACGGAGCAGCAGCCATCTCCACCAGCAGCTCCGCCCCTTCCTTCACATCGGACAATTTTGACACATTTTTGGGACCATTGGCATTAATACAACGATCAATGCTATAAAATTGCATTGATTCCTGTGTAAATGACACTAGCAGTGAAGGGGTTAACCACTAGGTGGCAGTGTAGGAGTTAAGTGTCATGGTTATGCAACAGAGTTTGTCTGCTTACCTGTTTCCATGTGTTCATCTCTAGAGACCAGCCGACTCTCACCTGACTGCTTTTGTAATCCATCCTCTGGCATGACTCCACCCTAGCTCCTATCAGAGAACTCTATATTAACCTGTGCACTGCAAACCAACCCTGCTGATCAACCATTGTGTATTCCTTTGTGTGTTTAGCTTCCTGTTACCTGCCGTGTGCTCTTCTGTTGTTCCGTTACTGACTTTGGCATGTTCTTGACTATCCCTGTTTGCCTGTGATCCTGACCTATTGGCGTGTCCCTGACTATTCCTGTCTGCTTGTGGCCCCAACCTTAGCTTTATCCCTCACTATCCCTGTCCTCCTGTTGCCTACTGTGTGTGCGAGCTGGGGACCCTGGGTGTCGTGACCTGGAGCCAGTTGCAGCCAAGTCCATCCTCACCACTAGAGGCTCTGGTGAACACCTGCTGGCTCTTAGACTCCACGCCCCAGGTAATCTTACGCTCTAACCTCGTGGGATCTGTCTCCCGTCCACAGCAGTCAGCCTTAGGGTCCACAACCTTGCGGTGCACTCCTGATCCCTTCGGTGTGCATCTGTCACCTAGCCTCAAGGTGACCTGACAGTTTGATCAGCCATGGACCCAGCTGTTGTGCCGCTCTCCGCAGATGACCCATTGCAGGGCTTAGTTCGCAGACTTGAGACCCAAGAATCGCATCAGATCCAGGTGATGCAATTCATTCAGGATTTGGCATCCCGTGTTGAACAGGTTCAGGCCTCATTAGGACTCTTGCTTCGACAACCTCAAGTGCTATCTGCCGCTGCACCTATCACATCAGTCGCAGCCAAACATTCGATCGGGCAAAAGTAGCATATATTATATCCCTCCTGTCCGGCGAGGCGCTAGCTTGGGCTGCCTCTCTGTGGGAACTGAATGATCCAGTGGTTTCTAGCCTGTCTGATTTCTTGAAACTTTTTCGGAATATCTTCGAGGAACCGTCAAGAGTCCGCTTCTGTGGGACAGTGTGCTCTTCAGTTCCATATCCTTACAGCTAAATTGAGCTGGAATAATGAGGCCCTAGTTGCAACCTTTTTACATGGCCTCTCTAATAGAGTGAAGGATGAATTAGCATGAAGATCCCTTCCTGCTGATCTGGACAGTGTCATCACCTTGTGTAACCAGATCAATATTCGCTTTCAGGAGAGGGCCCTGGAAAAAAGACGTCAGCACTCCCCGTTCTTTAGGCAGCCTGAGCCCCCAGTCCCTTCTCTTCGATCCGAGGAGCACCCCCTGCCTACTGAGGAACCTATGCAGTTGGGCTGGACTAAGTTATCTCCCGAAGAACGTGCTAGGCGCAGAACTCTGGGCCTATGCCTCTATTGTGGGGCCAAACGTCATTTCCGTGACACTTGTTCTCTTCGTCCGGAAAAACGCTCAGGGCTAATACATCTAAAAGGTGGAGTATTAGACCCTGAAATATCACCTTCACTTTCTCGTCTTCTCCTTTCTGTATTGCTTCATGTTGGTGCTTCCTCACGTTCGGTCTCAGCACATCTGGATTCCAGAGCCGCTGCCAATTTCATGGATTGGGAAACTGCATCCTCCATGAGACTTACCCTTTTGCCCCTTACAACGCCATTGGTGGTCTTGGCGATTGATGGCACTGTTCTCCCAGGGGGTCCTATCCGCTTCCAGACTCTTCCTGTTAAGATGTCAGTAGGGACACTCCACCAGGAGTGGATATCCTTCCTTGTCTTACCTAAGGCTTCTTCTCCTATCATATTAGGTCTTCCTTGGTTATGACTCCATTCTCCACACGTTGACTGGTCTGCTGGACAGATCCTGGCTTGGGGTCCCTTCTGTTCCTCTTCCTGCCTACTCAAGGGTACCCCAAAAGAGAAACTTCCTGTTACCACCATCCCAGTATCTTCTGCTCTTCCCGCTGTATATAGCGATCTCTGGGATGCGTCCTGCAATAGTCAGACTGATGCACTCTCTAGGTCATGTTGTTCTCTGGATGAGGGGCCCACCTATGAACCTGAGTCGATCATTCACTCCAGTTTGCATAACCATTTACTTTTGCCTGTCCCTTATCTTCCTTGGACGAACAGCCAGGCTAACTTGTCTGCAAGTTCCACAGTTGCTATGCCCTGTGATACGATTGAGATGGTCGCTACACCTGACAATATTAGTCAGTCGGCCTCTGCACCAGTTATGCCAGTCCAGCCCATGCCCAATGATCTTCCTGCTTCTTGTTCAGGACCATCGGTGACCCGGCCTCACCCTACTGCTACTATGTCCATTCAAACCCGTTTAAGAGGCTCAATCCATCCTTTGGATAGACTGCCTCATTCGGCCAGGTGGGGTTTTCAATCTTTTTCTCAGGGTTCTCTGCATTCTGTTTGTGTTTCAGCTATCCAGCTTGACTCTTGTGACATGTCACCTTCTAACCAACCTGACCTCTGGGATCCACTGACCTCTGCCCAGTCTGGTGGTCCTGTTCTAGATGCCCAGCTCATCTTTAAGGGTCTGGGGGACCCTGCTCAGGCTCCTGATCTTCTCATGCCCTTACCCATTCCTAAAAAGCCTTTAGTCCTCAAGTCCTCTCGTTCTCATCCTACCTCAGTTCCAGTCTCTGAGGATAATCTAAAATACGAGGTTAGTCAAGTTTTGGATTTCCGGCTCAACAAAGGCATTCTTCAGTACCTCGTACATTGGAAAGGGTTTGGCCCTGAGGAGAGGTCTTGGATCACTGCATCTGAGGTCTTTGCTCCTAGTCTGTTGAGGAGGTTCCATCTGGAATTTCCCTTTAAGCCTGGACCCAGGCGGGGGAGGGAGAGGGGGAGGCCTCGTAAGAGGGAGGGTACTGTCATGGTTATGCAATAGTTTGTCTGCTTACCTGTTTCCATGTGTTCATCTCTAGAGACCAGCTGACCCTAGCCTGACTGCTTTTGTAATCCATCCTCTGGCATGACTCCACCCTAGCTCCTATCAGAGAATTCTATATTAACCTGTGCACTGCAGGCCAACCCTGCTGATCAACCATTGTGTATTCCTTTGTGTGTTTAGCTTCCTGTTACCTGCCGCGTGCTCTTCTGTTGTTCCGTTACCGACTTTGGCGTGTCCTTGACTATCCCTGTTTGCCTGTGATCCTGACCTATTGCCGTGTCCCTGACTATTCCTGTCTGCTTGTGGCCCAACCTTGGCTTTATCCCTCACTATCCCTGTCCTCCTGTTGCCTACTGTGGGTGCGAGCTGGGGGACCCTGGGGGTCGCGACCTGGAGCCAGTTGCAGCCAAGTCCATCCTCACCACTAGAGGCTCTGGTGAACACCTGCTGACTCTTAGACTCCGCGCCCAAGGGAATATTACGCTCTAACCTCGGTGGGATCTCTCTCCCGTCCGCAGCAGTCAGCCTTAGGGTCCACAACCTTGCGGTGCACTCCTGATCCCTTCGGTGTGCATCTGTCACCTCGCCTCAAGGTGACCTGACATTAAGTGTGTCCTGGGGTGTGCTTCTAACTATGGGGGAGCATGGCTGTGTGTGAAATGTCACCGATCTCTGCTCCGATGACAGGGAGTAGAGATCAGTGACACTGTCACTAGGCAGAATGGGGAGATGCTTATTTACATTAGCATCTCGCCTTTCTTCCTCCCTGTGAGACAATCGCGGGTATCCCCACGGAGACCGAGTCCACGGGACCCGAGATCCAACTCACAGAGTTCCCGACCAGCGTGCACGCTGCAGGCGGCAAATTTAAAGGGACGTACCTGTATGCCCTTTTGCCTGTCCTGCTTACAGTACGCCAAACAGCACAGAGACAAGCCTCAAACCTTCTGGCACAAAGTCATTTGGAGTGATGAGACCAAAATTGAGCTTTTTGGCCACAACCATAAACACTACATTTAGAGAGGAGTTAGCAAGGCCTATGATGAATGTACACCATTCCTACTGTGAAACACCGCAGTGGATCGCTGGTGTTTTGGGGATGTGTGAGCTACAAAGGCACAGGAAATTTGGTCACATTTGATGGCAAGATGAATACAGTATGTTATCAAAAAATACTGGAGGAATAGGGGCGTGGCTTGCTGCGAGCGAAGATGGCAGCATAACTCCTGAGCTCCTTCACACCACAGCTTACCATTAGCCCTGAGAGAGCGAAATACCCCTTCACTACCACCTCGGATGATGGGTACTGCACCCAGGGGCTCTTCTACCTCCAGATCGAGATCCCCGAGGGAGCATACCGGCCGAGGAACGCGGAATATCGCTGATCTGTTTAGATCACAGAGAACAAACATGGCGACGAGCACCTCAGCTCCCTCACGAGATGGGATACTACTGACCCCCAACCCTTCTCCTCCCTCTACTGCTGCAGCCCAGCCGGACTCTTTGCAATCTCCAAGCCTGCTAGACCTACGCACAGTAGCGGCCGATATTAAGGACACGCTGTTTGCTGCCATAACGGATCTTAAACATGAGATACAAGCCATAGCGGGAAGGGTGCAGGAAGTAGAGAAAACTACCGCCATCCATCAAGCGGCAATCTCCACGATACACCGCTCCATAGATACCCATACCGCCCAACTGCGGGACATCCAGCGACACGTCTAGGACCTGGACAACAGGGGTCGGAGGCACAATCTTCGGGTGAGAGGCCTCCCCGAAAGTGTGGACATCGATCACCTCACCCCAGTGGTTACTGCCCTCTTTAACGAGCTCCTTGACCAACCCAGTCACTCATCCATAGCGATGGAGCGCATCCATCGTGCTCTCCGACCCCGCGGCCGTGACACAGACCCACCCAGAGACGTAGTTTGCTGTCTATGTGACTTTCAAACCAAAGAAATGATCCTGAAGCAAGCCAGACTGAAGCAAACTCTACAATATGAGGGTCAACGCATCTCTATCTACCAGGACCTCTCAGCCATTACACTTCGTAATAGGAGAGACTTGCGCCCCCTCTTAGAGGTATTAAAAAATAACGGCATCCCCTACCGCTGGCGATTCCCATTTGGGCTTTCAGCCACCCATCAAGGACGATCAGCCATCCTGAAAGTTCCTGAGGAACTGAAAGCCTTCTGCCGTACATTAGACATACCCCTGGTGTCACTCCCCGATTGGTACGCGGAATTCAATGGCTCTTCGTCCCGCTCCGACTACAGATCTGCCGACCAGATGGACACCCAGCCGTCGCCGTACCGGAGACGACGCTCCCCATCGATCCGACGAATCTCTCCGGAATCCTACGATCTCCACCATCTGCGCAGCCCCACTGCTGCGCCAACATCCCGCAGAGCACGCCGTGACCGTTGAAGAAATAGCACTGTTGAAACCACCGGCCGGATCCTTCCTGTAATTGGAATTCGGTTTACTTCTCAGTAATCCTTTCCTCTCCCCGTTCCCCTCACCAATTACCCGGCCTTATCCCTGGTGCCTTCTTCGGAACTTTGTATGGCAATCATTTAGTATCCTGGTAGACCACAAGTTTAAGTTACCCTTTACTGTCTACTCTGTTAAGGAACTCCCCTTCGTTTAAGCGGACGAACTCGGCATATATCAGCAGCTGTGACTCACTAATCCCGCATTCTCATACCGCTCGGCAACGTCTTTCGCCCAGTGTCATAGTGTTCCAGGTATGTTCCACAACCTACTAGCTCTATGCCCATTGACTTTTCCCTAACCTACCCCTCCTCTAGTCTGAGCCTCCCTATTTTAGAGTGATCTCTGGGGCAATGCCTCCCCCACCTGCTGAACCCAAATCTTTCCTCACTGACTCACAAGCAACAATGCAGCGCGTTCAAGAAGCTGAACTGTGTCACACAACCCAACTTCTATATGCCTACTTAGATTACGTGCTCTCTTTATCATTAGTTTGTTTACTCATTTTATTGTCTTAACCTCGTTAATGAGATATCACATAAGTGTTAGAATGCTCACCGCGCCAGACCTGTCGACGTTTGTTCCTTTTATTATGTTACGGGCGAGGGGGTGTGATCTCTCGCATCGATCTGGCAAAGCCATACCTCAACCTAGGGCCTAGCCTAGATATCAACATCAGTAACTCGATTGGCCCTCTCACCAGCACTTACTGGAGAGATCCTTTCCATTTAACATGAGCCATCCCGGCTTCATCGATGGGACAGTCCCATCCTCCTCTCGCCCTCGGTTATCTTTCAACATAAAATGTTTTTCTGATATTAATTTAGCTCGCAGGTCTGTCTTTTCTATACATGATTTTCAAAGTAATGTTTGTAGACATCTAGGTTGCACCAATGTTATCTGAATGTGCCTACCCTATAAGGTCTCTTTGCCCTTACCCATTTTACGCAGGGGAACCACGTACACTATCAGTACTACAGATAGGCTCCTCCCCCAACAATCGTGTATAAACACTTCCACCCACGATCTCTTACATGCAAATTGCAAAATGGTGAACCATTGGTAATACATCGGCAAACTCTCTACATTCACAATTTGAAGCTGTTGGTGTGAGGGTTTTCACACTTTGAATCTTTGTCTTTCGACAATCACCTCCTCACCAGTGGCTTGTAGGACTGTCCGGTGCTCTCGTACAGGGCATACACTACAGGCTTCTACCATACTCCGGCTTACATTCCCTTATTACTGACGCAGGTGAGCGGGCTCTTACCTGCTGCCGGATTACCGTATACACCCCTTTTTTTCTTTTTTTTTTTTCCTTTCTTTCTCTCTTCCCCTTATCCCCAGACATATCTACATTCACATTCTTACCTCGACATCATGATCACCACTGGGGGTGCAACCAATTTAGTCCATCTCAAAATCATATCCTTGAACGCTAAGGGTTTAAATATCCCGGAAAAGCGCTCACAACTCTTATTAGCAATGCAAAAAAGTGGAGCAGACATATTATTCTTACAAGAAACACATTTCCGTTCAGACAACATACCGAAACTCCAGTGCAAATATTACCCCACAGCATATCATTCCACCACCACACTAGCGAAAAAGAAAGGTGTTTCCATCCTACTAGCCCGACATTGCCCCCTCCAGATCACTGACACTTTAGCTGATGATGATGGCAGGTTTCTATTCCTCAAAGGACTCCTCCAAAACAAACCATTTACACTTGCAAACATATATGCGCCCAACACACTCCAAGTACCGTTCTTCAAGGAAACTATATCCAAACTGATCACGTTCCAGGAAGGCACACTCATTCTGGGAGGGGACTTCAATGTTCCCTTGAACCCTGTACTCGATACCTCTAATGGACACTCCTCCCTTACCTATGCTGCCCTTCGATCGATTAAAACTCAGATGCAAACTCTGCTTTTACATGATGCTTGGCGAACCCTCTACCCAGACACAAAGGACTTTACCTTCTACTCTGCACCCCATGAAAAATATTCCAGAATTGATTTCCTCTTTATCTCCCAAGAAGCTCTACCTTATCTTACATACGCATCCATCAACCCTATGTTTCTTTCTGACCACAACCCGGTTTCAATCACACTCTCTATCCCATCCTCCACCCCGCGCGCTCACTCCTGGAAACTAGATCAATCCTTGTTAACTGACCCGATTATAGCTGCAGAAGTGGAGCAAACATTAATACATTACTTCTTGGATAACAAAGCCACAGATACCTCCCCCCTCATTCACTGGGACGCACACAAATGTGTAGTACGAGGATCCCTCATAGCAGCGGCAGCAAAAAAGAGAAAAGAGTATAAAAAACACTTCAATGACTTGGCCACTAAAATTAGACGTCTAGAACGTGCACATAGTCTAAAGAGCACCACTACACTGATTACCACCCTTATTCAATCAAGAAAAGAAATGTTAGAATTACTGGGAAAACAGACTAAACGCAAATATATACTCTCTCAGAAAACGTTTTATGAATATGGTAACAAATCTGGAAGAATACTAGCAAAAGCCCTTCAATCCAAGAAAGCATCAATAACTATTCACAGTATCACTGATCCAACAGGCAAAAAATTATCAACAACACCCGATATAGAAAAACAATTTGTACAATATTATTCAAATTTATACAACCTTACCTCATCATCCGATACACCGACGATCCCTACCCAGCGGCGGGAACAAATTATATCCGACTTTCTAAATAAATATAGCCCAACCCCTATCTCCACTTCCGCGTTCCAGATGCTCGACACCCCACTGACCTCAGAAGAAGCTCGAATGGCTCTTAAAGCCATGCACGCAGGTAAAAGTCCGGGCCCTGATGGACTGCCCGTCGGATATTATAGAACGTATGAACAAATTTTGTTACCCCACTTTCTATCCTCCTTTAACACATGTGCATCCCCATGCTCTGCCCCGCGACATATGTTATCCGCACATGTAGTCGTAATCCCTAAACCGAACAAAGATGCCACACAGGTTACCAACTACAGGCCTATTTCGCTCCTAAATGTTGACCTTAAATGGTACGCTAAAATCTTATCTAACAGACTTTTGCCTCTGCTCCCTGACCTTGTACATCCTGATCAGGTAGGCTTCATACCTGGCAGGGAGGCGAGAGACAACACTCTCAAAGCTCTCAACATCCACCATTGGCTATCTTCCCAAAAACATACTGGATTCTTTCTTTCCCTGGACGCGGAGAAGGCATTCGACAGGGTGGCCTGGGATTATATGTCAGCGACTTTAAAAGCTCTTGGATTGCCTAATAGAATGCTCAACTATATACATTTGCTATACTCAGGACCAACGGCGAGAGTGAAAGTCAACGGCCACCTGTCGAATGCCTTCTCTATCTCCAATGACACACGTCAAGGGTGCCTGTTATCCCCGATAATTTTTATCCTTACTCTTGAACCATTACTAAGACAAATTAGAGAAAACCCAGACATTAAAGGGGTGGATATAGGCAAAAGAACGTTTAAAACAGCTGCATTTGCGGACGACATTCTTTTATTCTTGACAGAGCCCCTAACATCTATCCCTAACTTACTCAATTTATTCGACCAATTCCATATCATATCTAACCTACAAATTAACTTTAAGAAATCCCTTGCACTAAATATCTCGCTGACCGAAAAAATATGCGCCCAATGCCAAGCGAATTTCCCCTTTAAATGGAGTCCCAACAGTTTACCCTACTTAGGTATACAACTCCCAAGATCCCTAGCTAACTTATACAATCTCAACTTCCTACCGCTACTACGCACAATATCCGCTGACCTTCAGAGGTGGTCAAAAGGCATATTCTCCTGGTTCGGCAGAGCAGCCATAATAAAAATGAATATTTTACCACAAATTTTATATCTCCTCCAAACTATACCTATCTCACTTCCCCAAACTTTCTTTGCTTCCTTCCGAAAACTCTGCTCGACTTTTGTCTGGGGTTCCAAGAGACCCAGACTGAGTTATGTAAGACTTGTTGCACCAAAATCACAGGGAGGTATTGGTCTGCCAGACATCCATAAGTACTACTTAGCATGTCACCTCACCAGAATAATCGATTGGAACGTCCACCTAAACACTAAAGACTGGGTTCAACTTGAATCATCCCTTGACCAGATTCCGGTGGCTCAAACACCATGGTTACTCCCCATACATGTCCCTCGTAGCTACTCTTCCCACCCGTTGATCGCCACGTCACTCACTGCATTTCGATACGCTTGCAAAAAAAAAAATCAGATTTCCTCAGTCACGGGCCCACTAACACCACTAAAACTCAACCCAGCTTTCCCACCGGGTTTGCACCCCTCTTTTCTCAAGGGATTGTGGCCTCATCCCAGAGTCCTTTCTAAAGACTTCTATGACCGTAATCACCTTCTATCCTATACAAACCTGTCGAGAAAAATGCTCAAAAGCGGGTTTTCCCCATGGACATACAACCAGATACAACATTTTCTGACCTCCAAGCCCTACACCCTAGCTGGAGTTCGAACCTTAACCTCTTTCGAACATACATGTACACTGGTCGAACCACAAAGACACCTCATCTCCTTTTCGTATAATCTATTATTTCCACAACAGACCAGTAACGAATACTGGTCTACCAAAGCCTGGAATAGAGACCTGCCATCACCCCTAAATCCCAAAGATTGGGAAGGTGTATACTCTGTCATACATAAAGGCTCCCGAAATGTCTGTGTTCAGGAAAACGCATTTAAATTGCTCTCCAGGTGGTACAATACACCTCTAAAACTGCATCATATCTACCCGTCTGTCTCCCCGCAATGTTGGAGATGTCAGGCCAGTCTTGGCACTCTAGAACACATTTGGTGGTCATGCCCCATTATCCAGCCATTTTGGCAGAAAGTCCATAGAATCACCCAAAAATTTTCCACCCGCCCACTGCAGTTTTCCCCTGCTCAACTTCTTTTCCATGTCTCCACTCAATCTAAAAAAGCCTACATGGGATCCCTACCCATGCATATGATCATGGCAGCGAATATGTGTATCCCAGCCAATTGGAAATCCAAACATCCCCCCTCATTACTGGAATGGTTCAACCGTATTAACAAAACAGCTGAGATGGAGAACCTGATACATCAGGCTAATGACACCCCTTCTACTTTTACCTGCATATGGTCGAGTTGGTTGCTTTTCAGTACATCCCCAGACTATCATTCACTGATTCCCTAATTCGCTAAATATGTCTGTGATCTGCGAAAATGACTGGCTGGACCAGTTCCCTTTCCTTTAACAAACATCCCTTAGTACAATACGCACTAGTTCTTTACATTAGAGATTAACTCTTCATACAAATTTTTGAGCTTACATTCGCATAACATTACCACACCAACATGCTATCGACAAAAACGGTACTTACCTACCAAGAGGTGATGACTCTGTATACGATTTCGCTCTTTTCAAACGAGCACAGTGCCTGTTCTGATCACTTAACATCTTTTAAATCACAGTGGGTTATTATACTTACGACTATGCCACTATACCTATCAGATAACCTCACCTTATAACATCCTACGCTCGCATATGTTTACTTTCCAGTTCTTCTCATGTTAACTGTTGCATCTATTTTTCGAGGCACTGTAACGCCTTTTTTTTTCTTTGTTCTGTACCTTAACGATTGACTTTAATGTTTCTGTTACGCACAAAACTTCAATAAAATGTCTTTAAACAAAAAATACTGGAGGAACATTTGCATTCATCAGCCAGGAAGCTGCGCATGGGACGTACTTGGACATTACAACATGACAATGATCCAAAACACAAGGCCAAGTCGACCTGTCATTGGCTACAGCAGAATAAAGTGAAGGATCTGGAGTGGCCATCTCAGTCTGATGACCTCAACATCATTGAGCCACTCTGGGGAGATCTCAAACGTGCCATTCATACAAGACAGCCCAAGAATTTACAGGAACTGGAGTCTTTTTACCAAGAGGAATGGGCAGCTTTATCATCTGAGAAGATAAAGAGCCTCATCAACAAATACCACAAAAGACTTCAAGCTGTCATTGATGTTAAAGGAGGCAATACATGGTATTAATAACTAGGGTATGTAAACTTTCGATCAGGGTCATTTGGGTAGTCTCTGTTGTGATTATGATTTAAAAAGAGTAAACACAGTTTGATTTATAATAAATGGCTTCAACCAAACACTAACTATGTGTGTAAGAAAAGTTTTTGTGTTATCATTCATATTCTCTGAAAAATGACCAAGAAATCATAAATTCTGCCAGGGTATGTAAACTTATGAGCACAACTGTATCTACAAGTGGGCCAGATTGTTTTTTAGTCCCATCATCTTATGAAGAAAAACTTTAAGAATCATTCTGTACAATTTTTTCTCATCTACTCTGTCATACACTTTTTTTGTAACATGGTTTGGATCCTCATTGAACTCCTAATTCCCTCTTCCTTTCCCTCTTTTTCTCTTTCTTCTCTCTTTACAGTATGGTCTCTGGTGCCTAGCTGTCCCTACTAAAACCTTGAGCTATGGCTGAAGTTCACATGATCACCATGGTTTAAAATTTTGAATCTTACAGTTTATTATGTTCATTCATTTTACTTTCCAAAGTGGCTTGAGCACTTCTGCGTGGAGCTCTCATTTACCATGTGGCTATTGTATGCTTTTCCCAGAGACATGTAAGTAATTTTTTCAATAAACATTTTTTACAAGGATTCTCATTGAAACCAATTTCAAGCTCAGAAATTGCAAGTTTCTGAGGTTCACAAAATTTAAAAGAAAATGCAACATACAGTGCAATGATAACAAAATATGTATTTTGGTGGTCCATGGCATTTTAGGTACAGTGCGGTAATTGCAGTTTGGCAGCCCAAAGGGTTTGATATAAAGTATCCAGTGCATAGCACAGTGTATATAGTTTGCTGGTCCAAAGATCGTAGAATACAATGGAGTAATACACAGTGATGGCGGCGTGATACTTTGCAGGCTGTTGTGGATAAAAATAACACATTTATTTTTTCAACAGATATTTATAGTGGAGGCTGGCTCATTTAGAAGTCAGGATCTAAATGGACATGCTAAATCAGATTCACATCATGGAGCGTTTATCCAGAAGACAGAAGTAGAAAAGCTGCATAGCTGTATATTACTGATTAGTTGACTGAATAAGTGAATGTTAGTTGTCATTTTATTCTATTTAAGGGGATTCAAGCTGTATAAAACAAAATCCTACACAGTGGTTTACTTTTCAGCTTACACTTACAACAACTGGTGGGACTGCTGTGATGTAATGGAGTAATGGAGGTTAGAGGGTAGACTCCGATGTAGTCCCGTTTAAAAAAAAAAAAGATGATGGAAACAAAATATGTTTCAGAAATCTATTCATTGGCCTTGAGATTTTGTTTGATTTGAGCAAAGATTTTGAACTTCATTGTAACAATATCATTCTGTCC
Source organism: Lithobates pipiens (assembly GCF_037356315.1). Lineage (NCBI taxonomy): Eukaryota > Metazoa > Chordata > Amphibia > Anura > Ranidae > Lithobates > Lithobates pipiens. The sequence continues at coordinate 183,152,311 of NW_027507785.1, forward strand.
TTTCTTTAAACTGAGACGTATAACATACTTTGACATGAACCTGTGCAGGTCCCAATAACTGTGTGTGCCTGTGTTGACATTCCTATCCTATATGCACAGGAAACTCATTTTGTAACTGACCTTGTTCAGAAGCAGCTGATACATCTCTGTAATATATCAAATGCAATAGACAGCAAAAGGCAAGCTGTTGTCAATATCACATACACAGCTGGACCCAGAGTTCACCTAGTCATTTATGTATTTTAAGCCATAAATTGTACATAATGAGACTCAAAGATGTCACTGCATGATTCCAGTAAGTCAGCTGCAGGATGATATATGAATGGTACATTATCACTAATATATCATTAATATATATATATATATATATATATATATATATATATATATATATATATACACACATACACACACACACTTAACAAACAGCCATTAATGTCTAAACCGCTGGCAACAAAAGTGAGTGCTTTTTATACCAATATAATGCTGCGCTATCCAAATAAAATCATATGGTAATCATACTAAATCCTAATATTACTTACTACATTTAAATAATGGTGGCGAGATTTAACGTTCCTATGTAAAAAATATAGTGAACATAATAATGCAATCTTATGCTATTAAAAGTTGCGATAATAAACAATTAAAAAATTGTAATCCTATGCGATCCTCCCAATGACAACCTGTGTAGCATACACACCTCTATATCCACATGTTGCATTCATATGCAATAGAGAAATTTGCAAACCCTGTACGATAATTGCGATAAATGTGATAATTGCAGTCATAACCTGTAATTTACAAAAATGTATATAAAAGCGCCTCAATATACAATAATCAATATAGAAATAAAGTGACCCGTGTTTAAAGTGCTCTTGTGTCAAACTAATTCATGCATTATGTATATAATAACACTGCGCAATAGCCTGCAATGAAAAACAAAAAGGCTGAAGGAAAAAAGGGGGTTGGATGTAAGGCCGCTGACACGCTAAAACTGGGATCTTTTTAGCTCAAGGAAGGATGAAAATATGAAGTGTAAGCGCCAAACATATGTGAATATATCTTATTAAAGAAGAAAAAAAAAAAAACACTAATATATACGTGTATCTCCAGTGAATAAATACAACGTGACCTTAAATAAGGGGATATCTCCACATATATGGAAAACCAAAAATAATGAATATATAAACAATAAAATATATACATCCCTGAAAATACAACATATAAAAATATATTTAAAGGACAGAGAGAAATCTCAATTTACTGTGACCTAACCCCCCCCCAAAAAAAGGGGAGTGAACAAAAAAGAAATGTGTACAATAGTTATCAACTTAAAAAGAAAACAATCATTAAAGTTCATAAGTTGATGAAACAAACACGTGCAAAGTGCAAGTCCCAATAAACTTCAGTGTTCGCAGACGTCTCGCTGTACTGTGCTCAAAAGAGATTTCACCCAGTGTGGCTCCCAACACCTTAAAGGGCAAAGGCTTACCAGATGTATATGACCCGAATAGACGTATGTCTAGGGGGTCGGTAATGGCATATAATCCCAGCTATTACGACTTTGGATTCAGCTTTCCACTTTAGAGGGAGTCCCAACACTACTGGTTCATTCGGTATAGCAAGATGTGTATATTCACCGTTTTAATACATATATGAGCAGCTCCAGTGGCAATTCAGGCATGAAAATAAAGAAGTAGAACCAACATGGCGTAATAACGTTTTTCAAACAAATTCTGCTTTAATAAAAATACGATAACAAACTCACATTTCCATTGCGGTCAAATAAGCATGTCAGAAAAAAATAGGCAGTGGCAGAGTCCTCCCGATGCGTTTCGACCTACAGGTCATCATCTGGGGTGGGCTCCAACCACTGTCACACTGCCTTATATAGATACTATACAATAAAACAATTGGTATCCCCCCATGTGTCTCGGAAATACCTACTTCCGGTACGGGCAAGATGGCGGACCGGCGTGCATTCCACGCCTCGATCTAAATGCGTTTCACCCATATAATCTCTAATATTAACATGGGAAGCATATCTTAAGTTGTAAATACACTTCCTGGTTCCGGTAAAATGGCGGTCCGGAATGCGTTCCACGCCTCTATATCGTTATACCACACCTACATGGTTCAATAGTAAAGAATACTTATTGATGCAGGGATAAACATGGCCTGTAAATAATAAACGACCACCAAGAACGCGATAGAAGGGGCGGATCGTCCGAGCACACGAAGGTCATGTAGACTCCGCCCGCTACACCTCCGACGTTGCCATAACAACCGCCCGGTACCGGAAGTGCACCGGCATAGATTCTTCTCAATACTATAACCGGAAGTAAACAAAGCCAACTTCTGGTGCAGTCCAAAACAGAGAACGAGGCGTGAGCCTACCTTGAATTATATTCAATCACAACTGGCAGCTAGGGGATGAATATGCTAGCGACACCTAGTGTCTAAAAGTAAAATGACTGCAAAAAAATGCAAGCAATGCCCTAAAGTATGGTGCCATAACGAAGGTCATACAGTAAGAGCTATTAAAATAATTTTTAAAAGAAATTACCATAATAAATGTTATTAAAATATTCTAAAAAAAAAATTTTTATAAATTAAAATACAATTACCACAAGTATAGAACCAAATGAAGGAAAAAGGTAAACCCTTAATTATGGGAAAACAAAAAGGCCCTTCTTATATTATGTCCGTTATATTCTATTAGAAAAAGGGAAAACGCTGATACTGAACTCTTAATATTAGAGGTCTGTATCCGCATGTAAATAGATAAAAGAAAAAGTAATAATATGAATACCCACAGAAAAAAATAGCTCAAAATAAACTTATAGAGATAAACAGAGATAGTCAGTATGTCCCTAGGAGTCATCAATAAACGCATTGATGTCCCACTCCACATTCATACCGAATGGGGAGTGGGACTGCAGCTCATAGATCCAATACGTCTCCAACCTCGAGACCCCTCGTTTTAGGGCCCCCCCTCGCCACGGTGGAGAGTACCTATCTATCTCGATAAATTGGGTGCCCCGTGGGTCGTTATTGTGGCATTCCCTGTAGTGTCTGGGTACCGTATGTTTGGACACTTTACTCTTAATGAGGGAAATATGTTCACCCACTCTGGTGGAAAAAGATCTTGTAGTACGGCCCACGTACTGTTTCCCACATGGACAGGTTATTAGGTATACAATGTATCTTGTTTCGCAAGTGCAGAAAGCTTTGATGGAATATTTTCTCCCTGTCACAGTAGATGTGAAATCGACAATCTTCCGTTGTGTTAATGCATTGTGCCGGCACACACTGCACTTCTTACACGGGAAGTACCCTACCAAGTTATGAAAAAAGGATGGTCGAATTGGAGGGTTAATGATATTAGGGGCTATTTTACTCTGTAGTGATGGAGCGCCTCTAAACAAGACATTAGCTCTTTCAGGAAGCTTAGGGCCCAAAACAGAGTCCTTTCTCAAGACTTCCCAATGTTTACTGAAAAATGTTTTTCAGTTGTTTATGTTGGATGTTATAAGTGGTCAATAAAGACCACTTAAATTTATCATTATCCCTCTGGGGGGTCTTAACCTGTAGTAAGGTGTCCCTGTTGATATGTAGGACTTCCTGCAGTTGTTTCTCTAAGATTGATTCATGGTACCCCTTATCAAGAAACTGTTGTTTTAACCGATTAGCTTGGTCCAAGAAGGTGTGGCTATCGTTACAATTACGACGCAGTCTGATGAATTGACTGCGGGGGACAGAGGAGAGCCAGGTTTTATGGTGGCAACTGTCCATGGAAATATAGCTATTGCGATCAGTGGACTTAAAATGTGTTTTAAAACTGAATCCACCTGATGCAATTTCTATCTCCAGATCCAAAAATTGTATCTTGTCGGTACTAGTTTGATACGTTAGTGTAATGCCCCTATCGTTAGAATTCAAATCGGAAAAGAATTCGAAAAGTGTTTCGGGGGTGCCACCCCAAAGGAGGAGGATATTGTCTATGTATCGGACCCACAACATAAGTGATGGACTCCGCTGAGCATAGACAACATCCTCCTCCCACTTGGCCATAAAGAGGTTGGCCAAACTGGGCAAAAATTTGGCCCCCATGGCCACACCCCTCTTTTGTAAAAAGTACTGGCCATCCCACCAGAAATAACTGTGGCTAGTTGCAAATTCCAACAATTCTATGATAAATTCTCGTTGGTCAGGAACCAACGACTGTTCTCTATTTAGGAAATGTCGCACCGCCTCAATTCCTTTCTCCTGTGGTATGCAGGTATATAGGGATGCAACATCTGCAGTGGCTAAAATGCAATGTCCATGGATTTGTACACCTTCCAATTTTCTGATAGTGTCACCTGTATCCTTTAGGTAAGAGGGCATGTTTCTAACTAAAGGTTGGAGGTAAAAATCAACATAGCGACCTATGCGTGATGTCACGGAATTGATGCCGCTAACAATTGGTCTACCGGGGGGGTTGGTTAAATCTTTATGGATTTTGGGCAAATAATAAATAGTGGGTATTCTAGGAGATACAGGGACTAAAAATGCTTTTTCTTTTTTATTCAAAATCTTCTGTTCAAAACCTTTGTCAATAAGAGCTTTTAATTGCCTCTTATAGACACTGGTAGGATTGTTGGGTAATCTGTGATATGTGCCAGATTCACTCAGGATGTTAGCCATTTCCTCCTCATAGTTTGCCTTGTCCAAAATAACAATACCGCCACCCTTGTCTGTAGGGCATACAATGACTTGTTTCTGGTCACAAAGTGACCGCAATGCTGCCCTGGGAAGGGAGGTGGAACAGTGATTCTTTATTGGCAATTTTGCTAAATCATTAAGTACCAGATCTCTAAAGATTTTGACCGCGGGCGCGTGGGTACTGGAGGGGAAAAGAGAGAGGGGTTAGATAGCCCTGAATGGACAGTACCTGATGTGCTCGCATGATAATCCATTCTATATGGGTTAGATATTAAGTATCTCTGGATGTTAACCTTCTGTATAAATTTATGTACATCAATAAATGTAGTGAATTTGTTAAGTTTATTTGGGGGTGCGAATTTGAGGCCTTTATCAAATATGGACATCTCATCATGAGTAAAGATTTTAGAACTCAAATTAAACACACCTTGGCCCATCAAAGCCTTCTTCGCTTTCCGCCTTTGTAGTCTCCTTCCACCTCTACACCCTCTCTTGGTTCTTGACCTCTTTTTCTGGTATACGGGTCCCCGTAAAAACCTGTTGTTCATAATTCATGGAAGGTAAATGTTAGGGGTAGGGGGAAGGAGCTTGCCCAATATGTGCACTGTCGGGGCCTCTCATATCTCGTAAAGGTGCAAACCTGTTCTGTGTAGATGGTATGCCATCTTGATGCTGAAATACCCGATTCTGATAATTAGAAGGATTCACCTCTCTGGGGGAGGGATAATACGGGGAGTCATTATAATCCCTATAGGTTGAAGTATTCCTTTGATGGGAATAGCCCCTTGGGTGGCCTCGTCCTCCTCTTTTCCCTCTTTGACCTCCCCTACCTCTCCTTTGATTATTTGGGGTATGTGGACTGTAATGTTGGATTTGTTGTGTTCCTTTGTCTGACCACCTCTGCACCACCTCGCTATAGGATCGGGAATAGAATAGCACGTGTTTGTTTCATCAACTTATGAACTTTAATGATTGTTTTCTTTTTAAGTTGATAACTATTGCACAAATTTCTTTTTTGTTCACCCCCCTTTTTTTGTTTTTGGGGTTAGGTCACAGTAAATTGAGATTTCTCTCTGTCCTTTAAATATATTTTTATATGTTGTATTTTCAGGGATATATATATTTTATTGTTTATATATTCATTATTTTTGGTTTTCCATATATGTGGAGATATCCCCTTATTTAAGGTCACGTTGTATTTATTCACTGGAGATACACGTATATATTAGTGGTTTTTTTTTTCTTCTTTAATAAGATATATTCACATATGTTTGGCGCTTACACTTCATATTTTCATCCTTCCTTGAGCTAAAAAGATCCCAGTTTTAGCGTGTCAGCGGCCTTACATCCAACCCCCTTTTTTCCTTCAGCCTTTTTGTTTTTCATTGCAGGCTATTGCGCAGTGTTATTATATACATCTAGCTTCCTCTTGATTCCTGTGGATCAACATTGCTGCATTTTATAGGAATTTTCCTTAGCCACAATGGACATATTTGACTATCGAGCCTCACATAAGGTTAACATCGATGGCGTATTTGTGCCCGACAGTAGCAATACTGAAATTGGAGGTCTCTTCATGAGGTTGAAAAATATCATGTCTACAGAACTCCATTTACAGTGGGATCTTTTATTTTTGCAACAGAATATCACTGAGCAAATGGTTCCCCGAAGTTTAAGATGGGATATTAGCCCACAACAAGGTGCGTCTGATCCAGACTCTTGGTTCAAGTATTTCAATGAGGCAGGGATTAATTTCCTTTCCTTTCTAATTACAAAGAAAAATGCCCGTTTGGCATCTATCGATAAAGAAATTAAGGAGATTAAGGATAACTTGAACATGTATAAAGGTTCACCTGAATATATCTCCCTCTCTTCTAATCTACTTAGTCATCTGGAGAAAGAAGACCGTGAACAAAAAAACAAAAAACAGAAGAAGTACTCTCGAGATACGAATGATTATAAAACGAATAATGTGTTTGGGTGGCAAAAACTATTTTTAGTACCACCTCCTAACCAAACTATTCCCTCTGTGAATATAGGGACTATTCCCAATTCTAGTACCGCCACATCTTATGATACCGCACCATCTAGATCCTATAGCAAGGTGGTGCAGAGGTGGTCAGACAAAGGAACACAACAAATCCAACATTACAGTCCACATACCCCAAATAATCAAAGGAGAGGTAGGGGAGGTCAAAGAGGGAAAAGAGGAGGATGAGGCCACCCAAGGGGCTATTCCCATCAAAGGAATACTTCAACCTATAGGGATTATAATGACTCCCCGTATTATCCCTCCCCCAGAGAGGTGAATCCTTCTAATTATCAGAATCGGGTATTTCAGCATCAAGATGGCATACCATCTACACAGAACAGGTTTGCACCTTTACGAGATATGAGAGGCTCCGACAGTGCACATATTGGGCAAGCTCCTTCCCCCTACCCCTACCATTTACCTTCCATGAATTATGAACAACAGGGTTTTTACGAGGACCCGTATACCAGAAAAAGAGGTCAAGAACCAAGAGAGGGTGTAGAGGTGGAAGGAGACTACAAAGGCGGAAAGCGAAGAAGGCTTTGATGGGCCAAGGTGTGTTTAATTTGAGTTCTAAAATCTTTACTCATGATGAGATGTCCATATTTGATAAAGGCCTCAAATTCGCACCCCCAAATAAACTTAACAAATTCACTACATTTATTGATGTACATAAATTTATACGGAAGGTTAACATCCAGAGATACTTAATATCTAACCCATATAGAATGGATTATCATGCGAGCACATCAGGTACTGTCCATTCAGGGCTATCTAACCCCTCTCTCTTTTCCCCTCCAGTACCCACGCGCCCGCGGTCAAAATCTTTAGAGATCTGGTACTTAATGATTTAGCAAAATTGCCAATAAAGAATCACTGTTCCACCTCCCTTCCCAGGGCAGCATTGCGGTCACTTTGTGACCAGAAACAAGTCATTGTACGCCCTGCAGACAAGGGTGGCGGTATTGTTATTTTGGACAAGGCAAACTATGAGGAGGAAATGGCTAACATCATGAGTGAATCTGGCACATATCACAGATTACCCAACAATCCTACCAGTGTCTATAAGAGACAATTAAAAGCTCTTATTGACAAAGGTTTTGAACAGAAGATTTTGAATAAAAAAGAAAAAACATTTTTAGTCCCTGTATCTCCTAGAATACCCGCTATTTATTATTTGCCCAAAATCCATAAAGATCTAACCAACCCCCCCGGTAGACCAATTGTTAGCGGCATCAATTCCGTGACATCACGCATAGGTCGCTATGTTGATTTTTACCTCCAACCTTTAGTTAGAAGATGTCGTCTATGCTCAGCGGAGTCCATCACTTATGTTGTGGGTCCGATACATAGTCAATATCCTCCTACTTTGAGGTGGCACCCCCGAAACACTTTTCAAATTCTTTTCCGATTTGAATTCTTGTTTTCAAAAAAGTTTTATTAAAGCGATTAACAGAAATACAAAGTCAGCAAAAAGAATCATGTGTCAAAAATAGCATTAGTAGTTGGATGACAGGATTACAAGGAGGTGATAAACAGATGACAGAACTCCACAGATCAAACAACAGATTATAAATTTCAGTATGGGTCTTACATCCAACAACAGGTCGCAAAAGAGAGAGAAAATAAAACGTTCAATGTGCTGACCTACATAACCAGAATACATAGGAAAGATCATATCAAGAGAGAGAGGGGAAAGAGAACAGAGAGAAAACAAAACAAACCAAAAAAGAAAAAAAAGAAAAAGAGGAAGAAATACAGACAGAAAAGAAAAAGAAGAAGAAAAACCCAAGGTGCGATCACTTTAGCAAGCGGAATAGGAACCATGGGTTCCACTTAAGGTCATATATGCGTGTCGTGTCCTGCAGAGTGTGGAAGATCTTTTCAGACAGCATCACTTGGTCAATACGTGAGAGAACTTGTGCTAAAGGTATCGACGGGGATTTCCAGTGAAGTGCTATAGTCCATAGCACAGCGACACATATAGAGTGCACTAGCCGTACAAAGTGTTTTGGAGTGTCAGGAGGGGTCTGGAAGAGAAGACAGTGGTGATAAGAGAGGGACAAAGCTCGGCCCGCGAACCCATCCATCAGACTTAAGACCTCCTGCCAGACTGGGCGAATTATACTACAATCCCAAAAGATGTGAACAAAGGTGCCCGGGTGATTCCATCCTCTAAAACAGTTAGGGGATGTATGGGGATAGATCTGGCGCAAACGTACCGGAGTGTAGTACCATCTGGTGAGAACTTTGATGGCTGTCTCTCTAATTGTTAATGATCTGGTGCATTTGCGCATATTATTCCAACCCTCCTCCCAATCCACCACTCCGGTCTCCAGAGCCAACTCCTCCTCCCAACGTGATCTATACCGTAGAGGCTGACACACAATATGTCCTTCCAGAGCCCTGTAGATCAGGGAGATCAGGCCTTTTTGGCGTGGGAAGTTAAAACATAAGTCTTCAAAGATAGTGAGTTGGGTCTGGGACCGGAGCCCATAACGGGAGAGAAAGAAGAGGCGGATTTGTAGGTATCTAAAACGTTCAGCATCCAGGAGTTGGTGCTGGGTCTGCAGTGTCGAAAAAGGAACAAAGCCAGAGCCCGTCACAAAGTCCTTCAATTGAGTAAGCTTACATTGAACCCACACACCAAAAGATTCAGGATGGAGATAAGCTGGGGGGAACCTAGGATCACCCAGGAAGGAGGCGCCCATAGAGTCACCCAGGGTGAGGTCGTATTTGTGTTTGAAGCGGTGCCACAGTCGGAGACTGTCCGCCATTATAGTATTAAGAGTAGCTAAAGTCTAGTGAGGTCGATGAGTCGACCACATAAGGCCAGGGAGATAAAATGGAGCTATCGAGTCACTCTCAAACCTCACCCAAGGGACTCTAGAATTAGGGATCGACCACTGTGCCTGTTGAGTGAATCTGCAGGTAAGATAATACAACCAAATTTGGGGAACTCCCAGACCTCCATTTTTCATAGATCTGTATAGGACCCCCCTAGCAAACCTGGGAGATCTATTATTCCAAATAAATCTGTTGAAATGGGATTGAAGGGTAAGGAGAAAAAATTTGGAGAGCTTAACCGGTAGAGAGCGAAATAGATACAATAGCCTGGGGAGGATGACCATTTTGAGCGCTGTGATTCTTCCTATAAAGGGGATACGCAAAGAGAGCCAGCCTTTTAAGGTGTTTTTAAGTTTGCTAATCAGTGGGGGATAATTGACCCCGAAGAGGTCGCGGAAATTCCCGGGCAGTCCCACTCCTAAGTAGGGAATGTGGGAGGCAGCCCAAGTAAAGGAGTAGTTTTGTTTAATAAGGGCCAAGTCATTGGGAGCAAAGCCTATAGATAGAGCTACAGATTTGGAAACATTAATAGAAAGACCAGAGACTTTCGCAAAGTGAGACAGTGTCAGAAAAAGGTTGGGAAGGGAGACATGAGGGTTTGTTATAAACATCAAAACATCATCAGCATACATACAAAATTTGTACATTTCGTTACCCTTAGTGTAACCAGTAATGTCAGGATGTCTCAGGAGGGCAATCGCGAGGGGCTCTAGGGCTAAAGCAAAGATTAAAGGGGAAAGGGGACACCCCTGTCTAGTGCCTCTACCTATTGGGAAGAATTCGGAGCTACAGCCAGGCAACTTAATGCGGGTCATGGGTTTATTGTAGAGGGCTTGGAATCCCACCAGAAAACTGCCATGAAAGCCCATGAGTGGCAGAAGTGTGTCTAGGTAGTTCCATGTAACACTGTCAAACGCCTTCTGTATGTCTAGGCTCAACAGGAGGAGCTTACGGGAGAACAGGTTGGCATCTTGAATGACGTTTGAGGCTAGGCGGATGTTGTCTGTGATAAAGCGATGTGGGATAAACCCAGATTGGAAGGGGGAAATCAGGGAGGGGATAAATTTCGCCAGTCTATCAGCTAAAATTCTACTAAATATTTTGATATCGTTATTTATAACCGAGATCGGCCTAAAATTTTGAGGTAAATTATGATTCTTGTTGGGTTTAGGGATCAGTGACATGTTAGCTAACAGCATTTCCTCCGGGAAGCTATCGCCTAACAAAATTGAGTTGAAAAGGTGTACCATTCTAGGGGCTAAGATCATGGAATATTTTTTGTAATAAAGAGCCGAAAAGCCATCCGGACCCGGGGCAGAACCCATTTTTAATGACTTGAGGACCCCTAAGATTTCTGGGACCGTGATAGGGGCATTTAGTACATCCAATTGTGAGGGAGAGAGTGTTGGAAAGGGGATGTCGCGTAACCAGGACAGGTCTCCGGGAGAGGGAAGAGTATGAGGGGACTCTAAGAGTTTGGTATAGAATTGCTCAAAGATCTTGAGAACTTCTTTGGGATGTGAGGATATAAAACCGTCTCTATTAGACAGCCGGTATACATGAGGCGGGCGAAGTGAGTTAGACAACCTCCTAGCAAACAAAGTCGATGCAGAGTTGTTGAATAACAAACTGCGGGCCTTGGCCCAGCGTAGTGTCTTCTCAACCTTGGATGACAACAAGGAGTCTAGTTCCAGGCGCTTCTGGTCTATGGAACGCCTGGTAGAGTCCAAGTGTAATAAAGACGAGTTTTTATATAAGTGATCTAGGTCTCTGGTTAATTCAACTATCCTAAGTCTATTGGATTTGTTACGGGCAGCAGAAATACTTATAAGTCTCCCTCTAATGACGGCTTTATGTGCCATCCAGAGAGTCGAGGGCTGCATATCTGGGTGAGCATTAAGGGAAAAGTACTCCTCCAGAGACTGAGCCACTTGGGATTCCACCCCCACATCAGAGAGAAGGGACTCATTCAATCTCCAGGAATGGGGCGTGGGGGCGAGTTTAATAAATCCCGTAGTAAAGGAGATAGCCTGATGGTCTGACCATACACAGGGGTGAATGGAGGCCTCTAAAGAGTTAGCAAGTATAATTGGGGTGGAGTATATGTAGTCTAACCTCGCATAACTATTATGCGGGTGGGAAAAGAAAGTGTACTCCCTGCAGCCCATGTTGTGCGCCCTCCAGGTGTCAGTGAGTTGCAGGTCCCGCAAGCCTCTAGAGAGAGATTTCGGGAAAGTTCTAGAAGCGATCGAAGTCGACGAGCGGTCTAGAGTGGCGTTGGCTACCGAATTAAAATCGCCACCTATGACCACATGGGGGAGTGGTATTGTGCCAATTTCTCAAAAAATAACCCAAAGATGGTAGCTGAGCCCTCATTGGGTGCGTAAATACTGGCAATGGTAAGTTCCCTGTTGTGGACGATGCCCTTAACAATAACATATCGACTTTCGGGGTCTCTGAATATATGCTTAACCTCCATCGGGAGGGAAGAGTGGAGGAGTATGGCGGCACCCCTGGTCTTGGACGAGTGGAGCGAGTAAAAGGCCTGAGGAAAATCTTTATTGAAAAATTTGGGATGGGAGGAGCGGGAGAAATGGGTTTCTTGGAGTAGAAGGATTTTAGCTCCAAGTCTTTTATAAAAGGTAAAGGCTTTGCGCCGTTTGGAAGGTGAGTTAAATCCCTTAACGTTATGTGAAATGCATGTTATTGCCATGGTAAATGAGAAATAACAACGGTAGTTAAGAGATCAAATCTGGTGGTGGGGGGGAGGGGGAAATTTTCAAGGAATACTCGTCCAACAAGTACAAGAAAAACAGGTGGACCCTCATATCGTCATCAAGACAACAGGAAAATAAGGTACAGTACAATAACACCAAGAGTGGAATGAGAACACTGATCCTGAGTATAAAAGGAACCTGAGTTGCTGAAGGAACATAGGACATGAAAAATGATCGACCTATTTGGGAGAAAATCGAAAAACATAGAGCAAGAAGATTAACATTTGAAAAAAAAAGCCCAGATTCTAACATAGGACTGGGAAACAACATTAATGCTAAACGTGGTAGCGTGTGGAAAAGAATAGCCACACCAAAATAAAAGTCGGATACCGAGACTACTAGGTCTCGCGGCCAGTAGGGTTGCGCAATGGTAGGGGGCACCCACCAGAGAAGCAACCTACCACTGGAAAGGGGAGCCATAATACAGCTCCTAGGGACTTGTAAATTACCAGTGGGCTGGGTAGAATACCATGGAAAACATATACCCCCACTCCCTCTCCCTCCACCCCCCCCCAAAAAAAAATGGAGGGGCGGAGCGAGAGGGAGAAAAGAGGAGAAAAAAAAACAAAAAAAACAAAAAAAAAAAACACAAACAAACTCTACCCCTGAAACTGTAGACAGAAGCACATTATGTATGTCCACTGGGAATCAAAGCTAACCGCAGTCAGAACCTCAAGATGAAGCAGAGAAAAGTATCGTCAGCGAGGGCTATCTTCCACCCGATCCTCAGCACCATATCTGATCCTACGCCTGTCCCTTCTGGTCGGGGGTGTTTGCCAAATAGGTGTAGCTCTGGGAGTGGAGGGCCTCATGTTCTCTGCTAAGGTCATTATGCGCTATTGCCAACTCATCATGTTTAGTCTCTAGCCTCTCAGTCCTCGCGCCCAGAGCAGAGATCTCCTGTGAAAGTGCATGTGAGGTCTTTTGTAGTTCCGATTGAAACTTGGACGCCAATCTGTTGTACATGGATTCCAGACTGTCCTCCAGATCTGCTTTTGAGAGGATGCTAGGGCTCCCCCTATTCGCCAATGGAGCGGGCGAGGTTGGACCCGGTGAGCGCGATGGGGTGGCAGGATCAGGGGAGAGGCCCCCCCTAACTGCCCCCTCACGCTCCATACTAGATTGTTCCTGAGAGCGGAGAAGATACTGTGTGAGGGTCTTTTGGGCGGTGCTCCGTGCCTTCTTTTTCTTCGCCGGCATGCACCAAGGTTCTGCGGGTTAAGAGGTGATATAAAAAAAAGAGGGTGAAACGTGGGGTTGATGTACCTCAGGGATAGGCTGAAGTCCCAGACGGAGCTAATCTGGAGCCTCAAACGTCCATATTGTAACTAGCTGCGTATGCTGCTTCAGTGAAGGGGGGTGTGTTGAGACAGGGGTAGCAGGATTAGGGTCGGTTGTCTATCTGTGGGTTTGCTGGGGTGTGTTGTCCCACAGACTAACGCTGAATCATGAAAGCTGCCGGACCCAATGTGACAGGTGGAGGGGAGCACTCCTTAGGATGAACGTTCCGGGGGGGGTCAGAGAGCCAGGTAGCAGCTAACAACAGGGGGGGGGGGGGCCGTGCCGTACTCACTGTGAGCCCAGGAGAAAGCGTAACGACAGCCCAAGCCAGGGGTGCTGCTCAACACAAGTTCCGAAGGTGAACTCCTGTGATATTGCCCAGAATGTGGTGAGATGCGGCGTCAGGAAAGTCACTGTGGGCCCCAAGATGGCACTCGCCGTCAAACCGAGCCTCGTGTGGATTGGTTATTGCGGGAAGGGCTGAGATGGCACACACAAGGTCCGGGGATGCCTCACCTTGTCCATGGGAGTGAGTCTGAGCAGGGGTGCCATGCAGGAGGCAGAACTAGGCTCCAGATGCGGAGAGAGGGTGCTGCGGCCTGCTCCGGGTGTACCAAGATGGCCGCCGGCTAACACTCCGGATCACTGGGCCCCGATCCACCAGGTGTTTGTTTCCCACCAGTCACGGCCTCCAGGTCCCAGGCGGGGATGACTCCCTGTGTGTGTGATGGGCGAACGGCCCGTCGCCGGGTGAAATAGGGAAGTCCGGAAGCACGGGAGCAGAGGTAGGCCGCAAAATGGCGGCGAAGCGCCACTTGCACTGTCCGCAGCCTCCGGACGAACCGGAGCTCGTAGGCGACCCGGGTTAACGCCAAAAAGCCCTCAGCCGATAGCGGCCAGCTACAGCGACCCGGATGGATAGTTAAAAGGTCCTTCGGCGAAGCCTGGAGCACGGATGGCGGCAGATAATGCTAGGCCGCCGCGAAGCTCTCCTTGGAAGCGACCATCCACTTCAACTTCCGGTCACGCCCCCCCTCCGATTTGAATTCTAACGATAGGGGCATTACACTAACGTATCAAACTAGTACCGACAAGATACAATTTTTGGATCTGGAGATAGAAATTGCATCAGGTGGATTTAGTTTTAAAACACATTTTAAGTCCACTGATCGCAATAGCTATATTTCCATGGACAGTTGCCACCATAAAACCTGGCTCTCCTCTGTCCCCCGCAGTCAATTCATCAGACTGCGTCGTAATTGTACCGATAGCCACACCTTCTTGGACCAAGCTAATCGGTTAAAACAACAGTTTCTTGATAAGAGGTACCATGAATCAATCTTAGAGAAACAACTGCAGGAAGTCCTACATATCAACAGGGACACCTTACTACAGGTTAAGACCCCCCAGAGGGATAATGATAAATTTAAGTGGTCTTTATTGACCACTTATAACATCCAACATAAACAACTGAAAAACATTTTCAGTAAACATTGGGAAGTCTTGAGAAAGGACTCTGTTTTGGGCCCTAAGCTTCCTGAAAGAGCTAATGTCTTGTTTAGAGGCGCTCCATCACTACAGAGTAAAATAGCCCCTAATATCATTAACCCTCCAATTCGACCATCCTTTTTTCATAACTTGGTAGGGTACTTCCCGTGTAAGAAGTGCAGTGTGTGCCGGCACAATGCATTAACACAACGGAAGATTGTCGATTTCACATCTACTGTGACAGGGAGAAAATATTCCATCAAAGCTTTCTGCACTTGCGAAACAAGATACATTGTATACCTAATAACCTGTCCATGTGGGAAATAGTACGTGGGCCGTACTACAAGATCTTTTTCCACCAGAGTGGGTGAACATATTTCCCTCATTAAGAGTAAAGTGTCCAAACATACGGTACCCAGACACTACAGGGAATGCCACAATAACGACCCACGGGGCACCCAATTTATCGCGATAGATAGGTACTCTCCACCGTGGCGAGGGGGGGCCCTAAAACGAGGGGTCTCGAGGTTGGAGACGTATTGGATCTATGAGCTGCAGTCCCACTCCCCATTCGGTATGAATGTGGAGTGGGACATCAATGCGTTTATTGATGACTCCTAGGGACATACTGACTATCTCTGTTTATCTCTATGGCCGCGTACACACGCTGAAACCGTGCGCGATGATGTGAACGGCACGTACGACGGGACGAAAAATACGACGTCCTATACACTGCATTATAACTTTCGGCGTGTAAATCCTTTCTGAGCATGCGCGGAACTTAGTTTGACGAACAAGCCTACACACGAGCGGACTGTTCGCTGAAACAAGGTTTCAGCGGACAGTTTTTCGGAAATTCCGAAAAACCTTGTTCGTCAAACTGTCCGCTGAAACTGTCCGCTGAAAGCCCACACACGAGCGGACTGTCCGCCCAAACACTGTTCAGCGGACAAAGTTGGGCGAACAGTCCGCCCGTGTGTACGCGGCCTATAAGTTTATTTTGAGCTATTTTTTTCTGTGGGTATTCATATTATTACTTTTTCTTTTATCTATTTACATGCGGATACAGAACTCTAATATTAAGAGTTCAGTATCAGCGTTTTCCCTTTTTCTAATAGAATATAACGGACATAATATAAGAAGGGCCTTTTTGTTTTCCCATAATTAAGGGTTTACCTTTTTCCTTCATTTGGTTCTATACTTGTGGTAATTGTATTTGAATTTATAAAAAAATTTTTTTTAGAATATTTTAATAACATTTATTATGGTAATTTCTTTTAAAAATTATTTTAATAGCTCTTACTGTATGACCTTCGTTATGGCACCATACTTTAGGGCATTGCTTGCATTGTTTTGCAGTCATTTTACTTTTAGACACTAGGTGTCGCTAGCATATTCATCCCCTAGCTGCCAGTTGTGATTGAATATAATTCAAGGTAGGCTCACGCCTCGTTCTCTGTTTTGGACTGCACCAGAAGTTGGCTTTGTTTACTTCCGGTTATAGTATTGAGAAGAATCTATGTCGGTGCACTTCCGGTACCGGGCGGTTGTTATGGCAACGTCGGAGGTGTAGCGGGCGGAGTCTACACGACCTTCGTGTGCTCGGACGATCCGCCCCTTCTATCGCATTCTTGGTGGTCGTTTATTATTTACAGGCCATGTTTATCCCTGCATCAATAAGTATTCTTTACTATTGAACCATGTAGGTGTGGTATAACGACATAGATGCGTGGAACGCATTCCGGACCACCATTTTACCGGAACCAGGAAGTGTATTTACAACTTAAGATATGCTTCCCATGTTAATATTAGAGATTATATGGGTGAAACGCATTTAGTTCGAGGCGTGGAACGCACGCCGGTCAGCCATCTTGCCCGTACCGGAAGTAGGTATTTCCGAGACACATGGGGGGATACCAATTGTTTTATTGTATAGTATCTATATAAGGCAGTGTGACAGTGGTTGGAGCCCACCCCAGATGATGACCTGTAGGTCGAAACGCATCGGGAGGACTCTGCCACTGCCTATTTTTTTCTGACATGCTTATTTGACCGCAATGGAAATGTGAGTTTGTTATCGTATTTTTATTAAAGCAGAATTTGTTTGAAAAACGTTATTACGCCATGTTGGTTCTACTTCTTTATTTTCATGCCTGAATTGCCACTGGAGCTGCTCATATATGTATTAAAACGGTGAATATACACATCTTGCTATACCGAATGAACCAGTAGTGTTGGGACTCCCTCTAAAGTGGAAAGCTGAATCCAAAGTCGTAATAGCTGGGATTATATGCCATTACCGACCCCCTAGACATACGTCTATTCGGGTCATATACATCTGGTAAGCCTTTGCCCTTTAACCACTTTCAGACCGGACCATTTTGCTGGTCAAAGACCAGACCACTTTTTGCGATTCGGCACTGCGTCGCTTTAACTGACAATTGCGCGGTCGTGCGATGTGGCTCCCAAACAAAATTGACGTCCTTTTTTCCCCACAAATAGAGCTTTCTTTTGGTGGTATTTGATCACCCCTGCGGTTTTTATTTTTTGCGCTATAAACAAAAATAGAGCAACAATTTTGAAAAAAACACATTATTTTTTACTTTTTGTTATAATAAATATCCCCCAAAAATATATAAAAAAACATTTTTTTCCCTCAGTTTAGGCCGATACGTATTCTTCTACATATTTTTGGTAAAATAAATCGCAATAAGCGATTATTGATTGGTTTGCGCAAAAGTTATAGCGTTTACAAAATAGGGATAGTTTTAGAGCATTTTTATTAATAATTTTTTATTATTATTATTTTTTTACTAGTAATGGCGGCGATCAGCGATTTTTATTGTGACTGCGACATTGTGGGGGACCCATCGGACATTTTTGACACATTTTTGGGACCATTGTCATTTATACAGTAATCACTGCTATATAAATGCAGTGATTCCTGTGTAAATGACACTGGCAGTGAAGGGGTTAACCAGTGGGTGGCAGTGTAGGGGTTAAGTGTTCCTAGGGATGTGTTACTAACTGTGGGGGGGTTGGGCTTTCATTTAGTGAACACTGATTTCTGCTCCAATCACATGGAGCAGAGATCAGCGTCACTAGTTGCTAGGCAGAATGGAGAAATGTTGTTTACAACGGCACTTCTCCATTCGGCCGCTCCGTGAGACGATCGCGGGGATGCCCGCGGCGATCGAGTCCGCGGGTCCCGTGACCTAGACTCACGGGGGTCCCGACCAGCGCGGGAGCGCGCCGCCGGTGTAAGGCGCGCCCCCCTTCTGATTAGCCCGGGCTGGACTTTAGTGACCACTGGAAAGCCCTTTCAATCGATTGGGTAAAATCAGACAATCACACGAGTTGAGGATTATCGTGACTACAAGTTCTTTATTTCCTGTATACTACTTTTTATGTGCTTCAAATTGCATTGTCAGCCAATCAGATTTAGACAAGACATTCAAGACATTTGACCAATCATGAAACATTAACATCTAGTGCGTCATACAGTTAATGGACTTTTTTAGGGGAATTCTGATCAAAAGTCTCCAGACATACAGACATATATTTATATAAATGACCTTAAGAAATCATCTATAATTAAACCACATAGCGTCATTTCACCTTATGAATATTTCCTACTTCCTATAAATTCTAACAGCTAGCTCTAACCACAAATGCATCCTGTTTCTTGCAGGCTTCAGAAGTAACTTGCAAAGCATGGTGTTTCACTAAACTTCAGTAAATATCTGTTTAAACTTGTCTTATTACATTTAGACTCTGCTTGAAGTTAAAGGGTGACTCTCCCTACCCTTACAATCCCTCCTTTGATCATGAAGGACGAAGTCCTCTCTTGATCATTCTCAGAACCACCTATGTTCTGTGTAGAATCTAGCCATGGCTGTGTATGGGTCTGAAGTGGAAGGTTTGATTTTGGTAATTCTACCCATTTAGACAAAATACAATCTTAATGGTGGCTTAAATTGCAATTCCCAGGATAAGTATGATGATGAGGATCATTCCTACTTTCTTAAAGAAATTCATGATACTATCCCAGAACGAACCAAACCAACTTCCCACACCAGAGAATGGATTCCAGGAGTCTCATTCGGTCCTGCAATTTCGCCCTTTCATCATTGTGTCCCTTTATATGTTGCTAACAATACGATTGCTGCTATATTACATGTCCCATCCCTCCTCTGGATGCGATACTCAGTTGTTGCTGAAATTTGTGCTTTTGGCATTATATCTCCTGTCTGTATACAGAAGGGATAATTATAAATCATTTCTGTAAATGTTGCTCTACCCCTGACCCCTTTTGTTATGCCTACTCATTCCGCATGAAGATGTAAGCCAGCACCCAAAAACAGTTAATAAGAATACCTTCATGGTTAATGCAATTGACAAAATAAGAATAATTTCAACATTGCACCTTCTGGGCTTTGTGAATTGGGGCTTGGGGGACCCTAGAAGGTAAGCAGCTTGGCTGTGGGACAAAGGGGCTGTAGGGGAGAGGGGCAGGGAGCGATGGGATCAGAGTCTCTTCGAATACGAGGGAGAGGGTGGCAGGGAGTGGTTGGGTCAGTGTCTCTTCAGATCCGTTTGGTCCTGGCTTTGGGTCCATCTCTGGTTCTGGGACCATCTCTGGTTCTTGCTGCTGTGGCACTTTCTTTATCCTTGATGCGTGGATCCATTGCGGGCTTTGCTCGGTCAGAATTGCTGTCCTGGAGACCTTGAGGACTTCAAATGGACCTTGGAAGGCGGGACCTGGTTGCTTGCGGACTGCAAGTTGTTTGATCAACACTTTGTCTCTTGGTATGAAGGGATGCTTGAGCTCTGTGAAAATAGGAGAGAAAGTGCCAGCAACCTTATCATAGTTTTCAGTAAGGCTACCTACCAAATGTTTCACGTGCTCTTCCTGTAAGGAAAATAAGTTAGACTCCTCACCTATTTTAGGGCTTTTGTGCTGGCCTACCCATTAGGTTTTCAAAGGGAGAGAGACCTGTCCTGGCATGAGGGGTGGTCCTTATCTGGAAGAGTACCCCTGGCAAGAAATGAAGCCAGTTCTTCATAGTACCCTGTGTGGCCTTCCTTAGCTTGTCCTTAATGTTCCTGTTCATCCTTTCCACTACTCCTGCACTCTGTGAATGGTAAGGAATGTGGAACTTCCATATCCCCAAAACTTTCACTAACTGTTGGGTGAGTTTTGCTGTGAAAGCGGGCCCCTGGTCAGAGTATATGGTAGCAGGTAAACCAAACCTACTGACTCCCTCCTTGTTTGACCACAATCCATCCGGATTGCGTGTCAAACCTGCATGAACCCAGCAATCCATGTCTTTGGGTTGTGCTTTTCTTTGTACAAGGTATCTTGTTGGCTGCTCTGTCAGCTAAATTGTTACCTTTAGTAGTTTCTGTTTTGTCAAAAGAATTGCCTTTCACTCTTATAATATTAACCTTGGATGGTAAATGCAGTGCTTTCAGGAGGTTTTCCACCCATTTTTGGTTGGCAATTTGTTTGTTGTCTGCAGTTTTAACCCCGATTAGTCCAGATCATTCCATAATCATGGGCCACGTTGAAATCGTATTTGCTGTCAGTGTAAATGTGTAAATGTTCACTTCCTGTCCCTGAAATAACTGACATGCTCTAGTTAAGGCATGTAGCTCAGCTTGTTGTGCTTTAACTGGTCAGGCAAAGTAACTACTGCATACCCTGTTTTGTACGTGCTATCTGAGGGCCTGGAACAACTTCCGTCAACAAAAATGTCTTAAAATTCAGGGTTGAGAGTGTCAGTCTTGGTGAAGTTGTATTAGTCAATTCTTTAGAACAGTCATGGGTGGGAGTGATTGCACTGGATCTCTGAGCTGTCATGTGTTGAGTTGACATGTTTTGTAGAAGATGCACTACAGTGTGTGTGGTATACAGAGTTGTGTCAGTGGCGAGAGTAATTTTACATGCCTCCTTTACAGTCATTGCAAAGCAGCCACAGCTTGTAGACAGGCAGGCAGGCCCTGGACTTGAATTGGTAGTTTTTTTTTTTTTTTTTTTAAAAGGTAGGCCACGGGGCGGTAGTGAGTACCGTGCATTTGCGCTAGAACCGCAGCGAATGCAGGGTCCCTGACTACAAAGGATTTTCTGTAATCTGGCAAGCCCAGTGCTGGGGCACTGGCCAAGGACTGAAACAAAGAGTTAAAAGCTTGTGTCATTTCCTCAGTATATGTGACCTGTTTTGGGGCAGTCAATGCAGTGGCAGGGCGTATGACTGAGTCATGAAAAGAACAGTCTGGGATCCATCACCTACAGTAGATGATAAAGCTGAAGAAGGAAAAGAACGCTGCTTTATCCTTCAGGGGACCGAGACAGGTCAGGGTTGTGACTTGTTCAGGTGACACCTGTCGTGTCACGCCTGAGATAATACATCCTAGGTATTCCACCTTGTCCCTGCACCACTGGATCTTTTTCCAAGACGCCAAGTGGTCCTTGAGAAACAGGTGATTCATCAGGCTTTTCGAAGTCTGCTGCACACTGCATCCCGCTCACACTACACAACAGTAGGTCATCTACATATTGTAGTAGGACAGATCCCTGGGGTGATACCCATCCAAGGTGACTTTCAAAACCATTGAAAAGGCTGCCAGACTGTCCACACATCCCTGAGGGAGACAACGTGTCCAGGTCAGCTGTTGGCCAGGGGCCCCAGGTAAAAAGGGAAGATTTCCTGAAAATCCTCATGTACATCAATGCTAAAGAAAAAACATTGGATAAGTCTAGTACCGTGTAAGTGGTGGATGTGGCAGAAATTTTTAAGATCCCGGTAATGTCTGAAACTATTTGTTTAATCCCCGCAGGTCCTGCACCATCCTCCACTCCCCACTGGCCTTTCTGACAGGATTTATGGGGGTATTCCAGGGACCAATGATGGGTTTAAGGATTCCCCTTTGTAAATACTCTTCAATTTGTGGCTGTATACTCTGTAGTTTTTAGTGTTTAGTGTGTATTGTTTCTGAAAGATGCAAGAGGTGCCGGGCTTGAAAGTAGGGACATATGGAGTGCATTTGATATGTCCTACATCTGTCTTGGACTACGCCCAAATTGGGTGAGTCTCCGGGGGGGGCTGGTATGGACATGAAGTAAAATGTCAGGTCCCTTCGCTTAGGCATAGTTAAGTCACAGTTAACTGCTTTAGCTGTCATACCCCCTTGTAAGTCAAATTTAATGGCTATTGCAATCCTCAATGAGGACATAAGGTCCCGCCCCATTAGACATAACGGGCAATCAGTGAGGATGGCAAAACTTTGCTTGGCTAAGGGTCTATCCTGCAAGTCTGACACCTGAAGTGGTTCTACGGGGTGTTTGTCATTGAGAGCAGGAAACATGGCAGAAATACCAGGGGAGATTTCAAGTGTGGTTTGTGTGAATAATCCCCCTTTTGTATGAAAAACCCCGGAGGATGCTCGTTTTTTAACGTCCTCCATAAAATATTTAGGACTCTGTGTAGCCCAATCAGAATTAACATATTTTATAATTTGTGTGACTTTAGGGTCTCCATTATTCATGGCTGTACTGACAAACAATAGTGGGCTACCAATTTCACAGGATGTGTAAATTTTAAACAATTGTGACACAAAGGAATAAAAATCTTCCCCTGTTACATCTTCTGACACTAATTCTGTTTCATTTACAGACTTTTGGAGAGGCATTTTAAGGTGACTCATTTTTAAAGAGAGGTCATCATCTTGTGACTCCTCTATTTCTTCTTCCTTGCTCTCTGACAAGAGAGCGAGAACGACTTCTAGAACTATGCATGTATGTATTTCTGTAACATCTGTCCCATTTATTCCCATAGAGCAGCCCTCGGTATAGTTCTCAGTGATATAATGGGGGTCATTACATAAGGGACAGGGGGCATGCATCTAGGGGATGAGGGAACCGTTTTCTATATTCCTTCAATGTTTTAGACCATGCTTTATAACATTCAATCATGTAATCATTATTATGGGGAAATGGTGGATAATTGTACTGTTTGTGTTGCTCACAAAATTTAGTAACCTCCTCCCAATTCTCTTGGCAACAAGGGCTGTCAGCAGTTAAACCTGAAACTTGAAGAATATGAGCTCTGGATAGTGTGTTTGCCCAAAAGGGTTCAGTACAATGTTTTCCATAATTTCCCAACACAAAATCAAATGGGGTGGGCTGTTCCAGCTTACCTCCTGGACCTCCCTTACCCAGCTGATTTCCCATGTTCAATTCTTATACTTTAACTTATAATATGACTTCTATTTATATACATTAATTGCAGAACACACTCTTAATGATTTTGGACAGACTATAAATTGTTCACTTGTTCTGAATTCAATAATATTCCTGACACCTTTAACAGTTAAACCTTCTTGAAGCACAACATTATTATATATATTAAACCTTAATGTTTGTATCCGTGGTGCACCTTCACGGAACATAAGACCCTTTTCCCACCTTGTGATAATAACCATCATCAACATTAGCAACCAAATAGGTTTGAGATTATTTGTATACAAATAATAAGCCTGTTAAACACTCAGGGCAGCGTCCTGCCAACAAATACCCAGGAAAATGTCCTGACATTAATTCTAGAGGTTTCCAGTGACCAGTCCTTTGTAATTGAAAACTTAAATTTTCAATTATTTGTCTATATTCTTATGTTTCATCCCAGCCATCCTAGCGAGGATTTTTTCTTTATCTTATTCCTGACCCCGGCCAGCCTAGCGAGGGTCTCAACTCTTATAACTCTTTAACTGAGCGAGCTGCCTTCTTTCAAAGACAGAGACAAATTATATCATTGTCTTGAAAACCACAATCAAGTACATCAAGTGTTCTAGGTACAGCATTAAAACAGGCAAGTTTCTCAAAAAGACTTATAAAAAGTAATTTCAAAGAAAACCTACCCGTTCAAATGACTGCACCCCACTCCTGGTACCACTTGTAAGGCGCGCCCCCCTTCTGATTAGCCCGGGCTGGACTTTAGTGACCACTGGAAAGCCCTTTCAATCGATTGGGTAAAATCAGACAATCACACGAGTTGAGGATTATCGTGACTACAAGTTCTTTATTTCCTGTATACTACTTTTTATGTGCTTCAAATTGCATTGTCAGCCAATCAGATTTAGACAAGACATTCAAGACATTTGACCAATCATGAAACATTAACATCTAGTGCGTCATACAGTTAATGGACTTTTTTAGGGGAATTCTGATCAAAAGTCTCCAGACATACAGACATATATTTATATAAATGACCTTAAGAAATCATCTATAATTAAACCACATAGCGTCATTTCACCTTATGAATATTTCCTACTTCCTATAAATTCTAACAGCTAGCTCTAACCACAAATGCATCCTGTTTCTTGCAGGCTTCAGAAGTAACTTGCAAAGCATGGTGTTTCACTAAACTTCAGTAAATATCTGTTTAAACTTGTCTTATTACATTTAGACTCTGCTTGAAGTTAAAGGGTGACTCTCCCTACCCTTACAGCCGGCAGCGCGCTCCCGATGGCAGGGCGGCAAATTTAAAGGGACGTACATGTACGCCCATTTGCCTGCCCGTGCCATTCTGTCGACGTACATCGCCGTGGCGCTGGTCGGCAAGTGGTTAAGGTGTTGGGAGCCACACTGGGTGAAATCTCTTTTGAGCACAGTACAGCGAGACGTCTGCGAACACTGAAGTTTATTGGGACTTGCACTTTGCACATGTTTGTTTCATCAACTTATGAACTTTAACCACTTTCAGACCGGACCATTTCGCTGGTAAATGACCAGAGGTCTTTTTACACTTTGGCACTGCGCTGCTTTAACTGGTAATTGCGCGGTCATGCAATGTTGTACCCAAACAAAATTTGCGTCCTTTTCTTCCCACAAATAGAGCTTTCTTTTGATGGTATTTGATTGCCTCTGCGATTTTTATTTTTTGCGATATAAACGTAAAAAGACCGCAAATTTTGAAAAAAAATGATATTTTCTACTTTTTGTTATTAGAAAAATCCAATAAACTCAATTTTAGTCATACATTTAGGCCAAAATGTATTCAGCCACATGTCTTTGGTAAAAAAAAAGTCAATAATTGTATATTTATTGGTTTGCGCAAAAGTTGTCACATCTACAAACTAAGGTACGTTTTCTGGAATTTACGCAGCTTTTAGTTTACGACTGCCTATCTCATTTCTTGAGGTGCTAAAATGGCAGGGCAGTACAAAACCCCCCCAAATGACCCCATTTTGGAAAGTAGACCCCCTAAGGAAATTGATAAGAGGCATGTTGAGCCCATTGAATATTTTATTTTTTTGCCTCAAGCGATTGAATAATGACAAAAAAAAAAATTTTTTTTTTTTTTTACACAAAGTTGTCACTAAATGATATATTGCTCACACATGCTATGGGCGTATGTGAAATGACACCCCAAAATAAATTCTGCTGCTTCTCCTGAGTATGGGGATACCACATATGTGGGACTTTTTGGGAGCCTAGCCGCGTACGGGGCCCCGAAAACCAAGCACCGCCTTCAGGCTTTCTAAGGGCGTAAATTTTTGAGTTCACTTCTCACTACCTATTACAGTTTTGAAGGCCATAAAATGCCAAGATGGCACAAAACCCCCACAAATGACCCCATTTTAGAAAGTAGACACCCCAAGCTATTTGCTGAGAGGCATGTTGAGTTCATGGAATATTTTATATTTTGCCACAAGTTGCGGGAAAATTACAAACTTTTTTTTTTTTTTTTTTTTTTTAACAAAGTTGTCACTAAATGATATATTGCTCATGCATGCCATGGGCATATGTGAAATGACACCCCAAAATAAATTCTGCTGCTTCTCCTGAGTACGAGGATACCACATATGTGGGACTTTTTGGGAGCCTAGCCGCGTACGGGGCCCCGAAAACCAAGCACCGCCTTCAGGCTTTCTAAGGGCGTTACAGTTTTGAAGGCCATAAAATGCCAAGATGGCACAAACCCCCCCCAAATGACCCCATTTTGGAAAGTAGACACCCCTAAATTTAGGGGTACACTAGTCAGACTAGGTAATAAATGGCGGGTGCCCTGAAACTATAAAAAAATAACTAACCAACCAGCGTCACCTGTAACAGTTATATGGTGATCACTGGTGAAAGGGTTAACTAGGGGGCAATTAGGGGGCTTTATGCGGTAGTATATGGGGGTCCCTGGCGCTATAAAAAGCTGCAGCGAACCTAAATACCTACCTGCCTAACTAGCGTCACCTGTGACACTAATACAGCGATCAGAAAAACGATCGCTTATTAGGCTGGGTTCACACTGGAGCGATGCGGGAACGCCACGAATGCGCGGCGGGTTCCCGCATCGCATGCCTCCCGGCGGCAGTTCACACTGCCCTATGCGAACTGCTGGGAGTGTCAGTGAAATGTTACTGACACCCCCAGATCAGTTCGCATATCGCAGTGCGATCTGCAAACTCGGATCGCATGGTGTGAACACCCATGCGATCCGATTCTGCTGCGGGCCAAAAAAAGGGTCCCGTGCGAATTTGCGGCGGGTGCGGCGGGTGTGGCGGGTGCGGCGGGTGCGGCGAATGGCTGAACTCGAATCGCACAGAGATCGGATGTGATTTGCACTGCAGTGCGGTGCGAATCACATTCGTTCTCATAAACCGCTGCAATGTGAACCCAGCCTTAGTGACACTGGCGACGGGGGGTGATCACGGGGTTAAACCTTTATTGGGGGGGTTAGGGGGGTACATTAGAACTAAAGGGGGCTAACTCTAACTGCCCTAACAGTTATTACAGTCACAAATGACACCAATGCAAAAAAAAAAAAAAAAAAAATGACATTGGTGTCACTGTGACTGGGGGGCAGGGGTAATTGGGGGGGTGATCGGGGGGTAAAGGGGGGGTGTGAGTGTGCCTGGCATGTTCTACTGTGTGTGTAGAGTGTTGGTGCAACTTACTGATCCGCTCTCCTCCGTGTCGGAACGAAAAATACCGACACGGAGGAGAGAATACATCACTTCCTCTCCTGTGTTTACATTACAGGAGAGGAAGTGATGTCACCGGGGATTTCTATTCGTCGGGAGCGATCGCGAGGGGGTGGCCATGAATGAATGGCCGTCCCCTCGTCCGGGATCGCTCCCGTACGAATACCGACCGCCGCAGGCACCGGGCGGGGGCCCGATCGGGCCCCCGACCCGCGGGAGGCAAGGGACGTACATGTATGTCCTTATGCCTGCCCGTGCCATTGTACCGACGTACATCGGCGTGCGGCGGTCGGCAACTGGTTAATGATTGTTTTCTTTTTAAGTTGATAACTATTGCACAAATTTCTTTTTTGTTCACCCCCCCTTTTTTTTTTTGGGGTTAGGTCACAGTAAATTGAGATTTCTCTCTGTCCTTTAAATATATTTTTATATGTTGTATTTTCAGGGATATATATATTTTATTGTTTATATATTCATTATTTTTGGTTTTCCATATATGTGGATATATCCCCTTATTTAAGGTCACGTTGTATTTATTCACTGGAGATACACGTATATATTAGTGTTTTTTTTTTTTTCTTCTTTAATAAGATATATTCACATATGTTTGGCGCTTACACTTCATATTTTCATAATTCATGCATTAATCTGTGTTCACAGAATTGCAATATAAAGTCCATTCATAGGACTATAAGATTGCCAAGACCCTGAAACTGAGCTGCAGCATGGTGACCAAGACCATACAGCAGTTTAACAGGACAGGTTCCACTCAGAACAACCCTCGCCATTGTCGACCAAAGAAGTCAAGTGCACATGCTCAGCGTCATATCCAGAGGTTGCCTTTGGGAAATAGACAGCATTGCTGCAGAGGTTGAAGGGGAGGGGGGTCAGCTTGCCAGTGCTCAGACCATGCTCTGCACGCTGCATCAAATTGGTCTGCATGGCTGTCATCCCAGAAGGAAGTCTCTTCTAAAGATGATGCACAAGAAAGACTGCAAACAGTTTGCTTAAGACAAGCAGACTAAGGACATGGATTAGTGGAACCATGTCCTGTGTTCTGATGAGAACAAGATAAACTTATTTGGTTCATATGGTGCCAAGCGTGAGTAGTGGCAACCAGTTGAGGAGGAAAAAGACAAATGTGTCTTGCCTACAGTCAAGCAGTCAAGGTGGTGGGAGTCTCATGGTCTGGGGCTACATGAGTTCTACCAGCACTTGGGAGCTTGTACTGTAACATACTGAAGCAGCGCATGATCCTCTCCCTTCGGAGACTGGGCCGCAGGGCAGTATTCCAACATGATAACGACCCCAAACACACCTCCAAGACGACCACTGCCCTGCTAAAGAAGCTGAGGCAGAACTCTAACAAGGTCTCTAACATCCACCAGCTCCATGAAGTTGTCATGGGGGAGTGAAAGAGGACTCCAGTGGCAACCTGTGATGCTCTGGTGAACTCCATGCCCAAGATGGTTAAGGAAGTGCTGGAAAATAATGGTGGCCACACAAAATATCTATGGCCCATTTTGGACATTTTCACTTAAGAATGTACTCACTTTTGTTGTCAGTGGTTTAGAAATAAATGGCTGCGTGTTGAGTTATTTTGAGGGAACAGCAAATGTACACGGTTATACAAACTGTACACTCCCTACTTTACATTGTAGCAAAGTGTAATTTCTTCAATGTTGTCACTTGAAAAGATATAATAAAATATTTACAGAAATATGAGGGGTGTACTCACTTTTGTGAGATACTGTATATTGTGAGGGATTAGCTCGGCAGCGGGTATGTGTGACCCCCTGGATGGGTTCACAACACAAAATTAGGCACAGCAGACAGCGTTGTAGGTGCAAAAAAACAAAAGATGCGGTTTATTTATGCTACATGCAGTGAAACATATAACAGCCAAACAAAAATAAAACATGAAAATAAATCCTGGTCAGCTTGACCTCTAATTACACACTTAGATTCCCTGTCTACCAACTGAGTGCAGCCTTGTGCTGCACCAGTCCCTGTCTCTGTTGTAGAGGTTTGCCACACAGGCGTTAACTCACCGCACAGAACAGGTGTCACACTCCCCAGTTATACAAACACAAAACTGGTTCCAGGGTGGAGCATCTCCCTAAGCATGCTGGGGTTTTTTGTAGAGGTCTTAATGAGCCCACTTACTTCAGCTGGGCTCATTAACTCTTCCCCTCTAATTATACAAGTCTGCATAAAGCCTGAATCTAGGGCACACATATTTCCCATCCTGGATACAACCAGGTGACTTTACCTGCGTGCTGCCACATACCCCCTCCCTCTTGTTTCAACCTTGGGGTTGTAACACAAGCAGTCAGACACGCATGTATCCGAGACAAAGCATCCACATTCCCCATTTTAAGACCAGGCCGATGCTTAACTGTAAAGTTAAATTCCTGTAGGGCCAGGAACCACCTATTTACCCTTCTATTGGTCTCCTTGTTTTGAGCCATCCACTTTAAAGGAGCGTGATCAGTCACCAGGTCAAAGTGCCTACCTAGCAGATAGTACCGAAGGGAATCTAGAGCCCACTTCACTGCTAAACATTCCTTCTCAATCGTGGCCTAATTTACCTCATGGGACTTCAACTTCCTGCTGAGGTAAATGACTGGGTGCTCTTCCCCGTTCCAGACCTGGGATAACACTGCTCCTAACCCAACGTCTGATGCATCAGTTTGTACAACGAAGTCCTTAGAGAAGTCTGGTGAGTACAACACTGGCTGGCTACATAAGGCTGTTTTTAAGGACTGAAATGCTTCTTCAGCCTCTGGGGACCATTTAACCATGATAGACTCTTTCCCTTTTGTCAGGTTGGTGAGGGGCACAGCCTGAGAAGCAAAATGGGGAATGAATCGTCGATAATAGCCAGCGATTCCCAGAAAGGCTCGTACCTGTTTCTTGCTGTTGGGACGTGGCCAACTCTGTATGGCCTCGACTTTATTGACTTGGGGTTTTATCACCCCCCTCCCAATAGTGTACCCAAGATATTTTGCCTCCTCCTGTCCAATGGTACACTTCTTTGGATTGGCCGTAAACCCAGCTTCCTGGATAGAGTCTAGGACTGCTTGTACTTTTGGCAAATGTGAGACCCAGTATGTGCTATGGATAATCACATCATCCAAGTAAGCTGCAGCATATTTCTGATGGGGCCTCAGAATCTTGTCCATTTTCCGCTGGAATGTTGCCGGTGCATTCTGTAACCCAAACGGAATTCTCTTATATTGGAATGCCCCATCTGGGGTTACAAACGCAGTTTTCTCCTTGGCCGACTCGGCCAGGGGAATTTGCCAATACCCTTTGGTGAGATCAAGAGTTGTCATATATCGGGCTGTTCCCAGCCGGTCAATCAACTCATCTATACGCGACATGGGGTAGGTGTCAAATTTTGTAACTTTATTCAATTCAATCGTTACAAAACCGCCAGCTCCCATCAGGTTTGGGCACTAGTACGATGGGACTGGACCAGTCACTCTGGGACTCCTCTATCACACCCAATTCCAGCATCCTTTGAACCTCCCCACGTATTGCCTCCCGTCGGGCCTCTGGTATTCTATAAGGTTTTAGTTTTACCCTTTCTCCTGGCGGGGTGATAATGTCATGCTCTACGCCAGATGTTTGTCCCGGCAGCTCAGAGAAAATCGCTTTGTTACGAAGTACAAACTCTTTAACCTCCTGTTGTTGGGGTTTCGATAAGGTGTCTGCTATTCCAACCTCAGGAACTAAGCAATCAGGCTGTGCTTGTGACAAAGTCTCTGCGACTAGGGATTCCCTATCCCTCCAGGCTTTCAGCAGATTGACGTGATAGATCTGCTCCGGCTTTCGCCTTCCTGGCTGTCTAACCCTGTAGTTCACCTCACTAATTTTTTCAATTACTTCATATGGACCTTGCCATTTGGCCAGAAATTTGCTTTCAACCGTAGGGACTAGCACCAAGACCCTTTCCCCCGGGGAAAAAGTACGGGTCTTGGCCCCACGGTTGTACACCCTCTGCTGTGTTAACTGCGCTTGGGTTAAATGTTCCTTTACAATTGGCATTACCTGTGCAATCCTATCTTGCATCAGGGCGACATGCTCAATCACACTCCTGTGAGGAGAACTCTCATTTTCCCAAGTTTCCTTGGCGATATCCAGCAGCCCTCTTGGGTGTCTCCCATAGAGCAACTCGAAGGGTGAGAAACCCGTAGAGGATTGGGGTACCTCCCTAATGGCAAACATCAGATAGGGTATTAGACAGTCACAATTCTTTCCATCTCTATCCACCACCTTCTTTAACATTTGTTTTAGGGTTTTGTTGAATCTTTCAACCAACCCATCTGTTTGGGGGTGATACACAGATGTACGCATTTGTGTTACTTTGTACAACTTGCATAGTTCTTTCATAACCCGGGACATAAAGGGTGTACCTTGGTTCGTAAGCAGTTCCTTACAAATACCCACGCGGCTAAAAACAAGAGATAGCTCTTTGGCTATGGTTTTGGCCGAGGTATTTCGAAGAGGAATTGCTTCCGGATAACGGGTGGCATAGTCCAATATAACCAAAATGTACTGATGCCCCCTAGCAGACTTCATTATTGGACCTACCAAATCCATTGCGATCCTCTCAAAGGGGACCTCAATGATAGGAAGAGATACCAGCGGGTTACGGAAATGTGGCATAGGTGCTGACTTCTGACACACAGGGCAGGAGGAACAATAATTTTCTGTTTCCTTCATGACCCCAGGCCAATAGAATCTCTGCAATACCCTCTCTCTGGTTTTCTCGGTCCCCAGATGACCTCCCAGAATGTGCCCATGGGCCAATTCTAACACCAACTTCCTGTAAGGTTTGGGCACCACAAGTTGCTCAATGGTTTCTTCTGCCCTTTGAGCCACTCGATACAGCAGGTCCCTTTCCATAGTGAAGTACGGGTAAGTGCAAATCTTATCTGGGTTCACTAACTCGCCATCTATTTTCACCACATTTTCCCGTGCCTTTATTAGGGTGGGGTATTTTAACTGTTCTGTGGCAAAATTTTCCTGTGAACCTCAAGATCCAAAAACTCCACAGACGGCATGTTTTCATCTGAGGATGTTGGCTCCTCCCCAGTTTCTCGAGTTTCCCCCGCAAATACCGACAAGGGAAATTCAGGAGAGTCCTCACCACTCCCAGAGGAATTCTGGTCATCTTCCTGGTCTATAGGGGCACCAGTGGGGGGCTCAGGACAATCCCAGAGTTCCCAGAATTTTGGAAAATCCCTTCCCACAATAGCATCATGTGGTAAGTGAGACACTAACCCCACCTGATGAGAGAGGTTACCTTTGGGGGTCTCAAAAAACACTGAAGTTACAGGATACTCTCGAGTGTCCCCATGCACACAAATAACAGCCACCTTGTTCTTCCCAGAGACCTTTGTAGTAACTAATTCAGCTTTTATCAATGTTACCAGGCTACCTGAATCCAGCAACACATCAACATTTCTACCATTAATACGCTTTTTACATAAATGTTTCTCAGGTCCCCGAATGGCAGTGCATGCAACTGTCGCAAACAGCAACTGACGTCTCTCCCTTATAAAGTCACATTGCATAGGCTCATCCACAACGGGGGAATTGGCTGCAATATGTCCCTCTTGCCGGCAGCGGTAGCAAATAATCTTTTTCGCTGCCTCTTGCAGCCTGGGCTTCCCGGGCTGCTCCCGCCAGACCTTAGGTAGAACTCCCACCCTCTCACTCTCTCCACCCTCACCCCTTGGAGTCATCTTACCCGCCACTGGGGATGATCTGGTCTTAGGGTGGAAAGTCCGTGAGTCCCTGGAAGAGGTGGTCAGGTTCTCTGTAGCCAAGTACCTCTCAACCAGATCCACAAGTTTATCTGCATTTTCTGGGTCTCCATGGCTTACCCATTTTTGGATGGCAGTAGGAAGAGCTCTCAGGAAACGATCCATAACAACACGTTCCACAATGTTTGGTGCGGTCAAAGTCACTGGCTGCAGCCACTTCCTGCTCAGGTGAATGAGATCATACATTTGAGACCTGGGGGGTTTTCCAACCTGAAAAGTCCAATTATGCACACGCTGAGCCCGGACGGCCAGGGTAACACCCAGCCGTGCCAATATTTCTGTTTTTAGCACCACATAGTCTTTTGCTTGGTCAGGCTCTAGGTCATAATAAGCTTTCTGCGATTCCCCAGTTAACAGAGGGGCCACCAGTCCAGCCCATTGCTCCTTAGGCCACTTTTCCCTTTCAGCAGTCCTTTCAAATGTGGTCAAAAACACCTCCGGATCATCCTCTCCAGTCATTTTTGTCAGTAAACGGCTCACACCAAAGGATGAGGTATTATTGTAACCACTTGCCTCATTGGTCTGCGGATGTTGCTGTATTAATGTCTCTATTTGCTGTTGAAAACACTGCTCTTGCTTCTGCAACAGGTCTATGAAGCGGGCTTCAGATTGCTGCTGGGCTTGTTGCTGAGCTTCCAGACTCTGCAGGTGAGCTTTCTGCTGAGCTTCCAGACTCTGCTGGTGAGCTTTCTGCTGAGCTTCCAGACTCTGCTGCAAAGTTGCATTTGTCTGCTGCTGGGCTGCAAGGCTCTGTTGTTGAGCAGCAAGGCTCTTTTGTAAACCTGCATTTGTTTGCTGCTGATTTGCATTTGCTTGCTGCTGGTTTGCATTTGCTAGAGCCAGCTGTCTCAGTATCTCCTTCATGCTGGCCTTAAAAAATAAATAAAAAAAAACTGCCAAAATTCTCCACCAACTGTGAGGGGTTAGCTCGGCAGCGGGTGTGTGTGACCCCCTGGATGGGTTCACAACACAAAATTAGGCACAGCAGACAGCGTTGTAGGTGCAAAAAAACAAAAGATGCGGTTTATTTATGCTACATGCAGTGAAACATATAACAGCCAAACAAAAATAAAACATGAAAATAAATCCTGGTCAGCTTGACCTCTAATTACACACTTAGATTCCCTGTCTACCAACTGAGTGCAGCCTTGTGCTGCACCAGTCCCTGTCTCTGTTGTAGAGGTTTGCCACACAGGCGTTAACTCACCGCACAGAACAGGTGTCACACTCCCCAGTTATACAAACACAAAACTGGTTCCAGGATGGAGCATCTCCCTAAGCATGCTGGGGTTTTTTGTAGAGGTCTTAATGAGCCCACTTACTTCAGCTGGGCTCATTAACTCTTCCCCTCTAATTATACAAGTCTGCATAAAGCCTGAATCTAGGGCACACATATTTCCCATCCTGGATACAACCAGGTGACTTTACCTGCGTGCTGCCACAATATATATATATATATATATATATATATATATATTTATATTACACATTTACACTAAATAGGGAACTATTTTATGAAAACTGGTAAAAAGAAAATCAGGGCAAAACTAGATCTGGTATCCATAGCGATCTGTCAAAATTCTTTTTTATTTTCCCTTAATTACCAGCTTAAATGTGCTTTCACAAGCTGCAACAGTTCAAGATTACAGCTAAAGCTAGCATATATTTTGCCTGGAGCAAAGCAGTAATTACTGCCCAAAGACTGCAATGTTTATGACCATTGAAAAAACAAATAGAATGGGGAAACAGCATTGCAATATGGTTAAAAGGCAGGCTTTTTATGACATTTATGCTTCTTCCTGCTTGCACTTTTTTCTATTTGTTTACACTGAACACGTACGCATAGCTCAGTGTACAGTCTCAGCACAGTTCTATGATGAAGTAACTCCAAGGTGCATGTGCAAAGATTACTTCACCAGGGCCCAGTCAAACAAGTGGCCCAAGACTCTAAACCTAGAAGTAGATCAAAGTATTGGCGATGGAGGAAAATTCTGACAACTGTCTCAATGTAATCAATTTGACTCTGCTGTCCATGTGACACCTTTTCTTTGAATGTTTATCAGGAAATTTTATAAAGTGCAAGACTTTCTGTGGCACAGACAGCAGAGCACTGTTCATTGCACTGAAGGAGCCAAACTACCAGTGTAAAAAGTCAACAGGTCTTATCTGTTGTGTATAAAGAATGACACTGCACTATGAAATTAAATAAACTAAAACTAAAATAAATAAAATATTATATAACTGTGTACAATAAAGTGACAAATATATAAAAAAAATTTGATCAAGTCCAATAAATGTGTATATTCCATGCAATATACACACAACAGAAAGGTGACTAGTGTCTCTTCTTTTTGTGCAAAAAAACACACACAAAAATAGGATTTTTATATACAGCTTACCTGTAAAATCCTTTTCTTGAGAGTACATCACGGGACACAGGAGCTTTATTACATAGTGGGTTATATAGGCATCTCTGGTGATTGGACACTGGTTAACCCCAATTAAGGAGAATTCCTCCCCTATATAACCCCTCCCATATGGGAGGCATCTCAGTTTTGTAGCAAAGCAATAAGAAACCACGTAAAATCCAAGAGGGGCGGGAGCCCTGTGTCCCGTGATGTACTCTCAAGAAAAGGATTTTACAGGTAAGCTGTATATAAAAATCCCATTTTCTTGATCATACATCACGGGACACAGGCGCTTCATTACATAGTGGGATGTCCCAAAGCAATGCTCAGATTGAGGGGAGGGAGACACAGATCATAATTATAGACCGCCAGGGACCGGAGGGCCTAAACTGCAGCCTGCAGTACACTGCGCCCGAAGGCGATATCCTCTTGCCCTCTGACATCCACCTGATAGAATCTGGTGAATGTGTGGACTGATGACCAAGTTGCAGCCTTACAGATCTGAGCCAGGGAGGCCTGGTGATGCACTGCCCAAGAAGCACTTACAGCCCTAGTAGAGTGCGCTTTCACTGGAAAAGGAGGGATTTTCCCTTTAACACTATAGGCCTGAGAAATAATCTGTCTAATCCACCTTGAGAGAGGGGATTTTGACGCCGCCTGGCCCTTCCTAGGGCCTTCCGGCAAAATAAATAAGCAATCAGTTTTCCTTATCTGAGCAGTTGCTTGAAGATATACACTGATTGCCCTAACCACATCCAAAGTGTGCAAAGATTCTTCTTCTGCGGACTGTGGGTCCGGAAAAAAGGATGGTAGGATTACGTCTTGATTCAAATGGAATCCCGAAACCACCTTAGGTAGAAAGGACCTGTTGGGACGCATGACCACTCGGTCCTTATGAATAATTAGATACGGCTCTCTGCTGGAACGAGCTGCTAGCTCTGATACTCTTCTAGCCGTAGATATGGCTACCAAGAAAACCATTTTTTTAGTCAAGAGAACTAATGAAGCCAGATGCAAAGGTTCAAATGGTTGCCCCTGCAAAGCCGAGAGAAAAAATTCAGATCCCATGGGCATACCGGAGGTTTGACTGGCGGTCTTATCCGCATGGCCCCCTGGATGAAAGCCCGCACCAGGGAATGCGATGCAAGTGGCTTCTGAAAAAACACTGACAGGGCCAAAATCTGCACCTTGATAGTGCTTACGGCCAAATTCATTTCTAGGCCTGACTGGAGAAAGGCCAAGATCCTGCTAATGACATACTTTCTAGGATGCTATTTCCTGAGTTCACACCAGGAAACATATGCCCTCCAGATTTTGTAGTAAATAAGCCTGGAGGCCGGCTTTCTAGCATTGATCAGAGTAGAAAGGACTGGCCCCGAAAGGCCACGGTCTCTCAGAATGTGGGTCTCAGCAGCCAAACCGTCAAATTCAGACTGTGTAAAGCAGGATGGTAAATTGGACCCTGTGAGAGCAGATCTGGCCAGAGAGGGAGGATCCATGGCCTGCCTACTGCCAACTTCATGATCTCTGCATACCACGGTCACCTGGGCCAAGCCGGGGCCACTAAAAGGACCGATTTTGTCTCCCTCTTGACTCTTCCCAGGAACCGAGACAGAAGCGGGCTCGGGGGGAAGGCATAGATCAGATTGTACTGATCCCAGGGAACTGTCAGAGCATCTGACCCCTGAGCAAGTGCATTTCTTGTCCTTGACACAAAATTGTCCAGTTTCCTGTTGAACCTGGATGCAAACAGATCTACGTCTGGAGTACCCCACCTGTGACATATGTTCCAAAACACGTCGGGGTGAAGAGCACATTCTCCTGGGCACAACTGCTGGCGGCTCAGAAAATCCGCCTGCCAATTTTCCACTCCTGGAATGAAGACTGCAGAAAGACACGGAACATGCTTTTCTGCCCAGACAAGTATGCGATTCACCTCTTTTTACGCAACCAGACTCCTGGTACCGCCCTGGTGATTGATATAGGCCACTGCTGTGGCATTGTCGGACTGAACCCGAACAGGGAGACCCCGTAGTCTGTAAGACCACTTTATGAGAGCCATATAAACTGCCCGGATCTCCAAGACATTTATGGGCAATAGCCTCTCGATCGCAGACCATTTCCCCTGTGAGCACGTCTCCTCCAACACTGCTCCCCAGCCTGTCAGGCTGGCATCTGTCGTGATAACCTTCCATGGAAGAGGAAGAAAAGTTTTGCCCTTCAGCAAATTCTTGGTTTGTAACCACCAGACAAGACTCTTGCGTGTCCCTGGGGATAGACGCATAGGAAGATCCAAGGATTGGGGCTTCCTGTTCCAAGCCGCAAGGATGCATCTTTGCAGAGGCCTTGAGTGGAACTGGGCAAATGGAATGGCCTCGAAGGAGGCAACCATTTTCCCTAACAGTCTCATGCACAATCGAATGGGGGATGATCTCCTGCCCAGAATTAGGCGCACCAGATCCCCAATGGCCAAGGCTTTTGGCCTTGGAAGTAACACCTTGCCCTGAGCGGTGTCGATGATCATACCCAGGTATTCCAACCCAGTGGCAGGCTGTAGGGACTACTTTTCTAGGTTTATAATCCAACCTAGGCGTTTCAGGTGTTCTAGCATTCTGGTAACACTGTGGTTCAGGAACGCTACTGTTTTCTCCATGAGAAGCAAATCGTCTAGATAAGCCATGACGGCTATACCCTGAGCTCTTAGGTTTGCCAAGAGAGGGTCCAGAATCTTTGTGAAGACTGGAGGGGCCGTAGCAAGCCCGAACGGCAAGGCCACAAATTGAAAATGGTGCCGCTCTACCGCGAACCTTAGAAATCTTTGGTGTGCGGGAAAAATTGGCACACGGAGATATGCATCTTTGATGTCTATTGATGCCATAAACTCTCCCCCTTGCAGGGAGGCGACCACAGTACGGATTGACTGCATTTGGATGCATAAAAACCGGTTCAGATCCTTCAGATCTAGGATAGGTCTGACACTTCCATTTGGCTTCGGAACGGTGAAGAGATTCGAGTAAAACCCTGAACCCTGTTCTTTTGGGTCCACTTCTACTATAACCCCCTGGGATAGTAAGTGATCTAAGGCCAGAAATAGCATTTTTTGCTTTACTGGATCCCTGGGGATCCTTGACCTTAGAAAACGAGAAGGTGGAATCTCCTGAAACTCTAGCCTGTAGCCCAGAGATACCGAAGAGATCACCCACTTGTCCCGGATCTCTTCCCGCCAGGCTCCTGCAAACTGCAGGAGCCTTCCCCCCACTCGACCGAGCGGGGGCGCCCCCTCACAAGGAAGCTTTTGGGCTCTGCTTGGCAGGCTTTCGCCCCCAAGTCTTTTTCTGCCCCTGGGCTCGGCCCTGAGCCTTTCCTGTAGAGGAGGGTTGAGAAGGCCGTCGCCACTGCTTAGAGCTTGATGCTCCGGGAGAGAGAGCACGCCTGAATGAAGGACGCTTGCTCCTTTTGACTGGAAGGAGAGTAGATTTACCTCCTGAAATTTTTTGGACGAATTTGTCTAATTCTTCTCCAAACAAACGTCCCCCTTAAAATGGGAACCCAATTAAATGCTTCTTGCATGACAGCTCAGCTGCCCAATTCTTTAGCCATAGGGCCCTTCGCATGTGTACCAACATGAGGGACAAATGTGATGCTTGTTGGACAGAATCCAAAATCGCATCAATCATGAAACACAGAATATGAGGCATTTCTGCATACTTCTCTACTTCCTCGCTGGGAAGGAGCCCAAGCATCTGCTTAACCTGTTCCTTGAGGAACCGGCACAACCCCACGGCTGCGACTGTAGGTTGCACTACAGCGCTAGTCATGGAAAAGGAGGCTTTTAATAAGGTTTCCAGCTTCTTATCAGTTGGATCTTTAAATACCTGCGCATTATCCAAGGTCAAGTCAGGTTTTTATTCACGCAAGAAACAGCTGCATCAACAGATGGGACCCCCCACTTCTTGGTGAAACTCTCCTCCAGAGGATAATGCATAGAAAACCTTTCTGAGAGAGGAATTTCAGCAGAGGGAGGGGATCTACCCCTTTTCTTGCTATCTTTCAGGGAAGCAGAAATAAAATTCATTATTCTCCCTTCAAAACCCTCCAATGTAGCCCTAAGGGAGTCCTCAGTGACATAAACCGGGGCTGGGACATTAGGAGAGGCTGCAAAACCTGACAGGGGCACTGACTCGTCCTGAGAGGCTGGCTCCAGTCTTGTAGGGGGGGATGGTAACTTACAGGCACTTTTAGAACCCCTGGACCTAGGCAGTGATTTACCAGTGCCTTTGTTACCTCCCCCTGAGACCCTCTTATGAGGAGACATAGTCCTAAGCTACAAAGCAGAGGTACTAGTACAAGTGCAATCACTGTTGTGCTTAAAGTCTCACAATAAATATATAAGCTTAAACTGCACAACCTGATGCTGAGTAGGTGTCTAAGGTTTGCCTGCATCCAATCCCCACGGATGCTTACTGCCCACAGCTTCTGTGTCTCCACTTACAGCCCCCTGACGCTCTGGGCTTTTTAAATCTGCCGCCTGGCGCCTGCGCAGTACAGTGCCATGCACACTGACGTGCACGGCTCACAACCACACTCCCCCCTCCTCCATTAGGCCGGGAACGCGCCCAGCGCGCATTCACGTGCGCGCGCCTGCGCGAGGACCGCGGGATCCAGGGGGTGAAAGGAGAACTCCACCGGAGCTGCGTGGGACCCCCAGACTACGTGGGACCCCTGTGTTACCTTGTTGTGGCAGGGACTGCAGTGGAGACATGAGACAGCTGAAGAACCAGGCTTCACTGAGTGTGTGTACTGAAAGGCATGTAAGTATGCATCAGGCTGCTCTTACTGCCTATAGTGGTGGAAACCAGGTAAGACATGCAACTACTCAAAATGAAGAAATCCATCATATAATTATATATATAGGATTGAATTCCCTTACCTGTCCTCGCCACAGGAATTGCTGAAACAGACAAATTTCAGCCTTCACCCATCACGGCGGGCAGTGTTAGCCAACCTTCAGGTTTATCTGGGGCTCTTTCTCGGAAGAGCCTCCTACCTGGACCATGTAAAAGACTCTGCCAGAAACTTTCGTGTGCTCTGTATAAACAGTACACCAAGTCTGGTTTTCCCAGAGCCCATTCTTCCAATAGGAGAGGACTTACAGGCCAAACCTCGTTTCTTCGGCTGACGAGGCCCGGGTACCATACCATCTTGGGAGTCAAATATCGGCCCGAGGTATGGATCTGGTTTGTTGTAGCCCTTAGGCCCCCGCAGGGACCTGCACAGAGCTAAAGTTTTACGTGACCAACCACCATAGACACTGGCGAAAAAACTGAGGTGCCTCCCATATGGGAGGGGTTATATAGGGGAGGAATTCCTCTTAATTGGGGTTAACCAGTGTCAAATCACCAGAGGTGCCTATATAACCCACTATGTAATGAAGCTCCTGTGTCCCGTGATGTATGATCAAGAAATATATATTAGGTGACTTCTTTCTTCAGGGCAATTAGACCTCTGTGCTTGATGGCCTCTCACATTAAAGCTGTGGATTAACAGTATAAGCAGACATAACTGTTGGGCATCCCATAGCTAATGTGGACAATTTGATAGATCTCCTGACTGTGAAATTCCCAGGCAGTTCCTACTAGCTCCATCTGGGTAATTGTATTCCTAGATGGGATCTCTTCACAAAGTGGATAATCCTGAATCTTCTATATGAGTAATATGAACTGGGGGTGCCCGCAGGATAGGTGGGAAGCAGTTGCAAATGAAATAAAGAACATGTTACAGTTGGACGTGATAGAGGAGTCCCAAAGTGACTGGTCAAGTCCCATAGTGTTGTTCCCAAAGCCAGATGGAACTATAAGGTTTTGTAATGATTTCAGGAAGTTGAACAGTGTGTCCAAATTCAATGCGTACCCAATGCCTCAGGTCGAGGAGCTTGTTGACAGATTGGGAAGGGCCTGGTATAAGTACTTTAGATCTGGCTAAAGGTTATTGGCCAAAGGAATCGACAAAAGAGAATTTTCTACCCCTCATTCCAGTATAAGCCTGAGTCAGAAAACGCATTTCAAATGTTCAAGCAAGCTCTTTGTGCACAACCTGTGCTTGTGACTCCAGATTTCACAAATGAGTTTGTGGTACAATCAGATGCCTCTGATGCTGTACTGTCCCAAATCAGAGATGAGGAGGAACACCCGATAGTCTCTCGCAGCAAGCTCAATACACATGAGAAAAACGATGCCATTGTTGAGACGGAAGGTTTGGCTATCAGATGGACCTTGGATGCCCTCAAATATTACCTGTTGAGGAGATTTAAGGAGTTTAAATTAGTCACGGATCATGCCCCTCTCAAATGGATGTGTGATAACTAGGAGAAAAACAGTTGTGTGACAAGATGCATAGAGATGGGAAACTTCAGAGTAATGTAGATGCCCTTTCCCATGTCTTGTTGGAACAGTTGCTCAGCTGCAGGGGCTTGAGCAGAGGGGGGTAGATCTGACATTATGAAAGGCAAGGTGATGGATCGATGCATGCATTCATTTGCAAGAAACTAAAGTGGAATCCAGGCCAGGTTTCCCGGGCCACCTTCGCAGTATTGGTTCTGGACACGATTTAGCAGTCCACTAATGACCACCAGCAGGCGGTATAAATAAAGCAGGACTGGAGCAAGAGATTACCCAACCTGAGATAGCTACTAATGTGAATGCTTTGTGAGAGAAAGAAAAAGGTTTGTATTATCTTTGCGAATATGGAGCAGGGGGAGAGGTAACCAACCTCACAGGACTTTTAAGGTTATCAATATTGTAAAATGTTAGAGAGGACCCATAGGGATCAAACAACAATAAACCATAAATTAAAAATCACAAAATGTATACAAAATTAAGGGCATCTGTATAGTCAAAGGTCAAGAAACTTGGGAAATTTCGCTCTCACCTGCAATGAAGTCAGCAAAGAACCAAACAATCCCAAAAGGGGACTCAACAAATGGATAACTGGAGATATCTGGACCTTTTTTATGGCTGGTAGCGAGACTCTCCTAAATGTCAGTCTGAATTAAATAATAAATATATAGAAAAGGAGATCAAATGAATATAATTGTATTTAGTGATATTAGGACTCGCAAATAATGCGATTCCCAAAAAATAGTTATATAATGTTTCCATATATACTATTACCTAATAGAATTAATATTCACAGGGAAAAAAGACCAAACACAGGCCAGTCTGTGGCCACTCGGGAGAACACAGCCCCCTGCTGCCCAAAAACGAAACAGTGATCAGCTGCAGGAAAGCGCAGCTAATTATACCTAATCAAAGATGAGATAAAGAAAAAGAGAGTATTAACTAAATGGATATGCTTGCAAAGAAAGTTATTTCACAGCAAAATGGAGATTCTTTTTAAATTGTCAAGACATCCAGCCATAAGTCAACATGCCTAACTCAGTCTGTCATATCGCGGGGAGTCCATAGAAATGACCATACTCTTCAGGAATAATGAGGCGAGTGAACACTGCCTCAAGAAGAGTCTCACCCACTCGGCGGCGTCTGACGTCTTCGCCGAGTGGCGGGCGGAAGTGGCCTGGCAACCAATCTCGGAAGGGACTGGGGAAACGAACCGTGAATGCGCGTGATGACGCAGACTGCCGTCACACGTGCATGGCGGCCATTTTGGAAATTCCTTCACCCACCAAGAATAGGGGTGGAAGGGAGGCTCCAAAAGTGACGTGCCCGCGCATGCGTCGAATGACGTGGGACTGCATCATTCGAGGCAAAAAACA
Source organism: Lithobates pipiens (assembly GCF_037356315.1). Taxonomy (NCBI): domain Eukaryota; kingdom Metazoa; phylum Chordata; class Amphibia; order Anura; family Ranidae; genus Lithobates; species Lithobates pipiens. Next base: position 183,195,435 of record NW_027507785.1, read on the forward strand.
CCATCATAGGAACTGGAGGGCCCACATCAAAAAGTGGGTAGGCAGGAATGGAAAAAGGGGACGGACCAAGAAGGCATGGCATCAACCCCTATGGGGACACCCCCCATCCCCCCAGGGAGAGGATGAAGTGCCGAACAAAGAACATCCCAGACCTAACCACACCAAAAGAGGTGTAGAATCTCCCAATACCAAAAAACTTAAGGGCCGTTCCTTAGTGAAGGGAGAACAACCAGTAATGTGGTGAAAAAGAACACCGATTGGTACAAGGTAAAAAGGGGGACTTACATGGATCGGACCCATGTCGATTGATGCAGTCCCGTGTCATTCGACGCATGCGCGGGTACGTCACTTTTGGAGCCTCCCTTCCACCCCTATTCTTGGTGGGTGCAGGAATTTCTAAAATGGCCGCCGTGCTCGTGTGACGGCAGTCTGCGTCATCATGCGTGGTTTGTTTCCCTGGTCCCTTCCGAGATTGGTTGCCAGGTCACTTCCGCCCGCCACTCGGCGGCGACGTCAGATGGGTGAGACTCTTCTTGAGGCAGTGTTCGCTTGCCTCATTACTCCTGAAGAGTATGGTCGTTTCTATGGACTCCCAGCGATATGACACACTGAGTTAGGCATGTTGGCTTATGGCTGGATGTCTTGACAATTTAAAAAGAATCTCCATTTTGCTGTGAAATAACTTTCTTTGCAAGCATATCCATTTAGTTAATACTCTCTTTTTCTTTATCTCATCTTTGATTAGGTATAATTAGCTGCGCTTTCCTGCAGCTGATCACTGTTTCGTTTTTGGGCAGCAGGGGGCTGTGTTCCCCCGAGTGGCCACAGACTGGCCTGTGTTTGGTCTTTTTTCCCTGTGAATATTGATTCTATTAGGTAATAGTATACACGGAAAAATTATATAATTATTTTTGGGAATCACATTATTTGCGAGTCCTAATATCACTAAATACAATTATATTCATTTGATCTCCTTTTCTATATATTTATTATTTAATTCAGACTGACATTTAGGAGAGTCTCGCTGCCAGCCATAAAAAAGATCCAGATATCCCCAGTTATCAATTTGTTGAGGCCCCTTTTGGGTATGCTTTCCGTCCAGATCACCATCGATTGTTTGGTTCTTTGCTGACTTCATTGCAGGTGAGAGCGAAATTTCCCAAGTTTCTTGAACTTTGACTATACAGATGCCCTTAATTTTGTATACATTTTGTGATTTTTCTATTCAATTTATATGCATCTATGATAAAAAAATCATTTGTATATTTTCTGTAATGTTTTAAATACAATTTTGTATTTAATTTATTCATATGTCTATCCATACAGCACTACAATTGCTATATTGATTCAAAGCTCCTGATGAAACTCTTTTTTGAGTGAAACATGTCGAGCATTGTTTTAAACTATATTGATTGAGTTCGAAAGAAATTCTTCAAAATCATTGTGTATTGGATGGGTTACTACACATGCTGTTTTGTATTATATTTTGATTATTTTCTTTTGTAATAAATTTTGTGATTTTTAATTTATGGTTTATTGTTGTTTGATCCCTATGGGTCCTCTCTAACATTTTACAATATTGATACCCTTAAAAGTCCTGTGAGGTTGGTTACCTCTCCCCCTGCTCCATATTCGCATATTCAATTTGGGATGTGGTATCGTTTGATTTGATGGCTCCACCTCGGCTTGCTATACTTTGTATTATCTTTGTTTTATGACTGAGAGAAGCCCTTCACCTGTGAGTTAGGAACCTGAAATGTTTAGTTAGTGCCTGGATGGCAAGGATTTATTTTCTGTTTTGTTTGTGTGATTTTCATGCAACTTTTTAAATAAAACTGGCTGGAGGGCTACTCCCACAGGAGCTGCTTGGTAGTTTGGATTCTCTGTTCTGTGACCAGTGTCTCAGTGAGGTTGAGATTGTTCTTAAAGTGTTCCTGACTTTCTCCAGCCAGTGGTCTCTGGTGTTTTCACAATGTCTTCAGCATTCCAATGTCTATTCAGCTAGCAGGCTCTGGCTGGGAGCGGAGGGGATGGGGACCAGAGGCAAGAACTCCAGAACCAATGGAAATGCCTGGGACCAGTGGGTCAGGGGGGCCCTTCATGGTTCTTTCACCAGGGCCCTGAAGATTCTAGTTACACCTCTGGGTAAGGACTAAAATAAATGGTGGTTTGAACATAAATGAACACACAGAAAGTAGGTTCAGACAAAGTCTGCTAGACAGTATAATCACTATCCAATTGAAATGTTAAGACTATTGCTGTTACAAGTACACAGTATTCGCATTAAGGCTTAATGGGAGGTTCCAGACTATAATTTCTGAGCAGAGAAAGCTGTGTTTCTGGCTTTCCCTAGATTCTGTAAATCTGGATTGAGACCTGAAGCTTGAAGGTTCTAAAGTATATGGGTGGGAATGGAACTTTCAATCATGTATCCTGATTTTGGGGGCCTACAGTCTGTGTACACAGGTGTGCAGACTCATTATTGTCAGGGCTGGGCTCAGCCCTTCCTTTTCAGAGCAGGCGGCTCAGCTGTCGGTTAATTGCCAGCTCCAATATTTTCCACAGTGACTTACCTGATGATAATATCCTGTTCATCAGTCCTGGTGGTTACTTAACCTGTTCAGTTAAGTTCCTCTCTGGTTTCGTCTTGGTCAGCTCATCCAGATCTGATTCATGGTTTCTAACAATTATATACTCAAGCCTGAGGATAGTTCGGGTGTCCCAGTTTGGAGACAGCTCCCATATTGGAGATGGGAGATCTCACGCAGGGGTCAGAAATGCCCCAGCTAGGAGTCAAGAGACAGGATGTCTCATCCCAGGAGCCAGGTTGGCTCCTATCAGGGTATCAGGAGAGCCCCTATTCATAGACAAGGAGTATGCCATGCAGCAGGGCACTTAGTAGAAATATGACTCCACTCACTACACCACCAACACTGGACATGCCCAAGTGTTCTGCCCCGGCTTTCCAAGTGGGGACTACAAAGGTGAGACAACATTTTGGCCTTTCTTCACTCCTCTTGGAGCTTTCCCATTGTTGCTTTACAGGTTATTAAGCTAGTCTTGAAATGGTCAGAAATGAGGAAAGAGATCAAATTCCAAATAAATTAATTATTATGACAGTACCAACATCCCTGATTATAGATAAATGGCATGGAATAGTGAGCTGGGACTTTAAAGGTACTAATTCTAATCACAAAAAATTCTAAATTTATTTTAATATAAAAGCATATCAAATTTTATTGGAAAAATACAGATAAAAAAGATAGTGAGTACAGTTATACACAGAGTCATAGGAATATACACAAATTTCCAATTAGAGACAGCGTTGAATACTGTATCCATGCTAATACGTCCAACAGATTCTACATGTTTCGCTGGAGCAGCTTCATCAGGAAAGTGGATGAATAAAATTAAAAAAAGAAAGATATACTATATCCAACCTTAGGTTTATAAAAAGAGATGTATACCAATTAGTACAATGTATTTTACACATAGTATATGCAAGATTTAAACTGTTAAACATAGCCATACTGATTCAAAACAAGGTTTGCGTGAAAGGATTTAAGAGAAAAAAAACACCAACAATGACCAACCCCACCAACTCACCCAACCCACCCCAAACACGCCACCCAACCCCCAACGGACACCCCGCCCCCAATACCCAATCACCATCACATGCATCGACAGATTCAAGGACATTCATACACATATATGGTACCTCACTCCCTACCTCAAAAAGTGGGTCTTGGAGTGAGTCCAACCTAGGGACCCCAAAAGGATATCCTCTTGTGTAAATATACACCCAAACGTCGATTCCAACCAAAATCAGGTCACCTGTAGGAAGGGATATATGAATCATTGGTTTTGAATGTCATCAATAAGTATATGGAGCCCAACACCTATAATGTATATGACAGTTATATTTCAATTATTTGCTCAAAAAAAAGGAAAAAAAGGGGGGGAGGGAAAGAGGTCCTAGACCTAAAACCCAGACTCACCACTAATGCATTCATCTGTTACATGTTAGTTGTCTAAAGTGGGAACTCCAATGCAAGAGACCAAATGTACAGTATAAGGCATATCTGTAAGTCTATAAAGATCAAAAAAAGAAAAAATATATCTATGTATTTCATTTCTTGCAGTTATCATAACATTATTACATGGGTCTGAACAAATCCATCCTCACCTATCAAAAAACTTGTGGTGATAACTCGATTCCCAATATTAAGCCTCCCTAGGCACAGAGAAGTATAAAGGAGAATTGAACCAATGCAGCATTGGTTGGGGGGCCAGGCATACAAGCCACCCTTTACGTGTTCAGCATGTTCAGTGGTTATAAAATTAAATATTAGAAAGACATACAAGGGTACATAAGTATGCCACATATCTTAAAACATGCACCACCTCTCAAGTAAAGAGCCCTTAATTTAAATAATTAATACTGCATATTGTATAGAAGAAGGCAACAATCACAGTTACCTGAAAACGCTGAGTGAGTGTTCCAAGTAATCCCCAACTGCACAAACATATTATGCAGTTTAAATACCCCTCCCCGTTGGCGTCAAAATCCGGCGTGTGACGTCACGCTGCTATTGGTACCACGCAGACATCTCAGTTGGGCTCGCAAGTCGCAGACTGATGACCAGAAACCAGAAGTAACATCACTTTCGCTATGGGTGTGGCTGCCGCACAAACACAGTGTGCGGACAGCTCCCAGGACTCTCAATGATTGGTCGACAGGGAGCATGTGATGTGAAACCCCAACCTCCCCATAACTCCACGGAGTGCTGCGACCATGGAGAGCCCCTAAGCGGGCACACGGCAGAAGGCCCCCATCAAAAGATGGAAGTGAGCATCCTCCAACGTGCACACTTGAGTGTCCATACGGGGACCCATGAAAAGGCTGCCAATCAAATCCAATATATAAATACACAAGGGGAAATAGAACAAACAATTAACACACACCACTAACATGAACTTCATAAAAAAAAACATTGCTACATTTGTACAGTATTTGTTACACATTAGTTAAGCTTCTCAAAGCAAGTACCAGTCATTAAGTATATAATATACAAATAAACCATAAAAGTATATTGCTCAAAAGTGTTTCCTCTCCTCCCGTTAAGGCTCGTAAGACAAATCCCAGCAGTAGGATCGACTTCTTAGCCCCTGTACACACGGTCGGGGATTCTGCCAACCAAATCCGTCGGATTTTGTCCATCGGATTTAGTCAGATGGATTGTGTCGGAAACTGTTGCATACACACGGTCGGACTAAGTTGTCGAAAAATCCGATCTTTCAGAATGTGATGACGTAATTTCGTTACGATGGGACTACATTCAGGCTAGTAGCCAATAGCTTTGATGTAGGAATTTGATCTGAGCATGCGTGGCACTTGGTCCGATCAAAATTCGCTACACATGATCGGAGTATGTCCAATCAAACCAGTTGGTCGGGAAATATTTCCAACATGTTGGAAAATTGGGTCAGACGGATATTCGGATGGAATCAGTCCGATGCATACCACACACAGTCAGATTTACCAACGACACGGTTCCGATAGGACACATTCCGACGGATTCTCCGACCGTGTGTACAAGGGCTTAGAGGTGTATAAATATTTTCTCATACCAGTTCGATTTATTTATTTATTGTAATTTCTTGTTGTTCTTCTTTGTTTGCTGTGTGTAGAGTTTCCTCTCTGTCCCGTGAGTCTGGCGGGCCGACCTTTGGTGATATTTCGATCCGCCTCTTGAAGTGCACATTAATGGATTGTGATATTCGATTCTGTGTCCTTAGGGACTGCTGTATGGGGGGCAATTGTCTTGATCATGACAGACTATTGTGGTCAGGCGTGGGATGGCTTAGTCTCGGAGGTACAGCAGGGCTGTTCTAGGGATGATATCACGGAGGCTGAGGTAGATACTTACTTCCTAGGATTACGGTGTTTAGTCAAGAGAAAAACCCGATTGTTTTAACATAAAGAATTATTTTCCAAATATGTGAAAAATCATATAGTCCCATGGTGTCTACGCATGCAAATTTTCCCTAATATGAAGAAGGTAGGAACTACTTTTAAAAAGGTGTGGGAGGCCAACTTACAATCTTGCTCCCTACAGATGATGCGAATCTTGGGTGACCAATATAAACTTGACATTGATGATATGGATGTGGAGATCCAGAAATGGCAGGAGGATCATAAGAACTTTACCACACATGCGAGTTTCCTCGATAAAGACAAAAAATTAAAGGAACATCTTACTAAATATGCAATGGGTTTAATTATAATTAATGAAAATTAATTCTCGAGAAATAAAAAAGCATATGACCCAGATCAGGCGTATAAATGGAATCAACAGGGAAACTATTCTGGTCGGAGGAGGCCTTATAATCAAGACCCTCCAACGAGTACTTCATATGTAGCTGAATCTGACTCTTCATCCATATCCTCTGAATCTTATGTCCCAATTACAACAAGTTTTGGGGACCCAAGTGGTGCAATAAGGAAGCGAAAACAAGGCAGCGATACAGGCTCACAAGGATGCTCAAAATTGGTTCAGGCGAGTAAAAAAGAAAAACTAATATGGTCACAACGGTCACAAAGTCAGACCATGCCCAGCACCTCGGTGGCAGGCAGTGTATTAAATCATTCATTAATGACCTTAGCTACTCCAATTACCAATATTAAATCTTCATCGATAATTGCGGGACCTCTGTCACAACAAGTATCCGAGCATCTGCCACCTATGGCAGCCCATTTGGGTGAGTCACGAATTGCACCCTTTTTTAACTCGAATACGACTGAACCAAGACGTGCATCAACTTACTCCTATGAGAGAAAACATCCAGCCTTTAAAACAATAGGTCCCAGTTCCACCAGACCGGGACAAATTTGATATCATTAACCTCATAATCTTCTCATGTTTTGACGGAGCATGCGTCTAGAGTATTAGGGCTGGGTCATACTTTTTGTCCAGATGAAAATGCAGATTGCTTTGAGTTAATTAAGGATCTACATTTATTTGCTAGAAGACTTATGTACAAGGTACTTTATGACAAAGACTGAAGTACAAGCCCCAATCTGGGGCAACAAAATCCAATCATGGACCTTTGAGGACTTATGAGCCCTAAAAGATCTAATGGATCTATGGAACGAGAGTAATCTTGAGGAGGAGGGTTGGGTGTTCCATCCCTCAGGAAGTAGTACAGCCACAACATCGCTGGGGGCATCTGCCCCCCCCCTATTCCCCACTATCTTTTTACTTATTCCCATGGTGCCAGTTTTGATCAGCCCAAATCTTATAAACCTAAGTCTAAATCATTCCCAGTCTTACAAGGGAATACTAGCATATGGGCCTTTGTGATTCAGGTCGAAAAGGAAATTGAAGGAAATAACTGGGGTACTGGTCCTCAATCAAATCTTTCCAATGACCTTAAAAATACTTTGCGTAAATTCAAATCGAATAAAGGAATTATTATAAAACCATCAGGCAAGGGTGGAAACCTAGTCATAATGGACATAGAACAATATGAAAAAATGTGTTTGGACATCATCTGAAATGGTAATTGGTACAGAGCAGTTCCGCAATCACATGTGAGCTATTATATGAGACTGTACCAAGCTATTATAGCTAAAGCTCAGTATAATGGTGTCATAAATTCAAACACATTTCAATATTTGAACATCACCAACTTTAGAACTCCAACATTTTACACACTGCCAAAAGTACACAAGAGTTTGTCAAATACTCCCGGATGACCAATCATTTCAGGCTGCGGATCTCTGACAGAGAAAGCAAGCCAAGTGGTTGATGAATACTTATACCCACATGTGAAAAATATTTTTTCCTGTGTCAAAGATACCATAGAACTTTTGAAAATTTTGGATGGATTGGCATTGCCGCAAAATTGTTGGTTGGTAGCCATTGACATAGAGGCCTTGTATAACTCCATACCTCACAACAAATGTGTGGAGGTAATACGTGACTTTTTGAATGAATGGGATTTGGATTCAAGAAAATACAAGTTCATTATCGAATTGTTAGAGTTTATATTGACTCACAATATCTTTGTGTTTAAAGTTTCCCACTAGCTCCAGGTGCAGGGTGTCGCTATGGGGGCCAAATGTGCACCCTCGTATGCGAACCTGTACCTGGGGGGGTGGGAATGGGACTTATTTTCAGATGAGACAAGAGCATTGAACATCAGTCAGATTGTATCATGGCATCAATACATAGATGATGTCTTTATGGTCTGGGCAGGATCAAGAGAAGATTTGGTTGATTTTCTGGAGAGCCTACAAGAGAATGCTTATAATTTAAAATTCACATACACATTTTATCAAACAAGAATAAAGTTTTTGGATGTGGAAATCTTTGTGAATGATGCAGGGATGCTCAGTCTTTTCTTTACAGAAAACCATCAGCAGGCAACAGCTTGCTACATGCAAATAGCTCACATCCACAAAAACTGATTAATAGTATTCCGTATAGTCAGTTTTTAAGATTAAGGTGGAATTGCACTGAAGAAGTGGACTTTCAAAAAGAGGCTAACTTGTTACGAGACCGTCTATTAGTTAGAGGCTACAGCAGAAGTTGCCTTAAAAAGGCCTTTAATAGAGTGAAGATAGGTCGACTCTGCTATATAAACCACTAATTGCTATTACTAAGTACAATCGACAACATGCTAAAATAACAAATATCTATAAAAAATTTGGCATCTCCTGACGGCTGACCAGAGAATTTCAAAATTCATGAAACCATATCCAGAGATTACTTACAGGCAATCTCACTCAATAAGGGATACACTAGTGACGAGTCACCATAAGAAACTAGAAACAGAAAAAATGAGGTCACCTGGTACATACCCTTGTGGTATATGTAATTTCTGCCCCTATATCATAGAAGGCAAAGACATTTTACTCCCGAATAAAAACATTTGGACGCCGAAACACAGAACAAATTGTCAATCGGCTCAGTGTATTTGATGAAATGCTGTTGTGGAGCATTCTACATGGGGAAAACTAAACGCCCACTGTTCTGTAGAATTAGAGACCATGTCTCTCTGATCTCAAAGTGGAAAATGGAGCCTAGGGATGAGCTTCCTGTTCGAGTTGAACATATGTTCGACTCGAACATTGGCTTTTCGGCAAATTCCGAACGTTATGGGCCGTTCGCGCCAAATTCGTGTGGTGCTCATGGCCCACAATGCACTGCGATGGCGCAGTGCATTGCTGGCTCATGATTGGCCAAGCATGCACTGTGACCCCGCATGCTTGGCCAATCACAGCGCCGGCAGCGAGGAGAGCCAATCATAGCTCAGGCTGTGTAGTACACACCCCACACTATATAAGACCGCCAGCACGGCAGCCTTGTGTAGTGTGTTGGCGTCTGAAGCAGTTAGTGGGTGTTCTGTGTACCTTCAACACAGTATACACCGATCGTTATCGGCCGATTTTTCGTTCTTGCTCTTCTGTAGTGGTTGTTATCTGCGTGCCCTGACCGCAGTATACACCGCTATATTCACCTATATAGCTAGCGATATATCTATCTTTTATAATAGAGCTTGCAGTCAGTGTTAGGAGCTTGTGCGTGCTGTCTGCGTGCTCTGAACCCAGTACACACCGCTATATCCACCTATATAGCAAACTATCTTGCTCGTTTTAAATAGAGCTTGCAGTCAGCGGTAGGAGCTTGTGCGTGCTGTCTGCGTGCTCTGAACCCAGTACACACCGCTATATCCACCTATATAGCAAACTATCTTGCTCGTTTTAAATAGAGCTTGCAGTCAGCGGTAGGAGCTTGTGCGTGCTGTCTGCGTGCTCTGAACCCAGTACACACCGCTATATCCACCTATATAGCAAACTATCTTGCTCGTTTTAAATAGAGCTTGCAGTCAGCGGTAGGAGCTTATGCGTGCTGTCTGCGTGCTCTGAACCCAGTACACACCGCTATATCCACCTATATAGCAAACTATCTTGCTCGTTTTAAATAGAGCTTGCAGTCAGCGGTAGGAGCTTATGCGTGCTGTCTGCGTGCTCTGAACCCAGTACACACCGCTATATCCACCTATATAGCAAACTATCTTGCTCGTTTTAAATAGAGCTTGCAGTCAGCTGTAGGAGATTGTGTGTGCTGGCTGCGTGCTCTGATCTCTGAGGACTTCCAGAGTGGTGGAGGAGGAGAGGGAGCTGATGGCTTCAGTCAGCCCAGGCCAGGTGGCTGTTTCTCAGCCTAGTGAAGGGCGTGGAGCCCCTAAGCTCCTGGAGCTCGTCAAGGAGGAGAGGTTGTTCTTGGAGAACCAGCTGGATCTTGCAGATTGGTCTCTGAGACAGCCAGGAGAGGATGCAGAGAAATCTGCAGACAGAAGGAAGAAAGCTAAAAGCTTAATTGTGAAGGCTTCCCGCAGCTACTGCGAGAAAATGAAGGTCCTGGCGGAACTAAGGAACCGGAGAGACAGATCGGGCGTTGTAAAGAGACAGGAGTATAAGACGGTGATAGACGGATTGAAGAAGCAGTGCAACATGATTGGTGAGCTGTTATCCAACCTGATTGACAGTGCTTCTAGTGAGAAAGATTTTCTATCTAATGTGGACAAAGCGATGAGAGTTGCGTGTGACGAGGGGACCCAGGCAGGGAGACGCCGTAGACTGTATCCAGCCCCGAACACAACGCAAGAGGAGGAAATAGCGGGTCCCTCTGAGATGGCCACCCGTGAAGAGGTGGTGGAGAAAAAGCCAATGGCTTGTAAAGAGACAGCACCGGTGAGAAAGAGTGCAGAGAAGGCTGCAAGTGTGAAGAGTGCTCCCAGTGACAAGACTGCTAACTCCGTTAGTACTGCAGAGGGGTCGGGTAAGCCTAGGGGTTGTCAGTCTATGAGCGAGGCTGTATCCCCAGAAGGCAGGTTAGACTCCGGTGAAGCAGGAAGAAGACAGCAGAAGGACAATAAAGAAAAATGTGTCATGAAAGAAAAGAAGATACCTGTGGTTCAGCTTGCTAGACTAGTAAGCAAAGAAAAATCGGACTTACCTGTACAATCCCCAGTGATCCCAACCGGTGGTTGCAAGCAGGGCATACCGTCAGTTGCGTTGTCGGCTGCCACTGCTGCAAGCCGGTCTCAGGGTAAGGGGAATGGGGTATGTGAAGGTCAAGCCAGCTTGGCTGCCGCTGTGGGCAGCGGTGCAGTGTCGGCCGGCGGCATGGCATCTGAAAGTTTGGGAATGGCGGCCGTGAATAAAAAAACGCAGTCTTCCCGCGGGAGGAGGGGTGGTGCTACTGACCGCGAGGCCAATAGTAGCGTGGGTAGAGGTGATGACGCACTTCCGGTGCGCGAGTTGGTTCATGGCGGGAATAGCCCGCGGCCGGAAGTGACGATAGCGGGACCGGAAGTTGACCACGCGCGTCGTTTTCAAAAGGCTTCCGGTCTTCCTTCTGGTCAAGAATGTGTAAACAATAACAATAATGTTGAAATGTCTAGCTGTATAGTGCCAGAGCGGGCTTCGGCCTGGGGTGACTGCCCAATGGGTGAGCTTGATGGGGAGAACCCTGCAATGGCGTTCATTCGCGGCTTGGAGGGTTCTCAACCAAAGCAGGGTCAAGTGCCAGTGGATTCCTGCGGGGCCCATATGGAGGTAGAATGGCAGGAAGCTTTGGAAGCCTTGCTTTACAGCTCTGAGGATGAGACTTGTCCTAAGGTTCAGGCTGGGGTAAACAATGTGGGGAGTGTGACTTCTCATGCCGGGAGTGGGGGGGCTGCTTCTCATGTTGTACCCCCAGTGTCTGTGGCAGAGGCTCCTCCTCCGGGGCCCGTGCTAAGGGGGACACCGGAGGTAAGGTTGCTGACGGCACTTGGTGAGAGGCGTTCCTACGCCAATGTGGCTGGGTCTAGTGTGCCTCTGGACCACCTGTACCACCAGTTTGGGGCCAGTAATTTTCGGGTACCCCCGACTGGTCAGACCCCTGGGGCCAATACTTGGTCTAGGGGGACAGGTGGTCCGGAGCGCAAGCGTAGGAACGTAGTCCAGCTGAGGTGGAAAGGTGAAGGTCAGTGCCCCACGAGGGGTCAGGTGGTCGACATGGTCCTGGCGTTGGGGTTCAGGGTGGCTGAGCTATTTGCTGTAATCCACCCAGCTGGCTCCCCTGACTTTGATGTCAGTTTCACCAATGCTGTGACCATGGAGCGTTTTATAACTGCTTTTGGGTTGGTTAAAGGGGCTGATCCCTGGAAAGGGTTCCGTCTAATCCCTCTGAGTAGGCAGGAGGAGATCAAAAACCTGACGGTGTTAGTGAGGAACGAGAGCCTGCCCCCAGAGGACATAGCAACTTGGCTGGGAAGACACGGCCAGTTGCAGTGTCCTCTAAATAAATGCTTAGACGAGCGTGGGGTATGGACTGGAGCATGGAATACCAGGATTCGCTTGAAAAGATCTGGCAACACGGTTGCGCATGTCCCAGGGAGTGCTTTCCTGGGACGGGATAGAATCCTGGTGTTCTACCCAGGCCAGCCCCGTAGGTGTTTTAGGTGTGGGTGCCCAACCCACATGAGTGCAGATTGCACAGTTGTGCGCTGCACTAAGTGTAATAGGTTTGGACACTCAGGTGACACGTGCGGGTTGATCTGCTGTAACCTTTGTGGTCAAATGGGGCATCCCTTTAGCAGATGCCCCAGGGCCTACAGGGGTGAAGCTGCAGCGGGTGGTGGGCCAGGTGGGGATGGTGTACCTCCTCCTGCTGGGCAGAGTTCTGAAAGGGAAAGGCAGGATAGTGCTCCTGCAGCGGAGCCACAGGGTGCGCCTCGAACCCAAAGGGCAAGTAGGGCCCCTCAAAGAGAGAAGGGGACACGGCCTGCAGAGGCTACCCAGGCCCCTGTCGCTGAAGCTCAGGTGTCAGGTCCAGATATTGGTCAGGCGGAGGAAGTTGGGCCTCCCATTCCGGGTGGGGGGGGGGGGCACAGGGTTCTAGTCCCCAGGTTTCTGTTCCCACTCCCCTTCCTCGGAGATGTAGGCCGGGCAGGCGTCTGGTCACTGTCCCCTCGTCCGAGTCTTCGGCTGGGGATGATAGGTCTGGGGAGGAGGAGATGGAAGTCTCGGTTAAGGGGGCTCAGAAACGCCCAAAAGAGGTATCGGATGAAGAGGGTGAAGTGGCTTGGGTCGCAATTAGGAAAAAGCTGGGGAAGAAGAAGAAAAAGAAGGCCCCGCCACCTGAGGTGGATCCTGGGCCACCAGCAGGGCCTAGCAGTAGAGGTGATGCTCTGCTTATAAATTTTTCTTCTGGGGAAGAGGAGGGGGAAGTTGACATGTAAAAATTGTTTTTCCCTTTTTGACTGTATAGTTTATTGTTGTTACCGTATATACTCGAGTATAGGCCGACCCGAATATAAGCCGAGGCCCCCAATTTACCCCCAAAAAAACTGGCAAACTTATTGACTCGTGTATAAGCCGAGGGTGAGACATGCCTGTCCATCCCTGTGTGTGTGTCCGTCCATCCCTGTGTGTCCGTCCATCCCTGTGTGTCCGTCCATCCCTGTGTGTCCGTCCATCCCTGTGTGTCCGTCCATCCATCCCTGTGTGTGTGTGTGTCCATCCATCCATCCATCCCTGTGTGTGTGTGTCTCCATCCATCCATCCATCCATCCCTGTGTGTGTGTGTCTCCATCCATCCCTGTGTGTGTGTGTGTGTGTGTGTGTGTGTGTGTGTGTGTGTGTGTGTGTGTCCAGCCTACCTGTGTCCCGTGCCTTGCCTCCTTGCCTCCGTCCCGTGCCTTGCCTCCTTGCCTCCGTCCCGTGCCGTGCCTTGCATCCGTCCCGTGTCGTGCCTTGCCTCCTTGCCTCCGTCCCGTCCCGTCCCGTCCCGTGCCGTGCCTTGCCTTGCCTCCGTCCCGTGCCCTCTTCGTCGGCGGCCATTGTAAAATTCAAAAGCTGCGCCGCCGCCTTCGCCTGTGATAGGCGGAACACTGAATTTCCCAGCAGCCTGTGTTCCGCCTATCACAGACATCGTATCATCCTCGTCCGTAGTACGAGGATGATACGATGTCCGTGATAGGCGGAACACAGGCTGCTGGGAAATTCAGTGTTCCGCCTATCACAGGCGAAGGCGGAGCCGGAGGCGCGGCTTTTGAATAGAATGGCCGCTGTCTGTCTGCTCGACACGCTGATCGAGCGGGCAGACAGCGATGACTCGAGTATAAGCCGAGGGGGGCACTTTCAGCCTCAAAAAAGAGGCTGAAAATCTCGGCTTATACTCGAGTATATACGGTAGTTGTTTTGTAAAGTGAATGTAAACTGATATTTGTTTTGTTATATTAAGCTTGTAATTTGGTAGCAGTTTACTGGAATAAAAAATATCCACCTATATAGCAAACTATCTTGCTAGTTTTAAATAGAGCTTGCAGTCAGCGGTAGGAGCTTGTGCGTGCTGTCTGCGTGCTCTGAACCCAGTATACACCGCTATATCCACCTACATAGCTCTTCTCTGTTTGAGCCATCTGCCATCTGCAGGAGTTATTGGAAGTTGTGTGTGCCTCCAGCACAATATACACTAGCCAATTGCTGTTTTTCCCAACTCCCTTCAGGCCATTACCATGTCTGGAAGGCCAGCAAGGAGAGGCAGACAGACACGAGCTGGTAAAAGAGGGCAAGCAGGCTCTGTGTCTAGAGACAACAGTGCTGGTCGTGGACACGGTGCATCGTCATCATCAGTAAGTGGCCATGGGAAACGCTTGTCCTTCTTTTCGGCAGCTGGACATGTTGAGCCACAACATGCCAACGACTTGGTAGAGTGGATGACCAAGCCCTCTTCATCCTCCTCATCCTCTCTCACCCAGTCTCAGGGTACTAGCAAAGCAGCTGCCAACACATCGTCTTCCCTCGTCTGAATGTCATCATCAGTGACTCCTTCCCTAGACCCACCACGTCCTCCTGAGGAGTCTCCTGAACTCTTTGATCACAGTTTTGGGTACATGCTCCAGGAGGATGCCCAGTGTTTTGTAGGCTCTGATGATGATACTCTAGCTAGAGGAAGGCAGTAGCGTGAATGCAGAGAGAGGGGATGCTCAAGAAGGACAGCAATCTGGCAGTCATGTTTCACAAGCTGTAGCATACTGCCAGGTTTGCTCCAGCGATGAAGAGGGATGGGGATGATGAGGGCACTGACTCCACGTGGGTGCCTGGTAGGAGAGAGGAGGAGGAGGAGGAGGAGGCACAGGTCCAACGAGGCAGGATGATCTCCGGGGCCAGCTTAGGGGCAGCACACCGACTGAATCACACCGCAGAGCACCACCTGTGCAGGGCGCTGCCTCTGCGCGTTATTCTAAAAGTTCTTTGGTGTGGGCCTTTTTTGAGACGAGTGCATCAGATCGCACCGCTGCTATTTGCAACATATGTCTCAAGCGTATCTGGCGTGGCCAAAACATCAGCCGCTTGGGCACCACATGCTTGACCAGACATATGTTGACCTGCCATGCAGCTCGTTGGCAAGTGTACCTCAAAGACCCACACCAAAGAACAAAGCGGACCTCTCCTTGCTCCTCATCAGCTGGCATCTCCAACCCCACTAGACCTTCAGTTCTTTCTGAAACCTGCTCTGAGAGGAATGAAGGTGTAGAATTAGGTGTGTCACAGCCAAGTGCTTCCGGGCACTCTGCTAGCAGTACACCGATGTCTGATTATAGCAGGCAAATGTCCCTGCCCCAGCTGCTGGACCGGCGAAAGAAGTTCACTCCCAGCCATCCACATGCCCAGCGGTTGAATGCTAGCTTGGCTAAATTGCTAGCACTTCAACTGCTGCCTTTTCAGTTGGCAGACTCGGCCCCCTTCCCTGAGTTTGTACAATGTGTGGTTCCTCAGTGGAAGGTCCCCAAACGCCACTTTTTCTCACGGAAGGCGATTCCAGCTCTCTACCAGCATGTGGAAGGCAATGTCCTTGCCTCGCTGGACAGGGCGGTCAGCGGTAAGGTGCATATTACCGCTGACTTATGATCCAGCAGGCATGGACAGGGATGTTACCTGTCTTTCACAGCCCATTGGGTCACTCTTCTGGCAGCTGGGAAGGATGCAGGACAAGGTGCAGTAGTGTTGGAGGTTGTTCCGCCACCACGCCTCCAAAATGCTACTATTGGTTGTGACACACCTCTCTCCTCCACCCCTCCTCTTCTTCTTCCTCCATGGCCATTTCCAGTGCTCTGTCCTCAGAACCAGCGGTGCTCCATAGGCGCTCCAGGGGCTACGCAAGTACGCAGGCAAAACGATGCCATGCCGTGCTTGCGCTGGTTTGTTTGGGGGAAAGGAGCCACACTGGGGCGGATGTTTTGTCAGCTCTGCAGGGACAGGCCGAGAGGTGGTTGACACCACGCTAGCTTAAGCCAGGAATGATGGTTTGCAACAATGGCACCAACCCCCTCTCCGCCCTCCAACAGGGACAACTGACCCATGTGCCCTGTGTAGCTCGAGTCCTTAACCTGTTGGTGTAGCGGTTCTTGGGCAGGTACCCGGGCTTACAGGATGTCCTGAAGCAGGCCAGGAAAGTCTGTGTGCATTTCCGCCGATCATTTAATGCCTGTGCTCGGCTGGCTGAGCTCCAAAAGGAGTTGAACCTGCCCAAGAACCGCCTTATATGTGACATGCCCACCAGGTGGAACTCAACGTTGGCCATGCTGCAGCGGCTGCACACACAGCAGTGGGCTATCAATGAGTACCTGTGCGACTACGGCACCAGGACAGGGTCAGGGGAGCTCGGTTTTTTCTCACCACGCCAGTGGGGCATGATCAGGGATGCATGCACTGTCCTGTCACCATTTGAGGAGGCCACAAGGATGGTGAGCAGTGACAGTGCATGCATCAGTGACACTGTACCTCTTGTCCACCTCTTGGAGCATACGCTGCGTGGAATAATGGACAGGGCACTTGAGGCAGAACAGAGGCAGGAAGAGGAGGACTTCCTTGCCTCTCAAGGCCCCCTTTATCCAGACAGTGTTCCTGCTGTGTCACCCATCACACAGGAAGAGGATGAGGAGGAGGAGGAGGAGGAGGATGATTGTGTCAGCATGGAGGTGGAGGCTGGCACTCAGCATCAGCAGCAGTCTTGTAGGGATGATTTACAGTCCCAAGAAACCCGTGGTCTTGTACGTGGCTGGGAGGAGATAGCTGCGGATCATGTTGTCCTTAGTGACGCAGAGGACTCCGGACTGAATGCCTCAGCTAACCTACGCTGCATGGCCTCCCTGATCCTGCAAAGCCTGCGGAAGGATCCTTGTATTCTTTGGATCAAGGAGAGGGACCATTACTGGCTGGCCACTCTCCTTGATCCACGGTACAAGGGTAAGGTTGCCGACCTTATCTTGCCATCGCAGAGGGAGCAGAGGATGAGACATCTCCGGGAGGCCTTGCAGAAAGGTCTGTGCAACGCGTTCCCAGAGACTGGGAGGTTACAAACTCCTGGTCCTGGACAACATGTTGCTGAGGCATCGGTCAGAAGGAGCGGTGGAGAAGGTGGCCGTCTGACCGATGCTTTCAGAATTTTTTTTAGTCCACAGCCCCAAGGTATGATCGGTTCCAGCAACCATCGCCAGCATCTGATTTACATGGTGCAGGAATACCTAGGGGCAAGGTCAGACTTGGACACCTTTCCCACCGAAAATCCTCTGGCTTACTGGGTCTTGAGGATGGATCACTGGCCAGAGCTTGCACAGTATGCAATTGAGCTACTGGCCTGTCCTGCATCCAGCGTTCTTTCGGAACGTACCTTCAGTGCTGCTGGTGGCTTTGTTACCGAACACAGGGTGCGCCTGTCCACTGAATCAGTCTTGGATCACCCACAGCTACCAAGCACCTGAAGCTGATGTAACCGAATAATTTTTTTTGAAATACCACATCCCTTCAAGACTGCCTATGCTGATGCTGAGTGACTGTCCTGTTGATTGTCTATCCTCTTCCTCCTCCGCTGATATGTTGGAAGAACATTTCTGGTTCTGGGTGATGCCCTCAGCCCAATTTTTCTGCCACTGTTTGACAGGGGCATTTAATTACAATTTTTGATGCAATGCTTGGCAGCAGGGCTAATTCCTGCACTAAAACTAGAATATATGGGAGAGGTTGCAGTGTGGTGGCACCAGCACCAGTGCCTAAGGCCCAATTTTTCTGCCCCTGTTTAACAGGGACATGTAATTACAATTCTTGATATAATATTTCACAGGAGGGCCCGTTCCTGTGCCCACCCAGAGTAACTGTGAGGACTTATAGTGTTGTGGCACCAGCACCACAACCACCAAAGGTAAATTTTTCTACCACTGTTCAACAATGGCATGTAATTACAATTCTTGATATAATCGTTCCAGCGCCCAGCAAGAGTCACTTTGAGGGCTTACAATGTTGTGGCAAAACCAACACCTTGTTCTGCAGAGCACATAGGACAGCCCCCTACTTTCAAACATCCAACTTACAAACATCTCCTACTTGCAAACGGAAGGAGACAACAGCAAGTGAGATGAAAAAAGATGGACGACAAAACAAATTATACAGGGGTGATAACCCTTCCCTATGTTTTCCAAAAAGCTTAACCACTTTCAGACCGGACCATTTTGCTGGTAAATGACCAGAGGTCTTTTTACACTTTGGCACTGCGCTGCTTTAACTGGTAATTGCGCGGTCATGCAATGTTGTACCCAAACGAAATTTGCGTCCTTTTCTTCCCACAAATAGAGCTTTCTTTTAAAGGTATTTGACTGACTCTGCGATTTTTATTTTTTGCGATATAAACGTAAAAAGACCGCAAATTTTGAAAAAAAATGATATTTTCTACTTTTTGTTATTAGAAAAATCCAATAAACTCAATTTTAGTCATACATTTAGGCCAAAATGTATTCAGCCACATGTCTTTGGTAAAAAAAAAGTCAATAATTGTATATTTATTGGTTTGCGCAAAAGTTGTCACATCTACAAACTAAGGTACATTTTCTGGAATTTACGCAGCTTTTATTTTATGACTGCCTATCTCATTTCTTGAGGTGCTAAAATGGCAGGGCAGTACAAAACCCCCCCAAATGACCCCATTTTGGAAAGTAGACACCCTAAGGAAATTGATAAGAGGCATGTTGAGCCCATTGAATATTTTATTTTTTTGCCGCAAGCGATTGAATAATGACAAAAAAAAAAATTTTTTTTTTTTTTTACACAAAGTTGTCACTAAATGATATATTGCTCACACATGCCATGGTTATATGTGGAATTGTACCCCAAAATACATTCTGCTGCTTCTCCTGAGTACGGGGATACCACATGTGGTCGACTTTTTGGAAGCCTAGCCGCGTACGGGGCCCCGAAAGCCAAGCACCGCCTTCAGGATTTCTAAGGGCATACATATGTCATTTTACTCCTCACTACCTATCACAGTTTTGAAGGCCATAAAATGCCAAGATGGCACAAAACCCCCACAAATGACCCCATTTTAGAAAGTAGACACCCCAAGCTATTTGCTGAGAGGCATGTTGAGTCCATGGAATATTTTATATTTTGCCACAAGTTGCGGGAAAATGACAAACTTTATAAATTTTTCACAAAGTTGTCACTAAATGATATATTGCTTACACATGCTATGGGCATATGTGAAATTACACCCCAAAATAAATTCTGCTGCTTCTCCTGAGTACGGGGATACCACATGTGTGGGATTTTTTGGGAGCCTAGCCGCGTACGGGGCCCCGAAAACCAAGCACCGCCTTCAGGCTTTCTAAGGCCGTAAATTTTTAATTTCACGCCTCACTACCTATTACAGTTTTGAAGGCCATAAAATGCCAAGATGGCACAAAACCCCCACAAATGACCCCATTTTAGAAAGTAGACACCCCAAGCTATTTGCTGAGAGGCATGTTGAGTCCATGGAATATTTTATATTTTGCCGCAAGTTGCGGGAAAATTACAAACTTTTTTTATTTTATTTTTTTTTTTCACAAAGTTGTCACTAAATGATATATTGCTCACGCATGCCATGGGCATATGTGAAATGACACCCCAAAATAAATTCTGCTGCTTCTCCTGAGTACGGGGATACCACATATGTGGGACTTTTTGGGAGCCTAGCTGCGTACGGGGCCCCAAAAGCCAAGAACCGCCTTCAGGCTTTCTAAGGGCGTAAATCTTTGATTTCACGCCTCACTACCTATTACAGTTTTGAAGGCCATAAAATGCCAAGATGGCACAAAACACCCACAAATGACCCCATTTTAGAAAGTAGACACCCCAAGCTATTTGCTGAGAGGCATGTTGAGTCCATGGAATATTTTATATTTTGCCGCAAGTTGCGGGAAATTTACAAACTTTTTTTTTTTTATTTTTTTTTTCACAAAGTTGTCACTAAATGATATATTGCTCATGCATGCCATGGGCATATGTAAAATGACACCCCAAAATAAATTCTGCTGCTTCTCCTGAGTACGGGGATACCACATGTGTGGGATTTTTTGGGAGCCTAGGTGCGTACGGGGCCCCGAAAGCCAAGAACCGCCTTCAGGCTTTCTAAGGGCGTAAATCTTTGATTTCACGCCTCACTACCTATTACAGTTTTGAAGGCCATAAAATGCCAAGATGGCACAAAACCCCCACAAATGACCCCATTTTAGAAAGTAGACACCCCAAGCTATTTGCTGAGAGGCATGTTGAGTCCATGGAATATTTTATATTTTGCCACAAGTTGCGGGAAAATTACAAACTTTTATTTTTTTTTCACAAAGTTGTCACTAAATGATATATTGCTCACACATGCCAGGGACATATGTGAAATGACACCCCAAAATAAATTCTGCTGCTTCTCCTGAGTACGGGGATACCACATGTGTGGGACTTTTTGGGAGCCTAGTCGCGTACGGGGCCCCGAAAACCAAGAACCGCCTTCAGGATTTCTAAGGGTGTAAATTTTGGATTTTACACCTCACTACCTATCACAGTTTTGAAGGCCATAAAATGCCAAAATAGCACAAAACCCCCCAAAATGACCCCATTTTGGAAAGTAGACACCCCAAGCTATTTGCCGAGAGGCATGGTGAGTATTTTGCAGCTCTCATTTGTTTTTGAAAATGAAGAAAAAAAAAAATAATGTATATTTTTTTTCTTTTTTTCAATTTTCAAAACTTTGTGACAAAAATGAAGGTCTGCAAAATACTAACCATACCTCTCGGCAAATAGCTTGGGGTGTCTCCTTTCCAAAATGGGGTCACTTGGGGGGATTTTGTGCTATCTGGGCATTCCATGGCCTCCGAAACTGTGATAGGCAGTGAGGAATGAAATCTAAAATTTACACCCTTAGAAATCCTGAAGGTGGTGCTTGGATTTTGGGGTACCGTACGCGGTTAGGCTCCCAAAAGGTCTCACACTTGTGGTATCCCCGTACTCAGGAGAAGCAACAGAATGTATTTTGGGGTGTAATTTTACATATAACCATGGCATGTTTGAGCAATATATCATTTAAATGACAACTTTGTGCAAAAAAAAAAAAAAAATAATAATAATGTATTTTTTCCACAACTTTTGTCAAAATATAAAATATTCCATGGACTCGACCTGCCTCTCAGCAAATAGCTTGGGGTGTCTACTTTCTAAAATGGGGTCATTTGGGGGGGTTTTGAACTGTCCTGGCATTTTATGCACAACATTTAGAAGCTTATGTCACACATCACCCACTCTTCTAACCACTTGAAGAAAAAGCCCTTTCTGACACTTTTTGTTTACATGAAAAAATATTTTTTTTTGCAAGAAAATTACTTTGAACCCCCAAACATGTAGTGTTTTTTTAAAGCAAAAGCCCTACCGATTAAAATGGTGGGTGTTTCATATTTTTTTTTCACACGGTATTTGCGCGGCGATTTTTCAAACGCATTTTTTGGGGAAAAAACACACTTTTTTTTATTTTAATGCACTAAAAATCACTATATTGCCCAAATGTTTGATGAAATAAAAAATATGATCTTAGGCCGAGTACATGGATACCAAACACGACATGCTTTAAAATTGCGCAGAAACGTGCAGCGGCGACAAACTACGTACATTTTTAAAAGCCTTTAAATGCCTTTACAGGTGACCACTTTAGATTTACGGAGGAGGTCTACTGCTAAAATTAGTACCCTCGATCTGACCTTCGCGGTGATACCTCACATGCATGGTGCAATTGCTGTTTACATATGCCACCAGACCAACGCTTGTGTTCCGCGTTGCGCCTTAGCAGGGGGGGACAGGGGTGGTTTTTTTTTTTTTTTTTTTTTTTATTATTTATTTTGCTTTTTTATTTTTTTTTTAAACTGTTCCTTTCATTTATATATATTTTTTTATGATTTTTATTGTTATCTCAGGGAATATAAATATCCCCTATGATTGCAATAGGTAGTGACAGGTACTCTTTTTTTAAAAAATTAGGGTCTATCAGACCCTAGATCTCTCCTCTGTCCTCAAAGCATCTGACCACACCAAGATCGGTGTGATAAAATGCTTTCCCAATTTCCCAATGGCGCTGTTTACATCCCGCAAAATCTAAGTCATGAAATGCTCGTAGCTTCCGGTGTCTTAGGCCATAGAGATGATTGGAGCCATTCTGGTCTCTGATCAGCTCTATGGTCAGCTGGCGGAACCACCGGCTGCATTCTCAGGTTCCCTGTTGGGACAGGAGAGCCTGAGAAAACCATGGAAGATGGTGCGGGGGGGGGACATTCCCTCCCACTGCTTGTAAAAGTAGTCTAGAGGCTAATTAGCCACTAGGATTGCTTTTACATAAAAGCCGACCGCTGGCTGAAAAGAATGATACCAAGATGATACCTAAACCTGCAGGCATCATTCTGGTATAAGCACTCAAAGTCCCGCAACATACCAGTATGTTGCTGGAACTGGTTGGGCATATATTGTATTTTTTTTTTCATGCAGCCTGTGGGCTGAACGAAAAAAAAATATTGATCGGTGGGCATGCCCACCATTAGATACCACCCTTCATCCACCCACTTTCTAATGGTGGGCATACATGCACCATTTATATATGCCGAAGCATGGGGGCATCCTCCCGCAAAAGGTAGGAGCAGATCGTTCCTCCACCCCGTATGCCCCCATGCTTCGGCATATATGCTCTTTTTTAACTGTGGTGGTGAAATCACCCCCGACAGTGCTGGAGTCGCGGCTTTATGTATCGTGGGAGCAAACGCTGTTGCTGTCAAGATAAATAAATCCGCTCTGCAGCAGAATGGCGTACCTGCTAAGCAAATGATGGTTAACAATAAAACAAAGTAACATTACAGTATAACAGTAGGACTTACCATACCTGCAAAGCAAATACAAAAAAAATCGCAAAAAATAACACATTTAACACAATCTGTGCCTAAAATATATATATGCCGAAGCATGGGGGCATCCTCCCGCAAAAAAGTTATGCCGCGTACATACATTCAAACTTTTCCACGGGCAAGCCCTCCGTCGGAATTTTGACTGTATGTACGCGGCATTAGGAGCAAAATCGATCCTCCACCCCTTATGCCCCCATGCTTCGGCATATATGCTCTTTTTTAACTGTGGTGGTGAAATCACCTCCGACAGCGCTGGAGTCGTGGCTTTACATATCGTGGGAGCAAACGCTGTTGCTGTCAAGATAAATAAATCCACGCTACAGCTGAATGGCGTACCTGAAAACAAAAAATGGTTAACAATAAAACATTGCAGAATAGAATACAGTACAAAGGAGCAGAACAATAGAGAGAGAATATAGAGCGAGAGAGAACAATAAAACGACAACTATTTTTGGTTTTTTTATTTTATATTTTTTTTGGTTTTTTTGGTTTTTTTACTTTTTTTTTTTTTTTTTTTAACACTTTTTTTTGTAACTTTAACACTTTTTCTGTTGTAACGGTTCCAGCGGTTTGGGTCTCTCAAAATGTGATGGCATCTTGGGAGACCCTGTGAACGTGTGCCTAGCTTGTGCAATGCTGTACCCTGCGCTAATACTCAACTAGTTCATGGTAGCGTTCAAAACACTCACCCTGACAAAGACCAGGATTGCCAGGACAGCGGGGACAATAAGAACGGGTGTCACGCCTAAATCCGCGCTTGGTACAGACACGACATCTTTTTTGGGGGGTTCGTTGGGTAGGGGTACTCGGGAGGACATAAGAATAATGCCTCTCATGCAGCCGGCTTACTGCATCTGGTAGGGGAAGGTGAGGTGGAGCACCGCCTGGATACAGAAGGGCTCTGACGATATCCTCCTGGAATTTGAGGAAGGATCCAGTCCGTCCTGAAGCTTTGTGTAGTACATAAGCATTCAGTATAGCCAATTGGAATAAATAAACAGACACTTTTTTGTACCAGCGTCTGGACTTACGGGCAACTAGATACGGCGCCAACAACTGGTCATTGAGGTCCACCCCTCCCATGTTAAGGTTATATTTGTGGACACAGAGGGGTTTCTCCACAACACCAGTCGCCGTAGAAATTTGGACCGTCGTGTCTGCATGAAGGGAGGTAAGAACGAAAACATTCTTATTATCCCTCCACTTCATAGCGAGCAAATTATTACTGCGCAAGCAGGCTCTCTCCCCCAGCCTAAGAGGGGACTCTACAAGCCGCTGGGGAAAGCCCCGGCGATTAGGTCGCACGGTGCCACATGCTCCAATCTGCTGATCAAACAAGTGACTAAAGAGTGGCACGCTTGTGTAATAATTGTCCACGTACAAGTGGTACCCCTTTCCGAATAAGGGTGACACCAAGTCCCACACTATCTTGCCAGCGCTTCCTATGTAATCAGGGCAGTTCTCCGGCTCTACGTGACTATCTCTTCCCTCATAAACCATGAAACTACGTGTATAGCCTGTGGCCCTGTCACAGAGCTTATACATCTTGACCCCGTATCTGGAACGCTTGTTGGGGACGTATTGTTTGAAGGACAAGCGACCAGAAAATTTAATCAGGGACTCATCAACGCAGACAACTTGATCGGGAGTAAACAAGGCTGCAAAACGTTGGTTGAAGTGGTTTATGAGGGGCCGAATTTTGTAGAGCCGATCATACTCAGGGTCTCCACGAGGACGACAGAGTTCATTGTCGCTGAAGTGCATGAACCGCAAAATCATCTCGTATCGTGCCCTGGACATGGAAGCAGAGAACACGCGCATATGGTGAATTGGGTCAATGGACCAATATGACCGCAACTCACTCTTTTTGGTTATGCCCATGTTGAGGGAGAGGCCCAGAAAGATTTTAAATTCGGAAACCGTAACTGGTTTCCATTGTCTGGCAAGGGCGGACTGGGGAATAGTGGCGATGTGTTGAGCAGCGTACAAATTGGTTTGGTCCACAATAGATCTAAAGAGATCTTCGGTGAAAAACAGTGAGTAAAAGTCAAGTGTCGTAAAATCAACTGTTTCCACGTTAATGCCAGGTTGGCCAGTGAATGGGGGAAGTACGGGTTCTGCAGAAGTGGTGGGCACCCAAATAGGATTGGCGAATTCTGCAGGAAGGGCACTATGGGTACGACGGGCCTGTCTTTGTCTTCTTCTTGGTGGCAGCGGGACACTACTTGTGCTTGCCACCTCGCCAGCTTGAACTGCACTTATGGGACTCGCCACGTCACCACGTGTTACTGCAGTGCTGGATGTAGGTCCAGGGTGTACTAGGCCGCTGGTGCTTGCCAGTTCACCAGAAGGTTGAGCGGCTCTAGTATGTCTCTGCTCCATACGAGTGACCTGCGGTTCCTGCACCTCAACAACAGAATACATACGGGATTGGGCACACCTGTTCTTAACAGCGGCCTCATCTCCGTCGTCAGAGCTATCTGTCATGGAGCCGCTGTCCTCTACAGGATCGTATTCTGAGCCTGAATCTGACAGATGAGTGACGTCCTCTTCACTATCTGTCATGCTCAGAAACGTGTAGGCCTCATCACTAGTGTACCTTCGCTTTGCCATTTTGGGCTCTAAATTTAGGGGTACACTAGTGAGACTCACAGGTAAAAAAGCACCTAGCCTGTCAGCGACTGTTTCAAAACGCTACAAAAAAAACTGTTAGCGATCGCAGGGATCAAGCCTGACTCTGCGAACGCTGCAGTTATGTGTGTTGTGTTTTGTAAGTGACAGTGATCGATCGATACTGCACTTGGGTGGGCTGGGCTGGGCTTGGCGGAGGGGCTAAACGCAGGTGCTAGCGGGTATCTGGGCTGATCCCGCTAACAATGCGTTTTGGGAAACCTAAAATGCTGGCAACGCTAATATATATCTGATCAGATACTATATTACTAAGGGAGGTGTATGCTTTGCGCGTGGGTGTTAGCGGTACTGGCACTAACCTGACGCTGGGGCGACGCAGGCCTTATCTGACCCTAAAAAACTTATATCACCCGCCGGGTGATCAGGGGGTTAAACCTTTATTAGGTAATAAATGGCGGGTGCCCTGAAACAAAAAAATATAACTAACCAACCAGCGTCACCTGTAACAGTTATATGGTGATCACTGGTGAAAGGGTTAACTGGGGGGCAATCAGGGGGCTATGCGGTAGTATATGGGGGTCCCTGACGCTATAAAAAGCTGCGGCGAACCCAAATACTTACCTGCCTATCTAGCGTCACCTGTGACACTAATACAGCGATCAGAAAAAAATCGCTTATTAGTGACACTGGCGACGGGGGGTGATCACGGGGTTAAACCTTTATTGGGGGGGTTAGGGGGGCACCCTAGAGCTAAAGGGGGCTAGCCCTAACTGCCCTAACAGTTATTACAGTCACAAATGACACCAATGCAAAAAAAAAAAAAAAAAAAATTAAAAAAAAAAAAAATGCACTTGGTGTCACTGTGACTGGGGGGGGCAGGGGTGATTGGGGGGTGATTGGGGGGTGATCAGGGGGGTGAAAAGTGTGCCTGGCGTGTTCTACTGTTAGTGTAGTGTTAGGTGCAACTCACCGATGCTCTCTCCTCGGTGCCGGAACGAAAAAGACCGACACGAGGAGAGAATACATCACTTCCTCTCCTGTGTTTACATTACAGGAGAGGAAGTGATGTCACGGGGGATTTTCATTCGTCGGGAGCGATCGCGAGGGGGTGGCCATGAATGAATGGCCGTCCCCTCGTCCGGGATCGCTCCCGAACGAATACCGACCGCCGCAGGCACCGGGCGGGGGCCCGATCGGGCCCCCGACCCGCGGGAAGGCAAGGACGTACATTTATGTGCTTATGCCTGCCCGTGCCATTCTGATGACGTATATCGGCGTGAGGCGGTCGGC
Source organism: Lithobates pipiens (assembly GCF_037356315.1). Taxonomy (NCBI): domain Eukaryota; kingdom Metazoa; phylum Chordata; class Amphibia; order Anura; family Ranidae; genus Lithobates; species Lithobates pipiens. Next base: position 183,222,660 of record NW_027507785.1, read on the forward strand.
AACTGGTTAAAAATAGTTTTTTTGACTTTAGTTACACTTTAAAAATGTACCAGTTGAAATTTACAAACAGATTCAACTTAACACAACAAACCTACACAGTCCCTGTCTTGTTTGCACCGCCTGTATACTGCTGTTCTGAGTATATAGGGCATGGGGGCCACATGCATTTCCTTTTTTTAATATGGGTACCGGGTTCCCCTTAATATGCGTACAAGACCCAAAGGGGTTGGTAATGGGCAGGGAGGGCTACCCATGCCATTTTTCTCAATGATTTTCAACCATATTGCAGGAACCAGATATAACATTAAAACCACAAGCAGTTTTAAATGATGTTATTTCCGTTAAATGTCATTTTGTGCAGGGACTGTTCTAAACACGGGAAACATGTGGCACTTCACAGGCCTACTACAGACACCCCCCAGGCATGATATTTAAAGGAATATTTCACTTTTTTTTTCACTTTAATCGTCATTAAAATCAGTGCTCCCGCCAAAACGGCCATTTTTAAAAACATTTTAGGCATTGACCCATGTCCCCTGGGGCAGGAGCCAGGCCCCCAAACCCTTTTTAGGACAGCATCTTGCATATTAGCCGTTAAAATTAGCACTTTTAATTTTTAACGTTCCCATAGACTTCAATGGGGTTCTAAAGTTCGTACGAATTTGGGGTCCGTTCGAAAGTTCTGGTGCGAACCGAACCGGGCTGTGTTCGGCTCATCCCTAATGGAGACACCGATAAGCCAACATGTGGGGCTATACCACAATTTCAATCTTAAATCTATTGGCTTTTTCAGTCTTGAACACTTGCCCCAACACGAACGAGGGGGTGACATAGATAATAAGCTTTTACAGCTTGAGACCCATTGGATATATTTATTGAAAGCAACTCGACACCCAAGGTTGAATGAGGGAATAAGTTATAAACCCTTCCTGTAGTCAGTATTAGATCTGCCCCTCCCCCCTTTTTTTTCCTGCTGTTTCTCTGACATGGTCTTCCCGTGTGCCCCCTCTAGTGTGTCTATGGGTCATAAAACAAGCCTTGAAATTTGTCCATCTATCCACCATTACATTACACTTTTCCGGATGGAATGGGCTACCGGGATTTGTCTTGCGAGCCTTAATGGGAGGAGAGGAAACACTTTTGAGCAATATTCTTTTATGGTTTATTTGTATATTATATACTTAATGACTGGTACTTGCTTTGAGAATCTTAACTAATATGTAACAAATATTGTACAGATGTAGCAATGTTTTTTTTTTACGAGATTTGTGGTGTGTGTTAATTGCTTGTTCTATTTCCCCTTGTGTATTTATATATTGGATTTGATTGGCAGCCTTTTCATGGGTCCCCGTATGGACACCCGATGGTGCATGTTGGAGTATGCTCACTTCCATCGGTTGATGGGGCCCTTCTGTCGTGTGCCCACTTAGGGACTCTCCATGATCGCAGCACTCTGTGGAGTTATGAGGAGGTTGGGGTTTCACATCACATGCTCCAGGTCGACCAGTCATTGAGGCTCCTGGGAGCTGTCCACACACTGTGTTTGTGCAGCAGCCACGCTCATACCGGATGCAATATCACTTCCAGTTTCTGGTTATCAGTCTGCGACTTGCAAGCCCCCCTGAGATGTCCAAGTGGTGCCAATAGCAGCATGACATCATGCGCTGGATTTTGGCGCCAATGGGGAGGGGTTTTTAAACTGCACAATATGTTTGCGCAGTTGGGGATTACTTGGAACACCCACTCAGCGTTTTAAGGTAACTGTGATTCTTGCCTTCTACTAGACAATATGCAGTATTAACTTATTTAAATTAAGGGCTCTTTACTTGAGGGGTGGTGCATGTTTTAAGATATGTGACATACTTATGTACCCTTATATGTCTTTCTCATATTTAAATTGATAACCACTGAACATGCTGAACACGAAAAGGGTGGCTTGTATGCCTGGCCCCCCAACCAATGTTGCGTTGGTTCAATTCTCCTTTATACTTCTCTGTGCCTCGGGAGGCTTAATATTGGAAATCGAGTTATCACCACAAGTTTATTGATAGCTGAGGATGGATTTGTTCAGACCCATGTATTAATGTTATGATATCTGCAAGAAATGAAATACATAGATATATTTTTTTCTTTTTTGATCTTTATAGACTCACAGATATGCCCTGTACTGTACATATGGTCTCTTGCATATGAGTTCCCACTTTAGGCAACTAACATGTAACAGATGAATGCATTAGTGGTGAGTCTGGGTTTTAGGTCTACGATCTCTTCCCCCCCCCCTTTTCTTATTTTTTTTGAGCAAATAATTGAAATATAACTGTCATATACATTATAGGTGTTGGGCTCCATATATTTACTGATAACATTCAAAACCAATGATTCATATATCCCTCCCTACGGGTGACCTGATTTAGGTTGGAATCGAAGTTTGGGTGTATATTTACACAAGGGGATATCCTTTTGGGATCCCTAGGTCGGGGTCACTCCAAGGCCCACTTTTTGAGATAGGGAGTGAGGTACCATATATGTGTACGAATGTCCTTGAATCTATGGATGCATATGATGGTGATTGGGCATTGGGGCTGGGGTATCTGTTGGGGGTTGGGTGGCGTGTTTGGGGTGGGTTGGTGGGGTTGGTCGTTGTTGGTGGTTTTTTTTTTTATACCTCATTTTTAATCAGTATGGCTATGTTTAACAGTTTAAATCTTGCATATACTATGTGTAAAATACATTGTACTAATTGATATACATCTCTTTTTATACACCTAAGGTTGGATATAGTATATCTTTCTTTTTTTAATTTGATTCGTCCACTTCCCTGATGAAGCTGCTCCAGCGAAACATGTAGAATCTGTTGGACTTATTAGCGTGAATACAGTATTCAACTCTGTCTGTAATAGGAAGTTTGTGTATATTCCTATGACTCTGTGTATAACTGTACTCACTATCTTTTTTATCTGTATTTTTCTAATAAAATTTGATATATTTTTATATTAAAATCAATTTAGAATTTTTTGTGATTAGAATTAGTACCTTTAAAGTCCCATCTCACTATTCTATGCCATTAGTCTTGAAATGGATGCTAAGAAAGATGGCCTTTTGATTGTTAGGGATCTCAAAGGCAAAGATTCTGCCAAGATGTCCTCCTTAGCAGAATAATGCTCCACTTCCTTCAGCAGTTGATCGGTATATTTTGGATTGGCTTGTCTCACTCACCCTTGCAGCTCTGGAGGTAGTAATAGTACATACATCCAATGTACAAAGAGATTACATAGTTACATAGTAGGTGAGGTAAAAAAATACACAAGCACATCAAGTCCATCCTATGTGTGTGATTATATGTCAGTATTACCTTGTATATCCCTGTATGTTGTGGTCTTTCGGGTGCTTATCTAATAGTTTCTTGAAACTATCGATGCCCCCCCACTGAGACTACTACCTGTGGAAGGGAATTCCACATCCTTGCCGTATTTACAGTAAAGAACCCTCTACATAGTTTAAGGTTAAACCTCTTTTGTTCTAATTTTAATGATTGTTGTGGGGTCACCAGTACAGTATTTGTAAATTGAAATCGTATACCTTCTCAAGCATCTCTTCCTCAGAGAGAATAAGTTCAGTGCTCGCAACCTTTCCTCATAACTAATATCCTCCAGACCCTTTATTAGCTTTGTACTCGCTCCATTTCCAGTACATTCTTCCTGAGGGCTGGTGCCCAGAACTGGACAGCATACTCGAAGTGCTGCCGGACCAGAGTCTTTTAGAGTGGGAGAATTATTGTTTTATCTTTGGAATTAATCCCTTTTTAATGCATGCCAATATTCTGTTTGCTTTGTTAGCAGCAGCTTGGCATTGCATGCCATTGCTGAGCCTATCATCTACTAGGACCCCCAGGTCCTTTTCCATCCTAGATTCCCCCAGAGGTTCTCTCCCCAGTGTATAGATTGCATTCATAGTTTTGCCACCCAGATGCATTATTTTACATTTTACTAAAATTAACCTCATTTGCATAATAATGTCAAAATAAAAAATGAAAAGTGTTCAATCTTCCGTGCATTCAAAAAATACCAAGGATCGTGACCACCACCACACAAAATATGCGCTTACCAAATGGCAAGCAATTTCATGCCCATAGTCAATCTCCACAGCACCTCCTGGGACCATGATCACAGTAGGCTCCCTTGTTGAATAAAACAGGCCGGGATCGTCAACAGCAGCACGTGGAGCAGAAAGGCAGTACTTGGGATCCCAGGGAAATGGAAAGAAGACTCACCATAGCATAATTCTGTATAACAAATTTAATAAAAGTAAAGAAATGCATGGGGACACCCGAGAGTATCCTGTAACTTCAGTGTTTTTTGAGACCCCCAAAGGTAACCTCTCTCCTCAGGTGGGGTTAGTGTCTCACTTACCACATGATGCTATTGTGGGAAGGGATTTTCCAAAGTTCTGGGAACTCTGGGATTGTCCTGAGCCCCCCACTGGTGCCCCTATAGACCAGGAAGATGACCAGAATTCCTCTGGGAGTGGTGAGGAATCTCCTGAATTTCCCTTGTCGGTATTGGCGGGGGAAACTCGAGAAACTGGGGAGGAGCCAACATCCTCAGGTGAAAACATGCCGTCTGTGGAGTTTTCGGATCTTGAGGTTCACAGGGAAAATTTTGCCACAGAACAGTTAAAAGACCCCACCCTAATAAAGGCACGGGAAAATGTGGTGAAATTAGATGGCGAGTTAGTGAACCCAGATAAGATTTGCACTTACCCGTACTTCACTATGGAAATGGACCTGCTGTATCGAGTGGTTTAAAGGGCAGAAGAAACCATTGAGCAACTTGTGGTGCCCAAACCTTACAGGAAGTTGGTGTTAGAATTGGCCCATGGGCACATTCTGGGAGGTCATCTGGGGACCGGGAAAACCAGAGAGAGGGTATTGCAGAGATTCTATTGGCCTGGGGTCATGAAGGAAACAGAAAATTATTGTTCATCCTGAAAAATAAATTAAGCTTTGGCGCTAAAACCTAAATGGTGTACTAAAAATGCTAATATTCTGCAAATTACATAAAATGAAGCCCAATGTGGGAATTTCACCAATACACTGTATATGTGATATTAAAAATATATGTGAATGGGAATGTGTATCCGTTATCTTACATAACAACTATGCACAAGTGTGGTAAAAAATAATAATAACTATGCACAAGTGTGGTAAATAATATGATGAAAAATACAACTAATCTATCACAGCTAAAAATGTAAGTGCTTTGGTAAAAAGTGCTTTTGCTCACATAAATGAGCCAATACTTATACTCTAAAAAGTGATAATCAAAAAGGCATTGTGAAACTACCAAGTGAAAACATCAAAAAGATCATATAATGTCCAATCCAAAATATATTATAATGTCCAACTGAAAATATTTATTCAAAGTCGCATCATCTAGTTGCTGAAAAAACGCATAAGACTTTTATCAGATAGGAAGGTGAAGCAAGGTGACTGGTGAAAACAAGGGTTAAATTCCTCTCCGGTGCGCCACTCTGTGTTAGAGAAGAAATGTATATATGCGCTCACCAGACATTAAACCCCCAATGGGTTAGCCAAGCAGTCACAGTATGAGCCACTGTGCAGCTCTCTCAAGGCTCTGCCACCGCTGTGCTGTGGGGATATTTTACACTCTTCCTTCCGTGAATGGTCCGTTTAGCGTTTGTACATGAAGGGAAACAGAAGTACAGCCATGGTGCAATATTGTTGTGTAAACGTACAATGTTTATTAAAATCAGTTTTACTCACAAATTCCAAAAAAGATAGATCGCTGTGAAATATGTTCCGCCGGCGTTACTGCTTGAATAGCAGTGTAAGGTGCACGTTCTAGGCCACGCCCTACGCGTTTCGTCAGATGACGTCGCTCTGACGAAACGCGTAGGGCGTGGCCTAGAACGTGCACCTTACACTGCTATTCAAGCAGTAACGCCGGCGGAACATATTTCACAGCGATCTATCTTTTTTGGAATTTGTGAGTAAAACTGATTTTAATAAACATTGTACGTTTACACAACAATATTGCACCATGGCTGTACTTCTGTTTCCCTTCATGTACAAACGCTAAACGGACCATTCACGGAAGGAAGAGTGTAAAATATCCCCACAGCACAGCGGTGGCAGAGCCTTGAGAGAGCTGCACAGTGGCTCATACTGTGACTGCTTGGCTAACCCATTGGGGGTTTAATGTCTGGTGAGCGCATATATACATTTCTTCTCTAACACAGAGTGGCGCACCGGAGAGGAATTTAACCCTTGTTTTCACCAGTCACCTTGCTTCACCTTCCTATCTGATAAAAGTCTTATGCGTTTTTTCAGCAACTAGATGATGCGACTTTGAATAAATATTTTCAGTTGGACATTATAATATATTTTGGATTGGACATTATATGATCTTTTTGATGTTTTCACTTGGTAGTTTCACAATGCCTTTTTGATTATCACTTTTTAGAGTATAAGTATTGGCTCATTTATGTGAGCAAAAGCACTTTTTACCAAAGCACTTACATTTTTAGCTGTGATAGATTAGTTGTATTTTTCATCATATTATTTACCACACTTGTGCATAGTTATTATTATTTTTTACCACACTTGTGCATAGTTGTTATGTAAGATAACGGATACACATTCCCATTCACATATATTTTTAATATCACATATACAGTGTATTGGTGAAATTCCCACATTGGGCTTCATTTTATGTAATTTGCAGAATATTAGCATTTTTAGTACACCATTTAGGTTTTAGCGCCAAAGCTTAATTTATTTTTCAGATTTCTAATCTATTCCCATCTTGAGGGATAGGTTTCAAGCACAGGCAGCTTTAACCCTTCACAGTTCACTTTATTGTAGTCATTTTAACATTTAAACTTATTTAAACTTGTCTAGCAAACAGGTAAATTTGTCCATAGCGCAATCTTATCTTTTCTTTTTGCTATTGTTCATCCTGCCCTGTTTGTCAGAAGTCGGCACCTATGCCACATTTCCGTAACCCGCTGGTACCTCTTCCTATCATTGAGGTCCCCTTTGAGAGGATCGCAATGGATTTGGTAGGTCCGATAATGAAGTCCGCTAGGGGGCATCAGTACATTTTGGTTATATTGGACTATGCCACCCGTTATCCAGAAGCAATTCCTCTTCGAAATACCTCGGCCAAAACCATAGCCAAAGATCTATCTCTTGTTTTTAGCCGCGTGGGTATTTGTAAGGAACTGCTTACAGACCAAGGTACACCCTTTATGTCCCGGGTTATGAAAGAACTATGCAAGTTGTTCAAAGTGACACAATTGCGTATCTCTGTGTATCACCCCCAAACAGATGGGTTGGTTGAAAGATTCAACAAAACCCTTAAACAAATGTTAAAGAAGGTGGTGGATAGAGATGGAAAGAATTGGGACTGTCTAATACCCTATCTGATGTTTGCCATTAGGGAGGTACCCCAATCCTCTACGGGTTTCTCACCCTTCAAGTTGCTCTATGGGAGACACCCAAGAGGGCTGCTGGATATCGCCAAGGAAACTTGGGAAAATGAGAGTTCTCCTCACAGGAGTGTGATTGAGCATGTCGCCCTGATGCAAGATAGAATTGCACAGGTAATGCCAATCGTAAAGGAACATTTGACCCAAGCGCAGTTAGCACAGCAGAGAGTGTACAACCGTGGGGCCAAGACCCATACTTTTTCCCCGGGGGATAGGGTCTTGCTGCTAGTCCCTACGGTTGAAAGCAAATTTCTGGCCAAATGGCAAGGTCCATACAAAGTAATTGAAAAAATTAGTGAGGTGAACTACAGGGTTAGACAGCCAGGAAGGCGAAAGCCGGAACAGATCTATCACGTCAATCTGCTGAAAGCCTGGAGGGATAGGGAATCCCTAGTCGCAGAGACTTGGTCACAAGCCCAGTCTGATTGCTTAGTTCCTGAGGTTGGAATATCAGTCACCTTATCGAAACCCCAACAACAGGAGGTTAAAGAGTTTGTACTTCGTAGCAAAGAGATTTTCTCTGAGCTGTCGGGACAAACATCTGGCGTAGAGCATGACATTATCATCCCGCCAGGAGAAAGGGTAAAACTAAAACCTTATAGAATACCAGAGGCCCGACGGGAGGCAATACGTGGGGAGGTTCAAAGGATGCTGGAATTGGGTGTGATAGAGGAGTCCTAGAGTGACTGGTCCAGTCCTATTGTACTAGTGCCCAAACCTGATAGGAGCTGGCGGTTTTGTAACGATTGAATTGAATAAAGTTACAAAATTTGACACCTACCCCATGTCGCGTATAGATGAGTTGATTGACCGGCTGGGAACAGCCCGATATATGACAACTCTTGATCTCACCAAAGGGTATTGGCAAATTCCCCTGGCCGAGTCGGCCAAGGAGAAAACTGCGTTTGTAACCCCAGATGGGGCATTCCAATATAAGAGAATGCCGTTTGGGTTACAGAATGCACCGGCAACGTTCCAGCGGAAAATGGATAAGATTCTGAGGCCCCATCAGAAATATGCTGCAGCTTACCTGGATGATGTGATTATCCATAGCACAGACTGGGTCTCGCATTTGCCAAAAGTACAAGCAGTCCTAGACTCTATCCGGGAAGCTGGGTTTACGGCCAATCCAAAGAAGTGTACCATTGGACAGGAGGAGGCCAAATATCTTGGGTACACTATTGGGAGGGGGGTGATAATACCCCAAGTCAATAAAGTCGAGGCCATACAGAGTTGGCCACGTCCCAACAGCAAGAAACAGGTACAAGCCTTTCTGGGATTCGCTGGCTATTATCGACGATTCATTCCCCATTTTGCTTCTCAGGCTGTGCCCCTCACCAACCTGACAAAAGAGAAAGAGTCTGTCATGGTTAAATGGTCCCCAGAGGCTGAAGAAGTCCTTAGAAACAGCCTTATGTAGCCATCCAGTGTTGTACTCACCAGACTTCTCTAAGGACTTCGTTGTACAAACTGATGCATCAGATGTTGGGTTAGGAGCAGTGTTATCCCAGGTCTGGAACGGGGAAGAGCACCCAGTCATTTACCTCAGCAGGAAGTTGAAGTCCCATGAGGTAAATTAGGCCACGATTGAGAAGGAATGTTTAGCAGTGAAGTGGGCTCTAGATTCCCTTCGGTACTATCTGCTAGGTAGGCACTTTGACCTGGTGACTGATCACGCTCCTTTAAAGTGGATGGCTCAAAACAAGGAGACCAATAGAAGGGTAAATAGGTGGTTCCTGGCCCTACAGGAATTTAACTTTACAGTTAAGCATCGGCCTGGTGTTAAAATGGGGAATGTGGATGCTTTGTCTCGGATACATGCGTGTCTGACTGCTTGTGTTACAACCCCAAGGTTGAAACAAGAGGGGGGGGGTATGTGGCAGCAGGCAGGTAAAATCACCTGGTTGTATCCAGGATGGAAAATATGTATGCCCTAGATTCAGGCTTTATGCGGACTTGTACAACTAGAGGGGAGTGCTGGGAGTCCTATAGGGGAAGAGTTAATGAGCCCAGCTGAAGTAAGTGGGCTCATTAAGACCTCTACAAAAAACCCCAGCATGCTTAGGGAGAGTTGCGGTGAGTTAACGCCTGTGTGGCAAACCTCTACAACAGAGACAGGGACTGGTGCAGCACAAGGTGGCACTCAGTTGTTAGACAGGGAATCTATGTGTGTAATTAGAGGTCAAGCTTACCAGGATTTATTTTCATGTTTTTTTTTTTTTTGTTTGGTTGCTATATTTTTCACTGCATGCAGCATAAATAAACCGCACCTTTTGTTTTTTCCACCTACAACGCTGTCTGCTGTGCCTGATTTTGTGTTGTGAACCCATCCAGGGGGTCACACACACCCGCTGCCGAGCTAACCCCTCACAATATATAAATAAACTGACATCTGTGAATCATTATCTGTGAAAGCACTGACTCATCGCTTTATATAACAACACATTAAAACCAAGCCTTGCTGTGGAGCATAAGCGGTCCAGAGAGGTTATGAATCAGGGATTCTAAATAAAAAATGAGGCGAGATTCAAATCTGTTCAACGAGCAGATTTCATTCATCTTAGAATTGCTTCAGTTTGCAGCTTCTAGGAGTTCTTTTTGGTTTGGTGGTCAGTTTTCTAGGCAGGATAGAGGGGTTGCCATGGGGGCTAAGTATACCCCCAGTGTGGCGAACCTATTTATGGCCCTTTGGGAGGAGGATGTCGCCTATGCCCATAAGAAACCCCAAGTGGTGCTGTGGATCAGGTACATAGATGACATCCTCCTCCTAAGGGATGGCAGTCGAGTTGATCTGGATCTTTTTATGGAAAATTTAAATGTCAACACAAGAGGTATTTTTTAAAAAAAATATGAAGCCAGTCAGACGGAGATCAGTTTCCTTGACTTAATGATTGGGGTGTATGGTGATGGTTTTACAACTGACACTTTTTTAAGAGTACTGACCGTAACTCTTACCTTCCCATGATAGCTGCCATCATGAGGCATGGATAAGGGCTGTGCCCAAAAGCCAGTATATGCGCCTAAGGCGTAACTGTTCAGATGCCAGGGAGTTTTCCCTCCAGGCTGATAATGTTGTAAAGTGCTGTGTAAACTGTCGGCTTTATATAAATCCTGTATAATAATAATAATAATATTCCTACTAAGAGGTTCTTAGAGAAAGGTTTCCCTTAAGAATACATTGGAAGAAGTATCACTAATTGATAGGAAAGATCTACTTATAGAGAGACCTAGGAATAATGATAGGGTACCCTCTGTTCCCTTCGTTACCACATATTCGATTCATCATAGGAATGTGAGTAGGCTCGTCAAGAAGCATTGGCACATTCTGACCAATGACCTTGTTCTAAATGCTGTCCTTCCTGTGAAGCCACAGGTTGTTTATAAGGGAGCTCCTTCTATTAGGGGCAGAGTAGCTCCTAATATTTTAGATCCACCGCCTATTAAATGAGGTTTTTTCGAGAATCTAACTGGGTTCTATCAGTGCAGGAGGTGCAGGGTCTGCTCGTTGAGTGGGTGCATGCATAAAAGAACCCATAAATTCACATCATCCAGCACCCTGAAGGAGTTTGTCATTAAGTCTTTTGTTACATGTTCCACCGAGGGGGTCGTATACCTGCTCCAGTGCCCATGTGGACTGCAGTATGTGGTCAGGACTAAGCAGGCCCTCTCGGTGAGACTCAACGAACATGTAACTAATATCATCCATGGCTTTCCTAAACATCTCGTCTCGAGACATTACCTGGAGGTCCATAATAAAGATCTGGCTAAGACCATTTTTCTTGGCATTGATCGTTATACTCCTCATTGGAGAGGTGGTTCCTTAGTACGGGGAATCTCAAGACTTGAGATGGTGTGGATTCATAAAATAAAATGCTATACCCTTTTGGGCTGAATGTGGACATTGATATAAATGCATTTATTGATAATTCCTGATACCAAATAATTGTAATATCATTTCTGTGAACTTGCTGTGAAGCCTCAGTGGCCATATCCATTGGGTTTATTTTTTATTTTTTTTATTTATTTTTATTTATTTGATATATACTTTTTGCTTTTTGCAGTGGGATAATGTAATACTATGCTATTGTGAGAGTGGCATTTGGAGGCCGTTTCCCAGTAATTTAGTTGCATATTGTGGTTAGAGGTACTGTTGGCACAATGTCTGCTGATAAGCGATATTGGTTAAGGCTGATTTGGGATGCGATGGGTGGATATGAAATAACATCCATCCCATTAGCGAACACGTTGTGGTGTTTTTTGCTTCAATGGTGTTGTTATTTATTTTAATATACCTTTATCCATATTGCGTAGAGTGATTTATAACACGTAGGTATACTATGGACTATATGATATCTGGTTTTATTTCCATTTTTTGTAGCGTGTTGGGATATTCGATTTTTTGAGGTCCCAGTTCCTTTGGGTTATGGTAATGGGATTTAATTCCCTATTGTCCCACTAGATGTCAGTGTTGAGGTCTATCCGCATCTATATTGGATGTTATAACTGTGGAGAGAGACGAAACAGCCTGATTGTAATTATTTATTGCCCCACTAGATGTCAGTGAGCACTTACATGTGATGGCATTATTGTAGACACAGAGGAATAGTCTGATTCACAGATATCAGTCTCTCTCTCTCTCTCTCTCTATATATATATTTTTCGAGGTCCCAGTTCCTTTGTGTTATGGTAATGGAATTTAATTTTTCCATTGTCCCACTAGATGTCATTGTTGAGGTTTATCCACATTTGTATGGGATGTTCTAACTGTGGAGAGAGACAAAACAGCCAGTCCATCCAGTTCAACCTAAATGAGTGTCTACAATTATCCCTATCCCTGTACATTGCACACTCACATTGGTCCCTACCCTCAAGGAGCCCACAATCTAAGGACCCCATTCATATACTAGGGCCAATTTTGGGCAGAAGCCAATTTACCTACCTGCATGTCTTTTGGATTATGGGAGGAAACCGGAGTACCCGGAGGAAACCCACGCAGGCACAGGGAGAACATGCAAACTCCAGGCAGGTAGTGTCATGGTTGGGATTCAAACCAGTGACCCTGCTTACTGCTAGGTGAGAGTGCTAACCACTACACCACTGTAACGCCCCAAATGACTTATTGCCTCACTAGATGTCAGTGAGGTGTTTTGTCCACACTTACATGTGATGGCATCATTGTGGACACAGAGGAATAGCCTGATTCACAGATGTCAATTTATTTATATATATATTTTTTTTTAGTTGCTATTCCTTTATATATTTTCATTTTTCAGGTACATTTAAATAGCTGTTATTTTTATTTACTATTTATTTAAAAAAAGTTAGAGTATTTATTGACATTCTTATATTGCATTGTGATGAATCAGCCAATCTGGATGGGCCACTTATGTTTTACAGAGAGGCTTGGTTCTAATGTGTTGTTATATAAAGCGATGAGTCATATTTTAGTTGTTACTCACTATTCAGGTACATTTAAATAGTTTTTATTTTTATTTACTATTTATTTAAAAAAAGTTAGAGTATTTATTGACATTCTTATATTGCATTGTGGCTAATCTGGATGGCCTGCTTATGCTTCACAGCGAGGCTTGGTTCTAATGTTTTGTTATATAAAGCGATGAGTCAGTGCATCGCCTGGTCCCCACGAATAAGTCTTTTTACGACGAAACGTAAGTCGGGTGTCAGACATGCTGACGTCATCACAATACAGTGTAGGTTGGATGGCCGATTGCATGCCGGCCAGTATTTTTTATGGGCGTTTTTACTGCTTTCTATGTAAGTGTATTTCTTGACTTTTATTAAATTTGTTATACGGAATTATGTTATGGTAACTCTTCTTTCCATTCCCCTGCGATCCTGAGTACTGCCTTTCTGCTCCATGTGCTGCTGTTGACGATCCCGGGCCTGTTTTATTCAATAAGGGAGCCTACTATGATCATGATCTCAGGAGGTGCTGTGGAGATTGACTATGGGCATGAAATCGCTTGCCTTTTGGTAAGCGCATATTTTGTGTGGTGGTGGTCATGATCCTTGGTGTTTTTTGGTTGCACAGAAGATTGAACACTTTTCATTTTTTATTTTTACATTATTATTACACTCATTATTATCAGCTTTTTTTATTATTATCACTAATATATATTTTTTTAAATGTTATTTTTATTTTTATTTCTACTATTAACCTAATATTTTTTATTTTTTCATGAATTCTTATGAAATTTAGGTATTTATTAAGTTCTCCCTAGACTATTTTTCATTTATTGAACTTTTTTATCACTTCACTGGGATTTTTTTCATTTCATTATTAACACTTTTTTATTTATAATTATTTTTATAAATGATGGTATGTTTGATTTATTAGAGAGGTAGATCCACTTTTATCAGTACTATTGCAATCAATTAAGTAATCACGCATAGGTGTTTATATTTCATTTTCATTTATAGTATTTATGTATGTGCGCGGCTTTTTCCTTTTGTTAACTAATTCTCACGATCTGCTGCATGTGAAACTCCCCCTCTTCTTTGTCAGTGTCCATGAGTGCTGCCATTTAGAGCCCATAAGTGCAGCCTATTAGTGCCCATCAGTGCTGATTTTTTCCAACGGATTTTGGCCCAAACTTGTCTTGCATACACACGGTCGCACAAAGTTGTTGGAAAATCTAATCGTTCAGAACACGGTGAAGTAGAACACGTACGACAGGACTATAAAGAGGGCAGTAGCCAATAGCTTTTGTCTCGTAGTTTATTCTGAGCCAGTGTAGCACTTTGTCCGTCAGAATTGTCTACACACTGAATTTAAACAAACGGATTTTGTTGTTGGAAAATTTTAGATCCTGCTCTCAATCTTTGTGTATCAGAAATTCCGACAGAAAAAGTCAGATGGAGCACACACACGATCGGATTTTCCGACAACAAGATCCAATCTCACATTGGCGGAAAGTTCGACCGTGTGTACAGGGCATTATTCCTAATGCTTTACCCATGTAAACACATAAGTGTTTAGCAGTGTTAATGTTCAAGCTGTCTCACTGCTGTTGTTATATGTGCAACCTTGTCCTGCCTCCGTTTCTCCTACAGCACTTGCTGTTAAAGCAGGGCAATGATTTTTCATCTCAAGGAGAAGGCATTGGTTAGTGTGCACACAAACTGTCATTGAATTATATTGGGTAGCAAACTCATTCATGAACAGCTGATGCCATTTTGAAAATGGGAAGCTGAAAAGGAGAGAGCTAAAAAGCATTCATTAGAGTACTGGGATTTAAGAGGCACAAGGGTACAAGCACTGGGCATAAAGGTAGAGCTTTTTCCCTTTAGAAAATATGATAATGGGTGAAGGGGTGTAATTAGATTAAATTATTTTGCTAATACAATTCTTTTATCATGGAGCTAAAGAGTGTAAGTAAGGCTGGTTGCCTCGACAACTAGATGTGGCTATAAAAGATTTTTTAGGTTGTTGCAACACATGCAATTAAGTTCCTGTTATAAACTATTTCACAGTACTCTGAGCTGCTGGAAATAATTTGACTTTGTGTCAGCTTACACTTGCCATAATACTCTGACACACTAAATTTTAAACAGTTTGGGGTTGATTTGCTAAAGGAAAATAGTCTGCTCACTTTGCAAGAATGTTACCTTAGCTTAGTGAATGTGCTAAAAAAAAAATTTGATAAGAATACCCAATTACATTCAAGGATAACAGATGTCTTTAAAACCTTACCTTATCCATTAAGCTAAGGGAAAACTCCCTTGCAGAGTTACCAGCCTTTAGCAAATCAAGACTATTGTCTAAATATACTTTCAAGCATATAAGAAGACTGGGACTCAAAAGAAAGTTTATGAATTGGTCAAAAAAGAAATATATATTATGGAACTGTTTGGACAAAAAGCTTAAGAAAGAAGGAGCTTGCTGGATTTGGTGTTAAGTAATTTTTTTAGTTATTTGAGGAAAGTTTCAGTTTTTTGCAAATAAACTACATACACTTTTCTGTCTGGAATCATTTTCTGAATGTCACAATCTGATTATATTATTGATATTACAATAGTACCTACGCATTACTTAGTAAACATGTGAAAGAACCTACTGGCTAGAAAAAATGATATCAAATACAAGTATAAATATGTAATATTTTACTATAAAGTCTTATTCAAACTCCAGCCCTGTGGTTTGGCTGCAGTGCAGGAGTACCCATTGTTTTTATGCGATTAACCCATGGTTTCCCATGGACTTTCTATTATGTCCCATGTTTTTGGCACATTTTCTCAAAGCACACCAAAGATGCAGCATGCAGGACATTCGGTGTGCTTTCAGAAAATGCTCCAAAAATGCAGGACATAATAAAAAGTCTATCTGAAATTGTATATAACCTGCATGGAAACCACAGGCATGCCTGTTCAGCAGTGTGAAAGTAGCCTAAAGCAATTAAAAACTGTGTGCATTTGAAAGAAAAAAATAAGATACAAAATTGTAATTAAGAAAACAATACACGTACAAACAAAGCTTCTACTGCTAACTGCTGCTGCTGATGCCAGCCCACTTACTAACTCACAATATTTAATTTAGTTTATTTAAATTTCAGACCTGTGGCCTTGTCTGGTACAGGATGGAGGGCTGCATGCTCACTGCCCTTCCTATTGTTGGTCATCCTGACAGTATGCCTAGATAAGAATTTGGTTGGAATATAAAATTGTAGCCCACACATTTTTTCCCTTTTATTTTTAAGAGACAATAAAGATTTTTTTTTAAATTGTGTAAAAGTGGGTTCCCCTTAATATCCTAATCAGACCCTTATCCAAGCATGCACCCTGGGTGGCCTAGGATCCACACTGGGACTACATCCCAAAGGGGGGGAGGAAGCCTTCCCATCTTGCAAGTCACCTTGTCCCAGTGGTGAGGGACAAAGGCCTCCTTCCCATTTTCCCTGTCCTCCAAAAAGGATATAGGATGTATTTGGTGGAGGTATAATAAAGGGTAACCCATATAGAACGCTAAATATTTACCCCTTCAAGGGGAATTAATACAGGAGTAACAAAGTACCCTGTATTACTCATTCCTCAAAACATATAAACAGTCAGGCACCTTAGAAAGCCCTTTGATGACAATACAAAAATAAATACAATTAAAAAAGTCATACTTTTTGCCACATCCTGTCACCCAAAAAGTATGTGGGGGTTATTGGAGGGAATTTATAGAGTAGTGTGGAATCCCCCTGTATAATATGGGGGGCCCCAGATATCTGCCCCCTCCATGGAGATGAGTACAGTGGTACAATAGTATCCCTCATTACTCTTTTTCCCAAAAATGTAAATGTTAAAAAAACATACAGAGACCATATAAAAGTCCTTTAATAACAATACATAAATACAGTAAAAAAATGTAATCCTCAATAATCATACGAAACTCACAGCCCGGGGTTTTTTTCCCATTGCTAAATTACAGATCCCCAGTGATGCAACAATGTAAACACAAAGCAAGGGACCATACATGATCATCATGATTGACAAGGACGTACATTGCTGGATGCCATTGACAATTTAAATTATATGAGACTGACAATGGATTTACATTGGGAGACATTCTTGGCTTTTTTTTATTGTATTATATTGTACTTAATTCGGTTTAGTTATTAATTGACTTTTTCTCTAGGTGCCCGTGTATCTATTTACATTTTTTTTTTTTTTGGTGAATAGGGAACCCTAAAGTATCCCTGTATTTATTCCACTGGGAGGGGTGAATATTTGAGGCACCCTTATTATAAAAGGGGCTTCCCGTTTGCACTATAAGTTACCACAATAACCCTTTTTTAGGGGACCAGATGTAGGAAAGAGGCCCTTGTTCTTCAACATTGACACTAGGTGATTTACAAGGTGGAAGGTGGGAATACCATCCCAAAGTTGAAAGTCACATGGGCTGTTAATGTACAGGAATGGGGATGCATCCTCGTTTTCTCTTTTCGCTTTCCTGGCCATCCACAAAAATGTTCAATTTTGACTAGAAGATACACTTAAAGTGATAATAAAGTCTTGTTTTTTTTTCATTTAAAAATAACAAACATGTTATACTTATCTGCTCTGTGCAGTGGTTTTGCTCAGAGCAGCCCCGATCCTCTTTTTTTCGGGTCATTTCCCCAGCACTTCTGGTCCCTCCCTCCTGCTGAGTGCCCCCACAGCAAGCAACTATCTATGGGGGCACCCGAGCCGCTGCTCTGTGTACCCCATCTTTTTTCCTTATTGGCTCGCTGATTTTGATTAACAGCAGTGGGAGCCAATGGCACCTCTCTGCTGTCTCAGCCAGTGAGGAGGGAGAGTCCTAGCTGGGCAGCCAAGGCTAGGGATGAGCCCGACGTTCGAGTCAAATGTACATTCGACTCGAATGTAAGTTCGACTCGAACATCAGGTGTTTGCCTGTTCACCGAATAGCAAACAATTTGGGGAGTTCACAGAAAAATCGAAAGCCGCGGAACACCTTTTAAAAGTCTATGGGAGAAATCAAAAGTGCTAATTTTAAAGGTTTATATGCATGGTATTGTCATAAAAAGTGTTTGGGGACCTGGGTCCTGTCCCAAGGGACATGTATCAATGCAAAAAAAGTTTTAAAAACAGCCGTTTTTTCCGGAGCAGTGATTTTAATAATGCTTAAAGTGAAACAATAAAAGTGAAATATTCCTTTACATTTTGTACCTTGGGGGTGTCTATAGTATGCCTGTAAAGTGGTGTATGTTTCAGTCCTAGAGCAAAATGACATTTATTTTTTTCTAAAAAGAACCTAAAAAGAACCAACATTTTAAAAAAAATTATGTGGGGTCCCCCCAAATTCCATACCAGGCCCTTTGGGTCTGGTATGAATATTAAGGGGAACACTGAACCCAATTTTTTTAAAAAAATTGTGTGGGGTCCCCCCCAAATTCCATACCAGGCCCTTCAGGTCTGGTATGGATATTAAAGGGAATCCTATGACAAAATAAATAAAAATGGTGTGGGGGTTCCCCTCAAAATCCATATCAGACCCTTCAGGTATGGTATGGATTTTAAGGGGAATCCCATTGAATTATTTTTTTTAAAATGGCGTCGGTGTCCTCCCAAAATCCATACCAGACCCTTATCTGAGCACGCAACCTGGCAGGCCACAAGAAAAGAGGGAGGACAAGAGAGCATCCCCCCCTCATGAACCATACCAGGCACATGCCCTCCATATGGGAAGGGTGCTTTGGGGTAGCCCCCAATGCACCTTGTCCCCATGTTTATGGGGACAAGGGCCTCATCCCCACAACCCTTGCCCAGTGGTTGTGGGGGTCTTCTTCTCCTTCTCTTGCTCCGCCGACAAACAAAAAAAGAAAAAAAAACGTGACCACCTGCCGTATGACGCGTCTTTGCTTTAACCTTGCTCCCTTTAATGCACAGGGACATCCCTATATGTATACATTACATATTTTTTAATAAAGGACTTGTCCCCAAGCCGTGTCATGTCATTTTTACCATTTTCACACTTTTTGTGAAATGGTAGGCATACATTTGTACCCCCATTACCATTTCACACAGAGGGGAGTCCAGAATCTGAGAGACCCCTTGTTAAAGGGGGCTTCCAGATTCTGATAAGCCCCCCACCCGCAGACCCCCACAACCACCGGGCAAGGGTTGTGGAGATGAGGCCCTTGTTCCCATCAACATGGGGACAAGGTGCTTTGGGGGACTATCTCAAAGCACCCTCCCCATGTTGAGGGCATGTGGCCTGGTATAGTTCAGGAGGGGGGCGCTATTTTTTTTTATTTTGGTGTGGGGTTTCCCTTAAAATCCATTCCAGGCCTGAAGGGCCTGGTGTGGAATTTGGAGGGACCCCCATGCAATTTTTTTTTTAAATTTTGGCTCGGGGTTCCCCTTAATATTCATACCAGACCCAAAGGGCCTCATAATGGACTGTGGGGGAATCCAATGCCATTTTTTTCAACGACTTTTATGTGCATTGCCAGGACCGACAATTCATTATAGCAGCAAGTACTTTTAAATTACCTTTTTCCTTTAGAAATATAATTTTCCTCTCAGACTGGTCTAAACACAGGAAACATGTGCCACTTTACAGGCATACTATAGACACCCCCAAGGTATGAAATTTAAGGGAATATTTTGCTTTTATTTTATTTTTAAGAAATATATTTTGCTGTGGCACTGTTATAAACATATGAAAGATGCACTACTTTGCAGGCATACTAAGGACATCTGGGTGAACAAATATCTGCGCTAACTATACAAAAATGAAAACAACAGTAGCCAGCACAGTTTGTTGATTCATCAAACATACTGATACTAAGGACATCCCATGAGCACGATATTTAAAGGAATATTTCATTTTTATTGTTTTACTTTAAGCAGTATTGAAATCACTGCTCCCGAAAAAAACGTCTGTTTTTAAAACTTTTTTTTCATTGATACATGTCCCCTGGGGCAGGACCCAGGTCCCCAAACACTTTTTATGACAATAACTTGCATATAAGCCTTTAAAATTAGCACTTTTGATTTTTCATGTTCGTGTCCCATAGACTTTAATGGTGTTCGCGTGTTCGAACAAATGTTTTTGCCTGTTCGAATGTTCTGCTGCGAACCGAACCCTTTTTTTTTTGGCTCATCCCTAACCCAAGACCAAAACTCAATTTGTGCAAAACATTATTCAAAGTATAATTAAGAAGGGGGCTTTACAGTGCCCTATTACGTGTGTCAAATAACCAGCAATACAAAAAAAGAATAAGTAATAAAGAAAAAATATATAAATAAATAAAAAAGTGCATAATTTCTAATTACTATTTTCATGTCCTATTATTTGTAGTGTTTTAATTCAATATAATCTCATTCTATTATTTAATTTCTATGCCTCTCCACCTTTCATTTCAATCTTCCGTTCTTTATGTGATTGTTATGCCGCGTACACACGATCGGTCTATCCGGCGGACTCGGCAGTGCAGCGGACAATCCGCCCATCTGTGTGCTATTCCGCCAGACTTTTCAAATGAACGGACTTGCCCACACACAGAGTAAAGTCTGTTCATTTTGAACGTGACTCCAGGTAGACGGGACTAGCGAAGGAAGTCAATGTTGCGGCCTCCATCGGAGAGATTGACACCTTGATAGCCCCATCGCCTGGTATGGATTTAAAGGGGTGCCCCTACGCAAAAAAAACGTTGTGGGGGTCCCCCCAAAGTCCATACCAGACCCTTATCCGAGCACGCAGCACGGCCGGTCAGGAAAGGGGGGATGGGCGAGCCCCCCCTGAGCCGTACCAGGCCGCGTGCCCTCAACATGGGGGGTGCTTTGCTGCGGCCCCCCACCCCATAGCACCTTGTCCCCATGTTGATGAGGACAAGGGCCTCTTCCCGACAACCCTGGCCGTTGGTTGTTGGGGTCTGCGGGCGTGGGGCTTATCAGAATCCGGGAGCCCCCTTTAATAAGGGGGCCCCAAATCCTAGCCCCCACCCTATGTGAATGAGTATGGGGTACTATGTACCCCTACCCATTCACCTGAGGGAAAATGTGTTAATTAAAAAAACACAACAAAGGTTTTTAAAGTAGTTTATTAGACAGCTCCGGGTGTCTTCTTCTGACTTCGGGGGTCTTCTCCCCCGGCCTTCCTCTGCTATCTCCTGCTCTTTAACCGCTATTTTACTAGCGGAGGAGCCCGGCTTCCTTCTTCGTTGTCGCTGCTGTCCGGGGGTCTTCTTCCGACTTCGAGAGTCTTGTCCCACTCTATGTTTCTTCTGCCAGGCCTCCACTTTCTTCTTCCAGCTCTTTTACTAGCATTGGTCGGGCTGCGTGCTCAGATAAGTGTCTGGTATGGATTTTGGGGGATCCCATGTTGTTTTTTTTGGCGTAGGGGTTCCCCTTTAAATCCATACCAGGCGACGGGACTAGCAAGGTGTCAATCTCGCCGATGGAGGCAGCGACATTGACTTCCTTCGCTAGTCCCGTCTACCTGGAGTCACGTTCAAAATGAAGGACTTTACTCCATGTGTGGGCAAGTCCATTCATTTGAAAAGTTCAGCAGACCTCCGCCAAAAGTCGGGCAGATTTTCCACAGGACCTAGTCCGCTGGAAAAGTCTGGTTGTGTGTGAGCGTGTGTGGGCAAGTCCGCTCGTTCGGAAAGTCCGGCAGACCTCTGCTGGACTTAGTTTGCCAGATAGTCTGATCATGTGTACGAGGCATTACATGTTACACAACCCTGTGCCTAATTTAATATTATAACTTATCCTCTTCCTTGACATCAATCATCTCTCCCTGCCTGGAGGAAAAAAGAAACATCACAAAAAAATAAATAAAAATCCCATCTCCTCCCAATTTCCCCCCACCAGATGCATCTAATGCCGTGTACACACGTGGCGGACTTAGTCCGGCGGACTTTCCGAACGGGCTACTTGCCCACACACGGCACTTTTTCAGCGGACTAATAAGGCGTACTAAGTCCGCCGGACAATCCGCCGTACTTTTGAAATGAACGGACTCGCCCACACACGCGGAGGAAAGTCCGCTCATTTTGAGCGCATCTCCAGGTAGGCAGGGCCCGCGAAGGAGACGTTGCTGGCCCTGCCATCTGGTATGGACTTAAAGTGGAACCCCAACGCCGAAAAAAATCGGCGTGGGGTCCCCCCCAGGTCCACATCAGACCCTTGTCCGAGCAAGCTACCCGGCTGGCCAGGAAAGGGGGTGACGAGCGAGCGCCCCCCCCTCCTGAGCCATACCAGGCCGTGTGCCCTCAACATGGGGGGGTGCCTTGGGGAAGGGGAGGGGCGTGCCCCCCCCCACCCCAAAGCACCTTGTCCACCATGTGGATGGGGACAAGGGCCTCTTCCCGACAACCCTGGCTGTTGGTTGTCGGGGTCTGCGGGCGGGGGGCTTATCGGAATCCGGGAGCCCCCTGTAATAAGGGGGCCCCCGGATCCTGGCCCCCCACCCTATGTGCATGAGTATGGGGTACAATGTACCCCTACCCATTCACCTGTAAAAAATAAAAGTAAAACAAAACACAACACACAAGGGTTAAAATAGTTTATTGCACAGCTCCGGGAGTCTTCCGTCTTCGGGGGTCTTCTCGCCAGACTCCTCCACTATCTTCGTCTAGCTCTTTTGCTAGCGGAGCAGCCCGGCTTTCTTCTTCGCCACCGCCCTCTTCTTCCGACTTCGGGGGTCTTGTCCCCCTCTTCGGTTCTTCTTGCCGGGCCACTGCGCCTTCTTCTAGCTCTTTTACAGGCGGTGGCCCGGTCTTCTGTCGCTGATGTCGCTGCCTTCTGTTCTTCTCTTCTTCTCTTCTTCTCTTCAGATGTTGCCTCGTCGCTCTGTCTGCTCACAATGATGGGGACAAGGCGCGCGGCGACTTATATAGGGACATCACCGGATGATGTCCCCGCTTATTATGATGTCACAGTCACGCTACCCGGCCAGCCAGGAAAAGGGGGGATGAGCAAGCGCCCCCCCCGAGCCATACCAGGCTGCGAGCCCTCAACATGGGGGGTGCCTTGGGGAAGGGGGGGCCGTGCGGCCCACCCACCCCAAAGCACCTTGTCCCCATGTTGATGAGGACAAGGGCCTCTTCCCGACAACCCTGGCTGTTGGTTGTCGGGGTCTGCGGGCGGGGGGCTTATCAGAATCCGGGAGCCCCCTGTAATAAGGGGGCCCCCGGATCCTGGCCCCCCACCCTATGTGAATGAGTATGGGGTACAATGTACCCCTACCCATTCACCTGTAAAAAATAAAAGTAAAAAAAAACACAACACACAAGGGTTAAAATAGTTTATTGCACAGCTCCGGGGGTCTTCCGTCTTCGGGGGTCTTCTCGCCAGACTCCTCCACTATCTTCGTCTAGCTCTTTTGCTAGCGGAGCAGCCCGGCTTTCTTCTTCGCCGCCGTCCTCTTCTTCCGACTTCAGGGGTCTTGTCCCCCTCTTCGGTTCTTCTTGCCGGGCCACTGCGCCTTCTTCTAGCTCTTTTACAGGCGGTGGCCCAGTCTTCTGTCGCTGATGTCGCTGCCTTCTGTTCTTCTCTTCTTCTCTTCTTCTCTTCAGATGTTGCCTCGTCGCTCTGTCTGCTCACAATGATGGGGACAAGGCGCGCGGCGACTTATATAGGGACATCACCGGATGATGTCCCCGCTTATTATGATGTCACAGTCCCAGCATCCTCTGGGACTGTGACACCATAATGGGCAGGGACATCATCCGGTGATGTCCCTATATAAGTCGCCGCACACCGCGTCCGTGCCATTGTGAGCGGAGGATGCGACGAGGCAACATCTGAAGAGAAGAAGAGAAGAACAGAAGACGGCGAAAGCGGCGACAGCGGCGACAGCGCCAACAGAAGACCGGGCCACCACCTGTAAAAGAGCTGGAAGAAGGCGCGGTGGCCCGGCAAGAAGAACCGAAGAGGGGGACAAGACCCCTGAAGTCGGAAGAAGAGGGTGGCGGTGAGGAAGAAAGCTGGGCTCCCCCGCTAGCAAAAGAGCTAGAAGAAGATAGTTGAGGTGGAGTGGAGTCAGGCAAGAAGACCCCCGAAGATGGAAGACCCCCGGAGCTGTGCAATAAACTATTTTAACCCTTGTGTGTTGTGTTTTTTTGGTACTTTTATTTACAGGTGAATGGGTAGGGGTACATTGTACCCCATACTCATTCACATAGGGTGGGGGGCCGGGATCCGGGGGCCCCCTTATTAAAGGGGGCTCCCTGATTCCGATAAGCCCCCAGCCCGCAGACCCCGACAACCAACGGCCAGGGTTGTCGGGAAGAGGCCCTTGTCCTCATCAACATGGGGACAAGGTGCTTAGGGGTGGGGGGGCCGCACGGCTGGCTGGCCGGGTAGCGTGCTCAGACAAGGATCTGATGTTGACCTGGGGGGGATCTTCACGCCGATTTTTTCGACATTGGGGTTCCCCTTTAAGTCCATACCAGGTGACGGGGCTAGCGACGCCTCCTTCGCTGGCCCCGTCTACCTGGAGACGCGCTCAAAATGAGCGGACTTTTCTCCGCACGGGAAAAGTCCGCTCATTTCAAAAGTACGGCGGACTGGCATACCAACGGCCGGATTGTCCGCCGAAATGCGAGTCCGGCGGGAAGATTGGAGTGCAAAAATACTTTCTATGTCCGCCGTACTTTCGGGTAAAAAAAGTCCGCCGGAGGCTACACACGGGGGATTGTCCGGCAGACTTGAGTTTGCCGGACTTTTCCACCCGATTGTTTGATCGTGTGCATGCGGCATAACAGACTATCTGATCCATAATGCAGCATTGCTCACTAAAGGGTTTAATCCACCCCTATTTTTGAGGAGTAATACAGCCATCCTGCCCATGTATCTTTCAATTTATTCGGTTGGTCTTTAACCATATGTATCCATCTCTCTGCTTCCATTATTTTTTCTACCTCCCTTTTCCAAACCATTATAGTGGGATATCCAGACTGTTTCCATGATCTAGGTATCAATATTTTGGCGGCATTTAGCAAATGGGGAGTAACGCTTCTCTTATAAAACCTAGCAGATAATGGCATCCCATGAAAAAGAAAATGTAATGGAGAGAATTCTATAGGTCTAAAGCCACGTACACACGGGCGGACTGTATGGCCAACTTAGTCCGTCAGACAATCCGACGGACAGTCCGTCCTACTTTCGAATGAACGGACTTGACCACACACGGATGCACAAACAGTCCGTCGAAAGTTTGCGCGATGACGTGTAAGCACGTACGACGGGACTAGAAATAGGAAGTCCAATACACAGCAATGCAACCTTTCGCCGTGTAAATCCTTTCTGAGCATGCGCCATACTTAGTCCGTCGAACTAGCCTACTCACGAGCAGATTGTCCGCTGAAACCAAAGTACGACGGACAATATTACGGAAATTCCGAAATACTTAGTCCGCCAGACTGCACACTGAAAAAGTCCGCTGAAGCCCACACACGAGCGGACTGTCCGCTGAAATGTGTTTCGACGGACTAAGTTGGCCAGACAGTCCGCCTGTGTGTACGCGGCTTAAGTGTCATTTTCTTAATCCAAGGGGTTATCGCCTCCCAGAAAACTAATCTTTGGGCAATGCTACCATAAATGCAGAAATTAACCCCTTTGGTTACACCCTCTCCAGTAGTTAACATATCTAAGCCATGTCGAACCGGTGTACGATACCATCTTGCCAGGAATTTTTAAGACATCTACTGTATATTGGAACTTATTGAAGTACGGTGTGTCGCCCCATCAGCCTTTTAATTTGCTCTGATGTAAAATTATAGACCAGTTCTCTTTCCCATTCTTAAATGAAATAGTGAGTTGTCATATTTTGGGGCTCAGAACCAGCCTATATATTCAAAACATATGACCAAGCTCTGATAAGTTAACACACCATTCCTCAAAAGTAGTAAGCAGTTTCGCTGGCCTAATCTGGTGCTTACACTTATTGAACAAGTCTGTCAATTGATTGTATTTCCATACAGACATTGTTACTTCCTCCAGTAGTCAAACCAAATCCACCAATGGAAGCAATTTACCCTGTGGGTGACACCAGTACAATTACCCTTCCTGTCCATTCAACGGGAAGCAATCTAAACTCCCCTTTTCTTCCCCCAGGGAAAACCAGGGAAATGCTTCCAATGGTGTTATAGGGGATATGGGGGAGGGGGGCAAACTTTTCCATACTGTTCATTCTATCCCAAATGGATAGTGTTGTCTTCGTCAGTGGTGATGCATATTCCAACAACCCCCTATATGAAACCGTAATCCAGGGGGCTCCGGCCAAGTTCCTACTTGGTAATGTTTACTCCAAGGGCACCCAAATTTTACTAGCAGAGTCATGGCACTGGTTCATTATGCAAACCAGGGCCAAGGCTCTGTAATAAAATGATATATCCAGTAATCCCTTCCCGCCCTCCCATTTAGGTCTCCTCAAAATCTTGTGTGCCAACCTGGGATGCTTATCTCTCCACACAAAGGTTATAAAAGCCCTTTGTATTTATTTAAAGAATGTCTGTGGGAGTGTTATGGGTATGGTATGTAAAACATAAATAAACCTGGGAATTACACTCATTTTAATCGTGTTTACCCTTCCAAACCATATCAGAGTATGACTTCTCCACTTTCGTAAGTATTTTATTATGGATACCATCAAGGCTCCGTAGTTTAAATCATATAGCCACTTTATATCTGAAGAGATATAGATCCCTAAATAGACTATGGGATCAAGGCTCCAAGGTGGTCTTTATCCTCAAAGGCACGTGGCTCGGCATCAACACTGATTTCTCAATATTTATTTTGAAATTAGATATAAGGCCAAACCTTTCTATTTCCATCATCAGTTCTGTCATAGCCCCTGTACACACGGTCGGAGATTTTGCCAACCAAATCCGTCGGATTTTGTCTGTCGGATTTAGTCCGACGGATTGTGTCCGAAACTGTTGCATACACACGGTCGGGCCAAGTTGTCTGATTTAGTGGTTGCCAAGAACGCGGTGACGTAAGCCGTGTACGGCGGGACTAGAAAAAGGAAGTTCAGCACCATGTCCGGCACCCTTTGGGCTCCTTCTGCTGATCTCGTGTTTTAGTAGAAGTTTGGTGAGAGACGATTCATGCTTTTCAGATTAGTGATTCAGATCGCTACCGCTCTTCAGTTTGTGCTTGTCTTTGCATATCTGATAATCAGTGCGTGCAGTCATTAAGTATTTGCTTCTCATTGTGGACTATATCTTGGTATAGTATGCTTTGAAAGGCATTTTTTATTGTCTGCTTGCTTCTGGTATTCAGGTCGTCCTTTCAGGCCTTGCTGTTTATCGGTGCTTTCTGGTGTCCGTTCTAACCAGCCGACCGTTTTCCAAACATGTTTCGTCTACGTACTCATCGTACAGTTTGTGCTGTGCAGGGGCTTCGTGTTGGGGTTCTTACTTTGACTTTGACACAAGCCCGGTCCATGAACAGGGAGGGGAGGCGTTTGTGGACCAAGAATTGGTTGCGCCAGCGTCACCAGTTCTCCCACATGCCTTTGCTCCGTGAGATCCGCGAGAATAATCCTGATCATTTCTGGATTTTTCTCAGGATGATGGACCCCGTTTTTCACCGTCTGCTGGCTTTGCTGACCCTTTATATCACCAGGCAGGATACCTGCATGTGGCAAGCCATCACTCCGGAGCAGAGGCTCATCGCCACGTTGCGCTACTTGGCGACAGGGTGAAGCCTTCATGACCTCAAGTTCTCTACAGGCATCTCCCCCCAGGCTCTGGGGATCATTATTCCAGAGACCTGTTCTTCCATCATTCAGCTCCTGCAGAAGGACTATATTATGGTAATTTTTATCCTTAAACATCACATTCTATGTATTTCATGATTGCTAATGTCTTGCATTTCTTTTCTCATTCCCTAATTACCATCATTGCAATATGCTCTAATTCATATGCTCTGCCCCTTTGTCCTCATGCATATTTGCCTTACTAACTTCGCCACCATGCTCTTATTGGCCCCTAAAACTATAGTCTAGTCACTTAACAATGTCTTTTGGCAGCTCCATAGTATTGCTTTCCCCTAAACACCCCCTAAAATCTCTACAAATGTGATGTGTGTGCTTCAATTCATGCAAAGTGACCTTTTTTGGATTTTTGGAGTTGTGCCAAACTCATTAGTAACCCTCCTCTCCCCAACTGCTAGCTCAGCTGATAGCAATCTTCTGATGACTTGACCCAACCCAATACACACTCTAAATACCTTTTTCATGATCACATTTATGGACAAATTCACCAAAGCATGTAGTGTAAGGCGGTGTACACACGGGCAGACTGTCTGCCGAAACTAAGTTCGTCAAACAGTCCGCTCAAACTTTTGAATGAACGAACACGCCCACACACGGCACTTTTTGAGTGGACTAATACGGCAAACTAAGTTCGTCGTACTAAGTCCGCGCAACTTTTGAAATGAACGGACTCGCCCACACACGAGGAGGACAGTCCGCTCATTTTGAGCGCGTGTCAAGGTAGGCGGGGCCCGCGACGGAGACGTTGCGTGCTCCGCCGCCTGGAATGAACTTAAAGGGGAACTCCAACGCCGAAAAAAATCGGCGTGGGGGTCCCCCCAAAGTCCACAACAGACCCTTGTCCGAGCACGCTACCCGGCCGGCCAGGAAAGGGGGGCGAGCGAGCGTGCCCCCCTCTCCTGAGCCGTACCAGGCCGCGTGCCCTCAACACGGGGGGTGCCTTGGGGAAGGGGGGGCCGCGCGGCCCCCCCACCCCAAAGCACCTTGTCCCCATGTTGATGAGGACAAGGGCCTCTTCCCGACAACCCTGGCCGTTGGTTGTCGGGGTCTGCGGGCGGGGGGCTTATCGGAATCCGGGAGCCCCCTTTAATAAGGGGGCCCCTGGATACCGGCCCCCCACCCTATGTGAATGAGTATGGGGTACAATGTACCCCTACCCATTCACCTGTAAAATAAAAGTACCCAAAAAAAAACACAACACACGAGATAAAATATTTTATTGCACAGCTCCGGGGGTCTTCCGGTCTTCTGTCGCCTTCCGTTCTTCTTCTTCTCCAGGAGATGTTGACACGTCGCTCTCTCCGGCCGGAATGCCAGAGCCGCGCTGTGCGGCCACTTATATAGTGACAATGGGGCGGTGTCACATGGTATATGTCACATGGGTTGGTCACATGGTGACCCCGCCCCCTTACGATGTCATAGTCCACATGTGACATCAACCCATGTGACCAACCCATGTGACATATACCATGTGACACCGCCCCATTGTCACTATATAAGTGGCCGCGCAGCGCGGCTCTGGCATTCCGGCCGGAGAGAGCGACGTGTCAACATCTCCTGGAGAAGAAGAAGAAGAAGAAGAAGAAGAAGAAGAAGAACGTAAGGCGACGGCGACAGCGGCGACAGAAGACCGGGCCACCGCCTGCAAAAGAGCTATAAGAAGGCGCGGTGGCCCGGCAGAAGAACCGAAGAGGGGGACAAGACCCCCAAAGTCGGGAGAAGAGGCCGGCGGCGGGGAGGAAGAAAGCCGGACTCCTCCGCTAGCAAAAGAGCTACAAGAAGATAGTGGAGGAGTCCGGCGAGAAGACCCCCGAAGACGGAAGACCCCCGGAGCTGTGCAATAAAATATTTTATCTCGTGTGTTGTGTTTTTTTTTGGGTACTTTTATTTTACAGGTGAATGGGTAGGGGTACATTGTACCCCATACTCATTCACATAGGGTGGGGGGCCGGTATCCGGGGGCCCCCTTATTAAAGGGGGCTCCCGGATTCCGATAAGCCCCCCGCCCGCAGACCCAGACAACCAACGGCCAGGGTTGTCGGGAAGAGGCCCTTGTCCTCATCAACATGGGGACAAGGTGCTTTGGGGTGGGGGGGGGCCGCGCGGCCCCCCCTTCCCCAAGGCACCCCCCATGTTGAGGGCACGCGGCCTGGTACGGCTCAGGAGGGGGGGGGGCGCGCTCGCTCGCCCCCCTTTCCTGGCCGGCCGGGTAGCGTGCTCGGACATGGGTCTGTTGTGGACTTTGGGGGGACCCCCACGCCGATTTTTTTCGGCGTTGGAGTTCCCCTTTAAGTCCATACCAGGCGGCGGAGCCCGCGACGTCTCCTTCGCGGGCCCCGCCTACCTGGAGACGCGCTCGAAATGAGCAGACTTTTCTCCGGGCGGGAACAGTCCGCTCATTTCGAAAGTACAGCGGACTGGCACACACACGGGCGGACTGTCCGCTGAAACCAAGTTTCAGCGAACAGTTTTTCAGTCCGCTGAAACTGTCCGCTGAAGCCCACACACGAGCGGACTGTCCGCTGAAACACTGTTCAGCGGACAAAGTTGGGCGAACAGTCCGCCCGTGTGTACGCGGCCTAAGGGCCTGCCTCAATACTTTCAAATGCTATTTTGATTTTTTTAACACATTAATTTTCTTGCTATGTAATAGCAGAATGTCAAAATGTGCTTCCATTTTGTTATTATGACACTTCTTACCTGTCCGGTGGGCTGCCAATAGTGTAACTGAGGAGGGGCTTCCCAAAGTATCACACATTATTTAGGCATTCAGCTTTCAATCAAGTGGAGAAGGTTACCTGTCCTAAACATCCCCCCTCATTTTTTAGCAAGGGGGGGGGGGGGTGGGGGGATGGTTATGACTCTCCTAAGGGGACCTTATACTTTAGGCTTTAAATACTCAGTTAAAAAATGTTATACTAATTTTGTCAAAAAATGTGGGTGTCTAATCTGCATGCAATGTTGATTTGTCAAATTACTAGTTTTTGTTCTTGTGTCACTACACAGTGTCCTTCAATGCCACAGGAATGGCAGACTGTGGCCTCCCACTTTGCCAGTTTTCTTAAAGTTGTGCCTTTTTCACCAAAAGTGCAAACCCAAGTTCAGAGCGAGATGAGGGGACAGTCTCTTCTTCGGATAATCTTATTATGTTGCGGGTATGCTACACACACACCTTCTTTTTGTTAACTAATGTATGTAGTGCATTACTGATCAAAATCATGCTAATTTTCAGCACCATGGCAGGAAAATGGCATGATTGTCCAAATTTACACCTCACTGTGGGTGCTTTTTACTAAAGGCACATCCACTATGCACTACAAGTGCACTGCAAAAGTACACCTGAAACTGCACTTGGAGTGCAAAGTGGAGTTGCCTTTAGTAAATCGCACTCCTTCTCAGCACAAACTCAAATTTGACTACAAATACATTTTAGGACCAATGAAAAAGGAAGCCACACATTGTTGAGAATTCAACTTTTTAATACAAGCACATTCATATGTGCGTTTATTAAAGGTTTTTACAACAAACCAAGAGATTTTGTGTATCCAAAACAGAGTTTAATCATATTTTTTTTTACTTGTTTTTTTTGTGTAAACAGGCATGTATCAAACCGTAAAATACAGAACACAGGAACTTACAAAGTTCAACTTGGAAAAGTGAAGACAATATCAGACATGAGTATGTACAAACTGGGCTGATATTGCCTTCATCGCATGGGGTGTCACCCCTGAAAAATCCAAATTTGGAAGATGCACACAGTGTGTCAACATGTGCTA
Organism: Lithobates pipiens; assembly: GCF_037356315.1. Classification (NCBI taxonomy): domain Eukaryota; kingdom Metazoa; phylum Chordata; class Amphibia; order Anura; family Ranidae; genus Lithobates; species Lithobates pipiens. Next base: position 183,254,187 of record NW_027507785.1, read on the forward strand.
TCTCCCATTATGGGGGATCAATGTACATGCTTTGGGGCTGCAACCCCTTCATCTCAGACACTTTACACAAAACACGTACATTGATCCCCCATGATGGGAGATAGCACTTGTTTAAACACTCTGTGCATCTTCCAAATTTTTAATTTTGCAAAATACAACATTTTTATGTTAAAAAGCAAAAATAAAACCCCATCTAGTTTTTTAGTTTTCACACTCTCGCCAAAACATCAATGATGTTCTTCATTTTATTTTTACATCATTGATGTTTTGTTGTACAATTTCCAAATCCCGATTGCACCCCATTACCTCCCCGATCAAGATCTGGGCACTTTCACTGGTAAAACGGGAATCTTCTTCCACATCACCTAGAAAACAAAGCAAACAAACACACCATGTAATCCAAATATGGTGATATACATTGATGAGCTTACCAGAAGCTGTGTTCTCCGACACTCACCTGTTGTGGTGACCATTTGTCCAACCTCCACAATCTCTCCTTCCTCCTCCTCCTCCTGCTCCTGCTCCTGCTCCTCTGTTTCTGCTTTTGGAAGTTGGCCTTCTTTGGGAGGGGTGTGGTCCCTGGTGTCCTCATACTTGCCGAGTCTTCTCTCCCCTATGAGAATGTAAACAAAGATTAATTAGCACACAGAGGGCAGAAATAGGAATATGAAACATTGCTTGGAAGTGTTGTACAATTGTGTTTTTGGGCCGAGTTACAAGGTGAGAACATTATTGGGGACACTTTGTTAAGCTGGAATACTTCCCTGCAGAACGATGTTTCATATGAATGAACAAAACCATGACCTTGAAAGTGGCCATTTTAAAATGCACAACATGAAATCAAAGCACATGGAGCATGTATGCAAGCAAGAATAACCATATGAATACACGAAAACTACTTACTTTTTTTAAGAACACGCTTGATCCTTAGGTACTGCTCGTGCTCCCTCAGTTTGAGGTCTGACCAGCGTTTTCTCAGTTGATCCTTGGATCGGCGTACCCCAAAATTCTTCAGAAGACCCTTCACAACTTTATTCATGATCTTGGCCTTTCTGATATTTGGGTTTGGGTAAGGTCCATACTTCCCATCATAGTCGGTCCTGTTCAATATGTCGACCATCTCCAACATCTCTCCAAAAGACATATTTGAGGCCTTAAATCTTGTCTTCCTGGATCGGGATGTTTCAGGCTCCGGGCTTTCCTCACCCTCCTCCTCGTTAGTGGAACTATTAGTGCGCACCTGCGTTCTCTCCGCCATGTGCTCTCCCCACTGCACAGGAAGCGAAGGGGCAGGGAATAGTCTGGAAAGAACGTCAGGGGCGGGCGGAGTTTCACGCATGCGCACTGTATATAAAACGCAACACGTGTGTATCGTCAGTACGATCTGGGAGGAGAGTGTGAGGCACGGACGCGACGAACGTGGAAATGAAGGTAACATTTTTAACTTGGTGCTTCACTAGACTAGACTGCTTCTATCTAGGCCGATGTTGGGACAAGATTAGGAGGGATTTTAATTGCATGATTAGTATTTGAGGGTTTGTCTTGTGTTGTGTCTTGCAGACAATATGGATCCATTCACCAATGCCAACTTTATGGGGCTATACATAGAACTGTACATGGAGATGCCCTGCCTGTGGCAGTTCCACAACAAGTTTTATAATGACAGATCAAAGAGGAACGCAGCACTGGAGAAACTGCTTGCTTTGTTGCGGATCATGGTCCCCACGGCAGACATGACCTATCTGAATCGCAAAATTGTGGCCATGAAGATGACATATTTCATTGAGAGAAAGAAGCACCTGGAGTCCTTGAGAGCAGGAGATACAGATGCTGTTTATTACCCCAGGATGGTGCACTTTGACAGGCTGCATTTTCTGGTAGACCAAGGGGTACCCAGGCCATCACTCAGGCCACCACTCTCCACGCTTCCTCCAAGGCATCCTTCACCCCCAGCTGAGGCTTCTGATGTCCAACCTGGGCCTTCCAGGCAGCACCATGTGGTGGGGCCCAGCTTGAGACAGGTATTGCATTGTTGAACATATTTCTTGTGTTACATTTAATGATGTTAACTAGATGTTCTCATTGATCAGTAAGTTGAGATTTCTCCAAGTGGTTTACATCTCAAGAGACAGTAGTGACCAAAAATGTTTGGGACGGGAAAGAAAAATGCTGGTGTCAGAATGATAGTCTGTTCGATTTGGTAACATTCAATTAGCAAAAGCCAGGAGCACAAAATGGTGTGATTGATGATCAAAAAACTAAAACTATGTCCCCTTTTCATGCACAGGATGACCAGGAGGTTGACCAACGCCCTCCTCCTCCTGCCCCAGCTACAGGAGCCCAGCCACAGCCTGGAAGGATGCCTGGTGGGAAGTCCCAAAGGAAGACCAGAGAGTGATGGCCTGAGTTGAGTCTGGTGTGCCAGAAGATGCAGCCTCTTAAAGATCCACATCCTGGGGACAGAAATGGCATCTGAATTTCCTGCTCTCTAGGACTTCGGGACCAGACTTCTCTCCCTGAGATATCTACTCCTCAGGCCACCAATTTTTTAATATCTAATTTAGTCATGTCTGCCCTGGGGGCCAAAGGCTGCACCAAAGTTAAGAAGTTTCTCCAGTGCTGCTTTCCTATTTTTAGTTTCTAGCGAACAAAATAATTTATTTTTTTTTGTTTGATGAAATACTTGTGTAATGTGTTTTCCTTCAAAAAGTACAGTTTATTTGTGAGCAGGCAGGTACATTTCAAAAATACAAAGTGAACTAAATAACAAGGGGTAACAACACTAAACAACCTCCTGTAGATTAAAAAAGAAAAAGAAAATAAAAAAAATACAATAATGTTGTTGTTGTAAGTTTACACACACAAAAAAAATAAAAAAAATAAGGAGAAATGAGCAAAGTGTCTTTAAAGGAGATTTTTAGGGAATCCCCCCCCAAAAACATCCAAAAAATAAAAAACCAAATCAAAAATTGTGTAGATGTGACGCAAACTAAAATTGTATTTCTGAAATGGTTAAAAAAGAGTAATGAAATCCGTTCGGGAGAAGTGTGTGTGACTATGAGCATCAAAAGAAGTTCGTTCTTGCAGCATTGTAAAGAACAAGAGAATGCGCTTGATGAAAGAATTTTTAACATTGCAGCGTGACGAATGTGCTATATCGCTTACGAGCAGTAGTTTTACCTGAACGAGCACTTCCGTGTCGGAATTTGAATGTGAGCATGCATGGCACTTGGTCCGATCAAAATGCTCTACACATGATCGGATTAGGTCCGACCGGCCCAGTTGGTCGGGAAATATTTCCAACATGTTGGAAAATTGGGTCCGACGGAGATTCGGACGGAATCAGTCCGATGCATACCACACACAGTCGGATTATCCGACGACACGGTCCGATAGGACACATTCCGACGGATTCTCCGACCGTGTGTACAAGGCTAAAGACTCTTGAGGAGAGGAGAGGTACAAAAGTAGATCATCTGCGTAAGCTGAGCTCTTATGTTCCGTTGATCCAATACAAATCCCCTTGATCTTCTTATTTCCCCTAATCATGCGCAGAAAGGGCTCCAGCACCATAGCAAATAACAATAGGGACAGTGGGCATCCCTGCCTATTCCCATTCCATATAACAAAATAATCTGATAGTCTACCATTAATTTTAACTCTTGCTCTAGGATCTGCATATGCCATCACCCATCCCATTATCCGCTCCTCTCAGAACCCTCTCCCTCAAAACTCTGACCATAAACTCCCACCCCACCCTATCGAATACTTTTTCAGCATCTATTGAAATTACTACACTTGGGGTCTTGTTCGGTCCACTATGCATCCAATGCAATACATGCAGGGCCCAAATAGTATTATCTCTAGCCTCTCGGCCCTTCATAAACCCTGTTTGATCTGGATGAATCAATTTAACTATATGTTCTTGTAACCTTACAGCCAGAATTTTAGCCAGAAGCTTAGTGTCAGAGTTAAGAAGGGAGATGGGTCTGTAGCTGGCACAGCACTGATGGTCTTTCTCTACCTTCGGGAGAACCGTCACATAAGCCAACAGTGCCTCTGGAGGCGATGGGTTAGAGACCGATATAGAGTTAAGGTATCTGCAAACAGGAACCAACAGGATTGAGGACAAATTTTTATAATGCATATTTGTTTACCTTTTACCTAATGGCAAAGCCACAATCGCTCCATCCAGTTCTTCAATGGAGATTGCTTTTTCCATTTGATGGAATGGCCTGTAGCCCTGAGACCTCAAGATATTCCCAAATTCTACCCAGACGTCCACCCTCCTCCGCCCCCACAGGAACTGAGTCTATGTTATATAAAGACGCATAAAAGCAATGAAACTCAGCTGCTATTACTTGGGAGTCCCCTATCTGCTTATTGCCTTTCTTTATAGTGTGAACATGGTGTGAATCCTGTTGTTTTTTAGTTGTCTAGCCAATAGTCTCCCACCCTTAGTCCCCTATTCATAGAATCGGTGGGTGAAGTATCTATGTTTATTTTGAACTTTTCGATCGAGAAGGTGTTTTAAGACTGCCTGCAGTTTCTCCAGTCTCTGCGCATCCCCAGGTTTTAAATGGGCCTTATATTTAATTTCAATTTTATGTTTTTCCTCTAATAGCCTGACCATTTCCTTCTGTCTCTCTTTTTTTAATATGCAAACCCATTGAAATTAACTCCCCTATGATGACTGCCTTGTGGGCTTCCCATACCACTTGGTCAGACACCTTCTCTGATATATTGGTCTCAAAATATGCTAATGTGTGGGACAATGATTCCACATTCTGTTTATCATACAAAAATAGATTCATTCAATTGCCATGTTTTTTCCAGGCATCCAATTGCGATGCCGGACATATCATTGAACTTATTGGAACATGGTCTGACATGGTGATTGACTGAATAGTTGTTGAATTTACATAATACAGATAATATTGATTGATTAACAACATATCAATCCTTGAATATACATTGTGTATTTATATTTATTTATTTATATATTTATATTTTGGAGTAATAACTGAAATCCCTGTCTTGCTCATGCAGTACCCTCTAACTGTCCACCAAATGCAGAGAGCGAAGGAACTGTTTAACATATCTTAATGCCTTATGAGACATAAAGGTTTTCCCCAAAGAGGTGTCTAGACTAGGGTCAAAGGTAATGTTGAAATCCCCTCCCATAACCAATAGACCTTCCCAAAACTTCCCCAGGATATCCCAAGTTTTAGTTGTACATTTAACGGTATGGCTATTGAGGGCATATATAGTAGCTAGGGTATAACACTGGCCCTGGATCTTTCCTTTAACAAAAATAAAGCGGCCCTCAGGATCTACTCGTATCTCTGTAAGTAGTAGGGGACATTGTTTGTGTATAGCTTTTGTAACTCCTCTAGCCCTAGGAATTGGTTAAGCTGCATGAAATCATTGATTGTATGGAAAAGAGGCATACAAGGGGTTGACTCTGCCTCGAAGTGTGTCTCTTGCATAAAAACTATCTCTGCCTTAATGTGACACAGGTCATGCCAGAGGCTCTTACCAATCGAACAAAGCCCTCTCACATTATATGATACAGTCTTCGTTCTACCTGCCATTCTCATTACTCCCACGAGTCTCTTATTATACTGCTGTGCCTGATAAATGTCTGCATCTGACCTTCTGAGCTCTCTCGCCTTGGATGCATCTGATAAGAAAAAAAAAACACACAAAACTATCTAAAAACCATGAACTACTATGCCACTGTCTGTGGCACACCCCCCTAAAGGGAGTGTGAATCCAGGCACAGGTGCATCACCTGTGCCCAGAGTCCCCCCCCCCCCTTCTGCCTTTTGGCAGAAAACAAAGTCCCTGTCTCAGGACCAAAAACAACCAGCAGAATACAGTGCACCAAAGAAACGTGATATGATGTGATAAAACATAAAAGTCGATTATTAAATAGTGGTTTAAAAAAACAATGACAAAGACATCCGATCCTCCTGGGATCTTAAAAGCAAAAAATCCATCAACTGTAACATAGAGTCACAGTGAAAAATAGCAGATTTTTTGTGATAAACCTCACCTATAGTCTATGTTTGTGATTATAAGGCAACACAACTGCATTGTCTCAGGACCGACCTATTGTCGAAAAGATGAATAAAATATGAACAGGGTACCTCTTGAGGGCTGGGCTTCCGTTTATATTTTATATCATTTTTTTGTGGGATTTCAGCATATTGCCTCAAATATTCCCACCAAAGGGGAGAAAACAAAAAATATTAGGAGGGGGGAAGGAAGGGGAGAAAAAAAAAAAAGTGGGGGGTAAAAAAAGGGGGAGGGTGGTGGGGGACTAAGAGAGGACAGAGGGAAAAAACAACCTCTCCCCCCACCCAAAATGCCCTCCCCAGTCAACTCTAGGCAATCTACTCCTTTCCTCTTAGCTTTTTTTCACTTTACACCACTACTCAGGCATATCTTTCTATGACCAGATTATAGTCCTGTCTTATTCACATCCACATACATTTTCCATTGACCTTTAACTAGCACTTGTTTCCATCGTTCTGGTCATTGTAGTGATGGTTTGTAGTTATTCAAGCTCCAAACCAGAAAGTCCACCAGGGGGAGCTCCAGCACCTCTATGAAGTGTTTTAAGTAATCTTTTATTTTAAGCGTTGCTGTTTTCACATTCTACAACCTTAAAGGGCTATCCCGAGTAATATTTAACATCAGCTGCTCGTAGAACTTCCAACAACGGTTTAATCTTTCTGCGTTGCATAATGCCCCATACACACGGTCGGGCATTCCCATGACAAAATGCGTTGGATTTTTTCCGATAGATTTTGGCACAAACTTGTCTTGCATACACACGGTCTCACAAAGTTGTCAGAAAATCCAATCATTCAGAACGCGGTGACGTAGAACATATATGACGAGACCCTAAAGAGGGCAGTAGCCAATGGCTTTCATCTTGTAATTAATTCTGAGCCTGCGTGGCACTTTTCTACACACGATTGGAATTTAAACAATTATATTTCATTGTCGGAAAATTTTAGATCTTGCTCTCAAACTTTGTGTGTTGGAAATTCTGATTAGAAAAAGTCCAATGGAGCCCACACACGATCAGATTTTCCGTCAACAAGATCTGATCACACATTTTTCGCCGGAAAGGCCGTGTGTACAGGGCATAAGAGTTCTATATGATAAATCTGGAAATAAGGCTATTTGTACACCTTCAAAATCAACCATGGATTTATTAAAGGCTGCTTCCATGATGGCTTCTTTCACTGGATATCTATGTAGTTTACAAATGACATCTTTTGTTTTTTCTGCATTTTGGGGGGTAGGGGCAAGGGCACAATGCACTCTGTCTATTTCAATCTTATCCGGTGCAGATGGCCCCAGAATTAACTGGAACAAACTGATCACCTTTGGAAGCAATACAACATGTTGTTTTATTCCAGGCAGGCCCCTTATACGTATATTTTGCCTACAATCTCTATTTTCTTGATTATCCATTTGATCTAGCAGAAAATTCAACACTTCCACATGATGTTTTGTCATATGTTGGATATCAGCCACTCCTTGTCTAATATCATCCTGGCCCATCTCCATTTCCTCTCCACAGCCTGTTTGCAGGATAATTCAACAGCGGTTACAAGTAATTGAATGTCTTCCTTTGTAGGAAGTGCACTCAAATGTTCCCTTAAGTACTGATCCACTATTAACGCTGATTGAGATGCACATAGTTCATTATTAAGATCTCCATACAAAGGGTTAACATACTGAACCTGCCCTGTACCACAACATCACAATACCACAACTTTCAACTTCCAAGGACTCAACCGTCTCTCCTGAGATTCCTTCCACCTTCTGAAGACTCTGACCCACTCCAATACACTCCCCCTCTGGACCCTCCATTCCACGGGGATAAACCGAAGTGTCTCTCCCTTCTCCTGGGAGATCCCTTACCAGAGTTGTATGGCTCTGCTTTGGGCTCAGAGGTATTTGGCCATTGCCATGTGCTGCAACACCCCTTCCAAAGCCTTCTTCCCTCCTGAACCAGGGTTCTTTTAATTGCACTCCCAGGATCCGCACTCTGCACCAAGAATATGAACACATGATCTGTCTCCTCTCCCCTGAGAGAACTTGGGATCTGTGTGTTTACACACACAGATCCTGGTTCTCGCTCTGTCATGAGTGAACACGGGTGCCTGGCTCCTAGTAGCCAAAAGGCAGAGCGACATAAGGCAACTTTGTTTCCCCCAGCCATGCCCTTCTGCCGCAGTAAAACGGCTGGTGTTCAACCAGTTAATATAATATATTGGCACTATTTTCAGACTTACTCTCCATATTGGCAAGTTGGGTTTGTCTGGGCCCAAGAAGTTAATAGCATGCCTCATCCTGGGGGGTTGGAGGCTGGAACGGTGGTCCATACTCTGCAGCTTCCTCCACTTCCTCTGAAGAGTTGTTGTTAGCTTCCTCTTTTTTCTCCTCCTCAGCTAAAGAAAAAGAAAAGAAGAGAATAATTATCCTTCACTGCTGCTTAACCACTTATGGTCAATGGCGTCTGTGCTTGGCTATGTGCAGGAATGAAATTAAAGTGATATTAAAGTCTTGGATTTTTTAAAATTAAAAATAACAAACATCTTAAACGTACCTGCTCTGTGCAGTGGTTATGAGGGCACCCTAGTCGAGCCGCTGCTTTATGTGTCCATTCAGATACAGAGTCGTGGCTCGGCCCCGCCCCCTCTCTCTCCTCATTGGCTAACTTTGATTGACAGCAGTGAGAGCCAATGGCACCGTACTGCTGTCTCAGCCTATGAGGAGGGAGAACAGAGACTCTTGTGCTTAGAACAGTAACACAGCAAAATGACATTTCTAAAGGAAAAATTGTCATTTAAAACTGATCACGGCTGTAATGAATTGTCGGGTCTCGGCAACACTGATAATTGAAAAAAAGAGCATGGGATCCCCTCGTCCATTTGGGTCTGGTATGAATATTAAGGGGAACCCTGAACCAAAATGAAAAAAAATGGTGTAGGGGCCCTTTGGGTCTGATATGGAAATTAAGGGGAACCCTGCGCCAAATAAAAAAAATGGTGTAGGGGTCCTCCAAAAATCCATACCAGACCCTTTGGGGTCTGATATGGATTTCTAAGGGGAACCCTGCACCAAAATGTATAAAAAAATGGTGTAGGGGTCACCCCCAAAATCCACACCAGACCCTTATCTGAGCACGCAACCTGGCAGACCGTAGGAAAAGAGGGGGGATGTGAGAGAGCTCCCCCTCCTGAACCATACCAGGCCACATGATCTCAACATTGGGAGGGGGCTTTGGGGTAGCACCCCAAAGCACCTTGTTCCCATGTTGATGGAGACAAGGGCCTCATCCCCACAATCCTTGAAGGCAGGGGCTTATAAGAATCTGGAAGTCCTCTTTAACAAGGGGACCCCAGATCCTGGCCTCCCCTCTGTGTTAAATGGTAACGGGGTACAAGTCCCCCTACCATTTCACAAAAAAAGTATTAAAATGGTAAAAAAGACACTGCTTGAGACAAGTCCTTTATTAAAAAATAAATAAAAAAATGTCCCACGATGTCCATTCATCTTCTTGTATTACTCCGCCCAACGGACCGAAAAAAAAAGCTACGACCGAACTGCCTCCATGGGAGGCTCCCACCGGGTGGTGCTTCTTCGCTGTGACAGCTCTAATATAACTAAGGGCGGGGCCACCTGGTAACGTAACCAGGTGACCCCGCCCCCTCTGACACCATGGGACTTCTTAATGGCTTCCCTGTGGCGTCAGAGGGAGGCTGGTCACCCATTTACATAACTGGGTGGCCCTGCCCCCTCTGATGCCATGGGGAAGCCATGGGGAAGACCCTGTGGTGTCAGAGGGGTGGGGTCACCCAGTTACATCATCGGGTGGCCCCGCCCTGTTATATTAGAGCTGTCACAGAGAAAACGCGGCATACGGTGGGAAACTCCCTTGGAGGCGGATCGGTTGCAGTTTTATTTTTATTTTTAGGTCTGTTGGGCAGCGTGATAGAAGAAGATGAATGGACAGTGTGGGACATTTTTATTTTTTAATAAAGGACTTGTCCCAAGCTGTGTCTGGTCTTTTTTAAAATTTTGACACTTTTTGGGAAAGGCTGGAATCTGGGGGTCCCCTTGTCTGATAAGCCTGCATACCTACAAATCCACTGGGCAAGGGTTGTGGTAATGAGGCCCTTGTCCCCATCAACATGGGGACAAGATGCTTTGGGAGCTACCTCGCCATGTTGAGGGCATGTGGCCTGGTACAGTTCAGGGGGGTGCTCTCTCATTGCCCTCTTTTTCTGTGGCCTGCCAGGTTGCGTGCTCGGATAAGGGTCTGGTATGGATTTTGGGGGGAGCCCTGCAACATTTTTTTTAAATTTTGGCACAGGGTTCCCCTTAAAACCCATACCACACCTTAATGGCCTGGTAATAGACTGGGGGGATCCCATTCTCTTTTATTCAATGAGTTTTATCTATATTACAGAGACCCAACAATTCATTGCAGCCACGATCAGTTTTAAATGACAATTTTTCCTTTAGACATGTCATTTTTCTGTGGTACTGTTCTAAACATGGAAAAAATGTGACACTTTACAGGCATACTATAGACACCCCCCCCCTCCCCCCCAGCACAATATTTAAAGGAATATTTCATTTTTATTGTTTCACTTTAAGCATTAAAAAAATTACTGCTCCCGAAAAAACTGCATTTTTAAAAAAAAAATATTGCATCCATGTCCCCTGGGGCAGGACCCAGGTCCCCAAACACTTTTATGGCAAAATATGCATTACATGATTATATGACTTGAAATTATTACTTTTGATTATTCATGTTTGTGTCCTATAGACTTTAACTGTGTTAGTGTGCCAAATGTTTTGCCGGTTCACATGTTCTGCTGCGAACCAAACAGGAGGATATTCGGCTCATCCCTATTTACTTACTATCTAGTTATAAAATGATAGCAAAAGAAAGGAACAATAAAAAGTAACCAAGTTTAGAAAGTGTAGGAGTAGGGCAGGTACCTTTGAAAATATTGGAGGAATTCGGGGTTCTTCCTCTTGATATTGCACTAACAGTGTTGGTGGTGAAGCTGCTTCTATATTTGGCTACAGAGGTGCTCCATAGTGATGGACGAACTTCCGGCGGGATGTTTCGCAAACGCGAACCGCGTACGCGGCCAAAAGTTGGCGAACCGCGAAGTTTGCCGCGGACCCCATTGACTTTAATGGCAGGTGAACCTTAGAAACCTCCAGGTCATATTTTCAGCCACAAAATACTTACTAGCTGTGCACACATAGTCCCACAACATGGACACTAACATAACAAAAGTATTAAGTGAATCTGGGATCGACAATGACAAGCATTTTTTTTTTATCTGTGAAATTTTGACAATTCAGGAGTGCATGAAGGCCATGGAGGAGAGGCAAGGTCAGGGCAGGCTATGAAGGGGGTGTAGGAGATGATCAGTGCCACAGTCAGGGCAGCGCAGTACTGTGCCAGTGTCCCAGTGTGCCAACCTGTGCTTGAGCCCCTCCCTCTGCCAAGCCCTTACCCCCACCTATTCAGGGCTCCCCTGCAGTGGTCTGGAGGTGCCAGTCCAGTGCTGATCCTCAGCTATGGATGGTGCTGGCACAGCCTACTGATTGGCTTCTCAACTGCTATCTCCCTCACTGACACCAGCACTGAGATAGAAAACTGACACCAGCACCGTGATAGAGACTGAGCACTGACACCAGCACCAAGATAGAGAGCACTGACACCAGCACCGTGATAGAGAGCACTGAGACCACACAAACACCGAGATAGAGAGCACTGACACCACACCAGCACTGAAGTAGAGCACTGACACCAGCACAGAGATAGAGAGCACTGACACCAGCACTGAGATAGATAGAGGGCACTGACACCAGCGCCGAGATAGAGAGAGAGCACTGACACCAGCACAGAGATAGAGAGCACTGACACCAGCACCGTGATAGAGAGCACTGAGACCACACCAACACCGAGATAGAGAGCACTGACACCACACCAGCACTGAAGTAGAGCACTGACACCAGCACAGAGATAGAGAGCACTGACACCAGCACTGAGATAGATAGAGGGCACTGACACCAGCACCGAGATAGAGAGAGAGCACTGACACCAGCACAGAGATAGAGAGCACTGACACCACACCAGCACCATGATAGAGAGCACTGACACCAGCACTGTGATAGAGAGCACTGAAACCACACCAGCACCGAGATAGAGAGCACTGACACCACACCAGCACCAAGATAGAGAGAGGGCACTCACACCAGCACCAAGATAGACAGAGGGCACTGACACCAGCACCGAGATAGAGAGAGAGTACTGACACCAGCACCGTGGTCGAGAGCACTGACACCAGCATCGAGATAGAGAGAGAGCCTTGACACCAACACCAAGATAGAGAGCACTGACAGCAGCACTGATACCAGCAACTCGCTGCGGGACCCAAAAATATGACACTGCTCAACCTCTTCAAACAGGAGGGTACGGCATATAGTACAGTGTGCTTTTTTTGTACAAGGAAGTGAGCCAAAGGTAGAAAAAAGGTACATGTGCTTGAATAAATAAATAGTTTATGCATATACATGGTCTACTGGTCACATCATGCCAGCACCAAGATAGAGAGAGAGCACTGACACCAGCACCGAGATAGAGAGCACTGACACCAGCACAGATATAGAGAGCACTGACACCAGCACCGTGATAGAGAGCACTGAGACCACACCAACACCGAGATAGAGAGCACTGACACCACACCAGCACTGAAGTAGAGCACTGACACCAGCACAGAGATAGAGAGCACTGACACCAGCACTGAGATAGATAGAGGGCACTGACACCAGCACCGAGATAGAGAGAGAGCACTGACACCAGCACAGAGATAGAGAGCACTGACACCATACCAGCACCATGATAGAGAGCACTGACACCAGCACTGTGATAGAGAGCACTGAAACCACACCAGCACCGAGATAGAGAGCACTGACACCACACCAGCACCAAGATAGAGAGAGGGCACTCACACCAGCACCAAGATAGACAGAGGGCACTGACACCAGCACCGAGATAGAGAGAGAGTACTGACACCAGCACTGTGGTCGAGAGCACTGACACCAGCATCGAGATAGAGAGAGAGCCTTGACACCAACACCAAGATAGAGAGCACTGACAGCAGCACTGATACCAGCAACTCGCTGTGGGACCCAAAAATATGACACTGCTCAACCTCTTCAAACAGGAGGGTACGGCATATAGTACGGTGTGCTTTTTTTGTACAAGGAAGTGAGCCAAAGGTAGAAAAAAGGTACATGTGCTCGAATAAATAAATAGTTTATGCATATACATGGTCTACTGGTCACATCATGCCAGCACCAAGATAGAGAGAGAGCACTGACACCAGCACCGAGATAGAGAGCACTGACACTACACCAGTACCGTGATAGTGAGCACTGCCACCAGCACCAAGATAGAGAGAGCACTGACACCAGCACAGTGATAGAAAGCACTGACACCAGCACCAAGATAGAGAGCACTGACACCACACCAGCACCGAGATAGAGAGCACTGACACCAGCACCGATATAGAGAGCACTGACCCCACATCAGCACCGTGATAGAGAGCACTGACACCAGCGCCGTGATAGAGAGCACTGACAACAGCACCATGATAGAGAGCACTGAGACCACACCAGCACCGAGATAGAGAGCACTGACACCACACCAGCACTGAGATAGAGCGAGAGCACTGACACCAGCACTGAGATAGAGAGCACTGACACCAGCACCAAGATAGAGAGAGAGCACTGACACCAGCACCGAGATAGAGAGCACTGACCCCACATCAGCACCGTGATAGAGAGCACTGACACCAGCACCATGATAGAGAGCACTGAGACCACACCAGCACCGTGATAGAGAGCACTGAGACCACACCAGCACCGTGATAGAGAGCACTGACACCACACCAGCACCAAGATAGACAGAGGGCACTGACACCAGCACCGAGATAGAGAGAGAGTACTGACACCAGCACCGTGGTCGAGAGCACTGACACCAGCATCGAGATAGAGAGAGAGCCATGACACCAGCACCAAGATAGAGAGCACTGACAGCAGCACTGATACCAGCAACTCGCTGTGGGACCCAAAAATATGACACCGCTCAACCTCTTCAAACAGGAGTGTACATCATATAGTACGGTGTGCTTTTTTTGTACAAGGAGTGAGCCAAAGGTAGAAAAAAGGTCTGTGTGCTCGAATAAATAAATCGTTTATAGAGTTATGCATATACATGGTCTACTGGTCACATCATGCCAGCACCGAGATAGAGAGGGAGCACTGACACCATCACCGAGATAGAGAGCACTGACACCAGCACCAAGATAGAGAGAGAGCACTGACACCAGCACCGACATAGAGAGCACTGACACCACACCAGCACTGTGATAGTGAGTACTGACACCAGCATCGAGATAGAAAGAGCACTGACACCAGCACAAAGATAGAAAGCACTGACACCAGCACCGAGATAGAGAGCACTGACACCAGCACTGTGATAGAGAGAACTGACACCACACCAGCACCGTGATAGATAGCACTAAGACCACACCAGCACCGAGATAGAGAGCACTGACGCTGTTCGCACGTTTGGCGAATACCGCACGTTATGGGCCGTTCGCATTGCTAGCTCATAATTGGCCAAGCATGCGCTGTGACCCCGCATGCTTGGCCAATCACAGCGCCGGCAAAGAGGAGAGCCATAATTGGCCACAGGCAGAATGCCTGTGGCCAATTATAGCTCAGGGTGTTTAGTACACACCCCACACTATATAAGGCCACCAGCGTGACAGCCTTGTGTAGTGTGTTCCAGCGTGCAGGGAGAGAAGGATAGGCAGGGACAGTTTGTTCTTTTCTCAGGCATCTGCAGGAGTTAGTGGGTGTTGTGTGCCTCCAGCGCAGTATACACCTGTATCTACCCTTTATTGCTGGTGTTCTATAATAAAGGCATCTGCAGGAGTTAGTGGGTATTGTGTGCCTCCAGCACAGCACAGTATACACCTGTATCTACCCTTTATTGCTGTTCTCTAATACAGCCATCTGCAGGAGTTAGTGGGTGTTGTGTGCCTCCAGCGCAGTAGACACATGTATCTACCCTTTATTGCTGGTGTTCTATAATAAAGGCATCTGCAGGAGTTAGTGGGTGTTGTGTGCCTCCAGCGCAGTATACACCTGTATCTACCTTTTATTGCTGGTGTTCTCTAATACAGCCATCTGCAGGAATTAGTGGGTGTTGTGCTCCTCCAGCACAGTATACACCTGTATCTACCCTTTATTGCTGGTGTTCTCTCATACAGGCATCTGCAGTAGTTAGTGGGTGTTGTGTGCCTCCAGCACAGTATACACCTGTATCTACCCTTTATTGCTGGTGTTCTATCATACAGGCATTTTCAGAAGTTAGTGGTAGTACGCTTGTCCTTATTTTCGACAGCTGGACGTGTTGAGCCACATCATGCCGAAGACTTGGTAGAGTGGATGACCAAGCCCTCTTCATCCTCCTCATCCTCTCTCACCCAGGCTCAGGGTACTAGCAAAGCAGCTGCCAACACATCCTCTTCCCTCGTCACAATGTCATCATCAGTCACTCCTTCCCTAGACCCACCATGTCCTCCCGAGGAGTCCTCCGAACTGAATGAGCACAGTGTTGGGTACATGCTCCAGGAGGATGCCCAGGGTTTTGAAGGCTCTGATGATACCCAGCTAGAGGAAGGCAATAGCGTGAGCACAGAGAGAGGGGATGCTGAAGAAGGACAGCAATCTGGCAGTCATGTTCCACCAGCTGCAGCATACTGCCAGGTTTGCTCCAGTGATGAAGAGGGAGGGGATGATGAGGTCACTGACTCCACGTGGGTGCCTTATGGGAGAGAGGAGGAAGAGGAGGAGGAGGAGACACATCTACAATGAGGCAGGATGCCCCCTTGGGGCCAGCTTAGGGGCAGCACACCGACTGAATCACACCGCAGAGCTCCGCCTGTGCAGGGCGCTGCCTCTGCTTGTTATTCCAAAAGTTCTTTGGTGTGGGCCTTTTTTGAGACGAGTGCATCAGATCACACCGCTGCTATTTGCAACATATGTCTCAAGCGTATCTCACGTGGCCAAAAGATAAGCCATTTGGGCACCACATGCTTGACCAGACATATGTTGACCTGCCATGCAGCTCGTTGGCATGCGTACCTTAAAGAACCACACCAAAGAACAAAGTGGACCTCTCCTTGCTCCTCATCAGCTGGGATCTCCAACCCCACTAGACCTTCAGTCCTCTCCGAAACCTGCACTGAGAGGAATGAAGGTGTAGAATTAGGTGTGTCACAGCCAAGTACTTGCAGGCACTCTGCTAGCAGTACACCCATGTTTCGATTGTAGCAGGCAAATTTCCCTACCCCAGCTGCTGGACCGTCGAAAGAAGTTCACTCCCAGCCATCCACATGCCCAGCGGTTGAATGCTAGCTTGGCTAAATTGGTAGCACTTCAACTGCTGCCTTTTCAGTTGGTAGACTCGCCCCCTTCCGTGAGTTTGTGCAATGTGCGGTTCCTCAGTGGCAGGTGCCCAAACGCCACTTTTTCTCATGGAAGGCGATTCCGGCTCTCTACCGGCATGTGGAAGGCAATGTCCTTGCCTCGCTGGACAGAGCAGTCAGCGGTAAGGTGCATAATACCGCTTACTCATGGTCCAGCAGGCATGGACAGGGACGTTACCTACCTTTCACGGCCCATTGGGTCACTATTCTGGCAGCTGGGAAGGATGCAGGATAAGGTGCAGCAGTGTTGGAGGTTGTTCCGCCACCACGCCTCCAAAATGCTACTACTGGTTGTGACACAACTCTCTCCTCCACCCCCTCCTCTTCTTCTTCCTCCATGGCCTCTTCCAGTGCTCTGTCCTCAAAACCAGCAGTACTCCATAGGCGTTCAAGGGGCTACACAAGTACGCAGGCAAAAAAATGCCATGCCGTGCTTGCACTGGTGTTTGGGAGACAGGAGCCACACTGGGGCAGATATTTTGTCAGCTCTGCAGGGGCAGGCCGAGAGGTTGTTGAGGTCACGCCAGCTTAAGCCAGGAATGGTGGTTTGCGACAATGGCACCAACCTCCTCTCCGCCCTCCAACAGGGACAAATGACCCATGTGCCCTGTGTGGCTCACACCCTTAACCTGGTGGTGCAGCGGTTCTTGGGCAGGTACCTGGGCTTACAGGATGTCCTGAGGCAGGCCAGGAAAGTCTGTGTGCATTTCCGCTGATCATTTAATGCCAGTGTCATTGGCTGGCCGAGCTCCAAAAGGAGTTGAACCTGCCCAAGAACCGCCTTATATGTGACATGCCCAACAGGTGGAGCTCAACGTTAGTTGAGTTGCACACTCAGCAGAGGGCCATCAATGAGTACCTGTGCACCAGGACAGGGTCAGGGGAGCTTGTTTTTTTCTCACCACGCCAGTGGGCCATGATCAGGGATGCATGCACTGTCCTGTCACCATTTGAGGAGGCCACAAGGATGGTGAGCAGTGACAGTGCATGCATCAGTGACACTATCTCTTCCCCACCTGTTGGAGTAAACGCTGCATGGAATAATGGACAGGGCACTTGAGGCAGAACAGAGGCAGAAACAGGAGGACTTCCTTGCCTCTCAAGGCCCCCTTTATCCAGACAGTGTTCCTGCTGTCCCACCCATCACACAGGAAGAGGACGAGGAGGAGGAGGAGCAGGAGGATTGTATGAGCATGGAGGTGGAGCCTGGCACTCAGCATCAGCAGCAGCAGTCTTGTAGGGATGATTTACAGTCCCAAAAAACCCGTGGACTTCTATGTGGCTGGGAGGAGGTGGCTGCGGATCATGTTGTCCTTAGTGACCCAGAGGACTCCAGACCGAATGCCTCAGCTAACCTATGCTGCATGGCCTCCCTGATCCTGCAAAGCCTGCGGAAGGATCCTCGTATTCTTTGGATCAAGGAGAGGGACCATTACTGGCTGGTCACTCTCCTTGATCTATGGTACAAGGGTAAGTTGTGGACCTCATCTTGCCGTTGCAGAGGGAGCAGTGGATGAGACATCTCCGGGATGCCTTGCAGAAAGGTCTGTGCAACGTGTTCCCAGAGACTGGGAGGTTACAAACTCCTAGTCCCGGACAACGTGTTGCTGAGGCTTCGGTCAGTCACAGAAGGAGTGGTGGAGAAGGTGGCCATCTGACCGATGCGCTCAGACAATTTTTTAGTCCACAGCCCCAAGGTATGATCAGTTCCAGCAACCATCGCTAGGCATCTGATTTACCTGGTGCAGGAATACCTAGGGACAAGGTCAGGCTTGGACACCTTTCCCACCGAAAATTCTCTGGGTTAGTGGGTCTTGAGGATGGATCACTGGCCAGAGCTTGCACAGTGTGCAATTGAGCTACTGGCCAGTTCTGCTCCCAGTGATCTTTCAGAATGCACATTCAGTGCTGCTGGAGGATTTGTAACCGATCACAGGGTGTGCCTGTCCACCGACTCAGTTGATCAACTGCCCTTCATAAAGATGAATCTTGGATCACCACTAGCTACCAAGCACCTGAAGCTGATGTAATCGAATATTTTTTTTTAAAATGTCAAATCCCTTCAAGACTGCCTATGCTGATGCTGAGTGACTGTCCTGTTATGTTGACTGACTATCCTCTTCCTCCTCAATGATCCTGCTGATAGCTTGGAAGAAAATTTTTGGTTCTGGGGGCTGCCACCAGTGGCTAAGGTCCAATTTTTCAGCCCCTGTTTAACAGGGGCATGTAATTACAATTGTTGGTGCAATTCTTTGCAGCAGGCCTTATTCCAGCTCTACAGCTAAGGTATCTGTGAGGGGTTGCAGTGTTGTGGCACCAGCACCAGTGCCTAAGGCCCATTTTTTCTTTAACAGGTTTAACAGGGGCTTGTAATTACAATTTTATGATGCAATATTTTGCAGGAGGGTTCGTTGCTGTGCTCAACTACAATATTTGTGTGTGGTTGCAGTGTCGTGGCACTAGCACCAGTGCCTAAGGCCCAATTTTCAGCCCCTTTTAACAGGGGCGTGAAATTACAATTTTTGATGCAATACTTTGCAGTAGGGCTCGTTCCTGCTCTCCAAATAGAGTTTGTGTGAAGTGTTACAGTGTTGTAGCACCAATGCCTAAGGCCCAATGTTTCAGCCCCTGTTTAACAGGTGCATGTAATTACAATTCTTGATATAATATTTCACAGCAGGGCCTGTTCCAGTGCCCTCCGAGAGTAACTGTGAGGACTTACAGTGTCGTGGCACCAGCACCACCACCACCACAACCATCAAAGGCACAATGTTTCTACTACTGTTCAACAATGGCATGTAATTACAATTCTTGATATAATAATTCACAGCAGGGCATTCCAGCGCCCACCAAGAGTCACTTACAGTGTTGTGGTAACACCAACACCTTAGGCCCAAATTTCTGCAGAGCATATAGGGCAGGCTCCTACTTTCAAACATCCAACTTACAAACGTCTCCTACTTGCAAACGGAAGGAGACAACAGGAAGGGAGATGAAAAAAGACAGGGGTGATAACCCTTCCCTATGTTTTCCAAAAAGCTTAAAAATAGATATTTTGACTGGAGCTGCACTTTAAAAATGTACCAGTTCAAAATTAGAAACAGATTCTACTTAACACAACAAACCTACACAGTCCTTGTCTTATTTGCACCGCCTGTATACTGCTGTTCTGAGTATATAGGGCCTGGGGGCCCCACTCCTTTCCTTTTTTTAATTTGGGTATGGGGTTCCCCTTAATATCCATACAAGACCCAAAGGGGCTGGTAATGGGCAGGGGGGGCTACCCATGCCATTTTTCTCAATGATTTTCATCCCTATTGCCAGAACCAGACATTACATTAAAACCGCAAGCAGTTTTAAATGGCTTTTTTTCCATTAAATGTCATTTTGTGCAGGGACTGTTCTAAACACGGGAAACACGTGACACTTCACAGGCATACTATAGACACCCCCCAGGCACCATATTTAAAGGAATATTTCACCTTTTTTTTCACTTTAATCGTCATTAAAATCAGTGCTCCCGCCAAAACGGCAGTTTTTAAAACTTTTTTTTGCAGTGACCCATGTCCCCTGAGGCAGGAGGCAGGTCCCCAAACCCTTTTTAGGACACTATCTTGCATATTAGCCGTTAAAATTAGCACTTTCCATTTCGAACGTTCGAGTCCCATAGACTTCAATGGGGTTCGAACGTTCGTAACCAGACATTACATTAAAACCGCAAGCAGTTTTAAATGGCTTTTTTTCCATTAAATGTCATTTTGTGCAGGGACTGTTCTAAACACGGGAAACACGTGACACTTCACAGGGATACTATAGACACCATCCAGGCACGATATTTAAAGGAATATTTCACTTTTTTTTCACTTTAAGCATCATTAACCACTTAGCAACCGGCCCATAGCCGAATGACGGCTACAGGGCAGTTGCTTAACTCTGGGAGGATGTACTATGAACTTCCTCCCAGAATTCCGTTCTCGCGTGCACCCAAGAAATTCCGTGACCGCCAGATTGCAGCTGTTTACCACGTGATCGCTCCGTCAAATGACGGAGCGATCACATGTAAACAAACCGGCGTGATTTCCGGTTCCTCCCTCCCCTCTCCGTCCAGTGTGAGTGGAGAGGAGAGAGATTGGTGGCAGCGGCGCTGTGGGCTGCATGTGTAGTGCCCACAGTGCTGCTTAGTGACAGATCCATTGATCCATCCATCCATGCTCACCCATCCATACTCTGCATGCTCTTCATACCCAGCCATACTCTGCATACCCAGCCATACTTTGCATGCTCTGCATACCCAGCCATACTCTGCATACCCAGCCATGCCCATCCATACTCTGCATGCTCTGCATACCCATCCATACACTGAATACCCATCCATACTCTGCATACCCATCCATACACTGCATACCCATCAATACACTGCATGCTCTGCATACCCATCCATTCTCTGCATACCCAGCCATACCCAGCCATACCCAGCCATACTCTGCATACCCAGCTATACTCTGCATGCTCTGCATACCCATCCATACTCTGCATACCCATCCATAATCTGCATACCCATCCATGCTCTGCATACTCTGCATACCCATCCATAATCTGCATACCCATCCATACTCTGCATACCCATCCATATCCATCCATACTCTGCATACCCATCCATACTCTGCATACCCACCCATCCATACTCTGCATACCCATCCATGCTCACTCATCCATACTCAGCATACTCATCCATCCATCCTCATCCATACTCAGTATACTCATCCATCCATCTTCAGCAATACTAATCCATTCATCCATCCATGCTCAGCTATCCCACCCACCCCCATCCATAATTAGCTGTACCCAGCCATACTCAGCCGTAGCCAGCCATACTCAGCCGTAGCCAGCCATACTTTGCCATACGCAGCCATACACAGCCATACCCAGCTGGACCCAGCCATACTCAATCGTACTCAGTCATACCCAGCCGTACTCAGCCATACTCAATCATACTCAGCCATACTCAATCGTACTCAGTCATACCCAGTCATACCCAGCCGGACCCAGCCATACCCAGCCTTCCTCAGCCATATTCAATCGTGCTCAGCCATACCCAGCCATACTCAGCCATACCCAGTCATCCAATCTATACTCAGCCATACTCAGCCATACTCAGCCATACCCAGCCATACTCATTCATGCTCAGTCATCCCCATCCATGGCTCATCCATCCCCATTCATGCTCATCCATGCTACATCCATGCCACTACAGTGCCTCACAAAAGTGTAATAGGCAGTCAAATTAGATTTGAAACTTATGTCCCTGGAACACCTGATGGCGCTCCCTGCATGTTGGGCCTCTGTATGTGGCCACGCTGTGGAAAAGTCTCACACATGTGGTATCACCATACTCAGGATGAGTAGAAGAATCTATTTTGGGGTGTAATGTTTGGTATGTACCTGTTATGTGTTAGAAATATTGTGTAAATGGACAATGTTGTGTAAAAAAAAATGTGTTCTCATTTTCTTTACACATTTTCCAAAAACTTGTAGAAAAAAACGACATGTTCAAAAGACTCGATATGCCTCATAGAGTATACATTGGGTTGTTTTCTTTACAAAATTTGGTAATTTTTGGGGCGTTTCCATTATTCTGTTTCTCCTGGGCCTTCAAAAATGTAAGAAATTATATTTGTAATTTATGCTCCAAGAACGCCTGTGTCATGGTTATGCAATAGAGTTCGTCTGCTTACCTGTCTCCATGTGTTCATTTCTAGAGACCAGCCGACCCTCACCTGACTGCTTTTATAATCCATCCTCTGGCATGGCTCCACCCTAGCTCCTATCAGAGAACTCTACATTAACCTGTGCACTGCAGGCCAGCCCTGCTGATCAACCTTTGTGTGTTAGCTTCCTGTTACCTGCCGTGTGCTCTGCTGTTATTCCGTTACCGACTTTGGCGTGTCCTTGACCATCCCTGTTTGCCTGTGATCCTGACCTTTTGGCATGTCCCTGACTATTCCTGTCTGCTTGTGGCCCTGACCTTGGCTTTGTCCCTCACCATCCCTATCCTCCTGTTGCCTACTGTGGGTGTGAGCTGGGGGACCCTGGGGGTCGCGACCTGGAGCCAGTTGCAGCCAAGTCCATCCTCACCACTCGAGGCTCTGGTGAACACCTGCTGGCTCTAAGACTCCGCGCCCCCGGGAATCTTACGCTCTAACTCCAGTGGGATCCATCTTGGTGTTCTGGCGGCCCTGCCTTCCTATCACCTTGACCTCCGTCCGCAGCAGTCAGCCATAGGGTCCTCAACCTTGCGGTGCACTCCTAATCCCTACGGTGTGCATCTGTCACCTGGCCTCAAGGTGACCTGACAGCCTGATGGTGCTCCCTGCATGTTGGGACTCTGTATTTGGCCACGCTAATGTAAAAGTCTCACACATGTGGTATCACCATACTCAAGAGCAGTAGTAGAATGTGTTTTGGGGTGTAATTTGTGGTATGCATATGCTGTGTGTGAGAAATAACCTGCTAATATAACAATTTTGTGAAAAAAAATGACAATTTCAAAAAACTCACCATGCCTCCTATTAAATACCTTTGAATATCTACTTTCCAAAAAGGGGTCATTTGGGGGGTATTTGTACTTTCCTGGCTTGTTAGGGTCTCAAGAAATGAGATAGGCCATCAGTACTTCAGGTGTGATCAATTTTCAGGGATTGGCACCATAGCTTGTGGACTCTATAACTTTCACAACGACCAAATAATATACACCGTTTTGGGTTATTTTTACCAAAGATATGTAGTGGGATACATTTTGGCCAAAATATATGAAGAAAAATTACTAATTTGCAAAATTTTATAACGAAGAAAAAGTGGTTTCAAAATCCTGACTGGACGTCATAGACTGTCCTCAGGATTTTGAGCCGCCAGCGGCATAGCGGCGATCGTTGTTGCGGGGTGTCAGTCTGACACCCCGCAACTACGATCTCGGTAAAGAGTCTCTGACGGAGACTCTTTATCACGACATCAGCCGTGTCCAATCACGGCTGATCACAGTGTAAATAGGAAGAACCGGTGATTGGCTTTTCCTCACTCGCGTCTGTCAGACGCGAGTAGAGGAGAGCCGATCAGCTGCTCCTCTGACAGGGAGGTCTGTGCTGATCGATTATCAGCACAGCCCCCCCGAGGATGCCCACAATGGACCACCAGGGATGCCACCAGACCACCAGGGATGCCCAGCACCAGGTATGCCACCCTAGACCACCAGGGATGCCAGTCAGTGCCCACAATGGGCATCACTGATTGGTATGCATTATTGTTTGGCACTGATTGGCATCCATCAGTACAATACAATGCCGCCTATCAGTGCCCATCCATGCCAACTATCAGTGCCCATACATGCCATCTATCAGTGCCCATACATGCCACCTATCAGTGTCCATTCATGCCCATCTGTGCCACCTAGCCATGTCCATCTGTGCCGCCTATACATGCCCATTCGTGCTGCCTATCCATGCCAATCCGTGCCAGCTATCAGTGCCAATTTGTGCCACCTATCAGTGTCCATCCGTGTTGCCCATCAGTGCCACCTATCAGTGCCACATATCAGTGCCCATCAATGCCACCCCATCAGTGCCACCTCATCAGTGCCGCCTTATCAGTGCCGCCCCACCAGTGCCCATCAGTGAAGGAGAAAACTTACTTATTTACAACGTTTTGAATCTGAAACCAAAAAAACATTTTTTTTTCAAAGTTTTTGTTCTTTTTTTTATTTGTTTAGTGAAAAAAAAATGTAGAGGTGATCAAATACCACCAAAAGAAAGCTCTATTTGTGGGAAAAAATGATAAAAATTTGATTTGGATACAGTGTAGCATTACCGCGCAATTGTCATTCAAATTGGGACAGCGCAGAAAGCTCAAAATTGGTTTGGGCAGGAAGGTGTTTAAGTGCCCAGTATTGATGTGGTTAAATACCACCAAAAGAAAGCTCTATTTGTGTCAAAAAAGGACAAAAAATTCAAATAGGTACAGTGTTGTATGATTGAGTAATTGTCATTCAAAATGTGAGAGCACCAAAAGCTGAAAATTGGTCTGGTTATAAAGGGGGTTTAAGTGTCCAGTGGTCAAGTGGTTAAAATCAGTGCTCCCTAAAAAACATTAGTTTTTAAAACTTTTTTTGCATTGATACATGTCCCATGGGGCAGGAGCCGGGTCCCCAAACCCTTTTTAGGACAATAACTTGCATATTAGCCTTTAAAATTAGCACTTTTGATTTTGAACGTTCAAGTCCCATAGACTTTAATGGAGTTCTAAAGTTCATATGAATTTTCGGTCTGTTCTTAGGTTCTGGTGTGAACTGAACCGGGGGCAGTTTTTGGCTCATCCCTGGTCCCTTCCCATGCCTGCTGGACCATGAATCAGTGGTAATATGAACCTTACTGCTGACCGCCCTATCCAACGAGGCCAAAACATTACCTTCCACATGTAGAGAGTCAGAATGGCCTTCCATGAAAATAAATGGTGTTTTGAAACCTGCCACTGAGATACAGTACATTCCACAAACTGATGAAAGGGGGCAGAGTCTACCAACTGAAAAGGCAGCAGTTTCAGTGCTAGCAATTTGGCCAAGCTAGCATTTAGATGATGAGCATGTAGATGGCTGGGACCGAATTTATTTTCATGGTTCAGCAAAATCGATTAGTGGTGTACTGCTAGCAGATTAGCTGCAAGTACTTTGGACACATATTGCTATACCTTCATTCCTCTCAGTGCAGGTTTTTCAGAAGAATGGAGGTATAGTAAGGTTGGAGATCCCAGATGAGGAGCAAGGAGAAGTCTGCCTTTTTTATGTGGGTCTTTCAAGTGCTGTTGCCAATGGACTGCATGGCAGGTCTTCATATGTCTGGTCAAGAATGTGGTGCCCAAGCGGCTGCTGTTCTGGCCACACTTGATCCACTTCAGACATAGGTTGCAAACAGCAATGGTGTGATTTGCTGCTCAAGTGTTGAAAAAGGCCCACACCAAGGAGCTTTTAAAAGTCAGTGGGGAGTCAGCAGCGCCCTGCATCTGTGGAGCTCTGCGGTGTGATGCAATAGGGTGGCTGCCTTTAAACTGCCCTAGAGGAAAACGTGCCTCATTGGAGTTGTGCCTCCTCTCTTCTCTCAGGCACCCAAGTACAGTCAGTGACCTCATCATCCCCTCCCTCCTCATCACTGGAGCAAACTTGGCAGTATGCTGCAGTTGGGGGAACATGACTGCCAGTTTCTTGTGCTTCTGTGGCACCCCCTCTCTATAGCCTCATTTTACTCCCTTCCTCAACCTGGGAACCAACATCGGAGCCTTCAAATTGCTGCGCATCCTCCTGCAGCATGTGCCTGACACTGAGGTTGAATCATTCTGGGGACTTCTTTGTGCATGATGGTGGGGCTACAGAAGGAGTGACTGTGGACAAGGAGCCGGTGGAATCGGACGCTTTGGCAGCTGCTTTGGATAGCAAACTACTCTGAGCCTGGGTGACAGAAGTTGAGGAGGATAAGGACGGCTTTGTTATCCACTCCACCAACTCTTCTGCATGTTGTGGCTTAATAACACTGCCAGCAGCAGAAAAAAAGGACAAGCATGCCCCACAGCCACCTGCAGAGGATGCACCATGTCCACGGCCACCGCTGTTGATTATAGACACAGAGGCTGCTTGCCCTCTTTTAGTGGCCTGTGAGCATCTGCCTCTCCTTGGTGGCCTTCTGGACATGATGTATTTTTTTGTTTTGCAACACCACACAACGCTGTATTCGATACTGTGTACACCACCTGCACTGTATTAGAAACTGTATACAATGTATTAGATATTGTATACACCACCAGAAGTGTAGTAAAAACTGCACACACTGTATTAGATACCATGTACACTGCCTGCACTGTATTAGAAACTGTACAATGGCTGCACTGTATTGTATGCTGTGTACACCACCAGAAGTGCAGTAGAAACTGTGCACTAGGGATGAGCCGAACACCCCCCGGTTCGGTTCGCACCAGAACTTGCGAACGACCCCCGCGTTCGTTACGAACGCTCGAACCCCATTGAAGTCTATGGGACTCGAACGTTCGAAATGGAAAGTGCTAATTTTAACGGCTAATATGCAAGATAGTGTCCTAAAAAGGGTTTGGGGACCTGCCTCCTGCCTCAGGGGACATGGGTCACTGCAAAAAAAGTTTTAAAAACTGCCGTTTTGGCGGGAGCACTGATTTTAATGACGATTAAAGTGAAAAAAAAAGGTGAAATATTCCTTTAAATATGGTGCCTGGGGGGTGTCTGTAGTATGCCTGTGAAGTGCCACGTGTTTCCTGTGTTTAGAACAGTCCCT
This sequence comes from Lithobates pipiens, assembly GCF_037356315.1. Lineage (NCBI taxonomy): Eukaryota > Metazoa > Chordata > Amphibia > Anura > Ranidae > Lithobates > Lithobates pipiens. The sequence goes on from NW_027507785.1 coordinate 183,281,149, forward strand.
GCACAAAATGACATTAAATGGAAATAACACCATTTAAAACTGCTTGCGGTTTTAATGTTATATCTGGTTCCTGCAATATGGTTGAAAATTAAATTATTAAAAAAAGGAAATGCGTGTGGCCCCCAGGCCCTATATACCCAGAACAGCAGTATACAGGCGGTGCAAACAAGACAGGGACTGTGTAGGTTTGTTGTGTTAAGTTGAATCTGTTTGTAATTTTCAACCGGTACATTTTTAAAGTGTAGCTCCAGTCAAAAAAACTATTTTTAAGCTTTTTGGAAAACATAGGGAAGGGTTATCACCCCTGTATAATTAGTTTTGTCGTCCATCTTTTTTCATCTCACTTGCTGCTGTCTCCTTGCGTTTGCAAGTAGGAGATGTTTGTAAGTTGGATGTTTGAAAGTAGGGGCCTGCCCTATATTATAGCGGTATGTACTGGGTACAGAGCACGCAGACAGCACGCACTATCTCCTAACACTACTGACTGCAAGCTCTATTATTAACCACTTGACCACTGGGCACTTAAACACCCTTAATAACCAGACCAATTTTCAGCTTTCGGTGCCCTCACATTTTGAATGACAATTACTCAGTCATGCAACACTGGACCTATAGGAAATGTTTGTCCTTTTTTTCACACAAATAGAGCTTTCTTTTGGTGGTATTTAATCACCTCTCAGTTTTTTATTTTTTGTGCTATAAAAGAAAAAAGACCGAAAATTCTGCGAAAAAATGAATTTTTCTTCGTTTCTGTTATAAAATTTAGCAGATTAGTAATTTTTTCTTCATAAATTTTGGCCAAAATTCATACTACTACATATCTTTGGTAAAAATAAGTACAAATTGGTGGATATTATTTGGTCTTTGTGAAAGTTATAGAGTCCACAAGCTATGGTGCCAATATCTGAAAATTGATCACACCTGAAGTACTGACGGCCTATTTCCTTTTTTTTTTTTTTTCCACAAAATTGTCATATTATCAGGTTATTTCACACACACAGCATATGCATACCAAAAGACCCTGGAGAATACAATGGTGGTCGTTGCAAATTTTTATCTCACACGGTATTTGCACAGCAATTTTTCAAACGTGTTTTTTGGGGGAAAAAAACAGTTTTGTGCTTAAAAAACAAACAAAAAAAACAGTAAAGTTAGCCCAATGTTTGCATAAAGTGAAAGATGAAGTTATGCTGAGAAAATAGATATCAAACATGTCACTCTTCAAAATTGCACATGCCCGTGGAATGGCGCCAAACGTCGCTACTTAAAAAATCCCCATAGGCGACGCTTAAATTTTTTTTTACTGGTTACATGTTTTGAGTTGCAGAGGAGGTCTAGGACTAGAATTATTGCTCTCGCTCTAACGTTCTCGGCGATACCTCACATGTGTAGTTTGAACACCGTTTTCATATGTGGGCGGGGCTTACGCATGCGTTCGCTTCTGCATGCGAGCACATGGGGACATGGGCGCTTTAAATTTTTTTTTTTTTTTTTTATTGTTCATTTTACTTTATTTATTTTAGTTTGACATTTTTTTCCCCAAAAATATATTTTTGATCACTTTTATTCCTATTACAAGGAATGTAAACATCCCTTGTAATAGGAATATGGGGTGACAGGTCCTCTTTACAGTGAAATCTGGGGGTCAATATGACCCCACATCTCACCTCTAGGCTGGGAAGCCTGAAATAAAAAATAAAAAAAAGATTCTGGCTTTGATCGTACTGGCGAGTTGGTAGAAGCACCGGAGGGCGGTGAGGGGTGGGGGGCGTCTATGGCTGGGTATTTCAGGGTATCACCGAGTATGGCTGGGTATCTCCGAGTATGGCTGGGTATGGCAATTTATGGCAGGGTATTGCAGAGTATTGGCGGGGTATTGGCGGGGTACTACAGAGTAATAGCAGGGTACTGCAGAGTATTGGGGGGTACTCCAGAGTAATGGCAGGGTACTGCAGAGTAATGGCAGGGTACTGCACTGCAGAGTAATAGCGGGGTACTGCAGAGTAATGGCAGGGTACTGCAGAGTAATGGGGGGTACTGCAGAGTAATGGCGGGGTACTGCAGAGTAATGGCAGGGTACTGCACTGCAGAGTAATGGCGGGGTACTGCAGAGTAATGGCAGGGTACTGCAGAGTATGCACTGGTATTGCAGAGTATTGGCAGGGAATTGAGGGGTTACATTCGGTGAGCAGTGATGTGGGCACTGCAGATGCAGCCCACATCGCTGCTGACACCGATCTCTTTCCCCTCCGCTGTACCGATCGGTACAGAGAGGGGAGGGAGGAACCGGCGTCATAACATGACGCCGGTTTGTTTACAAGTGATCACTCCGTCATTTGACGGAGCGATCACGTGGTAAACGGCCGCGACGAGCGGCCGTTTACCGTGATCCGTGATGCGCCGGGGTCCTGTGGACCCGGCGGTCACGGATGCTCTCGAGTGCGCGCCCCAGGGGGCGCGCGAGAGCAGAGTTCTGGGAGGCCGTTAATTAACGGCCTCTCAGAGTTAAACAACCGCCCTGAAGCCGTTAATCGGTAATGGGCAGTTGTTAAGTGGTTAAAGCTAGATCACTAGGTATATAGGTGAGGTGAATATAGTGGTGTATACTGCGGTCAGGGCACAGACAACAACCACTACACAGCAGCAAGATAGGAAATCAGCCAAAAACGATTGGTGTGTACTGTGTTGAAGGTACACAGAACACCCACTGCTTCAGATGCTAACACACTACACGAGGCCGCCTCAAAGGCGGCCTTATATAGTGTGGGGCGTGCACTACACAGCCTGAGCTATGATTGGTCACAGGCAGGATGCCTGTGGCCAATCATGGCTCTCCTCGCTGCTGGCGCTACGATTGGCCAAGCATGCGGGGTCACAGTGCATGCTTGGCCAATCATGAGCCAGCAATGCACTGCGCCACCGCAGTGCATTGTGGTCCGCGCGCGCCACTCGAATTTTGACGCGAACGGCCCAAACGTTCGGAATTCGCCGAACGGCCGAACAGCCAATGTTCGAGTCGAACATACGTTAGACTCGAACACGAAGCTCATCCCTACTGTGCACACTGTATTAGATACTGTGTACACCACCTGAAGTGTATTGGAAACTGTATATACTGTATTAGATACTGTGTACACCACCAGAAAAGTAGTAGAAACTGTACACACTGCATTAAATACTGTGTACACCACCTGCACTATTTTAGAAATGCTTATAACATAACGTAACATACTTAATTATATGTTATGGTGTTACAACTACTTATTAATGGTATTGATATGTTTAACCACTTCAAGACCAGGCACTTACTGCCCAAGCCAATTTTCAGCTTTCAGCGCTGTCACTTGACGTGACAATTGCGCGGTCATGCTACACTCTACCCAAACAAAATTTTTATAATTTTGTTCCCACAAATAGAGCTTGCTTTTGGTGGTATTTGATCACCTCTGTGTTTTTTTATTTGCTAAACAAACAAAAATTTTGAAAGAAAACATATTTTTCTTTGTTTCTTTTCTAAAAATGTGTAAAAAATGTAGTTTTCTCCTTCACTGATTGGCACTGACAGGAACCGACTTGAGTGTTGTGGATGTAGGTAAGTGGAAGCAGGTGCGCCGAGTGGCAGAAGAAGCAGATGCACACAAATGCAAGACAGCAAGCAGGAGCAAGGTCAGACTCGCCAGGTAATACACAGTGGATCAATAAGGCAGAAGTGGCAGGCAGCGAATGGTCAAAGTTCAGGCAGGGTTGGTAATGGAAGATCAGGCAGACAGGTAACCAAAGCATGGTCAAGGAAAGCCAAAGGTCAGGACTGGAGACAGCAGTGAGGTCAGGAAGCCAGGTAAGTATTGGATCAGATGCGGGTTCAGGGTTAGGTCACAGGGTAAGCTGCAGATCAAAAAGTAAAGGATCAATGCAACAAGAGCCCCTTTTAAAGGCCACTGGGTGCCAAGGCAGGATCACTGTGCATTCGTGCACGATCTCCGCAATCTGCGCATGTGCATGCACATTGGTGCACGTCTGTTCATCGCTGGTTGCCTGTTAGCTGGACTGCATCTCTATGAACCTGTGCACCTGTGACCTATTGCAGAACTGTACGCAGCACGTCTATGACAGATGCTGTGTACACCACCAGAATAGTAGTAGAAACTGTTCTACGGCTGCACTGTATTGTGTACTATGTACACCACCAGAAGCATAGTAGAAACTGTACACCACCTGAAGTGTACTGTATACTGTACACACTGTATTAGATAATGTGTACACCACCAGAAAAGCAGTAGAAACTGTACACACTGTATTGGATACTGTTTACACATCGCCTGCACTATGTTAGAAACTGTACAATGGTTGCACTGTATTGTATACTGTGTAAACCAGAAGTGTACCATATTGTATTAGATACTTTGTACACCACCAGAAAAGTAGTAGAAACTGTACACACTGAATTAGATAATGTGTACATTGCCTGCACTGTATTAGAAACTGTGCTATGGCTGCACTGTATTGTATACTGTGTACACCACCAGAAGTGTAGTAGAAACTGTGCACACTGTACTAGATGCTGTGTTGCACTGTTTTGTATATTGTGTACACCTCCAGAAGTGTAGTAGAAACTGTACACACTGTATAAGATACTGTGTACACCGTCTGCACTGTGTTACAAACTGTACACCACCGAATGCACTGTAGATGTAGGCTACACTGGATGCAGTGCATATATATATATATATATATATATATATATATATATATATATATATATATATATATATAAGAAGGCCAGTATGGTGGCCTGTAATTATGGGAGGAGCCCGGAGGGTATTTAACCAGACCACCCACAATGGTCTGTGTCGGTTCCAGTGCGTGGTATTGCATGTCAGGGGGGCCAACTCTTCCCAGCTCACCTCGTGTTCATCAGTCCGTGCAGTCAATCGCAGGTGCACTTTGGCTTCTTCGTTCGTGCTCTACGTCTGCGTTTCCCACTCACTGTCGCAGGTAGTATCGAACCTTTTCATATCATGTGCAAACTTGCGGTTTATTATGCTTACTATGCTGCACCCCTTTCGCAAAAACCTGCCTCTGAGTTGTTAACGCTCTACATCAGTTGGCACAGGCATAGCACATTTGTAAGTTCCTTCTACTAAACATACGATTCATTCATAGATCCAAGCCTCCGAGCCACTGTTGGTCGTTCTCCGATATCACTCGCCTAAGGCTTCACTGGTTATAAAATTCACTGTCCGCAGGGTTGCCATCTCATCCATTTTTGAGATAAACATGTATTGTTTGTATGGGTTTCTGTGGCTGATTGAGGTGTAATTAAACCCACCTGGTGCCTTTTCTGCACTTGACTAGCCTGGGGGGGATGGGTGGTTGATAGGTGTTCTGTTCACAGTAAGGAATGGCATACACTCTACAACCAATTCGTATCAGATACTCCTTACTACCAATTTTTATCGGATTCATCTCAGACATTTTTCAAACTGATTTGTATCAGATGAAAAACAGAGGTTGACTCTGCCAACTCACTGCATGTCCGCGTAGTTGTGCTTTTGAGATCGGTCGTATATCTTCATCGATTGTCCCACACTCAGACCGCTACACACTCGCTGTCACAGGTAGGACTTTGTTGTTCCCGCTACTTCTAAACTCAAATCGTTACGTTATCATGTTTGTTTCACAAAAGTCGCACTTATGCCTACGTAAGTCTTTCTATGTCATCTTTCATGTATTTCATACTTTCTACCCAATGTGGGTTTACTTGAGCCAGTTGCAACCCCTACAAAACCTTCACTTCATGATTGATACGGTCAGATCCGACATTCAAGCCCCTTAGTCACCTTGCATCTACGGGCGATTCAAATCTAGTTGCAACTTCGCTTCTATGTTTTTCGGATCCTTGGCAATCACAAGCCCCTTCAACCGCCATCACCATTCATTCAATCCGAACCCAGCCATATCATCGGCGATACAGTCGGATCCGACATACGAGCCTATCAGTCGCATCTACAGAGGATTTGAGTCTAATCGCAGCATCGGCGCAATAATTCAAGTCCTTACCAAACACAAACTCTAACAACTGAGCCGAATCCTGTTGCATCACCGACTCAAACAAGTCAAATCTTTCACAGACTATTCCACCGGTGCTTGCACCCAGCCCGGTACAAACTAGTCACATCGACAGTACAAGTTCAGTAGTTCTTACGTTTCACTTTCTCAGCCTATCCATGTATGATCGTACACAATTCCCTCCACCAATTTGCTCAGTGTTGCGCACGGTCATTCCTACATAATCACATTTCCTCTATAACCTTTTCTTTCGCCTTTCAACAAGGCTGCGTTCTTGCAATCACTGCAAGTCTTTCTGCATTTGGCTCAAAACTGCCAATCGTTTCCAGTAGCTGCCCACCTCATTCCTACACACTTATAATTCCGCAAAACATTGCTTTCACCTTTCAAATAAAGCTGCTTCCTTGAAATCGCTGCAAGCATCTCTGCAAGCAACTACAGATCGCAACATTCCCACTTAGTATACCAGCCTTCAGCTACCCGCCCCAGTCCGCCCTGGGGGGCTCTGGTTCATTATTCTGTCCCGAGCACAGACAGAAACCTGAGCTATCAGTTACCTAGCCAGTCACCTCCTGGCTCACCTCGGTTGTCACGCATTCTTTTGAGTTTTCTAAAGTCACACTCAACAACGCTCCAGCGCAAACCAACTGTCACTATGGCTGTCATTCCTTGTCCTGTGCTTCTTGTTTTCCTTCAGCCTTTCATCTTATCTACCCAAACACATCTATTCCCTCCTACCTTTGCAACTTACCGTAAACATACGCATTTCTCCCCCTTGCTTGTAGCTGACGCCATGTCGCAGGCAGACAGCGGGGACTTCATCTCAGCCCTGTCGTCACCCTTTGCGGGCTCAGCAAGCAGCGGCTTACAGTCTCACAAGAGCTTGGATCAATAAAAAAAAATAATAATAATATAAAAATAAATAAATAAGTAAATAATAAAAAAAAAAAACAAGCTCATAGCAGAACTGCGTCGCAGGAGTAATTCCTACCCTGCCGCAGCTAGGAAACTGAGCTTTTAGGCTGCTGTTTCCACCGCCAGTGGCAGCCCTACCAGGCACCACTTCAGTCTATCTTCTTTGCGACTACTCAGCTTCTCTCCTGCATGACTACACTGTCAACAGCAGTCACCGAAGTCCAAGCAGAGTGAGAGTTCTGGAGGTACACCCAGCCGTACCCCAACCAGCTCCAGTCACCACCGTCATTCCCGTACCTTCACTTACAGGTACACTCAACATCTGCACCACTGTCTTCCCTGCGCACCTTGTCCCAGCAGGGCATCAAGATAGACATCTTGGATGACAATGACGTTAACTTAGCATCCCATCTCATAGCAGTACACAACTTGCCCGAGAACAAGTCATATTTGTGGGGAGACGTCTCCATCATCCTGAAGGCCAGAAACCCTTGTCTTAATCACAAGCTCACTGTCACAGAGTTTGTGCTAGCCTTGGGGACAGTTAGAGATGTGCTATGCAGGGCAACCCTAACAGGAGGGAAGAATTGGACCCGTATCTGCATGCAGTAGTGGATCTAGGTCACAAGTACGCAGGGTGCTCATTCTATGACTGTCACCGCTCATTCTCAGCTAAGGCAGCAGCCAGACTCGAGGTGATCCATTATCTCCCACCTCTTAGTGTTTCTCTCCCAGGTACAAGACCCTGTCTAAATGCTTAAATTAGATGTACCAGCAACAATGGATCTGCCCATGTGAGAAGAATTTCTCACGTACTAGAATGGCATGCCAATGTTCTTTCTGTCAGCATCTCCCTCTTTCACCTCAGGTAGTCATGGACGCCACAATCTCCACAGGTCCTTGCCTCAATTTTTAGCCATCTTTGGTTACAGGGCCATGGCCGCCAGAAATCCTCTTGATTCTTGGGTTCAGTTAGTCCTCCTCTTTGCTCTTTGTTCAAACTCTACCCCATTGTCATAGCAGCTCAAGTCTGGTGCAGCAACTGGGCAGGACAAACAATGACGTTGCCATAGACAACCAAGCCACAGACAGTATTATAAATAAAGCAGCCCCAAGTCACTGCCCATCATGGCCTTCCTGCGCAGACTGGTGCATCTATCCCCACAGCACCAATCTAATGTCCTCTGCAGCTACATCCCAGGCAATGCAATGCTCTGGCCGATGCTCTGCCTGTTTTAACGTTGCGTCATTCTTTTCGCAGGAACCTGGAACTGACCCGACCATGTCTCTTATCTCACATTGGTCGTAGCTAACCTCGGATTCAAACAACATCTTCACGATGCTACCTACCTTAATAATCTATTATTATCTCACAACACCCTGATGGCCTACCGTACAGCCTGGGAGGTCTATGACAGGTTACTAGCCTCAAACCCCAGGGCAATATCAGATCTCTATCACATTCTGGTCTTCATGTCATGCCGCCACACACAGTTGGCATTGTCACACAATACCATTAGACTCTACTTAGCTAACATCAAGTATTTCATCCCCTTACGAGATCCTAACAAACCATCTAGTTTGACTCCCATACAGTCAAGACCATCCTGCATGGTGTTCACAGGCACAACCCATATCAATAGTAAGTGGCTACCTGTCACCAGCGCCATATTTCGAGACATGTCTTTCATTCTGTTCCATTCTCCTTTTGGTTAATTTCAGCCTGGTCATTCAAGCAGCCATCGACCTGGCATTCTACGGCTTCTTACGCCCCAGTGAACTCAGTCACCTTCCCAGTTGTAAGCTGTTACATAGTCGCCACCTCACACGCCATCAGACTTACTTCATCTTGCACCTCAGGGTGTCCAAAACACAACAGTCTGGTCCAGGGTTGATATCAAACTTTCTGAACTCTCAACGCAAGGTGCCCCACATCCGTTCTAGTTCAGTTATTAGCTCATCTGTCTGATCCCTCACAGGACAGCCCATTACTACTGTTCCTGATTAGCCCCCTAAGCAGCAACCAGTTCATTAGTCACGTCAGGATCCTTTTGAGCAACTTAGGCCTTGACCCCAGCCATTTTCCTGGACAATCTTAGCATTGGAGCAGCATCAGCAGCCTCATGAACGGGGTCCCAGACCACGTGATCAAAAAGGTGGGCAGGTGGAAATCCACCTGCTTCGCTCGATACATCCCCAATCCACAAGTGGAGATGTCGCGAGACTTCAGCAACCTTGCCCTGTAGTGTCTTATTGTACACAATTAATAATTACCTCCCTAACCAAGTCTTTTGTGCCCTTCTCTTGGCATATCGCCCAGCAGACCAGGGCTCCCTGCCCAGCTCACCAGGGCTTACCTTACAGCAGGCCAGGGCACACTTCAGGTCTGTTTTATGTTGTTAATCTTGTGACGTGTTTATGTATTCTTTCATATCTCTTAGCCCTTGTACATACAGTCGGATATTCCGATAGACAATGTCCGATAGGACCGTGTTGTCGGATAATCCGACAGTGTGTGGGCTCCATCGGACTGTTTCCATCGGAGTATCCGACGGACCAAGTTTTCCAAGTTGTCTATACAATTTTCTGACAACATGCTCTGATCGGACTTTGTCCGATCATGTGTAGAGAAATCCGATCGGACAAAGTACCACACATGCTCAGATCAAATTCCTAGACCAAAGCTATTGGCTACTAGCCTGAACGCAGCCCCATTGAAACGAAATAACGTCATCACATTAAGTACGATCGGATTTTCTGACAACTTTGTCCGACTGTGTGTATGCAACAGTTTCGGACAAAATCCGTCGGACAAAATCCAACGGAATTGGTTGTCGAAATGTCTGACTGTGTGTACAAGGGCTTAGAACGGAGGGCTCCGACCATAAATTTGGACAAAGGCACCCTGCCTTCGGCCAATTATGGCTCTCTCAGTAGAATGCGCTGTGATTGGCCAAAGCATGCAGGTCAGGTGCATGATTTAGCCAATCATAATACAGCAATGCGCTGCTATGGGGCATTCCGCAATGCTTGAATTTCCCGTGAACACCCCATAATTGTTCACTGTTCTGTGATTGGGCGAACACTAGACATGGGCGATGTCAAAAAATGTGTTTCTTTTCTTTACGTTTCGTTCCGTGCGAAAAAAAAAAAATCTTATTTAATGTAGCAGTGGCTCCTGAAGAGCACGCGCTATGCATTTTTCAAAGTTAAAGTGGTTGTAAAGTCATTTTTTGACTTTTACCTACAGGAAAGCCTATAAGGAGGCTTACCTGTAGGTAAAAAAAAATCTCCTAAACCTGTATGGTTTAGGAGATATTCCCCTTGCAATGCGCCGCTGACTGCAGCAGTGCATGCGCACAGGGGATTCTCGGCTGGAAGCCCGGCAGACACCGGACCCTGCCGGGAAGAAATCTACCGCGTGTATGTGCGGGAGTGACGATATTGCAGCTCCGGCCACTCACAGCGCCGGAGCCGCGATACCCGGAAGAAACGCTGAGGGAACATGTCAGCTCCCTCTGCGTGGATCGGGCCAGATGTCGGGGCTTCTTTCTAAGGTAAGTATTTCATAATGAGCTAGTATGCGGTGCATACTAGCTCATTATGCCTTTTCCTTTGCAGGTGAGAAAAAAAATTAAAAATTCAGCGGGTTTACAACCGCTTTAAAGTTATGCCTAAACTGCAATTTGGTTTGGGTACAATTGTCTAAATGTAGACTTCAGCGTCTGTCTGACTGGACTGTGAGATGTTCAGCCTGGCCACAGGGGGCACTGTCTCTTCTGGCAGGCATGGAACTATGGTCTGGTTAGGTGGTTAAGTTACTCTCAATCGGAGCCGCCCAGTGGGAGTGGCGCTCTCACTGTGCTTTCTGGGAGAGGGTATTTAAGATGTGGATGTCACGTGGTTCGGGGTTCCGGTCCAGAAGGATGTACTGACTTCATGGTCCTGGTCCTCCTGACCAGCCCCCAGGAAGGCTATAGCCTGGGGTGTGGATCCACCCGATATTGATGTCATGGATCAGCAGTGGTTAACCCTTTAGGGTTTTTTTACTAAGCAAACTATTTTAGTGCATTTGATTATTTTTATGGGCTGGTTTGTTAAATGGCACGCAAAACCCTGTGAAAAGGTTATCTATCTGTAATTACCAGTCTCTGAGCAAAACAGCCCTCTTCAGACTCTTCAATAAAGAAGACGCAAATGAACATGGCTGTATGAGTCTTGCCTATAAATGGTTATATGTTCTGGCAATGACCAGTCTAATAGCCTTCCCAGACAAATCAGCCTCTTCAGACTCTCCAAATGGGAAGATGTGGAGGAACATGACTGTGTGAATTTTGTTTTGATTAAGCAACCAGAGATGAGGATAATGATACCTAATAGGATGTCACATTCAATAAACACATTGTCAATACACTCTAAAGGAGTGGTTTATGCTCACTCTTTGAAAGGGTTATCTTCTCTGGAAATGAGAAGCTGCCTAGCCATACCAGGTGAAACAGACTTGACTGCATAATTCTACTTTGTTCAAGCAACCAAAAATAAGGATGACGACACCTAACAGGTTGTCATGTTCATTTAGCCTGCGGTTAATACCCTCTAAAGGAGTGTTTCCACTCACCCAGTGAAAGGGTCATCGAGCAGTCTGAAGCCTTCCCAGGCAAGCAATCTGCTTCAGATTCTTCCAAAGAGAAGACCGATGAGCATGACTGCAAGAATGTTGCCTTGTTCAAGCGACCAAGGATAAAGATGACAACGATACCCAAGCCGATTGTCACATTCATTAAGCATGTGGTCAATACACTCTAGGCCCTTGTACACACGGTCGGACATTCCAACAACAAAATCCGTCAGATTTTTTCAGAAAGATTTTGTCCGAAACTGGTGTTGCATACACATGGTCGGACAAAGTTGTCGGAAAATCCGATCGTTCGGAACGTGAAGAGGTTTGTTCATTAAGACGGGATTACGTTCAGGCCTGTAGCCAATAGCTTTGATCTTGTAATTTGATCTGAGCAAGCGTGGCACTTTGTCCAATTGGAATTCTCTACAAACGATCGGACAAAGTCCGATTGGATCATGTTGTCGGAAAATTTTATATCCAGCTCTCAAACTTTGTTGGTCGGACATTCCAACGGAAAAAGTCCAATGGAGCCCACACACGGTCGGATTATCCGACAACACGGTCTGATCGGACATTTTCCGTTGGAATTTCTGACCATGTGTACAAGGACTAAAGAAGTAATTTCCACTCACTCTGTAACGGGGTCATATATGGTGCCAAAGAGTAGTCTCAGAACCTCCTCAGGCAAATTGACCCTTGTCAGCTTCTTCCCAAGTAGAATGGAATGCATATGTGATTCCTACTGTGTTCAGGCAGGCTGTGATTAGGATGATAGTGACCAAGTTGTCAAAATGAAGTATATGGTCAAGAAACTCTAAAAGAATTGCTGAATTCATCTTCTGCAAGGGCCACCTATTCTGGAAATGTCCAGTTTTCTATTCAGGGCCTTTTCAAGCAATCAATCCTCTTCCGTCTCTTCTGAACAGGAAGATGAGGATGACCTTTGTCCAGACTGGTAAGGTTGGTGAAATGCCTTTAATCAGAAGTGAAGCTTTGTAAGTATTTGAAGTACCTCCAGAGGACAGCTTGACAATTCTGTCATGTTGGGTGGATTGAGTGCTCGTTCTAAAAGATTGGAGTATGGGGGCGCATGCGCAGCGTGGTGAGGAGAGGACGCATGGAGTGAGAGCTCCGTGAGCCGGTGAGATACAGATCACTCCCCTGGGGGATTTCAGCCTGCAAACCCGATCCTTTTCAGCCTATACCCCTAGGGGACTCAGAGGTGCATGCCGACACACAAAGCCCGCCGTGGGAAAGCTACACAGAAGTCCCTAACAACTTACCTTCTCCGGATGAGAGAGCTGAGCGGGATGTCGCAAAATGGCGCCCAGCCTCTGCACACTCAGACAGCCACACCAGGCCCGAGTCCCCCTCCGGCGTGTCCTATATCTGCAAGTGAGTGCGCAGTACACCTTACAAAAGCAGAGCTGGACGCTAGCCTTTCTGCTATGTATGAGAAACTTGCCAATAAATTCCAGGTGGAACTTCACAAGTCCACCAATACGCTAACGCAGGAACTAGCAGCGCTGGGGGGCAGAACAGACTTATTGGAGGCTAAGTATGACGAACTGCAACTAGCATATTCTGACTTGCGGAGGGATTATGACTCCATTACTGACACTGTCACCCAATTACAGTCTAATCTCGAGGATTTGGACAATCAAAATAGGCGCAATAATCTCAGGGTGAGAGGGGTCCCGGAGCAGACCACAGATTTGCTCCCAGCTATTAAGAGACTGTTTATGTCCCTTTTACCGGACTCCCAAGAAAGTGCGTTTGCCTGTGATAGGATACACAGAGCGTTGCGGCCTAAACCCCCTGATGACAAGCCTCCCAGAGACATTGTGTTGTGTCTTAAGGACTTTCTTATTAAAGAGGAAATTCTGCGAGCATCCCGCAATACCCCTAATATTCAGCTGGATGGCGTTAGAGTCCAAATCTACCCAGACCTTTCCTCCGCAACCTTGGAAAAACGAAGGAACCTAAAGGAAGTTACCTCCGCCCTACAAACGGCGAGAATCAGATACCGCTGGGGATTCCCCTTTAAATTGCAGGTTCCTCACAATGGAACAACCTACACGGTCAACACGCTACAAAATGGAAAGGAATTGCTTATCAAGCTCGGTCTTTTGGCTCCTGAACACCCTCAGAGGCTTCCGTCCACCCCTCGCCCTTCGCCAATCTGGGCTACTCCATCTCCTCAGAGGGATCGCAGGCGACATCGTCAAGAGCTCCGTGACCTGCAACTGTGATCAACATGGAGGATCTACACGAGTGGCAAGCTTCCTATACCTCAGTTCTTAGTGGACTTTCCTGGTATACGGTCAAGGTTCCTTTTTTTAATATTTTTTCTTTCCCCTTTTTTTTGTTATCATTTTTTCATAAGGTTCTACACTGTTGGCATCATCTATGCTCTGACTGTTCTCACTGTACCCGCTTAAGTGACCCCCTGCTCTACATTATCCACGACTGGTTACTCCAGTCTCTACCATTTTCAGGGCTTGGGTCCCGGATTTTGGGCCCTGGGTTCTGGGGCTGCACTGGTCATTAGTGTAACAGTGCCTCATATATAGAGCATTGGACTTTAGAGTCCGTTCGACTTATGACTGTTTGTTTTTCTATCGGGGGAACCAGCAAGTTGAGTTTTGGTTCCGGTATACCCCCGAAGCCATATTATTTCATTACCATTTTGTTTTCATTATTCTTTGGTTTATCTATCTGTTCATTTTGTTACCTACCACAAGTGTATATTTGGTCTTATTTTTTTTGGGTGCCCTACCACTCTGGGATGTTTTGCTCGGTGTACCTGACATGCCTTATATCATCTATGTGCATTATGGAGTTTATGATTAGTTCTGTGTGTGAGACCCTATGTGCTCCTTCTCCACCTGAGAGCCAAACTGTCGAGATCCAGTCCCTACTTGTATAACTGCTCTTCCCACATGCTAACGTTTGACATCATAGTATTATGGGACTTAGAGTAGTGTCACATAATGTGGAAGGCTTTAACGCCCCTCACAAGCGCAGGAAAGCATTTAAACAGTATAGACATGTTGGGGGGGATATTTTGTTTCTCCAAGAAACGCATTTTTCAGAATCGAACCACCCACGATTTTTTGACCGCCATTAAAGGCAGCATTATTTTACCACGTTTAGCTCCAAATCCAGAGGGGTTGCTATTTTTTTCAGAAACTCGGTACAATTTGATGTTAGACACATGTATAAAGATCCCTCTAGTAGGTTTATCATCCTACAGGGGTTACTAAATGGTAAGGAGATCACATTGGCTAATGTATATGCACCTAATGCCTCACAAGCTTCCTTTTTTACCTCTTTCTTTCAGATCCTGGACAGGTACCTTTCTCCCCACTTATTGCTCGGTGGTGATTTCAACTTGGTGGCGCATTCTAAACTGGACAGAAGTCGAGTTGTGAGTACAGCTAACGCCTTTCTGAGGTCCCTTGTCCGTCTGCTCAGTTCCCATCAACTGCTTGACGCATTGCGAGCCCATAATGTGGGTGCCAGAGACTATACGTTCTACTCCCACCCTCATGACAGCGATTCCAGACTTGACTATATTTTCAGTACCCCAGTTTTATTAGCTAACTCAACAACTGCCTGTATTCTCCCATGTCCCTGGTCTGACCATCAGATAGTGACGTTCTCTGTTTCACACATAGGTATCTCACCGGTCAATGCCTCTTGGCGTCTTAATGACTCTATTCTTTCTGACCCGGCCCTAGTAAAGGAGATTGCCGACCATATTGACGACTACTTTAAATTAAATGCCACTGACGACATCTCCCCCTCTACACTGTGGGCCGCCCACAAAGTGGTTGTCCGGGGTCATTTGATTTCATTGGCAGCGACACGGAAAAGACAGATTGCAGGATATCTCCAGACTGTCTGATGAACTAGCGAAACTATATCATGCGCATGGCCATTCTCACTCTCCTGACACGTTTGCGCTGATTTTGACGAAACGAGCGGAACTGGACACACTTCTTTCTGAGCGGACGGAGAAGGCGCTGAGGTGGTCAAAGGTCAAATTCTTATTGCACAGTAACTCGGCTTCTGCGATGTTCGCCAGAAAGTTGAACTCTACTATGCGACCACCACACTCCTATAAGCTCAGAAATGATAAGGGAGAAATGGTTACCCATCCCACAGAGGTTTTAGGGCTGTTTTCCAAGTTTTATCGTGATTTGTTGGCGGCTCCAGCTTCCCTGCCTGGTCCTTCCGCAAAAGATTGGCTGAATAGCCTTCCCCTCCCCTCGCTTACAGTGGAGCAAACTATGTAATTGAATGCCCCTTGCAGCCTGGAGGAACTCCAGACAATAGTTTCCTCGCTGAAGCCCTCCAGAGCCCCAGGACCGGACGGATTCACTTCCACGTATTATAAAAAATTCTCATCCCAACTACTTCCCTATTTAGTAAAAATGTTTAACTTTGTATTAAAAGGCCACACTTTCCCTGAAGACATGCTACTTGCGAACATGTTTCTGATACACAAACCCGATAAGGATCACTCCCTCCCTCAAAATTATAGACCAATTTCAGTAATTAATAATGATTTGAAATTATTCGGCCGCCTACTGGCAAATAGACTTTCCCAAGGCGTCTTTCAGGACAGCACCTGAGAGATAGCGACTCCTCCCTCCTCGTTAGGAAACACCTTCTTCCTCCAGACTTTAAAGGGAGGCGCCTCCCTACCACACCTCAGTTTTTGTGTTTCCTCCGGCCCGGAGGGAACACCTTTTGGGAGGGAGTCTTTTTCTCTTAGGTGTTCCTGAGGGACTAGGCTTCTTTCCCTTTTTTTCCTCCTTTAGAGACCCGCTGTCCTCCCGACCTACCCACGCCTCGACAGCGGTAGCAAGCGGGCTCCTCTTCCCCTCTTGTGCTCGGAGAGAGCCGAAGATTCGGTGGCCCGCACGTTCGTAGGCGCGGCGGCGCGCGTGTGCCGCCGCCATGTTTTTTTCCGGCGGTCGCGCCGGAAGTGACAGAGCGGGGTCATCGGGTCAGCTGAAACGTCGTTTCCGCCGTGGACGCAGGGGGGAGGAGGGAGGACAGGTGCTGGTGCCTATTTCCGCTTCCGGTCCGGTGCAGCTGCATTATGTGAGTCTGGAGGCGGCGTATAGCCACAAGTGGATTTCTGCACACCTGTTATGGAAGATTCAGCGTCTGCAGCGGTGGGGACAGGCACAGGCACCAGCAAAGCCCAGGTAAGAGGCAGCGGTTAAAGTCTGCCTTCTTTCCCCTATTTCCTGGCGTTTGGTCTCGCTCTCTCTCTTTTTTGCTTTCCCCCCTGGTGGCAAGGGGCCTGTCTGGGCACTAGAAGCTGACTGGTTTCTTCTCAGTGCACCTGTGTGGTGATCCCTATCAAGGCTGAGACTGGGTCTCACTAAGGGTTCCCTGGTTTTTTTCCCTTTTTTGTCTTTTTCTTCGTAGGCTAAGAGCTCTGACCCAAAGAAAAGATGTCCTTCTTGCAGGGCCAAGCTGGGAGAAAATTGGAAGAAAACCCTTTGCAGTCCCTGCATTACTTCTTTAGTTAAGGAGGAATCTGCCTCTGTATGTGAGGATCTGGTGGCCTCTGTAAAGAAGGAGCTATACGCCACGATCCAGAATTTTCGTGACTCACTAGCACATCCGGCTGCTAGTCAGCCTGCCACTTCAGAGTCCTCCCAGGGGTCTCTCTCAATCCCGGTGTTGGAAGCTCTGCCTGAAGACCCTTCAGATAGGGAGAAGCAGTCCTCTGCTCTTTCCGTTAAAGATTCGGAAGAGGAGTTGGAGGATTCTGAGGTAGCCCCCTCTAAATTCAAACTGTCCCTTGAAGAGGTCGATGGGCTCCTTAAAGCCATTCATGCTACGCTTGGTTTAAGTGAGGAGAAAAAGGAATTATCACTCCATGACCGCATGTATGCTGGGTTGGATGAGCCTAAGGGCCGAACGTTCCCAGTTCATCCGGTCATCTCTGAGGCCATTAGGAAAGAATGGCAGGATCCAGAGAAAAAGCCCTTTTTCTCCAAAGCCCACAAAAGGCGTTTTCCTTTTGAGGAGAACCCTGCAGCAGTATGGAACAAGGTGCCCAGACTGGATGCCGCCTTTTCCCAGGTTTCAAGGTCCACGGATCTGTCCTTTGAGGACATGGGAGTTTTGAAAGATCCGATGGAAAAACGCATGGATCTTTTGCTCAAGAGATCATGGCAATCAGTTATGAGCAATTTAAAACCAGCAATGGCCACAACGTGTGTAGCCAGAAATTTAGAATACTGGATTAACCAGTTAAAGTCACATATAGCTGCAGATTCCCCTAAACAGGAAATCTTAGATTCTTTTCCTACCCTGATTACGGCAGTGGCTTATGTTGCAGATGCCTCAGCTGAGGCAATTAAGATATCAGCCAGGTCAGCAGCTCTAACTAATGCTGCAAGAGAGCCTTATGGCTTAAAACCTGGCCTGGTGACTCGGCTTCAAAGAATAAGCTGTGTGGGTTACCCTTTTCAGGGGACTTGCTCTTCGGCCCTGACCTCGATAATATTCTTGACAGGACAGCCGATAAAAAGAGATCCTTTCCGGTCAAAAAGAAAAAGCAGGTACCAAAACGTCTTTTTCGACCTAAAAAAACTCAGGATCAGGACAGCAAGTTGCAGGGGAGAAGGAAAAGTTGGTCCGCCCCGAAGCCGAAGGGTAGAGGAGGAATTCTCTTCCGTCCTCCTACACAGGCCGAAAAATCGCAATGACTCGTCTCTGCGGGTCGGCGGAAGACTACAAGAATTTCTTCCGCAGTGGTCAGGGATAACTTCAAATCAGTTTATCCTGACCACTCTCGCGCAGGGTTACTCACTCGAGTTTGTCAACGACCCCCCAAAAAGGTTCCTGATTACCAACACCCCGCGGGACCCAGTAAGGGCCCTGGCCATGAAGTCCTCTCTAGAGGAACTGATGCAACAGGGCGTAGTAGTACAGGTACCCCTGCAAGAACAGCAGGAGGGGTTTTATTCCCATGTTTTCCTAGTAAAGAAACCGACAGGAAAATTTCGGTTGATTCTCAACCTAAAACCTTTAAACGAGTCCATAAGGTACAGGAAGTTCAAAATGGACTAAATTTTTTCGGTCAGAAATCTGTTGACGCCAGGATGTTTTATGGCGTCAGTAGATTTAAGACGCATACCTACATGTTCCGATCTCTCCCCAGTCTCAGAAGTTCCTCAGGCTGGCGGTGAGGTTGGGGGGTGTGGTTCATCATCTCCAGTTCAGGGCCCTACCCTTCGGCCTGTCATCATCTCCCCGAATTTTTACCAATATAATGGCAGAAGCTTTAGCGCCGCTGCGACTTCAGGGAATCGCAGTTATTCCTTATTTAGACGATCTGCTGTTTTTCGCCCCATCCAGCGAGGAATTGCAGACCAATCTAGGCAAAGCTCGCAGCCATCTGGAGGCGTTGGGGTGGATTTTGAACCTCCAAAAGTCGTCCCTAAACCCATCTCAGGAGATTCGGTTTTTAGGGTATCTAATAAATTCGGTGGATCAAAAAATCTTCCTTCCCTTAGACAAAAAGGACAGGATTTCCGGTGCAGTGTCTTTATTACAGACCAGCCAAAATCTGACAGTAAGACAGGTTATGTCAGCTTTGGGGGTTCTAACTTCAGCAATGCCAGCAGTCCAGTGGGCAAGAATGCATTTCAGGTGTCTGCAGGCTTTCCTTCTAAAATCTTGGGATCACACAGTGGCATCCCTAGAGGCAGAGGTGAGAGTGTCAACCCAGGTAAAAAGGTCCCTATGGTGGTGGAAAAGACAGGATGTCTTATCGGAAGGGTTAGTCTGGGCTTTTCCAGTCGAGAAAAGACTAACAACCGACGCCAGTTCCTGGGGGGTGGGGAACCCATCTAGGAACACGTTTCACTCAGGGGTCCTGGGCCAAAGAGGAGACAATAAGGTCCTCAAACTGGAGGGAGCTCAAGGCGATTGCCTTGGCTCTGGAGTTGTTTGTTCAGGAGCTTCAGTCCCATCACGTCCAGGTCCTAACAGACAATGCCACGGCGGTGGCTTATCTAAACAGATAGGGGGGTACAAGAAGCAGGTCGCTTCAGGTACTGGCCATGGAGATTCTTCGGTGGGCGGAAAAACGTTTGTTATCCCTATCAGCAGCCCACCTAAAAGGGGATCTAAACAGGTTAGCGGACTTCCTAAGCAGAAACGCTATTCAGGAAGCGGAATGGTCTCTAAACCCGGAGGTATTCACAATGATTGCCGGAAAATGGGGTTTACCAGAGGTGGACCTGTTCGCCTCAAGGGTGAACGCCCAGGTTCCCCAGTTCTTTTCCCTGGACAGTCGCGATGGCTCGCTGGGCACGGATGCGCTAGCTTATCCATGGGAATTTCGTCTTTGCTACGCTTTCCCCCCATTTCAGTTAATCCCGTTAATTTTAAGAAAAATTCAGAGGGAGAAGGTGCCAGTTATTCTAATCACTCCCTTTTGGCCAAAAAGGGCCTGGTTTTCGACAGTTCTAGGTCTGGCAATCAAGCCTTGTTGGCATCTGCCCCTCAGGCATGATCTGTTGTTGCAGGGCCCAGTAAACCATCCAGGAGTGGCCAGCCTGGCCCTCACGGCCTGGTTTCTGAAAGGCAGCTCCTTAGGAGCAAGGGGTTTTCCAACCGTTTGGTCTCTACCCTTTTGGCAAGTAGGAAAAGGGTTACGGGGGCCATTTATTCTAAGGTTTGGAAGCGTTATAAAACTTGGTGTTTGTCAGCCGCCCAGGTGCCAGGGAGCCTTGTCTCCATCTTGGAGTTTTTACAGGATGGAGCAGACAAGGGACTGGCAGTTAGTACCCTGAAGGTGCAGGTAGCAGCCCTGACAGTGTTCTTAGAAAATTCTGTGGCCTCAGATCCGCTGGTGATCAGATTCTTTAGAGCCCTTAAAAGATCTAGGCCAGCTCCTATTAAGGTTTTTCCTAGATGGGATTTGTCGGTAGTCCTACAGTCTCTAACAAAGGGGCCTTTTGAGCCTCTTGTGGAGGCTTCCCTTAGGTTTCTCACATTAAAAAACGTTTTTCTGATTGCCATTGTCTCTGCACGCAGGATCAGTGAGCTAAATGCTCTGTCAGTTAAAGAACCATATCTTTCCATTTTTCCTGATAGAGTTATTCTTAGAACAGATGCAAAATTCTTACCGAAGGTAGCTTCAGTTCAGAACCGTATACAGGACATAGTACTGCCAACCTTTTGTGTTAACCCCAAAGGAAATAAGGAGACTTTTTTCCATACTTTGGACGTCAGGAGGACTCTGCTGAGTTATTTAGAAAGGACGGAGTCCTTCAGACGTTCAGATTCACTGTTTGTACTCTTCTCAGGAAGAAAAAAGGGTTTTCAAGCTTCTAAAGTTACTTTAGCTAGATGGCTGAAATTAGCTATCTCGGAGGCATATTCCCAGGCAGGATTATCTGCTCCAGCAGAAATTTGTGCACACTCAACCAGGGCTCTGGCGTCTACGTGGGCAGAGAGAGCTGGTGCCACCCCAGAGCAGATCTGCAAGGCGGCGACATGGTCGAGTTTTCACACATTTGTGAAACATTATAGACTGGACCTCACTTCTGCCAGCGATCAGGCATTTGGCAGAAAGGTCCTGCAAGCTGTTGTCCCGCCCTAAGGGGTAAGTCTCTGTTATCCTCTCAGGTGCTGTCCTGAAAGACGCCTTGGGAAAGACCAAGTTAGACTTACCGGTAACTTGTTTTCCAGAAGTCTTTCAGGACAGCAGACATCCCGCCCTATGGTATTGTATTATGCTACGCTGTGACTAACGTATGTGTTTATGTGTTCCAGCCGGGGGCCGGAGGTTCTCTTCTACAACTGAGGTGTGGTAGGGAGGCGCCTCCCTTTAAAGTCTGGAGGAAGAAGGTGTTTCCTAACGAGGAGGGAGGAGTCGCTATCTCTCAGGTGCTGTCCTGAAAGACTTCTGGAAAAAAAGTTACCGGTAAGTCTAACTTGGTCTTTCCAATATTATCCCCACTCTGATATCAACTGACCAAACTGGCTTTATCCCCTCTTGCCAAATTACAGACAATATCCGTTTAACCTCCAATATTATTCAAGACGCCAATTTATTCAACCAAAAATTTTTTAATGTTAAGCCTAGATATACATAAGGCTTTTGATAGCGTAACCTGGCCCTATCTAGAATCTGTCCTGTCCAAATTTGGGTTTGGGGGGGCTTTTGTGCATGGCTTCAGGGCTATACCATCACCCCCGCACCCGAATTAAACTCCCAGGGTGTTCTTGGGAATATTTTCCGCTGGGTAGGGGGACCAGGCAGGGATGCCCTCTCTCTCCCTTGCTTTTCGCCCTGGCGGTGGAGCCGCTGGCCAGGGCGATCTGTCTGAACCCTGACATTAAGGGATATGCTAAGGGGGAACAGGTATTTAAGTTAAGTATGTACGCTGATGATGTACTGTTATATTTATCTGACCCGGTTGTCTCACTGCCAAACCTGATCCCACTGTTGAACTCCTTCCATGGCTTGTCCGGTCTTGGGGTTAACCTCGCTAAGTGTGCTGCCCTTCCAATCAATATCCCTGAAAATACTCTAACGGGTATCCAATCGAGCTTTGGATTCACGTTATGCAGGGACACATTACCCTACTTAGGCGTTAAGCTGGCTACTACCCTCCCAAAACTATATTTTGCAAATTACCCCAAAGTCTTTGCATACGTTAAGCAGTTATTACATTCGTGGGATAGATAGCCTGTATTCTACCCATAAAAGAAATATGATATCAAAATGTCTATTCTTCAGAAACTTTTGTTTTATTTTAGAGCCTTGCCATTTATACGTCTCTCGTAATACGTTCGATGGTATCCAGAAAGAGATCAATCAGTTCGTCTGGCGGAACAAGAAACCTAGATTACACAAAACGCTTCTTTTCAGACCAGCTGACCTCGGAGGTCTGGGGCTCCCACATCTGTGGCTATACTATATCGCGGCTAGGTTGGTGCAGATGGCTCAGTGGCATTATCCCCCGGTTACAGTTCCATGGATTCAATTTGAGAGATCCTCGGTGAGTCCATTCTACCTCCCGGGTCTGTTGTGGATTGAGGGGATCCGCCCCAAGCAATTAGCCACATTAAATGGAGTGGTGGCACAATCCCTTCAACTTTGGTCTCTATATAAAAAAAGATATGCCCTGTGTCCGCCCTGCCCCAGCCTAGCCTCTTTCCTTGGTGACCCCAGATTCCCAACAGCATTTTTATCGCCTGAGAGCTTTGAGGGCTGGTCTCAGAAGAACCTCACTACCCTAGAGGCGTTATCCCAGGAACCCCCTTTTAGCTCCTTTGCACATTTGCAAGAACAGTTTGGGCTACCTAGGGGGGATTTTTATAAATATTTACAGGTTTGGCATTTTTACGCCTCTCATTACCAGGTGAAGGGGCTTCCCCCACTTAATGTATTTGAAAGAGTTTGCAAGTCCTCCTCCAGAGATCAGGGTACCATCTCTTTGTTATACCAATCTCTCAATGAAGCGAAGCTCCCTGCTAAGTCTCAAGCCATGCTGGGTTGGGAGAAGGAAATTGGTTTTGAGCTAACCCCAGAGGAATGGGTAGATATGATCACAAATATGCGAAAATGCACGAAATCTCTGGCAGTCAGAGAAACAGCTTTGAAATTGCACACAAGATGGTATTACACCCCCTCAAGGTTACACACGTTTAGCCCTCTGGTCCCGGGGAGTTGCTTCCGTGGATGTCCTGAGGCTGGCACCTTCCTCCATACATTTTGGGGCTGTGGAGTGCTCAAGCCCATATGGCAGCAGGTTGCTGATAAATTGTTCCAATTCACTGGAGTTAGGATAGATATCACGTGCCAGATGGGCCTCTTATTTGCTGACATCCCGGGACTGACCCCCCCCAGCCCAGAAATTAGCCCATACACTTATCAGTGCAGTTCACTGGACTGTAGCTTTGCATTGGAGATCACCAGCAGTCCCTTGGGAACAGGTTCTGCGACGCATGGAATCGATCAAACTTATGGAACGTCTACACCACACTTTGATGGATTCCATGCCTATCTTCGATAACAAGTGGACCTCATGGTCGTCTCTTTAATAGAAGGCCTCCTGACCTGACAGGGTAGTTTGGCACCCAGCCCAATGGCAGTATCTAAGAATATAACCGGTAGCACTCACTAGTGGTTGAGTTTTTGTTTTTATTTTCTATTCCTACTTTCCTCTCCCTTTTTTGTTTTCTTTTCAATGATGTACTTTCTACCGATATGCAATTTTATATCACCCTGAGGAGTTTAGCATTTCAGCTTGTATACGTATTGCATGTTCACAGATGCTTATTTTTTTATGCTATTCTCAATGTAAACTACTGTACACATTGTATCTTTCCTTGTACATGTCTTCATTCCTTTAATAAAACATTTGTAAACAAAAAATAAAAGATTGGAGTATGTTCTCACAGCAGGATGTGAAAGTTATTCCCTTAAACTGAAAGATGTCCAGGGGTTGGGGTCACCCCTCTGGTCAGTGTGTGTCCTTTGTGGGATTGGCCATATACATGTCCTTACCATCAGAAGATGTTGTGGCCTTCAAGGACAAACACTATCACTACATTTTTTTTTTTTTTGATCGTAGAAAGTCAAGCCTAAATTTAATAGTTGTCAGTTTGGCTTCCTGCCTCAAGATGAATGTCTGTTGAGTTAAAGGGGACCGAAAAACTCAAGAGTCAGTTTCCACTCTCACTCTCACTCCACAGAGGCTATCTTCTGCATTTCTGGCTGGGAGTCCAGGAAAAACTGGGAAGCTAACACATAAACCAAGAAGTCAGTAAAGAGTTCCATGTCAGGATGTTTTCTGTTATTTTGGGATTTTGCCTCCTAAATACATACCTTAGGGGCACTATGGGGCTCCTCTGTGGGACATAGGTATGGCTTTTGGTGATTGACAGGTGGTCCATTAAGGCAAGCATTTTAGGCCATATTTGGAGATATTTCATCCCTTCACATATCAGACTGAGCCATAGAAATCACCTGGCTCCAGCAGCTCAGGTAGGCTCAGTTTAACTTTCGATCCCGTTCAAGTCGGGTTTCTAAACCAGTGGCCTAAACTTGTGGTTGAAGAAACTAAATTGTCTGCAATGTTCTGGGGTAAGCATGTCCTGGTAAAGTTGGACAGCGCAACGACTGTGGCCTACATCTGGAAACAAGGCTCAGTCTCTCCCTTCTGAAGGAGGCTCCATTGGACCTTTGCTTCCCAAAAATCTGATGGACTTTATAAATAGAACATGTTTCAAATTTTTCCGCTGGAACTCCACTGGACCCAGTTCCTATGGAGAAATCCGCTCGTCTATATGCTAGTCCGACAGACAAAAAACGATGCTAGGACAGCTATTGGCTACTGGCTATGAACTTCCTTATTCTAGTCCAGTCGTACGTCATCATGTTCAAATCCGTCGGACTTTGATGTGATTGTGTGTGGTCAAATCCGTTAATTCGGAAAGTGCGTGGGAAGACTGTTGGACCTAGTCTGCTGGAAAGGCCGGTCGTGTGTACGTGGCATTACTGTAATTTTCCTTTCCTGACGTGCTCCATGGCAGCACAGATCCCACCCAGCTTGGTAGGACTAGTTTCAGAATTCCGAGGCTGTAGGTGGGCTCAAATTTATATGAGTTAAGTCCTGGAGGCATGGAACTTATACCCAGCTGTGGTGCCATGGAGCTTATCAGGAAAGGAAAATTATGGTAAGTATTTGAATTCAATTTTCTGTTTTTTTTTCACACAAAGTTGTCCATTTATAAGATATTTTCAACACTTAGCATGTACGTAGCAAAAATTATACCCCAAAATACATTATGCTACTCCTCTTGAGTATGATGATACAACATGTGTGAGACTTTTACACAGCCTGGCCACATACAAAGGCCCAACATTGAGGTAGCCCCTTCAGGAGTTCTAGGAACATAAATTATACATATAATTTCCTAACAACCTATCATTTTTGAAGGCCCTTCATATTTCTAACACATAGCGTGTACATACCAAGAATTACACTCCAAAATAAATTCTATTGAGGAAAGGCTAAAAAAAAGCATTACCTGTGGTTTTAATAGTGTCCACAGAGGAGAGAATTGGTCCAGGCAGCAGGCAAGGATGTGCTTAGCATCAACATTAGTAATTATCCAGGCAGCAGGCACGAATATACTCTATAGTCAGCACAGCCAAAGCATTTGTCCATAGTAATTGTCCAGGCAGAGACAGTCATCGCAGCCATAATATTGGTTCTAGTACACTGTTACCTGGAGACACTCATTATTGTACCTCTCTCCAGACCTTCATAAACATACTGCCTCTTGCTACAGCTAATTATTTCCATAGTCCAGGTAGCAGGCAGAGTGGCAGGAATGATGGCAGTAAGCCAGCAGCAGGCTGAAGGCCTCAGTCAGGTAAGACCTGTGTACAGTGGCACAGGAGTAGAGGCTTTGCCTACCCAAATCTCTATGAAGCCTCCAGACTCCAGACCCTAATCCAGAAATTACAAAACCCAGAGAAAACAAGAAAAAAAAATTTCTCCATCCAGAAAAACAATTCTGGAGCCCCTCACATATGTGAGACCCAAGTGGTGGGTAGAAGCATAGAAGGTAAAACTGGCCAGGGTCAGTTCACGTGGAAACAGTCCAAATGGTGGGCAGAAGCATAGTTTATAAAATAGGCCAGGGTTCGGGGCGTGGCTTGGCGCACGGAGGAGATGGCCGCATAGACACAGAGCTCCCGGAGACCCACGGCCCGTTAGCACTTCTCTGGCCACATTTACGCCGCACGATGAGCAAACAAATGAGGCATGCTGCTGGGACCAGATCGCGGCAGCAATCGACGTCCTCCCAGACCCGCAGCATTCAGGACATTTTCCTGACTCAAGCCCGACCAGGCCGCAACACGCCGCGCAAGATGGCGCTGCCACGAGGAGAGGAGGATGAGATGAGCGATGGCTCCCAGAGCGCCGCAGACGAACTGGTAAGCGGGACAGGGAACCCGGATCAGCCCCTCATGCTAGGCGACATGACTTCCATAGCCTCAGACATAAAAAATACGCTGTTTACGGCGATCACGGATCTCAAAGCAGATCTGCTTTCCCTGAATGAGAAAATGGCCACGGTGGAGAGAGCAGAACACAGGAGAGACTAATCTGTACACAGGCTGGAAGTTACAACGGCCTCTCAACACCTAATTACCATCAATAGACATTTAGAGGACCTTGATAACAGGGGCAGACGTTGCAACATTAGAGTGCGAGGAGTCCCAGAGACAGTTGCCCCTGACCAAATACCATCTGCACTCCGCTCCATATTTAACAACCTACTGGAGAATCCAGCTGATACCCCCATGGATTTTGTACGTGCGCATAGGGCCCTGCGAGCACGACCTGCAGAAGCTGCACCACCAAGAGACATTATATGTTGCCTTCAGAGCTTTTCTTTGAAAGAGGAAATCCTTAATCAGGCCCGAAAGAACGCTCGGATCCAGTTCAATGACAGTGAACTTGCCCTCTATCAAGATCTGTCGCCCATTACTTTGCAGAACAGGAGGGCCCTCCGCCCTTTACTGGAAGTACTAAGAGAGAGGGGAATTGTCTATAAATGGCGCTTTCCTTTTGCGCTTCAGGCCACGGTCAATGGGAGACAATTCCTACTTAAATTGCCAGAGGAACTTCCTGACTTCTGTACCGCTCTGAACATTCCAATCGTAAACCTCCCTGACTGGTACGCGGAGTTCAAGACCCCTTTACCTGATCTCAGCCCGGACGTTTCTCCCCACTCATCCCCTGCGAAACCTCCAACGAAGAAAAGCAGAGGTGGTAGGCCGCATTCGAGCTCGGGAGACCATCTCTTCCTGTCTGCGCGGCAATCTAGGAGCCGTGACCGCACTTGAAGCATGCTGACGTTTGGTTTGCCTAGACTATCTCATTTGATTGCGCATCTTTACATTCACCTATGGCCAAGTTCTGATACGGGACGTACTATGCTTTTTTTATTTTTTGTCTTTTTCTCACAGACTCACCTCATTACTTGCTTCTCAGTAGCTGACTTTTTGATTATCCTCGGCAAGCTACATGTACACGGTTGAGGTTGACCGTCCCGACTCGGAGATCATAAGTTGCCTTAAACATGTTTAGTTACTGCTTAGTGGTCTTTTTTTTTTTTTGGCCAGAGAGAGAGTATAAGCACTGTCTTACACCATTTTGGGCCAGTGGGTCTCCCCTTTTTGGTGACTCTGGGTTTTTTTGTTTCCCTTTTTGGTTATTTTTCACAGTTGTTCATTATAACCTTTGCTCTCATTAGTGATTTCACTAGTTCAACTTTGTTGTTACAATTTTATTTCTCATTCCGGTTATACTCTGTGCATCCATCGCCTCGGGAGTGCTCCTCCCGCGTTCCCTCAAACGAGGTGGGGAGGTGTTTCCGGGGTAATCCTGGGGACGCTTCCCTACCCTCTCATTAGCTTGCAATACAGTGTCCTGCAGGCAGAAACCGCTGTTTTCAGATACACCTTGAGATCAGGGTGTTTTCCCTACCCCTCCTTACCATCATCTCTATCCTTCCCCGCTTTTACTATTCTTTTGTCCTCTCTTGGTACCCTCGCTTTTAAACTTTTATCTTTTCTTCACTACTCTTTTTTTCTACAGGTTGAGTCCCCCGAGGAGGGAACTGATATACTAGACATGGCGTACTCTTCGCTGGGTCGTTGCCCGACTCTGATATCGCATAATGTGAGAGGCCTGAACGTACCGGAAAAGCGCACTTCTATTCTCAGGGAGCTAAATAAGGTAAAACCTTCTTTTGTGTATCTGCAGGAGATGCACTTCCGGGCAAATCAAATCCCCAGATTGTTTAGCAAGCATTTTCCACGGGTGTTCCACGCAGCAAACCCTCTTGCCAAGATGAAGGGGGTTTCGATTCTCATTCACAGGTCGACGGGGTTTGAGGTGACCCAACATTTGGCGGACCCCGAGGGCAGGTACCTGTTCCTGAAAGGGAAATGGGGCAACACGCCGCTAACCCTGGCCAATGTCTACTTCCCTAACAGTTCCCACGTATCCTTTTGCAGGCAGGTCGTGGCGGAGCTGAAGAGCTTTGCCACAGGGTGTATCTTATTAGGGGGGGATTTCAACGTGCCGCTCAACCCAATCCAGGATATCTCCACGGGCAAATCGAGTTTGCCCTTCCGTACACTGAAGCAAATTAAACAATTGATGCATTCATTGACACTGATAGATACTTGGCGCTCTTTAAACCCGGACGGTAGGGACTTCACTTGTTACTCTGCACCACATAACAAGTACACACGCATAGATTACACATTCATCTCCCAACGAGACCTGTTAGAAGTTAATAGTTCGCACATCGGGCACCAGACCCTTTCGGACCATGCTCCGATTTCGCTATCGATGACACACCCCGATATGAGACCGAAAACTTGTATGTGGAGACTGAATCCATCCCTATTAACAGATGTAGAACTTCTCCCGTCACTGACGGAAGCCCTTAGCAACTATTTTAAGGAAAATGTCACAGATGAACTTCCCCCTTTATCTATATGGGAAGCTCATAAATGTGTGATGAGAGGGGAGTTCATCAGAGCAGGAGCGTCGCGAAAGAGGAAGGCGGAATTTCAGGTAACTACTTTGACCTCAAAAATAGCGCAGCTTGAGTCCCTACATAAGCACTCCTTGGCTGTTTCAGCAGCTCAGGACCTGCTCCGGGCGAGAACAGAGTTGAAAAACATTATGGAGGCTAGGAGTAAACGGGCACTTTTTCTAAAACAAAAAATTTACTATGAACACAGAGACAAAGGAGGTAAACTTTTAGCGAGAGCGGTCAAAGAAGCCACCCTATCTACTAACATTCTAGCGATCAAATCAAAAGATGGCCACCTGACGAATCGAGTAGACAAAATTGTAGATACCTTCCACCAGTTCTATTCTAATCTCTATAACATTCCTCCCCAACATAGGCCGGGCGGTCTACTTGGTGATAGACAACAAATTATACAGGACTATTTAGCCCAGAGTGGCATGCCCACTCTATCCCCTGAAGATGCGGAATCTCTGGAGAGTCCATTCTCTTCGGAGGAGTTACTGGAGACAATTAGGAGCCTCAAACCAGGCAGAAGCCCCGGTCCTGATGGACTGATGGCACATTACTACAAGGTCTTCTCGGGCTTGTTGGAAAAACCTCTCCTGAGAGCCCTTAACTCTCTCACGGACCCTACCGGAACCCCGACCTCTTTCCTGGGGGCCTACATAACGGTGATCCCCAAGCCCGGGAAGGACCCCACGGTATGTGCTAATTACCGCCCCATTTCATTACTCAACTTAGATTTGAAAATTATGTCCAAGATTATTGCGAACCGCTTACGAAATTTTTTGCCCCAACTGATTGGCCCTGACCAGGCGGGGTTCATGCCGGGGAGGGAATCCAGGGACAACGTGACAAAGGCGTTGAACTTTATTCACCATTGCCAGGGGGCTGGGATCGGGGGCCTTCTCCTGTCCATGGACGCGGAGAAGGCCTTCGACAGGGTCAGCTGGAACTTTCTGTTCGCGACCTGTGCCCATATTGGCTTACGAACTCGTATGCTTTCCTGGATTTCCTCCCTGTATCAGAACCCGACGGCTCAATTGAAGATCAATGGGACATTGTCTGAACCTGTGCAGATACGTAACGGGACGAGACAGGGGTGCCCCCCTCCCCACTTTTGTTTATTCTCACCTTAGAACCATTTATACGAACGGTCAATAATTCTCCCTCCATTACGGGATTTACCGTTGGACAGAGAACTTATAAAACCGCTGCTTACGCAGATGACTTATTATTCTTTCTAACCCACCCTCATACTTCGATTCCAAATTTATTACAGGCTTTTGCAACATATGGTTATCTTTCAAACCTCAAGATCAATTATTCTAAATCAGAGGCAATGAACCTGTCGCTCCCCTCAGAGGCACTGACGCAGGCACATTTGAACACATCCTTTAGATGGGTGACGGGATCGTTGAAATACCTGGGGGGTAATCTTACCCCTCAGGTGAGTGGCATTTTCAAGCACAACTTCAAACCCATATTGAAGCAGATAGGTCTAGATTTAGCCAAGTGGTCTCAAGGCCTTTTCTCTTGGTTTGGAAGGGCAGCACTAATTAAAATGATAACTCTTCCCACGTCTGCTCTACCTCTTTCACACACTACCTATCGAGCTTCCGGCTACCTTTTTTAAACATCTACAATCTTTATTATGGAAATTTCTGTGGGCACAAAAGCGTCCATGAATTGGGCTGCACCTGTTGATGAAAGTGAAGGAGGCAGGGGGGATGGGTTTCCCAAATTTTAAACTATACTATTATGCCACCCATTTAGCAAGAATCATTGATTGGCATTGCCATACGGGCAGCAAAGACTGGACCTCGGTAGAGAGTAGTGTGTCAAAGACACCATTGAGATTTTCCCCTTGGATCCCACGGAACAAGTGTCCTAAGGAACTCTCGCAGCACCCCCTTATTGGGGCCTCGCTGAAGGTGTTCCACACTCTGGCTTCACGACACCCCTTTACGTCGTCCCCCGGGCCACTTACTCCCCTTTTGGGTAATCCTGATTTCCCACCGGGGCTGTCGGGTAAGACCTTTACAGGACCGACTAAGGTCCCCCTCCTGGCCATACAACTGGTACATAATAAAACAGTCCTCTCTTACGATAACTTGCGGGATATCCTTCCCCCAGCCACATTCCCATTTTGGAATTACAGACAGGCATGCCATTACCTCTTAACACCGGGGAGGAGGGAAGCAGTCCTCAGGGACCTGACACCCTTTGAGTCGATGTGTCTGCGTGGGGCACCAGTGGAAAAAAACACCTCATTTATGTATGCATCTCTCCAACAGCTAGATCATATAGGACCGGATAAATTTAGGAAACGCTGGGAGTCTGCTCTCCATACCAACTTTACGGACATACAATGGCGTGATGCCTGCATCCTGGCTCACAAAGGCACTATTAGCACCAGATTTCAGGAAAATTCCCACAAACTGCTATCGCAGTGGTACGCCACCCCGACCAAGGTGAGACGTTGGTACCCGACATCCTCAGATCTTTGTTGGAGATGTGGGGAATCAGCGGGTGATATGCTCCATATCTGGTGGAGCTGCCCTAGATTGAGTAGCTTTTGGGGAAAAATTTGTACACTAATTTTGCAGATTACAAGCACCACAATAAAGCTTACACCGGCGTGCTGTCTCCTGCACATATCGAATTTACCGCTGAGCAAGTACAATTGATCCTTGACTAAATACTTGCTGATAGCGGCCAAATCCCTAATTCCAAGATATTGGAAACTCCCTACGGTACCCTCAATAGCAGAATGGGTACACACCGTTAATCACATTTTCGCCTTGGAAGAACTGCTTGCCACTGCGAAAGATACGGCTGAGAAATTTATCAAAACCTGGTCTCCCTGGGTTCAGTTTAAATATTCGGTGGCTTTCCGGAACCTGTTTACTGGATGAGGCATCAAACCTGGTACGCAATAACGGGCTTAAGTACTAGAACCATGTTCAGATGAAGACAGCCTAACATTCGATCGGTCCTCCTTGGGGCGACAAGCTCTGCTCTTTCTCTTTTTCTTCTTCTTTATATTTCGTCCTCTTTCTCTCTACATTTCATTTCCCACATCTTTCTTATCTCCTTCACCTTCCCCTCCCCCTCCCCATTTCCCACACTATTGCATTTATGCCAACTATCTAAGTAAAGGTAATAATGAGAAGTAGTAGCCATGGCTTTATTTAGTTTTGTATAGAAAGAGGCTCTGTGCACATAGAATGAGATGGCTACTCATAGAAGACAGTTATGAGCTCATGTGTCTAAGCATTTTGACAATTTTACGCCTGATTCTAGCGATATTACATCTCTGTACTACAAGTTTGCATATTGTTTCTATGAATGTACATTTGCTTAATAAAATTCTATTGAAACAAAAAAAAAAAAATAGGCCAGGGTCAATTTACGTTGAAGCAGTCCAAATGGTAGGCCAAGGCATAGTCAAAATACAGGCCAGGTTCAGTTCACGTGGAAGGCAGTGGCATGGTTATTTCACATGAAAAGGAAAAAAAGAGACAAGGCATAGCATGGTACTACCATGCAAATGAACTACTGAATACTTGTCGTTTCACTCACAAAACCTCTCTATTTGGAGCATAGAGTAATGGCAACTGTCAGGTTGTACTCCTCCTCACAGCCTCCCCATGCTTCCATACACTGCAGGCTTGGTGTCACTGGCTCCTCCTCCTCAGTACCATAGTGTGGTACTGCCTTGCAGTACCACGCTATGCCTTGTCCATTTTTTTCCTTTTCATGTGAATGGTGTAAAAAAAAGGAGGAGGAAATCAGAGAGCAAAAGACAAGCTATACACTCAGAACAGCGTTTAAATACTGCAAGGGCATGATGTTTGTGGACTTAATATAGGAGACTGCAAAATGGGACTATTGTAAAGCTATCACTGTAGATGGAAGCTGCTATATTTGAGGTTTATTAGTATCACTGCACAGAAGTGTTCTGATTGCATATAATTGATAATATCTGTGATCAATCCATCCATCCCTTTTGCAGCAGCCCGGCGAACACAGTGATTGGGAACTTTATTCTGCTCATATTCTTATTTATATCAATATTTATTTATGAAGCACGTATTGTGAAGTATTTATGCTTTTTTCGTGTACACGGATTATTATTTTATTTATTCATTTTGGCACAGTGTCATATATGATATTAGCACACTAATCTTTTTTATTTTTAAAACTATGGGCTAATATTTTAGGGAAGTGTGAAAAAGTCTGAAGCATTCACCAATGCAAAGGTTGGGTTCAGAGCAGGGCTGGATTAAGAGTATCATGGGCCTGGTGCTGAGGATTTTGATGGGACTTTTTATGGAAATAAATAAAATGAAACATTTTTTTTCTGTTAAAGTAAATTAAATATTTTAAACAAACCACTCATTCACACTGTATGCGCAAGAGAACCCATGTGAATGAGCCCTTATTTTTTTAAATTATTTATTACATTTTTGAATTATTTTCTTCATTTATTATTATTCCAGTTTTTTTTTTATTTTTTACTTTTTTTTTCACAATACTTTTTTGGGAGAATGGAGCAGTGGAAGGTGTCAGTACAGCATACACATGGGGTGCCCAGAGCAGGGGGAATCTAATGGACAATCTGGGGTGATCAGTACGGGGGAGGCGCAATTACAAGCACCAATCTCCCTCTAGAGGAGGTGGAGTGGCTTTCAGCTGCTTCATGGAGAGCCATAGAGGGAGGCTGTCATGGTGATGGTGCTTGTGATTTCCTGCCGCACTGATCACCCCCGACTTTCAGATTCCCCCTGCTGCAGGAGGTACAAGGAGCTTCTCATGCAGTGCAGTATTCAAATGGTCAGTCCGTCCCTGCTGGGCCTATATTTAGGTAGGGGCCTGGAGCTGCAGCTCCAATAGCCCCTACGTTAATCTGGCCCTGGTTCAGAGGGAGACCGGGGACAATGGTAGCTGTTATCTTTTCAAAATCCTCTTTTGATGCATATGTGACATCTTTTTGGCATCTCCGGCCTGCTTCTGATGGTGGAATGTTGTCTGGGAAGTGGCACTCATGAAGTTGGATAACAGCATAAATAAATGTATACAAATTATGCAGCACTTTACATATTTATTGTACATTTACATCAGTCCCTGCCCTCAAGGAGCTCACAACCTAAAGTCCCTAACTCACATTCATACATACACATACTAGGGTTAATTTAGACATGATCCAATTAACCTATCAGCATGTCTTTGAAATATGGGAGGAACCTGCAGTATCCAGAGGAAACCCAAGCAGGTATAGGGAGAATATGCAAACTCAATGCAGGTAGTGCCGTGGTTGGGATTCAAACCACTGCCAGGGAAGCACTGATTTATTTATTAGCATCTTGAGTCAGTTTTAGTGCAGTAGCAATAGCTCTAGTAATTTAGCCCCTAATACTTTGCACTTGGCTATATACAGTATGATATTTTTGTATAGGCTAGCAATAATTTTTATTGATTACTTTGCTGTGGGTATGATTTTTATTCTTCTTTTTTTTTTGTCAGGAAACAACATTGTACATGTGCAATAAGTATACAGGTACAATAAGTAACAGGAGCACAGTTTGGAATTTTAAATTTGACATTTTGAATGTTACTTAGTCAATTGAAAGCATGGGTGAAAGTGTTTTATATATATGGTACCATTTCAAGAGGCAATTTGAAGCAAAATTGTGGAAAATGGTTGAAAAATTGATTATTTGGTGCTTTATAAATGTACCTCTCTGACATTTGCTGTTTGTAAATATTTTATTTGTCAAAAACAAGATTGTGTTGTAAGCAATATGTACGTTGTGCTCGGTAAAATTTATAGCATACCTGACTTATGCTGTTAGCAATATGTACAGTACATTGTGTTTAATATAATTTATCAAACACATTATTTTTATTAAACCAGCATAATGTAATTTGTTAATAGCACCTCATTCTGTTCTTTGCATTTTTTTATTTCATTTTGTTAGTAGCTATGAGCTACCCAAAAGACATTTATGCCTAAAAGAGAAACATTTCTGCAGATATACTTCAAAGATTATATGCAGAACTTGCTTTTGATACATCTATTTAATGAGAACAAGCCACAAGAGATGCAAAATGTACAAAGAAGCAAATGTGCCTTATAGCCACGAGCTGAATGTTGGAGTATCATCTATTCTCTTTCTATCAAATAGTTCTCTGTTCTATAGCTCTCATTCCAGTTACCATTTATATCTGAGGAATTATTATTCTCTTGATTATTTGTTTAATTAGATATTGATGCAGCATCCACGTTCTGACATGTAACTCTCATAACACAAATTCATTCCTTAAAAAAATAAAAATAAAAAAATATATATATACTTTTATCAGTAGGAGAAAGATCTCCGCGAATTGGTTCTCACTGCTCAGTAATTACTTTGCTCAATTATAGTATATATGAATTATATTATATGGGACTCCTTTCTACACATTCAGATATATATGAAACTCTACATTCATCAACCTTGTAAATGTTTCAGTATATATATGAACATGCCATTTGTGCATTTTGTTAAAAAGTACACAGCTGTATATGTTTTTCCTTATGTAGATTTGGAAACTTGCAAATACAAGTTTTGCAGGTAGAATTTAAGGCCCAACTTACATTTACACATACATCTGGTTACATTACTTATTTTCTATTTTTAAATGTGGAAGACATTTTAAATTGATCATTGAAATTAGAATATGACTGTTAAACCTCAAACTAGGAGCTTTCATACTGATGTCAACATAAACTGTGGTCAATATATACACATCTAAAATGTAGTAAGACCATTATCTCCACAACAGAAAATTAGGGAAATCTGAAATTTTACAATTGTCACTAAAGTGGAAAAACAGCAGAAATCTCTCTTTCTAACAATTACATACTCTAATAATACCATACCAAAAACTATGATATCTAGAAGGGGGCTGTCCATCCAGCATGAAGGATGGTCACATAGAGGAGAGATCCAATTGATCCTCAGCCTGACAGTGGTTCAATTGCGACCACAGAGCAGGATTAGCTCTACCCCAGAGGATGTCTTAGCAGATGAAACGCATCAAATACCAGTCTTTTCCATGTCATTGCATTTTGGAATATATTAGATACCTAATGTCCTGGTGATACTTTGACAATATGCCTGTTACTTCATACTTGATAGTGCTCTACATTTTAAATACATTTCTTAGCAATGGTTTTACCATTGCTAAGAAAGCAGACAACCTACCTTTTGGTAGGACACAGTGTCAGATCCTTAAAGTTACTGCATAGATCACTAGCTTGGACACATTCTGATTACCATTCTCATTTGACTCTGCTGCTGGCTTCTGTGGTCTCTCATAGCAACTATTGGAACTGTACATCTGTAGCTTTTCCTCCTTTTGCAAATTTTTTGGACTTGGTACTTTATAGTCTGTGTTACATGTCATAATTTGCATTTTGTATGTACAAGTATTTATTTTGCACATTTCATTGGTTATTACACTCAGCGTAGCTCTTGTTTTTATATGCATTGATACAAAGAACAGAATTACCAGCATCTCAGTGAGTTCACCAATCCCTGACTGGCCCTCTGTATGTCTAAGTGCTTGAAGGTATCTAAGTATCTGCAAATACACAAAGATTTTTTCCCAGCGTCGAGACCCAGAAACAGCCAAAATGGCACTGGCTGCACTGTGAGAAGCTGCCTACTTCTCCTGACTCTACCTGGAAGCTACAACCAAGACCACTAATGCACCACAGGACCCTGGGCAGCTGACACTGGTGAGTCTTACTCACTGAAAAACAAATGAAGGGCATATCAACCTAGTGCAATACCATTAAAACTATTTATTCAAGTATAAAAAATGATACACAGAATACTCACAAACGTGTGTAGTAAAAACGCATGTCAAATACAGTGTGAACCCATCATCTCTAGAATTGCTAGAAAGCTCCAATGGTGCAAGGAGACCAGATGGCTTCCATGATGGCTAGGTTGATGTGTATCGAGGAAGAACCCAAAGCCAAAAGAACAAATGGCCCACTATACTCTTATATTTGCACACAATGAAAAAACCCCATTGCTAGCCCCCGTCCTTCATGCATAATTGGTTCAGGGTCCTAATGATATGTATCTTGTATGACAGGGAGTTTAACAAAATCATACATCAGACTGGAAGGCAGACACCAAGGCATCAGTCTGGAAGGCAGGCACCGAGACATCAGACTGGAAAGTGGGCACGAGACTTCAGACTGGAAAGCAGGCACTGACACATAAGACTGGAAAGCAGGCCCTGAGACATCAGACTGGAAATTGTGCACTGGAACATTAGACTGAACAGCGGGCACTGGAACATCAGACTGAACAGCGGGCACTGGAACAGACCAAACAACAGGCACCGGAACATCAGACTGAACAGCGGGTACTGGAACATCAGACTGAACATTGGGCACTGGAACATCAGACTGAACAGCGGGCACTGGAACATCAGGCTGGAGTGGATTAGCTGGTGTGGAGGCAGGTTGGGTTACTGGCAGGATCAAATGGGTAGGAAAGAACTTCTGTCTCTCTTTAGGTTTAGCTAATGAAGTCCTGTTGGTAACTGCAGGAATGTAGGTAAGGGGTGAAGCAGACTGGAAAGGAGTGTTGGAATATGGCAAGGAAGAGGTAACAGTAGCTGGGGGAAGTTTTTGAGAGATTATAGGCAGCGGGAAAGAGGCAGATGGATTAAAGGCAAGATATTAGACCATGCTTGGAGCACTAGTTGGACAAACTTCAGTTCACATTCTGCCTGTCTGACAAGGGATTGTACCAAATCAATGCACTCTTTTATCACGTTTTGGAACAAACTAGATAATGTTCAAAAAAGCAAGTGGTGTCATCTTCTAAAAGCCATACAAAAGATACGACCTGATTAACACTAAAAGGTGGAGAAAAGTCATCACGGCTTTTTAGGAATACTGGGCAAAGCCAGATCTGTACATATTTTAATTAAAAAGGCTGCACATCCTCAAACAGCAAACAACTCTGATCCACCCGAGAGTGAGCTAAATGAGTTCAAACAGCTGGTTACTAGTCCACTCCTTTAGTGTCTGGCGGAGATATTCACCACTCTCTGACACCAGCAGAGCATAGTAACTAATAACATCCAAATTCATCTCACAGGCGTAAAACAGAACCAGGATGGCTCCTCTGAACCATCCCGGCCACTTCTGGTTAGGGATGGCCTTGGTATTCTGTCAAGTATCAGGTGTGACCAGAGCTGTGTGGACAGCAACAAAGGAACAAACGCAGTTAAGGTGAAAATATATGATTTATTAATGATAAGTGAATAAATATAAATACAACCACCTCCAATATCACTCAGTGCACAACAACCAATAGCAAACAGATACCTGCAAATAATAACAGTAACAGACAAATATATACATGTAAAGGGGAATACCGAGATCATAAACAGAGCCAGGCCAGGGTTGTCAACGGGAGGTCAGCAACTGGGGAAGGGAAACAAACAGGACAAGGAGAGGATGGATGATTACCATGAGGGACAAGGTACAAGGCTCAGGGTTCAGGTGAACAGACAGGAACAGGAACAGGGTCAGGTACAGATACAGAGCACCCAGGTTCAGGATCAGGGCACAAGGAAAGATACCAAGGCAAGGCATAAGTGTGTCTGCCGGGTACTTATACACATCTCCTGACTCAGGTGATGCCTCATTGCAGGAGATGATGTCGGTCCCACACTGCCAGGAACCACCTACTGGTGGACACCAGTACTGCGGCCCAAGGATCACATAATACCACCAACAAAGGAAAGCTCCCCTGGCAGTTCCAGACTGTCAGGAGACCCCTGCTGTTGGACCACAGTACTTCACAGCAAATATCAGACAGTATCATCAGTGGGTGGAACCTTTCCTGAGAATTAGTGACACAATCCCTGTTGTGTTCCTGCTGGAGCAGATTCTGCATGGCATTATGGACAGGGCACTCACGGCAGAGCAGAGGGAGGAAGAGGAGGACTTTCTTTCCTCTCAAAGCCTGCTTTATACAAACACCATTCTTGTGATGCCACAGAACACACAGGCGGAGGAGGATTCTGGCAGTTTTGGAGGTATTGAAGCAGAGGAAGACATATAGCGGGATTAAACCTGCTGACTTTTTTTAATTTTTTTTACACCTACAAGGGAAAAATGCATAATGAGCTTGTATGCATCACATACTAGCTCATTATGAAATACTTACCTTAGAACGAGGCGCCGGCATCTCATTTGGTTCACACCAAGGGAGCTGACATGTTCCCTTGGCATGTTTTCTGGGTATCACGGCTCCGGCTCTGTGAGTGTCCGGAGACGCAATGTCATCACTCCTGTGCATGCGTGCGGGAGTTTTTTTCCCAGCAAGGTCTGGCATCTGCCGGACTTTCAGCCGAGAATCACCTGTGCGCATGTGCAGCTGAATTCAGTGGCTCATTGCGAGGGGAATATCTCCTAAACCGTACAGGTTTAGGATATATTCTTTTTATCTACAAGTAAGCCTTATTATAGGCTTACCTGTAGGTTAAAGTCAAAAATAGGACTATACAACTGCTTTAAGAGATGGTTTTCCATCCCCAGAACACTTGGGAGTAGTAAGTGGCTGGGAGGAGGCAGTTCCAGATACTGTAATCCTCAGTGACCCAGAGGAATCTGCTTCCTCACTCTTTAAAGCCTATGAAAGGACCCAGGAATTTGTGGTATCAATGAGAAAGTCACTATTGGTTGG
This sequence comes from Lithobates pipiens, assembly GCF_037356315.1. Lineage (NCBI taxonomy): Eukaryota > Metazoa > Chordata > Amphibia > Anura > Ranidae > Lithobates > Lithobates pipiens. The sequence goes on from NW_027507785.1 coordinate 183,321,148, forward strand.
CAACCCTCCTTGACCACTGTTACAAGGGGAAAGTCTCAGAACTCATCTTATCCTCACAGAGGGAGCAGTGAATGAAATATTTCGAGGACACCTTAAATAGGAGTTTATGTAATGCCTTTCCAGACTCTGCTAGATGACAGTCTCATGGAAAGGCTAGTTTTGAGGCTGCTGTTGGTCAAAAGTGGAGCAGTGGAGAAGGAGACCGCCTCAGTGATGCATTTCAAATTTTTTTAGTCCTCTGCACCCAGGGCTGTCACCTGCCACATCCCATTGGCAGTGTCTGCATCATATGATGGGAGATTATCTTTGGACGAAAACAGACATGGAGAGCTTTCCAGTTGACGATCCACTGAGTTACTGGGTCATGAAAATAGAGCACTGGCCAGAACTTGCCCAGTATGCAATTGAACTGCAGGGCTGCCCTGCATCCAGAGTGCTCTCCAAACAAACATTCATTGCTGCTGGAGGTTTTGTGATACATAAATGAGCACGTGTGTCCACAGACTCATTTACCCAGCTGACATTTATCAAAATGAATAATTTCTGGATTAGTAGCAGCTATCAAGCCCCTGATGCTAATTAAGTGTTTTTGAGAAGTGGAATCTGTGCAAGACTGTCTAGGCTCCCAAGTTTTGTTAGTGTTGATTTTATCGTGAAGTCATTTTTTGGTATAGGTTTCATGGGCACAATGAACACTCAAACAATTTTTATGCACCTATTAGATAGGTACATATTATTTACATTTTTGACAGGAAGCCCAATTCTTGCTTTCATCAAGAGTACCTCTATAGGGTTACAGTGTCAATGCACCACCAACACCCAAAGCCCAATTTTTTCCACACCAGTTTGACCATGGCATATAATTTACATTTTTGACTGCAAGGCCAATTCTTACTTTCATCAAGAGTATCTCTATAAGGTTACAGTGTAAAGAGATTAGAAATACACCCATAGCCCATTTTTTTCTGTAGATGTTACTGCTATCCAAAGTCTGCAAAACAGACACCAGAATTTAAAAAAATCTTGAATCTTGTTCCGCGTACACTAAATTGTGGCCTCATACAGACTAGTTCCCTAAGCCATTGTTTATAAAATAAACAAAGCTTGCCGGGAAAATGTAATTTTATTGGATTTATAAATGTCATTTTTGTTGCAGCAGGTTCTCTAAACGGTAAACAGATGCGTATATATTTAAAGGCATTTTTAAATTTTATTATTTCACTTTAACCATCACTGCTCATATAAAAATGATGTTTTTTTTTTTTTAAATGTTTTCATTGATACATGTCCCCCAGGGGACCCCCATACTCTTTGTATGCTCAATAACTTGCATCTATGCCCACAAAATTGTCACTTTTGATTTTTCCAGTTTGAGTTCCTAAGACTTCAATGGGGTTAGTTATTCTGCTACAAAAACCTTTGTTTGAGAGTTCTGGCACAAACCGAATATGGGGTCATTCGACCCATCTCTATTTAAGATATATCTGGTCCAGTCCCCAAGAACTGGTTCTCTCTCCCATGTTCTATGGTTTTGCAAATCTATTTGATCATATTGGAATCAAGTTTTCTCCCTATCCTCTGACATAATGGGCATGCAACGCTCACCTAACTCTCTCTTTCTTTGTTACACAAAGGCATAGAGAGACTCCCATCAAGCTGTAGCTCTATTATCATCCACTTATTACTAGCCAGACTTAACCTAACTAGATGTGTAACTTTCTTTGCTAATCCACCTTAGCTAACACAATTAAAGATCTCAGTCACCAATATGAAATAGAGAGTTTGCTGGCTTGTAAAAATCGAATGTATGAAAAACATATAATAAATCATCATAAATGTACGATTTTACTAATTTACTTGATTACTTGATTTGACTAGTTCTTGTTGACCCTCATATCTCGGTACTCTGTTCTATGTGCCCTTTTTGCAGAATCATGCAGTACTGTAGCAACTAATATTATTATACTTTGCAGCTTTAACTGAAACTGTCAGATTTGTGAGCACAATTGCGAAACTTTGGACAGTTTAAAAAGATTTTCAACATTTACTGACACAAAAAATCTTGGAACTCTAAAGATAAAAATGTTGCCATAGGGAAATCCCTGTAATATCAGTGAGAAAATATATTAATGTCCATATTTGGTCAATAACATCACATGGCAAATCTTAAATATTTACATTGTTCAGTAAAGCTTGGGAGCTGTCATTGACTGTGAGTAAGTGACAGTATCAAACATGCACATAATTCATTGTGGTTGGCAAGGATCTGCATTGCTGGGTGATATAGTTTATGATGGATTTACATTGTGGGACTTTTAAACTTATTTGTTAGCAAAGCACTTGTCAAAAATGTGTGTCTTTCTTATTTATTGACATTTTTTGTGAATAAGTAGGAATACTTTTTTCTTAAAGGTGTTTGATGATTTTGATAGCACCTCCACCCGCAGACCCACCCACAACCACTGGGCTGGGGTTGTGCGGAAGAGGCCCTTGTCTTCGTGGACATGGAGACAAGGTGCTTTGCCAAGGCTTCTCTCTAAAAAGATACCCTCCCAATGTTGAGGACATGCGCCCTGGAATAGTTGAAGGGGGCAGGTGGCTACACACTTGCTCCTTGCACCCCAACCTTTTCTGACCTGCCAAGTTATTATTATAACAATTCGATATATGTTGGCCCTTACATAAGGGCCTAGTATGTATTTTTAGGTGGGGCTCCATTTTTGTTAAAGTGGTGTCCCCATTAACATCTTTACTAGAACTACATCTAGAATAAGGGTCTAGTATAGTGAAAGGAATCACAGTCCACTTGGTTTACAAACAGCAGCTAGGAGCTGTCATTTACAATTTAATTTGCAGGTTAAACAGCATTTTTTAAATGTTAATTTTGCTCTAGTAGGTTGTATACATTATGCAGATGTGTTATGTCACAGGAAATTTAAGGGCACCCCCTGGAAAGTTATTGAAATGAACAGCACCTTTTCATTAATAATTATTCACTTTAAGAATTATAAAAATTTGTATTTTCCCTAATTTTACAAATATATTTTATTTATATTTTTCTTTGGTAGAGGGTTCCTCAAGGCAGTACTAACTCTCCCACAGCACTTGTTTGGCAATCTTTTGCCTATAAGCTTCTAAGATTAGGTTCCCTTCAATGGAGTTCAGATTTGGCACCCCAAACTTCAATAAAGCCACCTTAAACCAATCCCAGGTTAATTTGGCTGCAAACTAATTTCCACTATCAAACATCAGGTCCTAAGCAATGATGCTCAGCTAAAGTGGAATTAAAGTCCACTTTGTATCTTGTACCTACATGTAAGCCTATAATAAGACAGTAGGTACAGTGAATATCTCATAAACTTGCACTATTTAGGAGATATTCACACGGGATGCAGCCATTGAAGTCACCTGCGCATGTGCTCTGAAGGGATAGCATCCTGTGCTGTACCTTCAGAGCTCTGTGCCGGGGTTAGGGCTCATGTGTGCATGCACAGGAGTGACATCATTGTGGTCCAGAGAACAATCTGGCCATCTGTGTGCTAGTCCGCCGGACTTTTGAAATGAACGGACTTACCCGCACACGGAAAAAAGTCCATTCATTTTGAATGCGGCTCCAGGTAAACGGGACTAGCGAAGGAAGTCAATGTCACCGCCTTAGGTGGCGAGATTGACACGTCGCTGGCCCTGTCACCTGGTATGGACTTAAAGGGGAAGCCCTACAGTGAAAAAAACGGCGTAGGGGTCCCCCCCAAGGTCCATATAAGACCCTTATCCAAGCACGCAACCCGGCCAGTTAGGAAAGGGGGTGGGAACGAGCGAGTGCCCCCCCCGAGCCATACCAGGCCGCGTGCCCTCAACATGGGGGGTGCTTTGGGGAAGGGGGGCCCTCAACCCCCCCACCCCAAAGCACCATGTCCCCATGTTGATGTCCCCATGTTGTCCCCTTGTCCCCTGGCTGTTGGTTGTCGGGGTCTGTGGGTAGGGGGCTTATCGGAATCGGGGAGCCCCCTTTAATAAGGGGGCCCCCAGATACCAGCCCCCCACCCCATGTGAATGAATATGGGGTACCCCTACCCATTCACCTGGTGAAAAAAAATTAAATAAAACACAACACAAGGTTTTAAAATAATTTATTGCACAGCTCTGGGGGTCTTCTTCCATCTTGGGGGGTTTTCTCGCCGGACTTTAACTAGTGGAGGAGCCCGGCTTTCTTCTTAGTCGCCATTCGGGGGTCTTCTTCCAACTTCGGGGGTCTTGTCCCCCTCTTCGGTTCTTGTTGCCGGGCCTCCGCTCCTTCTTTTAGCTCTTTTACTAGCGGTGGCCTGGTCTTCTGTCGCCGCTGCCTCTTCTTCCGACTTCGGGGGTCTTGTCCTCCTCTTCGGTTCTTCATGCCGGGCCTCCGCTCCTTCTTCCAGCTCTTTTACTAGCGGTGGCCTGGTCTTCTGTCGTCGTCGCCATCCTTGCCGCCACCACCACCGCCTTCTCTTTTCTTCTTCTCTTCTTCTTCCTCTTCTTCCTTGAGATGTTGATTCAACGCTGTCTCTGGCCGTAATGACAGGGACGCATTGTGCGGCGACTTATATAGGGACAATGGGCGGAGTCACCGGGTGATGTCCCCGCCCATTATGATGTCAATGCCCCAGCATCCTCTGGGACTGTGACATCATAAGGGGTGGGGACATCACCCAGTGACCTCACCGATTATCCCTATATAAGTCGCCGCACAACACTTCCCTGTCATTACGGGCAGAGACAGCGTCGAGTCAACATCTCAAGGAAGGAGAAGAGAAGAAGAGAAGGCGGCAAAGACATCGGCGACAGAAGACCGGGCCACTGCCAGTAAAAGAGCTGGAAGAAGGAGCAGAGGCCCGGAAAGAATAACCAAAGAGGGGGACAAGACCGCCGAAGTCAGAAGATGAGGTGGCGGTGACAGAAGACCGGGCCACCGCTAGTAAAAGAGCTATAGGAAGAAAGCGGTGGCCATGCAAGAAGAACCGAAGAGGGGGACAATACCCCTGAAGAGGGGGACAAGACCCCCGAAGTCGGAAGAAGACCCCCGGACGGTGACGAAGAAGAAAGCCGGGCCCCTCCGCTAGTAAAAGAGCAGAAGATAGAGGAGGAGTCCGGCGAGAAGACCCCCCAAGACGGAAGAAGACCCCTGGAGCTGTGCAATAAATTATTTTAAAACCTTGTGTTGTGTTTACATTTTTTTCACCAGGTAAATGGGTAGGGGTACATTGTACCCCATACTTATTCACATAGGGTGGGGGCCGTTATCTCGGGGGTCCCCTTATTAAAGGGGACTCCCAGATTCCGATAAGCCCCCCGCCCGCAGCCCCCGACAACCAACGGCCAGGGTTGTCGGTAAGAGGTCCTTGTCCTCATCAACATGTTGAGGGCATGCGGCTTGGTACGGCTCAGGAGGGGGGCGCTCGCCCGTCCCCACCTCCTTTCCTGACCGGCCGGGTTGCGTGCTCGGATAAGGGTCTTATATGGATCTGGGGGGAAACCCACAACGTTTTTTTTTTTCACCGTAAGGCTTCCCCTTTAAGTCCATACCAGGTGCTGGGGCCAGCAACGTGTCAATCTCACCACCGAAGGCGGCGACATTGACTTCCTTCGCTAGTCCCGCCTACCTGGAGCCACGTTCAAAACGGATTTTCCTCCGTGTGTGGGCAAGTCTGTTCATTTCAAAAGTACGGCGGACTCCCACCATAGTCCGGCGGACCTAGTCCGCCAGAAAAGTCCGGTTGCGTGTGGGCAGGTCCGCTCGTTCAGAAAGTCCGGAGGACTTTCTGGTGGTTTGTCCGCCAGACTAAGTCCGCCGGATAGTCTGATCGTGTGTACGCGGCATAAGTGAAAAAAGTTTAACCACTGTAAATTTTGGGGATAATAGCTCCGCGGGACTAAGTGCATAAACCATTTAAACTTGAAACCAAAAGACTTTTATTTATAAGCAAATCAAAAATAAGGCTTTCTTCAGCACACAGGTCAAAATATAAAACAAAGTCCGCTTATCTTCAGTATAAAACAAAGTCCGCTTATCTTCAGTGGGGATGGCCGAACGGTTCGCCCGGCGGTCGTTTCGCGGCGAATTTCGGCTGTTCACCGTCCGCCCGATCGGTGGACTATTACCGCCGTTCGCCCGGCGGACTTCCGGGTTTACTGTGTAAAAGAACTTTGACCTATGATGACACATCCATCATGGAGTACAGGACAGCCAATTGAGACATTACAGCACATGGACACTTGGACATTCCCCCTAACTTATAAATAGACCCGATCCGGCGGCCATTTTACATTCTTTCTTCTGTCACTATAGGGAGAGGTTGCTGTGTGGAGCAGGGAGAGATTGCAGTGACCCAAATCGCTAGCTATTTGGTCCACAAAAGTTCTTTTCAGGACTGGTATAGGTGTTAGGTGTGGTTCAGGATATAGGTTTGAGGCACTGCTGTGCTACTGATTGTTGCAGCAGCCTGTCTCTTGTCAGTGTAGAGAGAGGGACAGTACGCTGTGTGCTGCAGGGACAGTCAGTTTAATCATTAGCTGTTACTATTAGGTCCACAAAAGTGCTATTCAAGTTATTGTTCCAGCAGCCTCTGTTTTGTCAGTTTAAATAGGGACAGGCAGGAAGCTGTGTGTGAGGCAGTGAGGGACAGTCAGTTTAATCAGTAGCTGTTACTATTAGGTCCACAAAGGTTCTTTTCAGGACTGGTATGGTAATAGGCTTGTACACATATAATATTCTTTCTTCCAAATATAGAAAGAATATTATACTTGACTGCTGCCCTTCTGCTGCAGAAGTCCTTTATCAGTATAGGGACTGAGGTACAGTCTGCTAATCATTCACAACCTACTTGTTCCACAAAGGTCCTTATAAGGACTGGTAAGGTCTAGGGTGCTACAGTACATAGGGTTGAGTGAGGTACAGTCTGCTATTCCTTAAGGACTGGTATAGGTCCACAATACATAGGGTTGAGGTGCACTACTGCTGACTGCTGCCCTATACGGCAGCAGTCCTTTATCAGTATAGGGACTGAGGTACAGTCTGCTAATCATTCACAACCTACTTGTTCCACAAAGGTCCTTATAAGGACTGGTAAGGTCTAGGGTGCTACAGTACATAGGGTTGAGTGAGGTACAGTCTGCTATTCCTTAAGGACTGGTATAGGTCCACAATACATAGGGTTGAGGTGCACTACTGCTGACTGCTGCCCTATACTGCAGCAGTCCTTTATCAGTATAGGGACTGAGAGTTTTGTCACAGGGTCATTTAAAAAATGACAGGCAGAGGAAGAGGCAGGCCCTTCCGCAGGGGTGGTATGGGTAGGGCAGGAGCAACAGGCTTGAGTCAAAGTGGGAAGTTGCAGAAGGTGCGTTCAATTACTTTAAAGGACGCACCAGACTTGGTTGAGTGGCTCACTCAGCCTTACTCTTCTGCACCCTCCTCATCCTCTCGATCTGCACCCTCTTCTTCACTCTCTGCTATGTGCACCCCCAAAGACACTACCACCAACACCACCACATACCTTCCGCTTGAGTCACAGGAATTATTTTCCAATCCATATCAAGACATTTCTGATGCGCAGCCACTCTTGGTATTGGATCAGGAAGAGGAGGTAGCAACAACCGCTACTCAGCAGTCTGACGACAGTACCCAGATCAGCCCAAGGAGGAGGTTGGTCCCCGGTGTTGCTGCCTACTCCGAGATCTCTACTTATAGCGGTGGGGAAGGTGACGTTGATGATGACGTGTCTAGTGATGTCACGTGGGTGCCCACAAGACAGAAAGAGGAGGGGAGTTCAGAGGGAGATATTGACCAGCAGATAGGGAGGAGAAGCAGGAATAACTTACATTGCACAGGAGGGACAAAGCAGACTGCAAATGTATCAGGAGCGAGTCATCGACCATGTACGGTCACATCTGGCACTCCCAGGACACCTGCACATGGCTCCGCAGTGTGTGCTTTTTTTAACGTGTCCGCTGCTGACAATAGCGTTGCCATCTGCAATCTTTGCAGACAACGCATTAGTCGCGGTAAGCCCAACACTCACCTAGGGACGACCGCCTTAAGAAGGCACATGAGCAGCCATCACCAAGCCCAGTGGGAGCAACGGAACACACAAAGCCACACTCCAGGCTCTCACCGTCCAGCCTCGTCTTCTACTTCTCCTTTTCCTCTCTCCTCACAATTGTCCTCCACTCCACCTTCCATCACGCCAAGCTCACGTTTTTCTGCAAAAAGGCAGGCTTCCGTGGGCCTAATGTTCGAGCGTAAAAAAATGATGACACCGGATAACCCTCTTGCCCAACGGTTGACGGCTGGCTTGTCAGAGCTCAAAGCCCGCCAACTACTGCCATATAAACTGGTGGACTCGGAGGCCTTTCGAAAATTTGTGGCCATTGGAACACCACAATGGAAGGTCCCAGGAAGGAAGTATTTCTCACAGAAGGGCATCCCAGAGCTATATGGCCATGTTCAGCGGCAAGTGAATGTATCTCTGCCACACAGTGTCGGTGTGCCAAAGATACATTTTTGGTTTTACCGCCACGGATTGCATGCAGGCCTGGTTCTTCTTCTCCTCCTCCTCCTACTCCATCCTCCTCCCTCTCCTCCTCGGCTGACTCCTCCATTTCCGCTGCTAGCGTCTCTTACGCTGTGCCGCCCAAGCTCCCCAGAACCTATTCGACATGCCAGGTGAGATGTTGCCATGCCGTGCTGCGTCTGTTGTGCCTGGAAGCCAAGAGCCACACTGGCCCGGCACTCCTTTCAGCTTTGCGTTCACAGGCAGATCAGTGGCTAACACCGCTCAATTTGACAGTTGGTAAAGTGGTGTGTGACAACGGTGCCAATCTGCTTAGCGCATTGAAACAGGGCAAAATTACGCACGGGCCATGCATGGCACACGTCTTAAACTTGGTCATGCAGTGATTCGTTGTCAAATACCCTGGGGTCCAGGACATCTTGCGGCAAGCAAGGAAAATCTCGGCCCATTTCAGAAGATCTTACACGGCCATGGCTCGCCTTGCTGACATTCAGCGGCGACACAATCTGCCGGTCAGACGTCTTATTTGCGATTGCCCGACGCAATGGAACTCAACCTTCTATATGCTTGATAGGCTGCTCTAGCAGAAATGTGCAGTTAACGTCTACCTGTATGAACTCTGCGGCAGAACAGGTTCTGGGGAGCTGGGGTTTTTTTCACCGCACCAGTGGCTGCTCATACACGATGCATGCAGACTTCTGCGGCCATTTGAGGAGATCACCAAACTGGTCAGTCGCAGCCATGGCGCCATCAGTGACATGGTACCTTTATGCCTTCTTTATGGAGCGTGCATTGCGTTGTGTCATTGATCAAGCTGTGGAGGAGCAGGAGCGGGAAGATGAGGAAGTCGCAATGCTGGATGAATTCCCAGGGGGGGCTACTCTATCTGAGACAAGTGAACAACAGGAGTCTGAAGAGGAGTCAGAGGAGGATGGTGCCGGGGCGGATGAGGAGGAGCAAGAAGAGCATGCTTTAAACCTTTCTTGGATCTCTGTTGTTGTGCATGGATGGGGAGAGGAGAATGAAGAGGACGACATTATCCTGGATGATGAGCATCCGGATCAAGCATCAAGGAAAGCCTAGACCGCCAGGTGTCCGACTACATCAGGTTAACGGCCGATGTGGACACTCTGAGGAGTGATGAACCCCTGGACTACTGGGTGGGCAGGCTTGACCTCTGGCCAGAGCTTGCCCAATTTGCAATCGAACTGTTGGCTTGCCCCTCGTCCAGTGTCCTGTCCGAAAGGACGTTCAGCGCAGCAGGGGGGATCGTGACCGATAAGCGTACTCGCCTAGCTCACGACAGTGTTAACTACCTCACATTTCTAAAAATGAATGAGGCATGGATCTCGGAGGAATTCAACAAATGTGACCAGTAGACTATGTATATGTCTATAAACATTTTTTTAATCAAGCACACAGACCTTCTTTCTTCATTTGGCTCACTTCCTTGTCCAAAAAAAGCACACCGTACTATATGCCTGTACCCTCCTGTTTGAAGAGGTTGAGCGGTGTCATATTTCTACTGGGGCTGCTAATTACGAGGGGCTCCCACCATCCCTGTGCTGTGCTGACTTCCTCCTGGGGCTGCTTATTATGAGGGGCTCCCACCATCCCTGTGCTGTGCTGACTTCCTCCTGGGGCTGTACCTCTGCTGTGAATATTATGAGGGGCTCCCACCATCCCTGTGCTATGCTCATTATGAGGGGCTCCCACCATCCCTGTGCTGTGCTTACTTCCTCCTGGGGCTGCTTATTATGAGGGGCTCCCACCATCCCTGTGCTATGCTGACATCCTCCTGGGGCTGCTTATTATGAGGGGCTCCCACCATCCCCGTGCTATGCTCATTATGAGGGTCTCCCACCATCCCTGTGCTATGCTGACTTCCTCCTGGGGCTGCTTATGGTGCAGGTGCTGGTGTTAGTGCTTTACGTCACGCTGCTGATGTCAGTGCTCTCTATCACGGTGCTGGTGTCAGATCACTCTATCACGGTGCAGGTGTCATTGCTGTATGTCACGCTGCTGATGTCAGTGCTCTCTATCACGGTGCTGCTGTCAGTGCTGTATATCACGGTGCTGGTGTTAGTGCTTTATGTTACACTGCTGATGTCAGTGCTCTCTATCACGGTGCTGGTGTCAGATCACTCTATCACGGTGCAGGTGTCATTGCTGTATGTCACGCTGCTGATGTCAGGGCTCTCTATCATGGTGCTGCTGTCAGTGCTGTATATCACGGTGCTGGTGTTAGTGCTTTATGTCACGCTGCTGATGTCAGTGCTCTCTATCACGGTGCTGATGTCAGATCACTCTATCACGGTGCAGGTGTCATTGCTGTATGTCATGCTGCTGATGTCAGTGCTCTCTATCACGGTGCTGCTGTCAGTGCTGTATATCACGGTGCTGGTGTTAGTGCTTTATGTCACGCTGCTGATGTCAGTGCTCTCTATCACGGTGCTGGTGTCAGATCACTCTATCACGGTGCTGGTGTTAGTGCTTTACGTCACGCTGCTGATGTCAGTGCTCTCTATCACGGTGCTGGTGTCAGATCACTCTATCACGGTGCAGGTGTCATTGCTGTATGTCACGCTGCTGATGTCAGTGCTCTCTATCACGGTGCTGCTGTCAGTGCTGTATATCACGGTGCTGGTGTTAGTGCTTTATGTCACGCTGCTGATGTCAGTGCTCTCTATCACGATGCTGGTGTCAGATCACTCTATCACCGTGCAGGTGTCATTGCTGTATGTCATGCTGCTGATGTCAGTGCTCTCTATCACGGTGCTGCTGTCAGTGCTGTATATCACGGTGCTGGTGTTAGTGCTTTGTCACGCTGCTGATGTCAGTGCTCTCTATCACGGTGCTGGTGTCAGATCACTCTATCACGGTGCTGGTGTTAGTGCTTTATGTCACGCTGCTGATGTCAGTGCTCTCTATCACGATGCTGGTGTCAGATCACTCTATCACGGTGCAGGTGTCATTGCTGTATGTCAAGCTGCTGATGTCAGTGCTCTTTATCATGGTGCTGCTGTCAGTGCTGTATATCACGGTGCTGGTGTTAGTGCTTTATGTCATGCTGCTGATGTCAGTTCTCTCTATCACGGTGCTGGTGTCAGATCACTCTATCACGGTGCAGGTGTCATTGCTGTATGTCACGCTGCTGATGTCAGTGTTCTCTATCACGGTGCTGGTGTCAGATGACTCTATCACGGTGCAGGTGTCATTGCTGTATTTCACGCTGCTGGTGATCATCTCCTGCACCCTCTTCTTTGCCTACCCTGACCTTCCCTCTCCTCCATTGCCTTCATGCGCTCCACAGTCCTGAATTGTCACAACAATTTCACATATAAAAAAAGAATGCTTGTAGTTGTCGATCTCAGATTCACCTCATACATGTATTATGTCATTGGCCATGTGGTGGGACTATGTTTGCACAGCTAGTAATTATTTTGTGGCTGCAAATTTGACCTGTAGGTTTGCAAAGTTCGCCTCCCATTGAAGTCAATGGGGCCTGCCGCGAACGTTACGGTTCGCGAACTATCGGCCGCGTTAGCGGTCCGCGTTCGCGAAACGTCCCGTCGGAAGTTCGTCCATCACTAATCTTCAGCACAAAGCAAAAATTAAAGAAAAAACACATACAGTTTTATCTCCGGGTCTTCACCCCAGAGTTTTGAGAGGACTTATCGAATCTTTAGCAGCCTCCAAGCAGCAACACAGCTCATCAGACAGGTGTAAATCACCTACTCCTCCTCACCACCACCTCTTCACTACTTCCTGTCTTTTATGAGCTGTTTTACTGAAGGCCTTTAACCCCCTGTGTGGAAAAATACTTAGAACCCCCAAACATTATATATTCTTTAGTAAGCACCCTGGAGAATAAAATGGTGGTTGTTGCAATATTTTATGTCACCCCGTACCCCAAGACGACGTGACATATCGCGAAACGCGTAGGGCGGTGTGACACGCTATTGTTTGCCTCTTAATCAGCATAAGGATACAACTGTGGACTATTGTGTTCGGCCGACGCTTCCACTTTGTTATGCCTTCTCTTACATCAACCTTGTAAGTGCATTTCTTCCTTTTTTATATAATTTTAATAAACGGTATTTCACTATTTGGAGCATTTTTCCGTTTTATGGTGAATTTTGCTCGACTTATTGGAACATCTTTGAACTGTGATCCGATCCGAGAGTGGTAACAGAGCTGGAGAATAAGACATCTATGGGGTCTGGCTTGACCTTTTAAAGGCGTGATCTACCAGGATGTCTGGTAAGGAGCCATCTTATCTCTTTGGTGGTGGTACACTACAGCATGGTCTATAAGTTGGAGTGAAAATCAGAAAGTTGATGCTATCTGCGACACGTGGTGTTCTTTTCATGGTCTCATTTCAAGGACTATAATTAAAGGACATTTTTATCTTATATGATTAGCTCATCAACTCTGCACATTATATTTTGCAGTTCACTATAGAGTGGGGTTCATAATTTAGGTTGTTTATTTGTACACATATTTTTTGGCACTGTTGCTCTTGTATATCTATGAGCATTCTGTACATGTAACACATTATTTTGGTATTCACTTAGTTAAACTTTATACATAGTGGTTCTAAACTACATAGATTGTCCCTGCAGTAAGGGACATTGTACTCTGTTCATCATTGTTTTTCTGAAATTTTAGTCTCTCGGTTGAGGGACGTACACCCTATATTAATTTTTTAGGGATTGCGCGGTTCTCTTTGTTTTCTTAATATTTTATGTCACACTGTATATGTGCAGCGGTATTTCAAATGCAATTGTTTTGGAAAAAATTACTTTAATAAATAAAAAATAAAATAAAAAAATAATCAGTAAACTTAGCCCATTTTGTTTGTATAATGTTAAAGATTTTACGTCGTGAGAATCGTGAGAGAATTGTGATCTTCTTATTCCAAGCAAAATAATTGTGATTCTCATTTTGGCCAGAATCGTGCAGCTCTACTACATACTATAAAATTCTGCATATAACTTTGCACAGGGACATGCAATGTTTAAGTTGACAAGTGCATCTACGTCAGATCCATTTTGCAGGTGCATTGGTTTCATGTACACAAAGTATGTTTTTTTTCAAGGAACAGGGTATGTTTTTTCAACAAAAAGCCATAACCTGTTCTCTAAAATCCCCAAGGCAATGCCTACATCCCATCCAAGCCCTTAAAGAGGGATTCCACCTAAAAAAAAAATATTAAAAGCCAGCAGCTATAAATACTACAGCTGCTGACTTTTAATAAATGGACAATCACCTGTCCCGGGTTCCAGCGATGCCGGCACCCGAGGCCGATCGATCGCTCTGCTCTTGGCTGCTGCCGCCACCATTCTAGGTGAGGGAATCAGGAAGTGAAGCGAATCGGCTTCACTTCCCGGTTCCCTACTGCGCATGCGCAAGTCGCGCAGAGCAATAGGAATTGTCCGCGCTGTCACTGGGACCCGTGTGTGTCCCAGCAGACAGCGTGGCAGGACAGGAAATGACATAGACTCCCATGGGAGTCTATGCCCGGAAGTGGGTGTAAATACCTGTCTTTGACAGGTATCTCCACCCCCCTCCCCCCCTGTAAGGTGCCAATTGTGACACCGGAGGGGAGGAGGGTTCCGATCAGCGGAAGTTCCACTTTAGAGTGGAACCCCTCTTTAAGAATTTGTAATTCTATACTCTCCTCTTGCAGGTTAGAATATCATGTAGGGAAGATGTGTGATAAAAAAAAATGTCACTACTTTTTTGTGGAATGCAGTTTCAAGCATCTGTTCAATAATTTCTTCTAAAACTCTGTTTTCTCCATTGTTTCTTCTTCTGAGACCCTGCTTCCAGTATTATGAATTAATGCTTGACATTAACTATTACCAGCAGGCTAATACTCTTTGTAATTGAAATAGTGAAGAAAATTGGAATGAAAAGATGGGATTATAAGGATATTTCCCCATTGATTATTCCTTCACCCCTAGGAAAACTCCAATAATTCAGATTGTTTTCTTATTGCATGCTCCACTCCGATAAAGATAAAAAACTTAAAATAGGAAAAAGAACACATTTCAACCTATTTTATGTTTACAGACACTGAAGTAAGCTAAACTAACTGTAAAATAAATAAATAATTAAAAAGATTCACACAAAAAAATAAAAAAAGGAAGAATGAAGAAAACTTCTACAGGATGGAGGTAGTGTTATTAATAAAAAGGTTGTAAACTTGATCTTTAACATACACTGTATGATTTATAAATACCAAACGCTGATAATGAATATTTTTTTTTCTAAATTGAATTAATAATTTCTATCCGTGTATTGTTGCACATCTCAGAAAAAGCAGAATAAGTCAGAACTTGGTTGGTTTTGACCACTGTTACAGAAATATTTATGGGTACGTTCAGATCTGTCGAAATTTAACCACTCCAGAAGATTTACTCCCCTTCATCACTAGGCCATTTTTGCGATATGACAGTGTGTTACTTTGACAATTGCACAGTCATGCAATGCTGTATCCAAATTTATGTCATTTTTTTCTTTTGGAGCTTTCTTTTCGTAGCATTTGATCACCACTGTATTTTTAGTGTTAGTGTTAAAAACAAAAGAAGATTGAAATGTTGAAAAAAATATATTTTTTACTTTCTGCTCTGAAACATATTTAATAAAAAAAAAATGAAAACTCTAATTTCTTCATAAATCTAGGCCAATAAATTCATATAAAAAGTGTTAGTGGCCCAACGCTTATGGATAAATGGACAAAAAGGAGAACTAATGCCCCTACCGGCACAACCACCTAAGTGGAATGTAAAAGCAAATGTTGGATTAAGGAAGAAGTGCCGCTGTTCTACGGTGAAATGGTACCCCCTGTGTGATTCTCAAAAAGTCCAGATTCAATAGTTAAAAATTTTAATTAAGGTGTCTTGTGCTTAGTGTAAACCTAATATGTGCAAGTACTACCAATGCAAATGTGCAGAAATGTGATAAACTTCTGCTTAAAGTGACGGATTGCTCTATAAACTGTTTTATCAGTGTAGGTCATATATCATGCACAAAGAAATAGAAATATATATACAATCCGCAGTGGATTTTCTAAAAATATATGTAAATAAACCCTTGCATAAAGTGACTAGTGCTCTTCAAATTCGTGCCTGAGTGATACTCATATGCATCAATCTCAACAAAAATATATTATATGTTATATATATACTGTGCTTATAAATAGTACATAGTTAATTTTAAAAGAAAAAAGAAAAATCGTAAAACATTTTTTTGAAAAATATGTATGAATAAAAAAGTGACAGATGCTCTTTAAATTTCACCTCAGTGCTTCTTTTAGGTGCCCTATAGGTATTGCACACATCAGAACCATTCACCCAACACAGGGGTATCTAGCATTCACAGTATCTGCCACTGTGTAGCAAACAAAAGATTTTTCCACTGTAACAGCTGTTTGTTTCCATGCTTGCTGTATAAGGTATGTGATTCTCCTTTAAATCTACCTCTGCATTTCCCACATGTAGAAAAGAGACATCTCCATAGTGTATTAACGTTTAAAAGTTACATTTATTATGCATAAAAAGTGGAAACGTACTCACATTTAGTTCAAGTAATGAGAGCTAAAACAGCACCAAAAAGGTCCTACAGCAATGAATATTTTAAATATATGAACAATAGAAGTGTGAACCTTATGGAAATATTTAACCAAGAAAGTGTTGTAAACAAACAAGACATGAAAAGTCTGTTTCAACAAATTTTCTTTGTTTAAACAAAGAGACATGGCATGGAAAAAGGAAAATTGTATCAAATACTTATCGTCATTTTCCTTTCCTGATGCCAAACCATGGCAGCATACTAGTGATAGAGCTCCGCCTCTTGACCACTCCCTCAGGACCAGTGAATAGCAAAAATGAAAGGCCTAGTTAGGCCCTACCCCATTCTCTGTAATTAGCTACATACCAAAACATACAAGGGTGGGACCGTATGCTGCCATGGTTTGGTGTCAGGAAAGGAAAATTACGGTAAGTATTTGATACAATTTTCCTGACGCCAACATGGCAGCATACTATTGATAAATAACTAGCTGACAGGGTGGGATCTACTTGTCAAACCAGTCTTCTAATTAGGATGAGACAGAGGACTGAATAGTTTTTCCTACAAAGTCCCCCGATGACAAGTCCCCCAGGTCTATTCTTTCAAGTTTGAGTAGGAATGTTGGAACGACCATGATACCCCTCTACAGATGAGCGCCATAGATTCTCTTGAAAGTGCTGCCTATGGGGCTTCAACCGCTCTGGTAGAGTGCTCCGCTCATGACCCCTAGTCCTACATACACAACCAAGCCTGCTAGGATCCAGGCAGTAACCTCTTTCCCTTGATGATTCCCAGCTGGAATGACAAAAGGTTTATTTAGATGACCTGAAAGGGACAATTGCATGAACAGTACGTGTGACTTTCCTGTGTGATGTTCTGGAAAGTTAGGCAATGTCCAGCTGTCTGTGAAATAGCAGGCTGTTGCTACGTTTGATGCAGGATGATCTACAAGACCCAACTCTACTCTTTCTGGAAAGAAATTAATATATATATTTTTTTTACTTTGACACTCCCAGAGCTTGAATCTCCGACAAATTTCTGCTTAAAGCTCTTGCAATTGATACTGCCTTGTAAGTGATGGCCTGAACCGAACACTGCTCTGTTGGAACAAACGGTTGAACTGATATGAGAATCAGCAACTCCAATAGATCTCATTTCCTTGGTGACTGTTTTTTTTTTTATGACTCAAAAGTTGTGCAAACTGAAGGATTCTTGGCCCATTTAAATGTGTTATTGCCAATATAGCCGACACTCATGAGCTTTGTGAGACTAGGCTAAGGCCTGGAGGAAGTATAGAACAGCTGACCCTGGAAGGGCAGTAGTATCAATGTCTCGCCCCACCAATAAAAAGCAAACTTGTTCTAGAATTAGGCCTAGATGTTGTAAGTAGAATGTCTTCTCGCACACAACAAAGTAGAGATCACTCTGGAGTGAAACTGGAGCAATCAGAGTTGCCCATCCTCCCCATTTAGTGCCCCTGCTTGCAGCCCCAGTCTGTGTACAGTGGTGTGAAAAAGTGTTTGCCCCCTTCCTCATTTCCTGTTCCTTTGCATGTTTGTCACACTTAAGTGTTTCGGAACATCAAACCAATTTAAACAATAGTCAAGGACAACACAAGTAAACACAAAATGCAATTTGTAAATGAAGGTGTTTATTATTAAAGGTGAAAAAAAATTCAAACCATCATGGCCCTGTGTGAAAAAGTGATTGCCCCCTAAACCTAATAACTGGTTGGGCCACCCTTAGCAGCAACAACTGCAAACAAGCGTTTGCGATAACGTGCAATGAGGCTTTTACAGCGTCCTGGAGGAATTTTGGCCCACTCATCTTTGCAGAATTGTCCTAATTCAGTTACATTAGAGGGTTTTCGAGCATGAACGGCCTTTTTAAGGTCATACCACAACATCTCAATAGGATTCAGGTCAAGACTTTGGCTAGGCCACTTCAAAGTCTTCATTTTGTTTTTCTTCAGCCATTCGGTGGTGGACTTGCTGGTGTGTTTAGGATCATTGTCCTGCTGCAGAACCCAAGTTCGTTTCAGCTTGAGTAAACAAACAGATGGTCGGACATTCTCCTTCAGGATCTCTTGGTAGACAGCAGAATTCATAGTTCCTTTTATCACGGCAAGTCTTCCAGGTCCTGAAGCAACAAAACAGCCCCAGACCATCACACTACCACCACCATATTTTACTGTTGGTATAATGTTATTTTTATGAAATGCAGTGTTCCTTCTACGCCAGATATACTTGGACACACACCTTCCAAAGAGTTCCACTTTTGTCTCATCGGTCCACAGAATGTTGTCCCAAAAGTCTTGGGGATCATTAAGATGTGTTGTGGAGAAATTGAGACAAGCTTTGATGTTCTTTTTGCTCAGCAGTGGTTTTCTCCTTGGAACTCTGCCATGCAGGCCATTTTTGCCCAGTCTTTTCCTGATGGTGGAGGCATGAACGCTGACCTTAACTGAGGCAAGTGAGGCCTGCAGTTCCTTGGACGTTGTTGTGGGGTCTTTTGTGACCTCTTGGATGAGTCGTCGCTGTGCTATTGGGGTAATTTTGGGCGGCCGGCCACACCTGGGAAGGTTCACCACTGTTCCATGTCTTCGCCATTTGTGGATAATGGCTCTCACTGTGGTTCGCTGGATTCCCAAAGCTTTGGAAATGGCTTTATAACCCTTTCCAGACTGATAGATCTCAATTACTTTCTTTCTCAATTGTTCCTGAATTTCTTTGGGTCTCGGCATGATGTGTAGCTTTTAACCACTTTCAGACCGGACCAATTTGCTGGTCAAAGACCAGACCACTTTTTGCGATTCGGCACTGCGTCGCTTTAACTGACAATTGCGCGGTCGTGCGACGTGGCTCCCAAACAAAATAAACGTCCTTTTTTTCCCACAAATAGAGCTTTCTTTTGGTGGTATTTGATCACCCCTGCGGTTTTTATTTTTTGCGCTATAAACAAAAATAGAGCGATAATTTTGAAAAAAACACATTATTTTTTACTTTTTGTAATAATAAATATCCCCCAAAAATATATAAAAAAACATTTTTTCCCTCAGTTTAGGCCGATACGTATTCTTCTACATATTTTTGGTAAAAAAAATCGCAATAAGCGATTATTGATTGGTTTGCGCAAAAGTTATAGCGTTTACAATATAGGGATAGTTTTATAGCATTTTTATTAATCATTTTTTATAATTTTTTTTTTTACTAGTAATGGCGGCGATCTGCGATTTTTATTGTGACTGCGACATTGTGGGGGACCCATCGGACATTTTTGACACATTTTTGGGACCATTGTCATTTATACAGTAATCACTGCTATATAAATGCAGTGATTCCTGTGTAAATGACACTGGCAGTGAAAGGGTTAACCAGTGGGTGGCAGTGTAGGGGTTAAGTGTTCCTAGGGGTGTGTTACTAACTGTGGGGGGGTTGGGCTTTCATTTAGTGTACACTGATCTCTGCTCCAATCACATGGAGCAGAGATCAGCGTCACTAGTTGCTAGGCAGAATGGAAAAATGTTGTTTATACAGCATTTCCTCCATTCGGCCGCTCCGTGAGACGATCGCGGGGATCGCCGCGGGTCCCGCGACCGGACTCACGGGGGTCCCGACCAGCGCGGGAGCGCGCCGCCGGCGGCACGCTCCCGATGGCACGGCGGCAACGAATATTGGACGTACATGTACGCCGATATGCCTGCCCGTGCCATTCTGTCGACGTACATCGTCGTGCGCTGGTCGGGAAGTGGTTAAGGATCTTCTGGTGGACCTTACTGTGTCAAGCAGCTCCTATTTAAGTGATGCCTTGATTGTGAACAGGTGTGGCAATAATCAGGCCTGGGTGGGTGAAATGAATGACCAGAAAAAAACCAAGGGCCTCCTGGTCAATATGGATGACCGGCTATGACTACTATCTGCTCCCTTGACAACCTCAAGAGGAATCTCATTTATGGGAAATGTTCGGGAAAAATATATAGATTAGATTGCAGTCCCAGGGAGAGACCAGAGCATCTGCCCCCTGCGCCTTGGGTTACGGAAACAAAGTCACACATACCCAAAGTTTGTGATTACTGTGGGAAACGAGGATCTCTGTCTGTGGTAGGCCCCACATGTGGACTAGCTCAGAAAAAACCTGGAACATAGACCCACTCATACTCTGGTAAGCTTATACTTGTTCAAAAAAATCTGCTGGGCAGTAAACTGCTTCCGGAATCTTGCTGGTGATCTTCTTCCCCAGGAGCTATGGGTTTCACCTCTCTCAATAGCATATTGCTGCGTGTTTGACTCTGGAGCTGAATATAGGCAACTGCTGCCCTGTTGCTACACTGAAAGCAGATTGGTCCTCCTTGACTCTGTGTAGTAAGGCCAAAGTGCTAAAAGGGCTGTTTGAACCCCCAGCACGTTCAAGATTACCCTCCTTGGCTGGAAATCTCTACTTGCCTTGACCAAAAGTCCCTCACAGTGCATCTTCCCGACTGTCTTTAACCACTTTCAGACCGGACCATTTTGCTGGTAAATGACCAGAGGTCTTTTTACACTTTGGCACTGCGCTGCTTTAACTGGTAATTGCGCGGTCATGCAATGTTGTACCCAAACAAAATTTGCGTCCTTTTCTTCCCACAAATAGAGCTTTCTTTTGATGGTATTTGATTGCCTCTGCGATTTTTATTTTTTGCGATATAAACGTAAAAAGACCGCAAATTTTGAAAAAAAATGATATTTTCTACTTTTTGTTATTAGAAAAATCCAATAAACTCAATTTTAGTCATACATTTAGGCCAAAATGTATTCAGCCACATGTCTTTGGTAAAAAAAAAGTCAATAATTGTATATTTATTGGTTTGCGCAAAAGTTGTCACATCTACAAACTAAGGTACGTTTTCTGGAATTTACGCAGCTTTTAGTTTACGACTGCCTATCTCATTTCTTGAGGTGCTAAAATGGCAGGGCAGTACAAAACCCCCCCAAATGACCCCATTTTGGAAAGTAGACCCCCTAAGGAAATTGATAAGAGGCATGTTGAGCCCATTGAATATTTTATTTTTTTGCCTCAAGCGATTGAATAATGACAAAAAAAAAAATTTTTTTTTTTTTTTACACAAAGTTGTCACTAAATGATATATTGCTCACACATGCTATGGGCGTATGTGAAATGACACCCCAAAATAAATTCTGCTGCTTCTCCTGAGTACGGGGATACCACATATGTGGGACTTTTTGGGAGCCTAGCCGCGTATGGGGCCCCGAAAACCAAGCACCGCCTTCAGGCTTTCTAAGGGCGTAAATTTTTGAGTTCACTTCTCACTACCTATTACAGTTTTGAAGGCCATAAAATGCCAAGATGGCACAAAACCCCCACAAATGACCCCATTTTAGAAAGTAGACACCCCAAGCTATTTGCTGAGAGGCATGTTGAGTTCATGGAATATTTTATATTTTGCCACAAGTTGCGGGAAAATTACAAACTTTTTTTTTTTTTTTTTTTTTTAACAAAGTTGTCACTAAATGATATATTGCTCATGCATGCCATGGGCATATGTGAAATGACACCCCAAAATAAATTCTGCTGCTTCTCCTGAGTACGGGGATACCACATATGTGGGACTTTTTGGGAGCCTAGCCGCGTACGGGGCCCCGAAAACCAAGCACCGCCTTCAGGCTTTCTAAGGGCGTAAATTTTTGAGTTCACTTCTCACTACCTATTACAGTTTTGAAGGCCATAAAATGCCAAGATGGCACAAAACCCCCACAAATGACCCCATTTTAGAAAGTAGACACCCCAAGCTATTTGCTGAGAGGCATGTTGAGTCCATGGAATATTTTATATTTTGCCACAAGTTGCGGGAAAATTACAAACTTATTTTTTTTTTTTTTTTTTTCACAAAGTTGTCACTAAATGATATATTGCTCACGCATGCCATGGGCATATGTGAAATGACACCCCAAAATAAATTCTGCTGCTTCTCCTGAGTACGGGGATACCACATATGTGGGACTTTTTGGGAGCCTAGCCGCGTACGGGGCCCCGAAAACCAAGCACCGCCTTCAGGCTTTCTAAGGGCGTTACAGTTTTGAAGGCCATAAAATGCCAAGATGGCACAAACCCCCCCAAATGACCCCATTTTGGAAAGTAGACACCCCTAAATTTAGGGGTACACTAGTGAGACTAGGTAATAAATGGCGGGTGCCCTGAAACTATAAAAAAAATAACTAACCAACCAGCGTCACCTGTAACAGTTATATGGTGATCACTGGTGAAAGGGTTAACTAGGGGGCAATTAGGGGGCTTTATGCGGTAGTATATGGGGGTCCCTGGCGCTATAAAAAGCTGCAGCGAACCTAAATACCTACCTGCCTAACTAGCGTCACCTGTGACACTAATACAGCGATCAGAAAAACGATCGCTTATTAGGCTGGGTTCACACTGGAGCGATGCGGGAACGCCACGAATGCGCGGCGGGTTCCCGCATCGCATGCCTCCCGGTGGCAGTTCACACTGCCCTATGCGAACTGCTGGGAGTGTCAGTGAAATGTTACTGACACCCCCAGATCAGTTCGCATATCGCAGTGCGATCTGCAAACTCGGATCGCATGGTGTGAACACCCATGCGATCCGATTCTGCTGCGGGCCAAAAAAAGGGTCCCGTGCGAATTTGCGGCGGGTGCGGCGGGTGCGGCGAATGGCTGAACTCGAATCGCACAGAGATCGGATGTGATTTGCACTGCAGTGCGGTGCGAATCACATCCGTTCTCATAAACCGCTGCAATGTGAACCCAGCCTTAGTGACACTGGCGACGGGGGGTGATCACGGGGTTAAACCTTTATTGGGGGGGTTAGGGGGGTACCTTAGAACTAAAGGGGGCTAACCCTAACTGCCCTAACAGTTATTAGTCACAAATGACACCCGCCGGGTGATCAGGGGGTTAAACCTTTATTAGGTAATAAATGGCGGGTGCCCTGAAACTATAAAAAAATAACTAACCAACCAGCGTCACCTGTAACAGTTATATGGTGATCACTGGTGAAAGGGTTAACTAGGGGGCAATCAGGGGGCTTTATGCGGTAGTATATGGGGGTCCCTGGCGCTATAAAAAGCTGCGGCGAACCTAAATACCTACCTGCCTAACTAGCGTCACCTGTGACACTAATACGGCGATCAGAAAAATTATCGCTTATTAGGCTGGGTTCACACTGGAGCGATGCGGGAACGCACGAATCCGCGGCGGGTTCCCGCATCGCATGCCTCCCGGCGGCAGTTCACACTGCCCTATGCGAACTGCTGGGAGTGTCAGTGAAATGTTACTGACACCCCCAGATCAGTTCGCATATCGCAGTGCGATCTGCAAACTCGGATCGCATGGTGTGAACACCCATGCGATCCGATTCTGCTGCGGGCCAAAAAAAGGGTCCCGTGCGAATTTGCGGCGGGTGCGGCGGGTGTGGCGGGTGCGGCGGGTGCGGCGAATGGCTGAACTCGAATCGCACAGAGATCGGATGTGATTTGCACTGCAGTGCGGTGCGAATCACATTCGTTCTCATAAACCGCTGCAATGTGAACCCAGCCTTAGTGACACTGGCGACGGGGGGTGATCACGGGGTTAAACCTTTATTGGGGGGGTTAGGGGGGTACATTAGAACTAAAGGGGGCTAACTCTAACTGCCCTAACAGTTATTACAGTCACAAATGACACCAATGCAAAAAAAAAAAAAAAAAAAAAAAAAATGACATTGGTGTCACTGTGACTGGGGGGCAGGGGTAATTGGGGGGGTGATCGGGGGGTAAAGGGGGGGTGTGAGTGTGCCTGGCATGTTCTACTGTGTGTGTAGAGTGTTGGTGCAACTCACCGATCCGCTCTCCTCTGTGTCGGAACGGAAAATACCGACACGGAGGAGAGAATACATCACTTCCTCTCCTGTGTTTACATTACAGGAGAGGAAGTGATGTCACCGGGGATTTCTATTCGTCGGGAGCGATCGCGAGGGGGTGGCCATGAATGAATGGCCGCCCCCTCGTCCCGGATCGCTCCCGGACGAAAACCGACCGCCGCAGGCACCCGATCGACACGATCGGGCCCCCGACCCGCGGGAGGCAAGGGACGTACATGTATGTCCTTATGCCTGCCCGTGCCATTGTACCGACGTACATCGGCGTGCGGCGGTCGGCAACTGGTTAAGACATGATAGTAGCAATTCTCCAGTCTAAAGGTCCTAACGGACCAAAACTTCCCCAAGGTCTTTCCATCATCACGGACCACTACTCATACTGAGTAATACTTATTAACTGTGTTTGGTCCTGTTTTCTCCCTTGCACTAAGAATTCTAGGTGAAATTTGCACAGGTGCCCATGCACTCCAGGAATCCTCTATATGCATGATGACGTTGTTCCCAGATGACTGAGGCATTGAGAAGCCATCAAACAAGCAGAAGTATTCTTCCTCAGAATTCTGTTCCTGACTGTGATCACTTCTTCTGATGTACCCCCCCGGGTACACCAACCATTGGGATGGAGAAAGTTGGCTTTGCTTTCCCTCTAAGGTGTGAGAATAGGACAGGCATCCTGACGATCCAGCAACAGTCTCCAGCCATGTGGTTACACTGTTTAATGGACTATAATTGTCTTAAAGATCTCAAAGATGGCCCAAAAGGGTTTGATCTCTTCCGATCTGCAACTGGATACTAACCAACATCCCCTGCGAACTCCAAACACGATTGGGTTGCAATCTTGCAATCCCTCGAGTCTGAGTTGTCTGTAAGGATTGTAGCAGCCCACTCGCTGTTGTGGTGGACTTGGCAGCTCCATGGGAGAGAAATGGTCTGGAGGAGGAGCACTGAGGAATCTCCCTAAGTGACCATGAGTGAGTGCCTGATACCTTCATCCAAGGCTCTGTACAACATTCTGTCCAGAAACCCATGAAGCTTGCCTTCTAGGTCTTACCTTAAGAGTCTGGGCATGCACTTGTGTGACTGGCTCACTGATTTTCCCAGAAGTCTGCACTAAGATATAAGTCAGATTTTTGGCATCCACTGCTACAAAAATTTCATTTTTGGCAAGATACTCCCAATAGGAAATCATGTCTAAAGGGATGCAGACCCTGCCACTCTCCCCAGAGTCCTGCAGGTGCAGCAACTGGTTGATAATTATTAAACCTTTCCCATTAGACTCACCCAGTACATGGGCTGTTTATTGCTGGTCTGCTGGCACCTACAGATGCTACAGTATATAGGAGCAGGTTGACCTTTAGCTTGGTCAGGGTATACAGTTTTGACAGCCTGTTTATACAGGCATTCTTCTCAAACCCCCTCCATTCTTCCCCCTTTTGTTTCTAGGAAGCAATACATGGCCTCCCTAGCTGCCAAAGTGCCAGGGTGCTCTTCCAGTGGTTAGGCAAGCAACTAGGAGGGACTTCCTGGTCAGCTTCCATATTTTGAGTAGGAAACTGCTGCATCTGTAATATATGTAGCAAGGACCCAGGCCTCCTTCAGTCCAATGATAACCTCCAGAACCATGAGTTATCGACATCCCTCCACATAGAGTCGTGAGGCATTGTAGGTGCAGTGCAAATTAGATTCATGGGTGCCAGACACCTAGGGTGTGCCACTTGTCCAGGATTCACCTGGACAGTTCAGATTTTGAATCATGCGTCAGGGTTTCAGCCCACCTGAAACCCGAAAACATTACCCAGACCAGGCTATGGTTGCCCAAGTGACCAAGATAGTCATACACAAATCTGTTGCCGTTGTAGGCGGCTGTTTGGCATCCCGGAAAGGTGATGATGTCAGCAAGGGCAATTTGACCACACCTACTAGCGTGTTCTGTGCGCTGCATGAATACTATCCTTGGGGCACCCAAATGTGTCTGTGCAACGCCAATGCGGCAGACTCCCAAACTTTTACAGGAGGACAGCCACGCAGGGAAAATCATCCAGCAAGATACCACATCTGCACAGACAAAAACGCTGTCTCCTATGACAACAGTCTTCAACAGTTTCCAATACAATTGAACAGTTGCTTCAGGTAATTAAGGTGAGTTCAAAACATAATCTTGTGCCACTCTTATCAATAATAAAGACATTTGGCATTACCTGTTAGCTGCATACTCCTCCAGGCAGTGTCTACTCACCAGTCTCCTGGGCATAGATACTGCGCCACAGGACACTTTTTCCTGCAACTTACTGATATGGTCGTCCCCACCCTAGTTGTTGAGGGTCTTTGTATAAGCAGTAACTGACTCTTGATCTGTGGAAAAATTAGATGACCAGCTGAGGTGAGGATAGCTGAAAAGAGACAGAAGGAACAGGAGTTTAGCCTGTTGGCTAAACTGACTGAACTTTACCTAAATCTGCACCTGTGTGACAAGACAAGCCTGTTGTTTCTTCTCTTTGTTTTGCTGAATAAGGCCATTTTTATTTTACCAAACTGTCTGAACCTGCATTTCACCCCTCTGATCCCCTACAATACATACATGTATTTACATACACCTACACACATATACATACATACACATATGCATATCCACATACATTTTTTTAAACTTCTATATATGTGTGTATATATATATATATATACACACACCCATATCACATATACATACATACATATAAGCATATACCTACACACACATGCAACACCTGGAGAGGACAGCAAGACATGGGAAAGGTAATGAAAGACAAAAGAGGGAGACATAGGTAAAAGTACAGGTGACCCTGACAGAGATAAGGCATAGCTGCCCCCCCCCCCCCCCATATTCCACAAGTGCTGAAATTACCAATTTTAAAAGAAAATTTCATTCCTAAAGAGGAAACACTGCAGGGGCCCCAATAAGACCCACAGAAGGGGCTCCCAGACTATATCGAATGTTAGCAGCCTGAGTGCTGGGACTTCGCACTGGGAGAGGCTCAACCCAGCCGGATGCTGCACGTAGGCAGAGGGGGGACATAGTACTGCTTACTCTTCATTGGTACATTGAGGTATGAGGAAAAAAAGAAGAATGGGAAGGGGCCTACCTAGGCATTTCATTTATGCTGTTCATTGGTCCTAAGGGAGTGGTCAAGAGGCAGAGCTCTATCACTAGTATGCTGCCATTTTGGCATCAGGAAAAGCAATTAAAGGTGTGGAGGGATATAGCCACATTAGAGATGTATATTGCAGAAACAATTGCACCAAGGAGACTCAGATGGGATATTTTTCCAAATGATGGAGTCAACAACAAAGGTTTAATGGAAGAATGGTATAGGTTTTTTAATCAAAGTGAAACTGATCTGTTACAAAAAATTGTCATTAGAAGGCAATTTAATTTAAAACACATAGAAACAGAAGTACTTCTATTAAAGGATCAACCATTCCCATTTAGAGATTCTAAAGAATTTAAAGACAGAGAAGTTAGTCTCCAGGAAGCAATTTAAAAATATGATAAAGAAGTACAACAAAAGAAACAGAAAAAATTCTGCAAAGATGTGTTATGCCCTGTACAAATGTGTGATCGGATCGTGTTGTCGGAAAATCCGATCGTGTGTAAGCTCCATCGGACTTTTTCCGTCATAATTTCTGACACACAAAGTTTGAGAGCTGGATCTAAAATTTTCCAAAAACAAAATCTGATTGTTTAAATTCCGATCGTGTGTAGACAATTCCGACGGACAAAGTGCCACGCATGCTCAGAATAAATTACGAGATGAAAGCTATTGGCTACTGGCCCGTTTATAGCCCCGTTGTACGTATTCTATGCCACCGCATTCAGAACGATCAGATTTTCTGACAACTTTGTGCGACTGTGTGTATGCAAGACAAGTTTGGGCCAAAATCCGTCGGAAAAAATCTGACGGATTTTGAGGTCGGAAAGTCCGACCGTGTGTACAGGGCATTCGATTATAAAAATCAACAAGTTTATAAATGGCAGGCTGATGACAATTATACTGAAGGAGACAACAACATTTTGATGGTAGAAGAATCAAGAGACCCCTCATTAGAAAGGGAAGAAGTGGCAGAATGGAATGCAACTAGACCACACACACCAAGAACCCCAATACCCGTGATAAGGAGAGAAAGAAGTCCCACACATAGAAGAGAGGAAAGAACATCTACACATAGAGAACGAAGATATCATGAGCAAAACAATAATGAAAATTATTACCCTAATACCCTGAGAACACCTAGATTTATGAGGAACCCCAATAGATATTCGCCCCTAAGACATATTCATCAGGACGTCCCGCATAGGGAACCCTAATATAGGAGGGATTTTTTCCCCAGGGGACACATATGAAGACCCCCGAGTACAGCGGGAGGCTTTGGACCACACAGACCCCAATGGGGGAGGGCTCCCCAGAAATCAATACTAAAATTGGGGACCTCCAAGAAATCAAGGATGGCGCAATACACAGAGACCCCCAAGACCCGGACACCCAAAACAGAAAGAGTAAAATTGGGAACAGGGGAGACAACAACGAGAAGACAGACGAGAGGAACCCCAGAGACCCCAAAGATGGGAAAGAGAAAATGGGGCAGAGGCAAATGAGGGGGGACAAAGAAAAAGAAGGCGGGAGTATTAGGAGTGGAATGTTTAACCTGAGTAACCTAATTTTTAATGAAGAAATTAAGGTATTAGACTTAGGTTTAAAATTCACTTCTGACAAAGATCTGGATAAATTCAAAGTGTACATAGACTTAGAAATTTTTTTTTGAAAATTAAATATTAAGAAATGTTTTCCTTCCAAACAGGAAGGACAGACAAAGACAGTAACCACTAAGTTCAAACATTCACAATTAAGGAACAACTCTACATTAAATCCTAAGGCCGCGTACACACGGGCGGATTGTCTGCCCAACTAAGTTCGTCAGACAATCTGACAGACAGTCCGTTCAAAATTTGAATGAACGGACTTGACCACACACGATGAGCAGACAGTCCGCTGAAAGCGTGCGCGATGACGTGTGCAGCACGTACGACGGGACTAGAAAAACGATGTCCTATACACTGCAATGCAACCTTCGGCCGTGTAAATCCTTTCTGAGCATGCGCCATACTTAGTCCGTCCAACTTGCCTACACACGAGCGGACTGCCCGCTGAAACCAAGTTTGGACGGACAAAACCAAGTTTGAACGGACAAAATTACGGAAATTACGTAAGACTTTGTTCGTCAGACAGTCCGCTGAAAAAGTCAGCTGAAGCCCACACACGAGCGGATTGTCCGCTGAAACACGGTTCAGCGGACTAAGTTGGACAGACCATCCGCCCGTGTGTACACGGCCTAAGGCAAGAAATAATGAGAGCCTAGAGGTTTTTAAAAAGATGATGGAGGAAGATATCAAGAAATCATAGATAGAGAAGTTCAGAAAAGAAAACATATGGAATACAATAAAACAAATAGAGAAGAAGAAGGAAGTGATTATCTGCTCAGCGGACAAAGGGGGAAGATTGGTGATCCTCAACAAAAGAGATTATGAGAAAGAGATTAAAAAGCTCTTAAATGTGGAAGACACGTATAAGAAACTGAAATGCAATCCAAAAGGGAAGCATGAAAACAAATTGAAAGCATTTCTCAAAAAAGGGAAAGAAATAGAGACCCTATCTAAGAAGGAAGCAAGATATTTGATTCCAGAGGCAACTAAAACAATAAAATTTTCTCTTATGTACCCAAAAACAAATTGCTTGATACTATGCAAGTATATACTGTGAAAAAGTGATCAAAAAGATAAAACAAAAATGATGAGATGATGATGATCATTTTTGTTTAACCTTTTTGATTACCTTTTCACAGTATATACTTGCATAGTTATTTAACCATGCTTATATTTATAATCTCATAATTGTATTTAGTTTTTATAATTCAGTATTTATTATGACCACATGCACATTTTTTCACATACATTTATATTGAGGCATATGTATTCACATCCAATGATTTGGGTTTTGCACACCACTTGTCACTTCATATAAATACATTTCTTTGTAATTTTTATTAATTCATTTTTTTTTCACATTGCTACTATATATGTGTCCTCCATCGATCCATCCCTGTTGGGATGTGGCTGGAGGTTTTGCTTTTGTGTTTGCAATGCACTGTAGTTCACATTGGACTTACACTGAGAGCTTTCATCATTTTGTATTAGGATTAAGAGGTTCAGGCGGACAGACACCAGGTGATGTCTCTTTTGTTTGATTGATTCATCGCCTGACCCTGCCCACTGCCATATTGCAACACTCTATATATTTATTTGTTGTCTGCCACCATGTTAACCAGCTATGAGTAAGCACTAGCCTTAGTGCGAAATGCATCAGTGTTAGCATTTTTTGCTGTGATGTAATTTGCTGTGTCCTAAATATTATTGGAATAAAGCGTTGTTTTATCTTTGGAGTGCGGCTGTCCAGAGTTCTGTCATTATCAATATCCACATTATCTACAGGGTTGCCCCTTATTACTACTATTATTGAACTTTGCCATGATCATCGAGACTCTGGCCATTGCCATCAGAGCTCATCCTGATATAAAAGGGATCCAATGTGGTCCAAAATCTCATAAGTGCGCTTTGTTCACTGATGACGTCTTACTTTTCATATCGTCTCCGAACACCTCTCTCCCAATTATATGCAAGTTACTGGATGATTTTGGCAAAGTATGAGGACTTACGGTCAATTACACCAAGTCCCTAGCGCTCACTATTAACTTACCATCTCAGCTGGTATCTCAACTTAAAAACAATTTCAGGTTCGACTGGACGGAGTCTGCGCTCTCTTATTTGGGGATTTATTTGACGGCATCTATAGACAGACTTTACTCAGCTAATTTCCCTTTGACATTTCGCAAACTGGAGGAAGATCTTGCCTTTTGGGACAAGCTGGGCCTTTCCTGGTTGGGCAGGGTAAATTCTGTAAAAAGGACCTTACTCCCACGTATCCTATATCTCTTTAGATCCCTACCTATCCCCGTCGCTATGGACCATCTCTGAATCTTCCATTTAAAAAGTATGAAGTTTATTTAGGGATCCAAGGGAATTTCCAAGGGAACTCTCTTCAGCAACAGAAAACAGGGAGGACTGGGAGTACCAAATGTCCTATGGTATTACCAGGCAGCTGAACTTTCCCAACTATCCACTATCTACTAAAATTGCTCACCCGATTGGGTGCACATGGAGAGACAGGCTATCCCTAGCTACACCCTTGACTATATTCTATGGTGCCTAACCAGGAACAGACCGGCCATACTAGAACCCACACTCTCCCATTCTCTCACTCTTTGGGACTCCCTTAAAACAAATCCACATTTGATCTCCCGCTGAAAGCCCCTCTCCCAGATTTTCAGGAATCCCCTCTTTCCTCCTGGGCAAGATATTAAGGCCTTCCACTGGTGGTTAGATAAGGGGATATAGAAGATTGTTCACTTTGTAACCCTATCGGGCCCTTTCACTTTAGCTCACTGCTTCAGTAAACTTGACATGCGAGGAAAGGAGAAGTTCAGATTTCAGCAAATTTCCCATTTTCTCAGATCCTTGGGGCTCTCTACTCCTAAAACCCCATCCATAACTGAGTACGAACTTTGGTGTGGCCAGGACATGGAGCAGGGGGAGCATTGGTGATTTACCGTGCACTTGCTCAGGCTGACTCCAAAATGCTTTTCATGCGAGAATGGGAAACTGATCTACAACAACAATGGGCCCTAGCTGAATGGCATAAGGCATCGGTTGCTGCCTCAAAAGGTTTACTTAACACAGCATTGGTTGAGGCTAACTTGAAAATCCTAATGCGGTGGTATATGGTGCCTTTGCAACTGGCCCAAATCTACCGAAATGCACCCCCCTTATGTTTTCGCAACTGTAGTCATATTGGTTCTATTCTACATATTTGCTGGGACTTTGGTGGAACTTGTGGAATAATGTTTTCCATATTATTAGGAAGATATCAACAATACCCATCCCCAAAACTCCTCAGTATGCTTTACTTAATTTCCCCCAACAGAGAGTTCCAAAATTAACTCAAAATCTTATTAGTTTTATCCTAATTGGAACCAAACTAACAATTGCTCGAGCTTGGAAGCAGCACACGGTTTCCATGAGGCTAGTTAAAAGGAAGATATCCTGGATTATGGCCCCGGAAAAAAATGGTAAGCATCTTTCTGGACACGGTGGATAGACACGCAGCAGTGTGGGATCCCAGGATCAGATATATCTCTGGGTCATGACGCCTCTCTGCTCCACCAGACTGATTGCGGGTGAGTGAGTAACACTTCATATTTAGCTATTTACTATCTGTTCTCCTCTTCTTCTTCTTTCTCTATCACTTTCTGTCAGGTCACCTAGAGCTCAGGTGACAGATGCACACCGTAGGGCTTAGGAGTGCACCGTAAGGTTGTGGACCCTACGGCTGACTGCTGCGGATAGGGGTCAAGGTGATAGGAAGGCAGGGCCGCCAGAACACCAAGATGGATCCCACCGGGGTTAGAGCGTAAGATTCCCTGGGGCGCGGAGTCTAAGAGCCAGCAGGTGTTCACCAGAGCCTCGAGTGGTGAGGATGGACTTGGCTGCAACTGGCTCCAGGTCGTGACCCCCAGGGTCCCCCAGCTCACACCCACAGTAGGCAACAGGAGGATAGGGATGGTGAGGGACAAAGCCAAGGTTGGGGCCACAAGCAGACAAGAATAGTCGGGGACACGCCAAAAGGTCAGGATCACAGGCAAACAGGGATAGTCAGGACACGCCAAAGTCGGTAACGGAAAACAGTAGAAGAGCACACGGCAGGTAACAGGAAGCTAACACACAAAGGTTGATCAGCAGGATTGGCTAGCAGTGCACAGGTTAATATAGAGTTGTCTGATAGGAGCTAGGGTGGAGCCATGCCAGATGATGGATTATAAAAGCAGTCAGGTGAGGCTCGGCTGGTCTCTAGAAATGAACACATGGAGACAGGTAAGCAGACGATCTCTATTGCATAACTATGACAGTACCCCCCTCTTACAAGGCCTCCCCCTTCCCCGCCTGGGACCAGGTTTAGAGGGGAACTTCAAATGAAACTTCCTCAACAGAAGAGGTGCAAAGACCTCGGAAGCCGAAATCCATGACCTCTCCTCAGGACCAAAACCTTTCCAGTGCACGAGGTACTGGAGAATGCCTCTACAGAGTCGCGAATCCAAAATTTGGCTAATCTTGTACTCCTGATCATCCTCAGAGACCGGTGCTACGGTAGAGAGAGGACAAGAGAACTTATTGAGGACTAAAGGCTTCAGAAGGGCAACATGGAAGGAGTTAGAGATTTTGAGGCTTTTGGGAATCTGGAGCTTGAAACAAACCGGATTCAGTTTAGAAATTATGGTGTATGGACCAATGAATCTTGGGGCAAATTTGAGAGAAGGAACCCGGAGTTTGATGTTCCTGGTGGAGAGCCAGACTTTGTCTCCTGGTTAAAGAGAAGGTGGCTTAGGCCTGCGACGGTCAGCAAAACTCTTGAATTTGTTGGCAGCTTTCTGGAGGGAATCATGAACGTCAGCTCACATGGAATTAAATGATTCCTGAACAGTAGCCAAAGCTGGAATGTCAGAAGGAAAAGTCATAGGGAGAGGAAGCTGAGGATGTCTTTCATAAACAGTGACAAAGGGAGTTTTCTGAGAACTGACGTTAACATGATTATTGTGGGAGAACTCAGCCCACGGTAATAGTGATGCCCAATCATCATGATGGGCAGAGACCAAGGTACGGAGAAAGACCTCCAACTCCTGATTAACTCTCTCAGTCTGCCATTGGATTGGGGATGATAAGAAGAGGTAAAATCCAAGGTAATGTCGAGGGATTTGCAAAAGGCTCTCCAAAAACAAGAAGTAAACTGCACACCCCTGTCCAAAACAACATGAGAAGGAACACCATGAAGGCGGAAAATCTCTCGTACAAAAATGGGAACCAAGGCAGGGGCAGAAGGGAGACCAGGAAGAGGAACAAAATTAGCCATCTTGGAAAACCGATCGATTACTGCCCAAATGGCCGTATTATTCTCCGACAGTGGAAGATCAGTAATAAAATCCATGGCGATATGAGACCAGGGCTCCTTAGGAATGGGCATGAGAAGACCAGCAGGGGCTTGAGTGGAAGATTTAGACTGAGCACAGACGTGACAAGCCTTAACATAGTCTTTAACATCCGAGTGGAGATTAGGCCACCAGTAGTGACGACTGATGAGCAGGAAGGATCGGAGGAACCCAGCATGACCTGCCACCTTGGAATCATGTCCCCAACGAAGGATCTTAGTTCTTAGCTCCGTGGGAACAAAGGTCTTACCAGGAGAAATTTTTGATTCCAGGGTGGAAGAATGGGCAACAATGCATGAGGTAGGAATGATCGGCTCAGGATCAGGGTTGGACTCCTCGTCCAAAGTGTCAAATGACCTAGAGAGCGCATCAGCTCGACCGTTGCAGGAACCAGGTTTGTACGTAATCATGAATTTAAAACGAGAAAAGAAGAGACTCCACCTGGCCTGTCTGGGGTTCAGACGTTTAGCATTCTGTAGGTACTGTAGATTCTTATGATCAGTAAAGATTGTTATGGAGTGAGGGGAACCTTCCAAGAGATGACACCACTCCTCCAATGCCAATTTAATTGCGAGAAGTTCCCGATCACCAATGGCATAATTTCTCTCTGCCTGAGAATTTTTTTTGGAGAAGAACGCACATGGTTGACGTTTCTTCTCAAAGTCCTGAAGAAGCACAGCTCCCACCCCCATCAAAGAAGCGTCTACTTCAATAAAAAATGGGTCCTCAGGATTTGATATCCTCAAGAGGGGTCCAGAGGCAAAGGTCTGTTTCAGATCGTGAAACGCATAGACAGCCTCGGGAGGCTAGTCTTTGGCATTCGCACCCTTCTTGGTCAAAGCGATAATAGGCACAGCAAAAGAAGAGTAATTCCTTATGAACTGCCTATAATAATTTGTGAAGCCATGAAAGCACTGTGTGGCCTTGAGGCTAGCGGGAAGGGGCCAGTTGGTAATGGCTGAGACCTTTCCGGGATCCATGCGAAGACCCGCACTAGAAACAAAACATCCCAGAAACAGGACCTCGGAACATTCAAAGGAACATTTCTCCATCTTGGCATAGAGATTGTTCTCTCTAAGGCGCTGAAGTACGGTGTGTACATGGTTTCTGTGAGCAGGCAGATTTTCGGAAAAGATGAGAATATCATCCAGATAGATGACAACAAACTGGTACAGTAGATCCCTGAATATTTCATTGACAAAGTTCTGGAACACAGCTGGAGAATTACACAAACCAAAAGGCATAACCAGGTATTCGTAATGCCCCTCCCTAGTGTTAAACGTGGTCTTCTATTTGTCACCTTCCCCTATTAGAATTAGATTGTATGCACCTCTGACATCCAACTTAGTGAAAATGGAAGCCCCCTTCAACCTGTCAAATAGCTCAGATATTAGAGGTAAGGGGTAACGGTTTTTAATAGTCACAGCGTTTAAACCTCTATAGTCGATGCAGGGTCTGAGGGTACCATCCTTTTTGGCAACGAAAAAGAACCCTGCTCCTGCAGGCGATGAGGATTTCCAGATGAAACCTCTCTCCAGATTCTCGGCGACATACTCAGACATGGCCTGGGTCTCTGGAATGGATAAAGGGTAGGTACAACCCCTGGGCAGGGTTGCTCCAGGGACAAGATCAATAGCACAGTCAAAAGATCTGTGGGGAGGAAGCACCTCAGCAGACTTCTTGCAGAACACATCCCGGAAATCGCTGTATGCCGCGGGAAGATCGGACGATACAGATGTGGTAGCAATGGGAAGTTTCCTCTTGGGGATCACCTTGGGAAGACAGGACGAGAAACACGAAGGACCCCAAGCCAGGATCTGCCCAGAGACCCAGTCCACATGGGGCGAGTGGAGCTGTAGCCAAGGAAGGCCCAATACAATGGGGGTAGAGGCCTTGGGTAGGATGAGGAAGGAGATCCACTCCTGGTGGAGTATCCCTACCGACATCCTAATAGGTAGCGTCTGGAAATGGATAGGGCCCCCTGGGAGCACAGTGCCATCAATTGCCGAGACTACCAGTGGAGTAGCGAGGGGAGAAAGGGTAAGCTTCATAGAAGAAGCAGTTCTCCAGTCCATAAAATTGCCGGCAGCCCCGGAGTCCAGATATGCTAGGACCGATTGGGGAGAAGTGCCTACATGGAGGAACACCGGAAGAAGAAGACGAGAAGGTGATGTTTCTGGGTCTAATACTCCAACTTCCAAGTGTATTAGACCCGAGCATTTCCCGGACAAAGCGAGCAGGAGTCAGGAAAATTATCCTTGCCCCCACAATAAAGACACAAGCCCAGAGTTCTGCGTCTAGCACGTTCTTCAGGGGTTAGTCTGGTCCGGCCCTACTGCATGGGTTCCTCAGCAGACAGAGGATGCTCCACAAGGTGACGGGAAAAAAGTTCAGGCTGACTAGGACCTAGGGGGTGCTGGCGTCTTTTTTCTAAGGACCTCTCCTGGAAACGAATGTCAATCTGATTGCATAAGAAAATTACATCGTCCAGACCGGCGGGGATAGCTAGGGATGGCTGAACGGTTCGCCCGGCGGTCGTTTCGTGGCGAATTTCGGGTGTTTGCGGTTCGCCCGATCGGCGGACTATTGCCGCTGTTCGCCCGGCGGACTTCCGTGTTTACTGTGCAAAAGAACTTTGACCTATGATGACACATCCATCATGGGGTACAGGACAGCCAATTGAGACATTACAGCACATGGACACTTGGACATTCCCCCTAACTTATAAATAGACCCGATCCGGCGGCCATTTTACATTCTTTCTACTGTCACTATAGGGAGAGGTTGCTGTGTGGAGCAGGGAGAGACTGCAGTGACCCAAATCGCTAGCTATTAGGTCCACAAAGGTTCTTTTCAGGACTGGTATAGGTGTTAGGTGTAGTTCAGGATAAAGGTTTGAGGCACTGCTGTGCTAGTGATTGTTGCAGCAGCCTGTCTTTTGTCAGTATAGAGAGAGGGACAGGACGCTGTGTGCAGCAGGGACAGTCAGTTTAATCATCAGTTGTTACTATTAGGTCCACAAAAATCCTTTTCAGGACTGGTATGGTAAAGTAATACAGGATATAGTTTTGAGTGCTATTCAAGTTATTGTTCCAGCAGCCTCTGTTTTGTCAGTTTAAATAGGGACAGGCAGGAAGCTGTGTGTGGCAGTGAGGGACAGTCAGTTTAATCAGTAGCTGTTACTATTTGGTCCACAAAGGTTCTTTTCAGGACTGGTATGGTAATAGGCTTGTGCACGTATAATATTCTTTCTTCCAAATATAGAAAGAATATTATACTTGACTGCTGCCCTTCTGCTGCAGTAGTCCTTTATCAGTATAGGGACTGAGGTACAGTCTGCTAATCATTCACAACCTACTAGTTCCACAAAGGTCCTTATAAGGACTGGTAAGGTATAGGGTACTACAGTACATAGGGTTGAGTGAGGTATAGTCTGCTATTCCTTAAGGACTGGTATAGGTCCACAATATATAGGGTTGAGGTGCACTACTGCTGACTGCTGCCCTATACTGCAGCAGTCCTTTATCAGTATAGGGACTGAGGTACAGTCTGCTAATCACTCACAACCTACTAGTTCCACAAAGGTCCATATAAGGACTGGTAAGGTATAGGGTACTACTGTACATAGGGTTGAGTGAGGTACAGTCTGCTATTTATTAAGGACTGGTATAGGTCCACAATATATAGGGTTGAGGAGCACTAATGCTGACTGCTGCCCTTCTGCTGCAGTAGTCCTTTATCAGTATAGGGACTGAGGTACAGTCTGCTAACCATTCACAACCTACTAGTTCCACAAAGGTCCATATAAGGACTGGTAAGGTATAGGGTACTACTGTACATAGGGTTGAGTGAGGAACAGTCTGCTATTTCTTAAGGACTGGTATAGGTCCACAATATATAGGGTTGAGGAGCACTAATGCTGACTGCTGCCCTTCTGCTGCAGTAGTCCTTTATCAGTATAGGGACTGAGGTACAGTCTGCTAATCATTCACAACCTACTAGTTCCGCAAAGGTCCTTATAAGGACCGGTAAGGTATAGGGTACTACAGTACATAGGGTTGAGTGAGGTACAGTCTGCTATTCCTTAAGGACTGGTATAGGTCCACAATATATAGGGTTGAGGTGCACTCCTGCTGACTGCTGCCCTATACTGCAGCAGTCCTTTATCAGTATAGGGACTGAGGTACAGTCTGCTAATCATAAACAACCTACTAGTTCCACAAAGGTCCTTATAAGGACTGGTAAGGTATAGGGTACTACAGTCCATAGGGTTGAGTGAGATACAGTCTGCTATTCCTTAAGGACTGGTATAGGTCCACAATATATAGGGTTGAGGTGCACTACTGCTGACTGCTGCCCTATACTGCAGCAGTCCTTTATCCGTATAGGGACTGAGAGTTTTGTCACAGGGTCATTTAAAAAATGACAGGCAGATGAAGAGGCAGGCCCTTCCGCAGGGGTGGTAGGGGTAGGGCAGGAGCAACAGGCTTGAGCCAAAGTGGGAAGTTGCAGAAGGTGCGTTCAATTACTTTAAAGGACGCACCAGACTTGGTTGAGTGGCTCACTCAGCCTTACTCTTCTGCACCCTCCTCATCCTCTCGATCTGCACCCTCTTCTTCACTCTCTGCTATGTGCACCCCCAAAGACACTACCACCAACAACACTACCACCACCACATACCTTCCGCTTGAGTCACAGGAATTATTTTACAATCCATATCAAGACATTTCTGATGCACATCCACTCTTGGCATTGGATCAGGAAGAGGAGGTAGCAAGAACCGCCACTCAGCAGTCTGACGACAGTACCCAGATCAGCCTAAGGAGGAGGTTGGTCCCCGGTGTTGCTGCCTACTCCGATATTTCTACTTATAGCGGTGGGGAAGGTGACGTTGATGATGACGTGTCTAGTGATGTCACGTGGGTGCCCACAAGAGAGGAAGAGGAGGGGAGTTCAGAGGGAGATATGGACCAGCAGATAGGGAGGAAAAGCAGGAATAACTTACATTGCACAGGAGGGACAAAGCAGACTGCTAATGTATCAGGAGCGAGGCATCGACCATGTACGGTCACATCTGGCGCTTCCAGGACGCCGGCACATGGCTCCGCAGTGTGGGCTTTTTTTAACGTGTCCGCTGCTGACAATAGTGTTGCCATCTGCAATCTTTGCAGTCAACGCATTAGTCGCGGTAAGCCCAACACTCACCTAGGGACGACCACCTTAAGAAGGTACATGAGCAGCCATTACCGAGCCCAGTGGGAGCAACGGAACACACAAAGCCACACTCCAGGCTCTCACCGTCCAGCCTCGTCTTCTACTTCTCCTTCTCCTCTCTCCTCACAATTGTCCTCCACTCCACCTTCCATCACGCCAAGCTCAAGTTTTTCTGCAAAAAGGCAGGCTTCCGTGGGCCTAATGTTCGAGCGTAAAAAAATGATGATGCCGGATAACCCTCTTGCCCAACGGTTGACGGCTGGCTTGTCAGAGCTCAAAGCCCGCCAACTACTGCCATATAAACTGGTGGACTCGGAGGCCTTTCGCAAATTTGCGGCCATTTGGAACACCACAATGGAAGGTCCCAGGAAGGAAATATTTCTCAGAGAAGGGCATCCCAGAGCTATATCGCCATGTTCAGTGGCAAGTGAATGTATCTCTGGCACACAGTGTCGGTGCCAAGATACATCTGACCACAGACACATGGTCTAGCAAACATCTAGCAGGCCTGGCTCTTCTTCTCCTCCTGCTCCTAATCCATCCTCCTCCCTCTCCTCCTCAGCTGACTCCTCCTTTTCCGCTGCTAGCGTCTCTTACGCTGCACGGCCCAAGCTCCCCAGAACCTATTCGACATGCCAGGTGAGACGTTTCCATGCCGTACTGCATCTGTTGTGCCTGGAAGCCAAGAGCCACACTAGCCCGGCACTCCTTTCAGCTTTGCGTTCACAGGCAGATCAGTGGCTAACACCGCTCAATTTGACAGTTGGTAAAGTGGTGTATGACAACGGTGCCAATCTGCTTAGCGCATTGAAACAGGGCACGTGCCATGCATGGCACACGTCTTAAACTTGGTCGTGCAGCGATTCATTGTGAAATACCCTGGGGTCCAGGACATCTTGTGGCAGGCCAGGAAAATCTCGGCCCATTTCAGAAGGTCTTAGACTGCCATGGCTCGCCTTGCTGACATTCAGCGGCGACACAATCTGCCGGTCAGGCGTCTTATTTGCGATTGCCCGATGTGATGGAACTGAAC
Organism: Lithobates pipiens; assembly: GCF_037356315.1. NCBI lineage: Eukaryota > Metazoa > Chordata > Amphibia > Anura > Ranidae > Lithobates > Lithobates pipiens. The sequence continues at coordinate 183,361,531 of NW_027507785.1, forward strand.
CTTCTATATGCTTGATAGGCTGCTCCAGCAGAAACGTGCAGTTAACGTCTACCTGCATGAACTCTGTGGCAGAACAGGTTCTGGGGAGCTGGGTTTTTTTTCACCGCGCCAGTGGCTGTTAATGCACGACGCATGCAGACTTCTGCGGCCATTTGAGGAGATCACCAAACTGGTCAGTCGCAGCCATGGCGTCATCAGTGAAATGGTACCTTATGCCTTCTTTATGGAGCATGCATTGCGTCATGTCATTGATCAAGCTGTGGAGGAGCAGGAGCAGGAAGATGAGGAAGTCGCAATGCTGGATGAATTCCCAGGGGGGCTACTCTATCTGAGACAAGTGAACAACAGTAGTCTGAAGAGGACCCCCGGTACAAACACAAAATGGCGGAAATGTTACCGCCGTCACAGAGGGCTGTCAGAATGGAGCACTTCCAGGCCTTGCTTCGAGAAATGCTGCATTCTGCTTTTGCGTGCGCTGGCAGAGGAGCAATTCCCACTCCCAGAGAAGGAGTTGCAGGTACCAATCCAACAGCGCCTGCAAGAGGCCGGTTTGAAGATGTGTTGGTGACTTCGGATATGAGGTCATTCTTTCAGCCGACCCATCGACAGGTGTCATCCGGATCCAGCATCAGGGAACGCCTAGACCGTCAGGTGTCCGACTACATCGGGTTAACGGCCGATGTGGACGCTCTGAGGAGTGATGAACCCCTGGACTACTGGGTGGGCAGGCTTGACCTCTGGCCAGAGCTTGCCCAATTTGCAATCGAACTGTTGGTTGGCCCTCGTCCAGTGTCCTGTCCGAAAGGACGTTCAGCGCAGCAGGGGGGATCGTGACCGGTAAGCGTACTCGCCTAGCTCACGACAGTGTTAACTACCTCACATTTCTAAAAATGAATGAGGCATGGATCTCGGAGGAATTCAACACATGTGACCAGTAGACCATGTAAATGTCTATAAATGATTTTTTTAATCGAGCACACAGACCTTCTTTCTTCATTTGGCTCACTTCTTTGTCCAAAAAAAGCACACCATACTATATGCCCGTACCCTCCTGTTTCAAGAGGTTGAGCGGTGTCATATTTCTACTGGGGCTGCTTATTATGAGGGGCTCCCACCATCCCTGTGCTGTGCTGACTTCCTCCTGGGGCTGTACCTCTGCTGTGCATATTATGAGGGGCTCCCACCATCCCTGTGCTATGTTCATTATGAGGGGCTCCCACCATCCCTGTGCTGTGCTGACTTCCTCCCGGGGCTGCTTATTATGAGGGGCTCCCACCATCCCTGTGCTGTGCTGACTTCCTCCTGGGACTGTACCTCTGCTGTGCATATAATGAGGGGCTCCCACCATCCCTGTGCTATGCTCATTATGAGGGGCTCCCACCATCCCTGTGCTATGCTGACATCCTCCTGCGGCTGCTTATTATGAGGGGCTCCCACCATCCCTGTGCTGTGCTGACTTTCTCCTGGGGCTGCTTATTATGAGGGGCTCCCACCATCCCTGTGATGTGCTGACTTCCTCCTGGGGCTGCTTATTATGAGGGGCTCCCACCATCCCTGTGCTGTGCTGACTTCCTCCTGGGGCTGTACCTCTGCTGCGCATATTATGAGGGGCTCCCACCATCCCTGTGCTATGCTGACTTCCTCCTGGGGCTGCTTATGGTGCAGGTGTCAGTGCTGTATATTACGGCGCTGGTGTCAGTGCTGTATATCACGGTGCTGGTGTGAGTGCTTTATGTCACACTGCTGATGTCAGAGCTCTCTATCAGGGTGCTGGTGTCAGATCACTCTATTACGGTGCAGGTGTCATTGCTGTATGTCACGCTGCTGATGTCAGTGCTCTCTATCACGGTGCGGTTGATCATCTCCTGCACCCTCTTCTTTGCCTACCCTGACCTTCCCTCTCCTCCATTGCCTTCATGCGCTCCACAGTCCTGAATTGTCACAATTTCACATATAAAAAAAGAATGCTTGTAGTTGTCGATCCCAGATTCACCTCATACATGTGTTATGTCATTGTTATGTCATTGGCCATGTGGTGGGACTATGTTTGCACAGCTAGTAATTATTTTGTGGCTGAAAATTTGACCTGTAGGTTTGCAAAGTTCACCTCCCATTGAAGTCAATGGGGCCCGCCGCGAACGTTACGGTTACGTGTTCGCGAAACGTCCCGTCGGAAGTTCGTCCATCACTAGGGATAGCTCTTCCTGCTAATTCGTCCTTCACTCGGTCAGAGAGGCCATGTAAAGGTTGTGACCAGGGCCTCATTGTTCCAGCTCAATTCCGCTGTAAGGATACGGAACTGAAGTGCATATTGTCCCACTGGACAAGATTCTTGGTGAAGGCGTAAAAGGGCACTAGCCGCAGAAGAAACCTGAGCTGGCTCCTCGAAGATGTTATGAAAGAGCTTCAAGAAGTTGGACAGGCTGGAAACCACTGGATCATTTTTCTCCCACAGGGGAGCAGCCCAGGCTAAAGCTTCACTGGAGAGGAGGGAAATTATATAGGCTACCTTTGCCCGATCAGACAGAAAGTTTTGAGGCTGGAGCTCAAAATGAATGGTGCATTGGCTGAGGAAGCCCCTGCAGGCCTTGGAGTCCCCAGAGAAATCGGACGGAGCTGGCAGTACTAATGAATGCGTGGATGCGACTGGTGCGATAGGTGCAGTCGCAGACTGTACTTGAGGCTGCAGGTTTGGGGATCCCCAAGGAAGCCTGTAGCTGCTTGAAGCGGGAAGCCAGATCTTGAAGGAATTGCATCACCTGAGTCTGATTAGATTCCTGGGTTTCAAGTCTCCGAACTATGCCCTGCAAAGGATCGACTGCAGGAAGCGGCACGTCAGCTGGGTCCATGGCTGATCAAACTGTCAGGTCACCTAGAGCCCAGGTGACAGATGCACACCGTAGGGCTTAGGAGTGCACCGCAAGGTTGTGGACCCTACGGCTGACTGCTGCGGACAGGGGTCAAGGTTATAGGAAGGCAGGGCCGCCAGAACACCAAGATGGATCCCATCGGAGTTAGAGCGTAAGATTCCCTGGGGCGCGGAGTCTAAAAGCCAGCAGGTGTTCACCAGAGCCTCGAGTGGTGAGGATGGACTTGGCTGCAACTGGCTCCAGGTCGTGACCCCCAGGGTCCCCCAGCTCACACCCACAGTAGGCAACAGGAGGATAGAGATGGTGAGGGACAAAGCCAAGGTCGGGGCCACAAGCAGACAAGAATAGTCGGGGACACGCCAAAAGGTCAGGATCACAGGCAAACAGGGATAGTCAGGACACGCCAAAGTCGGTAACGGAAAACAGTAGAAGAGCACACGGAAGGTAACAGGAAGCTAACACACAAAGGTTGATCTGCAGGATTGGCTAGCAGTGCACAGGTTAATATAGAGTTGTCTGATAGGAGCTAGGGTGGAGCCATGCCAGAGGATGGATTATAAAAGCAGTCAGGTGAGGCTCGGCTGGTCTCTAGAAAAGAACACATGGAGACAGGTAAGCAGACAAACTCTATTGCATAACCATGACACTTTCTCTTCTTTTACTCTGTTCTCTGTTCAATTCTGGTCTCCTTAATTTCCCTCAAAATTGTTCCGTTCAGGTACAGCATAGTGCTAGACAAAACAATAGAGGTTAAGTTTTGCAAACTTTTATGCCAAGTGATATGTTATCATCTGATCTCCTCTCCTACTTTTTTTTTTATACCAAGTGCATGCTCAATCAGGAGCACTGACCACTGTTGCTCTTATCATATATTGATGGTTTGCTGTATTATTGGCTCCGGGGGGGGTAGTGTTTTCCAGTGCCCAGTACAGTTAGCTCCCTTTAGGGGTGCTGGGTCTGGGGAGCCGGCCCCTTGGGTGCAGAGACGTTATTAGAGGGGGTGAAAATATTTTACTCTCCTTTGTTATAGTCTCTTGACTAATATCGGATTAGACCCAACATACTAGAACTGCCATCTTTCCATATGATACAAGGTCTTCTTCTCAGCAAAATGTTTATTTTTGGCACTATGCTGCTGTATGTACTAATATACAATGTTCATGTTTTGCATTACTTCTTTGAATACTCGATAAAAATCTATTGAAAGTAAAATTCTGGAATATTCAAGATTTATTTCTTAATGGTTGTTTTCATATATTTTTTATCGATGTTAACAATTGAGGTGGTATGAGTGCTTTGGGGTCAATCATTTTCATGGTTTTTAACACTTGTATAAACATGCTGTTTTTAACATTATTCAATTAAAATTCAATCTTTTTTACAAAAATTCTATGGGTGTGCCTATAAAGTCCAACCATTCTTATGACAAACCAATTTATTTTCTTCTGCTACGCTCGCTTACTTTCTATAGTCTACCAATTAATATAATTACATTATCCAAAGCATCCTGAACTCTGTTGTTTACATAGTTTAATAGTTGGTGAGGTTGAAAAAAAGACACAAGTCCATCAAGTCTAACCTGTTTGACTCATCCATCTCTCTAAAATGCTTCTTCTCTGTCAATTTCACCACTGTCTACCTAATTTGCAAAATCTATTCCAAACACTGATCTCTGCATTGCATGTGAGTTTCTGCTGTCCTGTACTGTAATCACGTCTTTCACTCTCAAATCCAGTTTTTTTGTTTTTTAAAACTTCTTTTGTAACAGAATTATACATATGTGGTGATCTCCAGATGTCTACCTCAGTTTGTAGCTGCATATTTATCTTAATTTAAATATACATTAGCCTTTTTATGAGAGAAACTCTGTTTTACTGAACAATTCAAATCTAAAGACTGAAATAAACTTAATTTATTTTGTATACTGGTTTATAACCAAGCTATACCCGAATGGTGTATTACTGATTTCAATTATCTTTTCAATGTAATTATTTTTTTCTTTTTTGTAATTTGAAAGTACTGTAGCACATCACAATCAGTAGCTCAATGAAGATTCTGAATAGAGAGTCAAATGAATTTATGTTGCAAGGAAGTGATCAACATTAATGTTTCACACACTTCATAATGTTCTAAAAAAAAATATGAAATAGAATACATATATTCAGCTAAAAATGCCTGCAATGGATATGGCATAATTTGTTAGGAATATGTGAACCATGAGTCTAGTGTGATTTGTTTTGCAATAGTTTAAGGGAGCTTTAATATTGTGCAGAATGCTCTTTGACCATATGCCACCACAAGGGTTGATTTACTAAAACTAGAAAGTACAAAATCCGCTGCAGATCTGCATAGAAACAAATTAGCATAACGTTTTTTTTTGTTTTGTCAAAGCTTAAAGTGACATTAAAGGCTTTCTTTTAAAAGAAAGAAATAACATGTCATACTCCTCTTCTCTGTGCAATGTTTTTTTCTTGGCCTCTAGACATGTGCATTAGTTTTGTCCGAATGTATTTTTGTCCTAATTTCGGGTATTTTCTAATACAAATGATAACAAACATGCAGAATCTGAAAACTGAAAGATCTGACATAAACAAATGCTTTATTTTTATTTTCGCTGTGACAACAGTTCGATATAGATAGGAGATTCGTCATGACGCTGACAATAGTGATCTGTGTCCATCGAACCCATGGTCGAATGTGCCTAACCTTAGCTCTATTAGTCCAAGATTATTCTACATTAGGGATGAGCCAAACACCCCCCGGTTCGGTTCGCACCAGAACTTTTGAACGGACCCCAAATTCGTACGAACTTTAGGACCCCATTGAAGTCTATGGGTCTCGAACGTTCGAAATTAAAAGTGCTAATTTTAACGGCTAATATGCAAGATACTGTCCTAAAAAGGGTTTGGGGACCTGGCTCCTGCCCCAGGGGACATGGGTCAATGCCTAAAATGTTTTTAAAAATGGCCGTTTTGGCGGGAGCACTGATTTTAATGACGATTAAAGTGAAAAAAATGTGAATTATTCCTTTAAATATGGTGCCTGGGGGGTGTCTGTAATATGCCTGTGAAGTGCCACGTGTTTTCCGTGTTTAGAACAGTCCCTGCACAAAATGACATTAAACGGAAATAACATCATTTAAAACTGCTTGCGGTTTTAATGTTATATCTGGTTCCTGCAATATGGTTGAAAATCATTGAGAAAAATGGCATGGGTAGCCCTCCCTGCCCATTACCAGCCCCTTTGGGTCTTGTACGCATATTAAGGGGAACCCAGTACCCATATTAAAAAAAGGAAATGCGTGTGGCCCCCAGGCCCTATATACTCAGAACAGCAGTATACAGGCGGTGCAAACAAGACAGGGACTGTGTAGGTTTGTTGTGTTAAGTTTAATCTGTTTGTAATTTTCAACTGGTACATTTTTAAAGTGTAGCTCCAGTCAAAAAAACTATTTTTAAGCTTTTTGGAAAACATAGGGAAGGGTTATCACCCCTGTATAATTTGTTTTGTCGTACATCTTTTTTCATCTCACTTGCTGTTGTCTCCTTCCGTTTGCAAGTAGGAGATGTTTGTAAGTTGGATGTTTGAAAGTAGGGGCCTGCCCTATATGCTCTGCAGAAATGGCGGAACAAGGTGTTGGTTTTGTCACAACATTGTAAGCCCTCAAAGTGACTCTTGGTGGGTGCTGGAGTGCCCTGCTGTGAACGATTATATCAAGAATTGTAATTACATGCCATTGTAACAGTGGTAGAAAAATTGACCTTTGGTGTTTGTGGTGCTGGTGCCACAACACTATAAGTCCTCACAGTTACTCTGGGTGGGCACAGGAATGGGCCCTCCTGTGAAATATTATATCAAGAATTGTAATTACATGTCCCTGTTAAACAGGGGCAGAAAAAGTGGGCCTTAGGCACTGGTGCTGGTGGCACGACACTGCAACCTCTTCCATATACTCTAGTTTTATTGCAGGAATTAGCCCTGCTGCAAAGCATTGCATCAAAAATTGTAATTAAACACCCCTGTTAAACAGGGGCAGAAAAATTGGGCCTTAGGCACTGGTGCTGGTGCCACCACACTGCAACCTCTCCCATATACTCTATTTTTATTGCAGGAATTAGCCCTGCTGCAAAGCATTGCATCAAAAATTTTAATTAAAGAGGAAGTAAACCCTGATGAGTTTACTTCCTCTTTCATTCCCTGCAAAGGCAAAGCATAATGGACTACTATGCATCGCATAGTAGCCCACTATGTGTCACTTACCTGACACAGGAGCCAGCAAAGTCACCGCTGTCCCCTGTAGTCTGCCGCATCCATCTTGTTGGTGGGGTCTCGCAGCTCCGCCGCTGTCATTCGGCGAAGCCACGATGACGTCACTCCCGCGCATGCGCACGGGAGCCGACACGCGCGGCAGCTCCGTCGCTGAGAATGCCGCGCTCAGTGCGCCTGCGCGCTGCTGTCTACGGCGCATGCGCCGTAGACAGCGGTGCCTGTTTTCGGGCAAATATCTCCTAAACCATATAGGTTTAGGAGATATTGCTTGGACCTACAGGTAAGCCTTAATCTAGGCTTACCTGTAGGTCAAAGTGGTTTGTAAGGGTTTACAACCACTTTAAACGCCCCTGTTAAACAGGGGCAGAAAAATTGGGCCTTAGGCACTGGTGCTGGTGCCACCACACTGCAACCTCTCCCATATACTCTATTTTTATTGCAGGAATTAGCCCTGCTGCAAAGCATTGCATCAAAAATTGTACTTAAACGCCCCTGTTAAACAGGGGCAGAAAAATTGGGCCTTAGGCACTGGTGCTGGTGCCACCACACTGCAACCTCTCCCATATACTCTATTTTTATTGCAGGAATTAGCCCTGCTGCAAAGCATTGCATCAAAAATTGTAATTAAACGCCCCTGTTAAACAGGGGCAGAAAAATTGGGCTGATGGCATCACCCAGAACCAGAAATGTTCTTCCAACATATCAGCGGAGGAGGAAGAGGATAGACAATCAACATAACAGGACAGTCACTCAGCATCAGCATAGGCAGTCTTGAAGGGATGTGATATTTCAAAAACAATTATTCGGTTACATCAGCTTCAGGTGCTTGGTAGCTGTGGGTGATCCAAGACTGATTCATCTTGATGAAGGTCAGTCGATCAACTGATTCGGTGGACAGGCGCACCCTGTGATCGGTAACAAAGCCACCAGCAGCACTGAAGGTGCGTTCTGAAAGAACGCTGGATGCAGGACAGGCCAGAAGCTCAATTGCATACTGTGCAAGCTCTGGCCAGTGATCCATCCTCAAGACCCAGTAAGCCAGAGGATTTTCGGTGGGAAAGGTGTCCAAGTCTGACCTTGCCCCTAGGTATTCCTGCACCATGTAAATCAGACGCTGGCGATGGTTGCTGGAACCGATCATACCTTGGGGCTGCGGACTAAAAAATTGCCTGAAAACATCAGTCAGACGGCCACCTTCTCCACCGCTCCTTCTGACCGATGCCTCAGCAACACGTTGTCCAGGACCAGGAGTTTGTAACCTCCCAGTCTCTGGGAACGCGTTGCACAGACCTTTCTGCAAGGCCTCCTGGAGATGTCTCATCCTCTGCTCCCTCTGCAATGGCAAGATAAGGTCGGCAACCTTACCCTTGTACCATGGATCAAGGAGAGTGGCCAGCCAGTAATAGTCTCCTTGATCCGAAGAATACAAGGATCCTTCCGCAGGCTTTGCAGGATCAGGGAGGCCATGCAGCGTAGGTTAGCTGAGGCATTCGGTCCGGAGTCCTCTGGGTCACTAAGGACAACATGATCCGCAGCTACCTCCTCCCAGCCACCTACAAGTCCATGTGTTTCTTGGGACTGTAAATCATCCCTACAAGACTGCTGCTGCTGCTGCTGCTGCTGCTGCTGCTGCTGATGCTGAGTGCCGGCCTCCACCTCCATGCTGACACAATCATCCTCCTCCTCCTCTTCCTCCTCCTCATCCTCTTCCTGTGTGATGGGTGGCACAGCAGGAACACTGTCTGGATAAAGGGGGCCTTGAGAGGCAAGGAAGTCCTCCTCTTCCTGCCTCTGTTTTGCCTCAAGTGCCCTGTCCATTATTCCACGCAGTGTATGCTCCAAGAGATGGACAAGAGGTACAGTGTCACTGATGCATGCACTGTCACTGCTCACCATCCTTGTGGCCTCCTCAAACGGTGACAGGACAGTGCATGCATCCCTGATCATGCCCCACTGGCGTGGTGAGAAAAAACCAAGCTCCCCTGACCCTGTCCTGGTGCCGTAGTCGCACAGGTACTCATCGATGGCCCTCTGCTGCGTGTGCAGCGGCTGCAGCATGGCCAACGTTGAGTTCCACCTGGTGGGCATGTCACATATAAGGCGGTTCTTGGGCAGGTTCAACTCCTTTTGGAGCTCAGCCAGCCGAGCACAGGCATTAAATGATCGGCGGAAATGCACACAGACTTTCCTGGCCTGCTTTAGGACATCCTGTAAGCCGGGGTACCTGCCCAAGAACCGCTGCACCACCAGGTTAAGGACGTGAGCTACACAGGGCACATGGGTCAGTTTTCCCTGTCGGAGGGCGGAGAGGAGGTTGGTGCCATTGTCGCAAACCACCATTCCTGGCTTAAGCTGGCATGGCGTCAACCACCTCTCGCCCTGCCCCTGCAGAGCTGACAAAACATCCGTCCCAGTGTGGCTTCTGTCCCCCAAACAAACCAGCGCAAGCACGGCATGGCATCGTTTTTTGCCTGCGTACTTGCGTAGCCCCTGGAACGCCTACGGAGCACCGCTGGTTCTGAGGACAGAGCACTGGAAGAGGCCATGGAGGAAGAAGAAGAGGAGGGGGTGGAGGAGAGAGGTGTGTCACAACCAATAGTAGCATTTTGGAGGCGTGGTGGCGGAACAACCTCCAACACTACTGCACCTTGTCCTGCATCCTTCCCAGCTGCCAGAAGAGTGACACAATGGGCCGTGAAAGACAGGTAACGTCCCTGTCCATGCCTGCTGGACTATGAGTCAGCGGTAATATGCACCTTACCGCTGACCGCCATGTCCAGCGAGGCAAGGACATTGCCTTCCACATGCCGGTAGAGATCCGGAATCACCTTTCGTGAGAAAAAGTGGCGTTTGGGGACCTGCCACTGAGGAACCGCACATTGTACAAACTCACGGAAGGGGGCCGAGTCTACCAACTGAAAAGGCAGCAGTTGAAGTGCTAGCAATTTAGCCAAGCTAGCATTCAACCACTGGGCATGTGGATGGCTGGGAGTGAACTTCTTTCGCCGGTCCAGCAGCTGGGGCAGGGAAATTTGCCTGCTATAATCGGACGTGGGTGTACTGCTAGCAGAGTGCCCGGAAGCACTTGGCTGTGACACACCTAATTCTACACCTTCATTCCTCTCAGAGCAGGTTTCAGAGAGGACTGAAGGTCTAGTGGGGTTGGAGATGCCAGCTGATGAGGAGCAAGGAGAGGTCTGCTTTGTTCTTTGGTGTGGGTCTTTGAGGTACGCTTGCCAACGAGCTGCATGGCAGGTCAACATATGTCTGGTCAAGCATGTGGTGCCCAAGCGGCTGATGTTTTGGCCACGCGAGATACGCTTGAGACATATGTTGCAAATAGCAGCGCTGCGATCTGATGCACTCATCTCAAAAAAGGCCCACCCCAAAGAACTTTTAGAATAACGCGCAGAGGCAGCGCCCTGCACAGGCGGAGCTCTGTGGTGTGATTCAGTCGGTGTGCTGCCCCTAAGCTGGCCCCCGGAGGGCATCCTGCCTCGTTGGACATGTGCCTCCTCCTCCTCTCTCCTACCAGGCACCCACGTGGAGTCAGTGCCCTCATCATCCCCTCCCTCTTCATCGCTGTAGCAAACCTGGCAATATGCTGCAGCTTGTGGAACATGACTGCCAGATTGCTGTCCTTCTTGAGCATCCCCTCTCTCTGCATTCACGCTACTGCCTTCCTCTAGCTGAGTGTCATCATCAGAGCCTACAAAACACTGGGCATCCTCCTGGAGCATGTACCCAACACTGTGCTCAAAGAGTTCAGGAGACTCCTCAGGAGGACGTGGTGGGTCTAGGGAAGGAGTCACTGATGATGACATTGAGACGAGGGAAGACGATGCGTTGGCAGCTGCTTTGCTAGTACCCTGAGACTGGGTGAGAGAGGATGAGGAGGATGAAGAGGGTTTGGTCATCCACTCTACCAAGTTGTTGGCATGTTGCGGTTCAACATGTCCAGCTGCCGAAAAGAAGGACAAGCGTGTCCCATGGCCACGTGCTGATGACAATGCCCGCGTCCACGACCAGCACTGTTGTCTCTAGACACAGAGCCTGCTTGCCCTCTTTTATCGGCTCGCGCCTGTCTGCCTCTCCTTTCTGGCCTTCCAGACATGGTAATGGCCTGAAGGGAGTTGGGTAAAACAGCAGTTGGGTAATGTATATTGTGCTGGAGGCACACAACACCCACTAAGCCCTGCAGATGGCTCTATTAGAGAACAGCAATAAAAGGTAGATACAGGTGTATATTGTGCTGGAGGCACAAAACACCCACTAACTCCTGCAGATGCCTTTATTATAGAACACCAGAGATAAAGGGGTATATACAGATGTATACTGTGCTGTGCTGGAGGCACACCCAACTTCCAATAACTCCTGCAGATGGCAAGTGGGCTCAAATAGAGAAGAGCTATGTAGGTGGATATAGCGGTGTGTACTGGGTACAGAGCACGCAGACAGCACGCACAAGCTCCTAACACTACTGACTGCAAGCTCTATTATAAAAGATAGATCACTAGCTATATAGGTGAGATGAATATAGCGGTGTATACTGCGGTCAAGGCACGCAGACAACAACCACTACAGAAGAGCAAGATCGAAAATCGGCCGATAACGATCGGTGTATACTGTGTTAAAGGTACACAGAACACCCACTAACTGCTTCAGACGCCAACATACTACACAAGGCCACCGCGCTGGCAGCCTTATATAGTGTGGGGCGTGTACTACACAGCCTTAACTATGATTGGCCACAGGCACCCTGCCTGTGGCCAATCATGGCTCTCCTCGCTGCTGGCGCTATGATTGGCCAAGCATGCGGGGTCACAGTGCATGCTTTGCCAATCATGAGCCAGCAATGCACTGCGATGACGCAGTGCATTGTGGGCCGTGAGCGCCACAGGAATTCGCCGAATGGGCGAACAGCCGATGTTCGAGTGGAACGTATGTTCGACTCGAACACGAAGCTCATTCCTATTCTGCATAGAGAGAAAAGATTCAACATTATAGAGACAATAGCAAAAAAAGGTCGAATGTGCCTAACCTAACTCTATTAGTCCAAGATTATTCGACATAGAGAGAAAAGATTTGACAGAAAGATTCTATGAAGCAGTCGGTGTGAGCAGACATTTATGGTCAAATGCTCTGCCCATAGGCTATAGACGAATTCTAACATTGGTTGACTAGTAATAATAATTAATAAATATAATTATTACTAGTGTCATACAACATTAGAATTCTACTATAGCTTGAAGGCAGAATATTTGACTGGAAATGTACGATTGTGGCTTCCTACAGTTTAGCTGCTCCATTGAATCTTCTTAGAACATTCGACAGACACGATAAGCCTTCAATTACAGATTTGACCTTAATTATTTAGGATTTTCGGACAAATGCATTTTTTTATGTATTTATTCCATTTTCACAATTATTATTACATACAAATAAAGAGATACACAAAACTTTATAACCAAAAGAGAACCAAGGAGATACAGATAAAAAAGATAACAACGTATTCATCCCCCTGGATATTTTTACTAGTCCTTTAAATAGGGGCTGGGGACTTTCTCCCTAACTCTTCCACACTACTATATCCATTCCTATCTCCTTTACTTTACATTCTATAAAAATCTCTATTCTTCCCTTCCCTTCTCCCTGTCCCTACCCTCTACCTCTTCTGGCCCTCCCATCCACCCCACAATTTAGGCGGATGGGAGGGAGGGGAGCCCCCCCTCTCTACAGTCCCCGAACCTCAGCATATTTCTTTGTTAGTTTGAATTTCTTCCATGCCTCCCACTTCCTCTGCGACTTCCTACCTATGTCTTCCTCTCTAAGTTCATCCATCCTATATATTTCTTCTTTTTTTTCCCACCATTTCCTTACTTTTTGGGGGTTCCACTTCCTTCCATTTCTTTGGGATTAAACTCTTTGCCGCGTTGATGAGATGTATTGTAAGGGGAATCTTTATACACTTTCAATGGTAAATCTATGCAATGGAAAAGACACACCCATGGATCTTCAGGTATTTGATTTTTAGTTATTATCTTAATGTTTTCTAATATCTCTTTCCAATATTGTTTAACCTTGGGGCAATTCCACCATATATGTCCCATATTCCCCAGTTGTCCACAGCCCCTTCAACACTTTCCAGATTGCTCTATTTGATATTTTGCCACCATATCTGGTGTCCTATACCACCTTAATAGGCATTTATAGTTCATTTCTAACATACTATTATTTATTGAGGATCCATGCACCAATCTCAATATTCTATCTAAATTTTGTTTAGCACCCCGTGATCCTATTTCATTCTCCCACTTTTTTATGAATGTCGGCACCTCCATCTCCTCTTCCCAGACTAAGATCCCGTATATCTGTGAGATCCCACCCCGGGATATTTTTCCCCCACAGATCCGCTCGAATGCTGTCAATTTATCTCCATCTCTCAATGGTCTTGGGATCCTTGAGATGAAATGTCTGAGTTGGAAGTACCGCCACTCATTCAAATCAAACAAGTCTTTTTCTTTTTTTAATGCTTCAAATGTATTAATTTCTCCCCCTTTTAATATGTGTCTTAGTTGAACATTATCTTTTTTATCCAATTCCCACCCATACTATTTTTACCTGGTGGAAAGAGATCCTTCTCTTTTAGATGAATTAGTGGAGAGTTATATTTCCATTTATTGTGTTTGTGCACCCCATTCCACACTATTATAACATTCCTTGTCAACGTGAGCATTTTTCCCCCCTGTGTTCTATATTGTGGTGGGGTCCATATATTTCTCCCTAAATTTATTTCTGCTGAACTATACTCTATTTCTACCTATCTTTTTTTACTGTCTGATTTTGTCCATTCCACTACCCGTGTTAATATTACTGCTTCATAATATTTTTTTAAGTCTGGTACACTTAACCCTCCTTGATCTTTTCCCCTTTGTAGAATCTTTAAAGATATTCTAGGTCTCTTAATTTGCCATATGTATTTTGTAATCAAGGTTTTAATAATTCTAAAGTACGCCGGTGGAATATAGATTGGTAGCATCTGAAGTTTATACAATATTTTGGGTAATATTATAATTTTAAGGGCATTTATTCTTCCCATCCAAGAGACAGGTTTTCCTATAATTCTTCTTATTTCTTCTTTTAATTCGTCCAAAAAAGATATACAATTAACCTGGTAAATCTTGTCAATTAATGATGTCAGTTTTATCCCAAGATATTTAATTTCCCTCTTCCAAATAAAGGAATATTCCTTCTGGATGTTTTGTTCTTCTTTTGGTTCTACATTGACATTTAATACCTCTGATTTCCCCGGGTTAATTTTAAAATTGGATAGTTCTCCATACTCCTTAATTACTTTTAACAAATTTGGCATTTCAATTCTGGGGTTGGAGAGATAAAATAGCACATCATCCGCAAATGGGGCAACTTTGTGTGTCTCTTTCCCCACTTCAAATCCCCTGATGTTGGGGTTTCTCCTTACTATTTCCAGAAGAGGTTCAAGTGCCAGTACAAATAGTAATGAATGAATGCATTTTTTAACAAAACAAAATTAATAAAAACAAATTTCGGGAGTAACCAAATAAAACATTTTTTTGGACGAAAACTAAATTCCGAAACAAAATATTTCAGTGTGTACATGTCTATTGGCCTCTGCCTCCTGCAGAGTGACCCCAGACCAAACAGTTTGTAATGGGGAATCCAAGCAGGCTTGTTCCCAAGCCCTGGCTCTGGATGTCCATTCACACACAGAGCTGCGGCTCAGCCCTGCCCCCTCTCTCTCCTCATTGGCTCATAGAATACATGAAGGTAAAAGACCTTGAACCTTTAAAACCACTTTAATTAAACAAACTAATGTTATAAGCTGATTAGCTGCCATGCACAGGTGCACCAGATTTTTGTGATTTACTCTCCTCACATGCCTAGGCCATCTTCTGCTGCAGATGTCTAGTACCATTTTTAGATTTGCCATCTAATACAGTATATAGGGGAAAACCCAAGATAAGAAAAAGATGGGTGTCAGAGATGATGTCTATAAACATTCTCTCAGAGTGTTACATACTTTCAAAGAAATCACATATAAGGCAGAGCATGCTATATCACCAGGACTTTTTTGTCTCAGAGGTGCTGATACTATCCTGCCTTGTCTTCTAAGCACTAGGGATGAGCGAACGGTTCGGCCAGAGCATAAGTTCGGGCCGAACTTTGGTTGTTTGGCCATTCGGCTAACACTGAACATTATGCAGTGTTTGCGGCAAATTCAAAGGCCACAGAACACTGTTAAAGTCTATGGGACACTAACATGAAAAAACAAAAGTGTTCATTTTAAAGGTTTATATGCAAGTTATTGTCATAAAAAGTGTTTGGGGACCCGGGTCCTGTCCCAGGGGACATGTATTAATGCAAAAAAAAAAGTTTTAGACATGAGACAGATATAGGTAGGAAATTCAACCTTTGGTTGAGTGGTGTAGAGAAAATGATTCAATACTCAATACAGCAAAAACTAAAGAAATAATAGTGGATTATAGGAAATCAAGAAAGATCAATCATTGTCCGGTTTATATAGGTGATGAGGCGGTGGAAAGGGTGGACACTATTACATTTTTGGGAGTGCATATTACAAGGGAGTTGTCATGGTCTCAAAATACTTTTTTTTTTTTGTGAAAAAAGCACAGCAGAGACTGTTTTTCCTTCGGAGACTAAAGCAGGCTGGATTGCCCTTAAGGCTTCTGTTCAATTTCTATAATTTTACCATTGAGATTATTGGTATGCCAGATGCAGGGCAGAGGATAAGGAGTACCTGTTTCGTGTGGCGAAAACAGCACAGCGGATCATAGGAACAGAGCTACCGAATTTGGACACAGCATATGCCAGCCAATTAAAAAAGTGGGCAAAATCTATTAGTATTGATCCAACCCACCCAGGTTACAGTGTGTTTGTCCCATTGCCATCAGGGAAAAGATATAGAACACTTAAAATGCACACCAATCGCTTAAAGCATAGTTTTTTCCCTAGGGCCGTATTGTCCATAATTCCATCAGGTATAGTGTTTAACTACTTCAATACACCTTCCTGCCCAGACCAATTTTGAGCTTTCAGCGCTGTCGCACTTTGCATGACAATTGCGCAGTCATGCTACACTGTACCCAAATAAATTTTTTATCATTTTTTCCCACAAATAGAGATTTCTTTTGGTGGTATTTGATCACCTCTACAGTTTTTATTTTTTGCTAAACAAATAAAAAAATACAGAAAATGTAAAAAAATGTATATGTTTTTTTTGTTTCAGTTTCAAATCTTTGTAAATAAGTACGTTTTCTCCTTCACTGATTGGCACTGATGGGGCTACACTGATGGGCACTGATAAGGTGGCACTGATGGGCACCGATGAGGTGGCACCAATGAAGTGACACTGATGAGGTGGCATTGATGGACACTGATATGTGGCACTTATAGGCGGCACTGATGGGCGACACGGATGAGTACTGATAGGTAGCACAAATTGGCACTGATAGCTGGCAGGGATTGGCATGGATAGGCGGTACGGATGGGCATGGATAGGTGGCACAGATGGGTATGGATAGGCGGCACAGATGGGCACTGATAGGCGGCACAGATGGGCACTGATAGACGGCACGGATGGGCACTGATAGGCAGCATTGTATTGTTTTATACTGTACTAATGGATGCCAATCAGTGCCAAACAATAATGCATGCCGATCAGTGATGCCCATTGTGGGCACTGATTGGCATCCATTATGGGCACTGATTGGCATCCATTGTGGGCACTGACTGGAATCCCTGGTGGTCTAGGGTGGCATACCTGGTGCTGGGCATCCCTGGTAGTCTGGTGGCATCCCTGGTGGTCCAGTGTGGGCATCCTTGGGGAGGCTGCACTGACAATCGATCAGCACAGACCCCCCCTGTCAGAGGAAAAGCCGATCACCGGCTCTTCCTATTTACACTGTGATCAGCCGTGATTGGACATGGCTGATCATGTGGTAAAGAGTCTCTGTCATTTACCAAGATTGTAGTTGTGGGTGTCAGACTGACACCCCGCAACAACGATCGCCGCGATGCGCGCTCCCGGGGGTGCGCAGCGGCTCAAAATCCTGATCACGTCATATGCCGTCCGGTCAGGATTTTGAAACCACTATGCTGCCGTGCTTTTGTTATAGGGCGGGCGGCAAGTAGTTAAGGAATTTTATGTGGAATTCTAATATTCTTTTATTTATGTTTAAGTAACATTTTATATTTTGATATATTTAAATAGATATGTGGTCATGTGCTAGGAGTATGTATGTGTGGTTTTGTTGAGAAGTGTTTTATTGCTGCTGTAAAGAGTACCTGGAAAAATGTTGTTGTATGTATACAATGACAATAAAGTATATCTCTCTATTGTTTAAAAACGTCAGTTTTTTCGGGAGCAGTGTTTTTAATAATGCTTAACATGAAACAATAAAAATGAAATCTTCCTTTAAATATTGTACCTGGGGGGTGTCTATAGTATGCCTGTAATGTGACACAGTTTTCCCATGTTTAGAATAGTACCGCAGAAAAATTACATTTCTAAAGGAAAAAAGTAATTTAAAACTGCTCGCAGCTGTAATGAATTGTCGGGTCTCGGCAATATAGATAAAACTCATTGAAAAAAACGGCATGGGTTTCCTTCATCCAGTCCATTACCAGGCCCTTTGGCTCTGGTATGAATATTAAGGGGAACCCCAAACCATTTTTTTTTTAAATTGCATGGGGGCCCCTCAAAATCCATACCAGACCCTTCAGGTCTGGTATGAAAATTAAGGGGAACCCTGCGCCAATTAGTTATTTTTTTAAAAAGGCATAGGGGTCCCCCCAAAAATCAATACCAGACCCTTCAGGTCTGGTATGGATTTTAAGAGGAGCCCTACGCAAAAATTGTAATGTCGTATGGGTCACCCCAAAATCCATACCAGATCCTTATCCGAGCACACAGCCTGGCAGGCTGCAGGAAAATAGGGGGGATGAGAGAGTGTCTCCCCTCCTGAACCGAACAAGGCCACATGCCCTCAACATGGGGAGGGTGTTTCAGGGTCTGACCCCAAAGTATCTTGTCCCCATGGAGGCGGAAGTGTTGCAGACTTTTCTTCTGAAAGATGCATGAGCCCTGGGTGCCTGAAACTAGGCACCAGTAAAGAAGGAGTAGCCCTAAATGTGGCTGTCACTAAGGCACATGGCTGTGCCTAAATGTGACTGTTAGGCATACAGGCACATTATGGCAGAAAATAAGCCCTGCATATCAGTCTTCCTACATGCCACTAAAGGCGTCTGGCTGCCCCTGCTCTGAAAATATAATACTTTCAATTTATATGCAACAGGCAGAAGACAGAACCTTGTCCTCATATAATTCTAGGATATTATCTGTCACATTGTTTTTATCATTATTATTTTCAATAGTCTCCAGTGCATCACTTTCTCTGTTAAATTATAATTTAGACTGCTATTATTTCTATCAAACCATATACTTTTTGAACACATTTTGACATTCTGTATATTGTTATAAACCTGAACTATGTGTGGCAATGCCAGTTACATTTTAAGTAGAATATAGATTCTATACAGCATGTGCCCAGTGACTTACTGCTTAGTAAAGTGGGTCATTGTGAATACCACTTAGCTACATTATTCATCATCGTCTCTACAATCTTGAAACATGGGTTTCTTGAAACAAGCTAGTTTTGTGAGCTGTCATATCCATGCACTGAAATCATTACATTGTAAAAGTGGCTATTATCCTGAAATTAGCTAAAATTGTCACAGCTAGCCTAATGCCTTCAAATTTCCTTCCACCGTAGGCAGTAATGATGCCATCAGCTTGTGATCTGTTGGTACCAGCTGTGTTATTCAAAATTCTGATGTAATGTTTCACTCACTATACAAAGCTATTATATTTTGTTTTTAACATATTTAACTTCAAGTATCTGTAAATAAAAATATTACACATATTTACACCTATCTACACGTTACTGCATGCTCAATTATACTACTTATCCAATTAATGGAAAACTACTGATATTTCCTTGCTAAAACAACATAAAATGTAACTCTCTAACTGCATAGCATATATTCTTTAACCCTTTTGCTGCCAGAGTTTTTTTTTTCATACATGTTTAAAAAATAATTTTAGTTAAATAAAACCTCAAAATATTATATATTTTCTGAATGCAGAAACACTAGAGATTAAAATATTGGCAGTTCCATTTTTTTTATTACAATCAATATTAGCACATTTATCAAGCACAATCATTAAAAAAAAATACACTAAAGTTAATTTTAGGTAACACAAATGAAATATATTACTCATTGTTTTCTCAAAATAAAAAAATATGAGGTTGTGCCAAGTAAAAAGATACCCAACATGTCAAGATCTTAAATTGGGTGTGCCCATAAAATTGCAGCACACTTTGATACCCTAATATTATATAGGTGCCACTTTATTTAAAATATTTTTTATTTGGTTATGCTGTAAACAAAAGTTAACAGAGATATCCTACGTAGCATTGTCTTACATATAATATTTTTTGAATGAAGAGTTAACAATACAAACATAACAAGAAAAGTCTTCATTATTTCACTTGTAAATATCATGCGCCAAGCAGGCTTAGTATTATTTTACTGGTTTCTTATAAGGAGGCTACCTCATTTACATGTGTAAGATTTATGAAACAACTATAGTAAGATAAAGAATAAAGAAAGCAATAAAGCTAAACTGTATGGAGAGGGGAATTATTTCAGCTTGTATTCCAGGGATTGTACACTTTGGATCTTTTAGAGTATGTGAATTTAGTTTGCTTCTCTGTGAGATTCTCTCCAGATATGCTCATGTCACTTTTCAAAATTGCATATGGTCGTGGAATGGCGCCAAACGTCGCTACTTAAAAATCCCCATAGTCGATGCTTTAATTTTTTTTACTGGTTACATGTTTTGAGTTACAGAGGAGGTCTAGGGCCATAATTATTGCTCTCGCTCTAACGTTCGCAGTGATACCTCACATGTGTGGTTTGAACACCGTTTTCATATGTGGGCGGGACTTAAGTATGCATTCGCTTCTGAATGCGAGCACATGGGGACAGGGGCGCTTACATTTTTTTATTGTTCATTTTACTTTATTTATTTTAGTTTAACACTTTTTTCCCTAAAAATAAATTTTTTGATCACTTTTATTCCTATTACAAGGAAACATCCCTTTTAATAGGAATATGGCATGACAGGTCCTCTTTACAGTGAGATATGGGGTCAATAAGACCCCACATCTCACCTCTAGGCTGGGAAGCCTGAAATAAAACAAATAAAAAAACGATTCTGGCTTTGATCGTATTGGCGAGTCAGTAGAAGCACCAGAGGGCGGCGGGGGGATGTCCCCTCTCGCCTCCTGTAAGAATGATCAAGCAGTGGAACAGCCACAATGATCATTCTTATGGTGTAGGGAATAGCTGGCTGAAAAATCCGATATCTGAATGATGCCTGTAGCTACAGGCATCATTCAGATATCCCCGCACAAAGTCAAGGATGTCATATGACGGCCGGCGGGCAGGAAGTGGTTAAAATGCATTTTTTTTAACACAAAGTTGTCCATTTATACAATATTTCTAACACATAGCATTTACATACCAAAAATAACACCCCAAAATTGATTTTCCTACTCCTCCTGAGTACGGCGATACCACATGTGTGAGACTTCCACAGCCTGGCCACATACAGAGTACAGCCAAGCATGGCTGAGCATGGCTGAGTATGGCCGAGTATTGCAGGGTACCACCGAGTATGGCTGGGTATTGCAGGGTATCACTAAGTATGGCTGAGCATGGCTGAGTATGGCTGGGTATTGCAGAGTATCACTGGGTATGGCTGGGTATTGCAGAGTATGGCTGGGTATTGCAGGGTGTCGCCGAGTATTGCTGGGTATGGCAATTTATGTCAGAGTATTGGCAGGGTATTGCAGGCTATTGCAGAGTATTTCTGGGTATTGCAGATTATTGTTGGGTATTACAGAGTATTGGCAGGGCATCGCAGAGTATTGTCAGGGTATTGCAGAGTATTGTCAGGGTATTGCAGGGCATTGCAGAGTATTGTCAGGGTATTGCAGGGCATTGCAGAGTATTGCTGGGTATTGCAGAGTATTGCAGAGTATTGCAGGGCATTGCAGAGTATTGTCAGGGTATTGCAGAGTATTGCAGAGTATTGCAAGACATTGCAGAGTATTGGCAGGGTATTGCAGAGTATTGTCAGGACATTGCAGAGTATTGTCAGGGTATTGCAGAGTATTGCAGGGCATTGCAGAATATTGTCAGGGTATTGCAGAGTATTGTCAGGCATTGCAGAGTATTGTCAGGGTATTGCAGAGTATTGTCAGGGTATTGCAGGGTATTGCAGAGTATT
This sequence comes from Lithobates pipiens, assembly GCF_037356315.1. NCBI lineage: Eukaryota > Metazoa > Chordata > Amphibia > Anura > Ranidae > Lithobates > Lithobates pipiens. The sequence goes on from NW_027507785.1 coordinate 183,383,086, forward strand.
GTCAGGGTATTGCAGGGCATTGCAGAGTATTGCTGGGTATTGCAGAGTATTGCAGAGTATTGCAAGGCATTGCAGAGTATTGGCAGGGTATTGCAGAGTATTGTCAGGACATTGCAGAGTATTGTCAGGGTATTGCAGAGTATTGCAGGGCATTGCAGAATATTGTCAGGGTATTGCAGAGTATTGTCAGGCATTACAGAGTATTGTCAGGGCATTGCAGAGTATTGTCAGGGTATTGGCAGAGTATTGCAGAGTATTGCAGGGCATTGCAGAGTATTGGCAAGGCATTGCAGAGTATTGGCAGGGTATTGCAGAGTATTGCAGGGCATTGCAGAATATTGGCAGGGTATTGCAGAATATTGGCAGGGTATTGCAGAGTATTCTCAAGCATTGCAGAGTATTCTCAGGCATTGCAGAGTATTGTCAGGGCATTGCAGAGTATTGTCAGGGTATTGCAGAGTATTGTCAGGGTATTGGCAGAGTATTGTCAGGGCATTGCATAGTATTGTCAGGGTATTGCAGAATATTGCAGGGCATCGCAGAGTATTGGCAGGGCATTGCAGAGTATTGTCAGGGCATTGCAGAGTATTGTCAGGGTATTGCAGAGTATTGTCAGGGTATTGCAGAGTATTGCAGGGCATTGCAGAATATTGGCAGGGTATTGCAGAATATTGGCAGGGTATTGCAGAGTATTCTCAGGCATTGCAGAGTATTGTCAGGGCATTGCAGAGTATTGTCAGGGTATTGCAGAGTATTGTCAGGGTATTGCAGAGTATTGTCAGGGTATTGGCAGAGTATTGTCAGGGCATTGCATAGTATTGTCAGGGTATTGCAGAATATTGCAGGGCATCGCAGAGTATTGGCAGGGAATTGAGAGGTTAATTGACGGTGAGCAGCACTGTGGGCACTGCAGATCCAGCCCACAGCGCTGCTGACACTGATCTGTCCCCCTCCACTGTACCGATCGGTACAGAGAGGGGAGGGAGGAACCAGCATCATTACATGATGCTGGTTTGTTTACAAGTGATCGCTCTGTCATTTGACGGAGCGATCACGTGATAAACGGCCGCGATGAGCAGGACCCAGCGGTCATGGATGCTCTCGAGTGCGTGCCCCAGGTGGCATGCGAGAGTGAAATTTTGGGAGGACGTCATATGACGGCCTCCCAGGGTTAAGCAACCACCCTGTAGCTATCATTCGGCTATGGGCCGGTTGTTAACTGGTTAAAGTTGTGAGGAAATTTTTCTACTTCTATACTCAGGATAGCTATCTTGATGTTGGGTCTAATTATAAACCCTGCCAATTTCGATACAAATCTAAATACTGAGTTCCAGTAGCTATGCAAACTAGGGCATTACCACAGCATGTGGGACAATGTCCCCACTAGGCCACAGCCTTGCCAGCATTGGTTGGATTGTGCTGATTTGAATTTGGCCAGCATGTATGGCATGTAGTAGCACCTAAGGTGGATTTTCTGTGCCATTTCCCAATATGTGGTGCATTTTGAAGTTGACATGTTGTTTACTATTGCCTTTTTCTATTGATATTCCGTGATGGTAGTATTAAGTTAATTTGTCCATTTAAGCAGGGGATTGGAGATTTTAAATGTGAGTTTATCATGGAGGGAATTGTAGAAAAAATAAATACCTTTCCGTTTGGGGTTTGGAGACGTCCAATTTTGCCAAGCCTCTTGGGAAATCCCTATTACTGGGGCCTGGTCAGGTGGTATTGTAGATTGTAGTTGGGTGTAGGTTAGAAATTCCCCTTTTGGCTAGCCAAATCTAGAGGATATTTCCTCATATGGAATGAGTTTGCCCCTCTTTATGATGGTTACATGATCTGTTATTCCTCTCTTATCTGGGAGTTGCTATGTTGGGGTTTATGAATCTGAACGTACCTACTGTTATTGGGACATTTGTTTGTTTGGCTGAGTGGTTACCATATTGTAAAAAATGTTTCCATGCTAATATGGAGGCTGAGATTGTGGGATGATCTAGACCAATTTTAATCTTAGGGGATAGGGTGTTGGCCATTAAAAGTGACTGTAGGCTGCCCAGCATTATGACGTCTTGTTCCAGAGAGCACCATGATTTGAGATTTGGTTGAATAAACCAGAATCTGAGTTGCTCTAGTAATGTGGCTGTGTAGCAGTCGTGCAGATCTGGTACTGCCATACAGTTTATGTTTTTGTAAGGTACCTTGAGTGCATCTGGATTTGCCTTTGGACCATAGTAGTGTGGAGATTATTTTTTGCATGGCTTTAAAGAAGGTAGATGGGATTTGGATTGACAGAGTCCTGAAGGTATATAAGATCTTGGGGAGGATGGACATTTTTTACTTTCAAAATATTTTATTTTTGAATACAGCTTAGGAAACAAGAGATAGGCTCACACAGCCAGCAGATGATTTAACAAAACATTTGAACCATGCACAATCAAACATTTGAACAGAGGAAAGCTATGTCTTTTAGAGTCTGATCCAACCAACATAGGGTTATTAAGGTCCAGGAACCTAACGTATACCAGTACTCTAGAAAGGTAGAGCACTGTTCAGGGAAGAAAACAATCTAAAGAAGTCCCCTACAGATTCCAGGACCTGGGATAAGGAAAACACCCTAGCGGTCCCTGGGCCACTCGGCACCCCTCGTGGGATCATGCTGTGCCAAGTGAGGGACCTAGCCAGAGGACTCCCATAAGTAGGAGGCCAATCCCCCCACCCCTAAACCCACAAAACGGATCATATCTGACATCATAATAAGGACATGTGAAAAAAAATTTGATGTCAGCTGTCGGCCATACAAGCCAAACATAACTACAAAGAGAAGTAAAGAAGGGAGAAGAAAAGGAAAAGAGGGGGAAAGATAAAGGGGAGGGGGATCAAGTAGAATGGTCCATAGTTAAACCAAAGGACTGTGCTATCTACCCAAGTTCTGATGCTCTAGAAGCAATAATAGGTGATCATAGCTCCAATGGGGCGTGGATTAAGGAGATGCCCATGAGCGTAGCCCATGGTTCCCAAACAATGTCAAATTTAGCGCGTTTATCAGATATAATGCTAGCCATTTTCTCTTGAGCCATGATCCAGGAGACTTTCCTTTGAGCCGCCTTGACCGAAACTGAGGGCTGTTTCCAAGCTTTTGCAATGGTGAGCTTGGCTCCTATTAGAATAAATCTGATCAGACTCATAGAATGCTTGGGGATCTTGATAATTGGAGCATTAAGAAGAGCAATGGTAGGGGACCGGGGGACCCGGCACCCAGCGATCCCGTCGATAATTTGAAAAATTCTTATCCAAAAGGGTCGTAACCGGGGACACTCCCACCACACGTGGGCCAGAATACCCCTGAGGTGACAACCCCTGAAGCACAGCGGATCAGCAGAGGGGTATATGCCGGCCAGCCTAGCCGGGGTGTAGTACCAGCGTAGAATAACTTTTAGACTAGCTTCTACTAAAGACGTGTTTAGTATTCCTTTGTAGGCCACCGAGATCGCCGTGTGCCAGGACCCCAGGTCCCAATTAAACTGGAGATCCTCTTCCCATTTGGTCATGACTGATGTCTTAGATTTGGGCTGCGTCAGTGAAGAGTATATGCAAGAGATACCTCCCCTCTGCTCCGGGCCCTGACCACACCATGTCTCATACTCTGTGAAATTAGGAGGAAAAGGTTTTTCGGGCCAGATAGAATGTAGGAAGTGGGAGATTTGATGGAATCTGAACCTCTCCGACTGTGGCAATTCTAGCTTTTTAATGTAGTGTTTCAGAGGGAGAGGTCCAGACCCGGAAAAGAAATGCCCGATCCGGTACAGCCCTTTGTTCAACCACCATTTAAATGCTGATATATTTTGACCTGGGGGGAAAGCTGGGTTATTAAACAGATGTGCTAACGGTGTGGACGGAGATGAGATGGAGTCCCAGTTGCGAATCTTATCCCAAAGGGCTAGAGAGTGTGATAGAGTGGGTGCTAATATCGGGGGTCTCTCCTTAGGAGAGGTCCACATTAAAAAGTCTAAAGTGTGACGTGGGGCAGCATGTCTCTCGATCCCAACCCAATCTGGCTTTTCAAACTTGGAGTAAATAATCAAAATCTGTGATAGTCTAGCGGCTATAAAGTAGTAATGGAGGTTGGGAAGACCGAGTCCTCCTTTCTTCCTGTGATGAAATAAGATACTTTGGGGTATCCTGTACCCCTTCCTACCCCAAACAAACTTAAGTAGCTTACTCTGGAATACCTTCAGATGCTTTCTGATGATAGGAATGGGCAAGGAACGAAATAAATATAAGAGTCTAGGCAAGAGGGTCATTTTAATAGAATACATTTTTCCTAACAATGATAAGTTGTATCCGGCCCAAGTTTTCAGATCTGAGGCTAACTTAGCGAGCATCGGGGGATAATTAGCGTTGTATAAGGATTCAATTTTAGGTGTTAAGTACACTCCCAGATATTTGATGGCTGTGTCATTCCATTCGAAAGGAAAGGACTGACGCAGTTGAACAACCATTTGTGGTTGCAGCGAAATATTCATTGCCAGGGATTTTTTATAATTCACTTGTAGGCCAGAGATTTTAGAGAACTCTCCCAGGGTCTGAAGAAGATTTGGAAGGGAGGTGATAGGGGAAGTGATAAACAAAAGAATATCATCTGCATATAACCCACATTTGTGTATTTGCGATCCGCAGTCTACTCCTTTTATATTATGATTCTCCCGCAGTGCGATAGCCAGAGTTTCAATTGCTAAGGCAAAAATCAGCGGGGAGAGAGGGCACCCCTGCCTGGTCCCTCGTGCTATCTGAATAGGCTCAGAATAGTGGCCCTGAAGGCGAATTCTGGCTTGAGGAGTGGAATATAAGGATTTGATCAACCCCATGAACCTATCCCCAAATCCCCATCTGTCCAGGAGCAAAAGGAGGTAGTTCCAGGAGACTGAGTCAAAAGCTTTTTTTAAGTCTAGCGAAAGGAGCATACCTTCTTGTTTAGGGCCGCCGTCCCAGTTTGATTGTAATATTGAAATGGTATCAATGGCCCTTCGAATTTGGTCTGGCCCCTGTCGTCCGGGGATGAACCCCACCTGATTTTTATTGACGTATATGGATATGAAAGAAGCTAGTCTGTTTGCTAGCATTTTAGTTAGGATCTTAAGGTCGCAATTAATAAGTGAGATCGGGCGGTAATTGTCTACAATTTCTGGATTCTTGTCTGGCTTGGGAATTACAGAGATAAAAGCTAAGTTGAGAAGAGGGTCAAGCGGGTCTCCTTTGGTTTTATGGTTACAAAATTTGGCCAAGTGTGGTGCTAAAATATTTGCAAACTTTTTGTAATAGGTGTTAGATAGTCCATCCGGCCCAGGGGCTGAGTTACTTTTCAGTCCCTTAATAGTTTCGAGAACCTCCTCTTCCGTAAAGGGGGCTTCGAGGACGTCTCGGTGTGCATTAGAAATACGAGGAATTGGTAACGTGTCTAAGAAGGAGTTGATGTCATCTAGGGGGTCAGTCTTAGGAGCGGAGTAGAGATCAGAGTAGAAAATTTGGAAAGCTTTCAGGACTTTCGTTGGATTAGACGAAAGTCCAGTCCCTGGCAATCTGATGTGGGGCATACCGTGCGATCTCTGTTTGGGGGATAGTTTGGAGGCAAGCATAGAACCTATTTTATCCTTTTGAGTGTAAAATTTATTACCACTCCATCTGATACTTTTCTCCGCACGGGTCGTGAGGGCTAGGTTTAGTTCCAGCTTTATTTTGTCCAATTGTGGGATGTTTTCTTTTAGGGGGTTTTTTTTATGTTTCGCTCTGAGATTTGCGTATTCCATTTCCAATCTGGCGATTGCAGAGGTTCTTTCCTTTTTTAAGTGAGTGGCCAGCTTTATGAATTCACCCCTAATCACTGTCTTATGCGCCGCCCACACTGTCTCCATAGAAGTATCTTTAGGAGTGTTGCGTTTGAAGTAATCCTGTAGGACTAATTCTAAATCGGGGATTCTGCTAGGGTCTGTCAGGAGGGATTCATTAAGTCTCCAAGTCTTAAAACCTGGGGATTGGGAGGTGAGGCGTTGGTATAGCGCCACAATCGCGTGATCTGAGAGGACCGTGTCTATTATCAAAGAGCGCTCAGCAGAGGGGAGCGCATGACTTTGAACAAAAAGGTGGTCAATCCTAGCATATGTGTTATGAGGAGCAGAGTAATGCGTGTAGTCTCTAGTGGACGGGTTTAGTTCCCTCCATGCATCAGTTAAGCCCTGAGAGTGTAACAATTTTGCTATTCTGTGGCTGACCTTGCGTGGACGAATAAGCTGTTGCCCTAAGGGTCTAGTTCTGTCTAGTTCCTGTTCAAAAGTTACGTTAGAGTCCCCCCCAAGAATCACTTTACCTTCGAGCATAGGGTTAAGGGTGTGGAAGAGTTTCACAAAAAACTTGTCTTGCCCCTTATTAGGGGCATAGTACGATATCAGAGAATACAGTTGCCCTTCCACAAGGCCTTTCACTAAGATAAACCTGCCATCTGGGTCCCTGAAAACAGAATCAACGTGAAGTTACAGTCTCTCGCCAGGAGAACTGCCACTCCTCTTGTCTTGTTCTCGGCATTCGCAAGAAAAAATTTGGGATAGTTGGCATGCAGGAAAGGTGGGCTGTACCGGCTCGGGAAATGAGTCTCCTGAAGAAATAAAATATCTAGTCTAAGGGATTTGTATAGGCTGAACAGTTTCTTGCGTTTAAGGGGAGAATTTAGCCCTTGCACATTATGAGAAGCTAGCTTCAACAACTTAGGAATGGTATCAGCCATAGGAGCAGAGGTTCGGATCTCGGGCACACACATCTTCACTTACCATTAGTAGAAAATTTCTGGGACCTAAGAGGAGATTTCCAGTTTCGTAGAGAGTCATGCTATCACCATCTCTAGTAGCGGAGAACCTGCTAATCAACAAACAAATAGTGAGGGTAAAATAGCAAACACAAATCATTCTACCTGAGGGGGGGGAGGGAAGAGAGTAGAAAGTAGTCTCCCAAGAAAAGCGCCTGCCTCCGGAGGGGAGAGAGAAACTCCGGAGTCAGAAATCTCCGAAGAGAAAAAAGAAATCACCGAGAGCATGATCTCGGAAGTCCTAGCCCCTGAAATCCCGAAGGGTTGCAGGGGGTAGGCAAAGGCACATGTGTACCGCCCCGGACCAAGGGGCTTCTGAAAAATGTAGATAGCATAACACTAAAACGGCTTGAAGAAATTAAACGTGAAAATACCACCAGGAACACACATGAAGCAAAGGAAAAAACATTAACTTGTGTTGTAAACATGTGCACCACCCAGGAGAGTAGTCATATAAAGGAGCAAATAGTATATAAAAAATAGACAAAAATTTTTGTGTCTAATTCGAACAGTCATGTTCAGCTTACGTTCATGTACTATGAAGGCAAATTTCTTGTACCGTGAGGAAGAAAAAGTCTAGTATCGAACAAACACAAAACAAAAACCCCAAAAAGGTGGGAAATAGGGAAACAGAGGAGTTCCGGTGGTATTGTAGGGGACACAGGCCCTCTTCAAACATGGGAAGTTTCCGAGGTACGGTTACCCAGGAACAGTCAACAAGAGGTGAGTCGAGTTGCGCGACCATCTCTGATCACGGGAGATGTAGGGAATGGACTTGACCAAAGAATTTCAGGTGTGACCATTGTCACCGAAGCGTCGTGACTTGGATTTGGACCAAAGTGGGATTGATGGGCTGGCCGGGGGGGGTCTTTTTGCCGACGTCGGTGGAGCTGCCGATGTGTCCATTCCGGCATCTTGGGAGATAAGCTTCAGGCGTAGAAGGATTTGTTCGCCAGAGGAAAAGTTGGCGAAGGAGTAGTTTGCTCCCATATGTGTGAACTTAACCGCGAAGGGGAATGCCCTTTTATATTTAATGTCCTTCTGAATAAGAACATTCAAAAGTGGTTTCAGAGCACGTCTACGTTGAATGGTCGACGGAGCCAGATCTGCGAACACTTGAATCACATGGCCTTGACATGTCACCTGTGGGGCCACACGGGCCTGCTTCATTACTTCCTCCTTTACTGCATAGTGATGCGGCTTAACTATTACGTCTCTGGGCAGGCCGTCCTTCCTGGGAGGACCCAGGGCCCTGTGGGCTCTATCCAGCTCCAATCGCTGAGGATCAATATTGGGCAATAGCGATTTGATCAGGTCTTGGGTGGCAGCAGTCACGTCCGTGATGGATTCCGGCAGCCCTCTGATTCTGAAGTTATAACGTCTCGACCTGTTCTCAAGGTCGTCAATTCGCGATAGCGCTGTGTCCAACTGGTCCTGCATGGAATGTATCAAGTCAGAGTTCTGATTGGCAACTGCGGCCGTAACATCAAGCTTAGATTCTATAGCTTCCATTCTCTGACCAATGTTTTGTAGTTCTGATTTAATCTCCCCGGTGATTTTCGCTGCTGTGGAGGCCAATCCCCTTTCAAGTAACAACGAGAGTTTGATAAAAAGGTCTGCTGTGGACAAGTCTTGTTCCTGAGGGAACTGATCTGCTAAGATGGGGCCTTGGAATGAAGGCCTGCAGTCCTCCGCGGGAGACAAGGCCTGGTCTGCCATAGACATGCCTATCAGGGACTCTGTGGAGGCCGGTGATGGGGCTCCGCGCATGGGGAAGTTCCCCTGGTTTGTGGGAGTATAATTCAGGATGGCCGGGGATAGCACTTGCCTGTGGTCAGCGCCGTGTTCCGCTGTCTGTGTGCTGCGGCCGCGGCGGCCATCTTGGTACACCCCGCTCTGGAGGCCGCCTCAAATTGTGGCACTAGATCGCGCCTGGTCGCTACAGCGGACATTCGGGGGGGATCCCTGGGTAATCGGGAGACAGGGGCCTCGGAGTGTCACCTTCCTGGCGAGCTATTCGCCGTTCTGCAAGCTCCCCTGGTCCGGCGTGGTGCGGAGGATCAGGCGCTGGCGGCCATCTTGGATCCCTCGCGCATGCGCACTGGAGGATGGACATTTTAAATGCTACCAATCTTCCCGCCCAGGATAGGTAGAGTTTACCAATTTTATTAGTTTCCTTTTGGGTCTCTGTGAGCAGTGTGGCATAGTTTTCTTTATATAAATTGGACATGGAGGAGATCAGTGTGATTCCCAGGTATGATAATTTGTTGGGGAACCATGGGTATGAAAACTGAGACTGTAACTTTCATGGTATTGTTTATGTTTATACCTAAGATGTTGGAGTTGGTTTTGTTTACTTTGTAGTAAGAGATTAAGTTGAATTTGTTTAAGATCTGATGTACAGCTGGTAAAGAGTGTATTGGATTGTCTAATGTCACCTCCTGCGGATATTCCTTTAATGGCTTTATGAGATCTTCTCTGCTAGGGGCTTTGTTACCAATGCAAAAATGAGTGGAAACAGGGGGCATCCATGTCTCGTGCCATTTGAGATTGCAAAGTTTTTTGAAAACATACCTTCCAAATAAACAAATGCAGATGGTTCAGTATATAGAGCAGTAATAGCTGAGAAAATTTCCCCCTGAATACCAAATTTTTGTAGAACACTGGATAGGTACCCCCCAGTGGACCCTATCGAAGGCCTTCTCTGCGTTCAACATCAACAGCAGAGAAGGTCTTTGGGAGGTCTCGGCTTGGTGTATGAGATTTATGACCCACCTTGTGGCATCTGGGGCTTGGCAGCCTGGTACAAATCCCACCTGATCAGGTTTCACAAGAGTGGGTAGGAAGATCTGAAGTCTAGTAGAAATCATTTTTGCATAGATATTTAGGTCTACATTTAAAAGTGATATAGTCCTAAAGTGTTGTACATATGCAGAGTCTTAACCCCGGTTTTGGTAAGTGATGATATTTGCAGTTAACATTTCTGATGGGAAGGAAGCTCTGGACACAGCAGCATTGAACACTCTCTCCATGGATTTGGACAAAGCACCCTGGAACAGTTGATAATATTCGGATGAGAATCCGTCAGGACCGGGCGCTTTGTAATGAGGGAGTGTTCGGATAGCTTTAAGAATTTATTTTTGTGAGAAAGGTTGGTTAAGGATTGACCTATCATCTGGAGATAGGAAGCTAGGGATATTGAGTTCAAAAACGTATCTATTAATTCTGGAGTGGGTTGCGGAGTGTTTTCCTGGCTCTGTAAATTATATAGGGAGCTATAATGTGCACTAAAGACATCTGCCCAGTCTTGTGGATTTAATAATTTCTCACCTAACTGCGGGTAATATAGGTGCGGTCATTTTTGTTTAAATGTTTTATATTTAAGTTGTTGGGCTGGAAATTTACCTACTTTATTGCTATGAAAATAAAAGCTTACGGGGGCTCATGCGCGAGGCTCGACATGACGGACGTTCTCTGTTAGAGCTCCGCATTCCCCGCCGTGATTCCAGGCTCTAAATAGCTCACCATAGCATTATACCCACTCAATCTCAACGGGACGCACCTGGTGATACACCCACGCTCCTCCCAATATGGTATTAACGGGACATCGGGGGAAAAATAAGCCGAAACCCAATAAAGAGGCCCTAGCGTGCGCTTTCTTCAAGATGGCGGTGAAGGCCCAAGCTGCATCTCAACGCCACAGCAGCCCGCAGCCCCATGAGTGCAGCGGAGAAGAGGATGAGGCTATGCTTAAAAAAGCCCTTAAGACCACGTCAGACCATATCACAAACAAACTGACACAAGAAATACGCGATCTGGGTCAGCGTACTGCTGATCTGGAAACCAGAGCTGATGACACAGAACTTACCCTACGGGAGATAGCTCAGGAGCAATTGGCCCTCCGGGAGGAAAATGCTGCTTTACGGAGAACCGTTGCGGAGAACCGATCCCGCAGGTCAAACATGCGCCACCATGGCATCTCTGAAACAGTGGATGATCTCCAATCCTTCACTATGGCACTCTTCCAGGAACTATCCCCCTCGATTCCTATAGAACGGTTAGAATTCGATCGGATACACAGGGCACTCACACGCCGACAAGCTGGCGGCCCACCACGAGATACAATCGTGAAGCTGCACTTCTTCCGCACAAAGGAACAGCTACTAGCCGCAGCCCGCAATAAAGATACCCTTCAGTTCCAGGGACACACGTATCAATTATTCACGGATTTGGCACCCTAACTATCACAAAACGACGTGCCATGAAGCCACAACTACAAATCCTAATGCAACATCAGATCAAGTATGTCTGGCAATTTCCCTTTGCTATCCATTTTTCGTACCAAGGGCAGCAACATACCTGTACCTCGCCTTAAGCACTACAGCGTCTCCTGGAAAACCTCCATCTCACCCCGCCGTCTCAGCCATTACAAGCAGAAATTACACTGCTGTGTACCCCTGCTTGCTCAGCCTCCTACACTTATGTGACCACACCAAGGAGAAATCAGCGTGACCTACCAGGTCCATCTTCAATCTGGAAGGGTACCCCTGGATGACCATCAGAGGTGGGCTATCCTAGCCCAAAGGTATTTGTACCCCGCTGAACTTGACTTTGGTTCCCTCAGCTCCAGTACCCTGGCTAACCCCAGGAACTGAGTTGTCAGAAAGTTTGAATTTGACTAGACCCCTCCACCCAGTGGATGTGCCTTTTGGACAACACCCGCAGGTTTTAAACACCTAGCAGCATCCTGGTATCGCCCAAGATACCCGTTTAAATTTAGCTCTTTGTTATAAGATGACCCGCACAACACATGCTAGCTGATGATAGTTACTGCTGTTCTCTCAGGAACACTCTGCTCACTTTCAGCAGATCCTAACGCTAGTACAATGACTGTCCTGTTCCTTCATTTTTGTTTGGTTATGTTACCCTGTTTATAACTAGCCAATGGCACTACTGTCATATGTCCCAGGTCTGTATACTTATAACTCGAACTACTCCTAGTGACCAATGCAGTTATTACTCCTGATGTGATTGCTTCCCTCTCTACCCTAAAGCACTTATCTTCCCTTCCCCCTTCTCTTCCCCTCCCCTTCCCTCACTGCTACCCTTTCCTCTTCCCTATCCTCTCCTCTCCTCTCCCCCCTCCCTTTCCCTCTCCTCTTCACCCCCCCTCCTCCCCTATCACCCCCAGCCAACCTCGTACTTTGTCCTTCCTCTCCCTCTCCCTGCTTCTCCAACGCCACATCTCCTCCTTCCCTTCCTACCTGTCCCCTTCCCCCCTACTCTCCCTTCCTGCCCTTTCTACCCTGCCCCCCCTCCCTCCTCCTATCCAAGTGCCCTTATTGATTGTTTCTGGTAGAGAGCACCAGTGTTGCATGGTTAATTTTATAATTAACTAATACATCTTGACTGAGGAATTAAGTTTTACTGAGTTAAGTATTTTGCTACAGCAAATGTTTGTTTACTTTCCTGGTTCGTGACAGGGAACTGACACTGCTCTCCTCACTGATGGTGTGCTTGCCCTCTGGCTGGCTTGCTGGCGGATGGACTAGTGCACTCATGGATTGGGCGCTTCGGTTCTATCCGTGTTGCACAATTGTTTCTTACTCCCCCTTATGCTATTCTCTATTCCTACTTCTTTCTCCTGTTCTACTCTTCTACCCTCCCTTTACCCCTAACCTTCCTTATAACCGTGGTCGGTAGGCTTGTGCGGCCCCTGGGTCGTTGAATCTAATTTTCCCCCTCCAATTGCCATGGCCCTCTTGAACATCTTATCACTAAACGTTAAGGGTCTTAACTCCCCACACAAACGAGTTAAAGCGATTCGCACCTTTATCTCGTTAGAAGCTGGCATTGTAGCGCTGCAAGAAACCCACTTCACTGCCCACTCAACTCCAAAATTCTTTAGTGCTAAATATCCCCAGGTCTTTACAGCCTCCTAATCCTCACCGGCTTACTACAAGATGTTGAGGCTACCTTTGTCTCCTATTAAGCCCCAACACCAACCCCAACCCATTCTTCTCTCACCATCCAAAGTTAGGGACCCGGAGGGCCGTTATCTAATCCTCACCAGCTTACTACAAGATGTTGAGGCTACCTTTGTCTCCTATTACGCCCCCAACACCAACCCCAACCCATTTTTCTCTCACCTTCTACAAGTTGTTAGGTCACATTGTAAAGGCACCTTGTTTATGTGCGGAGACTCCAACTTAGTGCTTCACCCACACCTGGACAGAACCCCCTATTCCCCAGAGCATTTCTCCCCTTCAGCACAATTCCACACCCAACTTCAACAGGCCTCCCTCATTGACACGTGGGGGGAATACAATCCCCTCAAGAAAAATTACACATTCTACTCTAACCCACATAAGTCCTTCTCCAGAATCGATCACATTTTTATCCCCATAGCTTCCTCACCAATACTCCTGCACTCCCATGTTTACCCTATTACATGGTCGGATCACTGCAGTGATCACTACTATATCCTCAGTAATTCCACAATCCACAGACAAGACATGGTGTATGAATGAAACTCACCTAACCAACCAATCATTCTGCCTCGACATTTAATCTGCTCTCAAAGACTACTTACTTCACAATAACACACAAGGAATCTCCCCAACCCTCCTCTGGGAAGCCCATAAGCCAGTAATTAGAGGCAAATGTATATCTGTCACCACCCATCTCAAAAAATATAAAAAACACAGACAACAGCAACTGGAGGCAGACTTTGCCCTTGTACACATGGTCGGAGATTCTGACAACCAAATCCGTCTGAGTTATTCCGACGGATTAATTCCGGACGAGGTCCGGAAGTGATGTTGCATACACACGGTCGGACTAAGTTGTCGGAAAATCCGATTGTACATAACGTGATGACGTTATTTCGTTATGACGGGACTACGTTCAGGCTAGTAGCCAATAGCTTTGGTCTAGGAATTTGATCTGAGCATGTGTGGCACCTTGTCCGTCAGAGTAGGCTACACATGATCGGAGTATGTCCGATCAGAGCATTTTGTCGGAAAATATTTCCGGCAAGTTGGAAAAGTTGGTCCGACGGATATTCCGATGGAAACAGTCCGATGCAGACCACACATAGTCGGAATATCCAACAAAACGCTCCGATAGGAAACATTCCGATGGAATCTCCGACCGTGTGTACAAGGGTTTTCAGCATTACTTTCTCCTGTTTCAGTCCACCCCCACGGAGGCAAATAGATTAGCCCTAGAAATGACCAAATTGGAATTAGACTTAATGTTGGCAGAAGCTACAGAGAAAGTAATCCGTAGGTCAACTCACAAGGTTAACACCAAAGCCAACAAACCCGACACCTTTTTAGCTCTATGCCTCCGACATCCTGAGAGGACCCATAGACCCATTAGGCTCCGACTGACGAAAGACGGGCTCACAAGTAACCCTATAAAGATCCTTTCTGAGTTCAGCTCAAAGCTGGCTAAATTGTATGAAGCCAAAACCCCTTTTCCCTGCAGCCTAGACTCCCTATTCCAAACCTTACCGATCCCCAAGTTGTCCAACACTAATCGGGAACTCATAAACAATCCGATTACTGTGGATGAGGTTCTCATAGCCATTAAGACCCTGAAACCACACAATAGACCCATCGCTGATGGGTTACCCGCCACGTATTACAAGAAATTTGCAAGTACGTTAGCCCCACTCCTTACAAATTTGTTTATTTCTTACATAATCAAAACTCCTTTGGCAGAGACACCTTGATGGCCATTATATCAATGATTCCCAAGCCAAATACTGACAACACATTGTGGTCCAATTTTAGGCCAAGTTCGCTACTAAACATAGACATCAACATATTGGCCAAAATTTTAGCGCTCCGTTTGAACCCGCTAATCGTAGGACTAAGCCACAAAGATCAAATGGGCTTTATCCCTAAATGACAGGCTAGCGACAATATCAGACGAGTTGTCATCTTACAACATATTGCTAGGTCTTGCAGGATCCCCATGTATCTGCTCTCCCTTGACATACGTAAGGCTTTTGACACCGTTTCTTGGCCCTATCTACACTATATCCTACAACGTTGGGGCTTCGGCCCACACTTCCTCAAATGGATAGATGCCTTGTACACCCAACCACAAGCCTACGTGAAGTATGCTGGTTTTTGATCAGAAAACTTCCCCATTCAACGAGGTACGAGGCAGGGCTGCCCTCTCTCCCACTTAATATTTGCACTTGCTATTGAGCCCCTGGCGGCCCTAACCAGAGCGGATCCAAATATTCGGCGTCTGGAGCTAGCCTTGACGACTCATAAATTTAGCTTGTTTGCAGATGACACTTTGCTGTTTGTCACTGCACTTCACACCACCCTGCCCAACTTATGCCAATTGTTGGACAAGTTTGCTCGGATCATGGACCTAGAGGTCAATCAGGCTAAAATCCAAGGCTCTCGATGTGTCTCTGCCATTGGACTAACGTAATCGGTTGCGCTCTAATTTCCCATTCATATGGTCCACAACATCTATGCCCTACCTGGGAATAAACCTCTATAAACATCTATACCAGGCTAACTACCTCCCTCTGCTGCAGCAGCTAACAACCCTTTTAACATCCTGGCAACCACTGTGTGTCTCGTGGCTGGGTCGGATTGCGGGCGTGAAAATGTCAATGCTACCTAAGTTACTTTATTTATACAGGGTTCTCCCGGTCGTGGTCCCCCCCTACTTCCAACGCATCATACAGAGTAGGGCTTATAAATACATCTGGGGCTCCATAAAACCCAGAGTCTCCAGATCCACTCTTTTCCTCCACAAGACACACGGTGGCCTTGGTATGCCAAATTTCCGTCATTATTACCATGCGGCTCAACTAGCTCAAATTGCACTATATCGTACGAGATCTGAAATCCCATTTTGGGTCAGCTTGGAGGCTATAGATGTCCATCCCATCACAATCTCCAACCTTTTGTGGCTGCCACCCTCGCTCCCAACACTCCCTCAAAATATGGGATGCAATACGTAGCCCCTTTAAGCTTAAATCCCCACATACCCCTTTGCTCTCCTTTCTAGTTTTATTCAGCTTTCACTAAACCAATCTCGTTTGCTGCCTGGTCTCAGGCGGGCCTGGATCGAGTGTGTAATCTGACAAATGGTAACTCAATTAAAACTTTCCCTGACTTACAGCCCAAACTCAACTTCCCACATAAAGAATGCTTTCGTTATCTCCAAATTGCTCACTTCATTCAATCAATAATAAAGTCCAATGCTGATTGTGATCGAATGTCCGTATTTGAGGGCATATGTGACTCGGACTATCATGCTCCAGGTATCATCTCTCGACTATACGCTCACTTCACTTCCCTTCTTGCTTACCTTCCTCCTTATGCAGTACGGTGGTCCACTGATCTGGGTATAGACCTAGATGAAGAAACCTGGACAGAGATCTGGACCAACACTAAAAATACTACTCAGAATGTTGTTGCCTCAGAAGCAAACCTTAAAGTCCTCATGCGGTGGTACCTGGTGCTGACTAAGATTGCCAGGTTTGTCCCAGGTTAACCCGTGGCCTGTTTCTGAGGGTGCACTGAGGCAGGTACCCACATTCACATCTTGTGGATGTGCCCAGTGGTCAAACGCTTCTGGGTGACAATATTCCAGATGGCCACGGTACTAATACACGAAAACCTGAAGCCCAACCCCACATTAGCTCTGTTCAATCTAGCACCCCAAGATTGCACCCGAACCCAACTGCGCCTTCTCCTCCAACTAACCACGGCAGCAAAGCAAACCATAGCGAGAGCTTGGAAAACGCTGACCCTTAACGTTACAGAAGTGTAGAACAGAGTTACCCAGGCCATGGTCCACAGTATGATAGAAGCAACGATCCAGGACCGTCTACCTCGACATAGTAGGATATGGCAGCCTTGGATCAAGCACTTTTTGCCCCCCAATCTGGACTCCAGCCTCTAGGAGCCTTGATTGCACCTTTCCAATAATATATTGACGACAGCTGTCCCGGGCCTGCGCGAGCCCACCGACCACCTTTCCCCTCTACCCTGTACTCTCTTTTCCTGCCCCCCACTTCCCCCTCTTTTAGCTCTAGTCTTCTCCTCCTTTCTACTCTACTTTCCTACAATTGAAATTGATGCTCAAACAGTACTAGTACACCCACGTAATCCAGCGGCCTCTGTCCAAACAGCCAGCCCCCGAAGTTCCGGGGCACTCAGTTTTAATAGTTCCTGCTCGGGCTTACCTCAGCTCAACTAAGACTCTACAGACAATGGTTTAGTTCTCGGGCTATTCCCTAGGACTCAATGTTGATATTCCAATTATACCGTTGTTCAATTAATCCTGTGATAGCTTTATTTGTTACACTTTTGCATTGTACTGTGTAACTATACTGTTAAATGACAATAAAACATTTGAAAATAAAATAAAAGTTTACTTTCCCCGACCTCATTTGATGGTGATGTTGACTTGTTAGGGTTTTTCTAAGGTCAGTTCTCGCCTGAGTTAACTGCTCCAAAGTGTGTCGCTGGGGATTTTGTTTGTGGGAGTGTTCTAGGTGTTTTATGGAGGTTAAGATGTCATTCAGATGCTGTGTCCTTAGTTTCTTATCTATAGAACTTAGTTTCATCAAAACACCTCAAATGAAGGCCTTATGCTAGTTCCAAAGTATGAAGGGATCGTCTGTGGATGGGGCATTCAGATTGAAGAATTCTTGTAAGGCTTGTTGTATTTGATGTATGTGCTCAGGGCAAGACATCAGCACAGTATTTTTGCATCATCTGTTTGCCCTGGTCCCCAGATTCCCCCTTCCCACTGTGATTGGAGCTGGTGCGTGGTCCGACCATGTAATGTTACCAATTTCGGATTAATACACATTCTGTAATGCCTTGTACACACGTTCGGTAATTCTGATGGAAAAGGTTTGATCGGATTATATTGTTGGAAAATCCGATCGTGTGTGGGCTCTATCAGACTTTTTCCGTTGGAAATTCCGACTGAAAAAATTTGAGAGCAGGATCTCAAATTTTCCGACAAAAAAATCCGATCTGACTTTTTCCGATCGTTTGTAGAGAATTCCGAATGGACAAAGTGCCATGCATGCGCAGATCAAAATACGAGACCAAAGCTATTGGCTACTAGCCTCAACATAGTCCCGTCGTAACGAACGAATGTCATCATGTTCCGAACGATCTGATTTTCCGACAGCTTTGTCCGACCGTGTGAATGCAACACCAGTTTAGGACAAAATCCGTCGGAAAAATTAAGACGGATTTTGTAATCGGAATGTCCAACCGTGTGTACAAGGCATAAGAGAAATTTGTCAATTAAGAAAAGGTCAATACAAGTATAAGTCTTGTGGGCACGGGAAAAGAAAGTGAAATCCTTTTCTGTGGTGTGCCAAACATCAAACATAGGGGAAGAGTCTAGGAAGTTGGACAAAATTGTTCTGTGGGAACGATTCGGTGAGGAAACAGGCGTGTTCATCTTTCGATCCACTATGGCGTTGAAATTGCCACACATTGACATGTCCCTGGCAGAGAGGTTTAACCCTAGAATAAAGGACATTATTAATCTGACACACTAGGGCTAAATATCGCCCCTGTGGGTCTGATACCTGGGATACTAGAGTAAATGTGACAGAGTCCTTGACCGCTATGAGGACACCCCTTTTCTTTGAGGGGGCATTAGCTTGGTACACATGTGGAAATCTTTTGTGGTAAAATTTAGGCGGCTTTTGTGAGTTGAAGTGCGTTTCCTGCAGGCAGAAAATGTCGCAGTTCAGTTGTTGTGCCTCTTTCACACCATATGTTATTTGGTTGGGCTAATTAAACCCCTCACATTTAAAGAGGACATTTTGAAGTTCATTTCGGTGGTCATTCTCCTGGGAAGTATTCGTATAGGCTCGGAAGATAGCACAAATGGTGTTCCCAATGGGAAGACTTTTAAATTGCAAAAGGTTCAGGTGAAAAATCCAAATTCTGGGTTGAAGTTAGAGATTTGGTATCAGTAAGCTGGTTTAGCTGAACAACTGGGTTTAGATTAAGCAGTTAGTGAAGAAAAAAAAATGATAAACAGGGAATTCCCTTTAGGTGGGAATGTCCAAACTGGGGAACAAAAAAGTATGATTGCAGGTGGAATCATACTGAACCGCAACTTTCTGGGGTACAACTGCAACTGCAAACTAAATAACTGGCATTTGTACTGTACAATCTCGCCGGAACTATTTTAGTGTGGTGGTAGCATCAGTCATACAGGCCTGTGATTAGAGGAAGAAGCCCTTCTGTCTGGTGGATCCCGACGTGGTGACCTAGGTTGGTTTGGGGTATAATATGCAGGATCTAGGATTTGCCAGTCTCGGAGCAGTCTTAGGCCATCGGTCAGGGAATTGATCATATATATTTGATCATCTTTGGTAATGAGAATTTCCGCTGGATATCTCCATTGATAGGAAATATGATGATTCTTCAGAGGCTTCGTTATGGTAGCCAACTGTCTGCGCTGCTGGGTAGCATGAGCAGACAAGTCAATAAACAGTGAGAGCGACTGTTGGTGTTCTGGGAGCTCATCTGCTTGTCTGAAGGATGCCATTCATTTTTCCTTAGTGCGGAAAAATGAATGCGAGTTATAGTGTCTCTTGGCAAGTATTTTAGTTTTGAGAGTCTGTGAATAAGATCAATTAATAGCTCTTCCAGAGGGAGATCTGTCAGTGCAGCTTTCATCACATTAGTAAAAAAAAGCCATCAGGTCAGGTTGTTTCACTGATTCAGGGACCCCTCTGATTTTTACATTATTGCGACTGGAGCGTTTCATCCATGTGATGTCATCATCCTGTGAGTTATGTGCGTCAATCAGATCATTTAAATGTGGAGGTGAACTCGCCCATTTTGTCTTCAATATGTGACACTCTATTGCCTATTTCAGTGGCATCAGATTTAAATTGCTGGGCTAGTGATAAGAAATCTGCATGGAGTGTGCTTCTTAAAGATACTAACATTAGCTGTGGGGTATTCTGTTATAGAATCTTGCAGTTCTATGGTGTACTCGAGGGAGCCTGCTAGATCACTCACCTCCGTTGCTGGATCTTGAAGTTTGTGTTTAGCTTTAGCTGGGCTAGAGGAGCAAGAGGAGGATTGAGAAGCCCTGCCACTGGCCTTCTGTGCCCTGTGGATGTCTGGAGAGAAGTGTTTCAGGTGTCTGTCCTTCTTGCTTTGGAAGCCACGCATGGTGTGTGAAGAGCCGTCTGTGCCATCTTGTCTGGAGAGGTGGCCGGACTGAGAATAAAAGTCTGTCATTCTCTTTGTTTGATTTCTCTCCTTTCTCTTTTGTGTCATGTAGGGAAGGTATGCCCGACCTTAAAGAGGCTAGAATCGCTGGTTTTTGGTGCCTGTATCATCCGTTGTTTGCTCTGGCGAGCTGGCTATGTGTGGAGCAGTTCTTTCAGGCGGCCATCTCCCGTGCTAGCTGACCACGCCCCCCTATAGGTGCCACTTTAAAAACCCCTACTGGTCATCAGTTTAGAATTAAACATGAATAATTGGCCTAGAATTATTGCTCTCACCCCTGCATGTGTAGAGACATGTAGCATGTGTTTATTTATTTTGCTTGTTTTTTTTTTTCCACTTACTTTAATATAGTAAAAATTCCTTTGACATGTGTTACTGTCTTGTGTGCTTAGCACATATGTTGTGTATTTACATAGACCTCAGGTACCAACGTGTACTACCAATGTGAATCCTAAACCAGCAGAGTACTCTTTCCTCCAAACTTATGTGACAAGGCTTTCTGCCTTCAGTTTCTTGTGTAGAAAAGTTGTCCAAGGGACATATAAACATATTTAAAAGAGATCTAACCCTGGACACCCTCTTCAGATTAGTGTTCACATTTTTCCTCTATCTGCCACTATATACCTCTTCATGCAGATTAACCACCAGCTGCCACAGCTGCAGCTTCTGATGCCATGCATGACATGGGCACCAACCATCAAGCCAGTTCCACCCAGGAAATTCCCTTCACATGAACATATGGAAGGAGGTTATATAAACTTTTTCCATAGTCCCAGGGGAGTTCTGTGGTGAAGCTGTTTGTTTCCAAATGGGCATTTAACACCTTCCTTTGGATTTGTTTGAAACATAGTAAGGAAAGTAGGTAAGCACGCCCAGGTATAAGCTTATAGACCATAATTAGATGTTGTTTTATTGTGAGGTTGACAAACAATAGTTTGGATCTTTTTGCACAGAGCCTTTCAGAAGGGCATTATTTTACCTGACATGTATGCTAATAATACATTTCCTTCTGGAGCTAACATTGGAATTTTTAGTGCAACACTCTAGGGTGAGATATCATTTAAGTTAATAGGACAGTATATCATCTCAAAGGATTTTATACTTAAACACTTTTACTACATGGTGAGGTCTCTAATTTTTAATGTATTCTTATTATTTATGCTCCTTCTTAGGTGCAAGGTCCCTGATTGGTAGTTACACTGCATAACACTGCTCTTGTATACCCATGTGTCTGCCCATAGATGTGCACAGCCTATTGCATTAGGGTGTGCACCTCAAAACTCAAACACACAAAACTCAAACACCCATGCCTTTCTCTGCAGCTTCAGCTGCACTGGACAGCGAATGAATGGGGAGTGCTCTGTGCTGAGCAGCTTCTTGTTCATTTGCAAACAGAAGCAAATTAAAGAGAAAGTAAACTCTGATGGGTATTACTTCCTCTTTCGCTCCCTGCAAAGCCTGAAAAGTAAAAGCATAATGGGCTAGTATGCATTGCATACTAGCCCATTATGTGACACTTACCTGCATACAAATCCATCTCTGTCCCCTTTGCAGGCTGCATCCATTTTTGCCCCTCTTCCTTCCGGGGGCCGTGGACTCCGGCTCTATGACTGGCCAGAGTCACATGACATCACTCCCGTACATGCATGTGGAAGCCATCAGTAATGGCACACACTGGGGGAAGAAACGGCATGGAGGTCTTCTTACATCATTGATGAACTACAAGTGAAATATCTCCTAAACGGCGCAAGTTTAGGAGATATTTCCACTACCTATAGGTAAGCCTTATTCTAGGCTTACCTATAGTAAAAAGTCACTAGGGATGGTTTACAACCACTTTAAACATTGTTTGCTATGCTTCAGTTATGAATGAACACAGTGAGTGAGTGTGTTCAGTTTGTTCATTTAGAAAGGGAAGGGTCTGGTTTTCAATGGTCCTGGCTTAAAGAAAACAGTGTATGTATGTAAAATGTAGTGTATTAGGTTGTTTTAAATGACAGATATGCTACATATCATATTGCAATGATGAAGCTCTTGTGATTCTATTGTATATGATTTTTGCAGAAAATACCCACATTCTTTCCTGAAGAAGTGGACTGTCTGTGAAATGTACTGAACATGAGGTGCCTGATCACTATTAACCATGGGTGTATGATGTATTGAGTTATATGATCACATACCGTATGTTGTAAAGTTGGATGTTGATAAATAGTGGGCCCAAGTATTAAGCCTTGTACATGCGATCAAATTTTCCACAGATGAAACATCAGACTTTTGTCCAAAGGCATGTGCCAGGAATTTTCGGCTACAAACACGAACATAGTAATTTACTACATGTTTTTTCAGCTCTTTATTGCCATCATTTGGGCTTTTTATTTTGAGCTTTTCATTTTGTGCTTTTCATTTTGCGCTTTTCATTTTGCGCTGTTCATTTTGCGTTTTTCAGTTCGAGCTTTTCTGTTCGTGCTTTTGAGTGTGTTTCTGAATGTCCGTTCATCAATCAGACATGTTTTACAATCGGAGTAGATAATATGTTATTTATTATTGGCCTTGGTGTTATTGCTTTGACCCAAGTCCAGTCCAGGAACAGGAGGAGGAGGAGAAGTTCTTGGATCAAAAATTGGTTGCTTTATTAATCGTGACCAATTATGTCATATGCCTTTGCTGCGGGAGCTCCAGGAGAATAATCCAGATGTTTTTTGGAATTATGTCCAGAAGATGGATCCCTGCTTTCATCAGCTCTTGGCATTGTTGACCCACTATATTAGGACGCAGGACACATGCATGAGGCTTTTATTTTATTTTTTTGGTTGAATAATAATAATTTGATTTGTTATATTTTCTATATTTTTGGATGCATAGAATGCACTTTTTGGTTAAGTTCTATTGGCAGATAGCATGTCTAATTGTATTTGTTTTCTTTTTTTTAATGAACAATAAAAAACATTGTGGAGAATAATACTTGGCTTTGTATATTTGATCTTAAAAACTACAGGATAATGGTGTTGTGGTAACTTGCCCAAAAAAAAGCATAATAATATTATTCTTGGGGCGTGGCCTGGACGGAGACCTAGATGGCTGCCTAAGATCAGAGCTCCTGCAATCAAGGGACTGTGCTTTGAAGTTTTGGGGAGCTCGAAGCACTAACCAACATGAACAGAACAACCAGGAGCTCCTCCACCTCCCGTGCTTCTGCCCTGTTTCGGACCCAGCGACAGCAAGCACATGCGGCCTCACATGTGGTATCACAGGTCCAAGCGCCAAACTCTAATGATGCCGCATCCGCTTCACAGATGTCAGGAGTAGAGACACCCACCCTCACACAGTCCCAACCGCCCAGCCTGCTAGATCTGGAGAAATTTGCCGCTGACATAAAGAGTACTGTGACAGCGGCTATAACAAATCTCTGCGCGGATATTCAGGCAGTAGCGCACCGCATCAGTGATGTTGAAGAAACCACACAGACCCACGCAGCAGCCATTCGCTGAGTACAGGGGATCTATCACTCTCAACTCACACATCTTCTAGAGCTTCACAGACATGTTGAAGATTTGGATAACCGTGGGCGCAGACATAATATCAGAGTCCGCAGAGTACCTGAAAGCAATGACCCTGGTCTTCTCCAACGAACTGTGAGTAACATCTTCAATGACCTAATTGACCGCCCGGTGGACTCTCCAATAGGGATGGAGAGAATACACAGTGCATTACTTCCCCAACCCCGGGACAATGAACCACCCAGGGATGCAATTTGCTGCATTGTGAATTTCCCCCTGAAGGAGGAAATCCTTAGGAAAGCACGGGAAAGAGGTTGGATCATTCACAATGGCGCAAAAATCGAATTATTCAAGACTTTTCACAGATACCCCTACATAATAGGAGGGCTTTGTGCCCCCGCTGCGAACCCGGAATATACAAAATTGGTGGAAATTCCCATTCGGGTTGTCCGCTGCCACAAGGAGGCACTCGGCACTACTCCGCACATCGGAAGAGCTACAAGCCTTTTGTGATCAACTCGATCTCCCCCGTATTGAGCTTCCGGAATGGTATTCCTTCTACTATGCGACAGAACTGTGGCTGCCTGTTTCGCTCAATCTGTCACAGAAAGCCCAGCGACAAAGATCTAGAAGACATCAAGATGGTCCATCTTCTCCAAAAAATCGATCATCAAGTTGAAACCTGTACCAACATAACCCAAGCTCTCCATCGGCCAGGAGAGATAATGTGGAGACCTAACAAGAGGCACCTTCACCGTAATCCTGCTTTGAAGTAGCCTGTCTAGCATAAATGCCTCCTGACACCAGTTCTCCACCCTCCCACCCCACTGTTTTTTTTTCTCTCCTTTATTTCCTTTCCAACCCCATTCCTTCTCCCTATATCCTTCTCCACCTGATAGGCCTGCTAGATCGACTGGCTGCATTCCCCTCCAGCCAGAAGGGAGAGTTCCTTGGCTCACAGTTCCTCCGGAGTGCCTACCTCCTGGACTCAACTATGGCTGATCGGCGACTTGACATTTGGCTTCGTACAGGTCCACTACAATTTGCCCCTTCATCAGTTAACCTCTATGGGATGGTAAGCCTCGAGGAACTTTGTATCTATGATGTCCTTATCCACATATATCATCCCTTTCCTCCCCTATGCATAGGATTCTCATGAGATCCTACCCAAGATACCAAAGGGACATTTTGATTCTAATCCTTCTAGACCCATCTCATATTTCCCTAAAACATGGAAATGACGCTTGCAGGCTTCCTGACCTACTGCCATGACATTGGATACACCTGCCACCAACTACAGCATTGTGGGCCCTTGAATTGAACTCCTACTTACCTACCTTAATACACTAAGACAGTGCCTCAAGGGCCTCATTGCGCCCTAACTGTTTTAGCCTTTACTGACCACACAGATGTAGCCCTAGCTACCATCATAATTTGGGAGTACAGACTGCTCTCAATAATTCCCTTGATGTAAATGTGTCCTAGGCATAATATAGGAAAGGTATGATTTCATAAGGTTAAGTGATGTCTCAACTCCATATATATTATTTGCCACCCCCTCCTGAACAAGATACAAACTTTGGGTACACATGCACACTCTCCGCGACATCCGCACCTGGCTCAGACCAGGTGAGATACTGGTGCTCAATGAAGTCCCTGCCCCAACAGTTCTGGCAACCTGTATCACCTTGACTTCATCTTCAGTCTGCTCCTTGTTGTTTTCTAAATACCTTGGAGGCCCTCCTTTGGTATAAGTGATGAGCGGGTCTCTCCAGCAAAGTAACTATTGTTTCTGATCTCTTGGCACTGATTATCCCATCTGGGAGTGCGTGTGGTATCTCAGACACCTTACCCAACCTAACAGAATATGGTATATTCCCTATGATCATTGCTGGCATGTAGAACACCTTACACTGGTGGCTGGGGGGGGGGGGGGGGGCTGCATGGAGAATCTGTTCTGTCCTCCCTCCCCACCCGTATCTACTTAGAACTGCCCTATTAGGTCAGTCAGTGTTATCCTCTTTTTAGAGTGTCTTAGACACTACGAGGTCGTGGGGTAGGCCGCACACTGCCCCCTCTGTCTAGATTATTAAGAGTGGTAGGAACCACAGATACAATTCCACCATTATAGACTATAGGAGGATATGCACTGAGAGGTACAAGTGCCCCACATTGGATACCAGTTATAGAGACTTACCAAGATAAATCCTCCCCTTTGATTTAAATTGATTGTTTCTTACTCATTCCCCCCCCCCCTTTCTTTTTTTTTGCTATATATCCTTCAGAGTGGGTACTGTAAAATATGAAGAAAGTCCTAACCTGACATTGGAAATAGAGGCATAGACGCAAGATAGGACCTTCAAGCATCGAGTTATCCATAGGCCTACAAAGAGGCAGAAACCCTATACATGTTTTGGAGGTGCTTTCTTTTTTTGTGTATTAATAGTTAAGTATGCTGTTACTGGTTTTATGTTTTATGTTAGTTCTTTTGGTTAACCTACGCACTCACAACCTGCATTGGCTCCCCAATGCCATTTCCTCCTACTTTTCACATCAAGTATACCCCATGGTCCCTGGCTTGCGGAATCACCTTTGGTTTTTCCATTCACCCTCGTGTACCCACACAGCGGTCCTGTCTTGGACTCTCACTGTCGTCCCAGCCTTTCCCCTTATAGGTGGAATAGTATCTCTATCCCCGCCTCTGGTAAATTCCCAGACCCCAGACTTCCTTTAACCTAACTCCCTCTGTACCCCCGTTTCTCCTCTCCTTTTTCTTTCTCCCCCCCTCAGAGCCTCTCCCACACATCTCTGTTCCCGTCCGTTCTGCCCTGCCTCCTAAAACCCTCCCCATTCTCTGAGAGCTTGCTCTCCCCACACCGAATTTCCCCACTGGCAGTCCGCGGTTCCATGCCAACAGACTTCTCCTTGGTGCCCTACCACCCATTGTCCTCCCACCATGACCTTGAGAAAAAAAAGTGGCACCTACCCCATCCCGTCATTGAATGTAAAGGGACTTAATATTCCTGAAAAGAGGTCTCAGGTCCTGACCACCCTCTCCAGACACAAAGCCCATTTTATTTTTCTTCAAGAAACTAATTTCCGCTCTGAAGCAGTGCCTAAGCTATCTAATAACATCTACCATACAGCACTACATGCCACCAACCCAGAAGCGAAAACAAAAGGTGTCTCCATATTAATATAAACAAAAAAGAGGGGGATAACACTGCGCTAAACCTGAAAGTGGGGAGTGAAAAAGAAAATAACAAAAAATGTGTAGCGCTAAGGCATAAATAAACAATAGTGTACAGTGTACAAATTAGAGTCCAGTGGCCAGTGTAAAACTGGTAGGTGAGAGTCTGCCTGGAAGATTGAAATCCAGATGGAAATCGGCAATAGTGTCTCAGAAGAGGTGACTGCACGGGAATGCAATACTTGTGACACGGAGAACATCGATACTTAAAACACTCAATGAGGTACTCTTACCAGCAATGGTGGACACACATACCATATGCCAGTGAGTCAAATGCACATAGATTGCTCTCTTTAGGCATGATGACGGAATTCTGGTCACAGGGATACACCTTAGGACTGTGGGTTCGCGGCAGAAGATGGTCTTTAGGCTCGTCCAAAACCTCGAAATCCAACTCATTAGTGTTCACCGATGACGGAATGTCATAAAAATAGGAAAAAAAAGTGCTCCATATAGTGCAAATCAGCCAATAATGTTTTATTGGAAACATTTATCACAATCAAGGAGACATAAAAGGAACACAGTAGTGTAATAAAATAATAGCATAAAAAAACGTTTAAAAAAGCAGTGTGAGAGTCTCAAATAGCCATCCCTACACGTTTCGACTCAAACGGTCTTCAACAGGGGCATAATTTTTCTCCCCACACTGCAGTGATATTTATACAAAATGGCGGAAAACAGGAAGTCCATGCTGGGTGTGCATTCCAAGCCTCGGTTAGTAGAAGTGCTTCCGGGGAATTCACACCAAGCCTCAATCCACAGAAGAACTTCCGGGGGAAAACCACCCAACCAGGTAGTCCCGTTGACCCCATTGACCTAATGTGTACTATGAATCACATGACTGACCATGACCAACCCCATAAATTCAAAAATAAATTTTAAAGTAAAATATATTTCTATAAATGTATTTATGTATGAACTCATGTGTGGCGGGACGCCACATCTAAATGCACTCTGGGCACAATATGGTAGCCACGTATGCGCTCCACCACTCCTAGATCAAGAGGGGTGGAGCCCAATGTCATCTCCAGTGGTGGTAACAAATAGGGAAATAGCAGACTGTTCCCTCCAGAAGCATGCGCGCCAAGCCCCCTCTCGCAGCATGCTTAGGACGGCAACAGACCACTGCAGGAGACACATACATGCTTCACCAACCCCACAATCAGAGGGGCGGAGCGCGACACTGCCACCGACTAAGGCAGCCAATGAGAACGTGACAGAACACCCTCTCCAATTGCGTGTGTCCCAAGCCTCCCTCATGCAGCGAGACGCTGGAGCGCAACCTGGAACGTCACTTCCGGGATGCTGCGCTCCAAGCCTCGGTCTCAGAAAGGAACCTAAAACCAGGCCTCAGTGCACACATCCCCTCGGAAGGACACGCCGCCTCCCCAAGTCCAACCATGGGATCATATGGCATCCCGACACCCAATAAAGTCTCACTGTCCCCAGCACAATTTGAAACCTCATGCCGTCCAGAAAGGGGAAGAAGGGAAGATAATTGTATATCTCCACCCATCACAAAAAATAGCCCTTAATGGGGGGCCTGTTCACACCCCCAAGACGTAAGGACCAGGGGATGTGCACACATGGGGGGGCTTTCACAATGATAGAAACAGCAAAAACGTATTAAAATATAATGAAGAATCTCTTGTAACAGAGAGACCTCCCTTTATGGAAGTATAACTCCATAGGATATAAGGACAGAAAAAAACCCCAAAATAAATAAATAAATAAATAAAAAAAACACAAATCAAGCTTGATTAATAAAACAATTAATGTCCCATTCCACATTCATGCCAAATGGCGAATAACACTTAAACTCAAATATCCAGTAAGTCTCAAGACGGGACACCCCCCTGAGACTCGAATCACCCCGCCAGTGGGGCACAAATTTGTCAATGATCTGGAACTGTGTCCCTGTGGGATCCCTATTGTGATGCTCATGATAGTGTCGTGGGACAGTATGCTTGGTGCAACCCTGTTTGATTTTGGATATATGTTCACCGACTCGAACAGAAAAAGTTCTAATGGTTCTACCCACATATTGTTTTTTACATGGACACGTTATCAGGTACACAATGTGCCTGGTAGTGCAGGTGGTAAAATGTCTCATGTTATAACTCGGTGTGGTGACCGTGGAGGAAAAAGTGATGGATTTCCATCTGGCACACAAATTGTGTAGGCATACAGTGCATTTCCTGCATGGGAAGTTACCCTTGCAATCCTGAAAGAAAGAAACCATACTGGGGGGATCTAGGGTGTTGGGGGAAATCTCTCCCTTCCGCAGCGAGCACCTCTAAAGATGATATTGGCTCGCTACGGAAGGGAGGGTCCCAAAATCCTATCGCTGAGTAAGACATTCCAATGTTGACTCAGGATCTTTTTAATCTCTCTGTTCTGGATAGAGTATGAGGTGAAGAATGACCATATCAATTTGCCCCCTATAGATTTCTTAGGTTTACTGGCCAAAAGAGAAGTCCTGTCTATTTTTGCAACCTTCTGAATTTTCACATCCAGTTCACCAGATTTGTATCCCTTTTCAGCAAATCTTGTCTTCAATATTTGGGATTTGGACAAGTAGTCGCTGATGTCAGTACAGTTCCATCTCAAACGGAAGAACTGACTTTTGGGATCTGATCTCAGCCAGGTACAAACATCTCAAAACCAATAACACTAGCCAACATTTACTGTCCCAATGAACGTCATGTTTCCTTCAGGAAAATAGGTGACCTTCTCTCCTCATTTCAGTCAGGTTTAATTCTACTAGGAGGTGATTTTAACGCCCCATTGAACCCTGCCCTGAACTCTTCCTCGGGAGCTTCTTCCATGACATACTGAGCCCTCCCGCAAATTAAATTACAACTCCAAAATCTAACACTCCATAATGCCGGGAGCACGCTGTACCCCTCCGAGAAGGATTACACCTTCTACTCAGCACCCCATGGTAAATATTCGAGAATAGATTATTTCTTTCTCTCCCAAACAGACTTGTCCTTGCTTCAACAAACAACTATAGAACCAATGTTCCTATCTGACCACATACCCCATCACGATCACTCTCTCCTATCTAGAGTCATGTGCTAGAACCAAAATGTGGAGACGGAACCCATCCCTGCTCAATGACCCAATGACGTTAGAATATTTGAAAACCCGCATAAACTTTTACTTTAAGGAAAACACTACTCCAGACATCTCTGCGGTCTCCCTCTGGAAAGCACATAAGTGTGTTATTTGCGGGGAACTCATTGCATTAGCTGGGAAAGCCAAAATGCTATACAAAGAAACCTTTTCCTCTCTCATCAAGAAAATCAATACATTAGAAACAGCCCATAAACAGTCGCATGCGCACTCCACCCTACAAGAATTATTACACTCACTCTCTCTCCTTCTGGAGGAACTAGACAAACAAACCTATATTCTTGGCCAAAGAGTTTTCTGTGATCATGGGAACAAAAGCAGATGCCTCTTGGCCCGTACAATTCAGGCATCCAAAACTTCATCCCCAATCCATCACAAATGCTTGTGGAACACTTTTATCCAGGAACAATGATATAGCAAAGGAATTTAAATTTTTTTACTACAAATTATATAACCTACACCAAAATCACCCCAGAATGTCTCCTTTAACCACACGCGCTGACCGCATTAGAGCATTACTCTCTGAAACCAATAACTCCCCAGCAAGCCCAGGACATTGAGACTCCCCTCACTATGGGGGAACTGGAACTGGCAATTAAACAGATGAAAATTGGTAAGAGCCCAGGCCCAGATGGTTTTCACACTCCAGTATTACTTAAGTAATTTCTAGACTCCCTTGCCCCTAAATTCCACTCCACTTTTAATACATTCTGAGACCCCCAAGTGCTGCCAGAGGGAATGCTTATGGCACACATAGCCATAATCCCAAAGGAAGGTAAGGACCCCACCCACGTTTCAAACTACAGGCCCATCTCCCTTCTAAACATAGACATCAAAATCTACACTAAAATATTAGCCAACAGATTGCTCCCTCTGATCTCCAAACTAATCTCCCTAGATCAGGTGGGTTTTGTCCCTGGAAGGGAGACCAGGGACAACTCTATTTGCACCCTAAATCTTCACCACTGGCTCACGTCCTCTTCCTCACAAGGGTTCTTTCTCTCTCTAGATGCTGAGAAGACATTTGACAGAGTGGCCTGGGATTATATGTGAGAGGTGCTAGTGGCAGTAGGCCTGGTGCCGCACATGCTCGCTTATGTACTGGCCTTGTATTCGAATCCCTCCGCTAGGGTAAAGGTTACTGGCCACCTGTCAAATGCCTTCTCCATCAATGGTACACGCCAGGGATGTCCATTATCCACCCTAATTTACATTCTGACTTTGGAGCCCCTTCTCAACAGAATAAGAACTAATCCTGACATTGGGGGCCTGACAGTTGATGGAAGGGAATTCAAAGTTGCCTTTGCAGACGATATTTTATTTTCCTTGAAATCGCCACACATCTCATTGCCCAATCTATTGAAAGATCTTGAGTACTTTGGCAGTATATACAACCTCAAGATCAATCACTCAAAATCGCATGCCATGAACATAACACTTCCCATTTAGGAAATAACCCATTGTCAGGAGGCCTTCCCATTTTGATGGGAGAAGGAGGCAATCACATAGCTGGGAATTAGGATCACCTCTATATGTCCAATTTTCACATAGCTCTCAGTAAAATTCAATCTCATTTTAAGGAGTGGATGGGCCTGAACGTCTCCTGGTTCGCCTGCTCTGCACTAATTAAAATGTTCATTCTGCCAAGATTAATATATCTTATGCAAACCATTCCTATCCATCTTTCCCCATCTTTTTTCTCAGCTTACTGCAAAACGTGTTCTGCTTTTATCTGGAAGAACTCTCCACCCCACATAAAATATTCTCGCCATACGCTGCAAAAAAGAATGGGGTAATCGGCCTTCCAGATCTATATAGATACTACCTACTACGGCACCAGGCAGATCTGGGTGGACCTGAAATATCATTTACTTTGGGTTCTCTACATTTACTTCCTTGGATAGCCCACAAACACTGGCCTCAGGAGATCCTCACACATCCACTCATCCACCCTTCCCTCTTGGCCTTTAGTGGAGCGATGAAATCCGAGTTATCTGCCTCGTGCCAGGGCCACTAACTCCCCAAGACAAAACCCAGCTTTTTCCCCCAGGGGAATCCCGCTACTTCTTGTTCCATGAATGGCCATGTCTTAGCTTTCCATTTCTTAGCTTTCCATTTCTTAGCTTTCCATTTCTTCTTGAAGGGAGCCCCTCTTCCCTTAGAGAGCCTGGTAAACATTTCCAAATCTGCATCATTCCCTCATTGGTCTTATAGACAAATTCATCACTTTCTCTCGACCCAAGCACACCAATTCTGCTGGAACAGACAACTTACTCCTTTTGAATCTCTCTGTCACCATAAAACAACACAAATACACTTAATATCCACTCTTTATGCTCTCCTTTCATCTACACTGACCCTCTCCCCAGCATCTTCACAGACGGCTTGGGATAGGGACTTACAAACCCCCCTCCCCAAAGAAAAATGGGACACCATCTATGAATATGCCCACAAATGCTCTCTGAATGTGGCCATTCAAGAAAATGCTCATAAAATTGTTACAAGGTGGTATAGAATCCCTTCCCAGCTCCATAAATTTTCCCCTTCCATTCCCAACACATGTTGGAGATGTGGAAAACAGGAGGGAACTATGCTCCACATCTGGTGGAACTGTGAACATCTTCAACGCTTCTGGAGAGAGGTCAGTGAAATCATTTCACATGTCACTACATATACTCTTGACTACACCTCGCACAGTTTCTCCTACATCACACTGCCTTATCAAGGAAAAAATACTACAAGTCATTGGCCATGCATATGGTAAATGCAGCCAGATTATGCATTCCAATCCATTGGCGCTCCGCACATACTCCAACAATTGGAGAAGGGTTTAGGAGAATTTCTAAAATTAAGGAAATGGAAGAACTGATCTATATCACACAGGAAAGAACACAGAAATTCTCATTCACTTGGGCATGTTGGACCCACTTCACGACCACTGAACACTATCACCAGTATGTATCATAAAGATTTAGGGAAGCACAGTGGTGTAGTGGTTAACACTCTCACCTAGCAGTTGAGCGCTGGTTCAAATCCCAACCACGACACTACCTGCCTGGAGTTTGCATGTTCTCCCTGTGCCTGCGTGGGTTTCCTCCGGGTACTCCGGTTTCCTCCCACACTCCAAAGACATGCAGGTACAACAGAAATTTTTTAAAACCTGCCATCCAACATTTGTCTGTGGAAAATCTAACAACAATTGTCCAATGGAGCATACAAATGGTCGGATTTTTCGCCAACAGCCTGTCATCACACATTTCCCGTTGGAAAATCCGATCATGTGTACAAAGCTTAACTTTGGGATAATGTTGTAATTATTTAAGACATAACATGAGATGCAGTGGTAAAATACTATTTGATTAACTATATAGACTCTTTTAAATTGTTAATGTTATGTTGCTAACTAGTACATACAGACAATAATACAATTCATAGTTTTCATGAAAAAATATTTTGTCTGACTATCTATTCTTTTTGATTTGCTGCATGTTTGTTCTGAGTCCATGACTCTGAAAATAAAGAAGTCACAAAACAACTAGGTAACTAGCTTCTTAAAGGAGGTCACAACTGGCATCCTACATACAGTATTTCTCATGGCACAAGTTTCCCTTTAATTTGAATCTTTCTTTTTTTAGGATCTGACTAAGCACTCGATATGTCAAAGGATAACAAGAATCATATACATGTATTCCAGTTTTATAAAAAAAAGTGTCATCTCCTGTACAACGTACTGTTTGTTAGAGGTATTTTATAAATAAAACAAGTTATTAAAATGCATATTTTCTATCAATCTGCACAAGACTTCAACTCAGCCTTTTTTAACTTCAGTGAGGCTGGGTGAAACAAATCACCTGTCACATTAAGAAAGCTTCCACTATTCACTGTTTGCAAATAATTTTAGAACTTGATGGTTTGTCAGTGTGTTCTGCATTGAAATGTTTCACTTTGTGCATGACAAGTAACACTTGCCAGCAGCTCACATCAACATTGTGTCATAAATTTACTTTGTAGGTGCTGCAAAATAAAGATAACACAATTATTAATGCCAAGCATTTATTAAATACCAAATTACTCAGGCATTACAAAGTTCATGATATGAAAGTGTAATTATTTATAAATAACTATGTGAAAAGGAATGTAATTTAACATGAAATCATGCCTAATAAATAGAAAGTACTGGCATATAAAAGATGCATTGAATAAAGTTACACTGCTGCAAGCTTAAAAACTCCATGACTTTTACAAAAGTCAATACAATTCTGAAAGGTTTATTGGGATTATAATGCATACAATCACTTCTGTTATTAACTTAATGAAAATTACTTTAATGGCATACTCTAGTTTTTTTTTAAAGTAACAATGCATTGACATGGTAGCTATACTATCATCATGAATCTCAATAGTTTTGGTCTAGAAGACACTAGCAGCAGATTTGATTAGAATCTAAATTCCTTAATTAATTTTAGAGAGGAGCAGTCTAGTGAGTTCTTATATTTCATACTCACTTTTCTCTTTTTCTCATTTTTAAAATACAAGATCCACTCTATTGAAAGCTTTCAGCTCCCGAAATCAACTTGCCTATTGCAATAGTCTTTAAAAAAAGGCCACACTCTGATGACTGAACATCCCTGCCTGTAACTACATACACCTCTCTGAAGCCATTTTTCCTTGACTGAAAAAAATCATACAGATCTCTATGACTAAGCTCAATGAGAGCGAACAATGCCAGTGAGGCATAGCTACTGGCAGGGCCATTCAGTGAACATGTGTGGATTAAAAAAAAAAAAAAAATAGTTGATGGACATCATAAGTGTGTAGCCCTTCTTGAAAGATGACTGCAATGTGCCAGAGCAGAGATGGCCTTTAATGGCCATGGCCTGAACCGCCCTGCCAAAAGATCCTCGGTCTGGAAGGAAGCCCTTAAATTACAATCTGATATCTTGTGCATACAAGAAACCCAATGGGTAACCTTGGCTGTCCCTACCTTCTACCATAAAAAATGCACCCATTATTCTATGCCTCAGCTCCTAAAAAACAAAAGGGTGTCCTAATTACCATCAGGGACTCTGTGGCCTTTTCCCTGCAGGAGACCCACATAGACCCTGAGGGACGCTACCTGATTTTGGTTGGTGAATTTAACAACAAACTCTACACAATAATAAACCTATATGCACCCAACACCCACCAGCTTCGCTTTCTGAAAAAGCTATTACGCAAAATAAATTCAATTAAGCGTGGTGCAGTCATAATGTGCAGTGATTATAACATGTCAGTAGACTACAAGATGGATGCCACCTCTAAATCACATCACCCACTACCCTCATTACAGCACTTGCTCCATTCTGAAGAGATGTACAATGCCTGGAAGTGACCACATTCTAACGAACGGGACTATACCTTCCATTCCTCCAGGCATAATTTGTACTCCCACATCAACCTCATTTTGGTGGACAAAGATCTGCTACAAAAAATCTCCTCATCTACCATCCATGATATCAGGCGATCAGACCAAGCTCCTGTCTCTGTCACAGTGAAAGAGGGTCACATAACAACTCCAGCCTACAATTGACATGCTAACCCTCGCCTATTCGAACAACTCTCACAAGTAACTCATATAACCAAACACCTAA
Source organism: Lithobates pipiens (assembly GCF_037356315.1). Classification (NCBI taxonomy): domain Eukaryota; kingdom Metazoa; phylum Chordata; class Amphibia; order Anura; family Ranidae; genus Lithobates; species Lithobates pipiens. Next base: position 183,418,722 of record NW_027507785.1, read on the forward strand.
ATAAATACTTTGTTCTGAACGATCATTCTGTGACCAACCCATTTACTGTGTGGTGTGCTCACAAAGCATACATTAGAGGCATTTTACTTCAAATGTGCTCACGGGCAAAGAGGCAGAGGACACAAAGATTAGACACCCTCCTAACGGAAATCAGACTCTTAGGCCGCGTACACACGCGCGGACTGTTCGCCCAACCTTGTCCGCTGAACAGTGTTTGGGCGGACAGTCCGCTCGTGTGTGGGGCTTCAGCGGACAGTTTCAGCGGACAGTTGGACGAACAAGGTCTTACGGAAATTCCGAAAAACTGTCCGCTGAAACAAGGTTTCAGCGGACTGTTCGCTCGTGTGTAGGCTTGTTCGGCCAACTAAGTCTCGCGCATGCTCAGAAAGGATTTTCACGCCGAAAGCTATAATGCAGTGTATAGGACGTCGTATTTTTCGTCCCGTCGTACGTGCCGTTCACGTCATCGCGCACGGTTTCAGCAAACTGTTCGTCCGTCGTGTGTGGCCATGTCCGTCCATGCTAAGTTTGAGCGGACTGTTTGCCGAAACTGTTGGACGGACAAAGTTGGGCGAACAGTCCGCGCGTGTGTACGCGGCCTTAGAATGCCAAAACAAAACTATACTCAATGTGCTTACAGCAAAAAAACTAAACAAGCTACGTTCGGATCTCAGACTCATGCACTTAGAACAGTATGACAAACATATTCAATCTCTTAAATTAAACCACTATTCCTCTGGCAACCGACCTGGGAAGTTTCTGGCCCAAAGACTAAAAGATCGCAAAACCCAAATGAAAATCCCCTTCCTAAACTGTAATTCAGATAATAGCAGAATTTACAACCTAAAGAGATAGCAAACACTTTCGCTGAATAGTATTCTTCCCTCTATAATCTAAAGGTAGATCCCAATACTCCACAACCCTCTGATGATGCCATTTAAACTTTCTTGGCAGGTTTCTCACTCTCCTCTCTATCACAACCACAACTAGAGTCTCTTAACTCACCTATCACAGAGCCAGAGATCCAAAACGTGATAAAAACTCTTCCTGGTGGCAAATCCCTGGGCCCAGATGGATTACCAAATGGCTGCTACAAAACTTTTCATAAAGCCCTCTTACCTACACTGAAGGAGATATACTCCGAAGCAATGTCCTCTGCCTCGTTTCCCACTGAAATCCTCAAAGCATATGTTGTTACTATCCCAAAGCCAGGTAAGAACCCTAATACGCCAGCCAACTTCAGACCTATTTCCCTATTAAATACAGATGTAAAGCTGTATACCAAAATTCTAGCCCACAGACTTTTTTCAATTTTACCAACTCTGATTAAACCTGACCAAACAGGGTTCACCAAGGGCAGACAAGCATCAGATGCCTCAAAGAGAGTCATTGATATCATCCATCATGCTGGGTCCTGTCGGGTGCCTTCTCTGCTAGTACTTTTGGATGCGGGGAAGGTATTCAACAGGGTCCATTGGGGTTACATGACTCAAACACTCTAAAAATTTGGATTCTCAGGCCCCGTCCTTTCTGCTATCTTGGCTTTGTACTCCTCCCCCTGCGCATAATTAGACAAATCTAACACACTTTCCCCTTTTCCATCACTAATGGTACTAGGCAGGGGTGACCTTTATCCCCCTCCATTTCAACCTTCTCATAGAGCCCCTAGCTGAAAAAATCAGAGCACACCCTGATATACCAGGATTCTCCCTCTCAGGTAAATCCCATAATATTAATATTTTTGCAGATGACATCTTTCGTCTGACTTCACCACATCCATCCCTTACAACATACCTATGATATCCTCAACAAATTCAGTCAGGTATCTTATTACTGTAGCACTGACCCCCAAAGGAGAGGCTGATTTAATTGGGCTTAACGTTACCTTCTTCCCCTCGTGTGTGTCTAGGGGTTTCCCGAGGTAGATGGCCCAAGAACTGCAGAGACTGACGCCAGATCCACTTAAAGGGATTTTTATTTGCAAAAAGTAGTTAACAAACACATTCTCTCAACATAGGGTTAGAGGATTTAGGTAGGAAAGTCCAGGTACTCTTAGTGCTAAGTCAAATAGGAAAAGACTCTCACATCAGGAAATCCAGAGAATAGCCATTCACAGCTGGATCCTCACCCTTATTGGCTAGTCCTTCTCTCGCCAGGCCTAGCAGCCAACAAGGTGCTTCAATCAGATACAGTCTCTGACACACACTTGCTATAGAGCACTTGAGTAAAACTGAAAGTTTGTAGAACACTTGGAGAACCCTTGTATGGTACCAATATCTTGCAGCCAGTCCGGTGATACCACACGATACCAGATTCACTTGGGATCTTTCAACTTGTCCAGGCTCTTATTGAGAAGCCAACCTTTGCGTGGCCTTCTCCCGGAGAGTCCTCCCCTGGATACATTCACAGTTGCTGGGCCTCTCCACAAACCAAGACGGCACCGGACCACCGTTGAATCCTTTTTTCAGTTTCTTTGCCTCGGGCTAGCCAGCCCCGAGACCTGTAGTCGGGTGGATCTGCACCCTAGACCATGAGAGTCCTGGGGGCTGGTCAGGAGGACCAAGACTATCAGCCAGAAAGCACTTCTGGACCAGAAACCCAGAAAAACGTGACGTCAGCACCTTAAGTACCCTCTCCCAGAATGCACAGCAAGAGTGACATGGGCTGGTTCCAAGAGAGAGTAAACCCTTAATGCACCCAACTAGACTACGTTCTGGACCCTGCCAGGGATGACAGCGCCACCCATGGTCATGCAGTCCAGCCAGACTGGTACTGAGGTCAAAATCTAGAATGATTAAACCCAAAACAAAACTGCTTTTCCAGGAAAAAGTTAAATGACAAAACACATAAACTTCAGGAGCCGGCGCTACATACTTCCCCTTCCAATTGAGACAATGTCCTCATCGTCTGGGAAAGAAGAGAAAAAACTCAGAAAGAAAAATTTGTTCTATCAAAATTGAGTACCTGAACTTTAGGGTTGGAATGGGGAAAAGGGAAGGAAAAACAATAAGCTTTATAAACATTTATAAAAACATTGGTTAGCAACACAGAATCATCTTCACACAAAATGCAGCCCAAGACCTATCTACCTATACTACCCTCTCTCTAGTGGCTTGATAGAAGCTCTCCTGCAAAGAAAAAAACACATAAACAATAAACCATTATATTAGGAAGGCAAGTCCCCATCATAAGATGATGAGCCCTTATCTTCCAACTTAACTGTTACCAAAAGCCTAAAAGCTTCAGAATATTCCCTTGCAAACTCGCACCACGTAGTGGCGAGAGTCATAAGTGCTAGTCCACATTTTTTTATATTTTTCAACCGCTGTGTTGTGTAGAGCTTGACACGTAGTCCCTTCAAAGCCTACCATCTAGCTATCTACCCACAGTCCTTGATCTTAAGCAAAAAAAAGTAGGGGGAGCAAAGAGTTATTTTTTTCAAAGAAAAAATACAGTTCTGGTAACTGTCCTCACCAGTAAAACCTGGCATCTATTGTTGTAATAAAATAAACAACATTGTCCCTTCCCGGTCTACAGATCACCATCTTGTCTGCGTATATGTGCCTTCCATAACTCCACTGCTGGAGGCACCCTGTAAACCTAAGGAGAAAATATTCTTCCGGAATGGCTTTGGAACCTTTAGGTAGTTCCAGACGTCCTCCGCATACCACTCCTCACGGTGTTGTTCAATAATGTCCATTATATCCCTGGGCACATAAGGGAGTTCAAATCCATATTCCAATGCCACCTGTTTATTAAGCAGTCTCTGAGACCTCGCAAGCTTTGGCAAAGTTCTGACATTCCCATCTCCCAGGGGTACACAGGAGTCAGGGGCATTGCACACCAGAGTATCCAAACTTGTTTTGGGTGTAGGCAAAGTTAGGGGTTTGGGCAAAGTTAAGTCTATTGTTGTCGGGGTTTCTGCACGTGGCGTTCCACTCCCCAAATTCAAGGCCAGCCATCAGGAGATGCTGCAAGATGCGGCAACATCGTCTGAATTAACCCAGAGCATTTTTTGCGATATTGTCTCAAAGAGGTCGTCATCTCCAGTGTCAGAGAGAGAGTCCAACTCCAAATCTCTCAGTTCCTCTGCTAGGAGATAGTTCCTCACAGTCCTACCCAACACAATGGCCCAGATCTCTCACCATCAGCGTTGGCCGAAGCGACTTCCCTCCTCCTATCAGGTTTAATTGAACACATGGAAGACTTGGATCGCCCCACCTTCTCCAAGGCAGGCATGGTTGTGGCAGTCACAGTAGATGATGCTATATCCATAACTTCCAGAGTAGTTCCTCTGATGATGGCAGCAGTAGTAGTTACAGTGGTGGTGGTCACATCTCCGTCCGGAGTACTGACCACGACAGGAATCACAGCTGTGGTAGGCCTCATTAAGGAAGTATAAGCAGTAGACTCCTCAGTGACCACTCCCATGACCCAGTCAACGCGGTGTGCCCTTGACAGCACAACAGGCTGTTCCACATAGAATAGATATTCTCCACAACCCATACAGCGGGCGAATGGTCGGGGACTTGTGGCCAGTCCTGCACACCTCCCGCATAACTTCCCGAGGGCCTCATGTCTACTGAGGTGTACAACAGGAAACACCCTTGAGGTGTCAGGCAAATCCCTGTGTCTATTATAAAAGTCCCTGGAAGCCTCACACCCACAGGGATACCTGCAACTGGCATCCTGGGTCCCATGGCAGGTGATGCTCCTGGAACGGCAAACATTCTCTTTAGCTTTGCTCTCAATCCAACACACAAGCGTCCTCTTCTCTCTTCCGCAACACTCTCATGCGGTGCCTCGTGCAAGGCAAACAGAAAGGCAAGACTCCTCCCACTGTGTATATAAAGTGAGAAAAAAACGCGCTATCCACAAACAACAAATAAATAATAGCTGCCAGCACCGCAGACTTACTGTAACAAACAAAATGAAATAATAAAAAAGGTGCAGCGCTTAGATTATGACAATATCTATATAATCTTTTACCAGTGTAAATAATATAATCAACTTTAATAGTGAAAAAAACTCTGCATAAATTAACACTATTAATGATTCTATGTTTTAGACAACACTATATCCAAATATACAAAAAAAAATTGATATACGTATATCCACCAAGGTGAACGTGTTAAGAGTCCATAAGTGAAACAATATGGTGACAAAGTGCAATATCTTGAGAGGTTATAGTGACTTCAGTGAATACTTTGCAGAAATCCACCACCACTTGAGAGGAGGCTTACCAGATGTAATGGACCCAGTTAGGTATATACCTAGTGAGTCACACGAGTTTATTGATGTAAATCCACACGAAAAAACAGCTGGCAAAACTTGTAACTTCTCATGGGTATCAGAGTAGACAGAGAGATGACCCAAAAATAGATGAACTGGCTATCCACCTTTTGGGGTGACTGAGGACAGAGATTATATTACAGGCAAATGCAAGCATGGAAATAAAATCTGGCAACGCAGTGGCATCAATGAGCCCTTCCCGACGCATTTCTCCTAAACAGGCATCATCTGGGGATCAAGACTCCTCCCACTGGCTCCTCTGGTCACATAACTCACGACCAACTCTGACCAGAGTTAGCACTTCTCAGCCTCAGTGCCGGGCGATGGCACAAGATATGTAAGCAGCCATTTGGCATTTTTCTTGTTTTTAACCTTTTAAAATAAATGGGATTACACTATTTTTGGTTCATATTCCATCCATGAGCTCCATATGCTGAGGACTGGGTATCTGATCCACAGATCTCTCTGACACAGCAAGGATTGTCTTGCAAAAGCCTGCTTGACCTTTTCTTCACTAATTAGGTCAACTTCATCTGATAAGCTGACACCCAGTTTTTTTGAGCACTACACAGGTGATATCCATAACTGGTGAAGGTTTTCCATTGATGGTTCGGAAAAATTGGGCACAAGATTCACATATATATAGACTTTTGTTGTTTGGTCACTTGCAAATGTTATTTATTTAAGATTCGTACACTGATTTTGATTGATACACCTAGATAGATATTCAAGGTGTTAAGCACCATATTGGTATTTATTATGTGCAATTTGCCTGTTCACAGGTATAACTATTTTATTTTGAGGTTTTATAGGCAGGCTGGTGCATTTACTTATTCATTGGTAGGGTTTAAATGAATGCAGGTTCTGTTTGTTATGAAATTTTGTCTATATTTTATATGGTGTGATAAATGTATCCCAATTTTTTGGTGTGATAAATGTATCCCAATATTTTGCACATACCTTTGATTGGTTATTGGAATACATGTGGATACTGTTAAGATTTATATTTTTATAAGTCAATTATTTTGCATATATATATATATATATATATATATATATATATATATATATATCTATCAGTTTAAGCAATATATGTGGGCACTGATAAGATTCACATCTATATGCACTTTATAAGTCAATCATAGTTTACCAGACATTCAACTCAGTTGTAAAACCAGGCAGGCTGGTTGTCATAATAAAAAAATAAAAAATTTTTTTTTCTGTTTTCGAGTATTATCAAGTATTGGCGAGTTTTGGCAGAGTATTGCAGTATTGCACAGTATTGGCAGAGTATTGCACAGTAATGCAGAGTACGGACAGAGTATTGTCACTGAGCAGCGTTGTGGGCACTACACATGCTGCTGCCATCTCTCCCCTCTCACTGTACCGATCGGTACAGAGAGGGGAGGGAGGGACCAGTGTCATGACATGGCGCCGGTTTGTTTACTACGTGATCGCTCCGTCATTTGACAGAGCGATCACGTAGTAAACGGACGCTATCAGCTGCTATTTACCGTTTACTATGATGGTAATGGATGTTCCCAGGGAATGCGTGGGAGCAAGATTCTGTGAGGACGTCCCACGGACATCCACCCAAAATAAGCCAACTGCGCTGTAGCCAACTCCCCACTATGCTGGAGAGATTGTGGTGAGGTGAGAGGCATCCTACATGTGTTCTGGTCATGTATTTAAATGTATATCATGTGTCGCAGGAGTCCTGACATCACCAAATCCTGGATTAGCACTACTAAGCCCAAGTATTGAACATTTCCCCCCTTGCTTCCATACAGTGGTTACACATATCTTACTAGCAGCTAGATGTAGTTCTGCAACAGCTGGAGGTCCTCTAATTGCATATCCCTGAGCTAGATCATTAATAACCAAAAAATGGAATACAAAAATAGTGGAAGCACTTGAAATCACACAAACTAACTACACTTGGGAATCATTACTGGCAAATAAAGATGAAAAGACACTCCTCTTTGCTAAGCAGTGGAAAATATGGTCAGACTGGTTCTTAGCAGACTAAAAAGTTTGTATTATGTCTCACATATTTTCTTTTCTTTTTGATTGTGTTTATATATGAGTACTATTTATTTACACATCTTCTCAACTGGAAACTGTTAATGTTAACTCTGTTACTATCTATCTACTACCCTATCCCTCCCCTCTCTCCATTATTTTTATGGGTGAATAACACCATCCCACCTCTCATAGATGTATACCCTTTGTAGACAAGCTCTGGATACTTAATGCCCTATTGTGTACCATTTTGTACCACTCTGTACTATGTTTTGTACTTTGGAAAGCTGTTTAATAAAAAATAATAAATAAATACATTCTACATTGGTACTTTGGTAAGTTTGGTAAGTTTGCACCCCACACTTCTTCCTTGTGTTGGCACAACTGTGGTCAAAAATAATCTCTATTGGTCATGTTAACTAGCTATTGGTTGAACATATTCAAACTCATGTCATGTGTTTTGGGAATGAATATCCATAATTCCCCTGAATTGGCCCTCTGTTCTTTGTGTAGCGAAACATTTTCTCCCCATCTGAGAACTTTGCTAATTCATATATTGTTAGCAGCATGTTTAATAATAGTTTGACACTAGAAAGACCTTACCCCCAATTATAAATAATAGACGTACACACTGAAATATTTTGTTTCGAAATGTTGTTTTCTTCTGAAAAATAAATTTATTTAGTTACTCCTGAAATTCGTTTTAATTTATTTAGTTTTGTTTACAAATGCATTCGTCCAAAAATCCAAAATAATTAAGGCCGAATTTGTCATTGAAGGCTTATGGTGTCTGTCGAATGTTCTAAGAAGATTTGACGAAGAAGCTAAACTGTACAATGCCACAATCGTACATTTTTGGTTGAATGTTCCACCTACAACGACGGTCGAAAATGCATTTGGATGAAAACAAATGCACATGTCTAATAAATAAGGTCATTCAAAAACTCGAAGCCTCACCACGTATGAACCAATGTTTGCCTCAGCCAGCAGTACAATACAGAATGTCTCTAAGGCTTGGGAACCTTGAAAGGTCTGGTATAATAAATCCTGATAACTGTAGCTGTAACTGTGACTCAAACTACAAACAGAACATTTATGATGCCACATTACTGTGATGATATTCTGAAAGGTGATATCTCTTAGCAAACTTGACTGTGACTCACAGCAGCCCAACAGCAGCCCAACATTGTACAGGTCCACCACATATAGAGGACATCTCCAGTAACCTGGCATCCTCTGAAACATGGGCCAGAATGTCCAGGGACTATATGGGCCAATTTAGCAGGCACCATATACAGTACCACCTTATGAGATGGCGCAAGGGGGTAACGTTATTGGTGCAGGTGGCGATAATGGATCATGAGTCTTACCAGTCCTTTTCTGATTTTTGGGCATTTAAATCCTAATCCCTAGTGCAAGTATGTTCGAAAATAATCAGTGTAAGGAGTTCTTTGTTTTTGAGAAGCAAGTCGATCCAATGCTGAAGTTGGATATGCCAGAATAATTCTGAGGAGGAAGCCTTAAAGTTATATCAAAGAGTTGCCCAGGGCAAAATAGTGCCCTTCTCCAAAAAGGCGAGAAATGTGGCAAATTTGTGAGCGGTCCACCAGGAAAAAAAAAGACGGAGACTCTAACCCTGGTAGAAAAACGGGAATTCCCAGTGATAGGGTGTAAGGGGAGTTGTAGAGTGATTCATTTGCTAGAGTATTTAACCACCTTCAGACCGGACCATTTTGCTGGTAAATGACCAGAGGTCTTTTTACAATTTGGCACTGCGCTGCTTTAACTGGTAATTGCGCGGTCATGCAATGTTGTACCCAAACAAAATTTGCGTCCTTTTCTTCCCACAAATAGAGCTTTCTTTTGATGGTATTTGATTGCCTCTGCGATTTTTATTTTTTGCGATATAAACGTAAAAAGACCGCAAATTTTGAAAAAAAATGATATTTTCTACTTTTTGTTATTAGAAAAATCCAATAAACTCAATTTTAGTCATACATTTAGGCCAAAATGTATTCAGCCACATGTCTTTGGTAAAAAAAAAGTCAATAATTGTATATTTATTGGTTTGCGCAAAAGTTGTCACATCTACAAACTAAGGTAAGTTTTCTGGAATTTACGCAGCTTTTAGTTTACGACTGCCTATCTCATTTCTTGAGGTGCTAAAATGGCAGGGCAGTACAAAACCCCCCCAAATGACCCCATTTTGGAAAGTAGACACCCTAAGGAAATTGATAAGTGGCATGTTGAGCCCATTGAATATTTTATTTTTTTGCCTCAAGCGATTGAATAATTTACACAAAGTTGTCACTAAATGATATATTGCTCACACATGCTATGGGCATATGTGAAATGACACCCCAAAATAAATTTTGCTGCTTCTCCTGAGTACGGGGATACCACATATGTGGGACTTTTTGGGAGCCTAGCCGCGTACGGGGCCCCGAAAACCAAGCACCGCCTTCAGGCTTTCTAAGGGCGTAAATTTTTGATTTCACTTCTCACTACCTATTACAGTTTTGAAGGCCATAAAATGCCAAGATGGCACAAAACCCCCACAAATGACCCCATTTTAGAAAGTAGACACCCCAAGCTATTTGCTGAGAGGCATTTTGAGTCCATGGAATATTTTATATTTTGCCACAAGTTGCGGGAAAATTACAAACTTTAATTTTTTTTAATTTTTTTTCACAAAGTTGTCACTAAATGATATATTGCTCACACATGCTATGGGCATATGTGAAATGACACCCCAAAATAAATTCTGCTGCTTCTCCGGAGTACGGGGATACCACATATGTGGGACTTTTTGGGAGCCTAGCCGCGTACAGGGCCCCGAAACCCAAGAACCGCCTTCAGGTTTTCTAAGGGCGTAAATATTTGACTTCACTCCTCACTACCTATTACAGTTTTGAAGGCCATAAAATGCCAAGATGGCACAAAACCCCCACAAATGACCCCATTTTAGAAAGTAGACACCCCAAGCTATTTGCTGAGAGGCATGTTGAGTCCATGGAATATTTTATATTTTGCCACAAGTTGCGGGAAAATTACAAACTTTTTTTTTTTTTTTTTTTTCACAAAGTTGTCACTAAATGATATATTGCTCACGCATGCCATGGGCATATGTGAAATGACACCCCAAAATAAATTCTGCTGCTTCTCCTGAGTACGAGGATACCACATATGTGGGACTTTTTGGGAGCCTAGCCGCGTACGGGGCCCCGAAAACCAAGCACCGCCTTCAGGCTTTCTAAGGGCGTTACAGTTTTGAAGGTCATAAAATGCCAAGATGGCACAAACCCCCCCCCCCCCAATGACCCCATTTTGGAAAGTAGACACCCCTAAATTTAGGGGTACACTAGTGAGACTAGGTAATAAATGGCGGGTGCCCTGAAACTATAAAAAAAATAACTAACCAACCAGCGTCACCTGTAACAGTTATATGGTGATCACTGGTGAAAGGGTTAACTAGGGGGCAATCAGGGGGCTTTATGCGGTAGTATATGGGGGTCCCTGGCGCTATAAAAACCTAAATACCTACCTGCCTAACTAGCGTCACCTGTGACACTAATACAGTGATCAGAAAAACGATCGCTTATTAGGCTGGGTTCACACTGGAGCGATGCGGGAACGCCACGAATCCGCGGCGGGTTCCCGCATCACATGCCTCCCAGCGGCAGTTCACACTGCCCTATGCGAACTGCTGGGAGTGTCAGTGAAATGTTAATGACACCCCCAGATCAGTTCGCATATCGCAGTGCGATCTGCAAACTCGGATCGCATGGTGTGAACACCCATGCGATCCGATTCTGCTGCGGACCAAAAAAAGGGTCCCGTGCGAGTTTGCGGCGGGTGCGGCGGGTGCGACACAAATTCAGCCATACTATCTGTATGGCTGAACTCGAATCACACAGAGATCGGATGTGATTTGCACTGCAGTGCGGTGCGAATCACATCCGTTCTCATAAACCGCTGCAATGTGAACCCAGCCTTAGTGACACTGGCGACGGGGGGTGATCGCGGGGTTAAACCTTTATTGGGGGGGTTAGGGGGGTACCTTAGAACTAAAGGGGGCTAACCCTAACTGCCCTAACAGTTATTACAGTCACAAATGACACCCGCCGGGTGATCAGGGGGTTAAACCTTTATTAGGTAATAAATGGCGGGTGCCCTGAAACTATAAAAAAATAACTAACCAACCAGCGTCACCTGTAACAGTTATATGGTGATCACTGGTGAAAGGGTTAACTAGGAGGCAATCAGGGGGCTTTATGCGGTAGTATATGGGGGTCCCTGGCGCTATAAAAAGCTGCGGCAAACCTAAATACCTACCTGCCTAACTAGCGTCACCTGTGACACTAATACAGCGATCAGAAAAACTATCGCTTATTAGGCTGGGTTCACACTGGAGCGATGCGGGAACGCCATGAATCCGCGGCGGGTTCCCGCATCGCATGCCTCCCGGCGGCAGTTCACACTGCCCTATGCGAACTGCTGGGAGTGTCAGTGAAATGTTAATGACACCCCCAGATCAGTTCGCATATCGCAGTGCGATCTGCAAACTCGGATCGCATGGTGTGAACACCCATGCGATCCGATTCTGCTGCGGGCCAAAAAAAGGGTCCCGTGCGAATTTGCGGCGGGTGCGGCGGGTGTGACACAAATTCAGCCATACTATCTGTATGGCTGAACTCGAATCGCACAGAGATCGGATGTGATTTGCACTGCAGTGCGGTGCGAATCACATTCGTTCTCATAAACCACTGCAATGTGAACCCAGCCTTAGTGACACTGGCGACGGGGGGTGATCACGGGGTTAAACCTTTATTGGGGGGGTTAGGGGGGCACATTAGAACTAAAGGGAGCTAACCCTAACTGCCCTAACAGTTATTACAGTCACAAATGACACCAATGCAAAAAAAAAAAAAAAGCAATTGGTGTCACTGTGACTGGGGGGGCAGGGGTAATTGGGGGGTGATCGGGGGGTAAAGGGGGGGTGTGAGTGTGCCTGGCATGTTCTACTGTATGTGTGGTGTGTTGGTGCAACTCACCGAACCTCTCTCCTCGGTGCCGGAACGAAAAATACCGACACGGAGGAGAGAATACATCACTTCCTCTCCTGTGTTTACATTACAGGAGAGGAAATGATGTCACGGGACATTTTCATTCGTCGGGAGCGATCGCGAGGGGGTGGCCATGAATGAATGGCCGTCCCCTCATCCGGGATCGCTCCCGAACGAATACCGACCGCCGCAGGCACCGGGCGGGGGCCCGATCGGGCCCCCGACCGGCGGGCAGGCAAGGACGTACATGTAAGCCCTTATGCCTGCCCGTGCCATTCTGTCGACGTACATCGTCGTGCGGCGGTCGGGAAGTGGTTAAAGGAGTCGCAAACCTTATGCTTGTACACACGGTAGGACTTACCAACTGTAAATGTGCAATCGGATCTTGTTGGAAAATCCAATCGTGTTTGGGCTCCATAAGACTTTTTCCATCGGAATTTCTGACACACAAAGTTTGAGAGCTGGCTTGAAAATTTTCCCACAACAAAATCCGATCGTTTAAATTCTGATTGTGTGTAGACAATTCTGATGGACAAAGTGCCACGCATGCTCAGAATAAATTACGAGATGAAAGCTATTGGCTACTGGCCTCTTTATAGTCACCTTGTTCTGAAGTTTGGGCCAAAATCCGTTGGAAAAAATCTGACGGATTTTGTTGTTGGAATGTCCAACCGTGTGGACAGGGCATTGTAGTGTATTTTATGATGACGCTGAGGTTGGACAGGAGTGAGTTGGGAGGGGTGCACACGGATTTTAAGCTTTCAGTTTAACTCACAAAGGGGCTTCCCAACCCACATAAAAACTATTTAAAAACGTTTATAACAAAATGGAACAAATCTGATGGAAAATGAAAAAGCATAGTGTTTTGACCCCCAAGGGAAAATATGCCACGTCCCTAATTTGAAACATATTTTCACATACCTTGGAGGAGACTCAATTGACGTTGGCCTCTCTTGTGTCTCCTGCCCAGGCCCCACTGGGAGTGGAACAGAGGGAACCAAGGGCCAGAAGGAACATGAGTGCCTGCAAGTGTGGACCCGGAGCTTTGCAGCAGACAAGCAATCTTGGACAGGCAGGTGATCCGTCAGGACAGGATGGATCGTCTGGTACCAAGGATCAGCTGGGATTAAAGGGGAACTCTGCAGTAACAGTGAAACTGGAGCATGCGGTGAACTTAGATCCTTGATAGGCTTGCAGCAGAAGATCGCAGAAGGTCGCAGGATCAAGGTAGCAGGCACAGGCAGGATGGACAGCAGCCAGAGCAGGGTCTTGAGGGAAGCCAGGTTCGGCAGCAGGCGGACGACGGGGTACAAGTCAGCAGGCAGAGGCAAGGTCACAAGAATAGCCAGGGTCAGGAGCCGGGAATCAGAGCAAGAACAGGATCCAGGAGCAGGGTCAGAGCAAGCCGCGTTCATCAGGAGGTATCAGGCAGAAGATCAGCGGATGCAGGGTAATAGGAACAGCTGAAGATCAGTCAGCAACTATCTGGGGTCAGAGCACTCCTTTAAGTAGACCATCTGGCGCCAATTGGCATCATTGGTGCACGCCTGTGTGTGCATGCAACCCGCCGCGCATGCACACAGGCATGTGTGGACGCCCGCTCGCACAAGTGCACAATTGATGGGAGCAACTGGTTCTCTTACACATATGACAACATTCTGGAAAGGTATTAGAAGATTTTTTTTTTTTTACACTATTATGTTTTGAGATTGCATACCCTAAAGAGAGTTCCTTTCTCCCATGCATGCATGATGGGGATCTTAGGATGCAGGCAACATCTTGGAAAGTCCTTTTTACATTGATTTAATGCTGATTTCTCTTACTCCAAAGCTGTTTTATTATTTTGATATACCTAGTTGAAGTTATTGGCTTCTTGGGACAGACTATTTATATCCACGGCAGTGATGTGTTTATTATATGTGATCTCAAAATGACTCCTTTCTTCTGAGCAGTGGTGGTTGTGCATCCCTCTTGAGGGATGTTTCTGTAACAATTACATGTTATCTGATCAACTGGGTTGTACATGTACAACTGTATGAACTACTAGAATGGGTTGTTCTGTTTTTGATATGTGGAATCAGTGGTGAAGTTATGCTTTTGTTCATTTTCAGTGTATGTACTTCTCAGTTTCCCTGAAGAAGAGAGTATCTCGAAACACATCAGAATTTGAGACTTATACCCAAATTGTACTATGATCACTATTACATCTGCTCTCTTGTTTTTCTGAGGTTTTCATGAGACTTGATAAATACAATTTGTATATTTTTTGTATAAATAGTGTATTTGATATCATGCCTCAAAAGTCCCATTCCAACCAATTTTGTCAAATCTGATAGATGCTTGTTTCTGTTATATCAAAATAACAAGATTATTATATTATTATAACAAAGAAAAGAGGGTCCCCTGGGGGTGGACTTTTAAGGCACGTACAAATTATAATAGTATACAAATTTTCTTTGTTGTGATGTTTTAGGATGTGGCACAACAAATTTACGTGACCCTGTCATACCCTCTCTTTTGATTATATTATTATAGAAGAAATGAACTAAATCTAAAACTGCCATTCAATCAAGGAGCAGAGGTTACGTTCAAATCCCAGATCCATGTTTTTTTTTTGTAGAACAACCTTATAAAAAATTCTCACCTCAGGAATTTTTATAGACCTTCTCTACAGCCCAGCATTTCAACATTTTATAAAGTTTTAATAGTTTTTTTTTTTTTCCCACATAAAAGGCTCTACCAGCACAGACAAGAACATAATATACCACCTTGGTAGCACAATCCACACATCTGCTGCACCAGAGCAGCTTGCCAGTGGAAAGGTAAAGAACTTGTCCCTCAAAATTTAACAGCAATATTCACATCTCCCGCATCTAGTGACTCTATCATTCCATTTACTCATATTGCTCACCAAGAAATGTCCCTATCTACCAAAATGTCACCAAGTAACTGTGCCCACCTAAACACACAGCTAGATCATGAAGATATGTACAGTATTTAGTGATGTTCCTAAATTGAAGTGATGTTTAGACTCATTTCAGTTCTGTCCATAGAATAAATCTTCCCTTGTGCTGTTTAGCCTTTTGATCATTTTTATTCAACCAGCTTATATCCTTCTTTCAAAAATTGATTCCTCAAAATTTAAGCAAGGCTTTTAAAGTCCTGAAAGCTTGGACAATTTCTGTGGGTCTCTCAA
This sequence comes from Lithobates pipiens, assembly GCF_037356315.1. NCBI lineage: Eukaryota > Metazoa > Chordata > Amphibia > Anura > Ranidae > Lithobates > Lithobates pipiens. The sequence goes on from NW_027507785.1 coordinate 183,434,298, forward strand.
ATACTGTCCAACATGAATGCTTTTCACCAAAGCCTGGAGGCAAGCACTCTAATTCCGCGTACACGTTTGGAAATTCGACCAGAAAAAGACCGATGAGAGCTTTTGGTCCGAAAATGCGATTGTGTGTATGCTCCATTTTGCTGGTAGAGTTTAGGCCAGCAAAAAATTGAGAGCATGTTCTCAATTTTTTCGGTCGGAAAAAGTTCCTACCCGAAAATCCCTTCGTATGTATGCAATTCCGACGTGCAAAAACTCACGCATGCTCAGATTCAACTACAAGACAGAAGCGATCGGTCTGGTAAAACTACTGTTCGTAATGGACATAGCACATTCGTCATGCTGAATTTGTTTTAATAGTTTAATGCAGCGCATTCTCTTCTTCTTTACAATGCTAGAAGAATGAAGTTGTTTTGCTGTTCATATTCACACAGAGTTCTCACAAACTTCTTTCTTTATTTCTCCCGATCTCATGAATATTTTTTTTTTTGTGTTATTTTTTTTTTAATCAAGAACTCCTTTTTTTTGAATATTATGAAATTATTTTCTAGTCATCTCCCTCATTTTTTTTTTTTTTTGTGTCAAGTTTACACAACAACATTATTATCTTGTCTTTTGTTCATTGTTAATTGTTGCCTTGTTAATTTGACATTGTATTTTTGAAATGTATCTGTACTCACAAACAAACTGTCCTATTTGAAGAAAAACACATAGGCAAGTATTTTCAAAAAAGAAAATCTCCATTTATTCTGGCTGATAAAATAAAGAAGGCAACACTGGAGAAACTGCTGCAATTTGCAAAGCCTTTCTACCCCAGGGCACACATCAACTATTTTGAAAATAAAATTGGTAGCTTGAGAAGTCCATATAATGGGGAGCACAATCTGGTTTAGGACACCCAGAGATCATGAACAGCAGCAGATGACATATATGTCCCCAGACTCTGGTACTACAACAGCCTGTGTCTTCTGTCAGACCAGACTGAACCCAGGCCATCACTTTCTTGTCTTCCTTGCAACCTTCCCTGCAGCCTTCCTTGCAGCTTTCCTTGGAGGCTGTGGCTGTGGCTCTGGAGGTGGACTTGTGGCAGGAGGAGGAGGAGGATGGGCAAGCATACATAAGTGCACATTATCATTTATTTGGCCACTCAACCCCTTCTGAATGTCCTCAGAAACAAATTTCCTGAGGCATTGGCTCTCCTACACTTGCTGCAATTTAGCAGCTACATAGCAGCCATAGGCCTCTTCAGTGTTGGGGCGGCTTTTCAGGGCCGCATTAGCGTCCTTAATGAGGCCCAGTGCTCCCTCCTCCACATTACTCCTCTTCCTGGCCCTTTTTGTTGGAAGGCGAAGGGGAGGCACCTGGGATTGGGTGAGGCTACAGGGCCCTGCCACCTCCTGGCTGACACTTACCTCCACCTCCTCCTGGCTGACACTTACCCCCGCCTTCTCCTGTCTGCCACATTCCAGAGCCTCATCCTGGCTGTGGTCTTCCCATGTATGAAAAAGGGACATACTTTTAGTTTTTGATTCATCAATCAAATCCAAATTTCAGCTCATGACTGTTGCAAATTGAATGTTAATAAATAGAAAAGACTATCATTCTGACCCCAGCATTTTTCATTATTGTCACACTCATTTTTGGCCCCTACTGTCAATTGATATGTCAAACAATTTTTGTTAAATCATTAATTTGGTGCAAGAATAACATCTAGTTAACAACAATCGGACAATAAATATGTTAAAAAATACTATACCTGGCTCCAAAAAAGATTATATGCTGACTGCGTTAACTTTTATACGTTGTAACCTTATACCCAAACAATACACCACTATGTAAAATATCTCTGTAAAAAAATATATTACTCTAGAAAAAAACACTGTGAAAAATATATATATATATACCACTGTGAAAAATAAATAAATATAATATCGTATTTATGCATGCATGTAGCTAAGTAATCCACCCGTGTCTATATTTCATGTGCATCTTTTGTTGCTATTTATACAGAAAATGTTCAATGTTTAGGTTGGTATATGAAAACCAACATATAAATAAATCCTTCTTTCAAATTTTCTGCTATGAAAAAAATCCAACTTCTCATATCCGTGATTCTGTGTGTTTCATATCCACCAATCCTGTGACAACACCACATTGTTTAATACCTGTAAGCTGGGAGCAGTATAGATCCTGAGTGGATTGGTAAATTGGGAACAGCATAGACTCTGAGTGGATTGGTTATCCCTATCAATGAACCAAAGGCGTTTTTCACAATAATATCTGGTGAGTGGCTAATTCTTATGGTGGTGGTGTTGTCACTGGATTGGTGGATATGAAACACACAGAATCACGGATATAAGAAGTAGTGATGGACGAACTTCCGACGGGATGTTTCGCGAACGCGGACCGCAAACACGGCCGATAGTTCGCAAACCGCAACGTTCGTGGCGGGCCCCATTGACTTCAATGGGAGGCAAACTTTGCAAACCTACAGGTCAAATTTGCAGCCACAAAATAATTACTAGCTGTGCAAACATAGTCCCACCACATGGCCAATGACATAACACATGTATGAGGTGAATCTGGGATCGACAACTATAAGCATTCTTTTTTTATATGTGAGATTGTGACAATTCAGGACTGTGGAGCGCATGAAGGCAATGGAGGAGAGGGAAGGTCAGGGTAGGCAAAGAAGAGGGTGCAAGAGATGATCACCAGCAGTGTGAAATACAGCAATGACACCTGCACCGTGATAGAGTCATCTGACACCAGCACCGTGATAGAGAACACTGACATCAGCAGCGTGACATACAGCAATGACACCTGCACCATGAAAGAGTGATCTGACACCAGCAGCGTGACATAAAGCACTGACACCAGCACCGTGATATACAGCACTGACACCAGCACTGTGATAGAGAGCACTGACATCAGCAGCGTGACATACAGCAATGACACCTGCACCGTGATAGAGTGATCTGACACCAGCACTGTGATAGAGAGCACTGACATCAGCAGCGTGACATAAAGCACTGACACCAGCACCGTGATATACAGCACTGACACCAGCACCGTGATAGAGAGCACTGACATCCGCAGCGTGACATACAGCACTGACACCAGCACCGTGATATACAGCACTGACACCAGCACCGTGATATAAAGCACTGACACCTGCACCGTAAGCAGCCCCAGGAGGAAGTCAGCATAGCACAGGGATGGTGGGAGCCCCTCATAATGAGCATAGCACAGGGATGGTGGGAGCCCCTCATAATATGCACAGCAGAGGTACAGCCCCAGGAGGAAGTCAGCACAGCACCAGGATGGTGGAAGCCCCTCATAATAAGCAGCCCCAGGAGGATGTCAGCATAGCACAGGGATGGTGAGAGCCCCTCATAATAAGCAGCCCCAGGAGGAAGTTAGCACAGCACAGGGATGGTGGGAGCCCCTCATAATAAGCAGCCCCAGGAGGATGTCAGCATAGCACAGGGATGGTGGGAGCCCCTCATAATAAGCAGTCCCAGGAGGAAGTCAGCACAGCACAGGGATGGTGGGAGCCCCTCATAATAAGCAGCCCCAGTAGAAATATGACACCGCTCAACCTCTTCAAACAGGAGGGTACGCATATAGTACGGTGTTCTATTTTTGGACAAGGAAGTGAGCCAAATGAAGAAAGAAGGTCTGTGTGCTCGATTAAAAAAATAGTTTATAGACATATACATGGTCTACTGGTCACATGTGTTGAATTCCTCCGAGATCCATGCCTCATTCATTTTTAGAAATGTGAGGTAGTTAACACTGTCGTGAGCTAGGCGAGTACGCTTATCAGTCATGATCCCCCCTGCTACGCTGAACGTCCTTTCGGACAGGACACTGGACGAGGGGCAAGCCAACAGTTCGATTGCAAATTAGGCAAGCTCTGGCCAGAGGTCAAGCCTGCCCACCCAGTAGTCCAGGGGTTCATCACTCCTCAGAACGTCCACATCGGCCTTTAACCCGATGTAGTCGGACACCTGATGGTCTAGGCGTTCCCTTATGCTGGATCCGGATGACACCTGTCAATGGGTCGGCTGAAAGAATGACCTCATTTCCTTAGTCACCAACACATCTTCAAATCGGCCTCTTCTTGCAGGCGCTGTTGGATTGGTACCCGCAACTCCTTCTCTAGGAGTGGGAATTGCTCCTCTGCCAGCGCACGCAAAAGCAGAATGCAGCATTTCTCGAAGCAAGGCCTGGAAGTGCTCCATTCTGACAGCCCTCTGTGACGGTGGTAACATTTCCGCCATTTTGTGTTAGTACCGGGGGTCTAAGTACGTTGCCACCCAGTACTGGTCCTTGACCCTTATGCTTTTTATACGGGGGGTCCCTATTAAAACACTGGAGCATGAAGACCACCATTTGCACTAAACTGGAAGCGGTGTGGTGGCCTGGCTCCTGCTCATCATCCAGGATAATGTCGTCCTCTTCATTCTCCTCTCCCCATCCACGCACAACAACAGGGATCCCAGAAAGGTTTAAAGCATGGTCTTCTTGCTCCTCCTCATCCGCCCCGGCACCATCCTCCTCTGACTCCTCTTCAGACTCCTGTTATTCACTTGTCTCAGATAGAGTAGCCCCCCCTGGGAATTCATCCAGCATTGCGACTTCCTCATCTTCCCGCTCCTGCTCCTCCACAGCTTGATCAATGACACGACGCAATGCACGCTCCATAAAGAAGGCATAAGGTACCATGTCACTGATGGCGCCATGGCTGCGACTGACCAGTTTGGTGATCTCCTCAAATGGCCACAGAAGTCTGCATGCGTCGCGCATGAGCAGCCACTGGCGCGGTAAAAAAAAAACAGCTCCCCAGAACCTGTTCTGCCGCAGAGTTCATACAGGTAGACGTTAACACACGTTTCTGCTGGAGCAGGCTATCAAGCATATAGAAGGTTGAGTTCCTTTGTGTCGAGCAATCGCAAATAAGACATCTGACCGGCAGATTGTGTCGCCGCTGAGTGTCAGCAAGGCGAGCCATGGCCGTGTAAGATCTTCTGAAATGGGCCGAGATTTTCCTTGCCTGCCGCAAGATGTCCTGGACCCCAGGGTATTTGACAACGAATCGCTGCACGACCAAGTTTAAGACGTGTGCCATGCATGGCACGTGCGTAATTTTGCCCTGTTTCAATGCACTAAGCAGATTGGCACTGTTGTCACACACCACTTTACCAACTGTCAAATTGAGCGGTGTTAGCCACTGATCTGCCTGTGAACGCAAAGCTGAAAGGAGTGCCGGGCCAGTGTGGCTCTTGGCTTCCAGGCACAACAGACGCAGCATGGCATGGTAACGTCTCACCTGGCATGTCGAATAGGTTCTGGGGAGCTTGGGCGGCGCAGCGGAAGAGACGCTAGCAGCGGAAAATGAGGAGTCAGCCGAGGAGGAGAGGGAGGAGGATGGAGTAGGAGGAGGAGTAGAAGAAGAGCCAGGCCTGCATGCAATCCGTGGCGGTAAAACCAAATCTACATGGGCGCCACAGGTTACATGCTTGATGACCGTCAGACGGTTCACCCAGTGGGCAGTAAAAGTGATATACCTTCCCTGCCCGTGTTTTCTAGACCACGTATCTGTGGTCAGATGTATCTTGGCACCGACACTGTGTGCCAGAGATACATTCACTTGTCGCTGAACATGGCCATATAGCTCTGGGATGCCCTTCTCTGAGAAATACTTCCTTCCTGGGACCTTCCATTGTGGTGTTCCAATAGCCACAAATTTTCGAAAGGCCTCCGAGTCCATCAGTTTATATGGCAGTAGTTGGCGGGCTATGAGTTCTGACAAGCCAGCCGTCAACCGTTGGGCAAGAGGGTTATCCGGCGTCATAATTTTTTTTACGCTCGAACATTAGGCCCACGGAAGACTGCCTTTTTGCAGAAAAACGTGAGCTTGGCGTGATGGAAGGTGGAGTGGAGGACAATTGTGAGGAGAGAGGAGAAGAAGAAGTAGAAGACGAGGCTGGATGGTGAGAGCCTGGAGTGTGGCTTTGTGTGTTCCATTGCTCCCACTGGGCTCAGTGATGGCTGCTCATGTGCCTTCTTAAGGCGACCGTCCCTAGGTGAGTGTTGGGCTTACTGCGACTAATGCGTTGACTGCAAAGATTGCAGATGGCAACACTATTTTCAGCAGCGGACACGTTAAAAAAAGCCCACACTGTGGAGCCAGGTGCCGGCGTCCTGGGAGCGCCAGATGTGACCGTACATGGTCGATGACTCGCTCCTGATACATTAGCAGTCTGCTTTGTCCCTCCTGTGCAATGTAAGTTATTCCTGCTTCTCCTCCCTATCTGCTGGTCCATATCTCCCTCTGAACTCTCCTCCTCTTCCTCTCTTGTGGGCTCCCATGTGACATCTCTAGACACGTCATCATCGACGTCACCTTCCCCACCGCTATAAGTAGAGATCTCGGAGTAGGCAGCAACACTGGGGACCAACCTCCTCCTCGGGCTGATCTGGGTACTGTCGTCAGACTGCTGAGTGGCGGTTGTTGCTACCTTCTCTTCATGATCCAATTCCAAAAGTGGCTGCGCATCAGAAATGTCTTGATATGGATCGGAAAATAATTCCTGTGACTCAAGCGGAAGGTATGTGGTGGTGGTGGTGGTGTTGTTGGTGGTAGTGTATTTGGGGGTGCACATAGCAGAGAGTGAAGAAGAGGGTGCAGATCGAGAGGTTGAGGAGGGTGTAGAAAAGTAAGGCTGAGTGAGCCACTCAACCAAGTCTGGTGAGTCCTTTAAAGTAATTGAATGCACCTTCTGCAACTTCCCACTTTGGCTCAAGCCTGTTTCTCCTGCCCTACCCCTACCACCCCTGCGGAAGGGCCTGCCTCTTCCTCTGCCTGTCATTTTTTAAATGACCCTGTGACAAAACTCTCAGTCCCTATACTGATAAAGGACTGCTGCAGAATAGGGCAGCAGTCAGCAGTAGTGCACCTCAACCCTATATAATGTGGACCTATACCAGTCCTTAAGGAATAGCAGACTGTACCTCACTCAACCCTATGTACTGTAGTACACTATACCTTACCAGTCCTTATAAGGACCTTTGTGGAACTAGAAGGTTGTGATTAGCAGACTCTACCTCAGTCCCTATACTGATAAAGGACTGCTGCAGTATATGGCAGCAGTCAGCAGTAGTGCACCTCAACCCTATATATTGTGGACCTATACCAGTCCTTAAGGAATAGCAGACTGTACCTCACTCAACCGTATATACTGTAGTACACTATACCTTACCAGTCCTTATAAGGACCTTTGTGGAACTAGTAGGTTGTGATTATCAGACTGTACCTCAGTCCCTATACTGATAAAGGACTGCTGCAGTATAGGGCAGCAGTCAGCAGTAGTGCACCTCAACCCTATATATTGTGGACCTATACCAGTCCTTAAGGAATAGCAGACTGTACCTCACTCAACCCTATGTACTGTAGTACACTATACCTTACCAGTCCTTATAAGGACCTTTGTGGAACTAGTAGGTTGTGATTAGCAGACTCTACCTCAGTCCCTATACTCAGGACTACTGCAGCAGAAGGGCAGCAGTCAAGTATAATATTATTTTTATATTTGGAAGAAAGAATTTTATACGTGTACAAGCCTATTACCATACCAGTCCTGAAAAGAACCTTTGTGGACCTAATAGTAACAGCTGCTGATTAAACTGACTGTCCCTCACTGCCACACACAGCTTCCTGCCTGTCCCTATTTAAACTGACAAAACACAGGCTGCTGCAACAGTAACTTGAATAGCACTCAAAACTATATCCTGTACTACTTTACCATACCAGTCCTGAGAAGGACTTTTGTGGACCTAATAGTAACAGCTAATGATTAAACTGACTGTCCCTGCTGCACACAGCGTCCTATCCCTCTCTCTACACTGATAAAAGACAGGCTGCTGCAACAATGACTTGAATAGCAGTGCCTCAAACCTATATCCTGAACTACACCTAACACCTATGCCATACTAGTCCTTAAAAGAACTTTTGTGGACCTAATAGCTAGCGATTTGGGTCACTGCAGTCCATCCCTGCTCCACACAGCAACCTCTCCCTATAGTGACATACGAAAGAATGTAAAATGGCTGCCGGATCGGGTCTATTTATAAGTTAGGGGAATGTCCAAGTGTCCATGTGCTGTAATGTCTCAATTGGCTGTCCTGTACCACATGATGGATGTGTCATCATAGGTCAAAGTTCTTTTACACAGTAAACACGGAAGTCCGCCGGGCGAACAGCGGCAATAGTCCGCCGATCGGGCGCACCGCGAACAGCCAAAATTCGCCACGAAATGACCGCCGGGCGAACCGTTCGGCCATCCCTAATAAGAAGTTGGATTTTTTTCACAGCAGAAAATTTGAACGAAGGATTTATTTATATGTTGGTTTTCAGATACCAACCTAAACGTTGAACATTTTCTGTATAAATAGCAACAAAAGTTGCACATGAAATATAGACATGGGTGGATCACTTAGATACACATATATATATATATATATATATATATATATATATATATATATATATATATAGTGGGGATCGAAAGTTTGGGCACCCCAGGTAAAAATGTGTATTAATGTGCATAACGAAGCCAAGGAAAGATTGAAAAATCTCCAAATGGCATCAAATTACAGATTAGACATTCTTATAATATGTCAAAAAAAGTTAATTTTATTTCCATCATTTACACTTTCAAAATTACAGAAAACAAAAAAATGGCGTCTGCAAAAGTTTGGGCACCCTGCAGAATTAATATCTTGTACTGCCCCCTTTGGCAAGTATCACAGCTTGTAAACGCTTTTTGTAGTCAGCCAAGAGTCTTTCAATTCTTGTTTGAGGTATCTTTGCCCATTCTTCCTTACAAAAGTGTTCCAGTTCTTTGAGATTGTCATGCATTGCTCTTTTAAGGTCTATCCATAGATTTTCAATAATGTTGAGGTCAGGAGATTGTGAAGGCCATGGCAAAACCTTCAGTTTACGTCTCTTGATGTAATCCCCCGTGGATTTTGAGGTGTGTTTAGGATCATTATCCATTTGTAGAAGCCATCTTCTCTTTAACTTCAGCTTTTTTACAGATGGCATCAAGTTACCATCCAAAATTTGCTGAAATTTTATTGAATCCATTTTTCCTTCTACTCGTGAAATGTTCTCTGTGCCACTGGCTGCAATACAACCCCAAAAGCATGATTGATCCACCCCCATGCTTAACAGTTGGACAGAGGTTCTTTTCATTATATTCTGTGCCCTTTCTTCTCCAAACGTACCTTTGCTCATTCCAGCCAATTAGTTCTATTTTAACCTCATCAGTCCACAGAACTTGTTTCCAAAATGCTACAGGCTTGTCTATATGCTCATTTGCAAAGTTCAAACACTGATTTTTGTGGTGAGGACGTAGAAGAGGTTTTTTTTCTGATGACTCTTCCATGAAGACCATATTTGTATTAGTATCTCTTTATAGTGGAATAGTGTACCATAACTCCAGTGTCTGCCAGATCTTTCTGAAGGGATCGTGCAGTCAAACGTGGGTTTCTAATTGCTTTTCTCACAATCCTGCGAGATGTTCTGTCTGATATTTTTCTTGGTCTTCCAGATCTTGCTTTAACTTCTACTGTTCCTGATGACTGCCATTTCTTAATTACATTCCAAACAGAGGATATTGACATCTGAAAACGCTTTGCTATCTTCTTATAGCCTTCTCCAGCTTTGTGAGCATCAACTATTTTCAGTTTCAGTTTTCTAGACAACTGCTTAGAAGAACCCATGGTGCTGATTGTTGGGGCAAGGTCAGATGAGTCTGGCCATTTAAAACCTTTGAGATTGACATCACCTGGTCTTCCCAGACGATGATTGAGAACAATCCATGACACTGGCAGGTCTCAGCTTTGCAAAGGGGGCAGTGCATGCTATAAATTCTGCAGGGTGCCCAAACTTTTGCACACACCTTTTTTTTTTTCTGTAATTTTGAAAGTGTAAATGATGGAAATAAAATCTAGCTTTTTTTGACATATAAGAATGTCTAATCTGTAATTTGATGCCATTTGGAGACTTTTCCATCTTTCCTTGGCTTCGTTATGCACATTAATATACATTTTTACCTGGGGTGCCCAAACGTTCGATCCCTGCTTAGAATAACCCATGGTGCTGATTGTTGGGGCAAGGTCAGATGAGTCTGGCCATTTAAAACCTTTAAGATTGACATCACCCGGTCTTCTCATGCCGCGTACACACGATCAAACAATCCGGTGGAAAAGTCCGGCAAACTCAAGTCCGCCAAACAATCCCCCCATGTGTAGCCTCCGGCATACTTTTTTGAACCGACAGTACGGCGGACTTAGAATTTCGTGTTGCACATCAATCTGCCCGCCGTACTCGCATTTCGACGGACAATCCGGCCGTGTGCATGCCAGTCCGCCGTACTTTTGAAATGAGCGGACTTTTCCCGCCCGGAGAAAAGTCCGCTCATTTCGAGCGGGTCTCCAGGTAGGCGGGGCCCACGAAGGAGACGTCGCTGGCCCCGTCGCCTGGTATGGACTTAAAGGGGAACCCCCAACGCCGGAAAAAATCGGCGTGGGGGTCCCCTCGAAGTCCACAACAGACCCTTGTCCGAGCACGCTACCCGGCCGGCCAGGAAAGCACCTTGTCCCCATGTTGATGAGGACAAGGGCCTCTTCCCGACAACCCTGGCCGTTGGTTGTCGGGGTCTGCGGGCGGGGGGCTTATCGGAATCCGGGAGCCCCCTTTAATAAGGGAGCCCCCGGATACCGGCCCCCCACCCTATGTGAATGAGTATGGGGTACAATGTACCCCTACCCATTCACCTGTAAAATAAAAGTACAAAAAAAACACAACACACAAGATAAAATACTTTATTGCACATCTCCGGGGGTCTTCATAATTCTGGCCACAAATATCTGTGTGCTAAGTATACCGTTTTGAGGCCCCTGAGGAAGTATGGGTCAGGGTGAGGATGTTAGTTTTTTGATCCGATGTCAGTTCTTTGTGGAGGTCAAGTTTCCAATTGCGGATAAACGTGGGGGTGGTGGAAGATGACAGCGAGATCAGGGCATGGTAAAAATAAGATATGGGTTTCTACACTGGTTGCGCTTCCGAGAACGCAGTTTCCAAAGGTGTCAAGTCCGACAAGGTTCTCAAGGGTTTCGGCAATGAGTTAATAAAGGCAGTTAGTTGTCAGTGTTTCCATTGATCCATATACGAAATAGTAGAGTCAGCCATTATGGCGGTTAGGGGGAGTACTCCCGATGGACCAATGACTTGATGCAAGAGAGTTTTTGACCCCAAGTGCTTAGTGTGAAGATCATATTCCTTAGTGTGAGAGTCCATATTCCCCAGTGGGAAATAGTTATGCCCGATAAGGGGCATTAAGGGGGAGTTATACGGCCAACCATGGGTCTTACACAAAGAGTCCAAAACCATCAGGGATGAATAGGTGAGTGGTGATGTATCAATCGATAAGCTCCTGTGTTTCTTTTGTATCCACATTTGTGTCGGAAGGTCAGATCCGCTGAGTGTTGCTTCCAGTGCAACCCATAGCTTGGTGTGCTTGCAGTATTTCCAATCAGAAAGCCTGCCCAATATTATTGAGCGGAAGTAGAGCCTGAGGTCTGGTAAAGCCAGGCCACCAGCTCTTTTAGATCTGATAAGTAGGGACCTGGGAAGTCTGGGTTTTTTTCTTTTTCCAGACGTGCTTGGTAATTAAAGAGTTAAGTATCGTGAAGAAGCCCATTGGCATTCCATATGGTATAATTTGGAACATAAATAGTACCCTAGGGAGCAGGTTCATTTTAACCACCCCGATCCTCCCCATCCAAGAGTGGGCAAGTTGTGTCCATTTCTGCATGTCAACCCGGAGTGCATTGAGCAGTGGTAAGTAATTTGCACGAAAAAGTGAAGTTGGGTTTGGTGTGAGGTAGATTCCTAGGTATTTCATTTTCTTTGCTTGCCATTGAAAGGGGAAGGTCTGTTTCAAGTGAGTGGCAATACGCGTGGGGGTTGATATGTTTAGGAATTCCGATTTTGCTATATTAATCTTAAAATTGGAGATAGTGCTATAGGTTGAAAATTCAGACATGAGATTGGGAAGGGTTATTAGGGGCTGTTGTATGAAGAATAAAATATCGTCTGCATATGCAGCATATTTGTGTTCCATGTGGCCTAAAACTATCCCATGGATATTCGGATTTTGCCTAACAAGGGAGAGGAAGGGTTCCAGGGAGAGCGCAAATAAAATTGGGGAGAGGGGGCAGCCCTGATGTGTACCATTAAATAAGGTAAAGGGGTCGCTCAGCGATCCATTAATCCGCAGTTGAGCCGTGGGTTGATGGTAGAGCGTGGAAATTTGGAATAGTAGGGGGGGGGGCGTTAATTACCAGGTGAGATAGCATTGCCATGAGGAACTCCCACCCTATCAAACGCCTTTTCAGCATCCGTAGAGAGTCGAAGGGGCTGGGAGGTCCTGCGTATGTGTGCCATTAGGGACAGGGTGCGAAGGGAATTATCTCGGGCTTCCCTGCCTGGTATGAAGCCTGTCTGGTCTAGTGATATCCACTGGGGATCAAAGGGAGTAACCTATTGGCAATAGCTTTGGCATATATCTTGGTGTCAATATTCAGTAGCGATATGGGGCAATAGCTCCCACAGTTACAAGGATCTTTTCCAGACTTAGGTATGACAGTGATGTGGGCATGTATACTCTCCGAGCGAAGCCTACCACCTTCAGAGGTCACATTGGCATACCTTAATTAACCTGTCTGCATAGGAGCGGTAGTAGGCCACCGTGAAACCATCAGGTCCCGGCGCCATTCCATTGGCCATAGCTTTTAGACCACCATGCAATTCCGCAGTGGTGAGCTCACCTTCAAGAGAGGCCAAAGTCGCCGGGGGCAGCTTGGGTAGGTTGGAGCGCTCTAGGTAGTCCCTAGGTAGTCCCTAATAAGTTGCGACTTCGTCTTCCTGTCAGTGATAGAGTGTTGGACGTGATAGAGGTGTTGGTAAAATTCTCTAAATTCATGGGCAATTTTTGGTGTATAAAACACCATATTTGCAGAGGAAGTCTTAATTTTAGCTATAAATGAGGCAGATTTACGTTGTTGGAGGGAGCGCGCCAGCAACCTACCAGGTCTATTGCCCCACTCATAGAAGCTTTGGGCCACGAGACCTAACCGTTGTTTCTGGTCTAAGTGCATAAGAGATTTCAACTCTTCTCATCTCTCAGTTAGAGTATAGAATAGTGCCAAGGACTGTGAGGCCTTGTGTTGTTGCTCAAGTTGTTTAATCTCAATGAGTAGGTAGGTCTGTCGCTGAGTGTGCTCCCTCTTTTTTCTAGCACCTAATTCAATGAGTTTACCCCTGATGTGAGCCTTATGGGCTTCCCACAACGTTCCTGGGGAAATATCGGGGCCCATGCTGTCTTTGAAATAATTAAGCGGCACGGATAATATTCGAATGGTAAGCAAAATAGGCATATGATCCGATATAGGGGAAGTTTCAATGACTGATTTTACTAGTAGGGGCAGGTGTTGGTGGTCAATTAAAATTAAGTCAATTCTGGAGTAGGTTTGATGAACTGTCGAATAATGGGTAAAGTCCCGTTCGTGTGGATGCATAATCCTCCAGGCATCCATAAGTTGCAAGTCATGTAACTGTTTACGAATATATTTCAGGCATTTGTGAGAGATGGCCGGGCCACCCCCGGAAGTATCCAGGGTCGGTTCCAGAGGGGTATTAAAGTTGCCTGCAAGGAGAATGCATCCACGCGAAAAGTCACGCAACGTTTTAAGTGTGGAGATGATAAAACTTGCCTGATCTCGGTTGGGAGAGTAGAGAGTGGCCAGGGTGCAGGGCATGCTACCTAGGGTACCCTTCAAAAACAAGAAATGTCCGGCTGGGTCACTCAGCATAGATTCAAGCGTGAATGGGGTTCCCCTGCGAAGCCCAATAGCCACACCCTTAGCTTTGTTAGTATCAGAAAGACTGTAATACCACGTGGGGTACTGGTGAGAGTAAAGCTTGACTGTGGTCATATGTGTGAGGTGGGTCTCCTGGAGGAAGATCACATCTCCCCGCAGGCGACCCAGTTACCTATATAAGTTGTGCCTCCTCCCGGGGAGTGGAGCCCCCTAACATTAAAGGAGAGTAAGTTTATCATGGCCATTGGGACTCTAGGAGGAGAACCACGAACACCATTGCAGCAGACACGTTAATCTGTGGGAGGCAGGTTTTGGGGGAGACCAAGGGAAAGGGGAAGGAGGGGGGAAGGGTGAGGGAGAGAGAGTAAGGGTAAAAGACAGAGAGAGAAGAAAAGTTAAGAAAAGAGAGGGAACACGGGGTGCTGAGCAATGTCAGTTAGATAGCTCTATAGAAACAGCTCCTGTGAGGCTCATTAAAGTATGGGCAGCAAGGGAATGTAAAACGGCAAGTGCGGCTGCCACAACACAGAAGTGGAGGTGGGATACTTGCCAACAAAGGTAATGCATCACTGGCCAGAGATGTGGGTGAAAAACTCTACGTAGCAGGGCCCGGGCTTAGTCAGGGTGCATGGATACTTCAGAGGGAGAGGAACAGTGTTTACGATTCACTCTGTGCCATTGCGACTCAGGGTTACCCGGAACAGAGGGAAGTACCTCTTGCCAGCCGGGGAGTTCCGATGGGGAGATATTCAGATCCATGCAAAATTTCTCCAGATCCTCCGGGAATCTTAGGACGGCTGTTACGATCAAAGCTGCAGGGAAGCCCCACTGGTACTTGATAGATGCCGCACGCAGTATTTCTGTGAGGGGACGCAGGGCCCTGCATCTGTCCAAGGTTTCTTTAGCAAAGTCCAGGAAAAAGGAGAGCGCAGCACCGTCAAAGTCCAGCGGGGATGCCGCTCTGGCCTTCTGCATGATGAGTTCCTTTTCAGGGTAATGGTGGACCCTGCAGATGACATCCCGGGGGGTGTCTGTGCTGAGGTTGTGAGGACGCAGTGCTCTGTGGACTCTGTCAATCTTCAGAGTGTCATCCACCGGTCGGCCAAGGAGGCCATTGAAAATATCTTTGATGGAGGGGAGGTGGTCTTCATCCCCCATTGCTTCGGGTAGACCTCTGATCCTTATATTATTACGTCCGTTATGGTTCTCCTAGTCTTCTATTTTGTATAGAGCCATCCTATGTGCTATAGCAAGTTGGCGGGTAGTTGTCTGCAGGGTTCTGATGGCTGTTGCGTGGCAGTCCAGCCTCTGCTCCATTTCCTCAACTCTGAGCAAGACCTGTGACAATTCCGAACAGACACCTCCTTCTTAATGACCGCCAGGTCTGCTTTAGTTGGCAAGTCACTCACCAGGGATGCGACGCCTGAATGACCAGGATCGCCGTCCTCTCCGTCTGAACCGCCTGATGAGTCAGATGAGCGGTGTCTGCATTCGGGCCTAGCCCGGGAGGAGGAGCCTGTCCCGGACAGCGCGCCATGCGGTGAGCGGCCTAGGCCATCTTGGCTCTCTGACTCAGCCAGTTAGGCGGACATATACCGCTTGATCGAGCTGGTAGCATCGCCTTTTCTGGGTAGGAGTCTGCCCGTTCTCTTCCCCATTGTCAGCAGGTGCGGCTGCACGGTCTAGGTGTCGATAAATGCTGTGAATTCACTGCCGGTGCCGGAGCTCAAGAGAGACGCGTCTGCTCTAGTGTATCGCTGAGACCACGCCCCCGGATAGTTATTTTTTTTAGTTTATATGCATTTTATTTACACATAGTAACAGAGTTATGAATTAATTGAATTTAGCTGTGAGCACTGTAGTAACCTCTGTTCTGAGAATCAGGTGAAACGTCAGCCTGTCTGTAAATGTCTTGTATTTTATGGCCTTGTAACATGGTTTTTATATTATATGTTTCTGTACAATAAATTTGATTTGTGGAATATGAGAAATTATTTATTGGATAATCCTACAGTTTTATATATATATATATATATATATATATATATATATATAGTAACACTATCAACTTAAACACGGGTGGTAATTAAACAGCTGCTTGCAAGGATGTTGTCAAAGGCTCAGAAGAGGAGCCAGATACAAGGTTGCCTGTAATTATATAATTGTATCTGTAAGTGCATTTGTATCTTGACTGCAAGATATAGCTTAAAATGACAATAAAGCATGCATACAATACATTAAGGTGAAAAAACCTTAAGGCTTTAGAACCACTTTAAGGTTTGATTAACATTACTGGAGCTTGTTTGTAATCTTGTTCTCATAATTATATAATTGTATCTTTAATTGCAAATGTACTGTGTCTTGACTGCAAGATAATACATTTATGGTTTGATTAATATATTGTATTCTGTATTTTGTATTATTTTATATATATATATATATATATATATATATATATATATATATAAACAAGTGTCAACTAGTGCATAATTCCCTCAGAAAAACAAAAATACTCTCACATAAATGTGTTGACTATTAGGTCCTAACAGGTTCAGAGTCACTGGTACTCAGATAATTGAACAAAATATAAAAAACAAAATTGTGGTACCCCCCCCCCCCCCCAAGTGAAAGATTACTTACTATAAAGCATGCTTTACCAGCTACATTGAATTAATTACTGAATTATTGAGAGGATGACTGGTATTTTTGATATAAGGACATGTTGCGGCATTTATTTAGATAATCTGTACATCCACCTGTTGAGTACACAGGTAACTGTCAAGTACATCTGTCATATACAACAGCAACAAGACCTTGATATCCAAAATGTCTAAAGTCAAATGGGAGCCAGGACATTAGATGCCACACATGTGTTTACACCGCACAAGGAAAAAGTTGTCATTTAAGGAAATTGTGCATGTGTTTAATTTCAAAAGGGACCAGAGTGTTTCCCCCATAATTCTTGTTGATGCATATAAATCTTTTGTTCATTTTTATCTCCAGCTCCTTATTTCTGGTCAAGTTCATTTTGTGACATGGAGATTTGTAAAAATATCTCTACAGTTCTAAACAGTAATTGTTCTTGCCTAGTACTAGATAGGAATTGTTAATCTCCCTACAGCTGTCACGTCTGCCAAGGTGAGGTGGATATTGTCAACACCATTTGAAACAAAAATGATTATAGATCCTGAGGCCTTAGGAGACATATACTTAACACTACTTTGACAATTTAGTAATTCCACAATGACAAACCATGGCAAGATCTTGCCTTTAATTGTGTACTGATCACTCTTTACTCAACACATTTTATTTTTTTTATTTTTTTGTTTCAAATGCTTTATTGTTTTAAACAGAATGTGAACAGGGAAGAAAAACAGATAATAATTGACATGTAGCATCCACAGGGTACACAGTTCCGAATAACAATACATGTCCAATAAGCATCATACAAGTAGATAACCAAAACCCCGAATGGGGGCAAATTCTTTGTGAGAAACCAATTGCTGATCTCAAGTCTTACCCAAAGGGAAGCTGATTACACTATAGTAAACGTTAGTGGCAAATGTTGAAATCTAATCAGCCTCTGAGATATTGGTTACCACTGCATAAGGGATGGCTTGTGGAAAAGCTGGAAATACAGATCATAGAGAGAGAAAGTTGCATGGAAGCAGTACTAAAGTCATATTAAAGCTATCATTGGGGGTCAGGGGATGAGAGGGGGGGGGTGGATAAGGGGGTAGGAAGAAGGGTGAGGGGAGGAGGGAGGGGGGGGGGGAAGGAGGAAGGGTAAGGTGGGAGAAGACGGGAATGGAAAGGAAAGGGAAGATGAGGGTATAGAATAAGGATAAGAATAGGAAGAAAAGTGGAAAAAGAAGAGTAGAGGGGGGAGGGAAGAGTAAGGAGAGGAGATGGGCAGAGTGAGGGGGATCTCTGGCCCCTCCCCGCTGCCAGGTAGGGGAGTGATAAAACATAATCAAGGAGTACGAGTAGAAGAATTTGAAGAAAAGCATCCCATTAGGAGGCCATAAGGGACATATATTCCTGTGTAGTCTGAAAATGTAACCAGCAGGCCCACTTCGTATTAAATTTAGAGGGGGTATCGTGAGAAGCGGCAATGAGCTTCTCCATGTCGGCTACTTTTTGGATTCTGGAAAACCAATCTTTGATGGTAGGAACTCGGGAGGATTGCCAGTGAATGGGTATGCATTGTTTTGCCGCATTTATCAAATGCATTCCAAGAGATTTATGATAGGTGGAATGTGGCAAACTGGAGTGGTGCAGGAGGAACAATGCAGGATGAAATTCCAGTGTGTAAGAAGAAATTTGTTCGGTAAGACGGTGTACTTCCTTCCAAAAGGTTTGGATCAGAGGGCAGGACCACCATATGTGTAAAAGGGTTCCCTTCTCTTGGGAACATCTCCAGCAGGACTCGGGGATAGTGGGTTTATACTTATGTATAGCTTCTGGAGTGTAGTACCATCTAGATTGAATCTTGAAGCCATTCTCTTGGGTGTTTACATTGGAGGACCCCTTGTGGATGTTAGCAAATATTCGTTCCCACTGATCTTCCGATAGTGAGATAGATAAGTCTCTCTCCCATTTAGTGCAAGCGGGAGTATCATTCGCTTTAAGTTTCGTAAAGAGTAGAGTGTGTATGTATGAGATAAGGCGCGATTGGGGGGAAGTTTGGATACATAATTGTTCAAAAGGGGAGAGTGGGCGGGAACAACAGTGGTCTCTATCTATACTCTGTAGGTATGAGGCAGACATAAAATACTGCCACTGGGGAATGGGAACCTCTCCGTTCCCGAGCACAAGCTGAGCTCTGGTTAGGAGTTTACCCTTGTGAAAGAATTGATGTGCTCTGACTTGGTTTGTGGGCCAGCAGTCTACTAGAAAATCAGTTCTCCTTCCCGGTGGGAAATCAGGGTTAAATTTCAAAGGGGTTAGGGGGCCTGGAGCAGAGGAGATATTCAATTTTCTGCAAGTTTGGTGAAAGCATCTCAGAGTCGGGCCTATAAGAGGGTGTTGCATCAAGCTGGAGGGGACACGGTTTAGGGGAATCCACGGTATAGGGGCAAGGGGAACGTCTGAGAAAGAAGCTTCCAGCGAAACCCAATCTTTATTTGCTATGTGTACATTCCAATCCACTATCCTCGTCAAGTGAGTTGCGATATAGTATCTGTGTAGATTCGGAAGGCCTATACCCCCTAAATTTTTAGGGCGCGAAAGCAATGCGTAACTGAGTCTGTGCCTGCGCTTGCTCCATAAAAATTGTGAGCAGAGTCGCCTGTATTTATCAAAAAAGGACATAGGGATGTGGATGGGAATCGTCTGCAATAAGTAGAGCATACGTGGAAGAGCGTTCATTTTCAAGATTGCTGCCCTGCCAAACCAAGTAAATGTTGGTTTATCCCAGGCCTTGAGGTCTTTAGTCAATTGATTTAAAAGGGGAAGAAAATTGGCAGCGAATATTTCCGACAAAACTAGAGGAATCTGAATGCCCAAGTATGTGATCGAGTCCTTCTTCCAGACAAAGGGGAAATTCTCTTTACATTGGTCTACCACCGATTGGGGCAATGAGATGTTGAGGGCAAAAGATTTTGCCAAATTGATTTTAAGGTTTGACAAAACTTGAAACTGTTTGAATTCTGAGAGCACCACTGGTAAGGTAATCAACGGGTTGGAGAGAAAAAGCAGAATATCATCCGCGAAAGCCGCATACTTATATTCTTTTAATGGGGACTTGATGCCCTGAATGTCAGGGTTGGTAGAGATTTTACGGAGTAAGGGTTCAAGGGTTAGGACAAATAGAATGGGTGACAGGGGACAGCCCTGCCTCGTCCCGTTACGGATGGGAAAGGCGTTCGACAGAGTGTAATTGGCTCTAACTTTGGCGACCGGGTTATCATACAATGCCATGATTAAATCTATTAAACGGGGTCCCAGACCAATCGCCTGTAACACCGCCTTCATGTATGTCCAGGACACTCTGTCGAACGCCTTTTCTGCATCCAAGGAGAGAAAAAAGCCTTTCTGATTGGAGCTCGTAATGAGATGGTGGAGGTTAACGGCTTTAATGGTGTTGTCCCTGGCTTCCCTTCCAGGGACAAAACCTGATTGATCTTGGGAGACTAAAGAGGGGAGAAAAGGGAGCAACCTGTTGGCTATAATTTTAGAGAAAATTTTGATGTCGGAATTTAAAAGGGAGATGGGCCTGTAGTTACTAGGCTGGGATGGGTCTTTGCCTTCCTTCGGTATGACAGCTATGTGTGCTTCCAGCATTTCTCGGGAGAGAGGGGAGGATGGGGAGAGGGAATTGAAAGCTGCGAGAAAGGGCTTCCTCAACGAGTCGGAGAATGTTCTATAGTAGACTGCTGGCAGACCATCTGGGCCCGGGCTTTTCCCGGGTTTCAAGCTCTTAATTGCAAAGTTCCACTCTGCTGGGGAAAGCGGAGACTCAAGGCTCTGCGAAGCTTCAGAAGAAAGCTTGTCAGGGGCATATTGGGAAAGGAAGGAGGAGATCGCTTCATCTTGAAGTGCTAAACTTTCTGAGGTTGAACTCGGGTTCTGAAGGTTATAGAGGGAGGAGTAATAGTTTTCGAACTCCTTAGCGATATCCCTGTTATGGGTAATCAAGTCTCCTGTAGGGGAACGCAGATGGTGTATGACATTGTTATTGCGTCGTTTACGTAGTGCTTGGGCAAGGAAGCGACCACATTTATTGCCGTGTTCATAAAACAGCTTTTGAGATAAAATGAAATTTTTCTTAACTGTAAGGTTCAGGGTTTCATTTATCAGGGCCCTCGTGTTTGTTAATTCATCTAGAGTATGTTGGGCTAATGTTCGTTTATGACTGGCTTCAAGATTCCTCAATTTGGAGAACAGAGCAAGGAGTTCGGCCTTACGGGCTTGTCTAAAGGATGCTGAGATTGCAATCATTTTACCTCTAATGACACATTTATGGGCCTCCCATTGAGTCAATTTAGATGTATCCGGTGTGTCGTTGTCCTTGAAATAGTCTGTAAGACATTTCCTCAAATCTTCCTCAACTGATATATCTGTTAAGAGGGTCGGGTCCAGTTTCCAAATGAAAGTCCGGTCGGTTGTCTCAGGTAACGTAAGTGTCAAGGAAATAGGATGATGGTCAGAGATTGTCATTGGTTCGATCGTCGAAGCCGTGAGTAACGATAAGTCCTGTTGCGATAGAAAAAGGTAATCTATGCGAGAATATTTGTTATGGGGGGCAGAAAAATAGGTAAAGTCTTTGGCCTTGGGATGCATGATGCGCCAGGTGTCGTGTACATTCAGGTCCCGAAGGCAGAGCTTGATTTGTTTAAGTGCGCTATACGAAAGGTGTGACTTTCCCGAGGAGGTGTCTAGCAACGGGTCTAGGGGCAGGTTAAAGTCGCCCCCCAATATCAGGATTCCCTCTTGGAAGGATAGCAACCGTCTAACTATAGCTCTTAAGAAGGGGACTTGAAGCGAATTAGGGCAATATATATTCGCCAGGGTGACAGGTCTGTTTTTGTGTGTCCCTTTCAAAAAGACAAACCTCCCTTGTTCATCCAATAGGGAGTCAGTAATTGAGATTGACGAATTCTTGGAGAGTAAAATAGAAACCCCCTTAGATTTGGTTAAGGGAGAGGTGGCGTGGAAGCCCAAAGGGAAGTATGTGTTAGATAATTTTGGTACATGTTTCGCACAAAAATGGGTCTCCTGGAGAAAAATTACTTCAGCTTTGGTTTGTCTCGCATAGGAAAGTACGCGGGATCGTTTCTCAGGGATATTCAGACCCCGGGCATTCAAGGACAAAATTTTTAGCATAAGGGGGGTCGGATTGGATTGGGGGCGTGACATAGTAGCCGATTAGTGAATCTTACCTTAAACGTGGAACAGACAGCGGGAAAGGGCCAGAGATCCGGGGAGAGAGAGGGGAAGGGGGGAAAGAGAGGTAGAAAGGGCACAGAGACAAAAGGGAGAGGCAAGGAAGGGTGGGGGGGAGAGGTGCTCCGCAAGAAATTGCAGAGATTGCACCGGTTGACGGGTATGACCTGCACACCAACGTCAGGCAACAGATATAACCGGACAAGATCGGGAGAACTACTAGAGTTACCCGCTTGGGAGACAGAAGTCTGGACACGGACCGAGAGGGGAGTCATAGGTCCTGCCGAGGCTTCTGTAGCAGAGGGGAGTTAGGGGAAGGGTAGCAAGGGCAAGGCCCAGGAGGGTACAAGGAACCCACCCGGATCAGCCCGTCATGTATTCTAATTTACTCATGGTGAGGCGAACATAACGTTCAGAGGGTATGCTAGCAGGTCCCCAGGGTGATCATGGTAGAACATTGTACAGTCATTATCCAAATAACCAGGATTAGTTAGACAATATTTAGAGACAAACCTACATTGAGTAACATAAGGTGTGGGGTTATTCCAGAAGGTTCCGGGAGTATGTAGTGAGGAGGAGAGGAAGAGAGCAGAGCGATGAGGCAATGGGGATAAGGAAGAAAATTATATAGTTAAACCGTGTAATGAATATGAAAAGCTAAGAACAGAGATTAATGAACATAAAACAGTCGTTGAGAACATTTATTGTAGAAAATATGGTACCTGACACCACTTTGGGAAGCTACCTCCCATCCCATAAACCTGGGTAGAAAGTAACACAATAAATATCACTTACATAGCCAAAAAGATCACCCTAGCTGCGAAAACACAAGGCACTGCAAGAAGTAAGGTGAAGGGGGAGAGTCCCCTACCGAGGGGGTAGGGTGAGGACAAATAGGTTTTAACTTTAAAGCAGCTACAATTCCCCTGTACATTGACCCATACCCAAAGAAGTATCGTTGGAGCAGGAGAGGCCACACTCGGGTCTGCGACCTATGGAGTTGCAAGAGGTCCACATCCCTATCCATCTTTTTAGGTATGAGTAGTGATGCAATGAATGCAGGGACCGTCAGAGAAATTGCTGGCTCCGGCATGCGGAGCAGGCGCCCACAGAATAGGGGATGTGGGAGAAGGCTGTTACCCGAGTGTGGCATCTCCCGGGCCAATCATGCCCTTAAAAATATAAGGATAGCGGAACAATTGTCCCGAGAGCAGAGAAATGTTAGTCATTGGGATTATCTGAATCCTAAAAGGAGACTATGATTTCCCTGGTCCAAAGGCTCAGTATCCCCCCATGGGACAGCACTTAACATATTGGCAGTAGAAAACAAGAAGAGAGAAAAGAGAAAGAAGGGTGAATGAGAAAGATGAGGGGGGAGGGGGGGTAGAGAGGTGAGTAGGAAAGTAGAGAGAAGAGGGTAAAGAGTAGTAAAGTGGATTGGGGTGGTTGGAAAGCAATGTAGGACAGTATATACAACAAAAAGGAATAATGTGCCAAATTCACACTGTATCTAGAGAAAACCAATAAGGGTCAATCCCATGGAGCGAGGGTAGGTCTCATGCAGTACTTCGGTATGCTGGGGAATCCAAGTTGTCGACCTGAAGTGTTCCTGATGTCTGTGCTTAAAAAGTCCAGCGGAAAAGTGTTAACTGAGCTATAGTAGAGACTTTCTCATGAGGCGGTTGTGAGCGCATATCTTTGAAAATATGGAGGGCAGAGGAGCAGTGGGGGGGGGAGGAGAACCGGCAGAGCAGGGGAATCACAGTGCTTGAGGCTTGAGATGAGGGGGCTGGGACAAGGGGCGAAATGGGGGCAATACAGGGTCCAGGGTTGAGGCAATTAAAGGCAGACTGGGCGTGATATGACAGATCCTGAGCACCGCAGGGTAAGTCTCAATACGTGGGGCAATGCACAGAGAAATAACAGTAAAAGTCAAAGTCAAAAACAGTGGAGTAGAGAAAAAAAAAAAAGCAGAAAAACAAAAAGCCATAAACAGTACCTTAACGTCGGATGGGAGTAGTATGCAAAAAAGGAACGTATAAATTAATGGATTCTGGCCCTGCGATGAGCTGGAGAGGCTGAGGGACTTCCATTTCTTGGCGCTCCGGCATCACGTGAAGGTGAACGAGGAGGAAGGGGGTGAGGACGGCGGCGGCCTAGGTTAAAACTTCCCGCTTCTGCTATGCCATCCATGGAGAACGACCGGGTAAGTGTGGAGATGCGAAAGTCACTATACCAGTCCGGCAAATCTACGGGCGGTATATCCAGGGTGAAGAAAAAGTGGTCTAGGTCTTCTGGCACTCTGAGGAGCGCCGTTTTACCGTGATGGGATGCCGTCAGACCAAATGGGAACTTCCACCGGTATACTATAGACCTGGCCCTTAAGGCTTCCAGGAGGGGGCGAAGTTCCCTTCTCCTTTGTAGAGTGATCCCGGACAAGTCCTGGTAAATTTTAACGGTAGCTCCTTGTATCATGACTCGATCATGTGTCCTGGCAGCATGGAGGATTTGCTCTTTGAGGTGAAACTCCATGAGGCAGCACACCACATCTCGAGGGGGGTCTGTCTCTCTCCCTCTTGGACGCAAAGCTCTGTGGATGCGTTCGAAGTTAATTTGGGTGTCAGGAGGGCGATCTAAAATGTCATTAAACAGCATGGCAACAGTCTGGGACAGTTGGGAGGGCTCGATGGTCTCAGGTATGCCTCTCACCCTGAGATTACGGCGTCTTCCGCGGTTATCTAAGTCCTCCAAATGCCTGTTAATGTCCCGAAGGTGAACAGCATGGGACTCTGTTATTTGTTGCACATGGCACAGAGCGGTGTCCTGTCTCGTTTGAGTCGCCTCTACTTCCTCAACTCTCAGTGTCATGGCGTGTATATCTGATCTCATATCCAAAATCGCCGCCATAAGTGTGGTCTTTATGTCCGCTGCCACGCTGCGGAGGTCGTCTATGCTCACCGCCGCAGCCTGGCTCGGAGGTCGGTCTGTCCTGGGGCTAGCGGCGGGCAGTGCCTCTGGTCTGTTAGGGATGGCGCTGGCGCTTGGAGATCTGCCGCCGCGTGCCTCTGCCTGGGAGGCCTGCATCCTACCTGAGGGCCTCGCGCGGAATATGTCCGGAATTGGACGGGCGGAGAGGTCGTCGGATCCCCTGGGCGATCTGGACCGAGTAGCGGAGGTATCCCTGGGTGTCCTCACCATGACAGGAGTACAGAAGAGGGCTAAAAGGCTGAAGTTGCTTGCCTCGAGGACGGAGCTCCAGATCTAAGCGTCCATCTCGGATCGAGTCCAGGCCACGCCCCCCCTCAACACATTTTATGACCTATATTTATGTTCACATGATTATTTTCTTTCTATAAGCAGAATTCAGCATCAACTTCTGACTTTGATTCAGCCACATTTTATGACACAATATATATGCTAAGTTCTTTTACTGCTTCAACATTTATTGTACATAGAATTGGTGGCTATTTGTTCTCAATTAATTACCCTTAAGAATTAAGAATTGACTTAACATAGCATATACAGTTGTCTTAATTTGTTTGTCATTTTTGCCCCACTGCTGATTCTCCTTTTTTGTCTTGTAAGTTGGTAGATAATAAATAGAAGGGTATAATTGGCTTTGGGCATGCAAGAGAATTACCCTGGTACTTCTTTCTTATTTTGAGTGAAGAAAGTAACTTAGAAAGTGAAAGTGAATCATAATAAAGTAGCTGCACTGTAGATTTACAATAAAATAAACAAACTCCATCTTTATTGTGCCTTTAAATATTTCATTTGGGACAAGCTGGCCCCAATAAACTATCCCCTTTATTAACTGGTGCATCTGGTTGGCAAGCTGTATAAATTGTATGCTGCATCAGTTACTTATGGTATTCAGTACTGTGTTCCAGCAGCAGAGCCAAAAGCTTCCTCTGATTGGTTGAGATGAAGAAACAGGCGGATTATGTCACAATCCCCTCTTTAGCCATCAGAGGAAGCATTGCATTTATTCATAGAATACAAATCTTCTTGTAAATGGCTGAGTAGCACTCAGTAAGACTTAATTTTGTTCTTTGAACAAGACAAGATGGTCCTGTCCTGCTGTCACAGAACACAGCTCTATACACTGTATGTAACTGATGCCACATACAGTTTATAGAGCATGCTCATCAGGCATATCTGTTAGTGAAGGGAATAGTTTGTTTTGTCCAGCTTAGCCGAAACTAAGCTAATGTATATATGATGCAACTTTCTTTCTTTCAACCGCGGGTTGAATCCCTCCCGCTTTGCTGTTGTATTTTGACAGAGGGAGGTTTCCCAGGCAATGATACAATGATTATTGCTTGCAGTTATAGCTGTCAGCAGTGATCAAATGAAAAGAAAAATGACAGGTTGGTTGTACTGACATTGTTCAATAGATCTATTCCAGTACAACCAGCCTGCCCATAAATGGTTAGAAATTCATCCAGTTCCTGCTAAACTGGCAGAATTTTGATCTATCTAGGGTCAGATTTACTGTCTAAAGACACATGGAGTTAGACTTTAACATAGAGCCCTGAAGATGACATAGGGAAGAGATGTATGGCAAGAGTCACATCTAATGCATAGCCCAGTACTGATGCAGTAACCTTTGGTCTCAAGCTAGGGAAGGCAGAGAGGGCTTTAGAGACACTAGGAGATTTATTTTATGTAATTACTTAGCATGGTAGCATATACATAATACAATGCAAAACAGTAACATTTGGAAGCTATCAAATATGTATTACTTTCTTTCAACATGGCAGGCATTCTGCACATCCAAAGATCTAATTTGCTGTTTGTGTGACTGCTTTTCCCTGAATCCTGCAGGGAAGTCAATTTAAAGGAGTTGTAAAGGCAAAAGGTTTTTTTTTTTTATCTTAATGCATTCTATGCATTAGGATTAAAAATTTTTGTGTGTAGAAGCCTCCCCAGCACCCCCAATCACATACCCTCTCCAGTGATGTCCATGAGTGTCTAAGCCACTCAGGACACTCCTCCTGATTGGCTGAGACACAAGAGCGGTGCCATTGACTCCCATGGCTGTCAATCAAAGTCAGTCAGCCAATTAGGGGAGAGAGGAGGATGGGCCAGGTCAGGGCTCTGTGTCTGAATGTATATACAGAGCTCTGGTTCGGCTTAGGTGCCCTCAAAGAGAGCTGCTGGCTGAGGGGGTTTTGATAGGAGGGAGGGGCCAGGAGCGGAAAAGAGGGTCCCGATAAGGAGGATCCGGGCTGCTCTGTGCAAAACCAATTGCACAGAGGAGGTAAGTATGACATGTTTGTTATTTATTAATTTTTTTAAATGAGCCTTTACAATCACTTTAAGGCATCCCCTGCAGTTAAAGTTTAATTTTATTCCAAATGTATACAGACACTACCGTTTTCCTCATTAGAACACAATTTGTTTTGCATGTTTGTAATGAAGACTGAACTGGTTATGTAGTGCAATAATCCAGTAAAATTAACAACTTAATTTCTTGAATAGGAAAAATTAGCAAAAAATATAACATTGCAAGACATATAAATCATCTAGGAGGAAGTCGTTTTTTTTTCCACTTTCTCATCAAAGAAGAGAGGAGTGTTGCTGGCAATTAGGAACATAGTATTATTTATGTTGAACTCTTCTGGTATTGACCAGGATAGCAGATTTATAAATTTGATGTCCAATATTAATAACAGGCCGTGTACATTGGTGAATATTTATGCTTCAACTCCCATCGACTAAGGTTTCTCCGCAAGGTGTTCAAGAATCAACAAACTATCAGCACTAAGGTATGGTAACCTAATCATGTGTGGAGAGTTTAACCAAATGGTTAATCCTCATCTAGATATGTCCTCCACACCACTCCTCTACTCTGTGAGCTCTCATCCATAATGAAGATGTTTATTATGTGAGGAGCTGTCTTCACGACAATGCCAAGGACTTATTTTCTCACTAAGGCACCAATCTTATTTTCAAATTGATCTCTTTGTTGTTGATAAATGGCTTTTACAGCAAATGTTTTCTCCACTATATCAGTTATTATGTGGTTCTGACCACACGGCTATTACTATTTGTAAGATAACTGCTGTGTCACACGTCGGGTGCACACATGTTCACAGGCGCACAAGCGACTGCAGACTTCCATATGCGCCAATGTGCATGTGCAGAGGAACGTGCGCACTCACGGGAGCATGTCCACAATTCCAATTACAGCCAGATGGCCTATTTAAAGGGTGCCCTGACTCCTACTCAATGCTGGCTGGTCTTCAGCTGTTTCTTGATGCCCTACTTGAATCCTGCTTGTTATCAGTTGCTGACCTGGCTTTGGACTCTGTTTATACTACTGATTATTGATTCCTGATCCCAGATTACTCCTGACCTTGCTACTGTCTGATGTCCTTGTCCTGATGTCCTTGTGCTTCCTGCACATTGCTGACTCTAGCTATTCTATTGACCTAGCTTCTGTTCCTTGCCCAGCTCCACACTATTTCTGAGTGCCTATGCTGGCTGTCCTTCATGCCGGCTCCATTGGATGCAGTGTGCTTTTGTCCCCAGTCCTGGAAAGCCACTTATCCTGGACCTGCAAGCCTGGTGAAATTAACCTTTATCCTCAGCTGATCTACCCAGCATCATCCCAGTTCCTGACCTGATGTTCTGCATGAATCACAGAGTCTACAACTTCTGCCAAAGGCTCAGCAATCTACACTTACAGGCACTCATGTTCCTCCTGTCCCTTGGTACCATCTGATCCACTCTCAGTGGGGCCTGGGCTGAAGATACATGAGAGGCCAACCTCATCATTTCAGTCTCCTACCAGATATGTGGCACTATTACACTAGTGGAGAAGGACACTTGCCCCCCCGTAATTTAATATTAAATTGTGTGATCGCACTGCCTCAGTACTATGGTAGGGTAATAATTGAAAAGTGACAATAAATGACTATAAATGTAAACATGTCATAAAGATAAAGTGCCAGTGCAAAATAAATCCTTGAACAAATATATAAATAGGTAATGCAAAAAAGTCCAATACAATAGAATATGAATAATAAAACTTTTTATAAATTGTGCAATACAGAAAGTCTTTATTTCATAAAGAGCTTCATAGAGATGACACCACAGTGTTTCAACACTTCCCAAATTGTGCTCCTTTCACCCAGTGAAATGCAAGCTCACCTTCATTATAGGCCTACAAGGGGTCAAATGATGCATAAAAGCAGATTAATCTGTTGGACCAAACTCTAATGTTCAGGTTCCCTTATAACCAATGGGATTCCTTCTCCAGAATGGCTCCACGCAGCTCACAAGTAATAGAAATAGTATCTGGGTAAATAAGCTCAACAAACCGCACAGAACCCACTTCATAAAATGCGCTCACATTTATTTAATAAATAACAAGCATGTAATAAAATACAGCAACTCACATTATCCGGTTAAAAATCCCACCGCCAGGTTCAACCTTGCTGTGTCATTCATTCACACAGTTCTGTGAATGAGAGAATTACCGACAGTCTTTAAGGCTGACAGTTTATAGGCTGACAGTTTATAGGTCATTGTGTAACTGCCTGCCCATGCAAGGTACGAGTGGATAGATTACGCAGACAGTCTGCAGGAGCCCTGCATTGCACCCATGATCTGCTGATCACAGGTCCAATGCTTTGCAGGCTCCTAGTAAAACAATAAAATGAATGTACGTTTTTGTACCTGCTAAACCTGCACCTGTACCTGCTACTTGTATCCTTTAAAAGTTAGAAAAGCATGCAGAAGTGCATTTTTACAAAACATGATTTAGTCAATACACATAGATGTGCAAAAATCGTCTAGCTTCTTTGAGTGCTTTGACTTCAAATATAATTGCCTCTTCTGTAGTGCTTTGAGCTGCTTCTTTTGGACAAGATTGAAGATTATTTGCTAATGAGCCAAACAGTTCTTATTGAGAAATTATAATTTTCTTAACACTTTTTATTTTTCCAGCTTATACATTTTGTAACAAATGTTTTATTAAATGCTTTTACTAACTTTACACAATCATGGTTAACAAATTAACATTTAAATATGTGTCAATCCTAAATAACCATGAGTTATTGAAAGATACAGCACAGCACAAGCTACCTCACTAAAAACTCAAATTAAGCCATCCAGTAAGGGATGAGGGATATCCACACAAGTGCATTAGGCATTCCTCTAAATCATACACTTGAGATATTGAACCATGTATGCAACAATATTATTATTTTTTTTGTTTTCAAACATTTTATTGGAAAAGTAAACAGAGAAACCAACACGTGGGAGAGCATAAATATCCATACAAAAGAGGGATACAATATAGCATGGTGAGCTTCGTGTAAGATCTATAGCAATAGACATATCCATCCATTCCAAATTATAATACAGAAGTCAACGAGTGTAACTCACAAAGGTGTGGGATAATCCATATGGATGGGATAAACATGGAAAGTTTCAAATATTGGATACCACAAAACTCCAAAATTATATGGTACAAGGAAAAGGAAAGAAAATGCAAAAACGGAAAATAAGATAGGGAGTTTTTAAACCAGGTAGGGGGGGGGAGAGACTAGCACATTTAGTTCAGAAGTCTGAAGACAGACCATGGTTTCCATTTATCTTCAAACACCGGGACGGAGTCGTGTAAAGTGTGGTAGATTTTTTCCGTATGCATCATTAGATCTATCCGTGATAAATTCTAGTCAAAAGGTAGGGAGGGAGATTTCCAATTGAGTGCTATGGACCATTGCATGGCCAAACAGATTGAATGAACCAGACACCTCAAGTGTTTGGAGGTGTCTGGAGGAGCTTCAAATAATAGTGAATGAGATATCTTCATATTTGTAGTATACCCTGCTAGTTTATTAATTATATCAAAAAGTAGTCGCCATATGGGTTGGATCCGGTCGCACTCCCAGAATATATGTCTGAAGGAGCCTGGATGGGGGCAGCCCCTGGAACAGTTGGGGGAAACCTGAGGGAAAATGCTATGTAGCCGTAGGGGTGTATAATACCATCTGGTAAGTAGTTTAACGGCTGTTTCCCTAATTGAAAGGGCTTTCGAACACTGATGCATATTGCTCCAGGTTTTGTCCCAGTCTATAGTGTTGCAGTCCAGTTCCAGCTCCTGTGCCCATTTGGATCTATATTTCAGTCCCTCCTTCTCCACTGCTAGTTCCAGCGTCTTATAGAGACCCGAAATCAGGCCCTTTTGTCTGGGAGTAGTGAGGCAAATGTCCTCAAAGTATCCTGGAGGTAGGGAGTAAGGGCCAGGATAGTGTTGGAAAAAAAAATGACGAATTTGCAAATAGTGAAAAAATTCCGTGTTAGGAATTTGGGAACTGGACTGCAACTCCTGAAAGGGGGCAAATTGTGTGTTGATAAGAAAGTCTTTCAGGGCAACCAAACCAAGCTCGATCCAAATTCGTAACGCAGCTTGGGGGTTATGGGATGATGTAAATCTAGGATCCCCTAAATATGAGGCACCTCTAGGAGTCTGAGGAACCAGGCTATATTTGTTGCTGTATATGTGCCAAAGGCGCAGGCCATCCAAGACAATTAAATTTTTATGAATGTGAGGGCATTTAGTTGGATTAGGGGACCACATAATGCTTGGTAAAAATTGGGGGAGTATAGACTCCTGTTCAAATTGGACCCAAGGTACCCTAGAGTTTCTGATGGACCATTGAGCCTGTTGTGAAAATCTACTAGCCAAATAGTAGAGCCAGATCTGTGGGACTCCCAGTCCCCCATTCTTTGCAGAACGATACAAAACATCCCTGGCGAATCGGGGGGGGGGCTTATCATGCCATATAAACCTATTAAGGGATGATTGAACACCATCGAGGTATGATTTGGAGACTTTAATTGGAAGGAACCTGAAGATATACAAGAGGCGAGGGAGAATGACCATGTTAAGAGCTGTTATGCGACCCATGAAAGAGATGTGCAGGTTTGACCATAGTTTTAGGGTTTTCTGAAGTTTTGCAATTAATGGTGGGTAATTGGATGAGAACAATTTTTTGTAATTATTCGGCAGGACTATACCTAAATAGGAGAGGTGGTCGGTGGACCAATGGAAGGGGAATGTCTGTGTGAGGTGGGAGAGTTCTGCCGAGGAAATGCCTATGGGGAGAGCTGTGGATTTGGATAGGTTGATGGATAGACCCGAGACTCTAGCAAAATCAGACAATGAGTTAAATAAATTAGGGAGGAGATTAACGGTTTGGTCAGAAACATTAAAACGTTGTAAGCATACATGCAGAATTTGTTGGTTAGAGTTCCTTTCATGTATCCAGAAATATTGGGGTTATTCAGGATGGTTATAGCAAGGGGTTCAAGAGCCAAAGCGAACATTAATGGGGAAAGAGGACACCCTTGTCTAGTACCTCTACCAATGTTAAAGAAGTCCGAGCAGCAGCCGCAGATTTGATACTAGTTTTGGGGTTTCTATAGGGGGTGTGAAAGGAATGCAAGAATTCACTACAGAATCCTAGTCTTTGTAGAACATTTGTAAGATAGGTCCATGAGACACTATTGAAGGCCTTCTGAATGTCAAGGCTAAGTAATAGGAGGCTCTGTGAACATTCGTTAGCATCTTGAATAATGTTCATCACTAACCGAATATTATCTGTGATCAGCCTGTGGGGAATAAATCCGGACTGGAATGGGGAGATAAGGGAGGGGATACATTTAGCTAGCCTATCTGCCAGAAATCTACTGAAAATTTTTAAGTCGTTATTCATAACTGAGATTGGCCTATAATTCTGCGGGAGGGTATGGTTTTTGTCAGGTTTAGGAATCAAGGACTTGTTTGCCAATAAAATTTTCTCCGGAAAGCAGCCACCTTGCATCACCCAATTAAAGAGATAATTGGTAATAATAGTTAATAATAGTCTGGGGGCTAAAGCTGATGAAAATTTTTTATAATAAATAGCAGCAAAGCCATCGGGGCCTGGAGCTCAACCTTGCTTAAGTGATTTAATAACCTTTAGGACTTCGGATGTGGAGACAGGAGAATTAAGAAGTTCTATTTGTGATGCAGACAGGGTTGGTAATGGGACCGTATCCAGCCAGGAGTTGATTTCTGGGATCTTTATGTTTACGTTAGGGGCCAATAGAGAAGCATAACATTTTTCAAAGATAGCTAGAACTTCTTTTGGGTGGGAAGTAAGGAGACCCTCTCTGGTGTTCAGTTTATATACGTGAGTTGGGCGTAAGGAATGCCTCAGTTTGCGTGCGAACTTGGATGAGGCTGTACCATTGTGGGGAACTACCCGTTTAAACGGAAAGCCCCATCTATAGCGAATGCGAGCTGATTGAAGTGTGGAGGTAATCTCCTTAAGGGATCTCCATCTTTTAAAGGTGGCAGGTGAGACATCTGGAAAAATCTGGATCAGAGTATCATCCAGAAAGATTTGCTGCTTATTTCTGGCTGCACGTAGGATCTCCTCTTTGACAAGAAAGTCCTTAAGACATAAGATGATGTCTCTCGGGGGTTTGTCCGCCGGAGGTTTTGGACGGAAGGCTCTATGTATGCGGTCACATTTAAATGCCGAGGATTCGCAGTCAGGAAGCAGAGATTTAAACAGACGGGTAACTGTGGGGATAAGGTCCACTTCGGTCTCTGGTATTCCGTGGAGACGTAGATTATTGCGTCTGTTTCTGTTGTCGAGGTCCTCGACTTGCATCTGTATCGTAGAAAACGCAGATGCGAGGCCCTCATGTTCCCTGCTTAGGTCATTATGCGCAATTGCCAGCTCATCATGTCTGCTTTCTAACCTCTCAGTTCTGGAGCCTAAAGCAGCTATTTCTTGCGATAAAGTATGAGAAGTTTTGTGTAACTCTGTCTGAAACTTAGACGCCAGCTTGTCATATATAGCTTCAAGACTTGCATCGAGATCAGCTTTAGAGAGTATTAGACTCACCAGCCCGTGTCCGTCGAGGGGAGAGATCTGAGGAGGTTTGCGGCGTGGGGGATGGAACGGCGGCGAAACTGCTCTGATCCGCGCCATCTTGAGCCATACAGCTGCTTTCCCTTGTCCGGAGGAGATAGTGGGTAAGCGTGTTTTGGCATGATTTGCGGGAGTTCTTCTTCTTCGCAGGCATGCACTGTGATGAGGGGACCTGGGGGGTGTTAAAATCAGAGCGATCGAAGAGTGTTGAAGCCCCCAGGGCGCTGTTATGGTCCCGGTCGAGACGGGGCTCTCACTCTAGGCTGCCATCACGTTCAGTGCCACGCATGCGTGCCCTGCAATAATATTTTTTAATTAGGTCAGAAAACAAAGTGGAATAAGTGAAAAAAAGCCTAAAGCAACATCTACTGGCTGTATAAAAGACTACATCATGTTCATTTGCAATATTTACTTGAAGTGCAAGTTTCAGTTAAAATATTGTTTAAAACCAACTGAGAACCAGCCGCCGCAGTTATACTGCTGCAGGTTGGCTCCTCTGGGCGAGCTGTTGTAGCTGTATGTCTGTTTTCAAATTTCAGAGCTGTCACATTTTGAATGACAATTACTTTGTTTTGAAACACTGTACCTAAATTAAATTTTTTTTTATTTTTTTTAGAAAGATAGAGCTTTCCTTTGGTGGTAATTTAATCACCACTGGGTTTTTATTTATTTTTTGCTATATAAAAGAAAAGAATAAAGAACATTTTGAAAAAAAAGTTTTTCTTAGTTTCTGTTATACAATTTTTAAAATATTCTTTCTTCACAAATAAGGCCAAAATGTATGCTGTTACAATCAATTCTTTGGTAAAAATAACCCAAATAAAAAATATATGATATATATATTTAAAAATTGATCAATTAGACATGTGCAGAATGAAAAAAAATTGTTTTGTTTTGTTTTGTTATTTATATAATTTGTTTAGTTAAATTAGTTTCATTTGTTTAATTCCTTTTCAGAATTTGTTTTGTTTATTTTTGAAATGACTTCAAAAGTTTTAGAATCAATTTCAAATAGTTTTTGAATTCGAAACATTTTCAAATTTCCAAAAAGAATAAAATAGAATAGAAAATAAAGACATAGAATATTCCATTATTCTATTCCTTTATTTTCTATTCTATTTTATTAAGTATTCAAATTCAAAAGGTTTTTTAATTCAAATTTGAAAATGATTCAAATTTGAAAAATATTTAAAAACGATTTGAAAATTATTCAAATTAGAATTTTATCCACTTTTTTTTGATATTTCGAATATGTTTAAATTCGGTACTATTCAAATTCATAAATCTGGAATTTCTGTATAATGAAAATTAGTCTGAATTTTAATTCGGAATAAAATGAATCGCACATGTCTATGATTAATCCTTATGTATTTCTTGAGACCCTAAAATGCCAGGACATTACTAATCATCAATCATAATCCAGCTATTCCTACTCAAGCCATCACTAGATGGTCCCTAAAACTAGACATGGGCGCCAACAATAAATTAGTTTTGTTCTGTTCCGTTACGGTTCGTATTAAAATTAATTTGTACGAATTGTCATTAGGTTCATTAACTTGTACGAACGTTCTTTACGATGAATTTAAAGGCAAAAATATACCTCAATATGACAGTCGATGCTGATGGAAGTTTGGTTTTTATCCGAAATACAAAATTCCGTTGAAGAATTTCCTATCCGAAATATGAATTTTCGTTAGATGTGTTTACTTTTCGCCGGTCCAAATTTCGTTACTACGGAAACAACGTGTGACTTGGTTGACCAATCAGAGGTTTTCTTCTGCTGCTGAGGCCTACAGGGCAGGCCCGATCATGTGACTTCCCTTTGTGGGTTAGTTAGTGTAGTGGAGCAGATCACATAATTATTTGTCTGTGCATCTGAGCGAATATCTTTGCAATCCTTAGTTTTTCATTGTTCATTTTAGTTTATATCTGTTGTAGTTTGCGAGCGTATCATCTGTTAGTGTTTAGTTTCTGTTTTTATTCGTTTTTTAGTTGGTTTTGAGAAATCTTTTTTTATTTATTTCTTGTTTCATTTAGTTAATATTTTGTTATTTTCTGTTGGTATAATATTTTTTTTTGTACATTTGGTGATTTTGGTGTTAGTTTGCTGCAATCAAAATTATATTTTTTTTGTCTAAATTTTTCCAACTTTTAAAGGAAAAATGAGCAGCAAACAAGGCCAAAAAAAGCAGTAAGAGTGCTGCTGGGAGAGGGAGAGCTATGAGCTGTGCACATGAGCAGTAGGTGGGAAGTTCTGTCTCTGCGCCCTCTGAGCTCAGCTCACCTCTCATAAAGCTGAGGCGAATGGGAGTGAAGACTGCTGGTGGTAAAGAGCCTGGCAAATAGCAGACATTTGCACGTCGCCAGCTGTTCCAGGATTTACCTCCTAGAACCAGCAGCACAATTCATAGCAAAATTGGCACTACCACCTCTGCCACTGCTGCTGGTAGCATGCTGCCCATTGGTACCTTTTATGGAAGAGGGCAGGCCAAAGGGGTTCCCAGTGCACATACATTTTGTGCAGCCAAAGCTGGAGATCCTGGCCATGCAGCAGGAAACATATCAGCAGGCCGAGGCTCATGATGATGTCACCACCACCATTGCTGCCAGTGCCATCACCATCAGCACTACAGGGAGCTTGGCAGTGGTCAGCAAGGACACAGAGTTTACTGCTTCTAATGATCACTGTTCCCTTGGCAACGTGAAAGAGGTGGAAGCAGGCTTTCCTGACATTGTTGTAGACAAATTTAATTTCCAGCCCTCTACCCATGTTGGCACCACCGACAGCCCATAAAGTATCTCCCCAATACTTTTTTCTCCTGAAAAGACCCCTGCCCAAGTGTTTTCTAAGCCTCCAGCATCAGAATGGGCCAATGCAACCATTAGGCCTCAATCCATCACAGAACCCAAAATACCTGGGATGTTCAGGTCTCTTCCTCCTGCTCCTGCCGAACCCCAGAAAGAGAGTGTGACCACTGCAGTGGAAGGGATTCCATCAGGCATTGTCCAAGGTGGTGGTTGCCTTTCCAGCATTTGGTAGCATTTTAAAAGAATTGGTGTCGGTCAGAAGGCCAAATGCAATCACTGTGGCAGGGAGGTCAGCCGGGGCCAAGACATAGGGCATCTCAGTAATAGTGGCATGAACCAGCACATGCGTGTGCACCACCATGCAGTGCTGTTAGGGGAGAAAAGTATTATGGCCGCTCCTCCAAACACCAAAACGGGGGAACCAATAGCGGCACCGCCACAGCCACCATGAGTGCCAGCACCACCAGCCAGTATAAGGCAGAAAAGAATGCTGTTACCATCCCGCATCCAATCCATACCAGCCAGGCCACCCTGGAAGATTTTGGTGGCTTTCAGAGTAAGGGTATGTCTCGGGCGCAGGTGCATAAAATAACACGCCTGATTGGCCAGCTCATTGCGGTTGGAGGAGCACCTTTCAACATGGGGGAAGGTGAGCCCTTTAAGCAATTGATGCAGGCTGTTGCACCACAGTACCATGTGCCATCACGTAAAACCTTCAGCCAAACTGTGATGCCAGCCTTATACAGGTCTTGTGTCGGGTGCTCAAGGAGGAGATTGGAAGGGCAGGTGGACAGGCAATGCACCTGACCACTGACCTGTGGAGTACGTGTAGTGCCCAGCATGCCTTCTTGTCCCTGACGGCACATTGGTGGCAGGCTAAGGTGTCCCATGATGTAGTTCAAACATCTGGATCCTCGTCAGCAGTTGACAAACATGGGCACCGGTCCTTCCTCCTGCACGCTGAGGTGCTTGATGAAAAGCACACAGCGCAAAATATCCTGCAAGCCCTGCAGAAAATGTTGTTGCAGTGGTTTGGACAGGCAGACAGCAACTACCGGATTGGCTATGTTGTCACTGATGGAGGCAGCAACATGGTCAAGGCTGTAAGGGATGGCAGCATTGTGGGTGTGCGCTGCTCAGCCCACCTTCTCCACCAGGTGGTAACTGACAGTTTTCGGTTGGTGGAGACCCTTTCTGGCGGCGATGGAAGGCTGTCCAAAGTGGTGGACTCTTGTCGGAAGATGGCTGGCCACTTCCATCGGAGTGTGAGGGACAGCCACCTCCTCAGGGTGGAACAGAGGAAGGCAGGCCTTCCAGAACACTGCCTAAAACAGGATGTGGGGACTAGGTGGAATTCAACCCTAGCAATGCTGGAACGCATCCTTGAGCAGCAGAAGGCTCTCCATGCCATGGCCTGTGATCATAACATTGGCATATAGAGACCTTTAGGCAGGGAGGACTGGGCCATAATTGGGCAGATTGTGGCAGTCCTCAAACATTTCCTCTCTGTCACAGAACACCTAAGCCACGAGGATGCCAGCATTGGTCATGTGCTCCCACTCTTCAACCACCTTCAGAGCAAATTGGAGCCGTTCAAGTCGGCTGAGGAACCTTTGCCTGGTGGTGGCCCTCAACCTGATGTATTGGCTCTGCTAAACACATTTCTGATGGAGTTGGGCAGGCCACGTAGGAGTTGACCGCCTCTTGCCCAGAACTGATGCTGGCTGTCATGTCTGACCATCGCATCAAGGGCAAAATGGCTATGCAGTGTAGTGCTCTGACAACATGGCGGGACAGACTAATCGACAGAGTCCGTCAGAGGGAAAAGCAGATAGTAAGGCTGGGAGAAGAGGAAGAGGTGGAAGAAGATATTGAAGACCCCCTCTCCCATGCATCATCTAGTGAAGTGAGCAGAGCTCCTGCCAGCGGAGCATCTTCTGTCTTGGCTGAGGCACTTGACACCCTAATGGGAACCTCCAGCAAAGTGCACCCCAAGAAACCCATATCAGCAAAGGAGGTTGTCATGTCCTATTTGTCAGCCCCACCAGTGCACCCCACTACAGATCCAATGTTTTTTTGGCAGGAGAAGAGCGAGGAGTGGCCTGCCCTCACAGATATTGCCAAGGAGCTACTGTCCTGCCCTCCGACAAGTGTCCAGCGGGTGTTTTCTGTGATGGGAAACATCCTGTCACTCCAAAGATCCCAGTTGTCCCCCCAGCTAATGGAGCAGTTATCATTTTTGAAAATCAATTTGCCAAAGCTGGGGTACCCCTCCCTCACTCTGAACATTCCTTGAACTGACTGTCTGCAGCAGAGATGGCCATTTGGTCTTAGTAGTTGGTCCCTGTCCCTCCACACAATCCCTCCCCTCACTTCTCATCTACCCCTATTTGCTTATGGCATCATCTGGGATGGACGAGAAGAGAGGAGGTGCCACCAGGAAGGAGCGGAGAGAGACCTTATTACACACACTTCCTGCGCTACTCTGCATGCTGGCTGGTAAACACTATGCCCTGATGTTCCCCAATGTGCCCTGATGTTCCCTAATGTGTCCCAATGTGCTCCAATATGCCTTGATGTGCCCCAATGTGTCCTGATGTGCCCCGATGTGCCCTGATGTGCCCCAATGTGCTCCAATATGCCCTGATGTGCCCCAATGTGCCCTGATGTTCCCCAATGTGCTCCAATATGCCCCGATGTGCCCTGATGTGCCCCAATGTGCTCCAATATGCCCTGATGTGCCCCAATGTGCCCTGATGTTCCCCAATGTGCCCTGATGTTCCCCAATGTGTCCCAATGTGCTCCAATATGCCCTGATGTGCCCTGATGTACCCCAATGTACTCCAAAATGCCCTGATGTGCCCCAATGTGTCCTGATGTGCCCCGATGTGCCCTGATGTGCCCCAATGTGCTCCAATATGCCCTGATGTGCCCCAATGTGCCCTGATGTTCCCCAATGTGCTCCAATATGCCCCGATGTGCCCTGATGTGCCCCAATGTGCCCTGATGTTCCCCAATGTGCCCTGATGTTCCCCAATGTGTCCCAATGTGCTCCAATATGCCCTGATGTGCCCCGATGTGCCCTGATGTACCCCAATGTGCTCCAATATGCCCTGATGTGCCCTGATGTTCCCCAATGTGTCCCAATGTGCTCCAATATGCCCTGATGTGCCCCGATGTGCCCTGATGTGCCCCAATGTGCACC
Organism: Lithobates pipiens; assembly: GCF_037356315.1. Taxonomy (NCBI): domain Eukaryota; kingdom Metazoa; phylum Chordata; class Amphibia; order Anura; family Ranidae; genus Lithobates; species Lithobates pipiens. The sequence goes on from NW_027507785.1 coordinate 183,474,093, forward strand.
AATATGCCCTGATGTGCCCCAATGTGCCCTGATGTGCTCCAATGTGCCCTGATGTGCCCCCACCATTCTTCTCATTTACACATATGACTGCTAGAACAGATAAAAAGACATTTAGGGAAATTGATCAAAATTGGAGCGGACATAATCTGGAGCAGTTGCCCATGGCAACCAATCAGCTTCTCTTCAGTTCATTTCGTTAAGATTTGAAAATTAAAGAGAGAAGGGGATTGTCTGCCATGCACCGCTGGTCTGTTTTTTGCCTGCTCCAGTTTCGATAGATCCCCCACACTGTTTGGGGTCACCGGGGATGTGCTGAGAGCACATGCTTGGTAACACCAAACAATTTTCAGTGACCCCGCACATCCCCGGTGACTTCGTACAGTGCGGGGGATCAAAATGGGAGCAGCTGTGCATGGCAGCCATGTGCTCATTATGAGGGGCTCCCACCATCCCTGTGCTGTGCTGATTTCCTCCTGGGGCTGTACCCCTGCTGTGCTCAGTATGTCAGCACAGCACAGGAATGGTGGAAACCCCTCATAATGAGCACAGCAGACGTACAGCCCCAGGAGGAAGTCAGCATAGCACAGGGATGGTGGGAGCCCCTCATAATAAGTATAATGACTGAGTCGTCGATGCGACGACAACTGATCCGAAATTCGTAAACAAAAGTTTGTATTGCGTACAAAATTGGGACGCATAGCAATTCGTATTTTGGATCCTCCCGAACGTACGGATTTAGGGAAATTCGTACGAATTTGAGATTCATACGAAGCGAATCGCACATGTCTATTCTTATCTTCTGGAAAGCCTACCCTGCCTCTATCTAAAAACTGAATTTTTACTCCTATTCCTTTAGTGAAAGCACATCCCCCACAGTTAGGCCTCTTTCACACTGACGTCCCGTTCAGGCCCGCCTGTCAGTTTTTCAGGCGGACCTGAACGGGTGCTCCATAGAGGTCTATGGAGCGTCGGATGTCAGCGGTGACATGTCCGCTGACACCCGACCCGCTCCGATCCGAAAAAGTGTAACGGAGGAAAAAGCTATTTTTCCATCCGTCTGCGGATCGGATCGGGTGACGACGGGCACTGCGGTCCGTCGTCATCCGATCTCCCATAGGGGAGAGCGGCGCTGTGACAGATCCGTCCCTGCGCAGTGTGCAGAGACGGACCGGTCATCTCCCTGCTCAGCGGGGATCGACGGAGTGATCCCCGTTGAGCAAACGGATATCCACGGGGCGGATCAGAACTGATCCGCCCCGTGTTAAAGGACCCTTAGAAAGTATCCCCTAGGGACACACTTAACCCTTTGATCACACCTGATGTTAACCCCTTCTCTACCAGTGTCATTAGTACAGTAACAGTGCATTGTTTTTAGCACTGATCCCTTTAATAATGGCACTGGTCCCCAAAAAGTGTCAAAAGTGTCAGTTAGATGTCCAATTTGTCTGCCGCAATGTTGCAGTCCTGCTAAAAATTGCTGATCACCGCCATTACTAGTAAAATAAATACATACAAATTCCATGAAATATCACTGGGAGGAAATGATACAGCGCATTTCAGAGCATGCACGGTAGTACATAGAGAGGCTGCAACGCTCCTTTGTCAAGCCCTCTGACAGCACGAGCCCTGTACCAACTTCACCAGCGCCATAGAAGCAACTTCTATTTATGATGTCCCTGTATACTTCCTTCATCATATGAATGGATATCTGTTGATTCTTTTAATACATTTTGTGAGATACTACACTTAGACTTAGAAGCACCTGTCCCCTTTTCTCTTTTGTCTACACTACAGTATTAACTTAAGAGTAGGGATGAGCTTGGTGTTTGAGTTGAATGCATATTCGACTCGAATATCGGCTGTTCGCCCGTCTGGCGGAGCCAGAACTCTGTGGGCCGTTCGCGCCAAATTCGTGTGGTGCTCACAGCCCACAATGCACTGCGCCATTGCAGTGAATTGCTGGCTCATGATTGGCCAAGCATGCACTGTGACCCCACATGCTTGGCCAATTACAGCACCGGCAGTGAGCAGAACCATAATTGGAAAGAGCTAGATAGGCAGTGACAGTGTGTTCTTTTCTCAGGCATCTGCAGGAGTTAGTGGGTGTTGTGTGCCTCCAGCGCAACATACACCTGCATCTACCCTTTATTGCTGTTGTTCTCTAATACTGCCATCTACAGGAGTTAGTGGGTGTTGTGTGCCTCCAGCGCAGTATAAACCTTTATCTACCCTTTATTGCTGTTGTTCTCTAATACAGCTATCTGCAGGAGTTAGTGGGTGTTGTGTGCCTCCAGCACAGCACAATATACACCTGTATCTACCCTTTATTGCTGTTCTCTAATACAGCCATCTGCAGGAGTTAGTGGGTGTTGTGTGTTTCCAGGACAGCACAATATATACCTATATCTACCCTTTATTGCTGGTGTTATCTAATACAGCCATCTGCAGGAGTTAGTGGGTGTTGTGTGCCTCCATCACAGCAAAATATACACCTGTATCTACCCTTTATTGCTGTTGTTAGTGGGTGTTGTGTGTTTCCAGCACAGCACAATATATACCTATATCTACCCTTTATTGATGGTGTTCTCTAATACAGACATCTGCAGGAGTTAGTGGATGTTGTGTGCCTGCAGCACAGCACAATATACACCTGTATCTATCCTTTATTGCTGGTGTTCTCTAATACAGCCATCTGCAGGAGTTAGTTGGTGTTGTGTGCCTCCAGTACAGCACAATATACACCTGTATCTACCCTTTATTGCTGGTGTTCTCTAATATAGCCATCTGCAGGAGTTAGTGGGTGTTGTGTGCCTCCAGCACAGTATACACCTGCATCTACCCTTTATTGCTGGTGTTCTATAATAAAAGCATCTGCAGGTAGTAGTGGGTGCTGTGTGCCTCCAGCACAGTATACACCTATATCTACCCTTTATTGATGGTGTTCTCTAATACAGCCATCTGCAAGAGTTAGTGGGTGTTGTGTGCCTCCAGCACAGCACAATATAAACCTGTATCTATCCTTTATTGCTGTTGTTCTCTAATACAGCCATCGGCAGGAGTTAGTGGGTGTTGTGTGGCTGCAGCACAGCACAATATACACCTGTATCTACCCTTTATTGCTGGTGTTCTCTAATACAGCCATCTGCAGGAGTTAGTGGGTGTTGTGTGCCTCCAGCACAGCACAATATACACCTGTATCTACCCTGTATTGCTGGTGTTCTTTAATACAGGCATCTGCAGGAGTTAGTGGGTGTTGTGTGCCTCCAGCACAGTATACACCTGTATATACCGTTTATTGCTGGTGTTCTATAATAAAGGCATCTGCAGGAGTTAGTGGGTGTTGTGTGCCTCCAGCACAGTATACACCTGTATCTGCTCTTTATTGCTGGTGTTCTATCATAGAGGCATCTGCAGGAGTTAGTGGGTGTTGTGTGCCTCCAGCACAATATACACTACCCAATTGCTGGTTTTCCCATCTCACTGCAGGCCATTACTATGTCTGGAAGGCCAACAAGGATAGGAAGACAGTCACGAGCCAATAAAAGAGGGCAAGCAGGCTCTGTGTTTAGAGACAACAGTGCTGGTCATGGGCGCAGTGCATCGTCTTCAGCACGTGGCCATGGGACATGCTTGTCCTTATTTTTGGCAGCTGGACATGTTGAGCCGCATCATGCCGAAGACTTGGTAGAGTGGATGACCAAGCCCTCTTCATCCTCCTCATCCTCTCTCACCCAGGCTCAGGGTAATAGCAAAGCAGCTGCCAACGCATCCTCTTCCCTCGTCTCAATGTCATCATCAGTCACTCCTCCCCTAGATCCACCATGTCCTCCTGAGGAGTCCCCCGAACTGTTTGAGCACAGTGTTGGGTACATGATCCAGGAGGATGCCCAGTGTTTTGAAGGCTCTGATGATGATACCAAGATAGAGGAAGGCATTAGCGTGAGCGAAGAGAGAGGAGATGCTCAAGAAGGACAGCAATCTGTCAGTCATTTTCCACCAGCTGCAGCATACTGCCAGGTTTGCTCCAGTGATGAAGAGGGAGGGGATGATGAGGTCACTGACTCCACTTGGGTGCCTGATAGGAGAGAGGAGGAGGAGGCACATGTCCAATGAGGCAGGATACCCTCCGGGGGCCAGCTTTGGGGCATCACACCGACTGAATCACACCACAGAGCTCCGCCTGTGTGGGCGCTGCCTCTGCGCGTTATTCCAAAAGTTCTTTGGTGTGGACCGCTGCTATTTGCAACATATGTCTCAAGCGTATCTCGCATGGCCAAAACATCAGCCACTTGGGCACCACATGCTTGACCAGTCATATGTTGACCTGCCTTGCAGCTCATTGGCAAGCGTACCTTAACCACTTCAGCCCCGGACCAATTGTCAGCCTAAGGACCAGAGGTCTTTTTACAATTTCGCACTGCACTGCTTTAACTGGTAATTGCGCTGTCATGCAATGTTGTACCCAAAATAAATTTGCGTCCTTTTCTTCCCACAAATAGAGCTTTCTTTTGATGGTATTTGATTGCCTCTGCGATTTTTATTTTTTGCAATATAAATGGAAAAAGACCGAAAATTTCGAGAAAAAAATATATTTTCTACTTTTTGTTATAAGAAAAATCGAATAAACGAAATTTTAGTCATACATTTAGGGCAAAATGTATTCAGCCACATATCTTTAGTAAAAAAAATGTCAATAAGCGTATATTTATTGGTTTGCGCAAAAGGTATTTCTTGCCCCTAGGTATTTCTGCACCATGCAAATCAGAAGCTGGCGATGGTTGCTGGAACCAATCATACCTTGGGGCTGCGGACTAAAAAATTGGTCAGATGGCCACCTTCTCCACCGCTCCTTTTGTGACTGACTGAAGCCTCAGCAACACGTTGTCCAGAACCAGGAGTTTGTAACCTCCCAGTCTCTGGGAACACGTTGCACAGACCTTTCTGCAAGGCCTCCCGGAGATGTCTCATCCTCTGCTCCCTCGGCGATGGCAAGATAAGGTCCGCAAAAATTCAACTTGTACCATAGAACAAGGAGAGTGGCCAGCCAGTAATGGTCCCTCTCCTTGATCCGAAGAATACCAGGATCCTTCTGCAGGCTTTCAGGATCAAGGAGGCTATGCAGCATAGGTTAGCAGAGGCATTCGGTCTGGAATCCTCTGGGTCACTAAGGACAACATGATCTGCAGCCATCTCCTCCCAGCCACGTAGAAGTCCACGGGTTTCTTGGGACTGTAAATCATCCCTAAAAGACTGCTGCTGCTGATGCTGAGTGCCAGGCTCCACCTCCATGTGAGTGGCTGGAGCCGAGAGGTTGTCACTCCCGTGCTTGCGCGCTGGAGGGAGACTTCTTTCCGGCAACGTCCAGAGTCTGCCGGGCTGAGAATCCCCTGTGTGCATGCGCTGCTGAAATCAGCGGCTCATTGCGAGGGGAATATCTCCTAAACTGTACAGGTTTAGGAGATATTCTTTTTATCTACAGGTGAGCCTTATTATAGACTTACCTGTAGGTAAAAGTAATAAAATTGACTATACAACCACTTTAAGATAAAAAAAAAAACGTTCTGCCCCCTAGACAGTCGGTTACGCTTTCCTCCTTCTGCTCTCTAACTCCTAACTCCTTTCTGTTCATCTCTCCTTTTTCTCCTGCAGACGCCCACCCTCTCAGCTTCCGTTAACACAGGCAAAAGGTAGCTGTTGTAAAGTTGTTAATCTTTCTCCAATAGCATGTTACTCTATAGTTGGAAATATAGTAATTCTTTTGTTTGGAAACTCCTGAACACCAAAAATGGCTTCCCTGGGTGGCCGAGCAGTCTATACGGAGTTACCCAGGCCACAGCTTGCTCTGATTGGGGTGGCAGTATTGACTCCTAAAGACTCCTTGTCCATTATCAAACTCAGGGTTACTTGTTAAGGTTTATAAATTCTGTTTTGGTTGGCTTCATAGGTTTTCGATAATAGTATGTAGCTTTGTAACGATATTACCTATGCCAATGTTTTAAATGTGCAAAATGCAATTTTAGGCCATGTGGGCCGACATATGATCTTTTATCTTATCTTTGTGTTTGTACTCTTTTTCGCAAACTTCAATAAAAATATTTAAAAATAAGAACCTTCTGCCTTTATAATCACTTTAACTGCTTCAGCCCTGGAAGATTTGGATGCTGAATGACCAGGCCATTTTTTGCGATTCAGCACTGTGTCGTTTTTAACTGACAATTGTGCAGCTGTGCGACACTGTATCCAAACAAAATTGACGTTTTTTTTTCCCACAAATAGAACTTTCTTTTGGTGGTATTTTATCATCTCTGTGGTTTTTATTTTTTGTGCTATAAACAAAAAAAGAACAACAATTTTGTATTATATGTATAATATATATATTACCTTTTATTACCTTTTAGGTGTGTCTCAGGAAAAGGCCTCATGGCTGACTGCAAGCATTTCTGTTCAATTTCAGAATCAGTCTGTCCCAATAGAAAGGCCTAAGACAGACATCCTCCTATTAACATAGAAAGCAAGAAGCCCTGCTTCTAAATCTTTAACCATTTGTTAGGACAGGTAATGTTCAAATCTAGTTTACAACTAATAAATAAATATTCTAGGGTTAATTGTTTTAAACACAGCTTCCCAACTACCCTTATAAATAATAAAAACTAAGTGGGATTCAGCACTGGAGCTATCAAAAAGGACATTTAAAATGGCAATTAGCAATTTTTAAAACATTTAAATTATGCTTTATGAATGATAAAATGTAGAAATATAATGTAGGTGTTTTTATGATACAACTGTAGGCTTTTCATAAGGTTTCTTTGTTAGATCACAAATATATTACCCCTTTAATCCTGTGTAGTTTGTTGTCTTATGCTGTGTACACACGGTCAGAGTTTTCCGTCTGGAAATCTTGGATATGAGCTTGTTGGCTGAAAGTCCAACCGTGTGTATGCTCCATCGAACATTTGCTGTCGGACTTTAAAAGTTCTCAAATTTTCCACCAACATCAGTTTGTTATCAGAAAGTTTGATATTGTGTACACAAGTCCAAGCACAAAAGTTCACGCATGCTTGGAATCAAACAAGAGCTGGAAGCGCTCAATCTTGTAAAACTAGTGTTCGTAATGGAGATATCACATTCATTATGAAATCTCTTAATGCAGTGCATACTCTTCTTCTGTATAATGCTTTAATAATTAAGTTGCTTTGCTGCTGATATTCACAGAGTTCTGACAAACAGATTTTTTATTATTTTTCATGATCCTCTGAATAATATTTGTTTTTGTTGTTTTTTTTGCTCATGATTTCCATAATAATCTTTTTTTTTCTCATGATCTCCAGAATAATCTTTATTTTTTTATTTATTTTTTCTAGTGATCTCCATATTTTTTTTTTATTTTGTGTGTCAAGTTACCACAACACCTTATTATCTTGTATTTTTTTTTAACCTCAAAGATACATACAACTATGTTGGTGCCCCTTGTTAATTTGACACTGTATTTTTTAAATGTACCTGCCTACTCACAAATTGTCCTTTTTAAAGTAAACCACATAGCTAACTATTTGTCAAAAACAAAATTTTAAATTTAACAGGGATCATAACAAAATAAAGAGGAATGAAACAGTTGGAATTGGCAAAGCCTTTGTACCCCAGGGCAGACATCAATTATTTGACTGTCAAAATTGGTAACCTGAGGAGTCCATTTAATAGGGAGCACAATACGGTCCAGGACTCCGAGAGATTGGGAGCAGCAGCAGATGACATATATACGTCCCAATGCTGTGGTCTTACAACAGTCTGCGTTTTTTGACAGACCAAAGCAAACCCAGGCCATCAGTCTCAACAATTCATTCCATGCTTCCTTCCATGCTGCTGTGGTGGGTTGAGTGGCTGTGGTGTTGATGGTGTTGCTGGAGGTGGTGGAGGAGTATGGTCCAACTCACACAGGTGAGGTTGAGTTGTTAGTTCAACCCTCGTCACCTTGTTTAGGGCCTTCAAAATTAGTTCTTCACAGATTGTGCCTTGGCCTCCTCCATGTTTTCTAGTTTGCTTGCAGTGACAAGTTCAAATGCCTTATGGACACCAGGGGTCATGTTAAGTTTGAGCCTGTTTGAGGATAACAGCTGCAGACTCCTCAAGATTTCTTGCCTTTGTGGTCCTTTTGGTTGGAGGGAGGAGGGGAGAATCTGGGATTCCGTCAGGCTGCTTTCCACGGCCTCCTCCTGGCTGAGACTTTCCTGTGTATGAAAATGGTACATAGTTTTTGGGTTTTGGTCATCAATCACACACAATTTTGAGCTTGTGACTTTTGCAAATTGAATGTTAACAAATAAAAAAGACTATCATTCTGACCCCAGCATTTTTCATTCTTGTCCCAATCATTTTTGGCTACTACTGTCTATTGATATATAAACCACTTTGTTAAATCAGAAATCAGTGATCAATAACATCTAGTTAACATCTATAAATTTTTGACAAGAAATACAGTTGCAAAAAAAAGTATGTGAACCCTTTTGGAATGATATGGATTTCTGCACAAATTGGTCATACAATTTGATCTGATCTTCATCTAAGTCACAACAATAGTCAATCACAGTCTACTTAAACTAATAACACACAAAGAATTAAATGTTACCATGTTTTTATTGAACACGCCATGTAAACATTCACAGTTTGGGTGGAAAAAGTATGTGAACCCTTTGATTTAATAACTGGTTGAACCTCCTTTGGCAACAATAACTTCAACCAAACGTTTCCTGTAGTTGCAGATAAGACATGCACAATGGTCAGGATTAATTCTTGACCATCCCTCTTTACAGAACTGTTTCAGTTCAGCAATATTCTTGGGATGTCTAGTATGAATCACTTTCTTGAGGTCATGCCACAGCATCTCAATTGGGTTGAGGTCAGGACTCTGACTAGGCCACTCCAGAAGGTGTATTTTCTTCTGCTTAGGCTGTTCTGTTGTTGATTTACTTCTATGCTTTGGGTCGTTGTCCTTTTGCAACACCCATCTTCTGTTGAGCTTCAGCTGGTGGACAGATGGCCTTAGGTTCTCCTGCAAAATGTCTTCATTAACTTGGGAATTAATTTTTCCTTCGATGATAGCAATCCATCCAGGCCCTGAAGCAGCAAAGTAGACCCAAACCATGATGCCCCCACCACCATACTTTACACTTGGGATGAGGTTTTCATGTTGGTGTGCTGTGACTCTTTTTCTCCACACATAGTGGTGTGTGTTTCTTCCAAACAACTCAACTTTGGTTTCATCTGTCCACAGAATATTTTGCCAGTGCTACTGTTGAACATCCAGGTACTCTTGTGCAAACTGTAAACATGCAGCAATGTTTTTTTTGGACAGCAGTGGCTTCCTCTGTGGTATCCTCCCATGAAATCCATTCTTGTTTAGTGTTTTACGTATTGTAGATTCGCTAACAGGGATGTTAGCATATGCCAGAGACTTTTTTAAGTCTTTAGCTAACACTCTAGGATTCTTCTTCACCTCATTGAGCAGTCTGCGCTGTACTCTTGCAGTCAACTTTACAGGATGCCCACTCCTAGGGAGCATACCAGCAGTGCTGAACTTTTTCCATTTGTAGACAATTTGTCTTACCGTGGAATGATGAACAGCAAGGCTTTTGGAGATAATTTTATAACCCTTTCCAGCTTTATGCAAGTCAACAATTCTTAATCATAGGTCTTTTGAGAGCTCTTTTGTGCAAGGCATCATTTACATCAGGCAATGCTTTTTGTGGAAAGCAAACCCAGAACTGGTGTGAGTTTTTTATAGGGCAGGGCAGCTGTAGCCAACACCTCCAATCTAATCTCATTGATTGGACTCCAGTTGGCTGACACCTCACTCCAATTAGCTCTTGGAGATCTCATTAGTCTGTGGGTTCATATACTTTTTCCACCTGCACTGTGAATGTTTACATGGTGTGTTCAATAAAAACATGGTAAAATTTAATTATTTGTGTGTTATTAGTTTAAGCAGACTGTGATTGTCTATTGTTGTGACTTGGATGAAGATCAGATCAGATCACATTTTATGACCAATTTGTGCAGAAATCCATATTACTCCAAAAGGGTTCACATACCTTTTTTGCAACTGTATGTTCAACAATGCTATACATGGGTCAAGCTGGGCTCCTCCACATCTTCTTCCTGGGTGGAAGGCTCAGGTTGGACATAAGGAGCCTCAGCTGATGTGGAAGGAAGTGTTGATAGTGATGGCCTTGGTTCTGTCTGGTCGGACAAAAAATGTAGTCTATTGTAGTACCACACCCTGGGGACATATGCGTCATCTGCTGCTGCTTCGGACCTTCTTGCACTCCCTATTATATGTGCTCCTCAGGCTACCAATTTGGCATTAAACAGTTAATGTCTGCCATGGGATACATCAGCTTCACCAATTCCAACAGTTTATCCAGTGCTGCCTCCTCTTTTGCTTGTTCGAGTAGTCCCTGCATTGGACTTGCCAGAGACATGGCAGCTCCCTGTACTTAACTATGAAGTTGAGCAGGAAGTCAAGGTCTGTGAATTTATACACCATTTTATCTGCAAGACACAACACAAGACAAACCATAATGTCAGGCTAAACTCTGATAATCTTATCCCAATATAGGACTCAATCTCTAAGCAGTATAGGCCACTAACCACTGAGGTTTCAAGTTACAATTGTACCTTGGTTTGAACGATCGGCACTAACGACCCTCCATCCTCCACTCACAGATTGTACGTACGTCGCCCGCATGTTATGCTTTGTATACACTGCACATGCATCAAACCCCACCCCTGTCATTCTTTCTAGTGTATTCCCCGCCTCTTCTCTTTTGGGGTAATGGGAGAGCACATGGCAGAGACACAGCAGGTGTGTGCTGTTCTCAGCAATGATGAGGAAAGCCCAGAGCAAGGCAGTTCCACATCCAGGAGGAGATATAAGACCTCAAATATGTCCTTTAACCACTTGCCGACCGCCGCATGACGATATACGTCGACAGAATGGCACGGGCAGGCATATGGGCGTACCTGTACGTCCCTGCCTTCCCGCGGGTGGGGGGCCCGATCGGGCCCCCCCCCGGTGCCAGCGGCGGTCGGTATCCGTTCAGGAGCGATCCGGGATGAGGGGGCGGCCATTCGTTCATGGCCACCCCCTCGCGATCGCTCCTGACGAATGGAAGTGAGGCGTGACATCACTTCCTCTCCTGTAATGTAAACACAGGCAGAGGAAGTGATGTAATCTCTCCTCCGTGTCGGTATTTTTCGTTCCGGCACCGAGGAGAGAGGATCGGTGAGTTGCACCAACACGACACTACACAGTAGAACATGCCAGGCACACTCTCACCCCCCCTTCACCCCCCGATCACCCCCCCAATCACCCCTGCCCCCCCAGTCACAGTGACACCAATTGCATTTTTTTTTTTTTGCATTGGTGTCATTTGTGACTGTAATAACTGTTAGGGCAGTTAGGGTTAGCCCCCTTTAGTTCTAAGGTACCCCCCTAACCCCCCCAATAAAGGTTTAACCCCGTGATCACCCCCGTCGCCAGTGTCACTAAGGCTGGGTTCACATTGCAGCAGTTTATGAGAACGGATGTGATTCGCACCGCACTGCAGTGCAAATCACATCCGATCTCTGTGCGATTCGAGTTCAGCCATACAGATAGTATGGCTGAATTCGCGTCGCACCCACCGCACCCGCCGCAAACTCGCACGGGACCCTTTTTTTGGTCCGCAGCAGAATCGTATCGCATGGGTGTTCACACCATGCGATCCGAGTTTGCAGATCGCACTGCGATATGCGAACTGATCTGGGGGTGTCATTAACATTTCACTGACACTCCCAGCAGTTCGCATAGGGCAGTGTGAACTGCCGCCGGGAGGCATGCGATGTGGGAACCCGCCGCGGATTCGTGGCGTTCCCGCATCGCTCCAGTGTGAACCCAGCCTAATAAGCGATCGTTTTTCTGATCGCTGTATTAGTGTCACAGGTGACGCTAGTTAGGCAGGTAGGTATTTAGGTTCGCCGCAGCTTTTTATAGCGCCAGGGACCCCCATATACTACCGCATAAAGCCCCCTGATTGCCCCCTAGTTAACCCTTTCACCAGTGATCACCATATAACTGTTACAGGTGACGCTGGTTGGTTAGTTTTTTTTTATAGTTTCAGGGCACCCGCCATTTATTACCTAATAAAGGTTTAACCCCCTGATTACCCGGCGGGTGATATAAGTTTGAGGGTCAGATAAGGTCTGCGTACCCCAGGCAGCGTCAGGTTAGTGCCAGTACCGCTAACACCCACGCACAAAGCATACACCTCCCTTAGTAATATAGTATCTGATCAGATCTATATTAGCGTCGCCAGCAGTTTAGGTTTCCCAAAACGCATTGTTAGCGGGATCAGCCCAGATACCTGCTAGCACCTGCGTTTAGCCCCTCCGCCAAGCCCAGACCAGCCCACCGAAGTGCAGTATCGATCGATCACTGTCACTTACAAAACACAACACACATAACTGCAGCGTTTGCAGAGTCAGGCCTGATCCCTGCGATCGCTAACAGTTTTTCTTGTAGCGTTTTGATACAGTCGCTGACAGCCTAGGTGCTTTTTTACCTGTGAGTCTCACTAGTGTACCCCTAAATTTAGGGGTGTCTACTTTCCAAAATGGGGTCATTTGGGGGGGGGTTTGTGCCATCTTGGCATTTTATGGCCTTCAAAACTGTAATAGGTAGTGAGGAGTGAAGTCAAAAATTTACGCCCTTAGAAAGCCTGAAGGCGGTGCTTGGTTTTCGGGGCCCCGTACGCGGCTAGGCTCCAAAAAAGTCCCACATATGTGGTATCCCCGTACTCAGGAGAAGCAGCAGAACTTATTTTGGGGTGTCATTTTACATATGCCCATAGCATGTGTGAGCAATATATCATTTAGTGACAACTTTGTGGAAAAAAAAAAAAAAGTTTGTAATTTTCCCACAACTTGTGCCAAATATAAAATATTCCATGGACTCAACATGCCTCTCAGCAAATAGCTTGGGGTGTCTACTTTCTAAAATGGGGTCATTTGTGGGGGTTTTGTGCCATCTTGGCATTTTATGGCCTTCAAAACTGTAATAGGTAGTGAGGAGTGAAGTCAAAAATTTACGCCTTTAGAAAGCCTAAAGGCGGTGCTTGGATTTCGGGGCCCTGTACGCAGCTAGGCTCCCACATATGTGGTATCCCCGTACTCAGGAGAAGCAGCAGAACTTATTTTTGGGTGTCATTTCACATATGCCCATAGCATGTGTGAGCAATATATCATTTAGTGACAACTTTGTGAAAAAAAATAAATAAATAAATAAATAAATAAAAGTTTGTAATTTTCCCGCAACTTGTGCCAAATATAAAATATTCCATGGACTCAACATGCCTCTCAGCAAATAGCTTGGGGTGTCTACTTTCTAAAATGGGGTCATTTGTGGGGGTTTTGTGCCATCTTGGCATTTTATGGCCTTCAAAACTGTGATAGGTAGTGAGGAGTGAAATTACAAATGTATGCCCTTAGAAATCCTGAAGGCGGTGCTTGGCTTTTGGGGCCCCGTACGCGGCTAGGCTTCCAAAAAGTCGACCACATGTGGTATCCCCATACTCAGGAGAAGCAGCAGAATGTATTGTGGGGTACAATTCCACATATAACCATGGCATGTGTGAGCAATATATCATTTAGTGACAACTTTGTGTAAAAAAAAAAAAAAAAAAAATTTTTGTCATTATTCAATCGCTTGAGGCAAAAAAATAAAATATTCAATGGGCTCAACATGCCTCTTATCAATTTCCTTAGGGTATCTACTTTCCAAAATGGGGTCATTTGGGGGGGTTTTGTACTGCCCTGCCATTTTAGCACCTCAAGAAATGAGATAGGCAGTCATAAACTAAAAGCTGCGTAAATTCCAGAAAACGTACCTTAGTTTGTAGATGTGACAACTTTTGCGCAAACCAATAAATATACAGTTATTGACTTTTTTTTTACCAAAGACATGTGGCTGAATACATTTTGGCCTAAATGTATGACTAAAATTGAGTTTATTGGATTTTTCTAATAACAAAAAGTAAAAAATATTATTTTTTTTCAAAACTTGCGGTCTTTTTACGTTTATATCGCAAAAAATAAAAATCACAGAGTCAGTCAAATACCTTTAAAAGAAAGCTCTATTTGTGGGAAAAAAGGACGCAAATTTTGTTTGGGTACAACATTGCATGACCGCGCAATTACCAGTTAAAGCAGCGCAGTGCCAAATTGTAAAAAGACCTCTGGTCATTGACCAGCAAAATGGTCCGGTCTGAAAGTGGTTAAAGAGATGGTGGATATGGTGAACATCTTAAAGAGGACAGACTATTATGGTAATCATGGACCCTACAGAAATCCAAATGTGAGAAAGGCCAAGATCATGACTAAAGTTGTGAGAAGTCTGCACAGGACTTTTAGGGTACGACAATCCAAGAAGCAATTGAGGAACCGCTGGTCAGACCTGAAATTGAGGGAGCAGGATCAGTATAGAAGGATCAAGAAAGTACTGCAAAAAAGTAAGTATTTGTCGTGTGTTCCTGTAATTATTATTACTTTCGTGCTGGTCGATGTGCTTTTCTTTACCGATAGTTTAAAATCCCAAGTTTGAGGTTTGTGGGCACAGTATAATTGTTCATATTAAACATCGTTCGTTTGACCACTAATACAACATTTTTGTCAGATGCAGGTTAACTACATTTGTTCATGCCTATTTTGATTAAAAGAAGTTTATTAAATTGTTGTCTAGATGTTTTGAAACTAGAATTAAATGACAACTTGATTCAGTGTAAGAAGAGGACACCCAGCAGCTGTTTACACATCTGGACGCAGGAACACTAGTGTGGGACACCATAACAACCTTTTTAGGATGTCCTACGCAGGTGCTCCAGTGGATACTAGGGTCTCTCCATGTGTGAAACTAGCACAAAACAGCTAAGTATTCCAGCTTTTGTAAGGGAAAAAACCATGTCTTTAGCTTGGAAACAGGCAAGTGGATGACACTTCCAAGCAATGTTTCATATTACTATTTCTAGCCTCAAATATCTGCCTGCTAAGTATACCATTTTTGTATTCACATAGGGGAGAAAATAATCATGAAATTTGAGGACACCAGGAACCCCACACCTCCCGAAGACGGGGAACTCAGTACACAACCTGAGGATGTGGATGCAGAGCTTCAGAAAGTGGTTAAAATGGTGTCCACAACAGGTCAGTGTCTGAGACCACACCTTCAGGTAATAGATGTATGCCTGCATATTTATAATACAGGGTTTTTTATGTGATGTGGATGTTGTGGAAGAAGAAACTCACTTCAACAGTGCAAGTACACAAGTACTCATCAGTGAGATAATGATGTGCAATCGGGATATAGAAAAGGTCAAGACAAATATCAATGATGTTCAAAAAAGGCTGACTGATGTTTTAGGCAAAATCTAAAACCCCTAAAAAATGTAAATATTGTCGTTATTGTTGTAAATATTTTAAACATTTTAAAGTAATTGCAAAGCAAATTTTGAAGATGCACACAGTGTGTCAACATTTGCTATCTGCCATCATGGGATGTTAATGTACTTGTTTTGTGGGTGCAACCCCTTCATCAAAACTAAAGTAGGTGAGAGGAAGGGGTTGCACCCCTGAAACATGTCCATTGATACATCATGATGGGAGCTAGCACATGTTGACACACTGTGGCTTATTTCAAAAAAGCAAAACCACTTTGCCCTACAAATGCAATGCAAGTGCATTTGAAAGTGCACTTGTAGGGCAAAGTGGATTGTCCTTTCTGAAATAAGGCCCAGTATGTCAAGCTAGCTCACATCATGGGGGATCAATGGACATGTTTCAGGGGTGCAACCCCTTCCTCTCACCTACTTTAGTTTTGAGGAAGGGGCTACACCCACAAAACACGTACATTGATATCCCATGATGGCAGATAGCACACGTTGACATGCTGTGTGTTTTGTGGCTTTATCAAAATAGATGTAGGGAAAAGACACACATTTTAGGCATGGGATCATGAGGGAAATGTAAATTTTGAGTCTCAATTTGTGTGCATCTTCAAAATGTGTCTTTTACAGGGGTGAGATCACCCCATCTGATGAAGGCAAAATCAACACAGTTTTGACATACTAATGTCTCATATGGCCTTCAATTTATCAAAGTTGAACTTTTTAAGTTCCTGATTTGGGGATGTGTATGTTATGGTATTTAACATGCCTGTTTAGCCACAAAAAAGGCTATATACTGTCGAAAATACATGTTATACACCAAAGATGTTGGTTTGTTAAAAAAACTCTTTTATAACGCTCATGTGAATGTGCTTGGAGTAAAATGTTTTATACTCATCAATGCTCAATACCAGTTTTTTAGTAAGTTGGTGTAGTTACAGTGACAATGGGGGGGGGGGGGGCATTTACTAGAGGCAAATCCACTTTGTACTACAAGTGCACTTTCAGTGCACTTATAGTGCAAAGTGGATTAACCTTTAGTAAATAACCTCCACTGTGCTGAACATTTTTCCAAAATCAGGCCTTTTTAGGGAGTATAGGTAATAGAGAAAATACTGCCCTAAAATGCATAGGTGAATAAATAAGCTACTACTGTAACTATGAAATACACATAGATCAAATACCATAAACTAAAACTACTACCAAAAAGAATGAAAATAATTAAAATAATTAAATAAAAGTTAATTAATGAAAATATGCAAATTTAAAGTCCAAAACAATAAAATATGTCCAAGGGGAAGTTGAATATAACTGTGATAATGTTGGGAGCACAATCCAGTCCAAAACAATAAAAAGTGTCCAACGTGAAATTGAAAATAACTGTGATAATGTTGGGAGCACAATCCAGACCAACATGTGTACAAGTGCTGACAAAGACCATCTTGTATCAACAGTGCACCGCCACCACATATATATAATGCGCTTACCAGAGGCAAGCTAGGAAAAGCCTGCGAATAAACCCAGCCAGGGCCTTTTCAATAGGGAGTTGAATCACACCACCGGTAAAGGAGAGGCCTGGACCACACTTCAATATGGCTCAAGGATCAAATAACAGCCAGGGATTAAAAGGGAAAATGGACGAAAAATAAAAAGGAAAACTCCATAGTGTAGACTGAACCACAATTAATTTAATGTAAAAAAGGTATTGCACTTACATGTGTGAAAATAAAAAGTGAAGTGAACACCTGTCACTGAGAAAGTCTGATGACGTCAGTACGTCTACCAGTAGATTTTATTGTTTTGGACTGGATTGTGCTCCCAAAATTATCAAAGTTATATTCAACTTCACCTTGGACACTTTTTATTGTTTTGGACTTCAAATTTGCATATTTTCATTAATTAACCTTTATTCAATTATTTTTATTATTTTCATTCTTTTTGGTTGCCGTGCTATTTTAGTTTATGGCATTTTAGGGATTACAAACATTAATTCATGGAATTGAAAAGGATGATTATTTTTATCATTAATGCATTACATACATTAACAACAAAAACATTGTGTGTGTGTGTAGCAGACCCACAGCACAACATAACATAACATAATAGTTAGCTGAAGAAGAGATTGTCACCTCATGTATCAAATAAGTTATGTTTGCACTATTGAAGAAAATGGGCAAAAGTAAAAGGCCATTGAGGAACCTAAGAGACAGATAAGAAACACAAGCAGTAAATCAAATGAAATATGAGTTTACTTTTTCCCAAATTTTTTTTTAAAGAGCTTCTATATTCTCTGGTAAATCAATTGCTCCCTATCCATGAAATACTCCACACAGCTTTGCCATACTTTGCAGACTCTTTGGGGGGGCACGCCAGGATGGGCAGTTTCAAGCGCCGTCGTTATTTGTGCCAGTGAGTCCGCCTCAGTCGCAACTGAGGCCAGATAGTTGGCTGCATTCTTGCTTAGGAAATGATGAAGAATGCAGCAGCTCATAATGATATGGTTTAGTTTTTATTCGCCCATATTGATGGCCGCTTCGTAAAGCTGGAACTGGCTTGACTACTGTTCTGGCTCTGGCCAGCCGGTAATTAAAAACTCTCTGCTCTGGGGTCAGGGTCCTCATGGGGAATGGCCTCATCAATTGCTCCCCCAGCGCAAAGGCCTCATCTGCCGCAAAAACAAATGGGATGCCTGCCACATTATATGATGGAGGAGGCAACCTCAAGCTGCCATTCTGGAAATGCCTGTAAAATTCTGTTTGGGCAATGACTTCTCCATCAGACATATGGCCATTCTTCCCCACGTCCAGATAGAGGAACTCATAAGTCGCCTACACCACCGACAACATCATAATACTACTGTACCCCTTGTAATTGAAGTAGTATGACCCAGAGTTGGGGGGTGGGGTGATCCGGACGTGCTTACCATTTATTGCACCACCACAGTTGGGAAAGTCCCACTACTGGTCGAATTGGGAGGCCACAGTCTGCCATTCCTGTGGGTTGGAAGGAAACTGTGGCGTCAAACAAGGAAAAAACTGAGCTTTTGCAAATAACGTTGCAAGCATATTAGACACAAAAATTCTTGGCCAACATAAGTAGGACATTTATTTAAATTAGTATTCGTCACCCCCTCTCATGGCCCATTGTAAAAATTTTAGGGTGGGGGGATGTTTTAGACGGGTAACCCTCTCAACTTCATTGAGAGCTGAATGCATAAATAATAGGGGTGCAACGGATCAAAAAACTCACGGATTGGATCATTCCTCGGATCAGATTCCTGGATTGGATCATTTTTCGGATCAGCAAATAATAATTGAATTTGCAAAAACCTGTGAAAATGCCACCACCATATAGTCCCCACTGCAATATACATCTCCCCCACTGTAATATACATCTCCCCACTGTAATATCCAAGTCATCTCCCCCAATGTAATATTGGCTGAGCATGGATGGGTATGGATGGGTATTGGCAGGGTATTGGCAGAGTAAGTATTGGCAGGGTAAGTATTGGCAGGGTATTGCAGAGTATTGCAGAATATTGGCAGGATAAGCATTGACAGGGTATTGCAGAGTATTGGCAGGGTATTGCAGATTATTGCTGGCTATTTCAGATTATTGGCAGGGCATTGCTGGGTATTGCAGAGTATTGGCAGGATAAGTATTGCAGGGTATTGGCATTGTAAGTATTGCAGAGTATTGGCAGGGCATTGCAGAGTAAGTATTGGCAGGGTATTGGCAGGGTAAGTATTGCAGAGTATTGGCAGGGTAAGTACTGCAGAATATTGGCAGGGTATGTATTGCAGAGTATTGATAGGGTATTGCAGAGTATTGGCAGGGTATGTATTGCAGAGTTTTGGCAGGGTATGTATTGCAGTGTATTGGCAGGGTAAGTATTGCAGAGTATTGGCAGGGTATGTATTGCAGAGGATTGGCAGGGTATGTATTGCAGAGTATTGTCAGGGTAAGTATTGCAGAGTATTGGCAGAGTAAGTATTGCAGAGTATTGGCAGGGTAAGTATTGTAGAGTATTGGCAGGGTATGTATTGCAGAGTATTGGCAGGGTAAGTATTGCAGAGTATTGGCAGGGTAAGTATTGCAGAGTAATGCTGGGATGGCTGTGACTGCACTTGTCACAGGCGCTGTGGGCTGCATCTGTAGAGCCCACAGTGCCGCTGCCATCCGATTTCTCTCCTCCACTGTACAGATCAGTACAGGGAGGGGAGAGAGGAACTGGCATCATCATGATGCCGGTTTGTTTACAGGTGATAGACTTGTCATTTGACTGAGCGATCACATTGTAAACGCCGAAGGGTGTACCAAGATGGCCGCCGCTCCGGAACTAGGCCGAAGCCGCGGCCTTTCCTAAGGCCGAGACCAAAGATCGATCCGCGGATCGAGGCGTGTGCCGATCCGAGCGGGATGACCCGTTCGGATCGCAGATCCGTGCCGATCCGTTGCACCCCTAATAAATAATGTGTGTTACTTTGGCCAGCCTCTCCTTACTTACAATATTGGCAGCCTACTGGACAGGTAAGAAGTGTCATTATTAAAAAATAGGAATACACACTGTCCAAATCGAAGCCCATTTTTACATTCTGCAATTACCTATCAAGATAATAGGAGAATAAAACATTAAACAGTACCATTTGAAAGTATTCAGGCAGGCACTTGCACTACATGGTTTGGTGAATTAATCCATATATCTGACCACAAAAGAGGTAGGAATAGTTTGATTATGTGAATGAGTATCGTGTGCCCCCACCCATTCAGCAAAAAAATGTCAAAAAGTAATAAAAACACACAGACAGTTTTTGACAATTCCTTTTAAAAAAAATAAAAAAACAGTATACCCCAATGTAAATCTTTCATCAATCATGCCGCTCGCCGCACCCAAAAAAGAAAGTGAAAGAAAACACTGTCAAGTTTTTCTTTGTTTCTGTTATAAAATGTTTGTAAAAGAGTATTCTCCTTCATCAACTAAAAAAGAAATTTTTTGAAAAAAAAAAAAGTTTTTCTTTGTTTTGGTTATAAAATGTTATTGTCTCCTTCATTGGTGGGCACTGATGAGGTGGCACTGATGGGCACTGATGAGGCGGCACTGATGGGCACTGATGAGTTGGCACTGATAAGGTGGCACTGATCGGCACTGATGAGGAGACACTGATATGTAAAATTGATACCACTGATAGACAGCACTGATATGCAGCACTGATTGGCATCAATAGGTGGCACTGATATGCAGCACTGATGGGCACTGATAGGCAGCACTTATGAGCACTGGCAAGCGGCTGTGATGGGCACTGACAGGCGGCACTGATTGGTACTGACAGGTGACACTGATGGGCAGCGCTGATGATGAGGTACTGATAAGGTACTGAAAGCTGTTACTGCAGGGCACTAATTGGCACTGTGATGGGCACTGATTGGCACTGATATGGGCACTGATTGGCACTGATATGAGCACCTACATCAGTTTCTGATGGGTGACTGACTGGCAGCTGCGGTGGCACATCTGATGGGGTTGTGCTGATAATCAGTCCGCTGATTATTAGCACAGACCCCCCTCTGACAGGGAGAGCTGCTGATCTCCCTGCCATGCCCTGTACACATGGTCAGACTTTCCAACGGAAAATGTGTGATCGGATCTTGTTGTTGGAAAATTCGATTGTGTGTGGGCTCCATCTGACTTTTTCCGTCGGAATTTCCGACACACAAAGTTTGAGAGCAGGATCTAAAATTTTCCGACAACAAAATCCGATTGTTTAAATTCCGATTGTGTATAGACAATTCCGACGGACAAAGTGTCACGCATGCTCAGAATATTTTACGAGAGGAAAGCTATTGGCTAATTCCCCCTTTATAGTCCCGTTGTAAGTGTTCTATGTCACCGCGTTATGAACGATCGGATTTTCTGATAACTTTGTGCGACCATGTGTATGCAACACAAGTTTGGGATGGATTTTGTCATTGGAATGTCCGACCATGTGTACAGGGCATCAGAGGGAGCAGAATGTATTTATTCCACTCCTTCTGCCCTGGTTAATGTGAACAGCATACATTTAAATCTCTTCAAAATATCCAATGGCACTAGACAAGGCTGTCCCCTCTCACCACTACTTTTTGCCTCACATTAGGAACTTTTTTTTTATGTAAGATCGTGTATTATGTAAGATGTTTGTCTCTAAATCTTCTGAATGCCTGAATATTTCAGATCATAGACACACATCATACAATTTAAGCCATATGGACTGCACTGTATACTCTGAATTGCATTATATATACTATATGGACTGCACAATATACTCTGAACTTCATTATATATACTATACGGACTGTACTATATACTCTGAACTGCATTATATATACTATACAGACTGCACTATGAACTCTAAACTCTATTATATATGAAGTGCCACCCGGGCAGACATGCATACTTCTGGTCCTGACTCTACTATCAGACCCACACACACCTGAAGAATCAATGTGCCAACTAGCCCTAAATCCTGGTACCAGGATTGGAGATTTCCTCCCACCCAGATCGCTAGGAAATCTTGAGGCTCCAGGTCCCCAACTGGAAACCACAGAGGAACCTTAAACACAGTTTCCTCCAAAATTACAGAATCGTAATGAACCCCCTCAACCTGCCTGGTTGAGAATCCTGGGCAGAAAACACAATGAAGGGAACTGTACTGTCACAGGGGGTTCCCTGGATAAGCTATTAGCTATAATCTAGGCAGCTAATCTGCCTTCCCAGGGCAATTCTTTATAGGAAGAATGTGATAGTTCTTGGGGGATTTTTGCCACTAAAGGTTTGAAGTTTGCCTCTACTAGTGATGAGACAGATGGAGCTAGGGATGTGCCCAGATATGTGATTCCTCCTGTAATCCATATGTAAGGAAGCATGGTTTTTAGATGAGCTTTGGCATGTTTTTGTACCCCTAAGTCTAAAATCAGGGATTTTGTCAAATTTACTTTGTAGTAGGACATATTACTAAAGGAGGTCGGTACCTTGTGGACAAAGGGAAGGAATATTAATGGATTGGTTAGTAGGGACAGAATAACATTGTTCATAAAAAGGCTCACTGTGTGGGATATGCCTTGCAGTCTGAAGCCTGAGATATGTGGGTGCATGCGGAGAGTTTCTGCAAGAGGTTCTAGCATATGATTAAAGGCAGAGGGTGACAGGGTACAGACTTGTTGGGCACCATTACTGATAGAGAAAGGTTTGGAGGGCAACCCAGAGGTGAACAATCTGGCTGATAGTATGGAATACAACACAAAATTTGATGATAATATGCAATCCCAGTGATAAGACTTCCTTCCTTGGCACTCACGTATTATGAATCCCCCTCACCTGGTCCTAGAGGTTTATCCCTCTTTTATAATGTTTTCCACTGCAAGTCAACACTCTGCAAACCTAGTCCTATCCTAGGATGGGAGGATGACTTACAGTAACCCTTCACACCAGAGCAATGGCTCCAGTTGTTTAGTTACCCATGGTATCCCAAAGTGTATGGACCATTAGGAACTCTCCCAAAAAATACTGTCTGGTATCTCACTCCTTATCATGTGGCACAGTTCCACCCTACTCAGTCACTTCTATATTGGCGTAACTGCGGTCAAATAGGTAACTTTCACTATACTTAGTAAGAGTCTCATGAGTTTTTGGAAACAAGTATTTGGCCTAATTTCTTCCATTATAGGCATACTAACCCCACACAATCCAGCTTTGGCTCTACTAAATCTGGAAATTGGGAACTGTCCACACGCATTTTGCCTGGTAGTCACCCACATACTACTAGCATCCTGAACGGTAATAACCAGATATTGCAAAACAGATAAAGCCCCCAATTTATCTGAGGTGATCCTGTCCATTAACCTCACCTATGAATATAAAATTGATTGGTGTGCTCCGGCATGTCAAGCAAACTTGAGAAATTATGGCACGCATGGCTTGCCTGGCCTAAATTCTAAGCTTCTATACTTTGAAAATCTCACAACTGATTTGACCATAAGGTATGTGCTCTTTCCGGTCTACTACTGTATCAGATGTATGTTGTACACTGTTCTTACAAGATGTTCTACCTGTTTTTTTTTTGTTTTTTTTTTACGATACTGCATCCTCTATAAATCCTAATAAAAACCAAATGAATGAAAAAATCATGTCTAAAGAACATATAGTGAAAGTAAGACGTCGCTGTAGTAGAGACTCTGACTTTTTAGCCCAATCACAAACAATTAAAGAAAGGTTCATTCAAAAGGGATATAATGAAGAACAGTTGGATAGAACAATACAACAAGTCTTAGATATTCCAAGGTCAGAATGTCTACAGATGGGGACCCCCCGGGCAGCTCTTCTCCATCCAGGAGCTCATCCCCCCAGGGCCACGCGCAGAGGGATAGCTGGGATATGGAGGCCTATCTCAAAGCCCTCCCCACTAAGCAGGACATTGAATCCCATATTAGCAGGCTGGAAAAATTATATGATAGAAAGATGAATGACCTCCGCAAAGATATCGGGCATAGATTGGAAGATATTGAACACTCGGTGGAGGAAACGATCTCCAGGTTGTCTGAACAGGACGCCATATTACAGGAACACACTAACCAAATCTAGCAGCTATTTTATGGTTTGGATGACCATGAAAACAGGAGTTGTCGCAATAATATCCGCATGCGTGGCTTACCGGAGTCTGTTGAAAACAAGGTTGCGGCAGCCACAAAGGTGTTTAACCAATTGCTTAACAAACCTGCGGACTCTCTGATTGAAATTGATCGCATTCACAGATCTCTGGGCCCCCGCAACCCGAACTTAGCTTGCACTTTTTCATTGTCAACTCGGACATTATGCAAGCAGCCCAGCATCAGGAGACCATCTTGTTCAATGAGACCCCTATAATGTTGCTGACAGACCTGTCCAGGCAAACCCTCCTGATGAGGAAGGCCCTAAAACCAGTTACCGATGCCCTACAAGCCAAACAAATAAAGTATCGCTGGGGGTTCCCTTTCCAGCTCTCCGCAACCCAGAATGGCAACTCTGTGACTTTCCGCACACTGGGGGACCTACCCACCTTCCTTGGAACTTTTGAGCTACCACAAATACGGATCCCAGACTGGCCCCTTCATTCGGCCACACCTGGCCTCCCCCTGTCTTCTGGTTGGACAGCGGTCACCAAGAAGAAGCGCTCTTGTTCCCTCACTGCTAAATCTCCAGCTGGATGAGACTCCCCTAAACCCACCGGCTGGTGGGGTTTTTGTTTTCTAACTTTACTCGGTCCACGAATCCTTGAGATAAGTTGAAGGTTAAAGTGTATGCCGTATTTGTTGCATCGCACCTCGGAAGCACAGGTTTTATCAGAGTTTGAACCACCTAGAGGTTCTAGTTATTCACAATTAGTTTACGTTTTTCTGCTTCTTAATGCTGCCTTGAAAGACTCATTTATTAACCTTATACATTATTATTGTTTGTTCTTATTTCTTTTTTATGCGTTTACATATAGACGGGGCGGGATACTATGTTAACGTCTCACGGTTCCCCCCCTTAGGACTAGCAGAGACTTTGCTGACTCTGTATTTACAATTTCAGTTAGTTCTTCATAGGACGTCCTTCCTACCAAAATGGACTTTAGAGGGTACCATCCACCCAAAACTTTTGATAGTATGTTGCGTGTCACACAAGCTCTAACACCCGAGTGGATTTTACCCCCATGCCCTGTATCGGGGCACAGCAGGCTCATTTGCACAACATCTTACTACAAAGTTGCACTCACCCTCCTCCCCTCCTACCTACCCTACCTTCCCTTTTCCCCTCTGTTCTACTCAGCACCCTTCTACTTACGCTGGCTCTCCAAACTCCCAGACTACCACTACACACCACACTATCCATGTCCCACCTCGTCATGGCGACCCCCATAGAACTTAAGGTATCCTCGCTTAACTGCAGAGGTTTCAACACGCCAGAGAAACACAGGCAGATATTACATCATTTCCACAAGACTAAAACTCTAAGGCCGCGTACACACGGGCGGACTGTTCGCCCAACTTTGTCCGTCCAACAGTTTCGGCAAACAGTCCGCTCAAAATTAGCATGGACGGACATGGCCACACACGACGAACGAACAGTTTGCTGAAACCGTGCGCGATGACGTGAACGGCACGTACGACGGGACGAAAAATACGACGTCCTATACACTGCATTATAGCTTTCGGCGTGAAAATCCTTTCTGAGCATGCGCGCAACTTTGTTTGACGAACAAGCCTACACACGAGCGGGCTGTTCGCTGAAACAAGGTTTCAGCGGACAGTTTTTCGGAAATTCCGAAAAACCTTGTCCGTCCAACTGTCCGCTGAAACTGTCCGCTGAAAGCCCACACACGAGCGGACTGTCCGCCCAAACACTGTTCAGCGGACAAAGTTGGGCGAACAGTCCGCCCGTGTGTACGCGGCCTAATACTGCTACTACAAGAAACTCATTTCCGCACTGATTCTTTTCCCACTCTTCAGGATAAACACTACACTACGTGGTTTCATAGCACCAACCCCTCGGCTAGGACCAAAGGGGTATCAATAGCATTCCATTGTTCTTTTTCACCTGAGGTATTAGAAGTTGACATAGACCCTAAGGGGAGATTTTTGTTTTTGAAAATTGTCGTCCAACAGTTGATTGTAACCATTGTCAATGTTTATCTTCCGAACCAGGATCAGCTCCACTTCCTCTCCTCTGTGGCGGCCCGCCTGAGGTCCTTCAGCTCACCCAACTTAATATTGGGAGGAGATCTTAATTCTCCACTCATGCCTAGACTGGATTTCTCTACCAATAAGTCACACATCACTTCTTCCTCCTTATCTAAAATGCGAGCGATCTTAGCGGATTTGTCTCTAGTTGACACCCGGCGACTCTTACACCCTTCCAAGAGATACTACACATATTACTCCCTAGCTCACAATTCATACAGCAGGATAGACTATATATTCTTGTCCCAACCACTACTAGACCTGGACCCCCGGAGTGACATAGGCTTAAATTTGTGGTCAGACCACTCTCCTGTACATGTCACTCTAGGTCGCATCCCACAATACACACGTAGAACCACATGGAGACTAAATGATAATCTACTAAACGACAGCGTCTGTACTGCAGAGGTGTCAACAGTCATCACTGAATTCGTCCGAACACACGTTACTGATGAGACCTCCGCTATGAATCAATGGGAAACCCTTAAATGCATGCTTAGGGGGATTTTCATCCAACACGGGGCCAGACTGAAAAGAGTGTGTACAGAGGACATTAAACGCTTATTTAAACAACTCCACATGCTCGAGTCCACGCATAAAAATTACCTTGACCCGGCAATACTAGTGGAGCTGTCCAACACCCGACGAGACTCACTGCAAATCTTTTCTGACAGTGCGCTTACAGCTCGTAACAAAGGCTGCCATATCCATTACTCACAAGCGAAAAAGTGCGGGAAACACTTGGCCAAGGTCTTGCATCCCAGACAACAGAGGCAAAATATCCCATTTATAGTTTCCACTACTGGACAAAAAAGACACAAAATCTCAGAAATCGTTTCTGAATTTAGGGACTATTATTCTTCCCTCTATAACCTCCAACCGCATACTATCAGGGACATGCAGGCCACCACGGCCACGTTGGACTTACAAGGTTATGTGCGGGAAACGGCCCTCCCCACCATAACGCCTACGGAAGCTGACGATCTAGAACTGCCCCTGAATACCACAGAATTCTTGACTACGATTAAGGGCCTAAAAACGGGGAAGAGTCCGGGTCCGGATGGGTACACTCCACAGTTTTATAAAACATTTGTGCAACAATTAGCTCCTATTATGACTCATGCGTTTGAGGGAATAGATGATACCCACCCCCTATCTTCCCACATCCTCCAAGCTCAGATAGTGGTACTACCCAAACCTGGTAAAGATCCTTCTCATTGCAGTAACTACAGACCCATCCATTTCCCTCCTTAACGTTGATCTCAAACTTTTTGCCAAAATTCTAGCCACCTGTTTAGCCCCTCTCTTGCCATCTCTAGTGCACAGCGAACAAGTTGGTTTTATCCCGGACCATGAGGTCGCGATAACACTACTAAGACAATGCATCTCATTTCATACGCCCAACAACACAACATCCCTACGTGTCTCCTGGCGTGCAACGCTGAGAAGGCATTTGACCATGTCGACTGGTCCTTCCTACGAGCAACACTAATACAAATAGGGATGGGGCCAAAACTACTGTCTAAAGTAATGTCATTATATTCTTATCCCTCTGCAAAGGTGGTGACGAATGGAGACTCCTCGGAGTCGTTCACAATTAGAAACGGCACCAGACAGGGGTGCCTCTTGTCATCCCTGCTGTTCGCGCTCACGATTGAACATCTCGCACAAGCGATTCGGGCCAATCCTGCCATTCACGGGATCCCAACCTCCACAGAACCCAGCAAACTCTCATTATACGCAGATGACCTGCTCCTTTACATCACTCAACCACTAACTGGCATCCCGGCATTACTACATGAACTTGACCGCATTGGAACACATATTAATTTTAAACAGAATATTACAAAAACGGAGGCCTTGAATGTATCTCTGAAGCCACATACAGTTTACATCTTTACTAAAGAAGAGGCTCCCATTTAAATGGCAACCACGTTCGGTTAAGTACTTGGGGACGGAGATACCTAGGAATTTTACAGACATCAATGCCCTGAAATACAGCCCTATGTTGGTGAAAATCCGTCACTCCCTGGAATCTTGGCATAACCTCAAACTATCTTGGTGGGGACGTATGAATGTACCGTACTGAAAATGGACATTCTGCCTAAGTTGCTGTACTTGTTTCAGACACTACCCATAACCCTTCCCGTGGCCTTTTTCCATATGCTTCGTTCCTTAGTGGTCTGGTTCATCTGGCAGAATCACCCACCTAGACTAAAACATAGAATCTTATGTGCACCTAAAGACAAGGGGGGCATAGGTCTCCCGGACTTTTAGTTGTACCACTTGTCAGCCATTTCGTCACGACTCCTTGAATGGTTCCCACGCCCCCTAAATAAACCATCTACAATAATCAAACAAACCATGGCTCAGGTTGACCTTAGAGCCCTTTTGTGGGGCTATCACGCGAAATTTCGCATCATGTACGGACTATCCCCATTAACGGTAGCAGCACTTACCCTCTGGTATCGCAAACAAACATCTCTTTCCATCTCCACGGATCCGAGCCCATTGTCACCCCTATTTGACAATCCGGCAATCCCGACATTTCACACGGGGAGACAATGTGGCTCTTACTCTAGGGACCAGTGGCCTACTGCAAACAGTATGTACAGGCTCCCACTGGTCTATTTTGGGCACCTGTAGATCCCCAACCTTTGAACCAGATAGACTGGCTCTCCAGGCTAACCATAACACAATACTGTAGGTCACTCCATCTCTCTGGACAGGTACATAGACCTCTCACAACTTTTCAGGATATGTGTGGTCTCTCTCGAATGCCTAAACACTCATTATCTCTGATATATAAAGACATCCAACTACATTCTTATAACACACTACCAAATTTCACACAAAAATGGTCCAGGGACCTCGGCATTGAAATATCCCCGGCACAATGGAATACGTAGTTTATAATTACTAACACATCTTCCATGTCCGGTTTCACGCAATAAAAAAATTACAAACTGCTGGCAAGATGGTACAGGGATCCAGTCACGGTGAGCAAAATGTATCCTGGGACCTCGGACGGGTGCTGGCGTTGCCACAGAGGAGAGGGCATGTATGACCATGTGTGGTGGGATTGCGACAGAGTACGCCCATTTTGGGACAAGGTATTCAAAATGCATAATGCCATGAATGATATTATGCTCATGGAAGAACTACACGCCAAACAAACTGACAAATGGGATAAGTATATGTCCCTCTGGTATCCCTGGCTCCATCACTCCTCATCGGCCCCCTTTCTCAATAGTGTGGCCCCTCCCTACCCAGGTGATCCAAGAGGTCACACAAACAGCTGACCCATCCCATGCCAAATAGGTTACCATTATAGGCTTACATGCCCCTTGACTGAATGAACCTCCCAAGCGGGGTCCTTGGATAGACAAAGCTGATGATAATTTCCTTCTTGTATGGGTATAACTGTACGATTTGATATACGAATTCTGAAGATGCCTATAAGTTGTCTTGTATACAATGCACTCCCTTCCCCCCTCCCCAACATTCTTTATTCTGTACCCCCCTTCCCCTCTCAATTCTTATTGTATTAAACTGTTACCTGAACTGTAACAATAAACAAATATTCAACCTTACTTTCCTGGTGGTGTACACAATACATACAGTGCACCCAGTGCACCCAGTGCCAGTGTATGTAATATAGATATACAGATAGTCACATATATATATATATATATATATATATATATATATATATCCACTGCATAAAGTTTAGCTATATCTCATGGTTATTACACTTCTGTTGGTGTACACAGTACCGTAGACACCCCTAATGCAGTTGCTACTGCTTTCCTGGTGGTGTACACAATACATACAGTGCATCCATAGTTGTTATTACACTTCTGTTGGTGTACACAGTACCATGCACCCCTCGTGCAGTTGCTACTACTTTCCTGGTGGTGTACACAGTACACAGTACACAATACAGTGTAGTGCAGTTTTGCTAAACAAAATTTACAGCATGTCTGGAAGGCCACCAAGGAGAGGCAGATGCTCACAAGCCACTAAAAGAGGGTAAGCAGGCTCTGTGTCTACAGTCGACAGTTCTGGTCGTGGACATGGTGCATCCTCAGCATGTGGCTGTGGGGCATGCTTGTCCTTTTTTCTGCAGCTGGCCATCTTATTGAGTCACGACATGCATAAGAGTTGGCAGAATGGATAACAAAGCCCTCCTCATCCTCTGTCACCCAGGTTCAGAGTAGTTTGTCTGCCAATGCAGCTGCCAAAGCGGCCTATTCCATTGGCTCCATGTCAACAGTCACTCCTTCCCTAGCCCCACCATCATGCATGGAGGAGTCGGGTACATGCTGCAGGAGGATGCGCAGAGATTTGAAGGCTCCGATGATGGTACCCAGGTTGAGGAAGGGAGTAACCTGTGCCTAGATAGAGGGGGTGCCCAAAAAGGTCAAGAAACTGGCAGGCATGTTCCCCGAGCTGCAGCACACTGCCAAGTTTGCTCCAGTGATGAAAAGAGAGGGGATGATGATGCCACTGACTCTACTGTGGTTCCTGATAGAATAGAGGAGGAGGCACATCTCCAGTGGGGAAGGATGCCCTCCAGGGGGCAGCTTAAGGGCAGGCACCCTATTGCATCACACTGTACAGCTTAGTAGGTGGCGGGAGCTGATGACTCCCCACATTTTTTGAAAAGTTCTTTGGTGTGGGCCTTTTTTGACATGTGTGCAGCAGATCACACCATTGCTGTTTGCAACATATGTCTGAAGCGTATCAAGCATGGCCAGAACAGCAGCTGCTTGGCCACCACATGCTTGACATGACATATGATTACCTCCTATGCAGTCTGTTGGCAACAGCACTTAAAAGACCCACATCACTATACCTCCATTCCCTTCAGAAACCTGCACTGAGAGGAATGAAGGTATAGAAATAGGTGTCTCAAGTGCTTGCGGCCAATCTGCTAATGGTATACCAACATTGTATTTTAGCAAGAAAATTTCCCTACCCCAGTTGCTAAACCGTCAAAAGAAATTCTGTCCCAGCCATCCACATGCTCAGCATCTGAATGCTAGCTTGGCCAAATTGCTAGCACTGCAACTGCTGCCTTTTTGGCTGGTAGACTCTGCCCCCTTTAGTGAATTTGTGGAATGTGTGGTAGCTCAGTGGCAGGTTCCAAAATGCCATTTCTTTTCATGAAAGGGCATTCTGGCTCTCTACCAGCATGTGGAAGGCAATGTCTTGGCCTCATTGGACAGGGCGGTCAGCAGTAAGGTGCATATGGTGTATAAGGTACATATGTTGTCATGAGGGCGGGGCCACACAATGACATCGCTGGGTGATCCCGCCCCCCTCTGATGCATGGGGACATCCCTATGGCTTTTCCATCGTGTCAGAGGGGGCAGGGTCACTTGGTTACATGGAGTGTACTCGTCGCTCGGTGGAGGTGGCGATTACTGTTATGGTGGGGAGCCCCAGGTGCGCCTCTAACACCTCCTGTCTCTGTACTCTGCAGTACAGCCCTTGTGGAATTGCAGGGAACGTCCACTGATGTGTAACGATCGCCTCCTGGGAGCATGCCTCAAAAGTTGCTTTTCATGGATGCCAGCCGGTCATCTGTGAGGGAAGTCTGTGAGATCTCAGCAGCTATACTTTTGATCTACTAAGCCTTGTTTGATCCCCCTGAGTAAGGATGGTCGCAGGCTTTTTGGTAAGCCTCCAATTTTATTAAAAGGTGATGGGCAGCACAAGTGGTGGAAATACATATCCATGGTTTCATATTGGAAATTTTTCATCGGATATCTTCACTTATGAACTCTTTATGCATATTTTTTTCGTTTACATGCACGGTTTTGCTGCCCTTGCAGAAATCATATGTGGACTATTCTTTATATTGTATGTTTTTTAGTTGCACATAATTTTGATTATGAATGACACATTGTAATCACATTCACTTTTATTATTAGTACACTATCCAGCGCTGCACTCCTATTTCTATCTATGGAATTTGGGGGGACCCCCACGCATTTTTTTTAAATTTTGGTTCAGGGTTCCCATGTGGGGGAATCCCATGCCGTTTTATCAATGAACTTTTTATGTGTATTGCCAGACCAACAATTCATTATAGCCGCAAGTAATTTTAAATGACTTTTTTTCCTTCAGAAATGTCATTTTGCTGTCAGACTGCTCTAAACACGGGAAACATGCACCACTTTACAGGCATCCTATAGACACCCCCCAGATACAAAGTTTTAAGGCATATTACACTTTTATTGTTTCACTTTAAGCATTATTAAAATCACTGCTCCTGAAAAAATGGCAGTTTTTAAAACTTTTTTTGCATTGATACATGTCCACTGTGGCAGGACCTAGGCCCCCCCAAACACTTTTTAAGACAATACCATGCATATAAGCCATTAAAATTAGCATTTTTGATTTTTCATGTTCGTGTCCCATAGACGTTAACGGTGTTCACATGCCTGAACACATTTTTTGCCTGTTCGCATGTGCAAACCAGACGGGGATGGACCACTGGCCAGAGCTTGCTCAATATGCAATTGAGCTACTGGCCTGTCCTGCATCCAGCGTTCTTTCTGAACGCAGATTCAGTGCTGCTGGAGGCGTTGTAACCGATCACAGAGTGCGCCTGTCCACAGACTCTGTTGATTGGCTCACATTCATAAATGAATCAGTCTTGGATCACCAGCTACCAAGCACCTGATGCTGATGTAAAAAAATTGATTTTTATATGGATGTGGGATCCCTTGAAGACTGCATATGCTGAGTGACTATCCTATTATGCTGAAGGACTATCCTATTCCTCAATATTAATGATGATTAGGAATATTTTCTGTTCAGGGCATCACTACCACTGCCTAAGGCCCAATTTTTCTGCTCCTGTTTAAAAGGGCCGCGTAATTACAATTGTTGATCAAATATTTAACAGCAGGGCTTGTTCTTGCACTCAACAAGAGAATCTGTGAGGGGTTGTACCCCATACTCATTCACATAGGGTAGGGGGCCTTATTAAAGGGGGCTCCCAGATTCCGATAAGCCGCAGACCCTGACAACCAAAGGCCAGGGTTGTCGGGAAGAGGCCCTTGTCCTCATCAACATGGGGACAAGGTGCTTTGGGGTGGGGGGCCCGCAGGGTGCCCTCTTCCCCAAAGCACCCACCCCCATGTTGGGGGCATGTGGCCTGGTACGGCTCAGGAGGGGGGTGCTCCCTCGTCCCCACCCCCTTTCCCAACCGGCCGGGCTGCATGCTTGGCTAAGGGTCTGGTATCGATTTTAGGGGGACCCTCTTGCTGTTTTTTCGGCATAAGGGGTTTTTCCTATTGCAGCCATGGCGAGATGTATAGTACCCTGTCGCAGAGAACCAGTGTGATAGGATCACACTGGAAACATTCTCGCAGGCAGGTGCTGTAGCTGCCCTTGCATCGTTTTTGGTCCATTGGACCAGCATACAGATGAACGGGTTTCCCGATAGGAACTGGGTCTGGCGGACTTCCAGCGGGAATATTTAAAACATGTCCTATTTCTAGGTCCATCTGACTGGGAATAAAAGTCAGATGGAGTCCACACACGATCAAATTGTCTGACGGATTCCGGTCTGCCGGACCAAGTCTGCCGCAAAGTCCGATCGTGTGTACGGGGCATTAGAGTTGATAGTTAGGAAGTTCACTGCCATGAGTGTGGTTTGTTGGGAGATGTGTATAGCTTATGTTATAAATATCACTTACTGTTTTTGAAATCATGTCTTGTGGGTTGGATAGAGATGGGTCATTTTGTTGTCCTGAAGTGTTTAGCCTCAGTGCTGGTGTGGTTTGATTTCTTCCTGAAAATTAATTGGTACTCTTGGCTGTTAGGATAAGAAAGAAAAGTTTATACAAACAAAAAGTCAACATTTGTGGCTGGTTGCCAACTAACCAAATGGGTGTTAAAGTGTGACTCTCAGGTCACTCAGGTAATAACTTGGTGGTAGTAAGTTTTATCAAACTGAATGGAACAGGTGTAATATCTCCTAAGTGGGTTGTTGGTTTTGCGAATCACCCATGATAGGATCAATTGTGGGTGCAGGCGTTCCTGTGATCTACAGTGCACCATTCAGGGTTCGGGGTGGTCGTAGGGCTCCTTTGGCGTGAAGATGTTTGGGTTTCTGGAATAATCTCCCAGGAGTTTAAGCAGCACCATGCCTTTGGCCACAGAGTCCATCACATACTCCTTGCCTTCTCTTGCGGCAAACAGCTTGATTGGAAAGCCCCATTTGTACCCAAGCTTGTGGTTCCTGAGGGCTTTTGTGATGGTGATCATGTTTCTGCTTTTCTGCAGTGTGTATTGTGATAAATCTGCATAGAATGTCAGGTTTGAGTAAGGTGATGGGATCAGGACTTTTTGTCTTGAAACTGACTTAAGCCTTTCCTTTTTGTGCTAGAAGTGTAGTCGTAGAATTACATTCCGACATCCCGTGGTATGTGATCTGGTAGGTAGGTAGGTTTAGGAAGTCTGTAAATTCTGTCCACACTGAAGTCTAAGGCTGATAGATTAGGTAGAATTGCAGTGAAGAGCTGGGCTGCGTACTCCCTTAGATCTTGCTGTTTAACAGTTTTCAGGACCCCTCTAATGTTCACATTATTCCTCCTGGACCTGTCCTCAATGTCCGCCATCTTGGCTTTCATCCCTTCTATTTCATCATCCTTGGTCTCATTTGCATCTAACAAATCATTTATAGTAGTGGCGTACTCCCCCATCCTATGTTTTATATGGGTCACTTTGTCTCATACAGACCGGAGCTTAGTGCTGAATTTATGCATACATGAAATGTCTGAATGGAGCGAACCTCTACGGGACACTAACATCTCTTTTAACATTGTGTCTATGACTGGCTGACAAAATGAGTCTATGGAGTCTGGCAACTCCCTGGTGTCATCTCCTGAGTCAGGGGGTGAGCTCACCTCAGTATTGCCATCCATGGCATCTGCCTTAAATCTTTAAAACTTTTCTGGGCTTCCTGAGGATGGTGTAGCCGGTGAAGACCCTGGATCTTTATGTGGACTGCTCCTTTTTTGTGTTCTCTGCTGTTTGCTGCGAGGATGGGCTGCAGATGTCGGCGTGGATGAGGAGCCAGCGCCATCTTGCTTGGTCTCATAGGAGAAGTACTCCGTCAGTTGCATAGGCTGGTTCCCCTCCTTCTTTCTCCTTGTAATTTCTTTGCAGTGTTTCCCGGGTATGAGAGAACCTGGAACGCCATGGTTTGGGCTCAGTGTGAGTCCAGAGCGAGGTGCTACGCACTGTGATGTTCCCTCTGGTCCGGCTAGCTCCGCCAGACTAACTAGCTTTACAGCAGGTGCTAATAATAGAATGTTTAAAATATCAGATTTTATTACATGTAATGTACATTGATCCATATAGGGAGGACAAGACAAACTCTAAGCATATCCACAATATTTTAATAGGATTTAAGCAATGCAGTGTGTTCCTTCACTTTAGACAGCACCACAATAGGGACTCCTTGTGTTTGAAATTTTGGGGGGTAGAAAGGATCTCGCCACATTGGCGAGGATCACATTTAGTGTGGGAACTATCAAAAAAAGAAACCAAATGGCTATATATGTTAGATTCTTTAACATTGAAAGGGTTGAATATTGAACTAGATAGCAATTGTTTTATTAGTGATTTTTAGTATGTAAATGATTTATGGGGTCCCCAGATGATGCTTGTTGAGGCAAAATGCGTCGGATGCTCATGCTGATCCTCTTATTACCGTTGGTTTGTTTTGAAGCGCTTATCTTGTTTGGAGTATCTCATTTATCTATGTATCTTTAATCTGTTTCATCTAACATACATGAGAGGAAGTGTTTGGAGATCTCATCCATCCAGAGAGTCTGTATCCCTTGGGTCATCTTTAAAGCTTGTTTTACTCACCAGGTGTATACCTGTGTGGGTCCATGCTTTCCGGTAAATGGCTATTGCTTCTGGTGGTGGATTCTTCTTGCTACACACTCACATGCACATTCACTCAAGATTTTCCATGATTAATATTCACATTCTATTGGATTTCACTACTTAGACTATTTGTTATTTACCATTGGTGTCCATTTCATTGAATTTATAGACCCCTTCAGGGTCTCCTTTGGTTATTGTGGACTTTACATTATTATCACTCAATATATGTCACTATATATGTTTATTCATTTTTTGTCACCTATTTGTTTTACATATCAATTTCACATTTGATATTGTTTGTTTAGTTAGCGCTGCACTTCTTCCACAAACACTGCTAACATCTAGAAAGCGCGGTATATTTACTTTGTCAGCGAATGGCTGAACAGGCAAATGTTCGGCCTGAACTGACGCTCGGCCATTCCTAGGATCAGAACACACCCTGGGCTGTGGTTATCGGGGTTTGCAGGCAGAGGTTTATCAAAATCTGGAAGCCCCTAGATCCCATCCCCCTATTTGAATGGGTATCAGGTACATAGTACCCCTACCCATTCACCAAAAAAGTGGCAAAAAGTTATAAACACAAGAGACAGTTTTTTTACAAATTCGCTCTGCGCTTTGACATTTCTTATATAGGTAAGAGGCGGAGCCACCTATGACCTCATCCACTTCTGATGTCACAAACTGGGCATGCGACGGATAAGGGCCTGGTATGGATTTTAGGGGTGAACCTCACAACATTTAAAAAGAAAATTGGCATGGGGTTCCCCTTCAAATTCATACCAGACCTGAAGGGCCTGGTATGGATGGGGGGGTTCACTTTTTTCTTTCTTTATTTTTATCCAGCAATAAAAAAACAAACATTGACAGCTGATGACTCATTGATTGTTAAGGACACCGTGGCTGGCTTCCTGGCCCCACTCCTTAACAACCAGTGTATACTGAGCCCCGATTGGACAAAACTTTTCCCAATCAGGGCACAGAATCCCCTGTGCAGTACTAAGTGCATTGCAGGGTGTTCGTTGGGGCGAAAATCGGGCAAATACCCTGCAAATTTGGGTGTTGGTGAACAGCTGAAGAGGCAAATGTTTGTCCCAAACTGATGCTCAGGCCGAACCACTCGCCCATTCCTACTTATTGGATCAGAACACACAAAAACAGAAATATTTGGACAATAACCTGCACAGCAAACTTAGACCACACAGTTTTCCTTAAACATCAGTAGACAGTATGTATCTTTCTGACAGATTCGGGGAATGAGATTGACATGTGTGCATGTCCATCCACACAATCATGTGAACCATGTATGGGTCAGCTTTGCTACAGTATAGACTTGTATTGTGAAAATCAGCAGAAAAGAAGAACTATTGTATAGCATTCAAAGTGGAAAGCAGAGCATGTGCGTTATGAGCAAATATGACTTCCCTCAAACACATGTATCATTGCAAACATTATACAGAAACTGTTTTTTTTCTAACATGACCACATTATAATAGGATTATTTACATCACCCTGATTCATTTTATACCTATTGCATATTTATGTACATTTAACTACACGCTGACCAGCGGACAACAATATACATTGGCACAATGGCATGGCTGGGCACGCTGCCATGCCATTGCCATTGGGACAATCCCTTTTAAGAAGCGGCATTGTGGGCACGAGCATGTGCCCGCCGCGTGCTCTGTGACTCAATGTCTGCCAGGTGGCCGCGATCCTGTCACGGAGCAGAAGAATGGGGAGATGCCTTTGTTCTGCCTAGTGACATGACAGAGATCTCTGCCCTCTGTCATCGGGAGCAGTGATTGCTGTCTTGTGAGTAGTAGCCCACCCCCCCACAGTTAGAATCACTCCCTAGGACACACTTAACCCCTTGATTGCCCCCCTAGTGTTTAACCCCTCCCTGCCAGTGTCATTTGCACAGTAATCAGTGCATTTTTATAGCACTGATCGCTGTATAAATGACAATGGACCCAAAATTGTGTAAAAAGTGTGCAATGTGTCTGCCATAATGTCGCAGTCATGATAAAAATCGCAGTTTACCGACATTACTAAAAAAAAAAAAAAAAAAAAATAAAAAAAAAAATTACCAAAAATATGTAGAAGAATACGTATCAGCCTAAACTGAGGGGAAAAAATTATATATTTTTGGGGGATATTTATTATAGCAAAAAGTAAAAAATGGTGCTATTTTTCAAAATTGTCGCTCTTTTTTTGTTTATCGCACAAAAAATAACCACAGAGGTGATCAAGTACCACCAAAAGAAATCTCTATTTGTGAGAAAAAAAGGACGTCAATTTTATTTGGGTGCAACGTCGCACGACCACGCAATTGTCAGTTAAAGCGACGCAGTGCCCAATCGCAAAAAGTGCTCTGGTCAGGAAGGGGATAAAATTTTCTGAGGCTGAAGTGGTTAATTAAGGACAACTGTGTTAGCATTCAGCAGTTTATCTATGCTAATCTTTCTGCTTGAATAACCCATCCTTTCCTGGATATGATGTAGTATGAAAACACCCACTATGAAACATTTCAGAAGAAAAAAATGAATAAATAAATAAGGCGTGAAGTTGGTACAAAGATTTTGTTTTTTATCTTAAAATAAATGTTAGCAAAAAATACTGTCAATATACATTATATTCCATTTAAATAATTGTAATCTATGCCAAACTAAGCAATCAACTGTAAAAGTATTGTATTAGAAGAAAAGTTGGGAATATACAAAAATAAATACATTATAATCACCTAGGTGGATGCCATATTGATCCAATGCTGCATCTGCCCCCCCCTCCCCTCCCTCCTCTACACTAAGAACTGGGTGATCAAAGACTGCTGCATGCTCAGTTCTCAGTCTTCACTGAGCAGAAACCCAGTGACAATCAGTCTCCAGCTCTCTGCTTTGCCCCTCCAGCACTCACTGGAGCCCTGGACCCTGAGCAGCTTGCTGAGGGGCTGTCAGGAATGTGTAGGCCATAACACAACTGAAACTCCTAGGCGGAGGTGAATACACATGCGCAGACACGCTTCTGGAGGTTCTAGTCTTGTTGGGCAGAGGCGAACACCTATGAACATGCACAAAAATGTTATTGGACAGGCAAATACCTATGCGCATGCACACGTGTGTTAGCCATTAATGCTGGCACTAAAAGGCCTATATAAGGTCAGTAGCTGCACTAGTGCATTGCTGTCTGATCTGCAGCTTTACCTGTATCCTATACCTCCTGTGATCTACTTGATTCCTGTGTTTGACCTGGCTTACCCTGACCATGCTTGCTCTCTACCTATCCTGACCTCGGCTTGCCCTAAAGATAAATACTTTTTTTATACCTTCCATCTGCCTGGTATCCTGTTGCCAACCTGACTGCATCTTGACCATTCCCTGCCTGCTGTTTATGTTCATATCTGATCTTCTGTTGCTAACCTGGCTTGTCTGACCCTGCATCCAATTATCTGCCTGTACTGCTCTACACAGTGACTGGTGATGATGGTTATACATCCACTGTGTGCCTGCATCCACTGTTCCTGTTGCCCTCCACTGCTTCAGGCATCCAGCTCAGCTCTGGTGATGCACCTGCCACACACCTCATCAACCAATGTAAGATCTTGCAGGCACTCTTACTTCACCACACTTTCATGGCCACTGTCGCAACATCAGTGGCCTTAAGTCAGGGCTGTACAAGAGGTCTTATTCTACACATCAGG
Source organism: Lithobates pipiens (assembly GCF_037356315.1). Classification (NCBI taxonomy): domain Eukaryota; kingdom Metazoa; phylum Chordata; class Amphibia; order Anura; family Ranidae; genus Lithobates; species Lithobates pipiens. The sequence goes on from NW_027507785.1 coordinate 183,513,915, forward strand.
CTCTGCCACAAAGTACGTGACAGAGTCAGCTGCCGGTCCAAGCAGCTAAGTGGATCCTTACATTAAGCCCCCTTTCACACCTATGTGAATTAGATGCCGCTTACATCTCATCCAATTCGCAGGACATTTTAAAATACATTCATTTGAATGCATCTGGTTTACACATGTGCGTTGCATTCGCACTGCGCATTGCACAAAAAAGTGTGCATTTTCTGGGCATTGCGGTGCGAATTACAACCCATTATCTTCTATGGGAATGCATCTGATTCGCAGATGCATTCCGTTCTGAACACAAATTCTCTCCTTCTCCTCACTACACCTCCCCCCCTCCCCGCTTACTGATCTGCAACTAAAACGCAGAGGAACCTCTGAACAACTGATTTTTATCTTCGCAATGAAACCAGTGCTTCAATTTGCAATGCACGTGTGTGAACCCAGGTTTAAGTTAGGATCTCGCAAGTGTCTTGACTGGCTGAGTGACATCAGCTGACAGAGAGCTTTAGCCGAACACAGAACGATCTTTTAATTCTGCCATTTTTCAGTGTTCAAAATCATATAATAGTGCAATATAGACAATATTCCAATATAGGCATTGACATTGAGTCAAAAAATCACCCTTTAAGATTTTATGACACTCCTCAACATATACCACTATATTTAAAATATTTAGTCTGCTAAGAAAGACCTGCTTTAGGTTATAGTTATTATAATTTGCTCTGAATAATTAATATGTTTCAATATGTTGTTTCTATAGAGAAATCAATTATTAAGCAAGTCATTTACTTTGGATTAGAGGCAATTTTGAATATACAACTTCCCATCATTGAAGAACCAGAATGACATTGGGAACCATGAATAGCATTCACATTTGTTTGCTGTGTTTCCTTTACTTGCTTAATGTGCCGTGACAAAAGCATTGAGCAGCGTGTCTAATAGCAATCATTTCAAAACCGAAGAAATACAATATTCTTATAAAAAGACTGCTGATTCAATAAGCATTTCTGCCCTTTTAAACCAGCAAGGAACTGACTCATTTCAACATGTCTAGAGCAAAAATGAATTAAATATATAGTATACAGGGAAAACATAAATGTGCTTGTATAGTAAAGGTCCCGTCAATTAAATAAATATCATTTTTTTATCCTGTTGTTCAATTTAGAGCAATATGTTGTTCATAACATTCAATTACAATAGAAAAAAAAAACTAAGAACCAAATAAAACATTTTTACATATTTTCAAATGATAGATAACAATAGATAATGTTTCAAAGAAACATCACATTGCTGTTTACTCATTACCTTTATATGATAAATCACATAATAACTTCATAATTAATCATAATCAGGAATTATAAGAACTTATCATTATAATTCCTGATTAATAATTTTAATGAAAATAGGAACTAATTTATCATATGCAATGCAGATCTGCAATTGTTAGTAATACATGATACAAACCTTACTGTTTATCAAGTGTTATTACTATTATCATTATTTTTATTTTTATTTTCATCATCTTCATCATAAAATGCTGTAATAGTAATCCCACTTTTAGTATTGCTATAAATGAAAGTAATAACCACTAATACATGTATTTAATATAATAATACCTGCAAAATAATACATTCAAGCAAATCCTGATGTATGACTTTTCCACCAGTTTAAATTCTGAAGGTTGTTCATATTTTGGGGTTCCTAAAATAAATATGTATAGCAGTACCTCCTCCAGCTTGCATTATATACTTCCATTCTGAGCCCCTTCATTAAGTAGTAGAAAACAAACATGGTATGTATCATGGGTTTATTAATTCAAGTTCACTATGGAAAAGGACTTAAAGCCCAACTTTGGGCAAAAAATGCTTTCCCTGCCTTTTTTGTTTTTTTTTCTAGGGTAGACGAAAGTGGAGATATACTTATCTAATCTGTAATCTCTCATTTCCTCAGTACAAGACCCGTCCTGCACCCCAATGCTCCAGTGGTCTTGAATAGGGGACTACTCTTGACGCACGTCGAGAGCAGGCTCCATAGACCAGGAACAGTCCACCACTGAGCCATGGGGAACACCATTTTAGTCATTGTTACACATTTAACCTCTTGATTGTCCCATGATGTTAACCTCTTTCCAGCTATTGTCATTAGTACAGTGTCAGTGTACAGTATTATCATTGATCACACTACTAGTGTCACTAGCGATGCTAGTGTAAGTTAGTGACCTTCCTAGCCAATGTCTGTTAGCGCCAGGTTGGCCATTACCCTATCACAGTCCTACTATAATTCGCTCAGTGTGGATATGGTGAAACAAGAAGCTGCTTCTTCAGACCAAGAAAGGCAACTGTCAGAGGAGAGCAGTGCAAGATCGGGCTGAAGACATCTCGCCATGGACTAGGAAGGTGTTATAATGCTTGGTTCATATTTGTGACTTTGTCACAAGCCGGCGTACTGTATGAGTGGATACCTGAATGTTTACACATCTGGATTTATTTGTCGGTTTGAACGAAGACTATGGGGATGTGAGAGCTCATAATTACTACTCAAGCATTTTTGACCACTATTCAGTAGCGGTCTTATCATTCTGGTAAGCACCAATCTGTTGCACTTGGGTGGTGTGGGGTGCCGATCCTTTTGGGATTTGGAGGCTTCCTCAGCTTATCCTTCATTGCACACTCTGGTTGAACTCCTGGAGGATACTTCTCTGAACCTTTTTGACTTGTTTACTATCCTTTGATCGACTTGGGACTGTGAATATAGCTGCCTATATTCTTTTGTGGTCTTTGAGTTAATTTATATTTGTAATTTTTTTTTCACTCACTGGTAGTGTTTTATTTTTGTTTACTTGTTATCTTATTTATGTATTTGTTTGTTTTAATTGGATCATGTGTGATGCAATTGATTATACTGTATATGCCTATTGTATTTGGTAAGGAGGTTCTCACTAATTTAACCACTTGCTTACTGGGCACTTAAACACCCTTCCTGCCCAGACCAATTTTCAGCTTTCGGTGCTCTCACACTTTGAATGACAATTACTCACTGTACCCAAATGAATCTTTTGTCCTTTTTTTCCCACAAATAGAGCTTTCTTTTGGTGGTATTTGATCACCTCTGGGGTTTTTATTTTTTGTGCTATAAATGAAAAAAGACCGAAAATTTTGAAAAAAAACGCATATTTCTTTGTTTCTGTGACAAAATTATGCAAATTATTAATTTTTCTTCATAAATTTTGGCCACAATTTATACTGCTACATATCTTTGGTAAAAATAACCCAAATTAGTGGATATTATTTGGTCTTTGAGAAAGTTAGAGAGTCTACAAGCTGTGGTGTGAATCGCACAAAATAGCTCACATCTGATGTACTGGTGGTCTATCTAATTTCTTGCGACCTGAACCAGCCAGGAAAGTACAAATACCCCCCAAATTACCCCTTTTTGGAAAGTAGACATTCCAAGGTATTTAGTAAGAGGCATGGTGAGCTTTTTGATGTTGTCATTTTTTCCCACAATTCTTTGCAAAATTAAGATTTTTAATTTTTTTTTATTTTTTTCCACAAAATTGTCATTGTAATAGGTTATTTCTCTCACTTGACATGTGTATACCACAAATGACACCCCCAAAAAAATTCTGCTACTCCTCCTGAGTATTACAATACCACATGTGTGGGACTTTTTCACAGCCTGACCACATAGAGAGGCCCAACATGCAGGGAGCACCGTCACATGTTCTAGGAGCATAAATTACACATCTAACTTGTTGACTACCTATTACACTTTTGAAGGCCCTGAAGCACCAGGACAATGACACGTGACACTGATGACAGATGGCACTGATACGTGGCACTGATGACACTTATACGTGGCACTTATGACACGTTGCACTGATGACAGATGGCACTAATATGTGGCACTGATGACAGATGGCACTTATACGTGGCACTGATGACAGATGGAACTAATACGTGGCACTGATGACACGTGGCACCGATGACGCGTGACACTGATGACAGATGGCACTGATAAGTGGCATTGATGACACGTGACACTAACAACAGATGGCCTGTGACACTGACAGGTGGCACTGATGAGAAATGGCACTGATAGGTGGCACTGATGACAGATGGCACTATGTGGCACTGATGACACGTGGCACTGATGAAAGATGGCACTTATACGTGGCACTGATGACAGATGGCACTGGGGACAAATGGCACTGACAACAGGTGACACTGGGGACAGATAGTACTAACAGGTGGCACTGGGAACAGATAGCACTAACAGGTGGCACTGGGGGCAGGTGGCACTGGGGGCAGGTGGCTCTGGGCGAGGATGGCACTGGGACAGATGGCACTGGGGGAGGGCGGTACTGGGGCAGATGGGGCTGCAGCTGTTGATCTCTCCCTTCTCACATGCTGTCTGTATGAGGAGGGAGAGCGTCGCTGAGAGATGTTTACATATGAGATCATCTCACATTGGACACACCGATCGCGCTGTAAATGGCCGCTGTGATAGGCCGCTTACAGCGATCTGTGACTGGCTGTGTCTGAGGGACACGGCCAGCACAGAACTTCCCCAATTCGCTCTCGCGGGAGCGCACATTGCGGAAGTAAACAGGAGGCCGTTCAGGAATGGCCTACCGGCAGTTAGCGTCCGCTCTGTAGCCGTATTTCGGCTATAGGGCGGGCGCGAAGCGGTTAATACTGCTGCACTGTTTGTTTTTTTCCTTTTTATAATTCTTGGTAGTAAGGTATTGTTCTAGTTGCTTTAGGATTTACTGTATATCAGGCCGTAGTACAAACGTTTATTTTATGTAGCAGAATACATTTTGGCCTAAATGTTTAAAGAAATTAGATTTTTTGATTTTTCTATTGGATATGTTTTATGACAGAAAATATTGTTAAAACTATTGTTTTTGTTTTGTTTTTTCCAAAATGTTAAAAAAAAATGTATTTAAATAATTAAAAAAACGTAAAAATTGAAAATTATGCATGTTCATAGAATGGCGCCAAACTACGGTACTTAAAAGTCTCCATAGGCATTTCTTTAAAGTTTTCTTCAGGTTACCAGTTTAGAGTTAAAGAGGAGATCTGTGCTAGAATTATTGCTCTTCCTGTGACATTTGTGGCGACAACTCACATAAGTGGGCGGGAGCTAAATATGCGTTCACCACTGTACACTGGCACAGGAAGGCGGGGTACTTTAGTTTATTTTTTTTATTTTTTTAAACAAATATCACATGTCTAATACTTCCTTGTGATTTATCAAAGGACTCCAAACATCTCAAGAAATTAATTTCTGTAAATATACACATTTCATTTTTAGCATGTACATAATTGCCTCTGGCAGAGAAATGATTAAGAGAAAAGTTTTTAATAATTGTGAAACACAAATTTATAAAATTAATTCTGCTGTAAAACCTTCTAATCTGCTCCTAATCTGCTCCAGATCCTCTGCATCCTCTCAGCGTCTCGCTGAGAGGATGACCTGGAGGTCGGTTCAGGCTCCTGGGTGGATCCTGACTATATGTTCGCAATCTTTCCTCATCCTGGACCATCTCTGTGACGTCAGCCAACAGTGGGCTTCAGCAGGTTCAGAATGCAATGCACTCCTGTGATCCATAAGAGAAGCACAACCAAACAAACTTTGGCTGAACTTCTCCTTTAACAGGAGGCATTAATGCCAGAAAAGTGGCACAACCGATTTATTGAATTTCTGCCATTGTCTTTGCATTTCAGAAAATTTAAAAGTAATAGCCAGTTTAAAAATTAAAAGCTACATTTCCTACAACTTTACAGTGGGAATTTTGGCCACAGTATAACAGAATCGAATATGGATTTATTGTCATTTTGACTGGACTGCGAGTTTATAGCAAGCGTAAATGGAGTGAATATTTAAATAGAACACATCATTAAATTATGTGTATATGGCGTCACAGTGTTTCTGAACATTTTATATGGTAAACCGTATTTTATGTTCCTGTGCATGCAGCAGAAGCATATCATATTTAGTTTGGTGCCTAGAAGCAAAGTATTTTGCCACAATAAACATAGTAGAATTTCTCTGTGTAGAGTAAAATGTCAAATGCTCAGTTAAACATTAAATTACCAAGAAAATAGCTGTCTTGCCCTAGTGCAACCACTTGCTTGACTTCAACACAAATTCACATTTTAAGATGGCTGCCAAATTACAATTGCTACGCAGATGTCAAAAATGTGATTCAAACTAAAAGAACATGACGTAACCTCAAGACAATTAATGCAGGCAACTAATACAATTATATAAAAAAAGAATGAGTAAATAAACAAATTCAATTTTGCTCTTAGCTTGCACTTGCATGAGCAGCAGCATTTTATGTCAAGACCAATTTTAATTTGGATCAGTGTAACAAAAACATTGCTTTCCATGCCACTATCAATTATATGAGATTATAATTATGTTTGCATCTATGTAATTTTCCAGCAACATTTTTCTTTGTTCTTTCCTCCTACTAATCCATTAATGTATCTACAGGAAGGAAAATTCTACCTACACAGCATGACTATTAAATTAACACCCTCCTACACAATGCCTGCATGTTCCATGTAATGCCATTCATTTTTCAGTCTGTCACATATAATAATATTCAGGTTAGGTGCCTTATAATTGACAAGCCTGTGAAGAACTGATAAGGTCACATTTCCCTCTAGTTCATTAGACATGATGAGTTAATTAATTTTAAAGCTATGAAAAGTTTCCTCCTCTAACTATATTAATTATTTGATTGACAAAAATGAATTTTTAAGTAAAACTTTATCAAAACAACATCTGAGACATCATATAATAAAAAGCAATGCAGGATCCCAGAAAACAAACACATAAAGGGTGATTTCATGCTGCCCTGCTGTGGTTTCCTGCAGCATGGTTGCTGTGCAGTGTACCCATGGATCTTGTGCAGGTTACCTGTACTTTCCCATAGACTTCTATTAGATTGGGTGTTTTTGGTGTGTTTTCTGAAAGAGCACCAAAAGTCCTATATGCCGTATCTTTGGTGGGCTTTCAGATAATCCACCAAAAACACCCAATCTAATAGAAGTCTATGGAAAAGCACAGATAACCTGCAAGAAAACTGAAGGTACACTGTGCTCCACCTGTGCTACGGGGAAACAGCATCAGGACAGTGTCAAAACATACTTAGTTTATCTTACATTCAGAATCATAATATATTCACAACTTAATTCAACCTAGACTAGACTACAAAAACTAAATACAAAATAGAATATGTACTGTATATGCAGATAAACAAATCAATTACATATAAACAAATATGGCTTTGAAGATGCTAATCGGAGTGCTCTGGCGGGGGGAGGGGCAGGCCCCCTGTCAGAATACAACAGCTCAGGAGGGAGGGGAATCTATGTACTAATGTTGGATGGTTAGTACAGCGTCTCTGACTGAAGCTGTCAGTTTTTTTTTGTGCAACTCAGTGTGCACCAGGCTTTAAAGCAGGGCTTGGCAAACCCCAGGTCATTGGCACCTGGAATTATCAACCTGGTTCCTGGGCCAGGCTATGGCAGGTGTCTTGTCCCTATGCACCCCTTCCATGGGTGCATAAACTAAAATGCCACAACAGGTGTTAATTGAGGCTGTGGCTTTAGGGAGATCATTGCACTTACATTGGATTGTTAATACAGCGGCTCTGACCCAAGCTGTTTGTAAAAAAAATTACAGTGTGTACTTGGCTTTACATGCATATGGTGGCCAGGTGATGGACAGGCTGTGATGCTGCTTTTCTACCTTGGGCCTTTGTCCTACTGGGGATGGCCCAATGTCTTTGCTGAGTTGCTAAAGTGCCCCCCTAGGCTCGCATGCCCCCCATGTATCCCACGCTCCGCTTGCTCATCTGCAGGCCTAGCAGATGCCACAGGGTAGAGGGGAGTGAGGAGAGCAGACACACATCCACTCTCCTCCCCATCTTGTTCCTGACCCCGAAGTGATGTGTATGATGTCATTTCCAGTTTCCTGTTGATAGTTTCCCCAGCCAACATGGCCAGGAAAGAATGTAATGCAGTGTGATCTGTACTGCATTGTATTCAGTGGAGCATAGTGGAGACATGCATATACACGCATGTACAAATGTAAACACATGCGTTTGGGAGCCTACACATTAAAAACATTGATTAGACACGCCTTACATATTGCCACACACAAATTGGCTCTTAACTTTTTTAGCTGGTTCCTAGATTCAAAACAAATTTGTCAAGTCCTGCATTAAAGTATAGATATACTTTTATTATAAAAACCCCAGTATGGTTTCTAGTTATTATATTCATACATTGACTTCAAATACAGTACAGATCCACTTTACACTGCCTGGGTCTCCCCTACACAGGGATTGTTTACATCTATTTTCTCCTTGGTGTCTGAATTACTCTTATCTAAAGAGATAAATGGTGGAACCTAACTCAGCTTTGGGTATAATACATAAGCCCTTGTACACAGGGTCGGAAACTCCGATGGAAAATGTCCGATCAGAACGCGTTGTCGGATAATCTGACCGTGTGTGGGCTCCATCTGACTTTTTCCATCGGAGAGTCTGACCAACAAAGTTTGAGAGCTAGATATAAAATTTTCCGGCAACATGACTTGATTGGACTTTGTCCGATCATTTGTAGAGAATTCCGATCGGACAAAGTGCCACGCATGCTCAGATCAAATTACGAGACCAAAGCTATTGGCTACTAGCCTGAGCGTAGTCCCGTCGTAACGAACGGTTCCGAACGATCAGATTTTCCGACAACTTTGTCTGACTGTGTGTATGCAATACACACTGTACAGGGTTTTTAAGTATAAAAGTGGTTGTAGTTTAAACCACAGGCATTGCTTCATCTCTGCTTGCCCTGCTAGTAAAGTGACCATAGGTTTCAGTAAGAATTTACTAAGCATTTTACAGGCAGTAAACAGCTTTCTTGAAATTCTTCAAGAATCTTTTAGCCAACTGACTTCCTTTTTTGAGAAAGGCCTCCTCACGTTATCAATCTCTTTGCAGATGATATCATCTTAATACTAACAAATCCCTATATCTCACTCCCACAAGCTCATATAATCCTAACAGAATTCAATAGTGTATCCTATGTGGTAGTATGGTACCCCACCAGCAGAAGAATGCAGGGTTCTCAACCAGGCAGGTTGAGGGGCTCCAGGGTGTAGTGATATATTATATGTATAGCGTGGGTAGATGATTAATTCGTTATTATAAGTATTCTTCCGCAGCAACCCAATTCTTCCAGAGAGATGCACTTTATTGACTTCCAATACAGAACAAAGTCTTGTAACAGATGACAAAAACCAACAGAGTATAATCCGACCATGAATATTTTTCCTAGACCTGTGCCTTCATAACCACACACCCAGACAAGACTGACTGCCATGTTATATATCCTAAGCATTGAATGGCTGAGCAACTTTGAACTTTGAATTGAATTGGCCTTTTCAATTAAATGCTTTGATCTCCTTGTGTCTTCTTTTCAGAGTGACAAAAGATTACCCCTACCCGTGAACAGCTGTAGTCATAAACTGCCCTAATTTGCATTCTTGCATATAAGCATAAACAAGTTCCTTTCAATATGCGTAATTAGATTAACAGATCCCACCTTAACAACCTTTTGGTGTATACAATAACCCAATCTAAATTCTTGCATATTAATACCAACAGGTTTCCTTCAATGTGTGTAATTAGATTAACAGAAACCACCTTAACAATCTTTTGGTCAACAAGTCCCCTTTGATATGTGTAATTGAGTTGGCTCCGACAAGGCATTCAACAAGTCAGTCCACTGACACACATATATGATACTTATCACATATATATATATATATATATATATATATATATATATATATATATATATATATATACATACACATACATATACATATATTACAACATATACCCCCACTTGGGTCTGTTCTAACTTCTAGAACTGACCCATAAATCAAACAACAAAAAATATCATCATGATTTAAGGTAATGAATGCTTTACAATGGCTCATATAAAATATGAAGATGAAACTGGTTACATCTCTCTTCACCAGCCTCTAAAATATCCCCATGAAACAGTTGTTAGATAATATAACTTCAGACCATGACTGGAAAAGGATTTGGTAGACATCCGTGGTCATATAGGCCTTATTATATCACATCAAGATCTTGAATACTGCACAAAGGCAAGCTGATGTCACAGTCCATTCTTCGGTCTGACTTCATCACATCTCTCACAATCTCACTGAAAGTAAACTTGGTATGCTCTGGGAGCTCCAATCCACAGTCCAGGATTCTCTCATCTCCAGGCTCAAGGTTTTCATTTTTAAAGATGCTTCTACACAAATATTCTACTTTCATCTTCATAACAAATGTAATAATCAATGTACCAGCACTCAGTTTCAAGGTCAAAAGGTTTGGATATGGCAGTAAAACTCTGTGCTGCAAAATATTTACTTGCACTTGACATTCATGAGTCCATCTGAGCATTTTACAATTCACATCTGCTTCTTTCCATTTCCTATTTGAGCAACGATGACCTGTTGTGTACTTGTCAAGTACCTGAATTTGTTGATTGCCAGCCACAATTTACTTTTGTAAGTTGCCGTAGGCCGACCCCTCATAGCTTTCAATAGAGCAGTTACTTGGATCATTCAGTCCATAATTCCACCTGAATGGTATATCAACATATCCATATACCCCCATATGATGGTTCACATAGAATCAGCTTGACATCAGTGTTTATCAGATCTTCTATCCAGCCAAAGCAGCAGTGGAAATTCTTGCCAGTATCCTCACCATGAAAGGTAGAAAGGTATTTTCCATCCATATGTGTCATAGCCTTTAGTATATTATAAACAACTGATTCAACAAAGTTTCAAATCATGACTGGAGTGATGAATTTCACTCACCCCTCTTATAAATTTAGGAAAACCACCCAACATGCTATAACTTATGCTATGCCAAGCCATTGTGCAGCATCTCACCTTAGATGTCAAATATATTGATCAATATGTAATATGTATGGATGTTTTGAAAATTATTTTAGGTTTAAATGCATTGCTCTGGTTTTAACATAAAGTTCAAGAAATAAAACATAGTGAAATATAAAAAATTAAAAGCAAAATATCTTTTGGAAAAGGGGGAAAAATAAAAATAAAAAATAGGGCGTTGCGGAAGAAAAGTCCATTGAAAAGAAAAGAATGTTCAAAAAAAAAAGTCCATTGCTTGATGAATATTGAGAGAGTCCATGAATTCAGCGTTTCTCCTCCACTAGCCAGCAATTTCAGATACTTCTAGTACTTCTGCTATTCACATGCAAGCGAGCATCACCAGCAATATCTGAAAGACAAAAAACTCTCCAACAAAAAACTCATTAGCAAGGTCTTCAAACATTATTTGAAGTTAAAACAAAGTACTATTTACACATTTACAGTTTGAAGCTAATTCACCCCCACTGCTAGAGAAGTGTCATTTGCATTCAAAAACAGATCTGGAGAATGTACATCTTCATTTATGACACCCGGCAATCTGTTCAATTTTTCCAATAATGTGTAATGTTCTATTTTCAGTTTATCATACTCAATCTTCAGGTGGTCATATTTCTGTTTTAACTGAGAAAATGGTATCCAGGTCTTGGACCTTTTCTTATTATTTTGGTCAGCTCTGTTTTTCAAATTAATATCACCTATGTTTGACCTGGAGTCTCCTCCCTGGGTGTTATCATAAGATATTATCTTTTGATCTTTATGTTCAGTATTTGTCCTAAACAATTTGGCTAAATCAATTTTGACAGCTTGCTCATTTGTCTTTCTCCATAAATGGTCTGCTCTCAACAATACGTCTTTTAAATCACGAGGATTTGGCGTAACTAATAAGATATTTTGTTTGATATCTTCATGCAAAGCATCTAGAAACATATTCATATGTATCAAGCCACCATGCTCAAATGCAAGATTATTACTGACCAATAAGTCCATAATAGTTGCTATCCTGTGTGACAATTCGTAGGGAGATTCATTTTGCATTTGTTGGATCCTCCCATGAATAGTAACATCAGAACGTACACCATACAAAACACATAATAATTCCAGTAATATGTCCCTTGTCCTCACAGGCTGAATACAGATCTGTTTAATTCTCATCCAAAGACCACTTCCTATAGAATGTTGCAAAACTCTTTCTAAGTCAGATGGGTTTAGACTGTACATATCTCTGACATTCTGCAAGTCACAAAACCATTTTAAAAATCTGTTCAAATCATGACAGGGAATCATTCCTATTTCTTTAAGAATTGCATATAATTCTTTTGGTTTCAAAGGCTTCATTACAAGCTGAACTTCACCTGTATTATTAATATTGTTATAAATTGTGGAGGTCACAGTGGGTGCGGCTGGCAACGAATTATCAGATTTAATATGAGGTTCTCTATCATTTGATAGAAAGTTTGTGTTTGTATTTTGCTGCAGATTGTTGAATCCAAGATTTGATGCATATCTGCATTCCTGAGATCTCTTCTCTAATTCCATAATTCTTAATTTTAATCTCTCATTTTCCTCTGATAATTCATCACAGCGTTTAGATTTCTCAAGCAAAGTTCCCCCAATGGTAACTGCATGCAATTTTAAATTTACTGTCTCAGTGTCTGATTGGTTTTGTAACCTCTCACAAACATTGTTGCTATTAGCAACTGCATTCTGTAACTGGGTAATTTCCTCAACCTTACCCTTCAAAGAACTTTCCATGGTTAAACAGCAAGATAATAAGCCCTGCACAATACAACCCTTCCTTTTACTTTCTGAAATGTTGCTATCAAAAATATTTTTCTCTAAAAATTCCTTCATCACAGTCCACGTCTGCTTACATTTTTCTGGAATTTCATAAGGACCGCCATGACGCTTAATACATTTTAATACCCATCTATTAACTTTATCATCACTGACACTAGCTTCACACTGAGTAAGCATTTTGACTATATTACTAATAATTAAAAAAAAAGGAAATATTTTACTCACCGCATTAGTTACTCCTTCAGCCTCCAGTTCAGGTCTTCTGGTACACGATAGTCCTTTTCTTGTTGTTTCCCGTCCCCAGAGAATAATTCTGGGGTTCCAAACTTCTTTAATTTTGTAGATCAGACTCTCTTATGTCACAACCAGACATTAGAGTCACAGCACAGGTCTCCATCAGACTTCCGTCCACCTCACAGGATTGTTGTCATCACCAACTTCTGTTACCAAGTCCGAAAATGCTCTTCTGGTCACTTGTCACGGCACCAATGTAGTGATATATTATATGTATAGCGTGGGTAGATGATTAATTCGTTATTATAAGTATTCTTCCGCAGCAACCCAATTCTTCCAGAGAGATGCACTTTATTGACTTCCAATACAGAACAAAGTCTTGTAACAGATGACAAAAACCAACAGAGTATAATCCGACCATGAATATTTTTCCTAGACCTGTGCCTTCATAACCACACACCCAGACAAGACTGACTGCCATGTTATATATCCTAAGCATTGAATGGCTGAGCAACTTTGAACTTTGAATTGAATTGGCCTTTTCAATTAAATGCTTTGATCTCCTTGTGTCTTCTTTTCAGAGTGACAAAAGATTACCCCTACCCGTGAACAGCTGTAGTCATAAACTGCCCTAATTTGCATTCTTGCATATAAGCATAAACAAGTTCCTTTCAATATGCGTAATTAGATTAACAGATCCCACCTTAACAACCTTTTGGTGTATACAATAACCCAATCTAAATTCTTGCATATTAATACCAACAGGTTTCCTTCAATGTGTGTAATTAGATTAACAGAAACCACCTTAACAATCTTTTGGTCAACAAGTCCCCTTTGATATGTGTAATTGAGTTGGCTCCGACAAGGCATTCAACAAGTCAGTCCACTGACACACATATATGATACTTATCACATATATATATATATATATATATATATATATATATATATATATATATATATATATATATATATATATACATACACATACATATACATATATTACAACACAGGGGAGTTGTTTATTTGGGAGGAAACTGGCTTTTCAGTTTCCTCATTGTTTTCAAAAATCCAGTTTGGGACCTGGAGCCCGGAGATTCCATAGTGTTATGGGTGGGACGGAATCTCCAATCCTGGGACAGGGTTTTGGGAACAGCCAGAAGTCTGGCTGGTTGATTGCACAAGTGGGTCCTGGGCTTATAACAGAGCCAAGACCATGGTTCTGGGCTCCACCCTCCGGAGGAGTCCAGGCAAGCAAGGGAGAAGCATGCATGTCTGCATGGTATAGCCAGAGGGCCCAAAGCTGTGGGCTGAGCAGCAAAGAAGATAAAAAGAGGTACAGTAGTTGTACGACATCTCTGTTATAGGGATAAGAGGGCTGAAATGTAAGCCTGAACGGCGGTATTGCTGAGGAGAGTCAGGTGGCTTGGTATTCTTCTGTTTATTCGTTTGTTACTGGTGTGAAGCTGAACCCTCCTGTTATAGGACTTGTTTCTTTTACTTTTAATAAAAGTGGGCCAACAAGCCCTTAAATGGCGTGGACTCTGCTCACTGGTGTGCTCTACACAGAGGCTAAATAACCCCCAAATATTACAAGTGGTGTTCGAATGCGGGCACAAGACGGTGGAATCCAGGTCCTTGCTCTACAGTAAGTTCAAGTCAGGAACTATTGGCTGTGTGTGGAAGTGCAGCCAGGCAAAAGGCATTGCGTGTTGCAGGTGGTGTACCTGTGAATAAAAAGTCAAATTTATTTTTTACATTTTTTTTGCTATGAACTGTGTTTGTGTGCGTGAGACAGCACAATCAGTGTGTGCAATGTGCAGGTGAAGAAAGCTTGCATGAAGAGAAAAGCAACTTGCTTTAAAAGAGACACTTTCATTTTCCTGGACTGTGTAAAGTTGTTCTGGAGTTGCTAAGTATGGGGCGGTCAAAGCTCCTAAAAGAAGCAAGGTTTGCTGAAATGAGAGACAGAGCTCTGTGGTTGGAGGGGTTGTTACCGCCCGAACGAGCCCCATACATACCTGATCAGAGTTTATCAAGGAGAAAAAGGGCTGGGGTTGTCCCTAGCAACACTGGTGCAATGAGTGCACAGGTGACTGCTGTTATGGAGAGTCCACCAGCATTTGAATCTGCAGTGGATTGGTGCAAGCGGCACCTGGCAGGAATTAACCAAGCTACAGAGGAAAGCAAGCCAACCATCAGTGCAAGTGGAAAGCCGCTGGATGTCCATAACTGGAAGAGGGGTGTTGTTGCTCCTGGCAAAGCTGCTGCAGTTAAAACAGCTATTGTGAAAGATGTGAATGTGTCACAGCATGAGACAGGATCCAGCAGAGAGAAGCCCATGCTATATGCAAGGAGAGAGGCTGATCAAAGGCTGAGGATGAGAGTGGTTGCCCATAACAACGCAGAGGAAGCCAGTCAGGCTGTCTCTGTACCATGGGCTATGTCTAATAAGGATCGTGGAAAGTGGCTTAACCACTTAAGGACCAGGCCTCTTTTTCAGACTTGGTGTTTCCATGTTTAAAACAGTTTTTTTTGCTAGAAAATTACTTAGAACCCCCAAACATTTTATATTGTTTTTTTTCTAACACCCTAGAGAATAAAATGGCGGTCATTGAAATACTTTTTTTCACACCGTATTTGTGCAGCGGTCTTACAAGCGCACTTTTTTTGGAAAAAATTCACTTTTTTGAATAAAAAAATAAGACAACAGTAAAATTAGCCCAATTTTTTTTATACTGTGAAAGATAATGGTATGCCGAGTAAATTGATACCCAACATGTCACGCTTCAAAATTGCGCCCGCTCGTGGAATGGCGTCAAACTTTTAGCCTCAAAAATCTCCATAAGCGACATTTAAAAAATTCTACAGGTTGCATTTTTTGCGTTACAGAGGAGGTCTAGGGCTAGAATTATTGCTCTCGCTCTACCGATCGCGGCGATACCTCACATGTGTGGTTTGACCACCGTTTTCATATGCGGGCGCTACTCACGTATGCGCTCGCTTCTGTGCGCAAGCTCGTCATAACGGGGTGTTTTAAAAAAAAAAAAAAAATTTCTTATTTATTTTAATTGATTTTATTTATTTTTACACCGTTTAAAAAAAATAAATAAAATGGATCACTTTTATTCCTATTACAAGGAATGTAAACATCCCTTGTAATAGAAAAAAGCATGACAGGTCCTCTTAAATATGAGATCTGGGGTCAAAAAGTCCTCAGATCTCATATTTGGGCTAAAATGCAAAAAAAAAAAAAAATAAAAAAAGAAAATCTGAAATTTAAAAAAAATATATACCTTTAAGAGGTATGGGCGGAAGTGACGTTTTGACGTCGCTTCCGCCCTCCTATGGTATAGAGACGAGTGGGGGCCATCTTAGCCTCACTTGTCTCTATGCCCAGCAGATGGAAGGACCCGATCGCCTCCGCCGCTACCGACGGCTCCGGTAAGCGGCGGAAGGTGCGGGAGGGCGGCGGGAGGGGGGGTGGCACCTCTCCCGCCGCCGATAGCAGTGATCTCGCGGTGAATCTGCCGCGGAGACCACCGTTATCGTACAGCCGACCGCCGCCTGAAGAGATGGATATCTCGGTTGTGGCAGCAGCTGCTGCCGTTACCGAGATATCCCTCTTCAAAAATAGGACGTACATCGTTGTGCGGCGGTCGGCAAGTGGTTAAGGAGGAGCCCATATATCATGTTGGAGAGTGCCAGCAAAGTTCTGCTGGGAGAGTGCGGTCTCCCATGGCGACCAGAGTGAAATGTGTGCCTGAAAGGAGGAGCTGCAGTAGAGGTTTGGTTCAGCGACCCCACGAAGAGGCCTGTGCATTCCGGCCAGCTGGGAATCACCAGAAGAGAATCGCTTTGGAAAAAAATTGTCCAGTACCATGCCTGGAATGTGGCCAGCTGGGGCATGGTGTGTTTTCTTGCCCCAGGTTATGGAATACGGCTGGAGATAATGTTGCTGAGAAAAAAGTTTTGTCTGCAGGCCCAGATTCCTATGAAAATATGTTTGCAGTCACCCCTAGCAACAAGGAATTTCCTGTTGTGCCTGCAGGGGGTGCTAAACAGTGGGAGATGCCTGCTGTAGTTTCATCCCATGGTCACCAGGAGGAGTTGGCCAGTAAAAGTGCAGCAGATGACTGGTGCATAAGACAACATACTCAAATGAAGATGGTGACCCCAACTACTGTGCTGGGTAAGACTGTCTTTAATGAAATGATGGCTGGAACTGCTGATTTCATGTATAAAAGGACTGGTTATGAGACTGTCCATGATGATGTGAGAGTGACCCCAGTTAGTGGGGCCACTGAATGTGCACTTGAGACTGACTTTTCCCTATACAGTGGGAATGCAAGGGTTAAAATCCAAATAGAACCTGTGTTGGTGACTAAAAGTGTTGTGTCTAATGACTATCAGGCTCAAGTTGGCCGTGGGCTAGGACAACCTGCAAAAGCTAAAAATGCTATAAGTGTTACTGTTAATGAAAAGTTTGCTGTTGGGAAAACTTTTGCTCTGAAAGAACCTGGGGTAGGTACAGTAGTTGTACGACATCCTGAACGGCGGTATTGCTGAGGAGAGTCAGGTGGCTTGGTATTCTTCTGTTTATTCGTTTGTTACTGGTGTGAAGCTGAACCCTCCTGTTCTAGGACTTATTTCTTTTACTTTAATAAAAGTGGGCCAACAATCCCTTAAATGGCATAACTGGCGTGGACTCTGCTCACTGGTGTGCTCTACGCAGAGGCTAAATAACCCCCAAATATTACACCTACTACAACATCAATCATTCTAATGGCTCATACACATCAAACATTCAGACAATACATGTTCGATGGGAGCTTGTTGTCGGAAATTTCAACTGTGTGTAGGCTCCATCGGAAATTTTTTGTCTGAATTTCTGACAACAAAAAATTGAGAGCTGGTTCTCAAATTTTCCGACAACAAAATCTGTTGTCATAAATTCCGAGCGTGTATACTCAATTCCAACACACAAAATTCCATGCATGCTCTGAATCAAGTATGAGATGGAAGTATGCGGTCTGGTAAAACTAGCATTCATAATGGATATAGCATATTCATCACGCTGCAAATTTTGAAATCTTTCAATGTAATGCATTCTCTTCTTTATAATTCTAGAATTATGAAGTTGTTTTGCTGTTGATATTCACACAGAGTTCTGACAAACTAATTTATTATTTCTAGTGATCTCCATAACATTTTTTCTCATTTTGTGTGTCAAGTTACCACAACACCATTATTATCTTGTTTTTTGTAACCTCAAAGAGATTGGTTGGTGTTGGTGTCCTTTGTTAATTTGACATTGTCTTTTTTAAATGTACCTGTTTACTCACAAACAACCTATTTTAACCACTAGGCACTTTGCGCTGGACACCAATTGCCGGGAGGCTGTCCCTGGATGTCCTCCAGTTTACTTCCACGATGTGTGCTTCCACGAGCATGCATCTGGGAAATTCTGTGCTGGCCGTGTCCCTTGGACACAGCCAGTCACAGATTGCTGTGAATGGCCAATCACAGCAGCCGTTTACAGAGCGATCAGAGCTTCCATTGAGAGATGATCTCATATATAAACATCGCCGGCTCTCCCTCTTCACATCGAGACAGCGTGTGAGGAGGGTGAGATGAACGACTGCAGCTTGTGAGTGTAAAAAAGGAAAATAAAGTGCCCACGGTGCATGTCAGTGCCATCTGTCCCCAGTGCCACATATAAGTGCCATATGTCATCATTGACACATCAGTGTCACTTGTAATCAGTGCCACATATTAGTGCCATCTGTCATCAGTGCCACATATTAGTGCCATCTGTCAGTATCACATGCCATCTGTTTTCAGTGTCATGTGTCATCAGTGCGACATATTAGTGTCACCTGACATCAGTGCCAGGTATTAGTGCCATCTGTCATTAGTGCCACGTGTCATCAGTGCCACATCAGTGTCATTTGCCATCAGTGCCACGTATCAGTGCCATCTGTCATCAGGGCCACATCAGTGTCACATGTCATTGTCCTGGTGCTCCAGGGCCTTCAAAAGTGTAATAGGTAGTAAACAAGGTAGATGTGTAATTTATGCTCCTAGAACACGTGACGGTGCTCCCTTCATGTTGGGCCTCTCTAAGTGGCCAGACTGTGTAAAAGTGCCACACATGTGGTATCATAATACTCAGGAGGAGTAGTAGAATGTGTTTTGGGGTGTCATTTGTGGTATACACATGCCATATGAGAGAAATAACCTATTACAATGACAATTTTGTGGAAAAAATATCTTCATTTTGCAAAGGATTGACAAAGGATTGACAACATCAAAAAGCTCACCATGCCTCTTACTAAATAACTTAGAATGTCTACTTTCAAAAAAAGGGGAATTTTGGGGGTATTTGTACTTTCCTGGCTTGTTCAGGTCGCAAGAAATGAGTTAGGCCATCAGTACTTCAGGTGTGATCAATTTTTTATGATTTGCACCACAGATTCCCTAACTTTCACAAATACCAAAAATATCCATTAATTTGGGTTATTTTTTACTAAAGATATGTAACAGTATAAATTGTGGTCAAAATTTATGAAGAAAAAGTAATAATTTGCAAAATTTTATCACAGAAAAAAAGAAAAATTTGTTTTTGTTTTTTCAAAACTTTTGGTCTTTTTTCATTTATAGCACAAGAAATTAAAAACCCAGAGTTGATCAAATACCACCAAAAGAAAGCTCAATTTTTATGAAAAAAGGGACACAAAATTAATTTTAGTACAGTGTTACATGACTGAGTAATTGTCATTCAAAGTGTGAGAGCAAGGAAAACTAAAAATTGGTCTGATCACGAGGGGGGTTTAAGTGCCCAGTCTTCAAGTGGTTATTTTTAACACATAGTTAATGATTTGAGAAAAAAATATACATTTATTATGGGTCATAACAAAATAAAGAGGAAGGCAACGCTGGATAAATTGGTGAAATTAACAAGAGTCCATTTAATAGGGAGCACAATCCGATCCAGGACTCCAGGAGATCAGGAACAGCAGCAGGTGACATATATATCCCCAGGCTGTGGGCTTACAACAACCTGTGTCTTTTGCCAGACCGAACCGAACCCAGGGCATC
Source organism: Lithobates pipiens (assembly GCF_037356315.1). Lineage (NCBI taxonomy): Eukaryota > Metazoa > Chordata > Amphibia > Anura > Ranidae > Lithobates > Lithobates pipiens. Next base: position 183,534,048 of record NW_027507785.1, read on the forward strand.
ACTCTCTTGTCTTCCTTACACGCTTGCTTTCAGGCTGTGGCTCTGGTGTTGGAGATGTGGCAGGAGTTGGAGGATGAGGATGAGGAGGAGGAGGAGGATGGTCCAACTCACACAGGTGGGTTTTTCTTGTGAGTTTGCCCCTCAACCACTTATGTAGGGCCATATATATCACTTCCTCACAAAAGAGGTGTTGGCCCACCTCCATTTCCTGCATTTTGTTGGCAGCCATGCAGGCATAGGCCTCAAGAAGACTGGAGGGGATCTGAGGGCCGCAGAAGCCTGCCGAATAAACCTAAGTGCTAACTCCTCCATGCTCCTCCCCTTCCTGGGCCTTTTTTGTTGAAGGCGGAGGGGAGGGACTTGGGATTCGGTCAGGCTACTGGGCTGCCACTTTCTCCTGCCACCTCCTGGCTGCCACTTTCCACAGTCTGCTCCTGGCTGAGGACTTCCTGTGCATGAAAAAGGGACATAGTTTTAGTTTATTGTTCATAAATCACACACAATTTTGAGAAATATGTTGAACAATGCTATACCTGACTCAAGCTGGGCTTCTCCACATCTTCTTCCTGGGTGGAAGGCCCAGGTTGGAAGTTGGAAGCCTCAGCTGGGGTGGAAGGAAGAGTGGAAGGAAGGGTTGAGAGTGATGGGCTGATTTCAGTCTGATCTGACAGAAATCACAGTCTGTCATAGTAAAGACCATCTTTAATATTGATTGGACCCTGGGCAAACATTTTCTTGGGCCCCCCCCCCCCCCATTCAATTTTGCTCTCCACCTGCTCTGAGACATACAATAAATAGCAGCTAAACTTAAAATCAGTTTCCTGTATCAGATCAGGCAGCAATAGCGATTGGTTGCCAGTGGTTACAGCATATCATTACTGCTTAATGACTGGTTACTAGAGGTTACAGCACACATTACGGCTCACTGATTAGTTGCTAGAGGTTACAGCAAATGATTTATGCTTGTTAATTACTGTAAAGTAATACTGCTCACTGATTGGTTGCTGGAGGTTACAGCACGTCATCTCTTCACTGCAGGGGAGCATGATACACATATGAAACCCACCTTTATTTACATATCAGTGTTGCCGGTCGCATCTATTTACTTAGTAATGCTGCCACAATTTACATATGAATGCCAGTTATTTACATGTAAACACGGGGTCTGCAGGTGAGTTATCTGTACACAACAATAGGGCAGAGCTGGGCAGCATTAGTACCAACACTTCACACTGAGATGTCGGGACACAGGACTAAAACTTCAAGTGACAAGGGAATTTACACTGGGATAGTTGGCAAGTATGAGGCAGCTGCTTTGGGCCACACAACATTGACAGGGCCCAGGGCAGCTGCCCCTTTTGCCCTGCCTTAAAGACGGCCCTGGTCATAGTACCACAGCATGGGGACATAAACGTCATCTGCTGCTGCTCCTGTCCTCTGGGAATCCTGGACTCTCTTGCGCTCCCTATTATATATGCTCCTCAGGCCACCAATTTTGCATTTCAAATAGTAATTGTCTGCTGTGGGGATCTGCTGCTTCACAAATTCCAGCAATTTATCCAGTGCTGTCTTCCTCTTTAGTCAATTTGTATAAAAGAGGTGTTTTGTCTGCCACAGACAGGGCATCTCTCCGTACAAATGAATGAATTGGGGGAGGAAATCATGATCATTGAATCGATCCATTTTATCTGCAAGACACAACACAAGACAAATCCTAATGTCAGGCTAAACTTGCATAATCTTGTCCCAATATAGTCCTCAATCTATAAGCATTATAGGCCACTGATGCCCCAAGTTAAAATTGTACCTTCGTACAGCGCTTCTGCTACTCCGTCCTCCACTCACAGATCGTACATACAACACACGCGTGTTATGCTTTATAAACACTGCACATGCTTGAAACTCCGCTTGCCCCTGACCTTCTTTATAGTATATTCCCCGCCTTCCTTCTCTGTCGGCGCAGTGAGAGAGCACATGGCAGAGAAAGAACAAGTGAATGAAGATAGCAGAAATGACAAAAGCCTGGACCCCCGAACGTCCCAATCCCAGAAGAGATTTAAGGCCTCTAGTATGTCCTTTGTAGAGATGGTGGACATCTTGAAGAGGGTCGACTATGACGGGAAGTATGGACTGTGCCCAAATGTCAGAAAGGCCAAGATCATGACTAAAGTTGTGAAAAGTCTGCAGAAGAATATCTGGGGTACGGCGATCCAAGGATCAATTGAGGAAATGCTGGTCAGACCTCAAATTGATGGAGCAGGATCAATACAGAAGGGTCAAGAGAGTGCTTCAAAAAAGTAAGTATTTGTCGCACATATAGTCCCACATAGTCGCACACATAGTCCCACTACATGGCCACTGACATAACACATGTATGAAGTGAATCTGGGATTGACAACTACAAGCATTCTTTTTTTATCTGTGAAATTTTGACAATTCAGGAGTGCATGAAGGCCATGGAGGAGAGGAAAGGTCAGGGCAGGCTATGAAGATGGTGCAGGAGATGTTCAACCGAACCGTGATAGAGAGCACTGACACCAGCACAGTGATAGAGAGCACTGACACCACACCAGCACCGTGATAGAGAGCACTGACACCAGCACCGTGATAGAGATCACTGACACCACACCAGCACCGAGAAAGAGAGCACTGACACCAGCACCGTGATGGAGAGCACTGACACCAGCACCGTGATGGAGAGCACTGACACCAGCACCGTGATGGAGAGCACTGACACCAGCACCGTGATAGAGATCACTGACACCACACCAGCACCGAGAAAGAGAGCACTGACACCAGCACCGTGATGGAGAGCACTGACACCAGCACCGTGATGGAGAGCACTGACACCAGCACCGTGATGGAGAGCTATGACACCAGCACCGTGATGGAGAGCTATGACACCAGCACCGTGATGGAGAGCTATGACACCAGCACCGTGATGGAGAGCTATGACACCAGCACCGTGATGGAGAGCTATGACACCAGCACCGTGATAGAGAGCACTGACACCAGCACTGAGTTAGAGAGCACTGAGACCACACCAGCACCATGATAGAGATCACTGACACCACACCAGCACCGAGATAGAGAGCACTAACAAAACACCAGCACCGTAATAGAGAGCACTGACGCCAGCACTGAGATAGAGATAGGGGTGTCCCCGTGTGTGAAACTTTACCTAAAAAGGTAAGTATTCTAGCTTTAATAAAGGGAAAAAATAATGTCTTCAGCTTTGAACTCTGCCAAAACAGACAATTGTATGACACTTCCAAGCAATGTCTCATATTACTATTTCTTGCCTCAGATATCTGTGTGCTAAGTATACCTTTTTTTTTATTCACATAGGGGATAAAAGAATTGGGACATCAGAGGACACCAGGGACCCAAAACCCCCTTGTCAGGTCACCTGAGACCAGGTGACAGATGCACTCCGTAGGAGTTGGAAGTGCACCGCTAAGGTTGTGGCCCTTAGGAGTGACTGTACCCAGGGAGATTCAGGATGCAGGTCTACTGGATCACTAACACAGATCCTAGTGAGAGCTAGAGCATAGATTCCCCAGGGTGCAGAGTCTAAGAGCCAGCAGGTGTTCATCAGAGCCTCCAGTGGTGAGGATGGACTTAGCTGCAGTCTGGCTCCAGGTCGCGGCCCCCAGGGTCTCACAGCTCACGCTCACGGTAGACTACAGCAGAAGGATAAGGCAGAGGTCAGAGCAACTAGCAGACAGGAACAATAGAGTACACGCCAAAGGTTCAGGGTCACATGCAGATGGGGATGGTCGGGGACATGCCAAAAGGTCAAGGTCACAAGCAGACAGGAATCATTGATAACACGCCAAGGTCGGTAACAGAGACAAACGTAGAGCACACGGCAAGCAGGAAACAGGAAGCCAAACACACAGTGAATACACAATGGTTGATCAGCACCACTGGCTTGCAGTGCACAGGTTAATATAGGGTTCCCTGATAGGGCCTGGAGGGGAGCCATGCTTAGAGGAGAGGTTATAAAAACCACCAGGTGGAAGTGGCTGACCTCTTAGTCTGAACACATGAGGAGAGGTAAGCAAACAGAGGAAGATTACTGCATAACCATGATACCCCTAAAGAAGGGGAAATTCCAAAACCACAACCTCAGGATGTGGAGGAAGGAGAGGTTTATGATTTGGGCAAAATAGTGACCACAACAGGTGAGTGGCTGAGACCACAGCTTCAGGTAATAGATGTATGCCTGCAAGACCTCTCCTCAGGGCCAAACCCTTTCCAATGTACGAGGTACTGAAGAATGCCTTTACAGAAGCGGGAATCCAAAACTTGACTAACCTCGTATTTTAGATTATCCTCAGGGACCGGAACTGAGGTTACAACAACAAAAACACCCCTGCGCATAGGCGGAACACCAGACCGGCTATGGAAAAATCAACACTGGCCTTGCTGCCCTCAAGGGTGGGGGACCCTAAAAGTCAAAGAGAGAAAAGAGAAAAAGAGAGTGCACCAGCCTTGTGCATTGTCCTTTGAGTATTTATTTATTGAAAACATAAAAAAGAAAACTACTCACAAATGATCTCATAAAATCTTGTGATAAGACAGTAAAAGTAGTCATCAAATAGCAGCATCCGATACTAGACAAATGGGACTCTCCAGAGGTTGCGCTATTCACTACTCCCTGATGCGTTTTGAGGGGACCAACCCCTCTTCCTCAGAGCTCAGTAGTGGGCTCCCCTTCGGCAGTCCCTGAATAAATGCCCAAAAGCCACTCGCACACTAAAATATGTGACACATGTGCACGCCCATGTGCGCTTGCAACCAATAAGCAAAAAACCAGAGAACACTCCTTAACTTCCAGCTGCAGAGGGGGAGGGAAAAAAAACAGGTAAACTACCCCACTCTTATTTCAAAAGGCAAGCTGTAAATAGACTTACCGCTCCTGGGGTCACCACCACAAATGTCTATAGGCCCACAAGAACTATTATAGTGCTAGTGACCTGTATTAGCCAGCCTGGAACACACATTACCATTTTGCATTAGAATTTGTGTTCCAGGCACTGGGCGGGGGCCATAGCAGGGGAACCAAGGTAGGGAGAGGACGAGAGGACTTATTGAGGACTAAAGGCTTTTTAGGAATGGGTAAGAGTATGAGAAGACCATCAGGAGTATGAGCAGGGTCCCCCAGACCTTTAAAGATGAGCTGGACATCCAGCACAGGACCACCAGACTGGGCAGAGATCAGTGGATGCCTGAGGTCAGGTTCGTTAGAAGGTGACGTGTGACAAGAGTCAAGCTGGATAGCTGAAACACAAACCGAATGCAGAAATCCCTGAGAAAAAGATTGAAATCCCCACCTGGCCGAATGAGGCAGTCTATCCAAAGGATGGATTGAGCCTCTTAAACGGGTTTTAACGGACATGGTAGCAGTAGGGTGAGGCCAGGTTACAGAAGTTCCTGAACAAGAATCAGGAAGCTCACTAGGTATGGGCTGGACTGGCATAACTGGTGCAGAAGCCAACTGAATAGTATCGTTAGGTGTAGCGACCATCTCAATCGCCTCGCAGGACATACCGACTGTGGAACTTGCGGACAAAATAGCTCGGCTGTGCGTCCAAGAGAGATTAGGGACAGGCAAAGGTAAATGGTTATGCAAACTGGAGTGAATGAAAAACTCAGGTTCATAGGTGGGCCCATCATCCAGAGTGCCACATGACCTAGAGAGTGCATCAGTCTGACTATTGCAGGACACATCCCAGAGATCGCTATATACAGTGGGAAGAATAGAAGATACTGGGATGGTGGCAACAGGAAGTTTCTCTTTTGGGGTAACCTTAAGTAGGCAGGAAGAGGAACAGGAGGAACCCCAAGCCAGGATCTGTCCAGAAGTCCAGTCAATGTGTGGAGAATGGAGCCATAACCAAGGAAGACCTAATATGATAGGAGATGAAGCCTTAGGTAAGACAAAGAAGGATATCCACTCCTGGTGGAGTGTCCCTACTGACATCTTAACAGGAAGGGTCTGGAATTGGATAAGGCCCCCTGGGAGAACAGTGCCATCAATCGCCAAGACCACCAATGGCATTGTAAGGGGCAAAAGGGTAAGTCTCATGAAGGATGCAGTTTCCCAATCCATGAAATTGCCAGTGGCTCCAGAATGTAGAGGTGCTGAGACCTGAACAAGAGGAAGTGCCGACATGAAGGAACACAGAAAGAAGATGAGAAGGTGATATTTCAGGGTCTAATACTCCACCTTCCAGATGTATTAGCCCAGAGTGTTTTTCTGGACGATGAGAACAAGTGTCACAGAATTGACATTTGGCCCCACAATAGAGGCACAGGCCCAGAGTTCTGCACCTAGCGTGTTCTTTGGGAGATAACTTGGTCCAGCCCAGCTGCATAGGTTCCTCAGCAGGCAGGGGGTGCTCCTCGGATCGAACAGAAGGGACTGGGAGCTCAGGCTGCCTAAAGAACGGGGAGTGCTGGCGTCTTTTTTTTCCAGGGCCCTCTCCTGAAAGCAAATATCGATCTGGTTACACAAGGTGATGACACTGTCTAGATCAGCAGGAAGGGATCTTCCTGTTAATTCATCCTTCACTCTATCAGAGAGGCCATGTAAAAAGGTTGCAACTAAGGCCTCATTATTCCAGCTCAATCAGCTGTGAGGATATGGAACTGAAGAGCATACTGTTCCACAGACTCTTGACGGAGACGCAAAGGAGTGCTAGCTGCTGAGTTTTTACATACAAATGGCAAAGGTGATAACATAGAGACACTATGACAAAAAACAGGTGTTCCAAACTTAGAGACGACTCTCAATGTCATTAATTTATCTAATTACGAACTGTCAACAGATGAAATGTCCCTTCTTAGTAAGGGCCTTACATTTTGCCCCTCCTCCAATATTGATACTTTCAAAGCTATAAAAGATGTACAACTTTTTGCAAGAAAACGAATTCTAAAATATCTATATACTAAACCAAAACAAGATATGACATCCCAAGAGAAGGAAAAACAAGCCGTAAATGACTTAGTATCCCTTTTGGAGGAACAGGAACAGCGGGACTTAATTGACACCATAGATCTTAATAGCTTACTAATGTCAAATATTACCCACACTGTGGTGGGTATCCAAGACAAAACATGCTTAAAGAAAAAGTCAAACAAATTCCCTTCTTTGGCCAAAAACATGAACTTGAATGCTTTTGTTACGATGGTAACTAAGGACATTCGTAAGTTGTCAAATAGAAAACCTGTGGATAACCTCTCAGACTTGGAAATATTAGCTTTAACTACATTACAGAAACAACATCAGCTCACCATTAAACCATCTGATAAAGGGGGCAACATTATAGTTAAGAACAATGAGGAATATTTTACCATGTGTAACAAGATTTTATCTAACAAGAAATGGTACAGACGAACTTCGAAGATTCAAATTGAGAAATTGGATAATGAGTTCTTCCGGTTAATTGATCAAGCATATCTTGATAATATCATTACACAAAATACGTGGGAATTTTGGCGTACTAAACATGCTAAAATTCCCACTTTTTACAGTTTACCGAAGGTCCACAAGGACCTGAAGGACCCTCCCGGAAGACCTATAGTGTCTGGTAGGGGTTGCATCTCGGAAAACCTAAGTAGATACATTGATGCGCAATTACGCCCATTAGTGACCAACTTACCTTCCTACATAAGGGACACTACCCACTTGTTACAACAATTGGAAGGCCTCCACATCCCTGACGATGCCCTCTTGGTCACGATTGATGTGGAGGCACTCTATTGTTCTATCCCTCATGAAAAAGGTCTAGAGGCTGTAAAACATTTTCTGTCACAATCCCATAGAGATGACAAACCACTACATCAATTCATTTTAAAGGGATTGGAATTTATTTTGTCAAATAATGCATTCTCTTTCAATGGATCCTATTTCCTCCAGATACAGGGGGTGGCCATGGGGATATGTTGTGCCCCCTCATACGCCAACCTGTATCTGGGGGAATGGGAGAATTATTTTTTGTCACTTGACAATGTGCCCTGTGATCAGATACTTTTTTGGTACAGCTACATCGATGACATTGTTTTTGCCTGGAACGGTACCCAGGATGCTTTGATTCACTGCATGAAACTCATGGAGGACAAATACCTTCAACTTGAAATTCACTGTAGCATACAACAGTTTTAGGGTAAACTTCTTGGATGTGATTGTTTCCAAGGACTCTTGTGGCCAACTGACCAGCTCCCTATATAGAAAAGAGACTGCGGGCAATACGATTCTCTATGCGACTAGCTCACACCCAGCCCCCCTCATTAAATCAATCCCATACTCCCAATATTTGCGCATTAGAAGAAACTGTACGGAGGAATCAACATTCAGGCTTGAGTCTAAAAAATTACAGGAACGCTTGTTACAGCGTGGATATTCCCACTCATGCTTGAAGAAAGCATTTAACAGAGTCTGTATACAAGAGAGACATAAGTTATTAAGGGGTAATCTCAGCAAAAGTAGGAAGGAGACTAAGAGCAAATTGGAACCGACCAGGTTGGTTATGACGTATACTTCACAACACACTGCTATATAAAAAATCATGGAGAGACATTGGCACATTTTATCTATTGACCCAATGATCAGACAATTTATTCCTAAAAACCCTTCAATCACTTACAGGCATTCAAAATCCTTGAGGGAACGTCTAGTGAAAAGTGAATACATGGGGGAATTTAGGGATGACCCATGTAAGAGACACGGTACTTTTAGATGTGGGGGCTGCCCCTAGTGTCAGTTCATAAATACAGAGCAGAAAGTGGTGCTGCCCAATGGAAGGATCCTCAAACCTTCACATTTTGCAAACTGTCGAACTTACGGGGTAGTTTACCTCTTAACTTGTAATTGTGGATCCTTCTATGTGGGCAAGACAAAACAACCGCTGTGCAAAAGAATGGGCAGACATGCACTCAGTGTGCGCACGTGCAACCCAGACTTAACACTGGGTCGTCATGCACATGACGCACACTGCGGCAGCCTCCCAAAGATCAAGTTTACTGTACTAGACCGTGTTCATTCCAACCCCAGAGGGGGTGACTGGGATAAAACTCTGTTAGAGAGAGAAACTAGATGGATAGTGGATCTTTGTGCCACTAGCCCACCGGGCCTCAATGAATGTGTTAGTTTCTGACCATTTTTGGAGGGGTTTACTTCGGGGACATGGGATGGTCTGGAGGGCATGTAATCCAATATGGCAATCAAAAAATGTTTTGAGGAAGGGGGAAAATAATAAATAGAAAACATTTTTGATTAATTTGTGTGACCATTTAGGGGCCTCTATGGGATGCGCCTGCCAAATGACGTGTCTTCGCTTTGACAGTTCTTTTATAACTGAGGATGGGGCCACACTGTGATGTTCCCAGTTGACCCCGCCCCCTCTGGCACACGGGGACATCCCAATGGCTTACATAACTGGGTGGCCCTGCCCCCTCTGACTAAGGGGAAGCCATAGGAGATTCCGTGTGCATCAGAGGGGGCGGGGCCACTCGGGAATGTCACTGTGAGGCCGCGCCCTAAGTTATAAAAGAGCTGTCAAAGGGAAGATGCATCATACAGCGGGTGCCTGCCATGGAGGTTGGTCGGTTGCATTTTTTTTTTGGTCAGTCGGCTGAGCAAGAGAAGATGAAGACTTTGTGTGACATTTTTTCTTTTTTTTTAATAAAGGACTTGTCCCAACCTGTGTAATTTTTACCATTTTCACACTTTTTTAGTGAAATGGTAAGGGTACATTTGTACCACGTTACAATTTCACACAGGGGGAGGCTGGGATCTGGGGTCCCCTTGTTAAAAGGGCCTTCTGGATTCTGATAAGCCCCCCCGCCCACAGACTCCCACCCGCAGACCCCCACAACCACCGGGCAAGGGTTGTGGGGATGAGGCCCCTATTCCCATCAACATGGGGGCACGGTGCTTTGGGGGGCTACCCCAAAGCATTCTCCCCATGTTGAGGGCATGTGGCCTAGTACAGTTCAAGAGGGGGGCGCTCTCTCATCCCCTCTCTTTTCCTGCGGCCTTCCAGGTTGCGTGCTCTGATAAGGGTCTGGTATGAATTCTTGGGGGGACTTGGCGTGTGGTTCCGCTTAATATCCATACCAGACCTGAAGGGCCTTGTAATGAAAAAATACATTTATTTAAATACATAGAATGTGATTTTAACGGCTAAACGTTACCCTGATATAGTCCTTCTACAGGACCTGAATGATGACAGAACAGGTCTCTGGAATAATGATCTCCAGAGCCTGGGGGGCGATGCCTGTCGAGAGCTTGATGTCCTGCAGACTTCTCCCCGTTGTCAAGTACTGCAAGGTGGCAACTAGCCTCTGCTCGGGAGTGATGGCTTGCCGAATGCAGGTGTCCTGCTTCATACTATAAGGGAACAGCAAAGCCAGCAGATGGTGAAAAATGGAATGGAAAAATCTGTAAATAATTCCTGAAATCATCAGGATTATTCTCCCGGATCTCCCACAACAAAGACATGTGTGAGAATTGGTCACGCTGGAGCAACCAATTCTTTGACCATGAACCCCTCCTCACTCTGTTCATGAACTGGGCTTGGGTCAAAGTGAGAACCCCAACACCAAGCCCCTACACAGCACAAACTCTACGATGAGTATGTACGTATCCACAACATGGCTTAAAAAGGGTCGGCTGGCCAGAACTAGGGATGAGCCGAACGTTAAAATGTGTTTGAACATGCAAACACTGTTAAAGTCTATGGGACACAAAGATGAAAAATCAAAAATGTATGCAAGTTATTGCCATAAAAAGTGTTTCGGGACCTGGGTCCTGCCACAGGGGACATGTATCAATGCAAAAAAAGTTTTATAATTTTAAAAATGATTAAAGTGAAATAATTAAAGTGAAATATTCCTTTAAATTTCGTACCTGGGGGGTGTCTATAGTTTGCCTGTAAAGTGGCACATGTTTCATGTGTTTACAACAGTCCCTGCAAATAAATTACATTTCTAAAGGAAGAAAGTCATTTAAAAGTACTCATGGCTATAATGAATTGTCGGTCTCGGCAAAGTCATTGATAAAAACGGCATGGGATTCCCCCACAGTCCATAACCAAGCACTTTGGGTCTGGTATGAATATTAAAGGGAACCCCAAACAAAAAAAAAAATTGTGTGGAGGTCCCTCCAAATTCCATACCAGGCCCTTCAGGTCTGGTATGGATATTAACCACTTGCCGACCGCCGCACGACGATATACGTCGGCAGAATGGCACGGGCAGGCATATGGGGGTATATATAAGTCCCTGCCTGCCCGCGGGTGGGGGCCCGATCGGGCCCCCCCCCGGTGCCTGCGGTGGTCGGCATTCCTTCGAGAGCGATCCGGGATGAGGGGGCGGCCATTCATTCATGGCCACCCCCTCGCGATCGCTCTCGACGAATGGAAATCCTTCGTGACATCACTTCCTCTCCTGTAATGTAAACACAGGAGAGGAAGTGATGTATTCTCTCCTCCGTGTCCGTATTTTTCGTTCCGGCACCGAGGAGAGAGGTTCGGTGAGTTGCACCAACACACCACACATACAGTAGAACATGCCAGGCACACTCACACCCCCCCCTTTACCCCCCGATCACCCCCCCAATTACCCCTGCCCCCCCCAGTCACAGTGACACCAATTGCTCTTTTTTTTTTTTTTGCATTGGTGTCATTTGTGACTGTAATAACTGTTAGGGCAGTTAGGGTTAGCCCCCTTTAGTTCTAAGGTACCCCCCTAACCCCCCCAATAAAGGTTTAACCCCGTGATCACCCCCCGTCGCCAGTGTCACTAAGGCTGGGTTCACATTGCAGCGGTTTGATAACGGATGTGATTCACACCGCACTGCAGTGCAAATCACATCCGATCTCTGTGCGATTCGAGTTCAGCCATACAGATAGTATGGCTGAATTCGTGTCGCACCCGCCGCACCCGCCGCAAACTCGCACGGGACCCTTTTTTTGGTCCGCAGCAGAATCGGATCGCATGGGCGTTCACACCATGCGATCCGAGTTTGCAGATCGCACTGCGATATGCGAACTGATCTGGGGGTGTCATTAACATTTCACTGACACTCCCAGCAGTTCGCATAGGGCAGTGTGAACTGCCGCCGGGAGGCATGCGATGCGGGAACCCGCCGCGGATTCGTGGCGTTCCCGCATCGCTCCAGTGTGAACCCAGCCTAATAAGCGATCATTTTTCTGATCGCTGTATTAGTGTCACAGGTGACGCTAGTTAGGCAGGTAGGTATTTAGGTTCGCCGCAACTTTTTATAGCGCCAGGGACCCCCATATACTACCGCATAAAGCCCCCTGATTGCCCCCTAGTTAACCCTTTCACCAGTGATCACCAAATAACTGTTACAGGTGACGCTGGTTGGTTAGTTATTTTTTTATAGTTTCAGGGCACCCGCCATTTATTACCTAATAAAGGTTTAACCCCCTGATCACCCGGCGGGTGTCATTTGTGACTGTAATAACTGTTAGGGCAGTTAGGGTTAGCCCCCTTTAGTTCTAAGGTACCCCCCTAACCCCCCCAATAAAGGTTTAACCCCGTGATCACCCCCCGTCGCCAGTGTCACTAAGGCTGGGTTCACATTGCAGCGGTTTGAGAACGGATGTGATTCGCACCGCACTGCAGTGCAAATCACATCCGATCTCTATGCGATTCGAGTTCAGCCATACAGATAGTATGGCTGAATTCGTGTCGCACCCGCCGCATCCGCCGCAAACTCGCACGGGACCCTTTTTTTGGTCCGCAGCAGAATCGGATCGCATGGGTGTTCACACCATGCGATCCGAGTTTGCAGATCGCACTGCGATATGCGAACTGATCTGGGGGTGTCATTAACATTTCACTGACACTCCCAGCAGTTCGCATAGGGCAGTGTGAACTGCCGCCGGGAGGCATGCGATGCGGGAACCCGCCGCGGATTCGTGGCGTTCCCGCATCGCTCCAGTGTGAACCCAGCCTAATAAGCGATCATTTTTCTGATCGCTGTATTAGTGTCACAGGTGACGCTAGTTAGGCAGGTAGGTATTTAGGTTCGCCGCAACTTTTTATAGCGCCAGGGACCCCCATATACTACCGCATAAAGCCCCCTGATTGCCCCCTAGTTAACCCTTTCACCAGTGATCACCATATAACTGTTACAGGTGACGCTGGTTGGTTAGTTATTTTTTTATAGTTTCAGGGCACCCGCCATTTATTACCTAGTCTCACTAGTGTACCCCTAAATTTAGGGGTGTCTACTTTCCAAAATGGGGTCATTTGGGGGGGTTTGTGCCATCTTGGCATTTTATGGCCTTCAAAACTGTAACGCCCTTAGAAAGCCTGAAGGCGGTGCTTGGTTTTCGGGGCCCCGTACGCGGCTAGGCTCCCAAAAAGTCCCACATATGTGGTATCCCCGTACTCAGGAGAAGCAGCAGAATTTATTTTGGGGTGTCATCTCACATATGCCCATGGCATGTGTGAGCAATATATCATTTAGTGACAACTTTGTGAAAAAAAAATTTAAAAAAATTAAAGTTTGTAATTTTCCCGCAACTTGTGGCAAAATATAAAATATTCCATGGACTCAACATGCCTCTCAGCAAATAGCTTGGGGTGTCTACTTTCTAAAATGGGGTCATTTGTGGGGGTTTTGTGCCATCTTGGCATTTTATGGCCTTCAAAACTGTAATAGGTAGTGAGGAGTGAAGTCAAATATTTACGCCCTTAGAAAACCTGAAGGCGGTTCTTGGCTTTCGGGGCCCCGTACGCGGCTAGGCTCCCCAAAAAATTTTTTGTCATTATTCAATCGCTTGAGGCAAAAAAATAAAATATTCGATGGGCTCAACATGCCACTTATCAATTTCCTTAGGGGGTCTACTTTCCAAAATGTGGTCATTTGGGGGGGGGTTTGTACTGCCCTGCCATTTTAGCACCTCAAGAACTGAGATAGGCAGTCGTAAACTAAAAGCTGCGTAAATTCCAGAAAACGTACCTTAGTTTGTAGATGTGACAACTTTTGTGCAAACCAATAAATATACAGTTATTGACTTTTTTTTTACCAAAGACATGTGGCTGAATACATTTTGGCCTAAATGTATGACTAAAATTGAATTTATTGGATTTTTCTAATAACAAAAAGTAGAAAATATCATTTTTTTTCAAAATTTGCGGTCTTTTTCCATTTATATCGCAAAAAATAAAAATCGCAGAGGCAATCAAATACCATCAAAAGAAAGCTCTATTTGTGGGAAGAAAAGGACGCAAATTTTGTTTGGGTACAACATTGCATGACCGCGCAATTACCAGTTAAAGCAGCGCAGTGCCAAATTGTAAAAAGACCTCTGGTCATTTACCAGCAAAATGGTCCGGTCTGAAAGTGGTTAAGGGGAACCACATGCCAAGTCCCCCCAAGAATTCATACCAGACCCTTATCAGAGCATGCAACCTGGAAGGCCACAGGAAAAGAGGGGGGATGAGAGAGCGCCCCCCCCTCCTGAACTGTACCAGGCCACATGCCCTCAACATGGGGAGGATGCTCTGGGGTAGCCCCCCAAAGCACCGTGCCCCCATGTTGATGGGGACAGGGGCCTCATCCCCACAACCCTTGCCCGGTGGTTGTGGGGGTCTGTGGGTGGGAGTCTGTGGATGGGGGGGCTTATCAGAATCTGGAAGGCCCTTTTAACAAGGGGACCCCAGATTCCGGCCTTCCCCTGTGTGAAATTGTAACGGGGTACAAATGTACCCTTACCATTTCACTAAAAAAGTGTGAAAATTGTAAAAATGACACAGGTTGGGACATGTCCTTTATTTAAAAAAAAAAAATGTCACACAAAGTCTTCATCTTCTCTTGCTCAGCCGACTGACCAAAAAAAAATGCAACCGACCAACCTTTATGGCAGGCACCCACTGTATGATGCAACTTCCCTTTGACAGTTCTTTTATAACTGAGGGCGGGGCCTCACAGTGACATTCCCGGGTGGCCCCGCCCCCTCTGATGCACAGGGAATCTCCTATGGCTTCCCCTTAGTCAGAGGGGGCAGGGCCACCCGGTTATGTAAGCCATTGGGATTTCCCTGTGTGCCAGAGGGGGCGGGGTCAACTGGGAACATCACAGTGTGGCCCCATCCTCAGTTATAAGAGAACTGTCAAAGCGAAGACACATCATTCGGTGGGTGCATCCCATGGAGGCGGGTCAGTTGCATTTTCTTTTTTGGTCCATTGGTGGAGCAAGAGAAGAAGAAGAAGATTTTGTGGGACTTTTTTTTTTATAAAGGACTTGTCCCAAGCTGTGTCATGTCATTTTTAAAATGTTTACACTTTTTTTGTGAAATGATAGGGGGTACATCTGTACCCCGTTACCATTTCACACAGGGCAAGGGTTGTGGGGATGAGGCCCTTGTCCCCATCAACATTGGGACATGATGCTTTAAGGGGCTACCCCGAAGCACCCTCCCCAAGTGGAGGGCATGTGGCCAGGTACAGTTCAGGCGGGGGGGGCACGCTCTCACCCCCCCCACACTTTTCCTGCAGCATGCCAGGTTGTGTGCTCGGATAAGGGTTCGGTATGGATTTTTGGGGGGACCTCACGCCTTTTTTTTAATTTTGACATGGGGTTCCCCTTAAAATTCCTACCAGACCCATTTTTTTTGTTATATTTTGGCACAGGGTTCCCCTTAATATCCACACCAAACCTGAAGGGCCTGGTATGGAATTTGGGTGGACCCCCACGCAATTTTTTTTAAATTTTGGTTCAGGGTTCCCCTTAATATTCATACCACACCCGAAGGGTCTGGTAATGGACTGTGGGGGAATCCCATGCCATTTTTTTTCAATGACTTTTATGTGTATTGTCAGGACCGACAATTCATTATAGCCGCAAGTACATTGAAATTACTTTTTTTTTCCTTTAGTAATGTCATTTTGCGCTTGGACTGTTCTAAACACGGGAAACATGCGCCAAATTACAGGCATGCTATAGACCCCCCCCCCCCAGGTACAAAATTTAAAGGAATATTTCACTTTTATTGTTTCACTTTAGGCATTATTAAAATCACTGCTTCTGAAAAAATGGTTGTTTTTAACACTTTTTTTTGCATTGATACATGTGCCCTGGGGCAGGACCTAGGTCCTCAAACACTTTTTATGACAATATCATGCACATAAGCCTTAAAAATTAGCACTTTTGATTTCTCCAATAGACTTTTAAAGGGGGTTCCGCGGCTTTCGAATTTGCAGCGAACGCCCCAAATTGTTTGCTAACAGGCGGACACTCAATGCATGAACACGTGAACATCAGGCTCATCCCTAGTCAGAACAAACAGAACACACTGAAAATCCGACAGGCCTGAGAAGAGCAAACTGAAATTCAGAAATGAGCAGACAAGAACACACTGAAAATCAAATACGTAATGTAAAAATACACACTGAAAACCAGATGCGAACTGACCACACACACTGAAAACCAGATACAAACCCACAAGCACAACCTGAAAAGTAGTAATGAACTGAAAAGCACGAGGCTAAAAATCGTGAATAGTCTCTCACCATCTTCTACTAACACAAGATTAGCAGAAGGAGCCCAAAGGGTGGCTCACTGGCTATTGAACTTCCTTTTTAGTGCCATTGTATGAGATTTGTGCGACCATGTGTATGCAAGACAAGCTTGAGCAAACATCCTTTGGAAATAAATTCATTGTCGGAATGTCCGATCGCATGTACGCGGCATAAGTCCCTAGTAATGGATCCCAATATCCCCCAACCTATCAAACCTAAGCTGACGAAGTGCCATACACATGGACCAAATCAAGTATCTCCTACCTTGGTATCACTGTCACCACTTCCCACACTAACCTAGAGGAAGCTAACTACAAATATCTAATAGCCAAAATGGAGGTACAACTGAAAAAGCTTGCCCAAGTAGAGTTGTCATGGGTAGGCAGATCGGCAGTTTATAAAATGCAGATTCTTCCACAAACACTATACATATTCCGTTCCCTACATACCCCGGTCAAACAAATATACATTAAAACCCTTACATCGCAGCTAAGAAACTATTTGGCACGGAAAGAGGGCACGATGCTCCCACATATCCTTAACAAAACATAGATCAACAAGTGGTAGAGGAATGGTAGCTCTACAAGACTACCTTATAGCAGTCCACCTGGATCATGTGAAAAAATGGTTTAACCCACCTCCAGAATTATTATGGTTGGACATAGAAAAGGGAATCAATAAAACAACAAATCTCAGTTCTCTCTTATATGCCGACACCTGGCGAACATTACATTTGTCCTTATGCCTACTTACTACAAAATTGTTTATCTCTGCTTGGAGAAAGATTGTAAAATCCTCATCCCAAGTTCCTACCCACCTAGTCACTACAATACCACTTGTAACTCTAGAACACAGTGGCGGTGGGTCCATAAGGGCACATGGGCGCCACCCCCTCTCTTCAGCCACTCCCTCTATGACCAATGGATAGATTCATACATAGCATGAATCTATCCATGGCTGCCGATGCCACCCCCTATTCAGATGTTGGCCCCTTTTCGGGCACCTGAATTACAGCGGCAGGGGTATTTTTAAAACACCTGATTAGAGCCATAGGCTCTAATAGGCATCAAAAAAGGTGACTTGCACCATGCTTGGTGCTCGTGGTTCAGCCAGGTGTGTCCGAACAGTGAATGAATGTTCACTGTCCTAACACTGAACCACCTCTCCACCAATCGGGTGCTTGGGCCTGTTACCCGTCACCTGATTGGCTGAAATGACAGGTGCTGTGGTTGGACGCCTGACGGGAGCAGAGGATGGGAGGAGAGGACAGGAGGAAAGGACGGGAAGAGGCACATGAAGACACCACTTGGAAAACACTGCTCACTGCAGTCACCCGCTGCCCCATCGAGACAGGGTAAGTGCCGGACAGGTAGCGAGTGGGTGGGGGGGGTCACAGTGGCAGAATTGGATGGCACAATGGCAACATTCAATGGGCAGAATGGCAGCATTTGATGGGCAGAGTGGCAGCATTTGATGGGCACAGTGGCAGCATTTGATGGGCCCAGTGGCAGCATTTGATGGACACAGTGGCAGCGTTTGATGGACACAGTGGCAGCGTTTGATGGACACAGTGGCAGCATTTGATGGCAAAGTGCCTGCGATTGATGGGTACAATGGCTGCAATTGATTACACAGTGGCTGCAACTGATGGCACAGTGGCTGCAATTTTTTTTTGTCAGTATTTTTCAGTTTGTGCCACCCCCAAAAAATTTTGAGCACCAGTCACCACTGCTATAACACCTCATCCCTGAAATCAAACTGACCCACCTGGGGCAGTTTGGCCTTCACCATTTGGAAGATCTCCTTGATGGACATCAACCGAGACCCCCAGAATCACATATTTCTAAATATGCCCTCCCACACTCCACTTTCTTCACACTATATCATATCTATCACTTTCTTAAAGCATCCCCACCCCCCTCTATCACACTCTACCCCAAGTTATGGCTATTCATTTCAAACTTTGTTAAACACACCAAAAGGAACATCCCTCATCTACAAGATATTATAGGAATAAAATAGGTTTAGTAAAACTAAGCAAATGCTCCAATGGGAATCAGATCTCCAAGCTTCCTTCTCTGACTCCCAATTGACCCAAGATATCTGGTATTCACATTCTATTACACACTGTGTGAACCATTGGGAACTGGTCTTTGAGTTATATCTCACCCTGTGCAAATTGGCCAAAATGTTTACCACAAGCTCCTCACTATGTTGGTGCAGCTGTGGCTCCCCAGGCAACAGTATGCATATCTTATGGTCTTGCAAAAATATTCACAGTTTTTGGCAGAAAACTTTTCAAATTATAGTAGAAATTACAGGTATCTTAAACCTTACTGACCCTGGTCTGGCCCTACTTAATTTGGAATTGACAAGTTTCCAACTACGGTATGTACTATGGAATAGTGGCCAACAGCCTACTATCCACTAAATTATCCATCACCAGGCACTGGAAACAAGAACTGGAAACAATACCCATCCAAAATGATTATCAACACTCATCAACATTTCCTATAGGAGAACTCTCTCACCCTACAACACAAAACACTCTGTTCCTTTGACCTTATAAGGTAACTTTGGCCCCTATGGTTTACCTCATAGGTTCTTAGTGCTTCAAACCTAACTGACGTAACCAAATTACTCCAATGTATGCCTCAACCTGACACATACATCCTTCTCTGATAAAAAAAAAACGGTAGTGCCTTGTACTCCCCTTTATATTCATATCGGTATTCTTTATGTACCTCTATTCCCTTTCTTAGTATTTTCTATACTTGAACATTTTATTAGTAAAAATGTACTCATTGGGGGTTATTTACTAAAGACAAATCCCCTTTGCACTGCAAGTACACTTGAAAGTGCACTGAAAGTGCACTTGGAAGTAAAGTCGCTGTAGATCCAAGGGAGACATGCAAGGAAAATAAAAAACAGCATTTTAGATTGTACATGATTGGGTGATAAAATCAGCAGAGCTTCCACTCATTTCAGATCTACCCTTTAGATTTAGAGCGACTGCACTTTCAAGTGCACTTGCAGTGCAAAGTGGATTTGCCTTTCGTAAATAAACCCCGTTATTACTATGTTCATATTTACACCATTACCTATCTTGGTATTACTATCAAAGCGTCTTCAACCGCATTCTATTGATGTACTTGTTTCCTTTAAAAAAACAAATAAATATATTCTAAAGAAAAAAAAAAAGAACCCCTTAGCCCTAGCCAAGGTATGAAACCACAAAACAACACAGAGGGCACACTGAACAACTGAATTATAATAAAAACATGTTTTTTATTGTTAAAAAAAGTGGTAAGTATTATACTCATGTAGTGCTACCCTCATGAGGGCCGCTGATAGAATCTGTACCCCACTGGTTGCCCCCGACTCTTTAAGTCCTCCGACACCTCTGACACTCTGGGTTCAGTCATTTTTACCGACTGTCACCAATAACAAGAAACTTACAGAATACCAATGAAACAGTTCAATTTCTTTACTGTATTAAAAGGGACACATGAAAGTGCATAACATAACACTGCAGATCATGAAGGTATTTTATTTGAACAATATGATTTGGTATTTTCACATATGAGAACAATATATACAGTATATGTTTGTTTCCATGTATTTAGAAAATTTTACACTATATATAGTGGGCATGGCTGGAAGCCGATAGAGATGGCTGCTTGTTGAAACAGCTCTGTGGGACGCCAGCTTTCCAGGGCACAGAGCAATGCGCAATCCCAACTTAATACCTCAATAGATGGGTATATCATCTCCTCCAGTCCTCAGGAGAATGTCCAAGCAGAGGAAAGATACTGTAGTTCGAATCCCACAGAAACTCACTGAGTTCTACCTGCTGCCCAGCAGGAAAACTTTCCAAGATGGCACCGGCGGACATGCGACCGCATCACACGGCAGCCCGGTCTCCACACACACACACAAGCTAATGCTGCAGAAGGAGTTCAGCCTTCTCCTCACCTGCCCGGCAGATACTCCCTGGCTTCCACTTCATCAACGAGCCCTGCAAAAGCTAAACTGAGGTTGGGACAGGACACAGGACACAGACCAAGACACAGCTACACAAACATTCCCTGTGTGCCCAGCAATAACTAACTCCATTGCTACATATCCTACGTCTAACCAACTAGTTCTGGACACTATTCTAAGCCCTTGTACACACGGTCGGAGAATCCGTCGGAATGTGTCCTATCAGACCGTGTTGTCGGATAATCCGACTGTGTGTGGTATGCATCGGACTGATTCCGTCGGAATATCCGTCGGACCCAATTTTCCAACTTGTTGGAAATATTTTCCGACAAACTGGTCCGATCGGACATACTCCGATCATGTGTAGAGAATTCCGATCGGACAAAGTGCCACGCATGCTCAGATCAAATTCCTACACCAAAGCTATTGGCTACTAGCCTGAACGTAGTCCCGTCATAACGAAATAACGTCATCACGTTCTGAATGATCGGATTTCCCGACAACTTGGTCCGACCGTGTGTATGCAACAGTTTCGGACACAATCCGTCTGACAAAATCCGTCAGACAAAATCCAACGGATTTGGTTGGCAGAATGTCCGACCGTGTGTACAGGGGCTAAGAGATATGTTACATACACTGCAAAACACTATTTACTATGATTTTAAGAGGATGATGCACAACTTTACTTCAGAAATATCCTTTTTTGGGAGAAAGGAACACAACCATAGAAACCAAAATGGGAGAAGTGACTTCCTCCTTTAATGATTTAGTGGATGCACAGGGTGAGAGGGCTAAGGCTATAGAATGGATGAAAGCCAAAATTGCAGATTTGGAGGATTCCAGATGGAACAATTTAAAGATCAGAGGCATACAGGAGTCCATTCAGCAATCACACAATTGATGTCAGCCTTTCTCCCTGATGCTACCCTGGGAGAGTTAATCGCTGATCGCATACACCAGCTACTAAAACCGCCATACTTGGCAGATACTGTCCCAAGAGACACCATTTTCAGAATTCTTTTTTTCCATGTTAAGGAAAATTTGATGTGCGCCACACACAATCACTCTGAATATCCCCAGTCATACACCAACTTGGCTTTCTTTGCTGATCTTTCTAAATATACTATGCTGCAGCGCAAAAATCTAGCCACTATTATGAACCCCCTACAAAACCACCAGATTCAATGCAAATGGGTCCACCCAGTTAAACTAATCATCACAAAAGGTAACAAATCCCACTCTGTCTGCACCCAGGGGACAAAGGCCTATTGATGTTGTGACAATGGCATATCCTGGAACCACTGGAACAAAGACAGCACAATCACAATCAAAGCACTCACAGCACTGGTGATTGGGATAACTTTGAGCCCTCTGATGATATGACCACTTATTATTTTCAACTATGTCAGGCTTATGTGCAAGCACTGGACTGTCCGCTCGAGCCAAGTTTGTCAGCCTTTCACCCTAGTATAAGTCTCAGTACTAACCGCTCACACAGAGCTCTGTTTTTTTCTCTTTTTATTTAAAATGTTTCCCCTGGAAACAGTGAACCCTTGTTGTCTGCTTAAATATTGACTTGTTCATAATTTCTTACAGTCTACCATCTAACACCCTCTTTTCACCAGCCTTGCTACTTCCAACAGCATCTGTCAAGCTCCTGACTTTGCAGGGAACCTATCAAATCATCTCTACAAAGAGTAAGTCCTCCAGTATCTGCACCTGCACATCAAATCACTAAAGAAAAAAAACAATAAAAAAAACATATTCAGCTTATCTCCACTCTAAGCCCTTGTACACACGGTCGTACATTCCGACAACAAAATCTGTCGTATTTTGTCTGACGGATTTTGTCCGAAACTGGTGTTGCATACACATGGTCGGACAAAGTTGTCGTACAATCCGATCGTTCGGAACATGATGACGTTCATTCGTTACGATGGGACTACGTTCAGGCTAGTAGCCAATAGCTTTGGTCTAGGAATTTGATCTGAGCATGCGTGGCACTTTGTCCGATTGGAATTCTCTACAAATGATCGGACAAAGTCATGTTGTCGGAAAATTTTTATATCCAGCTCTCAAACTTTGTTGGTCGGACATTCTGACGGAAAAAGTCAGATGAAGCCCACACACGGTCGGATTATCCGTCAACACGGTCCGATTGGACATTTTCCGTCGGAATGTCCGACCGTGTGTACAAGGGCTAACAGCTTTAGCTAATCCTAAATCGAAGCCTACAACCCTACCATGAGGGCATCAGCAAATTCAATATGCCTCTCAAAATAATGTCACTAAACGTAAACGGCCTGAACCACCCGGGGAAAAGATACTCCCTTTGGTCCGAAGCCCGCAAACTCCAAAGCGACATACTGTGTCTTCAAGCAATTCACCTTTGCGGAGACAAGACCCAAATATGTCTCACAAAAGCCTTTCCACATGTCTTTTTTGCTAACTCCCAAAACAAAACAAAAAGAGGTACTCATAGCAATCAAGGATGCAGTAGCATTTAAAATTATCTCTATAATTGCTTATCCCCGGGGGAGATACCTTATCCTAGTCTGCAAAATTAACAATGCTACATTTACTATTGTAAACATCTACGCCCCAAACTTGGGCCAAATACGCTTTATGCGTAAAATATTGAAAACAGTAACTTTAAATATGCTTTATGCATAAAATATGAAAAACAAGGACTTTAATTTAGCTCCAGACACTTCTGTTGATGTTAAAGGCTTCTCTCCTAAGAAACACCATCAATCTACTTTGATCCCCTTCCTCCAAGCTAATGGCCTGCTCAACATATGGAGGTGTCAGCATTTTCTCGAAAGGAACACCTGAAAGAGTACTTTGACATTAATATGTCCTCAGCAACCCTGCTACTTTTTTTTTTACTTGAATTTTGTTGGTTTATAGAGAGTTACAGATGAATAATCATACATCTATACAGTAAGTGAGGTGCAATAGCTGAGTAAATACAGTAGCTAAGGTAACAACAGATACAAGAATAAGTATATATTTCGCTATGAGATAAAATATGTGTAGTGCTAAAAAATGTAGATCGCTGCGATAGTGATCTAAAATACAATTAATATAAACTATGTGAAGAAATGATGCCTCAGGTGAATACCTTGTGGTAAAAACGTGTAGGGCTCACTACATACGCTTCCCATATTGCTTTTAAACCTACCAGTGATCACTTTTTACTTACATCTGTTATTTGATTTTTCTAAGCTTTTTATATTAGAATAAATTCTCATATCTTTTTGACCTGCACCATATGGAGCCCTCCATCTTTTCTTTCTCGGTTTGTATGTGACACTGTTCCATCGTTTCATCAATTGTCCATTTGACCTCCTCCTGAGGTCTGGCTCACCCCTTTTTGAAAGATGCTCTCGAGGTTTGGATATCTGGTTGCTATAACCCGATCCAGCTCAGACAATTGATGCATCCACTCTTGGAGGGATTTCTTCATCCATTCCGTCCTTCTTCCAGTCAGGAATATCGATAAGTGTTGAACATCTGGTCACCAATACAAGCCTGATTGGCCCACTGTCATATGACAGATGTGCCCACCAAGTCCAATAAGAAGTATCTATCCATTACTCCTCATTTGATGAATGTACATCTGTTGCTTGACACTTGTCGTGTTACACAGTCATCACAACGGTTTCTTAATTTTTTGAGTCACAGAGGATATCAGCCCAGTCATTTTAATGCGAGTCCCACCTATGAACTTATTTATTATTTTTTGCACCTCATAGGATTTGGACTTTATATGTCACAGATATTATTCACCATTGTTCCTTCACAGTTCATTTTCATAGTTAGTTAGGTTGAATAAAGACACCAGTCCATCCAGTTCAACCTGAGTGAGTATCTATAATTGTCCCTATCCCTGTACATTGCACACTCACATCGGTCCCTACCTTCAAGGAGCCCACAATCCAAGGTCCCCATTCATATACTAGGGCCAATTTTGGACAGAAGCCAATTAATCTACCTGCATGTCTTTGGAGTGTGGGAGGAAACCGGAGTAGCCGGAGGAAACCCACACAGGCACAGGGAGAACATGCAAACTCCAGGCAGGTAGTGTCATGGTTGGGATTTGAACCAGCGACCCTTCTTACTACTAGGTGAGAGTGCTAACCACTACACCACAGCGATATACATTTTTTAGCACTACACTAATTTTTATCTCTATGCATTTTGGACTTAGTTTGTTCTAGCGTCAGCAGCTATACATATATCAATATTTTGATCATTGAGTTTGTTTTGGGGTATAGTGCAGCAATTTCTTACATATTTCATATATTTTGCTATAAATGAGAGTAAGCTAGGTGGCATAAGCCATCCCAGTAATAGCATGCCATGGAGAGGGCTGGTCAGGTGAAGCAAAACTAGGGTCATAACAGAACTTAAACTGTAGTAGTAACATAGGCTGTATCGCCTAACTGACTTTGAAAAGTAAGCACCTTAGGCATAAGTAACAAATTAGATACATGTTGAGAGCTGGAGGGATGAAAGTCCTTCCAAATGCTAGGTGGTCACCCTTATCCTCCCTCAACGCAAAGAGTATTAGGGAAAGGTATAATCTTGTGGGAGGATGAAACATACCACAGCCCTTAGCTGTGATGATGTTTTTTTTTGTCATAAACCAGTAAGTTAAGAGTAATCTTTGCTGGGAGTAAGGTTTAGAGATGTATAAGTGAGAATAAACATTAGCTTCATGTAGTATCAACCTCACATCTTGAGTCTTGTAGCCAGGGGGCCCAGTGAGCAAGACATTTTAGTAGGGAAAGGTGATCTTGCTCCCTGATGGTGGCTTGCATGTGGATTTTTTGAACTAAAGTGGAGAGTTAATAACCAGGAGTTGAAAACAGGAGTTAAGACAGGAGTCTAACATCTATCCTACCTCCATCCTCCCCTCCATTTTAAAGATCCCACTGCAAGGGGCAACCAGACAGCTCTCCGGAAACGTCAGGCTGACAGCAAGCCAGATTCACCGGAACCAGAGTGTTTAACGGGGACCACCGCAGCCAGGTAAGCTCACACCTCCACTCCCCCCCCAGCGATTGTTCCAGGGACTCCGTCCGACCGTCTACGGGGGTCAGGAAGGAATTTTTGCCCCACTGGTGCGTTTGGCTGCTACTGTCAGGGGGTTTTTCACCTTCCTCTGGAACAATCAGGAACAACCGTAGGTTAGCATACCCCTACCTCCGGCCTCCATTCCATTTTTCACGCTATCCTAGGACGACTATTCCAGATCACAGCCAGACTTCTTTCCTGAGCGGAGACCTTCACCTTAAGTAAAGGTAGCTGGAACAGCCAGCAACCGAATACAACAACTCCTTCTGCATCCATATAGGCATCCCCTGATTAACTTGCGCGCTAATAGCCTCAAGCACGGCGGCAAGTCTGATACCTAGCCCCACCTCAGGATCAATATCCTGATCAGGATCATCATCTTAGGCCCATAGTACCATCAACAGCATCCACAAACCATGTGCTACTTCAAATACTCAGCTGAAGTTCTGCACAGACTAAGGAACATCAACACCACATTGCCATCTTCCATACAAAAAATACTTCAAAGAGAACAACTATTAAAAACCGGACGACAAGCAGCTCCCAACCACAGGAAAACATCTACTCGACCACTACAATTAGATTGCGCCTTGATTAACGCCAGGTCTGCAGTCAAACATAGACTGGAAGTACACGACTTCATCATCGAGAACAATGTAGACTGCCTCTTCATCACCGAAAGCTGGTTAACCTCTGACTGAAACACCATCCTCACCGAATTGGTGCCAGAAAACTACAGGATCCTAACCGAACACCGGATAGGGAAAAAAGGAGGAGGCCTAGCAGTGATCTTTAAAGGTCACCTGGATCTCACTAAACCATCATCTCAGAACCCAGTGCCTTTTATGGAAACCCTGATGCTACATTTTCAACCAACACCCCATGACACCACTCATATTCTACTGTGCTACAGACCACCGGGACCAAAGTCCAATCTTCTTTCACCCCTCAAGGAATCCTTTGCAATGCACACCCTAAAATTCAAAAATTTCCTGGCACTCGGAGATTTCAACCTTTGGGCAAACGAGCCTAAAGACCCCATCGCGACTGCCTGCATCAATCAACTAGAAGAACTGGGTCTACAGCAACTGATAAAGACTCCCACGCATGGGTCAGGACACACCCTGGACCTCATTTTCAAACAGAACATCGACGTCAACATGCTCGACAACATAACTCTGCCATGGACGGATCACCACGCCATCAAATTCAAAATCGCTACCAACATCACCAACGCAAAACGGAAACCTGTAACAACGCACTGGACCAGATCGCATAAAAAACTGTACTCCGAAGCCTTCAAAACCACTCTGTCCAAAAAGATATCTACAATAACCTTAAACCACTTTACGGAGGAAACACTCAACTCCCTGAACAAGGCATTACTGCAATCAGCAGACTCGGTAGCACCAAAACACAGGGCACTCATCAGAAAGAAAAATGCTGGATGGTTTAATAGCTCCCTCTCCGTACTAAAGCAAGAATGCAGAAGAGCGGAAAAAACATGGAGAAGAAATCCCACCGAGGAAAACCACTTTAACTACAAAGGTCTCACAGAGAATTATCGGAAAGCAATCTTCAAAGCCAAAAAGGACCACTTCTCATATACAATCTCAACGGCCGTAAACCAACCACGGGAACTGTTTAAACTGGTTAATCAATCAATGAATCCGGTGTGCCTAGAACCCCCAGAAGCGAATCCCAGGATTACTGTGACAAACTGTCGAATTTTTTCATCGATAAAGTCAAAACCATCAGGAAAACAATTTGTCAGAAGAAAACATCCAACCTCAGCCAGCAAATACATAAAGAGGATGTCTGCACCAACATACCACAACCGCCGAAATTTTCACTATCCCCAATTACCGTAGACACCGCAAAAAACATCATTAATAAACTGCGTGACAGTACCTCACCTATTGACATCATCCCCACAAAACTACTGAAAGAATGCTCCGACATCGTGGCTCCAACCATAACCCACCTCATAAACCGATCATTCCACGAAGGGATTGTTCCCAGCATCCTCAAACAAGGCATCGTCAAACCTCTACTCAAGAAACCAAACCTGGACCCTCAGGATCCAAACAACCGTAGGCCAATTACAAGCCTCAACACCATTTCTAAGATCATGGAGAAAGCTGTAGTACATCAGCTACAACTTCACCTGGATACTCACAAACTCCTGGACCCGCTGCAATCAGGCTTCCGCCCGGGTCATGGAACAGAAACAGCTCTCCTCAAGATTTGGGATGACGCCCTCGAAGCAGCAGATGACGGAGAGCCGTGTCTCCTCGTACTGCTAGACCTAAGTGCAGCGTTTGATACAGTAGATCACAATACTCTACTCATTCGCCTCACAGAAGTAGTCGGAGTCCAAGACATAGATCTCCAATGGTTCGCGTCCTTCCTAGGAAATCGGTCACAGACAGTGAAACTAGGAAAATTCCTCTCCGAAACTCGGGCAGTCACCTGCGGAGTCCCTCAAGGCTCTCCTTTGTCACCCATTCTCTTCAACATTTAATTTCGCCCACTCCTTCAAATCATCAGATGCTCAGATCTCTGCTTCCACTCTTACACTGACGACACGCAACTTTATTTCCGGATCAATGGAAAAAAAGATCACCAACAACAACTTGAAAACTGCCTCAAATCAATAGAGGACTTGATGACCACCAACTCCCTCCAGCTGAACGAATCAAAGACAGAGCTTCTTATCTTACACCCAAATCATAAGCCCGCAACCAAAACCTCCTGGTCTCCACGAACCGTCTTTGGGCAGACTATCTCCCCAAAGACCAAAGCGAAGAGTCTCGGGGTTATTTTAGACGCACAAATGTCAATGGATGCGCAAATAGGATCTGCAGTCAGTCGATCTCACCATCTGCTGCGCATGCTTTGCAGACTCATCCCTTTTATCCCAAAGAATGACAAAGCAGTGGTAGTTGGAACAATCATTAATTCACGACTGGACTACGCAAACTCGCTTTACATAGGATTACCACAATATCAACTTGCGCGATTACAACTGATCCAAAACACGGCGGCAAGACTGATAACAGGAAAAAAACCCTGGGAATCCATCTCTCCTTCACTGAGGAGCTTACATTGGCTAACCGTAAAAAATCGGATCACGTTCAAGACCCTTTGCCTCACCCACAAATGCGTGCATAGAGAAGCTCCACAATACCTAATGGAGAAAATAAATCATTACACACCAAACCGCAGTCTTCGATCAGCCAACAAAAACCTCCTCCTTGTGCCCAAAGCCCGGTATAAATCCAAGGGTGATTGGAGATTCGCTGTCCAAGGGCCTCGGCTATGGAATGCTCTACCAATCAACATCCGCCTGGAAGAAAATCACCTGACTTTTAGGAAAAAACTCAAGACCTTCCTCTTTTAGCAGACGATCAAAGCTCGCCACAGCGTCTAGAGGCGATTCAGTTCGCATTGTGCGCTATACAAGTATTTCATTCATTCATTCATTCGTACATAAATTCCATGTAGGAATTCTGTATAGACAGGAAGTTCTGGCTAGTGGGGGGAGATATGTTTTTTCCAGGGACGGGCAATGGCCAACCTTGCAGCTATGAGAGCATGCATAATCATAGGATGGAATTGAATATGCCACATCTGTAGCCGAATCCCAGCAAAGCACACTGAGGAGTTTGCAAAGCTTGTAGTCCTATGAGTAGGGAGATTAGGGCATTTACCTTTTTTCAGAATGGCGTGAATACTGGACAGCTCCACCATACTGTATATGTGATAGGGAGCCTAGTAATCCATAATTCCTCCAACATAGATTAGATAGTGATGGATATAAAGAAGACAACTTAGCCGGGGGTGTAGTACCAGAAGTGAATAATTTTTAGTGCTGATTTCCAGTGTGATAGACATTTGGAATATTTTAGTGGGAAGTTTGGGCCGCTTGCTGCCAACTTCGAGTTTCTGCTGTGAACTGATGGTAATGTTTCCACCGGAACATAGAGGTTGTTTTTCAATGTTTTAAGTCAGCTGCTAGGACTTTGTAGGTAGTAGAGATCCCCTTATGAGAGCGAGAAGGGTGTTCATAGGTTTGGATGAGTTTCTGAGGTAAGGTGGAAAATGTCAATAGGGTATCTCGGAGGGCATGCCTGATACATAGTTATTTAAAGAAGTCTTTATGGCTAATGTTCGATTTGGTTTGGATTGATTGGAATGAAGATAGAACCTCATTGTCAAAAAATTCTCCAATGGTTTGGATACCCGCTGAAACCCAAGAATCAAGCCCAAGGTCCGGGCACACAAGGTTCAGTGCGGTCAAATGGAGTAATTTAAGAAGTTCTTTGGGGATCCCTTGGGAGGTTTGCAAGATGGTTTTCCAGACCTTTACCATTGTGGATACCCTGTCGAAATATGAGCGTTGCGGGGTGAATTGAAGCCAATGGGTTGCTAGAAGTTGTGTAGTGAAGCAACCAATTGCAGGGAGATACACTGGTTTCGGTATTCTGGATGCTGTCCAGAAGGAGATCTCTAGATGATAGATCAGTCAACAATTTGAAGAAAAGCTGTTTCAGATATGAAACGAGCGCCTGGTTTTTGCCTGTTTCTGGGAGCCCCTGAAATTGAATGTTCTCGTGGCAGCATCTATCCTCCAAGTCTGCCACTTTTAGTTGCAGTTTTCAGATTATCTTGGCCTGCCCCTCATGCACATCAACCACTTCAGTGTGAGCTGCCACCATGTCAGACATCTGTTGTTCCACCTGAAAGGATTTTTCTTTCAGACCAGCTACTCTGGTAGATAAATGGTTAATTGATGATCTAAGCTCAGTGTGTAGCCCCATTTGGAGGGAGAGCAACATGACTTTAAAGGTTGCCTCAGTAGCGGGACATCTGCAACAGGGAAGGCAGATAATGTTTCAGGGGATTTCTCCTTCTGATAAGAGGGGAATGCAGGGAGGAGTCCAGAACTGAGTTCAGCTTACTAGGTGAAGATGCTGGGGATTCAGCAGCCCTCTTACCTCGTTCAAATGAGGGGGACAAGGTGGTCTCCTCTGCTGACTCCCCCATGTCAGATGCTGAGTCTGTCAGAGGATCACTGGTGAGAGGCTGTGGAGAAGGAGAGTGGCCGCTTCCCACTGCACCATCTTGGCTTTCTGTGTGCTGTGGCTTCATGAAGAAGTTTGTTAGGTGGCAAGGACCCTGTGTCTGTGGTTTCCTTTGGATCATACTCTGGTACTATCCAGGTGTCTTCCCCTCACTAGCGCAAGGGAAATCAGCAGTCTATGGTGCTGTGAGCCGCAACTGTCACCCTGTGAAGCTGAAGAGTCAGGAGTCAAGCGGCCATGCTACTTGTTGGCCAGGACATGTTCTCAGCAAACGTGCAACTTTCCAAGGCATTTATCCGTGGTATTCTCATTCAAATGAGTACACAGCAGCTGAAAGAACTATTAGACAAAATTGAAAAATTGGAGTTGATAAACAAAACTAATCCCACACAAATGACTAGCGATAAAAACTTTCATGCCAGGAGCAATCTTGGATGTTTCCTAAATGCCAAACACAGCAAGATGATGCTAAAATTATGCACTACCTTTTATGAAGCCGATAATAAAGCTGGTAAACTTTTAGCACACCAAATCCAAAAAAAAAGAACTAAGCATAAAATTCCATCTTACATATTACATCCCACTACAAGAGACAAGGTGTTCCACCCCAAAAACATAGCTAATAGGTTTTGGGCATATTATCATATGCTATACAACTTAAAATACGACCCCCACACAACACAACCCACTAATTCTGATATATTGAGCTTTTTAGAAACAATGAATCTCCCCAAACCTTCCACTGTACAACTGGCATCTCTTAACGCTCCATTGTCTATCAAAGAAATCTCCTAAGCAATATCAGCACTCCCCAATGGTAAAGCCCCTGGCCAAGATAGCTTTTCAGCTGAGTACTACAAGGTGTTCGACAACACTTTAGCTCCACATTTGTGTCATTTGTTCAGCGCTGCTATGTCCTCTGGCGAATTCCCAGCAAACATTGTAACCTTGCCTAAACCAGGGAAAGAGTCAGTCACCCCTTCTAATTTCTGCCCTATCTCTTTATTAAACACTGACTTCAAATTATATGCTAGACTAGTAGCCCAGAGACTAGACCCCCATTATGCCCCACCTCATACACCCCAAAAAGGTTGGTTTCAACTTGGGAAGACAAGCCCCTGATGCCCCACGGAAAATAACAAACCTTCTACACTATACTGAAAATAACAATATCTGTTTGTTATGCTAGACACCAAAAAGGCATTTGACAGGATCCACTGGGGCTATTTGAAACATACCCTCATGAAATTTGGATTCTAAGGCAATATAATATCAGCCATTCTAGCCCTCTACTCCAATTCATTTGCCATTACGAACGGAACGAGGCCAGGGTGTCACCTTTCCTTAATGATTTTCACATTACTAATGGAACCCCTAGCTCAAAAAATCCACTCCTCAATGTCTAGGAAAATGTGAAAAACCTCTAGTTTGGGATTTTTAAGGCAATGACATAATTATTTTAGTAGAAAATGCTGTATATAAGAAATTTTATTTTATGTAAAAAAGACAAATTGAGTAGAAAAATGTAACATGTTGCATAATTATACAAAGATTAAAAATAATGCATGATGTATTAGGTTAAGTTAAAAGTGGTATTTCCCAACTACTTGCTGAATGACCACCGGTGGAAACTGGATGGTAAAGAGTAGAGGGATATCCAACGTGTTTCGAATAATAAGTGCGTCAGCAAAATCTTCATCAGGGATTTATACCATACCAAGTACCATACACAGTACAAATTTTCAGTAGCTGCAAACATATAGCATGAACACTTACATTCTAAATACACGTTTAAGTAACTTTTGGCAGAAGCATTTCTCATATTTCGGTGGAAAAAGTCCAAGATTTGCACAAATTGCCCTTCTATAGGACTGCTGGATGTGATCCAAATATATGGAACTCAAAGCAGAGAGTGCCATATATCTCCTTTGAGTGTCATATATTTGGATCACATCAAGCTCTGGTCGGGAAGGGGGTAAATCCCTCTGGGGCTGAAGTTGTTAAGTAAACTTCCCTCAGCATGGCTCCACCCTAGCCTCTATAGGATACACTATCCCTGCCTGCTTGTTACTCTGACCTTTGGCGTGTTCTCTGTTTATCCTTGTCTGCCCTGACATTTGGCTTATATCCTGACTATCCCTTGTTGTCCTGGCCTGTTGCTTCCTCTATCCTCCTGTAGCCTACCGTGAGTGAAATCTGGGAGACCCTGGGGGCCGTGACTTGGAGCCAGTTGCAGCGCAGTCCATCCTCACCACTAGAGGCCCTGGTGAACACCTGCTGGCTCTTAGATTATGTGTCCTGAGCAACCTTATGCTCTAGCTCCCAGTGGGATCCTGTTGGTACCCCAGTGGACCTGCTTTTCTGAACCACCCAGAGTTCCATCCGCAGCAGTCAGCCATAGGGTCCACTACCATTGCGGTGCACTCCTGACCCCAACGGTGAGCATCTGTCACCTGGCCTCAGGTGACCTGACAGTTTTCTCAGGCCATGGACCCGGCTGATCTGCCACTACCTGCCATTGAGCAGCTGTAGGACATAATCCGCAGACACATGACACAGGAGTCTAATCAGACCCAAGTGATTCTTAAAAGGTTGGCCTCCTACTTTGAACAGCTTCAGGCCTCATTTGGATCCCAGGTCAAACAACCTCAATTGCAGCCGGCAGTTGTACCTACTCCCCTGGGCAGAGTTCAATAATACAGAGTTCAATACAATAATTATGTCAACATCAGTTCTCAGAAGACACCCTTTGTCACTGTTTATGGAAGACATCCTCAGCTCCCTCTTCTTATTAACTGTTCCTCTGACATCCCAGCTTTGGCTATCATTCAGGAATCATTAAATGCCATGTGGGTTGACGATCATGATTCCCTCCAGGCAGCTGCCAACAAATTCAAGGGTTTTGTTGACCGTCACAGCCTCCTCTACAGCCAAGAGACAAAGTCTGGCTCTCCACCAGAAACATCAGACTCTGGGTTCCTTCTCTAAAATTTGCCCCAAGATTCAATGGTCCTTACAATATAATTTAAAAGTTGAATCCTGTTTGTTTTAAACTCCAGATCCCTAAAAGCCTCAAGATCTCAAACTCCTTTCATTTATTCCTTCTGAAACCTATAGTTCTCAATAAGTTCTCCTGTCCTCTCCCTACCTTGGCTCCAGTCTCTGAAGATGATCAAGGTTACGAGGTTAGTCAAATTTTGGATTCTCACTACTGTAAAGGTATTCTTCAATATCTCGTGGATTGGAAAGGTCTTGGTTCTGAGGAGAGATCTTGGATTCCCCCATTTGAAATCTAGTTTCCGCGATAAGCCTTGTTCACAGCACCTTGTTCATAGCGCTGTGAACAAGGCTTTTCGCCAAAACTATTCTGCTGCTGACTGTATTCACTGTGAAGGTTTGAAAATAAATACGCTTGATGTTATGGAGCTGCCGGTTGCTTCTTTTATTCAATGACCGTTTGTCTATTGGTGTGTGGGAGGAGACCTCGGCTTGGACACCCTGACTGCAAACTTCCAAGACTTTGTTTCCCACTGCTCTGAGCCATACAATCAATCTTTGATCAAATCTTAGTGAAGCTGGGCCTCCTTGATGCGGCAGACCACCCAAGAATGCCATCCACACTACGTCCATCTGCCATCTGGGCCACACCTTCCCCCAGGAGGGATCAATGCAATCAACACTAAGTTATATTCACAGCTTCTTTCTGCTGGCCCACTTGTGTGGTCCTCATCACCTTATGGCATGCACAGTAACTTATTATTAGTCTCCACTCCGTGCGGAAGTTCTGTCACACCCATTTGTTTGTCCCCCTACTCCAATCAAGTTGGTTCCGGATTTTGGATACCATCTAATCAGTCTACCTGGGACTGTTTTTTTATAAGACCTGACCTGCCACAATTGTTAGACTGCTCTGGCAGACCTCACCACTTGATTGGAGTAGTGGACCACTTGGTCCGTGTTATAATGGTTCCCTTGATCAGGTGGAAAGTTACTCCCCTGACCCCCATAGCCGATATACTGCCAAATGCTGGCATTGTTTGCAGTTATGAAAGTTTGCAGTCGGTTCTGCATGTTTTCCTTTTTTCTGTGTTTTTTTTTTTTTTTTTTCTTTATTTTCTGTACTTACGCTGTCTATAATATCATTTGCATTCAAGTCTAAGGTTAAGAAGATATATGCTAATTTGAGTTGTGCCTACCTCATTAGCCTATTAAGGCAACTAGTTATTGAAAGTCAGGTTTGCAGAGAGGAACGTTGGCTGGCCTCGCGTCTTGAACTTGTCTTTAAATTTATGCTTCGTCCAATTAAAAAAACATGAGTCTTAAGGTGATCACACACAACTTAAAGGGCTTTAACTCCCCGAACAAAAGGAGAGAGGCCTTTCATTCCTATAAAATGTTGGATGCTGATATTCTTTTCCTCCTTTCTCCTCTCATAACCACCCACAGTATTTTGATAGGGTTTTTCAGCAAGGTTATTCCTTGGTGCGAGGGGCTGCTATATCCATAAAAAACTCAGTCATATTTGCTGTCCAACATACTTATAGAGACCCAGATAGCCGCTTTGTGATAGTTCAGTGCAATATTCAAGGCAAATGCATCATCATTGCCTCTGTGTATGCATTAAATGAATCCCAAGCTTTCTTTTTTCAGAAGTTTTTTCAAACACTAAATAAGTAACATTCTCCTTATATGTTGATAGAGGGGATTTTAACCTAATAGTTCATTCAGATCTAGACAGGAGCCGCACACAGGGACCTCCAATAACGCCTTGCCAAAATCGCTCCAATATCAGATAAAAACACACCAAATGTTGAACACTTGGAGAGCTCACAATGTGGAGGCCCAGGGATACACTTTTTACTCCCACCCCCACAACAGCTACTCCAGGTTGGACTACATTTACTCCACCCTGGTGTTGGCCGCAAACTCTACCTCAGCCAAGATTCATGCATGTCCTTGGTCAGACCACCAGATAGTGTCATGCGCTTTCTCCCATATAGGTCTTTGTCAGGATATGGGGGCTTGGCATCTCAAGGACTCCATACTGACAGACCCAATGGCTCTTACCCAAATATCTGACTACATCACATACTACTTTTCCCACAATTATGTTGGTAAGAATTCCCCAGCATCCTTGTGGGTGGCACATAAAGCAGTGCTGAAAAAACAACTTATGAAGATGTCCTCCGCAAGGCAAGGACCTTCATCTCTTATTATCAAAAAATTCTGCAGACCTTCAGGCCCCCAATGCATCCTCCCCCCAATCCTGGCTAGACACACTTTCACTGCCCAAGATCAATGAGGAACAATTACACTCCCTGAATGCACCAAGTACAGAGGAGGAGATTTCTACAATCATTTCCTCTTTGAAACCCTCCAAGTCCCCAGGCCCAGATGGCTTTACGGCCCTCTATTACAAAAAATTAGCAGGATTGTTAATCCCTAAAATGGCAAAACTATTTAACCGGGTTCTTGGGGGTGACTCATTCCCCACAGATATGCTTTTGGCAAATATGTCATTAATCCCAAAGCCAGGAAAAGACCACACCCTCCCCCAAAACTGCCGCCCCTATATCGGTTATCAGTAATGACTTAAAGATATTTAGTCGCATATTTGCAGATCGTCTAGCATCCAGTATCACAACTTTAATTTCCCCGGACCAAACTAGCTTTTTTTCCAGCCAGGCAAATTACGGACAACATACACCTAGCTTTCAACGTTACTCAAGACGCAGAGATTAACTCGCGCAAGGTCTTGTTTTTGAACTTA
The DNA here is from genome assembly GCF_037356315.1 of Lithobates pipiens. Lineage (NCBI taxonomy): Eukaryota > Metazoa > Chordata > Amphibia > Anura > Ranidae > Lithobates > Lithobates pipiens. The sequence continues at coordinate 183,570,537 of NW_027507785.1, forward strand.
GATATAAACAAGGCCTTCAATAGTGTCTTCTGTCCATATATTTGACACCGTCTTGGTTTCACAGGATAATTTGTGAATGGTTTTCAGGCTTTGTACCATCAACCCCACACCCGAATTAAGCTTCCCGGCTGCACCTCAGAACACTTTCCATTGGGGAGAGGCACAAGACAAGATTGTCCCCTATCCCCTCTTTTATTTGCCCTCACAATCAAACCTTTGGCCCGCGAAATCACCAGCAACCCTAACATTAAAGGGTATGTCGAGAACAATCAGGAATTTAAGTTAAGTTTATATGCAGGTGACGTCCTTCTCTTCCTAACCCCTTAATCTCCCTTCCTTCACATATCACCTTGACATACCAAATGAGTATTCTGTTTGGAGGTCTTCCAGCGCCCCCCCCAGATCAAAAGCTGGTTTACACACTATTTAGCGATATTCACTGGGCAATAGCCCTGAACTGGCGAACCCCTACAGTTCCATGATCCCAGGTGCTTCTTTGTATGGAGTCTATCAAATTAATGGAACGAATACACCATACTCTCATGGACTCCATGCAAATTTTTGAATGCAAATGGGGCTCCTGGCCTGCTCCATAGATCATCATTAGGGGCAGATTCTCCTCTCCTATGCCTGGTTACACAACTGGATGGGCCAAAGTAACTCTGACCCAGGATACAAGTACTATCACCACCAAAGTAACCTAGGATTATGTGATTTCCGGTGTTATGCCAAACTTTGATATGTATGCAGTAGTATGCCTATAATGACTTATGACAGATAATTGTTATTGTTTTAGTTTTCCTTTTAGTTGTTGTTATTAGTATTGGTTCTATATACTAGCACATAGCGAGTGATACTTCAAATCGGCTTTGATACCTATACTCAAGTCAGACAAAGGATTAGAAATATTGTGATTGCAGTCATGTATACCACTCTCAATGCTCGTTATATTTTCCTGTACCCGTGTTTATTGTCTCAATAAAAACATTTTTTAAACAAAAAGAAATCTTTGCACCTCAGCTTTAGAGGAAGTTCCATTTGAAGTTCCCCTTCGAGAGCCTAGTCCCAAGCGGGGGAGGGGGGGCCTTGTGGGGGGGGGGGGTACTGTCACGAATCACCAGTAATACCTGCATACCTTGTCCGTCTGCTTACCTGGTCTGTGTGTCAGCCCTGTGCTGCACTCTTACACCTGCATGGTTAAGTAATCTTCCCTCAGCGTGGCTCCACCCTAGCCTTTACAGGATACACTATTTAACACTGTGCTGTCCAAGCCTGCCTTGCTCGAGCAATATTGTGTGTTTGGTTTCCTGGCTTCTGCTTGCTGTGTGCTCTACGTCTGTTTCTGTTATCAATCTTGGCTTATTCTTTGACTATCCCTGCCTGTTTGTTACCTTGACCCTTGGTGTGTGCTCTGTTTATCCTTGTCTACAAGTTGCCCCAACCTTTGCTTTATCTCCTAACTATCCCTTGTCCTGGTCTGATGCTTCCTCACTATCCTCCTGTAGCCTACTGTGCGTGTAAGCTGGGAAACCCTGGGGGCCGTGACCCAGAGCCAGTTGGAAGCAGTCCATTCTCACCACTATAGGCTCTGGGGAACACTTGCTGGCAATTAGACTCCACACCCTGGGGAATCTTGTCCTCTAGCTCCCATTGGGATCTGGGTTGGTATTCCAGTGGACCTGATTTTCTGAACCACCCAGAGTTCCATCCACAGCAGTCAACCATAGGGTCCACTATCATAGTGGTGCACTCCTGACCCCAATGGTGTGCATCTGTCACCTGGCCTCAGGTGAGCTGGCGTGAAAAACGTATTTCCTTCCCAACTATACAATCTAGACACCTTATACCTTTACAAGGTGCATATACATACAAGCATATAGCCTCATACTTGCAAAACACCCTATCCCAACTGTTAAAATTCCTTCCAAAAATTCATCCAACTCCCCCAAAATGAAAGTAATAACTCTTATGTACAATCCATTGCAGAACAAAAACACATTTGTTAAATCATCAATATACAAGAAATGGTGCCTCCACATTTACCCATTCTGGAAAAAAAGTATTGTCTTTCATTTCAGAAATTATGGCAATTATAACTAATCCCACTCCTTCCCTAGTCATTCTAACCCTAGAATCCTTTCCACACGAGTTCAGAACCCTAGTAATGCATATACTATTTGCACGAAGTGCTCTAGAATTTCCTGGTATAGGGCTGAACTATATATATCAGATGCTTCTTGTTTTACTTGTACCCAATAATGTTTGCTAAAGTATTTGCCACTTGGGCACCTTAGCTGTGTTAATGCAGTTTTATAAATGAATACTGACATTATTTATTAAATATATGTTCTAATACATTCATTTGTGTTCTAATTCTTAGAAGCTTTATATAGCTTTGGAGGCACTTAACCTAATATTGATTAAGTGGTTTTAGTGTTGCGCAAATGGGGGAATACAAGCAAGGAGGGGAGAGGGAGGGGGGGGGGGGGGAGGGGGAGAAAGAGAGGGAAGGAGAAAAGAAAAAGGGGAAGGGGAAGAAAGGGCAGGGAGGGGGAAGGGGAACAGTTGAGTATGCAGGTAAAGGATAAAAGGGTAAAAGTCAAAAAGTGCTAGTGTAAAATTATATGCGTCTGGGTGTGCACAAATCCTTGTTCGGTACGTGCTAAACTAAAATATTGCTTTATATTTCTTTTAATTTAAAGATTGGTTTACTTATGAAGCTGTTCCAATATTTAAATTACAAGTGTTTTGCATGTAGAAAATAATACTATAATTTGCAAACTGCATGCAAATACATTAAGCAGAAATTGTACTACTAGAGAGCACTACATTCATCAGTGCATTCATTGCTTTATTTTGCATGCAAATTCACTAAGTGAACATCTTGGAAAGCATTGCTGTAATTAATTTGCTTTGAAGACTTCCATTTTAAATAGCAATTGCTTTTATAATGCAGAACAGAAAACAGGATTACTGGCATCAGTATAGAAATTGGTTCCCTATGGAAAATAAGGAAAAACAGTTTAGTCACCAAGTTAGGCCTAAATCATATTTCTACGTAATAACACATTTATTAACACATTTATAGAAGCATAAAAACATAGAAGAGTGACAGTAGAAAAAAAGTCTAGATGGTCCATTGAGCCTGCTAGTTTTTTTCTTTTTTGCATTAGTAGAGATTTCCCAAGCATATCAAAATTTGCATACCATTAAATGACTTACTTTACTATCTCTGCTGGAAGTCTATTCCAAGCATCAACTACTCTTTCTGTAAAATAAAACTTTCTGAGGTTAATTTTGAACTTTCCTCTTGCTAGTTTGAGGTCTTGTCCTGTGTTTTTTATCTTAGCTTCATATTGAAAATTCTGCCCTCTAGGGATGGGTAAACGGTTTGGCCCAAGCATAAGTTCAGGCTGAACATTTGCCTGTTTGACTTTTTGCCGAACACCCGAATTTGCAGGGTGTTTGTCAGGAGTTCGCCCCGACTTACACCCCTCAATGCACTGAGCACTACACAGTGCATTCTGCTCCCTGATCAGCGTGTAGTGTAAGCTGATTGTTTAGGAGCAGATCCAGGAAGCCAGCTGTGGCATTCCTTAACCGGTTCCAGACCAGCAGTGGCAGTTTTACTGCCGCAGGTTGGTCTGACTGCATGAGATCATGTTGCTATACGTGATGCGCACAGCCGGCTGGGAGGCACGCACGCGTGCCCCCCCAGCCATCCCCGATGATCGGATTCAATCAGGAGCTGATCAATCCCCAGGCCCAGGCCAATGATATCTGGCCTGGACCTGGTGATCACTCCTGATGCATGATATCCTTCCCCTGTCTGTGTAACTGTAAACACTGACAGGGGAAATGATGTCATCTATCCTTGTGATGGTCTTTTCCATTCCAGACCGAGAGGAGAGAGCATCAGAACAATGAGTTGCACAACACTACACTGACACCAGGTCACATAGGCACACATTCACCCCCCGATCACCCCCTCAGTTAAACCCTTCATAACCTGTCACTGTGTCACCCAGTACAGCAATCAAATTTTTTTTTTGATCGCTGTACTAGTGTCATTAGTGACGAAATCAGTGTTAGGGTAATTAGTCTTAGGCCCTGATAGGACTAGGGACCCCCCCAACTCCCCCAATAAAGGTTTAACCACTTGATTACCCCCTGTCACCTGTGATCACAGTATAAGTGTAATGGGTGACGCAGTTTAGCTAGTTTATTTTTCATGGTGTCAGGGCACCCGCCGTATTTTACCCAAAAAGGGTTTAACCCCCTGATCACCTGGCGGGTGATCAAAGTTAGGTTTTAGCGTCATATAGAGTCTGCATCGCCCCAGGAAGCATTAGATTAGTGCCAGTACCGCTAACACCCACGTACGCACCATACGACTCCCTTAGTAGTATAGTGTCTGAACGGATCGATATCTGATCAGATTTATACTAGTGTCCCCAGCAGTTTAGGGTTCCTAAAAATGCCGTGTTAGTAGGATCAGCCCAGACACCTGCTAGCACCTGCGTTTAGCCCCTCCGCCCAGCCCAGCCCACCCAAGTGCAGCATCGATTGATCCTTGTCACTTACAAAACACAACACACATAACTGCAACATTTGCAGAGTGAGGCCTGATCCCTCCGAACGCTAACAATTTTTTTGGTAGCATTTGAATCAGTAGCTAACAGTCAAGAGCTTTTTTACCTGTGAGTCTCACTAGTGTACCAATAAATTTACAGCCCAAAATGGCAAATCGAAGGTACACTAGTGAAGAGGCCTACACGTTTCTGAGCATGACAGACAGTGAAGAGGAAGTCCTTCATCTGTCAGATTCAGGCTCATAATATGAACCTGTAGACAGCAGCAGCATCCCCACAGATAGCTCTGATGACGGAGTTGTGGTCCCTGCCAAGGTCAGGCGTACCAGACCCCGATCTTCTGCTGTCATTGAGGTGCAAGAACCACAGGTCCCTCATGTGGTGCAGAGAGCCAGTACTAGTGCCGCTATTCATTCTGGTGAACTGGCAAGCACCAGCGGCCTAGTACATTCTGGTCATACATCCAGTACTGCAGTAACACGTGGTGACATGGGGAGTCCCATAAGTGCAGTTCAAGCGGGCGAGGTGGCAAGCACAAGTAGTGTCCCACTGCCACCAAGAAGAAGACAAACACAGGCCCATCAAGCCCATAGTGCCCTTCCTGCTGCATTTACCAATCCTAATTGGGAACCCACCACTTCTGCAGCACCTGTACTTCCCCCATTCCCCGGCCAACCCGGAATTCAGGTGGAAACAGTTGATTTTACATGACTTGATTTTTATTCACTGTATTTCACTATAGATATATTGTGGACCAAAGAAATTTGTATGCTGGTCAATTCATCGCCGCTTATCCCCAGTTGTCCCGTGCCAGAGATTGGAGACCAATTACGGTTTCTGAATTTAAGACCTTTCTGGGCCTATCTCTTCTCATGGGCATAAACAAAAAGAGTGAGTTGCGGTCATATTGGTCCACTGACCCAATTCACCATATGCCCGTGTTCTCTGCCTCCATAACTAGGACACGATACACACAGATCTTGCAGTTCATACACGTCAGTGACAATGAACTCTGTCATCCTCGGGGTGACCCTTAATTCTGATCGGCTCTACAAAATTCGGCCCCTCGTAAACCACTTGAATCAAAGTTTTGCAGCCTTGTTTACTCCCGATCAAGGAAAAATTGCTGACGTTTCGACACTAGCTGTACTACAGCTAGTGCAAAACGTCAGCAATTTTTCCTTGTTCGCTGTGTTTGTTGAGCTGTGATGTGATTTTCCACTAAAATAAAGTGGTCTTCTGAAGAGTGCAGCAGTCCAGAGCTTGACTTTCGTCTGTTGCTAGTGTTAAAGCGGGAGTCCACCGGGACTCCGCGTTTTTTTTTTTTTTTAAAGCCAGAAGCTACAAATACTGCAGCTGCTGACTTTTAAAATAGTGACACTTACCTGTACAGCGAGCCCGCGATGTCGGCACCCGAAGCCGATCTCTAGGTCGTCTGTCGGGTCCTGCCGCCGCCATCTTGGGTATGGGAATCAGGAAATGGAGCCTTTCGGCTTCATTTCCCGGTTCCCTACTGCGCATGCGCGAATCGCGCTGCGCAATAAGGACGCTCCCCGCTGCCTCTGGGATCTGTGTGTTTCCCAGCAGGCAGCGGGGCACTTGCGGTAAGGGGCGGGCACTTGCGGAAAGGGGCGTAAGTTACGCCCCTTTCCGCAGAGAGCTATCCCGGAAGTGGGTGCAGTTACCTGGATTATCCAGGTAACTGCACCCCCCTCCCCCCTGAAAGGTGCCGATTGTGGGAGGGGGGGAGGGTTCCGATGAGCGGAAGGTCCACTTTAGGGTGGACCTCCGCTTTAATAGCCAGCACCTGTGGCTTCCCATCCGAAGAGACAGTTTACAGCCTGCATGTGTGCTACTGCAGTGGTGAGATCCCTTCTCCTCCATATTACTCTCGATCAAGTTGTCTGCATTGATGAGTCTGTGATTAAGTTTTCTGGCCACTTCTCTATCAAACAGTATCTTCCCAGCAAGTGTGCCAGATATGGGGGCCAAGATGTATAAGCTCTGTGACAGGGCCACAGGCTATACATATAGTTTTATGGTTTACAGGGGAAAAGATAGTCACGTAGAGCCAGAGAACTACCCTGACTACATAGGAAGCACTGGTAAGTGTGGGACTTAGTGTCACCCTTATTCGGAAAGGGGTACCACTTGTACATGGACAGTTATTACACGAGCGTGACACTTTTTAGTCACCTTTTTGATTATGTAATTGGTGCATGTAACACCGTGCGATCTAATCCCCTGGGCTTCCCCCAATGGCTTGTAGAACTCCAACATAGTTAGGGGAGAGAGCCTGCTTGAGGTGTAATAATTTGTTAGCAGTGAAGTGTAGGGATTCACGGAATGTTTTCATTCTGTGCTCGCTTCACGCAGACACGGCAGTCCAAATTCCTACAGCGACTGATGTTATGGAGAAATCCTTCTGTGTCCACGAATACAACCTTAATATGGAAGAAGTGGACCAGTTGTTGGTGCCCTACCTAATTGCCAGACGCTGGTACAAAAATGTGTCTGTATACTTATTTTAATTGGCTTTGCTGAACACTCATGTGCTATACAGAGCTTCAGGATGGACTGGATCCTTCCTTAAATTCCAGGAAGAAATTATCAGATGGTGCTCTTGCCCTACTTCTTAATCCAAATGCAGTGAGCCGGCTGCATGAGAGGCATTTTCCTTTTGTCCTCCCTGGTACCCCTACCCAAGAAACCCCCAAAAAAGATGTTGTGTCTGCAGAAAACGTGTATTTAGGCATGACACCCGCTTTTATTGTCCCTCCTGTCCTGGCCAACTTGGTCTCTGCATTGGTGAATGTTCCAAACGCTACCACAAACATACCATAGTGGCGTTTTAGCGTAGGGTACAGCATCACACAGTCATAGGCACACTAACACAGGGTCTCGGGATCTTGAAAGATGTGATGGCCATCACATTTTGACAGACCATAATCTGAAACGTTAAGTTTACAGTTTTTTTGTACAGTTTTTATAAAAGTGAAGAAAAAAAACAACACAAAAACACAAAACAATCTAAAATAAAAAATCTAAAAATAGTTGTGGTTGTATTTTTCTCTTCTCTCTCTATTGTTCTCTATCTTATGTTTGCTCTCTACTGTCTGCTCTACTGTTCGCTCACTATTGTTCTATATCTATCTTTGCAGGTATGGTATGTTATACTGTAATGTTTGTTTTATTGTTAACCATTTGGTTAGCAGGTACACCATTCAGCTGCAGCAAAGGTTTAGTTATCTTGACAGCAACAGTGTTTGCTCCCACGATACATAAACCTGTGACTCCAATGCCATCGGAGGTGATTTCACCACCACAGTTAAAAAAAGAGCATATATGCCAAAGCATGGGGGCAGCAGGGATGGAAGAGCGATTTGCTCCTAACCTTTGGGGTGGATGACCCCATGCTTCAGCATATATTTTTTTTAGGCACAGATTGCAATGTTTTATTTTTACTATGTTTTATTGTATTTGCTTTGCAGGTATAGTAAGGCTTATTGTTATACTGTAATGTTACTTTGTTTAATTGTTAACCATCATTTGCATAGCAGGTAGGCCATTCAGCTGCAGCACAGGTTTATTTATCTTGACAGAAATAGAGTTTGCTCCCACAATACGTAAACCCATGACTCCAGTGATTTCACCACCACAGTTAAAAAAAGAGCATATATGCTGAAGCATTGGGGCTGCAGGGTGGAGGAGCGATTTGCTCCTAACTTTTGGAGTGGATGCCCCCATGCTTTAGCATATATATTTTTAGGCTATCCAGCTGCAGCACTGATTTATTTATCTTGACAGCAACAGCGTTTGCTCCCCCAATATGTAAATCAGTGACTCCAGCGCTGTAGGAGGTGATTTCACCACCACAGTTAAAAAAAAAATGGTGAATGTATGCCCATCATTAGAAGTGGGTGGATGAAGAGCAGTATTCTAATGGTGGGCATACCCACCAATCAATCTCTTTTTTTCATGCAGCCCACAGGCTGCATGAAAAAAGTACATTACAATGTATGCCCAAAAAGGACAAGCAACATACTGGTATGTTGCTGGACTTTGAATGCTTATACCAGAATGATCATCTTGGTATCATTCTTTTCAGCCGGAGGGCAGCTTCCATATAAAATCAATTCTAGTGGCTAATTAGCCTCTAGACTGCCTTTATAAGCAGTAGGAGGGAATGCCCCCCCCCCCCCACTATCTCCCATGGTTTCTCGGGCTCTCCTGTCCCAACAGGGAACCCGAGAATGCAGCTGGTGGTTCAGCCAGATGATGATAGAGCTGATCAGAGACCAGAATTGCTCCAATCATCTCTATGGTCTAAGAGACCAGAAGCTATGAGCATTTCATGACTTAGGTTTCATCAGATATAAACAGCGCCATTGGGAAATTGACAAAACATTTTATCAAGCTGATCTTGGTGTGGTCAGATGCTTTGAGGGCAGAGGAGAGATCTAGGGTCTAATAGATCCAATTTTTCTTTAAAAAGGAGTATCTGTCACTACCTATTGCTATCATAGGGGACATTTACAAACCCTAAAATAAGAATAAAAATGATTAAAAAAAATAAAAATGAAAAGGAACAGTTTAAAAATATAATATGAAAGCAAAATAAATAATAAAAAAAAAACACCCCTGTCCCCCCGTGCTCACACACAAAAACGAAAACAAGAGCCGGTCTGGTGTCATATGTAAACCACAATTGCGCCATGTATGTGAGGTATCACCGCGAAGGTCAGATCGAGAGCAGTCATTGTAGCAGTAGATCTCCTCTGAAGATCTAAAATTGTAACCTGTAAAGGCTTTTAAATGCTTTTAAAAATGTATGTAGTTTAATAGGGGGCGTGGCCCGCTGCAGACCATGATGGCTGCCTGAAGTCCGAGCTCCTCTCCATGGCCTGGATACTGGCAAATATCCTTCCCACAGCTCACACTATCAGAGCAGGGGAGGATCGGGGACGGTCCAGGGCATGTCAAGATAGCGGTATAATCCACCCAAGCCTCACCGATTAACAGGCTACTACTCGCTGGCCATCACAATGCAAAGGCCCTAAGATCGCACTGACACCTGCACATCTCCCCACGCTGTCTCTGCAAAGCTGACAGGCAACACTACAGTGCAGAAATCACCACAGGACGCAGCCACCGCTCCTATGAGAGAGAATATGGACACTTTCCCCTCGCCAGCAGACACCCCAGGATGACATAATGCTGACAGAGGTAAGAGACTGGCTACCTCCCTTGCACATTCCCCAAACAAAGAGCCACATGCAAAAAAAGAGGTCTGGTCCACTGTTGTTGCCCCCCCCTGCCAATTACCAGCCCCTTTGGGTCTTGTACGGATATTAAGGGGAACCCCGTACCCATATTAAAAAAAGAAAAGGTGTGGAGCCCCCAGGCCCTATATACTCGGAACAGAAGTATACAGGCGTGCAAACAAGACAGGGACTGTGTTAGACATGTGCGATTAGTTTCGTACGAATCGCAAATTCGTACGAATTTCCCTGAATTCGTACGTTCGGGAGGATCTGAAATACGAATTGCCATGCGTCCGAATTTTGTACGCAATACGAACTTTTGTTTATGTATTTCGGATCAGTTGTCGTCGCATCGACGACTCAGTCATTTTGCTTATTATGAGGGGCTCCCACCATCCTTGTGCTATGCTGACTTCCTCCTGGGGCTGTACCTCTGCTGTGCTCATTATGAGGGGTTTCCACCATTCCTGTGCTGACATAATGAGCACAGCAGGGGTACAGCCCCAGGAGGAAGTCAGCACAGCACAGGGATGGTGGGAGCCCCTCATAATGAGCACATGGCTGCCATGCACAGCTGCTCCAGTTTTGATCCCCCGCACTGTGCGGGGTCACCGGGGATGTGCGGGGTCACTGGAAATTGTTTGGTGTTACCAAGCATGTGCTCTCCGCACATCCCCGGTGACCCCAAACAGTGTGGGGTGATCAGGCAAAAACTGGACCAGCGATGCATGGCAGACAATCCGCTTCTCTCTTTTATTTTAAAATCTTAATGGAACAAACTGAAGAGAAGCTGATTTGTTGCCATGGGCAACTGCTCCAGATTCTGTTCGCTCCAATTTTGATCGATAAATGTCTTTTTATCTGTTCTAGCAGTCGTATGTGTAAATGAGAAGAATGGTGGGGGCACATCAGGGCACATTGGAGCACATCAGGGTACATTGGAGCACATCAGGGCACATTGGGGCACATCAGGGCATATTGGAGCACATTGGGGCACATCAGAGCCCACCGGGGCAAATCAGGGCATATTGGAGCACATTGGGGCAAATCAGGGCATATTGGAGCACATTGGAACACATTGGGGAACATCAGGGCACATTGGGGCACATCAGGGCATATTGGAGCACATTGGGGCACATCAGGGCACATCGGGCACATCAGGACATATTGGAGCACATTGGGACACATTAGGGCACATCAGGGCACATTGGAGCACATCAGGGTACATTGGAGCACATCAGGGCACATTGGGGCACATCAGGGTATATTGGAGCACATTGGGGCACATCAGGGCACATCGGGGCACATCAGGGCATATTGGAGCACATTGGGGCACATCAGGGCATATTGGAGCACATTGGGACACATTGGGGAACATCGGGTCATATTGGAGCACATTGGGGCACATCAGGGCACATCGGGCACATCAGGGCATATTGGAGCACATTGGGACACATTGGGGAGCATCAGGGCACATTGGGCCACATCAGGGCATATTGGAGCACATTGGGGCACATCAGGGCACATCGGGGCATATCAGGGCATATTGGAGCACATTGGGACACATTGGGGAACATCAGGGCACAGCGTTTACCAGCCAGCACGCAGAGTAGCGCAGGAAGCGTGTGTAATAACTTCTCTCTCCGCTCCTCCCTGGTGGCACCTCCTCTCTTCTTGTCCTTCCCAGATGATGTCACAAGCAAATAGGGGTAGATGAGAAGCGAGGGGAGGGATTGTGTGGAGGGACAGGGACCAACTACTAAGACCTAATGGCCATCTCTGCTGCAGACAGTCAGTTCAAGGAATGTTCAGAGTGAGGGAGGGGTACCCCAGCTTTGGCAAATTGATTTTCAAAAATGCTAACTGCTCCATTAGCTGGGGGGACAGCTGGGATCTTTGGGGCGACAGGATGTTTCCCGTCACAGAAAACACCCGCTCACTCTGGACACTTGTCGGAGGGCAGGACAGTAGCTCCTTGGCAATATCTGCGAGGACAGGCCACTCCTCGCTCTTCCCCTGCCAAAAAAAACATTGGATCTGCGGTGGGGTGCACTGGTGGGGCTGACAAATAGGACATGACAACCTCCTTTGCTGATATGGGTTTCTTGGGGTGCACTATGCTGGAGGTTCCCATTAGGGTGTCAAGTGCCTCAGCCAAGACAGAAGAGGCTCCGCTGGCAGGAGCTCTGCTCACTTCACTAGATGTAGATGATGCATGGGAGAGGGGGTCTTCAATATCTTCTTCCTCCTCTTCCTCTTCTCCCAGACTTACCATCTGCCTTTCCCTCTTACGCACCCTGTCGATTAGTCTGTCCCGCCATGTCGTCAGAGCACTACACCGCACAGCCATTTACCCTTGATGCGAGGGTCACACATGGCAGCCAGCATCAGTTCTGGGCAAGAGGCGGTCAACTCCCACGTGCGCCTACCCAACTTCATCAGAAATGTGTTTAGCAGAGCCAACACATCAGGTTGAGGGCCACCACCAGGCAAAGATTCCTCAGCCTCAGCCTCAGCACCTCGGCGTGCAGGAGAAAGGAACGGTACCCATGTTTGTCAACTGCTGATGAGGATCCAGATGTTTGAACTACATCATGGGACACCTTGGCCTGCCACCAATGTGCCGTCAGGGACAGGAAGACATGCTGGGCACTACACGCACTCCACAGGTCAGTGGTCAGGTCAGTGGCGGCCCGCCCATAGGGGGCGCCCGGGCGCCGCCCCCCCTCCCCCTAGGTGTAAAAAAATAAAAAGTAAAAAAAATGGGGCAGTGTCACATGGGTTGATGTCACATGGGTTGGTCACATGGGTTGATGTCACATGGCGACAGTCCCAGCATCCTCCGGGACTGTGACATCGTAAGGGGGCGGGGTCACCATGTGACATCAACCCATGTGACCAACCCATGTGACATCAACCCATGTGACACCGCCCCATTGTCCCTATATAAGTGGCAGCGCAGCGCGTCCCTGGCATTCCGGCCGGAGAGATCGTCGAGTCAACATCTCCTGGAGAAGAAGAAGAAGAAGAACGGGCGGCGGCGGCGGCAGCGACAGAAGACCGGGCCACCGCCTGTAAAAGAGCTATAAGAAGGCGCGGTGGCCCGGCAGAAGAACCGTAGAGGGGGACAAGACCCCCGAAGTCGGAAGAAGAGGCCGGCGGCGAGGAAGAAAGCCGGGCTCCTCTGCTAGCAAAAGAGCTACAAGAAGATAGCGGAGCAGTCCGGCGAGAAGACCCCCGAAGACGGAAGACCCCCGGAGCTGTGCAATAAAATATTTTAACCCTGTGTTGTGTTTTTTTTGTACTTTTTTTCACAGGTGAATGGGTAGGGGTACATTGTACCCCATACTCATTCACATAGGGTGGGGGGCCGGTATCCGGGGCCCCCTTATTAAAGGGGGCTCCCGGATTCCGATAAGCCCCCCGCCCGCAGACCCCGACAACCAACGGCCAGGGTTGTCGGGAAGAGGCCCTTGTCCTCATCAACATGGGGATGAGGTGCTTTGGGGTGGGGGGCCGCCCGCCCCCCCTCCCCCAAGGCACCCCCCATGTTGAGGGCACGCGGCCTGGTACGGCTCAGGAGGGGGGGGCGCCCGCTCGTCCCACCCCCTTTCCTGGCCGGCCGGGTAGCGTGCTCGGATAAGGGTCTGGTGTGGATCTTGGGGGGACCCCCACGCCCTTTTTTCGGCGTAGGGGGTTCCCCTTGGAATCCATACCAGACCTAAGGGCCTGGTATGCTCTCAGAGGGGGGAACCCACGCCATTTTTTTTCAGATTACATAAGGGGTGTGGTTTATGAGAAGTGGGAGGGGCCAACATGATGGGCGGGGTTGTGATGGGCGGGGTCTGGCGCCCCCCCATCCAAAAACTTCACCAGCCGCCACTGGGTCAGGTGCACTGCCTGTCCACCTGTCCTTCCAATCTCCTCCTTGAGCACCCCGACACAAGACCTGTATAAGGCTGGCACCACAGTTTGGCTGAAGGTCTTACGTGATGGCACACGGTACTGTGGTACAACAGCCTGCATCAATTGCTTGAAGGGCTCACCTTCCACAATATTGAAAGGTGCTCCTCCAACTGCAATGAGCTGGCCAATCAGGCGTGTTATTTTATGCACCTGCGCCCTAGACATACCCTTACTCTGAAAGCCACCAAAATCTTCCAGGGTGGCCTGGCTGGTATGGATTGGATGCGGGATGGTAACAGCATTCTTTTCTGCCTTATAATGGCTGGTGGTGCTGGCACTCATGGTGGCTGTGGCAGTGCCACTATTGGTTCCCCTTTTGGTGTTTGGAGGAGTGGCCATAATACTTTTCTCCCCTAACAGCACTGCATGGTGGTGCACACGCAGGTGCTGGTTCATGCCACTATTACTGAGATGTCCTATGTCTCGGCCCCCGGCTGACCTCCCTGCCACAGTGATTGCATTTGGCCTTCTGACCGACACCAATTCTTTTAAAATGCTGCCAAATGCTGGAACGGCAGCCACCACCTTGGACACTGCCTGATGGAATACCTTCCACTGCAGTGGTCACACTCTCTTTCTGAGGTTCGGCAGGAGCGGGAGGAAGAGACCTGAACATCCCAGGTATTTTGGGTTCTGTGATGTATTGAGGTCTAATGGTTGAATTGGCCCATTCTGATGCTGGAGGCTTAGAAAGCACTTGGGCAGGGGTCTTTTCAGGAGAAAAAAAGTAGTGGGGACTGAGGGGAGATACTTTCTGGGCTGTCGGTGGTGCCAACATGGGTAGAGGGCTGGAAATTAAATTTGTCTACAACAATGTCTGGAAAGCCTGCTTCCACCTCTTTCACATTGCCAAGGGAACAGTGATCATTAGAAGCAGTAAACTCTGTCTCCTTGCTGACCACTGCCAAGCTCCCTGTAGTGCTGATGGTGATGGCACTGGCAGCAATGGTGGTGGTGACATCATCATGAGCCTCGGCCTCCTGACATGTTTCCTGCTGCATGGCCAGGATCTCCAGCTTTGGCTGCACAAATGTATGTGCACTGGGAACCCCTTTGGCCTGCCCTCTTCCGTAAAAGGTACCAATGGGCAGCATGTTACCAGCAGCAGTGGCAGAGGTGGTAGCGCCACTTTTGCTATGAATTGTGCTGCTGGTTCTAGGAGGTAAATCCTGGAACAGCTGGTGACATGCAAATGTCTGCTGTTTGCCAGGCTCTTTATCACCAGCAGTCTTTACTCCCAGTCGCCTCAGCGTTATGGGAGGTGAGCTGAGCTCAGAGGGCGCAGAGACAGAACGTCCCACCTGCTGCTCATGTACACAGCTCATAGTTCTCCCTCTCCCACTCTTACTGCTTTTTTGGCCTTGTTTTCTGCTCATTTTTCCTTTAAAAGTTAGAAAAATGTAGACAAAAAAAAATATGATTTTGATTGCAGCAAACTAACACCAAAATCACCAAATGTACAAAAAAAATATTATACAAACAGAAAATAACAAAATATTAACTAAATGAAACAAGAAATGAAATAAAAAAAAAAAAAAAGATCTCTCAAAACCAACCAAAAAACTAATAAAACCAGAAACTAAACACTAAGAGATGATACACTTGCAAACTACAACAGATATAAACTAAAATGAACAATGAAAAACTAAGGATTGCAAAGATATTTGCTCAGATGCACAGACAAATAATCGTGTTATCTGCTCCACTACACTAACTAACCCACAAAGGGAAGTCACATGATCGGGCCTGCCCTGTAGGCCTCAGCAGCAGAAGAAAACCTCTGATTGGTCAACCAAGTCACATGTTGTTTCCGTAGTAACGAAATTTGGACATATTGTCATATTGAGGTATATATTTTTTCTTTTAAATTCATCGTAAAGAACGTTCGTACAAGTTAACGAACCTAACGACAATTCGTATTTCGTACGAATTGAAATTGAATTTCGGACACGAAATACGAAGTACAAATTAATTCTAATACGAACCGGAACGGAACGAAACTAATTTATTGACGACGCCCATGTCTAGACTGTGTAGGTTTTTTGTGTTAAGTAGAATCTGTTTGTAATTTTGAACTGGTACAAGTTACTCTTGTTGGGAGCAGGAACGGGCCCTGCTGTGAAATATTATATCAAGAATTGTAATTACATGCCCCTGTTAAACAGGGGCTGAAAAATTGGGCCTTAGGCACTGCTTGCTGGTGCCACAACACTGCAACCTCTCCCAGATACTCTAGTTGGAGTGCAGGAATGAGCCCTGCTGCAAAGCATTGCATCATAAATTTTAATTACATGCCCCTGTTAAACAGGGGCTAAAATATTGGGCCTATACACTGCAACCTCTCCCATACACTCTATTTGTAGTGCAGGAATGAGCCCTGCTGCAAAGCATTGCATACATTTTTTTTAATAACACGCCCCTGTTAAACAGGGTCTGAAAAATTGGGCTGGTGGCATCACCCAGAACCAAAAATGTTCTTCCAAGATATCAGCGGAGGGGGAAGAGGATAGACAGTCAACATAACGGGACAGTCACTCAGCATCAGCATAGGCAGTCTTGAAGGGATGTGATATTTAAAAAAAAAATATTCGGTTACATCAGCTTCAGGTGCTTGGTAGCTGGTGGTGATCCAAGACTGATTCATCTTTATGAAGGTCAGTTGATCAACTGAGGATGATCACATATTAAAAAAATAAAAGGCGTGGAGCCCCCAGGCCCTATATACTCAGAACAGGAGTATACAGGCGTGCAAACAAGACAGGGACTGTGTAGGTTTGTTGTGTTAAGTAGAATCTGTTTGTAATTTTGAACTGGTACATTTTTAAAATGTAGCTCCAGTCAAAAAATCTATTTTTAAGCTTTTTGGAAAACATAGGGAAGGGTTATCAACCCTTTATAATTTGTTTTGCCGTCCGTCTTTTTTCATCTCACTTCCTGTTGTCTCCTTCCGTTTGCAAGTAGGAGACGTTAGTAAGTTGGATGTTTGAAAGTAGGGGCCTGCCCTATATGCTCTGCAGAAAAGGCGGAACAAGGTGCTGGTGTTGCCACAACATTGTAAGCCCTCAAAGTGACTCTTGGTGGG
Source organism: Lithobates pipiens (assembly GCF_037356315.1). Taxonomy (NCBI): domain Eukaryota; kingdom Metazoa; phylum Chordata; class Amphibia; order Anura; family Ranidae; genus Lithobates; species Lithobates pipiens. The sequence continues at coordinate 183,587,441 of NW_027507785.1, forward strand.
CGCTGGAGCGCCCTGCTGTGAACGATTATATCAAGAATTGTAATTACATGCCATTGTTGAACAGTGGTAGAAAAATTTACCTTTGGTGGTTGTGGTGATGGTGCTGGTGCCACAACACTATAAGTCCTCACAGTTACTCTGGGTGGGCACAGGAACGGGTCCTTTTGTGAAATATTATATCAAGAATTGTAATTACATGCCCCTGTTAAACAGGGGCTGAAAAATTGGGCCTTAGGCACTGGTGCTGGTGCCACGACACTGCAACCTCTCCCATATACTCTAGTTTTAGTGCAGGAATGCGCCCTGCTGCAAAGCATTGCATCAAAAATTGTAATTAGATGCCCCTGTTAAACAGGGGCAGAAAAATTGGGCTTCTGGCGCTGGTGCTGGTGCCACGACACCTCAACCTCTCCCATATACTCTAGTTGTGGTGAAAGAATGAGCCCTGCTGCAAAGCATTGCATAAAAAATTGTAATTAAACGCCCCTGTTAAACAGTGGCTGAAAAATTGGGCCTTAGGCACTGGTGCTGGTGCCACGACACTGCAACCTCTCCCATATACTCTAGTTGTGGTGCAGGAATGAGCCCTGCTGCAAAGCATTGCATAAAAAATTGTAATTAAACGCCCCTGTTAAACAGGGGCTGAAAAATTGGGCCTTAGGCACTGGTGCTGGTGCCACGACACTGCAACCTCTCCATATACTCTACTTGTGGTGCAGGAATGAGCCCTGCTGCAAAGCATTGCATCAAAAATTGTAATTAAACGCCCCTGTTAAACAGGGGCTGAAAAATTGGGCCTTAGGGGGGGGGCGTGGCTGCCGCTATTCACCACACTACCGCCGACGCACTGAGCCTCTGGGCTATGCGGAAGAGGCACCAAGCGCCGGTGAAAATGCTAAAACTACCGGACTTCTTCCCGGCCGTCTCCCGCGGACTACAAGAATATGGCAGCGGGAGACAACCTATCAGTCACTTATCAGGTGATCTAGCGCCAGCTCCACGAGCGCGACCACATAGATCGGAACAAGAGAGGGACACAGCCACCGTACCCGGAATGTTTACTGCACAGGACAGCGGTTCCAACTCCAATTCTCCTTGTAGCTCACCTACCACGAGGAGCCCTGTGAAATCTAAACCCAGACTGGACCCTGAGGTATCCGCACGGAGCAACAGGCACTCTGCACTGGAAATGGAGGTGAGTGGTGCACACAACAATGACTCAGCTGTACACTATCCAGTAGACCCGATCGCCATGTTTCCAACTACAGGGCAAACGATATCGGATACTACATTAAAAGACATGCTCATGTCCCTGAGAACATCGTTACAATCAGACATGATGTCATGCTTTCAACAATGCAGAGCAGAGATCAATGAACTTGGGGACAGAGTGCATCAAGTAGAAACGAGAATGTGCGATGTCCCCGCATCCTTTAATGCACTAGTGGACTCCCACATGTCCCAACAAGATACCATCTCCAAAATGCAATCGAAATTGGCAGACCTCGAGGATCGTTCCCGTAGAAATAATCTGAAAATACGTGGCATACCTGAAAGCGTTGCAGCACAACATCTCCAGTCGTACGTTAACGATCTTTTTCAAGCCGCAGCACCATCACTATCCCCACTGGATCTTAGGATCGACAGGATCCATAGAGTGCCCAAACCGTCCTTCCTGCCACAAGAGGTCCCAAGAGATGTGTTACTCAGGGTTCATTTTTTCCAAACCAAGGAGATAATCCTGGATGTCTTCCGCAAAGCGGAGAATCTCCCAGAACAAGCGGCTAATCTACAAGTGCTCCCAGACCTCTCACAGCACACATTGCAATTGCAATTGCGACGATTACTAAGGCACTGCGAAACCACAAAATCTAAACTCATCGTCTTATACCAGGGCTCTAACCACCTTGTCAATTCGCTGGAAGATGGGTTGCAGCTCCTTAGACAATGGCAAATTATAACATCGGATACGAGCACAGATTCGCTTCCGCAACACAAGACTCCGCCTGGCAAATTACAACCGGACTGGCAACCCAAACATCATAGAAGATCCAGCTCACGACGCACCTGAGTTCAAGGTATAAGTGCCTACCTACAAGCTTTCATTAGGATTCCCCGAATGCTTATGGTACCGTCCACCGTACCTTAGCACCCACTGTTTGGGCAGCTACGCTGCCTGGTCCACTTGGACTTTGTTCATTTGTTTTGTTTGTTTTTTTCTCCTCTTTTCTTGTTTTTTTAATTCTGCAACTCAGTTGTTTATGCACAAGCTCAAGTTACTCCATATATCTCACGCTGGGAAAACGAAAACTGCAGCTCACTCGACTACACAATTTCCTTGCCACCGTTCTTGGCAGTCATCCCGGATAATAAATGTCTCAGGAAAAAACTTTCATTTCATCACTGGTCCCTGTACAAATCATTATAGGCTTCCTGAATTAGTCAGCGTTACAAGTCTATTCTTCCCACAAAAGAAGACAAAGCTTCACATCTTCCCTAAGCAACGCCGGCATCGTTTAACGTATCATTCAACTGTTTTGAATGACCATTAAGCTTCTATCAATCAACGCAAGAGGCCTCAATCCCCCGCCCAAAAGGAGATCTCTCTGGAAGGAGGCTATCCAGCACAAAGTGGACATCCTGGCAGTTCAAGAGACACATTTTCATAGATTAGCCACACCCAAATGTTCCCACCCGAATTTCCCGCACGTTTTCTTGTCCTCTATCACAGCTAAGAAGAGGGGGGTAATGCTGGCTGTAAGAGACACCGTGGCGTTCGAATTGAAAGACTCATTTATTGACCCAGAAGGTCGCTTCATCATACTGGTCTGTATTATAAACAAGCTACCTATTACCTTAACGTGTGTATATGCTCCCAACTCGCATCAACTTAAATTTGTTAAGCGGGTTATCAAGCAAATAACAAAAATGCGAGCGGGGAGCATGCTATTATGTGGGGATTTTAATATGACTATAGATGAAAATCTAGACACTTCTTCTCGAGTTAGGCAACGTGGCCCGAATTTCCGGGACCTCCTTATTAGAGAGGAACTGTATGATGTTTGGCGTTGCTTAAACGCAAATGATAAATCATTTACGTACTACTCCCCTAGATATAATTCTTACTCCAGATTAGACATGTTTCTTGCGGATAAGGTGCCCAGAACCAAAAATGTTCTTCCAACATATCAGCGGAGGAGGAAGAGGATAGACAATCAACATAACAAGACAGTCACTCAGCATCAGCATAGGCAGTCTTGAAGGGATGTGATATTTCAAAAAAAAATATTCGGTTACATCAGCTTCAGGTGCTTGGTAGCTGGTGGTGATCCAAGACTGATTCATCTTTATGAAGGTCAGTCGATCAACTGAGTCAGTGGACAGGCGCACCCTATGATTGGTAACAAAGCCACCAACAGCACTGAAGGTGCATTCCGAAAGAACGCTGGATGCAGGACAGGCCAGTAGCTCAATTGCATACTGTGCAAGCTCTGGCCAGTGATCCATCCTCAAGACCCAGTAAGCCAGAGGATTTTCGGTGGGAAAGGTGTCCAAGTCTGACCTTTCCCCTAGGTATTCCTGCACCATGTAAATCAGACCCTGGCGATGGTTGCTGGAACCGATCATACCTTGGGGCTGTGGACTAAAAAATTGTCTGAACGCATTAGTCAGACGGCCACCTTCTCCACCGCTCTTTCTGACTGATGCCTCAGCAACACATTGTCCAGGACCAGGAGTTTGTAACCTCCCAGTCTCTGGGAACGTGTTGCACACACCTTTCTGCAAGGCCTTCCGGAGATGTCTCATCCTCTGCTCCCTCTGCGACGGCAAGATAAGGTCCACAAACTTACCCTTGTACTGTGGATCAAGGAGAGTGGCCAGCCAGTAATGGTCCCTCTCCTTGATCCGAAGAATACGAGGGTCCTTCGGCAGGCTTTGTAGGATCAGGGAGGCCATGCACCATCAGAGGAATTCGGTCCAGAGTCCTCTGGGTCACTATGGACAACATGATCCACAGCTACCTCCTCCCAGCCACGTACAAGTCCACGGATTTCTTGGGACAGTAAATCATCCCTACAAGACTGCTGCTGCTGATGCTGAGTGCCAGGCTCCACCTCCATGCTGACACAATCATCCTCCTCCTGCTCCTCCTCCTCCTCGTCCTCTTCCTGTGTGATGGGTGGGACAGCAGGAACACTGTCTGGATAAAGGGGGCCTTGAGAGGCAAAGAAGTCCTCCTCTTCCTGCCTCTGTTCTGCCTCAAGTGCCCTGTCCATTATTCCACGCAGTGTATGCTCCAACAGGTTGACAAGAGGTACAGTGTCACTGATGCATGCACTGTCACTGCTCACCATCCTTGTGGCCTTCTCAAACGGTGACAGGACAATGCATGGATCATGCCCCACTGGCATGGTGAGAAAAAACCGAGCTCCCTTGACCCTGTCCTTGTGCCGTAGTCGCACAGGTACTCATTTATGGCACTCTGCTGCATGTGCAACCGCTGCAGCATGGCCAACGTTAAGTTCCACCTGGTGGACATGTCACATATAAGGCAGTTCTTGGGCATGTTCAACTCCTTTTGGAGCTCAGCCAGCCGAGCACAGGCATTAAATGATCTGCGGAAATGCACACAGACTTTCCTGGCCTGCTTTAGGACATCCTGTAAGCCCGGGTACCTGCCCAAGAACCGCAGCACCACCGGGTTAAGGACGTGAGTCACACAGGGCACATGGGTCAGTTGTCCCTGTCGGAGGACGGAGAGGAGGTTGGTGCCATTGTCGCAAAACCACCATTCCTGGCTTAAGCTGGCGTGGTGTCAACCACCTCTCGTCCTGCCCCTGCAGAGCTGACAAAATATCCGCCCCAGTGTGGCTCCTGTCCCCCAAACAAACCAGCGCAAGCACGGTATGGCATCGTTTTGCCTGCATATTTGCGTAGCCCCTTGAACGCCTACGGAGCACCACTGGTTCAGAGAACAGAGCACTGGAAGAGGCCACAGAGGAAGAAGAAGAGGAGGGGGTGGAGGAGAGAGGTGTGTCACAACCAGTAGTAGCATTTTGGAGGCATGGTGGCGTAACAACCTCCAACACTACTGCACCTTGTCCTGCATCCTTCCCAGCTGCCAGAAGAGTGACCCAATGAGCCGTGAAAGACAGGTAACATCCCTGTCCATACCTGCTGGACCATGAGTCAGCGGTAATATGCACCTTACTGCTGACCGCCATGTCCAGCGAGGCAAGGTCATTGCCTTCCACATGCCGGTAGAGAGCCAGAATCGCCTTCTGTGAGAAAAAGTGTCATTTGGGGACCTGCCACTGAGGAACCGCACATTGCACAAACTCACGGTAGGTGGCCGAGTCTACCAACTGAAAAGGTAGCAGTTGAAGTGTTAGCAATTTAGCCAAGCTAGCATTCAACCGCTGGGCATGTGGATGGCTGGGAGTGAACTTCTTTCTACGGTCCAGCAGCTGGGGCAGGGAAATTTGCCTGCTCGGACGTGGGTGTACTGCTAGAAGAGTGCCGCAAGTACTTGGCTGTGACACACCTAATTCTACACCTTCATTCCTCTCAGTGCAGGTTTCAGAGAGGACTGAAGGTCTAGTGGGGTTGGAGATCCCAGCTAATGAGGAGCAAGGAGAGGTCCGCTTTGTTCTTTGGTGTGGGTCTTTGAGGTAAGCTTGCCAACGAGCTGCATGGCAGGTCAACATATGTCTGGTCAAGCATGTGGTGCCCAAGCGGCTGATGTTTTGGCCACGCGAGATACGCTTGAGACATATGTTGCAAATAGAAGCGGTGCGATCTGATGCACTCATCTCAAAAAAGGCCCATACCAAAGAACTTTTAGAATAATGAGCAGAGGCAGCGCCCTGCACAGGCGGAGCTCTGCGGTGTGATTCAGTCGATGTGCTGCCCCTAAGTTGGCCCCCAGAGGGCATCCTGCCTCATTGGAGATGTGCCGCCTCCTCCTCTTCCTCTCTCCTACCAGAACTCACATGGAGTCAGTGCCCTCATCATCCCCTACCTCTTCATCACTGGAGCAAACCTGGCAATATGCTGCAGCTTGTGGAACATGACTGCTAGATTGCTGTCCTTCTTGAGCATCCCCTCTCTCTGCGCTCACGCTACTGTCTTCCTCTAGCTGAGTATCATCATCAGAGCCTACAAAACACTGGGCATCCTCCCGGAGCATATACCCAACACTATGCTCAAACAGTTCGGGGGACTCCTCAGGAAGACGTGGTGGGTCTAGGGAAGGAGTCACTGATGATGACATTGAGATGAGGGAAGAGGATGCGTTGGCAGCTGCATTGCTAGTACCCTGAGCCTGGGTGAGAGAGAATGAGAAGGATGAAGAGGGCTTGGTCATCCACTCTACCTAGTCTTCGGCATGATGCGGCTGAACATGTCCAGCTGCTGAAAATAAGGACAAGCGTGTCCCATTGTCACGTGCTGATGACGATGCACCACGTCCACAACCAGCACTGCTGTCTCTAGACACAGAGCCTGCTTACCCTCTTTTATTGGCTCGTGCCTGTCTGCCTCTCCTTGTTGGCCTTCCAGACATGGTAATGGCCTGCAGGGAGATGGGAAAACCAGCAATTGGGTAGTGGATATTTTGCTGGAGGCACAAAACACCCACTAACTCCTGCAGATGCCTTTATTATAGAACACCAGCAATAAAGGGCAGATACAGGTGTATATTGTGCTGTGCTGGAGGCACACAACACCCACTAACTCCTGCAGATGCCTTTATTATAGAACACCAGCAATAAAGGGCAGATACAGGTGTATATTGTGCTGTGCTGGAGGCAAACAACACCCACTAACTCCTGCAGATGCCTTTATTATAGAACACCAGCAATTAAAGGGTAGATACCGGTGTATACTGTGCTGTGCTGGAGGTAAACAACACCAACTAACTCCTGCAGATGCCTTTATTATAGAACACCAGCAATAAAGGGCAGATACAGGTGTATATTGTGCTGTGCTGGAGGCACACAACACCCACTAACTCCTGCAGATGCCTTTATTATAGAACACCAGCAATAAAGGGCAGATACAGGTGTATATTGTGCTGTGCTGGAGGCAAACAACACCCACTAACTCCTGCAGATGCCTTTATTATAGAACACCAGCAATTAAAGGGTAGATACCGGTGTATACTGTGCTGTGCTGGAGGTAAACAACACCAACTAACTCCTGCAGATGCCTTTATTATAGAACACCAGCAATAAAGGGTAGATACAGGTGTATATTGTGCTGTGCTGGAGGCACACAACACCCACTAACTCCTGCAGATGGCAGATGGCTCAATTAGAGAAGAGCAATATAGGTAGATACAGGGATATACTGCGCTGAAGGCACACAGACAACACCCAGATGGCAGATGGCTCATTTAGAGAAGAGCAATATAGGTAGATACAGGTGTATACTGTGCTGGAGGAACACAACACCAACTAACTCCTGCAGATGGCAGATGGCTCAATTAGAGAAGAGCGATATAGATAGATACAGGTGTATACTGTGCTGGAGGCACACAACACCAACTAACTCCTGCAGATGGAAGATGGCTCAATTAGAGAAGAGTGATATAGATAGATACAGGTGTATACTGCGCTGGAGGCACACAACACCAACTAACTCCTGCAGATGGCAGATGGCTCAATTAGAGAAGAGCAATATAGGTAGATACAGGTGTATACTGCACTGGAGGCACACAACACCAACTAACTCCTGCAGATGACTCAACTAGAGAAGAGCAATATAGGTAGATATAGGTGTATACTGCACTGAAGGCACACAGACAACACCCACTAACTCCTGCAGATGGTTCAATTCGAGAAGAGCAATACAGGTGTGCAGGCTATAAAAATATGTGGGAAATTTTTGTGTGAGCAGTAATGTAATTTGTCCTTTTGGAAGTGTGTCTCTTGGACGCAAAGTATGTCTGCTCTCTGTTTTGTAGCCTCATTCCATAGGGAGAACCTTTTAGCAGGGTGATTTAGCCACTTGGCATTAATTAATAAGCAGTTGATCACCATTGTTTAGGTAATGAGTGTTGTCACGTGGTCGTATGGTGTGGGTACTCACTGTTCCGGTGGAAGAGCTGGTAATAACAGATGGCCGTGATGATTGGGAAGAAGAAGCCCAGATGTTTTCGGTGAGAGATATCCTGTGGACTTCAACGTAACTGTGTATATCGAATAAAAGATAAGAAGAACATGGAACAATAAAAATAAAACAAAAAGAAACAGTCAATATGGTAAATATAAGAAATGGATCTACAGTGGTGTGAAAAAGTGTTTGCCCCCTTCCTCATTTCCTGTTCCTTTGCATGTTTGTCACACTTAAGTGTTTCGGAACATCAAACCAATTTAAACAATAGTCAAGGACAACACAAGTAAACACAAAATGCAATTTGTAAATGAAGGTGTTTATTATTAAAGGTGAAAAAAAATCCAAACCATCATGGCCCTGTGTGAAAAAGTGATTGCCCCCCTTGTTAAAACATACTATAACTGTGGTTGTCCACACCTGAGTTCAATTTCTCTAGCCACACCCAGGCCTGATTATTGCCACACCTGTTCACAATCAAGGCATCACTTAAATAGGAGCTGCTTGACACAGTAAGGTCCACCAGAAGATCCTTAAAAGCTACACATCATGCCGAGACCCAAAGAAATTCAGGAACAATTGAGAAAGAAAGTAATTGAGATCTATCAGTCTGGAAAGGGTTATAAAGCCATTTCCAAAGCTTTGGGAATCCAGCGAACCACAGTGAGAGCCATTATCCACAAATGGCGAAGACATGGAACAGTGGTGAACCTTCCCAGGAGTGGCCGGCCGCCCAAAATTACCCCAAGAGCGCAGCGACGACTCATCCAAGAGGTCACAAGAGGTCACAAAAGACCCCACAACAACGTCCAAGGAACTGCAGGCCTCACTTGCCTCAGTTAAGGTCAGCGTTCATGCCTCCACCATCAGGAAAAGACTGGGCAAAAATGGCCTGCATGGCAGAGTTCCAAGGAGAAAACCACTGCTGAGCAAAAAGAACATCAAAGCTCGTCTCAATTTCTCCACAACACATCTTAATGATCCCCAAGACTTTTGGGACAACATTCTGTGGACCGATGAGACAAAAGTGGAACTCTTTGGAAGGTGTGTGTCCAAGTATATCTGGCGTAGAAGGAACACTGCATTTCATAAAAAGAACATTATACCAACAGTAAAATATGGTGGTGGTAGTGTGATGGTCTGGGGCTGTTTTGCTGCTTCAGGACCTGGAAGATTTGCCGTGATAAAAGGAACTATGAATTCTGCTGTCTACCAAGAGATCCTGAAGGAGAATGTCCGACCATCTGTTCGTGTACTCAAGCTGAAACGAACTTGGGTTCTGCAGCAGGACAATGATCCTAAACACACCAGCAAGTCCACCACCGAATGGCTGAAGAAAAACAAAATGAAGACTTTGGAGTGGCCTAGCCAAAGTCCTGACCTGAATCCTATTGAGATGTTGTGGTATGACCTTAAAAAGGCCGTTCATGGGGGCGCATGCGCGGCGCTGAACGTGATGGCGGCTTGAAGAGATAGCTCCGTCTCGCCCGGAACTCTATCAGCGCCCTGGAGGGCTTAAAATCAGTTTGGCACTTCACAACCTACACCCTCCAGGTCCCCTAATCACGGTGCATGCCGTCAAAGAAGAAGAAAACCCGCAGCGGGAGCCAACATACCTTAACTCACTATCTCCTGCGCACGAGGGATAGCGACGTGATGGCCCAAGATGGCGCTGAGCGGTGCGGTATCACCTCCTCCCCGCTCGCCTCACCACAAGTCTCCGCGGGCTCTCCTTTGCTCCGGCCCCAGGTAGGAGATAATAACTCTCTCTCAAAGGCGGATCTGGACGCCAGCCTGGAAGCTATGTACGACAGGCTGGCGTCCAAGTTTCAAACGGAGCTGCACAAGTCCTCGCAAGCCTTATCACAGGAGATTGCGGCCCTGGGTTCCAGGACGGACAGGCTGGAAAGCAAGCACGACGAACTTGCGCTCGCACATAATGATCTCAGCAGGGAACATGAAACCCTCGTTTCAACCGTTCTGACTATGCAGTCGCAAATCGAGGAGCTCGATAATAGGAATAGGCGCAATAACCTACGTCTCAGAGGGATCCCGGAATCGGAGACAGACCTGATACCCACTGTTATCCGCCTCTTTAAATCTCTCCTACCGGATCACGAATCGTCCTCCTTTACGTGCGATCGGATTCACCGAGCTCTCCGTCCGAAGCCTCCTGCAGACAAACCCCCACGGGACATTGTCTTGTGCATGAAAGACTTTCTAGTTAAAGAGGACATATTGCGTGCAGCAAGAAACAAACAGTGCATCCTTTTGGATGATGCTCTTATTCAAATTTTCCCGGATATTTCCCCAGCCACTTTGGAGAGAAGGAGGAACCTCAAGGATGTTACTTCTGCCCTGCAATCAGCCCGGATTCGCTACAGATGGGGGTTCCCCTTCAAGTTAGTGGTGCCTCACAATGGCAGCACCTACTCTGTCACTACGCTCCAGGAGGGCCAAGAACTCCTTGTCAAGCTGGGTCTCTTAAATGCAGTGGATCTTCACAGACCACCCTCCACCCCCAGACCAGCACCTATTTGGCAAACTCCACCCTCGCGGAGAGACAGAAGAAGGATTCGTTATGGAATCGGGGACCACAACGCTGACAGCCCACGTTAGTCAGAGCCATTTCTTTTTGGGTTCCCCCCCTGTTTTCTAACCCTGGCTACCCGCCTTTCACTTGAACTTTATGGCCACCATGACGGTATGCTCCCTAATCTACACATTGTTCCGGAAGGGCCTCTTTGTTGGTCTGCCACGGGTTTGAGCTGCTGCCTGCTTCCCCCACCCAGCAAATTTCCTGTTTTTTCCTTTTTTGTGGAATTCTTGGTGTTTTTACGCTTGTTCTGAGCTGGGTTCGAGACCCTGTAGTCTCGGTGTTCTTTATTTCTCCCGTTTTTGGGGTTATCAGGTAATTGGACAGTTCACCTTCTTTCTTTTTTTTTTTTTTTTTTTTCTCCTTTACTAGTTACCTGACCCTACTCCTTTTGGAACAGGCTAAGCCTGGGTACGTTCAATTTTCTGGATATGTTCCAGTTCCTTGACTCTTTTTGGCTTGTTTTTGTTTTTGATTTTTGTTTTTATTTTTCTCTCTTTTTTTTCTATTACCCTCCACTAGCGATGGTGGTTGCTTCTCTAATAATACAGACTGAATATGTTGGTTTTTTTCTATATTTTGTTTCACTGAGGGGAGGTGGTTTTCGGATGTTGTCGGACGCAGTGGATGGCAGTGCCCCTGGTAATCTTATTTGGGCTTTTCACCCCACCCCCTTGTATCTGTTATTTTACTCCAATACTGGGGTTCTCTTAGCTAACCTCATCTTAGATCTTATCAATGGTAATTACATGCATATCTCATAATGTTCAGGGGTTTAACTCCCCTAATAAAAGGAGGAAGGCCTTTGACTTTTATAAGACGTTGGATGCCAAGGTTCTCCTCCTCCAAGAAACCCACTTTGCACGTAAATCTCACCCTAAATTTTTTCATAGGAATTATCCCCAAGCATTTTACACCCTTCATTCCTCCAAGTCCAGGGGGGCTGCCATCTTCTTGCACTCTTCCTTTCCTATGGACATTAAACGTGTGTATAAAGACGCAGAGAGTAGATATGTGATCATCCACGGGGTAGTATGTAATAGAGAATTGACTATTGCTAGTGTCTATGCTCCGAATGATGCACCAGCTACCTTCTTTAAGCAATTTTTTGATAAACTCTCCTCATTCCAATCTTCTCATTTAATCATAGGTGGGGACTTCAATCTGGTTGCGACTCCCACCCTGGATCGCTCTACTCACACACCTCTATCTAAGGCCTTCCCCAAATCCCTAAATTGTAATCTAGTAGAGTTTCAACTCTCTGATACCTGGCGAGCACATAATGTGGGTATTAAAGAATTCACATTTTACTCCCGCCCCCATAATAGCTCGGCGAGGTTGGATTATATCTTCACCTCACCCATTATACTGGCCAACTCAACCAAAGCGGTCATTCACCCCTGTGTTTGGTCTGACCATCACCTCACCTCCTTTTCCACCACATTTATCAAATTGGCCCCTACGCCACATTCCTGGAGGCTTAATGAAGCCCTGCTGTCTGATCCCTCTTTTATACCCCTTATCGAAGAGGCCATTGAAGACTATTTTAACTTTAATGCTCAACCCGATATTTTACCCTCAGTGTTATGGGTGGCTCATAAAGCAGTCCTCAGAGGGAAGATTATTGAGGTTTCAACTATACGCAATAGGATGACCAATGGTAGAATTCTGACTCTCACGCGAGAACTGGACCAACTTTACAGGAATACGGCCGCCTTACATTTAGAATCCACTAGACGAGAAATAGATAGCAAGAGGCTAGAGTTGGACTCCTTGTTGTCCAACAAGGTGGAGAAGTCTTTTAGATGGGCAAGGGCTAAACAAATCCTCTTAGACAATTCGGCATCCTCACCATTCGCACGAAAACTTAACCGCCTTTCCCGCCCTCCTCATATCTATAAGTTAAACAACAGAGAGGGACAACTTACATCCCACCCGAAAGAGGTCTTAGACATCTTTAGAAATTTCTATTCATCCCTGTTAGCCCCTAACGCAGACATTGAGGCCCAGGCAGTTGATTCCTGGTTGGACACGATACCCCTTCCCACTCTATCTCAGTCACAGTCTGAACAACTTAATTCACCTGTTTCCACAACTGAAGTTTTGAACGTCATTAAATCCCTTAAATTGGGCTCAGCCCCTGGTCCAGATGGGTTTGCGGCAGTCTATTACAAGAAATTTGCATCCCATTTAGCACCTAGACTTGCATGCCTGTTCAATTGGGTGATGCGTGGCGGCAGTTTCCCAGAAGAGATGTTGCTGGCAAACATGTCTTTGATACCTAAACCCGACAAAAATCATTCCCTCCCACAAAATTACAGGCCCATATCCGTTATGAATAATGACCTCAAAATTTTCAGTAGGATCCTTGCAGACAGGTTGGCTAAATTTATTCCCTGTCTTATCTCCCCATTCCAATCCGGCTTCATTCCCCACAGACTGATAACCGACAACATCCGTTTGGCCTCGGATATTATCCAAGATGCCAACTCTAACTCCCGTAGCTTACTTTTACTTAGTCTGGACATCCAAAAGGCCTTTGATAGTGTTGCCTGGCCCTACCTTACTTCAGTTTTGCAAAAAATGGGTTTTGGGGGAGAATTTTTGCATTCCTTCCACACCCTCTATAAGAATCCCATGACCAGAATCAAAATCCCTGGCTGCTGCTCTGATTTCTTCAATGTAGGTAGGGGCACGAGACAGGGTTGCCCCCTTTCCCCATAAATTTTTGCCCTTGCCCTTGAGCCCCTAGCCATAGATATTCTGAATAACCCCGATATTTCTGGTTATAACAAAGGCCCCCTGTCATATAAGTTTTGTATGTATGCGGATGATGTCCTCATGTTCCTAACGAACCCTCTGCTCTCCCTTCCCAATTTATTTGCCTCCCTTTCAAAATTTGCGGAGATATCGGGGTTGACCATCAATATGTCTAAATCATCTGCCCTTCCTATAGGTATCCCCCCGTTAGATCTCTTACACCTCAAACAGTCCTTTCCCTTCCACTGGCCGGACTCATCTCTATCCTACTTGGGGATAGCACTCCCAGATCATTATAATAAATTATTCACGTCCAACTACCCACCCCTTGTCAAAAAAATTAAAATGACCCTGAAGATGTGGTCCAGACTTCATATATCCTTCATGGGCAGGATTACCGCTCTAAAGATGGTGGTGCTTCCTAGGCTCTTATATTTTTTTCGTTCTCTCCCCATTAGATTATCAAGGTCTTATCTTAATGATGTACAAGCTTCCCTCCTTCGCTTTGTTTGGCAAGATAAACCTCCTAGATTTTCAAAAGCTATATTGTACCGCTCCTCTAAAAAAGGGGGATTGGGGGTTCCACAGATATGGCTGTACTATGTGGCCAGCAGATTCTCGCAACAGGCTCAATGGAATATCAGGGCTTCCAGGGTTCCGTGGGTACAATTTGAACAAGAATCTGTAAAGCCTCTTTTTCTTCCGGGTATGATGTGGATCCCTCCTTTGGCCAACCACACTAAGTCCTATGGGAATATGCTTGTCTCGGATGGCATGCTCCTTTGGCATAGATATAAGCACGTTTATGGTTTGGTGTCTCGGGCTCCTGGTGGTGCCTCCTTTTTGGGGGACTCCAGGTTCCTGACTGCACACAACCACTTAAATGCTTTCCGTCTTTGGATAGAGTTGGGTCTTATATCCCTTAAGGACTTTATAGTGGACTCTAACTTCACCACATTCCAGGACCTACAAGTTAGATTTCAGATCCCCCACACGGAGTTTCTCCATTTTTTGCAACTTCGACATTTCTTTCTTCATCATTACCCAGGCCCCTACTCAACGCCCCCGACTTCTTTTGAGGAGATCTGTTATACAGCCCCTAGACAGAAGGGGTTGATCTCTTTGCTCTACCGGGGCCTTGAGGAGGTGACGGGTGGAAATGACCTGAAATATAGGGCCTCCTGGGAACAGGAACTTGGGGATCTTAGTGACTCAATTGACTGGGTGGAGTCCTGGCGCAATATGTGCCAATGCACGAAATCCCTGTCAGTAAGGGAAACTGCTATAAAAGTGATTACTAGGTGGTATTATACTCCCCTGCGGTTACATAAAATCTTCCCACAGGCTCCGAACAGTTGCTTTAGGGGCTGCCCCCTTCCAGGCTCGTATACACACATCTTCTGGGACTGTGACCGGATACTGCCTATATGGCAACTTCTCTTTGATATAATTGATAAGTTGGCAGGCTTCCATATCACTTTAACACCACATCATGCTCTGTTGTTTCAATCCCCGCCAGATGTTCCCAAACCACTGAGAAAGTTGATTCATTCGATCTGCCTGGCCATGCTATGGTCAATTGCTTTCAACTGGAAGTCCCCCTCGCTTCCTCTCCCACAGGTCTTGTCTCGAGTAGATCTTATGATGCATTCTGAGAAAATTTACCACACTCTTCATGACACTATGCCTCTGTACGAGGCCAAATGGAATCCATGGTTTATATTTCGACTATCACACTGACCACGCTAGTCTCTCCTTCCCACTCTCCTTCTTTTCGCTTTGTATTTTCTTGTGTTCTTTTTTTTTCTTCCTTCTTTTCCATTCTATGTATCTACTTTCTTTTTGCTTATATTGTATCTCATGCTCATTATACTTCTGATTTAGTCGGATGTAACAATTAAAGCCCATGAGTTTGTCCCAGTTCCATGCAGAGTATTATTTTTGAAATATCTCTCTCACCATTGATTACATGTCATTTTGTTTACAGTAGTTGTTTATCACTATGTTATTTTGCTGTATTAACGATGGATATGTAATACTGCTGTTTGCACCCCCTTTCTTTTTCTTTGTATGGTTCTGCATGGGAATTTCCCGATACTCATACTTTGTATTTCAGTTGAATCTTTTTCAATAAAACGTTTGAAAACAAAAAAAAAAGGCCGTTCATGCTCGAAAACCCTCTAATGTAACTGAATTAGGACAATTCTGCAAAGATGAGTGGGCCAAAATTCCTCCAGGACGCTGTAAAAGCCTCATTGCACGTTATCGCAAACGCTTGTTTGCAGTTGTTGCTGCTAAGGGTGGCCCAACCAGTTATTAGGTTTAGGGGGCAATCACTTTTTCACACAGGGCCATGATGGTTTGGATTTTTTTTCACCTTTAATAATAAACACCTTCATTTACAAATTGCATTTTGTGTTTACTTGTGTTGTCCTTGACTATTGTTTAAATTGGTTTGATGTTCCGAAACACTTAAGTGTGACAAACATGCAAAGGAACAGGAAATGAGGAAGGGGGCAAACACTTTTTCACACCACTGTATAAACCGATCCGTGTGCAGAATCATCTGCTATCTATTACCAGGAGGGGGTAGAGGAGAACTAGATATATGTCTCCTGTCCCCGGAGAAATACACATGCTTATTTTTCATTATTTCCACCAGCGGTTTTCTTGAGAGAACGCTTATGAGTAACTACTTGCCATTCGTCAGGCATGTATTGTATATTTTCTGGTTGCGTACGAGTTAAGGTGTGATATGGCAGGATGTTCCATTTTCTTAATGCCTCAATCCCTTCTTCCAACTTAGAAATCATGACAGTGACCCCATTGTGGGTGATAGAAAGAGTTGCTGGGTATTTCCATTTATGGGGGATGGCATGATTTCTTAATGCTTTAGTGAAGATCGCTAGGTTTCTACGCCTTTGTAGTGTGTGTCTGTACAAGTCAAGCAGCATCCTTATATCAGCGTATTGTGGGGGTAATTTGTCCAGCTTACGGGACTCAAGTAAGATTTTTTCTTTTACATGATAGTAATGGACTCTCAAAAGGACATCCCGTGGTGTTTCATCAGAGATAAAGGAGGGTTTGGGGATTCTATGTATTCTGTTCACTATGAGATCTTGTATGGTCAGTTCCGGTAACATTGTGGAGAACATAGTTTGGGCAAATTGCAGGAGTTGGTTAGGCGGGATAGATTCAGGTATACCCCGCAGCTTGAGGTTATGTCTCCTTGATCTGTCCTTGAGGTCTGTGATTTTATCTTTCATCCATTGTATGTCTTCCCCCTAAGCCGCGTGTGCTTCCACCATTATGTTGTAGGAGGATGTATATTCTCCGATTTGGTGTTCTACTCTATCTACTCTGGTGCCCAGGGCCTGTACTTCTTTATGGCAGTCATGAATGCCTTTCACCATATCTGAGTGAAGAGATGCTCTTAGTGACATTAGCATTTCTTTAAGGTGGACTCGGATATGGGAGCATCAGTAGTTGGGAAGTCTTTTATGGGGTCCCTCTCATGGGTCCCCTGTGTAGCTGTGGAGAGTTGTGGCCCGTTTACCTCCATTGACGTATCAGGGTGGGATTGCGGCCTAGCAGGGGAGTTCCTCCACAGCCTAGCCTTCAACGGACTGCGCGTGGAAGGGCTTGGGGTTCCAGAGGATGAACCACTGTGAAGGATGCTGTACAATTTTTTGCCGCCGGCCCATCTTCATTGTATGCCCCAGTAGGAGAGCTTTCCAGGGGTGCCGTGGATTCCATGGATGACGCCGTTGGAGTCGGATGGCGGTGGATTTCTCCACATGGAGCTAGTTTGCCACGCCCCCTCCCATGTTGAGGTTTTTGATGTTGTCATTTTTTCCCACAATTCTTTGCAAAATGAAGATTTTTTTCCACAAAATTGTCATTGTAATAGGTTATTTTTCTCACATGGCATGTGTATACCACAAATGACACCCCAAAATAAATTCTGCTATTCTTCCTGAGTATTACGATATCACATGTGTGGGACTTTTCCACAGCCCAGCCACATAGAGAGGCCCAACATGCAGTGAGCGCTATCAGGTGTTCTAGGAGCATAAATTACACATCTAACTTGTTGCCTACCTATTACACTTTTGAAGGACCTGGAGCACCAGGACAATGACACGTGACACTGACGTGGCACTGATGACAGATGGCACTGATACGTTGCACTGATGACATGTGACACTGATGTGGCACCGATGACATGTGACACTAATACGTGGCACTGATGACAGATGGCACTAATATGTGGCACTGATAACAGATGGCACTAATACATGGCACTGATGACACGTGACACTGATGACAGATGGCACTGATACGTGGCATTGATGACACGTGACACTAATATGTGGCACTGATGACAGAGGGCACTTATATGTGGCACTGATGACAGATGGCACTTATACGTGCCACTGGGGACAGATGGCACTGACAGGTGGCACTGGGGACAGGTGGCACTGGGAACAGATGGTACTGACAACAGGTGGCACTGGGGGCAGATGGCACTGACAGATGGCACTGGTGACAGGTGGCAGTGGGGACAGATGCAGTTGGGACAGGTGGCACTGACATTTACTGTGGCACTTTATTTTCATTTTTTTTATACTTACCGCTGCAGCTGTTGATCTCTCCCTCCTCACAAGCTGTCTCTGTGTGAGGTGGGAGAGCAGGCGATGAGAGATGATCTTATATGTTTACATATGAGATCATCTCTCATTGTACAGGCTGATCGCACTGTAAACGGCCACTGTGATTGGCCATTTACAGCGATCTGTGACTGGCTGTGTCCATGGGACATGGCCAGCACAGAATTTACCTGATGGGCGCTCGCGGGAGGGCGCATCACGGAAGTAAACAGGAGGGCATCCAGGGATGGCCTCTCGGCAATTGGCATCCACGCTGCAGCCGTCTTTCGGCTATAGTGCGGATGCCTAGTGGTTAAACTTGGGTCCCATGCAAAATAAAAACACTCCTACATCACAGAATCCCTCTTAAAGCAGATTCGAACACTAGCCTCAATGCCTTAGTGGTCACCATCCCTAAAGCGGGAAAAGCTCCAGACAACCCTGCCAATTACCATCCAATCTCTCTCCTAAACGCGGACACAAAAAGCTACACTAAAATCCTTGTGCAATGTCTCTCCTCTGTAATTCCCCAAATTATACACCCTGACCAAGTAGGATTTGTGCCCGGCAAACAGACTTGAGATGGGCCCAGACGGTTTATTGACCTAATCCAATGGATGGAACATACTAGAACGCCTTCTCTCCTCCTATCTTTGGATGCAGAGAAGGCATTCGATAGGGTATACTGGCCATACATGGAAGCAGTACTCCATAAATTTGGGATATCGGGCACCTTTCTCACTGCCATACAAGGTCTATACATTCATCCAACAGCACGCATCTGAACCTAGGGCATCGTCTCCTACCCCTTCCAAATTACCAATGGCACCAGACAGGGGTGCCCATTATCTCCTCTAATTTTTGCCATGGTAATGAAACCTCTAGCACAATCCATAAGATCTGATCCATCGATCTCAGGTATAAAAATCTGAGACGTTGACCATAAAATTGGCCCATACGCTGATGACGTGATCATAGCCCTGACTAACCCCCTAACATCTCTACCGGCAGTACAAAGAGTCCTAGAAAAGTTCAGCACAATATCCATGTACAAACTGAACCACAGTAGATCCCTTATGCTCAATCTCGGCATAGAACCCCAAATGTTTAAAGCCATCTCCTCTAACTTCCCCTTTGCTTGGGCCCCTAACTCTTTTCTTCCCTATTTAGGAATCCACCTGACATCCCCAAGCCACATACTACTCAGAACCAACCTAGAAGACCTTGCGGGCAAACTTACAAAACTTACAAAAGAACTTAGCCGAGTTCCAGCCTCTTGGGCCGGTATTCTGGCAGATAGTGCCCTGCCATCATGTAGTGTCCGCCCCGTATTGCACATGCGCAGTACGGGGCAGAAGAAGCTTCGGAAAATCTCCAAAGCTGAACGGTGCCTACGCCGTGAGTGGAGGTGGTAGCCCCACCATCCAAATGGACATAGGGCTCGGAAAATTAGAGGGCCCCTCGCGGGCGAGCTTTGCTCGCCACGCTTCGGGCTTGGGTTCGCTGCGCTCGGCTCTTTTATATTCCTACTCTATGTCCACCCAGATGGTGGGGATAGAACCTGGACTCACGGCGCAGGCGCCGTTCATCCTCGGCTATTTTCGGAATCTGTGTTGCTGTGTACTGCGCATGCGCAGTACACAGCGGACACTATCCAATGGGGGACCATATATGATAGGACACCGAAAAGGATAGCTCAGGCCAAAATGTATTTACTTCCACATGTCTTATATTTTTTTCAAACTATACCCCCTCCACTGGTACAAAATCAGATCAAAAAGCTCCAGGGAATCATCAATAGCTTTGTTTGGCAACAGAAATGCCCCAGAGTGAAAAAAGACACACATTTGACTCCAGTCCAATACGGCGTACCAGACTTCCAAGCTTATTACTGAGCATCTATCTTAGATCAACTGAAGGCCTGGTGGTCAGACAAAACACCACACATCTTGGAAGCAAATAGAAGCCACTATACTACTCATAAACCCTAAACTTCTCCTGGTTGCCACATGGCTCAACCTCAACCCTAAGCGTTACCCACTTGATACCATCACAGCCTGGGTCTGGACTGCATTATCGCAATCTACACGAGGGATATCAATGGAAACTCTGTCAACAATACCAATTCAAGCGCTGCAACTTATCTCTCCAGACTTAGCCCTATCGGAATGGACCAAAGCCGGCATCACCAACATAGGCATGCTCTTCTCGGGATCAGTTCTGCAACCATTCACCCATCTAGTAAAACAATATGGCCTATCCAACCAAACTTTCTTTCTCTATCTGTGGATTAGATCCACCCTATCAAAAACACGTTGGTCAAATTCAGACTCTCTTTCGCTCCCTCTGATAAAATACTACAATCTTGATGTATCCAGAAACAAAGGAATTTCTCTAATATACAAACTGCTCACTAGACCATTAGCAGAAGGCCCTTATATTACCCCTACGCCTTTCCCACTGCATTACCCATTGGGAATCAACACAGAAGTTATTCCACAAATGGTACTTCCCCCCAGAAAGGCTGGCGAAGATATATCCAAATACCTCACCCAAATGTTGGAGAAACTGCAACAAAACCGGATCTCTCTCACACATATGGTCTCCTATCAGGAGATTCTGCGACAAAGTGAATAACCTAATCTTTTCCTTATGTGGTATAACCCTCCCCATGTCCCCACTTGAACTACTCCTGGGACTCTCTATTCCAACCTGGCTTAACCACTTAAAGACCGCCGTATTGCCATTCTACGTCATCAGAATGGCACAGGCAGGCACAAGCACGTAGATGTACGTGCCTGCCTTCCAGCGGGTGGGGGGTCCGATCGGACCCCCTCCCGCTGGCTACGGCGGTCCGTTTCCCTCCGGGAGTGATCCGTGATGAGGGGATGGCCGTTGGTTTCTGGCCACCCCCTCTCGATCGCTCCTGGCCAATCACGAACTTCCTCCCACTGTGTATTGTTTACACAGGAAGGAGGAAGTGATGTCATTCTCCTCGGGGCGGTCTTTTTGATTTAAATTGTTTTTATTGAAAAGAATCGGTATACATTACAGGTATAATGCAATCATTTCAGATGAAAATGTGTTACAAGTACATGACTTACATCAAATAAAATAAAAAAGGAGATACAAAATCACAGAAAAAAAAAAGAAAAAGGGGGAATCGAAAGGAAAAAGAAAAAAGATATTGCATTACGATTGAAAGCATAAAACCGGTTCTTCTCACTTGGATCAAATACACAGCAAAGTACAATAGGCTTATCTCTAACATTTAGCTCTGGCGCAACAAAAGTAACTAATGCTTTAAAATGAAACGTATACCCTTATGAGGAAGCGATATCTGTATGACTCCTCCGCACCCCTAATGGGATCACGCTGTGACAGAGGGGCCATCCAGAGCTTCGTCGGGTAGAGTTGACTAATACGACTGTACCTCACAAAAAGTATGGTAGTGCACTGGATAATGGGGAGGAGGCTATTTTCTATACCATTCCGTCCAACATTTCCACTGCGTGTCTATGTTTTTACCACAAGAATTCCTAAGGGCCAACAACCTTTCATATTGAAAATTGAGGTTCACTTGAGTTAAGACTTCCGATGGGTTAGGGGACAGTGTGCTTTTCCAGTGGCGTGCGATAATCAATTTGGCTGTGTTCAGAACTTGAATTACTACTGTACGGAATTGGGTGGGATAATTATCAATTCCAAGGTGTAAAATTGCTAAGGCGGGGTCTGGAGATTGTAGCACACCCGTAATTTCAGCGAGGATGCTGAACATTTTCCTCCAGTAACTAGAAATACCCTTACAATGCCAAAATATATGTAATGTAGTACCTACGTTACCACAGTCTCTCCAGCAGAGAGGAGATTGTGTGTTGAACATCCTAGCTAGTTGACAGGGAGTCCTATACCATTTATGCAAAATCTTTTGGGTAAGCTCCCAGTGACTGACACAGCGAGTAGCAATATAAGTACATTTAAGGGCTCTACTCCAGTGTGTAACATCATAGGATTTGTTCAAGTCCCTTTCCCACGTAAGCATGGACGGGGACTTCACCACTTCCCTTTTATGTTGAAGGATGTTATAGAACAATGAAATACCATTGCCCACCATGGTGGAGGAGAAAAGGATCTTCCATGCCGAACTATCTATTTCAATGACTGGTGGAGGGGTCTTCAGGAGAAAGGATGAAACCTGGTTGTATAGAAATTCACTCGATTGGGGAATGTCATAAGTAGATTTCAAGGAGTGGAAAGGCAGTAGCTTTGAATTGTAGTATAAGTCGTCAACCCACTCTAACCCATTCTCCTTCCATAAAGTAACTTTACTATACGGGAGTAGAATTTCCAGTGTTTGAATTGGGAACCTAATGGTAGCACCAAGGTTTTCTCTCGGTTGTTGCAGGCGTAAATGTCTCCAAGCTAAGATAGTCGCCACGATCGTAGGGGAGAGGTATGTTAAGGCTCTAGGTTTCCAAGCGTCTGCCAGTAGAAAAAGACTTAAGTGAGAGGTTTTCGCTATATAAGCTTCTAGGTTAGCCCACAGAGGATCAGGGCTGTGTAGGAACCAATGCTTGGCTTGCGCTAGAACAGCTGCCCAGTAGTAATCCTTAAGGTCGGGGAGGCCCATACCTCCCGCATTTTTATGCAGTATGAGCTTGTTAGAAGGGCATCGGGCCCTCTTGCCCTGCCATATGTATTGTTTAAGGAGCTTATTTAGGTCTTGGAGGTGCGACTGTTTATATACTATCGGGAGGGTCCTGAATATGTATAGTATTTTCGGCAGAATCATCATTTTATAGGACGCTATTCTTCCTGCCCATGACAACTCTGTTTTAGAGAAATGTGATATAGCTTTCTTCACGTCTTGTAGAAGGTTTTTGATATTGACCTCTGCTATATGAGATAGGTTAGTCGTTAGTTGTATACCTAAGTAGGGGATTTGTTTGGAGGTCCATACGTACGGAAATGTTTGTTTGAGATGCGAGCTCATGTGTTGGTTTATTCCTAAGTTTAATATTAGAGACTTGGTAAAATTCACTTTATAGTACGATATCTGACCGAATGTTTCTAAGATTTCATGTGCGAATGGTAGTGACACAGCTGGGTTAGTCAAGTATAGAATGAGATCATCTGCGAACAAATTAACTATATGAGCTTTGCGTTGGACCTTGAGACCTGATATGTGTGGATGTGATCTAATGGCCTCTGCCAGGGGTTCTATCATCAGATTAAATATAAGAGGTGACAGGGGGCACCCCTGGCGGGTGCCATTCGATAAGTGGAAGGATTTAGACAAGTGTCCCATAGTAAACACCTGAGCTGAGGGGTTGGAGTATAATGCAAGGATAGCCGAAAGGGCCTCCTCCCGAAAATTGAATTTCCGCAATTCCGCTGCCATGTAGTCCCACTGGACTCTATCGAACGCCTTCTCTGCATCTATAGAGAGAAGCAGAGAAGGCGTTCTTCGAGTCTCCGCCTGGTGGATGATATTAAGCAAGCGCCGTGTGGCGTCCGACGCCTGCCTCCCCTTCGTGAAGACAGTTTGATCCGGACTTATTAAGGTTGGCATAAGTTCAAAAATTCTATTGGCTACCATCTTAGCATATAATTTAATGTCTCCATTGAGGAGGGAAATGGGGCGAAAATTAGCTGGTGTATCGGGAGATTTGCCTGGTTTGGGTAAGGTAACAACATATGCTTTGAGCATTTCTGCTGGGAACGAACCCGTCGTCCTGGCTGTATTAAAGATAGAAAGAAGGTGAGGGGACAGTATGTTGGAAAAAGTTTTGTAATATGCATTTGAGAGTCCGTCAGGGCCAGGGGACTTTCCTGAAGGTAGGGAGTGTATAGCTTTCCCTAATTCGCTAAGTGTGAATGGGTCATTAAGGTCATGTAATTGGGTACTGGATAGTGAAGGTAGTTGGATTTTATCTAAAAAGGAATTAATTTGTTCTTTAGATGGTCTGGAGGTGTTGGGATCCGTGTGCAGGTTGTATAAGGATGCATAGTAATCCGCAAAGGCATTTGCGATTTCTTGAGGGTGTTCTAGTCTATTTGCAGTTTTAGAGTGGAATAAGAAGGGGATTGCCGTTTTGATTCGTTTTTCCTTCAGGCGATTGGCTAAGAACTTACCTACTCTATTATTATTCCCATAGTAGTTAAGACGGAGCCTTTTCATGGCTCGGTCATGTATTGTGCAGTACCATTCTCTAATTTTGTAACGTACGTTAAATAGTTGGTTTGCGAGATCAGCAGACGGATCTAATTGATTACGGAGTTCTAAATTACGTAAGTCAGCTAATAGGTCATTTAATGTGGAAGCTCGGATTTTTTGAATCTTGGATTTGATTTTAATTAGGACTCCCCTTACAAACGCTTTATGGGCATTCCAATTATTGAAAGGGCTAGTACTGTTAGGGTCATTAAGAATAAAGTATTCTTCGAGCTGTTGGGCAATTTCTTTGTGTAATTTCGGGTCTTGTATAATGGTTTCATCATTTCTCCAAATGCGTACTGGGACATGGGTTCTACCACATTCAATATGAATTAGAACGGGGGCATGATCCGACCAAGTAATATCAAAAATAGAGGATTTTGTAATCCTATGTAACATGGTCTTATCAGTAATAAACATATCCAATCTGGAGTAGGAATTAAATCTAGGGGAGTAGTATGTATAAGATCTTTCACTGGCATTGAGACAACGCCAGGCATCAAATAGTTCCTCTTTAATCAAGAGATCTTTAAATTTGGGTTGATGATTCCGGACTCCAGAGGATGTGTCTAAATCTTTATCCAATATCATGTTGAAATCCCCACATATCAAGATGCTGCCAACCCGCATCAGCTCTATGCGGTTGAGAACTTTTTTCAAGAACCTTAACTGGTGCGAGTTAGGAGCATAAATACATGTAAAAGTAATAGGGACTTTGTTCACTTTACACACTAGAATAAGGAATCTTCCATCCAGGTCAATAAAAGAGTCGTTAAGTTCAAAATCAACTGAGTCTCTTACCGCAATCACGACACCCCTTTTTTTTGCTGTGATCGAGGAGTGCATGATGAATGGGAAGTTTTTATGGGTACAAGTAGGCATAGACAACTTGTGGAAATGCGTTTCTTGTACTGCCAGTATATCTACGTTCAGTTTAGTTGCTTCTTGCCATAAAGATCGTCTCTTGGCAGGGTGATTGAGTCCCCGCGCATTAAGCGACAGTATATTAATACTCATAAGTCATTAGCATGGAGTGGTATGTGCTACTATGAAATAGACTCCGAAGTGTTGTCCTAGAGAGTACTCCCAGCGGTAAGCAATGGAATAACCATGGGGCCTTAGAAAGGTTCTGTTGGAGAGGTATGGACCTGAGAACAGGGCCAAAAAGGTATGGCACGCTGCAGGGCAGCAGAAATTCAGCATAATCTTGTGGGAAATGAACACTCGTGACCGAACAAATGTAAAACGTAGTAGAAATTTTGCAAGGTGGGTAACAAAGGAAGGCAACCTGTGAAGGAATAGTTCCATCTGTAGTCTGTTAAACTGTTAAACGAGGATAAGCGCCAAGAGATAGCAAACCGTTAATGAAATAGTTCATTTATTTCAACTTTGCATTGGCGTAGGCATGTCGTCATGTCTGTTTGCAAAGAGGATCTCAGTAACATTAATAATGCTTTCAGCATAGTATCTGAGATGGGCTGCCCTGTGGTCGGAAACTGTGCAATGGGGTCTTGTGTACAGTGAAGGGCAGATCGACCGCTGAGCGGGCCACTCACCTCCATGTCCCTGTCTGTTGCTCTGGGTTGCGGGTGGGTGGCTGGATCCATCCTGGGTTTAGATTTGGCAGGGCTCCTGGACGACGGAGATGTATTTGGAGAGTCTGAGTCTGAAGACGGAGTTCCTGTGTCTTCCTCCATCTGCGCTGTGCCTTCCGCTCTGGCTAGTATCTCTGTGCGCACTTGAGGCTGCTGGAGCTGCGGCGTGTGCTGTCTCCCTCCGCCATCTTTCCGTGACCGGGTAGAAGTCCGGCAATTTCATCTCATTTGGCGGCTTCTGAGATTTCCGCGGCATGGTAGATTGCACGGCGGGTGTCTCTGAGATGCGGATCGGTCGTTCTTTCGGCTGTATTGAGCCTATAGCGGGCTGTTGCGGCCTGATTCCCCGAGCGCTGAGCGGAGCTCTTTTAGATAGCGGCCATCACTGGGGCGGTCTTTTTGACCGGACTACGAGGAGAAGACACAAAGTAAGTGCACCAAAACACTACACTGACACATAGGTACACGTAGGTACACAAACCCCCCCCCCCGATCGCCCCCCGCCCCCCTCCCCCCCCAGTCACAGTGTCACTGATTGCATTGATCATTTCTTTACTGATCAATGCATTCAGTGTCAGTTGTAAAAGTAAAAACTGTCAGGGCAGTTAGTGTTAGGTCCAGGGTAGCCCCCTATCACCCCCCAATAAAGATTTAACCCCCTGATTGCCCCTAGAGTTAACCCGTTCACCCCATTTTGCCAGTGTCACTAAGCGATAATTTTTCTGATCGCTGCATTAGTGTCGCTACTGTCGCTAGGTAGCTAGTTATTTTTTTAGGTTCACCGCCAGGTTTTTATAGCGCTAGGTACCCCGATATACTACCCAATAATGGTTTTAACATCCTGATTGCCCCTAGTTAACCCTTTCACCCCCTTTTGCCAGTGTCACTAAGCGATAATTTTTCTGATCGCTGCATCAGTGTCGCTACTGTCGCTAGGTAGCTAGTTATTTTTTTAGGTTCACCGCCAGGTTTTTATAGCGCTAGGTACCCCGATATACTACCCAATAATGGTTTTACCATCCTGATTGCCCCTAGTTAACCCTTTCACCCCCTTTTGCCAGTGTCACTAAGCGATCATTTTTCTGATCGCTGCATCAGTGTCGCTACTGTCGCTAGGTAGCTAGTTATTTTTTTAGGTTCACCGCCAGGTTTTTATAGCGCTAGGTACCCCAATATACTACCCAATAATGGTTTTAACCCCCTGAATGCCCCTAGTTAACCCTTTCACCAGCGATCACAGTATAAGTGTCACTGGTGACGCTGGTTAGCCAGTTAGTTATTTAGGTTCCCCGTCAGGTTTTTATTTAGCGCCTGGGACCCCCATATACTACCTAATAAAAATTTGAACCCCCTGATTGCCCCTAGTTAACCCTTTCACCACTGATCACCGTATAAGTGTTACGGGTGACTCTGGTTAGTTTGCTTTTTATAGCATCAGGGCACCCACCATTTATTACCCAATAAAGGTTTAACCCCCTGATCACCCGGCGGGTGATATCAATTAGGTTTTAGGGTCAGGGTCTGAGTCGCCCCAGGCAGCGCTAGGTTAGTGCCAGTACCGCTAACACCCACGCACAAAGCATACACCTCCCGTAGTGGTATAGAATCTGAACAGATCAATATCTGATCTGATCAGATCTATACTAGCATCCCCAGCAGTTTAGGGTTCCAAAAAAACGCATTGTTAGCGGGATCAGCCCAGATACCTGCTAGCACCTGCGTTTTGCCCCTCTGCCCAGCCCACCCAAGTGCAGTATCGATCGATCACTGTCACTTACAAAACACTAAACACATAACTGCAGCGATCGCAGAGTCAGGCCTGATCCCTGCGATCGCTAACAGTTTTTTTGGTAGCATTTTATATTTAAATTCGGAAGGCAGTGCTTGGTTTTCGGGGTCCCGTACGTGGCTAGGCTCCCAAAAAGTCCCCCACATGTGGTATCCCCGTACTCGGGAGAAGCAGCAGAATTTATTTTGGGGTGTAATTTGACTTCTGCCCATAGCATGTGTGAGCAATATATCATTTAGTGACAACTTTGTGCAAAAAAAAAAGTTTGTAATATTCCCGCAACTTTTGGCAAAATATAAAATATTCCATGGACTCAACATGCCTCTCAGTAAATAGCTTGGGGTGTCTACTTTCCAAAATGGGGTAATTTTGGGGGGTTTTGTGCTATTTTGGCATTTTATGGCCTTCGAAACTGTGATAGGTAGTGAGGAGTTAAATCAAAAATTTGCACCCTTAGAAATCCTGAAGGTGGTGATTGGTTTTCGGGGTGCCGTGCGCGACTAGACTCCCAAAAAGTCCCACACATGTGGTATCCCCATACTCGGGAGAAGTAGCGGAATATATTTTGGGGTGCAATTCCACATATAACCATGGCATGTGTGAGCAATATATCATTTAGTGACAACTTTTTGTTTTTTTTATTTTTTGTCATTATTCAATCCCTTGGGACAAAAAAAAAAAATATTCAATGGTCTCAACATGGCCCTCAGCAAATAGCTTGGGGTGTCTACTTTCCAAAATGGGGTCATTTGGGGGGGTTTTGTGCCATCTTGGCATTTTATGGCCTTCAAAACTGTGATAGGTAGTGATAGGTAGTGAGGAGTAAAATAAAAAATGTATGCCCTTAGAAATCCTGAAGGCGGTGCTTGGATTTCGGGGTCCCGTACGCAGCTAGGCTCCCAAAAAGTCCCACACATGTGGTATCCCCGTACTCAGGAGAAGCAGCAGAATGTATTTTGGGGTGTCATTTCACATATGCCCATAGCATGTGTGAGCAATATATCATTTAGTGACAACTTTGTGCAAAAAAAAAAAAAAGTTTGTAATATTGTAATATACTTGTGGCAAAATATAAAATATTACATGGACTCAACATGCCTCTCAGTAAATAGCTTGGGTTGTCTTCTTTCCAAAATGGGGTAATTTTGGGGGGTTTTGTGCTATTTTGGCATTTTATGGCCTTCGAAACTGTGATAGGTAGTGAGGAGTTAAATCAAAAATTTGCACCCTTAGAAATCCTGAAGGTGGTGATTGGTTTTCGGGGTGCCGTGCGCGAATAGACTCCCAAAAAGTCCCACACATGTGGTATCCCCATACTCGGGAGAAGTAGCGGAATATATTTTGGGGTGCAATTCCACATATAACCATGGCATGTGTGAGCAATATATCATTTAGTGACAACTTTTTGTAAATTTTTTATTTTTTTTTTGTCATTATTCAATCCCTTAGGACAAAAAAAATAAATATTCAATGGGCTCAACATACCCATCAGCAATTTCCTTGGGGTGTCTACTTTCCAAAATGGGATCATTTGGGGGGGGTTTGTACTGCCCTGCCATTTTAGCACCTCAAGAAATGAGATAGGCAGTCAAAAATTAAAAGCTGTGTAAATTCCAGAAAATGTACTCTAGTTTGTAGACGCTATAACTTTTGCGCAAACCAAAAAATATACGCTTATTGAAATTTTTTTTACTAAAGACATGTGGCTGAATAAATTTTGCCCTCAATGTATGACTAAAATTTAGTTTATTCGATTTTTCTTATAACAAAAAGAAGAAAATATCTTTTTTTTTTCAAAATTTTCGCTCTTTTTCCATTTATATCGCAAAAAAAAAAATCGCAGAGGCAATCAAATACCATCAAAAGAAAGCTCTATTTGTGGGAAGAAAAGGACGCAAATTTCGTTTGGGTGCAATATTGCATTACCAGTTAAAGCAGCACAGTGCGAAATTGGAAAAAGACCTCTGGTCCTTAAGGTGTTTATTGGTCCGGAGCTGAAGTGGTTAAACACCTACAGACTCTGGTGACCCACATTCGTATAGTAGCAAGAATAGCGATCGTGAGAAAATGGAAAAGGACACACCCCCCGTTATTGAAAGATGCCATTCAAATACTCAACCAGAACTTCCTAATGTAATTTTCTTTTGCCAAAGCAAACATTTCCACAAACCGATTTACCAAAACCTGGGAGCTTTGGATCACACTCTAGAAGTGTACCATTATGTTAGATATCCTTCCTTTCCTGGAGCAAGTCCTCCACACCCCTATCTCGTCGGAAATCTCTTGCACAGTGAAATCCAGTCCAGTCGCAAGAAAAAAAAGCCTTCCAGTGCTGTAAAACGACTTGATCTGATGTGAACCAATACCAGAAACATACACTAACTGTGTGTAAGAACTGTGTGTAAGCTCCTCGACCATGACCATAAAGTAAGATTCTTACCAGAACTCCATAACCCTAAATTGTAGAGCAGTCATGGTAAACATAAATGAATAGACTACCCGGGGTCAGTTTTCCTCCAACTCATCAGATATCAGGCATCCATCTCTCAGTTATTAAAAGCATTCATGTATATAAAGTAAACATGCCACAATAGTGTAATTCTGCAAACACAATTGTACTGAAATTAGTTAAAACCACTCACATGTAAAATGATGCGTGCAACATTTCCCAATAAGGTAAACCAGCTGCAATGTGGATGGGCAAAGCCGATTTGTGTGCTGATGTCCCTGTGTACAGGCAACGTCCCTACTCATTTTGTCGGATGCTGATGTCAGTGTCAATCACTGCTCATCGCACTATATATAATTTGAGAAGAGGAAGGTGGACAGAGCCATTGTGTGGTTAAAGACGAACTGCACACAAAAAAATATACAGTAAAACTAATAATATACAAATGTCTATTAAGATTCCATATCTGTATATGAAAATACCAATATGTACAACATAAAAATATGTGTATTAATAAGAATTATCAAAAAATACTAATTATATAAAAAAAAAGTCACCCTACTCCTCATAAGAAATGCCACATACATTGTAAATCAGACAATTTAAAATAAGAACAAATGCACACAAATATTAAATCAATTGAATACTTTTTTAAAATACATAAATATAGAGCAGGTTTATCACAAAACCCAGAAAAATAAAGGAGATTTGGGACTTTAGATGAGGCTCTTGACATTGTGGGGGTACTTTAGTAGAAAACATGTTTAATAACATGGACAATGTATACAATACATATCAATGGTACAAGTAAAAAAATATTTTGATCATAAAATTACACATACATATACACATATAACATGGACATCAAAGATACGTATATAATATACAAAAGATTGATGAATAATTGCTATGAATTCATATATATATATATATATATATATATATATATATATATATATATATATATATATATATATATATATATATATATATATATATACATGTCATTGAGGTGGCACATTGCAATATAAGTAACATAGTATAAAGTAATATGAACATGATTGCTTCGTGTTCGAGTCGAACATACGTTTGACTTGAACATCGACGGTTAGCACGTTGGGCGGATACCGAACGTTATGGGCCATTATCTTCAAATTCATGTGGCGCTCATGGCCCACAATGCACTGCGCCATCGCAGTGCATTGCTGGCTCATGATTGGCCAAGCATGCACTGTGACCCCGCATGCTTGGCTAATCACAGCGCCGGCAGCGAGGAGAGCCATGATTGGCACGATGCCTGTGGCCAATCATAGCTCAGGCTGTGTAGTACACGCCCCACACTATATAAGGCCGCCAGCATGGCGGCCTTGTCTAGTGTGTTGGCATCTGTAGGATTTAGTGGGTGTTCTCTGTGTACCTTCAACACAGTACACACCGTTTGTTATCAGACGATTTTGCGTTCTTGCTCTTCTGTAATTGAGCTTTTAGCAATCTGCAGGAGTTTGTGGGTGTTGTCTGCGTGCCCTGACCGCAGTATACACCATTATATCCACCTAGATAGCTAGCTATATTGCTCTTCTGTAATAGAGCTTGCAGTCAGTTGTAGGAGATTGTGCGTGTTGTCTGCGTGCCCTGACCGCAGTATACACCATTATATCCACCTATATAGCTCGCTATATTGCTATTCTGTAACATAGCTTGCAGTCAGTTGTAGGAGATTGTGCGTGTTGTCTGAATGCCCTGAGCACACTATACACCATTATATCCACCTATGTAGCTAGCTATATTGCTCTTCTGTAATAGAGCTTGCAGTCATTTGTAGAAGATTGTGCGTGTTGTCTGCGTGCCCTGACCGCAGTATACACCATTATATCCACCTAGATAGCTAGCTATATTGCTCTTCTGTAATAGAGCTTGCAGTCAGTTGTAGGAGATTGTGCGTGTTGTCTGTGTGCCCTGAGCGCACTATACACCATTATATCCACCTATATAGCTAGCTATATTGCTCTTCTGTAATAGAGCTTGCAGTAAGTTGTAGGAGATTGTGCGTGTTGTCTGCGTGCCCTGAGCGCACTATACACCATTATATCCACCTATATAGCTAGCTATATTGCTCTTCTGTAATAGAGCCTGCAGTCAGTTGTAGGAGATTGTGCGTGTTGTCTGCATGCCCTGACCACACTATACACCATTATATCCACCTATATAGCTCTTCTCTAATTGAGCCAACTGCAGGAGTTAGTGGGCGTTGTGTGCCTCCAGCACAATATACACTACCCAATTGCTGGTTTTCCCATCTCCCTTCAGGCCATTACCATGTCTGGAAGGCCAACAAGGAGAAGCCCAGAGGCGCGAGCCGATAAAAGAGGGCAAGCAGGCTCTGTGTCTAGAGACAACAGTGCTGGTCGTGGACGCAGTGCATCGCCATCATCAGCACGTGGCCATGGGACACGCTTGTCCTTATTTTTGGCAGCTGGACGTGTTGAGCCGCATCATGCCGAAGACTTGGTAGAGTGGACGACCAAGCCCTCTTCATCCTCCTCATCCTCTCTCACCCAGGCTCAGGGTACTAGCAAAGCAGCTGCCAACGCATCGTCTTCCCTCGTCTCAATGTCATCATCAGTGACTCCTTCCCTAGACCCACCACGTCCTCCTGAGGAGTCCCCTGAACTCTTTGAGCACAGTGTTGGGTACATGATCCAGGAGGATGCCCGGTGTTTTGTAGGCTCTGATCATGATACTCAGATAGAGGAAGGCAGTAGCGTGAGCGCAGAGAGAGGGGATGCTCAAGAAGGACAGCAATGTGGCAGTCATGTTCCACAAGCTGCAGCATACTGCCAGGTTTGCTCCAGCGATGAAGAGGGAGGGGATGATGAGGGCACTGACTCCACGTGGGTGCCTGGTAGGAGAGAGGAGGAGGAGGAGGAGGCACATGTCCAACGAGGCAGGATGCCCTCTGGGGGCAAACTTAGGGGCAGCACACCGACTGAATCACACCGCAGAGCTCCGCCTGTGCAGGGCGCTGCCTCTGCGTGTTATTCTAAAAGTTCCTTGGTGTGGGCCTTTTTTGAGATGAGTGCATCAGATTGCA
The DNA here is from genome assembly GCF_037356315.1 of Lithobates pipiens. Taxonomy (NCBI): domain Eukaryota; kingdom Metazoa; phylum Chordata; class Amphibia; order Anura; family Ranidae; genus Lithobates; species Lithobates pipiens. Next base: position 183,620,702 of record NW_027507785.1, read on the forward strand.
CCGCTGCTGTTTGCAACATATGTCTCAAGTGTATCTCGTGTGGCCAAAACATCAGCCGCTTGGGCACCACATGCTTGACCAGACATATGTTGACCCGCCATGCAGCTCGTTGGCAAGCGTACCTCAAAGACCCACACCAAAGAACAAAGCGGATCTCTCCCTGCTCCTCATCAGCTGGGATCTCCAACCCCACTAGACCTTCAGTCCTCTCTGAAACCTGCTCTGAGAGGAATGAAGGTGTAGAATTAGGTGTGTCACAGCCAAGTGCTTTCCGGGCACTCTGCTAGCAGTACACCCACGTGTGATTATAGCAGGCAAATTTCCCTGCTCCAGCTGCTGGACCGTCGAAAGAAGTTCACTCCCAGCCATCCACATGCCCAGCGGTTGAATGCTAGCTTGGCTAAATTGCTAGCACTTCAGCTGCTGCCTTTTCAGTTGGTAGACCCCCTTCCGTGAGTTTGTACAATGTGCGGTTCCTCAGTGGCAGGTCCCCAAACGCCACTTTTTCTCACAGAAGGCGATTCTGGCTCTCTACCGGCATGTGGAAGGCAATGTCCTTGCCTCGCTGGACAGGGTGGTCAGCGGTAAGGTATATGCATATTACCGCTGACTCATGGTCCAGCAGGCATAGACAAGGACGTTACCTGTCTTTCACGGCACATTGGGTCACTCTTCTGGCAGCTGGGAAGGATGCAGGAAAAGGTGCAGTAGTGTTGGAGGTTGTTCCGCCACCACGCCTCCAAAATGCTACTACTGGTTGTGACACACCTCTCTCCTCCACCCCCTCCTCTTCTTCTTCCTCCGTGGCCTCTTCCAGTGCTCTGTCCTCTGAACCAGTGGTGCTCCGTAGGCGTTCAAGGGGCTACGCAAGTATGCAGGCAAAACGATACCATACCGTGCTTGCACTGGTTTGTTTGGGGGACAGGAGCCACATTGGGGCGGATATTTTGTCAGCTCTGCAGGGGCAGGACGAGAGGTGGTTGACGCCATGCCAGCTTAAGCCAGGAATGGTGGTTTTGCGACAATGGCACCAACCTCCTCTCCGCACTCCGACAGGGACAACTGACCCATATGCCCTGTGTGGCTCACGTCCTTAACCTGGTGGTGCAGCGGTTCTTGGGCAGGTACCCAGGCTTACAGGATGTCCTGAAGCAGGCCAGGAAAGTCTGTGTGCATACCTGCAGTTTATTTAATGCCTGTGCTCGGCTGTCTGAGCTCCAAAAGGAGTTGAACCTGCCCAAGAACCGCCTCATATGTTACATGCCCACCAGGTGGAACTCAACATTGGCCATGCTGCAGTGGCTGCACACGCAGCAGAGGGCCATCAATGAGTACCTGTGCGACTACGGCACCAGGACAGGGTCAGGGGAACTTGGTTTTTTCTCACCGCGCCAGTGGGGCATGATCAGGGATGCATGCACTGTCCTGTCATCATTTGAGGAGGCCACAAGGATGGTGAGCAGTGACAGGGAATGAATCAGTGACTCTGTACCTCTTGTCCACCTGTTGGAGCATACGCTGCGTGGAATAATGGACAGGGCACTTGAGGCAGAACAGAGGCAGGAAGAGGAGGACTTCCCTGCTTCTCAGGGCCCCCTTTATTCAGACAGTGTTCCTGCTGTCCCACCCATCACACAGGAAGAGGACGAGGAGGAGAAGGAGCAGGAGGAGGATGATTGTGTCAGCATGGAGGTGGAGCCTGGCACTCAGCATCAGCAGCAGCAGTCTTGTAGGGATGATTTACTGTCCCAAGAAACCCGTGGATTTGTATGTGGCTGGGGGGAGGTAGCTGCGGATCATGTTGTCCTTAGTGACCCAGAGGACTCCGGACCGAATTCCTCAGCTAACCTACGGTGCATGGCTTCCCTGATCCTGCAAAGCCTGCGGAAGGATCAAGGAGAGGGACAATTACTGGCTGGCCACTCAGCTTGATCTAAGGTACAAGTGTCAGGTTGCTGACCTTATCTTGCCGTCACAGAGGGAAATCTCTGGGAGGCCTTGCAGAAAGGTCTGTGCAACGCGTTCCCAGAGACTGTGAGGTAACAAACTCCTGGTCCTGGACAACGTGTTTCTGAGGCATCGGTCAGAAGGAGCGGTGGAGAAGGTGGCCGTCTGACCGATGCGTTCAGACAATTTTTTAGTCCGCAGCCCCAAGGTATGATCGGTTCCAGCAACCATCGCCAGCATCTGATTTACAAGGTGCAGGAATACCTAGGGGCAAGGTCAGACTTGGACACCTTTCCCACCGAAAATCCTCTGGCTTACTGGGTCTTGAGGATGGATCACTGGCCAGAGCTTGCACAGTATGCAATTGAACTACTGAAAAATTGAGTAAGCTGCGCTAAATCATAAACCCACATAAAATTCAATGAAGTAAAAAACATTAGACAAAATTTAAATAATAATGTGCAAAATTAGGCCTATTACCCCCAGTCCAGAATAAGGGTTATAGGATAAATGATCACAGTGAACAACGGAAAACGAAAAAACAAAAACAAAAAAATATAAAACAAAATAGTGAACACCCAATGTGTAATTATATAGACATTTAAATTCCAACAGAGTCCAATATAGATGAAATCGTCAAATCTTCTACTGTGTAGCAAGTGCTTGATGCACCACCATACAGCCAAAATGACTCCTTACCAGAATTTCATGATCCCCCACTATAGAGGGTCACCAACAGCATGTAACATTAGATATCTCCCACTTCAGAAGGGTCTCAGCTGTTCTCCTCCCTCCACGATATCATGACCAGTTTGTCAAACAAGTATCTTTAGTTATCTCCCATATATTAGGTCATATGTGCCAACTCCATGCAAAAGAAATGAAGCTTCAATAGTGTAAAACCTTTTAATATAACTCAAATATAAAAACAAAAATGCACTTACAAAGCACAAAGGAAAGATCAGCCTTAAGTCCGATGCACCGGTCGGACGCAAACAGACAAACTCGTTGTTCCTGGGTACAATTCCTTCGTAAGGGGTGATGTCAGCGCATCGCTCAGCCCTACGCGTTTCGCAAAAAATTGCGTCATCCAGGGGCACCTTCAAAGGCGCAAATTTCATCCAACTTACAAACGTCTCCTACTTGCAAACGGAAGGAGACAACAGGAAGTGAATGCACGAAACGAATGCGCTCCACCTAGCTAGCATTAAATCTGTGAAAAATCTAAATATATATATGTAAATGTAAACCTAAAAAAATATTAAACTAATACGTGTATATATGTAGGAAGCTGCCAGCAAAAAATAGTGATCTCAACACCTTAGGAAAATATAACAATACAGAAAAATGCGGCGCTACCTAGAACACTCAAAAAATAAAATAATATAATAAAACATATAAAGTGCAACAGTGAATCCACCTCACTAAAAGTGATAAATGTGCAATATTCAACCGTGAATATTATAATATCTGGTAAGATAAAGTGTATGAATCTTCAAAACATCATGCGTAAAACAAATAATTAAATGTGAAAATTGCTGAATAAATACTCCTATAAAAACAATAATACGTAAAAAGTGCTTCTCTAATGAAGTCCATGCAATTAAACGGTGAGCATGTATCACAGTTCATGCAAAATTAGTATAGTGTTCTCCAAATCCGTGACTGTCCAAAACTTCAGTGCCTGATTTCAGTGCCACAACTCCGTGCACCCACTGTTTCCCCCAGCCTCTCACCTCAGAAATCAAATATATAAGCACTGCAACAAAACCGATATTCACTCGTCTTTAGCAGTCCAGCTTCAGCAGGATACCACTGTACATATAGGAATAGTATTTCCCCAGTATCTTCAAACAGGTGAAATTATCGTTCGTGGTACATAGGAAAGATAAGGGGAGGCTCTCATGGGTAGTAATCAACAGCAGCGTTTTAATAGATAAAATAAATCACTTACATTGAAGCAAATGACAGCAAACTTCGCAAATACGAACGGAGCAAATGACAACAAACTTGGCAAATACGAACGGAACTTCCGGTCTCGGCCGCGAACGGAAGTGATGAGTGTAACACCAAAAGCTCCCTCCCCTTACCGTTTAATTGCATGGACTTCATTAGAGAAGCACTTTTTACGTATTATTGTTTTTATAGTATTTTATTAGTGTTTTTATAGAGTATTTATTCAGCAATTTTCACATTTAATTATTTGTTTTACGCATGATGTTTTGAAGATTCATACACTTTATCTTACCAGATATTATAATATTCACGGTTGAATATTGCACATTTATCACTTTTAGTGAGGTGGATTCACTGTTGCACTTTATATGTTTTATTATATTATTTTATTTTTTGAGTGTTCTAGGTAGCGCCGCATTTTTCTGTATTGTTAGACAACAGGAAGTGAGATGAAAAAAGACGGACGGCAAAACAAATTATACAGGGGTGATAACCCTTCCCTATGTTTTCCAAAAAGCTTAAAAATAGATTTTTTGATGGAGCTACACTTTAAAAATGTACCAGTTCAAAATTACAAACAGATTCTACTTAACACAACAAACCTACACAGTCCCTGTCTTGTTTGCACCGCCTGTATACTCCTGTTCTGAGTATATAGGGCCTGGGGGCCCCACGCCTTTCCTTTTTTTTAATATGGGTACGGGGTTCCCCTTAATATCTGTACAAGACCCAAAGGGGCTGGTAATGGGCAGGGGGGGCTACCTATGCCATTTTTCTCAATGATTTTCATCCATATTGCCGGAACCAGATATTACATTAAACCGCAAGCAGTTTTAAATTACTTTTTTCCGTTAAATGTCATTTTGTGCAGAGACGGTTTTAAACACGGGAACCACGTGCCACTTCACAGGCATACTATAGACACCCCCAGGCACAATATTTAAAGGAATATTTCACTTTTTCTTCACTTTAATCATCATTAAAATCAGTGCTCCCGAAAAAACTGCCATTTTTAAAAACATTTTAGGCATTGACCCACGTCCCCTGGGGCAGAAGCCAGGTCCCCAATCCCTTTTTAGGACAATATCTTGCATATTAGCCATTAAAATTAGCACTTTTTATTTTGAATGTTTGAGTCCCATAGACTTCAATAGGGTTCTAAAGTTTGCACCAATTTTAGGTCTGTTTGAAAGTTCTGGTGCAAACCGAACCGGGGGGTGTTCAGCTCATCCCTACTGGGTATCCTCATCAGAGCCTTCAAAACGCTGGTCATCTCCTAGAGCATGTACCCAACACTGTGCTCAAACAGTTCGGGGGACTCCTCAGGAGGACATGGTGAGTCTAGGGAAGGAGTGACTGATGCCATTGAGACGAGGGAAGAGGACGCGTTGGCAGCTGCTTTGCTAGTACCCTGAGCCTGGGTGAGAGAGGATGAGGAGGATGAGGAGAGCTTGGTCATCCACTCTACCAAGTCTTCGGCATGATGCGGCTCAATGCGTCCAGCTGCCAAAAATAAGGACAAGCGTGTCCCATGGCCACGGTGCTGATGACGATGCACCGTGTCGTGTCCACGACCAGCACAGTTGTCTCTAGACACAGAGCCTGCTTGCCCTCCTTTATTGGCTCATGACTGTCTGCCTCTCCTTGTTGGCCTTCCAGACATAGTAATGGCCTGCAGGGAGATGGGAAAACCAGCAATTGGGTAGCTTTAGGTGCACACTGAGCAGATAACACAGTACACCGACTGTAATTACTGCAGCTGTCTGCCTGTTTTACAGAAACAGAACAACACCAGCAATAAGGGGTAGCTTCAGGTTTATACTGTGCAGGAGGCACACAACGCCCACTGTAAATGCTGCAGATGCCTGTGTTACAGAACACCAGCAATAAGGGGTATCTTCGGGTGTATACTGTGCTGGAGGCACACAACACCCACTTTAACTCCTGCAGATGCCTGCATTACAGAACACCAGTAATAACAGTTAGCTTCAGGTGTATATTTTGCTGGAGGCACACAACACCCAATTTAACTGCTGCAGATGCCTGTATTACAGAACACCAGTAATAAAGGATATCTTCAGGTGTATACTGTGCTGGAGGCACACAACACCCACTTTAACACCTGCAGATAGATGCTTGTATTACAGAACACCAGCAATAAGGGGTAGCCTTAGGTGTATACTGTTCTGGAGGCACACAACACCCACTTTAACTCCTGCAGATGCCTGTATTAGAGAACACCAGCAATAAAGGGTAGCTACAAGTGTATACTGTGCTGGAGGCACACAACACCCACTTTAACTGCTGCAGATTCACAAGAAAATAGCACACTGTCCCTGCCTATCCTGCTCTCTCCTTGCACGCTGGAACACACTACACAAGGTCGCCGCACTGGCGGCTTTATATAGTGTGGGGCGTGTACTAAACCTCCTGAGTTATAATTGGCCACAGGCATCCTGCCTGTGGCCACTTATGGCTCTCCTCGTTGCCGGCGCTGTGATTGGCCAAGTATGCGGGGTCACAGTGCATGCTTGGCCAATTATGAGCCAGGAATGCACTGCGATGGCGCAGTGCATTGTGGGCTGTGAGCGCCACACGAACATGGCACGAACGGCCCACAGATTTCTGGCTTCGCCGAACGGGTGAACAGCTGGTGTTCAAGTTGAACACCAAACTCATCCCTTCTAAACTGCAAGGTCAGCCAGATTGCCAGACAGACTAGTCACATGACATTCTCAGATGTCACCAATTACTACTCCTCCTGCACTCATCGTTTCCAACAAAAATATAAGCTCAACAACTTTTTGAAGACCCCCTGTAGAATGTGTGCTTTGCAAGGTAAGCTGTGTTTTGTATGTGAATTTTGCACAGAGCTTAGTGAATGAGGTAATGGTCACTGACTTCCATTATCCAATCTTGTGCAATGTTTTTTACTTTCTTTGCACACGTGTATTCTTTGCAAAGTAAAATTTCATAACATTCACAAATCTCTGGGAAAAATTCACTTACAAAGTACAACTTTACTTGTAAAACGAACAGCCTATTTTCCTTTCATAAATCAACCACATAATATAGAAGGAAATGAAAGCACTCTAAATTTTAGGTAATTCATGTAATCAACAGCCATATCAGCATGTGCCATAAGTATGAGTGAGTTAATGAATCAGATTTTGGGCTCATTTAGATGGGCACTAAGACCTGTCCTCTGTGCTGTCTGTTGTGTCTGCATCCACTTTGGAGTTGCACGCAGGCAGCCAATAGAAATGGACACAGATGCCGTGGCTGCACAGATACAGTTTTATATCAAAATTTGACAAGCAGGCAGGAGGGTATACATGGATTCCAACAAACAATGTCTGTGTTCAGATCTCTGCACCCATTTCTTCCTGCATGTTAAATTTCAACATGTTACTGTGTCCATGCCGTTGTGTCTGCATCCAATTCTATTGGCCACCTATGCTCAGCTCTAAGGTGGATACAGATACGGTAGACAGTGATTCAGCATAAAGGACTGGTCTCAGCATTCATCTGAATGATCCCTTCCCCCCTAATGTATTAAATACAAAGTCTTTAAAATATTATCTTTAATCTCTCCATGTTTTATGAACCCTGCATGATTATGGCTTAGAATTTGATATTTGATATAAATTAACTAAAGATATGAGTCTGAAATTTGTATAATATTTTATATTTTTTCCTTCTTTAGGTGTAAGCATGAAATATCTTAACTCTCCATTTTTATTTTTCAAAGTTTTGTGTATTATTCAAATATATATAGATATTAGCAATACTATCTACTGTATATATACTTAGAACTAAGGGCTATACTTGGTATGCTTACATGATACATTTTCAACTAATATAAATTCTATGCCATCCTTTTAAATACAAAATTAATGTTCCTGCTAGCACAGTTAATTAGTCATCAGCAGAGTTATTTTGTAGAAGACCTTTAGGGTATGTAAACAGTCCAGTGGTTCTTGCAATTTTTTCTGTGCATTTGACTGCACTTTAATACTTGTTATAAAATTTCCAATTTGATTTTTGTGTCAGTACAGGAAAAAAGAATATAGTACAATATGTGTTCAATGGCATTTTAGATAAATCTTAATCTATCTGTATGCTTTGAGACCATGTGCATCTAAAAGAGGACACACCAGGAAATAATTTGTGGAAGCATATAACAAATACATTGTGGAAACTAAACTGCTTACTAGAAGCCTTTTGAAGCCTTGTAATACATTTTATAGTATTACATGACTACATTCTTTTTAAAACCCAAAGTTGTGTATGTTGTATGTACCATTATTTATAACTGAGATAAAATTCTAAATAATTAATGCTGGTTCTTATTCCCATCAGAAATTTAAATCACTTTAAACACCAGCTCCCATTACAACTGTCTACGATTTCTTTTCACTTTGGAGAGATTCCTGTTGTGTCCCTTTGACAGACAGTGAAAGGATAACTCTCCGATGGGAAATAGACAGCAAAAAATAAAAAAATAACAATACCCTCACAGTGATACATCTAACTTTTTAATTATTCTGTTTCTTTTTTATTTTTATCTGGATTTAGGTCATTTTGAAGCTTGTTACAATTTTTATTGTAATTACTAATCTTAAAAGCTTGTTATTTTCCCCAAGATTTTTACATTACATTACATTTTTACACATGAAAATTTCAAGATATAAACTGAAATTTACTGATTAACATAAAACATTTGCATACTAACTATAGTGAACAATTACAAGAGAAACAATTATTTGCACTATTATGGTTACAGTAAGTTCTTGTGGCAATTTTTGTTATAACATCATAATGGTGGATTTATAATATTAAAGTTTTGGTCCCAAGTGGTTTGAACATAGAATGTGACTTCAGCTGTTTTATCAGTGATGCTTGATGCATCGCTGATGAAAAAAATGTTTGTGGCCCATTAGGTATATATGTAGCACATTCTGCATTTATATTTACAAGTTTAAATAATTTATTTTTATTAGTTTATATATGTGAGTTGAAGCTTTGGTGCATGACGAGAACTATGATTTAATTGGTAATGCTGAATCTTGCCTTTATTCTTCACATGGTTGGGTTATTAATATTCCTTGCTATACTCTCCTTTGGAGAGATAGAGTAAAATGCAAAGGTGGTGGTGTCTGTCTCAATTTCAGAAGTGATCTCAAGGCAAGTGTGCAACATGACCTAGTTGACGGAGAGTGTGTTGAGCCTGAAGTATTATGGGTGTGCACATTACAAAGTTAAACATCAGAGTTTGTTACAGGCAACCCTGTGTTAATAGATGAAGTGGAGATTTAGCTCCTTGCACAGACAGACAAGGCTGCAATGAATGGCACAGTGATAATAATGGGAGATTTTAACTACCTTGAATTTTACTGAAGCAATGGCACTGTTGGAACAGTTAAAGGGGAACAATTTATATACCTATTACAAGTCAATTGTATGGTCCAATTCATTGAGGCCCAACTAGAAATGATGCTCTGCTAGACCTGGTAATCTCAATCCTTGCTAAGTTTATCACTAATGTTCACATAACAGTACATCTGGGTAGCAGTGGCCGTAACACAATTTAATTTAATGTTAGCTGATACTGCACTCGAAAGATAAAAACATTTAACTTTAAAAGAGAAAATTTTCCAAGGATTTGGGCTGCTCTTCAACACTTAAACTGGGTGGGAATACTGACATAGTTGAGCACAGAACAGAAATGGGAATTCTTCAAAATGACTGTATGTGAACACACTACAAAATATATTCACATGGGCAATAAGTTTAAAAGGCTAAAAATAAAACCAGTGGCTCACAGCCAAAGTTAAAAAAGCTATAAATAATAAAATGAAGGAACACTTTAAAGATTACAAAGAATAAAACAGATTATGTAAGAAGGAAATAAAGGCCACAAAAATGTAAAATGAGCGACAGAGTAAGGCAAACCTTGAAAAAATTGTTGAATACATTAATAGTAAAAAGTTCAGGTCTGAGCATGTAGGCACTTTACAAAATAATCTAGAGTAGGTGACTGAGGACAAAAAGAAGGTACATTTGTCTGTGTATACAAAGGAGCATGGGAGAGCTCAAGTCCATAATGGGGATGATATTGACATAGCCCCAAATGAAACACCATGGCTCAAAATTGATATGGTCTAGAAATATTTAGACTCAATAAAGGTGAACAAAGCACCTGGACCAGATGGCATATACTCACATGTCCTAAATGAATTGTGCTCTGACATTTCAAAGCCATTGTTTCTAATTTATAGAGATCCTTTAATGACTGGCATCATACCACTGGATGTGGTGGTATATTTAAATAAGAATCAAAGTCTTTACCAAGAAACTAAAGAACTGTAAGTTTTCGTTTTACTTCTATAGTCGGGAAGATACTGGAGAGTTTAATAAATGACTACATAGCTTCGTTTTTGCTACAAAAAATATATTTTAGGCACTAGACAGAATAGAATCATGAAATACGGAAGTTGTCAAAGAAATCTGATTTCTTTTTATGAGGAGGTAAGCAAAACCTCAGATAAAGGAGTGTCTATGGATGTAGTATATTTTTGGATTTTTCAAAAGTGTTTGGAACAGTTCTACACACACAGCTAATGTGTAAGGTAAAGTCTACAGGCTTGGAAAAATCTGTTTGTAAACTAATAGAAAATTGTCTAAAAGACCATATTCAGAGAATAGTGGTTAATGATTCATATGCTGAATGTTCTATTTCATTAGCAGCATACCCCAAGCTTCATTGATGGGACCCTTACTTTTTAATACACTGTATTTATATAGAGCCTGGGATTAAAAGTACAATTTCAGTGTATGCAGCTGACACCAAGCTGTAGTAATGTAGTGGAATACCAACCTTACAGGATGTCTCAAAGCACTATTTAATTGGGCGACTGTCACAGTTTAGCCACAGACACAACAATCCTTAAATTTTCAGTAGCGGAGTCTTTTAAGTTGTATAATTGTTGATAAAACGAACCAAAGCAATTGGCTATATCCTTGGGGTTAGTCAGTCTGTTGCCCTTAGGGTCTATTAAATATGAGATTGTGGATTGGGCTGTCTTACGTTTGTATTGTTGGGCCAGGGTTTTCCCTGATTTATTTCCCTGTGAGTACCAGGTTAGCATAAGTTTTCGCAAGTAGAACTCATGTTTGTTCTGAAGGTAAGTACTCAGTTCTGACCTCAATTTACCGAGTTCTGCGTGAGTGGAGGCAGAGGGTGAATGCATATTACTTTTCTCTAAAGACTTTATTTTGTCTAGGAGGGTGTTAAGGGTCGCAGAGTGCTTTTTCTTCTCCTGAGTCCCCAGTTTTAGCAGAACTCCTCTTAGTAACGCCTTATGGGCATTCCAACATGTGGTGTGATTGGAGACAGATTGTTGGTTCAGAGTGAAGTACTCGTCTATGGCATTTTTGACCTGTTCCCTAATGTCCTTGGTGCTGATCAGGTTGGCATTTAAACGCCATCATGTAAATGGGGTGGTAGATGGGGATAGATGGAGAACCATTGAGATGGGGGCATGATCTGACCACGATATTACCCCAATACTGGGGAAAGTAACGGTTTGTAGCAATACTTTGGATGTCAGGAACAGGTCAATCCTGGAATATGATCTCTGGGCGTTAGAGTAGAACGTGCAATCTCTCTCAGTACCATGTTGACACCTCCAAGGGTCATAGAAGTCTTCTAAGTGTAGAATGGAGGAGAGGGTGGTGGACCTTCTCCTGCGGGGGGTTGAGGAATCAAGTGTGAGATCTAGCACCTCATTGAAGTCCCCGCATAAAATAATTTGGTCTTTCGGATAGTGTTGTATTTTGGCAAGAATGGATTTAAGAAAGGGCTTTTGGTGTGAGTTAGGAGCATAAATGTTAACAATTACCAAGGGCTTGTTATTAAAACAAGCGGCCAGTATTAGGAATCTTCCTTCGGGGTCTTGTTCTACATTGGAAACTGTGAGTACTACCGTGGATCGCACTGCTATCAATACTCCTCTGACTTTTTTGTTTGTGCAGGAGTGGAAGATATGTGGGTATCGCTTATTAGTACATTGTTGAGGGTTCTGGGAGGACAGATAGGTCTCCTGTACGCATAGAATATCGGATCGGGAAGTCGTTGCTTCCCTCCATAAGAGGGATCGCTTGAAAGGACTATTTAGTCCCTTAATGTTAAGGGATGTGATTGTAAGGGACATGAGATACTAAGCGCAGTTGTCAAGATGGTACTGAGGTTGACTGACCCTTATGAAGAGGCAAGTAGTAGTTAGGTACACAGTGCACAAACACAAAATCGTAGACTTTTAGCAGAAATTAACAATTGTTGTAACAAAAAAAATAACAATAAGGCAGTAAAGAAAACAAACGGTGCTGAAGCTTCTATATCGCTAACTGAGTGATATAGAGGCGTAAGTCACTCAATTAAACAGTCCCTTCAGGAACAATGGGTGGTGAAAAACGCAGTGGAACGGTAATTCGGGTGTACAGTATGGGTAATGCCGTGTGCCTAGCACACAGTGGCAGTCTGGCGTGGGAGGATCGAGAGAAATAAGGCAATCATCCACAGTCACATGTGTAACTGAGCACCGGTTAAGAAAGAGGGCGACCTGGAGTGTTACCCCTTTGTCATCGGAGAGTCATGATTTTGTTTTTGTAGCCCATTTAGTAGGGATCCTGGAGGATCTAGTATTCAAAGGCGGCACCGGGGGTATGTTAGGAGAGATGCCCCAGTTATGTAGCTGTTTGAATCCATCTTTGGGAGTTAGAAAGGCGACTTGCTGTTGCTGGTAGTTTACAAGGAGCTTAGTGGGAAATCCCCACTTGTAAGCGATTTTGTGCTCTATGAGGATCGCAGTAATTTGCGAAAAAGCCTTGCGCGCCTGTAAGGTGGCGGCCGAGATATCATTATACAGCTGAATTTTAGTGAAGGGTTCAGGAAGGTTGCGTATGGTTCTCACGGCCCTCATGATCTGCTCCTTAGAATTAAAGAAATGTATCCTAGCCAGGATATCTCTGGGTATTGAATCGGGCAGGTGCTGCGGTTTGTGGATTCTATGCGCTCTATCAATGAGGAGATCCTGTGGTGTTAAGAAAGGTATGATCTTACGAAACAGTTGGTGCAGGTATGGAATTATATCAGGAGATGACACAGTATCTGGGACCCCTCGGATCTTAATATTATTCCGCCTCAAGCGGTCTTCGAGGTCTGCGACTTTAAGACGCAGTTGGTGGATAGCTGCGGAATGTTCATCTTGAATGTCAACCACAGTGTTATGGGAGCTAGTGGCAGCAGAGAGATGGTGCTCAATGTGAGCTATACGGTCTTCCATGTCATCTACTCTGTCCAACAAATGGTTAATGGAGGATCTAAGCTCTTTCTGCATGTCTGCTTGTAGTGAGAGTAACATGGCCTACAGGGTATGTTCAGAAGCAGGGCTGTCAGAGGTGTTGTAAGCAGCCAGAGAGGAGTTAGATTCACCTGGTGCTGCTGTGGAACCAGCGCCATGTTGCCGCTTCACTGGGGGAGGCTTAGAGGGAGAGTGTGCTGGAGACATCGCTGATCTCTTACCTCTATCACTCGGTGAGATGGCAGGCAAGCGCTGTTGTTCCTCAGATTCCTCCATATCCCCTCTCTGATATGGAGGAATCTGAGGAACAACAGACGCTGGGGCCACCGAGGCCGTGGGTGTCTCCTGAGGCGCGGGGCTTTCGCCCCAGTCGGCGCCATCTTGGGCCTGCACTCCGGCGGGCTTCATGTAGAATTCCGTGAGTTTCCTCGCTCCGTGGGCGGCGGATCTGCCGCGGGTCATGTCCCCTGTGATGTGGGGTGATCCCTGGGTCTCCGTGGGACAGATCGAGGAGGTTGATGGCACTGGATGCTGCTTGTAGCTATGTGGATGAGAGGAGCTCTATGCCTATGCGGCCATTCCGGTCAGCGGCCAAGCCACGCCCCCAATCCTTAAATTCTATCTGGATAGATGTTTTCAAGAGCATACATCTGGCAGCTTCCAGGTACAAAGAAGCTGCAGACCGGAATGACAGTGTGATGCAAAGCCCAACCCCTGAAAAACAACCCCACATCATAACTCCCCCTCCACCAAATGATTTGGACCAATGCAAAAAACAAGATCTATGAAGACATGGATGATCAAGTTTGGGGTGGAGGTACATGACTGGCATGCAAAGAGTCCTTACCACAACCAGATAGAACACCTCTGGGATGAATTAGAGAGGAGATTGTGAGCCAGGCCTTCTCGTTCAACATCAGTGCCTGACCTCACAAATGTGCTTCTGGAAGAATGGTCAAAAAATCCCATAGACACACTCCTTGTGGACAGCCTTCCCAGAAGAGTTGAATCTGTTATAGCTGCAAAGGGTGAACTCAATATTTAACCCTACGGACTAAGACTGACTGGGATGTCATTAAAGTTCATGTGCGTGTAAAGGTAGGTGTCCCAATACTTTTGACTATATATATATATATATATATATATATATATATATATATATATACACACACACATATTTAACCTATTGCAAACATAGGTAAAATGATAGTGTAAAGCCCCGTACACACGAGCGGACTTAACTCCGAAGGAGTTTCCAACGGAGTTCCGCCGGAGTTCCGCCGGAGTTCCGACAGAGTTCCGTGGAAACGGACTTGCCTACACACGATCACACTAAAGTCCGCCCGTCTGGTATGCGGTGACGCACACCAGGTCTGACGAGACTATAAAACGGAAGTTCAATACCAAGTGCGCCACCCTTTGGGCTCCTTCTGCTAATTTCGTGTTTACCTCGTGTTAGTAGAAGTTTGGTGAGAGACGATTCGCACTTTTCAGACTCGTATTTTTCAGACCATTTTTCACTGCTTTTCAGTTTGTGCTTGTGAGGTTTGTATCTGTTTTTTAGTGCGTGTAGTCAGTTCGTCTCTGTATTTTGCAGTGCGATCTACTGTGCTCGCTGACTTTCAGGTCGCTCTTCACAGGCCTTGCTGTTCTTCAGTGACTTCTGTTAAGTTCGTTCTGACAAGTCGACCGTTTTGAAGCCATGTTGCGTGTACGTACTCGTCGTCGAATTCGTGCTTTGCTTGTGCTTGGTGTTGTAGTTCATTCTTCAACCCAAAAACAGTCCGTGAACGGGGTGTTGAGGAGTTCATGGACAAAGAATTGGTTGCTCCAGCGTGACCAGTTCTCGCACATGCCTTTGCTTCGTGAGATCCGGGAGAATAATCCTGATGATTTCAGGAATTATCTCCGGATGACGGACCCCATTTTTCACCGTCTGCTGGCTTTGCTGACCCCTTATATCAGCAGGCAGGATACCTGCATGCGGCAAGCCATCACTCCGGAGCAGAGGCTCATCGCCACGTTGCGCTACTTGGCGACAGGGAGAAGCCTTCAGGACCTCAAGTTCTCGACAGGCATCTCCCCCCAGGCTCTGGGGATCATTATTCCAGAGACCTGTTCTGCCATCATACAGGTCCTGCAGGAGGACTATATTAAGGTATGATTTATCATTTAACATCACATTTTATTGTCTTTAATGTTTGCTAATGTCTTGTATTTCTTTCCTCAATCTCTAATTACCATGATTGCAATATGCTGTGAATGTCCCCTTTGTCCTCATGCATGCTGTAATCTTTTAATGCTCCTTTTTTGTCTTTCATGCATATTTGCCTTCATTAAACCTCACCAACATGCTATGGTAGGCCCATATCCACCTAGTCTAGTCACTTAAAATGTCTTTGGTCAGCTCCATTCTATTGCTTTATCCTAAAACCAAACATTTAATATTATTCCAAATGGTCTGTGTCCCCTTAACTGAATCCCCCCCCCCCGCTTAATAGTATCCCAAATGGTCTGTGTGTCCTTTAACTGGATCTCCCCCCACTTAATATAATTCCAACTAGTCTGTGTGTCCTTAAATTAATGTTGAATTATATATTGTATTTTTAACCCACTTCAACCCTGGAATGATTTTCCCCCTTCCTGACCTTCAGCACTTTTTTTTGTGATTTGGCAGTGCGTTGTTTGAATTGACAATTGTGCGTCCTTGTAACATGGCTCCTCCTAGTAAATTATTTTCATTTTATTAGCACAAATAGAGGTTTGATTTGGTTGTCTTTGATCAGCTCTGCTTTTTTATTTTTTGCGATTAACCACCAACAAAACCAAACCGCATTTTTACAAATATGCATTATTTTACACTTTTCGCTATAAGAAATATAGCCCCAAAAATATATCACCCTGATTTTTTTGGACATCATTTTATGCTGATACGTATTCTTAAACAAATTTGTTCAAATGAATCGCAATAAGCGTTTATTGATTGTTTTGTGCAAAAGTTCTATCGTATCCAAAATATTGTCTATTTCGCTGGCATTTTTTAAATCTTGCCATTTTTGTAAATAGTAATGGCGGTGCTAACCGTTTTTAATTTGTTGATTGTGACTGCCACATTATGGCGGACACATTGGCCAATTTCCATACATTTTTGGGACCATTGTCATAAATACAGTGATCAATGCTCTAAAATTGTATTGATTACTGTAAAAATGTCACATGCAGTGAAGGTGTTATTAAGCACAAGGGGGCCGAGGAATGGTTTAAAGTGTGTTCTGGGTGAGTGTTTATTAACTGTCTGGGGGATGGGCTAGCAGTGACCTGACCCTGATCACTGCTCCCGATGACAGGGAGCAGACGATCGGTGTCCTGTGACTAGGCAGAAGCGGGAAAGAAAGTTTGTGTTGTAATGTACAATGTTTAATGTGCAAAAGTACTTATTTTGTTTTTTTATGCTTTGCCTCCCTAGTTTCCTTCATCGCCACATGAATGGCAGACTGTGGCATCCTATTTTGCCACCCGTTGGGACTTTCCGAACTGCGGTGGTGCGATAGATGGAAAGCACGTCCACATTGTGCCACCACCCCATTCGGGGTCGTACTATTATAACTACAAGGGGTTTCACAGTATTGTGTTAATGGCGGTGGTGTCGGCACAGTATGAATTTCTGTATGTGGATGTGGGGAAGAATGGCCGGATGTCTGATGGAGGAGTCTTCGCCCAGACGGAGTTCTACCGCCGTCTACAGACAGGTGGACTGGGATTGCCACCTGATTCCGATAATGTTGAAGAACTCCCCTTCGTCTTCATAGCTGATGAAGCTTTCAGTCTGGACGAGCACGTCATGAGGCCATTCCCCCAAAGAACCCTCACCCCGGAGAGGAGGGTTTTCAACTACCAGCTGGCCAGAGCGAGAAGAGTTGTTGAAAATGCGTTTGGAATAATGGCCAGCCGGTTCTGTGTTTTTCTTACTCCAATCAACCTTGCGGAATACAAACTTAACCATGTTGTACTTACATGCTGCATTTTGCACAACTATTTAAATAAGAATTCAACAAATTATTTAGCTTCATTTGTGCCTGAGGCTGGACTTCCGGAAACTATGGCAGGCCTGGATACTGGCCGTACTGGCTTGGCCCCCCAAAGTGCCCATGAGGTTCGTGACAAATATGTAAATTATTTTAACGGTAGGGGGGCCATTGCAATGCCACACAATCTTTAAAGTTTTAACAATTAAAAGAATAAAAGAAGATCAAATCTGAATTTTGTTTTCTTGCTTGCTTTTGGTTTGTGCTGTCTCCTATGTTATCCTAGTGC
Source organism: Lithobates pipiens (assembly GCF_037356315.1). Taxonomy (NCBI): domain Eukaryota; kingdom Metazoa; phylum Chordata; class Amphibia; order Anura; family Ranidae; genus Lithobates; species Lithobates pipiens. The sequence goes on from NW_027507785.1 coordinate 183,638,284, forward strand.
ACTTGTAGTGCCAAGTGTATTTTCATTAAATAAGGCCCATTGTCACTGGAAACACAAAATCACTTTTCCCAAACTGGTATTGAGCATTGAAAGAATACGCCATTGCTAGTTCCCTCCTTTTCTCTCCCTCTAGTCTCTATTCCCCTTTACTTTTAGTTCCCTCCTCACTCTTTCCCCTGTTCTTTCCCTCGACTTGCTCTTTTCTCTTCTTTCACAAACTGTTCTGCCTATGATGGCATATAATACACGTTATGTACCCATTACTGTTGCCCGGATTGCTTGGGCAGAGTATCCCTGCTTTATGTATTGGTTATAGCTTTTAATTTCACAATCACTCACCTCCCCCACTGATGCTATTTGTTGATTTTTGATTCACTTTGAGGGGGAGTCAGATGTACAACCTATATTTCAATGCATGGTTGTGACTTTTTTATTACTCCAATGCTCTGCTGGAATGTTCTCTTACGTCTATAATATCTGTAACTGTGCCTGTTACTTATTCTTGATTGTTGTCAATAAAATATTTGAAAAGAAAGAATACGCCACACATTGTTGATTCTTCAAAATTTTAATTTGGCCACATTCACATGTGCCATTGAATATTTGCATGAAAATTTTTATTTTGGTGTTAATTTAAAAATTTGTGGTAAAAACATTTTTTGGTTTCCTTTTTTTTATATTTTTCAAATTTGTTTTTTGTTTTTTTGTTTTTTTAAATTTTTGTTTTCTTTTTTGTAAAAAAATATGAAAAATGTAACAACAATCAGCCACAATATTTATAATTTAGGAAGTAACAATCTTAAGTAAAACAAGGGAAATGAAGAACATGATCGATATTATGGAGAAACGGATTATATTCTCCCCAAAATATTGATCATGTTCTTCATTTCCTGCTGCATATTGTCAATCCGATTCTTCAGGAGATCCAGGCTAGTTCGCATGGCATCTATTTCCCCATTCCAGCACATTATCTGGCCAATCAGCCTTTGTGCGCTGTCACTGGAAAACGGGGCCCTTTCCACAACCAGAACATCGCCTACAATAGATGATAAAAATTGGTTAAAAAAATATGCAGTCATACATGGATTTCGACAAGCTGGGGTGTCAGACACTCACCTGGTGGGGTGCCCATCTCCCCTACTTCCTCCACCTCTCCTTCCTCAACCTCTCCTTCCTCCACATCCTCGGGGGGGGGGGGGGCACTGGTGCTTGGAAATGTGTCCCTTTCCACAACCAGAACATCACCTAAAATAGATGTAAAAACATGTGTTTTGAAATATGCAGGTATACATCAATTACCTGAAGCTGTGGTGTCAGACACTCACCTGGTGGGGTGCCCATCTCCTCTCCTTCCTCCACCTCTCCTTCCTCCACATGCACATCCACGGGGGGGATGGGGCTAACCTCACATTCATGCTGGCAAGGGCGGCGGTCCCTGGGATCCTGCTTTGTGAGTCTTTTCTCCCCTATGAGAAATTAAACAAACAAAAAGGTATACTTAGCACACAGATATTTAAGGCCAGAACTAGGAAGATGAAACCTTGATTAGAAGTGTTGTACAATTGTCTGTTTATGAAGAGATGCAAAATGTGAAGACATGATAAATCAATTCACTTTGCCAAAAACGACAATAATTCGCTTTTTGTGCCAAGTTTCACACATGCCCAACCCCCCCCCCCCCCCCAAGTATACCAAGGAACCCCGTGTGGTTTACCCTAATAAATGTTCTCTGGTGTCCCACACTTTTGCTCATGAGTGCAGATGTGTTTTTAACCAGCTGCCAAGTGTCCTCTCCTTCAATTCCACTGAATGTTCTTTTCTAGTCATTGTAGTTTGAAACCCATCTAGACCACAATGTCCTAATCTTTTTTTTGTTCATAAAAATTACACTGCAAAAAAATGAGGATTAAACCCTGTATCATAAACGAGGTTTGACACAAACAACGAACGAGGGTTTGTTATTAAGGATACGATTACTGTATCCACCAACATGAAAGCAGCAATTTTTTACATTGTACAAATGTAAAGCATATGGATCAGTATGCAATAATCATAATAGGAACACACGACAAGTACTTACTTTTTTTAAGAACTTTCTTGATCCTTCTGTACTGATCCGGCTCCCTCAATTTAAGGTCGGACCATCGTTTCCTCAATTGGTCTTTTGACCGTCGTACCCCAAAACGATTGTGCAGGGTCTTAACTACTTTGGCCATGATTCTGGCCTTGCGCAAGTTCGGATGGGTGTATGGTCCATGCTTGCCATCATAATCCTTACTTCGCAAGATTGCCGCCATCTCCACCATCTCTTCAAATGCCATATTTGAGGCCTTAAATCTCCTCTTTCCGGATCGGGACGTTTGTGGCTCCGAGGATTCGTGACTACTGGAGTCATTATCAAGCACCTGTTGTGTTTCCGCCATGTTTCTCCTACTGCGCACCGAGAGAAAAGGGGGCGGGAAATATTCTTGTAAAAGAACGTCATGGGCGGGCAACGCAGGCATGGTTCTACGCGTGCGCACTGTATCTAACGCCAAAATGCACATGTCGTACGTGCTTACGTACGTTATGTGCGCACAAAAGGGCGGGAAAATAAGACTTGACCAAAAGAACGTCATGGGCGGGCAACGCAGGCATGGTTCTACGCGTGCGCACTGTATCTAACTGTATCTAACGCCAAAATGCACATGTCGTATGCACATGTCGTACGTACGTTATGTGCGCACAAAAGGGCGGGAAAATAAGACTTGACCAAAAGAACGTCATGGGCGGGCAACGCAGGCGTGGTTCTACGCGTGCGCACTGTATCTAACGCCAAAATGCACATGTCGTACGTGCTTACGTACGTTATGTGCGCACAAAAGGGCGGGAAAATAAGACTTGACCAAAAGAGCGTCATGGGCGGGCAACGCAGGCGCAGTTCTACGCGTGCGCACTGTATCTAACGCCAAAATGCACATGTCGTACGTGCTTACGTACGTTATGTGCGCACAAAAGGGCGGGAAAATAAGACTTGACCAAAAGAACGTCATGGGCGGGCAACGCAGGCGTGGTTCTACGCGTGCGCACTGTATATAACGCCAAAATGCACATGTCATACGTTCTTTGGAGAAAATAGGAACGGAAGTTGTGAGCAACCAAAACGAAGGTAAGTTTAAAAAAATTCACCAAATCAGTGGCATATCCTGCTTAGAGATTGGGGTCTATATTGGGCTAAGATTAGGAGAGTCTGGGCTAACATTATTGTTTTTGGCTTGTGTATTGTCTTTCAGAAAAATGAATCAGAAATTTAAAGATCCTGAATTTTTGAGTCTATTTATTGACAAATACAAGGAGCTGACAAATCTGGGGCAAGTAAAGCACAGTGATTATTATAATAAACCAGTAAGGAGGGCAACGCTGGAGAAACTTCTGACATTTGTGCAGACTTGGATCCCAGAGGCAGACGTGGACTTTGTGGACAAGAAAATTCAAATATTGAGAAACATGTACCGAAAAGGAGAATAAGAAAATCCAGAAATCCATCACATCAGGAGCAGCACCAGGTGATGTGTATGTACCCAGGCTGTGGTACTTTGACAAACTACGGTTTCTTGGCAACCAGAGTAAGCCCAGGGAATCGCTTTCAACCCTTCCCTCCACCCTTCCCTCCACCCTTCCCTGCAGCATTCCCTCCACCTCAGCAGAGGCTGATGAGCAAGCTGAGCCTTCCATCCTGGAAGAAGCGGATGCACCCAGCTGGAGCCAGGTAGTTTGTTACAATAAATAGTGATATTCATAATATTAATGATGTTAACTAGATGTTATAATTTAAACGCTATTATTGATGTTAAAAAAACTAATATTTTGATATATCAATTTACAGTAGTGGCCACAAATGTTTGTCACCAGCAGAAACAAGAAATAGTGGTGTCATAATGATACTCTTTTATATGTATTAACAGAATTTTGAAGTCAGGAGCTGAAAAATGTTTATGATTGATGAACAAAAAACTAAAACGATGTCCCTTTTTTATACACAGGATGAGCTCAGCCAGGAGGAAGGTGTGGAAAGTGGCAGGCAGGAGGAGGCCGGGCCCACTGTCAGCCAGGAGGTGGCCGGGCCCAGTATAAGACTCACACAATCGCAGGTGCCTCCCCTCTGTCTTCCGGAAAAAAGGCCAAAGAAGATGACAGTCACACAGGAGGAATCCCTGGGCTTCATTCGAGAGGCTACAAATGTGTTAAGGAGCCCCCTGAAGCTGAAGAGGCCTATGGCTGCTATATAGCCAGCCGGTTGCAGCAATTGGAGATGGGCCAACGCCTCCAGTGTGAGAGAATAATTTTCTCGGCCTTGCAGAAGGGGCTGAGTGGCGAATTAACTGCCACCAGCGAAATTGTGGATCAAGTTCCTCCTGTTCCTCCTCCTCCTCCTCCTCCTCCTGCCACAAGTACACCACCGGAGCCACAGCCTCACAGGAAGGCTGCTGAGAAGTCTGCAGGGAAGGGTGCAGTGAAGGGTGGAGCGAAGAGAAGAAAGTGATGACCTGGCTTCACTCTGGTCTGACCAAAGACGCAGCCTGTTGTACCACAGCCTGGGGACATATATACCATCTGCTGCTGCTCTTGATGTCTGGGATTCAGGGACCATATTGTACTTCTCAATATGTGAATTTTCTTTTCCACAGAGTTTAATGTTTGCCCTGGGGCCAAAAGGCTACACAAATGTCAGAAGTTTCTCCAGTGTTGCCTTCATTTTTTTTTTTTATGTGTTTTTTGGTCAAAGACATTTCTAAAAGACAATGTGAAATTAACAAGGGACACCAACCTCCGTGAGGTTCCAAAAAAAAAAAAAAAATGTTATTGTGGTAACTTGTCACCAGAATAAAAATAAAAAGGTTATTGTGGTAATGACACACACAAAATAAAAAGGTTATTGTGGTAATGACACACACAAAATAAAAAGGTTATTGTGGTAATGACACACACAAAATAAAAAGGTTATTGTGGTAATGACACACACAAAATAAAAAGGTTATTGTGGTCATGAAAAAAAATAAATAAATAAATAAAAGGTTTTTGGTGTTAACTTGACAGAATAATTAAATATGGAGATCACAAGAAAATAATTGGTAAAGAATTATACGAAAAATATGGATGAAAAAATAAAAAAAAGACGACTACAAAAAAAAATAAAAAACATTATTACTGAGATGCGGCTTTAAACTAAAAACAAGATCATTCATGAGATGAGGAGTAATAAGCCAGAAATGTGTTTTGTGAGAACTCTGTGAGTGAATATGAGCAGCAAAGCAACTTCGTTCTTCTAGCATTATAAAGAAGATGCGCTGCATTTAAACAAGCACAGAATTTGCAGCATGACGAATGTGCTACTTCCAATACGAACTGGAGTTTTACAAGACCGAGCACTTCCGTCTCGTACTTGCTTCAGAGCATGCGTCGTTTTTGGTCTGTCGGAACAGCATACAGACGAGCGGAATTCTACATCGGAACTGGGTCCGGTGGAGTTCCGTCGGAAAAATTTGAAGCATGTTCCATTTCTAAAGTCCGTCAGACTTTTGCGAATCAAAAGTCCGTTGCAGCCCACACACAATCGAATAGTCTGATGGAATCAGTCCGTCGGACTTTGGATGTTGAAAAGTCCGCTCGTGTGTACGCGGCATAAGAGTTTGGTGTGGCTGGTGGTGGATACACGTGGAAAGGCACAAGTTACATGGTTACATAGTAGGAGAGGTTGAAAAAAGGCACTAGTCCATCAAGTCCAACCTATGTGTGTGATTATATGTCAGTATTACATTGTATATCCCTGTATGTTGTGGTGTATGTTGTGTTCGCTCAGGTGCTTGTCTAATCGTTTTTTGAAACTTTCAATGCTCCCTGCTGAAACTACTGCCTGTGTAAGGGAATTCCACATCCTTGCCGCTCTTACAGTAAAGAACCCTCTATGCAGTTTAAGGTTAAACCTCTTTCTAATGAGTGGCCACGTGTCTTGTTAAACTCACTTCTGCATAAATGTTTTATCCCTATTGTGGGGTCACCAGTATGGTATTTGTAAATTGAAATCATATCCCCTCTCAAGCGTCTCTTCTCCAGAGAGAATAAGTTCAGTGCTCTTCATAACTAAGATCCTCAGTTACTATTAGGTTTGTTGCCCTTTTCTGTACTCACTCCATTTCCATTACATCCTTCCAGAGAACTAGTGCCCAGAACTGCAGCATATGACTGCTGTGAGGCTGGACCAGAGTCTTGTAGAGTGGGAGAATTATCACTTTATCTCTTGAGTTAATCCCCTTTTTAATGCATTATTCATGCCAATATTATGTTTGCTTTGTTAGCAGTAGCTTGGCATTGCATACCAGTGCTGAGTCTATCATCTACTAGGACCCCCAGGGTCTTTCCCATCCTTGATTCCCCCAGAGGTTCTCCCCCCATTGAGTAGATTGCATTAATATTTTTGCCACCCAAATGCATTTTTTAAATTTTTCCACACTAAATCGTATTTGCCTTGTAGTTGCCCACTCCATTAATTTGTTCAGATCTTCTTGCTTCTTGAAATGTTATTGCCCTGCTTAGCTTAGTACATAGCTCAAATACAGAGATTCAAATGTTTACCCCATCCTCTGGGTCATTTATGAACAAATGAAATAGGATTGGTCCCAGCACAGAACCCTGGGGGACCCCACTTTCCACCGTTTATGGGGGACTGTGTCAAATGCTTTTGCAAAATCCAGATACACCACCTCTATGGGCCTTCCTTTATCTAGATGGCAGCTCACCTCCTCATAATGTAATTCCCAGGGATGTATTTTGGCTCTTTTTAAATATTGGTGCTACAGTGGTTTTTCTCCAATCAGCTGGTACCTTTCCAGTTAGTAGACTGTCAGTAAAAATTAGGAACAATGGTCTGGCAATTACTTGCCTGAGTTCCTTAAGGATCCTGGGGTGCAAGCCACCTGGCCCCAGAGACTTATTAACCACTTTCAGACCGGACCATTTTGCTGGTAAATGACCAGAGGTCTTTTTACAATTTGGCACTGCGCTGCTTTAACTGGTAATTGCGCGGTCATGCAATGTTGTACCCAAACAAAATTTGCGTCCTTTTCTTCCCACAAATAGAGCTTTCTTTTGATGGTATTTGATTGCCTCTGCGATTTTTATTTTTTGCGATATAAACGTAAAAAGACCGCAAATTTTGAAAAAAAATGATATTTTCTACTTTTTGTTATTAGAAAAATCCAATAAACTCAATTTTAGTCATACATTTAGGCCAAAATGTATTCAGCCACATGTCTTTGGTAAAAAAAAAGTCAATAATTGTATATTTATTGGTTTGCGCAAAAGTTGTCACATCTACAAACTAAGGTACATTTTCTGGAATTTACGCAGCTTTTAGTTTACATCTGCCTATCTCATTTCTTGAGGTGCTAAAATGGCAGGGCAGTACAAAACCCCCCCAAATGACCCCATTTTGGAAAGTAGACCCCCTAAGGAAATTGATAAGTGGCATGTTGAATATTTTATTTTTTTGCCTCAAGCGATTGAATAATGACAAAAAAAAAAAAATTTTTTTTTTTTACACAAAGTTGTCACTAAATGATATATTGCTCACACATGCTATGGGCATATGTGAAATGACACCCTAAAATAAACTCTGCTGCTTCTCCTGAGTACGGGGATACCACATATGTGGGACTTTTTGGGAGCCTAGCCGCGTACGGGGCCCCGAAAACCAAGCACCGCCTTCAGGCTTTCTAAGGGCGTAAATTTTTGATTTCACTTCTCACTACCTATTACAGTTTTGAAGGCCATAAAATGCCAAGATGGCACAAAACCCCCACAAATGACCCCATTTTAGAAAGTAGACACCCCAAGCTATTTGCTGAGAGGCATGTTGAGTCCATGGAATATTTTATATTTTGCCACAAGTTGTGGGAAAATTACAAACTTTTTTTTTTTTTCACAAAGTTGTCACTAAATGATATATTGCTCACGCATGCCATGGGCATATGTGAAATGACACCCCAAAATAAATTCTGCTGCTTCTCCTGAGTACGGGGATACCACATGTGTGGGATTTTTTGGGAGCCTAGCCGCGTACGGGGCCCCGAAAACCAAGAACCGCCTTCAGGTTTTCTAAGGGCGTAAATATTTGACTTCACTCCTCACTACCTATTACAGTTTTGAAGGCCATAAAATGCCAAGATGGCACAAAACCCCCACAAATGACCCCATTTTAGAAAGTAGACACCCCAAGCTATTTGCTGAGAGGCATGTTGAGTCCATGGACTATTTTATATTTTGCCACAAGTTGCGGGAATATTACAAACTTTTTTTTTTTTCTCACAAAGTTGTCACTAAATGATATATTGCTCATGCATGCCATGAGCATATGTGAAATGACACCCCAAAATAAATTCTGCTGCTTCTCCTGAGTACGGGGATACCACATATGTGGGACTTTTTGGGAGCCTAGCCGCGTACTGGGCCCCAAAAACCAAGCACCGCCTTCAGGCTTTCTAAGGGCGTTACAGTTTTGAAGGCCATAAAATGCCAAGATGGCACAAACCCCCCCCCAAATGACCCCATTTTGGAAAGTAGACACCCCTAAATTTAGGGGTACACTAGTGAGACTAGGTAATAAATGGCGGGTGCCCTGAAACTATAAAAAAATAACTAACCAACCAGCGTCACCTGTAACAGTTATATGGTGATCACTGGTGAAAGGGTTAACTAGGGGGCAATCAGGGGGCTTTATGCGGTAGTATATGGGGGTCCCTGGCGCTATAAAAAGCTGCGGCGAACCTAAATACCTACCTGCCTAACTAGCGTCACCTGTGACACTAATACAGCGATCAGAAAAACGATCGCTTATTAGGCTGGGTTCATACTGGAGCGATGCGGGAACGCCACGAATCCGCGGCGGGTTCCCGCATCACATGCCTCCCGGCGGCAGTTCACACTGCCCTATGCGAACAGCTGGGAGTGTCAGTGAAATGTTAATGACACCCCCAGATCAGTTCGCATATCGCAGTGCGATCTGCAAACTCGGATCGCATGGTGTGAACACCCATGCGATCCGATTCTGCTGCGGGCCAAAAAAAGGGTCCCGTGCGAATTTGCGGCGGGTGCGGCGGGTGCGATGCGAATTCAGCCATACTATCTGTATGGCTGAACTCGAATCGCACAGAGATCGGATGTGATTTGCACTGCAGTGCGGTGCGAATCACATCCGTTCTCATAAACCGCTGCAATGTGAACCCAGCCTTAGTGACACTGGCGACGGGGGGTGATCACGGGGTTAAACCTTTATTGGGGGGGTTAGGGGGGTACCTTAGAACTAAAGGGGGCTAACCCTAACTGCCCTAACAGTTATTACAGTCACAAATGACACCCGCCGGGTGATCAGGGGGTTAAACCTTTATTAGGTAATAAATGGCGGGTGCCCTGAAACTATAAAAAAATAACTAACCAACAAGCGTCACCTGTAACAGTTATATGGTGATCACTGGTGAAAGGGTTAACTAGGGGGCAATCAGGGGGCTTTATGCGGTAGTATATGGGGGTCCCTGGCGCTATAAAAAGCTGCGGCAAACCTAAATACCTACCTGCCTAACTAGCGTCACCTGTGACACTAATACAGCGATCAGAAAAATGATCGCTTATTAGGCTGGGTTCACACTGGAGCGATGCGGGAACGCCACGAATCCGCGGTGGGTTCCAGCATCGCATGCCTCCCGGCGGCAGTTCACACTGCCCTATGCGAACTGCTGGGAGTGTCAGTGAAATGTTAATGACACCCCCAGATCAGTTCGCATATCGCAGTGCGATCTGCAAACTCGGATCGCATGGTGTGAACACCCATGCGATCCGATTCTGCTGCGGGCCAAAAAAAGGGTCCCGTGCGAATTTGCGGCGGGTGCGGCGGGTGCGATGCGAATTCAGCCATACTATCTGTATGGCTGAACTCGAATCGCACAGAGATCGGATGTGATTTGCACTGCAGTGCGGTGCGAATCACATTCGTTCTCATAAACCGCTGCAATGTGAACCCAGCCTTAGTGACACTGGCGACGGGGGGTGATCACGAGGTTAAACCTTTATTGGGGGGGTTAGGGGGTACATTAGAACTAAAGGGGGCTAACCCTAACTGCCCTAACAGTTATTACAGTCACAAATGACACCAATGCAAAAAAAAAATGACATTGGTGTCACTGTGACTGGGGGGCAGGGGTAATTGGGGGGGGGGTGATCGGGGGGGTGTGAGTGTGCCTGGCATGTTCTACTGTGAAGTGTCGTGTTGGTGCAACTCACCGATCCTCTCTCCTCGGTGTCGGAATGAAAAATACCGACACGGAGGAGAGATTACATCACTTCCTCTCCTGTGTTTACATTACAGGAGAGGAAGTGATGTCACGAAGGATTTCTATTCGTCGGGAGCGATCGCGAGGGGGTGGCCATGAATGAATGGCCGCCCCCTCATCCCGGATCGCTCGCGAACGAATACCGACCGCCGCAGGCACCGGGCGGGGGCCCGATCGGGCCCCCGACCCGCGGGAAGGCAGGGACGTACAGGTACGCCCATATGCCTGCCCGTGCCATTCTGTCGACGTACATCGTCATGCGGCAGTCGGGAAGTGGTTAATGTTACATTTTCCAAGTCTATTTCTAATTCTGTCCTCTGTTAGCCACAAGAGTGTTTTCAGTGATGTGTCATTAGGATAAACACTGCAGTTTTGGTTACTGAAGCCTCCCGATTCCCTCGTGAAGACTGTGGAGAAAAATAAAGTCAATGCCTTCATCATCTCCCAATCCTTTGTAACCAGATTTCCTTCCTCATTCTTTATGGGCTAATATGGTCTGTCCTCCATTTTTTACTGTTTATATATTTAAAAAATGTCTTGGGATTTTTATTTGCTGTCCTCTGCAATGTGTCTTTTGTGTTCTATCTTAGCTGCTCCAGTTGCACCATTTCATTTCTTGTTGCATTCTTTGTAAAGTCTGAATGCTGATGATGATCCTTGTATTTTTTGAAGGCCTTCTCCTTTGCTTTTATATGCATTTCTACATTGGAGTTAAGCCATCCAGGACTTTTGTTCGCTCTTTTAAATTTATTTTCCAATGGGATGCGCTGGCTCATGCCCTTATTGTTTGTTGTTCCTAAGATTTTATCCCAATGTATATCTTCTAGCAAGGTTCGTAGTTCAGGGAAGTTGGCTCTTTTGAAATTTAGTGTCTTTGTATTCCCCTTATGTTTCCTATTTTTGTGATTTATACTGAAGCTAATTGACCTGTGTCGCTGTTTCCTAAATTGCTCCTTATTTCCACATCCGTGATCAGGTCTGTATTGTTGGTAATCAGTAGGTCTAGTAATGCTTTGTTTCTAGTTGGGGCGTCTACCATCTGACCCATGACATTGTCCTGTAAGACATTTAGGAACTGGCGAGCCTTAGACGAATGCGCAGTTCCTTCCGTCCAGTCTATGTCTGGATAATTGAAATCCCACATTATGATGACACTTCCCATCCTTGCTGCTAATCCAGATTGTGATAGGTGCCCATCTCCCCCTCCTCCCTAAGGTTAGGGGGGCTATAGCATACTCCCAGTATTATTTTACCCATAGTTTCATCCCTTTGGAGCTATACCAGTAAGGATTCTACCTCCTCCCTAGCTCCCTTAGTGATGTCATCTCTCACATTCCCTTGTACATTATTCTTGATATATAGGCATACCCCTCCCTCTTTTTTACCCTCTCTATCTCTGTGAAAATGGAATACCCTTGAATGGTTGCCAGCCAATAATGAGAGCTGTTGAACCAAGTCTTTGAAATTCCCACAAAATCTAAATCCTCCTGGTACAACCGTATCTCTAGTTCTCCCATCTTGTCTGCCAGGCTCCTGGCATTGGTGAACATGCCACCTAGTTTAGACCGGTCGCATAATGTCCTTTTATTGGGTGTTCCGAGATTGCAAATAGGATTTGTTACTATACTTACCTTGGGTTTATGTGCTTTAGTCAACCTACCACTAATGCCCCCAATACTACCCTCTGAAATATGTTCCGTGCTGACTATTTCTACCTCTGGACCTTCCCCCCATTGCCTAGTTTAAAAGCCCCTCTAACTCTTCGGCCATTGTTCACTCCCAGCATATCTGCACCCTCTTCATTTAGGTGCAGTCCCTCCCTTCTATAGAATTGGTGACAGACTGAGAAGTCTAGTTCTCCAGGAACCCAAACCACTCACCTGATGTCATAGGGTGCACCCCTACCCAATCACATGGGGGGATGGGGCTGGGATCTGGGGGGCCCTTGTTAAAAGGGGCTTCCAGATTCTGATAAACCCCCCCCCCCCCGCAGACCCCCACAACCACCAGGCAAGGGTTGTGGAGATGAGGCCCTTGTCCCTATCAACACCCCAAAGCACTCTCCTCATGTTGAGGGCATGTGGCCTGGTATGGTTCCAGAGGGGGGTGCCCCCTCTTTTCCTGCGACCTGCTAGGTTGCATGCTGGGATAAGGGTCTGGTATGGATTTAGGGGGAACCCCCACGCCATTTAAACAAATAAAATTGTCACATGTTCCCCTTAAAATCAATACCAGACCTGAAACCTGAAGGGCCTGGTATGGATTTTGATGGGACCCTCGCGTCATTTTTTTTTCCATTTTGGTGTAGGGTTCCACTTATCTACTTCAATACACCGTGTTATATAAACTACACTGCCTGCATTGACTGAATATAGAGTATACACTGAATATTGGCTATACTAAATGTTTTGATAATTACATGGTTAATTACTCTGATGAATAAAATGTTAAACTGTTATGCATTGTTCTCTTGGCCAGTTTTCTCCCCCATTTCCCCTTCTTATTCCCCCCACCTTCCACCCTTCCTCATTCACCCTTTTCTTTCTCTTGATGTTGTTAAAATGCGATTTTTGCAGATGAGTTCTATGATAACAAATAGATTAAGACTAAATGGAAATAGGAGGATTGGATTATAGCAGTGCTTGAATAAAGAAAAAAGAAAAATACACATAAATCTTTACATAGAAGAGAGAAGAGGTTCAATAAAACTGATTAATAGAGCGTAAGCAATTCGATTTTTTTCTACTGGTCACTAGTAGACATGTGCAGAGTAAAATATTTCGTTTCGGAATTTCGTTTTCGTCCGAAAACTTAATTTATTTAGTTACTCCCGAAATTCGTTTTTATTTATTTCGTTTTTCGTTCAAAAATTGCATTCGTCCGAAAATCCACATGAATTACGGTCGAATCTGTCTTTGAAGGCTTATGGTGTCTGTCGAATGTATAAAGAAGATTCGACGGAGCTAGTATACAGCATACTTTAGAACCCCTGTTAAAGTCTATGGGACTCCAACATTCAAAATCTAAAGTGCTAATTTTAAAGACTAATTTGCAAGTTACTGTCCTAAAAAGTGTTTGGGGACCCGGGTCCTGCCCCAGGGGACATGTATCAATGCAAAAAAAAGTTTTTTCAGGAGCAGTGATTTTAATAATGATTAAAGTGAAACAATAAAAGTGTAATATTCCTTTAAATTTCGTAGGGGGGGGGGGGTGTCTAACTGTCTATAGTATGCATGTGAAGGGGCTCATGTTTCTGGTGCTTAGAACTGTCCCTGCACAAAGTGTCATTTATGCAGGAAAAAAAGTCCTTTAAAATCACTCGCAGCTATTATGAATTGTCGGCTCCGTAATACAGAGTACACTCATTGAAAGTCATTGATAAAAAAATAAAAAAATAAAATAAAAAAAAGCGTGGGGGTCCCCCAAATTCAATTACCAGGCCCTTCAGGTCTGCTATGGATATTAAGGGGAACCCTGCCTCAAATTTAAGAAAAAATTTGACGTGGGGTTCCCCCTATATATCCATAACCAGACCCTTCAGGTCTGGTATGGATATTAAGGGGAACCCCGCGTCAAATTTAAAAAAAAATTGACGTGGGGGTCCCCCTAAAAATCCATACCAGACCCTTTATCCGAGCACGCAACCTGGCAGGCCGCAGGAAAAGAGGGGGGGACGAGAGAGCGTCCCCCCTCCCTCCTGAACCGTACCAGGCCACATGATGTAACCCCTCTGATGTAACCCTCTGATGTAACACAGGCAGGTTTCCGTTACATCAGAGGGGAAACGGAAACCTGCCTGTGTTACATCAGAGGGGTGCGGGTCACCCATACGTCACAGGGAACCCTGGGTTTCCCCTTGCGTCAGAGGGGGGCGGGGTCAGGTGACGGGTGGCCCCGCCCTCCGTATATAAGAAACGTCAGGCCGCCGGAATCCTTGCAGTGTCTCCTCCGCGGAGACAGAAGAAGGATGGATTCGCTGCGCTGGATGAGATGAGCCATCGCTGGAGAGATGACCGTCCGTCGCTGGATAGCAAGAGTGGATTACCGCCGCTGGAATCTTTTTTTAATTTTTTTATTTTTAATAAATGAATTTTTCAAAAGTGTGTTTGTCTTATTTAACAATTTTTTACACTTTCTTTGTGAAATGGTAGGGGTACTTTTGTACCCCCTTACCATTTCAAACAGGGGGGGCCGGGATCTGGGGGTCCCCTTGTTAAAGGGAGCTTCCAGATTCTGATAAGCCCCCCGCCCGCAGACCCTCACAACCACCGGCCACGGTTGTGGGGATGAGGCCCTTGTCCTCATCAACATGGGGACAAGGTGCTTTGAGGGGTCACAGACCTCCAAAGCATCCTCCCAGTGTTGAGGGCATGTGGCCTGGTACGGTTCAGGAGGGAGGGGGGCCGCTCTCGTCCCCCCCTCTTTTCCTGCGGCCTGCCAGGTTGCATGCTTGGATAAAGGGTCTGGTATGGGTTTTTAGGGGGACCCCCACGTCAATTTTTTTTTTCATTTGACGCGGGGTTCCCCTTAATATCCATACCAGACCTGAAGGGTCTGGTTATGGATATTTAGGGGGAACCCCACGTCAAATTTTTTCTTAAATTTGAGGCAGGGTTCCCCTTAATATCCATACCAGACCTGAAGGGCCTGGTAATTGAATTTGGGGGACCCCCACGCTTTTTTATTTATTTTTTTTATTTTTTTTTTATCAATGACTTTCAATGAGTGTTCTCTGTATTACGGAGCCGACAATTCATAATAGCTGCGAGTGATTTTAAAGGACTTTTTTTCCTGCATAAATGACACTTTGTGCAGGGACAGTTCTAAGCACCAGAAACATGAGCCCCTTCACAGGCATACTATAGACAACCCCCCCTACGAAATTTAAAGGAATATTACACTTTTATTGTTTCACTTTAATCATTATTAAAATCACTGCTCCCGAAAAAATGGCCGTTTTTAAAACTTTTTTTTGCATTGATACATGTCCCCTGGGGCAGGACCCGGGTCCCCAAACACTTTTTAGGACAGTAACTTGCAGAATCTTTTCTCTCTGTCAAATCTTTTATCTCTGTCGAATATTTTCTCTATATAATCTTGGACTAATAGAGATAAGGTTAGGCACATTCGATCACAGGTTCTATAGACACAGATTGTTATTGTCAGAGTCATGTCGAATCTCCTATTCTATATCGAACTGTTGTAACAATGAAAACGAAAATAAAGCATTTATTTATGTCGGATCTTTCGTTTTTCGGATTTTGTGCTTTCGTTATCGTTTGTCAAAACGAAAACGAAAATAGCTGAAATTCGGACGAAAATGCATTCGGACGAAAACTAATGCACATGTCTAGTCACTAGTGTCCCACAGGGGCACAGATGGTCAGAAGTAGATGTTATATCCCAACAAGTTTCACCAGCATTGGCTTCTTCAGGGGATTATTTAGGACCACCAGTATTCAAACAGCTCTAGCACTAATAAGATACAAAAAGGTTTTCAAAAGTTGAGTGCACATGCTCAGCATCATATCCAGAGGTTGTCTGCAGAGGTTGAAAAGGTGGGGGGTGAGCCTGTCAGTGCTCAGACCATACACCGCACACTACACTGCATCAAATTGATCTGCATGGCTGTCATCCTAGAAGGAAGCCTCTTATAAAGATGATGCACAAGAAAGCCCTCAAACAGTTTGCTGAAAACAAGCAGACTAAACACATGGATTACTGGAACCATGTCCTGTGGTCTAATAAAACCAAGATAAATGTATTTGGTTCAGATGGTGTCAAGCGTGTGTGGCAGCAACCAGGTGAGGAGGAGTACAAAGACAATTGTGTCTTGCCCACAGTCAAGCATGGTGGTGGGAGTGTCATGGTCTGGGGCTGCATGAGTGCTGACAGCACTGGGGAGCTACAGTTCATTGAGGGAATCATGAATGCCAACATGTACTATGACATACTGAAGCAGAGCATTATCCCCTCCCTTTGGACACTGGGTTGCAGGGCAGTATTCCAACATGATAACGACCCCAAACACACCTCCAAGATGACCATTGCCTTGCTAAAGAAGCTGACGGTAAATGTGATGGACTGGCCAAGCATGTCTCCAGACCTAAATACTATTGAGCATCTGTGGGGCATCTTTATACAGAAGGTCATTGAGCGCAAGGTCTCTAACATCCACCAGCTTCGTGATTTTGTCATGGAGGAGTGGAAGAGGACACAAGTGGCAACCTGTGATGCTCTGGTGAACTCCATGCCCAAGAGGGTTAAGGCAGTGCTGTAAATTAATGGGGGCCACACAGAATATTACCACTTTGGGCCCAATTTGGACATTTCCACTTAGGGGTGTACTCACTTTTGTTGCCAGCAGTTTAGAAATGAATGACTGTGTGTTGAGTTATTTTGAGGGGGCAGCAATTTACACTGTTATGCAAGCTGCACACTCATTACTTTACATTGTAGCAAAGTGTCATTTCTTCAGTGTTGTCACATGAAAAGATATAATAAAATATTTACAAAAATGTGAGCGGTGTACTCACTTTTGTGAGATACTGTATATGTTTTTATATACATGTTTTTCTTAGTAAATGTCAGTATTGCTGTAGTAGGTTGGATACATAACGTAGATGCTTCACTTCATAGGCAGGGTCGGGGCAACCCTGGGCATATTATTAGGCCCCATTTACACTGGCATTACAAGTAGGAGTTTGAGGCACATTTTATCTCTCCTAAATTCCTTGTAAAGCAGTCTGCAATGATAACATGCTTTGCTTCAAAAATTAAGCTTTGTGTAGAGTTTGAAAGGAGTCAAATCATCTCAACTACTTCTATTCAAGTCTGTGATAACCAGTGTTGGTCATCTTACTTTAAACAAGTAATTAGTTAAATTACAAATTACTTCTCCCAAAAAGTAATTGCATTAGTAACTTGGTTACTGCATTGGAAAAGTAATTAGTTACTCAGCAAAGTAACTGTGACAGGGTTGGCAGCGTAGGCACTTGAGAGGGTGGTAGCGGTGATACTTGAGGGGGTGGCAGCAGTGGTACTTGGGGGGTGGCAGTGGTGGTGGTGTATCGTACTTGGGGGGTGGCAGAGGTGGTACTTGGGGGGGGGTAGCAGCGGTGGCGTACTTGGGGGCTGGCAAGCAGTGGTGGTACTTGGGGGGTGGCAGCGGTTGTGGTGCCATCCTCTCCCACCGCCACCTCTGCCTCTTACTGATCCCATCCCCCACCACCACTGATCTAATCCCTACCCTACCCCCCCATCACCTCTGTTGTAGAAATGATGGTGGGTGGGTAGGGATGGGATCAGTAAGAAGCAGAGGTGGTGGAGGACTTGCCATGGATCGATTGCACTGAAATTCGAATCATCAGACAGTCACTTACTTGAATGCCTCCAGTGATGCCTTTCCTCATGGGGAGAGAGAAAGACCCTCCCCTTCACTCGATTGGTGTCAGCTGGTAAGCTGACTTCATTTTTCAGTGTCCGCCCCACCTCCCTACATTCTCTCTCTCTCTGGATAGGCAGGGTGGGATGGGGTAGTCCAGACAGTCTCTCTGAGTCTCAGCCTCTTCTCAGCTCAGTGGGCTAAAGCCCCACTCCCCGCGGCAGAACGAATGGCCAGGCAGTGCAGCCACGGCGGACCTCCTGGGCGGTAGATGTAATTGCGGTAATGCCGCCCAAGTAATGGGAACTGCGTTACCATGAGGGGAAGAGTAATCACTTAGATTACTCGTTACCCTCTAAAGTAACTGCGTTAAGTAACTCCGTTTATTTTAACTGAGTTACTTACATCACTGGTGGTAATGCACCATAAACGCACCAGCATGTGTTGACAGTGTGTTTGCAATTTGTGGCACCTTTACAGCATGTTAGAAAGTGTTCACAGAAGCCAAGAAAAAGACTAGGCATCTGTGATGTATTTTTAGCACGTTAAATGCATGTGAAATGCACACGGGACATTTGGGAAGGGTTTTTAACTCACCTTTATCACACATTAAATGTGATGCAAACTCAATGAACAACTTGCATTAACACTATAGGCATGTTTGTTAAGTGTCAGTATTTTTGAGCACATGTGAACAAGGCCTTAGGGTTGTTTTAATGTTTCATTTTAGCCATTACTGAAATCCCTGCTTCTAGCTAAATGGAATTTGAAACATTTGTTTCACATGCTTTGGTATATGTCCCCTTTGGTAGTGCCCAACCCACATGACATTTGTATCATAAGTAGTGATGGACGAACTTCCGACGGAACGTTTCGCGAACGCCAAACGCGAACGCGGCCGATAGTTCGCGAACCGTAATGTTCGCGGCGGGCCCCATTGACTTCAATGGGAGGCGAACTTTACAAACCTACAGGTCAAATTTGCAGCCACAAAATAATTACTAGCTGTGCACACATAGTCCCACCACATGGCCAATGACATAACACATGTATGAGGTGAATCTGGGATCGGCAATTACAAGCATTCTTTTTTTATATGTGAAATTGTGACAATTCAGGACTGTGGAGTGCATGAAGGCAATGGAGGAGAGGGAAGGTCAGGGTAGGCAAAGAAGAGGGTGCATGAGATGATCAACCGCACAATGATAGAGAGCACTGACATCAGCAACGTGACATACAGCAATGACACCTGCACCATGATAGAGTGATCTGACACCAGCACCATGATAGAGAGCACTGACATCAGCAGCGTGACATACAGCAATGACACCTGCACCGTGATAAAGTGATCTGACACCAGCAGCGTGATAGAGAGCACTGACATCAGCAGCGTGACATACACAATGACACCTGCACCGTGATAGAGTGATCTGACACCAGCACCGTGATAGAGAGCACTGACATTAGCAGCGTGACATACAGCAATGACACCTGCACCGTGATAGAGTGATCTGACACCAGCACCGTGATAGAGAGCACTGACATCAGCAGCGTGACATACAGCAATGACACCTGCACCGTGACAGAGTGATCTGACACCAGCATCGTGATAGAGAGCACTGACATCAGCAGCGTGACATACAGCAATGACACCTGCACCGTGATAGAGTGATCTGACACCAGCAGCGTGATAGAGAGCACTAACATCAGCAGCGTGACATACACAATGACACCTGCACCGTGATAGAGTGATCTGACACCAGCACCGTGATAGAGAGCACTGACATTAGCAGCGTGACATACAGCAATGACACCTGCACCGTGATAGAGTGATCTGACACCAGCACCGTGATAGAGAGGACTGACATCAGCAGCGTGACATACAGCAATGACACCTGCACCGTGACAGAGTGATCTGACACCAGCATCGTGATAGAGAGCACTGACATCAGCAGCGTGACATACAGCAATGACACCTGCACCGTGATAGAGTGATCTGACACCAGCACCGTGATAGAGAGCACTGACATCAGCAGCGTGACATACAGCAATGACACCTGCAACGTGATAGAGTGATCTGACACCAGCACTGTGATAGAGAGCACCGACATCAGCAGCGTGACATGCAGCAATGACATCTGCACCGTGATAGAGTGATCTGACACCAGCACCGTGATAGAGAGCACTGACATCAGCAGCGTGACATAAAGCACTGACACCAGCACCGTGATATATAGCACTGACACCAGCACCGTGATATATACAGCAATGACACCTGCACCGTAAGCAGCCCCAGGAGGAAGTCAGCATAGCACAGGGAAGGTGGGAGCCCCTCATAATGAGCATAGCACAGGGATGGTGGGAGCCCCTCATAATATGTACAGCAGAGGAACAGCCCCAGGAGTAAGTCAGCATAGCACAGGGATGGTGGGAGCCCCTCATAATAAGCAGCCCAGGAGGAAGTCAGCACAGCACAGGGATGGTGGGAGCCCCTCATAATATGCACAGCAGAGGTACAGCCCCAGGAGGAAGTCAGCACAGCACAGGGATGGTGGGAGCCCCTCATAATAAGCAGCCCTAGAAGGAAGTCAGCACAGCACAGGGATGGTGGGAGCCCCTCATAATATGCACATCAGAGGCACAGCCCCAGGAGGAAGTCAGCACAGCACAGGGATGGTGGGAGCCCCTCATAATAAGCAGCCCCAGGAGGAAGTCAGCACAGCACAGGGATGGTGGGAGCCCCTCATAATAAGCATAGCACAGGGATGGTGAGAGCCCCTCATAATATGCACAGCAGAGGTAGAGCCCCAGGAGGAAGTCAGCACAGCACAGGGATGGTGAACTTTACAAACCTACAGGTCATATTTGCAGCCACACAATAATTACTAGCTGTGCACACATAGTCCCACCACATGGCCAATGACATAACACATGTATGAGGTGAATCTGGGATCGACAACTACTAGCATTCTTTTTGTATATGTGAAATTCTGAAAAATCAGGACTCCTGAGACAATGGAGGCGAGGGAAGGTCAGGGTAGGCAAAGAAGAGGGTGCAGGAGATGATGATCATCACCAGCACCGTGATATAGAGCACTGACACCGTGATAGAGTGATCTGACACCAGCACCATGATAGAGAGCACTGACATCAGCAGCGTGACATAAAGCACTACACCAGCACCGTGATATACCAGTCCTTAAGGATTAGCAGACTGTACCTCACTCAACCCTATATACTGTAGTACGCTATACCTTACCAGTCCTTAGAAGGACCTTTGTGGAACTAATAGGTTGTGATTAGCAGACTGTACCTCAGTCCCTATACTCATAAAGGACTGCTGCAGAATAGGGCAGCAGTCAGCAGTAGTGCACCTCAACCCTATATATTGTGGACCTATACCAGTCCTTAAGGATTAGCAGACTGTACCTCACTCAACCCTATATACTGTAGTACACTATACCTTACCAGTCCTTAGAAGGACCTTTGTGGAACTAGTAGGTTGTGATTAGCAGACTGTACCTCAGTCCCTATACTGATAAAGGGCTGCTGCAGAATAGGGCAGCAGTCAGCAGTAGTGCACCTACTTATAAGGACATTTGTGGAACTAGTAGGTTGTGATTAGCAGACTGTACAGCAGTAGTGCACCTCAACCCTATATATTGTGGACCTATACCACTCCTTAAGGATTAGCAGACTGTACCTCACTCAACCCTATATACTCTAGTACGCTATACCTTACCACTCCTTAGAAGGACCTTTGTGGAACTAGTAGGTTGTGATTAGCAGACTGTACCTCAGTCCCTATACTCATAAAGGACTGCTGCAGAATTGGGCAGCAGTCAGCAGTAGTGCACCTCAAACCTATATATTGCGGACCTATACCAGTCCTTAAGGATTAGCAGACAGTACCTCACTCAACCCTATATACTGTAGTACACTATACCTTACCAGTCCTTATAAGGACGTTTGTGCAACTAGTAGGTTGTGATTAGCAGACTGTACCTCAGTCCCTATACTCATAAAGGACTGCTGCAGAATAGGGCAGCAGTCAGCAGTAGTGCACCTCAACCCTATATATTGTGGACCTATATCAGTCCTTAAGGATTAGGAGACTGTACCTCACTCAACCC
This sequence comes from Lithobates pipiens, assembly GCF_037356315.1. Lineage (NCBI taxonomy): Eukaryota > Metazoa > Chordata > Amphibia > Anura > Ranidae > Lithobates > Lithobates pipiens. The sequence continues at coordinate 183,660,162 of NW_027507785.1, forward strand.
TATACACTCTAGTATGCTATACATTACCAGTCCTTAGAAGGACCTTTGTGTAACTAGTAGGTTGTGATTAGCAGACTGTACCTCAGTCCCTATACTCATAAAGGACTGCTGCAGAATAGGGCAGCAGTCAGCAGTAGTGCACCTCAACCCTATATATTGTGGACCTATATCAGTCCTTAAGGATTAGGAGACTGTACCTCACTCAACCCTATACACTCTAGTATGCTATACATTACCAGTCCTTAGAAGGACCTTTGTGTAACTAGTAGGTTGTGATTAGCAGACTGTACCTCAGTCCCTATACTCATAAAGGACTGCTGCAGAATAGGGCAGCAGTCAGCAGTAGTGCACCTCAACCCTATATATTGTGGACCTATACCAGTCCTTAAGGATTAGCAGACAGTACCTCACTCAAACCTATATACTCTAGTACGCTATACCTTACCAGTCCTTAGAAGGACCTTTGTGGAACTAGTAGGTTGTGATTAGCAGACTGTACCTCAGTCCCTATACTCATAAAGGACTGCTGCAGAATTGGACAGCAGTCAGCAGTAGTGCACCTCAAACCTATATATTGTGGACCAATACCAGTCCTTAAGGATTAGCAGACAGCACCTCACTCAACCCTATATACTGTAGTACGCTATACCTTACCAGTCCTTAGAAGGACCTTTGTGCAACTAGTAGGTTGTGATTAGCAGACTGTACCTCAGACCCTATATTCATAAAGGACTGCTGCAGAATAGGGCAGCAGTCAGCAGTAGTTCACCTCAACCCTATATATTGTGGACCTATACCACTCCTTAAGGATTAGCAGACTGTACCTCACTCAACCCTATATACTCTAGTACGCTATACCTTACCACTCCTTAGAAGGACCTTTGTGGAACTAGTAGGTTGTGATTAGCAGACTGTACCTCAGTCCCTATACTCATAAAGGACTGCTGCAGAATAGGGCAGCAGTCAGCAGTAGTGCACCTCAACCCTATATATTGTGGACCTATACCAGTCCTTAAGGATTAGCAGACTGTACCTCATATGGCTTAAATTTATGACAAAATTAGATTTTATTGGATTTCTTTTAAAATAGAAAAAAGAAAATATTGTTTTTTTTTTCAAATTTCCGCTTTTTTTGCCCTTACATCGCAAAAAATAAAAAACAGAGTCGCAAATAAATAACACCAAAATAAAGCTCTATTTGTGCGAACAAAATGATAAAAATGTCATTTGGGTACAGTGTAGCATGACCGTGCAATTGTCACTGAAAGCACTAGAGCGATGAAAGCTGAAAATTGGGCTGGAAAGGAAGGGGGCGAAAGTGCCCGGTATTGTAGTGGTTAAGGATTAGCAGACTGTACCTCACTCAACCCTATATACTCTAGTACGCTATACCTTACCAGTCCTTAGAAGGACCTTTGTGGAACTAGTAGGTTGTGATTAGCAGACTGTACCTCAGTCCCTATACTCATAAAGGACTGCTGCAGAATTGGGCAGCAGTCAGCAGTAGTGCACCTCAAACCTATATATTGTGGACCTATACCAGTCCTTAAGGATTAGCAGACAGTACCTCACTCAACCCTATATATTCTAGTACGCTATACCTTACCAGTCCTTAGAAGGACCTTTGTGGAACTAGTAGGTTGTGATTAGCAGACTGTACCTCAGTCCCTATACTCATAAAGGGCTGCTGCAGAATAGGGCAGCAGTCAACCGTATATATTGTGGACCTATACCAGTCCTTAAGGATTAGCAGACTGTACCTCACTCAACCCTATATACTGTAATACATCATACCTTACCAGTCCTTATAAGGACCTTTGTGGAACTAGTAGGTTGTGATTAGCAGACTGTACCTCAGTCCCTATACTGATAAAGGACTGCTGCAGAATAGGGCAGCAGTCAGCAGTAGTGCACCTCAACCCTATATATTGTGGACCTATACCAGTCCTTAACCACTTCCCACCTGGCCAATGCACATATACGGCCGGGTGGGAGCCGTCTACTTCTGATAGGACGTTCAGGAACGTCCTTCAGAAGGAGCGGGATTGCGCGCGCGCGTGCCCGTGCAGCGGCGCAATCCCGATGTGCTCGTGTCACCCGGACACGGCACATCTCAGATTGGCAGGAGGGCTCTGTGATTGGCTCTCCTGATCACATGACGGCCGTGTCCAATCACGGCCGTCATGTGATGTAAACAAACAGCCAGTTGCTAGGCAATCGGCTCCTCCTCTCCTCACACAGAAGTCATCACTGAGGAGAGGAGAGCAGATCTCTGCAGCCGGCTGATGATCAGTGAGTATGAGCTGTTTTTTACAGCTTTTTACTCACTGATCATCAGTCTAGTGTAATACACACAACACACCACACAGTATAAACACAATGTCCCCACATATGTCCCCAAAACACACATGTCCCCAAAACATACATGTCCCCAAATAATAAAAACACATGTCCCTAATAATAAAAACATGTCCCCCACATATGTCCCACTAAAATCACATGTCCCAATGATTATCTGTACACATATGTACGTGATCACCTGCACACATATGTACATGATCATTTGCGTACATATGTCCGTGATCACACAAACCAATTATTATACACTTAACGGAATTTTTTTTAACAAAAACATGTAGCAGAATACATTTTGGCTTAAATTTATGACAAAATTAGATTTTATTGGATTTCTTTTAAAATAGAAAAAAGAAAATATTGTTTTTTTTTCAAATTTCCGCTTTTTTTGCCCTTGCATCGCAAAAAATAAAAAACAGAGTCGCAAATAAATAACACCAAAATAAAGCTCTATTTGTGCGAACAAAATGATAAAAATTTCATTTGGGTACAGTGTAGCATGACCGCTCAATTGTCACTGAAAGCACTAGAGCGATGAAAGCTGAAAATTGGGCTGGAAAGGAAGGGGGCGAAAGTGCCCGGTATTGTAGTGGTTAAGGATTAGCAGACTGTACCTCACTCAACCCTATATACTCTAGTATGCTATACCTTACCAGTCCTTAGAAGGACCTTTGTGCAACTAGTAGGTTGTGATTAGCAGACTGTACCTCAGTCCCTATACTCATAAATGACTGCTGCAGAATTGGGCAGCAGTCAGCAGTAGTGCACCTCAAACCTATATATTGTGGACCTATACCAGTCCTTAAGGATTAGCAGAGAGTACCTCACTCAACCCTATATACTGTAGTACGCTATACCTTACCAGTCCTTAGAAGGACCTTTGTGGAACTAGTAGGTTGTGATTAGCAGACTGTACCTCAATCCCTATACTCATAAAGGACTGCTGCAGAATAGGGCAGCAGTCAGCAGTAGTGCACCTCAACCCTATATATTGTGGACCTATATCAGTCCTTAAGGATTATCAGACTGTACCTCACTCAACCCTATATACTCTAGTATGCTATACCTTACCAGTCCTTAGAAGGACCTTTGTGCAACTAGTAGGTTGTGATTAGCAGACTGTACCTCAGTCCCTATACTCATAAATGACTGCTGCAGAATTGGGCAGCAGTCAGCAGTAGTGCACCTCAAACCTATATATTGTGGACCTATACCAGTCCTTAAGGATTAGCAGAGAGTACCTCACTCAACCCTATATACTGTAGTACGCTATACCTTACCAGTCCTTAGAAGGACCTTTGTGCAACTAGTAGGTTGTGATTAGCAGACTGTACCTCAGTCCCTATACTCATAAAGGACTGCTGCAGAATTGGGCAGCAGTCAGCAGTAGTGCACCTCAAACCTATATATTGTGGACCTATACCAGTCCTTAAGGATTAGCAGACAGTACCTCACTCAACCCTATATACTGTAGTACACTATACCTTACCAGTCCTTATAAGGACCTTTGTGCAACTAGTAGGTTGTGATTAGCAGACTGTACCTCAGTCCCTATACTCATAAAGGACTGCTGCAGAATAGGGCAGCAGTCAGCAGTAGTGCACCTCAACCCTATATATTGTGGACCTATATCAGTCCTTAAGGATTAGCAGACTGTACCTCACTCAACTCTACATACTCTAGTACGCTATACCTTACCAGTCCTTATAAGGACCTTTGTGCAACTAGTAGGTTGTGATTAGCAGACTGTACCTCAGTCCCTATACTCATAAAGGACTGCTGCAGAATAGGGCAGCAGTCAGCAGTAATGCACCTCAACCCTATATATTGTGGACCTATACCACTCCTTAAGGATTAGCAGACTGTACCTCACTCAACCCTATATACTCTAGTATGCTATACCTTACCACTGCTTAGAAGGACCTTTGTGGAACTAGTAGGTTGTGATTAGCAGACTGTACCTCAGTCCCTATACTCATAAAGGACTGCTGCAGAATTGGGCAGCAGTCAGCAGTAGTGCACCTCAAACCTATATATTGTGGACCTATACCAGTCCTTAAGGATTAGCAGACAGTACCTCACTCAACCCTATATACTGTAGTACGCTATACCTTACCAGTCCTTATAAGGACCTTTGTGCAACTAGTAGGTTGTGATTAGCAGACTGTACCTCAGTCCCTATACTCATAAAGGACTGCTGCAGAATAGGGCAGCAGTCAGCAGTAATGCACCTCAACCCTATATATTGTGGACCTATACCACTCCTTAAGGATTAGCAGACTGTACCTCACTCAACCCTATATACTCTAGTATGCTATACCTTACCACTCCTTAGAAGGACCTTTGTGGAACTAGTAGGTTGTGATTAGCAGACTGTACCTCAGTCCCTATACTCATAAAGGACTGCTGCAGAATTGGGCAGCAGTCAGCAGTAGTGCACCTCAACCCTATATATTGTGGACCTATACCAGTCCTTAAGGATTAGCAGACAGTACCTCACTCAACCCTATATACTGTAGTACGCTATACCTTACCAGTCCTTATAAGGACCTTTGTGCAACTAGTAGGTTGTGATTAGCAGACTGTACCTCAGTCCCTATACTCATAAAGGACTGCTGCAGAATAGGGCAGCAGTCAGCAGTAATGCACCTCAACCCTATATATTGTGGACCTATACCACTCCTTAAGGATTAGCAAACAGAACCTCACTCAACCCTATATACTGTAGTACGCTATACCTTACCAGTACTTAGAAGGACCTTTGTGCAACTAGTAGGTTGTGATTAGCAGACTGTACCTCAGTCTCCATACTCATAAAGGACTGCTGCAGAATAGGGCAGCAGTCAGCAGTAGTGCACCTCAACCCTATATATTGCGGACCTATACCAGTCCTTAAGGATTAGCAGACTGTACCTCACTCAACCCTATATACTCTAGTAGGCTATACCTTATCAGTCCTTAGAAGGACCTTTGTGCAACTAGTAGGTTGTGATTGGCAGACTGTACCTCAGTCCCTATACTCATAAAGGACTGCTGCAGAATAGGGCAGCAGTCAGCAGTAGTGCACCTCAACCCTATATATTGTGGACCTATAACAGTCCTTAAGGATTAGCAGACAGTACCTCACTCAACCCTATATACTCTAGTACGCTATACCTTACCAGTCCTTAGAAGGACCTTTGTGCAACTAGTAGGTTGTGATTAGCAGACTGTACCTCAGTCCCTATACTCATAAAGGACTGCTGCAGAATTGAGCAGCAGTCAGCAGTAGTGCACCTCAAACCTATATATTGTGGACCAATACCAATCCTTAAGGATTAGCAGACAGTACCTCACTCAACCCTATATACTGTAGTACGCTATACCTTGCCAGTCCTTATAAGGACCTTTGTGCAACTAGTAGGTTGTGATTAGCAGACTGTACCTCAGTTCCTATACTCATAAATGACTGCTGCAGATTAGGGCAGCAGTCAGCAGTAGTGCACCTCAACCCTATATATTGTGGACCTATATCAGTCCTTAAGGATTAGCAAACAGAACCTCACTCAACCCTATATACTGTAGTACGCTATACCTTACCAGTACTTAGAAGGACCTTTGTGCAACTAGTAGGTTGTGATTAGCAGACTGTACCTCAGTCCCTATACTCATAAAGGACTGCTGCAGAATAGGGCAGCAGTCAGCAGTAATGCACCTCAACCCTATATATTGTGGACCTATACCACTCCTTAAGGATTAGCAGACTGTACCTCACTCAACCCTATATACTCTAGTATGCTATACCTTACCACTGCTTAGAAGGACCTTTGTGGAACTAGTAGGTTGTGATTAGCAGACTGTACCTCAGTCCCTATACTCATAAAGGACTGCTGCAGAATTGGGCAGCAGTCAGCAGTAGTGCACCTCAAACCTATATATTGTGGACCTATACCAGTCCTTAAGGATTAGCAGACAGTACCTCACTCAACCCTATATACTGTAGTACGCTATACCTTACCAGTCCTTATAAGGACCTTTGTGCAACTAGTAGGTTGTGATTAGCAGACTGTACCTCAGTCCCTATACTCATAAAGGACTGCTGCAGAATAGGGCAGCAGTCAGCAGTAATGCACCTCAACCCTATATATTGTGGACCTATACCACTCCTTAAGGATTAGCAGACTGTACCTCACTCAACCCTATATACTCTAGTATGCTATACCTTACCACTCCTTAGAAGGACCTTTGTGGAACTAGTAGGTTGTGATTAGCAGACTGTACCTCAGTCCCTATACTCATAAAGGACTGCTGCAGAATTGGGCAGCAGTCAGCAGTAGTGCACCTCAACCCTATATATTGTGGACCTATACCAGTCCTTAAGGATTAGCAGACAGTACCTCACTCAACCCTATATACTGTAGTACGCTATACCTTACCAGTCCTTATAAGGACCTTTGTGCAACTAGTAGGTTGTGATTAGCAGACTGTACCTCAGTCCCTATACTCATAAAGGACTGCTGCAGAATAGGGCAGCAGTCAGCAGTAATGCACCTCAACCCTATATATAAGTGGACCTATACCACTCCTTAAGGATTAGCAAACAGAACCTCACTCAACCCTATATACTGTAGTACGCTATACCTTACCAGTACTTAGAAGGACCTTTGTGCAACTAGTAGGTTGTGATTAGCAGACTGTACCTCAGTCTCCATACTCATAAAGGACTGCTGCAGAATAGGGCAGCAGTCAGCAGTAGTGCACCTCAACCCTATATATTGCGGACCTATACCAGTCCTTAAGGATTAGCAGACTGTACCTCACTCAACCCTATATACTCTAGTAGGCTATACCTTATCAGTCCTTAGAAGGACCTTTGTGCAACTAGTAGGTTGTGATTGGCAGACTGTACCTCAGTCCCTATACTCATAAAGGACTGCTGCAGAATAGGGCAGCAGTCAGCAGTAGTGCACCTCAACCCTATATATTGTGGACCTATAACAGTCCTTAAGGATTAGCAGACAGTACCTCACTCAACCCTATATACTCTAGTACGCTATACCTTACCAGTCCTTAGAAGGACCTTTGTGCAACTAGTAGGTTGTGATTAGCAGACTGTACCTCAGTCCCTATACTCATAAAGGACTGCTGCAGAATTGAGCAGCAGTCAGCAGTAGTGCACCTCAAACCTATATATTGTGGACCAATACCAATCCTTAAGGATTAGCAGACAGTACCTCACTCAACCCTATATACTGTAGTACGCTATACCTTGCCAGTCCTTATAAGGACCTTTGTGCAACTAGTAGGTTGTGATTAGCAGACTGTACCTCAGTTCCTATACTCATAAATGACTGCTGCAGATTAGGGCAGCAGTCATCAGTAGTGCACCTCAACCCTATATATTGTGGACCTATACCACTCCTTAAGGATTAGCAGACTGTACCTCACTCAACCCTATATACTCTAGTATGCTATACATTACCAGTCCTTATAAGGACCTTTGTGTAACTAGTAGGTTGTGATAAGCAGACTGTACCTCAGTTCCTATACTCATAAAGGACTGCTGCAGAATTGGGCAGCAGTCAGCAGTAGTGCACCTCAACCCTATATATTGTGGACCTATACCAGTCCTTAAGGATTAACAGACTGTACCTCACTCAACCCTATATACTCTAGTACGCTATACCTTACCAGTCCTTAGAAGGACCTTTGTGCAACTAGTAGGTTGTGATTAGCAGACTGTACCTCAGTCCCTATACTCATAAAGGACTGCTGCAGAATTTGGCAGCAGTCAGCAGTAGTGCACCTCAAACCTATATATTGTGGACCAATACCAGTCCTTAAGGATTAGCAGACAGTACCTCACTCAACCCTATATACTGTAGTACACGATACCTTACCAGTCCTTAGAAGGACCTTTGTGCAACTAGTAGGTTGTGATTAGCAGACTGTACCTCAGTCCCTATACTCATAAAGGACTGCTGCAGAATAGGGCAGCAGTCAGCAGTAATGCACCTCAACCCTATATATTGTGGACCTATACCACTCCTTAAGGATTAGCAAACAGAACCTCACTCAACCCTATATACTGTAGTACGCTATACCTTACCAGTACTTAGAAGGACCTTTGTGCAACTAGTAGGTTGTGATTAGCAGACTGTACCTCAGTCTCCATACTCATAAAGGACTGCTGCAGAATAGGGCAGCAGTCAGCAGTAGTGCACCTCAACCCTATATATTGCGGACCTATACCAGTCCTTAAGGATTAGCAGACTGTACCTCACTCAACCCTATATACTCTAGTAGGCTATACCTTATCAGTCCTTAGAAGGACCTTTGTGCAACTAGTAGGTTGTGATTGGCAGACTGTACCTCAGTCCCTATACTCATAAAGGACTGCTGCAGAATAGGGCAGCACTCAGCAGTAGTGCACCTCAACCCTATATATTGTGGACCTATAACAGTCCTTAAGGATTAGCAGACAGTACCTCACTCAACCCTATATACTCTAGTACGCTATACCTTACCAGTCCTTAGAAGGACCTTTGTGCAACTAGTAGGTTGTGATTAGCAGACTGTACCTCAGTCCCTATACTCATAAAGGACTGCTGCAGAATTGAGCAGCAGTCAGCAGTAGTGCACCTCAAACCTATATATTGTGGACCAATACCAATCCTTAAGGATTAGCAGACAGTACCTCACTCAACCCTATATACTGTAGTACGCTATACCTTGCCAGTCCTTATAAGGACCTTTGTGCAACTAGTAGGTTGTGATTAGCAGACTGTACCTCAGTTCCTATACTCATAAATGACTGCTGCAGATTAGGGCAGCAGTCATCAGTAGTGCACCTCAACCCTATATATTGTGGACCTATACCACTCCTTAAGGATTAGCAGACTGTACCTCACTCAACCCTATATACTCTAGTATGCTATACATTACCAGTCCTTATAAGGACCTTTGTGTAACTAGTAGGTTGTGATAAGCAGACTGTACCTCAGTTCCTATACTCATAAAGGACTGCTGCAGAATTGGGCAGCAGTCAGCAGTAGTGCACCTCAACCCTATATATTGTGGACCTATACCAGTCCTTAAGGATTAACAGACTGTACCTCACTCAACCCTATATACTCTAGTACGCTATACCTTACCAGTCCTTAGAAGGACCTTTGTGCAACTAGTAGGTTGTGATTAGCAGACTGTACCTCAGTCCCTATACTCATAAAGGACTGCTGCAGAATTTGGCAGCAGTCAGCAGTAGTGCACCTCAAACCTATATATTGTGGACCAATACCAGTCCTTAAGGATTAGCAGACAGTACCTCACTCAACCCTATATACTGTAGTACACGATACCTTACCAGTCCTTAGAAGGACCTTTGTGGAACTAGTAGGTTGTGATTAGCAGACTGTACCTCAGTCCCTATACTCATAAAGGACTGCTGCAGAATTGAGCAGCAGTCAGCAGTAGTGCACCTCAAACCTATATATTGTGGACCAATACCAGTCCTTAAGGATTAGCAGACAGTACCTCACTCAACCCTATATACTGTAGTACGCTATACCTTGCCAGTCCTTATCAGGACCTTTGTGCAACTAGTAGGTTGTGATTAGCAGACTGTACCTCAGTTCCTATACTCATAAATGACTGCTGCAGATTAGGGCAGCAGTCATCAGTAGTGCACCTCAACCCTATATATTGTGGACCTATACCACTCCTTAAGGATTAGCAGACTGTACCTCACTCAACCCTATATACTCTAGTATGCTATACCTTACCACTCCTTAGAAGGACCTTTGTGGAACTAGTAGGTTGTGATTAGCAGACTGTACCTCAGTCCCTATACTCATAAAGGACTGCTGCAGAATTGGGCAGCAGTCAGCAGTAGTGCACCTCAAACCTATATATTGTGGACCTATACCAGTCCTTAAGGATTAGCAGACTGTACCTCACTCAACCCTATATACTCTAGTAGGCTATACCTTATCAGTCCTTAGAAGGACTTTTGCGCAACTAGTAGGTTGTGATTAGCAGACTGTACCTCAGTCCCTATACTCATAAAGGACTGCTGCAGAATAGGGCAGCAGTCAGCAGTAGTGCACCTCAACCCTATATATTGTGGACCTATAACAGTCCTTAAGGATTAGCAGACAGTACCTCACTCAACCCTATATACTCTAGAACGCTATACCTTACCAGTCCTTAGAAGGACCTTTGTGGAACTAGTAGGTTGTGATTAGCAGACTGTACCTCAGTCCCTATACTCATAAAGGACTGCTGCAGAATTGAGCAGCAGTCAGCAGTAGTTCACCTCAAACCTATATATTGTGGACCAATACCAGTCCTTAAGGATTAGCAGACAGTACCTCACTCAACCCTATATACTGTAGTACGCTATACCTTGCCAGTCCTTATAAGGACCTTTGTGCAACTAGTAGGTTGTGATTAGCAGACTGTAGCTCAGTTCCTATACTCATAAATGACTGCTGCAGATTAGGGCAGCAGTCATCAGTAGTGTACCTCAACCCTATATATTGTGGACCTATACCACTCCTTAAGGATTAGCAGACTGTACCTCACTCAACCCTATATACTCTAGTATGCTATACATTACCAGTCCTTAGAAGGACCTTTGTGTAACTAGTAGGTTGTGATAAGAAGACTGTACCTCAGTCCCTATACTCATAAAGGACTGCTGCAGAGTTGGGCAGCAGTCAGCAGTAGTGCACCTCAACCCTATATATTGTGGACCTATACCAGTCCTTAAGGATTAACAGACTGTACCTCACTCAACCCTATATACTCTAGTACGCTATACCTTACCAGTCCTTAGAAGGACCTTTGTGCAACTAGTAGGTTGTGATTAGCAGACTGTACTTCAGTCCCTATACTCATAAAGGACTGCTGTAGAATTGGGCAGCAGTCAGCAGTAGTGCACCTCAAACCTATATATTGTGGACCAATACCAGTCCTTAAGGATTAGCAGACAGTACTTCATTCAACCCTATATACTGTTGTATGCTATACCTTGCCAGTCCTTAGAAGGACCTTTGTGCAACTAGTTGGTTGTGATTAGCAGACTGTACCTCAGTCCCTATACTCATAAATGACTGCTGGAGATTAGGGCAGCAGTCATCAGTAGTGCACCTCAACCCTATATATTGTGGACCTATACCACTCCTTAAGGATTAGCAGACTGTACCTCACTCAACCCTATATACTCTAGTACACTATACCTTGCCAGTCCTTAGAAGGACCTTTGTGCAACTAGTAGGTTGTGATTAGCAGACTGTACCTCAGTCCCTATACTCATAAATGACTGCTGCAGATTAGGGCAGCAGTCATCAGTAGTGCACCTCAACCCTATATATTGTGGACCTATACCACTCCTTAAGGATTAGCAGACTGTACCTCACTCAACCCTATATACTCTAGTACACTATACATTACCAGTCCTTAGAAGGACCTTTGTGCAACTAGTAGGTTGTGATTAGCAGACTGTACCTCAGTCCCTATACTCACAAAGGAATGCTGCAAAATAGGGCAGCAGTCAGCAGTAGTGCACCTCAACCCTATATATTGTGGACCTATACCAGTCCTTAAGGATTAGCAGACTGTACCTCACTCAACCCTATAAACTGTAGTACGCTATACCTTACCAGTCCTTAGAAGGACCTTTGTGGAACTAGTAGGTTGTGATTAGCAGACTGTACCTCATTCCCTATACTCATACAGGACTGCTGCAAAATAGGGCAGCAGTCAGCAGTAGTGCACCTCAACCCTATATATTGTGGACCTATACCAGTCCTTAAGGATTAGCAGACTGTACCTCACTCAACCCTATATACTCTAGTACGCTATACCTTACCAGTCCTTAGAAGGACCTTTGTGCAACTAGTAGGTTGTGATTGGCAGTCCCTATACTCATAAAGGACTACTGCAGCAGAAGGGCAGCAGTCAAGTATATTCTTTCTATATTTGGAAGAAAGAATATTATACGTGTACAACCCTATTACCATACCAGTCCTGAAAAGAACCTTTGTGGACCTAATAGTAACAGCTACTGATTTAACTGACTGTCCCTCACTGCCACACACAGCTTCCTGTCTGTCCCTATTTAAACTGACAAAACACAGGCTGCTGCAACAATATCTTGAATAGCACTCAAAACTATATCCTGTACTACTTTACCATACCAGTCCTGAAAAGGACTTTTGTGGACCTAATAGAAACAGCTAATGTTTAAACTGACTGTCCCTCTCTGCAACACACAGCGCCCTATCTGTCCCTCTCTCAGCACTGACAAAAGACAACCTGCTGCAACAATGACTTGAATAGCAGTGCCTCAGACCTATATCCTGAACTACACCTATACCATACCAGTCCTTAAAAGAACTTTTGTGGACCTAATAGCTAGCGATTTGGGTCACTGCAGTCTCTCCCTGCTCCACACAGCAACCTCTCCCTATAGTGACATAAGAAAGAATGTAAAATGGCCGCCAGATCGGGTTTATTTATAAGTTAGGGGGAATGTCCAAGTGTTCATGTTCTGTAATGTCTCAATTGGCTGTCCTGTACCACATGATGGATGTGTCATCATAGGTCAAAGTTCTTTTACACAGTAAACACGTAAGTCCGCCGGGCGAACAGCGGCAATAGTCCGCCGATCGGGCGGACCGCGAACAGCCGAAATTTGCCGCGAACCGACCGCCGGGCGAACCGTTCGGCCATCCCTAATCATAAGGCCTAGTATATTTACCTGGAAAATAAGCACTAATGTTTTTTTTTTACATTTGACTACCATCGGCTCCCTTAGACTTTAATGTGGTTTACAGAACATAATTGGACCAAATCCAGATACATTTTTGCTAATCTCTAGTAGTGTATCTGCACAAGCAAAGGTTGTATTAAAATGCAATACACGTCCATGTCCATAGTCTGTTTATCCAACAGTATTACTCCTTAAAAAACTCCACATATACTTTACTAAGTGCTTTTCCTTTTGATTTATTTTTCTCTAGTAGAGATCAGTTGTCATTGGTAGATATGCACAGTGTGCCCTCTGTTGCTGTGGTATTGAGAATAGATTGCACCCACAGAGATTGGTTTGGACTGAAGAGGAACATATGCTATGTGGTGCATGTATGGTCAGTGCCGGGACAACGTCATCCAGTGCTCAGGGCAAAGATGCCAATCTGTGCCCCCCTTTCCCTCAGGGTTAGGCTCAGGGTGCCCCCTACCCCTGCAATATACCATTGCGCCAGGGGCAGCCATCCCTCCTGCCCACCCCTTGTCCCAGACCTGCGTATGGTGTCATTATTAAAGATATTCCTTGTCTTTGCTGTTCCTTAACATATTGGGCATTTTTTCAGAGCTTCCTGAAGATGCCTGACTGACAAAATGTGTAGAGGCAGGGCTTCCAGACGGTGCTCCTGGTTCTGGTGAAGTCAGTTCCAATCCACAGCTTCTGGTAATTGGAATGCACGCTGGCTTCAGACAAGAGCAGAGCAGTGGCATTTATATAGAGATTGAGCAGGTTATTTTGGTGCCAATAAAGGCACATTCAAATGTGCGTGCATTTGTATTATGCTCTATGGTGGTTTATGATATTAATAAATACTAACTACAGAGATATTTCTTGGCCTTTGTATACATGCTGGTGATGTGCTGAGGAACAGGGGGTATCTTTGTATTTTGGACACTGGAAATGTAGTTTGATAGTATGATGGATACTGGAATCAATGTTAAATAGTGCACATATTTTTGTGGATATTTTCCTGTGTTTTTACATTGGAGTTTGTAATAATTTGAACACAGCGAGTATAGCGCCACCTTTATTTACTTTGTCACTAAAGGACTGTTGGAATTGCCAAATAAGAGTTATGACAGAATAAATGTTAACATGTTATGCTGACCATCCTCCCCTAATCTGCAGGTGATGGATACCTTGCTAGTAAACTGTATATTTTAGTAACACAGTTTAAAAATACATTAATATAGTCCTAACAGTGTAAAGCAAAGGAGTTTAAAGTTGTTCTAAAGGATGACTTTTTTTTTTTTTTTTTTTACTTTCATCCTTCATGCATTCTCTGCATGAAGATAAAAATACTCTGTGTGTAGCCAATGAAGAGGGAGATTAGCTCTGTTCTGTGAGTCAATGGGCTCACTCGGGACCGAGCACACACTAGTGCCCTAAAAGCAAGTGTTCTGTTATAAGGGAACTCAGCAGGGGGGAGGAGCCCAAAATGTTGCTATTTTCATAGTTAGTAAGGTTGATTAAAGACACCAGTCCATCCAGTTCAACCTGAGTGAGTGTCTACAATTGTCCCTATCCCTGTACATTGCATGCTCACATCAGTCCCTACCCTCAAGGAGCCCACATTCCAAGGTCCCCATTCATATACTAGGGCCAATTTTGGACAGAAGCCAAAAAACCTAACTGCATGTCTTTGGCGAGTGGGAGGAAACCGGAGTACCCAGAGAAAACCCACGCAGGCACAGGGAGAACATGCAAACTTCAGGCAGGTAGTGTCGTGGTTGAGATTTGAACCAGCAACCCTTCTTACTCCTAGGTGAGAGTGCTAACCACTACACCACTGTACTGCTATTTTATGTTTTTTAATTCCTTTAGAATCACTTTTATGCCCCGTACACACGATCAGATTTTCCAACAACAAATGTTGGATGTGAGCTTGTTGGCTGAATGAAAGTCCAACAGTGTGTATGCTCCATCGAAAATTTGTTGTCGGACTTTTCGCCAACAAATGTTGGCTAACAGGTTCTCAAATTTTCCGTCAACAAAACTTTTTTGTCGGAATTTCCGATCATGTGTACACAAGTCCGATGCACAAAAGTTCACACATTCTCTGAATCAAGCAGAAGGAGCCGCACTGGCAATTTAACTTCCTTTTTCTCAGCTCGTTGTAAGTCTTGTACGTCACCACGTTCCCACGTTCGTAATTGGTGGCCAACATTTGTGTGACCGTGTGTATGCAAGACAAGTTGGAGCCAACAACCTTCGAACAAAATTCCGCGGTTTTGTTGTCGAAAAGTCTGATTTTGTGTATGAGGCATAAGTTTGGAATCTCTCTTGAGTTACTCTTTTTGATAGAAGACATTCTAAACTGATACAAAGCACATAGAGTGTACTCACATAATTTTCATGGTTGTTTATTAAATAACTATATTTATTGTGCATTAAAACCTACATACAGTATTTGTATGGGAGTGCATTACTAGAATTATTTTCTGACAGTATGTTAAGTCTTTTAAAGTATGGAAAAATGGTTGAACAAGAAATGTAGACTTTTGTGCAATGTAAGGTTTGGAAGCAAGACTCAGAACAAACCCTTTAAATCAAGAAAGTGTTCCCAGTGTGAAGTTGTAGCATTGCTTCAAAGAACATAGCAGTCATGGCTTTGGTGTACAATTCCCATTGGTTTCTACAGCTCATCAAAACTGCTCTGAAATATAACATTTATATTACCAGGGGATTCTAATCATTCTTCCATGGAGTCTTTGTTTGTCAGAGGCATCGGGATGTTAAAGAAAGGTGAAAACTGCTTGTCATGAGTGTTACATGTCAGGGGTTTTGTTATACATTAGAGAACAAATATCTGACACTGATAACCCCCTGAAATCTTTCAGAAAGTCCTTTGTTTGCTACTCTACTGCACAAAAAGATTTTTTTAGTTTCAATTAGCACTACAAATACACTTAGAATATCTAGATATAATAAATGTATATATTTTGAATACCACTTGCATATATATATATATATATATACTGTTTCTGCTTCTATTATTAGTAGGGATGAGCAAATCTGTGCAGGCTTGGTTCACCAAGGGTGCAGCAAATATTGTTTGAAATTCAGCAAATCTGAACTTAGACAGTAAACTTGGTGAATCTCACTGTTAAATTCTGGCCTTCTAGGGCTGATAGGAAAACTCCTGTCAGAAAGAAGGAAATGGAAGCTGGGTGCTGTCCTGGGGGACCAATGTAAAAATGTTCTCCTTGCTGTGAAGGCCATTTATAGGTGGAAGCAGGGGCCATTTGTTTGTTACTGGTGTATATGGTCCGTGGACACACTGGGCACCTTTGCCGCCATTGTGCTATTGCTGGGTGTCCAGTGTGCTCCTTTTCCTTTAAGGGGGATAGGGCTGCCTCCAGGCCCACCTGCCCCTCATTTATCCATTTAATGCATGTGCTTCCACTGTGGAGACACTTATAAATTCAGTAGTGTTAGGACTGCAAGCATACACAGGGTGTCGTGAAGAGCCCTGGCAGCTTATACATGCATTTGCAAATGCGTGCTAACTAAACCACTGTTTTTAATGCAAACTGTTGGACAGGTTAATTTGGTCAGTTGGCAGACTGGTTGGTGAGTTGAGCTATGGAATGTTCTGTTTCTGTCTTTCATGTGTTTGCCCTTCCATGTGCTCCTTGCTGTGAAGGCCAGTTATAGATGGGGACAGGGGCCATTTGTTTGTTACTAGTGTATATATGGTCCGGGGACACAATGGGCACCTTTGCTGCCATTGTGCTATTGCTGGGTGTTCAGTGGGGCAGGGGCCATTTGTTTGTTACTGGTGAATATATGGTCCAGGGACACACTGGGCACCTTCCTGTGCTATTGCTGGGTGTCCAGTGTGCTCCTGTTCCTTTAAGGGGGATTGGGCTGCCTCCAGGGCCACCTGCCCCTCATCTATCCATTTAATGTATGTGCTTCCACTGTGGAGACACTTATAAATTCAGTAGTGTTAGGACTACAAGCATACACCGGGTGCTGTTAAGAGGCCTTGCAGCTTATGCATGCATTTGCAAATGCGTGCTAACTAAACCCGTTTTTAACGCAAACTGTTGAACAGGTTAATTTAGTCGGTTGGCAGACTGGTTGGTGAGTTGAGCTATGGAATGTTCTGTTTCTGTCTTTCTTATAGAGAATATGTCTAATCTTGCCAAACAAACATATTAACATATCTTTGAAGGTTATCAATAAAGGATTTTGGAATGGTGATGGGGAGAGCTCTAAAAAGATATAACAGTTTAGGTAATAGATTCATTTTGATGGCTGTGACTCTCCCTAGGAATGAGATGGATAAGAAAGCCTTATTTTAGGTATGTTTCAGAGAGGAGATAAACATGGAGGATAATTTGCAGCAAAAAACGGAAGATAACTGGGGTAAATCTCACCTTAGATTAAGCCACGAGATGCTAACTTTACCCAAGTCAAAAGGAGTTATAGGCTTCCCAGATATTACCAAATACCACTGGGCCTGTCAATTAGCCAGAATAATAGATTGGAACATGCATTCCCCCACTAAAGCATGGATAACAATCAAACATGCGTCCTCCCCCATACCATTACAACAAATGCTATGGACCGCCTCAATACACATACTGCCAGATTGTAAACAACACCCTGTAATCAGCAATACATGACAGATTTTTTTTTTTTTTTTTTTTAATGTTTATTTGGTTTTACAAATAGAAATTACAAAACATAGCCGTATAGTTTTACAGAAACAGATTCCTGCACAATAAACAGCAAACAATAGATTACCAATAGTCCTCTTGTATCGTGTTACGATAAAAAAGGTCCTAAAAGGTCCTAAAAAGTCAAACGACCTAAGTATACCAGTTAAACGATTTCACTTCGTAACCCTTGGGTGAATACCCTCTAGAGTGGGTGAAACGAATAGGGAGAAAAAATTGCACAGAGTATGGTCCATGTTGTCAAGGAGGCTTAAAGTTGGCCGGATCCCCACGGAAAGGCAGTTTAAGTCTACCCAGAGATCCAGTTAGGTTGTGTTGAAAATACCATTCCGTGAAGCGAAACGGTTGCATGGCCATCTGAATGTCAGAGTGTGTTAGTGTGGCCTCCATATAGTTGCGCCACCTCGCAAAAAAGCGGTGAGTAGGTTTAGGATTCCTGGTAATGGTATCCAATCTCTCCAGGTAGAAGAGCGATTCTATAGCCTTTTGTAACGCCGGTAGTGTAGGTGGTGTCTTGGAGATCCAAGATTGCATAATGGTCCTGCGAGCAACAAGAAGGGCTAACTGTGCCCATTGAGAAACTGGGGTCCAATTTCCACCTCCCGACGGTGGAGTTTGAGGAGCATAGCCAAAAAACACAAAGCATAATATCCTTCGGAATCTGTTGGTGAGATACCGAGCCTACATAGGTAGTTACTGCATCCCAGTAGCTTTCAATGGCAGGATATTCCCACAGTCGATGGATTAGCGTGGGGTGAGTAACTGAGCACCATGGACATATTTTCAAGTTACCATTATTTTTATCTACGTAAGCGGGGTAGTAGGCTCTGTGAAGTATCCTGAATTGTGTTTCGCGCCATGTTTCAGAAAGTGAGAGTTTCCTTATTCGCCTGTATCCATCCAATATTTTTTCAGGAAAAGCTTCATCTCGTAGAAGGGTTGCCCATTTCTGGAAAGGGGTGAGATGGTATTTGTCAGTTTGGTGTTGAATAAGATAGGAGTATAGGTTAGTTATCGAATAGTCCCCCGAGTTCAATACAGTGTCTATGAAAGACTGCTGGAAAGGGTCCGTCTGCGGACCGCATTGGGAGCTCAAGTAATCGATCAGTTGACCGTAATAAAAGAGATGGGTCGGTGGGAGTGAAAATTCTTGAGATAAGACTTCAAACGATTTAAATTTGCGAGAGGCAGATTGATATAGAGCTTTTGTGGACGTGAGACCTTTTACTTTCCATTGCGCATAGATTGCGTGTAGAGTGGACGGGATAAACATGGGATTCCCTTGGATAGGAAGATGACTCGAGATGGTGGCCGGTAAACCTAATAGTTTGCGGGTTTCTCTCCAGGCAATGACAGTGTCTCTGACCAGCAAATTAGATTTTAGATGAGGTGGCAATGCGTGCAAATTGGAATGAAGAATTGCTGCCAGCGAGTATGGAGAAGCCATAGCTCCTTCTAGTCGTACATTACAATATCTAGAGTTGCCCGAGATCCAGTCCAGACCCTGACATAGGAGGCATGCAAGGTTATAAAAACGAATGTTGGGCACCCCAGCACCGCCCTCGGTCTTCGGGAGGCATAATTTATGGAGAGCTATACGTGCTCTCTTACGAGACCACAGAAAGGCTGATAGTGCCTTGTATATTTTCTGGATGTCTGCGTGTTTTAGCAGGAGGGGAATGGTCTGCATGGGGTATAGTAGTCTAGCAAAGGATATCATTTTAAACAAATGGCATCTCCCGAAGAGCAAGATAGGCAGGGCTGTCCATAGATCTAATTCCTGTACTATCCTTGAAATAAGTGGGGGGTAATTCAACCCGTATAATGAGGTCGGTTCCCGACCTATGCGTATGCCTAGGTACGTGATGTGGTGTTTGGCTATGGCAAATGGGGACTGATGTGTCCATTTGTGGGACAGTCTGGGATTCAGGGACAATATCTCACTTTTGTCAAAGTTAATTCGAAAACCGGAGCAGCTTTGAAAAGTGGCAAAGATGCCCTGTAACTTAGCAAAGTCGGAGATGGGGTCAGTGGTGAAAAACAGGATATCGTCCGCAAATAAAGCGGATTGCAGCTTCTGCTGACCTATTGGTAGGCCACTGATCCCATCCTGCGAATTAAGCAATCTAGATAGAGGTTCAATCGCCAGGTTAAATAATAGCGGCGACAGTGGGCACCCCTGCCTGGTACCTTTGGTCAGAGGTATTGAGTCTGATATGAAGTCCGGGGTGACCAGTCGAGCCGTGGGGGACATGTACATCTGTTGGATAAATTGCATAAACGGGCCCTGAAAACCAAACTGTGTCAGTACTCTGAATAGCCAAGGTAGACTAACATTATCAAAAGCTTTTTCCGCATCTAGTGATATGATTGCTACGTCTTGGGTGGGATGGGTTTTGGCATAGTGCAGGGCCAGTAAGACTTTACGAATATTAAGGGTAGCTGAGCACCCGGTCACAAAACCTGATTGGGCTGGGTGGAGTAGCGAGGGGAGTATCTTGGCTAGCCTAGCGGCAATTATTTTTGATAAAATTTTAGAGTCCACATTAATCAGAGAGATTGGGCGATATGACCCAGGCATAGTGGGATCTTTACCTTTTTTAGAAATAAGTTTTATGAAAGCATGCGAACCCGTGGGCAGATAAGGCCCACCCTGCCACATGCCTGCATAAACGAGTTGAAGGGTATCCGGTATGTACTCCACGGTAGATTTATAGAATTCCGCCGAGTAGCCATCCGGCCCTGGCGCTTTAGCCGTGGACATTAACGAGATAGTTTGTTTAATCTCCTCCAGAGTAATAGGGGCATTAAGTAAAGTGAGGTGTTCGTCTTGCAGCGTCGGTAAGTTTATAGTGGACAAAAAGGCATCCGCTGAGCTCATGTCAGTTGGGTCAGCTTTGTACAGGTTCGTGTAATAATTGGTGATAATGTCATTGATCCTCTCTTTGGCTAAGGTCACAGAGCCGTCGAAATCCCTCATGGAATGTATGCGGTTGGGTCGTCTGGGCCCAGCGCATAATTTCGCCAGGAGTTTGCCCGATTTGTTTCCGTATCTGTGAAAATATAGTTTAGAGTAGGCCAGTTGGGCCAGCTCCTGCTGCTCAGCCCAGAGGTCAAATGCCCTTTTAGCTCGAGTCCAGCTTTGTATATTTTCTGGCGTACGGCTCAGAAGCAGACGCTCATGGGCCGCACTAAGCGTTTTGCTGGTATCATTATACTGACTCTTATTATGTTTTTTCAGCTGCGTGGTGTATGATATTATCCTGCCTCTCATAAAGGCTTTTCCCGTTTCCCAAAACAAGTTAGGATCCGAGATATGTTCGCTATTGGTGGTCGTATAGTCAGTCCATGCAGTCCGAAGCATGTTCTGGAAGTCTGGGCTGTCAGCTAGGTAGGAGGGGTACCTCCATGTTTTCGGCGCATGAGGGGTCGCTGATAGCGATAAATGCACTACTATAGGACTATGGTCCGATATCCTGGCATCTAATATGTCCGAGTCTATTATGGAGGGCGTCAGGGCGGGGGAGGCAAAAAAATAATCTATGCGCGAAAAGGATTGGTGCGGTAGAGAGAAAAAGGTGTATTCTTGGCTAGTCGGGTGTTGTAGTCGCCATATATCAGTGAAATGTATGGAGGTTAGTGCTTGGGCTAATGGAGTAGGTTTGGGTGGGGTGTTGGTCAGAGGAGTTACACGACGAGTACCAGTCGTTGAACGGTCCGTTATGGTGGACATAACTGAGTTAAAATCTCCCCAACTAGATGTTTTGATTCAGGGACGGCTAGAATCCACTGGATTACTTCCTGAAAGAAGGGCGTGCTCGGCGAGTTCGGGGCGTAAATATTAGTGATGGCCATGGGGATTGAGTCTAGTAATATCTGCACTGTCACCCTACATCCCTCTGTGTCAGCTCTAATAGACGTCATTTCATGTTGTAGGTTTTTATGCACTAATATGGCAACACCAGCCTTGCGTCCAGCTGCTGGCGAGCCATAAACCTTGCCAACCCATAGTTTACGCAGGCGTTGCAGGTCATCTGCCGTAAGGTGGGTCTCCTGCAGTAAAGCTATGTCTGTTCGGAGGCGTTTCATGTGTCTCAGTACAGCCATACGTTTACATGGAGATCGAAGCCCCTTGACATTCCATGAGACAACATTCAAGTTATGCCCACCAATTGCTGATGCCACAATAGAGTTAGCTGGGTAAGAATCTTAGTGGCCAGTGCAGGGACAGCCTTGCTGTGCTCAAGTGTCCCCGCGGGTAAGTGTCTCCACAAGTAGGCCTCAGTCCCCAAGGGTACTACAACTATCTTAGGTATCTGTATCTGGTATACAATTGTATAAACGACATAACTGAGCATATATATAAAACACAATGTGTGCAATAACATAACAGCATATATGGACTTTCCTTTTTTCCACATGAGTCACAACTTTCAGACTCGGCTACCAGCCCTGTCCCGCCCCTCCCCTGATGGCTGTTAAAGGGCCATAGGGGGAGATATATCAAATTGCAGAAAAAAGAGTAAAATAAAGAAGATAAGAAAAATAAAACAAAAATGGACATACCTGGCGGCGTGTAAAACCTAGTATCCCCCGCAGGGGTATATGAGTGGATGCAATGGGGAATAACAACAGATGACCCCGGCTCCAGTGAGGTTCTACGTGCCCTTGACTAAGACCCATCTGCATGGGGAAAATGGATAGGGTGTGGGAGCCGAGTTGAACGCTGCAAACCCCAAGTAGGTAATACTCTAAACCATTTAACAGAGAACCTTGTAGAAAAAATAAAAAAGACAACCTGCAAAGAACATAGTAACTGCCTATATAAGCATTAGGAGGGCAGGTGTTGCAGTTTTAAGCTTGGGAGAACGGGGATCCTGCCAGCGATCCTTGGAGCCCATATTTTAGGCCAGTGGTATCCAGAAGGACCGGAGAGAGAGAGAGAGGGAGATCCCAAACTAAAGTAAATCCTCACCCCCTGGTTGTCCGTAAGGCTGTGGAAAGGTAGGTTTGTCAGCGGTGTCCTGAACGATCATCCTTGGGCGCGACTCTGATGCGCTTGTGCGGAGGGTTAGTGGGGCTGGGCTGAGGCTTAGAAGGCACAGCCGATTTGCCCGCGAAGTGGGAAGACGATGGGTCGGTCACGGCCGAATGATCCATATCAGAGCCCATGGATTCGACGTATCGTTCTGCTTCTCCCGGCGTGGTGAAGGTGAGCTGGTCCCCTTCGTACGTTTGGAGGCGCAGCGTGGCCGGATAGGACAAGGAGAATTTGATACGATTGTTATACAGGGCGGTGCATACCGGGGAGAAGGCCTTGCGTCTGTTCTTAACCTCCACTGAGTAGTCAGCAAAAAGGAGCAGTTTAGCCCCATCAATCATCAAAGAACGTGAGCTGCGGAACTTTTGCATGATGGCCGTCTTATCAGCATAGTTCAGATACTTAACAATGACATGCCGGGGTTTGGAGTGCAATTCGGACGGCTGTCCGATACGATGAGCCCGTTCGATCATGCATGGCGTGCGGAGGCCCAGTTGTTCCGGGATCGTTATGGTGCATAGCGTTGATAGCTGGGCTGAGGTAACCGATTCCGAGAGACCTATAATGCGGATGTTGTTCCTCCACGATCTATTCTCCAAATCGTCCAGTTTCTCCCAGATCTCTTTATGGGTGTTAAGGACCCTAGCTATCGTGGCAGACGTACCTGCAGTTTCGTCTTCCAATGCCGAAATGCGGTCCTCTGTCTACTGCAGTCTCTGTGCCTGGGCCTGGACTTCCAGGTGTAGCTGCTCCAGCCCTCTGTTGACTGCTGCGTCCACTGTAGCAGTGAGTGTGGGACCCAGCAAGAGCACTACCGCGTGTGCTATGCCCTCGGGCGACGCAGGGTCCGTCTGTATAGGCGTCGCTGGATTCGGGGGTTCTGGAGGTGGCGGGGCCTGGTCCGGAAAGTGTGGCGCGGCCGCCATGTTGGCCGCGTGTGTCTCTCCCGCGGGAGGGAGGCCCGCCGAGGCCGCTTTAGCGTATGACCGCTCTATGAAGCGATCCATGATGGCTCACCCTTCCGCCAAGGTAATAAGGGTTCTCCCCGAGGCCTGTGCCGGTTATTTAGGCAAGATTTGCGAGGAAGAACGCGAGAGCTGAGGGCGATCACCTCCTCCTCATGTGGCGCCGGAACCGGAAGTGCTATGACAGATTTTTAAGACAGTTTGCTGTAAGCTCAAAATATCCTCCTCATCAGATCCCTTGATGCCCATCTCTAATAATGTGGAATTTTCACCGGGTGTAACGGAATCCTTTCTTTCAGGACTCTCGCCCCACACAACCACGCGAGCACATCACTTTTTTTCAGGGACCACCTTCCTAACCCACTTCACACGATCAGCACAGATTCCGGGAAACTCACTCCCCTTCTGGACGTACGTCCAACTAAGACACTTCCTAAATAAGCCCCAAACACGCTCTGAATACTCGAGACAACTCACACCTTTCAAAGTAATTTGCACCAAAAAAACACAGAGATTCCTGATCTTGGATATGTACTATTCTCTGACCACAACACAAAATCCAACATAGTTTGCCTTAGATGGGAGAAGGAACTCTCAATAAGCCTTAAGGATTGGGAAAACATATTTTCCCCCATACACAAGGAATCAATCAATGACTCTGCACAAGAAAATGGCTGTAAGGTTTTTTTCTAGATGGTACAGGACCCCTGTCAGACTTCACAAAATTTCTCCCACAATACCCTCTGATGTGCTGGAGATGTGCTGACCCAGAAGGATCCCTGCTACATATCTGGTGGTCCTGTTCTTTAATCCAAACCTTTTACAAAGTCGTTCACTGCCTCACCTCCAAAATCACCACATACCCGATAGATTTTTCCCCAGCTCAAATGCTTCTACACCACTCATGCATTCCCAAAAGAGATTATCCTCGATTTCTAGCTTTACACCTCTTGATTCCTGGAGAAATGTGCATTCCAGCTCAATGGAAAGCAACCAATCCCCCAACCATGGCAGACTGGTTTAGACATATTATCGGAATTGCAGAAATCAAAGAACTCATTCACCAGGCCAATGATACATCTGCCAAATTTCAGAAAATATGGTCTTGCTGGCAACATTTTCAAACAACAAACGAATACACCCAATTATTGTCTCAATAATGACTGACAATACACCCTGTGGGGTCGGAGAAGGAGGGTGGCCCTACTCCCCTTATAATCCCCCTCATATCTACCTACAATATCTCCACCCTCCTTTTTTTCTGTCTTCATCTCCCCTTTTCTATTCTACATATCCCCAACACAAATATCATCTCTCCTAGGCAATGGATATCTTGCACAACCCCTTCTATATATGCCCCCCCCTTTCCAATTGTCTCCTCCCATCATTCCACATCATCCCTGTGCAGAACTTTCCCAGCCCCCTTTCAAGTCATATAAAAAAAGCCCTACCCCAATTTCATTAAACTATGTGACCACAGACTAAGCCTACTATAAAACACAACTTGTGTAGAAACAGAACGAAACTCTGGATAGCCGCACTCCGGATTGTGTAAAAATTAGATGCCTTTATTTCTTCAAAATGCAAGTGCAAAACTCCATTGAACAAAACGTCACAGCAAAAAGGGAACAAAAAAGGATTTTTGAATAAAATAGCTAACGCGTTTCACTCTACAAACAGCGCTTACTCATAGCTAGCTTATGTTCTGAATGACAAACAAATATATACTGTTCATGTATAAGCACACCACAGTGAAATTAGAGGTAAAACCATGACAGCTGATAAAGCTATCATCATAGATTCTCCACACATGCATTCCACACCCAGTTGTTGGTTAGTGAAAATAACTGGGAAAGGAAGAAAGGGGAAAAGGGTGAACATGTCTGTGTGTTGAAACGTGATTTGATGAAAAGTATAAATATGTAAAAAATATATATACATATACATGTAGAAGTGAAAATAACAAAGTGTGAAAATAAAAATAAAAATATATATATGTATATATGTATATAGACGTGTATAAATGTGTGTATGTAAATGTATTGGTGTAAATGTGGTAAAAATACTTGTGATTGTGCACTAGTGCAGAGTGACCTTTTAATGCATAGATAAAGAATATGAATAAATGTCATACAATTCAAAGGGAAACAGTATTGAATGTTTATATGTATGTAAATAAACTCAAATATTTAGAAAATAAACTGTGATATAAAAGTGACAAGGATGAACATGCACTAAACAAAGTCACATCGGATTGATGGCCATATTTATGTGAACTGTCGGTGAAAAAGGAAAAGGATAATAATAAAAGAACCAATATGAAACCATACAATTGATGGACTTATTTCGATGACAAGTAGTATGCATGCATGGAAAATCCGAGATTCAGAAGCAGATCACAATTGCCAAATATTTCTAAAGTTGTACATACACCAACCAATCTCGTGTTTTTATCGATGTGTAAATGAATGTAAATACACCAATCAATGCATAAAATAAAGTATGTACCTGCAACTACCACTATAAAAACACACAAATATACAAATATAACATGCAAAATAGTTAAATAAAAACAGAATCAAAAAAGAAAAACAAAAAACCTTTTAGAACCCTCACGGACACTAGAGTAAGCCTAGACGCCTCAATCAAGTGCCTAAAACAGTAAATGCACCCAAATGAGGCGTATACTTTAGGCAATATACCATTTACTTGAATGTTCCATAAATATTACGATTAATGGGCGAATAAAGGAAGAAACATTAATAAGGAGGGGGGGGGGGGAAATTTTTAACCCCTTCCCTCCTAAACTATAATTAACTTGTGTTGTTCACAGGGGTCGCCCATATAAAAACCAATACAACGGCGTGCAGAAATGTCTGTAATACAATAAATGCAACTAGTGTACAGACACCATCTGCTCTATATAGAATAGTGATATATAGTGTGTGATCGCAGTGTATATAAAGTCACTTAGACATTTTTTATAAGTTGTATAGTGTGAAAAGGAAATATCGCACTATAATGCTGTGAAACAGTGAAACATCTCCTTTTCTTTGAAGACCAATGACCTGAGTGAATATTATGAGAGAGTCTATGATGGAATAGAAGCAAAGATACAATGGCTATGACAGGTGATTGAACATGATCAATTCCGCATGAGATAAAATGGTGATATATATAACTACAATATGTATAAACTCATGTGGACACAGTCTGAATTATATATATGCAGAAGGGATCACGCTGCAATGCTGTGGGATATCTCTTGATTTCTATTTTTTATTTTTATTATTATTTATTTATTTACCTAATGTAAATGACACCTCTCTAGGTTGTGTAAAGTAAAAAAATATATAAAAATGTTTTTACTTGTTAAAAGACTATAGTCATGGAAAAAGAATATTTCCAGATCTGTATAATGGTTAAATGTGAAATGTGCTGCATATAAACCGCAGCAATAAATTGCATAAACCGCAAAGTATGTAATGCGGCATATACAAATTCCCCAATATCTGGGTTATATCAGTAAACCACATACATGTAAAACAGTAAGTGTGTCCCATATCTGTGAGACTATACCCATGTAATATATACTGTATCTGAAAAAATCTATATATGGGTAACATTCACAAGCTAGACAAAAACCCCCCCTCTATGATATTAGTAAATATGGGGAAGAAATGTCAATTGCCACCCACTTGGTGTGCCTGACTAGCGCACACATGTATAATTTTAGGCATTCACATGGATGTTATCATTTTGATCCCATATGACAAGCTTATAGAGGGTGTTATTGTGAATGAACCTATGACTATTATAACGTTAAATTTCAGGATGGATGGAAGAGATAATGAAAAATAAGAAACAGAACTAGAACACTAGTACATCATAAAAGATAACATTAAATTGGGGTAATCTTAATCCTGAAGGGGAATTACAGTGTTTCAAAAGATTTCTCAATCATAATAATATGAAACATCCCAATCAAAATTTAACCCTGTCGGAATTCTGGTTTCTAAAAAAAGAGTATCCAGAAAGCCTCATGTTTACAGAGTATGAGAAATCTGTCACCTCCTCGCTTGGGGGTCACCACCTTCTCAATCCCCTGTATAAATAGATTTGAAACATCCTTCTGATATACAGTGTTCCAGTGTCTAGCCACATTAGTGGATTTGCTCTTTTCAATGTCATATAAACGATCTTTAAGTCTGCATGTAGTGCGTCCTACATATTGTATATGGCAAAGATTGCATGTGATGACATAAATTAAATACTTAGTGTTGCAATTCATGAAAGATTTAATGTCAGCAATTTTATTGTTAACGCAAAAAGTAATCTGTGTACCTCTCATGATATGGCAACAATAAGCACAACCTGTTTTTTTATGACAAGTGCGAGCAGGGCGAGTCAAGTCTCTCTCCACCATTTTTTGGAATAAATCCAGATCCTTGCCCCCCTGACTCAATAGGGTAAAAATTGGATCTAGTCTTAAGGCTGGGTTCACACCGCTGCGGGGGGAGAACCGGATGTGATTCGCACAGCAAATCACATCCGATCTCCGTAGCACTGCGAGTTCAGCCATACAGATAGTATGGCTGAACTCGCAGCTGTCCCGCAGCAAACTCGCACAGGACCCTTTTTTGGGTCCGCAACGGAATCGGATCGCATGGGGGTTCACACCATGCGATCCGATTCCTGTGCGAGTCGGCAGATCGCACTGCGATATGCCGACGGATCTGGGGGTGTCATTAACATAACATTGACACCCCCAGCCGTCCGCATAGGGCAGTGTGAACTGCCGGCGGGAGGTGAGCGATGCGGGAAAACGCCGCGGATTTGCGGCGTTCCCGCATCGCAATAGTGTGAACCTAGCCTTAATGACATTTTGAGGGAAACATCGATTGGGTCAAGGGGGAAGGAATCCAATTCCATAGCAAGATCCTGTAAATCTAATAATGCACAAGTATCACATAACTTGACAGGTGAAGGAAGATCAGGAGACTCACCCAGCTCACAGGTGTCAAAGGAAACCTCAGCTTCAATGTCTGTGGAAGAAATGTCCAAGAAATGTTTCTTGAGTGTTAAAGCTCGTGAAAACCTATTAATATCTAAAATAGTTCCAAACGAATCAAAGTGTCTATTGGGGCAAAAACCAAGTCCTCTTGATAATAAATGACATTCCTCTTTCAATAAAATTCTCTCTGAAACATTGATAACGTTTAGGGCTATCTTCTGGTTCTCGTCCGTGACATGTGCTGAGTGTCCTTCACGACTTCTGTGTTTCTTGCCCCCTCTCCTGACTTTATGGATGATATTTTCTTTTTGGTTTGACTGGATCTTTGAGGATTTCCCGGTGACCGATCTGTAGTAGATTTAATTGAACCTGACGGTTCTATAGAACTTGTGAGATGTTCTGGAGAAGAATCTGACATGGTATACGTACGCAAGGGTATCATCTCCCAGGTCACTGTCATGATCTGAGAAACTGACTTGTTTAATTGGATTCCTCCAAGAACGTCTAGGAAAAAATCGTGGCTTCTTCCAAACGTAGACTTTTTTATTTTCATAGTCTGTTTTATCACGAGCCATTTTCCCTCTTTTACTGTCGATCACCGATTTTTCCATTTTATCCAATTTGCTGTTAAGTCGGCTGTCTGAATTCAAAAAGTCAGGGTGAGTTTGCATCCTTGCTAGGTCTGTTTAAACGGAGGTTATCTCTGTTTGTAGCACTTCTATTTCTTTTTGTTTAGATGACACTAAAGTCTTCATTAAGGTGAAGGAGCAGATATCAAGTGCTTCAGTCCATTCCTTCTTCATGTCATCATTGAATAGTTCTGAGGATGGAAACTTTTTAATACGCAGTCCTCGTGGAATGTGTGCTATAGAAATGTATTCTGTCAGAAAACTAATGTCCCAATAAACTCTGATCTCTTTAGCCATCAGATGCTCAAATTTCCTGAATTGACGTATTAAAGGCACACTATCATCGTCCAGAGATTGTACCGTGTGTGTCTGTGATGTTCGTCGTAATGGATTATTGGACGGCGCCGTGAGGGTTCTACTGAATGTTCCCTCTGCTGTGGTTATGGTGATGATGGTCAGATCCATGTTCAGGATTGTTCAGGCAAAATTTCTCAACCCCACTGGTAAAATAGATCGGAGAGATAAACGAAGCTGTAAATACCTGTGTGCAGGTGAATAGAAGTGGATGTTCCGAGCTGGTGATATTTAGAACATGCAAAAAGATCCAGAAAGTCGACAAAACAAACAGAAATTTCACCGCTCCAAGACAAAACCACTGACAGGCTGCTAGCTCTCCAAATGGATGGGGGTTCCAGGTGCAGGCTGATTGCATAAGCCAAATGTGTAGAAACAGAACGAAACTCTGGATAGCCGCACTCCGGATTGTGTAAAAATTAGATCCCTTTATTTCTTCAAAATGCAAGTGCAAAACTCCATTGAACAAAACGTCACAGCAAAAAGGGAACAAAAAAGGATTTTTGAATAAAATAGCTAACGCGTTTCACGCTACAAACAGCGCTTACTCATAGCTAGCTATAAAACACCCCTTCCCGTGGAAGTTACTAGTGGTCCGCTGACCGCAACCCTAGGAGTAACTAACACCTCTAAAACCAACAGGATACCAACAAGAAGAAGCCATTAGGTAAACAGTACATGATGATAGATGATCTTATGCCGCGTACACATGACTGGATTTTCCGGCAGACAAGGAACCGATGAAATCATTCCGTCGGATAGTCCAATTGTGTGTGGGATAGTCTGATCCTTTTTATTTAAAAAAATCACACGGACCTAGAAATAGAACATGTTTCAAATCTATCTGACCGACTAAATTCCTATTGGGAAAACCATTCGTCTGTATGCTGGTCCGACGGACCAAATATAATGCAAGGGCAGCTATTGGCTACTGGCTATAGTACTTCCTTTTCTAGTCCCATTGTACATAATCACATTCAAAAGGAACAGACTTTCAAATGGACTTTAGTCTGTTCGTGTGTGGGCAAGTCCGTTCGTTTGAAAGTCCCTCGTACCTCCGTCAAAAGTCCTTCAGGAAGACCATCAGACCTCTTCTGCTGGAAAATCTGGTCATGTGTATGCGGCATAGCTACTTGTTAAATGTGATTACCTACAACTAATTCTTATCACATCTCCATACATGAGATACACCCCTGGCCTATTATGCTATCTCAGATAGGCTACACAAAACTTGACTATCCAACGCCTCTCTAAGTAATAGGCTCTCTGATAGACACGACCGGGGTAAACAAAACACAAAGCCTATGTTCAATGTCTACAGCCCTCCAGGAACAAACACAGTTCATATGGGTCTAGTCACCCAAAACACTCGCAGTCATTGTTACACCCGTTTCATGTATTGTGTATACTTGTTAATGAATCTCTATCTTGTATTAACACAATACATTGGACTTTTTGTAGCATGCAATGTTATTTTGTATGTACTTCATCTTTTGTACATAATACAATTTTCATTGGAAAAAAATAAAATAAAATGAAAGATAACTGTGGTGTGACATAAATTCTAAGATATACAATTTTATCAACAGACCATTGAAATGGAAAGGATCTTGGGAGAGCTTCACACTGGGCCACATGTATATTAATTGGGAGAGCTGTAGATTTAGTGATATTGAGTCCGGATAAAGAGGTACATTTAGTATAGAGCAGTGGTCATCAACCCTGTCCTCAGGGCCCACTAACAGGCCAGGTTTTATGTATTACCCTGGGGAGATGCAGACTAGAATACTGCAATCACTGAGCAGCAAATTATATCACGTGTGATGTATTTCAGGTATCCTGCAAACCTGGCCTGTTAGTGGGCCCTGAGGACAGGGTTCGATGACCACTGCTATAGAGAGTAGGCTGGGTAGGGAATTTGGGGGCTGAGTTAGAAAAAAGCATAACATTGTCTATATCCATGCAGAGTTTAAACTGAGAAGATTCAATAGGGTATCCAGTTATATCTGGGTGTCTTTTAATAGCTATTGCCAGGAGTTCTAGTCCCAAGGCAAACAATAACGAGGAGAGGGGGCATCCCTGATGGGTACCTTTGCCCAGCATGAAGAAATCCGAATTGCAACCTGGTAATTGTATTCTTGTCCACGGAGAGTGTTGGAGGGCTTGTACCCCTGTTAGAAACTCATCTTTAAAGCCCATTTGTTGCAGCACTGAGAATAGATAGGGCAAGAGTTTCAGAAACCATGAATCAGACTGAGACAGAAGAACAGTTAAATCTCACTTGTTTAATAATAATAAAAAAAGGTAAACATAGTAAACGTAGTGAAAACATAGCTCCCAAATCCTCATTGATGGTAATTGTGTGTGGTTCTGTGTAGAATTTAGTGACTTAAAGAAGTACAAGATCCACTTGGAAGGAAGTATAGGAAGTATTGTTTGACCATGTAGTAGATCTTAAGGCATGCCTTATCCAGAGGTATTTGATTGGGAATATTGTACCTCTTATGAAAGGTTTGAAAGGTGGGTAAGTCCGCATTGTCAAAGATATCCTCAATGGTATTAATTCCAGCTGTTGACCATGTAGAGACATACAGGTCTGTATAGAGAAGATCCAGTGAGGAGAGGGGGAAGAACACCATGTTTTGTTTCTGGGCTGAGAAAAAGAGTGGGTGGTGTCAGAATCCATGAATCAGACTGAGACAGAAGTACAGTTAAATCTCACTTGTTTCATAATAATAAAAAAGTAAACATAGTCAAAACATAGCCAGATTTCAGGAATGGGAATGGATAGTCAGACAAGCCAAAATGTCAGGGAGCCAGAGATGAGCATAGTAGAACAGCAAGCAGGATCTGAAGCCAGAAGGGATGTCAGCCAAGCAAGTCTTTAACAGGCACTCAGGAGAGCATCTCTAGAGATATACTCATCTGGCTGGAGCATCTGGGCTGGACGGCTTAAGAAGGCAGGACTGATGAGCAGGTGAGTAACTGTGGAGAGATAGGAGCTGGCAATTAGCCAACAGCTGAGTGGCCAGCTCAGAGAAGGAAGGGCTAAACCCAGCCCTGACAGTACCCCCTCTTCAATGACCCCTCCCCCTTGGAGGACCACCAGGCTTGAGGCGAAAATGTCTATGGAAATCATGGAGGAGTACAGGGGCATGTACGTCCGAGGATTAGACCCAAGAGCGTTCCTCCGGACCGTACCCTTCCCAATGCCCCAGGTACTATATGCACCCACGGAACCAAGGGAGTCAACAATGGACTGTACTTCATACTCCTCATGGTTCTCAACCTGTACAGGGTGAGGATCAGGCGACAAGGTGGATTGCAGACCAAAGGTTTTAATAAGGGGACATGAAATACATTTGATATACGCATATTAGAAGGAAGGTCTAATAGGTAAGCCACTGGGTTAATCCTGCAAAGAATATGAAAAAGCCCAATAAACCAAGGAGGGAACACAAAGTCGGAGGTTGTGAGATGACAGCCACACTCTGTCTCCA
The DNA here is from genome assembly GCF_037356315.1 of Lithobates pipiens. Taxonomy (NCBI): domain Eukaryota; kingdom Metazoa; phylum Chordata; class Amphibia; order Anura; family Ranidae; genus Lithobates; species Lithobates pipiens. The sequence continues at coordinate 183,693,497 of NW_027507785.1, forward strand.
ACCTGGTAGGAAGGCACAGGCAGGCTTCTGTAGCTATCATTAGCATGTCGCAAAGCCTCCCGGACTTGTGCCCAATTGGAATGAAGACCACAGAGATGCTCCTCTAATGCAGGAATACTCTGCAGAACAAACGAGTCAGATAACATGGAAGATTGGAAACCATATTTCACCATAAATGGGGACAATCGAGAAGCAGAATTCAAAGCACTATTGTGAGCAAAGTTCCCCCATGGTAAGAGGTCTAAACAATTGTTATGATGGTCAGAAATATAGCAATGCAGAAATTGCTCCAAAGACTGATTGGCTCGTTCTGTGGCCCCATTAGACTGCGGATGATATACAGAGGAGAAAGCAAGCTGTATTCCCAATTGTGCACAAAAGGCTCACTAGAATCGTGCCACAAACCGACTACCCCTGTCCGAGACAATCACCTTGGTTAGCCCATGTAAGCAAAAGATCTCCAGAGCAAAAATGGAAGCCAGTTCCTTAGAATTGGGCAACATTTTAAGTGGAATACAATGTGACATGTTCGAGAACCAGTCAACCACCATAAGGATAACTGTGTTGCCCTGGGAGTTGGGTAACTCCACAGTGAAATCCATAGACAGGTGGGTCCAGGACCTCTCGGCATTAGGTATAGGTTGTAGGAGGCCCACTGGAAGGTGTTGTGGAGTCTTACTCAGAGCACACACGGAACAGGCAGCTATGAAGCTAGTTACATCAGCACGTAGATTAGGCTACCAGAATTGTTGGGATATGGCCCAAAAGGCATCTCCCCATTCTGCCTAATGACAGGACACTGATCACTGCTCCCTGTCATCGGGAGCAGTGATCAGTGTCCACGTCACACAAGCCCACCCCCCAGTCAGTTACAAACACTCCCCTAGGACACACTTAACCCCTCCTGCCCCCTAGTGGTTAACCCCTTCACTGCCAGTGAGATTTTTACAGTAATCAATGCAATTTGAAAGCATTGATCGCTGTATTAATGCCAATGGTCCCAAAAATGTGTCAAAATTGTCTGATGTGTCCTCCATCAAGTCACAGTCATGATAAAAATCGTTTACTGATTACTAGTAAAAAAAAAATTATTAATAAGAATGCCATAAAATTATACCCTATTTTATAGACGCAATAACTTATGCGCAAACCAATCAATAAACGTTTATTGTTTTTTTTTTTAAACCAAAAATATGTAAAATAATATGTAGTGGCCTAAACTGAGGAAATTTTTTTAAATATATTTTTGGGGGATATTTATTATAGCAAAAAATAAAAAATAATGCGTTTTTTTCAAAATTTCGCTATTTTTTTGTTTATAGTGCAAAAAATAAAAACCACAGGGGTGATCAAATACCACCAAAAGAAAGCTCTATTTGTGGGAAAAAAGGGACGGCAATTTTGTTTGGGAACAACGTCGCATGACTGCGCAATTGTCAGTTAAATTGACGCAGTGCCGAATCGCAAAAAGTGCTCTGGTCAGGAAGGGGGTAAATCCTTCCGGGCTTGAGGTATTCTTTGAGATGCTGCCCCAGGCATTTCCCATGACAGAAGTAAAGTAGATTTTGTGATATCTTGGCTTTTTGTGAGAGCCTTGGCCTGGGCAAACCCTCTATGGGAGACTCAACAACCTGTTGTCTTGAGTTACCTTAAGTGTGTGGCTCACGTTAAAAGGGTATTTGACATTCCCGTATGCTCCACTTCTGCTGCCCAGTGCTTGTCCAGCAATAAAATACCTTACTCTGATAGCAGAGGTTGCTTGGAACAATGAGGCCCTTGTGGCTACTTTTTCTCGTGGTCTCTTGGATACCATCAAGGATGAGATAGCAGCCTGAGATATACCTCAGAATTCACTATACTGATACTGAGATGGAGAAGTTGATCCCGTTTACCATCCTCATTGACTCCAGACTCAAAGAAAGACTCTCTTTTAAAGAAGTGCTTGCGGAAGCCTCCCATGCCTCCTGGTACTGGGCTGGTCAGTGAAGGTGAAACCATGCACTTGGGTTTCATGCATCTCTCTGCAAATGAGAAAACCTTTAGGAGGAGGGAGAGATTGTACCTTTATTTGGCCAGGCAGGTCACTTTTTGAAGTCCTGTCCTACCCATCCAGGGAACGCCCAAACCTTGAGGTCCTGTCACAGACAGTCAAGAAGGGTTCCCTCCGCTGGTAATATCGATCATTTAGTGTGCAGTACTGAGATCCACCAGCAGGTGTCTCCTGGCAGTTTGGAGCTGTCAGAAGAGCTTTTCCCTGCTGGAATTATGTCATCTTTGGGCCGCAGTACTGGCACCCACCAGCGGAGGGATCCTGGCAGTGTGGATCAGGTATTACCTTCTGCAATCAGGCTTCACATCACTGATAGCAGCCGTAGTATAAATACCCGGCAAGTGCACACGCACCTTGCCCTGGTATTGTCCTTGTGCCCTGACCTGCAGCCTGTTTATCTGTTTCCTGATCCTGAAACCTTGATTCCTGCATCCTGCCTCCTGAACCTGTTGTACCTGATCCTGTCTATTACTGCATCCCTGGAACCTTGTCCTGCAACCTTATCCCTTTCTCCTTGTCCCCCCATCTGCTGACCTCCTGTTTATGACCCTGGCCTGGCTTGACTACGATTCTGGTACTCCCTTTTGCTACATGTGCTGGTTAGTTTGTTTATCATCGCTGTTTGGTTGTTTGATTTGTTCACTCAGTTTTATTGGTGGTGTGTTCACATTTATATGCATTGACTTTAGTAAACTTACTTTCACCTATTTATGTCTGGTTCACTCTGTAGCAGTCACACAATTCTGGTCACATCTAGTTTATGACACCGACCTTAGGTGGCATTGTTTTGTCCCCACTTATCCAGAAGGATAAGCCCCTGGTTTTGGTTACCCTTTCTTGCGCTGAGTCGTCCATTGAGATACAGGCTCTAACCGACTCTGGAGCTGCAGGCCTGTTCATTGATGCTGCCTTTCTATCGAAGCACTTGATTCCGTTGCAGCTGCGTGACACCGCACTTGCCATTGAGGCTCTTGAGGGAAGACCTCTAGAGCCTGCCCATGTGACTCATGAGACTGTTGCATTGTCCATGGCCATAGGGGCTCTTCACCATGAGATAATCATATTTTTTTCTTTTGCAATGTCTTTGACAAAGGGCAAGCTGGTAGTTTGCCTCCACACCGGTCGTATGATTGCACTATTGACCTTCAACCTGGTGCCAAACTCCCTCGTGACCGGCTTTACCCTTTGTCAGTCTTGGAGGATAAGGCCATGGAGGATTATGTTGCAGATGCACTTTCTTGAGGTTTCATCTGCAAATCCTTGACTCCTACTGGTGCTAGTTTCTTCTTTGTGAAGAAGAGGAGTGGTGAACTGAGACCTTGTGTCAGGAACTTACCAGCAATAGACAGGTACAGCTGCGTGCACACAGGCGTCGGCGTGTGTCTTCTGCTCGTTCGCGTACGCGTTCGCGTGCGCGTTCGTTTACGCGTTAGTGTGCACGTTCGCGAGTGGCGTTCGTACGCGCGCTCGTCCACGTGGTCGTGCGTGGCGTGCGTGCGCTCCTTCCCGCCACTGAGCGTTTAAAGGACTCTCAAGTGCGCCGGTGCGGCGCTGTTTCGTCTCAGCTTCCGTGTGTCTGAATATCTGATCCTGAACCCGGTTACCTTTGAATACCTGATCCTGAACCTGATTACCTGCTACCGTTATCGACCCGGCTTGCTTGACTTCTCTGCCTTCTCCAATCCCGACCCGGCCTGCCTGACCTCGAAACCTCTTCTGCTTGTGATTCCGTTGCCGACCTCTGCCTGCTTACCGACACCTCTTCTGCCTTCCGTTACCATCAGTCTGCTTACCTTCTGACCCGGACCGTCTGACTCTTCTTCAGCCTGCTGCCAGTTCCAACCTTCGGCCTCTGAAGCTACTGCCTGCATTTCTCAGCTTCCAGCAACCCGCAGTCCACTCAGCCTTCAGAGGGATCTCCGCTCTTCTACCAGCTCCAGCGGCTCTATCCAGCAGGCCCTCCTACCCACTGTGCTCTCGAGACCGCTGTTCCCATTCCAGCGGCTCCTGAACCAGCGCTGTAAGAGAGGTCTCCTCCTACAAGTCGGGCTCCACATCTGGACTCTAACACCTTGTATTGATTATAGGGGTCTCAATAGTTTCACAATTAAGAATGCCTATTCGATTCCATTGATTACGGAGTTATTTGACCACCTCAAGGGAGCAATCGTTTTCACGAAGCTTGATTTAAGAGGGGCATACAATCTTGTGAGGATTAAGGAGGGCAACGAGTGGAAAACTGTGTTTAATACCAGAACAGGCTATTATGAGTACCTCGTAATGCCTTTTGACCTTTGTAATGCCCTGGAAGTTTTCCACAAATTTATTAACGATGTCCTCCGAGATTTGTTGCAGTTATGTGTGGTGGTTTATCTCGCTAATATCCTCATATTTTCCAAGTCTCTGGGGAGCCACCACACAGATGTCTGTCGTGTGCTTCAGAAACAATCTCTATTGCAAATTGGAGAAGTACGAATTCCATTGTGAACAGGTTAAATTACTGGGTTATGTCATTTCCACTGCTGGTTTTTCAATGGACCTAGAGAAACGTTTTATCAGTCCTACAATGGCCTAACCCATGGTTTTATGTCCTCTGCCGTGTTTTCTTAGCTTTACTAATTATTATCGGAAGTTTATTCATAATTTATCATCTCTGGTTAAGCCCCTGACTGATATGACCAAAAAAGACGGTAACTCACAGTGTTGCTCTCCGGAGTTCATTAAGGCCTTTGATAGCCTCAAGGCTGCCTTTATTTCTGCTCCTGTGTTGGCACATCCTGATTAGTGATGGACGAACTTCCGACGGGACGTTTCGCGAACGCGGACTGCGAACGCGGCCGATAGTTCGCGAACCGTAACGTTCGCGGCGGGCCCCATTGACTTCAATGGGAGGTGAACTTTACAAACCTACAGGTCAAATTTGCAGCCACAAAATATTTACTAGCTGTGCACACATAGTCCCACCACATGGCCAATGACATAACACACATATGAGGTGAATCTGGGATCGACAACTACAAGCATTCTTTTTTTATATGTGAAATTGTGACAATTCAGGACTGTGGAGCACATGAAGGCAATGGAGGAGAGGGAAGGTCAGGGTAGGCAAAGAAGAGGGTGCAGGAGATGATCACCAGCAGCGTGACATACAGCAATGACACCTGCACCGTGATAGAGTGATCTGACACCAGCACCGTGATAGAGAGCACTGACATCAGCAGCGTGACATACAGCAATGACACCTACACCGTGATAGAGTGATCTGACACCAGCACCGTGATAGAGAGCACTGACATCAGCAGCGTGATATACAGCAATGACACCAGCACCGTGATAGAGAGCACTAGAGGTCGACCGATATATCGGCCGATTTTTGGCATTTTTTAATTCGTCGGCATCGGCCGATTGTGCTGATAAAAAAGCCGATTACATGTTCAGCGCGACTTGCAAAAGACTTCTGTAATAGAAGTCAATGTAAGTTGCCTGAAGACATCAGTGAAGGACTTTCCTCCTCTCTGGGCAGGCTGCCAAGAAAAGATCAAAGTGATACAATGTTTCTTCTTCAATGGGCTGAACTCCCTGTGTAGAAGTTCTCAGTTTAACCATTTAAAGACTAAATCTTTTCTGACACTTGTTGCTTACAAGTAAAAATCCAGTATTTTCTGCTAGAAAATCACTCAGAAGCCCCAAAAATTATATATATTTTTTTAGCAGAGACCCTAGGGCAGTGATGGCGAACCTTGGCACCCCAGATGTTTTGGAACTACATTTCCCATGTTGCTCATGTACTCTGCAGTGTAGTTGAGCATCATGGGAAATGTAGTTCCAAAACATCTGGAGTGCCAAGGTTTGTCATCACTGCCCTAGGGAATAAAATAGCGGTTGTTGCAATATTTTATGTGACACGGTATTTGCGCAGAGGTCTTTCAAACGCAAGTTAGCCCTTTTTTTTCGTCCAAAAGTTTTGAGTGCCTGTTTTTGTGTATTTAATAAATCGTTTTTTTTTTTAATCTAAATTATACATACAAGTGAACTGATTGGAGGTTTGTTTTGTTTAATAAATGTGTAAGAAATTTTCTGCATCACTTATTAAGGCTGCTTTCACACTAGATCGGGCAGGCGTTGACGTTAAAACGCTGCAAGCTTTAGCAGCGATTTACCGTCATTTTACCCCCGCTATTCGGCTGCTAGTGGGGCAGTGAAGCACTGCTGCAAAATCGCATTGCATGTGCTTCAGCAGTGGTGACCATTCATTTCAATAGGCAGGAGTGGTGGAGGAGCGGTTTACACCGCTCCAAAGATACTGCTTGCAGGATTTTTTATTTTTTTTTAACGTCCTGCCAGCGCATCTCCTCATTGTGAAAGCACTCGGACTTTCACACAGACTGCAGGGGAGTCGTTTTGAAGGAAATTTACAGGCGCTATTTTTAGCCCAAAATCGCCTGAAAAACGCCCCAGTGTGAAAGGTGTCCAACTTAGATTTTATGAGATGAAGGGGAAAAAAAAGGAAAAAAAAAATAAAAAATCGGCCTAACATATCGGCCCAAAAAAATCGGCATCATATATCGGCCATCGGCCGCCACGATTTCTAAATATCGGCATCGCCATCGGCCAGAGAAAAACCCATATCGGTCGACCTCTAGAGAGCACTGACATTAGCAGTGTGACATACAGCAATGACACCTGCACCGTGATAGAGTGATCTGACACCAGCACCGTGATAGAGAGCACTGACATCAGCAGCGTGATATACAGCAATGACACCTGCACCGTGATAGAGTGATCTGACACCAGCACTGTGATACAGAGCACTGACATCAGCAGCGTGACATACAGCAGTGACACCTGCACCGTGATAGAGTGATCTGACACCAGCACTGTGATAGAGAGCACTGACATCAGCAGCGTGACATACAGCAATGACACCTGCACCGTGATAGAGCAATCTGACACCAGCACCGTGATAGAGAGCACTGACATCAGCAGCGTGACATACAGCAATGACACCAGCACCGTGACATAACACATGTATGAGGTGAATCTGGGATCGACGACTACAAGCATTCTTTTTTTATATGTGAAATTCTGACAATTCAGGACTCTTGAGACAATGGAGGCGAGGGAAGGTCAGGGTAGGCAAAGAAGAGGGTGCAGGAGATGATCACCAGCACCAGCACCGTTATATACAGCACTGACACCTGCACCGTGATATAGTGATCTGACACCAGCACCGTGACATAACACATGTATGAGGTGAATCTGGGATCGACAACTACAAGCATTCTTTTTTTATATGTGAAATTCTGACAATTAAGGACTCTTGAAACAATAGAGGCGAGGGAAGGTCAGGGTAGGCAAAGAAGAGGGTGCAGGAGATGATCTCCAGCACCAACACCGTGATATACAGCACTGACACCTGCACCGTGATAGAGTGATCTGACACCAGCACCGTGACATAACACATGTATGAGGTGAATCTGGGATCGACAACTACAAGCATTATTTTTTTATATGTGAAATTCTGACAATTCAGGACTCTTGAGACAATGGAGGCGAGGGAAGGTCAGGGTAGGCAAAGAAGAGGGTGCAGGAGATGATCACCAGCATTAGCACCGTGATATACAGCACTGACACCAGCACCGTGATAGAGTACACTGACACCAGCACCGAGATAGAGAGCACTAACAGCAGCACTGATACCAGCAACTTGCTGTTGGGCCCCAAAAATATGACACCGCTCAACCTCTTCAAACAGGAGGGTACGGGCATATAGTACGGTGTGCTTTTTTTGTACAAGGAAGTGAGCCAAATGAAGAAAAAAGGTCTGTGTGCTCGATTAAAAAAATAGTTTATAGACATATACATGGTCTACTGGTCACATGTGTTGAATTCCTCCGAGATCCATGCCTCATTCATTTTTAGAAATCTGAGGTAATTAACACTGTCGTGAGTTAGGCGAGTACGCTTATCGGTCACGATTCCACCTGCTGCGCTGAACGTCCTTTCGGACAGAACACTGGGCGAGGGGCAAGCCAACAGTTCGATTGCAAATTGGGCAAGCTCTGGCCAGAGGTCAAGCCTGCCCACCCAGTAGTCCAGGGGTTCATCACTCCTCAGAGCGTCCACATCGGCCGTTAACCCGATGTAGTCGGACACCTGACGGTCTAGGCATTCCCTGATGCTGGATCCGGATGACACCTGTCGATGGGTCGGCTGAAAGAATGACCTCATATCAAAAGTCACCAACACATCTTCAAAACGGCCTCTTCTTGCAGGCGCTGTTGGATTGGTACCCGCAACTCCTTCCTTTGCCAGCGCACGCAAAAGCAGAATGTAGCATTTCTAGAAGCAAGGCCTGGAAGTGCTCCATTCTGACAGCCCTCTGTGACCGCGGTAACATTTCCGCCATTTTGTGTTTGTACCGGGGGTCTAAGTACGTTTCCACCCAGTACTGGTCCTTGACCCTTATGCTTTTTATACGGGGGGTCCCTATTAAAACACTGGAGCATGAAGGCCCCCATTTTCACTAAACTGGAAGCGGTGTGGTGGCCTGGCTCCTGCTCATCATCCAGGATAATGTCGTCCTCTTCATTCTCCTCTCCCCATCCACGCACAACAACAGGGATCCCAGAAAGGTTTAAAGCATGCTCTTCTTGCTCCTCCTCATCCGCCCCGGCACCATCCTCCTCTGACTCCTCTTCAGACTCCTGTTGTTCACTTGTCTCAGATAGAGTAGCCCCCCCTGGGAATTCATCCAGCATTCCGACTTCCTCATCTTCCCGCTCCTGCTCCTCCACAGCTTGATCAATGACATGACGCAATGCACGCTCCATAAAGAAGGCATAAAGTACCATGTCACTGATGGCACCATGACTGCGACTGACCAGTTTGGTGATCTCCTCAAATGGCTGCAGAAGTCTGCATGCGTCGCGCATGAGCAGCCACTGGCACGGTGAAAAAAACCCAGCTCCCCAGAACCTGTTCTGCCGCAGAATTCCTACAGGTAGACGTTAACTGCACGTTTCTGCTGGAGCAGCCTATCAAGCATATAGAAGGTTGAGTTCCATTGCGTCGGGCAATCGCAAATAAGACGTCTGACCGGCAGATTGTGTCACCGCTGAATGTCAGCAAGGCGAGCCATGGCTGTGTAAGATCTTCTGAAATGGGCCGAGATTTTCCTTGCCTGCCGCAAGATGTCCTGGACCCCAGGGTATTTGACAACGAACCGCTGCATGACCAAGTTTAAGACGTGTGCCATGCATGGCACGTGCGTAATTTTGCCCTGTTTCAATGCGCTAAGCAGATTGGCACTGTTGTCACATACCACTTTACCAACTGTCAAATTGAGCGGTGTTAGCCACTGATCTGTCTGTGAACACAAAGCTGAAAGGAGTGCCGGGCCAGTGTGGCTCTTGGCTTCCAGGCACAACAGACGCAGCACGGCATGGCAACGTCTCACCTGGCATGTCGAATAGGTTCTGGGGAGCTTGGGCGGCGCAGCGGAAGAGACGCTAGCAGCGGAAAAGGAGGAGTCAGCCGAGGAGGAGAGGGAGGAGGATGGAGTAGGAGGAGGAGGAGAAGAAGAGCCAGGCCTGCATGCAATCCGTGGCGGTAAAACCAAATCTACACGGGTGCCACGGGTTACATGCTTGATGGCCGTCAGAAGGTTCACCCAGTGGGCAGTACAAATGATATACCTTCCCTGCCCCGTGTTTGCTAGACCACGTGTCTGTGGTCAGATGTATCTTGGCACCGACACTGTGTGCCAGATATACATTCACTTGCCCCTGAACATGGCCATATAGCTCTGGGATGCCCTTCTCTGAGAAATACTTACTTCCTGGGACCTTCCATTGTGGTGTTCCAATGGCCACACATTTTCGAAAGGCCTCCGAGTCCACCAGTTTATGTGGCAGTAGTTGGTGGGCTATCAGTTCTGACAAGCCAGCCGTCAACCGTTGGGCAAGAGGGTTATCCGGCGTCATCATTTTTTTACGCTCGAACATTAGGCACACGGAAGCCTGCCTTTTTGCAGAAAAACGTGAGCTTGGCGTGATGGAAGGTGGAGTGGAGGACAATTATGAGGAGAGAGGAGAAGGAGAAGTAGAAGACGAGGCTGGACGGTGAGAACCTGGAGTGTGGCTTTGTGTGTTCCGTTGCTCCCACTGGGCTCGGTGATAGCAGCTCATGTGCCTTCTTAAGGCGGTTGTCCCTAGGTGAGTGTTGGGCTTTCCGCGACTAATGCGTTGACTGCAAAGATTGCAGATGGCAACACTATTGTCAGCAGCGGACACGTTAAAAAAAGCCCACACTGCGGAGCCATGTGTCGGCATCCTGGGGGTGCCAGATGTGACCGTACATGGTTGATGACTCGCTCCTTATACATTAGCAGTCTGCTTTGTCCCTCCTGTGCAATGTAAGTTATTCCTGCTTCTCCTCCCTATCTGCTGGTCCATTTCTCTCTCTGAACTCCCCTCCTCTTCCTCTCTTGTGGGCACCCACGTGACATCACTAAACACGTCATCATCGACGTCACCTTCCCCACCGCTATAAGTAGAGATCTTGGAGTAGGCAGCAACACCGGGGACCAACCTCCTCCTTGGGCTGATCTGGGTACTGTCGTCAGACTGCTGAGTGGCGGTTCTTGCTACCTCCTCTTCCTGATCCAATGCCAAGAGTGGCTACGCATCAGAAATGTCTTGATATGGATCAGAAAATAATTCCTGTGACTCAAGCAGAAGGTATGTGGTGGTGGTGGTGGTGGTGTTGTTGGTGGTAGTGTCTTTGGGGGTGCACATAGCAGAGAGTAAAGAAGAGGGTGCAGATCGAGAGGATGAGGAGGGTGCAGAATAGTGAAGCTGAGTGAGCCACTCAACCAATTCTGGTGCTTCTTTTGACGTAATCGCACGCACCTTCTGCAATTTCCCACTTTGGCTCAAGCCTGTTGTTCCTACCCTACCCCTACCACCCCTGCAGAAGGGCCGGCCTCTTCCTCTGCCTGTCATTTTTTAAATGACCCTGTGACAAAACTCTCAGTCCCTATACTGATAAAGGACTGCTGCAGAATTGGGCAGCAGTCAGCAGTAGTGCACCTCAACCCTATATATTGTGGACCTATACCAGTCCTTAAGGATTAACAGACTGTACCTCACTCAACCCTATATACTCTAGTACACTATACCTTACCAGTCCTTATAAGGACCTTTGTGGAACTAGTAGGTTGTGATTAGCAGACTGTACCTCAGTCCCTATACTCATAAAGGACTGCTGCAGATTAGGGCAGCGGTCAGCAGTAGTGCACCTCAACCCTATATATTGTGGACCTATACCACTCCTTAAGGATTAGCAGACTGTACCTCACTCAACCCTATATACTGTAGTAAACTATACCTTACCAGTCCTTATAAGGACCTTTGTGGAACTAGTAGGTTGTGATTAGCAGACTGTACCTCAGTCCCTATACTCATAAAGGACTGCTGCAGAATAGGGCAGCAGTCAGCAATAGTGCATATCAACCCTATATATTGTGGACCTATACCAGTCCTTAAGGATTAGCAGACTGTACCTCATTCAACCCTATATACTGTAGTACACTATACCTTACCAGTCCTTAGAAGGACCTTTGTGCAACTAGTAGGTTGTGATTAGCAGACTGTACCTCAGTCCCTATACTGATAAAAGACTGCTGCAGAATAGGGCAGCAGTCAGCAGTAGTGCACCTCAACCCTATATATTGTGGACCTATACCAGTCCTTAAGGATTAGCAGACTGTACCTCACTCAACACTATATACTCTAGTACACTATACCTTACCAGTCCTTAGAAGGACCTTTGTGGAACTAGTAGGTTGCGATTAGCAGACTGCACCTCAGTCCCTATAGTGATAAAGGACTACTGCAGCAGAAGGGCAGCAGTCAAGTATAATATACTTTCTATATTTGGAAGAAAGAATATTATACGTGTACAAACCTATTACCATACCAGTCCTGAAAAGAACCTTTGCGGACCTAATAGTAACAGCTACTGATTAAACTGACTGTCCCTCACTGCCACTCACCGCTTCCTGTCTGTCCCTATTTAAACTGACAAAACACAGGCTGCTGCAACAATAACTTGAATAGCACTCAAAACTATATCCTGTACTACTTTACCATACCAGTCCTGAAAAGGACTTTTGTGGACCTACAGTAATAGTAACAGCTAATGATTAAACTGACTGTCCCTGCTGCACACAGCGTCCTGTCCCTCTATGCACTGACAAAAGACAGGCTGCTGCAACAATGACTTGAATAGCAGTGCCTCAATCCTATATCCTGAACTACACCTATACCATACTAGTCCTTAAAAGAACTTTTGTGGACCTAATAGCTAGCGATTTGGGACACTGCAGTCTCTCCCTGCTCCACACAGCAACCTCTCCCTATAGTGACATACGAAAGAATGTAAAATGGCCGCCGGACCGGGTCTATTTATAAGTTAGGGGGAATGTCCAAGTTTCCATGTGCTGTAATGTCTCAATTGGCTGTCCTGTACCACATGATGGATGTGTCATCATAGGTCAAAGTTCTTTTACACAGTAAACACGTAAGTCCGCCGGACGAACAGTGGCAATAGTCCGCCGATCGGGCGGACCGCGAACAGCCTAAATTTGCCGCAAACCGACCGCCGCGTGAACCATTCAGCCATCCCTAATCCTGATCCTACATTACCTTTTATCCTTGAGGTTCATGCTTCTAAGCCCTTGTACACACGGTCGGAGAATCTGTCGGAATGAGTCTTATCGGACCGTGTCGTCAGATAATCCGACTTTGTGTGGTATGCATCGGACTGATTCCGTCCGAATCTCCGTCCGACCCAATTTTCCAACATGTTGGAAATATTTCCCGACCAACTGGGCCGGACGGACCTAATCCGATCATGTGTAGAGCATTTTCATCGGACCAAGTGCCACGCATGCTCAGATCAAATTCCTACATCAAAGCTATTGGCTACTAGCCTGAATGTAGTCCCATCGTAACGAAATTATGTCATCATGTTCTGAAAGATCGGATTTTTCGCCAACTTGGCCCGACCGTGTGTATGCAACAGTTTCGGACACAATCCGTCGGACTAAATCCGACGGGCAAAATCCGACGGATTTGGTTGGCAAAATCTCCGACCGTGTGTATGTGGGCTTAGACTGAATTTGGTGCCCTTCTGTCTTAATGTCCTACCTCTGAGAGCGCTATGCATCCTTGTGGATACTTTTCCAAGAAATTGTCACCTGCTGGGTGCAATTACGAGATTGGTGACAGAGAGCTGTTAGCGATGATTTTAGCCCTGAAAGAATGGAGACATCTCCTCAACTGTGCCAGTTCTCATTCTTACCGACCATAAGAATCTCACATTCTTCTCTGTGGCTAAATACTTCTCTCCAGTAGGGTATGATGGGCTCTTTTCTTGTCTAGTTTCAACTACATTGTCTCATTCTTACCCAGTACTAAGACTGTAAGGGTTGATGCTTTGTCACAACAATATTCCTTCACTTCCAAGATGGAGTTGGATTTGTTTCCTGTGATTCCTCCTGATAGTATTCTGTCTATGGTTCGAATCAGTCTCACTTCTCCTTTGGGTTACAAAATTCTTGCTGCTCGGGTCAATGCTCCTCCCGAGAAACTTTGTGACCACTGCTTTCTTCCAGAATCTCTGTACTGCCGTGCTCCATACTTGCCAATCTCCCAAGGCTGCTAGCCACCCTGGGAAGAATCAACTCTTTTGGGCCATTTCCCAACAATTCTGGTGGCCTAGTCTATGTGCTGATATAACCTCCTTCGTATCTGCCTGTTCCGTGTGTGCTCAGAGTAAGACTCCACAAGTCACAGTTATCCTTATGGTGGTTGATGGGTTCTCGTAAATTTCCCATTGTATTCCACTTAAGAAGTTGCTCACTTATAAGGAACTGGCTTCCATTTTTGCTTGGGAGATCTTTCGCTTAAATGGACTAACCAAGGTGATTGTCTCAGACAGGGGTAGTCAGTTTGTGTTCCAGTTGTAGCGAGCTTTTTGTGCACAGTTGTGAATTGAGCTTGCTTTCTCCTCTGTGTATCACCTGCAGTCTAATGGGGCTGCAGAACGAGCCAATCAGTCCTTAGAGCAATTCCTACGTTGCTATATTTCTGACCATCATAACAAATGGTCAGACCTGTTACTGTGTGCAGAGTTTGAATATAAAGGGGTGGGTCCTGCGCAAATCGTGCCACTCAAATAAAATACACAAATTCAAAATAATATAAATATGTGCATACATACAATGCCGTGAAAAAAAAATATAGTCCAAAAAACAGCACGCATAAAAATATATAAAAAATATATAAAAAAATGGAAAAAAGGTTTAATGATAGAACAATAATAAAATGTCCGCTACTCAAGGCTCCCAGAACTCTCACCTTTAAACGAAGTGAATAAGCAAATCAAACAAACTCCAGGATTCTCTTATTTCATTCATAAATAATAAATAATAGCCATCAGGAAATCCAAAGGAGGGATGCAATGATACAATTCCGCCACTAGAGGGCCAGTCCCAGCTTCCAGAATAGGTGAAATGGATCTTCACTTCTATTTCACAGTGTATGGCTCAAAATAAGAGAGAGGAGGGGGAGAGAGAGAAACAGGAGACTTCCATAGTGTAGTAGTTTAAAAAACGGCAGGTAGATTTATTAAAAAGCAGTAAAGACTCTCACATTTTAATTGCAAAAACAAGCAGAATCAGGAAGAGGGTATAATGACAACTTCCTCCCGCCTTACTCTACTTCTGGTTCGTCCTCTGGCCAATCCCTACGCGTTACGTCATGTGACTTCTTCATGGGGATCGCCCATGAAGAAGTCACATGACGTAACGCGTAGGGATTGGCCAGAGGACGAACCGGAAGTAGAGTAAGGCGGGAGGAAGTTGTCATTATACCCTCTTCCTGATTGTGCTTGTTTTTGCAATTAAAATGTGAGAGTCTTTACTGCTTTTTAATAAATCTACCTGCCGTTTTTTAAACTACTACACTATGGAAGTCTCCTGTTTCTCTCTCTCCCCCTCCTCTCTCTTATTTTGAGCCATACACTGTGAAATAGAAGTGAAGATCCATTTCACCTATTCTGGAAGCTGGGACTGGCCCTCTAGTGGCGGAATTGTATCATTGCATCCCTCCTTTGGATTTCCTGATGGCTATTATTTATTATTTATGATTGAAATAAGAGAATCCTGGAGTTTGTTTGATTTGCTTATTCACTTCGTTTAAAGGTGAGAGTTCTGGGAGCCTTGAGTAGCGGACATTTTATTATTGTTCTATCATTAAACCTTTTTTCCATTTTTTTATATATTTTTATGCGTGCTGTTTTTTGGACTATATTTTTTTTTCACGGCATTGTATGTATGCACATATTTATATTATTTTGAATTTGTGTATTTTATTTGAGTGGCACGATTTGCGCAGGACCCACCCCTTTATATTCATTATTTGATAGTTTGTGCTCACTATTTTGTCCTGCTGCATTTTTTAGTTAGCATTTGCACTTTATATCACTCAGGCTCTTTTTCACAGCATCTGTGTTTCATTATATCTGATTTTGGATTTTGTTCCACTTTAGTGACTTATTACCACTTAGCGGCGCGAAGGCTGACCACTTTTATATTTTTGTGTGCAGAGTTTGCTCACAATAGTGCCTTAAATTTCGCTTCCCGATTGTCCCCGTTTATGGCGAACTATGGTTTCCAACCTTCCATGATGCCTGACTCGTTTGTTCCACATAGTATTCCTGCGTTAGAGGAGCATCTCCGTGGTCTTTGTTCCACTTGGGCACAACTCCAGGAGGCTTTGCGACATGTTAATGATAGGTACAGACTCCATTTCGACGGCAGACGCCTGCTTGCACCTTCCTACCAGGTTGGGGACAGGGTCTGGCTGTCATCTCACAACCTCCGACTTTCTGTTCCCTCTCTGAAGTTTGCACCTTGGTTTATTAGACCTTTCCTTATTCTTTGCAGGATTAACCCAGGGGCTTACATGATAGAGCTTCCTTTTAAGATGCGTATCTAAAATGTATTTCATGTCTCCTTATTAAACCCTTTGGTCTGCAACCTCTTTACCACCTCTGTGCCACACCCTCACCCTGTACAGGTTAAGAACCATGAGGAGTATGAAGTGCAAGTTCCGTGGGTGCATACAGTACCTGGTGCATTGGTACGGTCCAGAGGAATGCTCTTGGGTCTCATTCTTAGATGTAAATGCCCCTGTCCTCCTCCGTGATTTCCATCAACTTTTCCCTCAAGCCTGGTGGTCCTCCAAGGGGGTGGGGTCATTGAGGAGGGGGTACTGTCAGGGCTGGGCTCAGCCCTTACTTCTCTGAGCTGGCCGCTCAGCTGTCACCTAATTTCCAGCTCCTATCTCTCCACAGTTACGCACCTGTTGATGATATCCTGCTCGTTAGTCCTGCTTGCTGTAACACTACACTGACCCCTAATCGTCTGGCTTCACTATCAGTTCCGGTTACCGAACTTTGGCTATGTTTTGACTATGTTTGTTCTATTTACTTTTATTATTAAACAAGTGTAATTTAACTGTACTTCTGTCCCGGTCTGATTCATGGTTTATGACACCATGGGCTGGTGTGTATTGTAGGAGACCCATATCTCATATTTCAAGAGAACAAGGAGTTGGAACACATATTTTTTTTTTGTTCATAATTGAGAGAGGGAATAGAAATGTGTTCATAAACTGTGTTTTTGAAATACTTTATATTAATTACTGAAAATATACAAATTAATAATAATCCTCAATATATTAGTAAATTATATTGGAGTAGTTATAGGCATGATTAACCAAGCAATGTTACATACTCAAAGGAAACAGGGGAAAATGAAAGGGCTGGAGGGTAACTAACCCCCAGGACTTTTATACGGTACCCTGATAGAGGAAGATCAAAAACATGCCCATATTAAAATAAATAATTTTATTCAAGAAACAAACAAATATAAAAACAGCAATATAAACACTGTTGGTATAAATATCAATTGGTTGTGTACAGAGCGGGTACAGGATCAAGGATGACAACATATATTACCAATCTATACACGTAAAGATGCTGCAAATTTCAACATGTTTCGCTCCCTTGAGCTTCCTCAGGATAATGCAACTTACGTTTAAAAACTGAAAAAGTAAATTGAGAAATAAATTGCCAATATAATTGGACAAAAATGCATTCAAATTAATCTCAATGCAATAAGTCAAAATTGATCCAGATGAAAAAACATTAATAACATTAATAACAAATTAATTGAGGAAAAATGTAAACATAAACGGTAAGTCATAATCAGTAACCAAGAATAGGTACAAATGGATTACTACAATAAATGATAATGATAATAATGTTGCCGTCTTACCATATGGGTCATAGCTCATGGGTTAAATATAGTCAATATCCAACATTAGTCACACCCAAACAGAGGGGTAATTAAGGTAGTTATATGCTCATCATACTTATTACAACAAAGCTAAAAGATATTTTTCTTTTTTTCTTCTTTTGTTATCTAAGTTTATGTATCAGCCCCCCCTTTGGAGCTGATTAAAATTATAATTTTCTCAACACCACTTATCTCATTTTTATTTATTTATACTACCGCAGTCTTTTTTTTTTTTATGTCCCTATAATGCGGTCTGCACGGGCGCCCGGGGGCAACTTTGCTAATACAACCTGTTAATCAATGAGGCTGTTGCAGGTTGCCCCCTTGTTATTGGGGATATATCCGCTCATATGCATAGCCTCGCTCGGTTTCCTTCTAGCTTTTCTAGGGATGGAGGAGTCTATGGCGGTTTGGATACAGTTCCTCCGCCTTCTCTCCTTCTCTTTTTGGCCCCTTTCTCTGTCCGTCCTTTAGACAGGGTAGATGCCATTACCAAAGATGGCCGCTGTGTATGGCTTACGTAATTTACGTCGCCCGCGCATGCGCAGTACCTTGATTTGGCTCTGCGCTGGGCGGGATCTCCTATCTGCACGGCCGCAGCTCGGCGGTGACATCAGACGCCGCCGAGCTGGAAACACTGATTTAAAAACCCTAGCTAATGTCATTGCCTTCTTGGCAATTGACTGTGAAGGACCTGCTGCAGGTGGATCCCGGGTTTTTTAGTGGTTTAACCTGACAGGCTGTGATGGCGCTATTAAGGTACAGTGTTTATCTATTGGGCCTCATTAATGGGGGCTCTGCATACTTTCTTTGACTTGCTTTATCCTGGTCTTGTTGACCATAATAGCATACTCATACTTGTCCCTATTGTCTATTTTTTGGATGCAACATAGGAAGACGGTCACAAAGGATTCCGTCACAGGCAGTCTGACAGCATCTTGTTAATTAAAGGCATATCATCCTAGTTAATCCCCATTGATTCTATCACACTCTACTGTCACTACTTTCAGGTATGTCAACATACTTGTTTTGTTTGAGTAGCCAGTCATTAATTGGATACCCAATAACGTTTTATCTTCCGCTTACTATTATAATCCTATGTCTCTGTAGATCGCTGTTGGGACCTCTGATCTTTTTCTGCAGTTCTCCATTTTTTCAAAAATACCCCCCCCTTCTGTTTGGGTGTGACTAATGTTGGATATGGACTATATTTAACCCATGAGCTATGACCCATATGGTAAGACGGCAACATTATTATCATTATCATTCATGTAGTAATCCATATGTACCTATTCTTGGTTACTGATTTTGACTTACCGTTTATGTTTACATTTGTCCTCAATTAATTTGTTATTAATGTTATTAATGTTTTTTCATCTGGATCAATTTTGACTTATTGCATTGAGATTAATTTGAATGCATTTTTGTCCAATTATATTGGCAATTTATTTCTCAATTACTTTTTCAGTTTTTAAACGCAAGCTGCATTATCTTGAGGAAGCTCAAGGGAGCGAAACATGTTGAAATTTGCAGCATCTTTACGTGTATAGATTGGTAATATATGTGGTCATCCTTGATCCTGTACCCACTCTGTACACAACCAATTGATATTTGTACCAACAGTGTTTATATTGCTGTTTTTATATTTGTTTGTTTCTTGAATAAAATTATTTATTTTAATATGGGCATGTTATTGATCTGCCTCTATCAGGGTACCGTATAAAAGTCCCGGGGGTTAGTTACCCTCCAGCCCTTTCATTTTCCCCTGTTTCCTTTTAGCATTTGAATTCTGGGATGTGGTACCCCTTTATAGTAACAATCCTGTCTTGATCATTTCATCTTTACATATCGTTTGTCAAGCAATGTTACATATTTTGGTTTGTGCATTTATATATTTTGATATATATATATATATATATATATATATATATATATATATATATATATATATATATATATATATATATATATTGTTTAATGTATTCACAAATTAGTCTTCATATTATTCCTATGAGGGAAATACTGTATATGAATGTGATGTCTAGAAGTTTTATTAATGGGGATGTTTAAGAATAAGCCATTAAACTTCTAGTTAAATACATAGGGTTAAATTCAATATTACCTAGTTTAAGGAATTTAAAGATAAGGTACGGTAATTGGTGTGGGTATTTTTCCTTAAAGTCATAGATCTTAGGAATCGCCACATTAGTCTGACAGTTTTTGATGGTTTATTGTGTTTTTATAGCTAAAGTCAAAAGGTTATTCAAGAAATTAAATAAGGTAAATTTCTATGCAACACTGCCACCTTTGGCAATGGTGAATAAAGGAAACTCCAATTTTTCCTATAAGGGTTATCCAGGAAATGAAGTGTGTTCTATGTCACTCATGATGTGAAAGCCATTTCCACACCCATATTCTAGAGGGGATATAGAGAGGGTTACACATGACACGAGGGGAGACTGAAAGAATTTTTGGGATGGAAAGAATCATGGAAAACGAGAGGAGAAAGAGAGACCGCAGAGATGTAGGAATGTTGGAGAAGTCCTGTGGGACACTTAACTTGAGGCTTCTCAAAACAACAGAGTTCTTAAGCCCCAGTAAAGAATTGATCCTTTAACCTTTACCTTTTTGGGTAATTGAAGTCATTTGAGCATATGCTTAACTAATCCAATCACAGTGCCAGAGCAGGTACGTGCTAAAATCACACTATGGAAGGGGGGATATCGTCATGCTTTCCGCCTCCGGGACCGCCACAGTTCCTTCTATTGTTTCCAACTGGGGGATAGCCAGGAGGCTGGGGGGGGGGGGGTTATGTGGGGGATTATGAAGGGGCAAAGCGGCATTTCATTAGATTATCCATATGCTGGAGGGAGCTTTGCGGGCTTCACGAGCTCAGCATCCACACATGTCCAACGCCCACATCAGGCCCCTCCCTCCCCTTGCAATAAGCCTCTTATGCTGCGTACACACGACCACATTTTCTGGCAGAAAAGGCACAATGGAATAATTCCATCAGATATTATGATTGTGTGTGGGCTTCATTGGACTTTTTTATTCAAAAATTTGGACGGACTTAGAAATAGAACATGTTTCAAATCTGTCTGACGGAATAAATTTCAACCATTGCTGGTCCGACGGACAAAATACGACGCAAGGGCAGCTATTGGCTACTGGCTATTGAACTTCCATTTCTAGTCCTGTCATACGTCATCATGTTCAAAAGGAACGGACTTTGGTCTGTTTGTGTGTAGGCAAGTCTGTTCGTTCGGAAGTCCATCGTAACTCCGTCAGACCTTTTATGCCGGAAAGTATGGTCTTGTGTGTGTGGTACTATAATTCACCCCTGATTCCACTGAAAGATATAAAATACTTCACACCAGGGATTGAGACAATGTTTGGTAATTGGGTCACACGGGAGAATGCACAGCTGAAAGATGTAATGGTGCAAGATAAAATGTGCACTTACCAGGAATTAAAAAACAAAAGTGAACTGATGGTGATAGATGTATTTTGGTATAGCCAATTGAAACATTTTATCGAGAAACTGCCGCAGCCTATTAGATTGGTAGAAAATCTACTTCCGCTTAAGAAAATATGTGTAGATAAAAGTAGGAAGAGAGTGATCTCCAAGATAAGGTAAGGTAAGGGGGGGTGAATTTTTGCAATGCATTATGAAAGATTTTTATGGTTGATATTGTGAGCTGCTGAGATGAGAGGAGCACCTCACCAATTGTAAAGTGTTTTGATACAGAAAAAAATAATGAAGAAATAAAAAGATAACTAATCCAATCAATATTTGCAGTTCAATTTTAAAGTGAATTGAATTTTAAATGCAGTGTGATTTTTTTTTCACTTTGAAACCCAGGGATATATGTTTTTCAAAAAAAAAAATATATATATATAGTTATATCTCACAAAACTGAGTTCAAAGTCTTAGAATTGGATTAGTTACAGTATGTATTGAACCATAGATTCATTCTAAATTGAAAAATATCTTGATTACATTTTAAGCTATGTGCACAGTATAACATTTTTGTCTGTGCATTTTTAAAGTGTAATTTTGAAGGTTTATTTGTTTTGAGAAGAAATAACAAGTATTAAAGTCAACACCTAGCCTGTTTACAGAAGTCCGTAGAGCCACAGAAAGCTATTTACTAAGTGTTACTAAGTATACGTTTACTAAGTATTGAAATATTTTATGTTGTAACAAGAACTTATGGTAAAATTGTATTATCATTGGTATTTCCAATATATATTTGTATATATTATCTTTTTGTATTATCACCAATTTTATCTGAAATTATTTTACACTGAATTTTAGTTAATAAATATGTATTTTTAGCACCCTGTTATTGTCTTCAAAATAGCATGGATAAATAAACTCAAATTAATTGGTTGTATTTGTAGAAAAAATGTGAAAAGCTCAAAAAATCACAGATTTTGCATAATTCCATGAATATAATATTGTTTTATTATTTCAGTATAAACATTCTGACAACATGACAGCCAAAAAACAGGAATGCAATGAATAGGAGTTATGGATTAGCAGGAGTGAGCATATGCTTATTCTTTTACAAGGGCCATAGTAAGTGCTAATCCCAAGAATTTTCCAGATTCAGTGGTATTTATCCACATTCCAGGCCTAAATAAGTAGCAGGAATGAGTTTTCACAGTAAAGAAGCATTTAAAAACTGGAGAGGACTAAAACCTGTAACATCATAATCATCAGGCAGAGCATCAGGAACAAATTGGATGCTGGAAGAGACATAGAAAAGTGATGGTAGAAAAAATCATGTCAATCGAGTCTGCCCTTTCATTCAGGCATTGGCAATGCATTTCTTACAAAGAGCGTTAGCAGGTGGCTGAGGCCACACACTGCTTTCTGTGCTGTGAGTGTTACTGTCTGAAAAATCTTCAAATAAATCATCCCTGCCTGTGCCTGAAACCCCTTGCTTTCTTAGTCTAACAGAACATACTCCTTTTTCAAAATCTAGAATTTCCTTACCATTTTTATTTTTAAAAGCAGAAGACTAACAAAAGAACATTTATCAATTAACTACAATTTCAGCAATGTTTCAATATTTATAATGCCCTGTCATTTGTGAAACCTTGTTTATATCTCTCTCTTTCTTTAGCCATTGTCCACAGGTAAAACTGTTGTAAAGCAGAACAAAGGCAACACAGTGATAGATGCTTCTAAACAAGCTTTGGTAATCATGATGACTGGCTATCATGATGATCTCATAATCAAGTACAATCACTGATTCTAGATTGATAGTTTGAGACCTAAAGTTGTCAGTGAAAATACACTAAAATAATCAGGATCATGCACGCAGATCGAAAGACTGAATCTGAGAGAGCTAAGAAAAAGCTTGTGGTGTGGAGTTACAGCTAAACTCAATCAGAATGTTTTGTTTTGAATAGAGCAATTTGTGTTTTTGTCCAATCGCCACTGATCACATGTGAACAAGCTTGCCGGAGATCGGCAGTCCTTTCCTCATGCGCTGTCACAGCATGAGGAGAGGAGAGTCGGTAACCGCCAAGTCTGACAGGGGACATTTACACAAATAATCAGGGTGCTGATCATCATTGCCCTGATTATCAGTGCAGCCCTATCACTGCAAATCAGTGCCCATCAGTGCTGCCTATTAGTGCCACCTATCAGTGCCATCTATCAGTGCCCATCAGTGCCACCTATCTGTCGCCATCTGTGCTGCATATCTGTGCATATTAGTGACTCCTCATCAGTGCCCATCAGTGCTGCCTCATCAGTGCAGCCTATCAGTGCCCATTAATGCAGCCTCATCAGCGTACATCAGTAAAGAATAAAAATGACTTATTTGCAACATTTTACAACAGAAAGTAATAGTTATTTTTTCAGTTGTTTAGCAAACAAAAAATAAAATAAAAGCATTGACAATTAAATACCACCAAAAGAAAGCTCTGTTTGTTACAAACATTTAAAAAAAATGTAATGTGAGTACAGTGTTGCATGACCATGCAATTGTCATTCAAAGTTCAACAGCAATGAAAGCTAAAAATTGGCCTGGGCAGGTAGAGCGTTAGAGTGCCCATTATTGAAGTGATTAAGTAGGACTTTAAGATTTAATACCCCATTTTTCACATCTTTTTTTTTTCAAATAATTTCAAAAAAGTTTTTCAACAGTTAACAATATGTAAATGGTACAGACAGGTGAAAGGTAATTTACTATCAACATATAAATTCATCTCGTTATCATAACAGTGAACATGATGTATAAGTCGATGTCTATCAAATACCCACATTGTACGGGTTTAGCAGTTCGTTAACGAACACTCATATAAAGTAGCAGCAGTGTCTTAGGCTATAAAATACCATATACATATTTATAGATGGTAGAACTGAACAAACCAAATAACAAATAACGGGCGAAGGGGTAGGAAGGAGAGGGGTATGTTTTTTTTTGGTCTGACCCACATAATGCTTAGAGAGTGTGTAATATTAGAGGGTTATACTAACACATTAAGAAATATTGTCTTTCCAAATTTTCCAGTGGGTATCAAATTGTTTTTTGTTGCCCCGTCTGGTCGCTAGCAGTGACTCGTCTATGTAGTGGGTCTGACTAATTTTAACCACTTCCAAAGCATTAGGGGCTTCGTTGAATTTCCAATGTCTGGAAATTAGTGATCAAGCCACCAGGAAAATATGTGTGACCACTATGCGTAGATCTGGAGGGAAATTTTCTATACCTTTTAATATCACCAGAGCTGCGTTAGGTGGCTTTAGGATCCCTGTAACATTTGAGATAGTACGGAATATATTGTTCCAAAAGCTGGTCAAATGTTTGCAGCTCCACAGCATGTGGTAAAGTTTGCCTACTGATCCGCAGTTTCTCCAGCAAAGGGGCTGGTAGGTGGGGCAAAAATTTAGATAGTCGATAGGGAGTAAGATACCATCTAAGGGTGATTTTTTGGGATATTTCCCAGTGACCAATACAGCTAGATGCCTTCTAGGTTGATTTGAATGCATGGAGCCATTGAGAAGTTGATATAGATATATTCAGGTATTTCTCCCATTTATAGAATGGGCGGGATTTAGTAAAGCTGAGCTTTTGTTGGAAAGTGTGATAGATAAGGGATTTAGTAAGATTAACTTTATAGAAGGAGCTTTGACTAAATTCTTCTAGCAGGTTGTGTACTTAAGGGAGAGCTGTAGATGGAGAAGTTAAAAACATTATTATATCGTCTGGGAAAAGATTGATACTGTGGGGTTCTCCTTGTATTCGGAATCCAACTAGATCAGGGTGTGATCTGATCCTCTCAGCCAGTGGCTCTCTAAGCAAATTAAAAATAGATGGGGAAAGGGGGAACCCCTGTCTCGTGCCATTGGATATGTTAAAGGAGTATGAAAGGATATTAGAAGTATATACTTGAGCACAGGGGGTTGAATACAGAGCCAGAATGGCCGAGAGGACAGGCCCCTCGAAATCAAATTTTTGAAGGGTTTGTTTCATATATCCCCAATGAATCCTGTTGAACGCCTTCTCCGCGTCCAAAGAAAGGAGCAGAGAAGGTGTTTGAGAGGATCTGGCGTGTTGCATGATTCCAATAACTCTTCTCGTCGCATCTGATGCCTGTCGTCCTAGGGTAAAACCCGTTTGATCGAATTTGATAAGGGTGGGTAAGATGGGGAGGAGTCTATGGGCTAGGATTTTTGCATATAGTTTCACATCGGTGTTAAGGAGGGATATGGGCCGAAAATTTGCTGGGGTGGTGGGTTCTTTACCCAGTTTGGGGATAGTAACTACTTAAGCTTTGAGCATTTCAGGGGGAAAAGAGGCAGAGGCCATTGCTTCAGTGTATACCAACTGAGGTGTAGGAGATAGAAGGGGGGGGAGAGTTTTGCAGTATACATTTGTTAGACCATCGGGTCCCTTTGATTTGCCTGACGGGAGTGTTTTGATTGCTTTCATGATCTCAGGTTCCGTATTAGGAGAGTTGAGGGCTGTTAATTGTTCTTGCGAGAGGGAGGGTAGATGAAGATTAGCAAGAAACGTTTGAGTATGATCTTACTGAGGTTGGGGTGTATTTGGGTCTTTATTAAGATTGTAAAGTGATCCATAATAATCTGCAAAAGAGTTTGCTATATCTTTTGGGTTGAGAATTTTTGATTTATCTAAAGAATTTAAAAGATATGGAATTTTGGATTTTGTTCTATTTACTTTCAGTCTATGAGCAAGAAGTTTGCCTGCTCGGTTACCGGTTGAATAGTGGGACAATTTAAGAGCGTTAATATGTTTATCGTAGTTTTCCAGGAGAAGGAGCCTGAGATCTGAGCGCAATTTTATGAGTTTATTAGCTGTAGTGGCAGTGGCTGCTGCTTTATTTTGGGCTTCTAGAATTTTAATCTCATTTAAAATGTGGTCAAGTTTTTGGGTCCTCTGTCTCTTTTCCCTAAAACAAATTTGCAGAATAATACCTCTAATAAATGCTTTATGTGAACACCACAATGTAGTAGAGTTAGAGACAGAATTTGCATTAATAGAAAAAAATTAAGTTAAGTGTTTGGTAATATTGGTTACATGAGGTTGTTTCTGAAATATGCTAGAATTAGCTCACCACACATATGTAGGGCTATAGGTGTGCCCCTCCACCACCGTTATGGAGACAGATGCGTGGTCGGACCACGAGATGTCGTGGATGGTGGAGGAGGACACCGCCTGCAGTAACATTTTATCTACCAATATCATGTCAATTCTTGAGTAGGTGTTATGTCTGGCTGAGTGGAAAGAGTAATCTCTTTCATTGGCATGCTGGCTTCTCCAGACATCATAGACATCTTCTGCATTTATAAAGGGTTGGAGTTTCTCTTTCAAAGGTTTTTATTGGTAACAGGTACAAAGGATACAAAGATATCAGCCGCATAGCACCAGTAGAGAATAAAGAGCGAGAGTCTGGTGCGTAACAAATAAGGCCAGACAAAGTACATCATAAGTGCATGTTAACACATAGTGCGGATTTTTAATAGTGATCATATAATGGGTCCCAGAACCGTCACGGGCTCCAAAGGAGGCCTGCTACGTGACAGGGCGGGGACCACTGCGGATTTAGCACTCAGAGTGCAGCTTATTGTAAACTGCAAAAAACAGTACAAGAACAAAATCAGGGCTGCCAATAACATATGTTACCTCAATAGGTATCAAAGAGATATGGAGGATATACACAAAAAGAGAGCAGTAAAGAAGGAGAATAGGGGAACCGAGGGGGTAGGAAGAACGGGGAAAGAGGAGAAGTAGGAAGACTAGATGAAAGAGAAGAGGAAAGAGGACAGAGGCGTTAGGATGAATAAGAGGGGGGAAAGGGGGGAGGTCGGCCGACTCACACCAAATAAACGGAGGGCATACACTAACAACTGGATATGGGGATATGTATGTTTAAGGGTCCAGTAATTGTCTGTCAAAGTTCGGTGGCAGGTAGTGGTCAACCCAAGGTTGCCAAATTTTAGTATGTCGAGGGATCTTGTCCAAAACAGTGGCTTCAATTCTGCTATGAATCATAGCTTGTGTGACCCCATTTTTCACTTCAGTTATATGAAGGACTGGGTTTTTCCATGCTTTGGCAATTGTTTGCTTGGCTGCTGTAGTAAGCTGTAGGGATAAGCGTATTTGTGCCGTAGTGTGGGAATCCGGATAGAAGTTCAAAAGAGCCAATGCGGGGTCAGGGGTTATTGGCTCCCGGAACATAGTGGATAGCATTTGGAATATTGTTGCCCAGAAGCATTGCACCACAGGGCAGGTCCACCAGATGTGCATATAGATACCTCTTCCGCCGCAGTTGCAGAAACAACTTGGCGAGTAGGACGGTAGAAATTTAGCAATTCTGTCTGGCACTAGGTACCATCTCATAAGTACTTTGTAACTCGCCTCAAGGGCAACAATATTGTGTGACGAAATTTTTGTGTTGTGCCAAACACTGGACCAATCCTCTTCATCTATGGTTAGTGATAGGTCTTTGGCCCACTGTTGTGCATAAGTCGGAAGTGTCGTGGACTGGGAGGTAAGGTGTTCGTATAGTTGAGATATAATGCCCGGTGCATGAGGGTCGGAGTCACAGATCTTCTCAAATATGGAAAGTGCATGTAGATTTAGAGCCGGGTTAATGACCCCCTGCACGAAGTGAGAGATTTGGAGGTAACGAAAATATTCCGTATTGGGAAGTTTGGCTTGGGTTTGAATGGACAGGAATGTTTTGACAGCGCCACCAGTCACTAGGTCACAGATTCGGGTTAAACCTGCCTGGGCCCACGCCCGGAAAGAGGCAGGTTCAGCATATGCAGGGTAGAAATGTTTATGGCCTATGAATGAAAGGAGCGGGGAGTGCAGGGACCGTAAGCTAAACCGTTTACACAAGCTATCCCAGAGCTTCAGAGTATGTTGGGTTATAGGGTTAATTATGGGGTCCCGTGCTGTTTGGGGGAGCCATAACAGATTTGCCAAGGGTACCGGGTGTATGTCTATCGCTTCCAGGCTCACCCACAGAGGAACCTCAAACTTAGCATGGTACAGAGTCATTTGGGCCAGTTGGGCTGCGTGATAGTATTGGGAAAAGTTAGGAACTTCTAGTCGCCCCCATTTATGATGGTGAAGTAACACAGATCTTGTCACCCTGGGCCTAATGGGTCCCCAGACAAAGCTGAAGACCCGGCTCTGGATGACACGATGAAAGTAGGAGGGTACTGGTACAGGAAGAACCCTATAAAGGTACAGAACTTTAGGAAGAAGGGACATTTTAGTGGCAGCAATGCGACCCATCCACGAGATATGAAGGGAACTCCAGTCATGGAGTAGGGAAGACAAGTGTTTCAGCATTGGGATATAGTTTATACGAAAGAGATTCACTGGGTCACTAGACAGTTTAATGCCTAGATATGGAATAGAGGTGTCAGACCACTGAAAAGAGAAGTTCCTCTGAAGAAGAGTAACAGTATCCCCCAGCAGAGACACATTCAGAGCCTTTGATTTAGCCTGGTTAACTTCTAGACCGGAGATCTGAGCAAACCGGTCCAGGAGGGGGAGTAGGTTGGGGATAGAAGTATGGGGTGAAGTGACAAATAATAAAGCGTCATCTGCAAACAAACATAATTTGTGTACAGTTGACGCTATCTCCAAGCCCTTAATATCGGGGTTCACCCGTATCATTGCTGCCCGTGGCTCTATTGCCAAGGCAAAGAGCAGTGGAGATAGGGGGCAACCCTGTCGGGTCCCTCTCCGTATCGGAAAACTTTGGGAGCTAAAGCCAGAGTATTTAACTGAGGCATGGGGGTCATTATATAGTGATGTAATTCATTGGAGGAAGTGTGGTCCAAAACCCCAGCGCTGCAGGACAAAGTGCAAGCAGGGCCAGGATACGGTATTGAACGCCTTTTTAATGTCCAAAGACAAAAGGTGCATAGGAATGGAGCGCGATCTCGCTAGGTGCTGTAACAATATGACACGACGAATATTATCGCTGGCTTGCCTATGAGGGATAAACCCCACTTGGTCCTTATGAATTAATTTGCCGATGAGTGGATTAAGACGCAGCGCTAGAATTTTGGACAAAATTTTTATGTCCACATTAACCAGAGATATGGGGCGAAAATTAGACCATAGGGTGTTATCAGTGTTGGGTTTGGGTATCATGGCTATGGATGCTGCGAGAGTGTCTCTGCCGAAGGTCTGCCGCCTCAATAGAGCGTTAAAAGAGTTTGCTAAGAGAGGGGCCAATATATCAGAAAACTTCTTGTAATAATTAGCAGGCAAACCGTCAGGACCCGGGCGTTTTCGGGGCTTAAGGGACGTTATGGCTGTGAGCACCTCCTCGACCGTGATTAGGTTGTCTATTGATTCCCTAGCAGACTGTGGGAGCTCAGGGATGGGCAAATTTTGAAATAAGGCGTTTGCCTGTTGGGGGGAAAATTGGGTTTTAGCTGCATTTCGGCCAATTTCTTTCGGAATTCGGAGAGTATCTTGATGGGGTCACTAGTGTAGGAGTTCTTAGTTATTTTAAGGCGTATAGGTTTGCGGATCCTATCAGGCTGTCGGAGACGTAGGGCCATAAAGGTATCAGGTTTATTGGCTTTAGTGTAAATTGTGTGATTATTTCTTCGCAGGGTCTTATCTGCTGATTCGGCCAGGAGAAGGTCCAGTTCAAGCTTAGTTTTTTCAAGAATTAGTCTATGGGGTTCTGTAGGTGGGGCTTGAAATTGGAGGAAGTGCGAATAATAGTCCGATTCTAGCTGTTGTTGTCTGAGTACTCTATCCCTCTTAAGGTGGGTGGCAACTGATATACAACTGCCCCGAATTACGTGTTTGTGAGCCTCCCAGAGGAGAACCGGGGAGATCTCGGGGGTATTATTATGCTGCAGATAATCTGTGAGGGAAAAACGAATGTCAAAACAAAAGGATTGGCTAGTGAGATGTGCCTTATTCATAGACCAGGTTCCATCTTTAGTCTGAAGGATCAACGAGGATATGGTGGTGAGCACCGCACAGTGGTCCGACCAGGGAATTGGGCAAATTATGGATTGGAGCACAGTCGGGAAGGTAGCTACCGGTGTAAAAATGTGGTCTATCCTAGAGAAGGATTTGTGTGGGTATGAATAGAAGGTGTAATTACGTTTGAGGGGATTACATTCTCTCCAGGTGTCAAGGAGGGAAGCTTTCTGTAGCTGTTGACATAATTGGACCGAAAAGGAGTGATGCTCTGGTGTGTATGGTGACTTATCAAGATGGGGATGTAGGGTCAGATTAGAATCACCACACATAAAGAGTGAGCCTTTTCGGTGCAAGTTGACAACCTGCAGGAGATGTGAGAAGAAGGGATTCGGGTTTCCATTAAGTGCATAATAGGAGACTAGTGTGGTTTCAGTGTCCTAAAGTAATCCTACTAGGATAATATAGCGCCCTTTAGGGTCTTTAATTTCCAAAGTGGGGGTGAACGGTGAAGTGTGATGGAAGGCTATCAGGACCCCTCTATGTTTGGTGTTAGCCGAGGCCGTAAAAACTTGGGGGTATCTTGAACTAAAAAATTTTGGGGTATGGGACACGGCATAGTGGGTTTCCTGTAGGGCTACAATGTTAGCTTTCAAGAATGCAAAGTTACGGAAGGCTTTAATCCTCTTATTGGGGGAGTTGAGACCCTTGACGTTAAGGGAAAGTATGTTCAGGGGGGCCATAAGAGCTGAATGGGGGGAGGCTTATAGGGTATAGTTGAGGGCATGGGAGTCGACCGACCTAAGATAAGTGAGGGGAACCTTACGAGGTTAGAAGAGAAGAGGTGGGAAAAGAAGAAGGGGAGAAGGACTCTGTGTATAGGGCGAGCCATGAATGGGCAGAGAGACAAATTAGCCAGGCTAAATCACCCAACCAAGCAATGCTCAATCTCCGGGGCCAGAAAAGAATGGTCCAGAAGAAGGTGCATTGAAAAACGGGGGAGCAGTGACTGTTCCCCGCCACCAGCGGGAGAATTTCGTTATCAAGAAGCATAACATACATGTCATTTGTGAAACATAACGTAGACTAAGAACAGATGCAACAGAACAATTAAACCACCCAAACTGTCAACATATTAGGTGAAACAACAGTAAATACATAAAACCGAAGTCAAAGAGGATCTTTGACAGGGGGATCAAGGGATCCAAGGGGACAGGGTAGGGGGAAGAGGATGCGGGGGGGGGAAGTCTGAGGGGAGGGAAGGGAAAGAATGCCGAGGGAAGGAGGGAAAGAGGGGCAGGAGGAGGAAAAAGGAAAGGGACAAGGGGAGGGAGCTAGGGGGGGTCGAGGTAAAGAGAAGGGGAGGGGGGATAAAGGGGCAGGAGGGGAACAAGGGGGGAAAGGAATTGGAGGGTAAAGGAGTTTACAGCGGGTACATAGCCTATAGATAATCACTATGAGCATAGATATACAAGCACAGTTGCACAGCAGACGTATAAACTCTATATTACTCGTGATTCAGTGACAGTGAGAGCTATGGGTAATGCTGTAGAAATATAGGGTGGGAGAGGAGTTAAAAGGACAAAATCCAAAAAGTAAATAACATGAGATGTATCAGAAAAGAGAAAAAAAAAATATAAAAAAATATAAAAAGAATGAGTCTGTGAAGAGAATTTAAAGGTACCGAACCACATGAAGGTTGAAAGGTGTAAGTATCAGGCTGTAGAAAGTGTAACACAGGATGATATTGGATTAGGAGGACAGGGCACAGTTTCAAATTTGAGTGGGACCAGCCGCGAAGCAGGGGCAGTCAAACATCCAGGGGAATATCGGGAGCAGGTTAGGCTGGGAGATGGTAATAGGGGCCAAGTGAAAAAAAATCATAGACAGAGGGGGGGGGGGGACCGTTTCGACGAGCCAGAGCCCGAGAGTAAGCAGGGTCTCGTTAGGGTTAGAAAGAGTACATACCAGCTGGCGGGCCCCAAGGTTTCGGTGGAAGAAGATCCCCGGTGGGAGGATCAACGTCTCTCTTCCTCACGGTAGTCCGAAACCTAAAAAGGGGGGCAAAGTGGTGCGCTTGCACTGAAGCGGGAAGCAGAGATGACAAACCTAGAGTCTTCAGCGCGGTGTCCGGGATTTAGGTGTAGTGATTCTGTCCGTCTTGGGTCTCGATGGGGTTCCCTTGCGGATGGAAGCTGGGCCTGGCATATTGCGTAGCGGTGTATTCAAGTAAGGATGAGCTGCTGGGCAAGCTGGAGTACGGGGGAGGTTAGTTTCAGGTTGTTGGTCCGGAGGGACGAGGCGGAGAGATTCCAGCAGGCGTTGCAGGGAATCCGGGGATGAGCAGGTGTGCTGTTGGCCCTGGTAGGCGAATTGGATGGCGAATGGGAATCGCCAAGCGTACTTCAGGCGGTGTTGAATGAGGATCTGCAGCAGCGGCTTCATGGCCCGACGCTTGGCGATGGTGAGCGGAACCAGGTCCGAGGAGATTTGGTAGGTATGACCCTGGAAGGTCAATGAGTCCTTATTGCATGCTGCAGTGAGGAGCTGCTCCTTGGTGCGAAAAAAGTGCAGCTTAACGATGATGTCACGCGGTGGTCCATCTGTTTGGCGGCAAGTTAGGGCCCTGTGAATTCTGTTGAATTCTAAACATTCAATAGGTGTACCAGGGGCCAGCTCTTGGAATAAGGCCGTTGTAAAGGACTGGAAGTCCTCTATAGATTCGGGGATCCCCCGGATCCTCAAATTGGATCTGCGTGAGCGGTTTTCCGCGTCTTCCAAACGAGAGAGCAGGGTGGCGTTCTCTTCCCGAAGGGCAGCAAATTCTTGTGTATGTTCATGCAGCGTGAGCTCCATGTCATCGACCCTAGACTCTAGGTCTGCAGTGCGTTGGCCAATTTCGCGGATTTCTCTGGAGAGTCTATCTGTGATTTGCTCCGATGTGGTTTTTAGGGCTTTCTGGAGCATAGACTCCATGTGTTTAAGGAAGTCATTTTGCGACATACCTGCTGACGGCAGCGAGGGAGAGCTAGCGATGTTAAGCTCCTCATCTGCGCGATCCTCTTCGCTATCTGAGTTGTCTCTGCTAGGTGTGGAGGCCCCTCTCTGACTTGCGAGGGCCTTCGCCGCCATCTTGGATGAGGCGCGAGCGAGAGCTTCCTTAATCGGTTTCGGCTTATTCTTGCCCCTATGACCGGTCAGCACCATTCCACCTGGTGCTTGGATACTTCAGGGGGCAATATGTCCTGAATAGAGCGAGGGATCTGGTTCGGTATGCTAGTTTAGTCCTGATGTGGTGGCGAGGAGTGCGGAGCACTAGCGGAAAGCGTCCTCCATGCTAGGCTTCGCGCATGCGCCCCAAAGGGTTGGAGTTTCAAAGGAGGTCGTTTGGAGTTAGAGGTGGTGTCCACTCTGAAATTTGCCGTAGCATTAGTCTCCACATATCACTACAGAGCCTCTTCGGACAGAAGAGATTTTGTGGAACACTTTTTTTAAATACCGTAGTTGATGCGAATTAGGAGTGTAGAGATTTACAATAGTAAAAGGTTTATTGAGTTCCGCTACTAGAATTACAAAGCGTCCTTCAGAGTCTACAGTACTTGGGTGTCGAGTAGGTGGAATGCCACTGAGTCTCTCATGGCAATAAGAACGCCTTTTGTTTTCGTTGGAGCCGATGCTAGTACTATATGTGGAAACTTTTTATGTTGGAACCGGGGTGTGTCAGAGGATGATAAGTGAGTCTCCTGAATACACAAAACACCCGCCTGGAGCTTTAATGCTTCTCTCCAGGCCGAGGCCCTCTTGTCTGGATGATTTAGGCCATGTACATTAAAGGATATTATTTACAGCACCATTGTATGCGTTTAGAAAGAAATATAGACAGTACCTTAGGGAGAGGTGATAGGACTCCTGTTGGTCGTAGGTTGCCGAGGAGGTAGAGGTTGAAGGGCATCTCCGTTTGTTGAATTGGACAGATGGGTCCATCATTTGCAGGTCAGACCAAGGGTATGAAGGGATGAGCGGGGTACATAGAACAGGAGAAAGAAACAAATAACTAAAACAAGCTGATAAAAAGAAAGATTCTGATGAGAATCTGGGGGCAGAACAACTGCCCATTAACCTTGTAGGGGGTAGAAGGTCATGCTATATGCTCCATGGCTTGGAGGAAATCCAGTGTTGTGGGTGGATGAATGTAAGGGCACTCCTGAATTTAGCTCTTACGTTTGTATTTGTTTTTATGCTTGTATGACACCGTTTGCCACAAGTCCTGATTATCTACCTTTGCAGAGGTTTGAGGGGGATCTGCTATTTGATCTAGGATAATATCCAATGACCACAGGAACTTAAGACCTTCTTCTACTGAGGTGATCACGGTGGTTTTTCCGTCCTGGGTCACGATTCATTTCGTAGGGTATCCCCAGCGATATAGAATCTTATGGTTACGTAGTGCTTTTGTCACAGATAGTAGTAACTTGCATTTTTGCATTGAGTATTGAGAAAGGTCTGTAAAGACTTGCAGGTGTGAAAATCTTTCTGTTGGCTGTGTGTTTTTACGAAAGGCCATCATGAATTGTTCTTTGGTCTGAAAAAATGTATATGCATGAGGACATCTCTAGGGATGTTATCTGGGAGATGTGATGGCTTCGGGATACGGTGGATTTGGTCGATGACCAGATCCGATTCAGAGGCAGAGGGCAGGAATGCTGGCAGGAGGTCTATAGCATATTCCTGTAGCTGTGTTGACTGTACAGTTTCTGAGACCCCCCCTCAATTTAACATTATTCCTCCTCGAGGTCAGCCATCTTGGCTTTAAGCATAGTGATGTCCTCCACCTGTTCTTCATTTGCGTCCACTAAGATGTAATGGGAGGATGCGAACTCTCCCATTTTTTGTTCGAAATGTGCTATCCTGCCACCCAGATCCCCCACTTCAGTCTTTAAGGTGTTCATGCACTGCAGCATGTCTGCATGTAGTGAGCTTCTTAAAATTATGAGCATGCATGTCCTTTAGAGTGGTATCGGACAGCTGGTTTGTTAGTGGCGGGGAACTCATTAATGCATTCAGCCAGCTCCCTCGTATCATCCATAGATTCCTGCCCCGTGCTTACATGCGGAGTATCAGCTGACAGACGTGGCTTAGATTTAGCAAGGCTGCAGGTTATCGGTGTTGAGGCTCCGGGTGAATGGTGAGAAGAGCCATTGGATGATCCTGGGGTGGATGAGGCTGAGCTGGGGCCGTCGGCTGATGATTGAGAGCCCCGCGTGGTGTCGGTGCCATTTTGAAGAGGATCACGGCCTGCTGGAGCGAATAAATCCGGTAATCTCTTTGGTTGGAGCGATCTATTTCTTTTGCGGGCCATCCTGTGTTCACCACCACGTATTTAGTGGGGAGATGAGCGGTGTCAGCGCTGTCAGAGGTGCCTGGAATGCTGCGGATTCCCGATCTTGGAGCGGAGCAGAGAGACTAAGCGTTCATACTCTTGTGCGGTAGCCACGCCCGCCCCCATTTTTCACATCTTTTGATAGGTCCCCTTCAGGTCCTGGAGGGTTTTTGCTATATCGATGCTATTACATTCGCTCAGAAGAAAATTTAGTATTGTGAGACTAACAGTGTATTTACTCCAGTGAAGAAAACTTGCTTGGATTGATACAAGTAAGCTGTTTTGTAGCACATTAACAAATTACCAACATTTGGATAATGATAAGATTTATTGCAAACTATGCTTTGACTTGTGATGACACCCCCATTTCTTGTATAGACATCACAGTGACAGGGAGTGAGGTAAAATCTCCCCAAAGATGTCCCAGACAGAAATAAAACCATGGCAGAATTAATAACGTTTTCTCAATTTAATCTAAAACTAAAAAAAGGAAAAAAAAATGATTTAGAGCCATGATCTCACCAAAAAATTAAAAATCCACTAAATGACTTATTTTAAAACAATCCACAAATGACTGAAATATTACTTTCAATTGGGCTATCCAATTAAAAATGTATCAACCATATTATTTCCTACTTACTTTTGATTAAAACAGCAGTAATCATTTCCTTAATAAATCACCTGCCTTCTACAAAATGGAAACGAAATCCCAACTCAAGCAACAGAAATGCACAAACGAGGCTGAAGGGTACTTATTGAACATTTACAATCTCTGACCTATGTGAAAGGGGAAAATCTGATGAAGTGTGATACTTATACAATGACCTTTATTAAGTAGGCATTGAAATTCCTGCTAATTAATCCAGTTTCAATTTTAATTCAAGGCTCGATCTGAATAAAGTATGTCAGGATATTCAGTATATGTTTTTATTAATGTTGTGGCCCCTACTGAATAATTATTAGGCTTCATTCTTCATAAGGTGCTAATTAGACTTTAAGTTCACGAGAAAAGAGACCATTGTGGACAATTCACATATCACCTCTAGTGCATAAGTGCATGTCTTCAGGGACTTGAGATGACTGACTGGCAATTTAATGATGCTTTTTAATGATGTTGGTTTGTTTCCAGGACAGGATAAGTCATATCAAACAAAACTGAGGCACAGACAGATGAAGCATTTTAGAATATACTAGAAATAATGAGAGGTTACCCTGTCTAGTCACATTGCACTTTGTAAAACATCAGACAAATTTAGGGATATTGCAAATGATTTCCAAACAGTGAATTCTGCTTAAGATATATTGTTTACTTTGACTTTAGATAGATGTGTATTATATATTATACAGAATAGCTAAAGTGATACTGTACACTAAGGTGTGAAAGACATATAACCAGGAGATAACTGTATAATTGAATATACTGTAGGTAAAACATAGTTACGTAATTAATGACAACAATGATAAAATCAGATATACCTTTTCAAGAATGGATGTTTTGATATTTAGCTATAATAGTATGGATTGCCACTATATTTTAGCAGAAGTAATTTTTTTTATAGAAAACTTTCACCTCCTGAACTTGTTAAATTTCTTCCTGGGTGCCACCATTGCTAAGACCCTGGGAAGCTTTATTAAAGAAATACCACCAAAAGTTTATACCAGTAAGGAGCTCCATCTGCTACACATTTTTATTTGTCAGCCAATCAAGGTAAATACTTGAGATCGTTATTGAGGCATGGGAGGAATAAGTGAAGTGGAGCTCTATCTTATGAGCATATTTGCACAACTGCAAACCCATGATTTTAGTGCTTATGGGGTATTTAGGTCTTAAATGC
Source organism: Lithobates pipiens (assembly GCF_037356315.1). NCBI lineage: Eukaryota > Metazoa > Chordata > Amphibia > Anura > Ranidae > Lithobates > Lithobates pipiens. The sequence continues at coordinate 183,730,644 of NW_027507785.1, forward strand.
CAGTGTACAAAGCATCTCCAGTTTCCAGAGTTGGACCTTTCCAAGCCTATAAGGCAGGGATTATTAAAGTGGAACTTTAGTCAGAAAATTAAGTTCCACTAAATCACTTCAGGCTGGCCCCTTTTGCAGGTATAGCTATATAAAACATTAAAAATAACGTATTTATCTGCGCATAACAAACACTTTTTCCCCTTAAAATCAGGGGAAAATCATGGGTACATGTTATACGCCAATCCCCTGCTGATTGTGAGCCTTGGGTGTCTTTCAGCCGCCTTCGGCCCTTCTCGGCAGCTTTCGGCTGCCTTCAGCCGTTCTCGGCGGCTTTCGCCCGCCTTTGGCTGTTCTTGGTGGCCGAGTGCGTCTAAAAGCCGTCAAGAATGGCCGAGAGTGTCCAAAAGGTGCTGAGAATGGGCAAAGGTGGGCGAAAGCCACCGAGAAGGGCCAAAGGCAGCCGAAAGCTGCCGAGAACGTCCGACAGCTGCCGAGAGCGACCAAAGGCGGCCAAAAGCCGCCGAGAACTACCGAGCACCGCTGTGATACAAAGGACATCTGGCTCTGTATCTTGGCGGTGCCATTTTTAAAAGGCAAAGCTAAGAATTTAACTGGCAAGGCAGCAAATGATGAACAAAGCTGCATATGACACTGACAAGGGTGCAATGATGGACAAGGCTGCATGTCAAGACTGGAAATGACACTGACAAGGGTGCAATGATGGACAAGGCTGCATGACAAGGCTGCAAATGACACTGACAAGGCTGCAAATGACACTGACAAGGTTGCAAATGATGGACAAGGCTGCAAATGATGGACAAGGCTTCAAATGACACTGATAAGGCTGCATTGATGGGCATTTAAATGTAAGTTTTTTTTCCCTTAACCACTTGCCGCCCGCCCTATTACAAATTGACGGTGGCAAAGTGGTTTCATAATCCTGACCGGATGTCATATGACGTCCTCAGGATTATGAGCCGCTGCGTGCCCCCGATGGAGACTCTTTACCATGTGATCAGCCGTGTCCAATCATGGCTGATCACAGTGTAAATGGGAAGAGCCGGTGATCGGCTTTTCCTCACTCGCATCTGTCAGACGCGAGTAGAGGAGAGCCGATCGGCTGCTCCTCTGACAGGGGGGGTCTGTGCTGATCGATTATCAGCACAACCCCCCGAGGATGCCCACACTGGACCACCAGGGATGCCACCAGACCACCAGGGAAAAGGTAATCCTCCCTAGACCACCAGGGATGCCAGTCAGCACAATGGATGCCAATCAGTGCCCATAATGGATGCCAATCAGTGCCCACAATGGGCATCACTGATTGGCATGCATTATTGTTTGGCACTGATTGGCATCCATTAGTACAGTATAACACCAATGCCGCCTATGAGTGCCCACCTGTGCCGCCTATGAGTGCCCACCTGTGCCGCCTATCAGTGCCCACCCATGCCCATCTGTGCCGCCGATCCATGCCCATCTGTGCCGTCTATCCATTCCCATCTGTGCCGCCTATCCATGCCCATCTGTGCCTCCTATCCATGCCAATCCATGCCAGCTATCAGTGCCAATTTGTGCCACCTATCAGTGTCCATCCGTGTCGCCCATCCATGTCGCCCATCCGTGTCGCCCATCCGTGTCGCCTATCAGTGCCGCCTATCAGTTTCCATCAATGCCACTTCATCAGTGCCACTTCATTGGTGCCCATAAGTGCCGCCTTATCAGTGCCCATCAGTGTAGCCTCATCAGTGCCCATCAGTGAAGGAGAAAACATACTTATTTACAAAGTTTTGAAACTGAAACAAAAAAAAACATATTTTTTCAAAATTTTCGGTATTTTTTTATTTGTAGCGCAAAAAATAAAAACCGTAGAGGTGATCAAATACCACCAAAAGAAAGCTCTATTTGTGGGAAAAAAATTATAAAAATTTAATTTGGGTACATTGTAGTATGACCGCGCAATTGTCATTCAAAGTGCGACAGCGCTGAAAGCTCAAAATTGGTCTGGGCAGGAAGGTGTTTAAGTGCCCTGTATTGAAGTGGTTAAACTTCCCTCCCAAAAGTTTTTTCCTTAAAATGGAGCTCCTTAAAATTACCTCCTAAACTTGGGGTGCGCGTTATACGCCGACGCGTGTTATACACCGATGAATGCGGTAAGCGCCTATTTTATGTTACGTTATTGTTTCAAATTCAGTAATACACTGGGGGTTAGTTACGAAAGGTAAATCCACTTTGCACTGCAAGTGAACTTGGAAGTGCAGTCGCTCTAAATCTAAGGGGTATATCTGAAATGAGTGGAAGCTCTGCTGATTTTATCATCCAATCATATGCAAGCTAAAATGCTGTTTTTTATTTTTCTAGCATGTCCCCCTTGGATCTACAGCGTCTTTACTTCCAAGTGCACTTTCAGTGCAAAGTGGATTTTCCTTTTCGTAAATAACCTCCACTGTCTCATTATGAGAAACAATAAAAATATACAAATTTTTTTTTAAATATAAGACAATTAAATAATATAAGGAACTTGGTTTACTATACTATATTTACTATTATCTTTAGTGAAAGCAGACCCATATCAGGAATCTTCAAATTAAAATAAAATTAAAATAGAAATAAAAAATGAAAATAAAACTAAAAAATAAATAAAATAACATAAAAATAAAATAAATACTAAAAATGTAATAAAAATAAAAATATAAATAAGATTTAAAATAAAAAAACTGAAAAGATAAAAATACAATGACATAAAGGGAATTCCAGTAGCAGGACACACACACAAGCTAGCGGCCTTTGCCGATGATGTACTACTATTCCTGACTGAGCCACTGACATCAATCCCCTCTCTACTTAAAGATTTCGATCTATTGCGTCGCATTTCTAACTTAAAGATTAATTTCTCTAAATCCCATGCCCTCAATATCTCCTTACCCGATGATCTCGTTGCCCAATGCCAGAACAATTTCCCCTTCGTATGGAAAAAGGATTCCATCACCTACCTAGGCACCCAACTCACCACACAACTGTCTGATCTATACACCAAAAACTTTGCTCCACTGGTCCATGCCATCTCCGCAGATCTGCGAAGGTGGGATAGACCACACTTTTCCTGGTTTGGCCGTGCAGCCATTCTAAAAATGAATGTGCTCCCACGTATCTTGTACTTACTACAAGCTCTTCCCATAAAACTCCCACTAACATTTTTTCGGACAGTAAAAAGTATATCACTAAGATTCCTCTGGAAACATAAATGACCGAGGTTTAGCTTCACCCAACTCTCCAAACCCAAAGGTAAGGGAGGAATTGGCCTCCCCGATATCCAAAATTACTCCAGGGCTTGCCACCTTGGAAGGATTGCTGACTGGTCACTACACAAAGAGAGTAAGGATTGGGTATCCTTGGAAGAATCCTTCTCAGACTTGCCGCTGAAATCCACGCCGTGGATTCCAGCCTCCCTTATCCCTCAAACTCTAAGGAAACACCCCCTCATAGGAGCAACCCTAGGATGCTTCAGAGAGGCCTGCAGGAGATTCAGAGTTTCCTCTAACCCAGGTCCCCTTACACCTATCCGCCTCAACCCGGCGTTTGCTCCGGGTATGTCCAGTAACTTTTTAAAGAACACATGGCCACACGACACAATCCTAGCCCGCCACTTCTTTCATTCGGGCAAACTTCTGGAGCGCACTGCAATCCCCAACCTCCCAAACAGCCCTCCCTTCCCATGCTGGACTTACTTCCAGATCCGACATTTTCTCCATACAAATAACCAGGCTGCATGCCTATCTAGGGAATTAACCCCATTTGAAGACTTATGTTCCCAATCTTCAACTCAACAACACATGATCTCAAACATTCATTCAATGCTTTTCACACCGGCCTCCCCTAAAGACGGGAAGGCATGTAGAGCTTGTGAAAGAGACTTGCAAATTGACCTGTCTGAAGCAGACTGGGAACGGATTTTCACGATAGCTCATAAAGGCTCACTTAATGTCACAATACAGGAAAATAATTACAAAACACTCACCAGGTGGTATTGCACACCAGAGCTTTTGAACAAATTCAAACCTGACACCTCTGACAAATGTTGGAGATGCTCAGCCGATAAAGGTACACTTCTCCACATTTGGTGGTCTTGCCCAGTGCTTCAGACATTCTGGATGCAGGTCCGTGACATAACTTCTCAAGTAACTACATACCCTCTAGACTTTACACCAGCTCGGCTTATTCTTCACCACGCCTCTATCTCAACTCGATCGTACAAGAGATCCTTGGGGATCCATATGATAAATGCAGCCAAGCTATGTATCTCAACACACTTGGGCACGTCCCATACTCCAACGGTGTCTGAATGGCTTACACGCGTGGGAAGAATAGCCGAGATGGAAGAGCTAATCCACATAGCAAGAGATTCCCCATCCAAATTTACACAGACGTGGGCCTGCTGGACCCACTTTCGAACCACGGACAGGTATTCCGCCCTGATGAACCTTAACATTCCTCCTTGTTCCAATAGCTGATTTATATTATTTTAATCATTCCCTCCCGGATAGACTATCCCCTTCATTAATATCAGGAACCTTGGAATCACCCCTTACGGGGTCCCAGAGGGAGCTCCCGCAGGCCGGGGGCCCTCACGAGAAACTTTCCCCTCACCACTGACAACTCCCACCCTCCCTCACCCCCACTCTCTACCCGACCTTCCCCCCAATATCCCCCCTCTCCATCGCCCCAAGTATCCCCTACCCCCCTCTAGAAGACTGACTTTCCCCCCCCCCAAAAATAGACTAGCTTACCCTGATAGACTGACATCCTTCCTTGCTCCTTGAACTCATCAAGACAGATGATAACACTTCTCTATACATGATCTCACATACAGCGATCCAGGACACAGACACTAAGGATCATTTTTTAATGTGTATATGTGATCGATACTCTTATTAACTCCGATCCCATACCTTGAGAGATAGGGCTCGATAAGCTCACATATTCTGCTTGGTTGTAATCGCCAGTAATTAGCGGAGCTTCAGAAAGATGTTTGAATATTAATACGACTTGATTGTTCCATATGCTCGGTCAGATTTATCCTGTAATAGTGTGCGAATACGCACAATATCTGTTCATTTATTTCACATTTTGCATTTCTGTATTTGCTTCTTTTATTACTAATAAAAATTTCATGGAAAAAAAAAATACAATGAAATAGAAATAAAAATAAAGATAAAGTAAAAATAAAAATGAAAATAAATAAAAAATAAAAATAAAATTATCTATGAAAATAAAAATAAAAAATGAGATTCATGAAATGGTGGATAAATTTAATTATTGCCAATTGGACAGGATCAATTTAAATCTAAATTAATATTGTTATTACAAGTATTACAAGTATTACAATTAGACAGGAAGCAATTTAAATCAAGATCAATGTTGATACCTTGAGGAATTAAAGTATACAATCTATGGATCCATTTGGTTTCATTCTAAGGCCGCGTACACACGGGCGGACTGTCTGACGGACTTGGTCCGCTGAAACGTGTTTCAGCAGACAGTCCGCTCGTGTGTGGGCTTCAGCTGACTTTTTCAGCGGACAGTCTGGCGGACTAAGTCTTTCGGAATTTTCGTAATATTGTCCGTCCAACTTTGGTTTCAGCGGACAGTCCGCTCGTGAGTAGGCAAGTTGGACGGACTAAGTATGGCGCATGCTCAGAAAGGATTTACACGGCCGAAGGTTGCATTGCAGTGTATTGGACGTCGTATTTCTAGTCCCGTCGTACGTGCTGTACACGTCATCGCGCAAGCTTTCAGCGGACTGTCTGTTCATCGTGTGTGGTCAAGTCCGTTCATTCAAAAGTAGGACGGACTGTCTGTCGGATTGTCTGACGGACTTAGTTGGACGGACAGTCCGCCCCTTGTGTACGCGGCCTAAGAGATCGCTATTTTTAAGATTGGAACCTCTCCAATGTTCCTCCACTCTATCGATCCCACAGAACGTTAGAACACTAGGATCTCACCCATGAAATAATCTAAAATGATTAGACAGACTGTGATGTCTATGATGTCTTTAGGAACAATCATGATGGATATTTACTTTTGTTAATTTTGAGCATATGTAGTCACTATTGCTAGCGCTGTTTTCACTGGTATAGCAATTTTTGAAGTCTTAGCACTTTTATATAGCAGCTGCAAAATTATTTCTATTTCATTTTATTTTGTTTCACTTTTTGTGTGGATAATTTGTTTTTTATTTTGTTTTGTTACTCTGAGCGCCAGTTTTCTGTTTAACATAATACCAACAGAAATGGCAGCAGTTGAAGTTCTAGCCAAGCTAACATTCAACCGCTGGGCATGTGGATGACTGGGAGTGAACTTCTTTTGACGGTCCAGCAGCTGGAGCAAGGAAATTTGCCTGGTACAATCGGATGTCAGTGTACTGCTAGTAAAGTGCCTGGAAGTACTTGGCTGTGACACACCTAATTCTACACCTTCATTCCTCTCAGTGCAGGTTTCAGAGAGGATTGAAGGTATAATTGGGTTGGAGATCCCAGCTGATGAGGAGCAAGGAGAGGTCCGCTTTGTTCTTTGGTGTGGGTCTTTAAGGTACACTTGCCAACGAGCTGCATGGCAGGTCAACATATGTCTGGTCAAGCATGTGGTTCCCAAGCGGCTGATGTTTTGACCACATGAGATACGCTTGAGACATATGTTGCAAATAGCAGCAGTGCGATCTGATGCACTCATCTCAAAAAAGGCCCACGCCAAAGAACTTTTGGAATAACGCGCAGAGGCAGCACCCCTGTGATTCAGGCGGTGTGCTGCCCTTAAGCTGGCCCCCGGAGGGCATCCTGCCTCGTTGGAGATGTGCCTATTCCTCCTCTTCCTCCTATCAGGCACCCATGTGGAGTCAGTGACATCATCCCTCTTCATCACTGGACCAAACCTGGCAGTATTCTGCAGCTGGTGGAACATAACTGCCAGATTGCTGTCCTTCTTGAGCATCCCCTCTCTCTGGGATCATGCTACTGCCTTCCTCTATCTTTGTATCCTCAACAAAGCCTTCAAAATGCTGGGCATCCTCCTGGAGCATGTACCCAACACTGTGCTCAAATAGTTCGGGGGACTCCTCGGGAGGACATGGTGGGTCTAGGGAAGGAGTGACTGATGCCATTGAGACGAGGGAAGAGGATGCGTTGGCAGCTGCTTTGCCAGTATCCTGAGCTGGGTGAGAGAGGATGAGGAGGATGAGGAGGGCTTGGTCATCCACTCTACCAAGTCTTCGGCATGTTGCGGCTCAACGCATCCAGCTGCCAAAAATAAGGACGAGCGGATCCCATGGCCACGTGCTGATGACAATGCACATCATCCACGACTAGCACTGTTACCTCTAGACGCAGAACCTGCTTGCCCTCTTTTATTGGCTCGTAACTGTCTGCCTCTCCTTGTTGGCCTTCCAGACATACTAATGGCCTGCAAAGAGATTAGAACACCAGCAACTGGGGGTATCTTCAGGTGTATACTGTGCAGGAGGCCCAATACACCGACTGTAACTGCTCCAGATGCCTATGGTATAGAAACGGAACAACACCTGCAATAAGGGGTAGCTTCAGGTGTATACTGTGCAGGAGGCACACTACACCCACTGTAAATGCTGCAGATGCCTGTGTTACAGAAACAGAACACCACCATTAATAAGGGGTAGCTTCAGATGTATACTGTGCAGGAGGCACACTACTGTCACTGATGAGGTCTTACTAATGATTTGAACAGAGGCAAAATGATATCTCTCTCTCTAGAGTCCATACCTCTCTTAATACAATAAGGAACTTTGCTCGCTTTGGAAACTGCAGCTTGACATTGCATGCTATTATTGAGCTTATGATCTACCAAAACCCCCAGATCCTTCTCCACTATGGATCCTCCCAGTTGTAAGCCCCCTAAGATGTATGATGCATCCATATTCTTAGCCCCCAAGTGCAAAACTTTACATTTCTCAACATTAAACCTCATCTGCCGCATAGTCGCCCAATTAGACAGAGCATTGAGGTTGGCTTGTAAATTGGAGACATCCTGTAAGGACGTTATTCCACTGCATAGCTTGGTGTCATCTGCAAAGACGGAAATGTTACATTTGATCGCAGACCCAGTATCATTTATAAAGATATTAAAAAGTAAGGGTCCCAGCACTGAACTTTGGGGTACACCACTGATAACCTTAGACCATTCAGAGTAAGAATCATTAACCACTAATCTCTGAATTCTGTCTTTTAGCAAGTTTTCTATCCATTTACAAACTGATATTTCCAAACCTGGAGACTTTACCTTACACATGAGCCGTGTGTGCGGAACTGTATCAAACGCTTTTGCTAAATCCAAGTATACCACGTCCACCACCACCCCTCTGTCCAAGGTTTTACTTACCTCCTCATAAAAAGAAATCAGGTTTGTCTGACAACTTCTGTCTTTCATGAATCCATGCTGTCTGTTGCTTCAAATATTTTTTTCCTGCAAGAACTCGTCTATGTGGTCTTTTATTAATCTCTCCAGTATCTTCCCAACTATAGAAGTTAAACTAACAGGTCTATAGTTACTTGGTAAAGACGTTGTTCCCTTTTTAAATACAGGCACCACATTGGCCCTGCGCCAATCCAGTGGTACTATTCCTGTCATTAATCTCTAAAAATTAGATACAATGGCTTTGAAATTACAGAGCTCAAATCTTTTAGGACCTGTGGGTGAATGCCATCAGGTCCAGGTGCTTTATCCACCTTTATTCTGTTCAAATATTTCTGGACCATATCACTTTTGAGCCATTGTAGATTTGGGGCTGTGTCACTACCACCCCCATTATAGACATGAGCTCCCCCATGCTCCTTTGTATACACAGAGCTGAAGAAAGTATTTAATAAATTAGCCTTCTCTTTGTCCCCAGTCACCCACTCCAGATTATTTTGTAAAGAGCCTACATGCTCAGACTTGACCTTTTTACTATTAATTAGGGATGAGCCGAACACCCCCCGGTTCGGTTCGCACCAGAACTTGCGAACGACCCCCGCGTTCGGTACGAACGTTAGAACCCCATTGAAGTCGAACGTTCGAATTGGAAAGTGCTCATTTTAACGGCTAATATGCAAGATAGTGTCCTAAAAAGGGTTTGGCGACCTGCCTCCTGCCTCAGGGGACATGGGTCACTGCAAAAAAAAGTTTTAAAAACTACCGTTTTGGCGGGAGCACTGATTTTAATGACGATTAAAGTGAAAAAAAAAAAAGTGAAATATTCCTTTAAATATGGTGCCTGCGGGGTGTCTGTAGTATGCCTGTGAAGTGCCACGTGTTTCCCGTGTTTAGAACAGTCCCCTGCACAAAATGACATTAAACGGAAATAACACCATTTAAAACTGCTTGCGGTTTTAATGTTATATCTGGTTCCTGCAATATGGTTGAAAATCATTGAGAAACATGGCATGGGTAGCCCTCCCTGCCCATTACCAGCCTATTTGGGTCTTGTACGCATATTAAGGGGAACCCCGTACCCATATTAAAAAAAGGAAATGCGTGTGGCCCCCAGGCCCTATATACTCAGAACAGCAGTATACAGGCGGTGCAAACAAGACAGGGACTGTGTAGGTTTGTTGTGTTAAGTTGAATCTGTTTGTCATTTTCAACCGGTACATTTTTAAAGTGTAGCTCCAGTCAAAAAAACTATCTTTAAGCTTTTTGGAAAACATAGGGAAGGGTTATCACCCCTGTATAATTTGTTTTGTCGTCCATCTTTTTTCATCTCACTTGCTGCTGTCTCCTTGCGTTTGCAAGTAGGAGATGTTTGTAAGTTGGATGTTTGAAAGTAGGGGCCTGCCCTATATTATAGCGGTATGTACTGGGTACAGAGCACGCAGACAGCACGCACTATCTCCTAACACTACTGACTGCAAGCTCTATTATTAACCACTTGTTAGCCCAATGTTTGCATAAAGTGAAAGATGAAGTTATGCTGAGTAAATAGATATCAAACATGTCACTCTTCAAAATTGCACATGCCCGTGGAATGGCGCCAAACGTCGCTACTTAAAAAATCCCCATAGGCGACGCTTTAAATATTTTTTTACTGGTTACATGTTTTGAGTTGCAGAGGAGGTCTAGGACTAGAATTATTGCTCTTGCTCTAACATTCTCGGCGATACCTCACATGTGTGGCACATGCGAGCACATGGGGACATGGGCGCTTTAATTTTTATTTTATTTTTTTATTGTTCATTTTACTTTATTTATTTTAGTTTGACATTTTTTTTCCCAAAAATATATTTTTGATCACTTTTATTCCTATTACAAGAAATGTAAACATCCCTTGTAATAGGAATATGGGGTGACAGGTCCTCTTTACAGTGAAATCTGGGGGGTCAATATGACCCCACATCTCACCTCTAGGCTTGGAAGCCTAAAATAAAAAATAAAAAAAAGATTCTGGCTTTGATCGTACTGGCGAGTTGGTAGAAGCACCGGAGGGCGGTGAGGTGTGGGTAGCGTCTATGGCTGGGTATTTCAGGGTATCACCGAGTATGGCTGGGTATCTCTGAGTATGGCTGGGTATGGCAATTTATGGCAGGGTATTACAGAGTATTGGCGGGGTATTGGCGGGGTACTACAGAGTAATAGCAGGGTACTGCACTGCAGAGTAATGGCAGGGTACTGCAGAGTATGCACTGGTATTGCAGAGTATTGGCAGGGAATTGAGGGGTTAAATTCGGTGAGCAGCGATGTGGGCACTGCAGATGCAGCCCACATCGCTGCTGACACCGATCTCTTTCCCCTCCGCTGTACCGATCGGTACAGAAAGGGGAGGGAGGAACAGGCGTCATAACATGACGCCGGTTTGTTTCCAAGTGATCACTCCGTCATTTGACAGAGCAATCACGTGGTAAACGGCCGCTATGAGCGGCCGTTTACCGTGATGCGCCGGGTCCTATGGACCCGGCGGTCACGGATGCTCTCGAGTGCGCACACCTCGGGGCACGCGAGAGCAGAATTCTGGGAGGCCGTTAATTAACGGCCTCTCTGAGTTAAACAACCGCCCTGAAGCCGTTAATCGGCAATGGGCAGTTGTTAAGTGGTTAAAGCTAGATCACTAGCTATATAGGTGAGGTGAATATAGTGGTGTATACTGCAGTCAGGGCACAGACAACAACCACTACACAGCAGCAAGATAGGAAATCAGCCAAAAACGATTGGTGTGTACTGTGTTGAAGGTACACAGAACACCCACTGCTTCAGATGCAAAGTAACACACTACAGGAGGCCGCCTTAAAGGCGGCCTTATATAGTGTGGGGCGTGCACTACACAGCCTGAGCTATGATTGGCCACAGGCAGGATGCCTGTGGCCAATCATGGCTCTCCTCGCTGCCGGCGCTGCGATTGGCCAAGCATGAAGGGTCACAGTGCATGCTTGGCCAATCATCGGGCAGCAATGCACTGCGCCAACGCAGTGCATTGTGGTCCGCGCGCGCGTCACTCGAATTTTGACGCGAACGGCCAAAACGTTCGGAATTCGCCGAACGGCCGAACGGCCAATGTTCGAGTCGAACGTACGTTCGACTCGAACACGAAGCTCATCCCTACTATTAATATATTTGAATAATTTTTTGGGGTTTGTCCTACTATCTTTTGCAATCTGTCTTTTGTTTTGAATTTTTGCATCCTTGATTTCCTTTTACATATTCTGTTATATTCTTTGTAACATTTAAATGACACTAGTGTTCCTTCATTTTTATATTTTTTAAAAGCTCCTTTCTTATAGTTTATAGCTTTTTTAACTTTGGCCGTGAGTCACATAGGTTTTATTTTTAGCCTTTTAAACGTATTGCCCATGGAAATATACTTTGCAGTGAGATCACAAACAGTCTTTTTGAAGAATTCCCATTTTTGTTCTGTGCTGATTGATGCAAATATTCTCTCCCAGTCTAGGTCCTGGAGAGCAGCCCTCATCCTTGGAAAATGTTCTCTCTTGAAATTAAGTGTTTTTATCTTTCCTGTATGTGATTTTTACTTACAGCTAACATCAAATTAAATCATGTTATGGTCACTGCTACCCAGGTGTTTCTTTATCTGAACATTAGTTATACGCTCCGCATGGTTTGAGATTACCAGATCCAACAGAGCATCATTCCTAGTTGGGGCCTCAATAAACTGGACCATAAAAATTGTCCTGTAATAGGTTTATACATTTTTGCCCTTTAACTGTCCCAGCAGTGCCATTACTCCAGTCAATTTCTGGGTAGTTAAAATCCCCCATTATTATCACTGTCCCAGCCCTTGCAGCCCTTTCTATCTGTGCAAGGAGCTGAGTCTCCACCTCCTCATTAACATTGGGTGGTCTATAACAAACTCCAGTGATTAACTTTGAACTACGCACATCTGTATGCAGTTCCACCCATAATGCTTCAGACTCATCACACTCTCCGTCCACCAGGTCCTCTTTCTCACTCGCTTTGAGATCACTTCTCACACACAGACAGACCCCTCCACCTTTCCTTTTTACTCTGTCTTTCCGAAAGAGTGCATAGCCAGGAATGTTAATAGCCCAGTCATGTGAGTAATGAAGCCAAGTTTCAGCAATACAGATTACATCATAGCTCTCCTGATACATCAGAGCTTCCAACTCACCTATTTAGCTTGGTAGACTTCTGGCATGGTATGCTGCAGATGTATACTGTGGGTAGCTTCAGGTGTATACTGTGCAGGAGGCACACAACACCCACTGTAAATGCTACAGATGCCTGTGTTACAGAAACAGAATAACACCAGCAATAAGGGGTAGCTTCAGGTGTACACTGTGCAGGAGGCACACTACTGTCACTGTAACTGCTGCAGATGCCTGTGTTACAGAAACAGAACAACACCAGCAATAAGGGGAGCTTCAGATTAGACATGTGCAAAAGGAAAACATTTGTTTAGTTTCATTTCGTTTTAATTCGTTAATTAATTAATTTCATTTAGTTATATTAGTTAAATTAGTTAAATTCGTTTTTGGATTTCGTTTAGTTTTCTACTGAATTCGAAAAATCGTTCGCATTCGAAAATATTTCAACCAAATTCGAAAATATTTCTACCGGATTTGAAATTATTTCGACTGCATTGGAAACTATTTCAACCGGATTCGGAAATATTTTGTGACCCGACTTTAGGGCCATGTATCTCGGGATCACTTGGTGATAGAAACCCCAAATGGAGATGTTGTAGTGCTAGGTCTACTGTGTTTGCATACCTAATTTGGGGTTTCTAGCTATAAGTGGCCCCAAGATACGTGGCCCCAAAGTCAGGTCGCAAAATGTCATTCTCTGGTGCAGAAAAGTACTTAGCATATTGCCCATATCTGGGGTCACTTGGTGGCAGGTGATGTGGCAAGTGGACAATCCACAACTTGGCCATGTGGCACTTGTGGCCGGCCACGTGGCACTCATGGCAGGTCACGTTGCACCCGTGGACGGCACCCTGGTGTTTCTAGCTATAAGTGACCCCGAGATACGTGGCCCCAAAGTCAGGTCACAAAATGTCATTCTCATTGTCATTTTGGGGCCCCATAACTCGGGGTCACTTGGAGCTAGAAACCCCAAATTTGGAGAGGTTGTAGTGCTAGTTCTACTGTCTTTGCATACCAAATTTGCATACCAAATTAGCTGCAAGTGGCCCCGAGATACGTGGCCCCAAATTCGGGTCGAAAAATGTAATTTTTTTAATTTGATTCAAATTTCGTTTGAATTCGTTAGCATTGTAATTCGGTAATTCGGATGCATCCGAATGTCCGAATAATGAAAATTCGCCCGAATTTTGATTCGGAACGAAACGAAATGAACATGTCTACTTCAGATGTATACTGTGCAGGAGGCACACTACACCCGCTGTAAATGCTGCAGATGCCTGTGTTACAGAAACAGAACAACACCAGCAATAAAGGGTAGCTTCAGGTGTATACTGTGCAGGAGGCACACTACACCCACTGTAATTGCTGCAGATGCCTGTGTTACAGAAACAGAACAACACCAGCAATAAAGGGTAGCTTCAGGTGTATACTGTGCAGGAGGCACACTACACCCACTGTAATTGCTGCAGATGCCTGTGTTACAGAAACAGAACAACACCAGCAATAAAGGGTAGCTTCAGGTGTATACTGTGCAGGAGGCACACTACACCCACTGTAAATGCTGCAGATGCCTGTGTTACAGAAACAGAACACCACCATTAATAAGGGGTAGCTTCAGGTGTATACTGTACAGGAGGCACACAACACCCACTGTAAATGCTGCAGATGCCTGTGTTACAGAAACAGAACAACACCAGCAATAAGGGGTAGCTTCAGGTGTATACTGTGCAGGAGGCACACAACACCCACTGTAACAGCGCTAGGTTCACAAGCAAAAAGACACTGTCCCTGCCTATCCTGCTCTTTCCCTGCATGCCAACACACTACACAAGGCGGCCTTATATAGTGTGGGGCGTGTACTAAACCCCCCTGAGCTATAATTGGCCACATGCATCCTGTCTGTGGCCAATTATGCCTCTCCTTGCTGCCGGCGCTGTGATTGGCCAAGCATGTGGGGTCACAGTGCATGCTTGACCAATCATGAGCCAGCAATGGACTGCGATGGCGCAGTGCATTGTGGGCCGTGAGTGCCACGCGAATATGGCGCAAACAGCCCACAAAGTTCTGGATTCACCGAACAGGCAAACAGCCGTTGTTCGAGTCAAACATACATTCGACTCGAACACCGAGCTCATCTCTAGTCACTAGTGTCAGCTGAGATATTCTTCGACAGAATGTATCAGGTTACAAGGATGAGACAAACCACTTAACACAGGAAGGGGTCTTGAAAATGATAAACTTTTGTTTATTCATACAAAATTTTAATCCCAAAAGGAAAAAAATGTTTGCTCTAACTGATTATAAAGTGTGAGCTGGAGTTTGGCCTCAGTTTGGCTTCAATTTGTTATATATCTAAATTTATCTAAATCTATTACATTTAACAATACCATCCCCCCCAGACTGACAATGCTGCTGTCTTCTCATTCATCCAGAGTTGTGTCACACCAATACAGGAGGTGTGTTACTGACCAGATCTCCAGATGAAAACAGAGGGGAAAAAATCCAAAGAAAAGAAAAATGATGCAGCAACCACATCTAATGAATGGAAAGCTGTACTTTTTATGGTTTTGGGTTTAATACTGCTTTATTATGCACCTGTCAGATGACACACCCCCAAGATCAGGGCCTACCATGCAAAAAAACAGTTGAAAGCCTAACCAAGCCACTAAAATTTCCTTTGCTTTGATGTTAAGATCACCCAAGTAAAGGAAAAATAGTTTTTCAATCAACCAACTGCCATCAACACCGCTTCTGTCTCAGGTGCGGATCCAGAGTCTAGTGTCGAGAGGCACACTGCCAGAAAATACGTTTTTTTCAGGCCAATTTTTTGGGGAAATGTCTGGTGTTGGCGCTTCAATCATCATGGCGCCATGGTTGTTATGGTGTCAGTATGATTGAAACGCATTACTTCTATTATTACATTGTTATATAAAACAAAATAGTTCAACTCACCATAATGCAGAATCAGTGGGAGCCCTGAGCGTGCCACTTGCCACACCGCCTGCCACCAGATGCAGATTGTCACTTGTTGCCAGGTCACCTGCCACACATTTCGGTTTATCACTTGCCACATCGCTTGTCACCAAATGCAGATTGTCACTTGCCACGTCACCTGCCACACATTGCAAATTGCAATTTACCACGTCACCTGCTACACATTGCGGATTGTCACGTACCATGTAGCATGCCACACATTGCTGAGTGTCACTTACCACATCGCCTGTCACCAGATGCAGATTGTCACTTGACACATCACCTGTCACACGTTGTGAATTATCACTTGCCACGTCGCCTGCCACACTTTGCAGATTGTCTCTTGACTGCTACAATTGTCACTTGCTGTGTCACTTTCCTGCTAAGGTGGTGTCTTGCTGTGTCCCAGAATCAGGCAGCAGATTACCAGTCAGGCAGCAGAGAGATGGTGTAATCTCTCTGCGGCCTGCGGATGCCTGCACAGTGAGGACGGAACTGCAGGGATGCAGGGTGGGCAGTGAGAGATGATGTCATCTCTCTGCTCCCCCACCCACCGGCTCCCGATTGGCCAGCAGCCTGCTCACACACCGAGCTGCTCAGCTGCTCACCCACTCTCTCACCCGCTCGCTCACTGACTGAGCCATCCAGCCCACCCACACTCTCACCCGCGGAGCCATACTTGCTCTAACCTATGGAGCCGCCCGCCTGCTTACTCACTCACATTCTCGGAGGGGGCAATTGCCCCATTGCCCCCCTGGATCCGCCTTGTTCTGTCCAAGTTCTATAGATCTTCCGCTATACTTCTCTTTCTAGCAATTCCCCAAAGCCAGCCAGCCAGTTTGTCCCTCCAGTTTACAATGATTTTCAGACATGTTCGATAAAAGGAAAGCAGACACAATCCCACCCCACTGGCTTTATGACTATCCTGTCTAATTACATTCTGGTGCAGAGATTCCTTTTGGACATATCTTTCCTCTGTCTGAACTGGAGCTGGAAGCACTCCTTTGTTCCTTTATCTTCCCTCAAAGCTGCTGGGATCTTCTTCATTGAGAAGAAGATTTATTCACTCAGACCTTGCATTGACTACTGAGAACTCAATAAAATCATCATTATGAACCGCTACACACTTCCTTTAGTCTCTGAACTCTTGCATTTAGGATGGCTCAGATTTCCACAAAACTGGGGTTACAGGGTGTCTATAGCTTAGTCAGAATCAAAGAAAGGGATGAATAAAGGGATTCAGTCATAAATGCTGCTTCAAGACAATTCCACCTTACTAATTGCTTAGTGTCTGCCACCTCTCTCTGCCTTTCCCCCCACTGGCTTCCAAAGGCCAATAAATACAATTCCAAATATTAACTTAAAAAGTCATCCAAAACTTTACCCTGACCTATGTCACCAATCTTGGATCAAAATATCAACAAAACTAACTTCTTAGCTACTCCCTGGAGCTCTGTCATCAACTCCTATCATGCTTGCCTCCAGGACTTCTCCAGAGCTTCTCTCATCCTCTTGAACCCCATATCCCATTCTGTCCAGCTATCTTCTACTCTGTCCACCTTTAGCAATTACTAAAAACTCATCCTTTCAGGAAAGCCTATTCTGCCTGTAGCTAACTACTGCTTTTTACTTTTTTGAACAACTCATTCCCACACAGTTACCTTGCCTTTCCCTTAGATTGTAAACTCTCACAAACAGGGCCCTTCTCTTTTGCATTGCGTTGTATTGTAACTGTACTGTCTCCCCTTATTTTGTAGAGCACTGCACTAACTGTTAGTGCTATATACATTCTGTATGATGACAACAATAATAACACATTCAAGTTTAAAAATTACATACCTGAGCCATCTCTCTATATGGCAAGCGAGTAAAAACACTTATACAGGATTCATTGTAAGATGCAACTAATGAACACATAAGAAGGGCTGGAGTTTGATCAACTATTATTTCTCTCTATATGGTGCCAAGTTTAATGCTGCTACGTAATTTGTGCCCCATAGAAGGAAGGTCGTTGTGATGATGATGATGATGATGATATGTGCACTCTTTAGCATGTAATTTATTTGAATTTTAACTACTTCAAACATAACTCAGAACCGTTCTAATTTAACAACATAAATTTGCATCTAACCTAAATTAGGACATAACTTCACAAAGTTTTAAGAAGCTGACTTGCTACAAGTATCCTATTGAGGCACCTTTTGTAATATTTACATCTTAAAGGTGATATCGCTTTATGCAAACTAAATATGCTGCTTTATGATAATAGTAATATGATTCGCCTGAAAGACTCTACAAGGTAAAACTGATCCAAGCCATTGATTTTTTTTGTTATCATACATTAAAATTCATGAACAGTATATTTTAAATTGCAAACCTCTTGTTTATCATTTGTATAGCATTCATTTTCTGCTGCTGTGAATCTTGTCAGTTGCATAAAGGGTGATACATATAAACCTCTGATAATCTGACAAGATGAGAAATTAATAGCTATCAGTATTGTACACAGCATTCCAACCCTATCATTATGTTTAAAAGTCAATGCAATCTACCATCTGTCAGTGGCTTGTCTATACATCCTTTACCTCCTCCCACAGCTTCACCTGTGTACCAGCTATGCACAGGAAGCTATTATGTAGTGTGACTCTGTGATCTCCATCAGGTTGAAGAGATGCTATTTAAAGATTCTTGTTTAACTAATTTAGCCAATCTCTTCACAGTTTTCAGCTGTTAGTTCACGGCTGAACTATATAACCTTGTGGTTTGTGGAGTTAGTGAGACTTATTCTGAGGCTAGAAAGCCTAGATATGAGACTTCAGTTATATGGTATCAATATCTTCTTCTCAATAGAGAACAGTTGTGTCTTCTTTAAAATTTGATCTATTTTCCTTAAATATGCTACTATTGCAGTGTTATACTGTAAGTGCATGACAGTATTTCTAACATAAGCTCTATAAAACTCGTTATATAACTTACCCTTTAACACTATACTGCACATAAAAATAAACTAAAATGTACTAAAAAAGCATGTGCAGTAACAAACATGCACATACCTTTTTATGTGTGTTGTGTTAAATTTTTAAGGGCATTGCATTTAAATGCATTGGCATGCATTTTAATGTTCATTTGTTGGGTATTTACTGTCATTTTGTCCTCAACTCAATTCAAGGCTTTTTCTTTCAATCATTTTACATTGGACAAAGATAAAGGGTGAACAAAATATAATACAACATCGTTCAGCAAACAACGATTTCTAAGATATTCAATTCAAGACTCTTATTCTGCAACAGTGGGTGGAATGGATCTTGAAAGAGAACTCCAGCCCAAAATGTAGTAAAAAAAAGAATAGGTTCCTCCTAAAAAATCAAAACTGGACCTTATGGTTTAACCACTTCTGCCCCGGAATGATTTGCCCCCTTAATGGTCGGGCCATTTTTTTGCGATATGGCACTGCGTCGCTTTAACTGACAACTGCGTGGTCATGCGACGCTGTTCCCAAATGAAATTGACATCCCTTTTTCCCACAAATAGAGCTTTCTTTTGGTGGTATTTGATCAGAATTATTTTTTATTTTTTTTGCTAAAATACATATCCAAAAGCAATATATAAAAAAACAAAATGAATTCATCAGATTAGGCTGATATATATTTTTCTACATATTTTTGGTAGGAATAAAAAAATCACAATAGGCGTATATTGATTGATTTGTGCAAAATTTATCACGTCTACAAACTATAGGATAGATTTAGGGACTTTTATTTTTTTTACTAGTAATAGTGGTGATTTGCGATTTTTAGAGGGATTGCGACATTGTGGCAGACAAATATGACCCCAGATGACACTTTTTTTGGGGACCAGTGACATTATTACATTGATCAATGCTATAAAAATGCACTCATCAATGTAAAATGACACTGGCAGGGAAGGGGTTAACACTAGGGAGCGATCAAGGGGTTAAGTGTGTTCCCTAGGTTTGGTTTAACTGTAAGTGGGATGGACTGCCTATCTCTGAGAACAGTACATCTCTGATATGTCCCCTGTCAGAACGTGGATATGGCTGGTTTACGCTGGCAGATCCACATTCTGCCTCTCTACTAGGTGATCATGGGTCGCCAGTGGACATAGAGTTCGCCCGACCCTCAGGCATGCTCCTGCAGTGGGAGCGAGAGCACAACTGCGTGAACCTCCATACAGATATGGTGATTTGCGCTGGAGAGCCGACCTGACACAATATATCTGCGTGAGCTGGTTGGCTAGTGGTTAAGTATGGATTTAAAGGATGACACCATTGAAACAATACAGTATATAAAAAAAATGGGCAGTGTGGGTTTCTTACCTTAAAAGCACAGCCAAACCCTTATCTGAACATACAGCCTGGCTGGTCAGGAAAGAGGGTGAATGGTTATGCACCTCTGTTGTCCCCAGTCTGATTCAGCTGTGTGGACCATTTTCAACATATGTGCTGAATACCAACTGGTGTTTTTTGCAGTCTCTGTTTTCAGCATATCAAGTGTGGCAATACAATTTTGGGTTACTCGAATGATGAAGAGACATCTGACCTCTCATCAAGCAGCTTGTTGTGAACAGAACCAAAATGACTGTTACATTTCTTCCAGTTCCTCCCTTTCTATCTCCACTCCCACTATACAGTACGTAATTTCCTTTCAGCAGTCTCAAGTGATAGGGAAGATGGTATATGACAAGAAGCATATAGTTACGTAGTTATGGTTATACAAGGGGGTTAAGAGGGTCTTGCTCATAAAAGCTTACAATCTAATGGGGTGGTTAAGTGATACAAAAGGTTATAACTGTGGGGAATAAGCTGATAGAAGTGATAAAAATTCAGTTAGTTGGAGGCGTGATAGGCTTTTCTGAAGAGGTGTGTTTTCAGGGATCACTTAAAGGCAGCCATAGTAGGAGCATTAATAAATCTAGATGTATTAACATTCTGTGGTATTGATAGGATTGTATGTAATTGGAGTGGTTGTATTATAAATCAGGCAGTATTCATGAATGAAACTAAGTGGATTTTTTTGTTGAAAACTTTGACAGGCTGGCATGACCGTGGATATTGATTTAAATTGTTTCAGATCAAATTTTTTATGTATAATTTTTATTTTATTTTTTGCATTAATTCAATCAAATTGGATTTATTTTTGTAAAATCTGAATATAGAAAAATGGGCAGGAATTATTGATGTTTATCATCTGCCTTTTTTGGCCATTAGATGTCCAAATTGGAGGTTCTAATATGCTTATGGGTCAAATGTATTTATGGGTCTGAGGAACATCTTAACCACTTGAGACCCACGCTATAGCCAAATGACGGCTACAGCGCGGACCTCCTTTGCCGGGACTACGTCTATTGAAGTCGTCCCGTGCATGAGCAGCCTGCGCGCCCCTGAGGGGCGCGCACGGCGCGCTCTGTGATTGGCGAGTCTATGAGACTCACCTGATCACGGATCCGAGCAAGGGGTCGATCCCGACACCTTACCACGTGATCAGCTGTCAGCCAATGACAGCTGATCATGTGATACAACGGAGCCGGTAATCGGCTATTATTCCTCCTCGCGCTGACAGCGCGAGGAGAAAAAAAAAGAGCCGATCACCGGCAGCCGTGATCAGGACATCAGTCCCGATCACGGCCAGCTTACTAGTGCCCACCTGCCCCCTCAGGAATAAATAAGTGCCACCCACAGTGCCACCCATCAGTGTCCACAGTGCCACCCAGCAGTGCCCACAGTGCCACCCATCAGTGCCCACAGTGCCACCCACAATCTGCCTCAACAACGGTGCTGCACCCCTGTGCCACATATCCGTGCCCATCAGTGTCATCTACCAGTGCCCATCAGTGCCCATCAGTGCCACCCATCAGTGCCCAGCAGTGCCACCTATCAGAGCCACCTATCAGTGCCACCTATCAGTTTCCCTATCAGTCCCATCTATCAGTGGTACCTCTCAGTGCCCCTTAGTGCCACCCATCCATGCCACCCATCCGTGCCACCCATCCGTGCCACCCATCTGTGCCATCTTATCTGTGCCCATCTTTGCCCATCAGTGCTGCCTTATCTGTGCCCATCAGTACTGCCTTATCTGTGCCTATCGGTGCCACCTTATCTGTGCCTATTAGTGCCGCCTTAACTATGCCTATCAATGCCCACCAGTGCAGCCTATCAGTGCCCACCAGTGCAGCCTATCAGTGCGCCTCATCCGCGCACTTCAATGAAGGAGAAAAATTACCTGTTTGCAAAATTTTATAACAAACTATTAAACATGATTTTAATTTTTTTTTTTTTTTTTGCATCTTTTTTTGTTTATTTAGCAAAAAATAAAACTCCCAGCTGTAATTAAATACCACCAAAAGAAAGCTCTATTTGTGGGAAAAAATGATAAAAATGTAATTTGGGTACAGTGTTGTATGCCCACGCAATTGTCATTCAAAGTGCATCAGCACTGAAAGCTGAAAATTGGTCTGGGCAGGAGGGGGGTTTAAGTGCCCAGTAAGCAAGTGGTTAAAAATGTTGACCACTAGAGGTCTCTACATGTGTATATATACATTATTTTTAATTAGAAAAACTTGAAAAACAAAAGGAGGCGCCTCTAAGTACAGTATTAAATCTTTTAATATCCCAAAGGGATTAGGAACACCTACAAGATGATGAATAAAAAGAGCTTGTCATGAGTATGGTAAGGAAGGTGGTCCAACATCAGAGTGGTCCCAGTGTGTATCCAAGGGTCCCAGGGGTGGTTCAGTCAGCAGCAGAAGGTACTGATATGGCCAGCAGAGGGAAGCCGCCAATGGAGCAGTCACACTACCGGGATCAGCCTGGAATGCGCATCCCGGAGATGACATCAGAGGGAGGAGACCAGCAACCAGCGTGGACTACAAACCGGAACTGAGGTGATCAGAATGGGACAAGTTTCGGAACAACTGATTGGTTCCTTCTTCATGCCAATACCTGGTGACTAGAAGTCATAGCTTCATATAGTCTAGGGACAAGCTGTGGGCAGGACACATAGGAGAGGAGAGCAGCGTGTGCCCGGGATTATAGTATGCTATGCAAGCACTGGGAGTGCAAGGGATAACACAAATGTATATACAATAATGGGAGGAAAAAAAGACATAATGAAACTGAATCACAAAAAGAAAAAAAGAAAAGAAAAAATCCCAAAAAATTACACAGCGAATTATAAGGTGGATATAGCCCTCTCTTTTTCAAACACACAAAGGGGGTTATTTACTAAATGAAAATCCACTTTGCACTTCAAGTGCACTGAAGTGGATTTGCCTTTTCGTAAATAACCCCCTAAATGTCACTAAACAGCAACTAAACTTATTGCTAACACATAAAAAAAAAAGAAAAAAAAAAAACATAGGGGGTTATTTACTAAAGAAAAATCCACTTTGCACTGCAAGTGCACTTGGAAGTAAAGTTGCTGTAGATCCGAGTGGGGACATGCAAGGAAAATAAAAAACAGCATTTTAGTTTTCACATGATTTGATAATAAAATCAGCAGAGCTTCCACTCATTTCAGATCTACCCCTTAGATTTAGAGCGAATGCACTTGAAAGTGCACTTTCAAGTGCACTTGCAGTGCAAAGTGGATTTGCCTTTTGTAAATAACCCCCTCTGTGTGTTTTGGGGCTTTAGAAACTAACCTGTTTGTACCTACACACATTTTAGGCAGGGGATCATGAGAGACATTTAACAGTTATGCCTCTACGTGTACGTGGCTTCAAATTTTGGCTTTTAGAGGGGTGAGATCACCCCCCTCTGAGGAAGGCAACATCAACACAGTCTTGAAATACTGCCTCATATGGCCTTCACTTTACCAAAGTTGAACTTTGTAAGTTCCTGAGTTGGGGATGTGTATTTTCTGTTTTCAAACATGCCTGTTTTTTAGCCCCAAAAAAGGCAAAATAATGGCAAACATACATGTTATACACCAAGATGTTGGTTTGTTCAAAACGCACATGTGGGGGGCATGGCTTGATGCATGGAGCTGGCAGAAATGTAGTGTCTCAGCTCCTGGATCCCTCAGCTCTACAGGGCTTCTCCACACCGCAGATCGCCGCCTGAACAGACCAAATAGGGAAAGATAAGTACAAAGAATAGAAGGGGACAGGGGGATCCCATCCTGGGGGTAATTTAGGGCACTTTTCATCCATTCTTTGGCAACAGCACAGCATTGGCCCGGAATCCAAGATGGCGCCATGCCTCCATCCCACTCTGAGTAAGCCCTGGACTTCCTTGCTGGCTCCCGGGCATGCCACCCCACTTCTGGGACACAGGATCGCCCCTCTAGATGCTCCAGGAGCCACTCAAACGCATCCCTGGGATTAGAGGATGGATGGGACTTGGAATCCCAGATAAGATCCCTGCAGAGTTACATGCACTCTCTCCCCACAAAGGCAGACTTTGAACTATGGAGCTGATTTACAAAAGCTTTGCACCATGAGTTGCGTAGCACGCCAATGCTCAACGGCCGTTTTCATATTCACAAAGCATTTGGGCCTGTAACACAGCGCAATTCCCCATTTACTAATAACATGCCGGCGCACGAGAGGCGTCGCCGCTATAGACCTGCCGCACACATTATTCAACTCAGAATTAAAAGAAGCTGGAAGTGCCAATATTATGGGAGTGATGTGGGTGATGTGAGGAAGTATAGTTATAACTGTCCAAGTAACAAATATGCCCAAAATAGAACAGAAAAGTAACTTTCTCTGAACAAGCTTGCTGCGCCTGCAAATACACTTGGAGCTGCGCAAGGCCAATTTATGCACTGCGCATTCGCAAGTGGCATTTGCACATGTTCAAGTGCACTTCCTTCTTGGGCCACTCCGCACAATGGGAGGCTCCCACTGTGTGATGCTTCTCTTCTTCTGACACTTATATAACGGAACCGTGCTATATAAGAGCTGTCAGAAGAAGAGAAGCGTCACACAGTGGGAGCCCCCCACTGCGTGGAGAGGCCCGAGAATGAAGCGAGGAAGAAGAGACGTCCTGGAGGAAGATGCCGGACGAGAACACCAGAGCAAGAAGCAGAGGATCAGAGGAAGAAGAAGATGGAGGAAGAATATGGAAGAAGAAACCGAAGGATGAAGGAAAGAAGAAGGAAGAAGACCAGAAGAAAGAAGAAGGAAAGAAGAAGACTTTAATATAATAATTGTCAAAAACTGTCGCTTGTAATTTTTAACACTTTTGTCACTTTTATGGTAAAATGGTAACTGTACACCATTTCACAGAGGGGGGGGGGGGCGGGATCTGGGGGTCCCCTTGTTAAAGGGGGCTTCCAGATTCCGATAAGCCCCTCGCCCGCAGACCACCACAACCACCGGCCAGGGTTGTGGGGATGAGGCCCTTGTCCTCATCAACATGGGGACAAGGTGCTTTGGGGGGGGACTCCAAAGAACCCTCCCATTGTTGAGGGCATGTGGCCTGGTACAGTTCAGGAGGGGGGGGGCGCTCTCTCTTCCCCCCTCTTTTCCTGCAGCCTGCCAGGTTGCCTGCTCGGATAAGGGTCTGGTATGGATTTTGAAGGAGACCCCCACACCATTTTTTTTTGGTGCAGGGTTCCCCTTAAAATCCATGCCAGACCTGAAGGGCCTGGTATGGATTTTGAGGGGGTGTCCATGCCATATTTTCTTTTTTGGCGCGGGGTTCCCCTTAATATCCATACCCGACCTGAAGGGCCTGGTATGCTCTTGGAGGGGAAGCCATGCCATTTTTTTTAAAATTAAAGTCGCCTGGCCTGGGGGCCACTTAAAGTCATGTTGTAAGTCGCCCCAAGTCCTGTTGTAAGTCGCCCCAAGTCGCGCTGTGATTTACACTCAAGTCGTTTCCAAGTTGCCTCCCAAAGTCGTGCTGAAAGTCGTGTTGCCCCTGTGTAAATGGACTGTTAATGATACGGCGTACGATATTATCAATGGGAGATTATCATCGCATGCACATATTATATGTTGCGTTTATGTGTACGCCGGTTCATACACTCACTTAATGATTTATCTGGTGCACAAATTGATGTATGAATTCATTAATCTTAGTAAATCAGCCCATATGTGTTAAACGCATTGAAAAAACATATAGGCAGGAGATCACTGAGCTTAAAGTGGTTGTAAACCCTTACAACACACTTTGACCTACAGGTAAGCCTAGATTAAGGCTTACCTGTAGGTCCAAGAAATATCTCCTAAACCTATACGGTTTAGGAGATATTTGCCCGAAGACAGGCACCGCTGTCTACGGTGCATGCGCTGTAGACAGCGGCGCACAGGCGCACTGAGCGCGGCATTTTCAACGACGGAGCTGCCGCGCGTGTCGGCTCCCATGCGCATGCGCGGGAGTGACGTCATCGCGGCTTCGCCGAATGACAGCGTCGGAGCTGCGAGACCCCACGAGAAGATGGATGAGCCGGACTACAGGGGACAGCGTTGACATCGCTGGCTCCTGTGTCAGGTAAGTGACACATAATGGACTACTATGCGATGCATAGTAGTCCATTATGCTTTACCTTTGCAGGGAATGAAAGAGAAAGTAAACTCATCAGGGTTTACTTCCTCTTTAATAGGGATGAGCCGAACACCCCCCGGTTCGGTTCGCACCAGAACTTTCGAACGGACCCCAAATTCGAACGAACGTTAGAACCCCATTGAAGTCTATGGGACTCGAACGTTCGAAATGAAAAGTGCTAATTTTAACGGCTAATATGCAAGATACTGTCCTAAAAAGGGTTTGGGGACCTGGCTCCTGCCCCAGGGGACATGGGTCAATGCCTAAAATGTTTTTAAAAATGGCCGTTTTGGTGGGAGCACTGATTTTAATGACGATTAAAGTGAAAAAAAAAAGTGAAATATTCCTTTAAATATGGTGCCTGGGGGGTGTCTGTAGTATGCCTGTGAAGTGGCACGTGTTTCCCGTGTTTAGAACAGTCCCTGCACAAAATGACATTAAACGGAAATAACACCATTTAAAACTGCTTGCGGTTTTAATGTTATATCTGGTTCCTGCAATATGGTTGAAAATCATTGAGAAAAATGGCATGGGTAGCACTCCCTGCCCATTACCAGCCCCTTTAGGTCTTGTACGCATATTAAGGGGAACCCTGTACCCATATTAAAAAAAGGAAATGCGTGTGGCCCCCAGGCCCTATATACTCAGAACGGCAGTATACAGGCGGTGCAAACAAGACAGGGACTGTGTAGGTTTGTTGTGTTAAGTTGAATCTGTTTGTAATTTTCAACTGGTACATTTTTAAAGTGTAGCTCCAGTCAAAAAAACTATTTTTAAGCTTTTTGGAAAACATAGGGAAGGGTTATCACCCCTGTATAATTTGTTTTGTCGTCCATCTTTTTTCATCTCACTTGCTGTTGTCTCCTTCCATTTGCAAGTAGGAGATGTTTGTAAATTGGATGTTTGAAAGTAGGGGCCTGCCCTATATGCTCTGCAGAAATGGCGGAACAAGGTGTTGGTTTTGCCACAACATTGTAAGCCCTCAAAGTGACTCTTGGTGGGCGCTGGAGCGCCCTGCTGTGAACGATTATATCAAGAATTGTAATTACATGCCATTGTTGAACAGTGGTAGAAAAATTGACCTTTGGTGGTTGTGTTGCTGGTGCCACAACACTATAAGTCCTCACCGTTACTCTGGGTGGGCACAGGAAGGGGCCCTCCTGTGAAATATTATATCAAGAATTGTAATTACATGTCCCTGTTAAACAGGGGCAGAAAAATTTGGCCTTAGGCACTTCTGCTGGTGCCACCACACTGCAACCTCTTCCATATACTCTAGTTTTATTGCAGGAATTAGCCCTGCTGCAAAGCATTGCATCAAAAATTGTACTTAAACGCCCCTGTTAAACAGGGGCAGAAAAATTTGGCCTAAGGCACTGGTGCTGGTGCCACCACACTGCAACCTCTGCCATATACTCTAGTTTTATTGCAGGAATTAGCCCTGCTGCAAAGCATTGCATCAAAAATTGTACTTAAACGCCCCTGTTAAACAGGGGCAGAAAAATTGGGCCTTAGGCACTGGTGCTGGTGCCACCACACTGCAACCTCTGCCATATACTCTAGTTTTATTGCAGGAATTAGCCCTGCTGCAAAGCATTGCATCAAAAATTGTAATTAAACGC
Organism: Lithobates pipiens; assembly: GCF_037356315.1. NCBI lineage: Eukaryota > Metazoa > Chordata > Amphibia > Anura > Ranidae > Lithobates > Lithobates pipiens. The sequence continues at coordinate 183,758,363 of NW_027507785.1, forward strand.
CCCTGTTAAACAGGGGCAGAAAAATTGGGCCTTAGGCACTGATGCTGGTGCCACCACACTGCAACCTCTCCCATATACTCTTGTTTGATTGCAGGAATTAGCCCTGCTGCAAAGCATTGCATCAAAAATTGTACTTAAACGCCCCTGTTAAACAGGGGCAGAAAAATTGGGCTGATGGCATCAACCAGAACCAGAAATGTTCTTCCAACATATCAGTGGAGGAGGAAGAGGATAGACAATCAACATAACAGGACAGTCACTCAGCATCAGCATAGTCAGTCTTGAAGGGATGTGGTATTTCAAAAAAAATTATTCGGTTACATCAGCTTCAGGTGCTTGGTAGCTGTGGGTGATCCAAGACTGATTCATCTTGATGAAGGTCAGTTGATCAACTGATTCGGTGGACAGGCGCACCCTGTGATCGGTAACAAAGCCACCAGCAGCACTGAAGGTGCGTTCCGAAAGAACGCTGGATGCAGGACAGGCCAGTAGCTCAATTGCATACTGTGCAAGCTCTGGCCAGTGATCCATCCTCAAGACCCAGTAAGCCAGAGGATTTTCGGTGGGAAAGGTGTCCAAGTCTGACCTTGCCCCTAGGTATTCCTGCACCATGTAAATCAGATGCTGGCGATGGGTGCTGGAACCGATCATACCTTGGGGCTGCGGACTAAAAAATTGTCTGAAAGCATCAGTCAGACGGCCACCTTCTCCACCGCTCCTTCTGACCGATGCCTCAGCAACACGTTGTCCAGGACCAGGAGTTTGTAACCTCCCAGTCTCTGGGAACGCGTTGCACAGACCTTTCTGCAAGGCCTCCCGGAGATGTCTCATCCTCTGCTCCCTCTGCGATGGCAAGATAAGGTCGGCAACCTTACCCTTGTACCGTGGATCAAGGAGAGTGGCCAGCCAGTAATGGTCCCTCTCCTTGATCCGAGGAATACGAGGATCCTTCCGCAGGCTTTGCAGGATCAGGGAGGCCATGCAGCGTAGGTTAGCTGAGGCATTCGGTCCGGAGTCCTCTGGGTCACTAAGGACAACATGATCCGCAGCTACCTCCTCCCAGCCACGTACAAGTCCACGTGTTTCTTGGGACTGTAAATCATCCCTACAGGACTGCTGCTGCTGCTGCTGATGCTGATGCTGATGCTGAGTGCCAGCCTCCACCTCCATGCTGAAACAATCATCCTCCTCCTCCTCTTCCTCCCCCTCATCCTCTTCCTGTGTGATGGGTGGCACAGCAGGAACACTGTCTGGATAAAGGGGGCCTTGAGAGGCAAGGAAGTCCTCCTCTTCCTGCCTGTGTTCTGCCTCAAGTGCCCTGTCCATTATTCCATGCAGCGTATGCTCCAAGAGGTGGACACGAGGTACAGTGTCACTGATGTATGCACTGTCACTGCTCACCATCCTTGTGGCCTCCTCAAACGGTGACAGGACAGTGCATGCATCCCTGATCATGCCCCACTGGCGTGGTGAGAAAAAACCAAGCTCCCCTGACCCTGTCCTGGTGCCGTAGTCGCACAGGTACTCATTGATGGCCCTCTGCTGCATGTGCAGCCGCTGCAGCATGGCCAATGTTGAGTTCCATCTGGTGGGCATGTCACATATAAGGCGGTTCTTGGGCAGGTTCAACTCCTTTTGGAGCTCAGCCAGCCGAGCACAGGCATTAAATGATCGGCGGAAATGCACACAGACTTTCCTGGCCTGCTTCAGGACATCCTGTAAGCCGGGGTACCTGCCCAAGAACCGCTGCACCACCAGGTTAAGGACGTGAGCTACACAGGGCACATGGGTCAGTTGTCCCTGTCGGAGGGCGGAGAGGAGGTTGGTGCCATTGTCGCAAACCACCATTCCTGGCTTAAGCTGGCGTGGCGTCAACCACCTCTCGGCCTGCCCCTGCAGAGCTGACAAAACATCCGCCCCAGTGTGGCTCCTGTCCCCCAAACAAACCAGCGCAAGCACGGCATGGCATAGTTTTGCCTGCGTACTTGTGTAGCCCCTGGAACGCCTATGGAGCACCGCTGGTTCTGAGGACAGAGCACTGGAAGAGGCCATGGAGGAAGAAGAAGAGGAGGGGGTGGAGGAGAGAGGTGTGTCACAACCAATAGTAGCATTTTGGAGGCGTGGTGGCGGAACAACCTCCAACACTACTGCACCTTGTCCTGCATCCTTCCCAGCTGCCAGAAGAGTGACCCAATGGGCCGTGAAAGACAGGTAACGTCCCTGTCCATGCCTGCTGGACCATGAGTCAGCGGTAATATGCACCTTACCGCTGACCGCCCTGTCCAGCGAGGCAAGGACATTGCCTTCCACAAGCTGGTAGAGAGCCGGAATCGCCTTCCGTGAGAAAAAGTGGCGTTTGGGGACCTGCCACTGAGGAACCGCACATTGTACAAACTCACGGAAGGGGGCCGAGTCTACCAACTGAAAAGGCAGCAGTTGAAGTGCTAGCAATTTAGCCAAGCTAGCATTCAACCCCTGGGCATGTGGATGGCTGGGAGTGAACTTCTTCTGCCGGTCCAGCAGCTGGGGCAGGGACATTTGCCTGCTATAATCGGACATGGGTGTACCGCTAGCAGAGTTCCCGGAAGCACTTGGCTGTGACACACCTAATTCTACACCTTCATTCCTCTCAGAGCAGGTTTCAGAGAGGACTGAAGGTCTAGTGGGGTTGGAGATGCCAGCTGATGAGGAGCAAGGAGAGGTCCGCTTTGTTCTTTGGTGTGGGTCTTTGAGGTACGCTTGCCAACGAGCTGCATGGCAGGTCAACATATGTCTGGTCAAGCATGTGGTGCCCAAGCGGCTGATGTTTTGGCCACGTGAGATACGCTTGAGACATATGTTGCAAATAGCAGCGGTGCGATCTGATGCACTCGTCTCAAAAAAGGCCCACACCAAAGAACTTTTAGAATAACGCGCAGAGGCAGCGCTCTGCACAGGCGGAGCTCTGCGGTGTGATTCAGTCGGTGTGCTGCCCCTAAGCTGGCCCCCGGAGGGCATCCTGCCTCGTTGGACATGTGCCTCCTCCTCCTCCTCCTCCTCCTCCCTCCTTCCAGGCACCCACATGGAGTCAGTGCCCTCATCATCCCCTCCCTCTTCATCGCTGTAGCAAACCTGGCAGTATGCTGCAGCTTGTGGAACATGACTGCCAGATTGCTGTCCTTCTTGAGCATCCCCTCTGTCTGCGCTCACGCTACTGCCTTCCTCTAGCTGAGTGTCATCATCAGAGCCCACAAAACACTGGGCATCCTCCTGGAGCATGTACCCAACACTGTGCTCAAAGAGTTCAGGAGACTCCTCAGGAGGACGTGGTGGGTCTAGGGAAGGAGTCACTGATGATGACATTGAGAGGAGGGAAGACGATGCGTTGGCAGCTGCTTTGCTACTACCCTGAGACTGGGTGAGAGAGGATGAGGAGGATGAAGAGGGCTTGGTCATCCACTCTACCAAGTCGTTGGCATGTTGCGGTTCAACATGTCCAGCTGCCGAAAAGAAGGACAAGCATGTCCCATGGCCACGTGCTGATGACAATGCACCGCGTCCACGACCAGCACTGTTGTCTCTAGACACAGAGCCTGCTTGCCCTCTTTTATCGGCTCGCGCCTGTCTGCCTCTCCTTGCTGGCCTTCCAGACATGGTAATGGCCTGAAGGGAGTTGGGTAAAACAGCAGTTGGGTAGTGTATATTGTGCTGGAGGCACACAACACCCACTAACTCCTGCAGATGCCTTTATTATAGAACACCAGAGATAAAGGGGTATATACAGATGTATACTGTGCTGTGCTGGAGGCACACACAACTTCCAATAACTCCTGCAGATGGCAAGTGGGCTCAAATAGAGAACAGCTATGTAGGTGGATATAGCGGTATGTACTGGGTACAGAGCACGCAGACAGCACGCACTATCTCCTAACACTACTGGGTACAGAGCACGCAGACAGCACGCACTATCTCCTAACACTACTGACTGCAAGCTCTATTATAAAAGATAGATCACTACTACTAGCTATATAGGTGAGGTGAATATAGCGGTGTATACTGCGGTCAGGGCACGCAGACAATAACCAGAGAACACCAGAGATAAAGGGGTATATACAGATGTATACTGTGCTGTGCTGGAGGCACAGACAACTTCCAATAACTCCTGCAGATGGCAAGTGGGCTCAAATAGAGAAGAGCTATGTAGGTGGATATAGCGGTATGTACTGGGTACAGAGCACGCAGACAGCACGCACTATCTCCTAACACTACTGACTGCAAGCTCTATTATAAAAGATAGATCACTAGCTATATAGGTGAGGTGAATATAGCGGTGTATACTGCGGTCAGGGCACGCAGACAATAACCACTACACAACAGCAAGATAGAAAATCGGCCGAAAACGATCGGTGTGTACTGTGTTGAAGGTACACAGAACACCCACTGCTTCAGACGCCAACACACTACACGAGGCCGCCGCGATGGCGGCCTTATATAGTGTGGGGCGTGCACTACACAGCCTGAGCTATGATTGGCCACAGGCATCCTGCCTGTGGCCAATCATGGCTCTCCTCGCTGCTGGCGCTGCGATTGGCCAAGCATGCGGGGTCACAGTGCATGCTTGGCCAATCATGAGCCAGCAATGCACTGCGCCATCGCAGTGCATTGTGGACCGTGAGCGCCACGCGAATTTGACGCGAACGGACCAAAATGTTCGGATTTCGCCGAACGGACGAACAGCCAATGTTCGAGTTGAACGTACGTTCGACTCGAACACGAAGCTCATCCCTACTCTTTAACCACTTGAGACCCGCGCTATAGCCGAATGACAGCGCGGATCTCCTTTTCTGGGACGACGTCAATAGACATAGTCCCGTGCACAAGCGGCCTGCGCGCCCCCTGAGGGGAGCGCGGCGCGCTCTGTGATCGGCGAGTCTATGAGACTCGCCTGATCACCGATCCGTGCAAGGGGTTGATCCCGACCCCTTATCACGTGATCAGCTGTCAGCCAATGACAGCTGATCATGTGATATAACAAAGCCGGTAATCGGCTATTATTTCTCCTCGCGCTGACAGCGCGAGGAAAAAAAAAGCCGATCACCGGCGGCCGTGATCGGGACATCAGTCCCGATCACGGTCAGCCCTGCCAGTGCCCACCTGCCCCCTCATAACTACACATAATAAAAAATTTGTGCCCCCCGTCAGTGCCATCCAGCAGTGCCCATAGTGCCACCCAGCAGTGCCCACAGTGCCACCCAGCAGTGCCCACAGTGCCACCCAGCAGTGCCACCCAGCAGTGCCCACAGTGCCACCCAGCAGTGCCCACAATCTGCCTCAACAAAGGTGCTGCACCCCAGTGCCACATATCCGTGCCCATCAGTGTCATCTACCAGTGCCCATCAGTGCCCAGCAGTGCCGCCCATCAGTGCCCAGCAGTGCCACCTATCAGTGCCACCTATCAGTGCCCATCAGTCCCATCTATCAGTGGTACCTATCAGTGCCCATCCGTGCCACCCATCCGTGCCATCTTATCTGTGCCCATCTTTGCCCATCAGTGCCGCCTTATCTGTGCCCATCGGTGCCGCCTTATCTGTGCATATTAGTGCCGCCCTAACTATGCCTATCAGTGCCCACCAGTGCAGCCTATCAGTGCCCACCAATGCAGCCTATCAGTGCCCACCAATGCAGCCCATCAGTGCCCACCAGTGCAGCCTATCAGTGCCGCCTCATCAGCGCACTTCAATGAAGGAGAAAAATTTTATAACAAACTATTAAACATGATTTTTTTTTTTGCATCTTTTTTTGTTTGTTTAGCAAAAAATAAAACTCCCAGCTGTGATTAAATACCACCAAAAGAAAGCTCTATTTGTGGGAAAAAAATGATAAAAATTTCATTTGGGTACAGTGTTGTATGCCCGCGCAATTGTCATTCAAAATGCATCAGCGCTGAAAGGTGAAAATTGGTCTGGGACTGAGGGGGGTTTAAGTGCCCAGTAAGCAAGTGGTTAAAAAGGACACTGGGGCCCATTTTGAGGACATAGAAAACACTACTACATAGAAAACACTACTGAAGGCCTTCACACCACTGTATAATCACATGAGGACATGAGTCATGCTGCAACAACTAACATACCAGCAAGACAACATTGAGAATAGAAACTGACGGAACAATATCTGTGTGCACAGAATCCCTAAATCCGTGGAACCCAAAGATTTAAAGGTGGCAGTGACAGCCATCTTCAATCAGTTGTTGCAATTACCCAAATATAACCCCTTTGAAGTTGACTGTGTCCACAGGACCTCTGGTCCCAGGAAACCTGACCCCTCATTTGTATGTGATACCCTGTGCAGAGTGCACTTCTATAACATCAAAGAATCCATCATGCATGCTGCCAGCACTCAGGACTCTATTCTCTTCAACACTACCCCTATGATGCTTCTACCTGACCTCTCGTGCCAAACTTTAACCATGTGGAAAGCGCTGAAGCCCCTCCCACAACTATTGCAATCTCGGCAGTTAAAGTACCAATTGTGTTTTCCCTTCTAGCTGCGGGTTTACCACAACAGCGAGACTGCCATCTACCGCACCCCCAGAGACCTCCCCACGTTTCTCAGCACTCTGGACTTGTCTCATGTCTCTATGGATTGGACTTTCACACCCACCACCCCAGGACTGCCATACCTTACTCAGTGGCATAAACAAAGCCGCAAACGGACCTGGATCCTCTTCACACAAATATCCCAATGATTGATGTCCATTAGGCCGGCTGATCAATTGTTCCTCCTCTTTTTTTAATGCAAGACTACCTCCTGAGTTGGCTCAGGATTCTCTGAGTTCAACCCTCACATGACTTACCTGCTGTTCTTCTCTTTATTGAATACCTTCCATAAGGTTTCTACTGTTAGTGGTTATTGCTATATAGAAGGACTTTGCCACATACCCATGTTGGGACTTTCCCACAGAAGATTCCAGGTTTTACAGTTCAAGACTGGAACGACTAACTCGCAATACTCCGAAGAGCACTTACCTCTGTTCAGCAGTCCTGTCCACTGCAACCCCACTCTTTTTGTCCTGATATTTATTTCCCTGCGAACCCCATCATTATTGCCTATTGTTTTGCATGTTGGGCTCTTTTTTGATTACCAGGTTAACAGGCACTTGTTCATAATACATAAATGCTCTCCTGGCAAGAGCATCTCTGTTTTCCTGCTTATGTGTTATATTTTATTGTTCACAACCTTTTTCCCCATGACAGGTTATTTTGTTCCTACCTACTGTATATCCTGCCCTGTGGAGCTGGGGACCTCAGGGGCCCCTCCATGCCTCCTACTAACCCCCGCTTAGGCATACTCGGTGCGCCGTTCTTGGTTTTGACAAACTCTCCACTATACATTTTTATGTATACTGTATTTATATACTTCTGACCAATTGTTGCCACCTAGTGGTCTATTCATGTAACTCTGTCTATCCTCTACAGTCAGGGCCCCAGCCTCCTGTGTTTGACTATACAAAAACATACTATATTGCTGTTCTGTTGACACTGGAGCCTGGGACTCTCTTTTTATATCTATACATTCACATTCCCTTTTCCTCCAACCATCTCTCTCTAATGGTTCCCCACTCACCCCTCCCTTCCCTCCTCCCAACCCCCCCCCCTCTGCTGGTTGAGACTGGTCCCCCAAAGACATTATTTCCCCTTTTTTTACCGCCCTTAACCCCCCCTTCCCATTATGGCAGTCACACCACTGCTTAAGTTAGCATCATACAACTGCAGAGGCTATAACACCCCGGAGATGTGCAGTCAAATTCTGTACCACTTCCACAAGCAATGAGCTAACATCCTGTTATTGCAGGAGAAACATTTCCGCACTGGCTCAACACCCACAATACGTAACCGCCACTAAACGACCTAGTTTCAGAGCACTAATCCCCTAGCCAAATCCAAAGGGGTCTCCATTGCATTCCATAGATCCTTTCATCCTGAAGTACTTGATTCCTGTATTGGCGATAATGACTGTTTTACATTTCTCAAATTGAAACTCAATAATTTTCTCTTCACAGTGGCTAATATCTATGCTCCCAGTGTGGACCAGGCTCACTTCCTGTCTACCCCTCCCACCAGAATATCCACCTTCGAAGGTTCCTGCGTCATCGCCGGAGGTGATTTCAATGTCGCTCTGTCCCCGTCTGACGACACATCCTCGGGTAAGTCAACCATATCCACATCCTCGCTATCCCACATCAAAACCCTTCTACATTCCCACTACTTAGTAGACGTATGGCGCATACACCACCCCACAGAAAGAGACTACAGTTATTTCTCCATAATCCACAACTCCTACAGTATACTAGATTACGTCTTCATCTCACAATCCCTCCTAGACACCCCATCACAAACCTCCATTGGACATTCTCTATAGTCCGACCACTCCCCTATATATCTATCCTTTGCCCACCCCCCACAATCTCGTAGAGGGGCATCTTGGCGTCTCAATGACAGTTTACTAAGGGACTTAATATGTATTGGTGAAGTCACCAAGGCAATTCAGCACTTTAGGTCTGATCACTCCTCTGACACCACCACCCCTCTCATTCAATGAGAGGCCCTGAAGTGTGTGGTCTAAGGCATTCTCATTCAAAATGGCTCTTGGTTAAAAAAGATTAGATTGGACGATATCCGACACCTCTTGACCACCATTTCGGATTTGGAATCCCTTCACAAACAAACCTTAGATCCATCCACCTTTGTCACCCTCTCAAATGCTCGCCGTAACCTCCTCCAATTATTATCCCATGTACACACAATTGGAATTTTGGTCGGATAAAGCTCTGATGGTTTCTTCAATAGAATTCCGACAGGTTTCCACTCAAGCCACTTCTCTGAACTTTCAACCGTCAAGAACGCGGTGATGTACAACACTATGACGAGCTGAGAAAATGAAGTTCAATGCTTCCGAGCATGCGTCAAATTGTTTCCCGAGCATGTGTAGGAATTTTGCACGTCGGAATTTGTACAGACGATCGGAAGCTTTTTTTGGCCAACACCTGGCACGGGTCATTCAACCTAGACCCCCCCCCCCCCCCCAATCCTCCCATCCCCTTCATCATCAAGACCAACCAGACTAAGGTCTTTAATACAAAAGGCATATCCACCTCATTCAGGGACTTTTATTCCCAGTGATACAGCCCCACACAGCCCTGCATCCTCCTCCCGTGACCCATTATAGAAACGGTACTTCCCACAACTGATCCACAGGAATTCTCGGACCTTGACAGACCCTTGGTGGAACCAGAATTTCTGGGTGCCATCAAAGTACTGAAATTAGGCAAATGTCCGGGCCCAGATGGCTACACCCCGAGATTTTATAAAACATTCCCACTTGTGCTAACTAGTGACGGACGAACTTCCGATGGGACGATAGTTCGCAAACCGTAACGTTCGCGGCGGGCCCCATTGACTTTAATGGGAGGCGAACGTTTGCAAACCTACAGGTCAAATTTGCAGCCACAAAATAATTACTAGCTGTGCAAACATAGTCCCACCACATGGCCAATGACATAACACATGTATGAGGTGAATCTGGGATCGACAACTACAAGCATTCTTTTTTTATATGTGAAATTGTGACAATTCAGGACTGTGGAGTGCATGAAGGCAATGGAGGAGAGAGAAGGACAGGGTAGGCAAAGAAGAGGGTGCAGGAGATGATCACCAGCAGCGTGACATACAGCAATGACACCTGCACCGTGATAGAGTGATCTGACACCAGCACCGTGATACAGAGCACTGACATCAGCAGCGTGACATACAGCAATGACACCTGCACCGTGATAGAGTGATCTGACACCAGCACCGTGATAGAGAGCACTGACATCAGCAGCGTGACATACAGCAATGACCCCTGCACCGTGATAGAGTGATCTGACACCAGCACCGTGATAGAGCACTGACATCAGCAGCGTGACATACAGCAATGACACCTGCACCGTGATAGAGTGATCTGACACCAGCACCGTAATAGAGAGCACTGACATCAGCAGCGTGACATAAAGCACTGACACCAGCACCGTGATATACAGCACTGACACCAGCACCGTGATATACAGCACTGACACCTGCACTGTAAGCAGCCCCAGGAGTAAGTTAGCATAGCACAGGGATGGTGGGAGACCCTCATAATGAGCATAGCACAGGGATGGTGGGAGCCCTTCATAATGAGCATAGCACAGGGATGGTGGGAGCCCCTCATAATGAGAATAGCACAGAAATGGTGGGAGCCCCTCATAATATGCACAGCAGAGGTACAGCCCCAGGAGTAAGTCAGCATAGCACAGGGATGGTGGGAGCCCCTCATAATGAGCATAGCACAGGGATGGTGGGAGCCCTTCATAATGAGCATAGCACAGGGATGGTGGGAGCCCCTCATAATGAGCATAGCACAGGGATGGTGGGAGCCCCTCATAATGAGCATAGCACAGGGATGGTGGGAGCCCCTCATAATGAGCATAGCACAGGGATGGTGGGAGCCCCTCATAATATACACAGCAGAGGTACAGCCCCAGGAGGAAGTCAGCACAGCACAGGGATGGTGGGAGCCCCTCATAATAAGCAGCCCCAGGAGGAAGTCAGCATAGCACAGGGATGGTGGGAGCCCCTCATAATAAGCAGCCCCTGGAGAGATATGACACCGCTCAAACTCTTCAAACAGGAGGGTACGGGCATATAGTACGGTGTGCTTTTTTTGTAAAAGGAAGTGAGCCAAATGAAGAAAGAAGGTCTGTGTGCTAGATTAAAAAAATTGTTTGTAGACATATACATGGTCTACTGGTCACATGTGTTGAATTCCTCCGAGATCCATGCCTCATTCATTTTTAGAAATGTGAGTTAACACTGTCGTGAGCTAGGCGAGTACGCTTATCAGTCACGATCCCCCCTGCTGCGCTGAACGTCCTTTCGGACAGGACACTGGACGAGGGGCAAGCCAACAGTTCGATTGCAAATTGGGCAAGCTCTGACCAGAGGTCAAGCCTGCCCACCCAGTAGTCCAGGGGTTCATCACTCCTCAGAGCATCCACATCGGCCGTTAACCCGATGTAGTCGGATACCTGGTGGTCTAGGCGTCCCCTGATGCTTGATCCGGATGACACCTGTCGATGGGTCGGCTGAAAGAATGACCTCATATCAGAAGTCACCAACACATCTTCAAAACGGCCTCTTCTTGCAGGCGCTGTTGGATTGGTATCCGCAACTCCTTCTCTGGGAGTGGGAATTGCTCCTCTGCCAGCGCACGCAAATACAGAATGCAGCATTTCTCGAAGCAAGGCCTGGAAGTGCTCCATTCTGACAGCCCTCTGTGACGGCGGTAAGATTTCCGCCATTTTGTGCTTGTACCGGGGGTCTAAGTACGTTGACACCCAGTACTGGTCCTTGACCCTTATGCTTTTTATACGGGGGTCCCTATTAAAACAATGGAGCATGAAGGCCCCCATTTGCACTAAAGTGGAAGGGGTGTGGTGGCCTGGCTCCTGCTCATCATCCAGGATAATGTCATCCTTTTCATTCTCCTCTCCCCATCCATGTACAACAACAGGGATCCCAGAAAGGTTTAAAGCATGCTCTTCTTGCTCCTCCTCATCCGCCCCGGCACCATCCTCCTCTGACACCTCTTCAGACTCCTGTTGTTGACTTGTCTCAGATAGAGTAGCACCCCCTGGGAATTCATCCATCATTGCGACTTCCTCATCTTCCCGCTCCTGCTCCTCCACAGCTTGATCAATGACACGACACAATGCACACTCCATAAAGAAGGCATAAGGTACCATGTCACTGATGGCACCATGGCTGCGACTGAGCAATTTGGTGATCTCCTCAAATGGCCGCAGAAGTCTGCATGCGTCGCGCATGAGCAGTCACTGGCGCGGTGAAAAAAAAACAGCTCCCCAGAACCTGTTCTGCCGCAGAGTTCATACAGGTAGACGTTAACTGCACGTTTCTGCTGGAGCAGCCTATCAAGCATATAGAGGGTTGAGTTCCATCGCGTCGGGCAATCGCAAATAAGACGTCTGACCGGCAGATTGTGTCGCCGCTGAATGTCAGCAAGGCGAGCCATGGCCGTGTAAGACCTTCTGAAATGGGCCGAGATTTTCCTTGCCTGCCGCAAGATGTCCTGGACCCCAGGGTATTTGACAACGAATCGCTGCACGACCAAGTTTAAGACGTGTGCCATGCATGGCACGTGCGTAATTTTGCCCTGTTTCAATGCGCTAAGCAGATTGTCACACACCACTTTACCAACTATCAAATTGAGCGGTGTTAGCCACTGATCGGCCTGTGAATGCAAAGCTGAAAGGATTGCCCGGCCAGTGTGGCTCTTGGCTTCCAGGCACAACAGACGCAGCACGGCATGACAACGTCTCACCTGGCATGTCGAATAGGTTCTGGGGAGCTTGGGCGGCGCAGCAGAAGAGATGCTAGCAGCAGAAAAGGAGGAGTCAGCCGAGGAGAGGGAGGAGGATGGAGAAGGAGGAGGAGAAGAAGAGCCAGGCCTGCATGCAATCCGTGGCGGTAAAACCAAATCTACACGGGTGCCACGGGTTACATGCTTGACGTCCGTCAGAAGGTTCACCCAGTGGGCAGTAAAAGTGAAATACCTTCCCTGCCCGTGTTTGCTAGACCACGTGTCTGTGGTCAAATGTATCTTGGCACTGACACTGTGTGCCAGAGATGCATTCACTTGCCGCTGAACATGGCCATATAGCTCTGGGATGCCCTTCTGTGAGAAATACTTGCTTCCTGGGACCTTCCATTGTGGTGTTCCAATGGCCACAAATTTTTGAAAGGCCTCCGAGTCCACCAGTTTATATGGCAGTAGTTGGTGGGCTATCAGTTCTGACAAGCCAGCCGTCAACCGTTGGGCAAGAGGGTTATCCGGCATCATAATTTTTTTACACTCGAACATTAGGCCCACGGAAGCCTGCCTTTTTGCAGAAAAACGTGAGCTTGGCGTGATGGAAAGTGGAGTGGAGGACAATTGGGAGGAGAGAGGAGAAGGAGATATAGAAGACGAGGCTGGACGGTGAGAGCCTGGAGTGTGGCTTTGTGCGTTCCGTTGCTCCCACTGGGCTCGGTGATGGCAGCTCATGTGCCTTCTTAAGGCGGTCATCCCTAGGTGAGTGTTGGGCTTACCGAGACTAATGCGTTGACTGCAAAGATTGCAGATGGCAACACTATTGTCAGCAGCGGACACGTTAAAAAAAGCCCACACTGCGGAGCCATGTGCCGGCATCCTGGGAGCACCAGATGTGACCGTACATGGTCGATGACTCGCTCCTGATACATTAGCAGTCTGCTTTGTCCCTCCTGTGCAATGTAAGTTATTTCTGCTTCTCCTCCCTATCTGCTGGTCCATAGCTCCCTCTGAACTCCCCTCCTCTTCCTCTCTTGTGGGCACCCACGTGACATCACGAGAAACGTCACCATTGACGTTACCTTCCCCACCGCTATAAGTAGAGATCTTGGAGTAGGCAGCAACACCGGGGACCAACCTCCTCCTTCGGCTGATCTGGGTACTGTCGTCAGACTGCTGAGTGGCGGTTGTTGCTACCTCCTCTTCCTGATCCAATGCCAAGAGTGGCTGCGCATCAGAAATGTATTGATATGGATCGGAAAATAATTCTTGTTACTCAAGCGGAAGGTATGTGGTGGTGGTGGAGGTGTTGTTGGTGGTAGTGTCTTTGGGGGTGCACATAGCAGAGAGTGAAGAAGAGGGTGCAGATCGAGAGGATGAGGAGGGTGCAGAAGAGTAAGTCTGAGTGAGCCACTCAATCAATTCTGGTGCTTCCTTTGACGTAATCGCATGGACCTTCTGCAATTTCCCACTTTGGCTCAAGCCTGTTGCTCCTGCCCTACCCCTACCACCCCTGCGGAAGGGCCTGCTTCTTCCTCTGCCTGCCATTTTTTAAATGACCCTGTGACAAAACTCTCAGTCCCTATACTGATAAAGGACTGCTGCAGAATAGGGCAGCAGTCAGCAGTAGTGCACCTCAACCCTATATATTGTGGACCTATACCAGTCCTTAAGGATTAGCAGACTGTACCTCACTCAACCCTATATACTCTTTTACACTATACCTTACCAGTCCTTAGAAGGACCTTTGTGCAACTAGTAGGTTGTGATTATCAGACTGTACCTCAGTCCCTATACTGATAAAGGACTGCTGCAGAATAGGGCAGCAGTCAGCAGTAGTGCACCTCAACCCTATATATTGTGGACCTATACCAGTCCTTAAGGATTAGCAGACTGTACCTCACTCAACCCTATATACTCTAGTACGTTATTCCTTACCAGTCCATAGAAGGACCTTTGTGGAACTAGTAGGTTGCGATTAGCAGACTGTACCTCAGTCCCTATACTGATAAAGGACTACTGCAGCAGAAGGGCAGCAGTCAAGTATAATATTCTTTCTATATTTGGAAGAAAGAATATTATACGTGTACAACCCTATTACCATACCAGTCCTGAAAAGAACCTTTGTGGACCTAATAGTAACAGCTACTGATTTAACTGACTGTCCCTCACTGCCACACACAGCTTCCTGTCTGTCCCTATTTAAACTGACAAAACACAGGCTGCTGCAACAATAACTTGAATAGCACTCAAAACTATAGCCTGTACTACTTTACCATACCAGTCCTGAAAAGGACTTTTGTGGACCTAATAGTAACAGCTAATGATTAAACTGACTGTCCCTGCTGCACACAGCATCCTGTCCCTCTCTCTACACTGACAAAAGAAAGGCTGCTGCAACAATGACTTGAATAGCAGTGCCTCAAACCTATATCCTTAACTACACCTAACACCTATACCATACCAGTCCTTAAAAGAACTTTTGTGGACCTAATAGCTAGCGATTTGGGTTACTGCAGTCTCTCCCTGCTCCACACAGCAACCTCTCCCTATAGTGACATACGAAAGAATGTAAATCACGGCTGCCGGATCTGGTCTATTTATAAGTTAGGGGGAATGTCCAAGTGTCCATGTGCTGTAATGTCTCAATTGGCTGTCCTGTACCACATGATGGATGTGTCATCATAGGTCAAAGTTCTTTTACACAGTAAACACGGAAGTCCGCCGGGTGAACAGCGGCAATAGTCCGCCGATCGGGCGGACCGCGAACAGCCGAAATTCGCCGCAAACTGACTGCCAGGCGAACCGTTCGGCCATCCCCAGGCGAACTGTTCGGCCATCCCTAGTGCTAACACCATTCCTGGCCAGGGCCTTTAATGCCATTGATAGCATTACCCTCCCCTCCAGAGATCTCCTATCAGCCAATGTATCTATTCTTCTGAAACCCGGTAAAGATCCTTCACAATGTAGTAGCTACCACCCCATATCCCTATTAAATATATACCTCAAACCGTTTGTGAAGGTCCTCTCCAACCACCTCTTCCCACTACTGCCAGGGATTATCCACAGAGATGAGGTCGGTTTTGTCCTGGGCAGAGAGCCCCAAGACAATAGAACTAAAACCATACATCTAATTTCCTATATCCAACGTTACCGCTAACAGGCCTGTCTCCTGCCTTTTGATGCAGAATGGCATTTGACTGGGTCAACTGGTGCTTTCTGTGACTCTCCCTAGAACAAATAGGGCTCAGATCACCCATTCATCTCTAAAATCATGTCCCTCTACTCACACCCCTCTGCATTGGTCTTGGTGAATGGCACATCATCAGAGGCATACAACATATCTAATGGGACCCGCCAGGGATGCCCCCTCTCCCCGCTACTGTTTGTTATTGTAATCGAGCACCTGGAGTGTGCCGTCTGCCAAAATACATCAATACAATGTATCCAAACACCCTCCGAATACCATAAACTATCTCTCTATGCAGATGATTTCTTAATCTACGCCCGACAGCTCCATACAACCCTCACATCACTCTTCTCTGAATTTAAACGCTTCTGCTCACTGAGCAATTTTAAACTCAACATCTCCAAAACAGGGGCCCTCAACATCTCCCTATCCACATTAACCATGTCCTCACTACGCTCCAACTATTCCTTTCAATGGCAACCAAAGACATCTCCCATCTAGGCATAACCATCCCCGTTAATCCCTCTAATCTCTTCACACTAAATTATATCCCCCTTTTCTCCTGTCTCAGAAAGGATTTGGCCTCCTGGGGGGGTACAGCTCTACCCTGGTTTGGTCACATTAATACCCTCAAGATGGATACCCTACCCAAATTATTATATATTTTCCAAAACCATTCCGGTCACCATTCCCAAACCTTTTTCTCTGCCCTATGCTCCCTCTCTATCCATTTTATATGGAATAAGGGACTTTCCAGAGTTAAAGACAAGTTTCTCAAGTTTCTCATGCTCCCGAAGCTACAGGGTGGCACAGGCTTATCAGATTATGAGCTTTATTATAAAGCCACTCTCATGGCCTGTACCCTAGAATGGTTCCCATGACCTTTTCAGAAAGCCTCAGTGATGGTCGAATAAGATCTGTCCCTGTCAATCTATGGGCTCTCCTCTGGGGTTACAAGGGCAACATCCCTGATTTATCATCCTCCTCACCTCTAACCATAGCTGTCCTTGTGCTCTGGTATAGGAGAGGACTGTGCAAGATTCTCTATTCAGATCCACCCCCCCATCATCTCTATTTTACAATCCGGCCTTCCCACAGGGCATAGGGGCCCACAAACTTGGTTAATTTAACCGCTTCTCCTGGCCTCAGGTACACACCTTCGTCCACTCAGGAAACGGGACCCCGATCATCCCTGACGGAACACTTGACTGGTTCACTTCCTTACACCTGACAACCTTAACAAAACATTTATTCCTCTCATCGCAGATCCACCGATCATTATCTAAATTCGAACATCTAAGTTCCCTCCAGGAGCTACCCAGACATTTACTCTCCCACATTTACAGCTTGATCCAAGCCCTCACCCAAAATAACCTACCCACTAACACCAGGATGTGGTTGGCAGACTTGGGAAAGTCCAGAGTGGAATGGAAGATAGCGTTCTACTTCGCACACAAGTCCTCCATCTCCCGTTACTCACAAGAAAAGAACTTCAAGATCTTGTCCAGATGGTACTAGCACCCCGCTACACTACAAAAAACATTCACAGCTACCTCAGCCTCCTTCTGGCGATGCAATGCAGCCACGGCACTTACCTTCATGTCTGGTGGGAGTGTGACCAGATTCCACCCTTTTGGAAACAGGTATTTCAGATATATGATAAAATATATGAAGAATCTTTACAACTGACCCCTGAGATAGCTCTTCTCTCCATGTTACCAGGATCAATAGCCTCCCAAAAAAGATGTCTATTACACTTTTTTCTATCAGAGACTCAACAACTCATTCCCCTTTTTTGGAAAACAACCACTACTGCCCCACTATCTCTTTGAGTTTCCACTATGAATGACATCATGCGAATGGAGGAGATGTTGGCACTTGATAATAACACATAATAATAAGTAAATAAGTTAAGTGAAGGGACAATCTCCACATGGTTGCCATCAATCGCCCGCCACAGTTTGGAAAATCCCACTGATGCTCAAACTGGGCTGTAACAGCCTGCCATTGTTGTGGGTTGGAAGGAAACTGTGGAGTAAAAAAAAAAACACTTCTTTTGTACATAACATTGTAAGCAGATTTTACACAGACATTCTTGGCCAACATAAGCATATATTAAAATGAGCATTTAAAGACAAAAGTATTAGATCAACTTATCAGATTCCTCACTCCCTGTGGTAGTCCATTTAAAAAATGTTATGGTGGGGGGTAATAGGTAGATGTTTTGTACAGGTAACCCTCTACTCTTCCATGAGAGCTGAATGCATAAGTAATGTGTGATACTTTGGCCAGCCCCTCCTTATTTACACTATTGGCAGGCCATGGGCAAATATGCATGAAGGACAAACAAGGAGTATTAAAAGCATACAGCGTGCATGAGGACTAATGCCGCATACACACAATCGGACTATCCGGCGGACTTGGTGCTTAGGGGTGGGGGGCCAAATGGCGCCCACCCTCCCCAAAGCACAAACCCCCCATGTTGAGGGCACGCGGCCTGGTATGGTTCAGGAGGGGGTGCGCTCGCTTGTGCTCGGAAAAGGGTCTGGTATGGACTTTGGGGGGACCCCATACCTGTCAACAGGGCTCATGAGGTGTCAATCTCGTCGATGGAGGCAGTGACATTGACTTCCTAGTCCTGTCTACCTGGAGTCACGTTCAAAATAAACAGACTTTACTCCGTGTGTGGGTAAGTTCGTTCATTTTAAAAGTCTTGTGGACCTCCGCCAAAAGTCAAGCGGTTTGTCCGCCGGACCTAGTCTGCCGGAAAAGTCCGGTCGTGTGTGGGTGTGTGTGGACAAGTCCGCTCATTCTGAAAATACAGTGGACCTCCGCTGCAAAGTCCGGTGGATTGTCTGATCGTGTGTACTCGGCATTAGAGGACATTCACAGTATATTACAATAATGGTAATTATGGAATAAAGAAATTAATACGATACATTAGCAAACATTAAAAATAAATACATTGACTGTTTTGTTAAAGGATAAAACGTACCCGAATATAGTCCTTCTGCAGGACTTGGATAATGGCAGAACAGATCTCTGGAATAATGAGTCCCAGAGCCTGGGGGGAGATCCCAGTTGTAAACTTCAGGTCCTGAAGACTTTTCCCCGTCGCCAAGTACCTCAAGGTGGCTATGAGATTTGCTCGGAAGTAATGGCAAGCCACATGCACGTGTCCTATTTACTAATATAGGGCGTCAGCAATGCCAATAGACAGTGAAAGCAGGGCTCCTTCATCCGGAGATAATTCCTAAAATAATGAGGATTATTCTCCTAGAGCTCCCCCCAGCAAAGGCATTTGGCAGAATTGGTCACGATTAAGCTACCAAATCTTGGCCAAGAACTCCTCCTCCTTCTGTTCCTGGACTGAACTTGGGTCAGAACAATAACTCCAAGCCCAGTGATAGTACAATCTCTCAGACGAGAACACCACATGGCTAGTAAACGAACAGCCATTCAGAAACAAACTGACAAGCACGCACTGAAAATCAGCAACGAACTAACAAGCACACCCTGAAAACAGAAACAAACTGATAAGCACGAAGTGAAAGGGATCAACACGCAAACATCTACTAACACAAGATTAGCAGAAGGAGCCCAAAGGGTGGTACATGACTATTGAACTTCCTTTTTATTGGCCTGTAGTACGTCTAGTACGTCACTACGTTCGTGATTGCTGGCCAACAATTGTGTGCCATGTGTATGCAAGACAAGTTTGGGCCAACGTCCTTCGGACAAAAGTCCATGGTTTTGTTGGCAAACAATCTGATCGTGTGTATGAGGCTTTACTTTTTTGTACAGACATCAAGGTTTTATACAGTGTATACATATGAATATATTAATTTGATTATGTTTTAATAACAAGATCTAAAGTGAATATGTTTTAATCAGATGTTTATCTTTCTTGAGTGACAATCAAGTCCAGATGGGTATTAACCAAGAAAGTTAGCTACTGAATGGCCAAAGAGAATGGAAGAACCAGGACTGGAAGAGATAAACTCAAGAACATTTAGACAGGATTCATAAAATGAAGGATAGCACCGTTAGTAGCTTGAATTGCTGCATTCTCTGGAGGATAGCAAAAGAAGTTGAAAAAAAGCACACTGAGGATAAGTTACCTACTTATAACTAGCAGTAATTACATTTATGGTAATTCTTGAATAGTTCATTGAAATAAAGCATTAGTGTGAGAGCTTTTAATTATAAAATATCAATGGATGAATCATTTGCTAACGATAAAGAAATGGCCCGGCAGAAGCTTCTTAATAATCAGGTTGTATGCAGCTTCTTAATAATCTGGTTGTGTGCTTGAAGATGAAGAATATCACTTTTCAGCAGGCAAATGTGTTCATTTTTTTTGTTCACTAATGATTTCTGCTACTGCAGGTGAACAAAAAAGTTTGAAACTGAGAAAGAAAAGTTGTTTTGCCATCTAAATCTATTTTAGATGACAATAAACTATTTAATTTCCAAAAGACCTCAACACTGAATTTTCAGATAGGAGTTTCATAGTATACAGTCTTTTTGTTTTATAAATGTCAAATTGTTTGCAGCTTTTGGTTAAATGTTAGTAAAGAATCTTGTCTTTGATGGATCTATAGAAAGGAACAATTATTTTCATGCAAGCAAGCATGAATGCAAATGTACACATGTGATAATTAATTATCAGAACTTTAGGACCACTTTAAATGGCTTCCAAACTAATAAACCTCTACCATTTACATTATTTTTAAAAGCTATCATAACCTTCTTAATTTAAAAAAAAACATACTTTTTCTCTTTGTGTATTTACGATTGGAATTCCGGCCAGAAAAAGACTGATGAGAGCTTTTCATCAGAAAATGCGACCGTGTGTAAGCTCCATCGGAATTTAACTGTCCGAATTTCCGCCAGCCAAAAATTGATAGCATGTTCTCAATTTTCCCGACGGAAAAAATTTCTATGGGTAATTCTGATCGCGTGTATGCAATTCCGACACGCCAAAAATCAGGCATGCTCAGATTCAACTACGAGACAGAAGCTATTGGCTACTGACTATTGAACTTCCTTTTTCTAGTCACGTCGTACGCGTTGTACTGTACGTTATAAATGATTGGAATTTGATGTGACCGTGTGTAGGCAAGACAGCCTGAGCCGAATTTCATCGGAATTTAGACGGGAAAACTATCAGAGCTTTTTCTGGCAAGAATTCCGATCGTGTGTACGCGGCATAAGAGTAAATGATAATTACAGCTGTTAGATGTACCAGAACATCAAAATTAAACTTTGTTATCTTATAGGGTACATCTAGAAATGTTCATTGTGTCCAAGCAGTACCTTGAAAATCCACGTTTTTACTGCTACTCTATGAAACAGCAAAGTACTGCTTGTGGCAGTAAAATAATTTTTAGCAGTGGCACTTCTGAATACTAATCATTTACCTTGAACATCATAGCTGTATATCTACATTGTGATATCACTGTGCTCCTGGCTGCTAGACTGATATTTGGATTGAGGTTTGGTTGTATCACTATTGTGTTTCCTACTGAAAAAGAAGCTGTACCTAAAGAGCCACAATGCAAATATATTCCTGCTTCAGTTTCATCCATTATGACCATGAGTGCTTCCTTTACCTCTGTCACTGCCTTTGCAAATCCCAACTGGGCTGGACGGCTTAAGTACTGATGAGCAAGATATCATCAACAGCTGAGTAACTCTGGGGAGGTAGGAGCTGGCAATTAGCCGACAGCTGAGCGGCCAGCTCAGAGATGGAAGGGCTGAGCCCAGCCCTGATAGTACCCTCTCCTCAATGACCCCTCCCCCTCAGAGGACCACCAGGCTTGAGGGGAAAATGTCTATGGAAATTGCAGAGGAGGACCGGGGCATGTATGTCCAAGGATGAGACCCAAGTGCGTTCCCCTGGACTGTACCCTTTCCAATGCCCCAGGTACTGCATGCGCCCACAGAACCTACGGGGGTCAACAATGGACTGTACTTCATACTCCTCATGGTTCTCAACCTGTATAGGGTGAGGATATGGCACAGTGGTGGTAAAGCGGTTGCAGAGCAAAGGTTTTAATAAGGAGACATGAAATACATTCGAAATACGCATATTAGAAGGAAGGTTTAATGTGTAAGCGACTGGGTTAATCCTACGAAGAATACGGAGAGGCCCAATAAACCGAGGTGCAAACTTCAGTGAGGGAACACTAAGTTGGAGATTGCGAAATGACAGCCAGACCCTGTCCCCAACCTGGTAGGAAGGCTCAGACAGGCGTCTGCGGTCAGCATGAAGTCTGTACCTATCATTAGCATGACGCAAAGCCTCCTGAACTTGTGCCCAAGTGGAACAAAGACCACAGAGATGCTCCTCTAATGCAGGAATACTCTGCGGAACAGATGAGTCAGGCAACATGGAAGGTTGGAAACCAAAATTCGCCATGAACGGGGACAATCGGGAAGCAGAATTCAAGGCACTGTTGTGAGCAAACTCTGCCCACGGTAATAGGTCTGACCAGTTGTTATAATAGTAAGAAATATAGCAACATAGGAATTGATCCAAGGACTGATTGGCTCATTCTGCGGCCCCATTAGACTGTGGGTGAAGTGAAGAGGAAAAAGCAAGCTGAATTAACAACTGTGCACAAAAGGCTCACCAGAACCGGGACACAAACTTACTACCCCTGTCCGAGACAATCACCTTGGGTAGCCAATGTAAGCGACAGATGTCCCAAGCAAAAATGGAAGCCAGTTCCTTAGGAGTGGCCAACTTAAGTGGAATACAATGACACATCTTTGAGATCTGGTCATCCACCATAAGGATAACTGTGTTGCCCTGGGAGTTGGGTAACTCCACAATGAAATCCATAGACAGGTGGGTCCAGGGCCTCTCTCCATTGGGTATGGGTTGTAGGAGGTCCACTGGAAGGTGTCGTAGAGTCTTACTCTGAGCACACACGGAACAGGCAGCTATGAAGGCAGTTATATCAGCACGTAGACTAGGCCACTAGAATTGTTGGGAGATGGCCCAAATGAGTTGATTCTTCCCAGGATGGCCAGCTGCCTTGGGAGAATGATAAGTCTGGAGCACTGCAGTACGGAGACTCTCTGGGACAAAGCAGTGGTCACAAGGTTTATCAGGAAGTGCATGGACCTGAGCAGCAAGAATTTTGTCACCCAAAGGAGAAGTGAGACTGGTGTGAACCGTAGCCAGAATATGATCAGGAGGAATCACAGGAACCGGAACCGGAACCGACTCCAACTTGGAAGTGGAGGAAAATTGTTGTGACAAGGCATCAGCCCTTACATTCTTAGTACCGGGTAAGAATGAGACAATGTGTAATTGAAATTTAATAAGAAAATAGCCCATTGTGCCCTTCTGGGAGAGAGGCATTTAGCCTCAGACAAGGATGTGAGATTCTTATGGTCAGTAAGAATGAGAACCGGTACAGTGGTACCTTTGGGAAGATGTCTCCATTCTTTCAGGGCTAAAATGATTGCTGCCACCAATCTCATAATTGCACTCCGCAGGTGAAAATTTCTTGGAAAAGTAGCCCTGAGGATGCATAGCGCTGTCAGAGGTAGGACTTTGAGACAGAAGGGCGCTAACACCAGTCTCAGAAGCATCAACCTCAAGGATAAAAGGTAATATACAGTAGGATCAGGATGTGCCAACACAGGAGTAGAAACAAAGGCAGCCTTGAGACTCTCAAAGGCCTTAATGGACTCCGAAGACCAACTTTTAGACCACCAGAGGGGAGCAAAGGAAATTACAATGGATGTAAACATCCCTTGTTATAATAATGGTGTGTGACAGGTCCTCTCTCTGGAGAGATTGAGAAAAAA
This sequence comes from Lithobates pipiens, assembly GCF_037356315.1. Taxonomy (NCBI): domain Eukaryota; kingdom Metazoa; phylum Chordata; class Amphibia; order Anura; family Ranidae; genus Lithobates; species Lithobates pipiens. The sequence goes on from NW_027507785.1 coordinate 183,781,764, forward strand.
AATTAATGATCTCTTTTTTTCCAGCTAAGTTCTTGGCTTTGTTTACTTCCACAGGCTGGACTTGACTTTATAACATCACCCCCGGGCCTCTAAAGGTCATAGAGATGACTGGGGGCCAGCTTGTCACTGGAAATCTCTATTATTAACATCCGGCGTGTATTCTTTCTCTAGTTCTCCAATCATACGGGTGAGCCCAGAGAAGCACCGGAGGGCGGCGGGATGGGGGGATGGCCCCTCCCATGACCCGTAACATAGTTACATAGTTAGCCAGGTTGAAAAAAGACACAAGTCCATCCAGTTCAACCCCCCCCCAAAAAAATATATATATAATAAATATCATACCAGCCCATATACCCACAATTGATCCAGAGGTAGGCAAAAAACCCCAGCAGAGCATGATCCAATTTGCTAAAGCAAGGGAAAGAATTCCTTCCTGATCCCCTGAGAGGCAATCGAATTTTCCCCGGATCAACTTTACCTATAAATGTTAGTACCCATTTATATTATGTACACTTAGGAAATAATCCAGGCCTTTCTTAAAGCAATCCACTGAGCTGGCCAGAACCACCTCTGTAGGAAGTCTATTGCACATTTTCACAGCTCTTACTGTGAAGAAACCTTTCCATATTTGGAGATGAAATCTCTTTTCCTCTAGACGTAAAGAGTGCCCCCTTGTCCTCTTTGTTGACTGTAAAGTGAATAACTCGACACCGAGTTCCCTATATGGATCCCTTATATATTTGTACATGTTGATCATATCCCCCCTTAATCTCCTCTTATCAAGAGTGAATAAATTCAATACCTTTAATCTTTCCTCATAGCTGAGTTCCTCCATGCCTCTTATCAGTTTGGTTGCCCTTCTCTGCACTTTCTCCAGTTCACCGATATCCTTTTTGAGAACTGGTGCCCAAAACTGAACTGCATTTTCCAGATGAGGTCTTACTAATGATTTGAACAGGGGCAAAATGATATCTCTCTCTCTGGAGTACATACCTCTTTTAATACAGGAAAGGACTTTGCTCGCTTTGGAAACCACAGCTTGGCATTACATGCTATTATTGAGCTTATGATCTACCAAAACCCCCAGATCCTTCTCCACTATGGATTCCCCCAGTTGTACTCCCCCTAGCATGTATGATGCATGCATATTCTTAGCCCCCAAGTGCATAACTTTACATTTCTCAACATTAAACCTCATCTGCCACATAGTCGCCCAAGTAGACAGAGCATTGAGGTCGGCTTGTAAATTGGAGACATCGTGTAAGGACGTTATTCCACTGCATAGCTTGGTGTCATCTGCAAACACGGAAATGTTACTTTTGATCCCAGACCCAATATCATTTATAAAGATATTAAAAAGTAAGGGTCCCAACACTGAACCTTGGGGTACACCACTGATAACCTTAGACCATTCAGAGTAAGAATCATTAACCACGACTCTCTGAATTATGTCTTTTAGCCAGTTTTCTATCCATTTACAAACTGATATTTCCAAACCTGTAGACTTTACCTTACACATGAGCCGTGTGTGCGGAACTGTATCGAACGCTTTTGCAAAATCCAAATATATCACGTCCACGGGCACCCCTCTGTCCAAGGTTTTACTTACCCCCTCATAAAAAGAAATCAGGTTTGTCTGACAACTTCTGTCTTTCATGAATCCATGCTGTCTGTTGCTCAAAATATTTTTTTCCTGAAAGAACTCGTCTATGTGGTCCTTTATTAATCCCTCCAGTATCTTCCCAACTATAGAAGTTAATCTATAATTACTTGGTGAAGACTTTGTTCCCTTTTTAAATATAGGTACCACATTGGCCCTGCGCCAATCCAGTGGTACTATTCCTGTCATTAATGAGTCCCTAAAAATTTGATACAATGGCTTTTAAATTACAGAGCTCAATTCTTTTAGGATCCGTGGGTGGATGCCATCAGGTCCAGGTGCTTTATCAACCTTTATTCTGCCCAAATATTTCTGGACCATATCACTTTTGAGCCATTGTGGATTTGGGGCTGCGTCAGTACCACCCCCATTATGGATATGAGCTCCCCCATGCTCTTTTGTATACACAGAGCTGAAAAAAGTATTTAATAAGTTAGCCTTCTCTTTGTCCCCAGTCACCCACTCCAGATTATTTTGCAAAGGGCCTACATGCTCAGACTTAACCTTTTTACTATTAATATATTTGAAGAATTTCTTGGGGTTTGTCCTACTATCTTTTGCAATCTGTCTTTCATTTTGAATTTTTGCATCCTCGATTTCCTTTTTACATATTCTGTTATATTCCTTGTAACATTTAAATGACACTAGCGTTCCTTCATTTTTATATTTTTTAAAAGCTCTTTTTTATAGTTTATAGCTTTTTTAACTTTGGCCGTGAGCCACATCGGTTTTATTTTCAACCTTTTAAACTTATTGCCCATGGGAATATACTTTGCCGTGAGATCACAAACAGTCTTTTTGAAGAATTCCCATTTCTGTTCTGTGCCCATTGGTGCCAATATTCTCTCCCAGTCTAAGTTCTGGGGAGCAGCCCTCATCCTTGGAAAATTTGCTCTCTTGAAATTAAGTGTTTTTATCTTTCCCGTATGTGATTTTTGCTTACAGCTAACATCAAATGAAATCATGTTATGGTCACTGCTACCCAGATGTTCCTTTATCTGAATATTAGTAATACGTTCTGCATGGTTTGAGATTACCAGGTCCAACAGAGCATCATTCCTAGTTGGGGCCTCAATAAACTGGACCATAAAATTGTTGTGTAATAGGTTTACAAATTTTTGCCCTTTAACTGTCCCAGCAGTGCCATTACCCCAGTCAATTTCTGGGTAGTTAAAATCCCCCATTATTATCACTGTCCCAGCCCTTGCAGCCCTTTCTATGTGTGCAAGGAGCTGTCATGGTCGACCTGGTGATCCGATCGCACATAGGAGACCTGCCCGCAGGATTCCTTTGCTGAGAACTTGTCGGTATCCTTGGGCGCGCGTTAGCGCGAACGGACGCACGCGGGTGCACGTAGATACGAACGGGCGCACGCAGGTGCGCGACGGCACGAACGGGCGCACGCGGGTGCGCAATGGTGCGAACGGGCGCACGCGGGTGCGCGGGGTCACGAACGGGCGCACGGTTACCCGCGGGGGCACGCAGACTCGCCGTGCGACCGTTCTTGGCGCCCAAAGGGCTACTTAAGGAATCTGCCTCTGTTCCTCCTTGCTGTCCAGTCTACAGCGTGTCCGGTGATTCTGCTATCTGCTTTCTGTTGTTCCTGATTCCCGTTACCCGGTCTGTTCCTGACTTCGTTTGTTTGCTGCCTGCCTCCGACCTCCTGCCTGTCTGACTACGTCTCCGTCTCTTCCCGTGTACCGCTGCTGCCCGCCTGCTACCGACCCGGCTTATTCCCGAGTCTGCTGTCTGCCGCCTGTTGTTCCAGCCTGATTGCTAGTGCCTGCTGATACCCGCTGACTGCCACCTACTGTTCCAGCCTGACCGTCAGTGCCTGCTGTTACCCACGGTCTGCCACCAGCTGTTCCAGTCATCCACCCGTGCCTACTGTTTGACCACATCCCTACCTACCTACCGGGTGTCTACCATCCAGTGCCTCTGTGGATCTCTTGCTGCTGCGGGTCCGAACCTACCTTACTCCAGCTTGGCACTTGTGCCCTCCGAACTCTTGAATTCCTGTTTCCATCTTCAGGGGTTCTCGAGCCGGAGGCTTACGAGGAGCCGCTCCCTGCATTCTGGGCTCTCATACCAGGTACGTGACAGGAGCTGAGTCTCTACCTCTTCATTAACATTGGGTGGTCTATAACAAACTCCAATGATTAACTTTGAACTACGCACATCTGTATGCAGTTCCACCCATAATGCCTCAGACTCATCACACTCTCCGTCCACCAGGTCCTCTTTCTTACTCGCTTTGAGATCACTTCTCACATACAGACAGACCCCTCCACCTTTCCTTTTTACTCTGTCTTTCCGAAAGAGTGCATAGCCAGGAATATTAATAGCCCAGTCATGTGAGGAATGAAGCCAAGTTTCAGCAATACCAATTACATAATAGCTCTCCTGATGCACCAGAGCTTCCAACTCACCGATTTTGCTTGGCAGACTTCTGGTATTGGTGAACAAACATTTTAATGTATTAATATATTTTGACCGGTCACATACTATCCTCTTGGGTGTTCCAAGATTACAACTAGGACTTGCTATTATATTTACCTTGGGTTTATGTGCTTTGGTTACCCTACCACTAATGCCCCTAATATTACCCTCTGGAATATGCTCCACGCTGACTATCTCTATCTCTGAACCCTCCCCCCATTGCCTAGTTTAAAAACCCCTCTAACTTTTTGGCCATCCTTAATCCCAGCTGATCTGCACCCTCCTCATTTAGGTACAGTCCGTCCCTTCTACAGTACCGGTTATCGACTGAGAAGTCGTCCCAGTCCTCCAGGAACCCAAACCCCTCCTTACTACACCAGCTTTTGAGCAACTTGTTTACTTCCCTAATCTCCCTCTTCCTTTCTGGCGTGGCTCGATGTACTGGTAGTATTCCTGCGAATACTACCTTGGAGGTCCATTTCCTCAATTTAGCTCCCAAGTCCCTAAAATTATTCTTTAGGACACTCCATCTGCCTCTGACTTTGTCATTGGTGCCAACATGCACCATGACAGCTGGGTCTTCCCCAGCCCCTCCCAGTAATCTGTCCACCAGATCCGTGATGTGCCGAACCCGAGCGCCCGGCAGACAACATACACTTCGGGAACTTCAGGTTGTTGTTACAGATTGGCCTCTCTGTCCTCCTAAGAATTGAGACCACCAGAATCTGTCTTTCCTTTCCCTTCGCTCCCCCCCACTCTCACTGGAGGAGTTCTTCTTCTGGCAGCTAGGAGAATCCCTCAGCTCCAGCAGTGCTGGTCCCTGACTGGGATCACCAATGTCACTCAATGGAGCGTACTTATTGGGATGCTCCAGCCCTGGATTGGCCTCCCTGGCACTTGCCCCTCTACCCTTCCTGACTGTCACCCATCTACTCTGTGCTAATGTCTGCACCTCTTTGTCTCCACCCACCTCTGTGCTGGCCCCAGCCGACACCTGCCGTGTACGTTCCTGGCTCTCATTTAAGGTGGAGGGTCCTCTCAGTGATGACAGTTGCTTCCCCAGATTCAGAACCTGGGCTTCCAGGGAAACAATGTGCTTACATTTTGCACAGCAGTATTCACCCTTGATCAGATGATCAAGGAACGCATACATGCCGCAAGATGTACACGAGTCGCCTCTCCACACCCGCCAGTCATCGTACCTATTAATTTAATGAGGATTCGAGATTATACCCAGTCCAAATTACCTAACAACTAGCTTCCTGACACTAATACTCAACAAGACAGTACACAAGTACTCACAGACCAGCGTGCACCCACAATACACAAGTACTAAAGATATACACAAACACACACACACACTACTCAGACACCCAGGTACTCACACTACACAGCTACTATGACCCCTGTTATAACCTCCTGTTTTAAACTCTAAGGACCTGGAGCCAGTAGCAGCCAAGTCCATCCTCACCACTCGAGGCTCTGGTGAACACCTGCTGGCTCTTAGACTCCGCGCCCCAGGGAATCTTGCGATCTAACCGCGGTGGGACCTGTCTCCCGTCCGCAGCAGTCAGCCATAGGGTCCACAACCTAGCGGTGCACTCCTGATCCCTACGGTGTGCATCTGTCACCTCGCCTCAAGGTGACCTGATAGTTTGATCAGCCATGGACCCGGCTGACGTGCCGCTTCCTGCAGATGATCCATTTCAGAGCTTAGTTCGCAGACTTGAGACCCAAGAATCGCATCAGACCCAGGTGATGCGATTCCTTCAGGATTTGGCGTTGCGTGTTGAACAGGTTCAGGCCTCATTAGGACCCCCGGTTCAACAACCTCAACCGCTATCTGCCGCTGCACCTATCGCATCAGTCGCAGCCACACATTCATTACAACTACCAGCTCCGGCCCGTTTCTCTGGGGACTGCAAGGCTTGCAGGGGGTTCCTTAGCCAGTGCACAATTCATTTTGAACTTCAGCCCCAAAACTTCCTGTCCGATCAGGCAAAAGTCGCATATATCATATCCCTCCTGTCCGGCGAGGCATTCGCTTGGGCCGCCCCTCTGTGGGAACTTAATGATCCAGTGGTTTCTAGCCTGTCTGATTTCTTGAAACTTTTTCAGAATATCTTTGAGGAACCGGGTCATGTCTCCTCAGCGGCTAGCGCTCTTTTACGCCTCCGTCAAGAGTCTGCGTCTGTGGGACAGTATGCTCTTCAGTTCCGTATCCCCACAGCTGAATTGAGCTGGAATAATGAGACCCTAGTTGCAACCTTTTTACATGGCCTCTCTGATAGAGTGAAGGATGAATTAGCAGGAAGATCCCTTCCTGCTGATCTGGACAGTGTCATCACCTTGTGTAACCAGATCGATATTCGCTTTCAGGAGAGGGCCCTGGAAAAAAGACGCCAGCACTCCCCGTTCTTTAGACAGCCTGAGCCCCCAGTCCCTTCTCTTCGATCCGAGGAAGACCCCCTGCCTACTGAGGAACTTATGCAGTTGGGCTGGACTAAATTATCTCCCGAAGAACGTGCTAGGCGCAGAACTCTGGGCCTATGCCTCTATTGTGCGGCCAAAGGTCATTTCCTTGACACTTGTTCTCTTCGTCCGGAAAAACGCTCAGGGCTAATACATCTGGAAGGTGGAGTATTAGACCCTGAAATATCACCTTCACCTTCTTGTCTTCTCCTTTCTGTGTTGCTTTATGTTGGTGCTTCCTCTCGTTCGGTCTCAGCACATCTGGATTCCGGAGCCGCTGCCAATTTCATGGATTGGGAAATTGCATCCTCCATGAGACTTACCCTTTTGTCCCTTACAACGCCATTGGTGGTCTTGGCGATTGATGGCACGGTTCTCCCAGGCGGCCCTATCCGCTTCCAGACTCTTCCTGTTAAGATGTCAGTAGGGAACCTCCACCAGGAGTGGATTTCCTTTCTTGTCTTACCTAAGGCTTCATCTCCTATCATATTAGGTCTTCCTTGGTTTACGGCTCCATTCTCCACACGTTGACTGATCTGCTGAACAGATCCTGGCTTGGGGTTCCTCCTGTTCCTCTTCCTGCCTACTCAAGGGTACCCCAAAGGAGAAACTTCCTGTTACCACCATCCCAGTATCTTCTGCTCTTCCCACTGTATATAGCAATCTCTGGGATGCGTCCTGCAATAGTCGGACTGATGCACTCTCTAGGTCATGTGGTACTTTGGATGAGGGGCCCACCTACGAACCTGAGTCGATCATTCACTCCAGTTCGCATAACCATTTACCTTTGTCTGTCCCTAATCTCCCTTGGACGCACAGCCAGGCTAACTTGTCTGCAAGTTCCACAGTTGCTATGCCCTGTGATGTGATTGAGATGGTCGCTACACCTGACAATACTATTCAGTTGACCTCTGCACTAGTTATGCCAGTCCAGCCCATGCCCAATGAGCTTCCTGCTTCTTGTTCAGTACCTTCGGTGACCTGGCCTCACCCTACTGCTACTATGTCCGTTCAAACCTGTTTAAGAGAAAAATTACACCAACAATATTGCGCAAAAGAAAAAAATAAAAAAATATAAAGAAAAAATAATAATATATACTAGGAAGTGTACAAGGCTAGCAGCCCGCACGCTAAAACTAGGGATTTTTTAGCTAAGAAATTGATGAGAGGTATAGTGCAAGCGCTCAACCTATATACACTTCCTGTAGTGCTACAAGGTGATATAAATTACAATGTATATATATGATAACCCAAAAGACAAAAAAATGAATATGATATTATACAAAGTGCAAAATATAAACATATATATAGTGACTTATATGTGTATATATAAAAAATAGTAATTAGTAGGGTATTGTGTCCCAAAAGAAGAAAGCAGTGACTGTGGGTATCTGCAAACCCTAATCACAGTGATAAAGTCTGTAAATGGATGTATAGTCCAAAACAATCGTGCAGAGTGCCACCCCAGATGATGACCGGTGGGTCGAAACGCGTCGGGAGGACTCCGCTACTGCCATTTTTATCTCTCTGACACGCTTGATTGTTCTTCTCGAAATGTGAGTTTTAGTAAAAAATTTTTTATTAAAGTTTTTTTAAAAAACGTTATTATGCTATGTTGGCTCCGTCTTCTCATCCTTTATGCCTATCTATGAGTCGTTGTTGGATTTGTACATACACGTGAGGAATATTGACTGCATCTAGCCATCTGCTGGGATCTGTTGGGATCGTCTATGATATGACTGATACATCCAACTTTTGAGACCTTGTTGGGATCGCAAGCTATGATTGACCCCTGAGGCGTATGCCTGCTAGGGTCATATAGATCCGGTAAGCCTGCACTTTATACGGTGGCGGGATCTTCACATGGTGAAATATTGTTTCCTTCGGTCACAACATCACAGAACCCTGGTTGTTATCGGCACTCTGCACGATTGTTTTGGACTATACATCCATTTACAGACTTTATCACTGTGATTAGGGTTTGCAGATACCCACAGTCACTGCTTTCTTCTTTTGGGACACAATACCCTACTAATTACTATTTTTTATATATACACATATAAGTCACTATATATATGTTTATATTTTGCACTTTGTATAATATCATATTCATTTTTTTGTCTTTTGGGTTATCATATATATACATTGTAATTTATATCACCTTGTAGCACTACAGGAAGTGTATATAGGTTGAGCGCTTGCACTATACCTCTCATCAAACCTGTTTAAGAGGCTCAATCCATCCTTTGGATAGAATTCCTCATTCGGCCAAGAGGGGTTTTCAATCTTTTTCACAGGGTTCTCTGCATTCTGTTTGTGTTGCAGCTATCCAGCTCGACTCTTGTGACATGTTGCTTTCTAACCAACCTGACCTCAGGGATCCACTGACCTCTGCCCAGTCTGGTGGTCCTGTTATGGATGCCCAGCTCATCTTTAAGGGTGTGGGGGACCCTGCTCAGACTCCTGATCTTCTCATGCCCTTACCCATTCCTAAAAAGCCTTTAGTCCTCAAGTCCTCTCGTCCTCTCCCTACCTTTGTTTCGGTCTCTGAGGATAATCTAAAATATGAGGTTAGTCAAGTTTTGGATTCCCGGCTCCGTAAAGGCATTCTTCAGTACCTCGTACTTTGGAAAGAGTTGGGCCCTGAGGAGAGGTCTTGGATCACTGCATCTGAGGTCTTTGCTCCCTGTCTGTTAAGGAGGTTCCATCTGGAGTTTCCCTTTAAGCCTGGACCCAGGCGGGGGAGGGGGAGGCCTCGTAAGAGGGAGGGTACTGTCATGGCTATGCAGTGATCTTCCTGTGTTTGCTTAACTCCCTTCATGTGTTCAGACTAAGAAGCCAGCCACTTCCACCTGGTGGTTTTTATAACCTCTCCTCTAAGCATGGCTCCACCCCAGGTCCTATCAGGGAGCCCTATATTAACCTGTGCACTGCAGGCCATCAGGGCTGATCAACCATTGTGTATTCCTTTGTGTGTTAGCTTCCTGTTACCTGCCGTGTGCTCTTCTACTGTTTTCCATTACCCACTTTGGCATGTCCTATCAGAGAACTCTACATTAACCTGTGCACTGCAGGCCAGCCCTGCTGATCAACCTTTGTGTGTTAGCTTCCTGTTACCTGTCGTGTGCTCTGCTGTTATTCCGTTACCGACTTTGGCGTGTCCTTGACCATCCCTGTTTGCCTGTGTCAGAGAATCACCAGACTTCAAAGTCGGCACTTCCCGTGCGCCTGCGGGGAAGAGCTGCACAACGACGCATGCATATGCGTCATATGATATAATGTCGTACACGCATGTGCAAGCCTATGCACACGGCTATGGGCCTTACCTGATTGGCCTGACAGTCCTATAAAAGGCATCAATGTGCTCTGTGTCTTTGCTGGTTTGTCTCCTCAGCTCACCTGTGTTCCTGTTTCCTGTTTCCTGTTCCTGTTGACCACTTCCTGTTGTGACCCGGCTTGTTTGAAGACCACTCTGCTTCTCTCCTGATCTGACCCCTGGCTTGTTTAAACTGACTTTCTGCACTTAGCCTTGCTGGCTCACGAACTGATACCTGTGCTTGACCCTCGGCCTGCCTCTGGAATATCCTTTATCTCACGGACTGATACCTGTGCTTGACCCTCGGCCTGGCTCTGGAATATCCTTTGTCTCACGGAGTGTACCTGTGTTTGACCCTCGGCCTTCACTCCAGGTGTTGGAACCCCTGGCAGGCATTTACCTCTACCAGTTCCAAGATCTTCTGCACGGGCATCTCTTCCTTCAGTAGACCTGCTGCATTCCAGTCACCTGCTGGCAACCCATGCCTCTCTGTGCCCTGTACCCACTGTTCCATCCTCAGGGGTACTGTGCACCCAGCTGCAAGGGAAGCCGCTCTCAGCACTTCGGCTTTGGTGAGTACCTGACAGCCTGTGATCCTGACTTTTTGGCGTGTCCCCGACTATTCTTGTCTGCTTGTGGCCCCAACCTTGGCTTTGTCCCTCACCATCCCTATCCTCCTGTTGCCTACTGTGGGTGTGAGCTGGGGGACCCTGGGGGTCGCGACCTGGAGCCAGTAGCAGCCAAGTCCATCCTCACCACTCGAGGCTCTGGTGAATACCTGCTGGCTCTTAGACTCCGCGCCCCAGGGAATCTTACACTCTAACCCCGGTGGGACCTGTCTCCCATCCGCAGCAGTCAGCCGTAGGGTCCACAACCTTGCGGTGCACTCCTGATCCCTACGGTGTGCATCTGTCACCTCGCCTCAAGGTGACCTGACACAAACTGGTCCGATCGGACATACTCCGATCATGTGTAGAGAATTCCGATCGGACAAAGTGCCACGCATGCTCAGATCAAATTCCTACACCAAAGCTATTGGCTACTAGCCTGAACGTAGTCCAGTCGTAACAAAATAACGTCATCACGTTCTGAACGATCGGATTTTCCGACAACTTGGTCCGACCGTGTGTATGCAACAGTTTCGGACACAATCCGTCGGACAAAATCCGTCGGACAAAATCCAACGGATTTGGTTGGCAGAATGTCCGACCGTGTGTACAGGGGCTAAGACAGGCTTGATCTACCCACTTGTTTCTGGCTAATTTGATGCAATGTTTAGGCATTTTGCCAAGGCACCCCCCAAAGAACCCAGAAGGCACCCTGGTTATAAAAGACTCAGTTATTCATACATTGAAACTGCATGTACATTTAATCTGTGCAAATCACCGGTATTCAAAATATATATTTTTTACTATTTTTGGTTGAAGGTGTTTAGGCTATTGCTATCGGCTATAGCCTAATTTGTAATTATGTATCTCCAGCATACAATGTATTTGGAAGTGAATGACTGCTGAAATTGTTAATAAACAATGTGAATATATGTGTGTTAGTGAAGGGTGGGAGATTGTGACAAAGAAGACTGTATAACCAACATTCATACCAACACACAAATGATAGGTACAAGGTAATAATATCCCTAGAAACAAAAATTACCTAGATAGTATTATATTGACTACATCTCAGCCTGTGACAGCCCTTTAGCTTTTGATGGGGGATGAAGAGCCTATGCTTATGCTTGCATCTTGCAGTACATTTGCAGATAAGTGTTGCAATTATTTACCTGCAATACTTTTAAAGATCTATATTGTTTTTACTCGGATGCCTATGAATAATTAATGAGAAGTTATACTTTGACTTGATGTATGTACTCTAATATTTATAGATTTGTTATTTTTTTTTTTTTTATAACTAATTTTAGAACAACTGTTTATTGCCGTATTCCAGTGTAGTGCCGGAAATATTGTTGACAACATTTTTATCTTTTTTCACCTAATTGATTCCATGTATATCAGTATTATATACATTGATGCATTGATGCAACCTTGTGTTATTGATATCTTCATATTCTGTCGTTTCCCTCAGGGATGTTTAGCATTGTTATTTGGACTGCACTATAACATACAGCAATGTTTCTCAACTCCAGTCCTCAAGTACTCCCAGCAGGTCACATTTTCAGGCTTTCCGTTATTATTTTGCACAGGTGATTTGATCAGTTTCACTGCCTTAGTAATTACCACACCTGTTTCCTCTGAGGCTGGTTTCACACCTATGTGAATTGAATATGGGTTTTCTCCGCATCCAATAAGCATGACAAGAGATTGTGACCGACTCTGCCCTCTATGGAAATGGTTCACATATCTCTGATGCGCCTGTGGAGTGGCTTGCGCAGGAATGCTGTGCATCTTTGGCTCCATTTCAGGGCCAAATTCAGCCAACAAATTGGCCCTGATCCATCCTTGAAACAGAGAGTCTCATCTGTCGGAGGTGTGAAAAATCTAAAAGGTAAAAAAATCGAATCAATTTCCAATTTTTTTTAATTAAATTTTATCAGACAGCAATAGATTGATCATATATATCAATGTTTCGCAAATCCAGTCCTCAGGTAACTCCAACAGGTCATGTCTGATGGATTTTCCTTAGGCTAGGTTCACACCTCCGATGGATGTGGCTCTCAGTTTCAAAGACAAATCAGGGCCTTACACTCACTGTTTCTTGCTACATGCTTTATTACACACAACAAATAGGTCTTTCATTTGTACTAATTTTACTACAGATGAGAAACAACCTAAAACAATAGGCTAAATATATTCAACTAAAAATAATCTAAGCTAATAGCCTAAATATATTCAACCAAAAGAAACCTTAATCAATAGACAACATGCTTTTGACAAAAATAGCCTAAAACAATAGCCGAGGAACAGTCTACCAGAATATTAGATTTTGCCCCATTCTCACAACAGCTGGTTAATTTTTGCAGAATGAATGTACAAACAATTTTGCTGTTTTTTTTTTTATAAATAGACCTCTAAGAATTTGTTATGTGATTACAGGAAAACCTGTAAAAAAAAAAATCACATAAATGGGCCCCTGAATGAATGTAATTTATACAACTATAGAAAAATTAATGTTATACATACTGCTTTACAATATAATATAGGGCATCTCAGGTACAGATACTGTATATGCTAATAATGGATAATCTGAAAAGAAAAGAATACAATTTGTAAGGTACAGTTTGACAGTCATTTTTTTCTACATGGGTGGAAATCCATTATTATAAAACACTTACTATATGTGCTGTCACTGTCCTGTTAATGCATAGAACAACTCACTTTTGTGCAGCTCCATGAATATAAAATAATACCTGCTTGCACTAAGCTTTGTGAAATATAGGTCTGTCTTACAACGCTTAATGGTAATGTCAAAGATTAATGTACATGCAGGCCAGTTAACATTGTACAAAGCACATTAATTATTGAAGACATGCTTTACTGTGGGTGTATGGGAATTTAATATCATTTTGATGACAAAACCAGAGTAAATTTAGGTTGAGATTACCAGTGGTAAATGGCATATGGAACTTAATAGATCTTTAATGAATACCAATCATTTGCAGAGCTGTAAAAGTCTGATGTTTGACATCTGATTAGAAATGAACTCTGATTTCTGTAAGAACAATAGTAGATGGAAAGAAGAGCCACAACCTTCTGGTAAAGGATACAATTATTTAACTCTTTTAAGTGCTACATATACTTGCAAACTCATATCTTTATTCATTCATTTTGTTGATTTAAAATGTATGTTTGTTTATTTTTTAGAAAAATCAATAATTGGGATATGAGTAAAGCTATACAAAACTGTATCTTTAAACATATACTGTGGTTTACCTTGTTTATTATGATTTTGACAAAAAAAAATAAAAAATCAAATAAGCATGAAATATTCAATGTTAATATGTTTGATTTTCATTTTCAGCCAGTGAGTGGTAACTCTAATCTGTTTTCTATTTGTAATAAAAATAATATATACTGTGCATATACTATGTATATACTTTAGAGAACTCACACATAAGGATATGATCTAGAGCAATGACTCATGCCCGCTTCCAATAATATAAGACACTGTTGTCATCTTGCCGGAAGTGACGGGGAGCATGTCACAGGATATAAGAAGCTGTTGCCTCCTGTCCACCTCTTAGTTTTCCCACCTGTTCCCTCCCCTTTTCTCATGAACTAAAGTTGTGGCCAGCGGAAACTACATGTGGAAGTGATGGAGAGTGCAGCACAGGATACAGGAAGTTGTTGCCTCCTGACTACCCCTGGTTATCTTGGCATCATTTTCTGTGTTTGGACTAGTTAATGGGAATCTCAACTGGTGGGGGCACTCACATGATGCTTCTCTCCCCCCTGGAGTTTATATGCCCCTTAGCAGTAAAGCTAGGCTCATGCTGCCTTCATTTATTTGTCCTTGTGACTTTGGTTAACAAATTTATGGGAGACTATTGATTTATTAGGTAAGATCCTTCTGGTTTCTTTCTTTATTTTTTGAGCATCCCTTGTTCAGCCTGTCTTTGGCTATTCATTTACTATATATTCTTTATCTATATTTTTAGTTTCTACTTTGCTGCTGCGAGTGCCTACTCCTTGTAGACCTAAGGTTTAAAACCTATAGATAAATGGAGGCTTTCACCATTTCAGATATTGAAATGAATTTGCCACATCCCTGTACGTATAGAAAAGGTGGTTTGCACCCCCTAAGAAAAAATGGGACTTTAAATTGGCAAAGACACTAGTAAATTTATTTAAAATTGGTTATGATTTATTACACAAGAAAGACAAGAAGATTATGCTAAAAAATCATCCACATATGATGATTGATAAAATTAACACTGACAATAACATAATTACATATAAAACAATAACATCTCGCAATATATATATATGCAATAGACATTAGTGGCTATCTTACTGCAACAGCATTATTCAATGCAGATTCTAATAATAATCCCTAAGTTGCTTACAATACTAGTCATTTGAAATTACAAGCTGTATGTACAAGCAGTATGTCTGTGCCTATTTAAACTTCAATCAGAAGGACCAGTTTGTCTGAAAATCTCCCACTGGGTCAAAAAGGGTGTAGGTTACACAAAAGCCTCTATACATGCCATCCACTGATAACGCTATATTGATGTATTCTTGCTGCAATATCGCCATATTCTTTTCTTGATTATGATGCCATTCATCTGGTCTAGAATATAAATCCTCCTATATAATTATCCCTGATGAAAAGACTTTGAACCTGAAATGCGTAGGGTACTGCTAGGACTTATCCTGGATGTTGGACACCGGAAAGTGGTACCGGACATTTGGAGCGAAACTAGATTTGCAAGATTTTATTGTTTTATGTGTAAATGTGTTATTGTCAGTGTTTGTTTTATCAATCATCATATGCAGATGATTTTTTAGCATAGTCTTTTTGTCTTTCTTTTGTAATAAATCATAACCAGTTTTTAGTGCAGTGTGTCTGCCAATTAAAAGTCTTATTTTTCTTGAGGGGTGCAAACCACCTTTTCTAAGGTTTGAAATCTGGCTGATATATTAACCACTTAAGCCCTGGACCATTTGGCTGCCTAAAGATCAGAGGACTTTTTACAATTTGGTATTGTGCTGCTTTAACTGGTAATTGCGCGGTCATGCAATGCTGTACCCAAACGAAATGTGCATCCTTTTGTTCACACAAATAGAGCTTTCTTTTGATGGTATTTTATTGCCTTGTGATTTTTATTTTGTGTGATATAAATGGAAAAAGACCAAACATTTTGAAAAATTATATTTTCTACTTTTTGTTATAAGAAAAATCCAATAAGCTCAATTTTAGACCAAAATGTATTCAGCCACATGTTTTAGGTAAAAAAAAAAATGTCAATAAGCATATATTTATTGGTTTGCACAAAAGTTATAGCGTCTACAAACTAGGGTACATTTTCTGGAATTTACATAGCTTTTAGTTTATGATTGCCTATCTCATTTATTGAGGTGCTAAAATGGCAGGGCAGTACAACCCCCCCATGACCCCATTTTGGAAAGTAGACACCCCAAAGAAATTACTGAGAGGCATGTTGAGCCCCTTGAATATTAAATTTTTTTGTCCCAAGTGATTGAATAATGACAAAAAAAAAAAAAAAGTTGTCACTAAATGATATATTGCTCACACAGGCCATGGTTATATGTGGAATTTCACCCCAAAATACATTTTGCTGCTTCTCCTGAGTACAGGGATACCACGTGTGTGGGACTTTTTTGGAGCCTAGCCATGTACAGGTCCCAGAAAACCAAGCACCGCCTTCAGGATTTCTAATGCCGCATACACACGATCGACTTGTGCGGCGGACTTGGTCCCGCAAACAATATGGCAAACAATCTGCCGGACTTTATAACGAATGGACTTGGCCACACACGGACATTGCGAAAGTCTGGCGATTTCTAAGGCGATGACGTACAGCACGTACGACGGGACTAGAAAAAGGAAATTCAATAGCCAATAGCTTCCTTCTCGTACTTGCTTCAGAGCATGCATCATTCTTAGTCCGCCAGACTAGCACACTGACAAATGGATTGTCCGCTGAAAGCCAAGTCCGGCGGACAAATTTTGAGTCAAAACTACTTTCTAAGTCTGCCGGACTTTTCCTATGAAAAAGTCCACTGGAGCCCACGATCAAATTGTCCGGCGTACTGTGTCCGCTGGACAATTCGATTGTGTATACGCGGCATAAGGGCGTACATTTTTGAATTCACTCCTCACTACCTATCACAGTTTTGAAGGCCATAAAATGACAAGATGACATAAAACCCCTCCAAATGACCCCATTTTGGAAAGTAGACACCCCAAGCTATTTGTTGAGAGGCATGTTGAATAAATGGAATATTTTATATTGTTCCACAAGTTGCAGGAAAATTACAAACTTTTTTTTGCACAAAGTTGTCAAAATATAAAATATTCCATGGACTTGACATGCCTCTCAGCAAGTAGCTTGGGGTGTCTACTTTCCAATATGGGGTCATTTGGGGGGGGAGGGGGGTTGAACTGTCCTGGCATTTTATGCACAACATTTTGAAGCTTATGTCACACATCGCCCACTCTTCTAACCACTTGAAGACAAAGCCCTTTCTGACACATTTGTTTACATGAAAAAAAATTTTTTTTGTCATTATATATTTTTAAAGCAAAGGCCCTACAAATTAAAATGGTGGGTGTTTCATGTGGGTGGGTGTTGTACATCACCACATTCTTGATGGTCAGACTTTGGTGTGATCGTGTGTACGCAAGACAGTTTCAGTGAAATTCCATCGGAACTCCGTTAGAAAAACCTTCAGAGTTTATTCCGATGGGAAAACCGGTCATGTGAACACGGCATAACACTTATAACAATCACAAATTACACCAATGCAGTGATCAGTAAAAATAAAAATAAAAACTGCTATTGGTGTCACTGTGACAGGGGTTGCAGGGAGGGGGGTGATCGGGGGGGGGGGGGGTTGTGCCTATGTGTACTAGCATCAGTGTAGTGTTGGTGCAATTCACATTGATGTCTTCTCTCCTCCAGAGCCGGAACGAAAAGGCTCCACGAGGAGAGATGACATCACTTCCTCTGCTTCTGTTTACATTTCAGAAGCAGAGGAAGCTTCTCATTCGTCATGAGCGATCATGAGGGGGTGGCCATGAATCAGTGGCCTCCCCCTCAGGACAGATCACTCCTGCAATGATGCCGACCACCTCGGGCATCAGGTCGCGCCCCCCACCCGCGGGGGAGGACCAATGTAGGTGTATGCTACTCTGCCTGCCTGTGCCATTCTGTCACAGTATATCTGTGTGAGGCGGTCGGCAAGTAGATTATCTGATATACCAGGGAGAGTTCCAGCCTTGTCTTTTTTTTATCCCCTCCATTTTGGTATTTGGGTAAGACCCTCAGTATTTTTATTTTGGACCATACTAACTAACATCTACCTATCATCTAATAATTTTTAAAATATCTACTGAGATATATATCGACAGCTTATGGACATAGCATTTTTTATTCCTGGCTGACTCTTTATATCTTGTTATCAATTGTTATCATTGATGGTCCAGGGTAGTGATGGTCTTCCTGGTGCAAAAATGACAGTCAGGGACCTACAACTGTGGTACAGAAGGTTGTAAAATTTAAGAAGGGGCAGACGCCAGAAATTTTACCAAGCTAGCATTGTGACACAAGGCATTGAGATAACTGGGTGCATATTTGTTCTTGCATTCCTACAGCTGGGGAGAAGACACCTGCCTGCTAAATGATTTAGCTGGATATGGCAGGGTAGGATTTGGAGACCCAGAGTTAGGCTGCATCCTTTGTATTTTCCTAATGTGTGTGGCCCCATGATAATCCCTCTACACATTATAAGTGCTGTATGTAAGCCTCTCAAACCTCTTGTAAGACTTACATCCCTATGGCTTGCGGCTACAAATGGAAAAGAGATTTTTTACGAGGAGAGGTAGAAAAGGAGGAGAAGGAGCATAGGTCTTTTGCTGCTGAGAGGAAGCATTCATGTGCTGCTCACACTGAGGTTTGTGGTGAGTATTCATGTGTCTCTTCATGCGTGTGGCACCTAAATGACCAGGAGATTTACCATGTTTTATACACTGATGGCAGAAACTGAAAATCACTGCGGTGCTGTCTGCAACACACACGTGTGTGGAAAAAGGTCGACATAGCTCAGCTATGGGAATCTAACCTAGGGATATGATGGCTTGCACCTATGGAACAATATCATCCAGGGGAATAGGGCAGCTGCTCCCGGAAGACAGTGTCCTTGCTGATGTTGTTCTTCTCCATCATTTTCCTCCTTTTCAATCTCTGGTAACCAGGTGCAGTTAAAGACCTCATCAACATCCTCCCCATCCTCATCACTGGAGCCAAATTGGAAGTAATTTTCAGGAACATCACTACCAAATGTTGACCCCTCTATTTATTCTCCTGTTGCTCTCTTCCTACCCCAGATTACATTATTTGCTAAGTATCCTCCTGCAGCAAGTGATCAAACCTGTGCTCAAGGACTTCACTTGACTTCTCCATGCCTGTGTGCAGAGCAGTGACATAATTAGCTGTGGATGAGAAAGAACAGAGCACGTTTACATATTCAGATGACATTACAGATGCTACCCTGCACCTGGGAAAAAATAGACTGAAGATGATGAAAGCTTTAGTATCTATTTTACAACCTGCTTCACATGATCTTTCTGTTTAGCCTGCCCATTACCAGAAGTGAAAAGCAGATGCGCCATGCCTCTTGAAGGTGTGCCCTGACTGCCTTGGCCTGTGGATGCAAAATGAAAGAGAAAGAAACAGAAAAGTTAGTCCAAAAAAGAACTGTTGGGTCTGTTTACTGTAATAAATCAATATCAATGTACAGCACTGGATATAGTATTGTACAGCTATGTTATATGATGCAATAGCACTAACTGCCTCTCCCTGCAATCACTGCCATATGTCCCCTACTGACTCCAACACACACTAGAAACCTAATTCCAGGAAATGTGACTTTTATAATGAGGGTGCTGGCACATTGTTTACCACACATTGTCCACCCTACTACTTCTGACCACAGTTCATAGCAAGTCATTATGGGATGTTCCTTTTAGCTGAAACATGTTGAAACAAAATTTAACATCGGTTTGAATCCAAACATCATCCTTAATCCTGATAAAGTTATTAGAAGATAACTAAACCCAAGAACAAAAATGTAGTGTAGTGCAGCTTACAGTCCTTAGATGTAGTGATTTTGTTTGTTTTCCTTTTTGATTAAAAACTGGCAGTGCACATCTGTACGTACCGCTAGCTCTCAGCTGTAATGTTAATTACCTTGGCACAGGGAACTTCCAAAGAGAACATTAATATTACAATTGTGGGTGGCAAGTTGTTGAAACCTTAATTTTTTCTAATTCAACACTGACAATACAATACACATTGGAAATACATATGTGGGAGCTGTTTTATCTTCCAAAGGATTTATATGTCTGTTCTTCCAATCCTGGCAGGCTTTTAGATTTTTTCTGCTACAGTTAAAGTTAACACATTCAGACATGAAATATGAACAAAGCACATATTTCTATAGTATTTTTTTTTCTTGCCTCTTTCCAACACTCTAAGTGTAATTTCTCTTTGCTGTCTAGTTCTTCTGTTATCAGCATGAGCCACTTCTGACAGGTCTTCCCGACACCAATCGAGAAAAGGTGACAGGGGAGGGATCAATTTGTGATTGACAGCCTCAGCTCTGTTCCTGTGTGAAGGGAGTGTGTCCCTACCTTCCAATCAGCTCTCAAAGCTCTTGTACAGAGTGTAACTGCATCTCCCCACCCCGCTGCTTTGTGAGTCAGTGAAAAATCCTTTTCATCTCTTAGTTTTTCATGGATGTATGGGCAGTTGGCAGCAGATAAACAGATACAATATATGTAGTGTGGCAGCACGCAGGTAAAATCACCTGGTTGTATTCAGGATGGGAAATATGTGTGTCCTAGATTCAGGCTTTATGCAGACTTTTACAATTAGAGGGGAAGAGTTAATGAGCCCAGCTGTAGTAAGTGGGCTCATTAAGACCTCTACAAAAAACCCCAGCATGCATAGGGAGATGCCCCATCCTGGAACCAGTTTTGTGTGTATAGACTGGGGAGTCTGAGATCTGTTCTGTGCAGTGAGTTAACGCCTGTGTGGCAAACCCCTACAATAGAGACAGGGACTGGGGCAGCACAAGGCTGCACCCAGTTGTTAGACAGGGAGTCTACGTGTGTAGTTAGAGGTCAAGCTGACCAGGATTTATTTTCTTGTTTTATTTTGTTTGGCTGTTATATGTATCACTGCATGTAGCCTAAATAAACCGGATCTTTTGTTTTTTGCACCTACACCGCTGTCTGCTGTGCCTGACTTTGTGTTGTGAACCCATCCAGGGGGTCACACACACCCACTACCGAGCGAACCCCCTCACAGTTGGTGGAGAATTTTGGCAGTTTTTTTTTTTGTTAAGGCCAGCATGGAGGAGATACTGAGACAGCTGGCTCTAGCAAATGCAAACCAGCAGCAAACAAATGCAGCTTTACAAAAGAGCCTTGCAGCTCAACAACAAGCCCAGCAGCAGGCAAATGCAAATCAGCAGCAGACAAATGCAACTTTTCAGCAGAGTTTGGAAGCCCAGCAGCAGGCAAATGCAAATCAGCAGCAGACAAATGCAACTTTGCAGCAGAGTTTGGAAGCTCAGCAACAAGCCCAGCAGCGATCTGAAGCCCGCTTCATAGACCTGTTGCAGAAGCAAGAGCAGAATTTTCAACAGCAAATAGAGACATTGATACAGCAACGTCCGCAGACCAATGAAGCAAGTGGGTACAATAATACTGCAACCTTTGGTGTGAGCCGTTTACTGACAAAAATGACTGGAGAGGATGATCCGGAGGTGTTTTTGACCACATTTGAAAGGACTGCTGAAAGGGAAAAGTGGCCTAAGGAGCAATGGGCTGGACTGGTGGCCCCTCTGTTAACTGGGGAATCGCAGAAAGCTTATTATGACCTAGAGCCTGACCAAGCAAAAGACTATGTGGTGCTAAAAGCAGAAATATTGGCACGGCTGGGTGTCACCCTGGCAGTCCGGGCTCAGCGTGTGCATAACTGGACTTTTCAGGTTGGAAAACCTCCCAGGTCTCAAATGTATGATCTCATTCACCTGAGCAGGAAGTGGCTGCAGCCAAAGATTTTGACCGCACCAAACATTGTGGAACGTGTGGTTATGGATCGTTTCCTGAGAGCTCTTCCTACTGCCATCCAAAAATGGGTAAGCCATGGAGACTAGTGATGGACGAACGTTTCGCCCGGCGGTCGTTTCGCGGCGAATTTCCGACATTCGCGGTCCGCACGTTCGAATGCCTTTTTCCGTCGTTCGCCGCGGCGGACTTACGTGTTTAATGTATACAAGAACTTTAACCTTTGGTGACACGTTTATCATGTGATACAGGACAGCCAATTGAGACATGACAGCACATGGACACTTGGACATTCCCCCTAACCTATAAATACACCCGATCCGGTGGCCATTTTACATTCTTTCTTCTGTTACGATAGGGACAGGTTCCTGTGTGGAGTAGGGAGAGATAAACCACTAGCTATTTGGTACACAAAAGTTCTTTTCAGGACTGGTATAGGTGTTAGGTGTTGATAGGTTTGCTGTGCTGCTGATTCTTGCAGCAGCCTGAGTGTCTTTTGTTAGTTTAGAGAAAGGGAAAGGACGGTGTATGCTACAGGGACAGCCAGATTAGTCTTTCATCATCATCATCATCATCATCATCATTAGCTGTTACTATCAAGGTCCACAAAAGAGCTGTTCCAGTAACCACTAATCGTTCTCTTTTTTTGCCAATTTGTATAGGGACAGGAAGGAAGCAGTGTTGTCAGGCAGTGAGGGTAATTTTAAAGACTTGCTGTTATTATTAGTTCCACAAAGGTTCTTTTCAGGACTGGTATCAGTGGTACAGTAATAGGCTTGTACATGTATAATATTCTTTCTTCCAAATATAGAAAGGATATTATACTTGACTGCTGCCCTTCTGCTGCAGTCTGCTAAACATTCACAACTCACTTGTTCCACAAAAGTTCTTATAAGGACTGGTAACTTGGTATAGGGTGCTACGGTACATAGGCTTGAGTGCGGTACAGTCTGCTGTTCTGTAAGGACCGCTATCGGTCCACAATAGATAGGGTTGACGTGCACCACTGCTGACCGCTGCCCTATACTGCAGCAGT
This sequence comes from Lithobates pipiens, assembly GCF_037356315.1. Classification (NCBI taxonomy): domain Eukaryota; kingdom Metazoa; phylum Chordata; class Amphibia; order Anura; family Ranidae; genus Lithobates; species Lithobates pipiens. The sequence goes on from NW_027507785.1 coordinate 183,804,462, forward strand.
CCTTCAGCGGTATAGGGACTGACGTACAGTCTGCTAAACACTAATACACAACCTGCTTGGTCCACAAAAGTTCTTATAAGGACTGGTAACTTGGTATAGGGTGCTACGGTACATAGGCTTGAGTGCGGTACAGTCTGCTGTTCTGTAAGGACCGCTATAGGTCCACAATAGATAGGGTTGACGTGCACCACTGCTGACCGCTCACCTATACTGCAGCAGTCCTTCAGCGGTATAGGGACTGACGTACAGTCTGCTAATCACTAACACACAACCTGCTTGTTCCACAAAAGTTCTTATAAGGACTGGTAACTTGGTATAGGGTGCTACGGTACATAGGCTTGAGTGCGGTACAGTCTGCTGTTCTGTAAGGACCGCTATCGGTCCACAATAGATAGGGTTGACGTGCACCACTGCTGACCGCTGCCCTATACTGCAGCAGTCCTTCAGCGGTATAGGGACTGACGTACAGTCTGCTAAACACTAACTAACTAAACACTAACTCACGGTGCTGCTGTCAGTGCTCTGTATTACGGTGCTGCTGTCAGATGCCTCTATCACGGTGCATGTGTCATTCCGGTATGTCACGCTGCTGGTGATCATCTCCTGCACCCTCTTCTTTGCCTACCCTGGTCCCTGACCTTCCCTCTCCTCCATTGCCTTCATTAGCTCCATAGTCCTGAATTGTTAGAACAATTTCCCAAATAAAATAAAAATGCTTGTAGTTATCGATCCCAAATTCACCTCATACATGTATTATGTCATTGTCCAGATGGTGGGACTACGTTTTACCCCCTAATAATTACCACGTGGCCGCAAATTCGACATGAAGGTTTGCAAAGTTCGCCTCCCATTGAAGTCAATGGGGCCCGCGGCGAACGTTCGGTTTCGCGAACGTTTGGGTCCGTTCGCATTTCGCTTTCGCGAAACGTCCCGTCGGAAGTTCGTCCATCACTAATGGAGACCCAGAAAATGCAGATAAACTTGTGGATCTGGTTGAGAGGTACTTGGCTACAGAGAACTTGACCACCTCTTCCAGGGACTCACGGACTTTCCCCACTAAGACCAGATCATCCCCAGTGGCGGGTAAGATGACTCCAAGGGGTGAGGGTGGAGAGACTGAGAGGGTGGGAGTTCTACCTAAGGTCTGGCGGGAGCAGCCCAGGAAGCCCATTCTGCAAGAGGCAGCGAAAAAAATTATTTGCTACCGCTGCCGGCAAGAGGGACATATTGCAGCCAATTGCCCAGTTGTGGATGAGCCTATGCAATGTGACTTTATAAGGGAGAGACGTCAGTCGCTGTTTGCGACAGTTGCATGCACTGCCATTCGGGGACCTGAGAAACATTTATGTAAAATGTGTATTAATGGTAGACATGTTGATGTGTTGCTAGATTCAGGTAGCCTGGTAACATTGATAAAAGCTGAATTAGTTACTACAGAGGTCTCTGGGAAGAACAGGGTGGCTGTTATTTGTGTGCATGGGGACACCCGAGAGTATCCTGTAACTTCAGTGTTTTTTGAGACCCCCAAAGGTAACCTCTCTCATCAGGTGGGGTTAGTGTCTCAGTTACCACATGATGCTATTGTGGGAAGGGATTTTCCAAAATTCTGGGAACTCTGGGATTGTCCTGAGGCCCCCATTGGTGCCCCTATAAACCAGGAAGATGACCAGAATTCCTCTGGGAGTGGTGAGGACTCTCCTGAATTTCCCTTGTCGGTATTGGCGGGGGAAACTCGAGAAACTGGGGAGGAGCCAACATCCTCAGATGAAAACATGCCGTCTGTGGAGTTTTCGGATCTTGAGGTTCACAGGGAAAATTTTGCCACAGAACAGTTAAAAGACCCCACCCTAATAAAGGCACGGGAAAATGTGGTGAAAATAGATGGCGAGTTAGTGAACCCAGATAAGACTTGCCCTTATCCTTACTTCCTTATGGAAAGGGACCTGCTATATCGAGTGGCTCAAAGGGCAGAAGAAACCATTGAGCAACTTGTAGTGCCCAAACCTTACAGGAAGTTGGTGTTGGAATTGGCTCATGGACACATTCTGGGAGGTCATCTGGGGACAGAGAAAATCAGAGAGAGGGTATTGCAGAGATTCTATTGGACTGGGGTCATGAAGGAAATAGAAAAGTATTGTTCCTCCTGCCCTGTGTGTCAGAAGTCGGCACCTATGCCACATTTCCGTAACCCACTGGTACCTCTTCCTATCATTGAGGTCCCCTTTGAGAGGATCGCAATGGATTTGGTAGGTCCGATAATGAAGTCTGCTAGGGGGCATCAGTACATTTTGGTTATATTGGACTATGCCACCCGTTATCCGGAAGCAATTCCTCTCCGAAATACCTCGGCCAAAACCATAGCCAAAGAGCCATCCCTTGTTTTTAGCCGCGTGGGTATTTGTAAGGAACTGCTTACGGACCAAGGTACACCCTTTATGTCCCGGGTTATGAAAGAATTATGCAAGTTGTACAAAGTGAAGCAATTGCGTACATCTGTGTATCACCCCCAAACAGATGGGTTGGTTGAAAGATTCAACAAAACCCTAAAACAAATGTTAAAGAAGGTGGTGGATAGAGATGGAAAGAATTGGGATTGTCTAATACCCTATCTGATGTTTGCCATTAGGGAGGTACCCCAATCCTCTACGGGTTTCTCACCCTTCGAGTTGCTCTATGGGAGACACCCAAGAGGGCTGCTGGATATCGCCAAGGAAACTTGGGAAAATGAGAGTTCTCCTCACAGGAGTGTGATTGAGCATGTCGCCCTGATGCAAGATAGAATTGCACAGGTAATGCCAATTGTAAAGGAACATTTAACCCAAGCGCAGTTAGCACAGCAGAGAGTGTACAACTGTGGGGCCAAGACCTGTACTTTTTCCCCGGGGGATAGGGTCTTGGTGCTAGTCCCTACGGTTGAAAGCAAATTTCTGGCCAAATGGCAAGGTCCATATGAAGTAATTGAAAAAATTAGTGAGGTGAACTACAGGGTTAGACAGCCAGTAAGGCGAAAGCCGGAGCAGATCTATCACGTCAATCTGCTGAAAGCCTGGAGGGATAGGGAATCCCTAGTCGCAGAGACTTTGTCACAAGTACAGCCTGATTGCTTAGTTCCTGAGGTTGGAATAGCAGACACCTTATCGAAACCCCAACAACAGGAGGTTAAAGAGTTTGTACTTCGTAACAAAGAGATTTTCTCTGAGCTTCCGGGACAAACATCTGGCGTAGAGCATGACATTATCACCCCGCCAGGAGAAAGGGTAAAACTAAAACCTTATAGAATACCAGAGGCCCAACGGGAGGCAATACGTAGGGAGGTTCAAAGGATGCTGGAATTGGGTGTGATAGAGGAGTCCCAGAGTGACTGGTCCAGTCCTATTGTACTAGTGCCCAAACCTGATGGGAGCTGGCGGTTTTGTAACGATTTTAGACAATTAAATAAAGTTACAAAATTTGACACCTACCCCATGCCACGTATAGATGAGTTGGTTGACCGGCTGGGAACAGCCCGATATATGACAACTCTTGATCTCACCAAAGGGTATTGGCAAATTCCCCTGGCCGAGTCGGCCAAGGAGAAAACTGCGTTTGTAACCCCAGATGGGGCATTCCAATATAAGAGAATGTCGTTTGGGTTACAGAATGCACCGGCAACATTCCAGCGGAAAATGGATAAGATTCTGAGGCCCCATCATAAATATGCTGCAGCTTACCTGGATGATGTGATTGTCCATAGCACAGACTGGGTCTCACATTTGCCAAAAGTACAAGCAGTCCTAGACTCTATCCGGGAAGCTGGGTTTACGGCCAATCCAAAGAAGTGTACCATTGGACAGGAGGAGGCCAAATATCTTGGGTACACTATTGGGAGGGGGGTGATAAAACCCCAAGTCAATAAAGTCGAGGCCATACAGAGTTGGCCACGTCCCAACAGCAAGAAACAGGTACGAGCCTTTCTGGGAATCGCTGGCTATTATCGACGATTCATTCCCCATTTTGCTTCTCAGGCTGTGCCCCTCACCAACCTGACAAAAGGGAAAGAGTCGGTTATGGTTAAATGGTCCCCAGAGGCTGAGGAAGCATTTCAGTCCTTAAAAACAGCCTTATGTAGCCAGCCAGTGTTGTACTCACCAGACTTCTCTAAGGACTTTGTTGTACAAACTGATGCATCAGACGTTGGGTTAGGAGCAGTGTTATCCCAGGTCTGGAACGGGGAAGAGCACCCAGTCATTTACCGCAGCAGGAAGTTAAAGTCCCATGAGGTAAATTACTCCACGATTGAGAAGGAATGTTTAGCAGTGAAGTGGGCTCTAGATTCCCTTCGGTACTATCTGCTAGGTAGGCACTTTCACCTGGTGACTGATCACGCTCCTTTAAAGTGGATGGCTCAAAACAAGGAGACCAATAGAAGGGTAAATAGGTGGTTCCTGGCCCTACAGGAATTTAACTTTACAGTTAAGCATCGCCCTGGTGTTAAAATGGGGAATGTGGATGCTTTGTCTTGGATACATGCGTGTCTGGCTGCTTGTGTTACAACCCCAAGGTTGAAACAAGAGGGGGGGGTATGTGGCAGCACGCAGGTAAAATCACCTGGTTGTATTCAGGATGGGAAATATGTGTGTCCTAGATTCAGGCTTTATGCAGACTTTTACAATTAGAGGGGAAGAGTTAATGAGCCCAGCTGTAGTAAGTGGGCTCATTAAGACCTCTACAAAAAACCCCAGCATGCATAGGGAGATGCTCCATCCTGGAACCAGTTTTGTGTGTATAGACTGGGGAGTCTGAGATCTGTTCTGTGTGGTGAGTTAACGCCTGTGTGGCAAACCCCTACAATAGAGACAGGGACTGGGGCAGCACAAGGCTGCACCCAGTTGTTAGACAGGGAGTCTACGTGTGTAGTTAGAGGTCAAGCTGACCAGGATTTATTTTCTTGTTTTATTTTGTTTGGCTGTTATATGTATCACTGCATGTAGCCTAAATAAACCGGATCTTTTGTTTTTTGCACCTACACCGCTGTCTGCTGTGCCTGACTTTGTGTTGTGAACCCATCCAGGGGGTCACACACACCCGCTACTGAGCGAACCCCCTCACAGTAGGTGGATTTGTTCATTCTCTGTGTATCACCTGAAGCTAGTCATTTCACTGGGTGACTGTGAGGGTTTACAACCACTTTAGTCAGTTTCCGCCAGGGCAATATCAGATTGAGCAGTGGCTTTCTTATCCTGAATGGACGTCATATGACATCCTTTTAGGAAGCACCAATTGTGGGGCTGCATAGCTCACAACATGATGCTGCCACCACCATGTTTAATGTTGGGGATGGTGTGTTCAGACTGATGTGCAGTGTTAGTTTCCCGCCACACATAGCGTTTTGCTATGTGTGGCAGAAAACTTTCTTCCACATTTTTATCCCTCACATGTCTTCTCGCAAACTGCAAATGGGACTTCTTATGGCTTTCTTTCAACAATGGCTTTGTTCTTGTCACTCTTCCATATAGTCCAGATTTGTGGAGTGCACGATTAATAGTTGCCCTGTGGACAGATTCTCCCTCCTGAGCTGTGGATCTCTACGGCTCCTCTAGAGTTACCATGGGCCTCTTGGCTACTTCTTTGATTAATGCTCTCCTTGCCCGGGCCTGTCAGTTTAAGTGGACAGCCATGCCTTGGTAGGTTTGCAATTGTGCCATACTCTTTCCGTGCTCTGTGAGATGTTCAAAGCTTAGGATATTTTTTATAACCTAACCTTGCTTTAAACTTCTCCACAACTTTATTCTTGACCTGTCTGGTGTGTTTCTTGGCCTTCATGATACTGTTTGTTCACTAAGGTTCACTAACAAACCTCAAAGGGCTTCACAAAACAGCTGTATTTATATTGAGATTAAATTACACACAGGTAGACTCTATTTACTAATTAGGTGACTTCTGAAGGCAATTGGTTCCACTAGATTTTCACTAGGGGTATCAGAGTAAAGGGGGCTAAATACAAATGCATACCACACTTTTCAGACATTTATTTGTAAAAAAAAAATGAAAACCATTTATCATTTTCCTTTCTACTTCACAATTATGTGCCACTTTGTGTTGGTCTATCACATAAAATCCCAAAAAATAAATTTATGTTTTTGATTGTAACATGACAAGTGGGACCGTTATATTGCTAAAGTCCTCCCAACCTCTGACAGTGCTCTAGCCATCACTCCGGCATCGTGCTCCCCCAATCTCCTACAAAACTAGAGGTGCTAGCTTATTTGCCACCAGTGAAAGGACAATTAGGTTATAGTGTTGTTTGCTGTATTACACTAGTATCCCATGATACTAGATTATGCCCTGTATTCTTTTCTGAGTACATCTGTGTTTCATCTGGGCTAACTTCTAGCTCCAGGTTTGGAAGTGCTTAACCCCAGATTTATGGCCCTACTCCCCTTACCCACCATCCATTTTCCCCCATCCCACCCCCTTCATCCTATTATGTAATTTCCCATGTTATTTTGTTTGTGATATTTGGCATTTGCATAAGATAATACGCATGGTGTTATTGTCTATGATTGTAAAACTCAATAAAGTTTCTTTAAAAAAAAAAAGTTTGTTTTTATCACATAAGATGCTTATGCTTTACCTTTTTTCTTTCTCTTTCTGCAAAGTGTTTAGATAGATGAGAATAATTAGCATAGGCAGAATGTTTTCGATAACTTTATTAGGGGACAGAAGTTTTCCATCTAACAGATTTATTCCCCAGCTAAGCATGTGAAGTTTTGAAAGCATGTGCTGACTGCATTTTAGGAGATCTATGTTCTTCATAAATATGTCAACATTAGCACAAAAGTCAACAATAATACCCCAAATGTTTTTAATACCATATTTTTCACTCCATAAGACGCACCTGACCATGAGACGCACTTAGGTTTTAGAGGAGGAAAACAAGAAAAAATATTCTGAACCAAATGGTGTACTAAAATATTTACCAGTGCCAAAGAAATGCAGCCTGACCATTACCGTAAATGCAGACTGACCATTGCCATAAATGCAGACTGACCATTGCCATAGATACAGACTGATCATTGCAATAAATGCAGACTGACTCTTGCCATAAATGCAGACTGACCATAGCCATAAATGCAGACTGATCATTGCCGTAAATGCAGAATGACCATTGCCATAAATACAGACTGACTATTGTCATAAATACACACTGACCATTGCCATAACACAACCTTACCTGATGTCATCACATCCGCCTGACATAAGACAGAGTAGCCCAAGCAGCCAAATGCTCTACCCCAAGAACAGTGTCAGGCCCAGCCAGGAGATCGCCTGCCACTCACGGGGGCTTCGGATGTCTGTCCTCTGCTCTCCTGCCTCTCTTCCTCGGTGACTGGTGTATATTAGCTCCATAAGACGCAGAGACATTTCCCCCATATTTCTGGGGGAAAAAGTGCGTCTTGGCATGCGGGAAATATGGTATGTGTCAAAAGTCAGCTTCCGCCCTAAAATGTAATCCTAAGAACAAATCATCACAAGAACATTCCAACAAAACAGTTAAGGAACGTTCAATCTGTAGAGAAAATAGCCTAACACTATAGGCTAAAAACTTTCAAATAGAGGATGAAATAATATGAAGAGTATGGAGATTTCTGTGCTCACTAGGCATGAGCTTCAGGTTTGAAAAAGAAAAATGAGATTGCGCTATGGATAGGGCCAAAATACCATGGGTGTGAGCTGCCTCTACCTAATATCTCCTCCCAAAAAGGGTGGATTAAACTGGTGAAAAAAGAAAGAGTAGACTTGGTGCTATACCTTTAAGGCATGAGATATCACAAACTTTGAATAATATTGTGCTCCTTCTATCTTAATTTGTCTAGTATGTTAATTAAATCAGTAGGGATAAGTTTGCCTGTTCAGAGAAAACAGAACTTTATGGGCCGTTCGCGCCAAATTTGAGTGGTGCTCACAGCCCATAATGCACTGAAGCATCGCAGGGCATTGCTGGCTGATGTTTGGCCAAGCATGCACTATGACCGCATGCTTCGTCAATCACAGCGCCGTTAGTGAGGAGAGCCATAATTGGCCACAGACAGGATGCCTGTGGCTAATTATGGCTCAGGGGGTTTAGTACACGCCCCACACTATATAAGGCCGCCTACGCGGCGGCCTTGCTTAGTGTGTTGCGGGCGGCTCATAGAGACAGATAGACAGAGACAGTGTCTTCATTTACTTTGAATCTAGTGCAATTACAGTCGGTGTATTGTGCCCCCTGCACAGTGTACACCTGAAGCTACCCCAATTTCTGGTGTTGTTCTGGTCCTATACCACATGCAGCTGCAGCAATTACAGTCGGTGTATTGTGCCACCTGCACAGTGTACACCTGAAGCTACCCCAATTACTGGTGTTGTTCTGGTCCTATACCAAAGGCAGCTGCAGCAGTTACAGTCGTGTATCGTGCCCCCTGCACAGTGTACACCTGAAGCTACCCCAATTGCTGGTGTTGTTCTGGTCCTATACCACAGTCAGCTGCAGCAGTTAATCAGTGTATTTTGCCACCTGCACAGTGTACACCTGAGGCTACCCCAATTGCTTGTATTCTTCAGATCCTATAACACAGGCAGGCAGCTGCAGTAATTACAGTCTGTATACTGTGTCATCTGCACAGTGTGCACCCAGAGCTTCCCCAATTGCTGGTGTTCTGCTGATCCTATACCACAGGCAGCTGCAGTAATTAAAGTCGGTGTACTGTGTCATCTGCTCAGTGTGCAGTATGTCTGGAAGGCCAACAAGGAGAGGCAGACAGTCACGAGTCAATAAAAGAGGGCAAGCAGGCTCTGTGTCTAGAGATAACGGTGGTGGTCTTGGTGCATACTCATCAGCAAGTGGCCATGGGACACGCTTGTCCTTATTTTCAGCAGCTGGACTCGTTGAGCCGCAACATGCCGAAGACTTGGTAGAGTTGATGACCAAGCCCTCCTCATCCTCCTCATCCTCTCTCACCCAGGCTACTGGCAAAGCAGATGCCAACGTGGCCTCTTCCCTCGTCTCAATGGCATCAGTCACTCCTTCCCTAGACCCACCATGTCCTCCTGAGGAGTCCCCAGAACTGTTTGAGCACAGTGTTGGGTACATGCTCCAGGAGGATGCCCAGCGTTTTGAAGGCTCTGATGATGATACCCAGCTAGAGGAAGGCAGTAGCGTGAGCCCAGAGAGAGGTGATGCCCAAGAAGGACAGCATTCTGGCAGTCATGTTCCACCAACTTCAGCACACTGCCAGGTTTGCTCCAAAGATGAGTGAGTGAGGGGATGATGAAGTCACTGACTCCACGTGGGTGCTTGATAGGAGAGAGGAGGAGGAGGCACATCTCCAACAAGGCAGGATGCCCTCCAGGGGCCAGCTTAAGGGCAGAACACCGACTGAATCACACCGCAGAGCTCCTCCTGTGCAGGGTGCTGCCTCTGCGTGGTATTCCAAAAGTTGTTTGGTGAGGGCCTTTTTTGAGACGAGTGCATCAGATCACACCACTGCTATTTGCAACATATGTCTCAAGAGTATCTCGCGTGGCTAAAACATCAGCCGCTTGGGCACCACATGCTTGACCAGACATATGTTGACCTGCCATACAGTTCGTTGGCAACCTTAAAGACCCACACCAAAAAACAAAGCAGACCTCTCCTCGCTCCTCATCAGCTGGGATCTCAAACCCCACTATACCTTCAGTCCTCTCTGAAACCTGCACTGAGAGGAATGAAGGTATGGAATTAGGTGTGCCACAGCCAAGTACTTGCGGGCAATCTGCTAGCGGTATACAGATGTCCGATTGTAGAAGGCAAATTTCCCTGCCCCGGCTGCTGGACCGTCAAAAAAAGTTCACTCCCAGCCATCCACATGCCCAGCGGTTGAATGCTAGCTTGGCAAAATTGCTAGCACTTCAACTGCTGCCTTTTCAGTTGGCAGACTTGGCCCCCTTTCGTGAGTTTGTGCAATGTGCGGCTACTCAGTGGCAGGTTCCCAAATGCCACTTTTTCTCACGGAAGGTGATTCCGGCTCTCTACCGGCATATGGAAGGCAATGTCCATGCCTCACTGGACAGGGCGGTCAGTGGTAAGGTGTAAATTACCGCTGACTCATGGTCCAGCATGCATGGACTGGGATGTTACCTATCTTTCACGGCACATTGGGTAACTCTTCTGGCAACTGGAAAGGATGCAGGACAAGGTGCAGTAGTGTTGGAGGTTGTTCTGACACCACGCCTCCAAAATGCTACTACTGGTAGTGACACACCTCTCTCCTCCACCTCCTCCTCTTCTTCTTCCTCCATGGTCTCTTCCTTTGCTTTGTCCTCGGAACCAGAGGTGCTCCGTAGTCGTTCAAGAAGAGGCTACGCAAGTACGCAGGCAAAAAGATGCCATGCCATGCTTGTGCTGATGTGCTTGGGGGACAGGAGCCACACTGGGGCAGATATTCTGTCAGCTCTGCAGGGACAGGCTGAGAGGTGGTTGACGCCATACCAGCTTAAGCCAGGAATGGTGGTTTGCGACAATGGCACCAACCTCCTCTCCACCCTCCAACAGGGACAACTGGTGGTCCTTAACTTGGTGGCGCAGTGGTTCTTGGGCAGGTACCCAGGCTTACAGGATGTCCTGAGGCAGGCCAGGAAAGTCTGCGTGCATTTCCACCAGTCATATAATGCCAGTGCTCGGCTGGCTGAGCTCCAAAAGGAATTGAACCTGCCCAAGAACCGCCTTACCTGTAACGTGTCCACCAAGTGGAGCTCAACGTTGTCCATGCTGTAGCAGCTGCACACGCAGCAGAGGTCCATCAATGAGTACCTGTGCGACTATGGCACCAGGACAGGGTCAGGGGAGCTCTTTTTTTTCCCCCACGCCAGTGGGCCATGATCAGGGATGCATGCATCCTGTCACCATTTGAGGAAGCCACGAGGATGGTGAGCAGTGACAGTGCATGCATCAGTGACACTGTACCTCTTGTCCGCCTATTGGAGCACATGCTGCGTGGAATAATGGACAGGGCACTTGAGGTAGAACAGAGACAGGAAGAGGAGGACTTCCCTGCCTCTCAAGGCCCCCTTTATCCAGACAGTGTTCCTGCTGTCCCACCGATCACACAGGAAGAGGAGGAGTATTGTGTCAGCATGGAGGAGGAGCCTGGCACTCAGCATCTGCAACAGTCTTTTAGGGAGCATTTACAGTCCCGAGAAACACATGGACTTGTACGTGGCTGGGAGGAGGTGGCTCATGTCGTCCTTAGTGACCCAGAGGACTCCGAACCAAATGCCTCAGCTAACCTACGCTGCATGGCCTCCCTGATTCTGCAAAGCCTGCGGAAGGATCCTCGTATTCTTTGGATCAAGGAGAGGGATCATTACTAGCTGGCAACTCTCCTTGATTCACAGTACAAGGATGAGGTTGCGGACCTTATCTTGCCATCAAAGAGGGAGCAGAGGATGAGACATCTCCGGGAGGCCTTGCAGAAAGGTGCAACGCGTTCCCAGAGACTGGGAGGTTACAAACTCCCAGTCCTGGACAACGTGTTGCTGAGACTTTAGTCAGTCACAGAAGGACCGGTGCGTTCAGACAATTTTTAGTCCGCAGCCCCAAGGTATGATCGGTTCCAGCAACCCTTGCCAGCGTCTGATTTACATGGTGCATGAATACCTAGGTGCAAGATCAGACTTGGACACATTTCCCACCAAAAATCCTCTGGGTTACTGGGTCTTGAGGATGGATCACTGGCCAGAGCTTGCACAGTATGCAATTGAGCTACTGGCTTGTCCTACATTAAATGTTCTTTCGGGAACGCACATTCAGTGCTGCTGGGGGCTTTGTAACCTATCACAGGGTGCGCCTGTCCACTGACTCGGTTGATCAATTGACCTTCATAAAGATGAATCAGTCTTGGATCACCACCAGCTACCAAGCACCCGAAGCTGATGTAACCAAATAATTTTTTTGAAATGTCACATCCCTTCAAGACTGCCTATGCTGATGCTGATTGACTATGCTGTTATGCTGAGTGACTATCCTCTTCCTCCTCAATGATCCTGCTGATAGCTTGGAAGAACATTTTTGGTTCTGGGCACTGCCACCAGTCGCTAAGGCCCAATTTTTCAGCCCCTGTTTAACAGGGGCATGTAATTACAATTTTTGATGCAATACTTTGCAGCAGGGCTCATTCCTGCGCTCCATCTAGAGTATCTGTGAGAGGTTGCAGTGTCATGGCACCAGCACCAGTGTCTAAGGCCCAATTTTTCAGACCCTGTTTAACAAGGGCGTGTAATTAAAATTTTTGATATAATACTTTGTAGCAGGGCTCATTCCTGTGCTCCAACTAGAGTATCTGTGAGAGATTGCAGTGTCATGGCACCAGCACCAGTGCCTAAGGCCCATATTTTCAGCCCCTGTTTAACAGGGGCATGTAATTACAATTTTTGATGCAATATTTTGCAGGAGGGTTCATTTCTGTGCTCAACTACAATATTTGTGAGTGGTTGCAGTGTTGTGGCACCAGCACCAGTGGCTAAGGCCCAATTTTTCAGCCCCTGTTTAACAGGGGCATGTAAATACAATTTTTAATGCAATAATTTACAGGAGGGTTCGTTGCTGCGCTCAACTACAATATTTGTGAGTGGTTGCAGTGTTGTGGCACCAGTGGCTAAGGCCCAATTTTTCCGCCCCTGTTTAACAGGGGGGTGTAATTAAAATTTTTGATGCAATACTTTGCAGCAGGGCTCATTACTGTGCTCCAACTAGAGTATCTATGAGAGATTGCAGTGTCATGGTACCAGCACCAGTGCCTAAGGCACATATTTTCAGCCCCTGTTTAACAGGGGCATGTAATTACAATTTTTGATGCAATATTTTGCAGGAGGGTTTGTTTCTGCGTTCAACTATAATATTTGTGAGTGGTTGCAGTGTTGTGGCACCAGCACCAGTGGCTAAGGCCCAATTTTTCAGCCCCTGTTTAACAGGGGCTTATAATTACAATTTTTGATGCAATATTTTGCAGGAGGGTTTGTTACTGCGCTCAACTACAATAATTGTGAGGGGTTGCAGTGTTGTGGCACCAGTGGCTAAGGCCCAATTTTTCAGCCCCTGTTTACCAAGGGCATGTAATTACAATTTTTGATGCAATACTTTGCAGCAGGGCTAATTTCTGCGCTCCAACCAGAGTATCTATGAGAGGTTGCAGTGTTGTGGCACCAGCACCAGTGGCTAAGGCCCAATTTTTCAGCCCCTGTTTAATAGGGGCGTGTAATTATATTTTTTGATGCAATACTTTGCAGCAGAGCTCATTCCTGCTCTCCAACTAGAGTTTTTGTGAGGTGTTTCAGTGTTGTGGCACCAGTGCCTAAGGCCCAATTTTTCAGCCCCTATTTAACAGGTGCATGTAATTACAATTCTTGAAATAATATTTCACAGCAGGGCCCATTCCAACACCCACCGAGAGTAACTGTGAGGACTTACAGTGATGTGGCACCAGCACCACCACAACCACCAAAGGCCCAATTTTTCTACCACTGTTCAACAATGGCATGTAATTACAGTTCTTGATATAATCGTTCACAGCAGGGCGCTCCAGCGCCCACCAAGAGTCACTTTGAGGGCTTACAGTGTTAACTTGTGGCAACACCAACACCTTAGGCCCACATTTCTGCAGAGCATATAGGGCAGGCCCCTACTTTCAAACATCCAACTTACAAATGTCTCCTACTTGCAAACGAAAGGAGACAACAGGAAGTAATATGAAATCTACCCCTAGGAAGGAAAATTCTCTCCTGTAAGAGTTGATATGGGAAAAATGTGTCTCCTCTCCACTGATGCTTTATTCCAATCCTTGTTTTACTAAAAACACCACATTTTCAAAAAAACATTGGTCATTGGGACAGAAAGTGAGGTGAAATCTTCTTAAGAGGTGCATAGACGGAAAAAAAAGTTACAGGTGTGATAACCCTTCCCTATGTTTTCTAAAAAGCTTAAAAATAGATTTTTTGACTGAAGCTACACTGTAAAAATGTACCAGTTCAAAATTACAAACAGATTCTACTTAACAACAAACCTACACAGTCCCCGTCTTGTTTGCACCGCCTGTATACTGCTGTTCTGAGTATATAGGGCCTGGGGGCCCCACGCCTTTCCTTTTTTTTAATTTGGGTAAGGGGTTCACCTTAATATCCGTCCAAGACCCAAAGGGGCTGGTAATGGGCAGGGGGGCTACCCATGCAATTTTTCTCAATGATTTTCATCCATATTGCAGAAACCAGACATTACATTAAAACCAAAAGCAGTTTTAAATGACTTTTTTTCTGTTATGACGCGTACACACGATCAGATTATCCGGCGGACTTTCCAAATGAGCGAACCTGCACACACACAATTGGACTTTTCTGGCAGACTAGGTCTGGCAGACAATCCGCCGGATTATGGCGGGAGTCCGCCGTACTTTTGAAATGAACGGACTTGCCCACACATGGAGTTAAGTCCGTTCATTTTGAACATGGCTCCAGTTAGAGAGCGAAACTGACACGTCGCTGGCCCCGTCACCTGGTATGGACTTAAAGGGGAAGCCCTACGCCGAAAAAACGGCGTGGGGGTGCCCCCCAGGGCCATATCAAACCCTTGTGTGAGCATGCAGCCCGGCCGGTCAGGAAAGGGCGTGGGGACGAGCGAGCACCCCCCCTCCTGGGCCGTACCAGGCCGCATGCCCTCAACATGGGGTGGGCTTTGGGGAAGGGGGCCCTGCAGGTCCACTTGTTTGGACCAAGTCCGCCGGATAGTCTGATCATGTGTACGCGGCATTAGAAATTTCATTTTGTGGAGGGACTGTTTTAAACACGGGAAACACGCATACTATACAGGCATACTATAGACACCCCCCAGGCATGATATTTAAAGGAATATTTCACTTTTTTTCACTTTAACCACTTAACAGCCGGCCCATAGCCGAATGACGGCTACAGGGCGGTTGTTTAACTCTGAGAGGCCGTTAAATAACGGCCTCCCAGAATTCCGCTCTCGCGAGCATCAATGACCAATCACAGATCACAGTAAACGGCCGCTCATTGCGGTCGTTTACCACGTGATCGCTCTGTCAAATGACGGAGTGATCACTTGTAAACAAACTGGCGTCATGTTATGACATTGGTTCCTCCCTCCCCTCTCTGTACCGATCGGTACAGCGGAGGGGGAAGAGATAGGTGTCAGCAGTGCTGTGGGCTGCATCTGCAGTGCCCACATCGCTGTCAATACTCTGCCATACCCTGCCAATACCCTGCCAATACTCTGCAATACTTAATACCCTGCCAATACTCTGCAATACTCTGCCATACCCTGCCAATACCCTGCCAATACTCTGCAATACCCAATACTCTGCCAATACTCTGCAATACCCTGCAGGCTTCCCAGCCTAGAGGTGAGATGTAGGGTCTTATTGACCCCATATCTCACTGTAAAGAGGACCTGTCATGCCATATTCCTATTACAAGGGATGTTTACAACTAAAATAAATAAAGTAAAATGAACAATAAAATTTTTAAAAAAAATTAAAGTGCCCCTGTCCCCGTGTGCTCGCATGCAGAAGTGAATGCATACGTAAGTCCCGCCCACATATGAAAACAGTGTTCAAACCACGCATGTGATGTATCGCTGTGAACGTTAGAGTGAGAGCAATAATTTTGGCCCTAGACCTCCTCTGTAACTCAAAACATGTAAACAGTAAAAAAAATGTAAAGCGTCGCCTATGGGGATTTATAAGTAGCAACATTTGGCGCCATTCCACGAGCATGTGCAATTTTGAAGGGGGTTATGTTAGGTATCTATTTACTCAGTGTAACTTCATCTTTCACGTTATGCAAAAATGTTGGGCTAACTTTACTGTGTTGTTTTTTTAAACCACAAAACTGATTTTTTTTTTTTTTTAAAACACGTTCGAAAAATTGCTGCGCAAATACCGTGCGGGATAAAAAGTTGCAATGACCATCATTGTATTCTCTAGGGTCTTTGCTAAAAAAAAATATATAATGTTTTGGGGTTCTATGTAATTTTCTAGCAAATAAATTATGATTTTTACATGTAGGAGAGAAATGTCAAAATTGGCCTGGGTGCTCCAGAACGCCTGATGGTGCTCCCTGCATGTTGGGCCTCTGTATGTGGCCACGCTGTGTAAAAGTCTCACATATGTGGTATCGCCATACTCGGGAGTAATAGCAGAATGTGTTTTGGGGTGTAATTTGTGGTATGCATATGCTGTGTGTGAGAAATAACCTGATAATATGACAATTTTGTGAAAAAAAAGGAAAAAAATCTTAATTTTGCAAAGAATTGTAGGAAAAAAATGACAACTTCACAAAACTCATCATGCCTCTTACTAAATACCTTGGAATGTCTTCTTTCCAAAAAGGGGTCATTTGGGGGTATTTGTACTTTTCTGGCATGTTAGGGTCTCAAGAAATGGGATAGGCCATCAGTCCTTCGGGTGTGATACATTTTCAGATATTGGCACCATATCTTGTGGACTCTATAACTTTCACAAAGACCAAATAATATCAACCAATTTGTACTTATTTTTACCAAACATATGTAGTAGTATAAATTTTGGCCAAAATTTACGAAGAAAAATGACTAATCTGCTAAATGTTATGACAGAAACGAAGAAAAATTCATTTTTTTACATAATTTTCGTTTTTTTCTTTTATAGCACAAAAAATAAAAAACCCAGTGGTGATTAAATACCACCAAAAGAAAGCTCCATTTGTGTGAAAAAAAGGACAAAAATTTCATATGGGTACAGTGTTGCATGACTGAGTAATTGTCATTCAAAATATTCGATATTCGTTCGAGTCCCATAGACTTTAATGGGGTTCTAAAGTTCACGCAAATTTTCGGTCCGTTAGCAGGTTCTGGTGCAAACCAAACCGGGGAATCTTGGGCTCATCCCTAATTACCAGTAAAAACATAAAAAATAAAATAAAAGGCCATAAATCTATCCCCTAATTTGTAGAAGCTTTAACTTTTTCACAAACCAATCAATATACACTTATTGTGATTTTTTACAACTAATAAGACCTATTGATACTGTACAAATTGTCTTACCAATTTACCATTATAAGATGGTTCTTTTTGCAGTTTAATGTAGTGTGATGACTGCTCAGAGACTAGACTCTGCATCAGCTTGACCTTATGTGCTGCCTTTTTCATGCTCAAACTCTGTTTTATTTTTATATTTTCTACATTTTTCGATATGATTGCATTTTGGTCTGTAATGATGGAAATCTTCAATAAAGAAATATTGAAAGTTAAAAAAAAAAAGTTTTGCCTTTAGTTATACTTTATCTATTCTTTTTGTCTGAGTTTGTTCAAAAGTATGTCCTGGAATATGCAGCTGATTTAAATTAATGATTTTAAAACTTAAAAATAAACAGATTATTAACACCTCAGCATGTTGTTGGCACTTTCTGCAGCAGTTGTAAAGAGCATAGCATAGCAGACCATTCTTTATTGCTGAATAACAATATTACAACACAGAGATATAAACAAAACCTTTAACGCCAATTACTGAATTTCTCTATAAAGGTTTCAGGTGCTATTTAGTCTTTACCAGCAGCAAAAATTAGCAAGGATAATTTTATTTCATTTTACTCTACAATATTCTCTTTTCCTTTCCTACCCTCAAGCCCCCAATTCTTCCTAACTTACTTTACTGCTTCTGTTCTTTTGTCCCTCTTATGCCGCATACACACAACCAGACTTTCTGGCAGAATAGGACAGATGGATTCATTCTGTCGGATAGTCCGATCGTTTTTCTTTACAAAAATTCAGACGGACCTAGAAATAGAACATTTTTCAAATCTGTCTGACGGACTCAATTCCTATTGGGAAAACTGTTCGTCTATATGCTGGTCCGTCGGACCAAATACGACGCAAGGGCAGCTATTGGCTACTGGCTATTGAACTTCCTTTTTTAGTCCTGTCATACGTCATCATGTTCAAAATGAATGGACTTTTGAACGAACATTAGTCCATTCGTGTGTGGGCAAGTCCATTCATTCGGAAGCCCATTGTAACTGTCGAAAGTCCGTCGGGAAGACCATCTGACCTTTTCTGACAAAAAGTCTGGTTGCGTGTAAGCGCCATTAGATGTCGACTAAACTTTCAATCTCCTATATTATTCTCTTAGTTTCAATTATTACATTTCAATAAGATGAATCCATTCTCTCACATAGCTTCAACCCATTAAATAAGATAGGCCAAAATTAATGATAAGGGGCTCTATCATGTCCAATATTGTTTTATTATGCTGTTTGACTTAAAGCTTTACCAAAAATCAACTTTATTTAACCACTTCAGCTCCGGACCAATAAACACCTTAAGGACCAGAGGTCTTTTTCCAATTCCGCACTGCGCTGCTTTAACTGGTAATTGCGCGGTCATGCAATATTGCACCCAAACGAAATTTGCGTCCTTTTCTTCCCACAAATAGAGCTTTCTTTTGATGGTATTTGATTGCCTCTGCGTTTTTTTTTTTTTGCGATATAAATGGAAAAAGAGCGAAAATTTTGAAAAAAAAAAGATATTTTCTTCTTTTTGTTATAAGAAAAATCGAATAAACTACATTTTAGTCATACATTGAGGGCAAAATTTATTCAGCCACATGTCTTTAGTAAAAAAAATGTCAATAAGCGTATATTTTTTGGTTTGCGCAAAAGTTATAGCGTCTACAAACTAGAGTAAATTTTCTGGAATTTACACAGCTTTTAATTTATGACTGCCTATCTCATTTCTTGAGGTGCTAAAATAGCAGGGCAGTACAAACCCCCCCCCCCCAAATGACCCCATTTTGGAAAGTAGACACCCCAAGGAAATTGCTGATGGGTATGTTGAGCCCATTGAATATTTTTTTTTTTTGTCCTAAGGGATTGAATAATGACAAAAAAAAAAAGTTGTCACTAAATGATATATTGCTCACACATGACATGGTTATATGTGGAATTTCACCCCAAAATATATTCCGCTACTTCTCCCGAGTATGGGGATACCACATGTGTGGGACTTTTTGGGAGTCTAGTCGCGCACGGCACCCCGAAAACCAATCACCACCTTCAGGATTTCTAAGGGTGCAAATTTTTGATTTAACTCCTCACTACCTATCACAGTTTCGAAGGCCATAAAATGCCAAAATAGCACAAAACCCCCCAAAATGACCCCATTTTGGAAAGAAGACACCCCAAGCTATTTACTGAGAGGCATGTTGAGTCCATGGAATATTTTATATTTTGCCACAAGTTGCGGGAATATTACAAACTTTTTTTTTTTTTGCACAAAGTTGTCACTAAATGATATATTGCTCACACATGCTATGGGCATATGTGAAATGACACCCCAAAATACATTCTGCTGCTTCTCCTGAGTACGGGGATACCACATGTGTGGGACTTTTTGGGAGCCTAGCCGCGTACGGGACCCCGAAATCCAAGCACCGCCTTCAGGATTTCTAAGGGCATACATTTTTTTATTTTACTCCTCACTACCTATCACTACCTATCACAGTTTTGAAGGCCATAAAATGCCAAGATGGCACAAAACCCCCCCAAATGACCCCATTTTGGAAAGTAGACACCCAAAGCTATTTGCTGAGGGCCATGTTGAGACCATTGAATATTTTTTTTTTGTCCCAAGGGATTGAATAATGACAAAAAAAAAAAAATTTTTTTTTTTTTTACAAAAAGTTGTCACTAAATGATATATTGCTCATACATGCCATTGTTATATGTGGAATTGCACCCCAAAATATATTCCGCTACTTCTCCCGAGTATGGGGATACCACATGTGTGGGACTTTTTGGGAGTCTAGTCGCGCACGGCACCCCGAAAACCAATCACCACCTTCAGGATTTCTAAGGGTGCAAATTTTTGATTTAACTCCTCACTACCTATCACAGTTTCGAAGGCCATAAAATGTCAAAATAGCACAAAACCCCCCAAAATGACCCCATTTTGGAAAGTAGACACCCAAGCTATTTACTGAGAGGCATGTTGAGTCCATGGAATATTTTATATTTTGCCAAAAGTTGCGGGAATATTACAAACTTTTTTTTTTTTGCACAAAGTTGTCACTAAATGATATATTGCTCACACATGCTATGGGCAGAAGTCAAATTACACCCCAAAATAAATTCTGCTGCTTCTCCCGAGTACGGGGATACCACATGTGGGGGACTTTTTGGGAGCCTAGCCACGTACGGGACCCCGAAAACCAAGCACTACCTTCCGGATTTAAATATAAAATGCTACCAAAAAAACTGTTAGCGATCGCAGGGATCAGGCCTGACTCTGCGATCGCTGCAGTTATGTGTTTAGTGTTTTGTAAGTGACAGTGATCGATCGATACTGCACTTGGGTGGGCTGGGCAGAGGGGCAAAACGCAGGTGCTAGCAGGTATCTGGGCTGATCCCGCTAACAATGCGTTTTTTTGGAACCCTGAACTGCTGGGGACGCTAGTATAGATCTGATCAGATCAGATATTGATCTGTTCAGATTCTATACCACTACGGGAGGTGTATGCTTTGCGTGTG
The DNA here is from genome assembly GCF_037356315.1 of Lithobates pipiens. Classification (NCBI taxonomy): domain Eukaryota; kingdom Metazoa; phylum Chordata; class Amphibia; order Anura; family Ranidae; genus Lithobates; species Lithobates pipiens. The sequence continues at coordinate 183,825,033 of NW_027507785.1, forward strand.
GGTGTTAGCGGTACTGGCACTAACCTAGCGCTGCCTGGGGCGACGCAGACCCTGACCCTAAAACCTAATTGATATCACCCGCCGGGTGATCAGGGGGTTAAACCTTTATTGGGTAATAAATGGTGGGTGCCCTGATGCTATAAAAAGCAAACTAACCAGAGTCACCCGTAACACTTATACGGTGATCAGTGGTGAAGGGGTTAACTAGGGGCAATCAGGGGGTTCAAATTTTTATTAGGTAGTATATGGGGGTCCCTGGTGCTATATAAAAACCTGACGGGGAACCTAAATAACTAACTGGCTAACCAGCGTCACCAGTGACACTTATACTGTGATCGCTGGTGAAAGGGTTAACTAGGGGCAATCAGGGGGTTAAAACCATTATTGGGTAGTATATCGGGGTACCTAGCAATATAAAAACCTGGCGGTGAACCTAAAAAAATAACTAGCTACCTAGCGACAGTAGCGACACTGATGCAGCGATCAGAAAAATGATCGCTTAGTGACACTGGCAAAAGGGGGTGAAAGGGTTAACTAGGGGCAATCAGGATGTTAAAACCATTATTGGGTAGTATATCGGGGTACCTAGCGATATAAAAACCTGGCGGTGAACCTAAAAAAATAACTAGCTACCTAGCGACAGTAGCGACACTGATGCAGCGATCAGAAAAATGATCGCTTAGTGACACTGGCAAAAGGGGGTGAAAGGGTTAACTAGGGGCAATCAGGATGTTAAAACCATTATTGGGTAGTATATCGGGGTACCTAGCGCTATAAAAACCTGGCGGTGAACCTAAAAAAATAACTAGCTACTTAGCGACAGTAGCGACACTGATGCAGCGATCAGAAAAATGATCGCTTAGTGACACTGGCAAAAGGGGGTGAAAGGGTTAACTAGGGGCAATCAGGATGTTAAAACCATTATTGGGTAGTATATCGGGGTGCCTAGCGCTATAAAAACCTGGCGGTGAACCTAAAAAAATAACTAGCTACCTAGCGACAGTAGCGACACTGATGCATCAATCAGAAAAATGATCGCTTAGTGACACTGGCAAAAGGGGGTGAAAGGGTTAACTAGGGGCAATCAGGATGTTAAAACCATTATTGGGTAGTATATCGGGGTACCTAGCGATATAAAAACCTGGCGGTGAACCTAAAAAAATAACTAGCTACCTAGCAACAGTAGCGAAACTAATGCAGCGATCAGAAAAATGATCGCTTAGTGACAGTGGCAAAAGGGGGTGAAAGGGTTAACTAGGGGCAATCAGGATGTTAAAACCATTATTGGGTAGTATATCGGGGTACCTAGCGCTATAAAAACCTGGTGGTGAACCTAAAAAAATAACTAGCTACCTAGCGACAGTAGCGACACTGATGCAGCGATCAGAAAAATGATCGCTTAGTGACAGTGGCAAAAGGGGGTGAAAGGGTTAACTAGGGGCAATCAGGATGTTAAAACCATTATTGGGTAGTATATCGGGGTACCTAGCGATATAAAAACCTGGCGGTGAACCTAAAAAAATAACTAGCTACCTAGCGACACTAGCGACACTACTGCAGCGATCAGAAAAATGATCGCTTAGTGACACTGGCAAAAGGGGGTGAAAGGGTTAACTCTAGGGGCAATCAGGGGGTTAAATCTTTATTGGGGGGTGATAGGGGGATACCCTGGACCTAACACTAACTGCCCTGACAGTTTTTACTTTTACAACTGACACTGAATGCATTGATCAGTAAAGAAATTATCAATGCAATCAGTGACACTGTGACTGGTGGGGGGGGGGGGCGATCGGGGGGGGGGGTCGGGGGGGGGGGGTTTGTGTACCTGTGTGTACCTACATGTCAGTGTAGTGTTGGTGCACACTTACTATTAGTCTTCTCCTCGTAGTCCGGTCAAAAAGACCGCCCCGAGGAGAATGACATCACTTCCTCCTTCCTGTGTAAACAATACACAGTGGGAGGAAGTTCGTCATTGGCCAGGAGTGATCCAGAGGGGGTGGCCGAAAACCAACGGCCATCCCCTAATCATGGATCGCTGCTGGAGGGAAACGGACCGCCGTACCCAGCGGGAGGGGGTCCGATCGGACCCCCCACCTGCTGGAAGGCAGGCACGTAGATCTACATGATTGTGCCTGCCTGTGCCATTCTGATGACGTATAATGGCAATACGGCGGTCCTTAAGTGGTTAAAAACACCATACATAGTATATTCTGAAAATGCTAATTGTTTGCATAACTTAAAGATCAACTCAACTTCTTTAGTCAATACAAACAAATTATGCTCAAATTTTGACCAAAGGAAAACTTATTTTTTTTATATTTCAGATTTTTTTTTTCCCATCTGTGTCCCATAGGGGAGATTTCCCTTCACTTCCTTTCCTCTAGCTACAACAAAGTGAAAGAATACCGGGGTATCACCAGGATCACCAGAATTAGTGCCCCCATTGGAACTGTGCTGGTTTTAACCCAAAATTTGGGATTTTGTATTACTTTCACTTTCAATGATAATGGTAAACAGGAAAAATATGGAGGGTAAATCTCCTTATGAGAGGCACAGACAGCAATAAGGCCTGATTCACACCTATGCATTTTTAGTGCTTTTTGCATTTTGCAGATTTGCACTACAGTCCATGTAACAGGGTTTCCTATGGAACACGTTCTTCTAATCCCTTTCCACTCTATACAGAAAATCTTGTCTTTAGAAATACTTTACTTGATTCTGATTTGTTCCAATAATTATTTTTTTTTTTTTTTTAAACAGTGGTATTTAACCATTAATGAGGCCATTGATGCTTAAATGGCCAGGCCAAATTAGCAGTCTTGCACAGTTGTACATGCTCCTCACCTGTACTTAAATTGCTTACTCTGATTTCACTGAACACCATGAACTTCTCATGGTATGCATTGGAATCTTCCTTAAATCAAATAGAGCTTGCATAATTCCTTGCCTGGAAGAGATCTAGTATAATCTAGACCAGGGATCTCTAAACTAAAGCCCTCTAGCTGTTCTAGCTGTTGTGGAACTGCACATCCCAAGAGGCATTGTAAAACTGACATTTAAAGACATGGCTGGGCATGATGGAAATTATAGTTCCTAAACATCTGGAGCACCATAGTTTGGAGACCCCTGATCTAGACCTTTTGTCCTCCATCTTACTGTCCCGTGATCCTTTCAGTCATTGGATTTCAGTTCTTTTAATAATAGTGTCAGCATTACATATAGCCATTACCTAGAGTTGTCTGTATGCAAATAGAGCCTGCCAAGCAATGTCCACTCTCCAGACTGATACCCACTAATCAAGGTATATTGATATTTGCATAAATTCTTTCTTGAGCCAGATCACTGTTCACATCAGGACTTTGGACTTTAGAGAGAAATACTAAGGCAGAGTAGTGTGATATTTTAGGGAAGCTATGTACATAACTTTGCTGGCCCACCGATCAACCATGATCTGCCTGCATTGCATAATGAACCACGAAGATGTTATCACCTGATCTAAGACAAGGCATGTAATGAAAACAGAAAGGCTTTATTTAAAAATGTAATTAGCATTAGACATGTGCAGAGTAAAATATTTCGTTTCGGAATTTCGTTTTCGTCCGAAAACGTTATTTATTTAGTTACTCCCGAAATTCGTTTTTATTTATTTCGTTTTTCGTTCAAAAATTGCATTCGTCCGAAAATCCACATGAATTACGGTCGAATCTGTCTTTGAAGGCTTATGGTGTCTGTCGAATGTATAAAGAAGATTCGACGGAGCTAGTATATAGCATACTTTAGAACCCCTGTTAAAGTCTATGGGACTCCAACATTCAAAATCTAAAGTGCTAATTTTAAAGACTAATTTGCAAGTTACTGTCCTAAAAAGTGTTTGGGGACCCGGGTCCTGCCCCAGGGGACATGGATCAATGCAAAAAAAAGTTTTAAAAACGGCCGTTTTTTCGGGAGCAGTGATTTTAATAATGATTAAAGTGAAACAATAAAAGTGTAATATTCCTTTAAATTTCGTAGGGGGGGGGGGGTTGTCTATAGTATGCCTGTGAAGGGGCTCATGTTTCTGGTGCTTAGAACTGTCCCTGCACAAAGTGTCATTTATGCAGGAAAAAAAGTCCTTTAAAATCACTCACAGCTATTATGAATTGTCGGCTCCGTAATACAGAGAACACTCTTTGAAAGTCATTGATAAAAAAAATAAATAAATAAATAAATAAAATAAAAAAGCGTGGGGGTCCCCCAAATTCAATTACCAGGCCCTTCAGGTCTGGTATGGATATTAAGGGGAACCCTGCCTCAAATTTAAGAAAAAATTTGACGTGGAGTTCCCCCTAAATATCCATAACCAGACCCTTCAGGTCTGGTATGGATATTAAGGGGAACCCCGCGTCAAATTTTAAAAAAAATTGACGTGGAAAAAATCCATACCAGACCCTTTATCCGAGCACGCAACCTGGCAGGCCGCAGGAAAAGAGGGGGGACGAGAGAGCGGCCCCCCCTCCCTCCTGAACCGTACCAGGCCACATGCCCTCAACATTGGGAGGATGCTTTGGGGGTCTGTGACCCCTCAAAGCACCTTGTCCCCATGTTGATGAGGACAAGGGCCTCATCCCCACAACCCTGGCCGGTGGTTGTGGAGGTCTGCGGGCGGGGGGCTTATCAGAATCTGGAAGCCCCCTTTAACAAGGGGACCCCCAGATCCCGGCCCCCCCTGTTTGAAATGGTAAGGGGGTACAAAAGTACCCCTACCATTTCACAAAGAAAGTGTAAAAAATAGTTAAATAAGACAAACACACTTTTGAAAAATTCCTTTATTAAAAATAAAAAAATAAAAAAAAGATTCCAGCGGCGGTAATCCACTCTTGCTATCCAGCGACGGACGATCATCTCTCCAGCGATGGCTCATCTCATCCAGCGCAGCGAATACATCCTTCTTCTGTCTCCGCAGAGGAGACACTGCAAGGATTCTGGCGGCCTGACGTTTCTTATATACGGAGGGAGGGGCCACCCGTCACCTGACCCCGCCCTCCTCTGACGCAAGGGGAAACCCAGGGTTCCCCGTGACGTATGGGTGACCCCGCCCCCCTCTGATGTATTGGAAAAACCTGCCTGTGTTACATCAGAGGGGTTTTTATTTCTAATAAAGGAATTTTTCAAAAGTGTGTTTGTCTTATTTAACTATTTTTTACACTTTCTTTGTGAAATGGTAGGGGTACTTTTGTACCCCCTTACCATTTCAAACAGGGGGGGGCCGGGATCTGGGGGTCTCCTTGTTAAAGGGGGCTTCCAGATTCTGATAAGCCCCCCGCCCGCAGACCTCCACAACCACCGGCCACGGTTGTGGGGATGAGGTCCTTGTCCTCATCAAAATGGGGACAAGGTGCTTTGAGGGGTCACAGACCCCCAAAGCATCCTCCCAATGTTGAGGACATGTGGCCTGGTATGGTTAAGGAGGGAAGGGGGGCCGCTCTCTCATCCCCCCCTCTTTTCCTGCGGCCTGCCAGGTTGCGTGCTCGGATAAAGGGTCTGGTATGGATTTTTAGGGGGACCCCCACGTCAATTTTTTTTTAAATTTGACGCGGGGTTCCCCTTAATATCCATACCAGACCTGAAGGGTCTGGTTATGGATATTTAGGGGGACCCCCACGTCAAATTTTTTCTTAAATTTGAGGCAGGGTTCCCCTTAATATCCATACCAGACCTAAAGGGCCTGGTAATTGAATTTGGGGGACCCCCACGCTTTTTTATTTATTTATTTATTTATTTTTTTAATCAATGACTTTCAATGAGTGTTCTCTGTATTACGGAGCCGACAATTCATAATAGCTGCGAGTGATTTTAAAGGACTTTTTTTCCTGCATAAATGACACTTTGTGCAGGGACAGTTCTAAGCACCAGAAACATGAGCCCCTTCACAGGCATACTATAGACAACCCCCCCCCCCCCCCCCCTACGAAATTTAAAGGAATATTACACTTTTATTGTTTCACTTTAATCATTATTAAAATCACTGCTCCCGAAAAAACGGCGGTTTTTAAAACTTTTTTTTGCATTGATCCATGTCCCCTGGGGCAGGACCCGGGTCCCCAAACACTTTTTAGAACAGTAACTTGCAGAATCTTTTCTCTCTGTCAAATCTTTTTTCTCTGTTGAATATTTTCTCTATATAATCTTGGACTAATAGAGGTAAGGTTAGGCACATTCGACCACAGGTTCTATAGACAGATTGTTATTGTCAGAGTCATGTCGAATCTCCTATTCTATATCGAACTGTTGTAACAATGAAAACAAAAATAAAGCATTTATTTATGTCAGATCTTTCGTTTTTCGGATTTTGTGCTTTCGTTATCGTTTGTCAAAACGAAAACGAAAATAGCTGAAATTCGGACGAAAATGCATTCGGACGAAAACAAATGCACATGTCTAATTAGCATATTGTTGAAGGGGGAACAGAGAGAGGGACCTGATAAGGTAAAGTATAAGTGAATTAAACTCCAGCTTTAATAATAACTCTAAGGGGTGCATTTATCAAAGATTCTGTGGGTTAGCACTTCCGCTTAGCAGCACTAGCTCATTGGTTTGAATCCCAACCATGGCACTACTTGCCTGGAGTCTGCATGTTCTCCCTGTGCTTGCATGGGTTTTGTTGACTAGTATTTATGATTATGTGCATACACCTCAATCATTGTTGTAGTATGGACATATACATATCCAGATCTGAGAGATTTTGTACAAAAGAGGTAGTTCAATCCGCAATACACTTACATTTATTACATTTATTTATAGGGTTACATAATATATACAAATTACACACCAGACAGTATTTACAACACAATGTACAGTGTAGGTCCCCTGGCTTACATGATATTTACAAATTACTCACAGAACCATATTTACAATACAATATAAGGTGCAAGTTGAGAGTTAGATTACCTGATAACTTCAGGTCAGCCCATGGTGACTGCTGTGTGTTCCCACACCAGAGCGTTAGCTTGCTCACAAAGCATTATATCCCCCCCTACTTTCTGTAGTGTGGCTAATATAATTCTCCCTAATTGGTCACGATACCTAGTAAATGTATATTGGGAACAGCCTGATTGGATGAGTCAAAGCTGTTGTTTACTATCCAGGTGAGATGTTATCAGGGAAAGCAAAAGGCCAAGCTTTGAAGTTGAACTAATTACAGTAAGCCCTTGTACACATGGTCGGAGAATCCGTCAGAATGTGTCCTATCGGACCGTTTTGTCGGATAATCCGACTGTGTGTGGTATGCATCGGACTGTTTCCGTCGGAATATCCGTTGGACCAAATTTTCCAACTTGTTGGAAATATTTTCCGACAAACTGCTCCGATCGGACATACTCCGATCATGTGTAGCCTACTCCGATGGACAAAGTGCCACGCATGCTCACATTCAAATTCCAACACGGAAGCGCTCGTTCAGGTAAAACTACTGCTCGTAAGTGATATAGCACATTCGTCACGCTGCAATGTTAAAAATTCTTTCATCAAGTGCATTCTCTTGTTCTTTACAATGCTGCAAGAACGAACTTCTTTTGATGCTCATAGTCACACGCACTTCTCCCGAACGTATTTCATTACTCTTTTTTAACCATTTCGGAAATAAAATTGTATTTTGCGTCACATCTACACAATTTTAGATTTTGTTTTGTTTTTAATTCCTAAAAATCTCCTTTAAAGACAGTTTGCTAATTTCTCCGTTTTTTGGGGTGTTTTTTGTGTGTAAACTTACCACAACCACATTCATTTATTTTTTAACTTTGGTTTTTCGTTTTTAATCTACAGGAGGTTGTTTAGTGTTAGTACCTCTTGTTATTCATTTCACTTTGTATGTTTGAAATGTACCTGCCTGCTCACAAATAAACTGTACTTTTGGAAGGAAAACACATACACAATTATTTCATCAAACAAAAAAAACCTTTATTTTGGTCGCAATAAAATAAAAAGAGGAACGCAGCGCTGGAGAAACTTGTTACTTTGGTGCAGCCTTTGGCCCCCAGGGCAGACATGAACAAATTAGAATATAAAAAATTGGTGGCCTGAGGAGTACATATCTCAGGGAGAGGAGTCTGGTCCAGAAGTCCTAGAGAACAGGAAATTCAGATGCCATTTATGTCCCCAGGATGTGGATCTTCAAGAGGCTGCATCTTCTGGCAGACCAGACTGAATCCAGCCCATCACTCTCTCGTCTTCCTTAGGCACTTCCCTCCAGGCATCCTTCCAGGCGGTGGCTGTGCTCCTGTAGTTGGGGCAGGAGGAGGAGAAGAAGGGAGTTGGTCGACCTCCTGGCTGCCACTTGCCACAGCCTCCCCCCCCGACTGAGGTCTTCCTGTGTATGAAAAGGGGACATAGTTTTAGTTTTTTGCTCATCAATCACGCCATTTTGTGCTCCTGGCTTTTGCAAATTGAATGTTACCAAATAGAACAGACTATCATTCTGAGTGCAGCATGTTTCTTTCCCGTCCCAATCATTTTTGGTCACTACTGTCTCTTGATATGTAAACTAGACATGTGCAGAGTAAAATATTTAGTTTCGGAATTTAGTTTTCGTCCGAAAAATGTATTTATTTAGATACTCTCGAAATTCGTTTTTATTTATTTTGTTTTTCGTTCAAAAATTGCATTTGTCCGAAAATCCACATGAATTACGGTCGAATCTGTCTTTGAAGGCTTATGGTGTCTGTCGAATGTATAAAGAAGATTCGACGGAGCTAGTATATACTGTAGCATACTTCGTGTGAACTTTAGAACCCTATTAAAGTCTATGGAACTCCAACGTTCAAAATCGAAAGTGCTCATTTTAAAGGCTAATTTTCAAGTTACTGTCCTAAAAAGTGTTTGGGGACCCGGGTCCTGCCCCAGGGGACATGTATCAATGCAAAAAAAGTTTAAAAAAACACAGTTTTTTCGGGAGCAGTGATTTTAATAATGATTAAAGTGAAATATAAAAGTGGAATATTTCTTAAAATTTCGTAGGGGGGGGGGGAGGTGTCTATAGTATGCCTGTGAAGGGGCGCATGTTTCTGGTGCTTAGAACTGTCCCTGCACAAAGTGTCATTTATACAGGAAAAAAAGTCCTTTAAAATCACTCGCAGCTATTATGAATTGTCGGCTCCGTAATACAGAGAACACTCATTGAAAGTCATTGATAAAATAAATAAATAAATACATTTAAAAAAGCGTGGGGGTCCCCCAAATTCAATTACCAGGCCCTTCAGGTCTGGTATGGATATTAAGGGGAACCCTGCGTCAAATTTAAAAAAAATTGACGTGGGGTTCCCCCTAAATATCCATACCAGACCTGAAGGTGAACCCCGCGTCAAATAAAAAAAATTGACGTGAGGGTCCCCCTAAAAATCCATACCAGACCCTTTATCTGAGCACGCAACCTGGCAGGCCGCAGGAAAAGAGGGGGGACGAGAGAGCGCCCCCCCCTCCTGAACCGTACCAGGCCACCTGCCCTCAACATTGGGAGGATGCTTTGGGGGTCTTTGACCCCTCAAAGCACCTTGTCCCCATGTTGATGTGGAGAAGGGACTCATCCCCACAACCCTGGCCGGTGGTTGGGGGGGTCTGCGGGGGGGGCTTATCAGAATCTGGAAGCCCCCTTTAACAAGGGGACCCCCAGATCCCGCCGCTTCCTGTTTGAAATGGTAAGGGGGTAAAATACCCCTACCATTTCATAAAGAAAGTGTAAAAAATAGTTAAATAAGACAAACACACTTTTGAAAAATTCCTTTATTAGAAATAAAAACCCCTCTGATGTAACACAGGCAGGTTTCCACTACATCAGAGGGGGGCGGGGTCACCCATACGTCACGGGGAAGCCCGGGTTTCCCCTTGCATCAGAGAGGGAGTGGGGTCAGGTGTCGGGTGGCCCTCCGCACATAACAAACGTCAGGCCGCCGGAATCCCCGCAGTGTCTCCTCCGTGGAGACAGAAGATGGATGGATTCGCTGCGCTGATTCAGATGAGCCATCGCTTGACCCCGGAGAGATGATTGTCCGCCGCTGGATAGCAAGAGTGGATTACCACCGCTGGAATCTTTTTTTTAATTTTTTTTATTTTTAATAAAGGAATTTTTCAAAAGTGTGTTTGTCTTATTTAACTATTGTTTACACTTTCTTTGTGAAATGGTAGGGGTACAGACGTACCCCCTTACCATTTAAAACAGGGGGGTGGGATCTGGGGGTCCCCTTGTTAAAGGGGGCTTCCAGATTCTGATAAGCCCCCCGCCCGCAGATCCCCACAACCACCGGCCAGGGTTGTGGGGATGAGGCCCTTGTCCCCATCAACATGGGGACATGGTGCTTTCAGGGGTCACAGACCCCCAAAGCATCCTCCCAATGTTGAGGGCATGTGGCCTGGTACGGTTCAGGAGGGAGGGGGGGCGCTCTCTTGTCCCCCCTCTTTTCTTGCGGCCTGCCAGGTTGCGTGCTTGGATAAAGGGTCTGGTATGGATTTTTAGGGGGACCCTCACGTCAATTTTTTTTATTTGACGCGGGGTTCACCTTCAGGTCTGGTATGGATATTTAGGGGGAACCCCACGTCAATTTTTTTTTTTATTTGACGCAGGGTTCCCCTTAATATCCATACCAGACCTGAAGGGCCTGGTAATTGAATTTGGGGGACCCCCACGCTTTTTTTTTATTTATTTATTTTTTTCAATGACTTTCAATGAGTGTTCTCTGTATTACGGAGCCGACAATTCATAATAGCTGCAAGTGATTTTAAAGGACTTTTTTTCCTGCATAAATGACACTCTGTGCAGGGACAGTTCTAAGCACCAGAAACATGCGCCCCTTCACAGGCATACTATAGACACCCCCCGTACGAAATGCAAAGGAATATTACACTTTTATTACACTTTATTACACTTTTATTGTTTCACTTTAATCTTGGACTAATAGAGGTAAGGTTAGGCACATTCAACCACAGGTTCTATAGACACAGATTGTTATTGTCAGAGTCACGTCGAATCTCCTATTCTATGTCGAACTGTTGTAACAATGAAAACGAAAATAAAGCATTTATTTATGTCGGATGTTTTGTTTTTCGGATTCTGTGCTTTTGTTATCGTTTGTCAAAACGAAAACGAACATAGCTGAAATTCGGACGAAAATGCATTTGGACGAAAACGAATGCACATGTCTAATGTAAACCACTTTGATAAATCACAACTTACTGATCAATAAGAACATCTAGTTAACATCATTAAATGTAACACAAGAAATATGTTCAACAATGCAATACCTGTCTCAAGCTGGGCCCCACCACATGTTGCTGCCTGGAAGGCCCAGGTTGGACGTTAGAAGCCTCAGCTGGGGGTGAAGGATGCCTTGAAGGAAGACTGGAGAGTGGTGGCCTGAGTGGTGGCCTGGGTACCCCCTGGTCTACCAGAAAATGCAGCCTGTCAAAGTAAACCATCCTGGGGTAATAAACGGCATCTGTATCTCCTGCTCTCAAAGACTCCAGGTGCTTCTTTCTCTCCCTGAGATATGTAATCTTCATGGCCCCAATTTTCCTATTCAAATAGGCCATGTCTGCCGTGGGGACCATGATCCGCACCAAATAAAGAAGTTTCTCCAGCGCTGCGTTCCTCTTTGTTATGTCGTCATAAAACTCGTTGTGGAACTGGCGCAGGCAGGGCATCTCCTTGTAGAGTTCGAGGAATAGCCCCATAAAATTTGGGTTTTTGAATGGATCCATATTGTCTGCAAGACACAACACAAGACAAACCCTCAAATACTAATAATGCCATTAAAAATCCTCCTAATCTTGTCCCAACATCAGCCTAGATAGAAGCAGTCTAGTCTAGTGATGCACCAAGTTAAAAATGTTACCTTTGTTTGCATGATCGTCGCAACCGCGCCGCACTCTCTTCCCAGATCGTACGGACGATACACGCGTGTTGCGTTTTATATACAGTGTGCATGCGTGAAACTCCGCCCGCCCCTGATGTTCTTTCTAGACTATTCCCCGCCCCTTCGCTTCCTGTGCAGTGGGGAGAGCATATGGTGGAGAGAACGCAGATGCGCACTAATAATAGTTCCAATAACGAGGAGGAGGGTGAGGAAAGCCCGGAGCCTGAAACGTCCCAATCCAGGAAGAGAAGATTTAAGGCCTCAAATATGTCTTTTGGAGAGATGTTGGAGATGGTGGACATATTGAACAGGACCGACTATGATGGGAAGTATGGCCCTTACCCAAACCCAAATATCAGAAAGGCCAAGATCATGTCTAAAGTTGTGAAGAGTCTTCATAAGAATTTTGGGGTACGGCGATCCAAGGATCAACTGAGAAAATGCTGGTCAGACCTGAAACTGAGGGAGCACGAGCAGTACCTAAGGATCAAGCGTGTTCTTAAAAAAAGTAAGTAGTTGTCGTGTGTTCATATGATTATTCTTGCTTGCATACTGCTCCATGTGCTTTGATTTCATGTTGTGCATTTTAAAATGGCCACTTTCAAGTTCATGGTTTCATTCGTTCGTAAGAAACATCCTTCTGCAGGGAAGTATTCCAGCTTAACAAAGTGTCCCCAGTAATGTTCTCACCTTGGAACTCGGACAAAAAACACAATTGTACAACACTTCCAAGCAATGTTTCAGATTCCTATTTCTGCCCTCTGTGTGCTAATTATTCTTTGTTTACATTCTCATAGGGGAGAAAAGACTTGGCAAGTATGAAGACACCAGGGACCACACCCCTCCCAAAGAAGGGCAACTTCCAAAAGCAGAAGCAGAGGAGCAGGAGGAGGAGGAAGGAGAGATCGTGGAGGTTGGGCAAATTGTCACCACAACAGGTGAGTGTCGGAGAACACAGCTTCCGGTAAGCTCATCAATGTATGTCACCATATTTTTATTACATGGTGTGTTTTTTTGCTTTGTTTTGTAGGTGATGTGGAAGAAGATTCCCGATTTACCAGTGAAAGTGCCCAGATCCTGATTAGGGAGATAATGGGGTGCAATGGGGATTTGGAAAATATACAGCAAAACATCAATGATGTTAAAAATAAAATGAAGAACATCATTGATGTTTTGGGGAGAGTGTGAAACACACAAAACTAGATAGGGTTTTATTTTTGATATTTAAAAAAAAAAATTTTGTATTTCTCGAAATTACAAATTTGGAAGATGCACAGAGTGTGTAAACATGCGCTCTCCCATCAGGTGGGATCAATGTATGTGTTTTGTGTAAAGTGTCTGAGATGAAGGGGTTGCAGCCCCAAAGCATGTACATTGATCCCCCATGATGGGAGATAGCACATGTTGACACACTGTGTGCATCTTCCAAATTTTGATTTTTCAGGGGTGACACCCCATGTGATGAAGGCAATATCAGCCCAGTTTGTACATACTCATGTCTGATATTGTCTTCACTTTTCAAGGTTGAACTTTGTAAGTTCCTGTCTTCTGTATTTTACGGTTTGATACATGCCTGTTTACACAAAACACCAAGTAAACAAAATTTTGATTAAACTCTGTTTTTGATACACACAATTTCTTGGTTTGTTGTAAAAACCTTTTTGAAACGCACATGTGAATGTGCTTGTATTAAAAAGTTTAATTATCAACAATGTGTGGCTTCCTTTTTCATTGAGCCAAAAATGTATTTGTAGTAAAATTGTAGTTTGTGCTGAGGAGTGTGATTTAATAAAGGCAACTCCACTTTGCAGTCCAAGTGCAGTTTCAGGTGTACTTTTGCAGTGCGCTTGTAGTACATAGTGGATGTGCCTTTAGTAAAAAACACCCACAGTGAGGTGTAAATTTGGACAACCATGCCATTTTCCTGCCATGGTGCTGAAAATGAGCACGATTTTGGTCAGTAATGCACTACATAAATTAGGTACAAAAACAAGGTGTGTGTGTAGCAGACCCACAACATAATAACATTATCTGAAGAAGAGACTGTCCCCTCATCTCGCTCTGAACTTGGGTTCGCACTGTTGATGAAAAAGGCACAACTTGTAAAAAACTGGCAAAGTGGGAGGCCACAGTCTGCCATTCCTGCGTTGAAGGACACTGTGTAGTGAAACAAGAACAAAAAATAGTAATTTGACAAATCAACATTGCAAGCAGATTAGACACCAACATTTTTTGTCAAAATTAGTATAACATTTTGGGAACTGAGTATTTAAAGCCTAAAGTATAAGGTCCCCTTATGAGAGTCATCACCCCCCCCCCCATCCCCCCCCCCATCTGATGGGCCCTTGCTAAAAAATGAGGGGGGATGTTTAGGACAGGTAACCCTCTCCACTTGATTGAGAGCTGAATGCCTAAATAATGTGTGATACTTTGGGAAGCCCCTCCTTAGTTACACTATTGGCAGCCCACCGGACAGGTAAGGCCGCGTACACACGCGGGGACTGTTCGCTCAACTTTGTCCGTCAAACAGTTTCAGCGGACAGTCCGCTCAAAATTAGCATGGACGGACTTGCCCACACACGACGAACGAACAGTCAGCTGAAACCGTGCGCGATGACGTGAACGGCACGTACGACGGGACTAGAAAACGACGTCCTATACACTGCAATGCAAACTTCGGCGTGTAAATCCTTTCTGAGCATGCGCGGAACTTAGTTTGACGAACAAGCCTACACACGAGGGGACTGTTCGCTGAAACAAAGTTTCAGCGGACAGTTTTTCGGAATTTCCGAAAAACTTTGTTCAGCAGACTGTCCGCTGAAACTGTCCGCTGAAAGCCCACACACGAGCGGACTGTCCGCCGAAACACTGTTCAGCGGACAAAGTTGAGCGAACAGTCCCCGCGTGTGTACGCGGCCTAAGAAGTGTCATAATCCCAAAAAGAAAACAAAATGGAAGCACATTTTGACATTCTGCTGTTACATATCAAGATAATTAATAGGTTAAAAAAATAGCATTTGAAAGTATTGAGGCAGGCCCTTGCACTACATGCTCAGGTGAATTCATCCATAATTGTGATCATCAAAAAGGTAGGTATAGTGTGTATTGGGTTTGGTAAAGTCATCAGATAGAGGATTGCTATGAGCTGAGCTAGCAGTTGGGGGAAGGGGGGTTACTAATGAGTTTGACACAACCCCAAAAATTTAAAAAATGTCACTCTGCATGAATTGAAGCACACACATCACATTTTTAGACATTTTAGGGGGTGTTTAGGGAAAAGCAATACTATGGAGCTGACAAAAGACATTTGTAAGTGACTAGACTATAGTTTTATGGGCCAAGAAGAGCATGGTGGGGAAGTTAGTGAGGCAAATATGCCTGAGGACAAAGGGGCAGAGTATATGAATTAGAGCATATTGCAATGATGGTAATTAGGGAATGAGGAAAGAAATGCAAGACATTAGCAATCATGAAATACATAGAATGTGATGTTTAACTAGATGCCGACCGCCGGCTGTCAAATGATGGCCAGGCGGCGCACCTATTGTGGCGGGAGGCCGTCATATGACGGCCTCCCGTTTAAACAGGGAATGCGCGCGATCGTGCGCGTGCATCCCTGTTTCTTCGGTGGCGGCGTGTCACGGAGACACCGCTCGCCACCGAAGGGGTGAACAGCCATGGTGAAGTCACGGCCGATCACAGATGGTCACACCCCAAACGTGCACGGCGCATGCGCGTGATCACGAGCGCGCTGCGCGTGCATGTCGGTGGCGGCGTGTTCCCCGGGAGCACTACTCGTCACCGACGCTGGTAAACAGCCATTGGCCGGCTGTTTACCCACGTGATCGGCTGTGATCCTTTCACAGCCGATCACTAAAATGTAAACAAACCGCGGTAACGGGATGTTACCGGGTTCTCCTCCTCACACACCGATCGTGTGTGAGGAGGAGATTGCGGTAACATCTCGTTACCGCATACAGTGTACACCAATCATACCGATTGCCCCCCCCCCAATAAAGAGGACCTGTCACCACCCCTCATAGTACCTGTCAATCACAGTCCATCAGAGTACCTGTCACAGTCCATCAGAGTATTTGAGTACCTGTCACAGCCCATCAGAGTACCCGAGTACCTGTCCCAGCCCATCAGAGTACCCGAGTACCCGTCACAGCCCATCAGAGTACCCGAGTACCTGTTACGGCACATCAGAGTACCCGAGTACCTGTCACGGCCCATCAGAGTACCCGAGTACCTGTCACGGCACATCAGAGTACCCGAGTACCTGTCACGGCACATCAGGGTACCCAAGTACCTGTCACGGCCCATCAGGGTACCCGAGTACCTGTCACGGCCCATCAGGGTACCCGAGTACATGTCACGGCCCATCAGGGTACCCGAGTACCTGTCACAGTCCATTAGAGTACCGAGTACCTGTCACAGTCCATTAGAGTACCGAGTATCTGTCACAGCTCATCTGAGTACCCGAGTACCTGTCACAGTCCATTAGAGTACCGAGTACCTGTCACAGTACATTAGAGTACCGAGTACCTGTCACAGTCCATTAGAGTACCGAGTACCTGTCACAGCCCATCTGAGTACCCAAGTACCTGTCACAGTCCATCTGAGTACCCGAGTACCTGTCACAGTCCATCAGGGTACCCGAGTACCTGTCACAGTCCATCAGGGTATCCGAGTACCTGTCACAGTCCATCAGGGTACCCGAGTACCTGTCACAGTCCATCAGGGTACCCGAGTACCTGTCACAGTCCATTAGAGTACCGAGTACCTATCACAGTCCATTAGAGTACCGAGTACCTGTCACAGTCCATCAGGGTACCCGAGTACCTGTCACAGTCCATCAGGGTACCCGAGTACCTGTCACAGTCCATTAGAGTACCGAGTACCTGTCACAGTCCATTAGAGTACCGGGTACCTGTCACAGTCCATTAGAGTACCGAGTACCCGTCACAGTCCATCAGGGTACCCGAGTACCTGTCACAGCCCATCTGAGTACCCGAGTACCTGTTCCAGTCCATCTGTGTACCAGAGTACCTGTCACAGTCCATCTGAGTACCCGAGTACCTGTCACAGTTCATCTGAGTACCCGAGTACCTGTCACAGTCCATATGAGTACCTGTCACCGCCCTTCAGAGTACCCAAATACCAGTCACCAAACCATCAGAGTACCTGTCACCAGGCCATCAGAGTACCCGAGTACCTGTCACCAGGCCATCAGAGTACCCGAGTACCTGTCACCAGGCCATCAGAGTACCCGAGTACCTGTCACCAGGCCATCAGAGTACTCGAGTACCTGTCATCAGAGTACCCGAGTACCTGTCACCAGGCCATCAGAGTACCCGAGTACCTATCTCCAGCCCATGTCTCATAGAATATACGTTGGGGTGTTTGCTTTCCAAAATGGGGTCATTTTGTGGGTAATTTCACTGTCCTGTGGTCCAGGACCTTCAAAAGTCTGATGGGTAGGAATGAAATGAGATGTGTCATTTATGCTCCTAGAACGCCTGAACGTACTACTTCAATGTTCGGCCTCTCTATGTGGCCAGGCTGTGTAAAAGTCCTACACATGTGGTATCGCCATACTCGGAAGGAGTAGCAGAATGTATTTTGGGGTGTAATTTTTGCTATATACATGCTATGTGTTAGAAATATCTTATAAATTGACAATTTTGTGTAAAAAAAAATGTGTTTTAATTTTTTTCCACATATTCCAAAAACTTCTGGAAAAAAAATTAACCATTCAAAAGACTCATTATGCCTCACAGATTATACGTTGGGGTGTTCGCTTTCCAAAATGGGGTAATTTTATGGGAAATTCCATTGTCCTGGTACTCCAGGGCATTCAAAAGTGTAATAGGTGGTTGAGAAATGAGATGCGTAATTTTTGCTCGTAGAACATCTGAAGGTACTACATCAATGTTAGTGCTCTGTATGTGGCCAGGCTGTGTAAAAGTCTCACACACGTGGTATCGCCATACTGGGGAAGAGTAGCAGAATGTATTTTGTGGTGTAATTTTTGCTATATACATGCTATGTGTTAGAAATATCTTATAAATTGACAATTTTGTGTAAAAAAAAAATGCGTTTTAATTTTTTTCCACATATTCCAAAAACTTCTGGAAAAAAATTAACCATTCAAAAGACTCATTATGCCTCACAGATTATACGTTGGGGTGTTTGCTTTCCAAAATGGGGTCATTTTATGGGAAATTCCATTGTCCTGGTACTCCAGGGACTTCAAAAGTGTAATAGGTGGTTGAGAAATGAGATGTGTCATTTTTGCTCGTAGAATGTCTGAAGGTACTACATCAATGTTGGTGCTCTGTATGTGGCCAGGCTGTGTAAAAGTCTCACACATGTGGTATCGCCGTACTCGGGAGGAGTAGCAGAATGTATTTTGGGGTGTAATTTGTTGTATGCATATGCTGTGTGTGAGAAATAACCTGATAATATGACAATTTAGTAAAAAAAAATAAAAAAAATAAAAAAAATCTTCATTTTGCAAAGAATTGTGGGAAAAAATGACAACTTAAAAAAACTCACCATGCTACTTACTTAATACCTTGGGATGTCTACTTTGTAAAAAGGGGTCATTTGGGGGGTATTTGTACTTTCCTGACTTGTTAGTGTCTCAAGAAATGAGGTACACCTGATGTACTGAAGGCCTGATCAGAAGTGATCAATTTTCAGTGATTGGCACCATAGTTTGTAGACTCTATAACTTTCACAAAGACCAAATAATATATACTAATGTGGGTTATTTTTACCAAAGATATGTAGCAGTATAAATTTTGGCCAAAATTTATGAAGAAAAATTACTAATTAGCAAAAATTTATGACAGAAACGAAGAAAAAGGCATTTTTTTCACAAAATTTACGTTTTATTTTATTTATAGCACAAAAAATAAAAAACCCACTAGTGATTAAATACCACTAAAAGAAAGCTCTATTTGTGTGGAAAAAAGAACGCAAGTTTCATATGGATACAGTGTTGGATGACTGAGCAATTGTCATTCAAACTGTGAGAGCGCTGAAAGCTGAAAATTGGTCTGGTCAGGAAGGGGGTGTAACTGCACTGTATTGAGGTGGTTAAGGAGAAAACTTAGCTTCATATAGTCCTTCTGCAGGATCTGAATGATGGCAGAACAGGTCTCTGGAATAATGATCCCCAGGGCCTGGGGGGAGATGCCTGTAGAGAACTTGAGGTCCTGAAGGCTTCTCCCAGTTGCCAAGTAGCGCACCCTGGTGATGAGCCTCTGCTCCGGAGTGATGGCTTGCTGCATGCAGGTATCCTGCCTGGTGATATAAGGGGTCAGCAAAGCCAGCAGACGGTGAAAAACGGGGTCCATCATCCGGAGATAATTCCTGAAATCATCAGGATTATTCTCGCGGATCTCACAGAGCAAAGGCATGTGCAAGAACTGGTCATGCTGGCGCAACCAATTCTTGGTCCACAAACGCCTCCCCTCCCTGTTCATGGACCGGGCTTGTGTCAAAGTAAGAACCCAAACATGAAGCCCCTGCACAGCACAAACTCTACGACGAGTACGTAGACGAAACATGGTTTGAAAATGGTCGGCTGGTCAGAACGGACAACAGAAAGCACCGATAAACAGCAAGGCCTGAAAGAACGACCTGAATAGCAGAAGCAAGCAGGCAATAAAAAATGCCTTTCAAAGCGTACTAAACCAAGATATTGTCCATGATGAGAAACAAATACTTTATGACTGCACGCACTGATTATCAGATACGCAAAGACAAGCACAAACCGAAGAGCAGTAGCGATCTGAATCACTAATCTGAAAAGCGCGAATCGTCTCTCACCAAACTTCTACTAACACGAGATCAGCAGAAGGAGCCCAAAGGGTGCCGGACGTGGTGCTGAACTTCCCTTTTCTAGTCCCGCCATACACAGCTTACGTCACCTCATTCTTGGCAACCGCAAATTCCGACAACTTAGTCCGACCATGTGTATGCAACAGTTTCGGACTAAATCCGTAGGACAAAATCCGTCGGACAAAATCCAACGGATTTGGTTGTCAGAATGTCCGACTGTGTGTACAAGGGCTAACACCAACACAACACTCAATACTTTAAATATATATTTCCCTCTAACTGAAATATATTTCTAATTACAATATTGTACAGGTATTAATGGAGATTTCATATAAACTCATAAGGCTACATGTTTCCTCCCACACTCCAAAGACAAGCTGGTAGGCTAATTGGTCCTAGTATGTGTATGTATAAATGTGAGTTATGGACCTTAGATTGTAAGCTCCTTGAAGACACAAACTGATCTGAATGTTCAATATATATGTAAAGTTCTGCGTGAAATGATGGTGCTATATAAGTACCTGAAATAAATAAATAAATAAAATAAAAATGTGCAATTTGAATGAATATTCACCTAAAAGATTCCTCCTATAGTTTTGTGAGGGGATTTGTCCATCAGCTTCTGCCTACATTTAAACTTTTTAATATGCAGACAGCCAATGAGTCACTGGTTACTTTGTTTATACAATTTTATCACTTTGAAAGTTAAATAAAAAATGTTTAAATGAAACATTTTTTAATCACTTGCTGACCGCCTCATGCCGATATACGTCGGCAGAAGGGCTCGTACAGACAGAATCACATACCTGTACGTAGCTCTTTAAGAGGCCGCCAGCGGGCGCATGCCCGTGGCAAGCTCCATGAGATGTCCCGTGGAGTCGATTGCCGCTGGGATACCCACGATCGCCTTACGGGGAGATGCTAACGTAAACAAGCATCTCCCAGTTCTGCCTAGTGACAGTGTCACTGATCTGTGATCGGGAGCAGAGATCAGTGACATGTCACACACAACCACACCCACAGTTATAAACACGCCCCAAGACACACTTAACCCCTACACTGCCACCCAGTGGTTAACCCCTTCACTGCCAGTGTCATTTACACAGGAATCAGTGCATTTGTATAGCATTGATTGCTGTATAAATGACAATGCTGCCAAAAATGTGTCAAAAATGTCCTATGTGTCCGCCATAATGTCACTGTGATGAAAAAAATCACTGATCGCCAAGTGCGCATGCGCAGGAGCTCCGTGATGGACGCTTGATTCCGGAGCTCCGCATCACCCCGGAACACACAGCACCCAGCACAGCCCAGAGATCCACTCCGCAGGCAGTGGCAGGCATAGGGGAGACACCCGGGCACCCCCCCCCACATGCCAGGAACGAACGCTAGATGCGGCCTCGGGCCACAATTCTCCCAGGATCGGCAGACAGGGTATACCAAGATGGCCGCCGTCACACAGACACACGCGGCCAGCGAGGAGAGCAGTCCTGAGCAGAGGCAAGTGATCCTCCCAGCCACCCTAACCTATTTCCAAGTGACCCAGGGAACTCCACGTCCCCCCCCAGCTCCTTCTCCGGCCTCCGCGGAGTCTCTTCTGGGACACACGATGGAGGATTACTCCCTCTCCCCCATGGGGCCTGACCTTTCCCGCCAGCACGCTACTCCATCCCCAGGCTTTTAGGCCCAAGACCAGGCCGTTCCGCAGCAGGATCTATTCCTCAAATTGTCAGAGTTACTGGAAAGGGGGCTAGCCAATAATACTGATAAAATCACTAGTGAACTCAAATCTGACTTCAACAACTTAGGCTCCAGAATGGAAGCCATTGAGCATAAACTGGACTTAACGGTCGCATCGACCAATCAAGATGCAGCACACATCCAAGTGCTTCAGGACCAGCTAGATGTAGTTCTCTCAAGGATCGTTGACCTCGAGAACCGATCCAGGAGATACAACTTTAGAATCCGCGGCCTCCCTGAATCGGTTACCGATACCCATCAAGCAGTTCAGGGCCTGCTCAAAGAGCTGATACTCAACATAACCCCTCATCGACTGGAGCTGGACAGAGCCCATAGAGCCCTTGGGGCCCCCAGGAAGGACGGTTCCCTGAGAGACGTTATCGTCAAACCACATTTCTACAATGTAAAAGAGGAGGTCATGCGACAGACTAAATCAAAAGTTCTGTGCCTGGGACACCAGATACAAATTTTCACGGATCTCTCACCCACTACCATCCAGAAAAGAAGATCTCTAAAACCGCTCCTTTCAGCTCTCACGCAACAAGACATCAAGTACAGATGGGCCTTCCCATTCGCAGTCAGATTCTCTATGCAAGGTAAACCGCACTCCTTTTCCAATTTACCAGAGGGGGAAAAGCTTATTTTACGTCTCAAATTGATATCCCAAGAAGCCCCTATGGACTTCAATAACGTTCAGCCGACTTCCTCCAAACGCCTGACCCCAACAAGCTCTGTCTCTCCCCTCTGGGACAATGGAAGGTTCAAGAAATCCAAAGATGGAAGACCACCCTAAAATAAAGGACTTCGCCTTGTTATCCTTTGCCTCCTCTGGGGGCGCCTTCTTCCCCGACCAATAGAATCGGCGGTCCACCCTGTTGAAGGAGCTTGTTGCTCCCAACCACTGTTGCCAATTTGTTAACTGGCCTTTTAAAGTTGCTCTTCGAGATTACACCAATACCGGAGGAGACCGACGAGATGAAGAATTTGTTATGGAGTCTCCCAAACAACTGCATTCCCACGAATGGGGACACTCCTGACACAGAATATTTTCCCTTTTTTTTTTTTGTGCAGGAACTTACTGTTCTTAAACTGCTCTAACGCTAGGCCCGATCTTGGTGGACATACTGGGATGCTGAGGTACCCTGAGCGGCTCCATTACCCCGCCACGCTAGAGGCGGGTGGGTCCCCTTGGCATTGCCTGGAGCGTTGTCCCAGGTGAATTCCCTGGGATGGGGCCCCGGGAGACGCCGAGGCGGACTAGACTGAATTTTCACTGTGGTTGTACTCTACTATGTGTTTTACAGTTATTCAAGTTTGATTTTTTTTTTCTTTTTTTACATGTCATAATGCTGTGTTTCATCACTTTTTTTTTGGTACGAAGTGTAAGCCAGGCCCGGGGTGACACCCTGCGCCTCCTCCCCTCGCTTGGATCCCAGTTTCGGCATCTAAGACATGGGATGTCAGCCCCCTCATAGAGGCAGCGGACGGAAAGTGTTAGGAGTCCAGCAGACCAAGTCTGCGCCGGACCCGATAGGTCTTTTAAAAGACCCCTGGTTTTATTTCCCAACCCCCCCTTTTTTTCCTTTCTTCTTTCTAACTCTCTTCTTTTCTCATGCCACTCAGCGGATCGGAAGGACCCAGGACTCCCAACCCATCCTGGGACTTCGGATTTCTCTGACCACCGTCAACACAAGGGGAGGCCGGCTCAAGGTAAGGGACGACGGGCTTGGCGGTATTCCTCCTCTCTGTTCCGATGATTAATCCACACCAAGTAGGCTCTGGGCTTAGAATTGCATCTCACAACATTCAGGGCTTGAACTCCCCCAATAAATGAAGGAAAGCGCTTGACAATTACCGATCCCTCAAATTAGATATCATTATGCTACAGGAAACACACTTTCCGGCCCAGTACAGCCCTAAATTCCTTCATGCACACTTCCCAACCTTCTTTTTGGCCAACGCGGAGGGCAAGACCAAGGGGGTAGCGATAATAATCTCCAAGCACACTCAGTTTACACTGAAATCCGAGTATAAAGATCCGGAGGGTAGATTCATTTTGATTAAGGGCACTGTGACAGGCAAGCTGTACTCCCTCCTCTCCTATTACACTCCTAACAAGGGACAATACAAATTTTTTTAACAACTGTTTCGAACCGTAAACCCCCTGCTGGAGGGCTCAGTCATCTTGGGAGGTGATTCAAACTTAGCCTTTGTCTAAGGGCTGGATAAATCCAGACTCTCAGCATCTCAACTCACTCTTCCCACTAAGACCAGCTTGAACGTAGCGAAACTGATTAACTCTCAAGGTCTTACGGATATTTGGAGGGAACTCAATCCCTCCAAGAGGGATTACACCCACTACTCCTTCCCCCACCAGCTTTATGCCAGGATAGACCACATTCTGGTAGCTCCACCCACCATACCCTTGGCTCATAAAGCCTTTATAATTGATATTGCTTGGTCGGATCACTCTCTGGTCCCCCTAACCGTACAAAACTTCAACACCAGATCACCCCTATCGCACTGGCGCCTTAACGAATCACTCCTCAGCATCCCCACTATTACCAAAGACATAGAAGATGCTCTCATGGAATACTTTTTACTGAATGACCAAGAAGACATTTCCCCTGAAGCGCTCTGGGCAGCCTACAAAGCCACCATTAGAGGCACATTGATCAAAATGGCATCCCAAATAAAAAAGGAGAGGCAGATTGACATACTGAATTTAGAAAAAACTTACACATCCTTGAAATCAACTCATAAGAAAAAACCCTCGAAGGCCCTCCTAGATAAAGTTGACACGGCCAGACTGGAGCTCAATCTGGCCCTGACCACCAAGGCGGAAAAACATATTAGATGGAGTGGAGCGAAATTTTACTCACATAGGGACAAGATGGGCTCCATGTTGGCAGCTAGGCTTGCTCCCAAACAGAAGACCTACGCCCTACCCAGAATTAAGAGGCCTGAGAAAATCCTAAGAAAATGCTTGCTACTTTTCATGACTTCTACTCTAAACTCTACACCTCCTCCCACTAGGAAGCGGGGTCACGGATCTCAGACTTCCTACGAGACTTACCCATACCGACTCTTTCAACGGAACACAAAAACATAATGGAAGATCCCTTTTCGATCCAAGAAATTAAAGACGTGATTAGAAATCTCAAAAAGGGCTCTGCTCCAGGCCCTGACGGCTTGTCTGTTCCTTACTATAAGGCCTTTGCGGATACCCTAGCCCCCCACATGGCCAAATTCTTTAACGCAAAGACTGCAGGCTCCCCACTAGACCCCCATCTTAACACTGCTTTCATCACAGTGATCCCCAACAAAAACTCAGAGGAAGTTGAAAACTACAGACTCATATCCCTCATAAATAATGATTTAAAGATTTTAATGAAAATATTAGCCAACCGTCTCTCCTCCTTTATAGGTAGATACATCCACAAGGACCAGGTAGGGTTCATCCCTGGCAGACAGGGACCAGATCAAACTAGAAGGGCCATATACATCATTTCTATCCTTCAATCCAACTGGACTGGAGGTCCTAAACAGGAAGGGATGCTGTTGTCCTTAGACTTGCACAAAGCGTTCGGTGGAATGGAGGTACATATTTTCTATCATCCCCGCTGGGGATTTGACCACTGTTTTATGGGACTACTTTGATCCCTCTACTCGTCCCCGAGGGCTTTGATACAACTACAAGGACAATACTCACATCCTCTCAGGATCAAAAAAGGCACCAGGCAGGGCTGTCCCCTCTCCCCTCCAGTTATCGCTATCGAAACTCTAGAAATCGCAATACGCTCTAATCCTAATATCCAAGGTGTCTCTTGTGGTTCACAAACACACAAATGCGGCCTCTTCACAGATGACATGCTACTATTTATTACCTCCCCGATCACCTCCCTTCCAAATCTTTGCTTTCTGAATTTGCGGCGGTGTCGGGCCTTAGGGTGAATTATACCAAATCCCATGCCTTTAACATCTCCCTAAAGCCAGAGATGGTTTCCTCCTTACAAAGTGCCTTTGATTTTAAATGGAGCAGCTCTTCCATAGAGTACTTGGGAATAGCCCTTTCGTCTAAAATTGAACTATTATACTCATGCAACTTTATCCCGGCAAATAAAAAGCTCAAATCCGACCTGCTTCACTGGGCCAGGGGGGAACTCTCCTGGCTGGGGAGAATACACGCCATGAAGATGAACCTCCTTCCTAGGCTTTTGTACCTCTTTAGGGCCTTATCGATCCAAATCAGACACGACCACCTGAAGGCATTGCAACAGAAGGTCAACAGATTTGTCTGGAGCAGGTCAGGCCACAGATTGCCGCAAAACACCCTTTACAGACTTAGGTCCAGGGGCGGCCTGGGCCTTCCCAGACTACTTTGGTAAAACCAAGCCACAAAAATTTCCCAACTTTCAATAGTTCATGCTAAGACAGAAAAGCCAGATTGGATACAGATAGAAAGGCAGGTGACCCCATTGCACATGCTCGATTACCTTCTAGGGTCCTCTCCCAGGACGAGACCCCCGATCCTCTCCCCCATTCTCTCCCAGTGTCTCTCGCTCTGGGACAAATTGAGAAACAGCCCCGCCTTAATTTCTGAATGTCAACCCCTCTCCCACATCTTCAACAACCCAAATTTTCCCCTGGGTCTTGACATCAAAGCATTTCAGTGGTGGCTGGACAAGGGGCTTTACCGGATCGGACACTTTTTCACTGCTACAGGGCCAATCACTCTGAAATTTTGTAGAATACAGCTAGAGATTCCCCCAATGGAACTATTTAGATTTCACCAAATACAACACTTCCTGCACACAATCTGGAGATCTAAGCCGGCCCCACCTAGTTTTACATCCTATGAATATTGGTGTGGACAGACCTTGGAACAGAGGTGGGGGAATTTCCATCATCCACCAGTCGTTAGCCCGCTTAAATGCCTAATCTTCATATATGACATCCTGGGAGAACGATTTTTTAATTAACTGGCCTTTGGAGCAATGGGAGACCTCCTTTTCTAGGGCATTTAAAGGAATCCAAAATATATCCCTGATAGAATCTAATGTGAAAGTGATGACCAGATGGTATCTAACGCCGGCCAAATTGGCCCTCATATACCCCACAGCCAGCCCTCTGTGCTTCAGAGGATGCCAACTCACGGGCTCTATGGCTCACACGTGGTGGGAATGCCCTAGAATACGATCCAAGGTGTTCACCATGCTCCAAATGGTCACAAATCATCAAATTCCAAAAACTCCAGAAGTTGCTCTTCTGAACTCCTCTCTTCCCAGGATACCTAAAGCCACATGTAAACTTGTACATTTTATTCTACTGGGGGTGAAGCTGACGATAGCTAAGTCCTGGAAAAAGCCGAGGGTCTCCCTGCCAGCCACCAAACGGAAAATCTCTTGGATTATGTCTCAGGAGAAACTTACAAGCTTTCTCAATGACAGAAATCAGGCTTTTGAGGCGGTCTGGGAACCTTGGGCCAAATATGTGGGCATCTCCCTTATACCTGGGATTTGGGCTTAACAGACTGGTAATGGTACTTCCACTTCGCTCAGAAGCAACTCGCCCCTCAGCAATTCGCTAAATTCTCCTGCCCCAGCTTTGCGCTGGCCTCCTCTCCACCCCAGTGGCATCTCCTTACTCCTCTTTCCTCCTAATCTTCTTCTTTTTTCTTTTCTTTCCCCTCTCTCGCAGGTCTTTTGCGAGCTCTTTATATCCACGGTTTACATTGAACAACCTCCCCGACTAGGGGGGGACCTGTTGTCTAAA
Organism: Lithobates pipiens; assembly: GCF_037356315.1. NCBI lineage: Eukaryota > Metazoa > Chordata > Amphibia > Anura > Ranidae > Lithobates > Lithobates pipiens. The sequence continues at coordinate 183,852,281 of NW_027507785.1, forward strand.
TGAAGATAGGAATGAACTCTACTTTGTTCCCCTCTTCTGAAGATTGACGTGGCAACAAGACAGTTACACAATTTTTGTGCTCCTCTCCTTGTACTGCTGCTTTGTGGTCTGAGGTTTTTTACCTGCTTACAGTTTTGGGAGGGATTGGAGAGTCGGTCTCGGTGCACAGCAAGTTCCCCTAAAGGGGTGCCCGGGCTGCCCTCCGCTCTCTCTCATAGATCCCTTCAGAAGGGGATGAGCTATACAGGCCATGTAATCCAAACAATGTAGGGTTTATAACCCAGATATATGTCTGTATCTTTTATACTTGTTCTCTGTATCCTGATGATACATCAACAATCATCCTTCTTTCGCTTATACTGTAATTGTCTCACACTGTTTATTTTTGAAAATACAATAAAAATCTTTGAAAGAAAAAAATCGCTGATCGCCGTCATTTAAAAAAAAAAAAAAAAAAAAAAATATATATATATATTGTGAGGGGGTTCGCTCGGTAGCGGGTGTGTGTGACCCCCTGGATGGGTTCACAACACAAAGTCAGGCACAGCAGACAGCGGTGTAGGTGCAAAAAACAAAAGGTCCGGTTTATTTAGGCTACATGCAGTGATACATATAACAGCCAAACAAAATAAAACAAGAAAATAAATCCTGGTCAGCTTGACCTCTAACTACACACGTAGACTCCCTGTCTAACAACTGGGTGCAGCCTTGTGCTGCCCCAGTCCCTGTCTCTATTGTAGGGGTTTGCCACACAGGCGTTAACTCACCGCACAGAACAGATCTCAGACTCCCCAGTCTATACACACAAAACTGGTTCCAGGATGGAGCATCTCCCTATGCATGCTGTTTTTTTTTTGTAGAGGTCTTAATGAGCCCACTTACTTCAGCTGGGCTCATTAACTCTTCCCCTCTAATTGAAAAAGTCTGCATAAAGCCTGAATCTAGGACACACATATTTCCCATCCTGAATACAACCAGGTGATTTTACCTGCGTGCTGCCACATACCCCCCCTCTTGTTTCAACCTAGGGGTTGTAACACAAGCAGCCAGACACGCATGTATCCGAGACAAAGCATCCACATTCCCCATTTTAACACCAGGGCGATGCTTAACTGTAAAGTTAAATTCCTGTAGGGCCAGGAACCACCTATTTACCCTTCTATTGGTCTCCTTGTTTTGAGCCATCCACTTTAAAGGAGCGTGATCAGTCACCAGGTCAAAGTGCCTACCTAGCAGATAGTACCGAAGGGAATCTAAAGCCCACTTCACTGCTAAACATTCCTTCTCAATCGTGGAGTAATTTACCTCATGGGACTTCAACTTCCTGCTGAGGTAAATGACTGGGTGCTCTTCCCCGTTCCAGACCTGGGATAACACTGCTCCTAACCCAACGTCTGATGCATCAGTTTGTACATCAAAGTCCTTAGAGAAGTCTGGTGAGTACAACACTGGCTGGCTACATAAGGCTGTTTTTAAGGACTGAAATGCTTCCTCAGCCTCTGGGGACCATTTAACCATAACCGACTCTTTCCCTTTTGTCAGGTTGGTGAGGGGCACAGCCTGAGAAACAAAATGGGGAATGAATCGTCGATAATAGCCAGCGATTCCCAGAAAGGCTCGTACCTGTTTCTTGCTGTTGGGACGTGGCCAACTCTGTATGGCCTCGACTTTATTGACTTGGGGTTTTATCACCCCCCTCCCAATAGTGTACCCAAGATATTTGGCCTCCTCCTGTCCAATGGTACACTTCTTTGGATTGGCCGTAAACCCAGCCTCCCGGATAGAGTCTAGGACTGCTTGTACTTTTGGCAAATGTGAGACCCAGGCTGTGCTATGGATAATCACATCATCCAGGTAAGCTGCAGCATATTTATGATGGGGCCTCAGAATCTTATCCATTTTCCGCTGGAATGTTGCCGGTGCATTCTGTAACCCAAAGGGCATTCTCTTATATTGGAATGCCCCATCTGGGGTTACAAATGCAGTTTTCTCCTTGGCCGACTCGGCCAGGGGAATTTGCCAATACCCTTTGGTGAGATCAAGAGTTGTCATATATCGGGCTGTTCCCAGCCGGTCAACCAACTCATCTATACGTGGCATGGGGTAGGTGTCAAATTTTGTAACTTTATTTAATTGTCTAAAATCATTACAAAACCGCCAGCTCCCATCAGGTTTGGGCACTAGTACAATAGGACTGGACCAGTCACTCTGGGACTCCTCTATCACACCCAATTCCAGCATCCTTTGAACCTCCCCACGTATTGCCTCCCGTCGGGCCTCTGGTATTCTATAAGGTTTTAGTTTTACCCTTTCTCCTGGCGGGGTGATAATGTCATGCTCTACGCCAGATGTTTGTCCCGGAAGCTCAGAGAAAATCTCTTTGTTACGAAGTACAAACTCTTTAACCTCCTGTTGTTGGGGTTTCGATAAGGTGTCTGCTATTCCAACCTCAGGAACTAAGCAATCAGGCTGTACTTGTGACAAAGTCTCTGCGACTAGGGCTTCCCTATCCCTCCAGGCTTTCAGCAGATTGACGTGATAGATCTGCTCCGGCTTTCGCCTTCCTGGCTGTCTAACCCTGTAGTTCACCTCACAAATTTTTTCAATTACTTCATATGGACCTTGCCATTTGGCCAGAAATTTGCTTTCAACCGTAGGGACTAGCACCAAGACCCTATCCCCCGGGGAAAAAGTAAGTGTCTTGGCCCCACGGTTGTACACTCTCTGCTGTGCTAACTGCGCTTGGGTTAAATGTTCCTTTACAATTGGCATTACCTGTGCAATTCTATCTTGCATCAGGGCGACATGCTCAATCACACTCCTGTGAGGAGAACTCGCATTTTCCCAAGTTTCCTTGGCGATATCCAGCAGCCCTCTTGGATGTCTCCCATAGAGCAACTCGAAGGGTGAGAAACCCGTAGAGGATTGGGGTACCTCCCTAATGGCAAACATCAGATAGGGTATTAGACAATCCCAATTCTTTCCATCTCTATCCACCACCTTCTTTAACATTTGTTTTAGGGTTTTGTTGAATCTTTCAACCAACCCATCTGTTTGGGGGTGATACACAGATGTACGCAATTGCTTCACTTTGTACAACTTGCATAATTCTTTCATAACCCGGGACATAAAGGGTGTACCTTGGTCCGTAAGCAGTTCCTTACAAATACCCACGCGGCTAAAAACAAGGGATAGCTCTTTGGCTATGGTTTTGGCCGAGGTATTTCGGAGAGGAATTGCTTCCGGATAACGGGTGGCATAGTCCAATATAACCAAAATGTACTGATGCCCCCTAGCAGACTTCATTATCGGACCTACCAAATCCATTGCGATCCTCTCAAAGGGGACCTCAATGATAGGAAGAGGTACCAGTGGGTTACGGAAATGTGGCATAGGTGCCGACTTCTGACACACAGGGCAGGAGGAACAATAATTTTCTATTTCCTTCATGACCCCAGGCCAATAGAATCTCTGCAATACCCTCTCTCTGGTTTTCTCTGTCCCCAGATGACCTCCCAGAATGTGTCCATGAGCCAATTCTAACACCAACTTCCTGTAAGGTTTGGGCACTACAAGTTGCTCAATGGTTTCTTCTGCCCTTTGAGCCACTCGATATAGCAGGTCCCTTTCCATAGTGAAGTAAGGATAAGGGCAAGTCTTATCTGGGTTCACTAACTCGCCATCTATTTTCACCACATTTTCCCGTGCCTTTATTAGGGTGGGGTCTTTTAACTGTTCTGTGGCAAAATTTTCCCTGTGAACCTCAAGATCCGAAAACTCCACAGACGGCATGTTTTCATCTGAGGATGTTGGCTCCTCCCCAGTTTCTCGAGTTTCCCCCGCCAATACCGACAAGGGAAATTCAGGAGAGTCCTCACCACTCCCAGAGGAATTCTGGTCATCTTCCTGGTTTATAGGGGCACCAATGGGGGCCTCAGGACAATCCCAGAGTTCCCAGAATTTTGGAAAATCCCTTCCCACAATAGCATCATGTGGTAACTGAGACACTAACCCCACCTGATGAGAGAGGTTACCTTTGGGGGTCTCAAAAAACACTGAAGTTACAGGATACTCTCGGGTGTCCCCATGCACACAAATAACAGCCACCCTGTTCTTCCCAGAGACCTCTGTAGTAACTAATTCAGCTTTTATCAATGTTACCAGGCTACCTGAATGGCAGTGCATGCAACTGTCGCAAACAGCGACTGACGTCTCTCCCTTATAAAGTCACATTGCATAGGCTCATCCACAACTGGGCAATTGGCTGCAATATGTCCCTCTTGCCGGCAGCGGTAGCAAATAATTTTTTTCGCTGCCTCTTGCAGCATGGGCTTCCTGGGCTGCTCCCGCCAGACCTTTAGGTAGAACTCCCACCCTCTCACTCTCTCCACCCTCACCCCTTGGAGTCATCTTACCCGCCACTGGGGATGATCTGGTCTTAGGGGGGAAAGTCCGTGAGTCCCTGGAAGAGGTGGTCAAGTTCTCTGTAGCCAAGTACCTCTCAACCAGATCCACAAGTTTATCTGCATTTTCTGGGTCTCCATGGCTTACCCATTTTTGGATGGCAGTAGGAAGAGCTCTCAGGAAACGATCCATAACCACACGTTCCACAATGTTTGGTGCGGTCAAAATCTCTGGCTGCAGCCACTTCCTGCTCAGGTGAATGAGATCATACATTTGAGACCTGGGAGGTTTTCCAACCTGAAAAGTCCAGTTATGCACACGCTGAGCCCGGACTGCCAGGGTGACACCCAGCCGTGCCAATATTTCTGCTTTTAGCACCACATAGTCTTTTGCTTGGGCAGGCTCTAGGTCATAATAAGCTTTCTGCGATTCCCCAGTTAACAGAGGGGCCACCAGTCCAGCCCATTGCTCCTTAGGCCACTTTTCCCTTTCAGCAGTCCTTTCAAACGTGGTCAAAAACACCTCCGGATCATCCTCTCCAGTCATTTTTGTCAGTAAACGGCTCACACTAAAGGTTGCGGTATTATTGTACCCACTTGCTTCATTGGTCTGCGGACGTTGCTGTATCAATGTCTCTATTTGCTGTTGAAAATTCTGCTCTTGCTTCTGCAACAGGTCTATGAAGCGGGCTTCAGATCGCTGCTGGGCTTGTTGCTGAGCTTCCAAACTCTGCTGCAAAGTTGCATTTGTCTGCTGCTGATTTGCATTTGCCTGCTGCTGGGCTTGTTGTTGAGCTGCAAGGCTCTTTTGTAAAGCTGCATTTGTTTGCTGCTGATTTGCATTTGCTTGCTGCTGGTTTGCATTTGCTAGAGCCAGCTGTCTCAGTATCTCCTTCATGCTGGCCTTAACAAAAAAAAAAAAACTGCCAAAATTCTCCACCAACTGTGAGGGGGTTCGCTCGGTAGCGGGTGTGTGTGACCCCCTGGATGGGTTCACAACACAAAGTCAGGCACAGCAGACAGCGGTGTAGGTGCAAAAAACAAAAGGTCCGGTTTATTTAGGCTACATGCAGTGATACATATAACAGCCAAACAAAATAAAACAAGAAAATAAATCCTGGTCAGCTTGACCTCTAACTACACACGTAGACTCCCTGTCTAACAACTGGGTGCAGCCTTGTGCTGCCCCAGTCCCTGTCTCTATTGTAGGGGTTTGCCACACAGGCGTTAACTCACCGCACAGAACAGATCTCAGACTCCCCAGTCTATACACACAAAACTGGTTCCAGGATGGAGCATCTCCCTATGCATGCTGGGTTTTTTTTGTAGAGGTCTTAATGAGCCCACTTACTTCAGCTGGGCTCATTAACTCTTCCCCTCTAATTGTAAAAGTCTGCATAAAGCCTGAATCTAGGACACACATATTTCCCATCCTGAATACAACCAGGTGATTTTACCTGCGTGCTGCCACAATATATATATATATATATATATATATATATATATATATATATATATATATATATATATATATATACTGTATTAATAAAAATGCCATAAAACTATCCCCTATTTTGTAAATGCTATAAATTTTGCACAAACCAATCAATACCAAAAATATGTAGAAGAATATGTATCAGTCTAAACTGAGAAAAAAATGTTTTTTTTATATATTTTTGCGGGATATTTATTATAGCAAAATGTAAAAAATAATGCATTTTTTTTTCAAAATTGGTGCTCTTTTTTTGTTTAAAGCACAAAAAATAAAAACCGCAGGGGTGATTAAATACCACCAAAAGAAATCTCTATTTGTGGGAAAAAAAGGACGCTTTGTTTGGGAGCAACGTCGCACAACCGAGCAATTGTCAGTTAAAACGACGCAGTGCTGAATCGTAAAAAGCGAACTCTGGTCAGGAAGGGGGTAAATTCTTCCGGGGCTGAAGTGGTTAAATGTTAAAAATGTTAAGTCCCTTCCCAAAACAAACAAACCTGACATGCTAGGCATAGAGGATACTATCCTCATAGCAAGGTAACTACGTACATGCAGCCCTCTGTTATGTTGATACAAGTACAACATTGGCATTGATGAAGGTGAATCTCTCTAATAAAGCCCCAGATAGCAGAAAAATTGGACTGGGGTCCTAAACCTTCCATTCTTTTCAAACTCAACATACAGTACATAAAGTTTTAAGCAGAATGCATATGAGCAGATTCTTGTTTAAATGCAGCTAAAGCAGACATCTTATTTTATCTTATCCTTTGTACTGTGAGGGCGGCCAGCTCTAGGCTCAGTTGAAATGAACATGTGCTGGCAGAAGGAGAAAGAAAAATGAGCAAAGTTATGACATGTTCCTGTGGTGGTGCAGCTCCTGTTTTTTCGCCATACATTCAGCAGGACAGCGTGGTGCTTTTGACCAAGTCATGCTGCTTTTGTTGGAGAAGTCCTTGCTGTGCAGTTTGGCAAACATGTTTAAATCACAAAACCTATTGCACAGAGTTACAAAACCTTTGGCAGGTATTATAGTTTCCATGTACAGTATACATTTCCAACCTACTCTTTAGCTGCTTTCCTGGAAATTATATTTAATACAAATCACAGAGGTAGCTCAACAATTCTTAGAAAATGCCTGTGTTTTCACATGACAACTATTCCATTTAAAAGATGTGTTTAGTCTAAAGCGATGATTAAGTTGGCTTAGATGGACAGATAGCTTTCTGGTATTGACAGGTAGTGGGACTGTTGCTCTGAGATCTGTCATGATTCTCACTCACTGCTAACAGTGTCACATGTAATGTATTTGAATCTTTTTTTCTATTCCATAGTGTGGAGGAAAGCATCATGGCTACATGACGTGAACGCAATATTTCCTGTAATTTCTGACATCTGTCAAATAGAAAAAAAATGAGGGAAGATCTTCCCATCGGGGACACAAGCCAAATGGAAATTTAGTAGAGACTCTAAGCATTTCCTCATTGTCCAAATCTAGAAAAAAAAATGTCTGCCTAGAAATAAGCTTTATCTTCAGCAATACTATTACGTCAAGTTGATCTAGGTAATATTAGAATAATTAAATCTTGTGTTTTGAACATATTTATTCAGTCCGTCAATGAGTGCATATATTAGTGACTTAAATCACCAGTTATTAATAACATGTATTTCTTAATGATTTCACACTGAAGTTATGTGTGTATGCAATTCATGAATATGAGCTATGACATCTTTCAGAAGGATCCTGGAGTTAAATTCTTCATTTTGTTAGATAATTTCACAATTATTAAATATACTGCATGATTTCAGCCTTTGAGCCATTTCCTCTCACAGAGGAAACTGAGAGCATACTGCAATCATCGGGACTGTAGTAAGCACTCTTATGCCACATACACACGAGCGGAATGTCTGACAGAAAAAGTCAGACGGAAGTTTTTCATCTTATATTCCGATCATGTGCATGCCTCATCTGACTTTTTTTTTTCGAAAATTCTGACAGACCCAGAAATAGAACATGTTCTAAATATTTCCGACAGAACCAATTCCTAGTGGGAAAACCGCTCGTCTGTATGCTGTTCTGACGGGCCAAAAACTATGCATGCTCTGATGCAAGTATTAGACGGAAGTTATTGGCTACTGGCTAATGAACTTCCTTTTTCTAGTCCTGTCATACATGTTGTACGTCACCGCGTTCTTTACGATCAGACTTTGGTGTGATCATATGGACGCAAGACAGTTTTAGTGGAATTCCGTCAGAACTCCATCGGAAAAACCTTCAGAGTTTATTCCGACAGGAAAACCGGTCATGTGTACAGGGCATCACAGTGAAAAAATAAAAATAAAAACACTCAACCCCTGAGCAGTACAGCATCACTATGTTGACATTGTACTGCCCTGTCTTATGATCAGAGACACTGACTGCTATACTGATAACACTGTATGCCAGTGCAGCATCTAGTATCTCTAATCAATAGCCACAGCAGCATAATGTCACCATAGAGACACTGCACTGCTCAAGAGATAGTATGTTTTCCTGTGCTTCCAAAAATATGATAGATGGTGAGGAAATTAGATGTGAATTTATGCCCCTAGTATGCCTAAAAGTTGCTCCTTGGATTTTGAGCTTCTCTATGTGGCTAGGCTATTAAAAAGTCTAATTCGTGTGGTATCCTATACTATGGTTTCTGACATCACACCATTGGACGATCAAAATCTGTTCCTCTCATTGTGTCCCGGGAACTGGATGCTGCCGGTCACAACCTTACTGGGAGGGGCCTTTTGCCAGCTGTAACAATAATCCAGTGGCTGTATAGCCACTAGGATTACTTTTACAGTGAAGAAAATCACCAGCTGTAAAAATTATATCTCAGTCATTGCTGCAGCAATGACCAAGATATCACCCTTCAAATTCAGTGACGTACTGGACAAATGTTGTACAGTCCTGAACACTGTATATATATATATATATATATATATATATATATATATATATATATATATATATATATATATATATATATTCATAATTATTTATTTTTGTATTTTTTGTGCTGGCACTAATGGTTATTTAAGTGCCTGTACACTTTAAACCGAAAAAAGCACAAAATGGAAAGTTTTTAAAATACTTGTTCTTTTCTAAAACAATTTGAAAAAAATATATCTAGGTCTAGGTACATTGTACTGAGCATGAGCTCATAATAATCTACTGGACATTTGTAAATCTCCCTGTGTCTTTCAGACTCAGTTCTCTATTATAAGGGAGATATAGTGGGTGTCAGGGCTGGGCTCAGTCCTTCCTTCTCTTAGCTAGCTCAGCTGTCAGCTAATTACCAGCCCCTTTCTCTCCACAGTGACTCACCTGTTGATGATATCCTGTGTGTCAGTCCTACCTACTTAGGCCATCCAGCCCAGATGATCTCTGCCTTCATCTTGGTCACATCTCTAGAGATGCTCTCCTGTGTTCCTGTTAAAGACTTGCTCGGCTGACATTCCTTCTAGCTCCAGATCCTGCTTGCTGTTCTATTACGCTCATCTCGGGCTCCCTGACGTTTTGGCTTGTCTGACTATCCCTTGCGGTTCCTGAACTCTGGCTATGTTTTGACTATGTTTACTCTGCTTACCTTTTTTTTATTATTATTATTAAACAAGTGTGATTTAACTGTACTTCTGTCTCAGTCTGATTCATGGTTTCTGACAGTAGGCAGCACATTTTCAACATAATGCATCATGCATTAGTGTCCATTTACCTCGTTTATCATCTCTAGACCAGCAGAAAATGGTTCATTTATCAAAGTCATTTTTTAGAAGGGTTTGATATGCTAACTTGCTTTTTACATACAGTTTTCCATCAGGTTCATTAAACTCAGGAGTGTATACTTAATAATCTACTATTATTTACTAATGCAGTATGGGCATGATTTAATACACACCTGTAATGTAGAGCAATGCGCCTCTCTGGGTAAGAAAAAAAGTATATTTTCTTCTGGAGTTATTTTGTCAAAACATTCAATCATTTTATTTTTGGCTCTTAAACTTATTTTAGTGAGATTATTATAGTATACTGTATTTACACCATGTAAACAAAGTGCTTAGTAAAATACTTCTACAAGCAGGGTTTGACTTAGACATGTTGTGCCACTGCTGATATTATAGATGTAGCCCCCCTGACCTAAGTGGGAGTGACTCTGTCATTTTAGTTCTACTCCACTGTAATCAGCCCAAGCCAAATTGATAATTCTGTGTTCAATTTAATTCCCCTACACCCAGTTACTGTTCTTTCTGTCTGCTGTTAGTGTCCCTGGCAATAGTGCAAGAACATACAACAATGCTGAATTAGGAAGAATTATATCTCACTGTTGAACCGCTAGGAGTTTTAATGCCATTGTTGCAGGTTTGGGGAGGAGTGAACTTATGAGACTTTGCCTTGGGTGGGCATGTGCTACTGGAGTTATCCAATCCTGTGGGCTTGCAGCCTGGGGGAGACATGTGTTGCTGGATTTCTCTGACCTCCCGGGCCTGCAGCCTGGGAGGACGCCCATGCACTAAGAAAATAAAGGCCTGGATCTGGTCTAAAAAAGCCTGTGCTGCCTTGCTGGAGAATTCATTCAGAAGGAGTGAGATAAAAGTTTGACTGGGAGCACCAAGGGAAGTATTTTATCTACTGAAGAGTGTCTGGGAGAGCTGGGGAGAAGTTTGGCAATTCCAAAAAAATTGTTGGCTCATTCAGGGAATGCACATGCTCAATCTGAACACTGCTAAACACTATGGACTGATCTAGAGTCTGGAGTCTGTAGCTAGGTCTCTTTTTGAGTATCTTGTTCCATACTTTTCCATCCCCTCCAGTTTTTGCTAGTAAATTACCTTCAAACAAAGATTGGAAGTCGCCATACAAGGGTTGGTAAAGTGCCGTGGTGCAACTGTGGCACAGTTTACCTTTATACAGTCTAGGAGAGCTTGTGAATCTTAGCAGCTCCTTATATTAGCAGATTATTGAATTATGTGCTTGGTAGCTTGTTGTATTCAGAGAATACTTTACTTTCATGGAGGATGTCTTTATCGTGTCTTACAGGAAACAGAACAATACAAGTGGGTGCACTTAACATAGACAGAACATCATGTTGCTACTTTACCGTAGAATAGCACACTATCATACTGTAGTGCCACCTGCTGGATAGAAAGGTATAATGCATACAGGAATTATTGTCATTTTTATATAAGCAACTTTACATTACATGTTGTTCTTCCAACACCCCTTCTCACCAGCATGTGCTTTGTCAAATTACATTCAGCTTCTTCTGGATATAACTATGATGTTTCTTCAACAAAGGCTTCCTCTGGTGGGCAGTATTGAATGTCAATGACATCTTGATATTGATTGTCCCTCAGTAGGTGATACTTGATATCAATGTGTTTGGTCCTAGGATTGACTCTTTCTGATTGCATAAACTTTATACAACCCTGGTTGTCTTCAAAAATGGAAATGGGTTTTGACATGTCTATCCCTATGTCCACAAAAATTTGATCAATTCATATCACTTCTTCATATGTTTGTGCTGCTGCAATGTACTTTGCTTCAGTTGAAGATAGAGCGACAGTTATTTCATTTCGACTAGACCAGGGATATGCTATTAGCAGACCTCCAGCTGTTGCAGAACTACAAGTCCCATGAAGTATAGCAAGACTCTGACAACCACAAGCATGACACCCAGAGGCAGAGGCATGATAGGACTTGTAGTTTTGCAACAGCTGGAGGTCTGCTAATAGCATATCCCTGGACTAGACCAACTTATGGTTCTTTCCCCATACTGAAAGATGAATCCACTTGTGGATTTGCAGTCTTTGCATTCCCTGGCCCAATCAGAATCCACATATCTGACCAGTTTTGGATTGGATGTTGCTGGTAACCATCACTTTATCTGAATTGTTCCTATGAGATAGCACATCACTCTTTTTACTGCATTCCTGGCACACTGGCAGGGAGCTGAAACTTTCCTGCATAGTATGCCCACTGCTGCAGCTATTTATGGTTTTGTCACAGTGGCAACATATAGCAGCTTACCGATTGCTCTGCAATACATTGTTTGGTAGCAAGTTTTCTGCTTCATTGCTCTTTTGATACCCTGGTTCCATAGGAGTTTTCACTTCCTTTGCATCTTGCATATAGAATTGTTCCAAGATTTCTGAGATTTTCTGAGATTGGTTGAGAAGATTACTTTCATCTTCTCTCTCTATTTGGATTCCCAGATAGTAGCTACTGTTCCAGAGTTCTTTATTTTCAAAATAGTTTTTCAGCTTGTGAACTATCTGATTGTAATCCCTTCTTGTTCAAAACAAGTTATAATGTCATCAACATTATAAGGGAATACTTATTAAGGTTGCCAAAAGATATACGGTACTAGGTTAAAGGTCTAAGATAATATGCTTAGGCGTGCATTTCACTAAGTTCAGAATTAAGATGCAAGATGTTGACATATTAGGATGCATCTGTCTGCGGTAAGAGGTACAAAGCTAAGATAGGACTGGTTACGCAAGAATATGGTCAGTCAGCAGATGTTGAAATGACGAAATAACTATCAGAAGACTGTATTTCACCTTTGACTTAGATAATGTCATGAGTTTAAGAAAAATGTCGATGTATGTATGAATTACCTGATTGGTTAAACCACAGGGCTGTCCTTCAGCTCAAACTAAATAAAACTGTTGTGTGTGCTTCAATAGGCACATTCATTATTCACGTACAATAGTGTGTATGTGTAATGTTTTGTCCACCGGTGAAAGGGACCTCCGCTCTTCAATCCTAGCCTAGGCTACCAGGGGTTACTTACAGAAGACGAGCAACCTAACAGTTTTGGTACCAGAAAAGTGGGGTTCGTCTTGCGACAGGTAGGTCACTTTACTCTTTTTTACCTGATTGGTGAATGGTGTAAACACTTACTCTGTCCGGGCGGCCGCTACGAACTTAGTTTAAAATTAAAAGAAGTAACTGTGCCTTCGCGGTGGACTAGGCTGGTCCCTCGGGAGGTTAAAAGGGCTCGCAAGGAATTTATAGGTTTAGGGGAGTCCGACTAGGTTGGTCTGACTTAAAACTATTGGTGATAGTATTTTTAACACGGGAAGTAGTAGATTACGCCCGTGACAAAGGGATTGGTGGAGTGGACGCCCATTTGAAAAAAAATTTTTTTTTAAAAAGTGCACTATAAATTGATAAATGTATTGCAATACGGTTATGTCATGTCTTAAAGTATATTAAGAATATGTCTGTTTCTCTCTAGGTACGTGTGTAAGTATATAGAGTATAAGTTTTAATATAGAGTATAAGGAAAATAATTGTTGTTGTTTAAATAAGTGCAGAATATGAGGAGCCCTCTTGTAGTGACATAGCATCCGTCTGCCCCCATTGCACGTTAGGTCTACTCTTCCTAAGAATAGATGACAAGTGGATTTTACTGACCACCAGACCAGGGGGGTTCTCTTGCAGACTTGGTGTAAGAGGGGTATATCCCGCCACCAGGAAAAATTTACCCTTCATCGTATATTAAGGGTAAATCTTCATAGTTTTATATAAGTCCATCTGCCCCAAAAAAGATCAGGGATCCTACTCCCAGACCAGAGACCGGATTGTTGGACAAACCGGGTGTTATCACCTGTGTCCTGCCACTAGACACACACTGCCCAGACTACTAGATGGGGAATTCTGCAGCAACCCAAGCCATGGCCACCCCATCACCCTATGAATTTGTCAGTAATATGATCCCTGGCCCCCAAGTAGAACCATTTTGGACACAAGTTCGGGAAAGGTGTCACCAATTGGGAATCCATGACCCAGGACCCCAAGGTCCTTGTTCAGAGGAAGACTGGCAAGAAGTCAGTAAAATTTGTCAGGTACATAAGCATTCTTATCCTCCCTGCAAAGGGGCTGACCCACAATACATGAAGGATTGTTTCTGTGCATGGAACAAATGCCTTGGAAAATATAGGCAATTGTGGACAGCAAGGACATTGGAAATCCCAGTGCCCTTATAGGACTGGACAGATTAGAGCAAGAGGCAGAGGCAGGGGATTTGACCCCCAGACCCGCCCACAGTATCCCCGTTATCTGCCATACCAGAACCCTCGTCAACCACTACCCCAATATCCTACACAGCCACAAATAATGCACCGAGGGAAACTCTGTTGGTATTAATGGGACACCTGTCACCCATCCCATCACTCCACCACTGACTGTAGCCACTCCAGAAGGACAGAAATTATGTACCCAAACTTTTGCCGTCTTGTCCTCATGCCCTGTGCCCCTTATGGGACGGGACCTCTTGGCACAACTGTGTATTACCATTAAGTTTAATAAAGAAGGTTCCCTTACCGCTAGTTCACCATTATGTGACTTACATGGCCCTAAGCGACATGCACACAGAGGGTTCCCAAAAAGACATGCACACAGGAGTTTCTTTCTAATGATACCTTCCTCCCTTGACCATCACACAATTTGGGCAGAAAACAAAGGTAGTGTGGGCTTTATTAATTGCACACCATATGCACCCCAAATGCGGTCAGATGCAGGGATACAATATCAAAAACAGTATCCCCTACCCCCAGAGAAAGTCAAAGGCATCTCCCCTCAAATTAATGACTACATATCTAAAGGCATCCTAAAACCAATCATTAGCCCCTGGAACACACCCATTTACCCTGTAAAGAAGGCCAGTGGCGAGTGGAGACTCGTCCAAGACCTCAGAGCAGTAAACAAACAAGTGATTCCCCTCCCACCCCTAGTCTCAGACATCACTTATTTTTTCATGCATACCGGCAGACTCTCTATGCTACACAGTAATTGATTTAGCGAATGCTTTCTTTAGCATTCCCATTGCAGAGGAAGCCCAACCTATGTTTGCTTTCTCCTGGGCCGGGGGCCAACTAACCTGGCAAGGGTATGTAGACAGTCCAGCCGCCTTCTCTATGATACTCAACGAGACTGTCAAGTCTTGGACTTCTGAGCGTGGGTCGGTACTAATACAGTATGTGGATGACCTGCTCCTGTGCAGTCGAACTGCTGAAGATTGTGCGGTCGATTCAACATCACTGTTACAACACCTAGCTCACGCCGGGCATCTAGCCTCAAGGAAGAAAATACAATGGTGCCAGCCACAGGTAGAATACCTAGGGTGCATTCTAAAGGAAGGGACAAGGCTAGTGTCCCCCAAACGTGCCGCAGCCCTTCGAGCTCTCAGTCCCCCAAAAGACAAGGCCGCCCTACTCTCATTTTTGGGTGCAATTGTATATTGCCGCCAATGGATCCCTGACTGTTCTCATTATGATAGTATCCTAAGAGAGGCTACTGGCTCGACAGCCCCTAAATTAATAGATTGGACTGAAGACAGACTACAAGCTTTTCAAGCTCTATTAAACAGTCTGTCAAATGCTCCCGCCCTAGGGTTGGTAGACTATGGTAAAGCTTTTCAACTATACTGTGTAGTCTCGGGGACCTCTTTTGCCGCGGTTTTGACACAACAGCATGGAACAGGCTACCGCCCTGTCTCCTACCTATCTAAAAAAAACTCCCCATCCAAGTACAGGGAATGCCATTCTGTCTCCAAAATCTTGCTGCCTGTGCAATGTCTGTACAAGATGCAAACAAATTAGTGCTAGGTCACCCATTGACTCTCTATACCACTCATTCAGTCACGCATCTTATTCAGAACATGAATACCCAACATATGACCTCGCAAAGACTTAGTGGTTATGAGATAACACTGATGAACACTGATAACCTCACACTCAAATATGTGCCTGCCAGCAACCCCGCTGTGCGCCTTTTGCATTCCATGTTGCGTTTTCCACATGACCCAGACATTATACATGACTGTTCGGAGAAGGTTGCTGCTATTACCAGTCCCAGACCGGATCTCACTGACACCCCTATCTCAGGTGCAGAGGATGTTTTCGTTGACGGTAGCTGCTCACGTCCCTCTGACTCCACCTTTTTAACCGGTTATGCAGTTGTTCAACTACCAGACATCGTACTGGAGGCAAAATCATTACCTCCTTCTTCAGCCCAGGTAGCAGAGTTAGAAGCCCTCACTAGGGCCTGCATTCTATTCACCGGTAAAGAGGTGAACGTCTACACAGACAGTAGATATGCTTTTGGAGTGGTGCATGATTTTTGGTGTGATATGGGCCAATAGAGGTTTTAAAACGGCAGACAACAAAATAATTGCCAACTCCACACAGATTAGTGCTCTCCTCCAAGCCATTCTTCTTCCAAAAAAGGTAGCCATAATTAAAGTAAAGGCACACTCCTCTGACAGCAGTCGTGTTTCAAAAGGGAATGCTCTTGCTGACAGAGAAGCTAAAAGAGCTGCTGCCTTTTCCCCTAACCCACCTGCCCCCACAACAATGTTTTTCAAGGAACACTTCGCAGCACCTAACTTTAAAACTGTCATAGCACAGATGCAATCAATGGCCACAGAAGATGATGTCCATTTTTGGACAAAGGAAGGATTGACCAAAGACCCTGAAGGTCTTTGGTCAAAAGAGGGGAAGATCCACATGCAAGAACAAAATTATCACCCTTTGAGAATTACCCCCATTAGACCAAGACACTGATATTGACATTTATTCCCAACAGGAAATGTACGTGAAAAACCTGGTAAGTATGCTTCATGAAATGAACGAACAAGTTTCTGTCACCTTTTTTCCCTCTTCCCACAGAACCAACGCATCCCTTCATCCCTGGGGATAAAGTGCTGATCAAACAATTAGCACAAAGAAAGAGTATCGGACCGGCTTTCTCAGGACCATGGAAGGTGGAAAAGGTATCCAGGACCGCAGTGTTAACAGACCTAGGAAACACCTGGATCCACGCCAGCCGTCTTAAAAAGTGTCCCCAGCTTCCCTCGACTCCAGAGCCCCTGGCAGTGACAGAGAGCAGCAACTCCCAAGAACAAGATCTACAAGAAGTTCAGAGAGGCATAGAACAAATTTCCCTGGAAGATCCCACACCCCCTCAAAAGGACAAAACAGAGCCAACAACTGCCGGGATGAGAAACGAAGAAGAAGAACAGAACTCTTAGATAACAAATAATCAGAACTTTAAAAAAAACAAAGATGCTTTCTCCATCAGTGTCAGGGAAGGCCTTGTGCCTCTTATGCTGTATTACCCTAGTAGTGTTCCTACCGACCTGGTTGATAGCTAACTGTATATATCATCCAGAAGACTTAGGTCTATTAAAAGGGATATGTGGACCACCTAAGATGAATAATACCCCCGGCCAAAGACATAGTAGAAGTATTGTACCCGTTAATGAGTCACCTAAGGGACTGACTAACAAGATGTTACTACTAAAATTCAAATATAGCTATGCTCAAAAATCTGGTTTTGAGAAATGCTGGATTTGCAGCAAGCTACATCCCAGTACAGCTAGAATCCCTCTCATGGCAGTCCCCTTGAATTTTACCCCCCTCCTTAATGGAACACCCCCTATCGTCCTAACGAATGTTACTAGGACCCGTCCAAATAAAACCCTCACTTTCCAAATTATAGGTAGAAGCCACTTCCCAGACTGGTGTTTCCGACTGGGAAACACCACAGATGGAGCCGAGGTTTGCAAACAAGCAAAACTTAACATTTCAATGACATCATTTAACAGTCCTTCTTTCTTCCATACTTCAGATCCCACCCTAAATGCCACCTTTTTAGACTTTCTTAGCTCCAGTACCAAGACTACAATACACCAATTAATGTCAATACTGGTGCTCTCTGGCCTTTCTGATACTCTTAGGAACGTGTTCCATAAACGACCCCTAGCTCTAGGAAATACCATATATATATGCTGCGGCAAACTCTGTCACCCCTGGATCCCAACCAAACCCCAGGGGTGGTGTTACCTTGCAGCCCTGGTTCCTATCATGGGGGTATTAGGGGATAACAAGGGAAGTCACCTCCTTGAAGCCAGCATGCATCCTAGATATCCCCTTAGACACCGTAATAAACGAGAATTGTTTTTAGAAAAAGATATGGCCTGGGCATAGTTCCCTTCCTGGACAGGGTGGGGAATTGACCTAATGAAAAGATTAAATAATTACACTGGCATAATTGATGAGATTCTGGAGGAAAATTCTGATGACATAACCAAACTAAATCTAGAAACTAGGGCAATTAGGAAGCAACTAGAACTACATGAGTTGGCTATAGAAAGTATGAGTGCAGCCCTTACTGGCCTCTGTGAGACTACTGAGGATTATGAGTGCTGTACCTGGATTCATAATACCAGCATCGAAGTCCCAGACTACTATGACGTTATTGCCCAACACAGGGAAGAGGTAAATAAACTACAGAAAGAGGCAAGGAACATAGGAAAAAACTGGGATCCCTTCTCGAGCAGTTTTAGTTTTGGGGGATTAATATCTTGGCTCCGAAATGCTGCCATGACAATTGTCACTGTGATTCTCTTCATTCTATTTTTATATGCCTGTTATAAGATAATCAAATGTTTATGTAAAAAGGGAAACACGGTCGCTCCGAAGGATCTGAAACTCACTTCCATTGTTAAGGATCCAACGGTATGGTATAGAAACCAAGAGCACAAGGGTTCGGAGTATGAAGCCTGTGCTATTAAATTAGAAAAGGAATGATCATTATGTAAATCACAGAATGATCAAAGGAAGGATTATAAGGGAATACTTATTAAGGTTGCCAAAAGATATACGGTACTAGGTTAAAGGTCTAAGATAATATGCTTAGGCGTGCATTTCACTAAGTTCAGAATTAAGATGCAAGATGTTGACATATTAGGATGCATCTGTCTGCGGTAAGAGGTACAAAGCTAAGATAGGACTGGTTACGCAAGAATATGGTCAGTCAGCAGATGTTGAAATGACGAAATAACTATCAGAAGACTGTATTTCACCTTTGACTTAGATAATGTCATGAGTTTAAGAAAAATGTCGATGTATGTATGAATTACCTGATTGGTTAAACCACAGGGCTGTCCTTCAGCTCAAACTAAATAAAACTGTTGTGTGTGCTTCAATAGGCACATTCATTATTCACGTACAATAGTGTGTATGTGTAATGTTTTGTCCACCGGTGAAAGGGACCTCCGCTCTTCAATCCTAGCCTAGGCTACCAGGGGTTACTTACAGAAGACGAGCAACCTAACAAACATAGATAAGGATTAGGGATGATGTAAGGGAAACCTGCGTTACATCAGAGGGGGCGGGTCACCCACACGTCATTGGGGAAGCCAGGCTTTCCCACTTGCGTTCGAGGGGGGTAGGGGCAGGTGACGGATGGCCCCACCCTCCTCATATAAGAAATGTCAGGCTGCCGGTATCCCCACAGTGTCTCCGCCAGTGGAGACAGAGGATGAATGGACTGCACTGCACTGGAGGAAGAGATCATCTGTCGCTGGATCAGATCAGCCATCGCTGTACCCCGGAGAGATGATCATCCGTCACTGGATAGCAAGAGTGGATTACCACCACTGGAACCTTTTTTTACATTTTTTAAAATGTTTTAATAAAGGACTTTTTCAACTGTGTGTGTCTTTTTTAACATTCTTTTACACTTTCTTTGTGAAATGGTAGGGTTACTTTTGTACCCCCTTACCATTTCAAACAGGGGGGGCTGGGATCTGGGGGTCTTCCAGATTCTGATAAGCCCCCGCCCGCATACCCCCACAACCACCGGCCAGGGTTGTGGGGATGAGGCCCTTGTCCTCATCAACATGGGGACAAGGTGCTTTGAGGGGTCACAGACCCCCAAAGAATCTTCCCAATGTTGAGGGCATGTGGCCTGGTACGGTTCAGGGGGGGCGCTCTCTCGCCCCCCCTCTTTTCCTGTGGCCTGCCAGGTTGCGTGCTAGGATAAAAGGTCTGGTGTGGATTTTTAGCGGGAACTCCACATCATTTTTTAATTTGGAGTGGAGTTCCCCTTAAAATCCACCTGAAGGGACTGGTATGGATATTTAGGGGGAACCCCACGTCATTTAAAAAAAAATAGACGCGGGGTTCCCCTTAATATCCATACCTGAACCCCATGATTTTATTTTTTATTTTTTTATGTTTAATCAATGACTTCCAATGACTGTCCTCTGTATTATGGGGCGCCGACAATTCATTATAGCTGCGAGTGATTTTAAATGACTTTTTTTCCTGCAGAAATGACACTTTGTGCACGGACAGTTTTAAGCACGGGAAACATGCGCCCCTTTACATGCATACTATAGACACCCCCCAGGTATGAAATTTAAAGGAATATTACCCTTTTATTGTATCACTTTAAGCATTATTAAAATCATTGCTCCTGAAAAAACTGCCATTTTTAAAACTTTTTTTGCATTGATACATGTCCCCTGGGGCAGGACCCAGGTCCCCAAACACTTTTTAGGACAATACTATAACTTGCATATTAGCCTTTAAAATTAGCACTTTAGATTTTGAACCTTCGAGTCCCATAGACTTTAATAGGGATCTAAAGTTCACACAAAGCTTAGGTCTGATTCTTGGAGTAGAGACAGGGGTCTGCTTTACTTCTTGAGAATCCCTCTCTGGTAAGTACTTTGTTCACTTTCTCATTCCACATCCTTGCAGATTGCTTAAGACCGTAGATGCTCTTCTGAAGTTTACACACAAGGTTGTCTGCTTGTTCAAACCCCGGTGGTTGCTCCATGTAAACATCTTCCTTAATGTCTCCATATAGGAAAGCAGTTTTAACATCTAGTTGTTTCACTTGCTTGCCCTTCCCGCCTGCAACACTAAGAAGTGCTCTAATGGTGAAGTGTTTTACAACCGGAGCGAATGTTTCATCGTAATCTTCACCAAATTTCTGGGAGTAACCCTTGGAAACTAGTCTGGTTTTGTATTTGTGGATATTCCCTTCTGCGTCTGACTTTACTTTGAAAGCCTGCTTACTTCCTATAGTTTTACTGTTAGGAAGGAGCTCTGTGAGTGTCCAGGTTTTATTTTCTTGAAGTGACTTTAATTCTTCTGCTGCCTTTCTCCATTTATCGGCTTCACATTTTGGCAGTTTTTTCTGTTTTTCCAGGTTGTTGGTTCAAGTATGCTGTGTGTTTTGACAGTGTATGAAAGCTTGCGGGGGGTATCCCCTCTGTAGGCCGAGTGGATCTTCTGATTTCAGGCAGTTCAGCAGGATCTGGTGGGTAACTTGATTTAGGCAATGTGAGTTCCACCTCCTTGGCTGACCTTTTTTTTCTGGTTTGCTTGGCATATTCAATTCACAGTTTTCAGGGATCAGTGTTTCTGGTAATGAGCTTTTATCAAAATAAACACTATGGCTTATTGTCACTTTCAATATTTGGGTGTAGGATTCTGCAACCCTTAGCCCTTGTACACACGATCGGAGATTACAACGACCAAATCCGTCGGAGCTATTCCGATGGATTAATTCCGGACGGGGTCCGGAAGTGATGTTGCATACACACGGTCGGACCAAGTTGTCGGAATTTCCAGTTGCCAAGAACACGGTGACGTAAGCCGCGTACGGCGGGCCTACAAAAGGGAAGTTCAGCACCACGTCCAGCACCCTTTGGGCTCCTTCTGCTGATCTTGTGTGTATCGCGTGTTAGTAGAAGTTTGGTGAGAGACGATTTGCGCTTTTCAGATTAGTGATTCAGATCGCTACTGCTCTTCAGTTTCTGCTTGTCTTTGCGTATCTGATAATCAGTGCGTGCAATCAGTAAGTATTTGTTTCTCATCGTGGACTATATCTTCATATAGTACACTTTGATTTGCATTTCTTATTGTCTGCTTGCTTCTGCTATTCAGTTCATTCTTTAAGGCATTGCTGTTTATCGGTGCTTTCTGTTGTCCGTTCTGACCAGCCGACCGTTTTGAAACCATGTTTCGTCTACATACTCATCGTAGAGTTTGTACTGTGCAGGGGCTTCGTGTTGGGGTTCTTAACTTGACACAAGCCCGGTCCATGAACAGGGAGGGGAGACGTTTGTGGATCAAGAATTGACCAGTTCTCGCACATGCCTTTGCTCCGTGAGATCCGGGAGAATAATCCTGATGATTTCAGGAATTATCTCCGGATGATGGACTCCGTTTTTCAACGTTTGCTGGCTTTGCTGACCCCTTATATCACCAGGCAGGATACCTGCATGCGGCAAGCCATCACTCCGGAGCAGAGCCTCATCACCACGTTGCGCTACTTGGCAACAGGGAGAAGCCTTCAGGACCTCAAGTTCTCTACAGGCATCTCCCCCCAGGCTCTGGGGATCATTATTCCAGAGACATGTTCTGCCATCATTCTGGTCCTGCAGAAGGACTATATAAAGGTAAGTTTTCTCCTTAAACATCACATTCTATGTATTTCATGATTGCTAATGTCTTGCATTTCTTTCCTCATTCCCTAATTACCATCATTGCAATATGCTCTAATTCATATACTCTGCCCCTTTGTCCTCAGGCATATTTGCCTCACTAACTTCCCCACCATGCTCTTTTTGGCCCATAAAACTATAGTCTAGTCACTTACCAATGTCTTTTGTCAGCTCCATAGTATTGCTTTCCCCTAAACACCCCCTATAATGTCTACAAATGTGATGTGTGTGCTTCAATTCATGCAGAGTGACTTTTTTTTTTTTGGTTGTGCCAAACTCATTAGGAACCCCCCCCCCCCCCCCCCAACTGCTAGCTCAGCTGATAGCAATCCTCTATCTGCTGACTTTACCAAACCCAATACACACTATACCTACCTTTTTGATGCTCACATTTATGGATGAATTCACCAAAACATGTAGGGCAAGGGCCTGCCTCAATACTTTCAAATGCAATTTTTTTCCCCTATTATTATCTTGATATGTAATAGCAGAATGTCAAAATGTGCTTCCATTTTGGTTTCTTTTTGGTATTATGACACTTCTTACCTGTCCGGTGGGCTGCCAATAGTGTAAGTAAGGAGGGGCTTCCCAAAGTATCATACAGTATTTCGGCATTCAGCTCTCAATCTAGTGGAGAGGGTTACCTGTCCAAAACACCCCCCCTCATTTTTTAGCAAGGGCCCATCAGATGGGGGGGGGTGGGGGGGGGTGATGACTCTCATAAGGGGACCTTAGACTTTAGGCTTTAAATACTCAGTTCCCAAAATGTTATACTAATATTGGCCAAAAATGTTTGTGTCTAATCTGCTTGCAATGTTGATTTGTAAAATTACTAATTTTTGGTCTTGTTTCACTCCACAGTGTCCTTCAACACCACAGGAATGGCAGACTGTGGCCTCCCACTTTTCCAGTCGTTGGGACTTTCCCAATTGTGGAGGAGCAATTGATGGGATGCACGTCCGCATCGTCCCACCACCCAACTCGGGGTCGTACTATTATAATCATAAGGGGTTTCATAGTATTGTGATGTTGGCGGTGGTGTCTGCGACATATGAGTTTTTGTATGTGGACGTGGGGCAAAATGGACGGATGTCGGATGGTGGAGTGTTCGCACGGACAGAGTTCTACTGACGTCTCCAGAGTGGCAGTCTGGGCTTGCCACCCCCAGAGGAGAATCAGGAAGGACTCCCGTTCGTCTTCGTTGCGGATGAGGCGTTTGCCCTGGCAAACCATCTGATGCGGCCTTTCCCGATGAGGACCCTTACCCCAGACCAGAGGATTTTTAATTTCCGCCTGTCCAGAGCCCGAAGAGTGGTGGAGAACACCTTTGGAATACTGGCCAGCCAGTTCCGCCTTTTTTTAACACCTATCCACATGGCGGAATACAAACTCAATCACATAGTGCTGGCCTGCTGTGTTCTGCACAATTTTCTAAAAAGACTTTCTGCGAACTATGCAGTCTCAGTTGTCCAACAAGAAGCAGACTTGCTGGAAAATGATAACCTCATGGGCCTTGAACCTGCTCATCCTGGCTTGCCTCCCCAAAGCGCCTGTGAGGTTAGAACCCAATACATGGACTACTTTGTGGGTAGGGGGGCCATTGATATGGCAGACAATGTCTGAGAGGCATTTTCACAATAAATGATTCTTTGAAACACCTTCATTTACTGCTTGGCTTGCTTTTAGGTGTCTCCTAGGTAAATTTATGTTTTTTCTTGTTGTGCCTTTTTCACCAACAGTGCAAACCCAAGTTCAGAGGGAGATGAGGGGACAGTCTCTTCTTCAGATAAGCTTATTATGTTGTGGGTCTGCTACACACACACACACCTTGTTTTTGGTAACTAATGTATGTAGTGCATTACTGACCAAAATCGTGCTCATTTTCAGCACCATGGCAGGAAAATTGCATGATTGTCCAAATTAACACATCACTGTGGGTGTTTTTTTTACTAAAGGCACATCCACTATGCACTACAAGTGCACTGCAAAAGTACACCTAAAACTGCACTTGTAGTGCAAAGTTGAGTTTCCTTTAGTAAATAACACCCATTCTCACCGCAATCAAAAATTTTACTCCAAATACATCTTTGGCGCAATGAAAAAGGAAGCCACACATTGATGATAATTTAACTTTTTAATCAAAGCACATTCACATGTGCGTTTAGAAAAGGGTTTTACAACAAACCAACAAATTGTGTGTATCAAAAACAGTCTTTCAGGTAATTTTTGTTTACTTGGTGTTTTTGTGTAAACAGGCATGTATCAAAGCGTAACATACAAAACACAGGAACTTACAAAGTTCAACTTTGAAAAGTGAAGACAATATCAGACATGAGTATGTACAAACTGGGCTGATATTGCCTTCATCACATGGGGTGTCACCCCTGGAAAATCCAAATTTGGAAGATGCACACAGTGTGTCAACATGTGCTATCTCCCATCATGGGGGATCAATGTACATGTTTTGGGGCTGCAACCCCTTCATCTCAGCCACTTTACACAAAACACGGACATTGATCCCCCATGATGGGAGATAGCACATGTAGCCACACTCTGTGCATCTTCCAAATTTGGATTTTCTAAAAATACAAAAGTAGTGGTTTAAAATACAAAAACTAAAACCCTAGCTAGTTTGGGCTGTTTCACAGTCTCCCCAAAACATCAATGATGTTCTTCATTTTATTTTTAACATCATTGATGTTTTGCTGTATATTTTACAAATCCTGATTGCACCCCATTATCTCCCCAATCAGGATCTGGGCACTTTCACTGGTAAAATGGGATTCTTCTTCCACATCACCTACAAAACAAATCAAAAAAACACACCGTGTATTAAAAATATGGTGATATACATTGCTGAGCTTACCGGAAGCTGTGTTCTCCGACACTCACCTGTTGTGGTGACAATTTGTCCAACTTCAATGATATCTCCTTCCTCCTCCTCCTGCTCCTCTGCTTCTGGTTTTGGTATTTGGCCTTCTTTGGGAGGGGTGTGGTCCCTGGTGTCCTCATACTTGCCGATTCTTTTCTCCCCTATGAGAATGTAAAAAAAGAATAATTAGCACACAGAGGGCAGAATTAGGAATATGAAACATTGCTTGAAAGTGTTGTACAATTGTTTTTTTTGGCCGAGCTCCAAGGTGAGAACATTTTTGGGGACACTTTGTTAAGCTGGAATACCTCCCTGCAGAACGATGTTTCTTAGGAACGAATGAAACCATGAACTTGAAAGTGGCCATTTTAAAATGCACAACCTTAAGACCCCTTTCACATTGGGGCATTTTTCAGGCGTTTTTCAAGCGCTTTAGCGTTAAAAAAAGCGCCTGTAAGGCGCTTGAAAGAAGCCTCATCTGCAGTCCCAATGTGAAAGCCCAAGTGCTTTAAGAGCCCTTTCACAAAGTCAGCACCCGAAAAAACGCTCGTAAAGCGCCGTTAAAACTAGCAGCGCTTTACCAGCATTTTTCGAGCGTTATTGGGGCGCTTTTAACCCCTGCTAGTGGCCAAATAAAGGGTTAAAAACGCCCACAAAACGCTGCTGCCAATAGCGTTTTTCAGGCGCTTTTCAGGCGTTTTACAGGCGCTTCCCATTGATTTTAATGGGAAGGGGCGCTTTAGGAGCGTTGTATTCACCGCTCCAAAAGCGCTGCAAAGAAACTGCTTGCAGGACTTTTTTTGACGCCCTGCCAGCGCAGCGCCTCAGTGTGAAAGCACTCGGGCTTTTACATTGGGATTGCAGTTTCTTTCAGGTGCTTTTTTTAATGCTAAAGTGCATGAAAAACACCTGAAAAACGCCCCAGTGTGAATGGGGTGTCTAAATCAAAGCACATGGAGCAGTATGCAAACAAGAATAATGATATGAACACACGACTACTTACTTTTTTGAAGAACACGCTTGATCCTTCTGTACTGATCATGCTCCCTCAGTTTCAGGTCTGACCAGTGTTTTGGTCTCCGGGCTTTCCTCACCCCCCTCCTCGTTAGTGGAATTGTGATTGCGCACATGCGTTCTCTCCGCCATGTGCTCGCTCTACGGCGCCGAAAGCGAAGGGGCGGGGAATAGTCTAGAAAGAACATCAGGGGCGGGCGGAATTTCACGCATGCGCACTGTATATAAAATGCAACACGCGTGTGTCATCCGTACGATCTGGGAACAGAGTAAGGCACGGACGCGACGATCGTGCAAACGAAGGTAAAATTTTGAACTTAGTACATCACTAGACTAGACTGCTTCTATCTAGGCCGATGTTGGGACAAGATTAGGAGGGTTTTTCATGGCATTATTAGTATTTTAGGGTTTGTCTTGTGTTGTGTCTTGCAGAGAAGATGGATCAATTCCAAAACCCCAATTTTATGGGGCTATTCCTAGAACTGTACAGGGAGATGCCCTGCCTGTGGCAGATCAACAACCAGTTTTATTACGACAGAAGAAAGAGGAAGGCAGCGCTGGAGAAACTTCTTTCTTTGGTGCGGATCATGGTCCCCACGGCAGACATGGCCTATTTGAATAGGAAAATTGGGGCCATGAAGATTACATATCTCAGGGAGAGAAAGAAGCACCTGGAGTCTTTGAGAGCAGGAGATACAGATGCCGTTTATTACCCCAGGATGGTTTACTTTGACAGGCTGCATTTTCTGGTAGACCAGGGGGTACCCAGGCCACCACTCTCCAGTCTTCCTTCATGGCTTCCTTCACCCCAGCTGAGGCTTCCAATGTCCAACCTGGGCCTTCCAGGCAGCAACATGTGGTGGGGCCCAGCTTGAGACAGGTATTGCATTGTTGAACATATTTATTGAGGTACATTTAATGATGTTAACTAGATGTTATTATTGATCAGTAAATTGTGATTTAACAAAGTGGTTTACATCTCAATAGACAGTAGTGACCAAAAATGATTGGGACGAGAATGAAAAATGCTGGGCTCAGAATGATAGTCTGTTCTATTTGGTAACATTCAATTTGCAAATGTCATGAGCTAAAAATGGTGTGATTGATGAGCAAAAAACTAAAAATATGTCCCATTTTCATACACAGGAAGACCTCAGCCGGGGGGAGGCTGTGGCAAGTGGCAGCCAGGAGGTTGACCAACGCCCTCCTTCTCCTCCTCCTGCAACAACTACAGGAGCCCAGGCACAGCCTCGAAGGATGCCTGGAGGGAAGTGCCTAAGGAAGACAAGAGAGTGATGGCCTGGGTTCAGTCTGGTCTGCCAGAAGATGCAGCCTCCTGAAGAACCACATCCTGGGGACATATATGGCATCTGATTTTTCTGATCTCTAGGACTTCTGGACCAGACTTCTCTCCCTGAGATATGTACTCCTCAGGCCACCAATTTTTCTTATTCTAATTTGTTCATGTCTGCCCTGGGGGGCAAAGGCTGCACCAAAGTAACAAGTTTCTCCAGCGCTGCCTCCCTCTTTTTATTTTATTGAGATCTAAATAAAGGTTTTTTTTGTTTGAAGAAATACTTGTGTATGTGTTTTCCTTCCAAAAGGCCAGTTTATTTGTGAGCAGGCAGGTACATTTCCAAAAAAAAAAAAGTGAAATGAATAACAAGGGGTACTAACACTAAACAACCTCCTGTAGATTAACCACTTGCTTACTGGGCACTTAAACCCCCCTCAGTCCCAGACCAATTTTCAGCTTTCAGCGCTGATGCACTTTGAATGACAATTGCGCGGGCATACAACACTGTACCCAAATGAAATTGTTATCATTTTTTTCCCACAAATAGAGCTTTCTTTTGGTGGTATTTAATCACAGCTGGGAGTTTTATTTTTTGCTAAACAAACAAAAAAAGATGTAAAAAAAAATCATGTTTAATAGTTTGATTTAAAAATTTGCAAACAGGTAATTTTTCTCCTTCATTGAAGTGTGCTGATGAGGCGGCACTGATAGGCTGCACTGGTGGGCACTGATAGGCTGCACTGGTGGGCACTGATAGGCTGCATTGGTGGGCACTGATAGGCTGCACTGGTGGGCACTGATAGGCATAGTTAAGGCAGCACTAATAGGCACAGATAAGGCGGCACCGATGGGCACAGATAAGCCGGCACTGATGGGCAAAGACGGGCACAGATAAGATGGCACGGATGGGTGGCACAGATGGGTGGCACGGATGGGTGGCACTAAGGGGCACTGATAGGTACCACTGATAGATGGGACTGGTGGGCACTGATAGGTGGCACTGATAGGTGGCTCTGATAGGTGGCACTGCTGGGCACTGATGGGCGGCACTGCTGGGCACTGATGGGCGGCATTGCTGGACACGGATATGTGGCACTGAGGTGCAGCACCTTTGTTGAGACAGACTGTGGGCACTGCTGGGTGGCACTGTGGGCACTGCTGGGTGGCACTGCTGGGTGGCACTGTGGGCACTGCTGGGTGGCACTATGGGCACTGCTGGGTGGCACTGACAGGGGGGACACATTTTTTATTTAGGCAGGCAAAGCAGGGGGCAGGTGGGCACTGGCAGGGCTGGCCGTGATCGGGACTGATGTCCCGATCACGGCCGCCGGTGATCGGCTTTTTTTTCTCCTCGCGCTGTCAGTGCGAGGAGGAATAATAGGCGATTACCGGCTCCGTTATATCACATGATCAGCT
Organism: Lithobates pipiens; assembly: GCF_037356315.1. Taxonomy (NCBI): domain Eukaryota; kingdom Metazoa; phylum Chordata; class Amphibia; order Anura; family Ranidae; genus Lithobates; species Lithobates pipiens. The sequence continues at coordinate 183,881,112 of NW_027507785.1, forward strand.
GTCATTGGCTGACAGCTGATCACGTGATAAGGGGTCAGGATCGACCCCTTGCATGGATCGTGATCAGGCGAGTCTCGTAGACTCGCCGATCACAGAGCGCGCCGCACGCACCCCTCAGGGGGCGCGCAGGCCGCTCGTGCACGGGACTACGTCAATAGACGTAGTCCCGGAAAAGGAGATCCGCGCTGTACCCGTCATTCGGCTATAGCGCGGGTCTCAAGTGGTTAAAATAGAAAATCTAAAAAATATAATAATGATGTTGTGGTAAGTTTACACACAAAACACACCTCAAAAAATGGAAAGATGAGCAAACTGTCAAAAAAGGAGATGTTTATGAAAAAACAAAAAATAAATGCAGCCAAAAAATAATAAACAAAATATAAAATTGTGCAGATGTGACAAATTCAAAAATTGTATTGCCGAAATGAGTAAAAAAGAACTACGTTTGGGAGAAGTGTGTGTGACTATGGCCGCGTACACACGGGCGGACTGTCTGACGGACTTGGTCCGCTGAAACGTGTTTCAGCGGACAATCCGCTCGTGTGTGGGCTTCAGTGGACTTTTTCAGCGGACAGTCTGGCGGACTAAGTCTTTCGGAATTTCCGTAATATTGTCCGTCCAAACTTGGTTTCAGCGGACAGTCCGCTCGTGAGTAGGCTAGTTCGACGGACTAAGTATGGCGCATGCTCAGAAAGGATTTACACGGCCGAAGGTTGCATTGCAGTGTATTGGACGTCGTATTTCTAGTCCCGTCGTACGTGCTGTACACGTCATCGCACAAGCTTTCAGCGGACTGTCTGTTCGTCGTGTGTGGTCAAGTCCGTTCATTCAAAAGTAGGATGGACTGTCTGTCGGATTGTCTGACGGACTTAGTTGGCCAGACAGTCCGCCCGTGTGTACGTGGCCTATGAGCATCAAAAGAAGTTCCTGCTTGCAGCATTGTAAAGAACAAGAGAATGCACTTCATGAAAGAATTTTTAACATTGCAGCGTGACGAATGTGCTATATCGATTAAGAGCAGTAGTTTTATCTGAACGAGCGCTTCCGTGTCGGAATTTGAATGTGAGCATGCGTGGCATCTTGTCTGTCGTAGAAGGCTACACATGATCGGAGTATGTCCGATCGGAGCATTTTTTCTGAAAATATTTCCGGCAATTTGGAAAAGTTGGTCCGATGGATATTCCGATGGAAACAGTCTGATGCAGACCACACACAGTGGGAATATCCGACAAAACGCTCCGATCGGACACATTCCAACGGAATCTCCGACCGTGTGTACAAGGGCTTCGTTTGCTCACTGTAGCATACTAGAATGCCCTCTATGGTTCTGTTCTACAGCTTGGATCGCTTCTCATTTGGAATATAGGCATGTGCTTTACATCCAAACACCCTGATGTACCTTATGCGAAGCTTTGATCCATGCCACATTTTGAGCAGAGTACTTTTAATGGCTTTTGAGGGTAGTCTATTCTGTAGGTATGTTGCAGTCATGACTGCTTCTCTCCAGTACTTGTGAGGTAGGTTGGCATCCAACAACATGCACCTGGCCATTTCTATAGAAGTATGATTTTTCCTTTCTGCTACACTTTTTTTCAGGAATGTATAATTAGGTTGTCTGGTGTACTATTTCTTGTCTCTTAAGATATGAGGCCACTTCTTTGCTTACGTATTCTCCCCCATTGTCTGTGAATATTATTCCTGGTTTGCCTTGTAATTTGTTGCTAGACATGGCAACAAACTCTTGAAGTTTCTCTGATGCTTTATTCTTGTGTTTCAGCAGATAAGCAGTTGGGTACCTGGAATAGTCACCAAAGAAAGTCAGTAGATAACGTGTGAGTTTTCATTGGACTGCATACATCACTGTGTATGAGCTGCAGGGTGTGGGTGGTTTTTCTTTGAGATGCGCATTTCATGAGCACTTTGCAAAGCGCTATTGACAAATCTTCTTCTGAAAAGCCTCTCTTTATAATGTCCTATATAGCTTCTGGACTTCTGTGTCCCAACCGCCTGTGCCATAAGTTAACACATTTGCTGTGTATGTCATTAGAGAGGCTTGCTGGTCTGTGGTGATGAGCTTGTATAGGTGATCATCCAGTTTTCCTTTTGGGAGGAATTGCTTATTATTGTGAATTGTGCATTCATCACCATGGAACTTAACTGTAAGACAGTTGTTTGCAAGACTTTTCACTGATAGAAGGCTGTCTTCAAGTTCTGGAGCACATAGTACTTTCTTTACAAGAATACTCTGCTTGCCTTGTGGTGTAATGCAGTTTAGGAAGCCCTGGCCTTTACCTTCAGAGGAGATGCTTTTCCCATCAGCTAGGAAAATGTTGTCGTTTGCACTGTGATCAATGTTTGTGAAGAAAGTCTTATTGCTAGTCATGTGGCTTATCACTCCTTAGTCTATGCACCAGCCGCGTGGCTTGCCGCTTTGTGTTACTTTAAAGATGTCACTCCATGATGTGTTTCCTTTGTGGTTTCTTTGTGGATAACTTTTGCTTTCACTGCTTTGCTTTCCAGATAGAACAGTCTGCAACATCTCATCACCAGATAAGACCTTGAACTCACAAACCCTGAGTTTTACTGAGATAGCTCCATGTTACTGCGCCCTCTGGATTCTATTTGTGATCACAATATTTTTATGTCTGCATATATCATCATTGATGTAAGTGTTCTACTTTTTAAATAAATCCATGGTTCATGGTTTTAAACTATGTGGAGGCCTTTTTCTTTTATGAACGGTGGAGTTCAAGGTTGAGATGTTGCGGGGCATCATGGAAGCTGATCTCCTGTGACATTCCTTTTGAATGACTACATACAGTTCCATATTTAAGCTTGTTTGATTCTTTGCCGCTGGCATAGAGTGCACGCAGTTCGGTAAGAGTATTCATTCTTCCTTCATGATGGTGGATGCACAGTCGGAAGTGATGCTTTAGTGGATAGTGGTCAACTTCTATTCATGTCGATCCAATCTCTATCTTCAGCCCTTTTTCACCTTGAACTATTTTAAGTTACCAATGACTTATTTATATATATATATATATATATATATATATATATATATATATATATATATATATATATATTTATGGTGTAGAGCCCTCTGACCGATACGGATAAGGATGACAGACAAGGATAACATAAACTTGCTTACTTGAAATGGACCTGAAAGTGTGCCTTGGTCTAACGTACGGTATACCAAAATAAGGGGGCATACCTTAAAATGAAATAAATATGAAATGGGTGAAATGAGTACTCATATGAGGAGTGTGCTAGAGTAAAGGCCTGATAAAAGGGGCGGGTGGGCGGGTATCGCGCACTGGAACCGACGAGGAAGGATGGGCGAACGGCTGCTTATATACCACCGGGCTCCACCCATAATTTCAGGCCACCATACTGGCCTTTCTATTTATGGTGTAGAGCCCTCTGACCGATACGGATAAGGATGACAGACAAGGATAACATAAACTTGCTTACTTGAAATGGACCTGAAAGTGTGCCTTGGTCTAACGTACGGTATACCAAAATAAGGGGGCAAAACACTCAGGTAGGGGAAGCATTTTATTGAACACAGACTGTTACTGGGTAAGCTTGACAAAGGCCTGGGCCATCTCAATCTGCGGATTGGGTACGTAACGTGCAAAACAGGAGGACTTCCATCTGCCCAACTTTTTTATAACATGGACCGGGACCCCTTGGCGGGAGGCCGTTGAAGCTGCCCCGATGCGAAACGAATGTCCTGAGTAGTGCGCAGGATTGAGGTGAAGGATGCCCAGGAGTATCCTGACATGCTCCATGAACTGGGCTGCGTTGAGAGGTTTTGAGTGAAAGGGTAGAAGTGGGCCAGTCCCTGGTTGATCGGCCAAAAGGGTCAACAAGCGGGAGAGGACAGTAACCGGATACCAGCGGTTGTAGGTCTTATAGAAATGTATGTCCGTCCCTGGGCCAAGCTGCTGTGTCTTGGAAACCGCTAAGTGCAAGATGAAGTGGTCCTCGAACCTGACTAGATGGTGCTTGCACAGCATACGTGCCGAGGGGCTACTGCAGGTAAACTCGCCTGGGCGCAGGAAGCCGTAGAAGGCCAGATGTATGGCTGCTTGCAGGACGACACTGACATGGAGACCGAAAGGTGAAGAGGCCAAAATGTCTGACATGTCCCTGAACACTTCACCTGTGATGGGCAGCCGTTTGACGCTGGAAACTGGCCGACGTTTCTGAATGCCGCGCATGAGAGCCCGGACGGCGTGAAAGGTAAATAAGGAGGGCTTGGTAGGGTCCTGGAGGGACGTGAAGTGTTGTATCCCGGCCAAGTACAAGCGGATTGTGTTAAAGGATAATGCCAAGTCCGAATGGCAGTAGGAAAGGAAGGCAAGGACTTGTTTGACCCGGGAGGACTCTGTATTGTGAGATGATGTGAAGCGACTAAAGGCCCTCCAGGCCGACTGATAGGCCTTGCGGGTATTGTCTGAGAGGGAGTGATCAATGAGTTGCGTTGCTGCTGACAAGTGTGGGGCTAATCCAAGATCAGTTGAGACCAGTCCGGGATAGCTGCTGATGTTGGTTCGGCTCCGGGTACCTGATTAAAAAATGAAACAAAGTTAAAGCGGGAGAGAGCATCCGCCGCCTGATTAAATTTGCCGGGAACAAAGGAACAATGAAGGTTGAACTGAAACAATAATGAGAGCTGGGTCAGTCGCCGCAGGAAGGACATAATCTGTAGAGACCTGGACCTGCCTTTATTAACAATCTCCGCAGTGGCCAGGTTATCTGTAGAAAAGACCACCGTCTGGCCCGACCAGCTGCGGCCCCAGGTGTGTGCAGCGGCTACAATGGGATATAGCTCAAACAGGGAGGACGTCTCAGTGAAGCCAGGAATAGCCAGTATCTGTGGAGGCCAGGGGGCTGCGAGCCAGAGGTTGCCAAAGATCGCCGCAAAGCCAGTGGAGGCCGCCGCGTCGGTCACCACCCGAGGTGAAAGGGCGGACACGGAGGGGACGAACAGGGACACTCCGTTCCAAGAAGATAAGAATTCCTCCCACATGGCTAGGTCTGCCATAGCCGCGGAATCCAGGCTGAGTACTTGCTCCGGGTCCTGAGAGTGGGATAACAAGGCTAACAGGCGTGACACGAACGAGCGCCCCTGGGGGATGATGCGCATAGCAAAATTAAGCATACCAAGAAGGGACTGAAGTTGTCTCTTGGTACAAGTTCTGGCATGAGTGAAGTCCCTCATGACCGTCCTGATGCGGGTCAGTTTATCCGGGGGAAGGCTGGCCTGCATAGTGTTGGTGTCTAGGCTGACCCCGAGGAAGGTGATAGCCTGCGACGGACCCTCCACCTTGTGCTCGGCGATGGGGACATTAAGATTATTGAAGACTACCCTCAACTTACCCAGATCTCGTGGAGGAGAGCCGGGTGGCTCTATCAGCAGGAAGTCATCCAGATAATGAATGACTTCCTGACACTGGGCTACGTGTAACAGGATCCAAGCAAGAGCCTGCGCGAAGGTGTCGAAGAGCCAAGGACTACTTTTGGACCCGAACGTGAGTTTAGTGGCAAAGTAGTACCGCTGCCTCCACTTGATTCCATGCCAGCACCAGAGGGACGGATGGATGGGAAGAAGTTTAAAAGCGTTTGAGATGTCGGCTTTGGAAAGCCAGGTACCTGTGCCTGTTTTAAGAATGGCCTGGATGGCCATGTCTACTGATGCATATTTAAGGGAGAATTCCTCAGAGGGAATAAGGGAATTGAGGCTGGGAACCATGGAGGAATGAGGCGCTGACAAATCATAAACCAATCTGAGTTTATTAGAGAACTTGCCCTTGACAAGCCCAATAGGGCTGACTCGCCAGGTGCTGAAAGGGGGCTGATCAAAAGGGCCGATGACAAAGTCCTGATCTAGCTCAGATTGCAGCAGTTGGTCGATGGCTAGTTCATCCTTGGCTGCTGACCGTAGGTTCTGGCATTCATGCGTGCAGTGAGGGAGGGAGACAAGTCCAGTGTGAAAACCTTCTGTGAAGCCCTGGACGAGGAAGGTGGACAGTGAGGGGGTAGGATGACTGGAAAGGTAGACGCTAAGCCATGCGACATTGAGTCGGCTCAGTCAGGACCTTTTGAGCTGCTTGACCTCACACATGAGCCGGGGGTGAGCTCTGTGGCACTGGGTGCACACATGGAGCAGCCTACACTGACTGAAGTTACACGACCCGCTGTTGTAGTTGTTGCAGATCGGAGCACCGCCCATGGTCTTAACTGGGCGCCCTAGCTTATCGGTCTGTGGCGGGCGAGCTGGTGCTTGCAGGCCCTGAGCGGTACCCGAGGTAGATGGACCGTCGAAGGGAGAGGCTGCCACTGAGGTAGCGCACCAGGCCGCAGTATGTGTTGCTGACTGGCATATTGCACACAGAGGGGACCGTAGCCCCGCGAAGTGGCGGCAAAACAGTTCGGTGTCCATGGTGCTCCAGTCCGTAGGGGTCTGGAACTGGGAGAGCCTGGCAGCTGCTCTAGCGGAGAAGGAGCGGTGATAGTCATAGAATGAAAACCCGCCGTACTTGTACCCCAGGTCAACTACCACATGGAGGTACCGATCTAGCTCCTCCCTTCTGCCAGGGGAGGCTGAGCAAATGATGTCCCTCATCATGCCGAAGGCCAGGGAAAACTCGGTGATAGAGAGTTTCCTGTCTAGTCTGGGATCCTTGGCCTTGAGGACCACTGATACGTCCCCCCAAGTATACGCCTTATTCTCTGCCAGCTCGTGAATCGAGATCAGAAGAGAAGCCAAGTTGACGTCCTTGCCCTCTAATATATCTTTTCTGATGTTTGCTGACACCAAATGAGATGGGTACACTATTGGTGCACCTCCGGAGATACCTGCGGGAAGACTAACAGCTGGCTGGGATGCTGGCTCTGGCGGAGAAACAGAGGGGTGGGTCTCGAGGAGGGCCACTCGGCCCTGTAGATCAGACATCGAGGTAGTGAGGGACGACACCAGGGTGTGGAGCTGCGAGATAGAGGAGGCGATGGAGCCCAATGAGGCCTGCTGAGCCGAAGCCTCCACCACCGCAGGGGGAGGAAACAGGAGCCGGAAAAGCTCTGCCTTTCTGGCTGTTGCTGGAAAGGGGACGCCCCTGCGTCTCAGCTCGGCTGTCAGCCTGGGAATGGTCCATGCTCTGAAGGCCCTTTGACTGACATTTTCTGAAACGGATGGGGATAATGGAGCCATGAGGTCCTCGCTGTCAGCCTGGGACATGGTAACAGAACGTGGGTCTGATGAGGCTACGCCCTGTGATCCGGGTTTTCTCCTAATACGGACCTACAAGGGGTGACATGGATTATAACTGGTTGGAGACTCCTACAGAAATACCTGTTTTAAGGAAGGATGCTTTTGCTGAAGGGCGTTTTCCCCCTAGATGATTTATGCTTACCGAAGGAGGCACCGTCCAACCAGGTGCAGGCTGGACCTACTGAACTCGACTGACCTGAGGAGATGAAGGTGAAGTTTTTGTTTGAGACTCGCACCTGATGAAGGCTAGCTAACAGTGGAGGTGAGACTTCAGACATGAGATGACACCAATGAAAGAAAACAGATGAAATTTCTCTTCTCTTCCCCCCTACCCCCTTTATTATATATATATTTTCCCCCCTCTTTTTTTTTTTTTTTTTTTTTGTGAAATGAGGCTGACGAGCAAGGGCCCCCCGATAGGAATCCAACATTGAAGAATCAACTGGACCCGAAGCGGGAAGCGAAACGTGACCGTGAAATGAGTAAATCTGCCATGACAGAGATCCGAATCGCCATGCCACAGACTTGCGACCGAGCACGAAACGGAAACTGGAGCATGTACTGAAATGAGGCCAATCCTGGGGCACGCCGGGACGAATTGGATCGTAAATGTGATTGATTCGTACCGGAACGTGATAGGTGAAGTGAAATGAAACCCATGACAAAGACTGGAATCAGAAGAGGAGCCCATGCACCTAACAGATGAATCCTGTCTTTGGAGCATGTACTGAAATGAGGCGTAGCAGCTGGGCACACCGGGACGAATCGGTGCATCCAATAAATGCAACAAGATTCGAATCGGAGCGTAATAAGTGACAGAAATGATATCCCATGACAGAGACAGGAATCAACGACTGGACTGATGGTAGCAACAAAGAATCCGTCTCTGGCGCATGTACTGAAATGAGGCGTAGCAGCTGGGCACACCAGAATGAATCGGTGCATAACAATATGCGACAGGATTCGAATTGGAGTGTAATAAGTGACAGAAATGATGTCCCATGACAGAGACAGGATTCAAGGACTGATCTGTAGGTTTACAAGAGAATCCGTCTCTGGGGCATGTACCGAAATGAGGCGTAGCAGCTGGGCGCACCAGAACGAATCGGTGCATAGAGGAATGCGACAAGACTCGATTTGGAGCGTAATAAGTGACAGAAATGGTATGCCATGACAAAGACAAGAATCGGGGACCGTGCGTGATCCTGCGAGTGATTCAGTCTCTGGAGCATGTACAGAAATGAGGCCGAACCCTGGGGCACTTCAAAGCGAATCGGTGCACCGGAGGTGCGACAGGATTCGCGCCGGAGCGCGACTAGTGACAGAAATGATTTTGAGACAGTAGAAATGACTGGGACTGAAATGAATGAAACGAGATAAAAATGAGACACATAACACAATTGCATGAATGAAGAGACATATTCGAACTGGAGTAGACCAAGCGAAACGTGCGGACTGTTTGCCTCGTCGTAACAAGCAGTCGGCTGTGAGTCGAACGATTCGACCGCTACAAATAGAAATGCTCGGGCAGTCGAACGGTTTCGACTGCCGTACCTGCGAATGAATCGCCTGACGTGGCGAAATCGAACGTGTCGAATGATGATAACGACTACATCGAAAGTAGAACATAGTGACATGCGTACGAGGCCACCGAAAACATTCGATATGAAAGGACCGAGCGGCTCGTGAGTATAAGCATGATGACGGTACATCGAAAACATAATGAAAAGAGGGTGCCGAAGCCCTACCTGCGACAGCCGGCCCGAGGCGTAGCGACAAATTCGACGGGTACAACGACACTCCGACGGCGAAAACCTACGGATGCTGATGGATGAGAGACGGTTTGTCAAAAAATTGGAGACGAATAACGCGGGAGCTGACGAACAGGCTCACTGCGTCTGGTCTGGATAGTCGGCCCTTGATATCTGACGTATCAGATATCGCGCACTGGAACCGACGAGGAAGGATGGGCGAACGGCTGCTTATATACCACCGGGCTCCACCCATAATTTCAGGCCACCATACTGGCCTTTCTATATATATTGTATGGACTACCTACTTCAGATTTCTACACCTTGAATGGTTAATGTACTGTTGTCACTTTCATATGTGGACTATGTACCATTTTTTTTTATGTCCCCTTTAGCATGTTTCGCTTAACATTAACATTTGCTTATTTAAATGTATTAATTATATGTACAATTAACCAATTCAGCCCCGGAAGATTTTCCCCCTTAATGACCAGGCCATTTTTTGCGATACGGCACTGCGTCGCTTTAACTGACAATTGTGCGGTCGTTGGCTGTACTCAAATAAAATTGACGTCATTTTTTTCCCACAAATAGAGCTTTCTTTGGTGGTATTTTATCACCCCTATAGGTTTTTTTTTTGCGCTATAAACCAAAATAGACCGACAATGATGAAAAAAACAACAACAATATTTTTAACTTTTTGCTATAATAAATATCCCAATTTTTTTTTAAACAAATTTCTTCATCAGTTTGGTCCAATATGTATTCTTCTACATATTTTTGGTAAACAAAATCACAATAATCGTATATTGATTGGTTTGCGCAAAAGTTATAGTGTCTACAAAATAGGGGATAGATTTATGGCATTTTTATTTATTTATTTTCTACTAATAATGGTGGTGATCAGCAATTTTTAGCAGGACTGGGACATTGCGGTGGACAGATCGGACACTTTTGACACTTTTTTGGGACCACTGACATTTATACAGCGATCAGAGCTATAAATAGCCACTGACTACTATATACATGTCACTGACAGGGAAGGGGTTAACACCAGGGGGCAATCAAGGGGTTAAATGTGTTCACTCATGACTATTTCTAACTGTGGGGGATGGGACTGACTGGAGGAGGAGACATATTGCTGTTCCTAATTACTAGGAACAGCAGATTTGTCTCTCCTCCCCTGTCAGAACAGGGATTTGTGTGTTTACATACACAGATCCCCATTCTGGCTCTCGTGCCTGTGATTGCGGGTGGCCAGCGAACATCGCAGCCACCAGCCATGAGTATCGGGTCATCCGTTGTGCACCCGCGTAATGAGCCAACATACAGGTATGGCGTTTTGCGTGAACCAGCCAATCTGCCGCCGTAAAGGGTAAGTTTGTTTTTGCATATATATTTGTTTACTGTTTGCATATTTGCACATCTTTGCTTGTTCATAGATGCAATATGGTTTACCTTTAGCACATTTTTTTTATTCTACCACTTGCACAAATTGTCTGATTGTAGTGCCAGCAGCTTTCTATTTAATAATAAGTAGCGTAGTAATTTTTGGAGATTTTTTATAATCGCCTCTTCAGATCGACCACACAGGGGCTGAAACTTTTGAAGCTGTTGGCATCCCAGAATCTGAGTGCGGCTATAATAATGAAAATTGCTGTTGTTTGTCTGGAGGGTTTGACTGGTATACATTATTACATTATATACACACATGAATTTTATAGTGAAATGTAATCTGAATCATTCTGGCCCAAACAAAAATTTTTATAGGCAAAGGAAACATAGAATATTTATTCAGGCATAATATGCAATATCGTTTGTTTGTTTTTTGATCCTTACATAGTACTCTTACTCAGGCTCTATTGACATCTGTAATTGTCTCCTATTTGGATGAACTGATTAACACCTGGTCCTAATTTGTTACAGTTAATTAATAACACACCTTGGAAAACTGAGTCATGTACTTTTAACAGCAGGCTATGGATTTTTCCATATCTAATACTTTTTACTAGTAAAATTTGAGAATTTAGACAATGTGGAAGTAAATGACTTTAGCACATAAGTATTTTAAACATGTACAGTACATTTGTCTTATTTATTTTTATTTTTATTATTAAGTTTAAGTAGCTATATGACAATTCCATTCCAAATGTTTATGAAATATCATTCAAGATGTCATTACAAATATAACACATATTTTTAATAACAATGAAAAGTAAAAGAAATAAAATAAAAAATCATTGATATTAAAGGGAGGTCATATGGACAGGAATAATGTTACTGTCCACAGCACCAATATTATTCAGCTGCCACACATGAGCTCAGCGAAAACAATAATAATTTTAAATAAAAACTAAAATTCTCTTTAGGGTCTTTTGACATGCTGACATTCCACTCATCTCAGCAGGGAACATCAGCATGTCAGGAATAGGAGCTGAATGGGATGGATGTCAGTGTTGTGACTTTCATGACCATTCAGTTTGTGTTCACATTTTGACAGCAGACTGTGCTCTTTGGCTCTATGGTTGTTCCAAGCAAGCTATCTTTGATCCATCACAGAATTCTCTTCCTCATTCACGGATAATGTTACTAGGATTGTTATCAATGAAATAAAAGTTCTTAATGGAGGAATAGGAAAGAGTGTGTGTGTCCACATCAGACTACCTGTACTGCTGTTCTGTCTAAAGACCTGAAGTTTTTAACCGTTGCAGCACAGGAAGTTTGGAGATGGGGTCCAAAGGGTCTGGTAAGTAATTATGGAGATATCCCACGTTCACCAAGTATAATGGTATGGCTTGCATTTTTAGGAAGGACCCTACTCTTTTTTGTGTGGGCTCCCCATTAAGATCTATATCAGATTCTCATCTAGGATAATGGTGTGGTTTATAGACAAAGGGAAGAGTGGCATGACCCGGTTCATCTGCTGACGGTACTCTGGTTCTCAGGGCTGATAGCTGCAGTCCCAGTGTCCACCATCAGGTGTCTCCCAGAAGCCAGCAGGTTTCAATGATCAGCTCCACCTGATTTCATCTGCTATGTGGCTATATAAGCTTGCTCCCACTAGAACATGACACCTCAGTGTTTTGGTGGCTCCTGCCCTGTACTCTGTTTGCTGAGCTGCTCCCAGACTCTGTTGCCATTCATTATGGCTCTTGCTCCTGCTCTTTCCCCCAGTACCCCACTGCCTAGCTTCCTGCTCCTCCAGTTTTCTCCTGCCTTGTCTGTATCTACTTTGTATATATTGTGTATAGGAGGTGTGTCTAAAAAGTTGAGTGAATGATATCAAAAAACAAACGAAACAGAATGTCATGTCTGAGCTCAGCCTTTCCTTCACTGAGCTGGCCTCTCAGCTGTCGGCTAATTGCCAGCTCCTATTTCTCCACAGTTACTCAGCTGTTGATGATATCCTGCTCATCAGTCCTGCCTACTTAAGCTGCCCAGTCCAGAGGAGCTCTGCCTTCGCCTTGATCAACAGAAACTATTGCCTGCAATCCTGTTCAAGTCTTACTGTGTTGACATCCCTTCTGGCTCCAGATCCTGCTTGCTGTTCCACTACATTGATCCCTGACTTCTGGCTTGGCTGACTTTACCTTCCAAAGTACTGAACTTTGGCTATGTTTTGACTATGTTTGTTCTTTTTACTTTTATTGTTAAACAAGTGTGATTGAACTGTACTTCTGTCTCACCCTGATTTTCATGGTTTCTGACACAGAAGTTACAAACAAAATATCTTTATTTTCCTCCAAAATAATCACAATCCTTCACAACACACTTTTGGCAATGTTCATAAAGCTTCTGAAAATTGTCAGCAAAGGTCTCTTTAAGAATCGGTCACATAACTGCTGTCAAACATTCTTGGATTACAGCCACATCCGCAAAACGTATGCCTTTCATGATGCTCTTCAGGCGGGCAAACAGAAAGAAGTCCACACTCACTAGATCAGGGGAGTACGGTGGATGATCGAAAACAGGTATGCCATGCTGAGTCAAGAATTAGTGTACACAGACCGCACAGTGCAGTGCACATTATCGTGCAGCAACCATCACTGTCCTGTCCTGTGAAACTCTTGCCAAACACAGCGGATGCGTTGTAGCAACAATTTCAAAATCTCCTCATAGAATGCAGTGTCAACGGTTTGACCCAAAGGAGCAAAATCCTTATGGATGATACCATCATTGTTGTAGAAGGTGATCAACATTGTCTTGACCATATAATTTTGCAGGTGACTCCTTTTGGGTTGCGGGGAAGACTTTGAGTGCCATTCCATCATTTGTCGCTTGGATCCTGGATCAAACTGGTAGCACCAGGTCTCATCCCCTGTGACTATGGTTTGCAGAAAGGATGGATCCTGGTCACACATGGAAGAGGGGAGACACATAACTTCCAGGTCACTGCACCACAGTGGATTTGAAGGCATCTATGGCTTCACCATCAGACCCCAAGATGGGGTGCAGCCCCACCTACCTAGGGACAGTAGATTGCATGAAGTATGAGCCTGCCCACCTCATCTGGGCATCAGGACTTTTTGTTTGTCCTTGCCTAGGGAATGTAGGGGGCCTTCAGAGGTAACCACTTCTGGGAGATGTGTGTATATATAGGAGGCTAGTTGCATCACACATTGCTTGGACGCCATTATGTTGGATCATTTAACATGGTAGACCTAATCCTGGTTTAATGGTGTGTTGCTAACATGATGCAACTAGTCTGATATACAGCTTTTTATCCTATTCTATTGTTTGAGCTAGTTTTTAGCTCCATTTCTCAATGGAAGAAACAGTCTTTCACCTATTTGTAGTTTTACATCTCCCATTCTGGTGGGCATCCTATGGGCTAGTGGGACTTTACTCACACTTATCTCTACCACCAATTTACCACTTTGTAGTGGATATTAAAGCAAAATTGTACAATTTATGACAAATATATACAAAGTACAAATGGATATACAGTATATAAATTATTTTATTTAGCTACACTATTTATTTATTTTTTTCTCTTTCCTCTTCCATAGGGGATAGCTTTTTATAATTGAAATGTACATGATTGTTGTTATACATTATACTATAATATATGCAAATTACAGTATCTTACAAAAGTGAGTACACCTCTCACATTTTTGTAAATATTTCAATATATCTTTTTATGTAACAACACTGAAGAAATTACATTTTGCTACAATGTAAAGTAGTGAAGGTGCTAGGGATGGGCGAATGGTTTGGCCCGAGCATAAGTTCAGGCTAAACTTTGGTTGTTTGGATGTTCTGCGAACACAGAACAATATGCAGTGTTCGGGGCAAAATTCGAAGGCCACAGGAACACCGTTAAAGTTTATGGGACACTAACATGAAAAATCAAAAGTGCTAATTTCAAAGGCTTATATGCAAGTTATTGTCATAAAAATTGTTTGGGGACCTGAGTGCCCTGACATATTCCTTTATATATCGTGCCTGTGAGGTGTCTATAGTATGTCTGTAAAGTGGTGCATTTTTCTCATGTTTAGAACAGTACCACAGCAAAATGACATTTCTAAAGGAAAAACTGTAATTTAAAACTAATCGCGGCTGTAATGAATTGTCGGGTCTCGGCAATATAGATAAAGCTCATTGAAAAAAAGAGCATTGGTTCTCCCCCAATCTATTACCAGACCCTTTGGGTCTGGTATGAATATTGGAGAGAATGGTCCCCCTAATATTCATACCTGTGGTCTGTGGTCCTGTGATCTGATGAGACCAAGATAAACTTTTTTGGTTCAGACGATGTCAAGCGTGTGTGGTGGCAACCAGGTGAGGAGTACAAAGACAAGTGTGTCTTGTCTACAGTCAAGAATGGTGGTTAGAGTGTCATGGTCTGGGGCTACATGAGTGCTGCTGGCACTGGGGAGCTACAGTTCATTGAGGGAACCATGAATGGCAACATGTACTGTGACATACTGAAGCAGAGCATTATCCTTTCCATTCAGAGACTGGGCCACAGGGTAGTATTCCAACACAATAACGACCCCCAAAAACTCCAAGATGACCACTGCCTTGCTAAAGAAGCTGAGGGTAAAGGTGATGGACTGGCCAAGCATGTTTTCAGGCCTAAACTCTACTGAGCATCTGTGGGGCATCCTCAAATAAAAGGTGGAGGAGTGCAAGGTCTCTAACATCCACCAGCTCTGTGATGTTGTCATGGAAGAGTGGAAGAGGACTCCAGTGGCAACCTGTGAAGCTCTGATGACCTCAATGCCCAAGAGGGTTAAGGCAGTGCTGGAAAAAAAGGATGGCCACACAAAAATATTGACACTTTGGGCCCAATTTGGACATTTCCACTTAGGGGTGTACTGACTTTTGTTGCCAGCGGTTTAGACATTAATGGCTGTGTGTTGAGTTTTGACGGGACAGCAAATGTACACTGTTATACAAGCTGTACACTTATGTTATTTCCTCAGTGTTGTCACATGATAAGATATAATAAAATGTTTACAAACATGTGAGGGGTGTCCTCACTTTTGTGAGATACTGTATATGTACCTCTGTCTCTAGAGTTATTCTAGTACCCAATTTACACATTAGATTTGATATCCTGATGAGGCATATTTCTCCGTGAAAGAGAGAGGCTGGCAGTGAAATTGTTTTAAGTTTACTTTGATACTAATAGCGCACTGGGGGGTAGACTATGAACGCACACACACATACAGAAGCTGACAGGCAGGCAGGGAGGGGGAGAGAGGAGATCAGCAGATGATGGAGGCATGTAAACTGACCACGGTAATCAGTGCTCAGCAGCACATATGTAGAAGAATACGTATTGGCCTAAACTGAGGAAAAAAAAATTGTTTATATATTTTTGGGGGATATTTATTATAGCAAAAAGTTAAAAATAATGCGTTTTTTTCAAAATTTACATTATTTTTTTGTTTATAGAGCAAAAATAAAAACTGCAGAGGTGATCAAACACCACCAAAAGAAATCTCTATTTGTGGGAAAAAAAGGAAATTCATTTTGTTTGGGAGCCACGTCGCATGACCGTGCAATTGTCAGTTAAAGCGACGCAGTGTCGTATCGTAAAAAGTGTTCTGGTCTTTGGCAAGCCAAATGGTCTGGGGCTTAAGTGGTTAATTATTATTACTAGTCAACCAACATTAGAATTATTCTATAGCCTATGGGTGGAGCATTTGACCATAAATGTCGGCTCACGGAATAATTTTGAATAATAACTCTCATGTTGAATAATCTTGGACTAATAGAGTTAGGTTAGGCACATTCAACCTTTTTTGCTATTGTCTTTATAATGTTGAATCTTTTCACTCTACGTCAAATCTTTTCTCTCTATGTAGAATAATCTTGGACTAATAGAGCTAAGGTTGGGCACATTCGACCACAGGTTTGATGGACACAGATTGCTATTGTCAGCATCATGTCAAATCTCCTATCTATATCAAACTGTTGTCACAACAAAAATTAAAATAAAGCATTTGTTTATGTCGGATCAGTTTTCAGATTCTGCACGTCTGTTATCATTTGTTAAAACGATAATGAAAATACCCGAAATTTGGACAAAAATTAACGCACATGTCTAATGTACATTATATTTGGATATCAAGGTAGTTCTCTCCACAACAACCAACACATCAGCCCCAGTCTTTTGGGCAAATAGAATGTGTTAAAGAAACACTAGAAATTTGCCTGCAGCTTTTTGCTAGGCTGGACAGGGAAACGAGGCGAATTTATACCCTTGAGCTTAAATAGAGTTATACAAGAAACCCTATGGGAAGATACCTGGGAGGTCCTTTGCCAGCTAAAAACAAAAAACAAACAAAAAAAAACATGAAAAAGTGGAGATTTGTGCACAAATTTTTCCTAGGACACAAGATTTGAGTATTCTGATTTCTGACTGCAGGTCTTGTGTATAAGTACATATCCCAAAATGTCAACACAGCATGTTTCTTAGTAACATCGATTTTGATATCCAACTTTGCCTTTCATCTTTTAAGTTATCTCTACAATACCTACAGTAATTCTTACTCCATTCTAGTACAGAATATCACTTTTAGTTACAGACTCAATTGTCTTTCTGTCCCTAGAATCCCAGTTTTTTATATGTATCTCTCCTGGGATCTGTTATGCAATTTTTTACATTTCTATCCTGTTTCTGTAGATTAGGATAAAATTGTAGAACAAAATCTGTACTCTAGAATATGTTTTGGTGCCTTATAATTTAAAGGTTTGTGACCCCAATAAAGGAATCTAAGAAAATCATTTTAGACAATCTATAAGTAAAACTCTTTGGGGGATTTTAAGAGGTCAGCAAAAGCAACTTTGTGTTTCTGTTATGTTTATTTCTCTGCCCTAAGCATATTGACACAGAATATCTTGATTGTCTCTCTATCCTATGAACATCCTACTCCCTAGTATCTTCTATGGATGTTCTATCACTCAAATACAGTCCACAGCAGAGGATAACGGTAGGTGAATCCCCCACCCTGACCTCTCTCTCACTTATGCAGAGTTGTCTGACTTTGCAGCAGACATTAAATCCATCTTTTCAGCAGCCACAACAGATCTCAAAAGCAACATGCTAGTTTTCACAGGAAAGATGCTTTGGTGGAAGCAGCTGGGAAACACAGGGAGAAATCAATACACAGGCTAGAGAGGGTGACCACCTCACAATCCCATCATGTTATTGAAATAAACAGACATCTTGAGGACCTAGACAACCGGGGCAGGAGGAACAATATCAGAGTCTGGGGATCTCAGAATCCATGGAAGCTGACCAAATTACACCGGCCTTACAATGGGTTTTCAATAGCCTGCTGGAAAGACCTGAAGACACAGAAATTGAGTTTGTAAGAGCCCACAGAGCATTCAGATCTAGAGGCCCAGACACTATCCTCCATGTGATATCATCTGCTGGCTGCAATACTTCTCATTAAAGGAGAATATCATGCATAAGGCCCACAGGAATGAACAAATCATTTTTAAAAGAGAGACAATTATGCTTTTCCACAATCTCTCTCAGATAACTTTAAAAAATCACAGGGCCCTGCATCCACTCCTGGATAAACTAAGAGAGAGGGACTTGAGGTATACATGGTGCTTTCTGTTTGCGCTACTAGTAAACCACAATGGGAGGCAACACTTGCTTCATTTGACCAGAGGACCTCCCAGAATTCTGCCAATCACTTCAACTAGGACAGGTTAACCTCCCAGAGTAGTATCAAGAAATCATTCTGCCTCACCTGAAAAAAAAAACCTGCAAGATCCCCCTTTGCTTCTCCAGAAAAACGGCAATCATAAAAAGATGAAATCGTCCTGCCCAGGTGGCTTACAAGCAGGTATGCCGAGCAACTTGCCCCACTCGTCCAGGGAAGTTGATGATGCCTGACACCATCTACTATCATTCGATCATCTCATATGAAACTGCAGCTATTCTCTGACAACCAATATCTACTACAGGTTCCAGCCCCCTAAATTCCACAATTAACCTTCACATCTACTCTTTATAGTGCTTGCGAGGAGCAGTCTGACTGCTTTTACTCATTTACTCCATTACCTGGACTGCTACAGTTCATCTCCTGCAACAAGATGAATGTAGATTTGGTCTGATTCACCACCTTTTACAGATCCGAGGCCCAAGGAGACATCTTTGTGATTTCCTATCCCTAATGCCAATACCACTATCCGTATCAAGGCACTAAGACCATCACTAAGACATTCACCTACTTTCTGCCCATATGAGCCTATTAGCCCATGGACCAACCTGAGGACTGAGGAATGCTCTACCCTCCAACTCACATACCCAGCCTATGAAGCTGACATCTTGGCAGCACATTGTTCTTCCACCAAGACACCGCTTGCTCCTTTAAATCTTTAGAGTCAAATATGTTTTTATTGTTGTTAGCATAATCAAATAATATACATAACGTTCAGATGTCAGTAATAAGGGTTAATATTGAACTTGTACACACTTCAGAAATACAAATTAACTCAGTACTTATAGTCCATTAACTGATATTCACCAAAAGCAGATGGTGATAACCCATTTAAATATCAATAAGGGTTAATACAGGTGGAGAACATAACATCTGAGTGTGGGATAGAAGGTTATAAGTGTAAGGAGAGAGAAGAGGAAAAAGAAAAAAGAAAAAGAGTAGAGGGGGGAAGGGGAGAGAGGACAGGGGTAAAGGTAAAGGGGGGAGTCCGGGCAGACCTCATCTCAGCGAACCTGAATGAGGTGATCAGGGTACGTGTCCATGTGGACTCCGGGGTGACAGAAGATTCTACAAGGATTCCGAGGAAGAGTAGTCAATCCAAATGAGCCATAGGACCTTAAATTTGTCAAAAGTATTGTCAAGATCTAGCATCTCCTCCATGTGCATGATGTCATTGACTGTAAAAACCCATAGGGCCGGGGGTGGGGGTGGTGGTGGTTTTCCAAAACAGGGGAATAATCTGTCTGGCTACCGACAGGAAGAAAATGAAGCAAGGTGTGTTTCTGGGAGGCTAAAGAGCCGGGTAGCATGGATAGCAGAGCTACCTCTGGTGAAGGCAAAGTGGTTCGATCATAAAGACTACTGTATATGGTAAAAACATGTGACCAAAGGGGTTGAATAGACTGACATTCCCACCATATGTGTAGATAGCTTCCATCTATCGACATGCACCTCCAACATGAGGGGGGTGTGGATGGGAAGATTTTGTGGAGAGTTTGAGGGTCCCCTGTACCATCGGGTTAGAAGTTTGACATTTTTCTCCTGGATGTAGCAGGATATTGAGGACTTATGAGTAAAGTAGTATGATTTTTGCTAGAGAACCGGGTGAAGCTCCTTCTCCAGATCCACGGACCACTTCCTAGTGTAAGAGAGTTGTTGGTCATGCAGTAGTGAGTGTTGTAGGGTATAAATCGTGGAGAGCAGGTGTCTTGGTGTTTCGGAAAGAGAGCACAGCTGTTCATATCCTGTAAGAGGTCTGTGTATTTGGGAAGAGGAGAAAAGATCAGCACAAAAGGAGGTTATGCGAAGGGCTGTGAGCCAGTTGCCCTGAGCATCCTGCACCACAGGCTTGCCTGAGGTGGAGTCCACAAATGAGCCTGCCAAGGGCCAATTGGAGCGAGAGAAGGGTCCTATGAATTTGGAGCTTCTACCTTGAGGTACTGCTGGGTGGTTGAATAAAGAATTGAGAGGTGAGGGATCCGAGGACATCAGTGCCTGCATGCCTTTTTTGTACCATAGGTAAAGGGCCACTGTTGTCAGTGGAGAAGTAGAGGAGAGTAAATGTAGTTGTTGTCCATGTCCCCATAGTAGGGCTCGTAAGTCAGAGTTGGATAGGTCTTGTTATACCACGGTGGGCGCTTTAGTGAAGGGCCGAGGGAACCACTCTAGTATCCTGGATAGCAACGCAGCTCTGTGGTATAGCTCAAAGTTGGCGAGTCATACACCGCCCTGAGATTTAGGATATGTAAGTAGAGTATGACGAATACCGGACATGCCTTGGTGCCATATAAATCGTATGCACATAGAGCGTAAAGAGGGAAAAAAGCGTTTAGGGACCGTGATGGGTACAGTTTGGAATAGATACAGTAGTTTGGGTAAAGTGTCCATTTTTAAGGTGTTAATGTACCCAAACCAGAGCAGTGGGGAGGAGTCCCAGGTATCTAATTATTTCCGGAGCCGGGCCAGTAGGGGGAGATAGTTAAGATCATAGAGCTCTGATGGATTGGAGGGTATCATTATCCCCAGATAAGAGATACTCTTAGGACTCCATTGGAAAGGGAAGTCAGCCTGTACTCGGTCTAAAGTTGTGTGGCAGAGATATATTAAGGGCTTCCGTCTTGGACATATTTAATTTAAAGTCGCTAAATTTCCCAAACCTATGGAACTCCTGCATCAAGGAGGGTAGTGACGTGTGCGGTTGCTGAATATAGACCAGAAGGTCATCCGCGTATAGTGAGAGTTTATGGTTGGAAGAGGGTGTCTGGATCCCTACAATAGATGCATTCTATCTTATGGATAGGGCTAGATGTTCTATTACTATAACAAAAAGTAAGGGTGACAGAGGGCAGCCCTGAGGAGTACCATTGGATATCTGAAAATGTGTGGAGGGAGAACCATTGACCAGGACCGATGCAGAGGGGTTGGAGTATAGTGCCATAACCCTGGACACAAAGGCAGACCCAATACTGATCTGCTCGAGGGAGAGGTGCAAGAAATTCCAGTTGACCCGGTCAAATGCCTTCTCCACATCAAACGATAGTAGGCATGCTTTTAAATTGTATCTCTGTATGTAGGATATAAGATGTATAGTTTTTGTGGTGTTGTCCCTGGTCTCGCGGCCAGGAACAAAACCCACCTGATTTCTATGGTAAAGGAGGGTAAGAGGGGGGAAAGGCGATTTGCCAGGACTTTAGCATAGAGTTTAATATCAAGGTTGAGGAGCAAAATTGGACGATAGCTACTGCATTGTGAGGGGTCCTTGCCTGGCTTTGGTATGACCGAAACATTAGCAGATAGTAGGTTACTGGAAAGTAGCTGGGTATCATCTATAGAGTTAAACGCAGTGGACAGAAGTGGGGTTAAGAGTTGGGTGAATGACTTGTAAAACCTGGGGGAAAACCCATTGGGGCTTGGACATTTACTTGATTTCAAGCCTTTAATAGCAGAAAAAAATTCTGTTACCGTTAGTGGGTTGTCCATGTCGGTAGCCTGTTCGGGACCTATTTGTGGTAAGGCCATCTCTGAAATATAGTCTTTCATATTGGATAAATGTGAGTCCTCTATTCCGGGTGTCAAGGCCAAGGTGTGTAGGTTATACAGGTTGGGATAATAGTGTTTAAATGCATCCAAGATGCCTCTTGGATTGCTGATCTTTTGTTGATCTGCAGTACAGATATGTTGGATAGGTCAGCGTGGGGGACGAGGGCGCAAGACCCTTGCCAGGTGTTGTCCACATTTATTGGCTAGGGCGTAGTGTTGGTTACATCCCCAGCATCTTGCAATGAGGGAGTTTGCATCTAAGAGACAAAGTAAGTCCCTGCGTGCATTAGAGAGATTGACATACATCACTGGGTCTAAGTCGTGCTTCTTTGTCAGCTCGAACGTCTTTATAGTGGACAGAAGACATCCCGCTCATCGCGGCCATTTACCACGTGATCGCTCCATCAAATGACGGAGTGATCACTTGTAAACAAACCGTTATGATGCCGGTTCCTCCCTCCCCCTCTCTGTACCAATCGGTACAGCGGAGGGGGGAGAGATCGGTGTCAGCAGCGCTGTGGGCTGCATCTGCAGTGCCCACATCGCTGCTCACCGAAATTGAACCCCTCAATTCCCTGCCAATACTCTGCAAAGCCAGCTAATACTCTGCAATACCCACCAATACTCTGCAATGCCAGCTAATACTCTGCAATACCCACCAATACTCTGCAATACCCGCTAATACTCTGCAATACCAGCTAATAATCTGCAATACCAGCCAATACTCTGCAATACCAGCCAATACTCTACAATGTCAGCCAATACTCTGCAATGCCAGCCAATACTCTGCAATGCCAGCTAAAACTCTGCAATACCAGCTAATACTCTGCAATAACCGCCAATACTCTGCAATACCCAGCAATACTCTGCAATACCCGCTAATACTCTGCAATACCCGCCAATACTCTGCAGTACAATTCCAGCCAATACTCTGCAATACCCTGCCAATACTCTGCAATACCCTGCCATACATTTCCATACTCGGAGATACCCAGCCATACTCGGTGATACCCTGCAATACCCAGCCATAGGCATCCCCCCTCCTGCCGCCCTCCGGTGCTTCTAACGACTCGCCAATACGATCAAAGCCAGAATCCTTTTTTTTTTTTTTTTTTTAGGCTTCCCAGCCTAGAGGTGAGATGTGGGTTCTTATTGACCCCATATCTCACTGTAAAGAGGACCTGGCATGCCATATTCCTATTACAAGGGATGTTTACATTCCTTGTAATAGGAATAAAAGTGATCAAAACATTTATTTTTGGGAAAAAAAATGTCAAACTAAAATAAATAAAGTAAAATGAACAATAAGAATCTTTTTTTAAGCACCCCTGTCCCCATGTGCTCGCATGCAGAAGCGAACGCATATGTAAGTCCCGCCCACATATGAAAACGGTGTTCAAACCATACATGTGAGGTATCGCTGCGAACGTTAGAGCAAGAAAAATAATTCTAGCCCTAGACATCCTCTGCAACTCAAAACATGTAACCAGTAAAAAAAAATTAAAGCGTCGCCTATGGGGATTTTTAAGTAGCGACGTTTGGCGCCATTCCACGAGCGTGTGCAATTTTGAAGAGTGACATGTTAGGTATCTATTTACTCTGCGTAACTTCATCTTTCACATTATGTAAAAATTGGGCTAACTTTACTGTGTTTTTTTTTAACCACTTGCCGACCGCAGCACGACGATGTACGTCCATTTTTTGAAGAGGGATATCTCGGTAACGGCAGCAGCTGCTGCCACAACCGAGATATCCATCTCTTCAGGCGGCGGTCGGCTGTACGATAACGGTGGTCTCCGCGGCAGATTCGCCGCGAGATCACCGCTATCGGCGGCGGGAGAGGTGCCACCCCCCCTCCCGCCGCCCTCCCGCACCTTCCATCGCTTACTGGAGCCGTCGGTAGCGGCGGAGGCGATCGGGTCCTTCAGTCTGCTGGGTATGGAGACGAGTGAGGCTAAGATGGCCCCCACTCGTCTCTATACCATAGGAGGGCGGAAGCAACGTCAAAACGTCACTTCCGCCCATACCTCTTAAAGGTATATTTTTTTTTTTAAATGTCAGATTTTTTTATTTTTTTTTTGCATTTTAGCCCAAATATGAGATCTGAGGACCTTTTGACCCCAGATCTCATATTTAAGAGGACCTGTCATGCTTTTTTCTATTACAGGGGATGTTTACATTCCTTGTAATAGGAATAAAAGTGATTCATTTTTTTTTTTTTTTTTAAAGTGTAAAAATAAATAAAATAAATTAAAATAAATAAGAAAAAAAAATAATTTTTTTTTAAAAACACCCCGTTACGACGAGCTTGCGCACAGAAGCGAGCGCATACGTGAGTAGTGCCCGCATATGAAAACGGTGGTCAAACCACATATGTGAGGTATCGCCGCGATCGGTAGAGTGAGAGCAATAATTCTAGCCCTAGACCTCCTCTGTAACGCAGAAAATGCAACCTGTAGAATTTTTTAAATGTCGCTTATGGAGATTTTTGAGGCTAAAAGTTTGACGCCATTCCACGAGCGGGCGCAATTTTGAAGCGTGACATGTTGGGTATCAATTTACTCGGCATACCATTATCTTTCACAGTATAAAAAAAATTGGGCTAATTTTACTGTTGTCTTATTTTTTTATTCAAAAAAGTGAATTTTTTCCAAAAAAAGTGTGCTTCTAAGACCGCTGCGCAAATACGGTGTGAAAAAAAGTATTTCAATGACCGCCATTTTATTCTCTAGGGTGTTAGAAAAAAAACAATATAAAATGTTTGGGGGTTCTAAGTAATTTTCTAGCAAAAAAAACTGTTTTAAACATGGAAACACCAAGTCCGAAAAAGAGGCCTGGTCCTTAAGTGGTTAAGCACAAAATCGTTTTTTTGCAAAAAAAAAGCATTCTAAAAATTGCTGCGCAAATACTGTGCGAGATAAAAAGTTGCAACGACCACCATTGTATTCTCCAGGGTGTTTGCTAAAAAAACATATATAATGTTTTGGCATTCTATGTAATTTTCTAGCAAATAAATTATGATTTTTATATGTAGGAGAGAAATGTCAGAATTGTCCTGGGTGCTCCAGAACGCCTGATGGTGCTCCCTGCATGTTGGGCCTCTGTATGTGGCCATACTGTGTAAAAGTCTCACACATGTGGTATCGCCGTACTCGGGAGTAATAGCAGAATGTGTTTTGGGGTGTAATTTGTGGTATGCATATGCTGTGTATGAGAAATAAACTGATAATATGACAATTTTGTGAAAAAAAAAAAGTAAAAAAAATCTTGATTTTGCAAAGAATTGTGGGAAAAAATGACAACTTCAAAAAACTCATCATGCCTCTTACTAAATACCTTGGAATGTCTTCTTTCCAAAAAGGGGTCATTTTGTGGGTATTTGTACTTTTCTGGCATGTTAGGGTCTCAAGAATTGAAATAGGCCATCAGTACTTCAGGTGTGATCAATTTTCAGATATTGGCACCATAGCTTGTGGACTCTATACCTTTCACAAAGACCAAATAATATCCACCAATCTGTACTTATTTTTACCAAAGATATGTAGTAGTATAAATTTTGGCCAAAATTTATGAAGAAAAATTACTAATCTGCTAAATTGTATAACAGAAACGAAGAAAATGAATTTTTTTACAGAATTTTCGGTCTTTTTTCTTTTATAGCACAAAAAATAAAAAAAACGAGCGGTGATTAAATACCACCAAAAGAAAGCTCTATTTTGTGTGAAAAAAGGACAAAAATTTCATATGGATACAGTGTTGCATGACTGAGTAATTGTCATTCAAAATGTAAGAGCACTGAAAGCTGAAAATTGGTCTGGTTATTAAGGGTGTTTAAGTGCCCAGTGGTCAAGTGGTTAAGTATAAACTTGTCTAAATGCTCATCCCTACCCATTAATATCCCACCAGCCCTAATAACAACACTCAAAGACAATTTTCCATTCAATTGGTGCATGGATTCATTTAGATACCTAGGAATTCATATTACACCCTCCTACAAAACACAATTTCACGCAAATTACCCTCCAATATTTAATAACATCAAAAATATATTGAAATTATGGTCATCATACCAAATATCATTCTCGGGAAGAATAGTGGCAATGAAAATGGTTATACTACCAAACTCCTATTCTTTTTCAGAGCCCTTCCTCTCACATTGCCTAAAAACACATTAGACTTTCTCCAAAGAGAAAT
This sequence comes from Lithobates pipiens, assembly GCF_037356315.1. NCBI lineage: Eukaryota > Metazoa > Chordata > Amphibia > Anura > Ranidae > Lithobates > Lithobates pipiens. Next base: position 183,907,070 of record NW_027507785.1, read on the forward strand.
TAACAAATTAATTTGTCAAAACAAAAAACCAAGGTTTAGTTACTCCCTAATGTTTAGGCCCCAACTTAAAGGAGGTCTAAGCCCTTGTACACATGGTCGGAGATTCCGACAACCAATTCCGTCGGATTTTGTCTGAAACTGTTGCATACACACGGTCGGACAAAGTTGTCGGAAAATCCGACGTGATGACGTTATTTCGTTACGACGGGACTATGTTGACGCTAGTAGCCAATAGCTTTGGTGTAGGAATTTGATCTGAGCATGCGTGGCACTTTGTCTGATCGGAATTTTCTACACATGATCGGAGTATGTCCGATCGGAGCATTTTGTCGGAAAATTTTACCAACAAGTTGGAAAACTTGGTCCGTCGGATACTCCGATGGAAACGTTCCAATGTAGACCACACACAGTCGGAATATCCGACAAAACGGTCCGATCGGACATATTCTGTACAAGGGCTAAAACATCCCAAACCTATGGATATATTATCTGTCAGCCAGATTCACCCAACTAGCACAATGGTATGCCCCAGCCTCCCAAATCCCCTGGCTCCTGTTCAAAGAACAATCAGTCTTCCCATACCACCTACAAGGACTACTCTGGTCCAAGTCTAGTTTACCACAGAAAATAAGACCGCTAAATGTAATTGTAACACATACTCTACAACTTTGAAACAGCCAAAATAACAAATATAACATGTCCTCTGACATCCTTCCCTTAGCATCCTTTATAGGAGACCATCACTTCACTTCCTTAGATAATAACCAAAACTCATTAACAATATGGAAACGACATAATCTAACAAATTTAAAAGCACTTACCTGTAACAATACATTCTACTTTTTTCCTGAACTACAAACAAAATATGATCTAGCACCAACAGAACATGAAAATTATACGAAAATAAAACACGTCTACCAAAAATACTACTCACTAACTCTACATACCCCCCTCTCACTATTCAAACAAATACGTATTTCCTCCCCACGTGACAAAGGATTAAGCTCCAAAATTTATAAAAATCTTAATGAGCTCAATATGCCTGAAAAATCAAATCCAATGCTTCAATGGGAATCAGACCTAAATGTTTCATGTTCCCCCGAACAATGGGATACCATATTTGAAAACTTACACAAATGCACCAAAACTACCACCATTAGGGAATCTGCTCATCAAATTGCTCTATAGGTGGTATCCTACCCCTGCCAAACTCAACTCATTCTACCCATCAACATCTCCACTCTGTTTTAGGGGCTGCCCTACTCATGAGACACTACTACATATATTTTGAGATTGCCCCATCAAAAAATAATTTGGCACAATGCTAATCTCATTATTGATCGAATTTCAGGCAGAAAGATCCTACTAACACCCCAAATGTGCCTTTTATTCTTCCCCTTACAGGATATACCTATAGCCAGTTCTAGACTAATCCATACTCTACTTAGCTCTATCCACTGGACTATTGCTTTCAATTGGCGTTCATCCAATGTACCATGGCCTCAGGTTCTCAACCTTATGGCAAACATCAATTTATCAGAAAGAATACACCATACGTTATATGACACCATGCATATATACCAAACAAAATGGACTCTATGGGAAACTTCACTTTTGGTATAATATTCTCTACTGTTATTTTACTTAAGCACAGGGGCGTAGCATGCAACCAATGACCTCGCCAAGTCAAAAGGCATATCCATACTTGTTAGCAGGGATGCCTCTTTTGAGCTCACAGACAGACTGACAGATCTCATGGAAAGATACACCTTCCTAAAGGGGAAATGCTACAGAATCCCCATAACACTAGCAAATGTATAATTCCCACACACGTCCCACCTAGCCTTCTGTCAGCTCATGTTAACTGAACTAAAGGGCTTCAGTTTGGGCTGTTTTATACTAGGGGGAGACTTCAACACACCCCTAATGCCCCTTACAGGCACCTCCTCAGGCAAAACCTACATTACATACAGAATTCTTAAATTAATAAATCTACTACTAAACTCCATGCAACTGATTGACCCACGGTGCTTCCTCCATCCTGAAGATAGGGACTTTACCTTCTACTCCTTCCCACATAACCGATACTCAAGGATCGATTACATTTTCACTTCACAAAGGGACCTCAACCTGATCTCTGCAGCCAACATAGGAATACAATCCATCTCAGACCATGCTCCTATATCCCTGATTCTGAACATATCAGAACCTCCACCCAAACCCAACACTTGGAGACTGAACTCCTCGTTACTGACCAACCCCAAGCTACTCCCCAAGATCTCCTCCCTTATAAAAAAATTTTTTTTAAACACAACACTACTCCAGGTGCTGACCCTATGATGGTTTGGAAGGCACATAAATGTTTTATCAGGGGGGGAACTAATCAAGCTAGGAGCCCAACACAAAAGAGAAAAGGAGAAGGAAATCAAGCAATTGATAGATAAAATCCATACCCTTGAAACACTACATAAACAGTCCTTAACAGAATAGTCCACCCTAGCTTTGTTCGACACTAATCACTACACAAAAACCCTAGAATTAAATTTCATTTGCTGACCAAACCTAACCTAAGGAAAGATCATTGACTGGCACTGTTACTACAAACTCAAGGACTGGGTCTCTCTAGAAGATGAATTTAGCCCCTTACCCCTACAATTTTTACCTTGGATTCACTGTACAAGTTACGCACCGGCCTTAAAAATACACCCCCTAATAGGCACCACGCTAGCAATTTTTCATCAATTAACCAAATAATCTAACATCTCCACCTGATTGAGCCTGCTTACACCTCTACAGAACAATCCTGATTTCCTACCAGGAATAGAAAATTACTTTCTACGCCCCCCAACAAATAAGCCCCTTATGGCCATGCAATGCTTCCACAATAATGCATTTAGGGAGTTCAGATACTGGGACAAACAACAACACCCTTGACTTACCACTGTGGATCTTTTTTCAAGTCCACGGTTATCTTAACCATGCCTCCAGAAAAAACAACATTAGTAGACAAATTGGTGAGCTAGAGTCAGTGTGCCTGGAAGGCGAACCTCTTCCAAAGGTGACCTCACTTTCCTATGCGTGGATTCAGGACTATTGTGGACCCTGTGATGACAGATTCAGAGAGAGCTGGTTGGAAGCACTAGGAATTCCAATCTCGGATAAGCAATGGCAAAGGGCATGTATACTTTCTCACAACTGTTCCCTCAGCACCAGAAAGCAGGAAACAGCATACAAGCTGCTCATCCATTGGTATGCCACACCAGTGAAACTACATTCCTGGTTCTCACTAACCTGCCAAACTGATAAGGGCACACTTTTCCACATTTGGTGGGAATGCCCTGTGCTATCACCATTCTGGTCTAAGGTCAAGGAGATAATATCCCAGATCACGGAGACAAAGCTGAAACTTGATACAGCATGTTGTCTTCTCCATATCACAGATTTCTCATTCAAGAAATATAAAAAACTCACTGTCTAAACATCTACTGAACGCAGCTAAATCCCTCCTCCCACTTTTCTGTAAATCCTCTCCCGTCCAAACTATCCAGGACTGGCTGTGTAAAATAACTGATATCTGTGACATGGAGAAGACCATTGCTCAGTCAACTGACAACTCTGAACGCTACAACAAATCTTGGTCCCCCTGGTTTTTGTTCAAATATTCTCAGGCTTATGAAAACCTGGTGATTACACACTAAGAATAAGGAACACCAGGTAGGTAAATTGGCTTTTGCCCAAAATTTGCCCTAGTATATGAATCGGGTCCTTGGATTGTGGGCTCCTTGAGGGTAAGGACCAATGTGAGTGTGCAATGTACAGGGATAGGGATAATTGTAGACACTCACTCAGGTTGAACTGGATGGACTGGTGTCTTTATTCAACCTTAGCAACTATGAAACCTCTACCTATTGAAGGTTCTCTGGACAAGAGCTAAAACACCCAATAATCTATAACCACTGTTATTTCTACCTAGACTTGTATATATAACTGTTTTAATGATGGACACCAAGAATGGTTTCCCCATTTCTCTTCACTTTCTGCTGATTTACTACTTATCTTCTTAAGGTACTCTCTCCTAGTTACAATCTCAATACTTAAAAGATTCCCTTTTTTGAAAAGAAGCCATACACACAAATTGATTCCCAACGTCAGGTTATTGCTCAACAGACTTTGTCTACTTGTTAACAAGTATATAGTTTTGGATTATTCATGTTATCCAACACATTGCCTCACTGCATATTTTTTACATGCTTAATTAGAGCTGTGACTCCATACCTGTATTTCCTTTCTCTTCAATAAACTTTGATGTTAAATAAATATATAAATATATATATATATATATATATATATATATATATATATATATATATATATATATATATATATATATATATATATATATATATGAATAGAAAGAAGAAAGTAAATACTAATCTTGGATTTGGGAGCTTTTCCTCCATATAGCCGTGGCATCAGGCTTGCCTGTTCCAGTTTATGCAGTCACAGCCACACTAATTGGGAGAATTGGAGCCTGTTTTGATCATAGAACTATGCAGCAATACCCTATGGTTAGTGTGGAGTGCTGGTGAAGGTTACAAACTGAGCACATTGTGGAACTCAAAGAATCATTGAATTATCCACGTGGCAATCTTTTGTACATATCCTATGAATTGGTTGAACTTTTAATTATTTAATAGGAATTCATGGACTTTACACTATTTTAGGGCTGTTACTTATTAAAATTTTCCTGTTCGATTAATAGATTTTTTAAAATTGATTAATCTACTAATTTCGATTAATTATAACGCACATACAGTTTTTACAATTTTTTTTATTAAACTTTAAGAAAATATCCACATCTGCCCCCATACTGTAATATCCACATCTGCCCCCATACTGTAATGTCCCCATCTCCCCCCATACTGTAATATCCACATCTCCCCCATACTGTAATATTGGCATCAACCCCCATACTGTAATATCCACATCTCCCCCATACTGTAATATCCACATCTGCCCCCATACTGTAATATCCACATCCCCCATACTGTAATATCCACATCTGCCCCCATACTGTAATATCTATATCTGCCCCCATACTGTAATGTCCACATCTCCCCACACCTCCCCCCATACCGTAATATTATTCACATATGCGATTGTCCGATCTGTCCGGAATAGCAGAGTTGATAGCACAAGCAGGCGGGTGATGATGACGTCATTGCGCCGCTACTAGGCCACCGCCGGGTGGACCAAGATCCAGAGCCGCAGCCTTTCCTATGGGCGAGACTAATGAAGATCATTTGTTGAATACTATATTGTTGTGCACAGAGGGCCTTCTTGATCACCTCAACATCACTACCGCACACTGTAGCGATATAGGCCTGGGGAAAGGAACCGCTTTAAAGGGAAACTATAAGGCTGCAGTTACACCACATCAGTTACAATTAGCATGCTTTTTGTTTTTGTGCAATGTGTTGCATTGGCATACATTGTTTGGCCCCTTGAAGCCAGCGCCTCCCGGCCCTTTAAGGGGTTTCAGCTGCTGGGAGGCAAGGCGGGGTTTATGATTATGTGACTGTTGTGATTGGCTTTAATGGCGTTCACTTGATCAGAAAGCTTTTTGCGATCGGGAGCTTTCCATTAGCTGCCAGTAACTGCCGGGAGCGTGCAGGGCTTGTGCTCTCGGCACAGCTGTGTCTGCAAATTGGTACGCAAATATGCGGCATATTTGCTTACCAGTGGTGCCTAGGAGTTCATGTGCAATGCAGTTTGCTGTGATGTGTTGTAACAAACTGAATTGCCTGCATATACATGCAGCATATTCTAATTTCACTCACTAATTTCACCCCTAATGCAAATTGGAGTTTTAGGTCAAATTATAGTTTTAGGTCAATTTATAATATATATATATTTTATATATAAATGAGGATGTATAGATTTTTTAGTCATATAATCTTATAATATATCTGAACAAAGCAGGTGGGGGAGTGTACTTATTTGGCTAAAATGTAAACAATTTTTTTTCAAATGTTATTTTTTTACTTGTGAGCAATATCAGGAAATATACATTACAAAATGTCTTTCAAAGTCACCCATTATTCTAAACTATTTATTTCCCTCTTCTGTCATGTATTTTTCAGTTCATTGAGAACTACAGCTGCAAGAACGGCTCTTTCTCCTGTTTCTCTGATTGAAGAAAATAGCATATTGGCAGAACAAATGTTTTTTTACACAGCTAATACTGCTTAAAAATGGTGTCAATTGCACAACAATTTATTTTTTAATAAAACTTTACAATCTGGGGTAGGATATGAAAATACATAACTTTTGAAATGTATTTTCCTGTACCTGAAACAATTAGGCTTTTTAACTAAAAGATTTGTGAATCTCCACTCAATAAATTGTAGGAGTATTCACCTTAAATATCCAATCATGTGAAAAGTACATTTCTGTTTACTTATTTCTTCCACATGTGATTGGGTATTCAAAGTGAACTGGGTTTTGCTTTTCAAATGATTGGACAACTGAAGTGAACATTTCAATAATTATTGGAAGACTTTCAACTCCTTTAGTAGTTCAGTCTCATTGTACCTATATCTAGCACCAATGTATGATTTTTTTTCTTTAGGGAATATTGGTTCTGTTTATTCCCTTGTATAAAAAATGAATTCAGTCCTTTTTATTTGTACTTCCACTTTTAATAAATACTGTATTCTATAGTTTATTTTTCTGTTGAAAATACTTTTTTACTGGGATTATCTGGTAACAGCTGTTATCCCACAGTCAATCATTTTATGTCTCTTAATTTCCTGTGATGATAAACAAGCACCTGCTGTATATTAGTTAGAAATTATCTTTGCTTTGGCAGATATGTCCATCTGTTTCTCTCTCTCTGCACTTTTTACTTCCTGGCATTATCTACTGTCTTAGAAAAAAAAGAAAGCAATAATGCAGAAAGACTTATTAAACAAAAAGGAACTTGCTTGACTATCTTCAAATATCTTGTTGTGTTATCTTGAACCACCTTGTTATCAGATATTCAACACCTTTAAAAAGTTAATAACAACAAAACAAGCAACAGCAAACAAGTATAATGTTTCCTATCATTTAGCTGTCATCTGTTCCATTCTAATTAATTAAACACCAATATTATTTTTTGGCAGTTTTAATTAATTGTGTGTTAGTGAATAAGGTATTAGAAAAGCAGTCTATTAAATTGTAGTCATTGGTAATCAGCAGGATTATTAAACAAAATGTAGTCCACCCCATTTTTCAATCTCTAATGCCACGTACACACAATCGGACTATCCAGGGGGACTTAGTCCGGCGGACAAACCGCCGGACTTTGTAGCGGAGGTCCGCCGGACTTTCCGAACGAGTGGACCTGCCCACACACGACCGGACCTAGTCTGCTGGACTTTTGAAATGAACGGACTTGCCCACACACGCAGAAAAGTCCGTTCATTTTGAACGCGGCACCAGGTAAACTGGACTAGTGCAGGAAGTTAATGTCACCGCCTCCATCGGTGAGAATGACACCTTGCAAGCCCCGTCACCTGGTATGGACTTAAAGGGAAAGCCCTACGCCAAAAAAATGGCATGGGTGTCCCCCCAAGGTCCATATCAGACCCTTATCCGAGCACACAGCCCGCCCCCCCTCCTGAGCCGTACCAGGCCACGTGCCCTCAACATGGGGGGGTGCTTTGGGGAAGGGGGCCCTGCGGCCCCCCACCCCAAAGCAACTTGTCCCCATGTTGATGAGGACAAGGGCCTCTTCCCAACAACCCTGGCCGTTGGTTGTCGGGGTCAGGGGGCGGGGGGCTTATCGGAATCCGGGAGCCCACTTTAATAAGGAGGCCCCCAGATACCATATGTGAATTAGTATTGGGGTACCATGTACCCCTACCCATCCACCTGGTGAAAAGAAGTGTAAATAAAAAAACACAACTCATGTTTTTAAAATAATTTATTGGACAGCTCCGGTGGTCTTCCGTCTTGGCGGGTCTTCTCACCGGACTCCTCCGCTATCTTCTGCTCTTTTACTAGCTCTTTTACTAGCGGAGGAGCCCGGCTTCCTTCTTCGTCGCTGCCGCCGTCCGGGGGTCTTCTTCTGACTTAGGGGGTCTTGTCCCCCTCTTCGGGGGTCTTGTCCCCCTCTTCGGTTCTTCTTGCCAGGCCTCTGCTTTCTTCTTCCAGCTCTTTTACTAGCGTTGGCCTGATCTTCTGTCGCCGCCACCACCTTCTCTTCTTCTCATTCTTCCTTTAGATGTTGACGCTCTCTCTGGCTACAATGACAGGGGCACGGGGTGGTATCTGTGGACTCCCTTATTATAGGGTATCCCAGAATCCGATAAGCCCCCCACCTGCAGACCCCCGACAACCAACGGCCAGGGTTGTCGGGAAGAAGCCTTTGTCTTCATCAACATGGGGACAAGGTGCTTTGAGGTGAGGGGCACTCCCTTGTTCCCACCCCCTTTCCTGACTGGCCAGGCTGCATGCTCAGATACGTGGGTCTGATATGGACTATAGGGGGACTCCTTTAAGTCCATACCAGGTGACGGGTCCAGCGAGGTGTCAATCTCACTGATGGAGGTGGCGACATTGACTTTCTGCGCTAGTCCCGTCTACCTGGATTCAAAATTAATGGACTTTACTCCATGTGTGGGCAAGTCCATTCATTTCAAAAGTCCGGTGGACTAGCACACAGATGGGCAGATTGTCCGCCGGACTGCCGAGTCCGCCGGACAATTTTGAGTCAAAACTTCTTCCTAAGTCCACCGGACTTTTGGGAAAAAAAGTCAGCTGGAGCCCACACATGGGTGGATTGTCCGGCGGACTCTGGTCCACTGGACCAAGTCCGCCGGATAGTCCGATCGTGTGTGTACGGGGCATAAGTGGAACATGTGTAAATTTAAAACATGGCAGAAGAACACATACCCAAAAGTAGCTGGCAAGAAGATGTCAGTGCCAGTGTTTCGTCAGATTAGGCGACCCATCAGAATTTGTAACGGAAGTGATGTTTGGTCGCCGCCATCTTACTATACCCCACACTCATCCACAGTAAGGACACAGTGAGAAGGTGGCAAGCGACCATCTTGTTATACCCACTGGCATTTTGCATTTTACCCTTATTTTTAACACTAAACAGAGTTAATATAGTGAAATTCAGTATTCTGAAATCCCTCAGGCTGTTTTGATGTTGATTTTTCTAAGCAGCAGTGTTCTGTCAGATTAGCAAACCTGTGAGATCAGCAGGCTTGCAGCTGCTTTTATTCAACATCTAAACAGTGAGACAGATTTTTAAATACTGCATTTCACGAAATAAGCTTTCTTTACTTTTAAAAATCAGTGTGAAATGCCGCCTTCTCACTGTATCCTTACTGTGGACAGGTGTAGCAAGATGGCGGAAAAGTAACCTCAATTCCGTTACAAATTCTGACGGGTCCCTAATCTGACAAAACACCAGCAAAGGATTTCACAGGCGTTGATTCCCTGGAGGGGAGGTGAGTGTAGTTCTGCTTTAAAAGGGTTTTAGCATTAGTAATTTATTACAAGTGTAAGGATCATTGATAGAAGGGTACAGCCAGTACTTTTGTACCTAGCCTGGGCCCTATTCGGGATGGATCACACAACTTCCCTCCACCAAAGCTCCCTTTGTATTTATGTCACAGTGAAGTGCTGGGGAAGATTGCCCCTCTGTACCACCATCCAGGTCACTTTTAGGCAGCAGCCTTGAGCATAGTGATGGGCAGTGGCAGCAGTCTTGTGAGATGTGAAGTGGTGGCTATTGGGTTTTGTTTGGTGTGGACTGGGGGTTGAGCAATGCAGAATATTTGTTGATTTTGCCCGAATTCTAGTGTCAGTGTAACTTACTGTGCATAGCTCTGATATCTCAAATAGGGATGGGCAAATGTTTCGGCCTGAGCGTAAGTTTGGGCTGAACTTTGGTTGTTCTGCCATTTGGTGAACGCCGAACAATATGCCGTTTTTGGGGCAAATATGATAGCCACGGAACACCGTTAAAGGGACACTAACATGAAAAACCAAAAGGGCTAATTTTAAAGGCTTATATGCAAGTTATTGTCATACAAAGTGTTCGGGGACTTGGGTCCTGCACCAGGGGACATGTATCAATGCAAAAAAAAGTTTTAAAAATGGCCATTTTTTTGGGAGCAGTGATTTTAATAATGCCTAACCACTTGCCGACCGTATCCTGCACATATACATCAGCAGAATGGCATTGCTGGGCAAAGTAACGTACTTGTACGTTACTTTGAATTTCCCGGCGTACACTCGCTTGCGCACCTGCCACAATCATGCACCTGCCGCGATTGCGCACCTGCCACGAGCTCTGTGACCGTGACTGTGTCCACAGGACCCGTGAACTCGATATCCACAGGGATACCCACGATCGTGTCATGAAGCTGAAGAATGGGGACATGCCGATGTAAACACAGCATCTTCCCTTTCTGCATAGTGACAGGGCAGTGATCATCTGCTCCTTGTCATCGGGAGCAGCGATCAGTGTGGTGTCACTACTAGCCCATCCCCCAGACAGTTAGAATCACTCCCCGGGAAACACTTAACCCCTCCACGCCCCCTGGTGGTTAATCCTTTCACTGCCAGTCAAATTTTTTCTTTTCAAATAGTTTTACTGACAAATAAGATTTTACAGAGAGAACCGTACATATAGATTTCAAACAAATAAATGCAATATAGCAAACGGTACAATATTGACATCACGTTAGCATATATTATAGTACATGGCATAGTATCCAAGATACTAAACTGAAGAAAAAAAATATATATATTTTGGAGGATATTTATTATAGTCAAAATTAAAAAATAATGCTTTTTTTTCTAAATTGACGCTCTTTTTTTGTTTATAGCGCAAAAAAAAAAAATGCAGATGTGATCAAATACCATCAAAAGAAAGCTTTATTTGTGGGGAAAGAAGGACGTCAATTTTGTTTGGGAGCCATTCCGCATGACCGATCAATTATCAGTTAAATCTATGCATCCGACGCGCCGAATCGCAAAAAGTCCTCTGGTCTTTGGCCAGCAAAATGGACTGGGGTTTAAGTGGTTAAAGTGAATCAATACAATTAAATATTCCTTCAAATATTGTGCCTGGGGGATGTCTATAGCATGCCTGTAAAATGGTACAGTTTTCCCATGTTTCGAACAGTACCACAGCAAAATGACATTTCTAAAGGAAAAAAGTCATTTGCAACTGATCGCATCTATAATGAATTGTCGGGTCTTGGCAATATAGATACAATTCATTGGAAAAAACAGCATGCCCCCCCCCCCCCAGTCCATTACCAGGCCATTTGGGTCTTGTATGAATATTAAGGGGAAACCCGAACCAAAAATTTTAAAAGATTTGCTTGGGCGCCCCCCCAAAATCCATACCAGGCCCTTCAGGTCTGGTATGGAAATTAAGGAGAACCCTGCGCCAAATAAAAAAAAAATGGTGTAGGGTCCCCCCAAAATCCATACCAGATCCTTATCCAAGCACGCAACCTGGCAGGCCGCAGGAAAAGAGGGATGGAAGAGAAAGCGCCCCCCCCCTCCTGAACCATACCAGGCCACATGAGGAGGGTGTTTTAGGGTCTGATCCCAAAGCACCTTGTCCCCATGTTGATGGGGACAAAGGCCTCATCCCCACAACCCTTGCTCTGTGGTTTTGGGTGTCTGCGGGCAGGGGGATTATCGGAATCTGGAAGCCCCCTTTAACAAGTTAGCATTTTCATTTAAGGGCTGGTAGTGTATTGCTAACAGAATTACCAGATACAAATAAAGGACAAAAAGTTTGAAAAGAGAAAAAAATGCAGCCACCAACCACATCCAAGGATATATGTTAAATGTTTATTTTTGGGTTTAGATATGCCTTAAGCAAATCTTTTTTTTATATAGGCAAATCCCTAACATTTTAGGAATACGCTCCTTTTGGAAGTCAAAAAAGAAATTAATAAATTATAAATGAATGCAGCAGTGTCTAAAGAGATCATGTAGCCAGACCATTTATTTCAACAAAAATCTTACCATAAGATGATATCAGAATTTAAAGTATTACATTTATATTTAAAGAATTTAAAGTATTTCACATATCCTATTTACCTGTAAACACCTCTTTTGTAGACATTCAAAGGTCCGAGACTGCTGCTGGGCCATTTTGTCTTGGATGTATTATTGTAATGCCAGCAGCCCCAGCAGGCTCAGATCTATGTATAGGGGGCATGGCAGTGTAGGAGCCAAGCTCCGGAGCATTTAGGGCTTCCAGCGAGGTTTGGGGGACCCAAACCACAACGGACATACCTCAGCACTTGACTGACACCTGCAACAACACCACCATATGTCCAAGAAGAAAAAGGATGATTTGCGCATGCAGAAGTTGACTGAATTCTTCCTTCTGCCCACGCAAGGAGGCCGACAAGATGGTGCCACCACCGTGGCCCCTGCCTCCTCCTCTCTCGGAATGGGCTCCTATACTGACCTACTAGATAACCAGCCTAGGACTGAAGGATTCCAGAATGAGGGCTCTTCACCAAACCCACCCTCATCACCCAGCCAGCTGTGTGCCAGTCCTGCTAAAGCTAGAATGCGCTTGGATGACAGTTCACAAGAATCAGAGGTGAGCCACGCTGTCCCTGAACACATGCTGCAATCTCCCCACCACTCCTCTATAGCCTCATTTCCTATTTCTAATGGACACATTGCTGAAGGATATGCTCCTGTTACTGCAGAATTCTCTGCGTACTGATTTTGCCACTCTGACCCATAAGCTTTCCTCTGAAATAAACTCACTAGGTGAGAGAGTGAATCACATAGATGATTCCGTGGGAGAAATCACTACTATAATAAATGTATAATTTAATTATTCTTCGCTCACCAAACTAGTAATGTGATCAATATTATAAAAAGAATGTGTTAAAAAAATACAATTCATATGTGAGAAAAAGTGAAAAAAAAAATGAAAAAAATGTGTGTATGTATGCTTCTATCTCAAAGAATTAAATACTCATTTCACAAACATATATAGAAAAAAGAGATTGCGCAAAAACTCAAACGCATCAATAAATAAACATGCAGAAAATACATAACATGAGTGAATAAGTCACTATGAATCAGTTATTATTGTGTTGAAAAAGTTCCACAAAACACAGGATGAACTTTAAAATAAAGAATCCATAAAGACAACTTGTAATTTATGTGTTAAATATGGACACAATGAATTTGAAATAGGATGACAATGAAGGCAATTTCTGATGCAGCCCCTGGAAATCTGCAATGGTGACTAGTAAATGCTTAAAGTGGAAGTAAACTCCCCTATCGTTTTCTGCCAAGGAAGCTGCCATCTTTGCCTCTGTTTAATATTCAACTGCTATGGTTCTGCACATGTGATTCATTATGACACCAGCCATTGGATGGTTTGATAGTTTGGCTGAGAGCACAGCCAATGTGCAGTTAGCATTCCCGGCATGCCTTTTTTTTTTAACTGTTTAAATCAATGGGTTTACTTCCACTTTCATACCTGAACAGAGACGTAAGCTAAAAAAAGCCAGATGGCCTCTTACCAGACATGATGGACCCCAAATTATAGGGGTCAAACTTGCCTGATATCCACAACGTCAGCTGTGATGTTCCACCCGGTCCGCTCCAAAAAGGAATAGCCACTCTCTCTCGTCTGGGACAGAGAGATGGTTTAATAACTTTCCAGCCTTCCAGTCACTCTGCTCGATACTCCTCCGATAAGTTTCAAAGGGATTTAGAAGAAAAAGAGGAACTTCATGGTACAGTAAATAATGGTAGTTTATTCCAAAATCTTCCTTAAGCACAGCGAAGAAATACAGAGCAGGACACAGCTACAAACTATCAGACTGCAAGCTGGTGCGTGGTGACGTCACAAGATTCTCTCCAACCAAAGCATTTCCCTGTAACTGGGAACAGAGATGTCTCTGGGATGTCAAACACCACATCATTTATTTTAGGCAGAGGAGACACTGGAGGTGCATAATAAATGTGTCAAAAATGTCCAACGTGTCTGCCATAATGCCGCAGTCATGATAAAAATCGCAGATCGCTGCCATTACTAGTAAAAAAAAATATTATTAAAAATGGCATAAAACTATCTCCTATTTTGTAAACGCTTCAACTTTTGCGCAAACCAATCCATAAACGCTTATTGCATTTTTTTTTTTACCAAAAATATGTAGAAGAATATGTATCGGCCTAAACTGAGGAAAAAAAATATTTTTTTTATATATTTTTGGGAGATATTTATTATAGCAAACTGTAAAAAATAATGTGTTTTTTTCAAAATTGTCGCTCTTTTTTTGTTTATAGCGCAAAAAATAAAAACAGCAGGGGTGATCAAATGCCACCAAAAGAAAGCTCTATTTATGGGGAAAAGGGACATCAATTTTGTTTGGGAGCCATGTCGCATGACCACGCAATTGTCAGTTAAAGTGACGCAGTGCCGAATCGCAAAAAGTGCTCTGGTCAGAAAGGGGTAAATTCTTCCGGGGCTGTGGTGGTTAAAAAGCAATAATATTCATAAATAATACTGAAAACTGTTTACCATGATCCGTCACGTTAAACATGTCACAATAAATTTTAAAAACTAAAAATATAAACATTTATAAAAAATGCTATTCTTTTGATGAGTTTTTCCTAAGTTTCTATGTACATATAGTTACCACAAAATAAATATAAAATATCACTCTGGATCCTGCACCTGAGAGATATTAATAAGACACATTCTGAATTGGTCAGAGGTATAATTCACTAGAATATAATCCCATAAATAAAAAAATTCATCTGGCAAGCAATAATATTACAGGGTGATGTTTAGTATTAAACAGAGCATTCCAACCACCAGAACTATGATAAAAACGAATTAATGATAATAACAATAATTAATAATAATTAATAAAAATGGGAAACTAAGCAATTTTTTAGAAAAAATAAACTGAATTTCAAATACACCAAAACAATATGTTAATTCGAAATCATCATTAATTAATACTCATGTACAAAAAATTAATCAATAATCAATAATACCAATTTAACTGTATAGCTGTCCCCTCCGATAGCCCCTAAGGATGGGGTCAGCACTACCTATGCCATAAAAAATAAAAACATTTATGGAACAGATTATATATTTAACTGTTATTGATGTAACAGTTGGTGTCCCATTCTATATTGAGCCCCATAGGATTGTAAGAGCAAGGGTCAAAAATCCATTGGGGTCTCTTCTAGAAATCTGTCTTTTCAAATGACTACCTCTGCAGTGGTGAGAGTACTTTTCTATGGCTATGACTTTCAATTCAGAGGGGTCCCTCCTGTTACATTCGCAAAAATGTCTAGAATCATTATGGCCAAAAAATCCTTTACGGATATTAGTCAAATGTTCACCATTTCTAACCTTTAAAGCTTGTATAGTACTCCCCACATATTGGAGTCCACACACACAAATTAATAGGTATCCCACAGGTGATAAAATTGTCAATCTCATAGACCTTATACGTAACATTAGAGGAAAAAGAGGAAGTTCTCATGGTTCTAGATGTTCTAAACATTTTGCACCTTTTACATGGATAGAAGCCTTTCAGGTTGCCAAACATAACCATTTTAGACTCAAGTGGATTTATACTGCGTGGTTCCAAAGTATCTTTAAGTGTGGTGTTTTTCCTAAAAATTACATTATGTTTTTCTGGAAGTTTAGGACCCAGAATGTTGTCACTTAACATTAACATTTAACATTTAACATTTGCCAGTGCTTGTTCATAATCTTAATGATCCACCAGTACTGTGAAGAAAAAGTCTAAACAAAAGCCCATTCATATGGATTATTCTCCCTTGGCTATCTAATCCTTGGTTATCAATAAGTGACTTCTATCCATATCTCTGACCTTTTATAATTCTTGTTTCAGACTAACCTGACTATAGCCTTTCTCTATAAAGCGTTTAGTTAGGGTTTTGGCCTGTATTGAAAAATCCTCCAACTTCAAACAGTTTCTTCTGATTCTTTGAAACTGTCCCTAAGGAATAGCTTTGAGCCAGCTAGGGTAATGGCAACTTTCTGTCGAAATGTAACCATTCCGATCAGTAGACTTAAAGTGTGTCTTTTTCAACAGAGACTTCTGCTCTATATAAACCACTGAATCTAAAAAAAGGAATATGATGGCAACTTTCTGTTGGAATGTAACCATTCCGATAAGTAGACTTAAAGTGTGTCTTTTTCAACAGAGACTTCTGCTCTATATAAACCACTTAATCTAAAAAAAGGAATATGATGGCAACTTTCTGTTGGAATGTAACCATTCCGATCAGTAGACTTAAAGTGTGTTTTTTTTCAACAGAGACTTCTGCTCTTTGAAAACCACTGAATCTAAAAAAAGGAATGGAAGATGCACTGAACTGATTGGAATTCAGGTACCCCATATATTCATGTAGAGACTCCACCACGCCCCCCCCCCCCCCCACACACACACACACACAAAGAAGGCATTGTCAATGTAGCATTTACCAAACAAGAGGCGTGTGTCCCCACATGAAAATAAAACATTTTTTTCCCATAAAGCCATAAATAAATTGGCTAGGCTTGCCCCCATCGCAACTCCAGTGGGTTATAAATAAAAATCTCCTCCAAAATATAAATAATTATGCTTCATGGGAAATTCTAATAATCTCAGAATAAATTCCTACAGAGGTTTTTTTTTTTTATAGTCGTATCTTTATTCCGAAAAAATGTAACTGCCAATAAATGACCTAGTGGATACTCATGATGACAACTTAGAAGACAGACAGTGGATGAAAGCAAAAATTGCAGATTTAGAAGGTTTGGACGCAATAATTAAAATCTAAGGGTGATCCCAGAGTCAGTGCAACCTGGCGATTTAAAACACAATGCCACTGAAATGTTCAATTCTCTACTACCTGAGGCAGCTCCTTTGGATCTAACCATTGACTGCATACACTGTCTGCCTAAACCAAATCACTTTTCATTCCACAGGATGTCATCATGCACATATACTTTTTTTCACATTAAAGAGCAACTCCTAGAAAAATCCAGGTCAATTGGCTAGTTTCCAGCTCCTTATGTGAACATCCAGATGTATGCAGATCTATCCAAATAAATTTTGGACATAAGAAGCAACTTTCCACAATGACAAAAGCTTGTTGTAACCACAACATCCCCTACAAAATGAGGCAATCCCACCAAACTCATTGTGGAAAGAAATGGTGTATTTCCTTAATATCACATCTGTGAATAAGGGCTTGGATCTTCTCCATACCTGGGGCATTATTCCTGAGTCACCACCACAATCGGCTATGCATAAATCTCCAGGGAGAATAACACCCCCCTGACATAAATCCACCCATTACCCCCCACGCAGGAACAAATAATTGCTCACAGAGCCCCCCTCCTTGGAATTTAGATCCATTCTTCAACATATTGGCCCTCTGCCCCAGATGACATCATAGAGTGCCTAGCTTTGGTCTCATGGATGCTATCCCCGTTGATTACAAGAAAAAGACAACTTCTTCTGCGCTCTGGTGTCCCGGTCTTCAAAGTGTGATACCGACAGTTTAAGATGGTAGTGTCAAAAAGGTCTTGCAGCCCTCCTTAGAATATTGGGTATTCAAATACTGGAAAAACAAAACAAAAAAGGAAGGCATACTGACCTAGTGCATTTCCATAAAAAAAAAGCTTTATTCAGAACAGAACAAATAGCAAAATGGCTACTCACAAATGAGTATTGATAAAAGGCATGATCAATACAAATGGATCCATCGCACCAAACATCGACACATCCAGATTTGATGTCAGGTAGATTGATTGATGAATACCCCAACGTAAACGGCTGATGCGTTTCAGGGGAGAACCCCTTTCTTCAGAGCCAAAACAAGCAATGGTTCCTCGCTGGAGGCTCGCTTTCTATATATGTGGAGGTTTCTGAAAACATGTGGCCTGAAGGTCATAGAGCTCCACCCACAAAAAAACAAAAAAAAACAAACAGCACACATCTCACTTATTGTAATTCTGATTTCATTGCAGTAATAGATTCAATTTGATTTTAGTAAAAAATAAAAATAAAAAATAAAAATGTGTTATATTATTATAATATGAATGAAGTGGTATATGCGTATCTTTATCCTTATATCCTTATATTTAATTTAATTTAATTTTATATATTTTTATATATAGGGTGTAGTCATCCCGGCTAGTGGGATGACTATGTCATACGTTATTAAATAGTGGTAGATTTAGCCTTAGGTGTATATTTGCCAGGTAGACGAGTTTAGATTTGGGTCAGTTTTTTGAGTTAAGTTTTGAATTAATTAATTAATTAATTTGAATTAATGAATTCAATTCTAGGTTTTAATTTTTATTCTATCAATTTTCCAATAACAATATTTTATTATCACTATTGTTTTTTGTTTTGTTTTTTAACCTTTGTCTCAGTCCGTTTTGTTCTCTTCTATTTTATTTCACATTTGTAACATTATTATTATATAATACTAATATTATGACACTATTTATCGATCCACACCATTCGTAACTGGCATACGGTTTCTCGCTGGTGAGTTTTTTTTTTCCACAAATGAATATTTTTCAAATTGAATTTGGTTCTACTGTATATTTTTAAATTTTTTTATATTTTTTTATTAATTTTATTACAATTACTTTTATTGGTTGATTTTGTTTAGTTTATTTGTTTATTTATGTATAAATTCCGTTACATGCGATGTGTATTCAGGTGCTGCCCCCCCTTTCTTCTTCTGGCCGTGACTTTAGCAAGAGTATATATTTTGACGTGTTGCCACCCCACGCCCAGGCTTTTGGCTGGTGTGCGTGAGGGCGGAGGGGTGGGATCAGGTGGTCCAAAACTGTGGGCGGGACTGACTCTGCCCGAACTTCCGGGTGCAGCTTGCGCTCCAGTGACTCCTGTGTACGCCGGAGTGGAAGCTGATTACAGAAGGCGGCCGGAAGCTTACTCTCAGGCGACCTCTATGTGTGCATGAGCGGAAGCGTCCCATTTGGGGTGGCCGGAAGTTGCGGGTGGAACGCACTTC
This sequence comes from Lithobates pipiens, assembly GCF_037356315.1. Classification (NCBI taxonomy): domain Eukaryota; kingdom Metazoa; phylum Chordata; class Amphibia; order Anura; family Ranidae; genus Lithobates; species Lithobates pipiens. The sequence continues at coordinate 183,926,159 of NW_027507785.1, forward strand.
TACCCGCACTTCCTGCTATATGAGGCTGGGTGCGCTCCAGCCACGTATCAAGTGAAGATGTTAGTGAGGTTTACACTAGGTATGATTTCTCCTTCTCTATGCACCTGTGTTACTGTTGAGTTTGATAGATCCCTAGTTTATGCCTGCATTCTTTTATATATACACGAATATCCATTTATTAAAAAATATAAACAATATATAATAAATATATATTAGAATATTGCTCCTCTACATACATAAATAAACATAAAAATATGAAAATATATGAAATTAAATTAAATTAAATATAAGGATATAAGGATAAAGATACACGCTTCATTCATATTATAATAATATAACAAATTTTTTTTTTTTTTTTACTAAAATCAAATTGAATCTATTACTGCAATGAAATCAGAATTACAATAAGTGAGATGTGTGCTGTTTGTTTTTTGTTTTTTGTGGGTGGAGCTCTATGACCTTCAGGCCACATGTTTTCAGAAACCTCCACATATATAGAAAGCGAGCCTCCAGCGAGGAACCATTGCTTGTTTTGGCTCTGAAGAAAGGGGTTCTCCCCTGAAACGCGTTAGCCGTTTACGTTGGGGTATTCATCAATCAATCTACCTGACATCAGATCTGGATGTGTCGATGTCTGGTGCGATGGATCCATTTGTATTGATCATGCCTTTTATCAATACTCGTTTGTGAGTAGCCATTTTGCTATTTGTTCTGTTCTGAATAAAGCTTTTTTTTATGGTAATGCACTAGGTCAGTGCGCTTCCCTTTTTTGTTTTGTGTATCCCCGTTGATTACCCACAGCAGCTTAGTCACAGCATATGCCACCGCTAGCTGTATTTTTTTACTTTGTTTTGTTTAAACTTTCCATATCTTTCCTTTCTTCTTTTGAATCTCCTACAGAATACAGTACACCACACACTTTGTCTGCTTGTCAAATGGTTACCTGCACCCAGCCATCCCTGCAAGTGAAAGTTATCTCCCAGGCTTCATGGTAATCTGCTCTATCGACTACCACATATGCATCCTAAATGTGAGTACAGAATCTCCAACCCAGCACTCCACACGTAGCAATGGAACTTAAAATACTATCCCTTTAGCACGATTAACATTTCCCAACAATTGACTCCACAGATGGCTCTCTTCGGTCTGGATCCCCAAACTTGGCCTACAACTAACATCCCACTTGTACATCATATTTTAATTGCAGCACGCGCAGTCCTGGCACACGCCTGGAAAAAGCCACTCCCTCCAACCATCACTTCTCTCATTAACACACTTAATGAGCACTGTCATATGGAATACCTCTTTTCCAAAACTAATTTGACAGGGGAAAGGTTCCGCAGACACTGGTCATCTTGATTAGCACAACCTAGCAGTATAAAACTCACCTGAGCAGTACACCGCTGTTCGGGGATCTGCTTCACCCATAAAGAACTGGCCCATACTACGATCTAGACCGGACAGAGCCAGAAGTGAAAGCCTCCCTGTGTTTCTCTATATAATTACACAACCCAAGGTTTACTATTGATTCATATAACATGCCTGTGAATATTTCATTAGCTCCTCAACAACTGCCTCTGCTATATTTATACCTCCCTCTAACCCACCTCTCTACTGTGATCTCAACGCTTCCCCCTTTAGGGGCAAGCAGACGATACCTATGATACTCCTCAAAACCACTCAGTTTGATACCCTAATTACTCACTGTATAGTATATTGCTTTATCAATAAGGAGTCGATGTGAGTGTGGGGCTGATAGTGCTATTCTTCCCCATGACACAGTCTTTTTCCCAATGGGGTGTGTGGGGAGGTCAGAGTGATGTCGAACATCCTGTACTCAACATATGGCTCCCATGCATATGTGTTTTGGTACACTTCCTCCTGTATTCTGTATCCTCAGTGTGATTGTATTCACAAGTTTGATTGTACTCACAATTTTGATTGTTCTTGACTTATGTCACCTTATAACTGACAGTGTCTATCACTTGTCTGTTCTTTTGATAAACCTTAATAAAAACATTTAAAATAAAAAAATACTATCCCTTAACTCCAAAGGGTTAAATCACCCGGGCCAAAAGAACCTCCTTGTCGAAGACCGCTTTAGCGCATAGGTGTGACATATTATACACACAAGTGACACATTTCTAAAGCACTTCTCCTCTGCAATGTACACACAACGCCTTCCTATACATATTTACAGCTAACAGCCCAGAAAAAAAAAAAAAAAAAAAGAAGTGTACTTATTGCCATACATGATTCCGTAGGCTTTCAACTATTGGATAGCAACTTGGACCCAAATGGCCACTTTATATTCCTAGTTTGTAAGATTGAATCTTTTTATATATTTTTTTCTGAGAATAGACAAAGTTTATTGAATATGTCAAAACAAGCATGTACAGAAAAAAGAAAAAACAACAATATCAGCACATACAAGTTAGGCTAACATGAGCAGATAAAGGGTTGTTTACATCTAATACAAGCGACATACCCTGATCAGCAATAACATTGTTTAAAAAAGGATATGGAGACTTGGGAACAAAACAAACTTAACATACTGGACAACTTTGGATTAGAGTTTGGTATGAAGTACAACCACAACCCTTATGTGCAAGGTGCAAGCATGTTCAAACAATATGGTATGATAATGACATTGGTAGGTGTGTTACTCCTAATGCATATTGTTCCGTTAATTGCTGGAATCTCCTAAAGGGCAATGATGATGTTTGGTTGATTGTAATGTCCTTTCTGAAGTAAAAAGGGATGGGAGGGTGTTATTTTATGGGATATTTCAACTTTATCTACTCATTAGTAAGTTGAGTATGATAGTGCCCATTGAGGTCTTTGCTATGCCATTTCAAGTACGATACAGTTGTACCGCCATTAAAAGTTATGGAGAAAAACCAAGGGCCAAGTGTGAGTATAATTAAATAATAGAGTTGTCAGAAATATAAAATACTGTAGATGATTCAGGTATCATATATTTAGTCATAGGAAATGTGAATTTTTCCTTAAACAGATAAACTAAATGGTGGAAGCGTGTGGGGGATGGTGAGGGGAGGGTGTCTGAACAGGGGCCCGCCCTGTTATCAATTCAGAGCCTAGTAAGGCTAGTTTATGGAAGAGCGTTGTACTTTTTACATGATTAAAACTAGGAGAAATCCTTTGAGATTGTATATCTGCATTGGGGTCAAGGAGAGTAAATGAATAACACTATATAAGATTATGTGTTATCAAGAAAGTGGCAATATTCTGTAGTAGTTTTAAAATGAAGACAACAGGCCCAAGTTTTCCTAAAAGAGGAGGAGGTATCATGAGCTTGGTGTACCAAGTCCTCCATTTCAAATATCTTGTTTACTCCTTGTATCCATTCCTTTATTGTAGGTGTGTGAGTGGATTTCCAATGAACAGGAATACACATTTTAGCAGCGTTAATTAGGTGAAGCGCTAGGGAATGACGGTAAGTCTTTACTGGTAAAGTGGAGTGATGGAGAAGCATTTGGGCAGGTGAGAGTTCAATATTCAGTGACATAATTTGTGTTGTAAGGCGATGAATTTCTGTCCAGAATTGTGTGATCATGGGACAGTCCCACCAAATGTGGGGAAGCGAACCTACTTTGGCATGACATCTCCAACACGTAGAGGGAATCGCAGGATTCATTTTGTGTAGCTTGAGGGGAGTTTTGTACCATCTGGAAACTATTTTAAAGTCATTTTCTTGGGCAGACACATTCATCGAGCCTTTGTGTATATTTGTGTATATTTTTGTCCACTACTCATCTGAGAGGTCGATGGAAAGATCTTTTTCCCATTTTGAGTTAGCCATGGTAGATTTAGCACTCTGATTGTCAAAGAACGTGGCATAAACTGTAGATATCAAATGTCTTTGAGGTGTAGTTTTGGTGCAGAGCGACTCAAAAGGCGAAAGTTGTCTCGTCGATACGGAGAGTATTTGGGTATTTGTAATGTCTAAGTTGCATGTAAGACCAAAACGCAACAAGTGAAGATAGGGATAGAAAGGTTCCATCTGAAAAAAATTTGCCTGCTCTCAAATCACTATGTGGCTGTAATTTTGAAAGGAATGTCTCATCATTTCCTGGTGGGAAATCTGTGTCTAATCAGTGTTAGTGGACCTCGAGAACAGGAGATTTTAAATTGGTGGCACATTTTCCGGAAAATTTGCAGCATATTGCCGATTAATGGGTGTTGTTTACAGTGTTGCAGAATATGTGTCATGGCAATCCAGGGTAGGTGTTTAAGTGGGGAGTGTGCGAAAGCGTGCTCTATGGAGACCCAAGCTTTCATGTGTGCATGAATGTTCCAGTCTATGACTCTTGTCAATTGACATGTCCAATAATATTTGCAAAGGTCCAGAAGTCCTAGACCCCCTTTCAGTTTAGAAAATGTTAGTCTTGAGAAGCTTAGTCTGGGTCTTGGCTTTCCCCATATAAATTCCGAACAAGATTTGCATATTGAAGCAAAGAAAGTTTGTGGAAATTTTATAGGAACTGTCTGCAGAACATAAAGTAGTTTTGGCAGAATGGTCATTTTAATAATGGATGTTCTACCAAACCATGAAAATAGTCCATTCGACCATGATTTGAGGCCTTTCTGAACATTTTGAAGAATAGGGACATAGTTTGTGCTATATAAATCCGATAACCTGGCGGGGATTTGTATGCCCAGGTACGTAATTGAGTTTGGATGCAATTTGAATAAGAAGTTTGTTTGGCATTGCGATTGGATGTCTTTTGGTAATGATATATTTAATGCTTCTGATTTTTCAAAATTGATCTGAGATTGGCTAAAGTGTCAAATAAAGTTAAATCTTTAAGAAGATTAGGGAGCGTAATGTGCGGGTCTTTTAAAGATAAAAGAATTTCATCCGCAAATGCCGCTAGCTTATAGGTTGTTTTAGCCATAGAAATACGTTTGATGTCCTGATTCTCTTTAATAAGTATGAGGATGGGTTCTAGGGTGAGCACAAAAATAAGCGGGGAAAGAGGATAACCCTGACGAGTCCCATTGGAGATGGAGAAGGCATTCGACAGGCGGCCATTGACTCGAATCCTAGCAGCTGGTTTAGAATATAGTGTCAGTATGAAATGTAACATCCAATCCCGAATGCCAATTGCTTTGACCACTTCTATGATGCAGTTCCAGGCCACTCTGTCGAATGTCTTCTCCGCATCCAATGAAAGAAAAAATCCTGGTTGGTTATGAGATGCCAACCATCTGTGTATGTTTTTTTTATTTATTTTTTTATATATATATATATATTCTTAATTTTAGTTTTTACAACAGTTATACAAATACTTTTCATTTTAAACATTAATGTTTACAGTTACATTTGACACAACATTTTCTATATCACCAAAAAAAAACACACAACAATATAATATACCCAACACTCCCCTTCTCTCACTCACTTCCTTCTCTGTCAATTTTAACCCTCTAGTAGTCTTATGTACCTTTCCGTTCCTAAATACCAGCCACTGTTGCCATACCCTTTGATATTTTTCCCCAATATCTTCCGTCTTATGTATAGACTCTTCTATGATTCTTATCCACTCAACCCTCTCAATCCACTCTTTTATTGTTGGGGCCTGCTGGGTTTTCCAGAGGCGTGGGATCAAGGCCTTAGCTGCATTTAAAAAATATTGGATTAATGTCAGTTTACAATGTGCCACCTCCTTCTCTGAGTCATGGAACAGACAGACCCATGGATGTTTTCCCTGTTATGAGAAATATTATTTCTATTATTTTGTCCCAGAAGTGTTGAATTTTAGGGCATTCCCATCAAAGGTGTGCGAAAGTCCCTAATGCAGTGCAGCCTCTCCAGCAAGTTGACAGGCTATCTCCTCTTACACTATGTGCTCTCTGTGGGGTCACATACCACCTAGCGAGCAACTTGTACAACATTTCAATCATTTGTGTATCTTTTGCGACTAAATGCGTCAACCTAATTATTTTGTTCCTATGCTCGTCATTTCTTAGGGGACCTTTCTCCCTTTCCCATTTTCCCAAATACGCTGGGTATTCATAGTCCGCCTCCCGCCTTAATATTTTATATATTTTTGATATCCTTCTCTCTAGACTTTGGGGTGACTTCAACAAATCCTCTAAAGGTCTCAATTGTCTCCTACCTCGTAGTGGCTGGGTAAGAGTTTGTGTAAAATGCTGAATTTGAGTATGTCTCCATTTGCCTAATGCTTTGTGTCCCCATTCCTGTGTAATTTCACTATACGTGTATATTCTATTCCCTTTCATCACTTCGTGTAGTTCTATTTCCTCCCTTTTAGCACACCTACTAAAGTATAATTGCCCATCCTTCCCTGGTAAAAAAAAAATTGTATCTAAAAGTGACATTAGTCGTGAGTTATAGTCCCATTTGTGTCTCTTATTTATTCTATCCCAAATCTTTAGTGTATTATGTGTTAAAGTACTCGTGCTTCCTCCAAAGTCTCGGCATTGAGGTGGAATCCATATCATTTTCCCAATATCCGTTCTACTCAACGTGGTTTCTAATTCCGCCCAACTCTTCTTCATCTTATTATGGAGCCAATCCGTTAATATAGAGATCACTATTGCTTCATAATATTTTTTAAACTCTGGCATTGCTAATCCCCCTCTATCTTTATCTCTTACCAATACATTATAAGCAATGCGGGGACTTTTATGTGCCCATATGAACTTCAACACCATGGCTTTTGATTTACTAAAATAAATCTGTGTGAGAGGGATTGGGACCATTTGAAACATATAGATTAACATAGGCAATATAAACATGCATTTATCTTTCCTGTCCGTGTAAGCACTTTGTACTGCATTCTGCCCAGTTGGTCTTTAATTTTATTAAGTAGGGGTATATAATTGGCTTCATATAAATCACCTATGTGTGCTGTCAGTTTTATACCCAGGTAATCTAGTTCTCTTTTGCACCACCTAAATGGAAGTTGAGCTGAGATTGCTATTTGCTCTGCTTCTGACAGGGTCAGATTCAAGATCTCGGACTTAGTCATATTTATTTTAAAGTTAGATAATCTCCCATACTGTTTTAATTCCTTCAGGATTGTCGGGATTGTTATTCTAGGCTTAGATATATATAACAATAATTTGTCGGCAAATGTGGACGCCTTATATTCTCTGCCCCCTACCTGAATTCCTTGGATGTCCTCGTAATTATAAATACTGTAAAAGTGGTGAGAAGTGGGCATCCCTGTCTTGTCCCATTGAATAATTCAAGGGGACACGACAGGGAGCCGTTGACTCTGATTCTGGCCTTCGGGTGGAAATACAAGGACTCAATCCATCCCATAATCCTCTCACCCAGCCCCGGATGTTATAATGTCTCAAACATAAACCCCCAATCAACTCTGTCAAAAGCCTTTTTGGCATCAACTGACATTAGCACTGTGGGGGAACCCCTCCTTATGGCTTCCTGGACCAACAGTATTGACTTCAGGGAATTATCTCTCCCTTCTCGCCCTTGGACAAACCCCACCTGATCCCTATGGATCCAATTTGGAAGATACACTTTCAGTCTTTCTGCTATTATTTTTGCAAAGATCTTTATGTCTGCATTTAATAATGAGATTGGTCGATATCTTTCCTGGGCTGCTGGATCTTTGCCCTCTTTCAGTATAAGGGTGATATGAGCTAGGAGTGCCTCCTCATGAAAATTCTCCCCTACTCCAACTGCATTAAAGTAATCTCATAACATAGGGGCTAAATGCTTATAGAACTTCTTATAATATAGAATGGTGTATCCACCGGGACCCGGGCTTCCCCCCCAGGGCAGTACTTTTTAATGCTCTCTCGACTTCCTCTTTCGATATGGGGACCTCCAGTGCCTCCATCTCTTCCCTCTTGCCCCTCGGGAAGTCTAGGTCCTGTAGATACTCCCTTATTGCTTCATTCCATTTTCCCCTGTCCTCACCTCTCAAGCTTATGTTATAGAGAGCACTATAATAAGCATGGAAGTTGTCCGCAATGTCTGGGGTGGAGATTCGCATCTCCCCCCTTTTATCTCTGACCATCGAAATGAAGGTCCTATTCTTATATTCCTTCACCCTTCTCACCATCCATTTACCTGACCTATTTATCCACTGATATCTCTCCTTGTTTATATGAAATGCTGATTTCCTCTCCTGCTCAAGAATCCCTTTTATCTCTCTCTTTTTAGCTATCAGAACTTGTCTTTTGATCCCTTTGGGTCTAGTTTTTTGCTCCAGTTCCTGGATCTCCCTATGTAACTGGGCTTTCTTTTTCTCCCTTTCTTTCTTTTTCCCTGCTCCTATCCCAATCAGGATCCCTCTTATAACGGCTTTATGTGTTTCCCAGAGTTTGGCCCTGGAGATTTCTGGCGTGTCATTTAGCTCGAAAAAAGTCGTCAATTCCTGCTCAATCCTACTAACCGAATTTTGATCCTAAAGCAGTGAGTCATTTAACTTCCAAGTTCTCCCCAAGACCAAATCTCCTTGTATCTCTAATTGTATTTCCACTGGGACATGATCTGACAAGGTAGTTGGTTTAATTTCTGCCTTTTGAAGAGATGATATGAGTTGGTGTTCTATTAAAATGTAATCTAATCTAGAAAAAGAGCTATGTGCAGTGGAGAAGTGGGTGTAATCCCGCTCTTTTAGATGGCAGATCCTCCATGCGTCTTGCAGCTGCCAGTCAGCCAATACTTTTTTAAATGATCTCTGTCTCTACTCAGTCACTCAGGTCCCTTCCCTTGAGGTGTCCAGACTAAGGTCTAAGGTCCAGTTCAAGTCCCCTGCCACAATCAGTTTTCCATCCTTAAAATCATCAAGTTTTTTTAATACTTTCTTAATTAATCTATCGGGACTCTTATTCGGTGCATACACAGTTCCAAGCGTACACTTCATATCAAACAATTTGCCTTTTATGAACAGATACCTTCCTTCTGGGTCCACCAGAACTTCAAACCTTGTTATCCTATTGAAGCCAATGGCAACCCCTCTTGAGTGTACTGATGGTGTATCACCATAGAACCAAACCGGATATTGGTATGACGCTAATTTGTTCCCTGCCATATGTGTGATATACGTCTCCTGTAGACACATTGGCCCCCAAAAATTGGAGTTCGTTATTTATTTTATATCTTTGTTTCTGTGTGTTTAACCCCCTTACATTGTAAGTAATCACATTGATCACTACCATATGTTGCTACTCACAAAGTTTTTAGGAGTGTGTGGGTAGGCACAAGAGGAGCCCGGCTGGATGACAGAGAGGGAGTGAGCGAGAAGAAAGAAAAAAAAGCAGTTTTCTCTGTGGTGGCCTGACTCTCCCCTCCTCTCCCCATCAAGATAGGAGGGTGGGGGATGTCTAGGCGGTCACAGAAACCCCTGGGAAGTGGAACGCCTGTCCTTTTTCCCTATCAAACAGGCTGGGATGCCCCATTGATAGAATATCCCTGATGTTACCATTAGTTCGGTAAGGGGTTTTAGTAATCACCGTCTCATTAGTGTCTTGGCTGCCAGGTCAGCATAGGCCTGCAGTTCTACACCCTCATAAGATACCCCTGAGAGTGACGTTATTTTTTCCATAATTTGCACTTTCTCTTCCACATAGTAGAACCTCACTATCACATCTCTTGGGTTTTCTGACCTTGACCCTAGCTGCCGAGTAATCCTATGTATTCTGTCTATTTTTAAAGTTTCTGTAGGCTCTCTGTCTAAAAGGGGGTTAAATAGCTGTTGGGCAATACTTCTTAATTCCGCATTGCTATATGTCTCTGGGAGGCCTTTGATACGTACATTCTTCCTTCTACTGCGGTTCTCTTGGTCCTCCAATTTGTATTGGAGGGCTCTATTCACTCTCTGCAGGGATATGACTTGTTCTGTTATCTCATCAAGCCTTTGCTCATGGGCGTCTAGTCATACCTCCATCTCCTCCACCCTCCCTAGGACCTGCCCTATGTCTGCCCTTACCACTGCTATTTCTACTTTTAACAATACTTCCATCTTTGGAAACTTCTCTATGAGCATCTCCTTTATTTGTGGTACTTCTTCCTGAGGAAAGGGTTGCATGCTTCTATCCCCTGTTGATTCTGCATCCTCTACTCTATTCTCTTCCCTTCCCTCCTGCGTTTTGACACTGCCTTGCAGGCTGTTTCCCCCGCCTTTTGATCATCCTGTCTTTGCTCCATTTACCCCCCCCCCCCTGTTTTCTTCCAAAATCTTCTGTCTATTTAAGCCTGACCGTAGGGGCACTCCTTACTTGGGGCTACCTTGTCCTTCTTCTGTTATACTAGTGTTGTTAGCCATATACCGTTGGATACCTCCCGGACTTAAAGTCGGTGGTGCGTTTTTACCAGTTTTGCCTGTTTTCCCCCTCATCTTTTATTTACTCACTTCAGATGAATAACAAATCCTCACCCACCCCTCTCGCTCCCCCCCCCCCCCATCTCTCCCCTGGGTGAATTTTTTGTTTCACGGTCACCCAACAAATCGCCCTCTGCTCACTTCCTTGGAGCAGTCAAGGACGCCAAATCTGAGGGAGAAAAACCTGCAAAACTATGCAATACTTTTCCACTTCAGCAAGTTTAATTCTTGCGCTATGAGAGTGGAGCTTTCTATTTATAACTTGAACTTATGGGTTAAGCCCTTATTGTAAATCAGTCCTAAATCAGTCCTAGAACGTAAACACATAGTCCTCCACTAATAACTAATAGTCTTGGTCTTGATTTAGTCTTTGAGGTAACCAGCAGAGTTTCTAGCAATCACAAAGTCAAGGCCTTCCCAAAACCTCCTCACCTTTTCCTCCTACCCTCCCATGCGCGACAAAATAAAATGTCCTGCTATTAAGCTAGGCTTGTTATAATAATTATTATTCAAGTCCTCCTTGAGCAGATTCCTCTATGTCATGCAGGAAAGGCTTCCCACTGGCAGCTTTACTTTGAATTTGAGGACAATAATGATTCCAGTAAGCAAAAGAGGAAGAAAAAAAAACCTTAGCAGGAAGCAGCGTACAATAAGCAGAAAGCAGCCATGATAGTCTAATCTGTAGCAGTGTCCACTGGCATATCCCTAGTAGGGACGTCCCATCTGGGGTCCGTATCTGATGCCTAGGTCATGCAAATAAGACTGTTGGTGCTAACATTGATTGACGCCTCTTATTTAATCTTAATGTTGATATCAGCTTACTTTGCAAAGCAGAGGCTATAATAATTTTGAGAGAGGCATAAATATCAGGTCCTGTTGTTAGCCATATACCGTTGGATACCTCCCGGACTTAAAGTCGGTGGTGCGTTTTTACCAGTTTTGCCTGTTTTCCCCCTCATCTTTTATTTACTCACTTCAGATGAATAACAAATCCTCACCCACCCCTCTCGCTCCCCCCCCCCCCCATCTCTCCCCCCCCCCCCCCATCTCTCCCCTGGGTGAATTTTTTGTTTCACGGTCACCCAACAAATCGCCCTCTGCTCACTTCCTTGGAGCAGTCAAGGACGCCAAATCTGAGGGAGAAAAACCTGCAAAACTATGCAATACTTTTCCACTTCAGCAAGTTTAATTCTTGCGCTATGAGAGTGGAGCTTTCTATTTATAACTTGAACTTATGGGTTAAGCCCTTATTGTAAATCAGTCCTAAATCAGTCCTAGAACGTAAACACATAGTCCTCCACTAATAACTAATAGTCTTGGTCTTGATTTAGTCTTTGAGGTAACCAGCAGAGTTTCTAGCAATCACAAAGTCAAGGCCTTCCCAAAACCTCCTCACCTTTTCCTCCTACCCTCCCATGCGCGACAAAATAAAATGTCCTGCTATTAAGCTAGGCTTGTTATAATAATTATTATTCAAGTCCTCCTTGAGCAGATTCCTCTATGTCATGCAGGAAAGGCTTCCCACTGGCAGCTTTACTTTGAATTTGAGGACAATAATGATTCCAGTAAGCAAAAGAGGAAGAAAAAAAAACCTTAGCAGGAAGCAGCGTACAATAAGCAGAAAGCAGCCATGATAGTCTAATCTGTAGCAGTGTCCACTGGCATATCCCTAGTAGGGACGTCCCATCTGGGGTCCGTATCTGATGCCTAGGTCATGCAAATAAGACTGTTGGTGCTAACATTGATTGACGCCTCTTATTTAATCTTAATGTTGATATCAGCTTACTTTGCAAAGCAGAGGCTATAATAATTTTGAGAGAGGCATAAATATCAGGTCCTGTATTACTGTTGTTGCTTTAATCAGTCCACACATTATAGAGGAATGCAAGAGTACAGAAATGCAGTACCGACGTCAGAGACAGCAATACTAGAAATACCATTTATAAGGTCTCAAGCAATGATGAGGAGCCTCAGAAAGTATTTTCTGTATGGTGGAAGCGTCCATGGTAGCAGCATGTGGAGCCTGGGAGATCTCAGTTACTGTTGATGTCAGAGCTTCAATATTGTCCTTAGCATGTTTATATCTTTAGCAGACACAATTGTTAGTGTCTATTACCCTAAAAACAAGGATTGCTGCTTCAGTCCAATAAACACATGCACCTCACAAACATGCACTAGGTGCTACAAATTATAGCCATGCTTGTCACACTGCATCTCCCATTTTCAGTTTGCTGTTTTGTGATGACTTTTATGCTGACACTGGGAATACTAGCAGTGTGTAGGACATCACAATAAAAGCATCAATAGCAGTAGGTGCAGCATTAGTAGCAATAGGCATCACAGTCCAAGCGCCTATAGGCATAAAAATAAGTAATACCAGTCAGGGTGTTAATCCTCTCCTGTGGTCCCAGAGGTGATCCAGATTACTGTGCTGCTGTGATTTAATGCGGACTGCTATTTCCAGTCCTGCGGTGCCATCTCACTGGAGCGGGGGGTTTCAGCCTCTGTCTATTCCTCCTCCACTGGAGGGGAGTGCGCGTCTGAGGGGGGGATGGAACCTCTATCCGGTCAGCCAGCATCTCTTTACCGGCTACTCGTCTGTCCAAGCCGAACCTGTTATGCCCAGGCTGCTTCCTCTGCGTCTCTCCCGGCGTCCGAGCTGCTAACAAATCGGGAGGGGGGGTAAAGCCGTGAAATCCACATGGCACGTTCGCTGGATGCAGTGGGTGGATGTTCTCCACGCTAGGCAGCCCGACTTCTCCTCTCAGCGGCCACTGGTGGAGGTGAGCTGGACCTAGTGCGAGGGGGGTGCCGGAGAGCCAGTCACCTGGAGGACGTCCTGCTAGCACCTACGTCATGGTGCTCCCGCCCCATCTGTGTATGTTAATTGCTTTGAGGGTATTGTCCCTCGCCTCTCTGCCAGGTATAAAGCCAACCTGGTCTAGAGAGATTAGATTTGGGAGTAGGGCAGAAGTCTATTGGCTAATATTTTTGCATACATTTTTGGATCTACGTTCAGAAAGGAAATTGGCCTGTAAATGGAAACTAACTTTGGATCTTTATTAGGTTTGGGAAGGACTGTGATATGTGCTGTGAGGAGGTCACTGGGAGGAGGATTGTCTGCTGAAAGGGAGTTAAAAGCATTGAGGAAATGAGACTGTAGCGTATTGTAAGATTGAATCTATTGACTATACACTAGTCTCTCTCTATGCCCCCAATTCAAGTCAAATTCATTTCTTGAGCAAACTCATCAAGCAGATCTGACAACTACAAAAAGGCCACCTTATCCTATGTGAGAACTTCAACACAGTTCCCGACTACCAAATGGGCTCCTCCTCACATCTGAGACTACAGTCCCCTATGTCCACATTCATTTATGCTAATGACCTATTTGATGTTTGGCACTGCCATCACCCACAAGAATGTGACAATACTTTCTTTTCAGTGACATATAACTCTTACTCACGCATTATATCCATATACAAAAAAAAAAAGTGCTAATATGTGTAAAATAAATTATTTTAAATATTGACTAAAATTAATCAAAATCACCCACACCTTGATAGTGTTAAAAATAAGTAATTGATAAGTAAAAACCCTTATTTCATACAGTGTGATATAAAAACATATATGTTAATTTCTATATCTATCAACATACAAATGAATACCCAATATCATAAAACATAATCCATAGTGCTGAATTATTTAAATCAACATGAAAAACTTCATGTTAATAAATTACTTATAAATAATTAAATAAATTTGTGAAAAAATATTGTGAAAAAAATATATTCTTAACATGTCTGACCAACTTATAGTTCATATAAAGTGTCCAATCTCCGACTTGAAAAGTCCATGCAAGAAATGTCAGCAGAGTCTCTGTGGTAAATTCAACACACACCCTTTCACAAAAAGTGCTGTGAAATGTAGTGAAAAGTGAAAAGTACCACCACCAATCCACTCTTTGGCTGCTTACCAGAACTCTAGGTTCCTGTTTATATGGGACCCAGAAGCGCGATAATAATTGTCACACAAGATGGCAGGAAATATCATCACTTCACTTACAGCCGTGGGGTATCAGGCAACAATAAGCCGTTTCGAATATATAAAAGAGGAAGGAATGCTTTGCATAGCATATAAACCTTTTTATAAAAAAACATACAAGTGAACACTCACATTACCCGTATATCACAATGGCCATAAAGTATACAAGAGCCGTCCGGCCCACAACTACCGCCCGTAGCTTCCGGGACTGGCGTAGCACATGGTGACAGCAGAACGTCTTTCCTCCCTACGCATTTTGTCGCTCCAAAGGCGTGGTCACAGGAAACGGGCGGCATTCTGACACACCCATTAAATAACAACACAAACAATCCAAGTCTCGGTCTAAGATCCTTAAGCTACACCTCTGCCATTCCCGCTCGGTCTTGTAAAACTAGCATTCATAATGGAGATCGCACATTCGTCACACAGATAATTTTTAAATCTTTCAATGCAGCGCATTCTCTTCTTCTTTATAATGCTAGAAGAATGAAGTTGTTTTGCTGCTCTTATTCACACAGCATTCTCACATACTTCTTTCTTTATTATTTCTCGTGATCTCATGAATAATCTCTTTTTAAAAAAAGCCAGATCTCCATAATAATGTTTATAGTATTTATTTATATATTTTGTTAATAAAGAGCTCCTGTTGTTTTTTTTGGGCAAATTATTTTATAGTGATCTTCATTTTTTTTGTATGTCACATTTCCACAACACCACTATCATCTTATATTTGTAAATTTCAAGGAGGTTGCTTGGTGTTGGTGTCCCTTGTTATTTGGACATTGTATTTTTGAAATGTACCTGCCTACAAACATACTGTCCTTTTTGGAGAAATTGGTGACATTGTGACGCCTTTGTACCCCAGGGCACACATCAATTATTTTACAGTCAAAATTGGTGGCCTGAGGAGTCCTTATAATAGTAAGCAAAATCCGGTCCAGGACTACAAGAGATCAGGAACAGCAACAGATGACATATCTGTTCCCAGGCTGTGGTCATACAACAGCCTGCATATTTTGCCAGACCAGACTGAACCCAAGCCATCATTCTCTGGTCTTCCTTAGATGCTTCCTTCCAGGCTGTGGCTTTGGTGTATGAGGTGTGGCAGGATGTGGAGGAGGAGGAGTAGGATCCGGGGGAGGAGGACCATGGTTCAACTCACAAATGTGTGTTTATCCTGTGAGTTGGCCCCTCAACCCCTTATGGCTTGAAAGATCACTTCCTCACATAAGAGGTGTTGGCCCGCCTCCATTTCCAGCATTTTGCATGCTGTAATGTAAGTCCTCTTGAACATTGTGGGTGGTTGTGGGGGCCGCAGTAGCCTTCACAAATAGGCCAATTGCTGCCTCCTTCACGTGACTCCTCTTCCTGGCATTTTTTTGTGGAAGGCGGAGGGGAGGGACCTGGGATTCGGGCAGGCTACTGGGCCGTGCACCTCCTGGCTGCCGCTTTCCTTGTCCTGGCTGAGACTTTCCTGTGTATGAAAATGGTACATAGTTTTAGGTTTTTGGTCATCAATCACACACACAATTTTCAGCTCATGACTGTTGCCAATTGAATGTTAATACATAGAAAAGACTATCATTCTGACCCGAGCATTTTTCATTCTTGTCACAATCAATTGTGGCCACTACTGTCTATTGATAAGTAAAACACTTTGTGAAATCAGAAATTAGTGATCAAAACTAACATATATTCCACATCATTGATTTGACAAACAGAAACATTTGGAATAATGCTATACCTGACTCAAGCTGGGCTCCTCCACATGTTTCTGCCTTGAAGGGTCAGGTTGGTCATCGCAAGCCTCAGTTGGGGGGAAGGAAGCCTTGAAGGAAGACTGGAGAGTGCTGGCCTGGGTTCAGTCTGGCCTGCCAGAGAATGTAGTCTGTCCTAGTACCACAGCCTGGGTACATAAATGTCATCTGCTGCAGCTCCTGATCTCAGGGAATCCTGGACCCTCTTGTGCTCCCTATTAAGGATGAGCCGAACACTCCCCGGTTTGGTTCGCACCAGAACCTACGAACAGAACTAAACTTCGTGTGAACTTTAGAATCCTATTAAAGTCTATGGGACTCGAACGTTCAAAATTAAAAGTGCTCATTTTAAATGCTTATATGCAATTTATTGTCCTAAAAAGTGTTTGGGGACCTGGGTCCTGCCCCAGGGGACATGTATCAATGCAAAAAAAAGTTTTAAAAACCTCTGTCTGTTTTTTCAGGAGCAGTGATTTTAATAATGCTTAAAGTGAAACAATAAAAGTGTAATATTCCTTTAAATTTCATACCTGGGGCGCGTGTATAGTACGCCTGTAAAGGTGCTCATGTTTTCCATGCTTAGAACTGTCCCTGCACAAAGTGTAATTTCTGCAGGAAAAAAAATAATTTAAAAGCACTCGGCTCTCGTAATACAGAAAACAGTCATTGAAAGTCATTGATAAAAAAAAAAGTGTGGGGTCACCCCCCAAATTCAATTACCAGGCCCTTCAGGTCTGGTATGGATATTAAGGGGAACCCTGCATCAAATTTTTAAAAACATTACGTGGGGTTCCCCCCAAATATCCATACCAGACCCTTCGGGGGGGGGCGCTCTCTCATCCCCCCGTCTTTTACTGCTGCCTGCCAGGTTATGTGCTTGGATAAAGGGTCTGGTATGCATTTAAGGAGAACTCCACACCAAATTTAAAAAAAAATGGCGTGGAATTCCCCCCAAAAATCCATACCAGACCCTATATCCGAGCACATAACCTGGCAGGCAGCAGGAAAAGATGGGGGGGATGAGAGAGCACCCCCCTCCTGAACCGTACCAGCCCACATGCCCTCAACATTGGGAGGATGCTTTGGGAGTCTGTGACCCCTCAAAGCACCATGTCCCCATGTTGATGGGGACAAAGGCCTCATCCCCACAACCCTGGCCGGTGTATGTAGTGGTCTGCGGGCGGGGGCTTATCAGAATCTGGAAGCCCCCTTTAACAAGGGGACCCCAGGTCCCACCCCCCTGTTTGAAATGGTAAGGGGATACAAAAGTACCCCTACCATTTCACAAAGAAAGTGTAAAAAATTGTTAAAAAACACACACACACCGTTGGGAAAAGTCCTTTATTAAAAAAAATAAAAAAAGCTTCCAGCAGTGGTAATCCGCTCTTGCTATCCAGCGATGGGTGATCTCTTCTCCGGGGGTCCAGCGATGGGTGTTCTGATCCAGTGATGGGTGATCTCTCCCGATGGTCCAGTGCAGCGCATCCATCCTGTCTCCACCGGAGACACTGTGGGAATCCCGGCAGCCTGACACGTCTTAGCTGAGGAGGACGGGGCCACCCGTCACCTGACCCCGCCCCCTCTGACGCAGGGGGAAAGCCAGGCTTCCCCAGTGATGTATGGGTGACCCCGCCCCCCTCTGATGTAACGTAGGTTTCCTTTACATCAGAGGGGGTGGGGTCACCCGCCCGTCACCGGGAAAACCTGGCTTTCCCCTTGTGTAAAAGGGGGGGCGGGGTCAGGTGACGAGTGGCCCCATCCTCCTCAGCTAAACATGTCAGGCTGCCGGGATTCCCACAGTGTCTCCGGTGGAGATAGGATGGATGCGTTGCACTGGACCATCGCTGGATCAGATCACCCATCGCTGGACCCCAGAGTAGAGATCACCCATCGCTGGATAGCAAGAGTGGATTACCACCGCTGGAACCTTTTAAAAAAAAAATAATTTTTAATAAAGGACTTTTCCCAATGGTGTGTGTGTGTTTTTTAACAATTTTTTACACTTTCTTTGTGAAATTTCAGGGGTACTTTTGTACCCCCTTACCATTTCAAATGGGGGGCCGGGATCTGCGGGTCCCCTTATTAAAGGGGGCTTCCATATTCTGATAAGCCCCCCGCCCGCAGACCCCCACAACCACCGGCCAGGGTTGTGGGGATGAGGCCCTTGTCCTCATCAACATGGGGACATGGTGCTTTGAGGGGTCACAGACCCCCAAAGCATCCTCCCAATGTTGAGGGAATGTGGCCTGGTATGGTTCAGGAGGGGGGCGCTCTCTCGTCCCCCTCTTTTCCTGCTGTCTGCCAGGTTGCGTGCTTGGATAATGGTTCTGGTATGGATTTTTGGGGGGAATTCCACACCATTTTTTTTATTTGGCGTGGAGTTCCCCTTAAAATCCATACCAGACCCTTTGGTCTGGTATGGATATTTGGGGGGAACCCCACACCATTTTTCTTCCAAATTTGACACCCCACGTTTTTTTTTTTAATCAATGACTTTCAATGACTGTTCTCTGTATTACGGGTAGCCGACAATTCATTATAGCCTATAGTGCTTTTAAATTACTTTTTTTCCTGCAGAAATTACACTTTGTGCAGGGACAGTTCTAAGCAT
The DNA here is from genome assembly GCF_037356315.1 of Lithobates pipiens. Lineage (NCBI taxonomy): Eukaryota > Metazoa > Chordata > Amphibia > Anura > Ranidae > Lithobates > Lithobates pipiens. The sequence goes on from NW_027507785.1 coordinate 183,944,917, forward strand.
GGGAAACGTGCGCCCCTTTACAGGCATACTATACACACTCCCCAGGTATGAAATTTAAAGGAATATTACACTATTATTGTTTCACTTTAAGCATTATTAATTAATTGGGAGAGAGCACATGTTAATATTAGGCATGTATATACAAAAAAAAAAAATTAAACACTGCGCTATCCAAATACAAAAAAGCCGCTAACACACCCAAATGGATATTTTCTAGGTGAAAAAATGTGCAATATATATAAACGTGTAGCGCTAAAACAAAAGAAATTGCAAAGATTACATGTACTTTATATACTATGCTGCGTGCTAGCCACCAAAACTACCACAATGTTCTTTATAATAAGAACTTTGATCTAAGTGAACATTATACAAATAAAACCATCTAGTATTTGCAAATTATGTGTACATAAACCCTGCACATAAAGTTATGTGGCTATGTGCTCACAATACCCAAATGTTCAATAGTCCAAAGACAGAAAAATAAAGAAGTCTGTGAAGTCTTCTTGAATAAAGTGATCAAATCCAAAGTGTGTAATCAGATTCACATTCCACCTTCCTTATATATACGAACACCACGTGACAATCCCACCACCGCTATAGATGCGGGCTTACAGGACTTATCTGACCCAAACGAATATACATTCGAAGGATCGCACAGGCTTATGAAGTAACAGTAGGAATTCACATTCACAAACTTTGGATCACCAGGGAGACATCAAAACGATCGCTCCATCCATACAATGGTTGATAATAGGTTTTCTCCAACTATCTGGTCCAGCTCAGAGTATTGGTCACATGAAATAAGAAAATGGGACCAAATAGTGTAATTCCATTAAAGAACCAATTTTTAATAAAAAATAATACCAACAAACTCACATTTATGAAGTAAATCAAGCGCTTTTTCAAATAAAAATCAGCTGCAGTAGAGTCCCGACGCGTTTTTCTCTCTTAGACATCATCTGGGGTAATATTAGGCATGGGATCAGAAGGGAAATCCCCATTTTGGCTCCCAAAGTGTGTGCATCTTCAAAATTTGGCTTTTACAGGGGTTACTTCACCCCATCTGATGAAGGCAATATCAAGACATTTTTATTATTTATTTATTCATACACGTTCTCCACAACGCTTCTGGCTCTGGCCAGCCGGTAATTAAAAACCCTCTTCTTCAGGGTGAGGGCCCTCTGGGGGAATGGCCTCATCATGTGGTCACCCAGATGGAATGCCTGCGACGAACACAAATGCCAGTCCTTTGACATTCTCCTCCAGAGGTGGTAATGCCAGGCCACCACTCTTGAGACATCGATAGAACTCGGCCCGGGCAAATATTCCACTATCTGACATCCGGCCATTCCTCCCCACGTCCACATACAGAAACTCGTATTTTGCTGACACCCGCCATCAACACACTACTATGAAAGCCCTTATAGTTAAAATAGTATGACACCGAATGGGGTGTTGGGACCATGTGGATGGGCTTCCCATTGATTGCCCCGCCACAGTTAGGAAAATCCCACTGCTGGGCAAATTGGGAAGCCACAGTCTGCCATTCCTGTGGCGTTGAAGGAAACTGTGGAGATAAACAGGAAAAATCTAATTAGTATTTTTACACATAACATTGCAAGCAGATTAGACACAAACATTCTTGGTCAACATCAGTATAACATTTTTTGTAAGGAGTATTTAACCACTTGCTTACTGGGCACTTAAACCCCCCTCAGTCCCAGACCAATTTTCAGCTTTCAGCGCTGATGTACTTTGAATGACAATTGCGCGGGCATACAACACTGTACCCAAATGAAATTTTTATCATTTTTTTCCCACAAATAGAGCTTTCTTTTGGTGGTATTTAATCACAGCTGGGAGTTTTATTTTTTGCTAAACAAAAAAAAAACAAAAATGCAAAAAAAAAATAAAAAATCATGTTTAATAGTTTGTTATAAAATTTTTCAAACAGGTCATTTTTCTCCTTCATTGAAGTGCGCTGATGAGGCGGCACTGATAGGCTGCACTGGTGGGCACTGATAGGCTGCATTGGTGGGCACTGATAGGCTGCATTGGTGGGCACTGATAGGCTGCACTGGTGGGCACTGATAGGCATAGTTAAGGCGGCACTAATAGGCACAGATAAGGCGGCACCGATGGGCACAGATAAGGCGGCACTGATGGGCAAAGACGGGCACAGATAAGATGGCACGGATGGGTGGCACTGATGGGTGGCACGGATGGGTGGCACTAAGGGGCACTGATAGGTACCACTGATAGATGGGACTGATGGGCACTGATAGGTGGCTCTGATAGGTGGCACTGCTGGGCACTGATGGGCGGCACTGCTGGGCACTGATGGGCGGCACTGCTGGGCACGGATATGTGACACTGGGGTGCAGCACCTTTGTTGAGGCAGATTGTGGGCACTGCTGGGTGGCACTGTGGGCACTGCTGGGTGGCACTGTGGGCACTGCTGGGTGGCACTATGGGCACTGCTGGGTGGCACTGACAGGGGGGACACATTTTTTATTAATGTGGCAAAGCAGGGGGCAGGTGGGCACTGGCAGGGGGCAGGTGGGCACTGGCAGGGCTGGCCGTGATCGGGACTGATGTCCCGATCACGGCCGCCGGTGATCGGCTTTTTTTTCTCCTCGCGCTGTCAGCACGAGGAGGAATAATAGCCGATTACCGGCTCCGTTATATTACATGATCAGCTGTCATTGGCTGACAGCTGATCACGGGATAAGGGGTCGGGATCGACCCTTTGCACGGATCAGTGACTCGTACACTCGCCGATCACAGAGCGCGCCGCGTGCGCCCCTCAGGGGGCACGCAGGCCGCTCGTGCACGAGACTACGTCAATAGACGTAGTCCCGGAAAATGAGATCCGCGCTGTAGCCGTCATTCAGCTATAGCGCGGGTCTCAAGTGGTTAAAGGCAAAAATATAAGGCCCACTTATCAGATTCCTCACCCTCTCTGATGGCCCCTTGGAAATATTTTAGGGGGTTCGGGTATGTTTTGGACAGGTAACCCTCTCCACTAAGTAATGGAGTAACAAAGTAATATGTATCACTTTGGCCAGCCCCTCCTTAATTACACTATTGGCAGTCCACTGGACAGGTAACAAGTGGCATAATACAAAAATAAAAAAAATTGGAAGCACATTTTTAGATTCTGCAATTACCTATCAATCAAGATAATAGGAGAACAAAACTTTAAACAATACCATTTGAAAGTATTCAGGCAGGCACATGCACTACATGCTTTGGTGAATTCATCCATAAATATGAACACAAAAGAGGTAGGTATAGTGTGTATGGATTTGGCAAAGTCAGCAGATAGAGGATTGGTATCAGCTAACTTAGCAGTTGGGGGGTTCCAAATGATTTTGGACCCCCCCCCCCCCAAAAAAAAAAGCCTCTGGCACTCTGCCTGAATTTAAGGACACACATAACATTTGTACACATTTTTTGGGTTGTTTAGGGTAAATTACTACAATGGAGCTGACTAAATACATTGTTAAGTGACTAGACTAGGTGTGGGAGGTTAGTGAAGGCAAATATGCATGAAGGACAAAAAAGGAGCATTACAAGCTTCCAGCATGCATGATGATAAAGGGGGCATTCACAGCATATTACAATCAGGGTAATTAGGGAATGATGAAAGAAATAAAATACACTAGCAAACATTAAATACATAGAATGTGATGTTAAAGGAGAAAACGTACCTTCATATAGTCCTTCTGCAGGACCTGAATGATGGCAGAACAGGTCTCTGGAATAGTGATCCCCAGAGCCTAGGGGGAGATGCCTGTCGAGAACTTGAGGTCCTGCAGGCTTCTCCCAGTCGCCAAGTACCACAATGTGGTGACTAGCCTCTGCTCCAGAGTGATGGCTTGCCTCATGCAAGTATCCTGCCTGCTGATATAAGGGGACAGCAAAGCCAACAGAAGGTGAAAAAAGGGGTCTGTCATCCTGAGATAATATCTGAAATCATCAGGGTTATTCTCACGGATCTCACAAAGCAAAGGCATATTAGAGAATTGGTCACGCTGGAGTAACCAATCTTTTGGCTATGAACTCCTCCTCGCTCTGCTCATGGACTGGGCTTGTCTCAAAGTAAGAACCCCAACACCAAGCCCATGCACAGCACAAGCTCTACAACAAGTACGTACCCAAAACATGGTTTAAAAATGGTCGACTGGTCAGAACAATCTAAACAGAAAGCACTGAAAAACAGCAAGGCCTGAAAGAATGAGATGAAAATCAGAAACGAACGGACCAGAATGCAATGAGAATCAAATACGGTACTACTATAAATAGCATGCACTGACAAACAATTGCAAACTGACTACACATACTGAAGAACAAATACGAACCCACAAGCACAAACTGAAGAGCAGCAATGATCTGAAGCACAAGTCTGAAAAGCGTGAATCGTCTCTAACCAAACTTCTACTAACACGAGATAAATACGAGATTAGCAGAGGGAGCCCAAAGGTTGGCACACTGGCTATTGAACTTGCCTTTTCTAGTCCCTTCATACGTGGTGTATGTAAAGCCCCGTACACACGAGCGGACTTTTCGACATCCAAACTCCGACGGACTGAGTCCGTCAGACTATCCGATCGTGTGTGGGCTGCAACGGACTTTAGCTTCGCTAAAGTCTGACGGACTTTAGAAATGAAGCATGCTTCAAATTTTCCCGACGGAACTCCGCCGGACCCGGTCCCCTTCGAAAAATTCGCTCGTGTGTGTGCTACTCCGACGGACTAAAACCGACGCTAGGGCAGCTATTGGCTACTGTCTATGAACTTCCTACGTCGAATCCAGTCGTACGTCATCACGTTCGACTCCGTCGGAGTTTGGTGTGATGGTGTGTGGTCAAGTCCGTTCGGTCGAAAAGTCCGCCAGAACTCCGTCGGAACTCCGGCGGAACTCCTTTGGAGGTCTGTCAGACTTAATCCCTCTCGTGTGTACGGGGCATAACTGCATTCTTGGCAGTCAGAATTTGGTGTGATCATGTGTAGGCAAGACCGCTTGAGCGGAATTCCGTGGGAACTCCGTTGGAAAAACTGTCATGCCGCGTACACACGAGCGGACTTTTCAACATCCAAAGTCTGAAGGACCAAGTCCGTCAGACTATCCGATCGTGTGTGGGCTGCAACGGACTTTTGATTCACCAAAGTCTGACGGACTTTAGAATATGGAACATGCTTCAAATTTTCCCGAAGGAACTCCGCCGGACCCGGTCCCCTTCGAAAACTCCGCTCGTGTGTATGCTACTCCGACGGACTAAAACCGACGCTAGGGCAGCTATTGGCTACTGGCTATGAACTTCCTTATTCGAGTCGGGTCGTACGTCATCACGTTCGAATCCGTCGGAGTTTAGTGTGATTGTGTGTGGCCAAGTCCGTTCGGCCGAAAAGTCTGTCAGAACTCCGTCGGAATTCCAGCAGAACTCCGACGGAACTCCTTTGGAAGTCTGTCGGACTTAAGTCCGCTCGTGTGTACGGGGCATCAGAGTTTATTCCAGTGAAAAAAACGGTTGTGTGTACACGGCAATAAAGTTTGACAATAAGCCTAACACTTATCTGATACAGATTATACTATTTATAGTTTATTGTAACCTAACCAGCATAAACTGAAAACCAGACTGTCCTCATATCGGAGATACTAGCATTTTGGATCACAGTAAACATAACATAGTTAATAGCAACCACATCTGTTTATCATTCTTCTCTTATTCACCCAAAGAGTTTGGCATGACTTTTCACATAAAATAGAGGCAACCAGAGTCAGCCCTTGTACACACGGTCGGACATTCCGGCAACCAAATCCGACGGATTTTGTCCGACGGATTTTGTCCGAAACTGTTGCATACACACGGTCGGACAAGGTTGTTGGAAAATCCGATTGTACATAACGTGATGACATTATTTTGTTAGGATGGGACTACATTCAGGCTAGTAGCCAATAGCCAAAACGGTCCGATAGGACACATTCCGTTGGAATCTCCAACCGTGTGTACAAGGGCTTAGAGACCCTGTCTTAACGACTGTCTATTACTGTGTTTAATATTGGGTTAATCCTGTCATTCCTCCTTAAAAGGAATATTCAGTTGTATGGCTTGGATGGCTTGTCCTGGCAATAATAATAATAAAAAAAACATGATGGTCATTTATAAAAAGAAGATCCACTTTCTTGCAAACCCCATTCATATATTTTAGTACATTGAGGGTTTCATTAATATACATCTACATTGTATATTATTATTACTGTTGCAGAGTTTTCTTTTTTATATATACCGTGTATATTTTTTTTAAGCAAATATTGTTGCCCTTAACATACATTAAAAATAAAAACTGTGCACACAAACAAAACATTTTAAAGTGACATGTATTTATATAAAAAGAAAAAAAAAGTAGGAAGTCTATCATTTCTATGTAAAAGCTAAGCCAAACTATTGATAATGACTCATGATTCAGACTTAATCTGCTGATTGGAGGTGACCTGGTCAATATTTTGTAAGTGTGGTCACCTACTATTGGACCTCTTTTTAATGTTTAGCCAGAATTTTTAAAACAATTAGCTGAGTAGTCTTGTTGACGACATGTTACTGGAGGATGGTCAGCCGCAACTACTGGATTCATTGAGAAATATTTACTAGAACAACAGAGGCTTTTTTTTACTTGGCAAAATGATTTTTTTGTTTTCAAAGTGTATGCTTACTTTGCAAAGTGAATGTTGGTAAATAATGTAATTCAGTGTTTACTTTAAATGGGCAATCATGAACATAGGAAACACAATTTTTGTCAGCCTATGATTGGGTAAACACAGGTCCACCTTATTTATTTAGTAAATCGATCCCATTGCTTCCCTATAGCTAATGCAAATGTAAAGGAATCAGTCTAGATACTTTTAATAGTCAAAGGGCAACATTGTTTAGTGTCAATTCAAACAATGATAACAGACCTCTGGACAAGAATGTGTCAGCAAATTTCCAAGTGTGCAAACATGTCCAGAATGTGATGCAATATAATATGTTTTTACTGCTTTAATAGTTATAAAAAGCACTTATACAGGATGGTTGAGCATTTCAATTCTATTTGGGTTTATTGACAATAAAAATGCAGAATAAGCCCAGCTTATCTAGCTGTCTTACAGAAAACAATCCATATGTTTGAAACCCTTTCATTCTTTACTGAATCAGAGCTTTCTTCCAATAACTTTCTACTGTTTTAAATGCTTATTTCTACATTTTATGTCTGCTAAGATTGCAGACAGCAATTGCATAGTCAGTAAATTGGAAATGAAAAGCACATGAATTATATCTACCTGCCATTTATGATTTATGATTTTCAGGTGCAGAGTCAGTGGACCCATTCAAGGACAGATGTTTTGTCCTTTTAGACTCATCATTTTTAGTATGCACGTTGATTCTACATTAATTCTTGGTTAACTGCACAATTTATCCTTCATTTCTTGGGCCCATATTTCTTTATGCAATATGTCTTATGTGCTATATTGAATCAATAATTTTAAATCTGTGTAAAGGGATGGGCCTAAAACTATCCAAAGTGTTTAGCTGCACCGTGTAACCCATTTCTTTGGATATTGACTATAGTAGTCATAATAAATCCCACGGTGCGTCTGTTTATTTTAAGGCCTTGCTATAGATGGCATCAATTCTCTCTGGATATTCAGTCTACAAACAACAATTCTAAATGTAAAGCATATTTAAAAAGGGATACGCAGAAGTAATATTTTTAAAAGCATGCTGTATATTTCAGAGTTTCTGTAGTATTTCTAAAAATCATTAGGCATGAAATATTATTTGCCTATATTGCCTTCATAATTATTTTCTTTTTAAGGTCTAATAACCTTTATGATGAATTTCATTAAAGAGCAGATGCACTCTGTAATTTGGACCCAGGGAAAGACAGAGAAAGGGAAAATAACTAGTCAATAATGATCTCTTTTTTTTTTAGATGATCTTTTTTTCATTACTAACTTATGTTGCACTGTTGGGCACTGTCTCTGTGTACAGATGCCCATTTTTCTTGAGGAAGAACTTTTGTTTCCTTATGGCAGAACCTCCAGTTGACAACAACGGTGATTAAGCAGCACAGTACTGTTATCACTAAATCCCTCTCAATACTAGTCACAGTAGATATACAGCTATATCAAACACAAACTAGAAACATAAAAACACTTAAAACAAGGATGAGGGTTGCTCTCCAAAACTTAGACTGGGAGGGAATATTTGCATTGATGAACACAGAACAGAAATGGGAATTCTTCAAAAAGACTGTATGTGAACACAGTGCAAAATATATTCCCATGGGCAATACATTTAAAAGGCTAAAAATAAAACCTATGTGGCTCACATTCAAAGTTAAAAAAGCTATACATAATAAGAAAAGAGCTTTTACAAAAATATGAAGGAACACTATCATTGTTTACATGTTACAAAAAAATATAACAGAATATGTAAAAAGAAAATCAAGGATGCAAAATTTCAAAACCAATGACAGATTGCAAAAGAAAGTAGAACAAACCCCAAAAATTCTTCAAATATATTAATAGTAAAAAAGTCAGGTCTGAGCGTGCAGGTCCTATAAAAAATAATCTAGTGTGGGTGACTGAGGACAAAGAAAAGTGTCAGGGAAGGTTCCATCCGCTGATGACACTGCCTGATATTTGGCGTGCAGTACTGTGGTCCACCAGCAGGTGTCTCCTGGCAGTCTGGAACTGCCCGGGGAGCTTTACCCTTTTAGTAGTATTATGTCATCTTTGGGCCACAGTACTGGCGTCCACCAGCGGATGGATCACGTGGAGCAGACAGCACCTCTTGCAAACAGGTGTCACTTGAGACCAATTACAGGCATATAAATACCTGCCAAACACTCACATGTTTCCCTTGGTATCTTCCTTGTGCCCTGACCTGAACCTGCATCCTCAACCTGCATCCTCAACCTGAACCAGATCCCATCCCGATCCTGTCCCCTTGTGTTCCTGTAACCTTACCATTAACCTGATCCATCCCCTCCTTGTCCTGTTTGTTCCCAGTCCCTCTTCTACTGACCTCCCTGTGTATGACCTTGGCCTGGCTAATGTTTATGTTTCTGGAACATCCCTTGTCCTTCTGCTGATCTGCTGTGTATGACCCTGGCCTGGCTGACATCTGTGTTTCTGGTACTGCCCCTTGCTGTATATACTGTTGTTGTCAATGGGTTTGTTGGGTTGGTTGTGAACTGTGTGTATTTTCTTATTTATCACCTATCTTAATAAATATCATTATTATTCACTTTAAATGCATTTTTGGTTATCTCTGTGCAGTCCACACAGTCTGGTCTACTAATTCTCCTGACAGTATACCAAGGCCATCTCTGACCAGAAGTAGCTGCACTGAGGAGCCTTTTTGAAAATGCAGGCAGAAATAGTGATCTATCTTGCCTCATTGGTAACTGAGGATAATTGTTATTGATGTCTGGTATTGAAGGAGTGGGCCAGGGATCATCTATTAGCCCTTGTACACACGGTCAGACATTCCGACAACAAAATCCGTCGGATTTTGTCCGAAACTTATGTTTCATGGTCGGACAAAGTTGTCGGAAAATCTGATCATACGTAACGTGACGACATTATTTAGTTACGACAGGACTATGTTCAGGCTAGTAGCCAATAGCTTTGGTCTAGGAATTTGATCTGAGCATGCATGGCACTTTGACCGATCGGAATTCTCTACACACAATCGGACAAAGTCTGATCGGATCATGTTGTCGGAAAGTTTTATAGGCCAGCTCTAAAGCTTTGTCCATCGGATATTCCGATGGAAACAGTCCGATGGAGCCCACACACAGTCGGATTATCCGACAACACGGTCCGATCGGATATTTTCTGTCGGAATGTCCGACCGTGTGTACAAGGGCTTAGAGTGTGTCCGTCTGGCCCATTCTCTGGTGGATCAGGGTGGTATGCTATTTGAAAATGTTCAGCCTCTGATTCAGCTGTGTGTAGAGCTAGCCTTGTCCAATACTCCAGAGGACAGGGATGATTTTTCTCCCACCTTCAGTTTTGATCAGGTTGAGTCTCTGGTGTGGTTATTACAGGATGACCCAGTTTCTTTATTTGAACATTATTCCTCATGTTCTGCAGGTGTTATCAGAGTGTGTTAACTCCGTGCAATCTCTTGTTAGACAGGCAGCATGTAAACCAAGTTTTGTTCAGCTATTATTCCAAGCCTGGTCTAATATATTGCAATCAGCCTCACTCCACTCACAACACCCCATGTCTGCTATCAAACAACTGCCTGCTTAGAGGTCTTTTCTCCCATCGCCCATGGCAACCTCCATTTCAGCCCAATATACTCTGCTTCCCACCAAATATCAATAACCTGTTTCTACTCTCTGCACCTATCCTGCTTTTAACCCACCTGCCTCTTCTCAGCTGCCTGCAATCCCTCACGAACTTCCCCCAGCTACTGTTACCTCTTCCCTGCCATGTTACAACCCTTCTCTCCAGTCCGCTTCATCCCCTACTTGCAGTCCTGCAGTTACCTATAGGACTCCAGTAGCTAAACCTAAAAAGAGACGGAAGTTCTTTCCTACCCACTTGATCCTGCCAGTAACCCAACCTGCCTCCGCACCAGCTAATCTACTTCAGTCTGACGCTCCAGTGCCTGCTGCCCAGTCTGATGCTCCAGTGCCTGCTGCCCAGTCTGGCGCTCCAGTGCCTGCTGCCCAGTCTGACGCTCCAGTGCCTGCTGCCCAGTCTGACGCTCCAGTACCTGCTGCCCAGTCTAACGCTCCAGTGCCTGCTACCCAGTCTGACGCTCCAGTGCCTGCTACCCAGTCTGACGCTCCAGTGCCTGCTACCCAGTCTGATGCTCCAGTGCCTACTACCCAATCTGACGCTCCAGTGCCTACTACCCAGTCTGACTCTCCAGTGCCTCCTACCCAGTCTGACGCTCCAGTGCCTACTACCCAGTCTGACGCTCCAGTGCCTACTACCCAATCTGACGCTCCAGTGCCTACTACCCAGTCTGATGCTCCAGTGCCTCCTACCCAGTCTGACGCTCCAGTGCCTACTACCCAGTCCAATGTTTCAGTACCTGCCGATCAGTCAGATGACCTTGTGCCCATGTTCCAGCCTGAAGTTGCGCTGCCAGTTTTCCAGCCTGAAGTTGCGCTGCCAGTGTTCCAACCTGAAGTTGCGCTGCCAGTGTTCCAGCCTGAAGTTGCGCTGCCAGACACAGTCTGGTCTACTAATTCTCCTGACAAGAAGGCAAATGTATTAAATACCTTCTTCATCTCTGTGTATAAAAATTAGCATGGGGAGCTCATGTCCATAATGGGGATGATAATAACACAGCCCCAAATGATCCACTATGGCTCAAAATTGATATGTTCCAGAAATATTTAGACAGCCTAAAGGTGAATAAAGCACCTGGGCCAGATGGCATACACCCACAGATCCTAAAATAATTTAGCCTTGTTATTTTATAGACATTGTTTCTAATTTTTAGGGACTTTGTAATGACTGGCATAGTACCACTGAATTGGAGTAAGGCCAATGTGGTGCCTATTTTAAACAGGGTTCAGAGTCTTTACCAAGTAACTATAGCCTGATTAGTTCAACTTCTATAGTTGGGAAGATACTGGATAGTTTATTAAAAGACCACATAGATGAGTTCTTGCTAGATGAGTCAATGCGGCTGGAGGACAAGGCCATAAATCATTCCCAGGGCCACAAGAAGCAGCAAAACATGCACCCATCCACCACAGGGCACAGCAGGTTGTAAAGGCAGAAGGGTTTTTATCTTAATGGATTCTTTCCATTATTATAAAAAATTCTCTGTGTGCAGCAGCTCCCCTTTACCCCTGTAATACTTACCTGAGTTCCCTCTAGATTCAGCAATATTGCAGGTGTATGGGACTCCCCTCCTCATTGGCTGACACAACAGCATGGTGCCTTTGGCTCCCGGTGCTGTCAAAGTCAGTAAGCCAATGAGGAGAGAAAGGGGGCCGGGCACAGCTCCATGTTTGAATTGACACAAGGAGCTGTTGTTCGGCTCGGGTGCCCCCATAGCAAGCTGCTTGCTGTGGGGGCACTCAACAGGATGGAAGGGCCAGGAGCACCAAAGAGAAAGCCAGAGGAGAGGAGGATCTGGGCTACTCTGTGCAAAACCACTACACAGATCAGGTAAGTATAACATGTTTGTTATTTTTAACTAAAAAAAATAAGACTTTACAATCACTTTCAATTAACACATAAACAATTATTATGATATGAGATCCAGTGTTACTTACTATGTATGCTGCTAAATATTTTATGAACCAAGGTGAATATCTGCATGATATCAGGAGCTTACTTCTTTTTTATTATTATTTGGGTGCAGTGCTACCCTCCAGGAGCCACTGATTTGTGTCCCAGGTCTGTTTCCCTCTATGTAGCAGCAGTCTGGCAAACAACAACATCCACACCTTTAGCTCAATAACCAGTCAAGGGGTTGCCTTTTTTCAAGTTTATTGCAGAGTATCTTGAAAATGCTTAAGGAGGCTCTGGGATACTCCAGAACACTGAACAGGAATGTGAGGACACTCTTCCCATTGTATCTCCTTCTTAGCCCACGTACACACGGTCGGAAATTTTGCTAACCAAATCCGTCGGATTTTGTCCCTCGGATTTAGTCCGACGGATTGTGTCCGAAACTGTTGCATACACACGGTCGGGCCAAGTTGTCTGATTTAGCGGTTGCCAAGAACGCGGTGACGTAAGCCGTGTACGGCCGGACTAGAAAAAGGAAGTTCATCACCACGTCTGGCACCCTTTGGGCTCCTTCTGCTGATCTCGTGTCTATCGCGTGTTAGTAGAAGTTTGGTGAGAGACTATTTGCGCTTTTCAGATTTGTGATTCAGATCGCTACAGCTCTTCAGTTTGTGCTTGTCTTTGCGTATCTGATAATCAGTGCGTGCAGTCAGTAAGTATTTGTTGATCATTGTGGACTATATCTTGGTATAATACGCTTTGAAAGGCATTTCTTATTGTCTGCTTGCTTCTGCTATTCAGGTCGTTCTTTCAGGCCTTGATCCGTGAGATCCAGGAGAATAATCCTGATGATTTCAGGAATTATCTCCGGATGACGGACCCCATTTTTCACCGTCTGCTGGCTTTGCTGACCCCTTATATCACCAGGCAGGATACCTGCATGCGGCAAGCCATCACTCCGGAGCAGAGGCTCATCGCCACGTTGCGCTACTTGGCGACTGGGAGAAGCCTTCAGGACCTCAAGTTCTCTACAGGCATCTCCCCCCAGGCTCTGGGGATCATTATTCCAGAGACCTTTTCTGCCATCATTCAGGTCCTGCAGAAGGACTATATGAAGGTAAGTGTTATCCTTTAACATCACATTCTATGTATTTCATGATTGCTAATGTCTTGCATTTCTTTCCTCATTCCCTAATTTCCATCATTGCAATATGCTCTAATTCATATGCTCTGCCCCTTTGTCCTCAGGCATATTTGCCTCACTAACTTCCCCACCATGCTCTTCTTGGCCCATAAAACTATAGTCTAGTCATTTAACAGTGTCTTTTGTCAGCTCCTTAGTATTGCTTTACCCTAAACACCCCCTAAAATGTCTACAAATGTACAATTTTTTGGGGGGGGGTTGTGCCAAACTCATTAGGAACCCCCCTCCCCCCAACTGCTAGCTCAGCTGATAGCAATCCTCTATCTGCTGACTTTACCAAACTGAATACACACTATACCTACCTTTTTGATGCTCACATTTATGGATGAATTAATCTAAGCATGTAGTGCAAGGGCCTGCTTCAATACTTTCAAATTGTTTTTTTTCTTTTGGTTTTAACCTATTAATTATCTGGATATGTAATATCAGAATGTCAAAAAGTGCTTACATTTTGATTAATTTTTGTTATTCTGACACTTCTTACCTGTCCCATGGGCAGCCAATAGTGTAACTAAGGAGGGGCTTCCCAAAGTATCACACATTATTTAGCCATTCAGCTCTAAATCAAGTGGAGAGGGTTACCTGTCCTAAACATCCCCCCCTCATTTTTTAGCAAGGGCCCATCAGATGGGGGGGGTGATGACTCTCATAAGGGGACATTAGACTTTAGGCTTTAAATACTCAGTTCCCAAAATGTTTGACTAATTTAGTCAGAAAATGTTTGTGTGTAATCTGCTTGGAATGTTGATTGGTCAAATTACTAATTTTTGTTCTTGTTTCACTCCACAGTGTCCTTCAACGCCACAGGAATGGCAGGCTGTGGCCTCCCACTTTGCCAGTCGTTGGGACTTTCCTAATTGTGGAGGAGCAATAGATGAGAAGCACGTCCGCATCGTCCCACCACCCAACTCGGGGTCGTACTATTATAATTATAAGGGGTTTCATAGTATCGTGATGTTGGTGGTGGTGTCTGCGACATATGAGTTTTTGTATGTGGACGTGGGGCAAAATGGACGGATGTCGGATGGTGGAGTGTTCTCACGGACGGAGTTCTACTGGCGTCTCCAGATTGGCAGTCTGGGCTTGCCACCCCCAGAGGAGAATCAGGAAGGACTCCTGTTCGTCTTCGTCGCGGATGAGGTGTTTGCCCTGGCGAACCATCTGATGCGAGCTTTCCCCATGAGGACCTTCACCCCAGACCAAAGGATTTTTAATTTCCGCCTGTCCAGAGCCCGAAGAGTGGTGGAGAACACTTTTGGTATACTGGCCAGCCGGTTCCGCCTTTTTCTTACGCCTATTCACATGGCGGAATACAAACTGAATCACATAGTGCTGGCATGCTGTGTTCTTCACAATTATTTGAAAAAAGTTTCTGCAAACTATGCGGTCTCAGTTGGCCAACAAGAAGCAGACTTCTTCTGGAGTCATATAAATATGGTGACATACATTGATGAGCTTACCGGAAGCTGTGTTCTCCGACACTCACCTGTTGTGGTGACAATTTGCCCAACCTGCACGATCTCTCCTTCCTCCTCCTGCTCCTCTGTTTGTGCTTTTGGAAGTTGTCCTTCTTTGTGAGGGGTGGGGTCCCTGGTGTCCTCATACTTGCCGAGTCTTCTCTCCCCTATGAGATTTTGAAAAAATAAAGAATAAGCACACAGCGGGAAGAATTAACAATATGAAACATTGTTTGGAAGTGTTGTTCAATTGTTTTTTTTGGCCGAGCTTCAAGGTCATAACATTATTGGGGATACTGTGTTCAGCTAGAATACTTACCGGAAGAACGATGTTTCCTACGAACGAATGAAACCATGAACTTGAAAGTGGCCATTTTAAAATGCACAACATGAACTCAAAGCACATGGAGCAGTATGCAAGCAATAATAATCATATGAACACACGAAAACTACTTACTTTTGTCATGAACACGCTTGATCCTTATGTACTACTCATGCTCCCTCTGGTCTGACCAGCATTTTCTCAGTTGATCCATGGATCGGTGTACCCCAAAATTAGGCAGAAGAATCTTCACAACTTTATTCATGATCTTGGCCTTTCTGATATTTGGGTTTGGGTAAGGTCCATACTTTCCATCATTTTATTATTATATGGGGATTTAACCATCGTGTTCCATTCGGATGAGGATTATCGCTGCTGAGTGTGAGGAGTTTGGTGCATGCCACTGAGACCCCAGGCTGGGTTTTAAGCCATTTGCACTGGGTCCCCTATAATCAGGGACCATTGTTCTGGTAAGCGGCAGTGTGTGCTTAGGTGAAGGCACTTTCCTATTTCTTCACAGTTTCTGGGGTGTTTAGAATTCATGTCACCGTAAACAAGCCACATATACATTGTTCATGGACGACTTTTTCTTAATGTTTTTCTTTTTTCATCAGTTAATACTTGTAATATGCACTCAATGTTTGTTACATATTTTTTATAATCATTATTTACTTGTTTGATTTTGTTCCTTTCCTAGTGTATAGGGCAGAATTCCAAATGCAACCAGTTTGACGATTCGCATAGCATGAAGGATTTTATCCAAATTGTGGTCTCTTTAATGCCATGTATTGTATCCAGCTGAGCCTTCCCTTTTAGGCCATTAGAATTTCATCTATACTAATATCTCTAACAGGCACATAGCTCTGTTGGAAATTTTTCAGAATCATTTGATATACTTTCCAAATTTTCTTGAGTTTTGGTGCTGGATGAGTAGTTTTAACAAATTTTTCATTTTTTTCGAAGTGCAAATATTTCATTATCAGTAAAAATTTGTACTCTGACATGACCGTACCAAAGAATAGTGTGGCGAATAATTTGTTAGTTGTCCAATACCACTTCTGCAGGGGTTTCCCCGCCACTCCCTGAAGTATTATTAGGCCCAGAAAGTTCTAAGAGGACATCTGGCAGTTTCTGGGATTCATCATTCTTCAGGGGGTGTTGGGGAAACTGCTCCAGAAATGGTACTGAACCACCAATAAATTACTGGCCACTCCGATTTTTAGCACTGTGAAGTCCAAATACCGGTTTTCCCTCATCATGAAGTATTTACACTTCATGAACAATGAAGAGTTTGATGAGGCCATGCATCCTGCACCTAAACTAAAAAAAATTTGGGAGGTAAGCCAAATTATCGTGACCAATTTCCAGTGGACCTACGTGCCAGAAAGGGACGTCAGCATGGATGAAAGTTTGATGGCCTACAAGGGACGCCTAAGCTGGATACAGTTTATTGCATCCAAAAGAGCGCGGTTTGGCATCAAATTATACATGCTCTGCGAGTCATCCACTGAGTACATCTGGAATACGGTAATTTACACCAGTAAGGGCACGAAGTTCAACCCCAGGTACAGCGGCTATGGGATGGCCACATCATCTGGCCTTACACTGCTGGAGCCATTGCTGAACCAGGGATATTGTGACCATGGACAATTTCTACACATCTCTGGAACTGTTTGAGGTTTTGCTACAAAACAAGACTGATGCGTATGGTGCCATTAGGCCTAACTGACATGACATGCCATCTATGTTTTCCCAAAAAAAACAAAGAAAACTGAGAAATGGTTGCCTGGCAGAAAGATAAGATGGTGGCAATGCAATGGCGAGACAAGAAGGATGTGTGTCTCATGAGTACTGTGCACAATACCTCCACTGCCATGGTCCACACAAAAGGTGGGAAAGGTGTGCTGAAGTCACATAGACTATAATTGCACTCGTGATAGACTATAATTGCACTATGGGATATGTCAAGAGCCGATCAGGCATTGACATTTTATCCGGCTATGCGCAAACAGCAAAAAAAATATTATAAAAAGATTTTCTGGCATCTTCTGCAACAATGCCTTTGGAATTTATATATTCTGTACACAGCAAAGAGTGACAAGTCTCTTGTTCATTCTGACTTTATCTGGAAGGTGGTTGCACAGATTTTTCTCAACATCAGACACCATCAATAGCTGTGAACAGAGCTGGACGATGTGCTGTTGACGTTGCCAACCCAGAACGCCTAACAGGTCGTCACTTTATGGACTACATACCGCCAACCGCAAATAAGGCAGCACCTACCAGGATGTGCGTGGTTTGCTGTTCAAAGAGAGGTAGCAATGGAAAGAAAGTCTGAAAAGGAAGCAGGTTCCATTGTCTGGATTGTGACGTTGGACTGTGTGTTGTACCTTGTTTCAAAATGTATCACACTCAGGATGTTTATTGAATTTTCTTTGTTTGACAAATGCCATTATTTTGCATTGCATTATTGAATAAAATGATATTATTTATTAGATTATAATTCATAATTTTGTGTTTCAGACTTTATCACATCTGGGATGTCTACTAGAGTCTTGTTTGGTCAGGTTTAACCGCTTAAGGACCGCCTCACACCGATGTACATCAGCAGAATGGCACGGCTGGGTACAATCACGTACCTGTACGTTCCCTTTAAGTGCCCAGCCACGCACTTGCGACCCGGTCCTGAGCTCTGTGACCATGGCCGCGGGACCCGCGGACCCAATCGCCACCGGTGTCCCACGATCGGGTCACAGAGCTGAAGAACGAGGAGAGGTAAGTGTAAACAAATCTCTCCCCATGCTTCCTACTGAGACTGTCACTGATCGTCTGTTCTCTGTTATAGGGAAAGACGATCAGTGATGTCAGACGCCAAGCCACGCCCCCTACAGTTAAAAAAACACACACACACACACACTTAACCCCATACACTGCCCCCTAGTGGTTAACTCCTTCACTGCCATTGACATTTTTACAGTAATCAATGCATTTTTAATTGCACTGATTACTGTATTAATGCCAATGATTGCTGTATTAATGCCAATGGTCCCAAAAATGTATCAAAATTGTCCGACGTGTCTGCCATAATATCGCAGTGACAATAAAAATCGCTGATCGCCTCCATTACTAGTAAAAAAAAAATAGTACTAAAAATGCTATAAAACGATCCCCTTTGTAGACGCTATAACTTTTGCACAAACCAATAAATAAACGCTTATTGCGATTATTTTTACCAAAAATATGTAGAAGAATAGGTATCAGACTAAACATTTTTTTTATATATTTTGGGGGCATATTTATTATAGCAAAAAGTAAAAAAATTGAATTTTTTTCAAAATTGTCACTCTATTTTTGTTTATAGCGCAAAAAATTTAAACTGCAGAAGTGATCAAATACCACCAAAAGAAAGCTCTATTTGTGGTAAAAAAAAAAAGAATGCCAATTTTGTTTGAGAGCCATGTTGCATGGCCGCGCAATTGTCAGTTAAAGTGACGCAGTGCCGTATCGCAAAAAGGGGCTTGGTTCTTTAGCTGGAAAATGGTCCAGGACATAAGTGGTTAAGTAAGTAATTACTAAGAATTTTAGGCCTATAATACATTATAGACATGTGCATTAGTTTTCGTCCGAATGCATTTTCGTGCGAATTTCAGGTATTTTCATTTTGGCAAACGATAACGAAAGTGCAGAATCCGAAAAACAAAAGATCCGACATAAATAAATGCTTTATTTTCATTTTCGTTGTTACAACAGTTCGATATACAGTAGAATAGGAGATTCGACGTGACTCTGACAATAACAATCTGTGTCTATTGAACATGTGGTCGAATGTGCCTAACCTTACCTCTATTAGTCCAAGATTATATAGAGAAACTATTCGACAGAGAGAAAATATTCGACATAGAGAGAAAAGATTTGACAGAGAGAAAAGATAAAGATAAAATAAGTTATAAGTTATATAAAGATAAAAAAAGTTTTAAAAACAGCCGTTTTTTCGGGAGCAGTGATTTTAATAATGATTAAAGTGAAACAATAAAAGTGTAATATTCCTTTAAATTTTGTACCTGGGGGGTGTCTATAGTATGCCTGTGAAGGGGCGCATGTTTCTCATGCTTAGAACTACTGTCAGGACACTACTGTGCAGGACAAATTGTCATTTCTGTAGGAAAAAAAGTCCTTTAAAATCACTCGCGGCTATAATGAATTGTCGGCTCCCGTAAAACAGAGAACACTCATTGAAAGCCATTGAAAAAAAAAAGCGTGGGGTTCCCCCAAATTTAATTACCAGGCCCTTCAGGTCTGGTATGAATATTAAGGGGAACCCCGCGTCAAATTTTAAAAATCCATACCAGACCCTTTATCCGAGCACGCAACCTGGCAGGCCACAGGAAAAGAGGGGGGACGAGAGAGCGCCCCCCCCTCCTGAACCGTACCAGGCCACATGCCCTCAACATTGGGAGGATGCTTTGGGGTCCCCCCCAAAGCACCATGTCCCCATGTTGATGGGGACAAGGGCCTCATCCTCACAAACCTGTCCGGTGGTTGTGGGGGTCTGCGGGCGGGGGGATTATCAGAATCTGGAAGCCCCCTTTAACAAGGGGACCCCAGATCTCGGCCCCCCATTTTACAAAAGTACCCCTACCATTTCACAAAGAAAGTGTAAAAAATTGTTAAATAAGACAAGCACACTTTTGAAAAAGTCCTTTATAAAAAAAAATAAAAATAAAGATTCCAGCGGTGGATCATCTCTCCGGGGTCCAGCGATGGCTGATCTGATCCAGTGCAGTGCATCCATCCATCTTCTGTCTCAACGGAGGAGACACTGCTGAATCCCGGCGGCCTGATGTTTGTTATATGCGGAGGGCGGGGTTACCTGTCACCTGACCCCACCCCCCTCTGACGCGATTGGGGAAGCCGGGCTTCCCCAATGACGTATGGGTGACCCATGCCCCCTCTGATGTAACGCCTTCCTCCCAATGTTCAGAGCATGTGGCCTGGTACGGTTCAGGAGGGGGGGGGGCGCTCTCTCATCCCCCCTCTTTTCCTGCGTCCTGCCAGGTTTCGTGCTTGGATAAAGGGTCTGGTATGGATTTTTAGGGGGACCCCCACGTCAACTTTTTTTTTTATTTGACGTGGGGTTCCCCTTAATATCCATACCAGACCTCAAGGGTCTGGTATGGATATTTAGGAGGAACCCCACGTAATTTTTATTTTCATTTGACGCATGGTTCCCTTTAATATCCATACCAGACTTGAAGGGCCTGGTAATTGAATTTGGGGAACCCCAAACTTTTTATTTATTTATTTATTTATTTATTTTTTATCAATGACTTTCAATAAGTGTTCTCTGTATTACGGGAGCCGACAATTCGTTATCGCCACAAGTGATTTTAAAGGACTTTTTTTCCTGCAGAAATGACACTTTGTGCGGGGACAGTTCTAAGCATGGGAAAAATGCGTCCCTTCACAGGCATACTATATACACCCCCAGGTACGAAATTTAAAGGAATATTACACTTTTATTGTTTCACTTTAATCATTATTAAAATCACTGCTCCCAAAAAAATGTACGTTTTAAAAACTTTTTTTTGCATTGATACATGTCCCCTGGGGCAGAACCCAGGTCCCCAAACACTTTTTAGGACAGTAACTTGCATATTAGCCTTTAAAATGAGTACTAATATGCTATATACTAGCTCCGTTGAATCTTCTTTATACATTCGACAGACACCATAAGCCTTCAAAGACAGATTCAACCGTAATTCATGTGGATTTTCAGACGAATGCAATTTTTTTGAACGAAAAACTAAATAAATAAAAATGAATTTCGGGAGTAACTAAATACATTTATTTTTCGTACAAAAACGAAATTCGGAAACAAAATATTTCACTCTGCACATGTCTAATACATAACACCAAATTTCCATGCAAAAAATTGTACCACTTTCGGTACAAAATTCCTGACATAATCATACCGCCAGGGAGGGTAACATCATTCATTTTTTGTCAAGAAATATGTTGAACAATGCTATACCTGACTCAAGCTGGTCCAGGTTGGACTTCGGAAGCCTCACCTGATGTGGAATGAAAAGTGGAAGGAAGGGTTCAGAGTGATTGCCTGATTTCAGTCTGGTCTGACCAAAAAATGCAGTCTGTCGTAGTACCACAGCCTGGAGACATAAATGTCATCTGCTGCTGATCCTGATCTCATGGAATCCTCAACCTTTTTTGCACTCCTTATTATATGTGCTCCTCAGGCCACCAATTTTGGCCTTCAAATAGTTGATGTCCACCGTGGAAATCACCAGCTTCGCCAATTCCAACAGTTGATCAAGTGCTGCTGCCTTCCTCTTTATTTTGTTGTTAGAAAATTGGTGTTTCACTTGCCACATGCAAGGCAGCTCCCTGTATTTATATCAATGAAGTTGGGGAGGAAGTCTTGATCATTGAATTTATCCATATTCTCTGCAAGAAACAACACAAGACAAACCCTAATGTTAGGCTAAACTCTCCTAATCTTGTCCCAATATAGGCCTCGATTTATAAGCAGTATAGGCCACTAACCACTGATGCTCCAAGTTAAAATGGTACCTTTTGTTAGCATGTTAGGTGCTTACTCTACTCCATCCTCAGCTCACAGATCGTACCTACGACGCACACGTGTTATGCTTTATAAACACTGCGCATGCATGAAACTCCACCCCTAACCTTCTTTCTAATATATTCTTCACCCCTTCTCAGGCGGAGAGTCAAAAGGTGCCTGCAGAGAAGAACAGCAGTGACTAAAGCCCAGAGCTAGAAACGTCCCAATCCCAGGGGGGATTTAAGGCCTCAAATATAGCCTTTGTTGAGTTGGTGGAGATGGTGGGCATCTTGAAGAGGGCCAGCTATGACTGGAAATATGGGGTACGACGATCCAAGGAACAATTGAGGAAACACTGATCAGACCTCGAATTGAGGGAGCAGGATCAGTACAGAAGGATCAAGAGAGTGCAGTATAAAAGGCACTGGAGCTAGATAACCCCATCACGGAATCAGAACTTAAACAGGCCATCAAGCAATCAAAACCAGGCAAGAGTCCGGGCCCGGATGGCCTTTCGGCCCCCTATTACAAGGCATTTACGGATATCTTAGCGGCACCCTTTATTAGAGCTTTCAACTCCCTAAACGACATACCTACCACGTTCCATAGGCTTTTAGAAGCACACAGTACGGTGATTCCCAAACAAGGAAAATATGCTAAATCTGTCACCAGTTATAGGCAAATTTCCCTACTTAATTCTGACATAAAACTATTTGCTAAAATTCTGGCCAATCGCCTCCTCCCGCTCCTCCCGTCTATTATTGGGAAATACCAGGTTGGTTTTGTCCCTGGCAGGGAGGCCAGGGACAATACTACCAAAGCAATCAATCTCCACCACTGGCTCACGTCCCGAAATCAAAGAGGCTTCTTCCTGTCCCTGGATGCGAGAAGGCATTTGACAGGCTGGCCTGGGATTATCTAGGGGAGGTGCTCCGCCACCTGGGACTACCAAATAGGATGCTTAACCTGATTATGTCCCTCTACACAAACCCGACTGCCAGCATAAGAGTAAATGGCCGCCTGTCAGATGCCTTCCCCATCCGGAACGGAACAAGACAAGGATGCCCACTGTCCCCCATTTTATTTATCTTGACGCTAGAACCCCTCCTCAGGCGCCTCCAAATAAATGAAGACATTAAAGGAATTCAGGTAGCCGGACATACCCACAAGTTAGCGCCCTTTGCAGATGATATTCTTCTGTTTCTAAGTGAACCGCTTGTCTCACTCCCTAATCTACTTAAAGATTTTGAGTTCTTTGGCCGTATTTCCAACTTGAAAATAAATTTCTCGAAATCCAACGCCCTGAACATCTCCCTACCAAAAGATCTAGTTACTCAGTGCCAAAACACTTTCCCTTTTTCTTGGAAACAAAATGCCATAACTTATTTAGGGATCCAACTCCCATCAAACCTTAGCAATTTATTTTCAAAAAAATTTCTCCCATTGTCACGCACCATAGCGGAAGACCTCCATAACTGGGACAAACCCCACTTTTCCTGGTTTGGCCGTGCAGCCATCCTTAAGATGAACGTCCTCCCGCGAGTTCTATATCTCCTACAAGCAATACCCATCCGGCTCCCAGCTTCCTTCTTCCTGCATATTAAGCAGGAATGAGTCTGATTTCTTTGGAAACGCAGACATCCAAGGATTAGTTACGACTGACTTACGAAACCCAAACAGCTTGTCAAATGGTCAGAGTCATAGACTGGACAGTCCATGAGACTGCCAAAGATTGGATCAAATTAGAGGACTCGTTCTTAATCACGCCTATTAAGTTCACGCCCTGGATCCCCCCTCCCATATACCCAAAGCACTGAAAGAACACCCCCTTATAAGCGCAACTCTAAATTACTTCAAGGAGGCCTGCAGGAAATTTAAACTCTCCTCCAACCCTGGACCCCTTACACCTATCTGACTTAATCCGGCCCTTTCCCCTGGAATGTCCAGTCACTTTCTCCAAGATACCTGGCCGTTTAGGGAGGAAGCCCACCAGTTCTTTAGAAACGGGGATCTCTTAGAATACACCGCACTCCCCATCAACGAGGACAGTCCCCCTCTTCCCAAATGGATATACTTCCAGATACGCCACTTTCTTAGGGCGGAGAACAGAGATGAGGGTCTCTCTAGACAGCTAACGGCATTTGAAACTCTCTGCTCCCAAAACTCGCCTCAACGACACTTAATTTCAACAATATATTCGTTGCTCTCTAAGTCATACTCCATGAAGGAATGCAAAGCGTATCGAGCTTGGGAGAGAGATTTGCAAATGGATATTCCCGAGGAAGAATGGGAAATTTTTTTATTAATCGCGCATAAAGGCTCATTAAACGTTAATACCCAAGAGAACAATTTCAAACTAATATCCAGATGGTATCGGACACCTGAGATAGTTAGCAAATTCAACCCGGAGGTTGACAATAAGTGCTGGAGATGTCTAAATGACACTGGGACACTCTTGCACATCTGGTAGACATGTCCCAAAATTCAGTTATTTTGGACCCAAGTGCACAGAATATCTAATATTATTACTGGTAGCTCAATAGAATACACGCCAGCCCGCATGATCCTCCATCACACAACCACCTCGGCACATTCATACAGGAAATCCCTGAGCATACATTTACTTTACGCCGCCAAGCTCTGTATACCGATCCATTGGGGATCTACCAATATCCCCTCCACACAGGAAGGGCTGAATAGAGTGGCAAAGATAGCGGAAATGGAGGAATTCATCCAAATTGCTCGGGACTCCCCACATAAATATGCTCAGACCTGGGACAGATGGATAAGCTTCCGAGATCGTGGAAACCTCTGCCCCCCAGATAGCCCAAGGGGCTAAACACCCCCCACACTGGCTCCCGTACGACTCTGATTGAGTCCCTGTTTCGAACTTCACCATTCCCACGCACGCAGAACATAGGGGCGGAAGTGGGACACCTTGGACCGCTCTCGTTCCCGTGCCTGTGCGGGATGGGGGGGCCCGGAGAGAAGATTCCTCTCACCCCCCCACTTCCACTACCCCCCCTCATTGCATCCCCTCTGCCCCCGCCCACCTTAACTTCAACCCCCCCTCCCCCCTCTTTTTTGTTTTTTTGTTTGACTCTTTCTTTTTTTTAAATTTAGTTTAACAAACTCCAGATACAGACACTCCAGACCTGTTGAAGGCCGACTGTTACCCTTTGACTTGACAACTGCCCCCCTTGCCCCCTGCATCTCGCTCCCATTTGACGATACCCCCACTACACCGACTATTTCATAACAGAACCCCCAATGGACAGAACGATACCCACGACCAGCACAACCCTCCAGAGAACCAAGTTTTGATCTTTGGGAAACCTACCCTCCCTATAAACATAACCTCGGCTTCCCAAAGGATTCCATTACGCGTTTTTCTCCCATACAGGGGGAGATGTTTTATGATACAGACGGCGATGTAGGTGCAAGGATGGGGGGTTTTTGTCAGTGTTTTCCTTGTAATTTAGAGCTTTCTCTGTTATTTGTAGTTAAAATTTGTACTGCGCTCTTTTAGTACATCATGTACTGTTTGTTATTGTATTATTCTAAAAACCCAATAAACTCTTTATGGAAAAAAAAAAAGAGAGTGCAGTATTTGTTGTGTGTTCCTATTATTATTATTACTTGCATGCTGCTCCATGTACTTTTGTTTACTGTTTTACAGTTCAAAATGGCATTTAAAATGACACAATTCAGGTTTGTGGGCACAGTAATCGCTCGTAGTAAACATCATTCATTCACCTATAATACAATGTTTTTGACAGATGCAGGTTAGCAGGGCCATCTTTAATACTGATTGGACCCTGGGCAAAAATGTTCTTGGGGCCCCCCTCCTCCATGTAATTTCACTCTCCAATTGCTCTGAGACATACAATAAATAGAAGCTAGACTTAAAATCAGTTGACTGTATCAGATCAGGCAGCAATTTTGATTGGTTGCCAGTGGTTACAGCATATCATTACTGCATACTGACTGGTTGCTAGAGGTTGCAGCACACATTACAGCTCACTGATTAGTTGCTAGAGGTTACAGCAAATGATTCTGTTTGTTAATTGGTTGCTGGAGATTACTGTACAGTATTACTGCTCACTGATTGGTTGCTAGAGGTTACAGCACATCATCTGCTCACTGCAGGGAGGCATGAACTACATATGAATGCCGCCTTTATTTACATATCAATGCCATCAGCCGCAGCTATTTACTTATGAATGCTGTCGATATTTACATATGAATGCCGGTTATTTACATGTAAACACAGGGTCTGCAGATGAGCCATCTGTACACAACAATAGGGCCAAGCTGGGCAGCATTAGTACAAGCACTTCACACTGAGATATTGGGACACATCATAGGACAAGTTGGTAAGTATGAGACAGCTGCTTTGGGCCCCAAAACAATGACAGGGGCCAGGGCAGCTGCCCCCTTTTCCCTGCCTTAAAGACAGCCCTGCAGGTTAGCTACATTTGTTCAGGCCTATTTGTATTAAAATAAGTTTAGTACAATGTTGTCTAGATGTGTTTGTAACTAGAATGAAATGCAAAATTGACTCAGTGTAAGGAGAGGACACACAGCAGCTGTTTACACATCTGGATGCAGGAGCACTAGTGTGGGACACCAGAACACCCTTTTTAGGGTGTCCCACACAGGTGCTCCAGTGGATACTAGGGGTGTCTCCATGTGTGAAACTTTTCCAAAAAGGCAAGTATTCCAGCTTGAAGAAAGGGAAAAAATAATGTCTTCAGCTTGGAACTCTGCCAAAACAGACATTTGTACGTCCCTTCCAAGCAATGTTTCATATTCCTATTTCTTGCCTCAAATATCTATGTGCTAAGTATACCTATTTTTTTATTCACATAGGGGAGAAAAGACTTGGGGCATCTGAGGACACGAAAAACACCACACATCCTAAAGAAGGGGAAATCCCTACACCACAACCTAAGGATGTAGATTTCGAGGTACATGAATTGGGCGAAATAGTGACCACAACAGGTCAGTGTCTAAGACCACAGCTTCAGGTAATAGATGTATGCCTGCATATTTATAATACATGGTTTGTTTTTTTATTTTAGGTGATGTGGATGTTAGGGAAGAAGAAACTCATTTCACCAGTGCAAGCGCACACATCCTCATCAGGGTGATAATGGCATGCCATCGGGATTTAGAGAAGATAAAGGAAAACATTAATGACCTTCAACAAAAAAATTAAGGACATCATTGATGTTTTAGGCAGAATCTAAAACACACAAGAATTGTACCGTTTTTTCATGGAATTTGTTCTTTTAACTGCTTGCTGCCCACCCACAATCAAATGACAGCGGGGCAGTGCAGCTCTTGTTCTGGGCTCTTGTTCCGTCATATGATGGCAGCACAGAACGGCCACACTCACGCATTCACGGTGACACGCAGAGTGGGATACGGTGCAACCCCGATATGTGTAAAGAGCCACGTCCACGGCTCTTTAACCATGTGATCAGCTGTGTCCAATCACAGCCAGTCACATGCAAAACCCGGAGATGCTGGTAATCGGCTTTCCTTGCTTCACACTGACAGAGTGTGAGAAGAGGAGAGCCGATCAGCAGCATCTCCTCACAGGGGGACAGCTAGGGAAGTAATCAGGGCACTTATCATCAGTGCCCTGATTACAATATATAATATATAAATAAAATGTAAAAATACCATACCCACCAATGCCAGCATACAGTGCCCACCAATGGCAGCAATCAGTGCCCACATTGCTCACAAGTGCCACAAATCAGTGCCCATTAGACATGTGCATTCGTTTTCGTCCGAATGCATTTTCGTCCGAATTTCAGCTATTTTCGTTTTCGTTTTGACAAACGATAACGAAAGCACAAAATCAGAAAAACGAAAGATCCGACATAAATAAATGCTTTATTTTCGTTTTCATTGTTACAACAGTTCGATATAGAATAGGAGATTCGACATGACTCTGACAATAACAATCTGTCTATAGAACCTGTGGTCGAATGTGCCTAACCTTACCTCTATTAGTCCAAGATTATATATGGAAATATTCGACAGAGAAAAAAGATTTGACAGAGAGAAAAGATTGTGCAAGTTACTGTCCTAAAAAGTGTTTGGGGACCCGGGTCATGCCCCAGGGGACATGTATCAATGCAAAAAAAAGTTTTAAAAACGGCCGTTTTTTCAGGAGCAGTGATTTTAATAATGATTAAAGTGAAACAATAAAAGTGTAATATTCCTTTAAATTTCGTAGCTGGGGGGTTGTCTATAGTATGCCTGTGAAGGGGCGCATGTTTCCCGTGCTTAGAACTGTCCCTGCACAAAGTGTCATTTATGCAGGAAAAAAAGTCCTTTAAAATCACTCGCAGCTATTATGAATTGTCGGCTCCGTAATACAGAGAACACTTATTGAAAGTCATTGATAAAAAATAAAATAAAAAAATAAATAAAAAAGCGTGGGGGTCCCCCAAATTCAATTACCAGGCCCTTCAGGTCTGGTATGGATATTAAGGGGAACCCCGCGTCAAATTTAAAAAAAAATTGACGTGGGGTTCCCCCTAAAAATCCATACCAGACCCTTTATCCGAGCACGCAACCTGGCAGGCCGCAGGAAAAGAGGGGGGGACGAGAGAGCGGCCCCCCCTCCCTCCTGAATCGTACCAGGCCACATGCCCTCAACATTGGGAGGATGCTTTGGGGGTCTGTGACCCCTCAAAGCACCTTGTCCCCATGTTGATGAGGACAAGGGCCTCATCCCCACAACCCTGGCCGGTGGTTGTGGAGGTCTGCGGGCGGGGGGCTTATCAGAATCTGGAAGCCCCCTTTAACAAGGGGACCCCCAGATCCCGGCCCCCCCCCCTGTTTGAAATGGTAAGGGGGTACAAAAGTACCCCTACCATTTCACAAAGAAAGTGTAAAAAATGGTTAAATAAAACAAACACACTTTTGAAAAATTCCTTTATTAAAAATAAAAAAAAGATTCCAGCGGCGGTAATCCACTCTTGCTATCCAGCGACGGACGGTCATCTCTCCAGCGATGGCTCATCTCATCCAGCGCAGCGAATACATCCTTCTTCTGTCTCCGTGGAGGAGACACTGCAGGCATTCCGGCGGCTGACGTTTCTTATATACGGAGGGCGGGGCCACCCGTCACCTGACCCCGCCCCCCTCTGACGCAAGGGGAAACCCGGGGTTCCCTGTGACATATGGGTGACCCCGCACCCCTCTGATGTAACACAGGCAGGTTTCCGTTACATCAGAGGGGGCGGGGTCACCCATACGTCACGGGGAACCCTGGGTTTCCCCTTGCGTCAGAGGGGGGCGGGGTCAGGTGACGGGTGGCCCCGCCCTCCGTATATAAGAAACGTCAGCCGCCGGAATGCCTGCAGTGTCTCCTCCACGGAGACAGAAGAAGGATGTATTCGCTGCTCTGGATGAGATGAGCCATCGCTGGAGAGATGATCGTCCGTCGCTGGATAGCAAGAGTGGATTACCGCCGCTGGAATCTTTTTTTTATTTTTATTTTTTTAATAAAGGAATTTTTCAAAAGTGTGTTTGTTTTATTTAACCATTTTTTAGGCCGCGTACACACGCGCGGACTGTTCGCCCAACCTTGTTCGTCAAACAGTTTCGGCAAACAGTCCGCTCAAAATTTGCATGAGCGGACTTGCCCACACACGAGCGGACTGTTTCAGCGAACTGTTTGCCAAACAGTTGGCTCAACTTTTGAAATGAACGGACTCGCCCACGTAAGGAGGAGGCAAATCCGCCCATTTCGAGCGCGTGTACAGGTAGGCGGGGCCCGCGAAGGAGACGTCGCGGGCTCCGCCGCCTGGAATGGGCTTAAAGGGGAACCCCAATGCCGAAAAAAATCGGCGTGGGGGTTCCCCCAAAGTCCACACCAGACCCTTGTCCGAGCACGCTACCCGGTCGGCCAGGAAAGGGGGCCCTTGAAGGGTCTGGTTATGGATATTTAGGGGGAACCCCACGTCAAATGTTTTCTTAAATTTGAGGCAGGGTTCCCCTTAATATCCATACCAGACCTGAAGGGCCTGGTAATTGAATTTGGGGGACCCCCACGCTTTTTTTTTTATTTATTTATTTATTTTTTTATCAATGACTTTCAATGAGTGTTCTCTATATTACGGAGCCGACAATTCATAATAGCTGCGAGTGATTTTAAAGGACTTTTTTTCCTGCATAAATGACACTGTGGGCAGGGACAGTTCTAAGCACCAGAAACATGCGCCCCTTCACAGGCATACTATAGACAACCCCCCCTACGAAATTTAAAGGAATATTACACTTTTACTGTTTCACTTTAATCATTATTAAAATAACTGCTCCCGAAAAAACGGCCGTTTTTAAAACTTTTTTTTGCATTGATACATGTCCCCTGGGGCAGGACCCGGGTCCCCAAACACTTTTTAGGACAGTAACTTGCAAATTAGCCTTTAAAATTAGCACTTTAGATTTTGAACGTTGGAGTCCCATAGACTTTAATAGGGTTCTAAAGTATGCTATATACTAGCTCCGTCGAATCTTCTTTATTCATTCGACAGACACCATAAGCCTTCAAAGACAGATTCGACCGTAATTCATGTGGATTTTCGGACGAATGCAATTTTTGAACGAAAAACGAAATAAATAAAAACGAATTTCGGGAGTAACTAAATAAATTAAGTTTTCGGACGAAAACGAAATTCCGAAACGAAATATTTTACTCTGCACATGTCTAGTGCCCATTAGCCATGCCAGGCAGTGCTGGCAATTAGTGCCACCTATCAGTGCTACCCATCAATGCCCATCACTTCTGTCCATAAATGCCCATCAGTGTCGCCCCTCAGTGCCACCCATCAATGCCCATCAGTGCCCATCTGTACAACCTATCCATGCCGCCTATCCGTGTCCACCAGTGCCACCTATCAGTGCCCGCCACTGCTGCCTATCAGTGCCCATCAGTGCCACCTATTAGTGCCCATCAGTGCCATCTAACAGTGCCCATCGGTGCTCATCAGTGCCACATATCAGTGGCACTTATCAGTGCCCATAAGTGTGGCATATTAGTGCCTCCTCATCAGTACCACCTCATCAGTGCCCATAAGTGCCACCTCATCTGTGCCCATAAGTGCCACCTCATCAATGCCCACCAGTTCAGCCTATCAGTGCCCATCAGTGAAGACGAAAAATTACTTAGTTACAAAATGTACTAACAGAAAAAAGTAAAAAACGTTTTTTCAAAATTGTCGAGGGGGACCCGATGCCAGTTTTTTTTTTTTAACCAAAACTGTTTTTTTAATTTAACTGTCAGTGGGGAAACCCATTGACAGCTGATGACTGATCGGTTGTTAAAGGTGCGGTGGCCAGTGCTCAGTGCATTGCAGGGTGTTCAGCTATCAACTAAGACTGAGATGCCAGGCAGGTGTCCCAATACTTTAGACAATATAGTGTATATGTTCTGATCTATTCCAATTATAGCCATCTGCATGTATTTGTTAAAACTATCACTGGGGCCTCTGTCATCTTGGCTTGCTCAAGTTTTTTCAGGCTGATTTATATGAGAATCTGACACTGTTTTGTACTTTTTTTAGTTCATTCAGAAAAATCATTTGTAAACAAAAAAGAACCAAGTACCCCTATTAAATTGTGCCTGCAGAATAAACCTAAACACATTCAGAAGATGGAAACTGGTACAGTGTAATAACTTCCGATCCATACGCTTTAAATACAAGTCACTCTTTAACCAATTGCCATTAAAGTGAATGTAACTCCTCACATATACCCAGTGAAGTGAACAGCCTCAGATGATACACAGAGAGGAAATAAATCTCCCTACAAAAGTTTTACATGTATATCTGCTGTCTTCTTTATATACTGTTTAGAAAATTCAGCTCATGTTAGAGCCCTTTTACATGAGCTTGTCCATGTCTGCTTTGCTCAGCAGGGCCTTATCCACTGATCCCCATTTGCCAGGGAGATGACAGGTCTATCTCCGCTCACTGTGCGGAGACAGACCTGTCAAAGCCCCCCTGTCCTCTATGGAGATGGGATGAAAACAGACCACCTGTCTGTTTTCATCTGACCACCTGTCTGTTTTCATCTGATCCTATCCAATCCGATTCTCCAGATGGATGGAAAATACAGTTTCCATCCATCTGGATTTCACGGACAATGTTGGAACGGATATTGGTGGATGTCAGTAGACATATCGCTATTGACATCCACCAATCCATAGGGCTGAATGGAGTGTCCCATCAGATCCACCTGAAAAACTGACAGGCAGACATGATTGGAAAGCCCATGTGAAAGGGCCCCTAGAGATTATCTCTCCCTGGTTAGCACTGCAGTGAAGCCTGGACATGCAGCCAAGACAGCTGATTGGAGGAAAGGCACACACCTCCTCTCTTCATAGGTAAAGACTTTCGGCTCTGATTGTTGAATCGTTCAGCTCTGTGCTAATCTATCTATAGAATCCTCCCCAACACAAAACTCAGGCTGCTTTTTTTATGACGGATAACTTGTCAGAAGTTATCAGGCTGATAACAGAAGAACAGATTAGGAGAGAGATAAAAAAACAATGCAGATATATGTGCCCAGGTCAAATTTCATAAATCAGGTTTACATCCATTTTAATAGATATCTACATAAATTCTGACTGCTCTATGCAATATAAACATTAAAGCCCTACAACTCAATTGCCACATAAACCAAATACAACTTGCATAAAACCTGTTGCCGAAAATAAAAAGAACCAATGTAGTTTTCCAAGAATCCCCAAACTACCAATGCTAAAAATTAACAAACTATGCACAATTCATAACTTAAATGTCATTCAGTGTATAAAACCAATATCTTCAACATCTTCTGTTTAAAAGAAATCCGAAATAATACAGTTCTTTTAACTGCAAAAGGTTTCCAAAATCTCTTTTGTTCACTCTACCACTGACTTTAAATCCCTCAACCCAAAACTGAAAATGTATTCACTGTTTTACTTGTCCTGCTAATTATAGAAAGGATAGTGCACGCGTGAATTATTCCCAATTGTTATGAGGGATACTTTGGCACTTTCAAATGTTACTAGATTGTACTTTTGACAAAGTTGGGAGGAAATGCTTTTGGACAAAGCTTGGTGCTGTAATGGATAGGTGGAACTTCTGTCATCCTGGGTTGTGTCATGAGTGCAACTTGCAGCAGGGATATATGTACGGGTAAGCCACAGAGAGGAAAAAACAAGTAGTGAAGCAGCTGCTCCAGTTTACGCAAGTGCTATACATAGCGCTGTGATGAATTTATATTGTGACTATTATTAAAAATGTTCTAGGCTTTTACACTATAAGTGCTTCCTCTGTTCTTTTCATAAAGAAACATATGTATACAAATGGTGATTACAGTGAGAAAGGAGACCTCCAAATAATTAAGCATTGAGAGAATTTTAATTAAAGTGTTAGCTGTCCCGAGTAATCATAAGCAAGTGCATTCGCCTTTCTGTAATTAGAAAGGCAAGCAGTGAGTGTGTTTTCAATTTTGGGTGGTGAAATTCTCAGTTAGTGGTGGAGTCAACAAAAGAACATTTGGAAATCTTTTGCTGTTAAAAACTATATCACAGGGGCATGGCCAGCCATGAAGCAATATGGCTGCTTAACCACCCAGCTCTGCTCAGCCTCGGGACAAACAGTGGCTCGCAGCACTTACCAGCAGCAGCTCCTCCCTCCCTGATACACCAGAGGGGAGCCCGCATCCTCAGAGACTGAACGGTATGTCCAGGAAGAAATACATCAGGCTCCACAATAGGGACTATTGCGGTATTGTGTAATAATCAAGAAATAATAATTCATAAAATTTACTCATATTTTATTATAAATAAGTATACACAAATAGTGACAGAAAAAACATATATACACATGACAAAACAAAAATAGACAAAATATATTCAGCCAAAAAAAGACAGAATAAATTCGGAAATGGTTTAGAGGTTTTCCAACAAAGGGATTTTTTACAGAGGTGTAGAGTTGGCGTATAGATCCGACCGGTTTCGCGGCACTGAAAACGCTGCTTCCTCAGGGAACGTCACTTTACAAATCTAATGTATATAAGGGATATAATTTTTAGTGAATACAATAAATAGAGTTTTGTGAACAAAAATGCATAAATAAAAATTACAATCACATACAAACAGAAAATAATCAATCCAAACATAATATATCATAGATAGGAAAACAGACAGAAACAATAATAAGTCATGACTTACCCCCGGAGCTCCCAAACCCTCTACAGCCAAGCGACCAAACTCAAGACACCCTAAAATGGGGTGCCCCCCCTGGGGGCGGACACGGGGGGTATGTATAATGGATAGAGAGGCTTTACACAGCGGATAAAGGACTAGAATAAAGAATAAATAAAATAGTCCATTTGAAAAAGTATATAAGTAAAAATATATTGAATGACCATGGACAAAGAGATTTTAAGGAGCTAAGTTTGTTAGAAGATAGATAGATAAAATCTATCACACCAGAGAAAAAAGCACCCAGTGGTCCTTGGTCTGTATCACTAAGTGAAAACCAAAAAGCATGGCTATTAGGCAGAACCTACCCATACTCTGTCAAAATCACTAACAAGTATGCTGCATAATATAGAACCCGGCAAATCTTCAGTGTACAATACCCACAGGTTCAATAATAGGTGTTCTCTATTAAAAGAGTCAGAGAGAAGGGTTGGATCAGCAAGGGTCATAAATGCAGCTAAACTTGAAGATGAAAAGCATAGGGATAAAAAGCAGCAAGACCGGGATATAATGGTGGCTTTACCTTGGAAGTGACAGCCATACACGTGTGTGTCTCATCCACTATGGCGTCGCTCTAAGAATTGAATTCCGGCGGCGCCTTACATACCCCCGACCCGGAAATGATCAGAGCGCAACTATGCGCTCCTTCTCAATGTCCCTCCGTCTACTGCGCAAGCGCGGAATACGCGCGTGCGCAGAAAGAAGTCCCCCGTGGACAAGATAGAGCAGGGGGAATGCCGGAGGGCGTAACTGGGCGGGGACCTACACACCAGGCAGTCCCCGTTTGCCGTATCTCCAGATTGGGCGGAGGTAAATCCGTGTCAGGCTACCAGCGCATTATGCATACAAATGCGCTGCTATTCCCTGCTGAACCTAATGTCCGCAGCGGAATGAAAGGGGCATAGATGGTAAAAACCCCTGAATGGTCGCCACATGTCCGCCCATAGGGGGGAGAATAAACTCCCCAGATCTCAATGGCTGAAGGGGCAAAGCCCGGGGGGGGAAAAAACATGACATTAGCATTATAGATAACAAAAACCATATGGGTTAATGGCGGTCACACGGCAGAGGGCCCGAGCCCAAATCGGGGCAATTTTCCTTGATGTTTTGAGCTTATGCTCAGTTTTCCTATATACACTAATTGGGACGATGGTATCCTATTTAAATTCGAGGCTGTCATATTATCTATCAGGCTCCACAAGCCGCGCCGCCTCACTGACTAGTTCACACAGGCAGCCATGCAATCATCCAAAGGTGGCACCGGTGTGTGACTCCTCACAGGACATATGTGTCATGCAGGGACCTGCAGATAACTTGGAGCCCATGGAAAGTCTCACATCAAAGCCTGCCTCTCCCCAGCAATCACCATTAGATAAAGGTAAGCGGGATGCACTGTCCCCAGCACGTTTCCCTGCTAAGAACCTCTACTTAAGAAGCAGCACTGGGATGTCCAGACATGCACAAACCCTGACTAAGATCTCTCAGACTCCCTAGCAGCCCTCCTTGCCAGTGACCAGCTAGGACCAGCTAGGATATGAGCATACACTAAAGTTCATGCTGCTCTCTCTGCAAAGAGACAATCATAATGAACTGTGCTCCTCTATCTGTACCTTACACAATAGAATTGATTGGGTAGAGGAACACACAACCAACTTAGAAAAAGTGGTGGCAGAACATACCTCAGTTTATAACAAAATGGTGGACACCTATGACCATCACACTGAAGAAATCTGTTTCCTCCAAGCGAAAGTGGCTCATTTTAGAGGATCGCTCCAGGAGGAAGAACATCAAATCTAGGGACATACCAGAAACTGTTAAACCTCCAGAACTAAATACTTACCTACATCAGCTATTTCTCTTGTTCTTCCCTCAGCTAAATCAAGCCAACAGGACCATTAACTGCGCACACAGAATCCCCACACCCAACCATCTGCCTGCATCCATCCCATGAGACGTACTGGTGCGCATTCACTTTTTTCCAATTAAGGAACGTATAATGGCGGCAGCCCGTTCCATCTCCTCATTACTCGAGCCCTACTTCTCAGTCTCCGTGTATACGGATATCTCTGCTGCTACAGCTCAAAAGCGCAGATAATTTGCCAAGTCACCGCAGTCCTTCGAAACCATAATCTCCAATACAAATAACTTTCCAGAATCAACCTATCACTTTTTCTTACACCTAAAGAAGGCATTAAATGGCTGCTAAATTTGGGTCTGATCAACTCTCTGAGACCATCGAACTCACTGAGACCATCTGCATGTCAATGGCACACTACATCTGCTTCAGACCATCTGTAACTCCTGCTACTTCACATACCTGTTGATTGCAGGAAGCTTTATATTAGTTCTAACATACTGCAAGTGCACTTTTCTCACATTTTTTTCTGACTCAACAAAGCGTCCTGGGCGAGTATAAAACTAATTGTGCCTTATTCTTCCCCCCGAGGAAAAAAAGGTGCTTATCATTAACCACAGTGTGCATAACCTGTTCTATGCTATACAGTTTAATACAAGTTTATGTAAAGTTAATTGTGGATTGATATTATCCTGTTTTTTTTTTTTCCTTTCTCTCACATTTTTCTTCTTTTTATTTATTTTTTATTATTTCCATCCAAGTGTTCGAATTCAGAAGGTGTAATTACTACACTTCTCACTCCCCCTAGTGGTAGCTGTCCAACATGTCTGTTACCATTACTTCCATCAATGTTAAAGGCCTATATTTCCCATTTAAATGGAATCCACTATGGAAGGAGGCCCTAAGTCAAAATTCTGACTTGTTATGTGTATAGGAGACACATTTTTCATCACACAAACCCCCTACCTGCTCCCATAAACTCCCTAAACCTCACTTTACCTACTCTTACCTTATGGCCTTAGCACCTTATCCACATCCAATCTGAACTCCCTCACTTGGCATAATGCTTTTACCTTAATTCTATATTAGCCTCATAAAGTCTCTTCATGCTATTTTCACAGTTCATTAATTGTTGATCTCTTCACTATATAGTGCAAATTTTTTCTTTGTACCGTATATTGTAATAATACAAAATGTTTACCTTCTGTATCCTTATGTTTTACGTACAGAATGTATTCATAATGAACCACTGTATCTCTGTATCTACCCTTTTGAAAAAATAAATACATTTTGAGTTTAAAAATGATATCGCTTCTAGTGTTTAGGAGGTTTAAGAGGACTTTATATTTTTCTATCTGAAGAAGATTTTGAAGAGATTGGTTTTATGAACTATATTATATTTAAGTTGTTAATTGTGCATACTATGTTTATTTTTAGCATTGGTGTCTGGCAATAATGGGAGTGATATATTTTTTTGCTTTTGATTTATAGATATTATTAAATCCAAAAAGGGACATTATCAACACTCTGTTGGATTTTAGATTGTAAATCTTTTATCATATCATTTAAATCACTGTAGAACCAGTACAATGTTGACAATTCACACGCCCAGATGGCAAAAATGTTGTTGAAATACCTATACTACATTCTACCACGATGCTAAAGCAAAAAATTAGTATAAAAAATTTCCCCTCAACCCAAATCATAAAAGCATTACCATAATGAACAGTAGCTTATGAGTCCAGCACTCACTATGCTGTTCATTTTTGTGCTCTGTGCACTTGGAGGATTCCTTTGAATGTCTCTACCAGTGCCCTACTTCTCCTTCACTTCACTTTGAACAGATAAATAATGTACTGATTTGTCTGATGAGAGTGATAA
Organism: Lithobates pipiens; assembly: GCF_037356315.1. Taxonomy (NCBI): domain Eukaryota; kingdom Metazoa; phylum Chordata; class Amphibia; order Anura; family Ranidae; genus Lithobates; species Lithobates pipiens. The sequence continues at coordinate 183,982,754 of NW_027507785.1, forward strand.
TACTGATAAAGATAATACCAACTGAATGATTCTCTTGATTCATACATTGAAATCTACCAGGATTTCCATTTGTATGATGATATATTTGATTGTTGGAGTAATTCTCTTTATCTCACTTTACTGATGTTTACAGGTTTATATCTTTGGAAACTTTTATCAAGCTGCCTTTGAGCTCTCTCTATCACTTGTTCTAATCCATGAGATTTTCTATCTGCAAATCATTCAAAGCTTTTTCTGTTTCCTGTATACACTGCATTAATCATTCAAGTTTTTTTTTTCTCTGCCATTAAGGTTATAATATCAAACAAACGTTTGTTCTATATTTGTGCAAATGCCATTTTATACTCCACATTTTGTTCAAAAAGTTTGGGGACAAATCTTACCCTTTATATTCTGGGTATAATTTGAAGGTAATAGTATCTGGCCAAATTGACCTCATGTAAATCATATGACATCAGTTTCAGCAATGATCTTTCATACTTGTGAGATACTTTGCTGAGATGATGCAGAAATCAAAAACTCATTTGATATACTCACGCCTGCAAAGATCTTTCTACTGTCATCCTGCATAAAGGAGTTTGGTCCCTCTGCAACTATTCCACTCTCAATGGCCATGGTTCAGGATGCTAATCCATAGTATGATCCAACAGAAAATTATGATTGCGGCCCTCAAATTAATTATAAACTGAAATAAATCAGTGACATGAAAACTTGTCTTTTGAATAATAAAAATAGACTTTGCTTATTTATTTTTTATTAAGCTGCAAACATTTGATGATTGCAACACTAAATATGGGGTAAAATATCTCCCATGTGTGTATAAACAACCTTTGCTATACATGGAGCAGAACAACAGACATTTTGCTGGTGATATTATTACAATCGCTTTTTCATCTTTTTTTGAATGTTGGTATTCTGAAAAAAAAAAGCTAATTCAATTTTATATAGATAAATGTACAGAAATTATCAGAAATTGATGAAGCATGGCACAATTTAACAGCTATAATAAATTGGTAGAAAATAAATGTACTCAAAGAACGCTCAAGAGTAAACCTGTTTAGTAAACACAGTAACAGATCTACTAATATTGTAAAACAAATATAAAAAAATATGTATTCTACTTGTATATATTGGTATGTAGGAAAAAAAATTAACAGATATATTTTAATTTTTTAGGTTGGATAACATATGCTTTCATGAGGCTACTACAGTGTGTGCCTTTCTGTGGCTAGGGAATGAAAACTTCAGCAGATAAAACTGTGAGAGTGGGAAATTGGGGCTAAAACACTTGTATGTATGTATTTTCACCAACATAAAGAGGAAGTAAACCCCGATTAGTTTACTTCCTCTTTGATTCCCTGCAAAGGTAAAGCATAATGGGCTACTATGCATCGCATAGTAGCCCATTATGTGTCACTTACCTGACACAGGAGCCAGCGAAGTCACTGCTGCCCCCTGTAGTCCGGAGCATCCATCTTCTCAGTGGGTCTCGCTGCTCCACCGCTGCCATTCGGCGAAGCCGCGATGACGTCACTCCCTCGCATATCGCCGTTGACAGCGGCGCGCTCAGAACTTACACAGAACAGGGCTCGTGCTGTGTAATCTGCCCCCATCTAAACTGTAAAAAAAACCTCCCTAAACCTGGCACTTCCTGTATCCCCTCTCTGTGCTCATCACGAAAATCAGGGCTGCTCAGCCCTAACCACCATAGTGAGAGTACGTCCCTGCATCACATGCTGCTGTCCCCTCTGCTCTCCTCTCCCCCCCTCACCCCATACTTTCTGCCTGTCATCTCCTTCTCTATGTCTGTCTCTGGCCCTGCCCAACCCTCCGCCCCCGCCACTATTGTTGTAATATAAAAACCTAAAATTGTCACTTCCAGCCCCTCTATTAGAGGCTGGCATTGCACACTATACAAGTAAATACTAAACAATAGTGATGCGCTATAATCAATATTCCAAACTATTTTGAATAATTAATTTTTCACCTATTTTTGATACTTTAGGTAGTGGTATATATTTTTTGGAACCACTTATAGATATTACAGTGGTGGATGAGTTGTTGTGGTGGTCTTCTCCCTTTATGATCACTTTGTTGCACTTAGCATGTTGCACAATCTGCACATTGCACTTTAGGTTTTGGGTGGCATATTGATTACAGCGTATCACTATTGTTTAGTATTTATTCATCCTGGTGACTGACCACATTCAAGTGTTTGCAGCTGTTTTCATTTAGGCACGTTCCACCGAGGATCCATATTTGCTCTTTAGTATTTTTGCTTTACACTATGTAAGTAGTTTTTAAAAATCTAAATACTGATTTTGAGCTGTCTTCAGGTGTCACGTGACTCGCGGCCGCTTTACAGCTATGATACAGAGCTTCTGCGGTGGAGATGAGTGGCCACATGATCTCCCTGGCTTATGTTAGAGGAAGATCATGGCCCCTCTCGCAGAAGAAATTCATCAGAGCTGTATTGAATGTCATGTGACAGGCTTGGAGACAGCTCAAATTGGGTATTTAGAATATATACGTTTTTGAAAACTACTTACATAGGGTGCTATGCCAGCCTCTAATAGAGCGGCTGGCATAGTCTTATATATATGGGTTAACAAACCCTTTACATTCAGCAAGCCCAAGTAGTCTGCAAAAACCTGTGTCAGAAACCATAAAATCAGACCGAGACAGAAGTACAGTTAAATTACACTTCTGTAATAATAAAAGTAAATAGAACAAACGTAGTCAAAACATAGACAGAGTTCAGGAACCAGAATGCATAGTCAGACAAGCCAAATGTCAGGGAGCCGCAGATGAGTGTAGTAAAACAGCAAGCAGGATCTGGAGCCAGAAGGGATATCAGCCAAGCACGTCTTTAACAGGAATGCAGGAGAGCATCTCTGTGACGTAGATCAAAGGCCAGCTGGCAATTAGCCGACAGCTGAATGGCCAGCTCAGAGATGGAAGGGCTGAGCTCAGCCCTGACATTTTGTTAAAGACATGTACATGGGTAGCTGTGCACCGCCATGAGGGATTTTTACTGATGCTAATTTTTTTTAATTCCATTCAGCGAGCCAGAGGGTATGAGGCAGCTGGAGAAAGTGGATTTTATTGAAAAAACAGTGAGCTGACACGAGCATGCACGGGCTTCTATGGTTGCCCGAGACCAGTGTAGTACTTGGCTTGTGCTGCTGTCAACTTGCGTTTCTGTGAATGAAAGTCCTTCTCAGCAGCTGCAGTCATGGTACAGATTTTAAGGTGACCCTACACCATTTTTTTATATTTTGGTGTGGGGGTTCCTTACAAATCCATACCAGGCCTTTTGGATCTGGGGGGGGGGGGGACTGGGGTGGGGGCGCTGTTTTTTTCTTTTTTTTTACTGGCACTCTTTTTTTATTGTTCAGCTGTCAGCGAGGAAACCCATTGACAGCTGATGATTCATCGGTTGTTAAGGATGCCGTGGCCAGCTTACCGGCCCCACTCCTTAACCACTTCAGCAGATCGGAAGATTTTAACTGAAAATTGCGTGGTCATGCAACATGATCCCAAACAAAACTGATGTCCTTTTTTTTCCACAAATAGAGCTTTCTTTCTTATATATATATATATAACCCTTTTTTTCCTCAGTTTAGGCCGATACGTATTCTTCTATATATTTTTGGTAAAAAAAATCGCAATAAGCTTTATTGATTGGTTTGCACAAAAGTTATAGAATTTACAAAATAGTTTTATGGCATTTTTATTAACATTTTTTTTGTACCAGTAATGGTGGCAATCTGCAATTTTTAGCATGACTGCAACATGGCAGACACGTCGGACATTTTTAACCCATTTTTGGGACCGTTGTCATTTATACAGCAATCAGTGTTATACAAATGCACTGATTCCTGTGTAAATGACACTGGCAGTGAATGGGTAACCACTAGGGGGCAGGGTAAGGGTTAAGTGTGTCCTGGGGCATGTTTCTAACTGTGAGGGAGTGGCTATGTGTGACATGTCACTGATCTCTGCTCCCGATCACAGGGAGCAGAGATCAGTGACACCATCACTAGGCAGAATGGGGAGATGCTTGTTTACATTATCATCTCCCCATTCTTCCTCCCAGTGAGACGATCGCAGGTATCCCCTCGATGATCGAATCCACAGGATGCACGACCCGACTCATGGAGGTCCCGGGTGGCGTGCACAAGACGGCATGGCAGCAAATTCTAAAGGGACGTACCTGTTCACCCATTTGTCTGTCAGTGCCATTCTGTCAACGTACATCAGCGTGCACCGGTCAGGAATCAGTTAACCACCAACTTATACTGCTCCCTGATTGGGCAAAGCTTTCTCCAGGCAGGGCACAGAATGCACTGTGCAGTGCTCAGTGCATTGCAGGGTATTTTTCAGTGCAAACACCCTGCAAATTCAGGTGTTCAGGGAACAGCCGAACAGGCAAATGTTTGGCCAGAATTCATGCTCAGGTCAAACAGTTCACCCATCCCTAGTGGTGAGGAAGGGTGGAGCTGTTCTGGCTCAGTGTGCACTAACAGTCACAGTGACGCCCACTTTTTAAACAGGATTTTTTTCCCTTCCTTCTGTCACCATACGCTGCACTGCTCAGGGGCTGTGATCCTTTTTCTTTTTTTCAGTGTGCTTACTACAGTGCCATCACTGTAATAAACCTTCTGCGGTTGATATACTAAAGGCAAATAGACTATGCACACTGCAGGAGTAATTGCTCCAGAGCTTAGTAAATGACCAGAAACTCTGCTGACTTCCATCATCCAATCATGTGCAAGCAAAAATGCTTTTTTTATTTTTTTACCTTTCTTGCACGTGATTGGGTATTCTTTGCAAAGCAAAGCTTTACCTCATTTACTAAGCTCTGGAACAACTGCACTTTCAGAGTGCAGTTTGCAAAGTGCACATATTCGCCTTTAGTAAACCCACCCCTCTGTTTCCTCTCACAGCTGATCACCGTGAGAGGAAACAATTCATAGGCTGCATCATGCAACCCTTGTTTACAAAGGTGATTTCTGTTATTGGTCACAGTAATCACATGATAAGGGGCCAATTTTATTGGTCCTGTACCCCAATCTGTAATCCACTTTGTCCGAAGAACACAGCAATCACAGGGTGCACTGCTTTGCACCATGGGGGCAGCAGATACAGGAGGGTGTATATAAATACCTTCCCGCACCAAGGAAGCCACTGTGTAGTCATTTATCCACAGTGGCCAGATGGGAGGCAGTAACAAAAAAGAGCAGGATGCATCCCTAAATGCACAAAATATAACTGGATATTAATATTTGTAAGCAGTAACAGCAGATTATTTCGATCCAGGAAATATTGAATGGCCTCCTGCGGGGTCAGGAAGGAATTGTTTCCCCTGCTAGGGCAAATTAGACCACGATTTATAATCTTGTTTTTGTTTTTTTTTGTTTTTGTTTTTGGATCAACTATAGTATATGATTGCATATATAGAGGTTTTCTATATAGTTATTTTCTCATTGGTTGAACAAGATGGACTTTTTTCAACCTGACTATGATAGAATGTGTTACACCTCCATGAAATTCCTGTGCCTTCATTTCAGCAAGTGCCAGCAGCTATGATTGGCTGCTGCAGGCAGACAATTTGTTTCATAATCTTGCTAATGTTTTAAAATTGCATGTGTGTAAATAAATGGTGCAAATGGCATCTGCTTTAAAGGGGTTGTAAAGGTAAACATTTTTTCACCTTAATGCATTCTATGCATTAAGGTGAAGAAACATTTGACAGTGCCGGCCCCCCCAGCCTGGCCGTTGTTTGGCTGGAGTAGATGGATTGAAAGCAGCGCAGCCACTGGCTCGCGCTGCAGTCAATCGCATCCAATGATGCGGCGTGCAAGGGGCGGGGCGGGGCCGAGTGATACAGTGAGCGGCTATAGCCGCCAGCTGTATCACGGGAGTGTGCCCGCAAGTGCTTCTCACCATGCGAGGGAGCGTGAGAAGCACTTGCGGCGGGAAGCAGAGAAAGCCGCCGAGAGACCCCAGAAGAGCAGGTTCTGGGTCACTCTGTGCAAAACGAGCTGCACAGTGGAGGTAAGTATAACATGTTTGTTATTTAAAAAAATAAATAAATTCTCTTTACAACCCCTTTAAGCAAATTTGTCAGATATACTGCAAACTATAACTATCATTAATTGATTTGTTCAACTGTTCCCCCTAAAGGGGTTATATTCTCAAAGTTCATAATACAGAAGTGACATTTCTTTGGTATTCTGTATCATATTTTTCAACATAACTTTTGTTTTCAAGTATTATATTCAGTACTGTTCTGAAAAATCCTGGCAGGAAAACGTTCATGTGTGCAGACATTTGCTTTTTATTTATTATCCATTTATCGGATTTAGATTCTTTATTCAAAAATATGATATTGTTATTAGTTGTGGATTGAAGCCAGGCTGAGTCAGTTAAGCTATGCACACAATGCATTATTGCAATATGATTTCACTTTGTTAATGTTATTTCTGTGGTCTTGCTCTCAATGTAGTAAGATTATAATAATAAAACCAAAATCAATAAGTATGTGTGAAGATGTTAAAAACATTATAATATATGATGGATGTAATTTTTAAGCAGTTGCTCTAGGTGTTTAAGTTTGTCACTTCTTTTCTATAATTGTCAAATGCAGCAACTATTTCCCAGTTTTATTTTAAAATTAAAGCATATTTTTAAAAGTAAAACGTGACAGAGCTTTTCATTTCAATTCACTTCTACAAATTAACTTTTTACATGCTGACTAAACCAATCTATGATAGTTGACTACGGAATATGCATCTCTTTGTGTATAGAAGAACAGTTTGGATTTTTACAGTTATAGTGTCAATAAACTTCTTTATAAACTTCTTTATAAATGTATGAAATATATTTTGTAATTATAAGTATTTTTCTCAATGTACTGTCCCCCCCCCCCCATCTATTAATTTATTTTTATTTTATTTGAATTTTTCCCTCTCCCCTTCTATTCCTCACCCTTTCCCCCTCCCCACCCCTATACCTCCCCCCCCCCTACTCTGGGTACAGTTAGCCAAACTACCAACTGACCTCCAGTATTATGATGGAATAATATGCTTATTTGTTCACATATATATATTGTACTATCTACATGAATATTTTTCCTATTTTCAACTGTAACTGTACTCTACTATTATCACATGTATAATATGCGACATTATATGTATCTATAATAAGATGTATTTTATGTTCTGGTTCACTAAATAAACTTTGTGAAACAAAAGAATAAAAAAAATAAATGTAAACTCATGTTTGATCATCCTTCACCCCAATTAAAAAAAGAAGAGTTAATTTAATCCAAGTAGGAAAGTAGATGTTATATGTGTTATGTGCATAGGGGAAATGTGAACAAAAATAATATTTAGGAAACTAATTGATTTTAAAGTGGACAAAAGCAATTCTATTGATGTCAACTATTATATACTCTCTAAATTACTCCAACATCTGCAACTGCCAAGAAAAGTTGTTCCATACTCACATCAGCTATCCAGGAACCTGCAGAAAGATACAGTACTATGATGCATTAGTGGGGTTATTTTCAGGTTTGATTTTTTTAATTCTTCATGAAGGCCAAAATCAAGGAATTTGAATTCAAACCTCATTACGTTTTTGTGGTGAATGGATGGCCCTTGAATTAATTCTGGCTATTTTCAAGACAAGTAGGCAAGGGATTTAACAAAAAAATGACACAGAGAGCTTGGCACTGCTACGGGGGGCATGTACCAATTTAAATTATTTTTTAAAAATACCCTTATATTACCCTTATATTATGAGAGGGTCCAATTTATTTTATTATAGTTCATATATTATCATTTATCACCTTATTTTTCAATGCACCATACTGCATTGCTTTAAAAAATTTATAAAATGCCAAGGTAGAGTGCACAAAAACATTTAAAAAATATACAACTCATTTCAAACCCCCATCCATCTCTGTATCCCCAATTAATGCCAAAATATTCAAATTACAGTTATGCTTCTTCAAAACTGTATAGCATCAGAACAGTACATAAGCATTTAAATAAGCAGCAAATAGATAGAGCTTTGCAATGTGGGCCTTTTTAAAACATTTTTGCTTCTGCTAAGGTCTGCAGCCCCTGATTTTTGTATATGCAATGCGGAGAAAGTACCTGTCATTTGGGTACCAAATGTATAATGAAATCCTTGACTTGCACACCAGAGAAGCTGTCTGTTAGGCACTGACATATGAAGGGGACAGCATGACTTTTTTTTAAGGTGTCAGCAGAAAATGTAAATGTAAAAAATAAAATGTGTGAGGTCCTCCAAGAAATCTAGACCAGACTTTTTCCAATCTTCCAAAAAAGGGGGAACCCTATGAAAAAATAAAGAAAAAATAGCTAGAGGACCTCTCCAAAGTTCATGTCGGACCCTTATCCAGGTGTGAAAATGTGCCCCTTTTCCTCTTTCTCTTCCTACTCAAGAGTGCATAGCAGCCTATTTTTCTGAGGACTACTAAGTCACCTTTATCATCAACCCCTCGTGGGAGTAGATCATTCACTTTGATGTCCCCTAATCAGACCTATGCCCAGCATCCCTTTACTCTAGTTTGTAGCCTGTGCTACACCAGGCATTAAGCCACTCTTATTTTGCCCAGGAGGCCATACACCAGTCACCATTATTTTGCAGAGAAAGTCATCCTTGCCCTTCACCAGCATTTGAAATGTCATGAGGCAACAGGAGAAAGGAGTAATATGAGGAGAAAAGTTGGGGTGCCAGAGGTGAGGAGGATTTTTGGATAGCTTAAAAATTGATGTTTCCTTCCTGCCTTATACAAGGCAAAAATCTGGGAGTCCACCAAGAATTAATCATACAATCCTATGACCATAGCTTGCCCTTCCTTCATAAATCAGGGTTTAAGTTTTTTGGCACAGGTGTATTTTATTCTTTATCATTTTTATAATGAATTTTTCTTTGGGGGGGGGGGGGGGCTAGACAGTGTATACTTGTTGATGACAGGGGCAAAACTGCACCTTGTTTTCAGCATGTCACTGCATTGTTTTGCAGTAAAGTTGGGTATTCCCCTTGCCATATCTGCAATTAAATTTAGAACATCCCCTTTATAAAAACTGGTCAGGCAAGCATAATTGAGAAGAAGAGGTTCTGTATATGGATGTTTTTTTTTTTTTAACATAACACAAAATTTGCAAAGGTGGTGGTTACAGGCAATACCACCATATAGGAGAGAACAGAGAGAAATGTAACAGTAACTCTTGGATCTAAAATTGTACATTCAGTGGCCTGTTCTGTCTTGTTCATGCATGGTGGTTCAAAGGTGTGTGCGAGCTGGATCATGGTCCTGTAGCTATGGCTGGTTGTTTGTGTAAATGTGAGCTTGCCAGTTGACCTGCATAGCAATAGCAAGCATTTGGTGAACATATCTGATGCTGGGTGTGCACAATGTTCTTTTTTTTTTCAAAGCATGTAGTGAGATGCTGCAAAAAAAAAAAAAAAGTCTTGAACAACTGTCAGCAACAACTGCCAGTTGCACTGATGACCTCAAGCTAAAAGTTATAATCTAAAACAAAATGGCTAGCAGCAGGATATTTTACATGAGGGAAAATCAGCTGAAATTTACTAAAGACGAAGAGGTGTTTTACTACAAGAATTAGAGTCCCTGACAGGATAAAGAAGTGTAAATGTGGCCAACAGCAGGACAGTTTTAATCATGTATAATAGACCTAACCAGTGTATGTTTTAATTGTATTTTACCTATGGCAAGAGGGGGCTGTGGTGAATATGAATGATATAATGCGTGGTGGTTTAGGTGCACCAATTTTTGTTTTCTTTCAAATTATGCAAAAAAAGTAAAATACCCAAATTGATGAACAATCTAGTTGTTGATACTGTCAATTAGTTGTGGTGGACAGATATGGATCTTTAACCAGTTCCCACCCGGCCTATAACAAAATGATGGCCGGGACTGACTTCCGTCGATCCGGGTGGACGTCACACCTTGCGTGTGACCAGGGGGTTGCACTGCAGCATGATCTGATGTCTGATCAGTGTACCGTCTCGCTGTCTGTACCTCGTAATCACTGTGACCAATTACAACAGGTCACATGACAGTTTTAAACAAAGAAGGGCTTTCTTTAATGCCATCCATTGTGCTCAATTGTGTTGCTAGCTGTGATCGGTCAATGTGATCTTATGGTTCAGACAGGGCCAATCACAGTCCATCACCATGTGATTAGCACTGGTCAATCACAGCTAATCACAACAAAACAAACTGAATGAATCAGTTTTATTCAGTAAAATGCTTGAGTATAGCAATGTAATTTAATGTAATTCACTGCTATAAGCAATCATAATATGTAAAGTAAAAAAAAAAACTGATCACTTCCCCAGAGTCCTTTGGTAACATCAAATTTCTCTGATCACAGCGTGCTAAAAAAAATGATAAAAAAAATGCAATAAAAAAATAAAGAAATTTTAAAAAATTTGCTTTTTTTTTTTCATACTGTCACCAGTGAGTGTCCCTGATCGCGGCGACGCCAATATCTTAGGCTTTCTACTATCCTGACATTTTTGGGCCTCAAGAAATGAGCTGTCAGTACATCAGGATTGATACATTTTCAGATATATACCATTGTTTGTGGGCTCTATAACTTTCCTACAGACTAAATAATTTACACTGATTTGGGTTATTTTCACCAAAGAAATGTAGTAAAATACATTTTGACCTACATTTTTTGAAGAACAATAATTTTTTTGCAAAACAGAAACTAAGAAAAACGTGTTTTTTTTCCAAAATGTTCAATCTTTTTTTACTTATTTAGCAAAAAAAAAAAAAAAAACACAGTGGTGATTAAATACCACCAAAAGAAAGCTATATTTGTGGTAAAAAGGGTAAAAATGTACTTTGGGTATAGTGTTGCATGTTTCCGCAATTGTCATTCAAAGTATGATAGCACTAAAAGCTGAAAATTTACCTGGGCAGGAAGGGGGTAAAAGTGCCCTGTATTGAAGAAATTAAAATTATTTTTGGGTTTGCACATCTGTGAATACATGTAAAGCACATAATAAAATATACTCCAATACAGCAATCTGAAAAACCCAAGAACAGTTTGTTCAAGCAGATATAACCCCAAAAAAATCTCATCAAAGCTTCAACATGAAAATATCATTTGGAAAATTACCTTTGAAAACAAAATGTAGCTGGCAGCAATTTGGAAATATGTGCAATTTTGTTGGTTTTACTAGTAATATACTCTACCACTGAACTCAATTATACTTTGTTATATTTTAATATGATATTCCTGTACAAATGTTAGTATTATTGTACAATTTTTATATCTAAGATCCATTGTTTATAAAAAAATAGGATTTTTTAATACAGCTTAACTGTAAAATCCTTTTCTTGGGAATACATCATGGGACACAGGGCCTTCATTACTTAGTTGGTTAGATGTGGTGATTGGACACTGGATGACCCTGTTCCTCCTCTATATAACTCCTCCCTTATGGGGAGCACCTCAGTTTTGTAACAACGCAATTAGTCTCCATGTAAAACCCATAGAGGGGCGGGAGCTCTGTGTCCCGTGATGTATTCCCAAGAAAAGGATTTTCCAGGTAAGCTTCATTAAAAAATCCTATTTCCTTGTTCATACATCAGTGGACACAGAGCCTTCATTACTTAGTGGGACTTCCCAAAGCAATGCCAAAATGAAGGGAGGGAGACACAGATCAGAAAACATAGACCGCAGACGGACTAGAGGAACTAAACTGCAGCCTGCAGCCCCCTCTTACATCCACCTGATAAAATCTAGTGAATGTATGGACTGAAGACCAAGTCGCAGCCTTGCAGATCTGAGCCATGGAGGCCTGGTGATGTACCGCCCAAGAGGCACTAACAGCTCTAGTAGAGAGCGCTTTAGCTTGAAAAGGAGGAGTCTTCCCCTTTAAACCATAAGCCTGAAAAATTACTTGTCAATCTAATCTACAAATAGTGGACTTTGACGCTGCCTGGCCCTTCTTGGGGCCCTCTGGCAAAATAAATAAACAATCAGTTTTCGTATCTGAGCGGTCGCCTGCAGATAAATACTGACTGCTCTTACAACATCCAGAGTGTGTAATGATTCTTCTTTCGCTGACTGCGGATCTGGAAAAAAGGCAGTAAGACCATATCTTGATTCAAATGGAATCTTGAAACTATCTTGGGTAAAAAGGTAGGGTGAGGACGCAGCACCACCCTGTCTTTGTGAATAATCATATATGGCTCTTTACAAGAAAGAGATGCTTACTCTGATACCCACCTAGCAGAGGATATGGCTACCAGAAAGACAAACTTCTTAGTTAAAAGAATTAAAGAAGCATGGTGCAATGGTTCAAAATGTTGTTCCTGTAAAGCATACAAAACCAAATTTAGATCCCACGGGCACACAGGAGGCTTCACTGGTGTATTTAAGCACAGTGCCCCCTGAACAAAGGCCATGACCAGGGAATGTAAGCCAAAAGGCTTCTGGTAAAATACTGACAAGGCCAAGATTTGGACTTGTTGATACTGAAGAAAGGCAAGAATCCTGCTAATGGCATACTTTCTAGGATGCCACCCCCTGGCTTCATACAAGGAAACATATGCTTTCCAGATTCTGTAGTAAATGAGCCTGGAAGCCAGATTTCTGGCATTAACCAAAGTGGAAAGGAGTGAATCCAAGAGCCCACAGCCTTTTAGAATGTGGGTCTCAGCAGCCAAACCGTCAAGTTCAGACTTTGTAAAGCAAGATGGAATATTGGACCTTGTGAGAGTAGGTCTGGACATAGCGGAAGAACCCAAGGCTTCCCTACTGCCATCTTCACGATCTCTGCATACCGGATTCGTCTGGGCAAAGTCAGAGCCACTAGAATGACTGACTTTGCTTCCCTTTGGCTCTCCAACGGAACCGCTGAAGTAGCAGAATTGGAAGAAATGCATAGATCAGATCGAACTGATCCCATGACGTCGTTAAGGCATCTGATCCTTGAGCAAGTGGATCTTTTGTTTTTGACACAAAGCTGACGAGCTTCCTGTTGAATCTGGACATGAACCGGTCTACATCCAGGGTATCTCACTTTTGACATATGATCTGAAATATGTTGGGGTGTAGAGACCATTCTCCTGGTACAGTTGCTGGCGGCTTAGAAAGTCCGCTTGCCAATTTTCCACCCCTGGAATAAAGACCGCAGATAGGCAAGGAATATGCCTTTCTGCCCAGACAATACGATTCACCTCTCTTTGGGCACCCAGACTTCTGGTGCCTCCTTGGTGATTGATATAAGCCACTGCTGTGGCATTGTCGGATTGTATCCGGACAGGATGACCCTGTAGTCTGAAAGACCAGGCTCTGAGGGCTAGGTAAACTGCCCGGATCTCCAGAATGTTGATGGGCAAGAGCTTCTCGGCTGTAGACCATCTTCAATGGGTGCACGCTTCTTCAAGAACCACTCCCCAACCTGTCAGGCTGGCATCTGTAGTTACGATTTTCCACGTTAGTTAATTCAATTTATATTACAGGTATACGTTTGGATCATCAACATAGAAACAAAGATTGACTATAAATAAACCTGACCCTCTTGGTAGACTGGATATGTCAATTGTTGACATCCTGTAATGCTAAGGACAGGTTAACATAATCACTATTTATCAGCATGGTTTCTGTCCACCTCCTAGTTTTTACAAATATAGGATCATTTTATGTGATTTTCATCCATGTGTGAATGAGCCCTAGGCTTCTATTATCTCTGACTGTAATTTATTCATAAAAGTTCATTATTGTTTTTCATGCTGTGCATAGGAGCATAATCAGTTCATTAGTTATCATTTGGGAATAACAGCTTAACAGCAACTTGTTCATTTATAATTCCTTATTTACATCTAGTAGCTACATCATAATAAGTTGAATGTATTGTGTTTACTATTTTCTTCTGTTTCTGTAGAGCTGAGCATAAACATATACAAATTACTTCTTATTTAAAGCGGAGGTCCACCCTAAAGTGGAGCTTCCGCTCATTGGAACCCTCCCCCCTGAAAGGTGCCAATTGTGGCGCTGGAGGGGGGGAGGGTTCCAATGCTCATTGGAACCCTCCCCCCCTCCAGCGCCACAATTGGCACCTTTCAGGGGGGAGGGGGGTGCAGGTACCTGTACAGTACAGGTATCTGCACCCACTTCCGGCATAGATATCTGCAGAATGTACGCCCCTTTCCACAGAATCTACGCCCCTTTCTGAAGGTCCCCAGCTGTCTGCTGGAAAACACATGGATCCCAGAGACAGCGGGGACCATCCTTATTGCACAACGCGACTCGCGCATGCGCAGTAGGGAACCGGGAAATGAAGCCGCAAGGCTCCACTTCCTGATTCCCATACCCAAGATGGTGGCGGCAGCACCCGAGAGACGATCGAGAGATCGGCTTTGGGTGCCGACATCGCGGGCGTGCTGGGCGGGTAAGTGTCATTATTTTAAAAGTCAGCAGCTGCAGTATTTGTAGCTGCTGGCTTTTAAAAAAAAAAAAAAACGGCGGACTCCCGCTTTAAAACTGAAAAGGCGGGAAATACACCATTACTGTATCTAGTACTTAAAGTGACTCTTTAATTGCACTAAAAAATATAGTAAAGCAGGCCCTGCGAAGAAATCACTGTATACAGTACTTTCCACTACAGCAGCCCATATAGCCTACCTACCTTTCATTCCAGTACTGCAGCCTCGCCAGTCTCTTCAGCATTTGACACTTTTGGGACTGTCTGATTCCTGTGTTCCTCTACTGTTCTCTGCACTTCCATCCTCTGACCTCTATATTACTAAGTCTTATAGTAGAGGCGTTTAATGCTAAAGAGGCAGTGGAATGCTGCAGCTCTGAAATGGAAAAGACATGTGTCTCTTACTAGATAAATTAGTATACCGTGTCTTCATTTGCAGTCAACTGTTTTTAATATATTTTAATGTAATGACTGAGTCACTTTAAAGTAAGTTTGTAGTAAAAATATGATGGGGCTGCCACTGCTTTAATTTTTTACAAAATACTAATCTACAACAAGTATTACAGATCTTAAAAAATACATATTAGCACATGCAAGGTCCTTTTAACAACGTATTGAAGCATTAGTACAGCATAACTGCCAACAGCTAAGAATTATCTTCAGAGTTGATTTGATGAAGAATTTCACCTGAACTGTGGTTTGCCTAATGGGCAAAATGTTGTCACCATTTGGTCTATTCACTTTCCTGAATCTTTTTCTGTAGCTGCAGCAAGAAATAATTTAGTGGCAGAATTAGTATTTCCATTAATGAGTGAGTTCTTAGCCCACCTGTGGGCTTGTTTCAAATACTAAGCTATATCCAGAGTGATGTAATTGACCAAATATGGTCACAAAGGTGTTTGGTCAGTGATATCATCCAGCATCACTGGTCAGCTTACTGACATTCAGCAACCAGTGGATAGGATCATTGTGTGTGAGTCGTGTTTTTGTAATAAGGGTGTTGTTGTTCATTGAGATAAAATACTATGTATCCAGAGGGGAACAGGCATCTGGAGGCCTCCAGATCATGATAAAATAGATAAGGGTCTGGTATAAATGGAGTGGGTTCCCCCATAATTCATACAAGACCCTTTTCCAGGTATGTAACCTGGTTATTCAAGAAATGGAAGGGAAGCAAGCATGTGCCCCTCCTTTCTAAATCATACCAAGCCCCATACCCTCAAAATGGGGAAAGTACCTTCCCAAGGGGCAAGGGCCTCCACTCCACATCCCTGGCCCAGTGACTTTGAGAATCTGCAGGTGGTAGCTTATTAGGATCTGGAATCAGCCTTTAGAACAAAAGGGCCCCTGGAAATCTGGTCCTTCTATATGAATAAGTAAGGGGTAGATGGTATTCAGAGAAAAAAAGAAAAACAATGTAATCATTCATTGCGATTGATGATGGATTCACCTCTGGAACATGTTTTTTTTTAAATACTTTTTCATGGTTTCTGTGTTTTTATTTGCTTTTATACCACCCCCCAAAAAAAGAAGAGAAACAAGAGGTACTATGTACCATTTACTCATTGGCATATGGGTGAGCAGATGGCCAGGAACCCCCTTAATCAAGAGGGGGCTTACAGATTCAGATAAGTTCCCCCACAGACCCACTGGGTGAGATTTCTTTTCCCATCCCATTAACAAGGGAACAAGTTGCCTTGGCATGGGGATATGTGGCCTGATAAGGGTGGGAGGACCACGCACTCACTGACCCCCTTTCATGGCCAGCCGAACTGCATGCCTGGAGGTATCAATGCCTTTTTCATTTCAGTTTTTTTGTTGCCTGGGGTCCCACTCCAATATCATATCAGACCCTTATTAACCACTTACCACCCAGCCTACTGTAATAATACGGCTGGGTGGGAGCTTTGTTATCCCAGGTGGACATAATATGCCTTCCACTCTAACCACTTGTACGCACTTCCAGGCACGTAGTGGTGTGATCTGTGATGAATCAGAGTGATCACAGTTACAGCTGCAAAAAGGCTTTTACTATGATGACACTGCACAGGGAATATATAAAAAAAAAAAGTAAAATGTAAACAAAAAATTACATTTACATTGAGGGACATTTTTTTTAATTCTTTAATAGAGGACTTGTCAAAAACAGTTTCTTGTGGTTATTACTTTTTGGCACTTTTTTGGTGAATGGGAAGGGTTACTATGTACCTGATACCCATTCACATAGAGCGGGGCAGGATCTGGGGACCCCCTTGTTAAAGGGGGCTTCCAGATTCTGATAAGCCCCCGCACCAGCAGACCTTGATAACCACAACACAGGGTTGTCGGGAAGAGGCCATGCCCTCATCAACATAGCACCCACCCCCCCCTTATTGAAGGCATGTGGTCTGGTATGGTTCAGGAGGGGTGGCTCGCTCATCTCCTTCCCTTTCCTAACCTGCTAGGCTGAAAGCTCGGATAAGGGTCTGGTATGGATTTTGGGGAGGACCCCTCACTTTTTTATATATTTTGGTGTGGGGTTTCTCTTCAAGTCCATACCAGGCTATACTGTACACCCATCCCTAGCAGGCCAGTGTAAATTGATATGTGTTCATTTACATCAGCCTTTCCATAAAGAACAATAGGTGGTTTGATTGAGCCCGTCTGAAAAATGAACAGTCAGACCCAATTGGTCTGCCATGTGAAAGGAGCCTAGGGCCTTGTTCACACAGGGCAAACAGCATACACCCCTGCAAGGCCATGTTTACCTGTACAGGAATGCACAGGTGTTCCATGCAGCCATGTGCAGGCAGTCCCATTGATGTCATTTGAGATGTAGCAACTGTGCGAACAGAGCTGTTGCTCCAAATTTGACATCCTTGTAGGTCCGGGTTCATGTCCCTGAGCTCACACAGTCTGTGTTCGGAGTCGTGTACCCACACCCACACAAATGTCAGATTGGGAGCAGCAGCTATGCCTGTTCAGCCCTTGCATCCCAATTGACATAAATGGGACTGCCTGTACGGGGATGCATGGAACACCTGTGCATCCATGTGCAGGTAAACATGGCCCTCCATGGGCATACACTTTATTATGGCACATGTAAACAATGCTTTAGTAGCAATTTAGCAGACATTTTGGAAGTTATGTTGTGTTTATGTGCACTAATAATGATAGTGTATTTTTAGTGAAAACAGCCATTTGATGAACATTTGGCAATTATTGCAGGGTCCAAAAGATTAGTAGCACTTTTTTTATTCTACAGGTTATGTGCATTCAGAAAATGTATGGTTTGGGGAATGTTTTCAAATTCTAAAAGCTTTTGGAAATGGAAAATGGAAAATGATAACCTCTGGATTATTAGAGTAAATTGTATTTATTTACAGTTTTGCGTACCTTCAGTTTTCACAAAAAGATGCAAATTAAAATGTACAAATATTTGTTATTTATTAACTCAATACAGTTTTAACTTTTATATTTATAGGAATTTAGCAGGAATTTGGTGAATTTAGATTTTTTTTTAAATCATGCATGAATACACTAACAATGATTTTTAGCAAAAAAATTGTTTTGATAAACATTTGTGCAAATATAATGGTGCCTTAAAAAACAGTAGCACCTTCTTTTGATTCTACTGGACATATACTTTCAGAATATATATGGTTTAAAGGGTCTGTTACAAACTCTGAAAGCTGTAAGTGAAAAATGAAAAACCTCCAGATTTTTTGAGAAATTGTTAGCGTATGTCTGATTTTCACTATATCTCAAAATGGCACAATTTAGCTTTTACAAATATTTGTTATTTATTGAATCAATACAGGTTTTGCTTTTATATTTAGAATGAACTTAGCAGGAATTTAGTAAAATTAGCTGTTTTTGTATCTGCTAATATTGATTTTAGTGCTTTTTTAGCAAAAATATTGATTTGGTAAACATTTGTGCAAATATCGTGGGGCTTTAAAAATTAGTAGCACCTTCCTTTTATTCTACTGGTCCTATGCTTTCAGAAAATATATGGTTTAGGGGGTCTTTAACAAACTCTGAAAGCTATAAGGGACAAATGAATATATTCAGATTTTTTTAAGAAATTTGGTTGTTTACATCTTTGCTTAATTTTGCAAAAAGGCGTAATTTAAAAATTACAAATATTTGTTAACTTAATACAGGTTAAGCTTTTATATTTAGTAGGAATTTAGCAATAATTTTAGAGAATTTTTAGCAAATTTATTGTTTTGATAAACATTTGTGCAAATATCACAGGGTGTTAAAATCAGTAGTACCTTCTTTTTATTTTACAGGTCATGTGCTTTCAGAAAATGTATAGTTTGTGTGGTCTTTAACAAAATCTGAAAGCTGTAAGTGAAAAATTAAAACCTCTAGGTTTTTAGAGAAATTTTGATATTTACATTTTTACGTACATTAGATTTTCACCATTTTGTAAAAAGGTGCAATCTAAAATTTACAAATATTCGTTATTTCTTAACTCAATACAGGTTAGCTTTTATATTTAGTAGGCTGGGGCGTGGCCGGCGCGTGACTGAGATGGCTGCGTGAGGAGATTGCTCTCCGTCTGAACGGCTTCTGAAGCGGCATTTCAGCGACCCCAATCCGTTCTTTTTGCTTCTGACAACTTGGGGGAACGTCCGCTCTACCTCCCGGAGATGTCGCTCAAACGAAAGGACAGTCGGCTTCCCCGAAAACTGACGGCGTATATGTATCAGCCGTCCGCGCGGAAAAACCAAGATGGCGCCGAACCGAATCTACAATCTCCACAGGCTGAGGCCGCATCCCGTTCGAATGAAGGAGGCGCTTATCACATCGCTTCGGAACCGATGGTAAGCAAACCGGGACACTCTCTTTCTCCCCCGGGAACTCCCACAGCCCACAGCCCAGCTAAGGCCAAAATGCGCCTGGATGACACGGAACAGCCCCAGGGCAGGGTTCAGATCAGTGGGATGCCTCAGGCCTACCCTCAGCTGCACCACCAGCCTGACGCCATAGCAGCATTTCCTACTACTGGACAGGCTGTAATAGACTCTACCTTAAAAGACATGCTCATGTCTCTGAGGAGCTCTTTGCAATCTGACATGCTCTCCCTCATGCATAGTTTTGGCCATAAGTTAGGAGCAATGGATGACAGAATCACACACGTGGAGGCTACTGTAAGTGACATTACGGGCACAGTGAACGATGTTATTGACACTCAGGAAGCACAATCTCAGGAAATTGTTTGGATAAAAGACAAAATGGCGGATTTAGAGGACAGAGCCAGACGTAATAACTTTAAAATTAGAGGGATCCCAGAATCTGTCCAAAATACTGAGCTACCTGCCTTTGCTAAAGGTCTTATCAAAATGGTGCTTCCTGAGGCAAAAAATATTGAGCTGGTCATAGATCGCATTCACAGACTACCTAAACCTGCGTTCTTACCAGATGCAATACCTAGAGATGTCATATTGAGGGTGCACTTCTATCACATCAAGGAGCAGTTTATGCACAAAATGAGGGGAATGGAATCATTACCAGACCCGTACTCCCGTCTCCAAATTTATGCTGACCTTTCACAGCACACCCTAAGCAGACGGAGACAATTAAACACAATAACTAAAGCTCTCCGTAATCATCAGCTTCAATACCAATGGATAGCACCTGCTAAACTATCCATTCATCGTGAAGGGAGAAAACACGTAGTAACGTCTCTGCAACAAGGTTTGCACCTACTACAAAGATGGGACATCATCCCTGCTGCCCCAGATGCAGCACCCATGGACCAAAGTAACACAGGCTCTCTTTCAACCCAACCTCTGCCCCCAAGGAGCCAGAAAAATGCCTCCCACTAGTTATGTGGTTTGGGGCCAGGATTCACAATTGCCGTTTGGCGTTGCTATCTATTCACACCCGGTCTTAAGACTCGTTACCCCTATTTAGTGTTTCTACGCGCGGAGGCGCTGAGGTAACTCCTCACTAGAAACACTTGTTACAGTTTACGGTCATCTACCAAGCAGCATTCCGAATCATATTATTCCACTGCTATTGTTATTTTTTGGACCGCTGAGTTTCGTTTGTACCTTTTTGTACTTTTTCATTTTTGGTTTTTGTTCTTTCCCTACGCTCTTACCCTCCCCCTCTTTCCTACTTCCCCTCCTGCATCTCTGCCTCACACAGCGCTTTGAGAGCCTCGACCTACTTGCCTAACAACTGAACCATATCTCATTGCTCACTGAAGTCCCAGTCGCCTCTAGCCCTACGCTCTCTCAAGTAATACCTTTCTCCTCTTTTTGACGTACCTGCTCTACATATGCCTATTATCATTGTCACAATTAATGCGAAGGGACTAAATCACCCTGCGAAGAGAAGATCCTTGTGGGCACTAGCCAAGCATACCAAATGTGAAATTCTATGTGCACAGGAAACACATTTCCAACAGAGTAATCCCCCTACATGCACCAACAGAGACTTCAACACTATTTTCACAGCCAATGCAATTAAAAAAAAGAAAGGGGTGCTTATTGCTTTTAAAAATTCTTTAGCGTTTCAACTGGTTCAATGCACCAAGGACCCTGAAGGCCGGTATATTATTCTATCCTGTATCATCAATGGGGCTCCTTATACTTTTGTCAATGTCTACGCGCCCAATACTCATCAATCTCGTTTCTTACGAAAACTACATAAAAAAGTAGAAGCAGAAAAACAAGGCACTACAATATGGTGTGGAGACTTTAACAGCACCCCTGATCCTGATCTAGATTCGTCCTTCCAGCCCAGGAGAAGCAGGCTGGCACTGAATCCTCTACTGAATAAGCTACGTCTTCTGGACGTTTGGAGATGTCAACATGCAGACGAAAGGGACTATACGTACTTCTCCCCAGGTCATAACTCTTATTCCCGCATCGACCTCTTTTTGACAGATTCCAGGACCCTTCAAACCGTATCCTCCTCCAACATACACCTGATCACATGGTCCGATCATTCCCCTGTCAGCATTACCGTGGAAGACCATATCAAGCATTCTGCAGCGTACCTCTGGAGAATGAATACAAGAATTCTACAATCTGAACCCTATGCGCAAACACTGAAAAACGAATTAGAAGCATTCTTTGTCCACAACAAAGACTCTGTTGCAGATCCCCATATTCTATGGGCCTCGCATAAAGCATATATGCGGGGACTCTTTATACAACTTGGAGCTAGAGATAACAGGCGAAGGAGGCAGCAGATGGACGCACTTCTCATGCACATTCAAAATACTGATTTGCTCAATAAATCCCATCCCACCCAAGTACTCAAATCAGAATTAATTTCATTACGATTAGAACTTAGGGCTCTTCTTTTAGAAAAACATGACCATATTCAGCGAAGACACAAAATGAATTTTTACGCTGCAGGTAATAAATCTGGCAAATTACTCTCCCACCAGATTAAGGGACCTCTCACTAGACGTCCCATTCCTTATATCCATCATCCTGACTCTAACTCTAAATTACAAAACCCACAAGATATCGCTAATGCCTTTAGCGCTTATTATGGCAAACTATATAATTTGAAGAACGCTCCTGATCTAGCCCAACCCACCCCCGCACAGATACAAACATTCTTAGATTCTGTGAAACTCCCTAGCCTAACTTCACAACAACTGGAGGAATTAAACATCCCTTTCACACAAAAAGAAATTCAATCTGCCATATTAACGTTACCCAATGGTAAAACGCCCGGCCCTGACGGTTTTGTGGGAGAATATTATAAGCAATTCAGCTCCATTCTCACTGAGCACATGACACCGCTGTTCAACTCTGCTTCCTCCTCTGCCTCCTTTCCTCAAGAGATGCTTAGAGCATTAATAGTGACTATACCGAAGCCAGGGAAGGAACCAAACTTAACTCAAAACTTCAGCCCTATTTCATTATTGAATCACGATGTGAAACTTTATGCTAAAGTTATAGCTAAACGATTGATCGACGTCTTGCCAATGTTGATTCATCCTGACCAGTCTGGATTTATTAAAGGGCGCCAAACCTCAGATGCTACACGACGGATGATCAATCTTATCCATCACGCGGTGGCCCATCGAACGCCTTCTCTGCTTCTGTCATTGGATGCGGAGAAGGCGTTCGATAGGGTCCACTGGCATTACTTAAAATTGACCCTAGAGAAATTTGGATTTCAGTACCATATTCTCTCAGCCATCCTAGCCCTTTATTCTACTCCCTCGGCCCAAGTTTACTGCTCGTCCATGTTATCGACGCCATTTCAAATTTTCAACGGCACTCGCGAAGGCTGCCCCTTGTCGCCCCTGATCTTTGACCTACTGATCGAACCCCTGGCTGCTAAAATTAGGTCCCACCCCACCATTTTTGGTATCAACATTGGCAACACAGATCACAAAATCAGCCTCTTTGCTGATGATGTTATTTTCTCTTTGACACATCCTACAGTTTCCCTGGCCTCGGTACAACAAACACTTGATGAATTCAGTCTTGTTTCTTATTACAAAGTGAATATTTCTAAATCCTATGTCCTCCCCCTGTTCATACCGGAATGCCAATCTCTGTTCCTGAAGAACCAGTATCAATATACGTGGTCTACAGACTCTCTGAGTTACTTAGGTATCACTCTTACTTCTCACCCTAAAAATCTATTCAAAACCAACTTCGTCCCTTTTCTTAATAAACTATCACTAGAACTAGATAAAATGTCTAGATTGATGCTCACAAGTTCGGGTAGATTAGCAGCGTTTAAAATGATTCATCTTCCTCAACTCTTGTATTTATTTAGAGCACTCCCGATCCCCATACCTTCATCCTTCCACACGCAAATTCAATCACTCCTCAGAAGATTTGTGTGGCAAGGAAAAAGGGTTAGAATAGCACACCACTCCCTAATAAAACACAAACAGGTAGGAGGCATGGGATATATTAATATTAGAGACTATTACAATGCAGCTATACTGGCCCAAATTAGAGCCTGGTTCAATCCTGATCCTTCCAATCAGTGGAGTTCCATAGAATCCTGCCAAATACCTGGTAGCAATCTGGGATTGTGGCTCCTCTCAGCGCCTAAATTGAAGGCAACTTGTACTCACCTTTCCCCATCTATAGTAGCATCAGTGTTAGCATTCAAATACTTGATTACCCACACACAATCAAACATCACCAACTGTAAAATTCCCCTTCCAATAGATATTATTGGACTACTGATCTCCGATCTGCGTCTCCATTCTTGGAAAACCAATGGGATTACACATGTAGCAGACCTTTATGATTCTGGACTCCTCAAACCCTTTACGTCTCTCCAACAGGAATTTAATCTTTCCCCTCGCGATTACTTTAAATTCTTTCAAATCACTCACTGCCTATTACAAAATCCCCATCTACATGTGAGTATTCCAAAAACAACTTGGCAATACATATCGGGTAAGGTTGTTACAGCTAAGGGTATCTCTTTGTTCTATACCACACTTAATGATAAAATGATCTTCGCTAAACTACCCCCTCTGGTGAAATGGGAACTTGAAACTGGAATTTCTTACTCACCACAACAATGGTCGCTCGCCATAAAAGCTGTCTATTCTGCGACCAAGTCGGCCAATCTTTGGGAACTCACTTATAAAATTAATCTCAGATGGTACCTTACCCCAAACCTTCTACATAAATATTTTGAGAACGCAAATTCTGCCTGCTGGAGGTGCTGTGGCCTCCCAGGAACCCTCTATCATACCTTCTGGTCCTGCCCTAAACTGGTTCCCTTTTGGGCAGCCATTTTCAATCTTATATCGGCAGTCACCCACATTGTTACCCCACTTGATCCAGCTCTAGCTTTATTCAACATTGGCATCGAACAATTCCCACATGATCTTAGATGCATAGTAACACACATCTGCTTAGCAGCAAAATTGACTTTGACCCGAAATTGGAAATCCCTTGACGCACCTTCCTGTGCTGAAGTTGTGAGAACAACACATCTACACGGAATGTATGAACGCATGTACGCCACTGCTGAGGGCCACCTGCCCAAAACCATAAAACTGTGGGAAGCTTGGTTACAATGGTTTGACAAATCCCATCCCCTACTCATCTAATACTCCTACTCCAGTATGGGCTCACTAAATTGCTCTCTTACTACTTCGTCTTTCACCTCCCCAAACCCTTCCTCCTTTCCATCCACCCTCTCCCCCCCTCTCCCCCCCCAAATTGTTTTTGTTTTTGTTTATGCTTTAGGACTTCTCACCTGCTACCATACTCATACTCTAATACGCCCACCACTTACCCGGTTCCAGGTATTCATATGATAACTATTGTTTGCTCTTGCATTTGCTGCATCCCAACTAAGTTGAGCATTATACATGTTTTTGTTTTTGTTTGTCTTTTTCTTTAAAGTTGGTCACATTTGACCCATAATGCTTGTCTGCATTCTCGGGGAAAACCTTCATATTGCGTTTTCATTATTATGATGCTCTGAAGCTGATCCTTGCTCCGGTACACAGCAAGATCCCATTTGGGGTGTCTGGTGGGATGATATTCCCTGAGTATTGATATTCATTCTCCTTTTTGTCATAATTGTACATTACAAACAACCCTGTATTATTTTGTACAGTTTCTGGACACACGGTGTATTACTTTACTACTGACTGTACTATTGATATCTCGCTTATCTTTTCTTTTGTTCCTTTGTTTTTTGTACTACTACAACTTTTAATAAAAACTATTGAACGTATATTTAGTAGGCTTTTTGTAAAATGTGCTGTGTTTTTATCTGGTAATAATGATGTTAAGGTATTTTTAGTGAAAATATTGTTTTAATCAACATTTGCGCAAATATCATTGTAAAAATCAGTAGAAACTTTTTTCTACTGGTCATGTGCTTTGAGAAAATATATTGTTTGGGGGGGTCTTTTGCAAACTCTGTATTCTGTGGGGGAAAAAATTAAAAGGCAATAGAAAAACTGCAAGCTAAGTTTAAAATTGGAGCACAGAGCCTGGCAGCGAAAAGGTTAAATATTGTTTTATTGAATTCAAAGTGTTTTTTTTTTACAATTGTAGCACTGACCCCCGAAGGAGCGGCTGATTTTGTTGGGCTTACCATTACCTTCTTGACTCCATGTGCATCTAGGGGTTTTCCGAGGTAAATGGCCCAAAGAACTGCAGCGACTGACACTGGATCCACTTTTGGGATATTTATTTAGCGACAATTAAACAGAACAGTCTCTCAATGAAGGGTAGAGGGCTGGGTAGGAAATTCAAGCACTCTTGGAACTGTACAAGATAGGAGGTCTCTCACTATAGAAATCCAAAGAACTGACACTCACAACTGGACTCTCACAGCTATCGGATAGACCTCCTCTCACTAGGTCTAGCAGCCGATAGAGTGTGTGAATAAAGCAAAGCCTCTGCCACACACGTGTGTATAGGACACTTGAATAAAGTCTCTGCCACAGACTTGATGAAGAACACTTGTGAATAAAGTCTCTGCCACAGACTTGAATTTAGAACGCTTGTGAATAAAGTCTCTGCCACAGACTTGAATGTAACTGAAGGATGTAGACAAATTTCGAGAACTATCATACGGCACCAGTATCTCGCAGCCGGTCCGGCGACACCGCACAAGTGCAGATTCACTTGGTGTCCCTCAACTGAGCCTCCAGGCTTCTTCTGAAAAGCCAACCCTCAGCGTGGCCCTCTCCCAAAGAGTCCTCCCCTGGTTGCCTCCCCAGCTGCTGGGCCTCTCCACAGATGAGACGGCACTGGGCCACCTCTGAATCCTCCTTCCAGTTACTTTGCCTTGGGCTAGCCAGCCCGAGACTCGGAACTGTATGGATCCGCACCCCAGGCCATGAGGGCCATGGGGGCTGGTCAGGAGGACCAGGACCAAACAAACATAAAGATCTTCTGGACTGGAACCCCAAAGCACGCGATGTCAGTACCTTAAGTAAGCTCTCCCAGAATGCACAGCTAGATGACACTCCCACTGGGCTGGTTCCGAGAAAGAAAAGCACTCAATGCGCCTAACTAAACTGCGTTCTCACACTTGCCAATGTTGACAGCGCCACCTGTGGCCAAGCAGAACACAGTGCAATCCAGCTAGACCGGTACTGAAACCATAATTTGTGGTTTTAGGAATTTTAAATAGAAAAAATACATAGTGCGTGCTCTTCAGGAGCTGGCGCTACACAATGTTTTACACACCTATTGTTCATTAACACATGATTCAGCACAGTAAGCATACAAAAATATATTTTCTATAAAGCAGGGTTTTTTAATTTAGGAGCTGCCTTGTTCAGGTGTCCAACATCCTAGCCAGGCAGTTCCATCTGTTGAGGAACATGGGAGCTAAAGCTCAGAGCTGCCTCCTTTTGCACCAGTAGGAAGAGCATATTTTTCTTAACAAGACAGGATCAATTATTCGAAAAAAAAAATGGAGCAGCTACATTTTTGCTTTCAACACGTCAATTGTTTGGTGAATGTCCAACAAACTTAGTTCGCTCACCACTATTACAAACTAGCAATTTCAGAACAAAATGTCAGCAATTAGTGTCACCCTATTTGTGTGTAAATATTGTATATAATATTATTATTATACAGGATTTATATAGTGCCAGTTTGCGCAGTGCTTTACAACATGAGAGCAGACAGTACATTTACAATACAATTCAATACAGGAGGAATCAGAGGGCCCTGCTTATTAAGCTTACACTCTAGAAGGGAGGGTCAAGTGAAACAAAATGTAATAACTGTGGGGGGTGAGCTCATGGAGAAAATGAAAATGTAGTTGTTAGGTATGGGTGGGATAGGCTTCTCTAAAAAGGAGGGTTTTCAGGGATAGCCTAAAAGCTGATAGAGTAGGAAATAATCAGACAGGTTGAAGTAAGGTGTTCAATAGGATTGAGGCTCTTAAAAAAAAGTCCTGGGGGTGAGCAAAAGAATAAGTGAGGAGGGAGCTAGAGAGCTGGGGGTCTTGAGAGGAATAAAGAGAACAATTAGGTTGGTATTTTGAGACTAGACTAGTGAAGTAGCTGGGAGCTAAAATGTGAATTGCTTTGTAATTTGTTGTTAGTATTTTGGTTTGAATACCTTGGGTGAACAGGAGCCAGTGGAGGGATTGACAGAGAGGAGTAGAAGACACAGAGCGATTAGTAAGGTAGATGAGTCTGACAGAAGCATTCATGATGGACTGAAGGGGGGATAGTCTATGTAGAGATAAGCCAATGAGTAAGAAGTTGCAGTAGTCAAGGCAAGAGATGACAAGAGAGTTAATTGAGAGCTTTGTTGTGTCATTGAAGGTTGAGGTGGCAAGATTTGGACAGTGAGTGGACATGCGGGCTTAAAGGAGTTCAGAGTCCAGGACTACACCTAGGACCTTGGCATGCGGGGATGGGCTGATTGTTATGTTTTTTTTTTTGTTCTCTTTGATTGGGATGCTTACAGAATACAACTTGTTCTTTGGATGTATTAGAATTTATTAGGCTTTATAAATTATAAATGATCAGATAAAATCAAATGATCTCACATGACATAGGGAAGTCCCCATGTGTCAGAGGGGGCAGTGTCATCTGGCAAGCCTCCCATGGGGGCAGGTCAGTTGCAATTTTTTTTTCGGTCCATCGGCGGAGGAGAAAAAGATGAATGGACTTTGTGGGACAGTTTTATAAAAAAAATTTAATAAAGGACCCAAGCCATGTTATGTCATTTTTACTATTTTCACACTTTTTTGTGAAATGGTAGGGGTACATTTGTACCCCGTTACCATTTCACATGGGGGAGGCGGGATCTGGGGGTCCCCTTGTTAAAGGAGGCTTCCAGATTCCGATAAGCCCCATGCCCAAAGACCCCCACAACCATTGGGCAAGGGTTGTGGGGATGAGGCCCTTGTCCCCATAAACATGGGGACATGGTGCTTTGGTTACCCCAAAGCACCCTCCCCATGTTGAGGGCATGTGGCACCCCCCTCTTTTCCTGCGGCCTGCCAGGTGGCATGCTCAGATAAGGGTCTGGTATGGATTTTAAGGGAGACCCTCACACAATTTATTTAAAAATTTTGGCTCGGAGTTCCCCTTAATATCCATACCAGACCTGAAGGGCCTGGTATGGAATTTGGGGGGACCTCCACGCAATTTTTTTTTTTTTACATTTTGGTTCGGCGTTCCTCTTAATATTCATACCAGACCCAAAGGGTCTGGTAATGGACTATGGGGGAATCCCATGCCATTTTTTTCAATGACTTTTATGCGTATTGTCAAGACCGATAAATTATTATAGCCGCAAGTAGTTTTAAATGACTTTTTTCCTTTATAAATGTCATTTTGCTCTTGGACTGTTGTAAACACAGGAAACATGCGCCATTTTACAGGCATACTTTAGACACCCCCCGGTATGAAATTAAAAGGAATATTTAACTTTTATTGTTTCACATTTTTAAAATCACTATTCCTGAAAAAACGGCCGCTTTTAAAACTTTTTGCATTGATACATATCCCCTGGGGCAGGACCCAGGTCCCCAAAACTTTTTATGACAATAACTTGCATATAAGCCTTTAAAATGAGCACTTTTGATTTTTCATGTTCGTGTACCATAGACTTTAATGGTGTTCCTGTGTTCAAACAAATTTTTTGCCTGTTTGCATGTTTTACTGCAAACCGAACCAGGGGTGTTTGGCTCATCCCTAGTATCCAGACCTAAACCCTATTTAGCATCTGTGGGGCATCCTCAAATGGAAGGTGGAGGAGCGCGAAGTCTCTAACATCCACCAGCTCCTTGATGTCCTCATGGAGCAGTGGAAGAGGACTCCAGTGGCAACCTTTGAAGCTCTGGTAAACTCCATGACCAAGAAGGCAGTGCTGGAAAATAATGGTGACCACACAAAATATTGACACTTTGGGCCCAATTTGTACATTTTCACTTACTTTTGTTGCCAGAAGTTTAGACATTAATGACTGTGTGTTGAGTTATTTTGAGGGGGCAGCAAATCTACACGGTTATACTAGCTATACACTCGCTACTTTACATTGTAGCAAAGTGTATATCTCTTCAGTGTTGTCACATGAAAAGATATAATAAAATATTTACAAAAATGTGAGGGGTGTACTCACTTTTGTGAGATACTATATGTGTTGTAAATGCTCATTATTGAAAGATGTAAAAAGGAAGCAATTTCTACTATGTGTGCTTCATTTTTCTATATTGTCAAGGATAAAGTATAACTAAAGGTACAACCTTGTTTTATTTGTTTTGGAGTGGAGAGGGATTAACACCTACAATCTATTGTCAATCTGCTATAGACTGGGTGGGCCTTTTGTCCTTCTGAGTGGGTGTCATATGATGTCCTCACAGAAGGCATCACTCGTGGAGCCATGGGGCTGCGCAGCAACACAATCTGTCACCAGCTGTGTCCACCGGACACACCCAATGACTGATTACTATACCGACCTCCTGCCAGTATTAAGTGATCACTGTGACCAATCACAGCATGACAATTGTAAGAAATGGATAGCTTCCTTTCATGCCATCCATCGTATACAATTGTGTTGCTAGTGGTGATTGTTCACAGTAATCACATGGTACAGATGGGGCCAATCACAACCCATCTGTACGATGTGATTATCTTTGCCCATAAAAGATAACCACAGCAAAAGACACTGAATCAGTTTCATTCAGTAAAAATGGTTGCTTATATCAATAAAATTCACTGGTATAAGTAATCATAATGTGTAAAAATAAAAAAAAATCCTGTTCACTTACCCAGTAGTACAGTGTTACAATGTGTTCAAAAAATATTGTTTAAAACATTTTAATAAAAAACAAAGAAAAAAAGAAAAAAATATATTACAATTTTTTATTTTTTTACACACTGTGACCAGTCAGTGTCCCTGATCACTGCCACACCAGTTTTATGATACCACTGTACTGCACTGGTGACAGTATGTAAAACTGGCTTATTTTCACCAAGGAAATGTAACAGAACACATTTGCCCTAAATGTTAGGGATGGGCTGAACACCCCCCTGTTCTGTTCGCAGCAGAACATGGGAACATCCAAAAAATTAGTTTGAACACACGAACACTGTTAAAGTCTATAGGGCACAAACATGAATAATAAAAAGTACTAATGTTAAAGGTTAATATGCAAGTTATTGTCATAAAAAGTGTTTGGGGACCTGGGTCCTAACCCAGGGGACATGTATCAATGCAAAAAATTTTTTAAAAACTTCTGTTTTTTTCGGGAGCAGTGATTTTAATAATGCTTAAAGTGAAACAATAAAAGTGAAATATTCCTTTAAATGTTGTACCTGGGGGTGTCTATAGTAAAAGTGTTGCATGTTACAACAGTCCGAGCGCAAAATGACTTTTCTAATTTCTAAAGGAAAAAAAAAAGTAATTTAAAAGTTCTCGTGGCTATTAATGAATTGTTGTGTCCCTGCAATCCACATAAAAGTCATTGAAAAAAATGGCCTGGGATTCCCCCACACTGCATTACGAGGCCCTTTGGGTCTGGTATGAATATTAAGGGGAACCCCCGAACCAAAATAAAAAAAAATGATGGGGACAAGGGCCTCATCCCCACAACCCTTGTCCAGTGGTTGTGGGGGTCTGCAGGCGGGGGGCTTATCGGAATCTGGAAGCCCCCTTTAACAAGGGGCCCCTAGATCCCGACCTCCCTGTGTGAATTGGTAATTGGGTACAAATGTACCCCTACCATTTCAAAAAAAAAAGTGTCAAAAATGTTCTTTCCCTGCTTCTTCTTCCATCTTCTTCTGGTCTTCCTTCGGTTTTCTTCCTCCATCTTTTTCTTCCCCTGCTTCTTCCACCAGTCCTCTGCTTTTTCCTCCAGTGTTCTTTTCCGGCATCTTCCTCTGCGTCTTCTTCTTCCCTGCTTCGTCCTCCGGACGATCCGCCTCAATGGGAGTCTCCCAATGTGTGATGCTTCTGTTCTGGTGACAGTTCTTGTATAACTGAGGTCACGGCCATCCGGTGACCCCGCCTCCCACTGACGCACAGGGGCTTCCCTATGGCTTTCCCTGTGGTGTCAGAGGGGGGCGGGTGTCCCAGAGGAAGAAGCAGAGGAAGAAGCTGGGGAAGAACAAGATGGAGGAAGAAAACCGAAAGAAGACCAGAAGAAGATGGAAGAAGAAGCAGGGAAAGCAGAAGACATTAATAAAGGAATTGACAAAAAACGCTATTGTCTTTTTTAACATTTTGTGACACTTTTTTTGTGGCTATTGTCTTTTTTAACATTTTTGACACTTTTTTTGTGAAATGGTAGGGGTAAATTTGTACCCCATTACCAATTCACACGGTGGGGCATGATCTGGGGATCCGCCTGTTAAAGGGGGCTTCCAGATTACAATAAGCCCCCTGCCCGCAGATCTCCACAACCACCGGGCAAGGGTTGTGGGGATGAGGCCCTTGTCCCCATCAACATGGGGACATCCTCCCCATGTTGAGGGTATGTGGTCTGGTACGGTTCAGGGGGGGCGCTCTCTTGGCCCCCCACTCTTTCTCCTGTGGCCTGCCAGGTTGCGTGCTCGGGTAAGGGTCTGGTATGGATTTTTTTTATATATTATGTTTTATATTATCTATCTCGCCATATAATGTAGAGCGAGACGTCATTTCTGGACGCTATATACATTTTGATCTACACGTATTAACCCCGTATATACATTTTTATATAGTGTGTCGTTTTTATCAATTTTCCTATAAGGCTACTTACTTTACCTCTTATTATTTATTTTTGCCCATTTGTTTTTAATTTGTGACATTGTCACTTTTTTAACCATATATATACACATGGGTATTTGTATCCCCCAATATATTCTGGAGTCGGCTATATATATGCCTATGAGTATATTGTGACAGTTTTTATCTTTCTTTCCGCTGCGGCAATACCCCCACCATCCGCACTATGGGTCCATTGTATGTTTCCAGATGTTCACAGCCTTTTCCAACCGGCAAGATGGCTGCCGTTCAACTTCCGGTGACCATTCTGACCACAACATGGCCGCCGTGTAACTTCCGGTGATCGGGTCTGCAACAAAATGGCCGCCGTATCTAATTATATGGCTTAATAATAGACACTTCCACAGGCACTAGTCATTCCCTGATTAAGTCACGTGATCCGCGACGAACACGCGTCAGGACTATCTGCCACCGGAAGTGACGCTAATCGAGCTTGCCGCTCGTTTGTACATTGCTCTGTTTTCCTTTTGTTTGTGTGAGTACCTGTCTTTATTTTTAATTCAATAAATGCTGTTAAAATACTACACTATGGGGCATACCTCCTCTCTTTAAATCCCTACATATATAGTATACTGGTGAGACTGGTGAGACCCTTCCTTCTGGACACCCTAAAAAACTACCCTTAAAGGGGACATACATACACTGGGAATAGGCAGGATAGGAACACCAGCAAGGACCTGGGCTGTCAAAGAAGGATCCTTAAAGGGGACGGTCACCAAGGACCAAAAAGATACACAAGTCTATGCTGTTACCTTACAGCAGTAAGGTAAGGGGACACCCATATAATTACCACAAAAGGACCGTACAGCATATCCACCACCTGCAGCACTTTTATATTGAATTTTGTGTATAAGCACCACCACTTTTTTTTTGGATTCAAAGTACCACCACACCGTGCACTTTAGGATTTTTTATGAATGGGAATATGTATGGACATTTTTAACTACCGTATATAAGTTTTTGTTGTTTGATGCTTTTGTACTTTGTTGTGTATATCTGTGATTTTACGTTGAGATACCAGCACTTTATTATTTTGTTCTAGCACGTGGGTTTACCACCACTAATATTCACTGCTACACCTGTGTTGTATTTTGTCACACACTACATGTACGGAAACGTATATTTTTTCACCTATGTTTTATGCTGGTCTTGTTTTAATAAGCATTTTATTGCACATCAGATATGCGATACCATCTTTACATTTCTTCCAGTAATTTTAAATACCCACCTGTGCAATTCTATTACCTGAGACCTTTGTTTACTACCAGTGGAACTATTGCCACTGGCTACCTCATTCTTTCTAGTGTGATCTGATCCTAGTCCTTTCTGTATAGTGCAACACTATCTCCTTATCTTTTTTGAGGTTCAGACATTTCCCTCAGTGAGTGCAGCAGTACGCCAGCTAGTTTCTGTGTTCGAGTTGGCGCAGGAATACTTACTTTTTCCAATTAACCACCTTAGCCCCAGAAGGATTTAATGACCTGAACGACAAGCAGTTAAATGCCACTAAAAGAAAGCTCTATTTGTGTAAAGAAAAATATATTAAAAGTTCTTATTGGTACAGTGTTGCATGACCGTGCAATTGTCATTCAAAGTGTGACAGCGCTGAAAGCTGAAAATTGGCCTGGGCAGGAAGGGGGTAAAAGTGCACTGTATTGAAATGGTTCAAACATCTGCCAGGTTTTTTATTGCTGTCTGTGGGAGATTCACACTCCCCATTTCCTCTGTTTACTGTTATTATTGAAAGTAAAAAAAAAATCCAACATTTTGAGTTGTCCCCAGGCAAGTAATTGACAGGAAATTGTCCAATATTGACTCTTCTCTTAATTTGCAGCAGATTCTAACTTTCTATTTTGGCTACCCAATGAGACACAATTGGCCAACAAAAACTAAAAGGGGTTATAACCTTTCTTTACTCTATCCAAAATAAAAAATAAAAAACTTTGAGGCCGCGTACACACGCGCGGACTGTTCGCCCAACTTTGTCCGTCCAACAGTTTCGGCAAACAGTCCGCTCAAACTTAGCATGGACGGACATGGCCACACACGACGGACGAACAGTTTGCTGAAACCGTGCGCGATGACGTGAACGGCGCGTACGACGGGACGAAAAATACGACGTCCTATACACTGCATTATAGCTTTCGGCGTGAAAATCCTTTCTGAGCATGCGCGCAACTTTGTTTGACGAACAAGCCTACACACGGGCGGACTGTTCGCTCAAACAAGGTTTCAGCGGACAGTTTTTCAGAAATTCCGAAAAACCTTGTCCGTCCAACTGTCCGCTGAAACTGTCCGCTGAAAGCCCACACACGAGCGGACTGTCCGCCCAAACACTGTTCAGCGGACAAAGTTGGGCGAACAGTCCGCCCGTGTGTACGCGGCCTAAGAAGAGGGTGATGTAGGATAATGCCCAATGGACTCATTGTTGTCACCAATAATCTGCCTAAAAGTACAGGTATGAATAAATGTAAAATTACATGGATGAATAAGATAAATCATTTTAATATTTTATTTACAATCTACAGATAAAAAGACATACCAAAGCATAAATTACACATTTTTCTCTAGTTTAAATGTTAAAAAAAATATATAGGTACAGTAAGCCTAAGTGCAGGA
Source organism: Lithobates pipiens (assembly GCF_037356315.1). Classification (NCBI taxonomy): domain Eukaryota; kingdom Metazoa; phylum Chordata; class Amphibia; order Anura; family Ranidae; genus Lithobates; species Lithobates pipiens. Next base: position 184,017,583 of record NW_027507785.1, read on the forward strand.
AAAAAACACAAACATTGGCACAAGGGACATAACTTACAATCATTAGGATGCGATCGAACTGTAACCACTCTGGCTACAGTTCAAGGGCACCATTCAATGTGGGTCCAATGGGTTTTCATGTTGTCTACATGTTTTGAAGGGGGATACTATTCAAGCCACTGCCATCAACAACTCAACCAGAATAACAGCTTTCATTAATTTTAGCACAAGATACTTGGTGTATGTCATTACATGCAAGTCATGCCGTATGCAGTATGTTGGCCGAACGACACACAGGTTGCGTGATCAACTTCAGGACCACTTGTATGACATACAAAAAGATCACAACACCAATGTGGCCAGGCATTGGAATGACATACACCATAAAGATGTCTCCGATCTAGTCATTCAGGCAGTTTGAAAAAAATAGTCTCACTAGTTAGAGGAGGAGACAAGTTCAAGATCTTGTATAAAAGAGAAGTTTATTGGATCTTCTTTTTTAACACCAGGTTACCAGCGTTATGAACATTGAGTGGGATGTCACTCATTATTATGAGTAATTTCTTATATTGACATACTGTATTTGGGTCAAAAATGGGTTTTCATATGAATTCCAATAGGGTGCATAACTAGTGTTTTTTTAAACAATGGTAATTGTCGTTCAAACACTCTAATTTGGATCTATACCAGTGGGAGTGGTAATTCGTACCACTACACTGGTTGTATAAATACATATAAAGAATACACTTCAGAAAATATTTAAAATGTCAGCATCATGGGAGATTAAGCCTGATGACAGTTTCAGGAGTATTCTGCATTTGGTTGGGGGGTTTCTTTGTGCTGAAAGCCCTACAGGCTAAATTTCATATATGAGATACTAGCACAGATGAACTACACATAAGCATAATATTTTGATATTTGTGTTACCTATATAACTTTAGGTAAGGGTTTATTTTTACAAGTGATGCACATCCCCCAGCTTCAAGTACATATATACACATGTCAATACATGTGCCTTGTTTTCTTCTGATGGTTTTATTGTCCATTTTTTATTTTTAGGTGAGGTGTCTTTTACTAGCAAATCCTTATATTATGAGACATATGTATCAAAGTAAGAATTTGGGGTTTATTACCTAAACTGCATCACCAAGAATGAGACTGTTATGGCATCTATGAAGATCTTGGTTGAAGCTGATTTACCTCAGTGTTTATCTTAGTATTGATCTAAGCCAGATGGCCACCTACAATGGGTGTATGCCAATCTTTCAGTCTTTCAATTAAGTCCATTTTGTATGTATTGGTATGTGGTTATATAAGTCATTGTTATTAGTTTAAGATCTAGCTATGAGTAAGCACCAGTAGTTACTGTGTGAAACGTGTTAGCCATTTGTTTTATCTTTGCTGCTGTATGGACTGTTATTAATAAAGAGATTTTTGTCAGAGTGTGGCCATTGGGATTATCAGCTAGAAGCTGGCTTCTGTTGCACGTGCACGTTTTAAAACCAGCAGACAACCAACTCCCAATCAGCGCTCTCAGCCAATGGCTGAGAACACTGATTGAAGTGTTCTAGTGAGGGGGCTGTGAGCTCTGAGGAAGAGGGGATCCCACTCGAAACGCGTCAGTTTCTGAAAGGTCCTCTGGCATGTTGGACACTTACCTAGTGACCTGGTTGCTTTTTGACCATTGTGGACTCTGACATTCTTTTACAATTCACTTGTTTGGGAGTATGTTTCCTTCTTTTGATTTAAAAAAAATATTACTTGGGTAATGCGCAAGGTTGATGAGCCATCTCTTTATTCTTTTACAGGGGCTGTCCCCTTGTCAGAACACAACAGCTCAGTGGGGGAGATAGCTGAGCTAACCTTGCATGATTAGTTGCATGCTGGGTTCCTCAGACAAAAAACTGTAGCGTGTACCAGTCTTAAGCCTTTCTCTAAGAAAGATGGAGATAGTTAAGGTTTCACAGAATTATTTTACATTATAACTTTATGCATGGTTTGGCACAAAATCACTGGAGTGGTTATGTTTCATATTTTTTCATTGTATTTTTTAATGTCATTTTTAATTTTTTTTTATATTTTTGCCACTATTCCGATTTTATGTTTCTGGAGCGCAGCACTTATAATATAAGCATAAGGTTCTGTTCACAATGGTGCTCTTAAAAATGTGGTATGCATTTTCCAAAAACATATATGCATTTTGCGTGTTTTTCATGCATTTTCATCCCTGGTCAAGTGTTGCTAGAGCCAGATACTGCAAGTGCTCTAACAACCACTGTCAACAGCACACCAGGAAAGGGGGGGAGAGTGTACAGGCCACCTTCCTGAACCATATTAGGCCACATGGGGGATACTTCTCCATCCTCCCAGTAAAGCACCTTGTCCCCATGTTGATGAGAACAAGGACCTCTTCTCTACAACCCCAGCCCAATGGTTGTGGAGGTCTGCAGGTGGGGGCTTATCAGAAGCTGGACGTCCCATTGAACAATGGGGGGGGGGTCCAGATCCTGGCTCCCCATGTGAATGAGTAAGGGGGATATAGTAAACCTACTCATTCACAAAAAAAAAGAATGCACCCTAGAAATAAACCTACACAAACATCTAACAAGTGCTTTATTAAAAACATTTTAAAAAGTCCCCCATTGTACATCCCTCACCTATTAAGTTTTCCTGCAATTTACAGTATGTCCACATCAATCATGGTGAATGACAGCCTCCGACCCATCCAAAAAAAAACCCGCTCCCTGCCAACACGCAGCTACTCCCGTTACTTGCCTTGCACCAAATGGCACTCCACTTCCCCTCTCCCCTAAAGTGAACAAAAGAGCAGGGTCACACAGTGACATCACTGGGCATATATGGACATATCCATATATGAACACTGACATCATAAGGGGTTGGGGTTGTCAGAGGACATCACTGAAGATATATATGGACACTGCGATAAGAAGCTTTGCCAGGGAAGCTCCCCTTGCAAAGTATCCCCACATATTGAGGGCATGTGGCCTTTTATGGTTCAGGAGGGGGGCCGCACACTTGCCCCCATTTCCTTGCCTGCCAATCTACATGCATGGATACGGGTATGTTATTGATTTTTGGGGAGACTCTATGCCATTTTTTTTACAGACTAGCTCCATTGGTTACATTCTGCTGTTAGGCATACCTGGCTGACAGCAGATAAAAGTCATTGGTTGCTAGGACACCGACACCCTAACATCCCTGCTGCTGACACATCACTCACCAACGATTTATTTCCAGAATGGGTGAAAGGGCTGCCACAAGTGTAAATAAACCCTTATGTGAAGTTCATTCTGAAAGGTCCCCACATGAAATTGGGTTTTATTTAGTTTTGAAGGCCCCATTAACAAAGGCCTGAATTTATATGCATTTATAGAACATTTCCAAAGGCACATACAGTATTTTTCGCTCCATAAGATGCACTTTTTTCCCCTTAAAAATGGATGGAAATGTCGCTGCATCTTATGGAGCGAATACTGACCCACCATCATGTCAGAATATGGGCACTCGGCTTCTCTGTGAAGGAGAGAGGAGGACATGATGTGAGGCACGCCCTGGCAGGGGCATACTAAGGGGGAGTGGGGTGGGTCTGTCCCAGGGTGCCAAAACATAGGGGGTGTGAATGGTGTCTCTATGGGGGTCCACTCTGCATTCAGATCAGGTGACACCCACCAGAGGTGACAGGTGACACTATCCCGAGAGCGGCAAGAGCTCTGGCTGCTCCCTTTTTTAGCTTTTTTTTTCAGCCTGAACATCCCCTGGCACCGTGCCCTGGTCCAGTCTGTCACTTCCTGCCCCTCTCACTGGCAGCTGCTGCTGCAAACCGTGTGCCCAGTCCTCCAGACCTTCTTCATAGCTTGATTGATAAGAGCTGCAAGGAGCTCTCTGAGTCTGTCACATGACACAGGGGAGGGAAAATGGCTAATTGGGCCCAATTTGGACATTTTCCCTTTGGGGTATACTCACTTTTGTTGACAGCGGTTTAGACATTAATGGCTTTGTGCTGAGTTATTTTGAGGGGACAGCAAATTTACACTGTTATGCAAGCTGTACACTCACTACTTTACGTTGTATCAAAGTGTAATTTCTTCAGTGTTGTCACATGAAAAGATAGAATAAAATATATACAAAAATGTAAGGGGTGTACTTACTTTTGTGAGATACTGTATATAAAGACCATATATGTCCCACTGCCTAAACTGACCAGGGGTGGTCCAAAGAAGACCAAGTGAGAAAGAAGAAAAAAGCACATGATATTTTTATATAAACCTACCAAATTATACAGACCTCCATTTATTTTCCAAGGCTCTGATGAAGACGGAACCCCTCAAAACGTCAGCCTACCATTGAGTGGTTGCCCTTGCATGGGCTTAACTAATTTTAAATTAATATTTTGTAACCTAGTTTTTATGAATACATAGTAATTTCTCTGTTCGCATCTACCCTGTTTAGAATAAACTATATCAATTTGATCCATGTGTTAGATCACATACCTTTTTCTTCTTTCTCACTTAATACACCATTAGCGTAGTGGCGTCCACTAGTAGTGCAGTGGCATCCATGAAAAATGTAGTACCACTGCAAGAAAGGCCAAGAACTAGTGGGGTGAAATTTAGCCCCAAAGGGTTAGCACTAATGCCAAACTTCCCTATGCCCTTCAAAACCCTCTGTGGCTTCCCCCTAATTCAGGAGAAGCAAACATCCCCCCTTTTACTGCCTAGCCAAGTGTCCAGGTGAACACAGAGAATTTTGGACCGATTGATTCTTGTAATTACATTTTTACCCAAGACCTATTATCTTCCATCGTAGCAAAGTGCAACCTCTATGCACAACAGTTCATAACAAGCAACCCAAGGTATGCCCTTTCTATGAGTGGAGAGAACTAATAGTGGAGGAATTTAAAATATTTTTGGGCCCTACTTTCAATATAGGACTCACAATTTTTTTTTTATTATACTTCTACAGGTTCCTCCATTACAATGAAATAAGTATAAGTGATTCCGCGTAAGGAGTAAATACCAGCAGAAGAAGATATGTATATATATATAGATGAGAAATTATAAATGAAAAAAAAAAAAATATATATATATATATATATGAAAAAATAAAAGAAAAAAGGAATGTAGTGTTTAAATGGGATAGGTAAAAGGGAACTGATGCCTCTACTAATTACTTCCACCTAGGTGGAGTAAATGAATAAAAGAAAGATGAGCTTGAATTTGGCGCTGTTCAAAAAACCTTGATAAAGTAAAAATAAAAATGCTTATTAATAAATAATGAAAAAGTGACAGGTGATGGCAAATAGTGACTCAATAAAACGTATGTAAGTATAACTTAATACTCATTAGATTGTGCACAGCTAATCTTCTACATTAATTTACATCCACAATATTATGATAAACAAGTGAAAAAATTTGAAAATGACACACATGTAAACATATAATGGTTGATAAAAAAACTTAAAACATTTAAAATATAGTAGTAAAAAAATCAATATAATGCCGCAAGCCACTTACTCAATAGTGATCTAAAAAATATAGTGCAAATCAATGTAATGCTGCAAACTAATTAATCAATGGTGATCTAAAAATAGTGCAATCCATCAGTCCACAAATGAATAAATAAAATCATTCCAGGGATAAAGATAAAAATATAAAGTCCATAAAGTGCTCTTGTGCCAGTGAAAAAACAACGCTGATCTAATTCACTTTCCAAAAGATGATCACAGCATGCGTGCTTTATCCGTGCTCCTAATGTGGTTGCACTCACTGGAAAATTCCCCCCTCCTGGGGACTGAAGCTTTCACAGTATATGCCACTGTGTAGCACTTTAGAGGATATCCCATGCACGATGATTTAAAAAGCTCCCATCATGCATCAAATGCCATAAAAATAGAGGGGTCCCACATAGTGTAATACTGTATTAAATTATTTTATTGCATAAAAATCTGGAAAGGTACTCACATTTAGTTGTAATTTAGTATGTAATAAGATGTAATGTTGACACTAGCGCCTGTTAAATCAGCGTTGTTTTTTCACTGGCACAAGAGCACTTTATGGACTTTATATTTTTATCTTTATCCCTGTAATGATTTTATTTATTCATTTGTAGACTATTAAATTGCACTATTTTTAGATCACCATTGATTAATTTGTTTGCAGCATTACATTGATTTGCACTATATTTTTTAGATCACTATTGAGTAAGTGGCTTGTGGCATTACATTGATTTTTTACTACTATATTTTTAAATATTTAAGTTTTTATCAACTGTTATATGTTTACATGTGTGTAATTTTCAAATTTTTCACTTTTTTATTAAAATATTGTGGATGTAAATTAATGTGGAAGATTAGCTATGCACAATTTAATGAGTATTAAGTTATACTTACATACATTTTATTGAGTCACTATTTACCATCACCTGTCACTTTTTCATTATTTATTATTAAGTATTTTTATTTTTACTTTATCAAGGTTTTTGAACAGCGCCAAATTTGACTTTATCTTTATTTTCCTCCATTACAATGGCAACACCCAATGCCCTCCCAGAAATGACCCAGCATATGACAAATTATTAAACATTCAGCCACTTCTAAAAAAAAATTCTCTGAGCAATTTGCCCAGTTATTTACCCCTGACCAAAATATCTCCATGGATGAGTCCCTTGTCCACTTCACATGCAGGCTGGGCTTCAAGTAGTTTATCCCCAGCAAAAGGGCCCCCATACGCAGTTAAACTCTAAAAACTATATGACAAAGCCACTTGGTACATATATGCCTTCCTGGTGTACGAAGGGAAGGACACCCAATTGCATTCCCCTGAATACCCAGAGTATGTGAAAAGTTGTTTGGGAGCTTGTATTTCCACTCCTCAAAAAGGGTTAGCATCTATATGTGGATAAATACTACACAAGCTTGACCCTCTTCTGCAATCTTCACCGGAAGTAGACTCCAGCAAGTGGTACATTGAGAGCAAATAGGAAGGGCTTCCCGCAAAGGCTCCTTAATGAAAGACTATGACAAAGGGGAGATGGCAACTTTTTGGAATGATGAGATAATGGCTATCAGGTGGGGGGACAGACAAAATGTCTACATGCTCTCATCGATTCATAATGACACCTACGTGGAAATCCACAAAAGAAACAGCTCAGACCAGAAACCAGCATGTGTCCACGACTATAATTAGTTATAATCATACATGTGGTATCGCCATACTCATGAGAAGTAGCAGAATGGGGGCGTGGCTAGCCGGCGGAGCGGATGGACACTCAGTGAAGAGCTCCTCTCAGCTACGGGCCAAAGGGGGTATAATTTACAGCTTACAAGCCTCGTTTCCCAGCGCAACTGATCCTAGGGCAAGCCTGAGGATGCCTCAACGCAAAAGAAAAAGCGGTGGCAAACCGAACAAACGCCCGGATTACTTCCTCACGCAGCGGCGGTATGTTGAGCAAGATGGCGGCGGTACACACGGCGGAGGAGAACAGGGCGGACGCAACATGCCCAGCAAACAACAACCTGTCTCACACTCTCCTAATCTTCCGCACCGCTATATGGGGAAGACCACCAGCACTCCTCCACCATCAGGAGGGAACAGCCCATCTAAAAGCAAGCCCAGACTGGACAGCACGGACAAAGAAGAGGCTGAGGTAAGCCTAGACTCCTCGCTGAAGGACACTAGAGAACTGCAGGACTCCCTGTCAGAGTTTCCAACTACTAATGCCCCCATTATGGATACGACCTTAAAGGACATGCTAGTGTCCCTGAGATCCACTATTCACTCTGACATTCAGGCTCTCACAAGAAACTTTAAGTCAGAGATAGCCACAGTATCTAACAGAGTGACCCATGTGGAGACTAAAATGGGGGAGTTTGCAATGACTTTTAATGATTTAGTAGATGCCCATAATGACAGGGAAGAGAAATTGATGCTTATGAAGCTTAAACTGGCAAATTTGGAGGATAGGTCTAGGAGAAATAATGTGAAAATCCAGGGAATACCTGAGTCAGTTAAACCTCCAGACCTGAAGCAACATTTTTTGCAGATAGTAAAAGCGGTTCTGCCGGATGCACCGCTGGAAGATCTTGTAGTGGATTGCATCCACAGGCTCCCCAAACCCAAACATGTGGCGGCTCATCTTCCCAGGGACACAATCGCTCGCATCCACTTTTATCACATTAAGGATCAGTTTATGGCAGCAACTAGACACAGAGATTCCTTGCCGGAGGATCTTCATCACTTATCCTTTTTTGCTGATTTATCAGCGTTTACAATGCAACAACGCAGGCAACTTTCCACAATCACAAAAGTGCTAAACAATCATCGAATTACTTATCGATGGATATACCCTGCAAGACTGAAAATCATTAAAGAGGATGCTACACATCTAATTTCTACCCTGAAGGAAGGTATGCGACTTTTACAAGATTGGAAGATCCTGGACCCGGAGCCTGAAGACGACTCAGACCAAGGATGACTTTGCGCCAGTCCACGGGTTCCAGCCATGGACACGAGCAAGTTTGTTATTAGGGGGTTACACCCCTTTCCCCCCCCCCCCCCTAAGAGCCCGGCTGTTATGTAGCCATTTACAATTTCTGTCAACTTTAACAGACACCGCTGTTAATTCACTACCCCCCCCCCCCCCCCCGAGTAGAGCGGTAATCTAATCGCACAGGTCTAAAAGCGATTCGCTTGTCAACGTAGCACATTGTCTCTACCGACCGAGTTGATTTATCAGTTTATTATGGTTCTGTTGTTTCTTTTTTGTTTGTACCTGACTTCCCTTAGTGGTACTGTGGTTTAACCCGTTTCCTTTCTAACAAGGATCTCTACAGGTTTCAGGTTTCTGAGCTAGAATTTTTTTTTTTTTTTTAGGAGTACCTCACAAGTCACAAACAATCTGTCTCTCAACTAAGTGTTTCAGACTCCCGGAGGTTTACAGGTGAACCCTTCTGCTTTGGCAAGCAAGCAGCTTTCTGCTCTGATTATTCCAATTAAAGTAAGCATAGGGCGTTCCCTATTAACATGCCCTTCCGTATAACTTCCCTTAACGTAAAGGGCCTTAACAGCCCTTTCAAACGGCAACTAGCTTGGAAAGAAGCTAAACGGCTTCGTAGTGACATAGTATGTTTCCAAGAAACTCACTTTGAAGCCCACAAAACACCTGCATTTCAGAATAAGCAATTTCCCCATGTATATCTGGCCAGCTTTTCCTCCAAAAAAAGAGGTGTGGCTATTGCCATAAAAAATACGGTGCAATTTAAATGTATAGAAACGCACTTAGATGTCTTAGGTCGCTATATCATATTTATATGTGAAATTAATAACGTAAGATTCACCTTGATTAATGTATACGCTCCTAATACCAAACAACTATCCTTTATGAACAAAATGAGAAAAAGAGTGTCTAAGGTGCAACAAGGATGAGTGGTGGGGTGTGGTGATTTCAATGCGATTGCAGGAGGGGCAGTGGATGTTTCCAGACACAGTAGGCAACAGACTAACAGGGTGTTGTTGGAAAGGTTCATTGCCCAATCTGATCTGTTTGATGTGTGGTGCTGCCAGCACACATCCAAAACTGATTTTACCTTTTATTCGAATGTTCACCACAGTTATTCTCGAATAGACATGTTTTTGGTTGATAAGTTTACTTTGCAGCAAATTTCCAGGTCGGAGATCCATTGCATCTCATGGTCTGACCATGCTCCGATATCGGTTGATGTGGTGGATCAACGCCTGGAAACTAATAGAGCTAATAGATGGAGGAACGATATCTATACTCTATCGCAGCCTTGCCACAAACAGTTCATTGAAAAGGAACTTAATGATTACTTTACTCGTAATGCACCTTCTGTGTCCGATCCATTTATATTGTGGAATTCCCACGAGGCCTTTATTAGGGGTTTACTAATACAATTGAGCAGTAAACTTAAGAAGCAAAGGACAGAAAAATTTGATTGATTACTAGACAAAATACACAAGTTAGAAACTGAAAATAAGCGTCAAACTTCTCAGTTCCTTAGAGAGAATCTTTTTACGGCCAGACAGGAATTGAGAACTTTGTTACTTGCACAACATGACAAACAGTACAGGGCTCTAAAAGCCCGGATGTATAGATACGGCAATAAGGCAAGTAAGTTATTGGCCAATCAAGTCAGGGACAAAATTATCCAACAAAAACTGCCCTTTCTAATGGACCCTAGAACTAACAAAAAACACACCAACCCAAAAGAAATAGCAGATATTTTCAGTGATTTCTATGAGTCATTGTACAATCTACAAGTAGATGCGGACACACCTCAACCCACCGAGTCCTCTATTAACACATTTTTAGAGTCGATCGAGTTACCCACAATCTCCAAGAACGACCTTACCCAATTGAATGTACCCTTTACGCTACAAGAAATTACGAAGGCTATAACCAACTTCCCTCGAAATAAAGCTCCAGGCCCTGATGGCTTTTCATCAGAATATTATCAACTATTCGGTTCTATTTTGGTTCCATATTTGTCACAGGTATTTGATGCAGCTACTGCCGTGGCATTATTTCCTCCAGAGATGCTTATGGCGACGATTATTACCCTCCCTAAACCGGGGGAAAGAGCCCAATGTACCGCAAAATTTTCGACCTATTTCACTTCTAAATGTGGATGTGAAACTCCATGCCAAATTAATTGCAAATAGATTAAAAACCATCCTTCCCAAGTTAATTAACTACGACCAGGTGGGCTTTGTTTCAGGGCACCACACTACTGACGCTACCAGACATATGATTAATCTTATTTCCCTTGTCGAGCAAAACAAAGAGCCTTCTCTGCTTCTTTCACTAGACGCGGAGAATGCCTTTGATAGGATTCATTGGGGATATCTACGGGGGGTCCTTTCCAAATTTTGGATGGACGGTGCGATACGAAATGCAGTACTGGCCCTTTATTCACACCCCTCGGCTCATGTATATCTTCAATGGAAAACAGCCATAAAACACACACATGTACTCCAAATGTTCGAACTACGACGAATTAATGCAAAAGATTATGCTGCGTTGGTACTACACTCCATATATTGTAGCGAAGTTCTCTAAGAGTGCTTCAAATTTATGTTGGCGGGGTTGCGGGAGAGTTGGACGTTTGGTGCACATGCTGTGGGCATGCCCATGCTTACAACCCTTCTGGATAGAGGTGTTTTCAATGATATCACATCTTTTGAGAAAACATGTACTCCCTAAGAAAGAACAGGCTTTATTAAATATGGATCTAAATGTATTCCCACCAAAATTTAGACCAGTGATTATGCATCTCCTACTAGCAGCGAGATCACTGATATTGAGCAATTGGAAGACACCGGATCCCCCCTCTATTGCACACCTTGTAGCAAGATTGGATTCTGTGAGGGAATACGAAAAAATTCTGGCCTATAGAGATGGTAATGCAGAGAAATTTAATAACAACTGGTCTCCTTGGGAATCGTTTGAAGGGTGATTCTAGCGAAACTATTTGTTTCTACTTACATGGCACATTTACGGGAGTGTCGTTTAGTTCATCTGTTGCATTTTGATAGTTTGGTTTTAAGCTGATTTCTATCTGTCAAATTTTTATACATATCAGAGTGAGAGAAGACTTCTGAAACGAGTATAGAACGATCGATTGTAAAGTTTACTGATGATCTAATGCTGACGTGAGCGAAGTCATAGGATGTTTTTGTACAATCCTGTTTATTTGTATAACAGTCCCTATTATATGATGTATAGTACCATGTTCTTATTTGTCAAATGTTCATATCAGAATGATTTGTTCATTCTGCTTAAAAATATATATTCAATAAAAAACGAGTTAAACGAGAAGTAGCAGAATGTATTTTGGGGTGTAACTTGTGGTATGCACATGCTGTGTCTTAGAAATATCTTATAAATGAACAACTTTGTGTAAAAAAAAATGTGTTTTCATTTTCTTTGCACAAACTTGTGGAAAAAGACTCATAATGCCTCATAGATTATACGTTTGCTGTGTTTGGTTTCCAAAAAGGGGTCATTTAGTGGGTGTTTCCATTGTCCTGGTGCTCCAGGGCATTCATAAGTATGATAGGTTGTCAGGAAATTATATGTGTAATTTATGTTCCTAGAACACCTGGAGATGCTACTTGCATGTTGGGCCTCTGTATGTGGCCAGGCTGTATAAAAGTCTCACACATGTGGTATTACCATACTCAGGAGAAGTAACGGGATGCATCTTGGGATGTAATTTTTGCTACGTACATGCTATGTTTTAGAAATATCTTATAAATGGACAACTTTGTATGCAAAAAATGCGTTTTCATTTTCTTTCCACATGGCAATACCACATGTGTGAGACTTTTATACAGCCTGTATAAAAAAAGATCAAATAATATACACTTACTGTATTTAGTATATTTTTACCAAAGATATGTAGCAGTATAACTTGGCCAAAATTTATGAAGAAAATTTACTAATTTTCAAAAGTTTATAGCAGAAACAAAGAAAAAAAACTTGTAGAAAAAAATGACATGTTCAAAAGACTCATTATACCTCATAGATTTTTGTGGACATTTCCATTGTCCTGGTGCTCCAGGGCATTCATAAATATGATGGTTATCAAGAAATGATATGTGTATTTTATGCTTCTAGAACACCTGGAGGTGCTACATGCATGTTGGGCCTCTGTATGTGGCCAGGCTGTATAAAAGTCTAAGCCCTTGTACACATGATCGGAGATTCCGACGGAATGTGTCCGATCGGAGCGTTTTGTCGGATATTCTGACTGTGTGTGGTCTGCATCGGACTGTTTCCGTCGGAATATCTGTCGGACCAAATTTTCCAACTTGCCAGAAATATTTTCCGACAAATTGCTCCGATCGGACATACTCCGATCATGTGTAGAGAATTCCGATCGGACAAAGTGCCACGCATGCTCAGATCAAATTCCTACATCAAATCTATTGGCTACTAGCCTGAACGTAGTCCCATCATAACAAAATTAAGTCATCACGTTCTGAAAGATCGGATTTTCCGACAACTTTGTCCGACCGTGTGTATACAACAGTTTCGGACAAGATCCGTTGGACAAAATCCGACAGATTTGGTTGTCAGAATCTCCGACCGTGTGTACAAGGGCTAACACATGTGGTATTTCCATACTCAGGAGAAGTAACAGAATGTACTTTAGGGTGTAATTTGTGGTATGTGCATGCCATGTGAGAGAAATAACCTGTTAACGTGACAATTTTGTGGAAAAAAAAATCTTTATTTTGCAAAAAATTGTGGAGAAAAATAAAGACAACTTCAAAAAACTCACCAAGCTTCTTACTAAATACATTGGAATGTATACTTTTCAAAAAGGGGCATTTGGGGGTATTTGTTCTTCCCTGACTTATTAGTGTCACAAGAAATGTGATAGGTCATCAGTACATTAGGTGTGATCAGGTGTAATCAATTTTCAATGATTGCCACCATAGTTTGTAGACTCTATAACCTTCACAAAGACCAAATAATATACACTTACTGTATTTGGATTATTTTTACCAAAGATATGTAGCAGTATAACTTTTGGTCAAAACTTATGAAGAAAATTGGGGGGCGTGGCTACCGAGCTACTGCATGGACGTGTGAGCAGATAGCTCCGTGCTGGAGACCGGGGAACGACGCTTAACGGAGAGGACTTCAACTCTAACTAACCACTACCTGCGTGGGAACTATCCCTCATTCCCTCGGCATGGCCAAAAAGAGGAAAGGAGTCTCACAGCTCCATAAACTTCAACACTTCTTCCCGCAGAAAGACCGCGGCCTACTCCAAGATGGCGCCGGAGACGCCTCGCCGCCTACCTCCAGCGAGTCTGCGACATCCTCTCCGAGCCCGAAACACAGCCCCAGCGTGTCCAGAGACCCTCCGGATGCCTCATCCCCGCTGTCCCGGAGCCCGGCGAAATCTAAACCCCGTCTGACGGTGGACGTGACCGCCGACAAGGTGAGCGGGGACCACGAGGGCTTGGATGATACTAGGGAACTAGCTGAAACGCTCCATTCGTTCCCCACCACCAACCAGCCGGTGTCTGACACCACGTTGAAAGACATGCTGGTGTCCCTTCGCAGCTCCCTCCACGCGGACCTAATGGACTGCATGCGGAGTTTTAAGGCAGACATGGGGGAGCTGGGAGACAGAGTATCTCATGTGGAGGAAAAAATGGGCGATTATGCCACCTCTTATAACTCATTAGTTGATGCCCATAATGAGCAAGCTGACGAGGTGTCCTGGCTTAGGTCAAAGGTCGCTGACCTTGAAGATAGATCCCGCCGCAACAACCTCAAAATTAGGGGGATCCCCGAAGTGATCACCCCGGGCCAACTATTGCAATATGCTCAAACTATGATGAGATCCTTTCTGCCGGACGCTACTGACTCTGATTTAGTGATTGACAGGATCCATCGACTCCCCAAACCGTCCCATCTACCAGACAACATCCCTAGGGATGTCCTTATGCGGGTACATTTTTACCACATTAAAGAAAATTTCATGTCTGCTCATCGCAAAAACAAACAACCACCTGAATGCTATGCACATATTCAGCTTTTTGCGGACTTGTCCCAGTACACCATGCAGAAACGTAAAGCCCTGTTATCCATTACTAAAGCTCTGCGTAACCACGCCATCTTATACCGCTGGGGATATCCGGCTAAGTTACATATCACTAAAGATGAGCAGGTGTCTGTGGTCAATTCCCTGGAGGAAGGACTGAAGCTGCTTAGAGCATGGGACATCCTTCCAGCTCAATCAGAATCTCACACGTCTCCACCAGCTTCAATGGATGTTAGCGACACCTGGCAGGTTGTATCCAGGAAACACAAAAATGCCTCCTCCAGGAGACGCACTTGATCTCTCCGTCACACACTACCAACCTATTCGACAATACCCGGCTCCCCTAGCACGTATGCCACGGAGTGCTTTCTACACCCCATGACATTTAGTGCAGAAATTCTGCCACGGGTTCCTGGAAAGGGCCCTTTTCTTAATCCGGAGCAAGATAAAGCTCCGAGTTTATTTTTTTTACTGTTTCTCTTTCTCTATGTGCAACCATGTTGGTTTTGCTTTCCCCTGCTTGCTGTTTGTTCTCTTCTTTTCTCTCTCCCTTCTGTTCTATTCCCCCCTCACTTCTTCACAGGATGGACTCATCTAATTTCTCAGATTCCCAGTCTCACTGCTGAAGATCGTTTCCACAACAGGATACTCGAGGACCTCTATCTGACCAAGACCGCTTGGGTATGCTTACTACACTCTCTTCCCTATAATGATTGCCAATGGTAAAGTTTGTTTCTTTTAACACACATGGGCTTAACCACCCGGCTAAAAGAGCTGCCCTCTGGAAGGAGGCCGGCAAGCTGAAGGCCGATGTCCTTTGCATACAAGAATCGCATCTCACACTACAGGACCAGCATAGACTCCATCATAAAAAATTCCCACATATTTTCCAAGCCTCAGTGTCAAGTAAACATAAAGGAGTTGCTATTCTCATCAGTGCTTCTGTAACCTTCAATCTTAAGTCTTTTACTACCGACCCTGGAGGTCGATATGTCATTGTTATTGGAGAAATCAACAACAAACTCTATACGGTAGTTAGCCTCTACGCTCCGAACTCTCATCAGCTGAGATTTCTGAAAAGGCTACTGAAAAAAATTGATGAAGTTAAACAGGGTGCTTTACTTATTGGTGGCGATTTCAACATCACTATGGACTACAATATTGACACTACGTCTAAGTCCAAGAGGCTTTTACCCACACTCCAATCCACTTTGCATTCCGCAGAACTGTATGACATCTGAAGATGTAGGCATCCTGGTGAAAAGGATTTTTCATTTCACTCAGCCAGGCATAATACTTATTCCCGTATAGATATGATTGTTGGGGATAGAGGTATATTGCGGGCAACATCCTCCTCCGCTATCCATGACATAACTTGGTCAGATCATGCGCCAGTATCGGTGGTGGTGGCGGAGAGGGATGTCCCTTCGGGAGATTTTGTATGGAGGGCTGACTCGAGTCTGCTTCGGATACCCGGTTATGTGACCTCTTTAACAAAAACACTACAAGAATTTTTTGATATCAACAAAAACTCTGTCTCCGACCCTATGACCCTATGGTGCGCCCACAAGGCGTATATGAGGGGTATTTTGCTACAACTCAGCTCCAGGCTTAAGAAACAGAGATCGAGCAAATTAGATTCTCTGCTTCAAGAAATTAAAACCATTGAGGCTCTAAATAAGGTCACTCCTGGGGTTCCCTTGGCGGACAAGTTGACAGCCCTTCGTTACGAGCTGAGGGGTTTGCTTTTGGACTCTCATGATAAATATATTAAGGCTTTGCAAATTAACCACTATGCTCATGGTAATAGGGCTGGGAAACTTCTCGCTAACAAATTAAAAGACCACAAAACCCGTAACAGAATCCCCTTTATTAGGCGAGCTTCTGATGGTGCTAAAATCTCAGATCCTAGGGGCATAGCGGACGCTTTTGCCGACTACTACTCCTCTCTCTATAACATAGATAAGGACCCTGACACAGTCCAACCCTTAGAAGATGATATCCAGTCTTTCTTGCAGTCTCTTAATCTCCCAACCTTGTCTCACTCGCAGTTAACCTCCCTCAACGCCCCTATATCTGTGAAAGAAATACAAAAAGCCATACATACCTTACCCCTAGGCAAGTCTCCCGGTCCTGACGGCCTTCCAAATGATTATTACAAAGTATTTAAAACGGTGTTATCCCCGACATTACAAGACGTCTTTTCTAAAGCAATTTTAAACGCCTCTTTCCCCCCAGAAATGCTTAGAGCCTATGTAGTTACTATTCCCAAGCCTGGTAAAACTCCTGATGCCCCGTCAAATTTCCGCCCTATATCTCTCCTAAATACTGATGTCAAACTGTACGCAAAAATACTAGCCTTAAGACTTTTAGACACCCTGCCTTCCCTGATCAACCCTGACCAGTCTGGATTCACGACTGGGAGACAGCCCTCGGATGCAACCCGAAGGGTTGTCGACCTGCTCCATCACGCGAAGTCCTGTCGGACGCCTTCTCTGCTCCTTTCTTTGGATGCGGAGAAGGCGTTCGACAGGATACACTGGGGGTATATGGTTCAGGTTCTTAAAAAGTTTGGGTTCTCTGGGCCCATACTATCTGCTATTCTTGCCCTCTACTCATCTCCATCCGCGCAGGTTTACACGTCAAGTACATTATCTCAGATTTTTAAAATTACGAATGGCACGAGGCAGGGGTGCCCCCTCTCTCCTTCCATCTTTAATTTACTTATTGAACCCCTGGCGGAAAAAATCAGAACACACCCAGACATAATTGGCTTCACTTTCCAAAATACCTCCCATAAGATCAACCTGTTTGCGGACGATGTCATCTTATTTTTAAATGCCCCCGCAAAATCCTTACCCGCTGCTCATTCTATTCTACAAAATTTTAGCCAAATTTCATATTATAAAATACATTTTTCCAAATCCTTAATTTTACCAATCAATGTCCCTACCAATCTTAGAAATATCTTACAAGCCTTGTTTTCCTACACCCGGAGTGAAGTGGGCATAACTTATTTGGGTCTCCGGATAGTTGCCGACCCAACTGAGCTAGCTGACATTAATTACCGCCAGCTCTCCGACCACTTGACCACAGAGACTGCCCGATTATCCAAAGTAGAACTCTCTTGGTCGGGGAGACTGGCTTCATTCAAAATGCTCCTCCTACCACAAATCCTATATATTTTTCGAACACTACCTGTTCCTCTCTCCCCTGCACATCTCAAAAGGCTAGATGCCATAATTACTAAATATGTCTGGCAATCCAAAAAACCCAGATGCTCCAAAACTTACTTATTGAAACATAGGAATGCTGGTGGGGTGGGATATCCCATACTCATAGATTATTACAGGGCTTCGCTTCTTGTCCAACTTCGACACTGGTTTCGGGATACGAAGTCCTCGCCCTGGGGATCTATCGAGCAAGCGATATGCCCTACTAGTACGCTGTCAGCTATGCTTTTAATAGACAGGTGGAAACCGTTTCCACTCAAGCAGCTCCCTCTGACCATACAAGCCTCTCTGCTGGCTTGGCGGGCTCTCTGTGCAGCCCCGTCACCTGGCGAAAACTTAATCAATATCCCCGTCCCCATAGATACACTAGCAGACATTATCCCCAACATTCCCACTAAAAGATGGCGGGATAAGGGAATTGAGACGATTGCTGACCTTTTCCATGATAACTCTTTAAAATCCTTTGATGTTCTTGTCCAACAATATGAGTTCCAAGTTCAGGATAACTATCCTTATAGTCAAATCTCCCACTTTTTTAAGTCACTTTCATCCCACAAGTTATATCTCCACGAATCAGCGTGGAATTACCTCACATCCACACAAACTCAAAAGAAGGGAATATCTATATTTTATCTGCTCTTTCAACAAAAAACAATATTTGTTAAAACCACATCTCATATAAAGTGGGAAAGGGATTTGGCAACCACTTATACCACTCAACAGTGGCAGGTAGCATTCAGAACCCTATATAAGGCCACTAGATGCATCAACCACTGGGAACTCCACCAGAAGATTACCCTGAGATGGTATCTGACACCTTATCGCTTGAGCAAGTTTTCCGGTGATCACTCACAATATTGTTGGAGAGGTTGTGGCGAGATAGGTAACCTTAAGCACATCCTATGGTCTTGCAAAAACTTGAGCAGTTACTGGAACTCAGTGTTTCGTCTGATCTCCTCAACCACTGGAATGCTCACCCCCCCTAATATAAGTCTTGCTCTTCTAAACTTAGGTATAGAGCTTTTCCCTCCCGATCTCCGCACCGTGGTTATCCATATCCTCCTTGCTGCTAAATCACTTATAACCAAACAATGGAAAAATGCCGTAGCGCCAAATATATCTGATTTATACCGTATCCTTCAAACTACTTCCACATATGAAATCCTACTCGCCCGGAAGCGGGGATCGGAGGGAAAGGCCATCCAGCTCTGGAAGGTTTGGTTAGATCAGTTTCCTGCCTAAGTTCCATCTATCACTAACTTGGAGATTATATTGTTATAATTTAATAATTATCCCCTTTGATGAAATGTCTATTTTGAAAATGGGCCCCCCCGATACCTTTCTGATACTTACCCAAACAACTCTATTCCACTCTTCTCCATCCTCTTTTGCTTAACTTTCTTCTCCTCTTTCTGCTTCCCCTTTTTCTGCTCTCCCTCTCTCCTTCACTACATATGTCGGAATCTCTACGGTCCTGAGCATGTTTTGTTGTAATCTATCAACATTAGATAACGTTCTATACTATCCTAATGATATTGTTGATAACATTGTTGTGGAGTTACTTGTCTAATACTACAACCAATTGCTACAGGCTATATGTTTCTCCTTTATTCTCTGATGTATGTATTACTTTTGTTCTGTTAACCAAAAATCTTTTCAATAAAAATATTGTGAAAAAAAAAAAAAAAAAAACTTATGAAGAAAATTTACTAATTTGCAAAAGTTTATAACAGAAACAAAGAAAATGCTTTTTTTACAGAACTTTCGCTATTTTTTCATTTATATCGCAAAAAATAAAAAAACCCAGTGGTGATTAAAGGGGTTGTAAAGGTAAATATTTTTTCACCTTAATGCATTCTATGCATTAAGGTGAAAAAACATCTCACAGTGTCGGCGCCCCCAGTCCCCCGTTTTACTTACCTGACCCCTCGAAAGTCCCACGCTCACCCTCGATGTCCTCTTTGCCACTCAACCTGGCCGCTGATTGGCTGGAGTGGATGGATTGAAAGCAGCGCAGCCATTGGCTTGCACTGCTGTCAATCACATCCAATGACGCGACGCGCCGGGGGCGGGGCCGAGTGATACAGCGAGCGGCTATAGCCGCCGGCTGTATCACAGGAGCGCGCCAGCAAGTGCTTCTCACCATGCGAGGGAGCATAAGAGCAGGTTCGGGGCCACTCTGTGCAAAATGAGCTGCACAGTGGAGGTAAGTATAACTTGTTTGTTATTTAAAAAAAAAAAAATAACTTTACAACCCCTTTAAATACCACCAAAATAAATCTCTATTTGTGTGAAAAAACGTCAAAAATGTCATATAGGTACAGTGTTGCATAACTGAATAATTATCATTCAAATTTGAGAGCACTGAAAGCTGAAAATTGGTGTTTAACCACTTAAGGACTTTTTGAGATATGTTGTTTACAAGTTAAAAACTGTTTTTTTTTTTGCTAGAAAATTATTTAGAACCCCCAAAAATTATAATTTTTTTTCTATTTTCTCTATTCCCTAGAGAATAAAATGGCGGTTGTTGCAATACTTTCCGTCACACTGTATTTGCACAGCGGTCTTACAAGTGCACTTTTTTTGGAAAAAATTAATTTTTTTGAATTAAAAAATAAGACAGTAAAGTTAGCCCAATTTTTTTATATTGTGAAAGATAATGTTACGCCAATTGATACCCAACATGCCACACTTCAAAATTGTGCCCGCTCGTGGAATGGCGACAAACTTTTACCCTTAAAAATCTTCATAGGCGACGTTTAAAAAATTTGACATGTTTGCATGTTTTGAGTTACAGAGGAGGTATAGGGCTAGAATTATTGCTCTTGCTCTACCAATCCCGGTGATACCTCACATGTGTGGTTTGAACACTGTTTTCATATATGGGCACCACTCACATAAGCGTTCACTTCTGCACTCAAGCTTGGCAGGACGGGGCGCGTTTAAACATTTTTTTCTTATTTATTTTACCTTTTATTTTTTATTTTTACACTGTTCTTTTAAGAAAAAAATGTGTCACTTTTATTCCTATTACAAGAAATGTAAACATCCCTTGAAATAGAAAAAAAGCATGACAGGACCTCTTAAATATGAGATTTGGGGTCATAAAGACATCAGATCTCATATTTACACTAAAATGTAATAAAATGCAATAAAATGCATTTTAAAATGCATCTTAACTACTTGACTGCCTCCTGTATATATACGTCGTACTTTGACTTAGAGATCATTGTTATCAGTGGCAGGAGAGGTGCTACCCCCTCCCGCCGCTGTCCGCGCCCTCCACCACTTACTGGAGCCATCGGTAGCCGTGGATGCGATCGGGTCCTTCATGTTGCTGGGTATGGAGACGAGTGAGGCTAAGATGGCCCCCACTCGTCTCTATACCATAGGAGGGCGGACGCAACGTCAAAACGTCACTTCCGCCCATACCTCTTAAAGGAACATTTTTTCAATGTCATTTTTTCAAATGACATTTTTTTGCCGGAGACGCTGGGAACCACCGGGGCCACCGGACGATAACCCACAGCCTAAGAGGACCGCTTCTCCCTGGGAGCCCTGTGATGTACCCCACAACTTCTCCTCCACGTAAATGTGATGTGCCTGATTTACTCCAACAGAGAGTGAGTTTACTACTTTGTGAATAAATACCTGTGGTTGGCAATACTGCACTTAGGTTGGCGCTGTTTTTTGTCTTCTGTTTGTATAACAATAATATTCTTCTTCAAAGTTAGGACGTATATCAGCATGCGATGGTCCAGAAGTGGTTAAACCAGGAGAAGGTGGTTTGGTAGGTATAAAAAAATGTTTTTTCAATAGTACTTATATATACAGAAGTGATTAAGTACTTGGTACAGTTAGTGCTTTAACTGGTTGTTCAGAATCTGTAAATATATGTTCATGATCTGCTGAGTTTAAGTTTAGAATGGGTTTAGTTTACCATCAGAGTAGACATATGCAATAGATTCAACACATTTTTCACTATCAGAGATTCGGATTTATCATCAAATCCCCGCCCTCTGGCTCCTGAAAACTGAAAAGTGCCATCTTATCCGTTTACTTTAACCACTTGCCGACCGCCGCACGACGATATACGTCGGCAGAATGGCACGGGCAGGCATATGGGCGTATATATAAGTCCCTGCCTGCCCGCGGGTGGGGGGCCCTATCGGGCCCCCCCCCCCGGTGCCTGCGGCGGTCGGCATTCCTTCGAGAGCGATCCGGGATGAGGGGGCGGCCATTCATTCATGGCCACCCCCTCGCGATCGCTCTCGACGAATGGAAATCCCCGGTGACATGTAAGACATCACTTCTGGATATGTCTGTCACTTTCCTGGGCTGCTCTGGCCAGGGAGGAAGCTAATAGAGTGCAATGGGAGGGCACATGGGACATCAGGGACCTAATAGGGTCAAAATAATTTTGGGCCAGCCAACCACCACATACATGCACAAACAAATGTAAACACATGTGTTGGCAGTGCCTATGCATGAAAACATTGATTGCACAACACATATTTCATATTTAAAATAAACCAAATACTGATGTGCATGCCAGAGTGAGAGTGATAATTCTACTGTCATTATTCATAGTTAATTTTAAACTGATGATCTGTAGGGGCTTTTAAAGCTTTGTTGAAAGTTTAGAGTACCACAGTACTGTATGTTGACAGCTGCATGCAATTTTAAGGCTTGACACGGTAGGTATCTATTTACTCCTATATATTTTATCAGAAAATACATAATATATTGTGTTTGTGTGCCCTAAAATAAATTATACAAAGATAAAGTACCCCCCAAAATAAACTATAGTTTTACTTAAATTTTTTGTGTGATATAAAAAAATTGGCACTACCACCATTTTATTCTGCAGGGTGTCTGCTTTCAGAAAATATATCATGTTTTTAAATTATATTAAAACGTGTGAAAAACTGACCCTTGCAGAAAAAGTGTTAAAATACTTGTATATTTTCAATGCTATACTTGAAGCCAGTTCAAAAGACCCTCTCCCTGCTGTATGGTACTTTCTTTGCATTGATACATTTCCCCCATCAACAACCACATGCCTGTTTCTTGACAGGAGTTTGCCTTTTAGCCCTAAAATTGACCACATTTGGCCCCCTAGAAACTTGCTCAGAAAATTACAGTCTCCATATTTTTGTAGTGCATGTTTCCATTTAAACTATTTATAATTGAGTGACTGAATAAAATTAGAAGCAATACATATATATATGTAGAAAAGACTTTCCAAAATGTATAAAAAAACTAAAGTTTGAATATGTTAACTGCTGAATAATTGCCCTTAGAAAACACTGAAAGTTGATTAAAGTATTTTTGCTAAGTACAGGCTGTTTCTTCTTCACCTTAAAAGCCCATGGTTCTGTCTGTCAGTTAGAATAATCTTTAATGTTGACAGCCACAGTTAATGTGTTATGAATTAGACAGGAAACCACCATTGCATATCAATCAGCTGGTGCTGCAATGTCAAGGTATAATCTTCTGCAGAACAAAGGGCCCAGAGAAAAAGGTGACATATTTCAGTAAGGTCACAAAGTGTTTTTACACCGAATAATAGCTTGACACATCTCAACTTGACCAGGAATAATTTTCCCCTGTGGAAAAACATTTCTTGCTTTAGATGTGACCTGAGTTAGTGCCGAATGAAGCATTCATGGTGCAGTGTACAGAATCTCAATTCCATACATTAACCTATGGGCTGTAAACCTCCAATGAGCAATGTCTTGCCAGTTGGTGCTTTAGTAGGACAAGTGACGGAAAACTTGTAATACAAGATTGCAAGCCCTTTGGGTCACAGTAACCACATTTTTGTTCCAGAGTACCATATCTGCTTTCTTTAGTGTTTAATAAGCTTACAAATTTGTTTTAACTCTTTCCTTGAAAATGTAGGTCTTATATAATTGCTTGCATAGAAATAAAAAAACATTTAATTAGGTGAATCTTAATATTTATCTCTTGTAGGATATAAAAAGTTAATTAATTATCAGATACTGAATATATCATTATATTATATATTATATTATATTATATTATATTATGATTACAGATACCGAGGCTTCCGAGGCTTCATATCCTTCTTCTTCATTCTTGCTGTAGCCATTTCCTTCTTCCTTCTTGCTGGTGCTGGAGCCAATCACGGAGAGCAAAGTATTCTATTAATGAATACAAAGCTTGCTTGGATTGGCAGAGGCTGTAACATCATCAGCCCGTGTCTCTCTGACTCTCAAAGCCAATCCGAGCAGGCTCAGATTGGCAGAGGTTGTTACTCCAATCCGAGCAGGCTCTGTATTCGTTAGAATACATTGCTCACTGGGATTGGCTCAGCGGTATATACTGTATGTAGCCAAAGCTACATACAGTATTACTGCACATCCAGAAGGCATCCCAGCAGCTGACCCGGCGTATAAAATGACCCCTGCTTTTTGGCCAGCTTTTTTAAGTGTAAAAGGTCGTCTAATACGTCAGAAAATACGGTATATTGTATTTTGACCGTAATAGCTTTGCAATTAACCCATGTAATAAGTGCAGCCTACACCCAAAACCTCACCTTGACAAACCTGTAATGCACCACTTATAGATTGTAAATTCTAACGAGTAGGGCCCTCTGATCCCTCCTGTATTGATTTGTATTGTAAGTGTACTGTCTGCACTCATGTTGTAAAGTGCTGCACAAACTGTTGGCGCTATATAAATCCTGAATAGTAATAATAACAATATTCACTCTACAGTATTTTTAGTAATGACATTAATTCATTCAGTAATTATTTTTATGTGTCTTTCTTTCCACCACAAGAAAACATGTCCATGTATTTAATTTCCCAAAATTGCATGCATGTATATTAATGTCAGAATGAATAAACTGTACAATAAAATATTAGCGACAAGCAAAACTTTCCAGTAGATGAGATTCAACCCAAATCTGGCCACTCAGAGTTGGCAAAGATTTGCAATTGATCCCATTTCACACAGGTAAATTATAGAGTCCATCCTCAGCTCCCCTCCTCTTTTCTTTTCTCCTACCCTTCATTAAAATACTTTGTGGTAAGCCTTTCCCCCTAATAAAGTTAAGTTGTAGAAGATACAGTGGGGATCGAAAGTTTGGGCACCCCAGGTAAAAATGTGTATTAATGTGCATAACGAAGCCAAGGAAAGATGGAAAAATCTCCAAATGGCATCAAATTACAGATTAGACATTCTTATAATATATAAAAAAAAGTTAGATTTTATTTCCATCGTTTACACTTTCAAAATTACAGAAAACAAAAAAATGGCGTCTGCAAAAGTTTGGGCACCCTGCAGAATTTATAGCATGCACTGCCCCCTGAAAGCTGAAACCTGCCAGTGTCATGGATTGTTCTCAATCATCGTCTGGGAAGACCAGGTGATTTCAATCTCAAAGGTTTTAAGTGGCCAGACTCATCTGACCTTGCCCCAACAATCAGCACCATGGGTTCTTCTAAGCAGTTGTCTAGAAAACTGAAACTGAAAATAGTTGACGCTCACAAAGCTGGAGAAGGCTATAAGAAGATAGCAAAGCGTTTTCAGATGTCAATATCCTCTGTTCGGAAAGTAATTAAGAAATGGCAGTCATCAGGAACCGTGGAAGTTAAAGCAAGATCTGGAAGACCAAGAAAAATATCAGACAGAACAGCTCTCAGGATTGTGAGAAAAGCAATTTAAAAATCATGTTTGACTGCACGATCCCTCCAGAAAGATCTGGCAGACACTGGAGTTGTGGTACACTATTCCACTATAAAGAGATACTTGTACAAATATGGTCTTCATGGAAGAGTCATCAGAAGAAAACCTCTTCTACGTCCTCACCACAAAAATCAGCGTTTGAACTTTGCAAATGAACATATAGACAAGCCTGAGGCATTTTGGAAACAAGTTCTGTGGACCGATGAGGTAAAAATAGAACTTTTTGGCAGGAATGAGCAAAGGTACGTTTGGAGAAGAAAGGGCACAGAATTTAATGAAAAGAACCTCTGTCCAACTGTTAAGCATGGAGGTGGATCAATCATGCTTTGGGGTTGTATTGCAGCCAGTGGCACAGGGAACATTTCACGAGTAGAAGAAAAAATGGATTCAATAAAATTTTCAGCAAATTTTGGATGGTAACTTGATTCCATCTGTGAAAAAGCTGAAGTTAAAGAGAGGATGGCTTTTACAAATGGATAATGATCCTAAACACACCTCAAGATCCATTGGGGATTACATCAAGAGGCGTAAACTGAAGGTTTTGCCATGGCCCTTACAATCTCCTGACCTCAACATTATTGAAAATCTATGGATAGACCTTAAAAGAGCAGTGCGTGACAGACAGCCCAGAAATCTCAAAGAACTGGATCACTTTTGTAAAGAAGAATGGGCAAAGATACCTCAAACAAGAATTGAAAGACTCTCGGCTGGCTACAAAAAACATTTACAAGCTGTGATACTTGCCAAAGGCGGCAGTACAAGATATTAACTCTGCAGGGTGCCCAAACTTTTGCAGACGCCATTTTTTTGTTTTCTGTAATTTTGAAAGTGTAAATGATGGAAATAAAATCTAACTTTTTTTGACATATTATAAGAATGTCTAATCTGTAATTTGATGCCATTTGGAGATTTTTCCATCTTTCCTTGGCTTCGTTATGCACATTAATACACATTTTTACCGGGGGTGCCCAAACTTTCGACCCCCACTGTAGGTATACATTAATATTCACTTTTTTTTGCTCGTCCACTAACCTGTAAGATACTTTTGGTTTGGCAAAAAGAAGGATGTGATGACTTTTGCAATTTTTTGAGCTTGCTACTGCTAGCTACAATATTCCTGCCTTTCGTGTATTTCATATGTAATGAGTGAAATCAGTTCTATACTTATGGCAGTATTACTTTATCTGGTGTCTAGTTTGTTTATATATTGTTAATATTATTTTAGGTTTACTGCTCTGTACAAATTATGGACAAGAATAAGGTAACACTATGCCAACTGTAGGTAGGTGGTGGTGAGAAGGTGACTTAGAAGACCCTGAGCCAGGGACGGAGTCTAAGCACCATTAGACTCCCAGGGCTCAACGCTCCTTATGATGGAGATGGGTTTTACTGCATGCTGGTATCAGGGCACAACCCTCAGTTTCATCTTGCTTAAGGTGTACAGACAAAGCCATGCAAACAGCAGATACAAAGGTACAGGAACATAGGTGTGCACAGCTTATTACGTTAGGGTGTGCACCCAAAAGCTCAGACACTGAGCAACAGAGGCAGTGGTTAGGGGTGCTCACATGCCACAGCTGTGATGCTATGCCATGGCAGAAATTATAGAGATAAAAACAATATTTTTTTGTTACTTTTCTTTACAATTTTTATTTTTTAATTGTTTTTAATTTTGTTTTACATTTTAAGTGCCCTGTTTGGGGGGACTTTGCTGAAATATCAGAGGTCTAAACAGACCCATCACATTTAAGACTGAGTCTCATCTGCACAGATTAATGAATAGGAAGTTCTTACAGGCTTCCTATTCATTCACAAACTGAAGCATAGTAAACACAGTTTACTATACTTCTGTGATGAATGGACACAGGTGTGATTGGTATCAACGGCTCACTGTGCTGATTCAGAACAGAAAGGGGCCAGTAAATACATATTTACTAGCCCCTTCCTCCCTGCCCCCCCGCCCGCAGCACAGTTGGAGGGAGGAAGATGAGGAGAAGCCAGCAGGGAGTAGGAAGCGCTTACAGGTTTCCTATGCATTCACAGAACGGAAGCAGAGTAAACACAATTTACTATGCTTCTGCGAAGAATGGCCACAGGAGCGTTAGGTACTGATCGCTAACTGGGTTCTTTCAGAAAAGGAAGGGTCTAGTAAATTACATTTGCCAGCCACCCTCCCCCCGATCCCCCTGAAATGCAGCTGTAGAGAGGAAGATGAGGAGAAGCTGGCAGTGCTGCAGGGAGAGGAACAAAAGGATCCTTCTTTGCAATAAGGCAGTGCAGCCGGTTCTCCTGATCAGCAAGTGCTTAGGCCCCTCTTTTGAATTGATAGGACCTGGGCCTAGTACAAGAGGACTGGTTGTTCTGCCTTATCTGTGGCCCTGGTTCACTGAGGTGATTAGGGTATGCTCAGGCACCCTCGGCACACCCCCTGCGCATGCCTATGTTCAGGTAAGTGACAAACAAACAATTTGAGAGAGAGAGAAACAAGGTTGGTACACAAGATGTCAGTCTAACACAAAGCAGGCAGAAGGTAGATTTATAAGGGGCCACAGAGGATGCAAGGGACCAGACATACAGGACACTAGGATAGCAGGGAGAGTAGCACCACAGAAATCCAGGAGCTAGGAACTGAAACTGCAAACTCAAACTGGAACAAGGAACTCCTGGATTAGGAACCTAGGGCATGGTATAGGTGGTAATATGAACATGACTTAAATCAGGAGTTCTCGACCTTTTGAAGCACAGGGACCATTTAGGTGATTTTGTAACTGGTCACAGGCCACAAAGAACTACAGGGTTGTGTACCCATGTACAAGTACATGTAAATGAGCTCCCTATAAGGCTGCTTTCAGACTGGTGTGCTTCAGTTTACCTGCACCCTGGGTGCAGCGCAGTGCACCTGCGGCTTTCTTGCAGGCTGGCTGCGCTTTTCCATAGACTTCAAGGTTCAGGAGTTTTGGTGTACTTTCAAAAAGCTTACCAAACCTGCAGGATATAATAGATGCCTGTGACTCAGTGCAGTTTATTCACAGGAAAACCATAGGTGTACTGCGCTGCACCAGTGGATCAATGTGAAGCAGCCTAATAACCGTTTTTCTAAGTCCCATTGCAAAAGTGCAGTGTATGTGATATTTAATACACTCTGTGCAGCAAAAGCAGCACTCTGTGCAGCAAAAACAGAGCACATGCTTGTAGAACCACAGTTACCAGAGCAGCAAGGTGGTAAGGACAAACCACAGGCCTGTAGATCCACAGGTACTAGGCGAATCAGAGGTGACAGACAAGGGCCAATTGTAGGTCCAACCGTGTAGGTTTAGGAGATATTTACAAAAAGACAGGCGCACTGAGCACGCCGCAGATCATGGAGATATGCCGTGCGCATGCTCGGGATTGACGTCATCGCGGCTCCGGCGAATCACAGCGCCGGAGCAG
The DNA here is from genome assembly GCF_037356315.1 of Lithobates pipiens. Lineage (NCBI taxonomy): Eukaryota > Metazoa > Chordata > Amphibia > Anura > Ranidae > Lithobates > Lithobates pipiens. The sequence goes on from NW_027507785.1 coordinate 184,046,545, forward strand.
CGAGACCTGGAAGTCACTCCGGGATACATGGCAGTGGTAGAGATAAAGGAGGAGGACCGCTTCAGGGGCTTCGTTCTCAGGTAAGTTATTCATAATGAGCTAGTATGCTATGCATACTAGCTCATTATGCCTTTGCCTTGCAGGTTGCATTTTTTTTTTTAAGTGCCTTTACTTTCTCTTTAAAGCAGAGTTCCACCCAAAAGTGGAACTTCTGCTCATATGTCTCCTCTGCCCCTCCAGTGTCACAATTGGCACCTTTCGGGGGGAGGGGGGACAGGAAACCTGTCTTTGACCGCGGGGCTCCAGGCTACACTGCTAGCAGCACCCGACAGCCAATGGAAACATCAGCTGCGGTACCAACATCGCTGGACTCCAGGACAAGTAAGTGTCCTATTGTTAAAAGCCAGCAGCTACAGCATGTGTAGCTGCTGACTTTTATTTTTTTTATTTATTTGGGCGGAACACTGCTTTAAGCATTTTTAGCAAACTGCAAACTGTTAGATGCTGAGAATAAAGCCCATATTTATAGACATGTGTGATGCATGCACAGGACTTGCATCATCAGTGGTTTCCTAATGTCTTAAGCGGAAAGAGGTGGATCAGGAAGAAGTAATGAAGAAAAATACATCAGCTTGGTATAGATTGGCAACTGAATGTCTGGACTGAATAAGAGGAGAAGGGAAGTCTTGTAGGTAGATGTACCGTAATGTGCAAGTATGCTGTGCATTATATGACACCTTATTGGATCTCTTGCTTAAATAAAATCACACTCACCTCAGTGGTTTCTCCTGTTGACTTCTGTGTCACTGCAGGACACAGTAGTGAAATAGGGATTTGGGGTGAGAAATCATTGAGCACTGCTGCGGACACAGGAGATGGACAGTCCCAGTGTCAATTTCTGAATAGACTTTGTGGAATGATTTCTTCTTTTCAGAGCAGCATTCAGTGGTGTAGGCAGCAGGAAAATTAGGTGTCTTCTTTTCAGATGTCTCTTCTGTTAGGACTTACACTATATGTAAGTAACAGGAGAATTGGAGCATTCCTGTTGAGTTCAGCATTGCATGGTAAAAGTTAAAAAGCTATCCATTAATTTGTAGTTTAGTAGAAGGATGCCCCATAGCAATAGGGGGAGAAAATTGTATAATTTTAATTGTACCTCAGGGAGTCATATTATCACTTGATAAGCCATAAAAACGTGCACTACGTGGTGTAAAATAAATTAAAATAAACCTGTAGCAGCTGTCCACAAGGTGCTACAACCTCAGAAATCATATATATGTAAATACGGCGCTTACAGCAGTGTATAAAGTTGCAAAATAAACCTACATAAATTCTTGACAGATAAAGTGCTAACATGCTCTATATATAATGTATGCAACACCTGCAATAAGGATGAAATAAGGATGAAATAATTAAAATACATCAATATTTGGAAAACAGTCTCAGTAATGTGCTTGGTGTTAAAAACAATTGTGGTGTCTTGTGCCACACTTCCTTCTTGTGACCCCCACTCACCAAAGTAATGGACCTTCAGTTTTGAAGTCTGTAGATCAAACACACTGCGATCTATTGATCTAGTAATGATCTATTGATATTATATTTTTCTTTAGTTACTAATGACTGAAAATGTGATTTCTTTTTTTTAGAAGTACCTGGTTTTTTAGTTGTTCTGCAGGACAGGAAGACAATTAAAAGTCAGAATAAATTAACATCTTGCCAATATAAAAAAAAAAGGCTTTTTGGGGTGCCATACCACTGTCCTCTGGTGAACGTATGGTGACTCTGTTCATTTGAGTTATCCAAATCCCCTCCTCTTAATTATATCCTTCTAGGCATTCAATATATGTTGGTCTATTCTGCTATAACTTTTTTGCACATTTCTATTTTCCATTTAGATTGCTCTGTAATATCTTAGGAGGTTTAGTATTTCTATTGTCAATTGTGCGTCTTATTTTAACGATGTTGTTTTAAGTCTGCCAGCAATGTAAACCAGTACTGTGGCTGACAATTCACAATTTCCCTTTATTAGTCTGGGCTCAGGCTATAAGTATCAGATTCCCCAGTGACCAGGTACGCTTCCTGAAGATCTAATCACGTAACGTACGTTGAGGCGGTACCTCGTCATGCTTTTCCACGCCATTTCCGGTTCATCTGGTTGTACTCCCGGTCAGTGGAACGCACACCATCCACAGAGGTGGACGCTAGGCACTTGCAGCCACTATCTTGAGACAAGCCAGCAGCCCAGGTGCTGGGTCAAGGCACTTTTATATGTAAACAGCCATTTGGCTATTTCTTTTTTACCACATTTTAATGAAACAGTATTATGCTATGGATGTTTATTATTATTTTCACATATCCTGCCTAACACTATGAGGAGGAAGGTTCCCATATATCTCTAGTCATACTATATGCGAGCAGACATCATCCTGCCAAAGTGACATTTGACTTTATTTTTAACTAAAGATATCAAATCTTTCTGGTAAGCAGATCACTTATCCGGTACACTTTGGGTGTTGTCCTAGTGTTTGGTGAAGAATCACTGATTACTTTGGAAGAAATCTCCACACAGATGGAATCTTCTTTTGTTTGGGACTTTTTATTTGCACATTTATGCGACCACATTTTGCTTCATTGCTTCATTTGTTTAACAGTTTTATTTTTTTGTTACATTTGCATTTTTGTGTATCAATTTACTATTCACTGCCACACCCACGCCCCCTACCTCACCACACATGCTTTAGGAGAACCTTGTTAGGCCTCATGCACACGAGACGCAGTTAAACGCATGTTCAGATGCAGTTGGACACTTTTTTCAACTGCCCCTGAACTCATTCAATGTTATCCTATGTGTCCATGCACACAGTCTCGTTTTTTGCCGTTTTTATGCAGTTGCGTTTAACCTCGTTTTTTCAGAAGCGAAAAAATGGGTTCAGACGCAAAAATTTCCACGTTTCAAACGCAAAACACGGCTAAATGTGTCTAACGTTGGCTAAACGCAGCACCCGCATTTAGCCGCGTTTGCGTTTATATGCGTTTTTAAAGGAACCCAATTTTTTGGACCTGAAAACTCAGAAATATGATCTGAGAATGACATTGTGTAACCCGACTTTGGGGGCCCATATCTTGGGGCCACTTATTACCAGGAACCCCAAATTTGGTATGCAGACACTGTGGATCTAGCACTACAACATATCCAAATTTGGGGTTCCTATCACCAAGTGACCCCGAGATAGGGTGCCCCAAATCGTGTCGCAAAATGTCATGCACTTTTCTGCATCAGAGAATTACATTTTGTGACCCAACTTTCAGGGCCCATATCTTGGGGCTACTTATTGCCAGGAACCCCAAATTCGGTATGCAGACACAGTTGAACTAGCACTACAACATATCCAAATTTGAGGTTCCTATCACCAAGTGACCCCGAGATAGGGGGCCCCAAATCGTGTCGCAAAATGTCATGCACTTTTCTGCATCAGAGAATTACATTTTGTGACCCGAATTTCGGGGCCCATATCTTGGGGCCACTTATTGCCAGGAACCCCAAATTCGGTATGCAGACACAGTTGAACTAGCACTACAACATATCCAAATTTGAGGATCCTGTCACCAAGTGACCCCGAGATAGGGGGCCCCAAAGTCGGGTCACAAAATGTCATGCACTTTTCTGCATCAGAGAGGGTTAGCTGTTAGGGGTTGGGTTAGTGTTAGGGGTTAGGGTTAGGATGAAAGGTTAGGGTTAGGATTCTGGATATTTTAATAAGGCATTAAAAATATTATACTACCATATACAGCAGCAAAGAATTAAAATATATTAATCAGTACATATTTCACGATAAAAATATATAAAAAAATTGGCCAAATAAATTTAAAACAATTATAAAAAATCTAATTAACATAGATTTGCTTTTAAATAAAACAATTTGAAACTAGAAAAAATGAATAAAAATATATATTAAGATTAAAAAATAAATAATTAACTATTTTAATATTGTTTTATATTAGAAATAATGAAAACTAAATTTTTTTAGATATTTAAAAAAATTGGATAATTTGCTATAAATAGACATTTAAAAAAAAAATAAAGGACAGAGAAAAAAATTCATCTGTACATCTATAGATAAATATATTTTATAAATATATACACATACCTGATCGTTACCAACAGACCTTCCTCTGGTGACACACTGTTTCTCATATTGGTGTCCACGAATGTCAGACCAGGTCGTACTTTTTCTAAGAGCAGATCAAATGTGACAATGGACATCCATCTAAAATTAAAAAACTTGTCGGGGTAGGTACGCAGCTGCACATACATGTTTGTGAAATATCCAACGGACATTCGCTCTCCCATTAACGGATGGGTCCAATATCGACGAGCTCTGACTCTGGACCTCTCACAAATATTACGACGACTTTGCTGTCTCATCAAGAGCAACATCAGGAGCATTTCCTGACATATATTCAATATGGGATCCATTTCAAAATATATACCACAGAAAGGGAGGTAAATGCAAGTGTACAACTGCTCTCTATGCTGCTGCTGCTCACTCTGATCAAAATAGCAGAAATAGTTAAAAAAAACATGCTTTGAGAGCTTGGGGAGGGTCTACATATGTTATCTTTATAAACGCTTATAAATGAAAACGTGGCTAAACGCGTCTAAACGCGGCATGCAAACGTGGCAAAACGCGTGTTTCTAAACGCGCGTTTCTAAACGCGCGTTTCATCTTTTTTTGAGCAGAGTTTTCACCTGCGTCTTGTGTGCATGAGGCCTTACTCTTCAAGAGGAGAAGCTCTATTTTATTTAATATTCAGTTTGTATGTGCATTTTGTTGGCGTGGAGTATTCACTCACTTTTCAGTCTAGGGTATTTAGTAAGAGGCAGTGTGAGTCCTTTTAAAGTTGTCATTTTTTTTTGTCACTATTTTTTGGAAAAATAAATTTTTACATTTTTTTCAAATTTTTTTCTTCACATACTATCACCAGTGCAGTACAGCATCAGCATATGACTGGTGTGGTGGTGATACTGACTGGTGACAGTATGTTAAAAAAATAAAAACAATTTTTTAATTTTTTTTTACGTTGTTAAACAATTATTTTCCTTCCTTAACATTTTATTTCATTTTTTTTACTATTTTGTTTTTACATACTCCATTAGAGCAGTTCAGTGTCATCATAGTGACATACACTAATACACCTCATTAACTGATCCATGAGTGTTGCCTCTCTCTGCCAAACCCTTCACTGGCTTCCCCTACCCCACCATATAAAATTCAAAATGCTAACCACAACATACAAGGCCATCCACAACATTGCCCCCAGCTACATCACCAACCTCATCTGCAGATATCACCCTAATCGCCTCCCAGGACCTCTTGCTTTCTAGCTCACTTGTTACCTGATCTCATGTTCGCCTTCCGGACTTCCCCAGAGCCTCTCCCATCCTTTGGAACTCCCTGCTCCGGTATATCTGATCAGTCCTTAACCTGTCTATCTTTAGGAGATCCCTGAAAGCTCACTTATTTGCAGAAGCCTACCTCACACCCACTTAACAACAGTCCCGGAGCCACCCCTATCAAATCATTCCCTGCAGCTATTACCTTTTGTACCACCACCCCCTCCCTTCCCTTCTGTATTGAACTGTACTGTAATTGTGCTGTTCCCCCTCTACATTGTGAAGTGCTGCATAAACTGTTGGTGCTATATAAATTGTGTTTATTAATAATAATAATAATAATAATAATAATAATAATAATAAAAATGATAATAGTGACACTGTACTACCCTGGGAGATGATCAGTGATTTTTCTTTACACTTTAATTGCTGTTGCAATGATGATCAATGTTTTGAACTGACACGAATGAGTTATATTCATAACAGCTGTAATTACTTGTGTGTGCTGTGATTGGCCCACAGCTGTCACATGATACAGAGAGGTGTGATTGGCCTAGGTACCATGTGATAGCTGTGGGCCAAGCACAAAATCACTATAGGAATTACAGCTATTATGAATGAAATTCATTCATAACAGCTTTGTTGGCATTGTGATAATAGTGATCACATGGTTCCCAAGCCACTGTGCCTGGTGGACCCAAAATTGTGCTTGGTGGCTGCAAACTTCTCAGCTGGATGATGCACATGTACATGATCCAAACTGTCCATGTCACTCTGCTGCGGTAAATGTACTGTGGCTGGGCGGCAACCAGTTAAAAACAATAACTATATAAATAAAACCAATATTTATTTTTTACAAACATTAAAATCCAAATAAGACATATAACATTAAAATGGTCATTCAACATTAAACCTGAGATATGTATATCAGTTATATATAGGCAGTGTAAAATATTGACACATTTCCCAATAAATGCGTTTTAAGGATAAACATTAATGCTGCAAACACACGAACGGAATGTCTGACAGAAAAAGTCCAACGGGAGCCTTTCATTGTATATTCCGATCATGTGTATGACCCATCAGACTTTTTACGTCGAAAATTCTGATGGACCTAGACCGCACGTCTGTATGCTGTTCCAATGGACCAAAAATGACACATGCCCTGATTTAACCACTTCCCACCCAGCCAATGTACATATACGTAGTGATGCGCGGTACTATAATAGGGAGTTGGCCTAGGAGGCTTAATAAATTCTATAGGCACTAAGATTGTGCGTGATATATATATTCCCGTATACAGTAAGAGAAAGGTATATAAAAAGTTGTGCGTATTTTTATAAGGGGGTGGTGGACAACTCTCACCACTATAGCATGATGATATTCAAGATAGGAGACAAATGTAATGAGTAAGAAAAAAAAAGAAAAAATTGCAATGCTTGGAATAAGTAATCCCTAATGCGATTTTATAACTGACAGAATCGCATAAAGTGCCAGTGCTAGACAATAAATAGAATCATGAAAGTATTAACTACACCATAGATTAAATAAAACAATATATATAAAGCAGTCACAAAGAATAGTGAATCGCAGTGCGATTTGTTCACGCTGACAAAATCGCATAAAGTGCCAGTGCTAAAGGTGAGAAGGTGTGTGGAATATTCTTTTACACAATAAGGTAAATAGGATAATATGTATAAAACAATCACCAACTCGATAAAACGTATGTGCAAGAAATGGTGAGTTGTAGCTGCCAGAAGTCGCATAAAGTGCTAGTGTCACAGAAGTGGTAGAACAAGGTCCGTGCGGGTGTTCTCTACCATATAATCATCAAAACAATATTCCTGCGACCGTGAACAGCTCAATAGTTCAATTGTGCAAAAAAAATGACAGAAAATCAAAATAAACGCATAAGTAATATTGGTGTTAAGGGAGTAAAAAGAATCCCACAAACTAATCAAAAAACTGTGTGCGATACCTACAAGAAATTATATAAAAAATAACAATAGCATATATCAGAGTGTGACCATTCTGCTTTGTGCGATAAACGGTGGCGATTATGTCAAAAGTCGCATATGTCGACAAATCGCATATAATGTCCGTGTCTGTATATAAGTGCACAGAGCAATATAATTGGTGATGGTGGTGAAAGAGGTGAATATATCCCACGTGGTCCTGTGTGGTTGGAGTATGGGTGTCCCCTTACCTTACAGCTGTAAGGTAACAGCGTGTGATATGTATATCCTCAGAACTCCTGTACTTTATCCCTCGAGGTCTTGTCCCGATATTTACAGATCCTGGTATCCACGGATCCTGGCGTCTCCTGCCTATCACGCTGTGTTGGTCCCTTTAAGTATTTGCTCAGCAGCACTCAGCGTGGGGGGGGGGGGTGTAGGTTTACCTCGGCAATTGGTGCATATGTAAGGGGTTAAAGAAATAAGGAGGAAGGGAGCCCCATAGTGTAGTAATTCTCAACACATATGATTTATTACAGCAAAACAGTAATGTACTCACAAGCAGACAAGTTTCAAATGCAGTGTATAAACGAGCCTCGAGCTCGATTGCGTCACTTCCGGTAGCGTCCCGACGCGTGTTCGTCACGGTCACGTGACTTCATCAGGGGATCCCCTGATGAAGTCACGTGACCGTGACGAACACGCGTCGGGACGCTACCGGAAGTGACGCAATCGAGCTCGAGGCTCGTTTATACACTGCATTTGAAACTTGTCTGCTTGTGAGTACATTACTGTTTTGCTGTAATAAATCATATGTGTTGAGAATTACTACACTATGGGGCTCCCTTCCTCCTTATTTCTTTAACCCCTTACATATGCACCAATTGCCGAGGTAAACCTACACCCCCCCCCCCCCCCCACGCTGAGTGCTGCTGAGCAAATACTTAAAGGGACCAACACAGCGTGATAGGCAGGAGACGCCAGGATCCGTGGATACCAGGATCTGTAAATATCGGGACAAGACCTCGAGGGATAAAGTACAGGAGTTCTGAGGATATACATATCACACGCTGTTACCTTACAGCTGTAAGGTAAGGGGACACCCATACTCCAACCACACAGGACCACGTGGGATATATTCACCTCTTTCACCACCATCACCAATTATATTGCTCTGTGCACTTATATACAGACACGGACATTATATGCGATTTGTCGACATATGCGACTTTTGACATAATCGCCACCGTTTATCGCACAAAGCAGAATGGTCACACTCGGATATATGCTATTGTTATTTTTTATATAATTTCTTGTAGGTATCGCACACAGTTTTTTGATTAGTTTGTGGGATTCTTTTTACTCCCTTAACACCAATATTACTTATGCGTTTATTTTGATTTTCTGTCATTTTTTTTGCACAATTGAACTATTGAGCTGTTCACGGTCGCAGGAATATTGTTTTGATGATTATATGGTAGAGAACACCCGCACGGACCTTGTTCTACCACTTCTGTGACACTAGCACTTTATGCGACTTCTGGCAGCTACAACTCACCATTTCTTGCACATACGTTTTATCGAGTTGGTGATTGTTTTATACATATTATCCTATTTACCTTATTGTGTAAAAGAATATTCCACACACCTTCTCACCTTTAGCACTGGCACTTTATGCGATTTTGTCAGCGTGAACAAATCGCACTGCGATTCACTATTCTTTGTGACTGCTTTATATATATTGTTTTATTTAATCTATGGTGTAGTTAATACTTTCATGATTCTATTTATTGTCTAGCACTGGCACTTTATGCGATTCTGTCAGTTATAAAATCGCATTAGGGATTACTTATTCCAAGCATTGCAATTTTTTCTTTTTTTTTTCTTACTCATTACATTTGTCTCCTATCTTGAATATCATCATGCTATAGTGGTGAGAGTTGTCCACCACCCCCTTATAAAAATACGCACAACTTTTTATATACCTTTCTCTTACTGTATACGGGAATATATATATCACGCACAATCTTAGTGCCTATAGAATTTATTAAGCCTCCTAGGCCAACTCCCTATTATAGTACCGCGCATCACTACTTTTTTACCTCTTTACTCCGCTATTGGGACCCAAGCATCCCCATTTCAGTGTATGCAGCAGTACGATTATCGGATTCTTCCCTGATTAGGCGCAGGAATAACCCTTTTCTCATTTACAATGTACATATACGGCTGGGTGGGAGCTCTCTACTTCTGAGAGGACGTTCAGGAACGTCCTTCAGAAGGAGGGGGATCGCGTGTGCGCGCGTGCCCGCGCAGAGGTGCGGTCCCGATGTGCTTGTGTCACCCGGACACGGCGCATCTTGGATCGGCAGGAGAGCTCTGTGATTGGCCCTCCTGATCACATTATGGCCGTGTCCAATCACGGCCGTCATGTGATGTAAACAAACAGCCGGTTGCTAGGCAATCTGCTCTCCTCTCCTCACACAGAAGTCGTCGCTGAGGAGAGGAGAGCATATCGCTGCAGCCAGCTGGTGATCAGTGAGTATGAGCTGTTTTTACAGCTTTTTACTAACTGATCACCAGTCTAGTATAAACCTACAGTGTAAACACACATGTCACCACAATACAAATGTCCCAACACATGTCCCCAAAACACACATGTCCCCAAATAATAAAAAAACATGTCCCCAAATAAAAAAAAACACATGTCCCCCACATATGTCCCACTAAAATCACATGTTCCAATGATTATCTGCACACATATGTATGTGATCACCTGCACACATATGTACAAGATCATTTGCGTACATATGTCCGTGATCACACAAACCAATTATTATACACTTAACAGAATTTTTTTTTGGGGTACCATGATCAAAGGAGCAAATAAGGTAACGCATGTCAGACCTGAAACTGGGGGAGCTGGATCAGTATAGAAGGATCAAGAAAGTGCTTCGAAAAAGTAAGTAGTTGTCTTGTGTTCCGATTCTTTATTATTACTTGCATGCTGCGCCATGTGATTTTCTTTACTGTAGGACATTTTAAAATGGAAAGTTTCAGGTTAGTGGGCACAGTATTTGGTCGTAGTAAACATTGTTCGCTCATTAAATACGATGTTTTGGGCAGATACAGGTTAAATACATTTGGTCGTGTCTAAATATCTGTGTGCTAAAGTATATCTTTTGTTTCATTCTCATAGGGGACCAAAGACTTGGAGGACCCCACTCAACAGAGGACACCAGGAACCCCCCACCTGATAAAGAAAGAAAACACCACACCCCGAGGATCTGGAGGAAGGAGAAGTGGAGGAAATGGGCGAACTTGTCACCACAACAGGTGAGTGTCTGACACCCCAGCTTCAGGTAATATATGTATGCCTACATATTTATAATACATTTTCCCAAAATGTGTAGGTGATTTGCTGGTTGTGGAAGAGCAAGCTCCAAAATTCACAAGTACAAGTGCACAACTCCTAATCCAGGACATCATGACATGGAATCATGAAATCAACATCATTCATAGGAAATAAACTAAATTTTCTTGAACAACAAATGAAGAACATGACTGATGTGCTGGGGATAATTTAAAAGATCTTCAAAATGCAACCTTTTAAGAATCGTTGTTCTAAAAACATTATGTTTTTGTAATTAGTAAAAGCCAAATTTTGAAGATGCACATGGTGTATCAACATGTGCTTGCCATCAGGGGATTTCTATGTATGTGTTTTGTGGGTGCAACCCCTTCCTTCCAAATGAAGTAGGTGAGAGGAAGGGGTTGCACCCCCAAAACATGTCCATTGATCCCCCATGATGGCAGATAGCACATGTTGACATTAGGCATGGGATCAGGAGGTAAATACCAATTTTTACTCCCAAATTGTGTGCATCTTCCAAATTTGTCTTTTACAGGGGTGACATCAGCCCATCTGATGAAGGCAATATTCAGACATTTAGCATATACTATAATGCCTGTGGAGGGAACTGTGGAGTCAAAACAGAAAAAAAAAAGAAAAGTACTTTTGCACATAACATTGCAAGCAGATTAAACAAAAACATTGTTGACCGACATCAGTATAACATTTTTTAAGGAGTATTTCCAGACAAAAATCTAAGGTCCACTTATCATATTTTGGTGACTTTGGGAGCCCAAAAAATTTAAGGACACACATAACATGTGTACACATTTTAGGGGGTGTTTTGGGTAAAGCACTACAATGGAGCTGACAAAATACATTAAGTGACTAGGCTATAGGTGTATATGGGCCCAGGATAGCTGGGGAGGTTAGTGAAGGCAAATATACACGTAGGCCAAAAAAGGAGCATTAAAAGCTTCCAGCATGCATGAGGATAAAGGGGACATTCAGAGCATATTATGGTAATTAGGGAACAATTAACTAAATACAATACATTAGGAAACATTAAATATATTTAATGTGATGTTAAAGGATAAAACTTAAGTTCAAACTTAAAACTTAAACACTAATATAGTCCTTCTGCAGGACCTGAATGATAGCTGAACAAGTCTCTGGAATAATGATCCCCAGAACCTGGGGGGAGATGCCTGTAGAGAACTTGAGGTCCTGTAGACTTCTCCCAGTCACCAAGTACCCCAAGGTGGCAACTAGCCTCTGCTCCAGAGTGATGGCTTGCCGCATTCAGGTGTCCTGCTTTGTAATATAAGGGGTGAGCAAAGCCAACAGACGGTGAAAAACAGGGCCCATCATCCTGAGAAAATTCCTGAAATCATCAGGATTATTCTCCTGGATCTCACGAAGCAAAGGCATGTGCGAGAATTGGTCACACTGGAGTAACCAATTCTTGGTCCATGAACTCTTTCCCACCCTGTTCATGGACTGGACTTGGGTCAAAGTATAAACCCCAGCACCAAGCCCCCACACAGCATAAACTCTACGATGAGTACATACCTGCAACATGCTTTCAAAACGGTCGGCTGGTCAGAACAAACTTAACAGAACGCACTGAAGAACAGCAAGGCCTGTGAAGAGCGAGATGAAAATTAGCAACAAGCGCACAGGAACGCATTGAAAAACAGATAGGAACTGACTGCATGAACTGAAAACCAGATACAAACCCACAGGCACAAACTGAACAGCAGTAAAACTATCTGAAAAAGTAGGAGTCTGAAAAGCGTGAATCGTCTCTAACCAAACTTCTACTAACACAAGATTAAAGGGTGGCACACTGGGCATTGAACTTAATTTTTCTAGTCCCATTGTATGCGTTGTACGTCACCGCATTCTTTACAGTAAGACTTTGGTGTGATCGTGTGTACGCAAGACAGTTTCTGCGGAACTCTGCCGGAACTCCATCGGAAAAACCTTCAGAGTTTATTCCGACGGGAAAACGGATCCGGTGTTTGGGGCATTGGTTGTAAGTATAGCTGTCATCCAATGAAGGTATACATTAATGGATCTCAAGGTTTAACTCATTGGCCAGGAGGGCATAAAAAAATGATCTGAGCAATAAGTAGGGGCCTTATAGCGCCACATTAGGATGAATTGGGTAGTAGCCCACACAGAACAAAAGGCAAGAAGAAAGTTATTTATGCTCTTTGGAGACCTATAGGTTATAAAAGCCACATTTCAGAAAATAATCAGCATAATGGGTTTATAAGCATTCAGAGCGATGACATGCAGAGTTCAGAGGGCCACATACAGTACCTACTGAATATCCCATGGAATGCACCAGGCATCAGATTTTTAGAGCTTGCAATTGTTGCTTCTATAAAAGTGGGCATGTCTGTTACAATATGGGAAAATCTCCCCCAGTGGGCATGTCTGTTATTTTTTTTGTATTGGGGTTATATCAGAGTGCTAAGATATGGTAATCCTTTTTCAAAACAATAGGGTTATCGACATCTCCCACATTCTTTTTTAAGGAAGTCTAAAACCTAGTGGATCGCTCACAGGGTGAGGTTGTGAAAAAAACATACCGATCAGAAATGTAGGTTAGTGCACTACAGCTGTACTTATTTAATAGGACAACTGTCCCAGTTAGCTATCAGTTTTCATTTACTACTGCAGTGGATAGTACAAAGCATGCCAACATTATCTAGATCTTAATGGATAAGTTCACCTTTGAGAACATGTTACATGTTCCACCCATTTTAAAGGTGGAATGTGTAACATGTTCCTGCTGCTACAGCCTCTCTCGGATCCCTCTTCTAAATGTGACAGCAGGTTGGGGATCTTCCTCCACATGCGCTGTCACAATTTTAAAAAACTTGACTGTGTGGGGCTCCTCCCACACAGCTGAGTTCTGTAACTTTCGTGCTATATAAATCCTGTATAATAATAATAATAATAATAATAATAACTTAATGAACTATACAAGTACTCACAATCTTTGTGGCTGACGGCTTGTAGTCCTCAATGAACTACCAAGGCACTGATGAGCGCTGCAAAAAGATGTGCATTTATTTTTATATTTTTAGAAAGGGGAACTTATCCTTTAAGTTCCTGAACCAAAAAAAATAAAAAAAGATACGTTAACTATTCTCTAAACATTCTAAAGCCTGTAATTTAAATATTACTAATTTTAGGGTTTTAATGAACCTTCTGCTGCACCTAAAGCAGTAAATAACTTGAAAAAAAATATTACAAAGAATAAAAAAACTATTTTAACAACATTATAATCCAATAACCAGAAGAGTATGTGATAAGGGTTATTTTTGTAAAGCAACAAATATTATTTCATAGGAAAGTGTCTTCAATTTTGGTGAGGATCAAAAAGAATTGTAGGAATGGTTTTAACATGCATTTCCAAGATTATGTTTAATTGAGCACTATCTGGTGTTTCCAGGAAAGGGATCTATTACTTGCAGCTATATCCTGGCTATTTTAGGATCTTCTTAAAAATAGGCCACATATAGCTTACCTGGATTTAGAAGTAGAATGTGTAATTATTCTTTAAAATAATCTTAAATATATGAACGCATTTCTTTCTTTTTTCATAAAGGTACAATTTTTTTTACTACACATATTTCTGTTAGCCATGGGAATTACTTCACGCCAGTGCAGTATTATTTAGCAATACAAAATTAGCAAAATGGGTTGGAAGCTGTTATTAGTACCATTTTGGGGTCTAATTGATGTGCTTTTTCAATTTCCCTAGGCAAGCAGGGTTGAAAAGTTAATTAGAACAGTTTTTTAAATGGATTAGTTCCTTGATATTTTTTTCTGGAATTCCAATGCAGCGTGAATCAGAGAAGCTATTTCTATTTTCTAAGCCTTCCAACTTTTTGTCTAAAGGCAATAATGATAGATTGCGCTGTACATTTACTTTGGTTCGTCCCCAGCAAACTGCTTATTCCTTATTGTGATGCTTAAATTCTGTTACAGCCTGGGGTGTTTGATACTACATTAACTGTTTTATTAGCAGCATTTTCCTGTGCTGAAAGAGGTTCCTTGTTTTTTCTTTGGGGTAAGGGTTTAGGTTGTGATTTTCTTTTGTTGTGCTTCATATTAGCTGGCATGATTTTGTAAAGATCAATATCCCTCACCAAATATCAAGTCTAGAAAGGTGCTGAAAGCAGTTCTAGTATTTCAAAATTGCATTAAGATAACAAATCTGGTATCAGTATAAGACTAGGATGGTGTGTATTTTGCCTGTTCTAACAAGGGAGATGAGAAACTCACTATATTATTTTGTTCCAGCTAAACTGGTCAGCTTAATGCAAGCTTTTGTTCATAAATTAAGGAATACTGTTGATTCTCACAATAAAATAACTTGATGGACAGAACCTATATACACATGAATCCTAAATGCTAGGCTTTGATTCAAGAGTAGCTTTTGGAGCAATAAGCTACAAGATTGACATATAGATAAGAATATAAAATATGAAATATAATGTAATTCTTGGACACCATGGTGCACACAAGCACCTCTCATGGCTCCCTTCACACACTGACATCCTCTGGTGGATGGGGCTCCGAGCTGTATCTCTGGCTCATACCTGAAGAGGTCACCCTGCAACACCACTTATGTAATGGAGCAGCTTTCAGCTAGTCCTTGAGTGGTACTGCCCTCATTCAAGCAGTTAAGTGCATACACTTCTAGATAGGGTATGGAACTTTGGTGTAGAGACTGGTCCTGTATACATGCCTGTGGCTCTTTAACCATGTGATTACTGGCATCTCTGTGTTTACATGTGAACAGCTGTGATTGGACACAGCCGGTCACATGTAAACACAGAAATTCCAGTAATCTGACAGAGTGTGTGGTGAGGAGAGCCGATCAGTGGCATCTCCACGCAGAGGGACATCTAGGAATGTGATCAGGGCACTGATCATCAGTGCCCTGATTACAATATAGCTATATGGTGTCATCAATCAGTGCCCACCATTGCCAGCAATTAGTGCCCACCAGTGGCAGCAATCAGTGCCCACCACTGCCCACAAGTGCCACCAATCAGTGCTCATTAGTAGTGATGGACGAACTTCCGATGTGACGTCCCACGAATGTGCCCAAATGTTCGCGAACCTGTGATTTGCGGCGTACCCCATTCGCTTTTATGGCAGGCGAACCTTAAAAACCTCCAGGTCATATTTTCAGCCACAAAATACTTACTAGCTGTGCACACATAGTCCCACAACATGGACGCTGACATACCAGAAGTATTAAGTGAATCTGGGATCGACAACGACAATCATTCTTCTTTTATCTGTGAAATTTTGTCAATTCAGGAGCGCATGAAGGCCATGGAGGAGAGGCAAGGTCAGGCCAGGCTATGAAGGGGGTGCAGGAGATGATCAGTGCCACAGTCAGGGCAGCGCAGTCCTGTGCCAGTGTCCCAGTGTGTCAATCTGTGCTTCAGCCCCTGACCCCTCCCTCTGCCCGGCCCTTACCCCCACCTATGCAGGGCTCCACTGCGGTGGTCTGGAGGTGCAGTCCAGTGCTGATCCTCAGCCATGGTGCTGGCACTGCCTGCTGATTGGCTTCTCCACTGCTATCTCCCTCACTGACACCAGCACTGAGATAGAACACTGACACCAACACCGAGATAGAGAGCACTGACACCAGCACCGAGATAGAGAGCACTGACACCAGCACCGAGATAGAGAGCACTGACACCAGCACCATTATAGAGAGCACTGACACCAGCACTGAAATAGAGAGCACTGACACCAGCACCAAGATAGAGAGCACTGAAACCAGCACAAGATAGAGAGCACTGACACCAGCACTAAGATAGAGAGCACTGACACCAGCACCTAGATAGAGAGCATTGACACCAGCACCGTGATAGAGAGCACTGACACCAGCACAGTGATAGAGAGCACTGATACCACACCAGCACCGTGATAGAGAGCACTGACACCAGCACCATGAGAGCACTGACACCAGCACCGTGATAGAGAGCACTGACACCAGCACCGAGATAGAGAGCACTGACACCAGCACCGGGATAGAGATCACTAACACCAGCACCGAGATAGAGAGCACTGACACCAGCACCGTGATAGAGAGCACTGACAAAAGCACCGAGATAGAGAGCACTGACATCAGCACCGAGATAGAGAGCACTGACACCAGCACCGAGATAGAGAGCACTGACACCAGCGCTGACACCAGAAACTCGCTGCGGGACCCAAAAATATGGCACCGCTCAAGCTCTTCAAACAGGAGGGTACGGGCATATAGTACAGTGTGCTTTTTTTGTACAAGTGAGCCAAAGGTAGAAAAAAGGTCTGTGTGCTAGATTATATAAATAGTCTATAGAGTTATGCCTCATTCATTTTTATAAATGTGAGGTAGTCAACACTGTCGTGAGCTAAGCGAGTACGCTTATCAGTCACGATCCACCCTGCTGCGCTGAACATCCTTTCAGACAGGACACTGGACGAGGGGTAAGCCAACAGTTCCATTGCAAATTGTGCAAGCTCTGGCCAGAGGTCAAGCCTGCCCACCCAGTAGTCCAAGGGTTCATCACTTCTCAGAGCGTCCACATCGGCCGTTAACCCGATGTAGTCGGACACCTGTCCGTCTAGGCGTTCCCTGATGCTGGATCCGGGTGACACCTGTCGATGGGTTGGCTGAAAGAATGATCTCATATCAGAAGTGACCAACACATCTTCAAACCACCCTCTTCTTGCAGGCGCTGTTTGATTGGTACCTGCAACTCTTTCTCTGGGAGTGGGAATTCCTCTGCCAGCGCACGCAAAAGCAGAATGCAGCATTTCTCTAAGCAAGGCCTGGAAATGCTCCATTCTGACAGCCCTCTGTGATGGTGGTAACATTTCCACCATTTTGTGTTTGTACCAGGGGTCTAAGTACGTGTCCACCCAGTACTGGTCCTTGACCTTTATGAATTTTATATGGGGGTCCCTGTTAAAACACTGGAGCATGAAGGCCCCCATTTGCACTGAACTTGAAGCGGTGTGGTGGCCTGGCTCCTGCTCATCATCCAGGATAATGTCGTCCTCCTCATTCTCCTTCCCCCATCCATGGACAACAAAAGGGATCCCAGAAAGGTTTAACCACTTAAGGACCGCCGCATGGCAATGTACATCGGCAGAATGGCACCGACAGGCACAAGCACGTACATGTACGTGCTTGCCTTCCAGTGGGTGGGGGGTCCGATCGCTTCAGGAGTGATCCAGGATGAGGGGATGGCCGTTGGTTTCTGGCCATCCCCTCTCGATTGCTCCTGGTGAATGAGAAGCTTCCCCCGCCTGTGTAGTGTCATTCTCCTCGGGCGGTCTTTTTGACTGGACTGCGAGGAAAACACAATAGTAAGTGCACCAACACTACACTGACATGTAGGTACACATAGGCACACAAATCCCCCCCGATCACCCCCCTATCACCCCCCGATCTCCACCCCGTCCCCCCCCCTCCTCCCAGTCACAGTGTCACTGATTGCAGTGATCATTTATTTACTGATCACTGCATTTAGTGTCAGTGAAAACTGTCAGGGCAGTTAGTGTTAGGTCCAGGGTAGCCCCCTACCCCCCCTAATAAAGGTTTAATCCCCTGATTGCCCCTAGAGTTAACCCTTTCACCCCCTTTTGCCAGTGTTACTAAGCAATCGTTTTTCTGATCGCTGCATTAGTGTCACTGGTGCCGCTAGGTAGCTAGTTATTTTTTTAGGTTCACCGCCAGGTTTTTATAGCGCTAAGTACCCCCATATACTACCCAATAAAGGTTTTAACCCCCTGATTGCCCCTAGTTAACCCTTTCACCCCCTTTTGCCAGTGTCACTAAGCAATCGTTTTTCTGATCGCTGCATTAGTGTCACTGGTGCCACTAGGTAGCTAGTTATTTTTTATGTTCACCGCCATATTTTTATAGCGTTAGGTACCCCCATATACTACCTAATAAAGATTTTAACCCCCTGATTGCCCCTAATTTACCCTTTCACCAGTGATCACCGTATAAGTGTTACGAGTAACTCTGGTTAGTTAGTTTGCTTTTTATAGCATCAGGGAACCCACCATTTATTACCCAATAACGGTTTAACCCCCTGATCACCCGACGGGTGATATCAATTAGGTTTTAGGGTCAGGATCTGCGTTGCCCCAGGCAGTGCTAGGTTAGTGCCAGTATCGCTAACACCCACTCGCAAAGCATACACCTCCCATAGTGGTATAGTATCTGAATAGATCAATATCTGTTCTGATCAGATCTATACTAGCATCCCCAGCAGTTTAGGGTTCCAAACGCATTGTTAGCGGGATCAGCCCAGATACCTGCTAGCACCTGCGTTTTGCGTTTTGTCCCTCCGCCCAGCCCACCCAAGTGCAGTATCGATCACTGTCACTTACAAAACACTAAACACATAACTGCAGCGTTCACTGAGTCAGGCCGGATCCCTGCGATCGCTAACAGTTTTTTTTGGTAGCATTTTATATTTAAATCCTGAAGGCGGTGCTTGGTTTTCAGGTCCCTACGCGGCTAGGCTCCCAAAAAGTCCACCACATGTGGTATCTCCCGTACTGGGGAGAAGCAGCAGAATTTATTTTGGGGTGTAATTTCACTTATGCCCATAGCATGTGTGAGCAATATATCATTTAGTGACAACTTTGTGCAAAAAATAAATAAATAATATTCCTGCAACTTGTGGCAAAATATAAAATATTTCATGGACTCAACATGCCCCTCAGAAATTTCCTTGGGGTGTCTACTTTCCAAAATGGGGTCATTGGGGGGGGGGGGGTGTTACTGCCCTGCCAAATGAGATAGGCAGCCATAAATTAAAAGCTGTGTAAATTCCAGAAAATGTACTCTAGTTTGTAGACGCTATAACTTTTGCGCAAACCAATAAATATACGCTTATTGACATTTTTTTTACTAAAGACATGTGGCTGAATACATTTTGGCCTAAATGTATGACTAAAATTTAGTTCATTCGATTTTTATTATAACAAAAAGTAGAAAATATCTTTTTTTTTTTTTTTTTAAATTTTCAGTCTTTTTTCTTTTATATCGTAAAAAATAAATATCGCAGAGGCAATCAAATACCATCAAAAGAAAGCTCTATTTGTGGGAAGAAAAGGACGCAAATTTAGTTTGGGTACAACATTGAATGACCGCGCAATTACCAGTTAAAGCAGTGCAGTGCGAAATTGTAAAAAGAACTCTGGTCCTTAGGCTGACAATTGGTCCGGGGCTGAAGTGGTTAAAGCATGCTCTTCTTGCTCCTCCTCACCCGCCCCGGCACCATCCTCCTCTGACTCCTCTTTAGACTCCTGTTGTTGACTTGTCACAGATAGGGTAGCCCCCCCTGGGAATTCATCCAGCATTGCGACTTCCTCATCTTCCTGCTCCTGCTCCTCCACGGCTTGATCAATGACACAACGCAATGCACACTCCATAAAGAAGGCATAAGGTACGATGTCACTAATGGCACCATGGCTGCGACTGACCAGTTTGGTAATCTCATCAAATGGCCACAGAAGTCTGCATGCATCGTGCATGAGCAGCCACTGGCACAGTGAAAAAAAAACAAGCACCCCAGAACCTGTTCTGCCGCAGAGTTCGTACAGGTAGTTATTAACTGCACGTTTCTGCTGGAGCAGCCTATCAAGCATATAGAAGGTTGAGTTCCATCATGTCAGGCAATCACCAGTAAGACGTCTGACCGGCAGATTGTGTCGCCGCTGAATGTCAGCAAGGCAAGCCATGGCCGTGTAAGATCTTCTGAAATGGGTTGAGATTTTCCTTGCCTGCCGCAAGATGTCCTGGACCCCAGGGCATTTGACAACGAATCACTGCACGACCAAGTTTAAGATGTGTGCCATGCATGGCACATGTGTAATTTTGCCCTGTTTCAATGCGCTAAGCCGATTGGCACCGTTGTCACACACCACTTTAACAACTGTCAAATTGAGCGGTGTTAGCCACTGATCTGCCTGTGAACGCAAAGCTGAAAGGAGTGCAGGGCCAGTGTGGCTCTTGGCTTCCAGGCACAACAGACGCAGCACAGCATGGCAACGTCTCATCTGGCATGTCGAATAGGTTCTGGGGATCTTGGGCGGCGCAGCGGAAGAGACGCTAGCAGTGGAAAAGGAGGAGTCAGTCGAGGAGGAGAGGGAGGATGGAGTAGGAGGAGGAGAAGAAGAGGAAGGCCTGCATGCAATCCATGGCAGTAAAACCAAATCTACACGGGTGTCACTGGTTACATGCTTGACATTCGTCAGAAGGTTAACCCAGTGGGCAGTAAAAGTTATATACCTTCCCTGTTTGCTAGACCACGTATCTGTGGTCAGATGTATCTTGGCACCGACACTTTGTGCTAGAGATACATTCACTTGCCGCTGAACATGGCCATATAGCTCTGGGATGCCCTTCTGTGAGAAATACTTCCTTCCTGGGACCTTCCATTGTGGTGTTCCAATGGCCACAAATTTTCAAAAGGCCTCCGAGTCCACCAGTTTATATGGCAGTAGTTGGTGGGCTATCAGTTCTGACAAGCCAGCGGTCAACCGTTGGGCAAGAAGGTTATCCGGCGTCATCATTTTTTTACGCTTAAACATTTGGCCCATGGAAGCCTGCCTTTTTCCAGAAAAACGTTAGGATGGCATGATGGAAGGTGGAGTGGAGGACAATTCTGAGGAGAGAGGAGAAGGAGAAGTAGAAGGGGCTGGATGGTGAGAGCCTGGATTGTGTCTTTGTGGGTTCCATTGCTCCCACTGGGCTTGGTGATGGCAGCTCATATGCCTTCTTAAGGCGGTCGTCCCTAGGTGAGAGTTGGGCTTACCGCGACTTATGCGTTGACTGCAAAGGCTGCAGATGGCAACACTATTGTCAGCAGCGGACACGTTAAAAAATGTCCACGCTGGTTAATGCCTCCCTCCTGATACATTAGCAGTCTGGTTTGTCCCTCCTGTGCAATGCAAGTTCCGCCTGCTTCTCCTCCCTATCTGCTGGTCCATATCACCCTCTTAACTCCCCTCCTTTTCCTCTCTTGTGGGCACCCACGTGACATCCCTGGACATGTCACCATCGACATCACCTTCCCCACCGCTATAATTAGAGATCCCGAGAAGGCAACCTCCTTGGGCTGATCTGGGTACTGTCGTCAGACTGCTGAGTGGCAGTTGTTGCTACCTCCTCTTCCTGATCCAATGGCAAAAATGGCTGCACATCGGAAATGTCTTGTGATGGCTCGGAAAATAATTCCTGTGACTCAAGCGGAGGGTATATTGTGGTGGTTTTGTTGGTGGTAGTGTCTTTGGGGGTGCACACAGAAGAGAGTGAAGAGGGTGCAGATCGAGAGGATGAGGAGGGTGCAGAAGAGTAAGGCTGAGTGAGCCACTCAACCAAGTCTGGTGCGTCCTTTGACGTAATCGAATGCACCTTCGGCAATTTCCCACTTTGGCTCAAGCCTGTTGCTCCTGCCCTACCCCTACCACCCCTGCGGAAGGGCCTGCCTCTTCCTCTGCCTGTCATTTTTTAAATGACCCTGTGATAAAGTCTCTAGAGAAGTGTAGTATATGTGGAAGAAGGTATATAACACCCCACTTCAATCTGTCCTTTTTAGGGGCCACTGGTCTATCACAACATTTATAATACTTTTTTCTAATTGCGTTTGTCACTATTTGTAGTATCGCTGCAGAACCGCTCAGCAGTCAGAATGCTGCATAGTAAAAATGCACTATACTATGCTTTCTATATTTGAAAGTATGTTATACGTGTATTACAACCCTATATACTGTACACCTATACCAGTCCTTAAAAGGACGTTTGTGGACCTAATAGTAGCTAGCTAGTGAATTACACACTGTCCCTGCTCCAAACAGCAAACTCATTACACTGAGAAAAGACAGCTGCAGAATTGGTCAGCACTGCAGTGCACTATAATATGCTTTCTATATTTAAAAGAAAGTATATTATAAGTGTATTACAATCACAACCCTATATACTGTACACCTATACCAGTCCTTAAAGGGACTTTTGTGGTCATAATAGTTATAGCTAGTGATTACAGACTGACTGTCTCTGCTCCACACAGCGTCCTTTCCCTACACTGACAAAAGACAGAATGTAAAATGGCCACCAGATCAGGTCTATTTAAAGGGTAGGGGGTATGTCCATGTGCTGAAATGTCTCAATTGGCTGCCCTGTACCCCATGATGGATGTGTCATCGGTCAAAGTTCTTCACAATGTAAACTAATATGTCCACCACGAACAGCGCCATAAGTCCGCCGGTTTGGCGAATCGCAAACAAGCAAAGTTTTCCACGAACCGACCGCAAGGCCATCTCTACTCATTAGTGATGCCAGTCAGTGCTTGCAATCAGTACCGCCTATCAGTGCTGCCCATCAATGCCCATCACTGCTGTTGATCAATGCCCATCAGTGTCACCCATCAGTGACTGTTATAAGTGGTAGGGCAGTTAGGGTTAGCCCCTTTAGGTCTAGGGTACCCCTTATCCCCCCCTAATAAAGGTTTAACCCTGCGATCACCCCTCGTCGCCAGTATCACTAAGCAATAGTTTTTCTGATCACTATATTAGTTTCAGAGGTGACGCTAGTTAGGCAGGTAAGTATTTAGGTTCACCGGCAGCTTTATATAGCATCAGGTACCCCCATATACTACCTAATAAAGGTTTTAACCCAACAGACCTCCCAAAGAAGATGTTGTGTCTGCAAAAAGCGTGGATATAGGTGTGACATTGTCCAAGATCACCATGAGGATGGAGGAAGTGGAGATCACTCAAGCACACCAGGATGCATCTCTCTGCCATGTTCAACAAATGATTGAGTCTCATGCCATTCATCTGAGGGAGATAAATAGGCACATGGAGGACTTCGACAACTGCGGGAGACACCTCCGAGTAAGGGGGGTCTCAGAATCAATAGACCCGGGCCACCTCTCCCAAGCAGTATCCAACATCTTTAATGACTTGCTGGAGAGGCCACCAGAAACCCGAGTCGCCTTTGAATGGCACTGTTCCCGAGGGGGAGAGACACAGACCCCCCCAGGGACATAGTGTGCTGCCTTATGGACTTCTCACTGAAGGAAGAGATCCTACGCAAATCCAGGAGCCTCAATCAACTGTCATTTCAAGGTATGGCGATAAAAATATTTCAGGACTTGTCCAATATAACCCTGCAGCGCAGGAGGGAGCTGCAGCCCCTACTGGATACCCTGAGAGCCAAACAAAGGTAAAACAAAAATGAAACTGAGACTTGCTCTGTTCCCTTGTAAATATGTTCACATAGCACAGAGACTTGTAAACCAACTCATCCAGACTGCACCCCACCTCAAGGGATTAATCTAGAAGATCCTGATCCCTGAAATTACAAGGAAGACTCCAACATCTTTCAACCACCCTACTATGGCCACAGAAAACAATACCATGCTATACAGAACCATGGCTCCGACGAAGAGCCTACTGGCGAGTAACATCCATGCATACTTCTAGCCTGGAAAGAACACTAAAATTGATGTGGGTTCACGGTCCCATCCTCGGCACCTTGCTGGATAGCAAAGGCCCAAAAACATCTAACCAGAGACCACCCCCTTCTTTCAGCAGACACTAGGACAGAGCACCCCACATCCAGAACACATCAGGAAAACCGACAGGACTGAGGCGAGGGGTCCCAATATGTGACATTCGCTGCATACTGCCCACACCTGAGGCAGCATAGAAGATTCTTCTAAAGTTCCCAAGTACAGAAGATATGTACCTCCTACCTCATCCAGGTGCCCCCTCACAGGTAGGAAGGGCCAACCACGAGACAGGTGTGACTGTCCTGTGAGAGCCTAGATGATCACCCTGGGCACCCCTAATATCATCCACCATGGACTTGAGGCACCCATTACCACATGAGCCTAATTGAACTCGGACAATGCTATATGGACTCCTTGCTCCTCCCCCTATTCCCCTGTTTGAACGTTTTTACCCCCCTTTTTTTTCTGAAACTTCTGATGTGTAGTTTATGTTCTGGAAAGCATAGACTATCAATAACTATATGGGCCATGGCTACAAGTATTGTTCAGGTCATGCTTACTAAAAGATGATCCGGACTTGGGGGTGACCCAAGTAGGCTAAATTCTAGTGATAATCTTCTCAACGCACTAAGCCACCTGGGTCTCGGATCAGACCGGGCATACAAATCTACATACCTGTCCAGCAAGAAAAATTGTTAACCAGAGAAAGCACACAACACCTGCATGATACGGGTCCCCCCTGGGTTCGGACAAAACAAAACATAGGTAACCCTGTTGGGTACTAATAGGGTCGCTCTCAGACATTCTAAGATACCTTTCAACTGGTTATTTCTTTCATAGTTCTCAATGTTTTCTCGGTGCTGTGTATTTGAATAAGTATACCTCAAGTTACAGATTCGATAAAAAGTTTAAAATGTTTGTCACTCACTCTGTGCCAACAATCTCACACACGTAGGTTTTCTACCGAGGCATTACTTCTCAGACTTAGATGCCCCCTATTATGATCACAGACTATGCTGACTCCACTCAAATCCACAATATAACCAACCAACACGCTCAAACAGACTACATCCCTTCTGAATGTGTTCATCTGGGGACGGTGGGGTCTCCCTGACCAACCGTCGACAAACCTCACCACAGCTAGACACACACAGCCTCACTGACCTTATAGGGACATAGGGCTCAATCCACCAGTGGAACGTACCCTACCACTCCCACGCACAGCAGACTCTGCTAGACACCGCTGATCCTAACCGGACTCTTTCAGGTCCATCTAGTTTATACGCAGGCCAAAATCCACTCCCGGAAAACATATCTGTTTCCCTCCCTCGACCAACGCATCCAGCCTCGGTACTTACTTATATCAGACCCCGCTCCTTCTAAAATCCTCCCCCCAATCCAGCCCCCCCTCCTTTGGACCTAACCCCCCCTTTTTTTACTTCCTTTTTTCTCTCTCGCCCCTTGCTCTCTCCCCCCCACTCTTCTTCTCCGCCAATGCTTAGCCTCATCTGCCTCTGGCTTCCCCTCACGAATCACACACAGCTACTCTAAAATACAGTCTTCAACAAAAATGAGCCGGGTCAAGTCAAATCCACCTAACCTCTCCCTGAAGCTACTATCCCTGAACACCAAAGGGCTAAACACACCAGAATAAAGCTTCCAACTTCTCTCATGAGATCCATGAAAGACAATATAATTTTTTTTACAGGAAACCCATTTCTGCACCGATCAAATACCAAAAATGGAAAACGGACTCTTCCCACTTCCCAAGTGGCTTCCACGCCACTTCACCAATCGCAAAGGCCAAGGGAGTCCCAATACTTCTGTCCAACAAAGTACCTATCCAAATCACAGGCACCCTAATAGACAATCAAGGCAGATACCTTTTCCTCAAAGGTACTTTTCAAAACAAACCAATCACCTTAGTGAATATTTACAGTCCCAATTCAGCCCAGGTTCCCTTCTTTCATACTATAACACGATTGCTAGCAGAATTCCAAGAAGGGAGACTAATTCTGGGGGAAGACCTTATTCTACCCTTAGACCCCTTGCTAGACACCTCCTCGGAAAAATCCCATCTTCCATGTAGAGCAATTAGAAAAATCAAACAATGCTTTCATGAATTACTGCTCCACGACACATGGCGTACGCTCCACCCAAAAGATAAAGACTTCACCTTCTTCTCCACACCCCAGAATAACTACTCACGCCTCGACTACTTCTTCCTTATACAGCAAGATCTCCCGTTCTTGGCAGAGGCGTCTATAGAACCAATGACCTTTTCTGACCACCACCCCATCTCAGTCACACTTTCCTTTCCAGACAAAATTGATCCCCCACATATCTGGAGACTAGACCCTTTCACCCTGACAGAGAAAACAATGGAGCAAAAGATCCGCGAATGCCTAACCAACTACTTCTTGGACAACGAAACCACAGACACGTCCAAATTAACACAATGGGAGGCACATAAGTTTGTGGTCAGAGGGAAACTGACAGCAGCTCACAAAAGAGAAAAAAAAGCCAAGCTCACGAGTTATTCACCAAACTCAAAAAGCTTGAAGCACTACACAAATGCACCCTTGCCCAGCAAACCCATGCAGACCTAATCGAGGTTTGCACTCTTATCCAAGGGGAACTAGGCCTTAACATCAGAAGAAAATTCACTCTGTCTCAGAAACTCTTCTATGAGTCGGGAAATAAATGTATGTAGCCACTTGTTGGCCCAAGCACTACAAAAAAAGAGAGCTAACAACACAATACACCAGCTACACTCCCCTACCGGCAGGACCCTCATGAACAACAATGATATAGCGCAGGAATTCGAAAAATACTACTCATCCCTCTATAACCTTAACTCATCTGACCCCTCCAAGATACCTCCTTCCGAGAGGAGACAGGAGATAAACCGGTTTCTAGTCCAATTTGGGCCAAAGAAATTCTCAAGGGAGGCAATAGCCAACCTTGAGGCCCCGATCACCAAAGCAGAAAGGGAACAAACACTAAAACAACTAAAACCAGGTAAGAGCCTTGGCCCGGACAGTCTCTCTGCAGTGTACTATAAGACTTTCTCAGACATTCTCCATTCCCCCTTTTTAAACACATTTAACTTCCTTTCTCCCACAAATCCCCTCTCACAACCAATGTTGGAAGTGCATATAGTAGTCATCCCCAAGGATGGAAAGGACCCCACGCAGACAGGGAACCATAGGCTGATCTCTCTACTAAACGAAGACATCAAAAAAAAATTCTTTTTTTGGTCTATTTTGAGAAGAAACTTTTTTTTTTTTTTATCTATCTATATACACTTGTGTAAACATAT
Source organism: Lithobates pipiens (assembly GCF_037356315.1). Taxonomy (NCBI): domain Eukaryota; kingdom Metazoa; phylum Chordata; class Amphibia; order Anura; family Ranidae; genus Lithobates; species Lithobates pipiens. Next base: position 184,074,134 of record NW_027507785.1, read on the forward strand.
ATGAATACATGTGTATGCATTGAAAATTCTCTGTATAGAATTTTCCTACATTCAATAGGGATTTTATGGCCATCCTCTGAATCTGCACGACCCTAATCAATTTGTGCTGTACTTATCCCCTTTTTGGCTCATGTATTACCAATACCCACCATTGGAGGGCCAGCCCCATAGCCTCCATTCAAGTAGTTCCAGCCACCTCTATACCAAATATCTCTTTCCCACCATTCCATATAACCTTACTTACTCTTTTGAAATAAAATATTCATTCTTAAATCAATTTTTTTATTCCTAGTATCCATGTACACCACACATCCTGACCACCGTAGCAGGTCGCATAGGACACTGGGTAATGTAGTTCCTCCCTCCTCCATGTCACCATATAAATACTACCTCATTTGATCATGATCCTATTACAGTTTGATGAAGGAGCACACATGCTCCGAATGCGCGCCTGCCAGCCCTGTGTGCCACATCCAGTGACATCACAGCTGGTGGGGAGATGACTGCCAGCTTGACTCAGAGCCTTGGAAACCCCTGCAGCTAGCGAGACAGCAGCAGCACCTCACACCACCAGATATCTGGATCAGGACTACACAGCGAGCCTCCCCTTGTGACTAGCCTTTTTAACCCTTACCCTGTAAGTTAATTCTCATTTTAATGTTTACCTTAATAAACTCATCATTATTAGTTTTAATATACTGCACTCAGATGAGCGCCGCTGTTCTCCACATTATATTGGCCATCTTCTTCATCATTATGTAGAGCAACATTTCTATTTTTCAGATCCTCAGAGAGTTATTTGGCATGTATGACCAGTATGAGAGAGTGAGAGTGATAACACCAAATTTAACACACCTGCTCCCCATTCACACCTGGGACCTTGTAACACCAACAAGTCACATGACACCAGGAAGGGAAAATGGCTAATTGATCCCAATTTGGACACTTTCACTTAGGGGTGTACTCACTTTTGTTGACAGCAGTTTAGACATCAATGGCTGTGTGTTGAGTTTTTTTGAAGGGACAGCTGTTATATAATCTGGCTGTACACTCACTACTTTACATTGTAGCATTGTGTTATTTCTTCAGTGTTGTCATGTGAAAAGATATATATATATATATATATATATATATATATATATATATATATATATATATATATTGTAGACATGTCACTGGAGAAGTGATCGAGGGGGTGTACATCTCACCTAGGTTGCTACACAGTGTGAGATGGTAAATCCAGGATGGATCAGTTTCTCAGCAGCGATATGCTGCTGAGTTGTTATTTAATTTTGCCGGGCCTGGGTTTATATGGAATGGCAGGTAGGTTTGGTAGAGGGACCTGTCATTCCACATCCCCCGATCCAGTTCTGGGTTTGGGATCAGGTGAGCTTGGATCCTAATTAGCCTGGGAAGCTAAAGGCTCTGTAGGGTCTGCAGGTGATTGCTTCTCAGCCAGGGAATGAACAATCTGTGTGTTGAAGGAAGCTGCAAGCACAGCCACTGCTGGAGCTAAAACTCACCCTGCGATATCCAGGCGAAAGACGCTGTGTTTGTAAGTGTCAGATAGGTGAGCAGAACCTGTTAGTAAGCGCCCAGCCGGGCTAGGACTTTTATTTTTGTTGTACTTAGAAAGCACGGTGTTGCTGTATATTTTGTTTGCTGGACTGTTTGTACCACGAATAAACGCCAAGATCTGCTTTATCAAATTCCAAGTCTGCTGTGAACTGTGTCCAAACACACCCTACCCCGGGAAGATCCCTTACAATTGGTGGAGGTAGCGGGCAACGCGGTTGCTAGGGGCAACGGTGTGGACAGACTTGGCTACAGCTGCTGATGTCCTGGGTGAAAGCTGCAACTACACTCCAAAAACAGTCCAGCAACATGGAGGAGATGCTGAAGCAGTTTATGCAAGTGAGTTTGCAACAACAGCAGGCTCAGACAGAGGCCAATAGACGACATGAACAGTCCATGGCTGAACAACAGCAGATGATGGCTGCACAACAGCAGGCGCAGACAGAGGCCAATAGACGACATGAACAGTCCATGGCTGCACAACAGCAGATGATGGCTGCACAACAGCGGATGCATAAGGAAGAGTTGCAAGCTTTGCGCCAAAGCCAACAACAACTTATGAAGCACCTGATAGTAAATCGAGAGGCGCCTGTGGTTGCTAATCCACCCACAATGGAGGGAGCCGCTCCAGAGATTTTTTCTGGGAGAAGGACTGTGCAGAAAGCGCTGCAAAAGATGACTGCTGAGGACGATGTTGAGGCCTATCTAACAGTATTTGAGCGCGTGGCTGAGCGAGAGAAGTTACCAGCCGCTGAGTGGGCAGAGGTAATTGCGCCCTATTTAACAGGTGAACCTCAAAAGGCCTACTATGACCTCAGTGAGCAAGAGGTTAAGGACTATACTCGGCTAAAAGAGGAGATGCTTGCCCGACTAGGAGTTACTACTGCAGTCCGTGCCCGGAGGGTACGCAACTGGAGCTACAGTCTGGACAAATCAGCGAGGTCCCAGATGTATGACCTAATCCATTTGGCAAGAAAGTGGTTGGAGCCAGACACTTCTACTCCTGCACAAATCCTAGAGAAGGTCGTGATGGATCGCTACCTCCGAGCCCTTCCTACTGACTTGCAACGCTGGGTGGGACAAGGTGATCCTAAGAATGCAAACGAACTTGTCAACCTTGTGGAGAGGTTCCAGGCGACTGAGGACTACCTCCGTGATGTTCCTGCAGCATCTTCACCTCCCCGGAGCGCCAGATCTGTGCCGTCAGCTGGTAAGAGACTTCCATCTATTGGGGGAGTGTGGAGGGGTGCTGATGGGGGGAAAAGGGCTCAAGTGGTGTCTCAGGGACAAAAGACTGGTGATGGTCCCGGGTGGCTAAGGGGCTCTGAAAAGGACTCCTTGCCAAAGAGACCAGGCCCTATCCAGTGTTGGAGATGCCATGAGGCGGGACACGTGTCGGCCCATTGCCCTCTTACCTCTGAACCCATGGAATGTGACGCTAGCAGGCGTCAGTCGCTATTTGCGGAACCATCTTGTGCTGCAGTTCCTGGACTAGAGACTGAACCGCAAATCTGCAACATCACAATCAATGACTTTCCTGTTAAAGCGTTAATGGACTCAGGAAGCCTTGTAACCTTGGTGCATGCTAGCCTGGTGACTGGGGACTTAGAGTCTAAAAAGCATATGAGTGTTGTGTGCATACATGGTGATACAAAAGTGTACCCTATAGTGCTGGCTAAAGTCGGGACTGAACAAGGCACCGTACAATATGAAGTGGGTGTGGTTAAAAACCTCATGCATAATGTAATATTGGGGCGCGATTTTCCATTATTCTGGGCTCTTTGGGAAAAAAGAAAAATCCCCAAAAGGAGTGAGGATACCTCTAAGGGGGTTGCCTTGTCCACTGTGAATGATAAAAATGTGCAGGATGAAAATGATTGTTTTCCTTTGCAGGTCCTGGCTGGGGAGGAGGAGGCTCCTCCCACTGAGCAAAATATACTAGACTTAGAGGTGTCTAGCGATAATTTTGGGACTGCACAATTACAGGACCCCACTCTCAAAAATGCGAGAGAGCAGGTTGCTGTTATGAACGGGGTACCTCAGGAACCAGATGCTGAAAAAAGATTTCCACATTTTTCGGTGACTAATGATCTTTTCTATAGAGTCAATAAGGTTAAAGATGAGATTGTGGAACAGCTTCTGGTACCTAAGCCGTACCGGCGTCAGGTGCTTGACATGGCACATAACCATGTTCTTGGGGGACACTTGGGGACTGACAAAACGCGAGAGAGGGTTCTCCAGAGGTTTTTTTGGCCGGCCATATATGATGACATTAAAAAATACTGTGAGTCGTGCCCCACATGTCAGGTTAGTGCCCCAGTGTCACATTTTCGCAGTCCTTTGGTTTCGCTCCCTATTATAGAGGTGCCTTTTGAGCGTATTGCCATGGATTTAGTGGGTCCCATTGTAAAGTCAGCTAGAGGACACCAGTATATTTTGGTAGTCCTGGATTATGCGACCCGCTATCCTGAGGCTGTACCCTTAAGAAACACTGCATCTAAAACAATTGCACGTGAGTTGTTTTATATGTTCTCTAGGACTGGGATCCCCAAAGAAATCCTAACTGACCAAGGTACGCCATTTATGTCGAAAGTAATGAAGGAATTATGCAGACTATTTAAAATCTCACACATCCGTACCTCTGTGTACCACCCCCAGACGGACGGATTGGTGGAGAGATTTAATAAAACTTTGAAACATATGTTGAAGAAAGTGGTGGCAAAAGATGGTCGTGACTGGGATCATTTATTACCCTACCTCATGTTTGCTATTAGGGAGGTGCCCCAAGCGTCCACAGGGTTCTCACCATTCGAGTTGGTCTATGGTCATCACCCTAGGGGTCTACTAGACATTGCAAAAGAGACATGGGAGAATGAGTCCACCCCATACAAGAGTGTTATTGAGCATGTAGCACAAATGCAGGACCGTATAGCCACTGTAATGCCCCTGGTAAGGGAACACCTCCAGAGAGCTCAAGAGGCCCAAAGTAGAATTTACAACCGGTCCGCAAGAATCAGGACATTCAACCCAGGCGATAGGGTCCTTATACTAGTCCCCACTGTTGAGAGTAAATTCTTGGCGAAGTGGCAAGGTCCTTATGAAATTGTTGAAAAGATCAGTGAGGTGAACTACAAGGTGCACCAACCAGGTAGAAGGAAGCCTTTCCAAGTTTATCACATAAACTTGATCAAGCCCTGGAAAGACAGGGAATCCTTGGGGGCGACAAATACTGTTAATAATTTGTCACAACCAATCCCTCCAGTCAAGGTAGGTGATACTCTATCAGTGTCACAGAAACAGGAGGCTCAGGAATTTTTACAGAAAAACAAAAACAAGTTCTCTGACCTCCCAGGGCGTACACACCTCATCCATCATCACATTGAAACTGAGCCTAGAAGCAGAGTAAACCTTAAGCCCTATAGGATACCCGAGGCACGTAGGGAAGCCGTATTTGCCGAGAAGTGTGCTCTAGCCCTAGAAGAGGCCAAATATCTGGGCTACATTGTTGGAAGAGGATTGGTTAGGCCACAGCTAAATAAAATTGAGGCAATACAGAATTGGCCTAGACCCCTGACAAGGAAACAGGTTAGAGCTTTCCTGGGTATTACGGGTTATTACCGTAGATTTGTGCCGAACTTTGCCTCAGTTGCTGCTCCGCTAACTGACTTGACAAAGGGCGGAAAGACAGCAATGGTCACGTGGACCCCAGAGGCCGAGGAGGCTTTCCAAAGCCTTAAGTCTGCCTTGTGCCAACCACCTGTGTTAGTCACCCCCGATTTCAGGCGAGAATTTCTGGTCCAGACAGATGCCTCTAGCACAGGCTTAGGTGCAGTACTCTCACAAGTAGTGAATGGTGAGGAGCATCCGGTGACGTACTTGAGTAGAAAACTAACCCCGGCCGAGAAAAATTATGCCATTGTGGAGCGAGAATGTTTGGCAGTAAAGTGGGCCCTAGAATCTTTAAAGTATTACTTGCTAGGCAGGAAATTCAAGTTGGTGACAGACCATGCCCCCCTAACATGGATGAAGTTAAACAAGGAGAGAAATGCAAGAGTGACTAGATGGTTTCTCTCCCTACAAAACTTTAATTTCACTGTGGAACACAGGCCAGGGAAATTACAGGCAAATGCTGACGCATTGTCAAGGGTAAGTTGTCTGTGGGGACAAAAGGCTCAGCCCTCCGGTCTGAAAAAGAGGGGGGGGATATGTAGACATGTCACTGGAGAAGTGATCGAGGGGGTGTACATCTCACCTAGGTTGCTACACAGTGTGAGATGGTAAATCCAGGATGGATCAGTTTCTCAGCAGCGATATGCTGCTGAGTTGTTATTTAATTTTGCCGGGCCTGGGTTTATATGGAATGGCAGGTAGGTTTGGTAGAGGGACCTGTCATTCCACATCCCCCGATCCAGTTCTGGGTTTGGGATCAGGTGAGCTTGGATCCTAATTAGCCTGGGAAGCTAAAGGCTCTGTAGGGTCTGCAGGTGATTGCTTCTCAGCCAGGGAATGAACAATCTGTGTGTTGAAGGAAGCTGCAAGCACAGCCACTGCTGGAGCTAAAACTCACCCTGCGATATCCAGGCGAAAGACGCTGTGTTTGTAAGTGTCAGATAGGTGAGCAGAACCTGTTAGTAAGCGCCCAGCCGGGCTAGGACTTTTATTTTTGTTGTACTTAGAAAGCACGGTGTTGCTGTATATTTTGTTTGCTGGACTGTTTGTACCACGAATAAACGCCAAGATCTGCTTTATCAAATTCCAAGTCTGCTGTGAACTGTGTCCAAACACACCCTACCCCGGGAAGATCCCTTACAATATATATATATATATAAATATTTACAAAAATGTGAGAGGTGTGCACCCTTTTGTGAGATACTGTAGGAGAGATTGCTGCCTATATCCACTGTACTACAGGGGGGAGCTTAGTGAACACAACATTACTAAGTCTCCCCAAGCCCCAGCTTCACCCTCACCTGCACCTGCATCTGCAGGCTGCAGGAGGTAAAGGAGGAATTCCGCTTGGCCACCTGTGGGCAGTGAAAGGGTTAATAATGGAATTGTCAAAAACGATTGTGGTTTTTAATTTTTGACACTTTTTTGCTGAATGGGTAGGAGTACAATGAACCCGATATCTATTCACATAGGGAAGGATCTGGGGGTCCCCTTGTTAAAGGGGGCTTCCAGATTCCGTTAAGCCCCCCCAGCCACAGACCCCGACAACCAATTGCCAAGGTTGTTGGGAAGAGGCTCTTGTCCCCATCAACATGGGGTCAAGGTGGTTTGAGGGGCATGTGGCCCTTCCCATGTTGAGGGCATGTGGCCTGGTATGGTTCAAGAGGGCGGCTTTTGCTCATTCCCCCCCCTCCTGACCTCCAGGTTGCATGCTTGGATAAGGGTCTGGTATGGATTTTGGGTGGGCCAATTTTTTTTTACATTTTGGCATGGAGTTCCCCTTACAATCCATACCAAACCCAAAGGGGGACCGCACACCATTTTTTATCTATATTGCCAGGAGGTGGCAATACATTACAAGCCGCAAGCAAGTTTAGATTACATTTTGTCCTTTAGAAATGCCATTTTGCTGCAGAATTGTTCTACGGATCACACAGATGAGCCACTTTACAGGCAGACTAAGGGGGATCCCCAGGCACAATATTTAAAGGAATATTTAATTTTTATTGTTTCACTTTAAGCATTACTAAAATCAATGTACCTGTTTTTAAAAACCTTTTTTTGCATTGATACATGTGCCCTAGGACGTACCCGGCCCCCATACATTTTTAATGGCAATAACATGCATATAAGTCTTTAAAATTAGCACTTTTGATTTTTCATATTTATGCTCCATAGACTTTAGTAGGGTTTGCATGTTCAATAGAAATTTTTGCCTGTTTGCGTGTTCTGGTGTGAACTGAACCAGGGGGTGTTCAGCCCATCCCTACTCAGCTTTCTGGGACTGTCCCTCCTGATTTACTGAGACACACAGTGAGTGCCATTGACTGCCTCTGCTGTCAATCAAAGTCAGTGAGCCAATGAGGATAGAGAGGGGGGCAGGACCGAGCCGCAGCTCTGTGTCTGAATGAACACACAGAGGAGTGGCTTGGCTCGGGTGCGCCCATAGAAGCTGCTTGCTGTGGGGTCAATCAGCAAGAAAGAGTGGTCAGGAGCACAGGGACCTGAGATCAGGAGGATCTGGGCTGCTCTGTGCAAAACCACTACACAGAACATGTAACTATAAAATGTTTGTTATTTTTAAACAAAGATAAACAAGACTTAAGTATCACTTTAAGTAATTTGACTGACTCTTTTCATTATACTAAAGCCTAAGGCCTAATAGTTCACATATCATGCCGAAAAGTACATTTGCCTTATGCCATGTTCCGCCACACACACACACACACACACAAATAAAAAAAGTACTAAAGGAATAGCGTACACAATTTTGGGTGTGGCCAAATTTCACAAACAGTGGGATTAGCCTATAGGGCCATTTAAAAAAAAAAAAAAAACATTATTTAGGATTTTTCAATAGGTACGCCACAAGAGTCAAGTTACATAACAGGACTCTAAATCAACCTTGAAAAAGGCACAGACACAGGACAGTTTCCTCCACATGGCTAATGTGTAAAGTAAGTCTACAGGCTTGGAAAAAATGAGTTTGTAAATGGATAGAAAACTGACTAAAAGACTGTATTCATAAAGTAGTGTTTAATGATTCATACTCTGAATGGTTTAAGGTTGTCAGTGATGTACCCCAATGTTCAGTGTTAGGACCCTTACTTTTTAATATTTATAAATGATATAGGGTCTGGGATCAGGGATATAAGGTCTGCAGATGACACAAAGCTATGCAGTGGAATAAGGTCCTTACAGGATGTTTCCGGTTTACAAGCCGACCTCAATGCACTGTTTAATTGGACAACTGTGGCAAATGAGGTTTAATGTTGATAAATGTAAAGTTATGCACTTGGGCGCTAAGAATATGCATGCATCATACATACTAGGGGGAGTACAACTGGGAGAATCAATGGTGGAGAAGGATCTGGGTGTTAAAGTTACATCATAAGCTTAATAGTAGCATGCAATTCCAAGCTGCAATTTCCAAAAAAGTGAGCAATATTCTTTCTTGTATTAAGAAAGATATGGACAGCAGAGAGAGATATCACTTGTATTTTATTTTTAAATCATTATTAACATCTCATCTTGAATATGTAGTTCAGTTTTGGGCACCTGTTCCCAAAAAAAGATATCAAGGAATTGGAGAAAGTGCAGAGAACAGAAACCAAACTGATAAGAGGCATGGAGGAGTTCAGCTATGAGGAAGGATTATGCTGCATACACATGACTAGACTTTCCGGCAGAAAAGGTCTGACGGTCTTCCCGACAGAGTTCCGCCAGTCTTCCCGACGGAGTTCCAACGGGCTTTTGATGAAGTTACGACGGACTTCCAACTGAATGGACTTGCCCACACACAAATTGACCAAAGTCAGTTCATTTGGAACGTGATGACGTATGATGGGACTAAAAAAGGAAGTTCAATAGCCAGTAGCCAAAAGCTGTCCTTGCGTTGTATTTGGTCCATGGGACCAGCATACAGACAAACAGTTTTCCCGAAAGAAATTGATTCCATCTGACAGATTTGAAACATGTTCTATTTCTAGATCTGTCAGAATTTTTAAAGAAAAAAGTCTGATGAAGGCCACACATGATCGTAATATCCGACGGAATGATTCCGTCTGATCTTTTCTGCTGGAAAGTTTGGTCGTGTGTACGTGGCATTAGAGGAACTTGCTCAGACTCTAAACATTCAGAGCAACAGCACAGCAGAACAAATCTAGGAGAGACTTAACAGAAAGAGAGTCAAAGCAACCAGCAAAAGAGTGATCGAGAGAGTAGAAAAATAAACAACAAAAAACAGGTGAGGGAGAATGTCAGAGAAGTTACCTGGTTCATCGAGGTGCTGGGCGTGCTGGTGTGCGTCGATGTGTGACGTGCGCACTGTGGTGCGCGCCGATGTGCTCCTGTTAGCGCTGGTGTGCGTCGATGCGCGCCGGAGCGTGCTGTTGTGTGCACTCTTGGTGGAACTTGTGTGCGCGTGCGGGTGTGTGTGCACTTATGTGCGCACCTGTGCGCATTGGCGCGTGCACATGCACGGTGTTTGGCGCCAATCGGCCTATTTAGGTCTGCCGCATACTCCATTCAAGTGCTGCCTGATCATCATCTCCCCCGTTCCCTGCTCCGTTGCCTGTATCTGCATTTCCGTATCTCCGATCTCCTGACGACCCGGCTTGCTCTTTGGACACCCCTGATCTCCGCCTGCACCTTACCTCGGCCTGTTCTGACCTCCCTCCTGCCTGTTCCTATTGTACCGTTGCTGCCCGCCTGTTGCCGAATTCTGCCTGTACCCGGACCCGCCTGCTCAGCCCCTGCTCCGCACCCAATTGTCTGTGTTTCAGCCTACTCACCTGCTGCTTCAGGGTTCATCCTACTTCCAGCTCCTGGACCCTCTTCATAAGGTCTCATACCACTCCGCACTACCAGCCACCTGTCTACTCTACCAGGGGTTGTGAGTTGGACACGTATGGGAGACCACCCTCTGCCCAAGCGGACTCACTGGTCTGGTAAGTGGAAGTCTGACAGTATCAGGCAGCCATGACCGAGTCTGGGCAGGGGGCCTCCCCCATGGACGAACTATGCAGACATCTGGCTGGTCTGACTCAAGCCGTAAAGAACCTCCAGGAAGGTTACTCAAGATTGGAGGAGCAAGTTCAAGCCTTATCCTCTTCGTCTAATCCCCAGGGAACATCTTCAGCCAGCTTTTCACCCGCACCCTCCGTAGTAATGCTTCCTCCAGAGCCACGAGTACTTACACCCGAGAGATTTACCGGAGAACGCAACAAGTACCGTGCATTCCGCAATGCCTGCGAGCTTTATTTTGCACTGCAACCTCGCACATTCTCTCTCAAAGCAACTAAAGTGGGCTTTGTGATATCCCTGTTGTCCAGCGAGCCCCAGACCTGGGCCCATCGCCTACTGGAGCAGAAGTCTGGGTCCCTGGATAGCCTTGATACCTTCTTCTTGGCGATGTCTCAGCTATATGAGGACCCCCAATTGATTGCAACTGCAGAAGCCGCACTGCACTCTCTCCAACAAGGTCACAGAGCGGCCGAGGACTATGCGGTTGAGTTCAGACGCTGGAGTTCCGACACGGTTTGGGAACGACGCCGCCCTGCACCACCAATTTCGGATGGGGCTATCTGACCCACTCAAGGATGAGTTGGCACGAGTGGGGATACCTCAAACCTTGGATGAGCTTATCAATCTCTCCATCCAGATTGATCGTCGCTTAAGGGAGCGTCGGTCAGAGAGATCTTCCAGCCATTTCCGCCCCACTTGGATGCTCCCCAAGGTTCCAAGTTCTGCCAGTCAGTTTCCACCCACTTCTACTGCTCCAGCTCAAGAAGCTCCCGAACCAATGCAGCTTGGTTTGCTCCGGCCCTCGCTGACCCCTGAAGAAAAACAGCGCAGACACATGCAGACACAGCGTAATACACATGATTACGTAGGTATCACATTAATATTACAATTGTACATTTATGGTAACAAGGGGCGTTACATAGGCAGGCTAATTCTAATCAGGACTTAAAAGAATGCAAAACATGTACTGAAAACATTGTTAGTGCCGTTTGCACAGTGAGGGCATCGTGCAATACATATAAAATAGAATTACAATTATATACAGGACCTACAAATTTCCATTACAGTCTCCTCTCTTTTGATCAATATTTTGATCACTAACCATACCTGCTATCACCTTTAACCTGGAACCTCCACACGCTTAGGTGGAGGTAATCCTGGCCAAAGAGGCAAAAACTCCATTGTGGAGAAAATAATAGCTCAGCAGCTTTTTTCATTACAAAATGACTTTTCATTGTGAAAAACAAAGACGTATTTACAGAGTACTGGCTGTACACTCCTGCGGCCAGAATGGCCTTCTGGCTTAATTGCTGATATGCTGACTTATCAACACATGTAAACACAGACAATTCTACATAAAATGGAAGAGGTACAAAAGACAAATATGACAAGAGGGAAACAAATCAAACACAGAGATTTCTTTAATTTAGTCATCTGTTGCAGTGTCTTGTGTGGATCCAGGTGACTTTTCCTTCAAGTTTTGCAAAACTGTACATGCAATAGATGCTGTATTGAGTCTCCAAACGTTTCCTTATATATAAATGTCTCTTAACAATCCACAAGTCACCTGGCTTTTAGTTTTAGATCCTTCTAAACTTTTAGGATCTGGAATTGGGGAGAAAACACATAAATAAGTTTGTCAAGAAGCGCAAGCGCGGAGCCTCCCAAGATGGCCGCCAGCATCTAGAGCTCCGCTCCACCGCAGCCCTGCATTAACCACCGGAGCTTCCAGAGCGCACTAACACTGTACCGGACAGCGGATTCGAGTGGGGGAACACTCAAGGATCCCGCGGATGGCGTCCCCGAGCGCCAGAAAGGATTTGTCCGGCCGCATGAAAGCCGAAAACGGCCCTGTCAGTTATGCCAAGATGGCGGCGGCTACACGAGGCCTCCCAGTCACACCTCCCCAGGAAGCATCCATAGCGGACCAGGACCAAGAGCGGCTGCCTTTTCAAGGTACAGACTGTGCCCCTTTACAATCAGTTAATTCTCCCTCTTCCACTGAGTCTCTGCTGGGTGGATTGAGTGCAGGATATCCCGCTACACCTATGAGGGATCCACATACAGGCCTGCTGCTGGCAGTCAGTGAGGCACAGGAAGATTTCCCTCCCCCACAGACTTTCCTTCCATGATGACTGCTTTCTCACACATGCTTTCCAAAAGCCTAGCTATTCAGGCAAATCAGATCACTACCTCTATACATGCAGATCTGCAGCAAATAGGTCTGAGGCTGGACACTGTGGAACGGAAAACTGACCAGGCAGTATCCCGGATCAATCAGAATTCGGCTAGATTGGAAGAGGTTCAGGGCCAACTAGAGACCGCGTTTGCAAAAATCGATGACCTCGAAAACAGGTCGAGAAGATACAATTTCAGGGTACGGGGATCCCAGAATCTGAAAAAGAGGTACACAAGGTGGTGAGATCTCTCATAAAGAATTTGATCCCAGACATCCCGGATCGCCATTTGGAATTGGATAGAGCACATAGGGCTCTCCAGGCCCCCCGTTCTGACGGTTTACCCAGGGACATTATAGTCAAACCACACTATTACTCAGTGAAGGAGGAGGTCATGCGGAAATCCAGATATGCGGAAAATCTCTTGTTTCAGGGTCACAAGATCCAGCTATTCGCTGACCTCTCCCCATACACTATACAGAAGAGATGATCGTTTAAACCCTTGCTACAAGTTTTGTTGGACAAAGAAATCGCTTACAGATGGTCGTTTCCTTTGAGGCTGAATTTTTCTTACAAGAACAAAAGCTTTGGATTCTCCTCGTTCCAGGAAGGCGAAAAACTTTTGATTCGACTAGGTCTGCTACAATTGGAACCCACAACGGAACACTCCAACAGGGGTACCCCAGCGTCAATCAAGAGACCTTCCCCAGCGAGCCCGCTGCAGCAGATCTGGCTGACACAAAGCTCCAAACGATCCAAAGAAAATCTGCCACCTTGAGACTATTTTAGTTTCCCCATATGGGGATGAACTTTCTCTTTTTGGGGGATCCCCTGATTGTGGCACGGGCCACGGGACACAGGGGTCCTTCGGGGGGTCTCTTGGCCCCCTCCTCTTTATAGAGGGTAACGGGTGGGAAGTCTTCCCATATTTTGAAATGTGTATTAGGGCCTTCTTCCCCACCCTATGTTGTCTTGTTTTTTGTTTTCCTTTCGCCACATGTCTTTTTAGGGGGGGTTTTTGTATTTTTGCATTTTGACCTTGGTCCAGGTTAACCTCTTTTATATTCAGGTTGAGGTCTCAGACCTTGCTATTCAGGACTCCAGCAGTCGGTACAGCGAACTTTTCTCACATCGGAAGGGCCTGACATGTGATTGCCTTGTCGGGGTTAATATTAGGTCTCCTGTCTGCGGCAGCAGGGAATGCTTTACGGGATCTGCTTATTTTCAAATTTTGTTTGCAATAGTCCTATACGGGCTCTAGGTAATGGTTTGATAAGGGTATGGCCATTTCTCCACCATCCTTATTTTTTTGGGGGGGGGGTGGGTGATGGTGGGTCTGGAGCGAGACATGGGGGCCATTCCCTTTGCCATAGGTATAGGATTGCTGTTCCCCTGTTACAGTTCATGATGGGCGCTTTGTTAGCATTTTGATATGAGCCCGTGGCGGCTCAACAGTTTATATAGTTAAAGGTGGCGGGGCGGTGGTGGATTTAGTGCGCTCCCCCTGGTTCAGAGGCACTTTCTAAGCTTCTGAGCCACTTACAGGGTAACCTTGTCTGGGGTTACCCCGTCCATTCACGGATGAGAGTTGGTTGGAGGGGTTCCGACCACTCAGGGGGGTGGATGGGGACGGGGGTCCCCTGTATGTATTTTTCTGACAACACAATGGTATTGCAACATGGTTCTCCTCATGCTGCTGTCCTTTCTCCCTATGATTGTTTGTCCCTCTTCTTGTTCATCTCTTTCCTTCTTCTTTCTCCACATGTATATTGCAGACAACGTGACTCTAGCTACGACATCCAGCCTGCACTCCTGGACGTTTATGGGAACTATTGGTGGCTCTGGATTCGACAACAGCGTGGCCCTCTTCATGGGAGCGGTGAGTTCTTGATCAATTGCGTGGGTCTCCCCCCTCTGGTCCATGACTGACACACCTGCTAAAGCGCCCACCCTTAAACTTGTCTCACACAACACTCAAGGCCTTAACTCCCCACTCAAACGTAGGAAGCTACTAGAGCATTACCGCTCCATACACGCGGATATTCTCTTACTACAGGAGACGCACTTCCCTTCCTCTTTCAAACCCACATTTTTACATCAGCACTATCCTCAGTTCTTTTTAGCTTCCGCGGAGAACAAGACTAGAGGGGTGGCAGTGTGTTTCTCCAAACATATAAACCTCTCTCAACCTGAGATTGTTCAGGACCCCCAGGGCCGATATATTCTGGTTTCGGGACACATAGATGGGGAATGCTACACTTTTGTTTCCTATTATGCACCCAACAAGGGCCAAAGCTCCTTCTTTGCATCCATGCTGGGGAAGCTACAGAACCGCCTTCAGGGCACGGTGTTTATTGGAGGTGACTCGAATGTAGCATTTGACTTTTCTCTGGATAAATCGGGATCTGGTGGGTCAAAACCCAAGCGTCCATCGAAACAGAGCGTTAGCATTGCCCGCATGCTCCACTCAGGAGGTCTGATTGACTCCTGGCGAGAGATGAATCCTCGGGCGAAGGATTATACACATTTTTCGGCGCCACACCACACCTATGCCAGAATAGATCACATTTTTACGAAACCCCAGACGGTCCCTTTGTTAGTTAATGCAAAGATCTTGGACTCGTCCTTGTCGGATCACTCCATGGTGGTTGTAGTATCCAGGAGACCTATGGGCCCATGTTGGCGTCTCCGGGAATCCATTTTGAGTGATCCTGCACATAGCGCAGCTTTGGAGGCTGCTATTCGAGAATACTTTGAGCTGAATGATACCGGGGAGGTAACGCCGGTTACTTTGTGGGCTGCACATAAAACTGTAATGAGAGGCAAATTGATACAGTTGTCCTCTAATCTCAAAGCACAACACCGGGCTGACACTCTCAAACTCACGGAGGAGTTCCGTTCACTAGCTAAAGCACACAAACAGCGCCCTACGGCAGATTCATTAGCCAAACTAGATGAGGTCAAGGCCCGACTGAATATGTCTTTAACCACAGCGGCTGCTCAACATCTTACTTGGACGGGGGCTAAATTCTATGCACAAAAAGACAGGGTGGGCTCACGTTTAGCAGTAAAACTGACCCCCAAGCCACGATCTCAGTCTTTTCCTAAAATCAGGGTTCACTCAGGGGACCTCTCTCAGAATCCTGTTAAAGTCATGGACACTTTTTTGCGGTTCTACTCGGACTTATACAAGCAGGGGCCTAGTCCCTCCAAGGGTGCTCGAGAGACGCTCCTGAATGTTCTCCCACTGCCCAAGCTCTCGGAGGAACACAGGGATCTTATGGAGGATCCGTTCACTCAGGCAGAAGTCCTTGACACTATTAAAACTCTTTCAGTGGGTTCTGCTCCGGGTCTGGACGGATTCTCCAATGGTTATTATAAGAAGTTTGGCCCTTCTCTGGCTCCTTATCTGGTGAAAATGTTTAACTCTCTCAGGGATGGTACCGCCATGCTTCCGGACATGAACTCAGCATTTATCTCGGTGATTCCAAAACCTGGTAAAGATGCCAGCGAGGTAGGCAATTTTAGGCCTATATCGCTTATCAATAATGACATTAAGTTAATGACGAAAATATTGGCAAACAGACTTTCAAGCTTTATCTCTCGGTATATACACAAAGATCAGGTGGGGTTCATCCCTGGGAGACAAGGACCAGACCAGATTAGGCGCGCAGTTGATATTATTTCACTCCTAAAGGCACAATGGGACGGGGGTTCCCCGCAACAGGGGTTTCTGCTGTCCATTGACCTTCATAAGGCCTTTGGCTCTATTGATTGGTCATACCTTACGGATATTCTGGAGAGATGGGGGTGCGGAAAATACTTTCTTAATCTCATATCGGCACTTTATTCTAATCCTTCAGCTCAGGTGCGTCTGTTGGGCAGATATTCTAACACGTTCGGTATTGGTAGGGGGACAAGACAGGGGTGCTCACCATCTCCGCTTCTTTTTGCCATAGCCATAGAAACTTTAGCCATTGCCTTACGTTCTAACCCCGACATTAGGGGGGTCATGTGCGGGTCCTGCGAACATAAATGCGCCCTTTATGCGGACGACCTCCTTCTTTTTGTCACTTCGCCCCTGACCTCCATGCCCATAATTAACCGGACTTTATTGGATTTTAGTAAGATTTCGGGACTTCAGGACAATATGGAGAAATCTTTAGCTCTGAATGTTACGCTCTCCACAGATAAGCTATCACAACTTTCGAATAATTTTACCTTCTCATGGGCACAATCCCAGCTTCCATACTTAGGAATCAAACTCACTTCAGATATACACACATTATTCAAAGCTAACTATCCCTACATGGCGCAAAAATGTAGAGAGGATTTAGTTCGCTGGTCCGGTTGTGGCATCTCTTGGCTGGGTAGGATTAATGCGGTGAAAATGACACTTCTATTATACTTGTTCCGTTCACTCCCAATTCCGGTCCCCAAAACATTCCTGAACAAAATACAAACGGACATCGTGAGGTTTGTCTGGGGGAAGAAAGGTTATAGGTGCTCCTCAGCCACACTCTACCGATTGAAATCTCAAGGGGGGTTGGGTCTTCCCAATTTGTGGGGTTATTATCAATCGGCACAACTGGCCCAGATATCAATGGCTTTCTCTGCTTCTGTAAAACCGGACTGGTTATTGATAGAACGGCAGTCTATTCCCCACCACACAATAGATTTCCTGATGGGTTGCAACCCCAAAGGCAGACCTGCGATTCTGGCTCCCACCCTTTCGCATTCCATGGCACTTAGCTCCAACCTATTCAAACGGGACTCGTTGATCTCCCCTCTGAAACTGCTAACACACATTTTTCATAATGGGGATTTTCCCCCGGGGAAAATATAGAAGCCTTTAAATGGTGGACGGATAAGGGGCTATACAGAATTGGACATTTTTTTCCCCTACCGGCCCTCTTTCTTTAACACACTGCAAAAAGAAACTAGATATGCCCGATTCGGAAATCTTCAGATTTACACAAATCTCACACTATTTGAATTCCATTTGGACTTCTAAACCACTTCCTCCTTTTATAACGCAATATGAGCAATGGTGTGCGCGGGCTATGGACCAGAGGGGGGGCATCTCCCTGATCTACACGGCTCTTATGGGGAAGGACAACAAGCCCCCTTATGCTCGAGCATGGGAAGCTGATTTGGGCTGCTCATGGGAATCGAAACAGTGGTTTGGGGCCTCGGCGAGAGCTCACAAAAGGTATCCTTAATGTTTCGCTAATTGAGGCAGGTATCAAAGTCTTGTTTAGATGGTACTATGTTCCTTCCAGGCTGGCAAAAAAATTTCCGGGTTCCTCGCCAGTGTGCTTCAGAGGTTGCGGTCTGGGAGGAGATATGTTTCATGTCTGGTGGTCCTGTCCACGCATCCGCTCCTTTTGGCGGAAAGTGTTTCGTACGGTTAGTTCTATTACGGGGACTGCCTTACTACCCCACCCCAGTTTAGCCTTACTAAATCTTTCCGTCCCGGCTCTATCCAAACATTTACAGCAATTGGCGTTTTTTTGTTTTTCTTGGGGCTAAAATTACGATAGCCAAGGCCTGGAAGAAACACACGGTTTCCTATAAGATGTTTAGATCTAAGGTAACATGGATTATGGTGCAAGAACAAGTAGTGGCCAAGTGGCACGACAAAACGGAGAGATTCCGGTTGATCTGGGAACCTTGGGCGACATTGTGTAATATTTCTCTTATTCCAGGAGTGCAGCTTGGTACTTTGTCTTCTAGGGCAGGTAACACTTGATTCAGCTTTTTACATTGCCTCTCTTTCTCCTTTCCCCCCTTTCCTTTTTTCACACGTTTTCTCTCTTCCCTTCTTCTTCACCTCCCTTGGTGTAACGGGATGTGCCCCACATGGGGTTCTAAGAAAGACGGCAGCCATGTTCTGGGCTGGTTATTGGCCCAAAATTCCTTTAGGCATCTCAGGTAATTGAACTTTGTAGGGATGGGATGGGAGTGTCCTGGTCTTGGCGGACGGGCCTAGCCCCTGGTCTGCAGCTTGATCCCGTTTGGGGCGCCAGGGGATCTGAGGCTCATGTGCTTTGACTAGACAAACTCCCTCTTGGGGGCTGAACTTGCTGTTATGGGTTCAAGATATTACCAATGTTTTGTCAATGTACTTCCTGTTGGCTTTATAGATTGGTTTTGTTATATTCTGGTCTAGATCCATGTATGTCTAGCGCGGCGGTACTTATGTACGGGTGGATTTAGCTTGTATGTTTTGAGGATTATTTATCTTTTCTGTTCTGATGAAAATCTTCAATAAACATTATTAAAAAAAATAAATAAAAAAAAATAAGTTTGTCAAAAACCTTAAAAAATCAGCAAAATTCTCTGTGAGATCCGAATGGAGGACTTCAGCTGCTGAGACAAAATATAAGCAAGTGAGTAACACACTCCCAAACCAAATTCCATAGGGCGAGAGTCCAACATCCCCTTTACGGGCTTGATAAAATATAATAAAACATTCAGGCAAAAGTTTTCTAGTTTCTTACTCTACTCTACAAAATACATACTCCTAAGATCCTGACTTGGGCATCTGGATATATCTTTTTGTTATCTCTGGAAGGGATGTTCAGCTTTTGGTAACACCTTTGGTAACAGGTAAAACAAGAAGTGTTATGTTATAAAAACAACTGTGGAAAACCCTGGCTCTATCCCATGCTCATTTACTAAGGCAGCCATAACTACTTGTAACTGATGACACGGTCCATGTGGCAAGCTGAAGGGAAAAGAGTGTCTGGCAGCCATAAATTATCCCCTTTTCCAAAGTCTTGTTTCGTAAGAAGTTGCCCTCTGTGGACCACTTGTGCTTCTCGTTCTGGGGTCCTTAAAGTTGAATTATTAATCCCAGCTATACTGGGCCAGAACTAGGGTGGAATCTGTGAGTTGCACAGACCCAGCAACTGTCCGGGGCTATAAATGCAGCATCCTTAGAGTCGCCTGGTCTGCTTCCATATGTGAGTTTTACTGTTAGTATGGCTACCTTAGCAAGAACCTGGAAGGCTGAAAACAGCCGATCAAATTAACTTGGCATGCTTGATTGGTTTACCTTCCGAAGTAAAAACAAACTTCTTGCCCTTCAAATGGAACCAAAAGCTCTCTATATCTTGACTATCTATATAAATATATACTCTTTTTATAGCTCACGGGCTTTGCTAAAACATGGAGCTCTGCTTCTTGAGCTGGGGAAAAAGGATCCAATGACTCTGAATACAGAGAATCCTTCTGGGTGATAAACTTCATCCTCGGTATAAAACCAGGAATAACCTTACAAAAAAGTAAATACTCGGGTCTTCAGGGAGTGTGTCCTGCACTGGGCTCACAGCAGCTGATCCCCACGTCATCAATTTAACACATGTGCTTTTTCTTTGTCTCCAGCCTCCTCCAATAGAGGCAATAAGGTGGCTGGATTCAAATGTGAACCCTTCATTACTAGGTCCAGCTTGCATAAATATAACAATTGGCTTGTTTTCTATCATACTGTTTGTGCAAGAACTCCAGTTTCATGTTTCAAAAAGACAAAAAGACTTTTTCCTGGCAATATTATAATAAATGATAAGAATACCCTGCAGTCATGCAGAGATGTCCATAAACCCTTAGTATTCTTCTACTTATACCCACTGCACTTACAAGGACAAGGGGCACATCATTTCACAATTAGTGATGGACGAACGTTTCGCCCGGCGGTCGTTTCGCGGCGAATTTCCGACATTCGCGGTCCGCACGTTCGAACGCCTTTTTCCGTCGTTCGCCGCGGCGGACTTACGTGTTTAATGTATACAAGAACTTTAACCTTTGGTGACACGTTTATCATGTGATACAGGACAGCCAATTGAGACATGACAGCACATGGACACTTGTACATTCCCCCTAACCTATAAATACACCCGATCCGGTGGCCATTTTACATTCTTTCTTCTGTTACGATAGGGACAGGTTCCTGTGTGGAGTAGGGAGAGATAAACCACTAGCTATTTGGTACACAAAAGTTCTTTTCAGGACTGGTATAGGTGTTAGGTGTTGATAGGTTTGCTGTGCTGCTGATTCTTGCAGCAGCCTGAGTGTCTTTTGTTAGTTTAGAGAAAGGGAAAGGACGGTGTATGCTACAGGGACAGCCAGATTAGTCTTTCATCATCATCATCATCATCATCATCATTAGCTGTTACTATCAAGGTCCACAAAAGAGCTGTTCCAGTAACCACTAATCGTTCTCTTTTTTTGCCAATTTGTATAGGGACAGGAAGGAAGCAGTGTTGTCAGGCAGTGAGGGTAATTTTAAAGACTTGCTGTTATTATTAGTTCCACAAAGGTTCTTTTCAGGACTGGTATCAGTGGTACAGTAATAGGCTTGTACATGTATAATATTCTTTCTTCCAAATATAGAAAGGATATTATACTTGACTGCTGCCCTTCTGCTGCAGTCTGCTAAACATTCACAACTCACTTGTTCCACAAAAGTTCTTATAAGGACTGGTAACTTGGTATAGGGTGCTACGGTACATAGGCTTGAGTGCGGTACAGTCTGCTGTTCTGTAAGGACCGCTATCGGTCCACAATAGATAGGGTTGACGTGCACCACTGCTGACCGCTGCCCTATACTGCAGCAGTCCTTCAGCGGTATAGGGACTGACGTACAGTCTGCTAATCACTAACACACAACCTGCTTGTTCCACAAAAGTTCTTATAAGGACTGGTAACTTGGTATAGGGTGCTACGGTACATAGGCTTGAGTGCGGTACAGTCTGCTGTTCTGTAAGGACCGCTATCGGTCCACAATAGATAGGGTTGACGTGCACCACTGCTGACCGCTGCCCTATACTGCAGCAGTCCTTCAGCGGTATAGGGACTGACGTACAGTCTGCTAAACACTAATACACAACCTGCTTGGTCCACAAAAGTTCTTATAAGGACTGGTAACTTGGTATAGGGTGCTACGGTACATAGGCTTGAGTGCGGTACAGTCTGCTGTTCTGTAAGGACCGCTATAGGTCCACAATAGATAGGGTTGACGTGCACCACTGCTGACCGCTCACCTATACTGCAGCAGTCCTTCAGCGGTATAGGGACTGACGTACAGTCTGCTAATCACTAACACACAACCTGCTTGTTCCACAAAAGTTCTTATAAGGACTGGTAACTTGGTATAGGGTGCTACGGTACATAGGCTTGAGTGCGGTACAGTCTGCTGTTCTGTAAGGACCGCTATCGGTCCACAATAGATAGGGTTGACGTGCACCACTGCTGACCGCTGCCCTATACTGCAGCAGTCCTTCAGCGGTATAGGGACTGACGTACAGTCTGCTAAACACTAATACACAACCTGCTTGGTCCACAAAAGTTCTTATAAGGACTGGTAACTTGGTATAGGGTGCTACGGTACATAGGCTTGAGTGCGGTACAGTCTGCTGTTCTGTAAGGACCGCTATCGGTCCACAATAGATAGGGTTGACGTGCACCACTGCTGACCGCTCACCTATACTGCAGCAGTCCTTCAGCGGTATAGGGACTGACGTACAGTCTGCTAATCACTAACACACAACCTGCTTGTTCCACAAAAGTTCTTATAAGGACTGGTAACTTGGTATAGGGTGCTACGGTACATAGGCTTGAGTGCGGTACAGTCTGCTGTTCTGTAAGGACCGCTATCGGTCCACAATAGATAGGGTTGACGTGCACCACTGCTGACCGCTGCCCTATACTGCAGCAGTCCTTCAGCGGTATAGGGACTGACGTACAGTCTGCTAAACACTAATACACAACCTGCTTGGTCCACAAAAGTTCTTATAAGGACTGGTAACTTGGTATAGGGTGCTACGGTACATAGGCTTGAGTGCGGTACAGTCTGCTGTTCTGTAAGGACCGCTATCGGTCCACAATAGATAGGGTTGACGTGCACCACTGCTGACCGCTCACCTATACTGCAGCAGTCCTTCAGCGGTATAGGGACTGACGTACAGTCTGCTAATCACTAACACACAACCTGCTTGTTCCACAAAAGTTCTTATAAGGACTGGTAACTTGGTATAGGGTGCTACGGTACATAGGCTTGAGTGCGGTACAGTCTGCTGTTCTGTAAGGACCGCTATCGGTCCACAATAGATAGGGTTGACGTGCACCACTGCTGACCGCTGCCCTATACTGCAGCAGTCCTTCAGCGGTATAGGGACTGACGTACAGTCTGCTAAACACTAATACACAACCTGCTTGGTCCACAAAAGTTCTTATAAGGACTGGTAACTTGGTATAGGGTGCTACGGTACATAGGCTTGAGTGCGGTACAGTCTGCTGTTCTGTAAGGACCGCTATCGGTCCACAATAGATAGGGTTGACGTGCACCACTGCTGACCGCTCACCTATACTGCAGCAGTCCTTCAGCGGTATAGGGACTGACGTACAGTCTGCTAATCACTAACACACAACCTGCTTGTTCCACAAAAGTTCTTATAAGGACTGGTAACTTGGTATAGGGTGCTACGGTACATAGGCTTGAGTGCGGTACAGTCTGCTGTTCTGTAAGGACCGCTATCGGTCCACAATAGATAGGGTTGACGTGCACCACTGCTGACCGCTGCCCTATACTGCAGCAGTCCTTCAGCGGTATAGGGACTGACGTACAGTCTGCTAAACACTAATACACAACCTGCTTGGTCCACAAAAGTTCTTATAAGGACTGGTAACTTGGTATAGGGTGCTACGGTACATAGGCTTGAGTGCGGTACAGTCTGCTGTTCTGTAAGGACCGCTATCGGTCCACAATAGATAGGGTTGACGTGCACCACTGCTGACCGCTGCCCTATACTGCAGCAGTCCTTCAGCGGTATAGGGACTGACGTACAGTCTGCTAAACACTAATACACAACCTGCTTGGTCCACAAAAGTTCTTATAAGGACTGGTAACTTGGTATAGGGTGCTACGGTACATAGGCTTGAGTGCGGTACAGTCTGCTGTTCTGTAAGGACCGCTATAGGTCCACAATAGATAGGGTTGACGTGCACCACTGCTGACCGCTCACCTATACTGCAGCAGTCCTTCAGCGGTATAGGGACTGACGTACAGTCTGCTAATCACTAACACACAACCTGCTTGTTCCACAAAAGTTCTTATAAGGACTGGTAACTTGGTATAGGGTGCTACGGTACATAGGCTTGAGTGCGGTACAGTCTGCTGTTCTGTAAGGACCGCTATCGGTCCACAATAGATAGGGTTGACGTGCACCACTGCTGACCGCTGCCCTATACTGCAGCAGTCCTTCAGCGGTATAGGGACTGACGTACAGTCTGCTAAACACTAATACACAACCTGCTTGGTCCACAAAAGTTCTTATAAGGACTGGTAACTTGGTATAGGGTGCTACGGTACATAGGCTTGAGTGCGGTACAGTCTGCTGTTCTGTAAGGACCGCTATCGGTCCACAATAGATAGGGTTGACGTGCACCACTGCTGACCGCTGCCCTATACTGCAGCAGTCCTTCAGCGGTATAGGGACTGACGTACAGTCTGCTAAACACTAATACACAACCTGCTTGGTCCACAAAAGTTCTTATAAGGACTGGTAACTTGGTATAGGGTGCTACGGTACATAGGCTTGAGTGCGGTACAGTCTGCTGTTCTGTAAGGACCGCTATCGGTCCACAATAGATAGGGTTGACGTGCACCACTGCTGACCGCTGCCCTATACTGCAGCAGTCCTTCAGCGGTATAGGGACTGACGTACAGTCTGCTAAACACTAATACACAACCTGCTTGGTCCACAAAAGTTCTTATAAGGACTGGTAACTTGGTATAGGGTGCTACGGTACATAGGCTTGAGTGCGGTACAGTCTGCTGTTCTGTAAGGACCGCTATCGGTCCACAATAGATAGGGTTGACGTGCACCACTGCTGACCGCTGCCCTATACTGCAGCAGTCCTTCAGCGGTATAGGGACTGACGTACAGTCTGCTAAACACTAATACACAACCTGCTTGGTCCACAAAAGTTCTTATAAGGACTGGTAACTTGGTATAGGGTGCTACGGTACATAGGCTTGAGTGCGGTACAGTCTGCTGTTCTGTAAGGACCGCTATAGGTCCACAATAGATAGGGTTGACGTGCACCACTGCTGACCGCTCACCTATACTGCAGCAGTCCTTCAGCGGTATAGGGACTGACGTACAGTCTGCTAATCACTAACACACAACCTGCTTGTTCCACAAAAGTTCTTATAAGGACTGGTAACTTGGTATAGGGTGCTACGGTACATAGGCTTGAGTGCGGTACAGTCTGCTGTTCTGTAAGGACCGCTATCGGTCCACAATAGATAGGGTTGACGTGCACCACTGCTGACCGCTGCCCTATACTGCAGCAGTCCTTCAGCGGTATAGGGACTGACGTACAGTCTGCTAAACACTAATACACAACCTGCTTGGTCCACAAAAGTTCTTATAAGGACTGGTAACTTGGTATAGGGTGCTACGGTACATAGGCTTGAGTGCGGTACAGTCTGCTGTTCTGTAAGGACCGCTATCGGTCCACAATAGATAGGGTTGACGTGCACCACTGCTGACCGCTGCCCTATACTGCAGCAGTCCTTCAGCGGTATAGGGACTGACGTACAGTCTGCTAAACACTAATACACAACCTGCTTGGTCCACAAAAGTTCTTATAAGGACTGGTAACTTGGTATAGGGTGCTACGGTACATAGGCTTGAGTGCGGTACAGTCTGCTGTTCTGTAAGGACCGCTATCGGTCCACAATAGATAGGGTTGACGTGCACCACTGCTGACCGCTGCCCTATACTGCAGCAGTCCTTCAGCGGTATAGGGACTGACGTACAGTCTGCTAAACACTAATACACAACCTGCTTGGTCCACAAAAGTTCTTATAAGGACTGGTAACTTGGTATAGGGTGCTACGGTACATAGGCTTGAGTGCGGTACAGTCTGCTGTTCTGTAAGGACCGCTATCGGTCCACAATAGATAGGGTTGACGTGCACCACTGCTGACCGCTGCCCTATACTGCAGCAGTCCTTCAGCGGTATAGGGACTGACGTACAGTCTGCTAAACACTAATACACAACCTGCTTGGTCCACAAAAGTTCTTATAAGGACTGGTAACTTGGTATAGGGTGCTACGGTACATAGGCTTGAGTGCGGTACAGTCTGCTGTTCTGTAAGGACCGCTATCGGTCCACAATAGATAGGGTTGACGTGCACCACTGCTGACCGCTGCCCTATACTGCAGCAGTCCTTCAGCGGTATAGGGACTGACGTACAGTCTGCTAAACACTAATACACAACCTGCTTGGTCCACAAAAGTTCTTATAAGGACTGGTAACTTGGTATAGGGTGCTACGGTACATAGGCTTGAGTGCGGTACAGTCTGCTGTTCTGTAAGGACCGCTATCGGTCCACAATAGATAGGGTTGACATGCACCACTGCTGACCGCTGCCCTATACTGCAGCAGTCCTTCAGCGGTATAGGGACTGACGTACAGTCTGCTAAACACTAATACACAACCTGCTTGGTCCACAAAAGTTCTTATAAGGACTGGTAACTTGGTATAGGGTGCTACGGTACATAGGCTTGAGTGCGGTACAGTCTGCTGTTCTGTAAGGACCGCTATCGGTCCACAATAGATAGGGTTGACGTGCACCACTGCTGACCGCTGCCCTATACTGCAGCAGTCCTTCATCGGTATAGGGACTAAGAGTTTTGTCACAGGGTCATTTAAAAAATGACAGGCAGAGGAAGAGGCAGGCCCTTCCGCAGGGGTGGTAGGGGTAGGGCAGGAGCAACAGGCTTGAGCCAAAGTGGGAAGTTGCAGAAGGTGCGTTCAATTACTTTAAAGGATGCACCAGACTTGGTTGAGTGGCTCGCTCAGCCTTACTCTTCTGCACCCTCCTCATCCTCTCGATCTGCACCCTCTTCTTCACTCTCTGCTATGTGCACCCCCAAAGACACTACCACCAACAACACGACCACCACCACCACCACCACATACCTTCCGCTTGAGTCACTGGAATTATTTTCCGATCCATATCAAGAGGACATTTCTGATGCGCAGCCACTCTTGGTATTGGATCAGGAAGAGGAGGTAGCAACAAGCGCTACTCAGCAGTCTGACGCCAGTACCCAGATCAGCCCAAGGAGGAGGTTGGTCCCCGGTGTTGCTGCCTACTCCGAGATCTCTACTTATAGCGGTGGGGAAGGTGACGTTGATGATGACGTGTCTAGTGATGTCACGTGGGTGCCCACAAGAGAGGAAGAGGAGGGGAGTTCAGAGGGAGATATGGACCAGCAGATAGGGAGGAGAAGCAGCAATGACTTACATTGCACAGCAGGGACAAAGCAGACTGCAAATGTATCAGGAGCGAGTCATCGACCATGTACGGTCACATCTGGCGCTCCCAGGACACCGGCACATGGCTCCGCAGTGTGGGCTTTTTTTAACGTGTCCGCTGCTGACAATAGCGTTGCCATCTGCAATCTTTGCAGTCAACGCGTTAGTCGCGGTAAGCCCAATACTCACCTAGGGACGACCGCCTTAAGAAGGCACATGAGCAGCCATCACCGAGCCCAGTGGGAGCAACGGAACACACAAAGCCACACTGCAGGCTCTCACCGTCCAGCCTCGTCTTCTACTTCTCCTTCTCCTCTCTCCTCACAATTGTCCTCCACTCCACCTTCCATCACGCCAAGCTCACATTTTTCTGCAAAAAGGCAGGCTTCCGTGGGCCTAATGTTTGAGCGTAAAAAAATGATGACGCCGGATAACCCTCTTGCCCAACGGTTGGCGGCTGGCTTGTCAGAACTCATAGCCCGCCAACTACTGCCATATAAACTGGTGGACTCGGAGGCCTTTCGCAAATTTGTGGCCATTGGAACACCACAATGGAAGGTCCCAGGAAGGAAGTATTTCTCAGAGAAGGGCATCCCAGAGCTATATGGCCATGTTCAGCGGCAAGTGAATGTATCTCTGGCACACAGTGTCGGTGCCAAGATACATCTGACCACAGACACGTGGTCTAGCAAACACGGGCAGGGAAGGTATATCAGTTTTACTGCCCACTGGGTGAACCTTCTGACGGCCGTCAAGCATGTAACCCGTGGCACCCGTGTAGATTTGGTTTTACCGCCACGGATTGCATGCAGGCCTGACTCTTCTTCTCCTCCTCCTACTCCATCCTCCTCCCTCTCCTCCTCAGCTGCCTCCTCCTTTTCCGCTGCTAGCGTCTCTTCCACTGCACCGCCCAAGCTCCCCAGAACCTATTCCACATGCCAGGTGAGACGTTGCCATGCCGTGCTGCGTCTGTTGTGCCTGGAAGCAAAGAGCCACACTGGCCCGGCACTCCTTTCAGCTTTGCGTTCACAGGCAGATGAGTGGCTAACACCGCTCAATTTGACAGTTGGTAAAGTGGTGTGTGACAACGGTGCCAATCTGCTTAGCGCATTGAAACAGGGCAAAATCACGCACGTGCCGTGCATGGCACACGTCTTAAACTTGGTCGTGCAGCGATTCCTTGTCAAATACCCTGGGGTCCAGGACATCTTGCGGCAGGCAAGGAAAATCTCGGCCCATTTCAGAAGATCTTACACGGCCATGGCTCGCCTTGCTGACATTCAGCGGCGACACCATCTGCCGGTCAGACGTCTTATTTGCGATTGCCCGACGCGATGGAACTCAACCTTCTATATGCTTGATAGGCTGCTCCAGCAGAAACGTGCAGTTAACGTCTACCTGTATGAACTCTGCGAAAGAAACGGTTCTGGGGAGCTGGGTTTTTTTTCACCGCGCCAGTGGCTGCTCATGCGCGACACATGCAGACTTCTGCGGCCATTTGAGGAGATCACCAAACTGGTCAGTCGCAGCCATGGCGCCATCAGTGACATGGTACCTTATGCCTTCTTTCTGGAGCGTGCATTGCGTCGTGTCATTGATCAGGCTGTGGAGGAGCAGGAGCGGGAAGATGAGGAAGTCGCAATGCTGGATGAATTCCCAGGGGGGGCTACTCTATCTGAGACAAGTCAACAACAGGAGTCTGATGAGGAGTCAGAGGAGGATGGTGCCGGGGCGGATGAGCAGGAGCAAGAAGAGCATGCTTTAAACCTTTCTGGGATCCCTGTTGTGCGAGGATGGGGAGAGGAGAATGAAGAGGACGACATTATCCTGGATGATGAGCAGGAGCCAGGCCACCACACCGCTTCCACTTTAGTGCAAATGGGGGCCTTCATGCTCCAGTGTTTTAATAGGGACCCCCGTATAAAAAGCATGAGGGTCAAGGACCAGTACTGGGTGGCAACGTACTTAGACCCCCGGTACAAACACAAAATGGCGGAAATGTTACCGCCGTCGCAGAGGGCTGTCAGAATGCAGCACTTCCAGGCCTTGCTTCGAGAAATGCTGCATTCTGCTTTTGCGTGCGCTGGCAGAGGAGCAATTCCCACTCCCAGAGAAGGATTTGCGGGTACCAATCCAACAGCGCCTGCAAGAAGAGGCCGGTTTGAAGATGTGTTGGTGACTTCGGATATGAGGTCATTCTTTCAGCCGACCCATCGACAGGTGTCATCCGGATCCAGCATCAGGGAACGCCTAGACCGTCAGGTGTCCGACTACATTGGGTTAACGGCCGATGTGGACGCTCTGAGGAGTGATGAACCCCTAGACTACTGGGTGGGCAGGCTTGACCTCTGGCCAGAGCTTGCCCAATTTGCAATCGAACTGTTGGCTTGCCCCTCATCCAGTGTCCTGTCCGAAAGGACGTTCAGCGCAGCAGGGGGGATTGTGACCGATAAGCGTACTCGCCTAGCTCACCACAGTGTTAACTACCTCACATTTCTAAAAATGAATGAGGCATGGATCTCGGAGGAATTCAACACATGTGACCAGTAGACCATGTATATGTCTATAAACTATTTTTTTAATCAAGCACACAGACCTTCTTAATTCATTTGGCTCACTTCCTTGACCCAAAAAAGCACACCGTACTATATGCCCCTACCCTCCTCTTTGAAGAGGTTGAGCGGTGTCATATTTCTACTGGGGCTGCTTATGATATCCCTGTGCTGTGCTGACTTCCTCCTGGGGGTTCTTATTATGAAGGGATCACACCATCCCTGTGCTGTGCTGACTTCCTCCTGGGGGTTCTTATTATGAGGGGATCACACCATCCCTGTGCTGTGCTGACTTCCTCCTGGGGCTGCTTACGGTGCTGCTGTCAGTGCTGTATGTCACGGTGCTGCTGTCAGCGCTGTATGTCACGGTGCTGCTGTCAGCGCTGTATGTCACGGTGCTGCTGTCAGCGCTGTATGTCACGGTGCTGCTGTCAGCGCTGTATGTCACGGTGCTGCTGTCAGCGCTGTATGTCACGGTGCTGCTGTCAGCGCTGTATGTCACGGTGCTGCTGTCAGCGCTGTATGTCACGGTGCTGCTGTCAGCGCTGTATGTCACGGTGCTGCTGTCAGCGCTGTATGTCACGGTGCTGCTGTCAGCGCTGTATGTCACGGTGCTGCTGTCAGCGCTGTATGTCACGGTGCTGCTGTCAGTGCTCTGTATTACGGTGCTGCTGTCAGATGCCTCTATCACGGTGCATGTGTCATTCCGGTATGTCACGCTGCTGGTGATCATCTCCTGCACCCTCTTCTTTGCCTACCCTGGTCCCTGACCTTCCCTCTCCTCCATTGCCTTCATTAGCTCCATAGTCCTGAATTGTTAGAACAATTTCCCAAATAAAATAAAAATGCTTGTAGTTATCGATCCCAAATTCACCTCATACATGTATTATGTCATTGTCCAGATGGTGGGACTACGTTTTACCCCCTAATAATTACCACGTGGCCGCAAATTCGACATGAAGGTTTGCAAAGTTCGCCTCCCATTGAAGTCAATGGGGCCCGCGGCGAACGTTCGGTTTCGCGAACGTTTGGGTCCGTTCGCATTTCGCTTTCGCGAAACGTCCCGTCGGAAGTTCGTCCATCACTATTCACAATCCACACATTCTGCTTTGGATTTCAAAAATAAAAATACATAAAAACAAAAGGACCAACAATATGTATGACAGACCAGAACGCACTTGGCCATCAAAAACTATAAACCAACTGGCTGCAGGCAGCAGCTATCCTAACAGGGTGTGTGGACTTGATGTGATGGGTCTGTTATATTTAAATACTATTATTACTCTCACATCATGGACCGCACATTAAGTTATTATCAGACTTTAAGATTTCATTTCTGTAGAAAACTTCCTTATGTATCCCATTCATCTTGGCTTTGTTAAACATTATTGCAGCTGTATTCAAATTAACAACCTCATCTTAATCTTTTTTTTCCTTTCCACTCAATAAATGTAAAATTACAAAATTGTTATCTTAATCTAAACTAATCCCATTTTTACCAATTTCCCCATTAACCTGGATTTAATTTCCAACCAAAGGTTGTCTAAACCAGGTTCAATATATCTATATTTATTAATAAAATTGTTAAACTCATATTAGAAATTAATACTCATATGGTCATTTCAATATCACACACTAATATATATATACACAGATAAATGTCCTTAAAGGGGGACTGTCACGTACCTTAAGGCAGAGCCCGGAATGCAGGGAGTGGCCTCTCGTAGACCTCTGACTCGGGAGGCCCTGGTAGTGATGACAGGGGCTCGGGAGCACAGAGGAGCACAAGTGCCTGACTGGATGGTTGATGTAGAAAGCAGCAGACCGTTGATGGTGGAGGTGTCCTGTAGTCCAGCAGCGGAATGCAGGTAATGGTAAGGTTCAGCAGACAGCGGGAGGATTCATGTAGTCCGGCAGCAGAGTGCAAGTGATCGCAGGATACAACGGACAACGGGAGGAGTTCTGTAGTCCAACAGCGGGTGCAGGTGCAAACAGGATATAGCGGGTAGTGGAAAGAGTCATGTAGTCCGCAGCAAGAGGTAGGAGGCAACGGGGCACAGAGGAGACAACAGCCGGGTGCGGTGGTGGACTGGGAGGTGTCCTGTAGTCCAGCAGCGATAAACAGGCAACTGGCAGATAACGGATAGTACAACGGTCCAGGTCAGGCACAGGCGAGCAGATCAGGTACAGAAACGGAATCCAGAAGAGTAGTCGGGTACAAAGCCAAAAGTCGGGGGCAGGCAGCAAACAGCGAAGTCAGGAACAAGCAGGGTTCAATACGGATCAGGATACGGATTCAGATTCAGGTTCAGGTTCAGATACAGGATACCAGAGTACACAGGAACGCTGTTGATCGGGCAGCAAGGCAGTAAAGCAAGGATCCACTTTAAATAGCGCCATTGGCACCAATTGCGTCAAATGGCCGTGCGCGCTCCCGCGTGCGCGCTCCCGCGCACACCGCCAACCGCGTTAACGCTCTTCTTACCGCACAGAAGATCTTCTGCGTCTTACGCCGCTCAGATGCCGGTGAGAAGGATCTTCCTGGCATTGCCCCCCTCCAATGGGCAGCCTCCGGATGCCCAACTGGGACATCTTACCTGGGTGAGATCTTTTGAAGGCCAGAACCAACCTCTTGGCGTGGATACCAGTCTCTGGTTCCCAGGAGTTTTCTTCTGGCCCATACCCCTTCCACTTCACCAGATATTGGACTTGGTTGCGTCTCTTTCTGCAATCTAAAATCGCTTCAACCTCAAATTCTTCCTCCCCATTAATAAGCACAGGTTCAGGGGGACCAACGTTCCGATCGGTGAAGGGATCCTGGATTGAGGGTTTTACAAGGGCCACATGGAACACTGGGTGGATACGAAACGATTCCGGTAGTTTCAGTTCATAGGCCACATTATTAATTTTCCTGGTTACTGGGAAGGGACCCACAAATCTTGGGCCCAGTTTTCTGGATGGGCATGCCAATTTCAAATTCAGGGTAGACAGCCAAACTAAATCCCTGGGTTTTAGATCGAGCTCCCCTCTCCTCTTTTTGTCAAAAACCGCCTTGTTGCGTTCTTGGGTCCTTGCCATCGTCTCTTGAAGCAGCTTGTTATTGGTGCAGAAAAAGTTCAACGTTTCTTGAGCCGCCGGAACCGTACATTCTGGAATGTTGGTTGATAAGAACAGAGGGTGAAAACCATAGTTCGCAAAAAAGGGAGATTTATTCGTTGCAGAATGAACGGAGTTATTGTAGGCAAACTCGGCAAGTGGTAAAAGGGATACCCAATCGTCTTGCGAAAAAGAAGAATAACATCGCAAATATTGCTCGAGGGTCTGGTTTGTTCGTTCGGTCTGGCCATTGGTCTGGGGGTGGTAGGCAGAAGAGAACGAAAGGTCAGTCTTCAGGGACTCACACAAAGCTCTCCAGAATTTCGATGTAAATTGCACCCCACGATCGGAAACAATGTTTGCAGGTATACCGTGGAGCCTTACTATTTCCTTAATGAAGATCCTTGCGGTCTCTGAGGCAGAAGGTGTACCTTTCATGGGCAGAAAGTGAGCCATCTTGGAGAATCTGTCAACCACCACAAAGATAGTGGTGTGACCTTCTGACGGTGGTAATTCAACAATAAAGTCCATGGAAATCATTTTCCAAGGCCTTTCTGGAATAGGGAGTGGTTTCAGCAACCCCCAGGCTTTGGTCTTGCTACCCTTGTTCTGGGTACAGGTGATGCATGATTCAACATAAAGCTTGCAATCTCTTAGCAGCTGAGGCCACCAGAAGGTGCATTGGAGGAGTTTGGCGGTCTTGTGTACCCCAAAGTGGCCGGCCAGTTTGTGGTCGTGGCAAGATTTAATAACAGCAACCCGTAGTTGTTGAGGCACGTAGATCTTATTTTCATGCCACAACAAATCATTGCTGGAGTGTAGGGTGGTGTTTGATGGGTGCGAAGCCGATGATGAAGCCTGCTTGAGCTGGGACAAAAGATCTTCCTGGAGCATAAGGAAGTTTCCGGGTGCAAGGATGGTATCTGTTGGTTGAAGGACTTCGGGTTCGCTGAACATCCGAGACAGCGCGTCGGGTTTGGTGTTTTTTGACCCGGGCCTATAGGTAATGTGAAAGGAAAATCTTGTAAAGAAAAGTGCCCATCTGGCCTGACGTGGCTTCAACCTCTTAGCAGTCTTCAAGTATTCTAAGTTCTTGTGGTCAGTGTATACCAGAATGGGATGAGCTGCTCCCTCCAGAAGATAGCGCCATTCTTCAAGTGCAGCTTTGATAGCGAGTAGCTCCCTGTCCCCGACGTCATAATTCCTCTCCGCTTCAGACAATTTGCGCGAGAAGAACGCCACCGGATGCAATAAGGCCTTGGGGCCCTGTCCCTGAGAGAGAACTGCCCCCACTGCAATCTCGGATGCATCCACCTCTAGGATATAGGGTAGCGCAGAATTAGGGTGCTTCAGGACAGATGCTGTCACAAATTGTTTTTTAAGGGAGGTGAACGCAGCTGAGCCTCCGGAGTCCATGGAACTTGATACCATGTCTGGTTAATCTTGTGATCGAGGTGATGATAGTAGAGAAACCCTTGATGAACTTGCGATAAAAATTTGCAAACCCCACAAAACGTTGGATTCCTCTCTTATCTGTAGGAGCTGGCCAGTCCAGGATGGCGGAAACTTTTTGTGGATCCATCTTGATTCCATCCACCAAAATAATCAGCCCCAGAAACTGAATGCTGCGACGTTCAAACTCGCACTTCTCAGGTTTCGCGTACAAGCCGTGTTGACGAAGCCGAGTAAGAACCTTTTTAACGTGTTCCCTGTGAACGGGCAGAGAGGGGGAGAAGATCAAGATGTCGTCCAGATATACTATGACAAACAGGTCGAGATAGTCTCTGAAAATATCATTCACAAAATGCTGGAAAGTCGCAGGAGCGTTACATAGCCCAAAGGGCATTACGGGATATTCAAAGTGTCCGAAGCGGGTGCGGAAGGCAGTCTTCCATTCGTCCTCGCTTCGGATACGGACCAAATTATAGGCTCTGCGAAGATCCAGTTTTGTGAAGATAACGGCTGATCCGAGGCGCTGAAATAATTCGGGCACCAAAGGCAATGGGTACCGGTTTTTGACTGTAACTTTATTTAAGTCCCGATAGTCGACACAAGGGCGCAGGGAATGGTCCTTCTTTTCTACAAAAAAGATTCCTGCTCCTGCTGGGGAAGTAGAAGGGCATATGAACCCCTTTTTCAGATTGTCATGTAAGTCCTGAGAGTCTCCAGTTCCACTTCCGTTATGGGAAAAATCCTCCTGAAAGGGATTTCAGCTCCGGGGAGGATCTCAATAGGACAATCATAGGGTCTATGAGGGGGAAGTGTTTCCGCCCCCTTCTTGCTGAACACGTCCAAGAAACTATGGTAGGCCTCTGGAACACACTGGCGAGTTTCAACATCGATCTCCATACACATTAAATGGGGCGAGATCTTAATTGCTTCTTGCAGGCAGTGCTGACGGCAATAGGGAGAAGAAAAGTTAATGTTCCCGGTGGACCAGACAATTTGCGGGTTGTGTGCCCGAAGCCAGGGCATGCCCAGTATAATAGGGAAAAGGGGAGATTCAATAATGTCCAGGCAGAGTAATTCCTGATGGTTACCGGAAATAATGGCAGTCAAAGGAAGCGTCTCTTGTGTCACCGGCCCGGATTTGATAGCCGATCCGTCGACAAGGTGTACAGTCAATCCCTTCGCCCTGGGCCATAGAGGAACTCGGGATTTTCGGGCAAAAGACAAGTCCATGAACCCACTGCACGCTCCTGAATCAATTATCGCGGTGACTTGAATGTTCCCTCCTGGAAGCTGAAGAGAAACGGGAACAGCCAGGTGAGTGGCATTACTAGACACAGCAAGTAAAACAGTAGTAGACAAAGAAGAGTGCTTACGGAGTTTGGCGGGACAGGATCTCACGTAGTGTCCGGACTCCCCACAGTAAAGACACAGATTGTTGAGCTGCCGGCGTTGTTGTTCTTCGGTAGTGAGAGTAGGTCTAAGTAAGCCCAGTTGCATGGGTTCAGGAGTGTCAGCTGCGGGATGTGCAGGAGGGTTGGGAACACGGGGTAACATCCAGACTGGTCGGGAAGGACCGGCAGTGCGTTCTGCTCTCCGTTCTCTCAGGCGTCTGTCAATCTGGATGGACAGATTAATAAGGGCTTCAAGCGTTGCTGGAATACCAACCCGGGCCAATTCATCTTTTAAAGGTTCAGAGAGTCCCATGCGAAACTGATAACGTAAAGCGGCATTGTTCCAGGTAGTATCGGAACTCCAGCGCCGGAATTCGGACGCATAGTCCTCTGCCGCTCTACGGCCTTGCTGAAGAGAATATAATGCTGCTTCCGCAGTGGCTGCTTGTTGTGGATCCTTATAGAGCAAACCCATCGCTTGGAAGAAAGTATTCAGGTTGTTAAGGCATGTATCCTTTTGCTCCAAGAGGCGGTGGGCCCATGCCTGGGGCTCACCCAGTAGAAGGGAGATGACAAAACCCACCTTAGTGGATTCAAGGGAGAAAGTTCTCGGTTGGAGTGCAAAAAATAGTTCACAGGCATTGCGGAAAGCTCTATACTTGCTGCGATTTCCCGAAAACCTCTCCGGAGTTGGGACCTTAGGCTCAGGGGGCATCATAACCACTGATGGTGCAGAAGAAGATTCCGGCACGGTAGGGCCTGTGGTAGATAAGACCTGGACACGCTCTTCCAACCGGGAATAGCCCTCTTGTAGGGATTTAACAGCCTGGGTAAGTCCAGCAAGATGACGGCATAAATCATCCATAGCAGAATCTCCCTGCGTGGGCTCAGACATGGCTGCCCGATACTGTCACATACCTTAAGGCAGAGCCCGGAATGCAGGGAGCGGCCTCTCGTAGACCTCTGACTCGGGAGGCCCTGGTAGTGATGACAGGGGCTCGGGAGCACAGAGGAGCACAAGTGCCTGACTGGATGGTTGATGTAGAAAGCAGCAGACCGTTGATGGTGGAGGTGTCCTGTAGTCCAGCAGTGGAATGCAGGTAATGGTAAGGTTCAGCAGACAGTGGGATGATTCCTGTAGTCCGGCAGTGGAGTGCAAGTGATCGCAGGATACAACGGACAACGGGAGGAGTTCTGTAGTCCAACAGTGGGTACAGGTGCAAACAGGATATAGTGGGTAGTGGAAAGAGTCCTGTAGTCCGCAGCAAGAGGTAGGAGGCAACAGGGCACAGAGGAGACAACAGCCGGGTGCGGTGGTGGACTGGGATGTGTCCTGTAGTCCAGCAGCGATAAACAGGCAACTGGCAGATAACGGATAGTACAACGGTCCAGGTCAGGCACAGGCGAGCAGATCAGGTACAGAAACGGAATCCAGAAGAGTAGTCGGGTACAAAGCCAAAAGTCGGGGGCAGGCAGCAAACAGCGAAGTTAGGAACAAGCCGGGTTCAATACGGATCAGGATACGGATTCAGATTCAGGTTCAGGTTCAGATACAGGATACCAGAGTAAATAGAAATGCTGTTGATCGGGCAGAAAGGCAGTAAAGCAAGGATCCACTTTAAATAGCGCCATTGGCACCAATTGTGTCAAACGGCCCTGCGCGCACCGCCGACCGCGATAACGCTCTTCTTACCGCACAGAAGATCTTCTGCGTCTTACGTCGCTCGGATGCCGGTGAGAAGGATCTTCCTGACAGGGACATATTACTTAATTTTACTAAATTTCTCTCTTTTTTTTTAATTTATTCAATTAGTGTAAGACACAGTTAATTTGTAACCTTCATTTTACCATGTTTGTAAAACAGATTCAAAAATAATTGTGATCGCATTGTTTATCATTAGATTCGTTAACCCGGCACATTTTTATAAATGTTTTGTCTAAAAAACTGAAATTGGCATGGTGTCCTTCCAGCTTATCACCAACCTTTCAGGAGAACACAAAGGAGGGGGTCACATTTGCATACATGACACACACAAGTGATAGAACTAAAGGTTCCAGCATTCACAAACATACTCAACATATCTCTAAAATTGCTTACATTGCTTACATTATTCCCATTTGTACACAACACATGCATATCATTCTCTCACTTTATTTTAACGCCTTTTTAATACTTCCTTGCTTAAACTTCTGCTTTCTTTATTTTGTTCTGATATCCTTTGCATCCAATGTATTGTAATACCATACTTCACATACTGTACCTTCTATGATCAGATGGGCAGCCATAGTGCTCATCCCATCTTCCCTCTCTGACAACATATAAAGGATTCTGTTTTAACTCTCATTACTGTTTCTTGACTTTACTAGTTATAATGTCTGACCCCAAATTCATCCCACAACTTAACATCAAAAAGTCCCTTTCTGTCTAATGTTAATGTCACCCTTGATCCATCCTGCTCACATAGATAGCTATTTCTCTAGCTGTATACTCTGGTTGATTCTTTGTCCCTGTGGACTTTGGTGGTAACCCAGTTACCCTTTGTGGATCCCTGTCCACTTTAACCATTAATCTAGGGGCTCAGTATAGGCGGAACCGCACCTTCGGTTCATATATAGCGCTCCTCTTGCGCTGGGCATTTTTGAGGGTCTCTTACCTTTCATTTCCTTACTTAATTGAATGCCCATAATGACTGGTCAGTCTTCTCTACGTGTGCCTATACCCTCTTGCCTCTAAACTACTTTATCTAGCAGATGTACTACATATACCTGTGAGCAGCACTATTCTTTCCTTTGTCTATAACACTCCAATGGACAGTAGACAGTGACAACATAACATATAACCACCAATCAATACAGTTCGTTTAAGGGGAGTAAAATAGGTACCCTTTGTCCCGAAAATGCCTTACCGATCAAGGAAGTCTGATAACTCAAATGTAAGCAAAAGGCTTACCTCAGCCGGCTGATTATCAGAAATTCCCGGATCGTCTCAAGCTCCTCCTTTCGGATACTCAGGCTCACCTGATAACCCCTCCTGGCTGGCTCGCCACCTGAAATGGATATTTTGATGATAAGCAACTCCTATCCTCATATTGATTAGTGGTTCCAAATTAATAACTACTGCAGTAGGGAACAGACACAAAAGATACGCTCAGCATCTTTCCAAATAACTTATGACGCATTTGAAGGTTTTTATACACATGATGACGTAGGTATCACATTAATATTACAATTGGACGTTTATGGTAACAAGGGGCGTTACATAGGCAGGCTAATTCTAATCACGACTTGAAAGAATGCAAAACATGTACTGAAAACATTGTTAGTGCCGTGTTCACAGTGAGGGCATCGTGCAATACATATAAAATAGAATACAATTATCTACAGAACCTACAAATTTCCATTACACTGCCAACCATCATATCCCGCTTCAACCCAAGGCCCAGGGGCTTGCTGTACACCTTGCGGATGGCTCCGCCCTTAGTTCCGGTCCAGTCACACAAGAGACCTTCCCTTTGTTGGTTACTATGGACACCTGTCATCAGGAGCACATACGTCTGGATGTTCCCTTTGTTGGTTACTATGGACACCTATCACCAGGAGCACATACGTCTGGATGCCATCTCTTCTCCTCTTTTTCCCATCATCCTGGGAATGCCTTGGCTGCAGGTCCACAATCCCAGCATAAACTGGGTCACAGGAGAAGTCAAATTCCTTTCAGAGGATTGCCAGCAACACTGCTTAGGCCAACCGTCTGATGAACCCTCTCAACTTCTCTGCTTGGATGTTGATCCAGAACTACATCAGTCCATCCCCGAACCTTATAGAGACTGTCTAGATGTATTCAGCAAGAAAGGAGCAGAGACACTTCCCCCTCACAGGCCTTATGACTGCAGTATAGAACTGTTACCAGGCACGACGTTCCTTTTTTGGAAGAATTTTCCCACTAACAGAGCAGGAGCTAGATACTCTGAAAGACTATATAGATGAAAATTCTGAAAAAGGGGTTTATCAGCCCTTCCACCTCCCCAGCCTTTGTCAAAAAGAAAGACCATTCTCTGCATCCATGCATCGACTATCGGGAGTTGAACAAGATAACTATTAAAAACCATTATCCCTTACCCCTAGTACCTGAACTATTTCAAAGGCTTGGAACCGCAGTCATCTTCACGAAATTAGATCTTCGTGGAGCTAACAATTTAATCCGTATCCGAGAAGGAGACGAGTGGAAGACGGCTTTCCGTACTCGATTTGTCATGCCTTTGGGTTGTGTAATGCCCCTGCAACCTTTCAACATTTTGTCAACGACATTTTTTGTGACTACCTGGACTTATACGTAATTGTGTACCTGGACGATATCCTCATCTTCTCCTCGTCATTAGATGATCATCGTAGACACGTCCGGAATGTTCTAACCCGACTCAGGAAATGCGGGCTTTATGCAAAACTCGAAAAATGTGAGTTTGAACTCCAGTCTATCCAATTCTTGGGCTTGGTCATATCGGTCGAGGGCATCAAAATGGACCCCCAAAAGGTGTCTTCCATCCTGGACTGGCCTGCACCTGTGGATAAGAAGGGTGTACAGTGCTTCATTGGCTTCTCTTACTTTTACCGGAAGTTCATCAGAGGCTTTTTTGCTATTATTGCCCCCATTAACAAATTGACCAGGCAGGGTACCTGATTCTCCTAGACCCCCAAGGCCCAGGCAGCCTTTGAAAAACTTAAGGAGTTGTTCACTTCAGCTACCATTCTGAAACATCCTGATCTAGCTCTGCCCTTCGTCCTAGAGGTTGACGCTTCGAAAATCGCTGTTGGGGTAGTGCTCTCTCAGCGGCAGGGTGCCAAGGCCCTCCTCTACCCGGTAGCACTCTTTTCCCACAAACTCTCGATGTCTGAGAGGAACTATGATGTAGGAGATTGAGAACTTCTGGCTATTAAGGTGGATCTGGAGGAGTGGCGTTACCTATTGGAGGGTGCTGCACATCCCATTTTGGTCTACACCGACCATAAGAATTTGGAATATTTAAGAACAGCCAAAACACTAAGACCACGGCAAGCCAGATGGGTCTTTTTTTCCCAATTCCAATTCCATATCACCTACAGACCTGGTTCTAAGAATGTTAAGCCGGATGCGCATGTTTTCTGAGTCTGAAAAGACTCTGCCTCCTGATACAATCCTTCCTTCTGGGAACTTCTTGCTCCTCCAAGGGGACCTTATCTCTCGGATCAGACAGGCTTCTCTGGGAATGCCCCCCGGTCCCTGAAGCCAGCTTAAGAGAAGGTTTATTCTGGCATAAAGGCAAGATGGTGGTTCCTGAGGCCTTAAAGGTGAATGTATTGGAGCTCTGCCACCACCATAAAATGGCCGGACACTTTGGCACCCTGAAGACTGCCGAGACTTGTCCAGCGCACCTTCTGGTGGCCCCAGCTACTCAATGATTGCAAGAATTATGTGGACTTATGTAACACTTGTGCCCGAAGTAAGAACAGCCAGACAAGAGCTTGGGGTCTGTTGAAACCCTTACCTGTTCCTGAGAGACCATGGAAAATGATCTCAATGGATTTCATTGTGGGACTTCCCCCATCCGAGGGGTTCTCTACCATCTTCGTTGTGGTGGACAGGCTGTCCAAGATGGCTCACTTCATCCCAATGAAGGGCACCCCCTCGACCATGGAGACGGCCAAGATCTTTGTTTAGGAAATCGTAAGGTTGCATGGGGTCCCAGCGAGCATCGTGTCCAATCGAGGTGTCCAATTCACTTCAAGGTTTTGGAAGGCACTCTGTGGATCCCTTGAAATCGAGTTGGCATTTTCATTAGCCTATCACCCCCAGACAAATGGACAAACTGAAATAACGAATCAGTCCTTGGAGTCCGCTGTTTTTCTGCCTTCTCCCAGGACGAATGGGTCTCCTTATTACCCATTGCGGAGTTCTCTTACAACAACTCCTTGCATTCCGCCATCAATAAAACACCATTCTTTGCCAATTATGGCTTCCATCCAGCTTTCCTACCCAGCTCGATACCAGAAGGTACTGTTCCTGCAGTTTCCAAAACTATGGATTTTTTCTCCACCAACAACAAACTCCTAAGGGAGACTATGGCCAAGTCTCAGGAGTACTATAAAAAGATGTATGATAAGAAGAGACGTGGAGAACTTATCCTGGAGCCCAGCAACCAAGTGTGGTTGTCCACAGTTAACCTGAAAATGGCCTGTCCCTCTAGGAAATTAGGCCCTAAATTCATGGGTCCCTTCACGGTGAAGAGAAAAATAAATGACGTCACCTATGAACCTGATCTACCTGACTCTCTTAAAGTGCACCCGGTCTTTCACATGACCCTACTAAAACCGGTTACCCCAAACCCCTTTGCTAGCTGCACTCCCGGCCCACCTGAACCTGTCATAATTGACAACGAAGAGGAGTTTGAAGTCGAAGCAATTCTTGATTGCAGAAAGAAGGGTAACGTAATTCAATACCTCATTAAATGGAAAGGGTATGGCCCTGAGGACAACTCCTGGGAGCCTGAGAGAAACTTGCATGCTCAGGAACTTTTACTGAATTTCAAGGACCACCATGCTTCCAGATTGGCCCAATTGGGCATCCGGAGTCTGCCCTTAAAGAGGGGGCACTGTCAGAGAAGTTACCTGGTACGCGCTGGCGCGTGTGTTCCTGTGTGCGCTGTGGTGCGTGCCCCTGTGGGTGCTGGTGCGCGCCAATGTGCACGCTCCTGTTAGCACCGGTGTGCGCTGTTGTGTGCACTCCTGGTGGCACTGGTGTGCGCGCTGGTGCTCGGGCGCGCGCGTGCGGGTGCGCGTGTGCTTATGCGCGTGCCTGTGCGCATTGGCACGCACGTGTGCATGGTATTTGACGCCAATCGGCCTATTTAGGTCTGCCGCATACTCCATTCAAGTGCTGCCTGATCCTCAGCTCCCCGTTCCCTGCTCCATTGCCTGTATCTGCATTCCTGTATATCCGATCTCCTGACGACCCGGCTTGCTCTTTGGACATCCCTGATCTCCACCTGCACCTGACCTCGGCCTTTTCTGACCTCGCTCCTGCCTGTTCCTATTGTACCGTTGCTGCCTGCCTGTTGCCGAATCCTGCCTGTACCCAGACCCGCCTGCTCAGCCCCTGCTCGGCACCCAATTGTCTGTGTTTCAGCCTACTCACCTACTGCTTCGGGATTCATCCTACTTCCAGCTCCTGGACCCTCTTCATAGGCTCTCATACCACTCCGCACTCCCAGCCACCTATCTACTCTACCAGGGGTTGTGAATCGGACAAGTACGGGA
This sequence comes from Lithobates pipiens, assembly GCF_037356315.1. Taxonomy (NCBI): domain Eukaryota; kingdom Metazoa; phylum Chordata; class Amphibia; order Anura; family Ranidae; genus Lithobates; species Lithobates pipiens. The sequence continues at coordinate 184,116,695 of NW_027507785.1, forward strand.
GACCACCCTCTGCCCAAGCGGACTCACTGGTCTGGTAAGTGGAAGTCTGACAGAGGGTAAGGGCTGAAGGGAAAACGTGAAAGGAATAGGGATGGGAAAGTTTAGAACCACCAACTCCACAGCACAAGGGAAGCCAAACAGTGGATCTAAAATATTGAACAATTCACACATCTACCACCATAAAAGACTCATAGTCACAAGAACACGTATAGAGAGTCCAATGGAAACAGGTGTTCCAGAATTTTTCCCCGGTGTCCTTAAGTACTGCTGTGAGGCTTTCCATGTGGTGTATCTCAGTCACTTTGGAGAGCTACTGTGCAGGGAAAGGGGTGAGTGGCCCTCTTCCAGAGGATCGAAAATACATGCCCTAGCTCCATTAACCAAGTGCATCTTCCTTGGAAAATGTGACAGGTGCAGCAGATTTTTGGCCAAGTCCGTACCTAAGCATACCTCCCAACTTTTTGAGATGGGAATGAGGGACACCTATCAGCAAACGTATGCAGACATAGGACACACCCCTTGCCATGCCCCCTTAAAGGAGAATTGTACAAAAAAACAAGAATTATTAAACCCATGAGTGCTTTTTTTACCACTACCATTCCTTTATATTTACTTTTGGAATTTACAAATGCAGAAACTTAGAAACCAAATGAAAAGTTTAGCACTGTAAAACACTTTTTGATAGATAAAAAGTGCATTTTATATACAGCTATATAGATCAGACCAACATGAGGGACAAATGAGTAGGAATGAGTGACAAAGGGACATTGTTCCAAATCAAGTACAGTCCCTCCAAATCAGGGACAGTTGGGAGCTATGAGTAAGTCAAACCTGGTCACCTGTGAGTTAACTGATTGAATAGTAGATAAAAAAAGTTGAAGCCTGTCACAGGACCAGAAAACTTGGAGAAGGGTGCCCTTCACTCTTAGGCTTCTCCAGCAAGTGCTGGTAGTGTGAGGGAACAGTTAATGTAAGACAGCTGGTACCCTGTAGCATCGTACCAGTAGTTTATACCCCAGCTCTTGGAATTTGCAGGCTATAGACGAATAACGCACAAAGTATAACATGTTATCTCTCTGAGCCATTGTGAATTGGTATCCCAAATCCCGCTTCCATTTAGCTACAAAATGGAGGAGTGTCATTTCCATCAGGGAGTGTCAGTATCTTGTATGTTTCCCAAACTGCATGAACAAAAGGCAAGGAATTTGCACATAAGTGTTCAAAAGACATGTATTTTCAATATTTTTATTGATTATTAAGCAATAAAAAAAAATGAGACATTGTGTCAGCCTGCAAGGCTAATGTCAACACAAAATGAAAAAAAAAAAGAACAAGTTTAAGGTAAGGCACTGTGGCTGGGGAAACAAATATGTTGAGTGAGATGGAACAAAATTCCTCAAAAATTGTAAATGGAGAAGAAGATTACAATCTACAGGTGTAATAAATGTAGAACATCACTTGCAGTCATGATGAGTACAGTAGTAGTACATTCTGAGTGGGGAGTGGTGCAATGTCAAGAGCAGCAAACGACAACCCGCCATCCGCTATAGAAGAGACCTGCCACCCCAGGGGGATGTAACTGTTAACAGGGTGGACTGGTGATCAAAACAGTGACCCATCACAGTTTGCAAACTTTAGTCAATGTCAAAAGACATTTCAGAGGCAATTTGCTTACCACCCTTAACCACTTGCTTACTGGGCACTTAAACACCCTTCCTGCTCAGACCAATTTTCAGCTTTCGGTGCTCTCACATTTTGAATGACAATTACTCAGTCATGCAACACTGTACCCAAATGAATTTTTTGTCCTTTTTTTCCCACAAATAGAGCTTTCTTTTGGTGGTATTTGATCACCTCTGGGGTTTTTATTTTTTGCGCTATAAATGAAAAAAGACCGAAAATTTTGAAAAAAACGCATATTTCTTTGTTTCTGTGACAGAATTATACAAATTATTAATTTTTCTTCATAAATTTTGGCCACAATTTATACTGCTACATATCTTTGGTAAAAATAACCCAAATTAGTGGATATTATTTGGTCTTTGTGAAAGTTAGAGAGTCTACAAGGTGTGGTGCGAATCGCACAAAATTGATCACATCTGATGTACTGGTGGCCTATCTCGCTTCTTGTGACCCGAACAAGTCAGGAAAGTACAAATACCCCCCAAATGACCCCTTTTTGGAAAGTAGACATTCCAAGGTATTTAGTAAGAGGCATAGTGAGCTTTTTGATGTTGTCATTTTTTTCCCACAATTCTTTGCAAAATTAAGATTTTTCATTTTTTTTCTCCACAAAATTGTCATTGTAATAGGTTATTTCTCTCACGTGGCATGCGTATATCACAAATGACACCCCCCAAAAAATTCTGCTACTCCTCTTGAGTATTACAATACCACATGTGTGTGACTTTTTCACAGCCTGGCCACATAGAGAGGCCCAACATGCAGGTAGCGCCATCATGTGTTCTAGGAACATAAATTACACATCTAACTTGTTGACTATTTATTACACTTTTGAAGCACCAGGACAATGACACGTGACACTGATGACAGATGGCACTGATACGTGGCAATGATGACACTTATACGTGGCACTGATGACAGGTGGCACTGATGACAGATGGCACTAATATGTGGCACTGATGACACGTGGCACTTATACGTGGCACTGATGACACGTGGCACTAATACGTGGCACTGAAGACACGTGGCACTAATACGTGGCACTGAAGACAGATGGCACTAATACGTGGCACTAATACGTGCCACCGATGACAGATGGCACTAATACATGGCACCGATGACGCGTGACACTGATGACAGATGGCACTGATAAGTGGCATTGATGACACGTGACACTGACAAAAGATGGCACGTGACACTGACAGGTGGCACTGATGACAAATGGCACTGATACGTGGCACTGATGACAGATGGCACTATGTGGCACTGATGACACGTGGCACTGATGACAGATGGCACTGACGACAGGTGGCACTGACAACAGGTGGCACTGGGGGCAGGTAGCACTGGGGTGGATGGCACTGGGGGCAGGTAGCACTGGGGTGGATGGCACTGGGGGCAGGTAGCACTGGGGTGGATGGCACTGGGGGCAGGTAGCACTGGGGTGGATGGCACTGGGGTGGATGGCACTGGGGCAGATGGCACTGGGGTGGATGGCACTGCTGGGGGCAGATGGCACTGCTGGGGGCGGATGGCACTGCTGGGGGCGGATGGCACTGCTGGGGGAGGATGGCACTTTTTATTTTATTTTTTTACTTTTTTTTTATTTTTTTACTACAGGCAGAACGGCTGCCGCTGCAGCCGTTCATCTCTCCCCTCTCACACTGTCTGTGCGAGGAGGGAGAGAGGAGCTGAGAGATGATCTCATATGTTTACATATGAGATCATCTCCCATTGGACACGCCGATCACGCTGTAAATGGCCGCTGTGATTGGCCGTTTACAGCGATCTGTGTTTGCCTGTCCCCGGGGGACACGGCGAACACAGAACTTCCGCGATGCTCGCCCGCGGCGGCGCGCATCGCGGAAGTAAACATCAGGACGTCCAGGGACGACCACCCAGACGAACGCGCCTGCTCTACGCCCGTCATTCGGCCATAGGGCGGGCGCGAGGTGGTTAATGACCAAGGCAAGGAAATGACACAGCTATTATAACCTCCAGGTGTATAAAAGAGGGTCAAGCATATGTTGGATAGCTCCAGAAAACCTCATTCCAGTCTGGCAGTTAAAATATTTGATACTCTAAGAGCCCAGGCCCAAGAGCTGTCAAAATCGGTTGTCTTTGATCACAGACAGAAACTGTAATAGGGGGAGTCTGAAGTAGGGATGTGCCACCTCATGGTTCGGTTCGCACCAGAACATGTGAACAGACAAAAATGAAAACATCCAAACCCTATTAAAGTCTATGGGACACGAACATAAAAAGCACTAATTTGAAAGGCTTATATGCAACTTGTTGCTATAAAAAAAGTGTATGGGGACCTGGGTACTTCCCCATGAGACATGTATCATTGCAAAAAAACTTTTATAAAACAACCATTTTTCAAGAGCAGTGATTTTAATAATGCTTAAAGTGAAACAATAAAAATGAAATATTCCTTTAAATATCATGCATGTGGGGTCACATTAGTCTGCCTGTAAAGTGGCCCATCTGTGTGATGCGTTTTACAGTGTCGAAAAATGACATTCCCAAAGGAAAACATGTCATTTAATATTGCTTGAGGCTGTAATGTATTGCTGGCTCCCAGCAATATAGATAAAAATCAAGGAAAAAAACTGTGTGGGTTCCCCCCCCCCCAGTCCATACCAGGCGCTTCGGGTCTGGTATGGATTTTAAGGGGAACTCTGGCGTGAGGTTCCCCCAAAATCCATACCAGACCACTATCCGAGCAAGCAGCCTGGCAGGCTAGGATGGGGGTGACAAACCCCCTCCCCTTCTGAACCATACCAGGCCACTTGCCCTCAACATGGGGATGGTGCTTTTGGGTCCCAAAGCACCTTGTCCCTATGTTGATGGGGACAAGGGCCTCATCCACACAAACCTTGCCCAGTGGTTATGGTGGTCTGTGGGCAGGGGGCATATCGCAATCTGTAAGCCCCCTTTAACAAAGGGGCCCCCAGATCTTGCCCCCCATGTGAATGGGTAGTACCCCTACCCATTCACCGAAATTAGTGTCAACAAGTAAAAACCACAAAAGACAGTTTTTGGCAATTTCTTCATAATTTTATTTATTTTTTAAAAAGTGTCCTGCCATGTACATCCATCGTCAATCACTCCACCCTGAAAATACTCCACCTCCCGGAGACTGCTGTCTTTTCACTGTGACAGCTGTTATATAGGCAAGGGCAAGGCCACCCTCTGATGTAACTAGATAACCTTGCCCCCCTCTGACGTACATGATGTCAGGGGGATCAGGTCACTCAGTTGTGTCACTGGGTGGCCCCACCCTAGCCTATATAACAGCTGTCACAGCCAAGAGACAGCAGTCAGTGGGACGCATCCCATCAAGGTGGAGCTTTTTTTTTTCCCCATCGGGCGGTGTGATTGAAGATGGATGGACATCACGGGACACTTTTTCTTTTTAATAAAGGAATTGTCAAAAATTGTCTTTTGTGGTTTTTACTTTTTGACACTTTTTTTGGTGAATGGGTAGGGGTAATTGAATAATTGAGGAATCTGTATAGAGATTCCATTCATACATAAAATAACAGTCTGATACATAATAAAACTTGTGGTTATTATACATCAGCTGTCAGTTGTCAGTGTCACTGCCTATATCCACTGTACTACAGGGGGGGGCTTAGTAAACACAAGTTTACTAAGACCCTCAAGCCCCAAATTCACCCCCACCTGCACTGCATCCCTCCTCCCCCCCGCAATCCCCAGTGTGTCAGATTGCCAGAGATCAATGCGGCCAGCATCAGCAGGCTGCGGGAGGGGAAGGAGGGATGCCACATGGCCACCTGCGGGCATGTTTTAGGTCTGTACGGCGTACGGACCTGGCAATAAAAGGGTTAATAAAGGAAATGTCAAAAACTATTGTGATTTTTACTTTTTGACACTTTTTTGGTGAATGGATAGGGCTACAATGTATCCGATACCCATTCACATAGGGGGGATCTGGGGGTCCCCTTTGTTAAGGGGGATCCCCGATTCCGATAAGCCCCCTGCCCACAGACCCTGACAACCAATGGCCAGGGTTATCAGGAAGAGGCTCTTGTGCCCATCATGAGGACAAGGTGCTTAAGGGGGGGTGGCCCAAAGCACCCTCCTCATGTTGAGGGCAAGCTGCCTTGTATGGTTCAGGAGTGGGAGCGCTCGCTCGTCCCCCTTTCCTGGCCTGCCAGGCTGCTTGCTCAGATAAGGGTATGGTATGCATTTTGGGGGGACCCCCGTGCCAATTAATTTTTAATTTGGAATTTGGAATTCCCCTTAAAATCTATGAAAGACCCAAAGGGCCTGGTGTGGATTTTGGGGGACCCCATGCTGTTTTTTTTTTAAATTTTGGCATGGAGTTCCCCTCAAAATCCATACCAAACCCCTATCTGAGCAAGCAGCCTGGAAGGGTAGGATAGGGGGGATGAGCCCCCTCCCCTCCTGAACCATACCAGGCCACTTGCCCTTAACATGGGGAGGGTGCTTTGGGGTCCCCTCCAAAGCACTTTGTCCCTATGTTGATGGGGACAAGGGTCTCGTCCACACAAAACTTGGGCAGTGGTTGCGGTAGTCTGCAGGCAGGGGGCTTATCGGAATCTGTAAGCTCTCTTTAACAAAGGGGCTCTAGATCCTGCCCCCCATGTGAATGGGTAGGGGTACATTGTACTTTACTTCAAATGACAGTTTTACATTTAAAAAAATACAATGTAAAATTAACAAGGGACACCAACATAGTTGTATCTTTGATCTTAAAAACGATGGGATAATGGTGCTGTGGTAACTTGCACCAAAAAAATAAAATTTTAATAACAAGCATAATAATATTATTCTTAATATCACTAGAAAAAAAAGCCTTTGTAAATTTGTTTTCAGTAACTCCATCAGTATCACCAGCAAAGCAGCTTCATTATTATCCCATTAAAGAAGGAGAGAATGTGCGCTGCATTTCAAAATGTCATAATTTGCCACGCCACAAATGTTAATTCTCCATTACAAATGCTAGTTTACAAGACCGACCGCTTCCAGCTTGTCCTTGCTTCTGAGCATGCGTGTTTGTACTTTGGACTTTTGTCCGATAGACTTGTGTACACACGCTCGGAAAATCCGACAACAGACATTTAGCCGCAGAAAATTTTAAAGCCTACCATCCATCATTTGTACGTGAAAAATCCGACAACAAAGGTCCGATAGAGCGTACAAACGGTCGGATTTTCCGCCAACAGCCTGTCATCACACAATTTACGTCAGAAAATCTGATCGTGTGTACGAGGCTTTAGGGTATAAATTGCCTTCATACAAGAAACTCATTTTAACCACTTGCTTACTGGGCACTAAAACCCCCCTCCTATCCAGACGAATTTTCAGCTTTCAGTGCTCTCACACTTTGAATGACTCAGTCATGCAACACTGTACCCAAATGATTTTTTTGTCCTTTTTTTCATACAAATCGAGCTTTCTTTTGTTGGTATTTGATCACCTCTGGGTTTTTAATTTTTTGCGCTATAAATGAAAAAAGACCGAAAATTTGGGAAAAAAAATGAATACTTCTTAATTTCTGTGATATAGCCATAAACTGAGTATAGCCTCAAATAGAAAATAAACACAATACACATAAACGTACCATCATCCCAGTTACTGATTATCAAGGAATAGGGGTTCTAGGAATACTGGGGCAGTTGCTGAAGCTGCTCCCTGTGTATCCACACCCAAAAGCGTTTTGTTATATGGACTACCTCTGTACTTGATAGAAAATACATAGAAAGGGGGGCGTGACCAGCGCATGAGCTGAATGGAAGCTCTGTGAGAGAGCTCCGTGACACAAACGGGCATATTAGCGACAATTCACAGCGAATATCGGTAAAAAAGATACGAACAGACGACAGAAGAGTTCCTGAATCCAAAGGTGATGTCAAAAAAGCGGAAAGACGAACGGAAAATGAAAAAACTAACGACATTCTCCTCTCAGTCAGCGGGAGGGAGAAAAAAAGATGGCACAGATCCTCTCACAGCTGCTGTACCAGCAACAGCCTCCTCAGGGAGAGCGCAATACACTGACAGGCCTGATGCTGCTCTAGAAGAATCACCTCAGAAAACACATCTGGAATCTCCTCATGAGGAAGATTACCTCAGCCCTACATGTCGCAGCCCGGCTAAAACTCGTATCAAACTGGATTTCACAGGCCAGGAGGTAAGCTATAAAATACCTCATATTAGTCAAGATAACACAGTCATAACTCCTATAGCTTCACCTATAGCCGCATTCCCCACTAATAACCAGCCTATTCTGGACACCCAATTAAAAGAAATGCTATTAACTTTACATACTTCGCTTCATACGGATATTTTACAACTCACAAATCAATTCTCCAAAGCAGTGAACTCCTTAGGTGAAAGAGTACACACTATTGAGAACTCTATGGGAGACATGACCAATACTATTAATGATTTAATAGATGCTCATGAAGAAAATAAAGCTGAAAAAGAGTGGCTTAAATTTAAAATCGCAGATTTAGAAGACCGCTCAAGGGAGAACAATCTCAAAATCAGGGGTATCCCTGAAAATATACAGCAGTCTGATCTTAAAAAATATGCCACTGACTTATTCTCCAACTTGCTGCCAGCTATACCAGCCTTAGAACTCACAATTGATCATATCCATTGGATTCCGAAACCGTAATTTCTCCCTCCACAGATACCACGTGATGTACTACTTAGAGTACACTTCTACCATGTTAAAGAACAAATCCTATATAAAGTGCGACATCTAGGACAACTTCCACAACCATATAATACAATACAGATTTATGCTGACTTGTCTAAACATACTCTAGATATGAGAAGACAACTTTCCACGATTACAAAAGCTCTGCGTAATCATAAAATTGAATACCGTTGGAAACAACCATCTAAACTACTGAAGAACGACACCTACCATACAATCACTTCTGTGGAACAAGGCATTAAGTTACTTCACGCATGGGGTATTATCCCCGAACCAACTCCACCTATCGGAGCTAAGAAGAATCCAGAGAAACTTACGCCACAATGGCATTAGCTTTCATTGACTAGATCCGGTCAAAATACAATCCTATCTATAGGAAACCGATCTATCAGCTTGCCCGCCGTGCCGTGCGATACTAATTCTTTGGAACAGCTGACCTTTGAACTAATTCCCCATTCTAATGTTGCAGTATACATTGAAATGTTTACCACTGCAAGTTAAGTTTAATGTTTGGTTATATTTTTGTTTGTGCTTTTACTTTTATTTTTTTCTTCACAGTATCCTATACACAACTCATAGCATTCAAAGGGACAGGTATGTTGTGAACCTACAAAATTTGAATCAAAACTTTTCAGTCACTAAATTTTTGGACATTCATAGTCATTTCAGACTACAGATTGTTCACATGGAAGTAGAATTTAAAGCTATTATCAGGCTAGTATGTACTTACTTTTTCCATCTTATTAATATCCTTTTATGAGTATAAAGTTAATATCTTTAAATACTAATGGTCTTAACCATCCAGCAAAAAGAGCGTCGATGTGGCAAATGGCTAACACCTAGCGATGTCAAATATTGTGTATACAAGAAACCCATTTCAAAACAGGCGCTATTCCCACTTGCACCCATAAGAACTTTCCTCCCATATTTACAGCATCAGGCCAACAGAAAAAAAGAGGAGTACTTATTGCCATACATCATTCAGTTAATTTTCAATTGCATGAATATATTGTAGATACCAATGGACGATACCTCATATTAATATGTACCATTGATAATACACTTACTACATTGGTAAATGTGTATGCGCCTAATAAAAGGCAATGCCATTTTCTGAATGGCCTGATGAGAAAAATAGGTAAATGCCGAAAAGGTGCCTTAATAATTTGTGGAGACTTCAACACAATACATCAACAAGAACTAGACACTTCTAATCCCAAAACCAGAACCAACTGTGCACTTACATTTTTTTTGAATAAAAGCGATCTCTATGATGTATGGAGATGCCATCATCCTGGAGATCGTGAATACACATATCATTCCCTGGTACATAATACCTATACTCGTATTGATTATATTTTTACGGATAAGTGGTTATTGCAGCGGGTGAGGGAGTCTGACATTGCACCCATCACTTGGACTGATCATGCCCCAATTAGTATGACTATTCTACCTAAACACTCTCAAACGACCCATTTTCTATGGAGAACAAATGCATATCTTATCAAAATGCCTACCTATGCTACAGCTATACAAAACCAGATAACTGAATTCTTTAAATATAATGTGGGATCGGTGTCAGACTCCGCCACCCTATGGGGTGCTCATAAAGCATTTAGTAGGGGAATCCTAATGCAACTGAATGCTCAATTCAGGAAAAATAAAACGAAACTCATTGAGAAACTTACTGCTGACATTAAAACATTAGATTCCCAAAACCAATCTCACCCATCACAACAACTGAAAACTAAACTACAAATATTACGACAGGAACTCAGAACGACTTTATTGGATACATTTGAAAAACATACTAGAAAACGTAAAGCTAAATATTACCATACTAGCAACAAAGCAGGAAAAAACATGGCACTTCGGATCAAAGGCAGATATTCCAAATCAAAGATTCCATATCTATACCACCCTATTACTAGAGAAAAATTGCAAGACCCCCAAGACATAGCGAATGCATTTAGCTGTTATTATAGCTCCCTTTACAATCTTAAAGATGATTCTCAAACTCCCACACCTACCCCAAAGATAATAAGTGATTTCTTAGATACTATTAGTCTCCCATCATTAACTACTGATCAAATCTCTGATCTTAACGTCCCATTTTCAGTGGAAGAAATTGCTAGAACTATAGACTCCCTGCCCAACAATAAATCTCCGGGCCCAGACGGAATGATAGGAGAATACTATAAATTACTTCGAGATATACTGGCTCCCCACTTATGCTCACTTTTTAACGAAGCGGCATCCAAATCAGAATTTCCGGCTGAGATGCTTCAGGCCTTGATCATAACACTGCCGAAACCAGGCAAAGATCCCAATGCTCCCCAAAATTTCAGACCGATTTCATTATTGAACATTGATATCAAAATATACGCCAAAGCAATAGCGAATCGACTGATGAACTACATACCAGACCTCATTCACAAAGATCAATCTGGCTTTACTAAAGGTCGACAATCTTCAGATGCAACAAGACGTCTGATTGATATTATACACTTCACTGAGAGACATCAAACGCCTTCTCTGCTCCTTTCTTTGGATGCAGAGAAGGCGTTTGATAGGGTCCATTGGGGCTATTTACAGTCAGTGCTTTTAAAATTCGGCTTTCATGGAAATATTTTATCTGCAATTTTTGCACTGTATAAGGGCCCCTCAGCGAGAATATACACAAATGATATGATGTCTAGGCCCTTTGGCATCTCGAATGGAACACGACAAGGTTGCCCCTTATCTCCTTTAATATTTAATTTAGCCATCGAACCTCTAGCAGAACGTATACGATCTGACACAAAACTATCTGGTATAAAAATTGGGCAAATAGATAATAAAATAAGTCTGTTCGCAGATGACATAGTGCTTATAGTGTCTGATCCTATTTCATCTCTCCCGAATCTCCAAAATATACTAACGACATTTGGAGCAGCATCATATTATAAAATCAATGAAACTAAGGCCGCGTACACACGCGCGGACTGTTCGCCCAACTTTGTCCGTCCAACAGTTTCGGCAAACAGTCCGCTCAAACTTAGCATGGACGGACATGGCCACACACGACGGACGAACAGTTTGCTGAAACCGTGCGCGATGACGTGAACGGCACGTACGACGGGACGAAAAATACGACGTCCTATACACTGCATTATAGCTTTCGGCGTGAAAATCCTTTCTGAGCATGCGCGCAACTTTGTTTGACGAACAAGCCTACACACGAGCGGACTGTTCGCTGAAACAAGGTTTCAGCGGACAGTTTTACGGAATTTCCGAAAAACCTTGTCCGTCCAACTGTCCGCTGAAACTGTCCGCTGAAAGCCCACACACGAGCGGACTGTCCGCCCAAACACTGTTCAGCGGACAAAGTTGGGCGAACAGTCCGCGCGTGTGTACGCGGCCTTAGTCCCATATTTTAGACCTAGGATTAGATAACACAACCAGGCAGTTATTGTCTAATAAATACCCCTACCACTGGAAAGACGAGGAAATTTCTTACTTAGGAATCATTCTCACTAACAAAACAAAACAGTTATTTAAAACAAACTTTTTACCATTTAAGAAACATTTTGAAACAGATCTGACAACACTTAGTAAATTCGAATTTACATGGGCTGGTCGCCTGGCAGCTTTCAAAATGATGACCTTACCAAAATTATTATATCAACTCAGGTCCCTTCCAATATGTATCCCTAAATACTACTTTAAATCCTTACAAAGCAGTTTGGGAAAATATCTATGGAATGGCAAAAAATCCCATTGCGCATACCATATACTAATTAAACATAGAAATATAGGTGGTGCAACCGTACCTGATCTACAGGATTATTATGACGCAACTCTTTTGACCCAATTGCAAGAATGGTTCTTGCCTACTCCTAAAACTTTATGGGGACAAATTGAGAAAGACATCACACGACAGCCTAATATGCAATTCTGGTTACTTAGTAGGAAAATTAAGTCCACAATTACAGCTCAATACCCACCAACGGTGAAAGCGACGCTACACTCTCGGCAGAGAATCATCACATACAAATGGGATAAAACTCCAATAACGGTGTTAAACCTTCCTCTAACAATTATACCAACATTAATTCCTGGCGTACAAATACACGACTGGAATTTGGGTCGGGATATCAAACTTGGTTCCTTCTTCCAACAGGGCTCATTAAAGTCATTAAAGTCACCTGTGCGACCGGAACGCCTTTCACCTCAGATTGCCGCCACGAGGTTAGGGGTGTCAGCGGGCGCCATCTTGGGGCCCTCAGACGAGTCACCCCGAGCCACATCTCACCGCCATACGCACAGCATAGCAGGGGATCCCCTCCCGAAGTTGGGGAGAGCGGCTCGCAGTCGGACCCTGAGATGCCACTGACCACCACTGGCAAGTTTCCGGCCGCGGCCTGCGTTTACAGGAGCACAGGCTGCATCTCTGGCCTACAGCCTCATCACACAACCTACTAGGCACACAGTGAGTACTGCAACGCTCCCCCCCGGCTGCCGACTGCTATCTGACACCCTGACCCCTGCTGGAGCATATACCCTTGGGAGTACCCCCCTCCACACAGCCCTACAGGACCTGGGCCCTTTACAGTTCAGGACCAGTCTGTGGGACAGTACATCCTTGCTGGTCCGGGGGTAGAAAGCCAGCAGCCATCTTTCTACGCCCACTTCTGCTCACCCCCTTCCACAGAGGCCGCATGCGCGGCTATATACAGGATGGACGTTTGAGTCTCTCTAGATCTGCTCCGTCCGGGACTTCTACCTATCCCCGAGGGCCGTTAACACCACGATTCGATCTCTTTTCTTACATCACCCCTCAACCCGCAGAACCTTGGTGCATGCCGGCGAAGAAAAAAAAAGCACGGGGCATTGCTCAAAAGACCCTCACGCAGTATCTTCTCCGTTCTCAGGAACATTCCAGCATGGCGCAAGATGGTGCCGTCAGAGGAGGCCTCTCCCCGGGTCCTGCCACCTCTCCACGTTTGCCAGGTCCATCCTCACTTGCTCCATCATCAAATAGTGAGTGCCCTAGCGCCCTCTCTAAAACGGACCTAGAGGAAAGTCTGGAAACCATGTACAACAGGTTGGCCTCCAAATTCCAATCAGAACTACAAAAAACTTCACATGCACTTTCACAAGAAATCTCTGCCCTGGGTGCGAGGACTGAGAGGTTAGAGACTAAGCATGATGAGTTGGCGATTGCTCATAATGACCTTAGCAGAGAACATGAAGCACTGTCCTCTACAGTCCAGTTGCTGCAGACTCAGATCGAAGACCTTGACAACAGAAACAGGCGCAATAATCTGCGCCTCCGTGGAATTCCTGAATCTGAATCTGAGCTTATCCCTGTGGTGATTAGGTTGTTTAAATCCTTGCTCCCTGACCATGATTCCAACATGTTCAAATGTGATCGTATTCATAGGGCTCTTCGCCCCAAACCCCCGGAGGACAAGCCTCCTAGGGATATCATCCTTTGCATGAAGGATTTTCTGGTTAAGGAAGAAATATTGAGAGCAGCCCGCAACAAGCAGAGGATAACCCTTGATGACCACTTTATCCAAATTTTCCCTGATCTTGCACTGGCAACTTTGGAGAGGAGAAGGAACCTGAAGGAGATTACCACTGTCTTGCAATCCACCCGTATCAGATACCGGTGGGGATTCCCATTCCGCCTGGTGATCCCTCATAATGGCACGACGTACTCCGCCACCTCCGTCCTGGAGGGTCAAGAAATCCTGGTAAAACTTGGCCTATTGGATGCCTCTGCGATTCGCAGACTACCCTCTACTCCCAGAGCTACACCTATATGGCAAACACCCCCTACCAGGAGAGACAGACGTAGGATCCGGTATGATGTTGGAGACCGGGTGGAGGATAGCCCTCGTTAATGGTACCTTACTCAGGCTCATCTTGAGGTTCTATATGCGGTTAATATTGACTCCCAGAGGACATGCGCACTATGTTTTTTGTTTGTTTTTTTAAGAGTAGCTTTTTTTTTCTCTCTCTCTCTTCCTCTCCACCCTTTTTTTTTTTTTTCGGGGGGGGGGGGGTGTGGAGAGAGAGGGGAGAAGCATATGTTTTCTGCGGTCTTCTGCCTATTCCTCTGGAGTTCTACAAGTCCCTAGGAGCTGTATTATGGCTCCCCCTTCCAGTGGTTGGTTGCTTCTCTGGTGGGTGCTCCCTACCATTGCGCAACCCTACTGGGCACGAGACCTAGTTGTCTCGGTATACAACTTTCCTCTCTCCCACACGTTACCACATCTATCATCAATGTTGTTTCTCAGGCCTATGTTAGAGGCTGAGATTGTTTTTTCAAATGTTAGCTTTATTTTTCTATGTTTTTTGGTTCTCTCTTCTATAGGTAGATCACTTTTCAAACCCTATGATTCTTCTACAGCATATGTTTTTTTTATACTCAGGTTCTGTGATCTAATTATACTTTTAGTGTTACTGCATTGTACCTTATCCCTGTGGACTTTGGGGAATGCTGTGAGGGTTCCCCTGACATTCTTGGACTTGACGGACGAGTGTTCATTTGTGACTTCCCCCTCTACCCCCTCCATCAGATCTGATCCCCCAACTATCTACGTGTTTTCTCAAATGCCATGGCAATAACATGTATTTCACACAACGTTAAAGGATTTAACTCCCCCTCCAAACGGTGCAAAGCCTTTACCTTTTATAAACAACTTGGAGCTAAAATCCTTGTTCTCCAAGAAACGCATTTCTCCGGCTCCTCCCATCCTAAATTTTTTCATAAAGATTTCCCTCAAGCCTTCTACTCGCTCCACTCGTCCTAGACCAGGGGTGCCGCCGTACTCCTCCACTCTTCCCTCCCGATGGAGGTTAAGCAAATGTTCAGGGACCCTGAAAGTCGTTATATGATTGTGAAAGGGATTATCCACAACAGGGAACTTACGATTGCCAGTGTTTATGCACCCAATGACGGTTCAGCAGCTTTTTTTAGATCATTTTTTGAGAAATTGGCACAACACCACTCCCCTCATATGATCATAGGTGGTGACTTTAACTCAGTAGCCAACGCCACTCTAGACCGCTCGTCGACTACGGTCGCATCTAGAGCATTCCCGAAATCTCTCACTGGTGGCTTGCGGGAGCTTCAACTTACTGACACCTGGAGGGCACATAACGTGGGTTGTAGAGAGTTCACCTTTTTCTCTCATCCTCATAACAGCTATGCGAGATTAGACTACATTTACACCTCTCCAATCATACTTGCTAATTCTTTAGCGGCCTCCATCCACCCCTGTGTATGGTCAGATCATCAGGTTACATCCTTCACTACGGGGTTTATTAGGCTCGCCCCCACACCCCATTCCTGGAGATTGAATGAATCCATTCTCTCTGACTCAGCGGTAGATTCCCAATTGGCCCAATCTCTGGAAGACTATTTTTCTCTGAACGCCCGCCCAGATATTCAGCCCTCGCTTCTCTGGACGGCTCATAAAGCTGTCATCAGAGGGAAAATTATCAGTATTTCTGCTGCCCGTAACAAGTCTAACAGGCTCAGAATAGTGGAGTTAACCAGAGAACTGGATCAATTATATAAAAATACGTCTTTGTTACACTAAGGCCGCGTACACACGGGCGGACTGTTCGCCCAACTTTGTCCGCTGAACAGTGTTTCAGCGGACAGTCCGCCCGTGTGTGGGCTTTCAGCGGACAGTTTCAGCGGACAGTTTGACGGACAAAGTCTTTCGGAAATTCCGAAAAACTGTCCGCTGAAACTTGGTTTGAGCGAACAGTCCGCCCGTGTGTAGGCTACTTTCGAAATGAGCAAACTGTTCCCGCTCGGAGGAAAGTCTGCTCATTTCGAGCGCGTGTGAAGGTAGGCGGGGCCCGCGACGGAGACGTCGCGGGCTCCGCCGCCTGGAATGGACTTAAAGGGGAACCCCAAGGCCGAAAAAAATCGGCGTGGGGGTCCCCCCAAAGTCCACAACAGACCCTTGTCCGAGCACGCTACCCGGCCGGCCAGGAAAGGGGGGCGAGCGAGCGCGCCCCCCCTCCTGAGCCGTACCAGGCCGCGTGCCCTCAACATGGGGGGTGCCTTGGGGAAGGGGGGGCCGCGCGGCCCCCCCACCCCAAAGCACCTTGTCCCCATGTTGATGAGGACAAGGGCCTCTTCCCGACAACCCTGGCCGTTGGTTGTCGGGGTCTGCGGGCGGGGGGCTTATCGGAATCCGGGAGCCCCCTTTAAGAAGGGGGCCCCCGGATACCGGCCCCCCACCCTATGTGAATGAGTATGGGGTACAATGTACCCCTACCCATTCACCTGTAAAATAAAAGTACCCAAAAAAAAAACACAACACACGAGAAAAAATATTTTATTGCACAGCTCCGGGGGTCTTCCGTCTTCGGGGGTCTTCTCGCCGGACTCCTCCGCTATCTTCGTGTAGCTCTTTTGCTAGCGGAGGAGTCCGGCTTTCTTCCTCCCCGCCGCCGGCCTCTTCTCCCGACTTCGGGGGTCTTGTCCCCCTCTTCGGTTCTTCTGCCGGGCCACCGCGCCTTCTTGTAGCTCTTTTGCAGGCGGTGGCCCGGTCTTCTGTCGCCGCCGCCTTCCGTTCTTCTGCCGGGCCACCGCGCCTTCTTATAGCTCTTTTGCAGGCGGTGGCCCGGTCTTCTGTCGCCGCTGTCGCCGTCGCCGCCTTCCGTTCTTCTTCTTCTTCTTGTTGTTCTTCTTCTTCTCCAGGAGATGTTGACACGACGCTCTCTCCGGCCGGAATGCCAGAGCCGCCCTACGCTGCCACTTATATAGTGACAATGGGGTGGTGTCACATGGTATATGTCACATGGGTTGGTCACATGGGTTGATGTCACATGGTGACCCCGCCCCCTTACGATGTCATAGTCCCCATGTGACATCAACCCATGTGACCAACCCATGTGACATATACCATGTGACACCGCCCCATTATCACTATATAAGTGGCAGCGCAGGGCGGCTCTGGCATTCCGGCCGGAGAGAGCGTCGTGTCAACATCTCCTGGAGAAGAAGAAGAAGAACAAGAAGAAGAAGAAGAACGGAAGGCGGCGACAGCGGCGACAGAAGACCGGGCCACCGCCTGCAAAAGAGCTATAAGAAGGCGCGGTGGCCCGGCAGAAGAACGGAAGGCGGCGGCGACAGAAGACCGGGCCACCGCCTGCAAAAGAGCTACAAGAAGGCGCGGTGGCCCGGCAGAAGAACCGAAGAGGGGGACAAGACCCCCGAAGGCGGGAGAAGAGGCCGGCGGCGGGGAGGAAGAAAGCCGGACTCCTCCGCTAGCAAAAGAGCTACACGAAGATAGCGGAGGAGTCCGGCGAGAAGACCCCCGAAGACGGAAGACCCCCGGAGCTGTGCAATAAAATATTTTTTCTCGTGTGTTGTGTTTTTTTTGGGTACTTTTATTTTACAGGTGAATGGGTAGGGGTACATTGTACCCCATACTCATTCACATAGGGTGGGGGGGCCGGTATCCGGGGGCCCCCTTCTTAAAGGGGGCTCCCGGATTCCGATAAGCCCCCCGCCCGCAGACCCCGACAACCAACGGCCAGGGTTGTCGGGAAGAGGCCCTTGTCCTCATCAACATGGGGACAAGGTGCTTTGGGGTGGGGGGGCCGCGCGGCCCCCCCTTCCCCAAGGCACCCCCCATGTTGAGGGCACGCGGCCTGGTACGGCTCAGGGGGGGGCGCGCTCGCTCGCCCCCCCCCTTTCCTGGCCGGCCGGGTAGCGTGCTCGGACAAGGGTCTGTTGTGGACTTTGGGGGAACCCCCACGCCGATTTTTTTCGGCGTTGGGTGTCCCTTTAAGTCCATTCCAGGCGGCGGTGCCCGCGACGTCTCCTTCGCGGGCCCCGCCTACCTGTACACGCGCTCGAAATGGGCGGACTTGCCTCCGCCTTACGTGGGCGAGTCCGTTCATTTCAAAAGTTGAGCGAACTGTTTGGCAAACAGTTCGCTGAAACAGTCCGCTCGTGTGTGGGCAAGTCCGCTCATGCAAATTTTGAGTGGACTGTTGCGGCAACTGTTTGACGAACAAAGTTTCAGCGAACAGTCCCCGTGTGTGTACGCGGCCTTAGATTCTACCAGACATTCCATCGAACAAAAACGCCTAGAACTAGACTCCCTTTTGTCGTCCAAGGTAGAAAAGATGCTTCGTTGGACTAAAGCCCGTTGTTTATTATTCAATAACTCAGCATCAACTATGTTTGCTAGGAGATTGTCTAACTCGATTCGCCCTCCTCATTTATACCGGCTGTCTAATAAAGACGGATTTGTATCCTCACATCCCAAGGAGGTACTCAAAATCTTCGAGCAATTCTACACCAAACTCTTAGAGCCCCCCCACACTCCCCCTTCCCCTGAAGACCTGTCCTGGCTTCATGACATCCCCCTCCCAACACTCTCCACCTCGCAACTTGGGGAACTCAATGCCCCTATCACAATCCCGGAAATCTTAGGGGTCGTCAAATCACTGAAATCGGGTTCTGCCCCAGGCCCGGATGGCTTTTCGGCCCTTTATTACAAAAAATACTCCATGATCCTTGCCCCTAGAATGGTACACCTCTTTAACTCAATCCTACTTGGCAATAGCTTCCCAGAAGAAATGTTGTTAGCCAACATGTCGCTAATCCCGAAACCCAATAAGAATCATAATTTACCCCAAAATTTTAGACCTATCTCGGTTATAAATAATGACATCAAAATATTCAGTAAAATTTTAGCCGACAGACTAGCAAAATTTATTCCCTCCTTGATTTCCCCCTTCCAATCTGGATTTATCCCACATCGCTTCATAACAGACAACATCTGCTTAGCAACAGACATTATCCAAGACGCCAACCTATTTTCCCGCAAGCTCCTCCTGTTAAGCCTAGACATACAGAAGGCGTTTGACAGTGTTACATGGGATTACATCAACACACTTCTACCACGCATGGGATTTCAAGGTAAATTCCTAGTAGGTTTCAAAGCCCTTTACGATAACCCTATGACCCGCATTAAGCTACCTGGCTGTTGCTCCGAATTCTTCCCAATAGGTAGAGGCACTAGACAAGGGTGTCCCCTTTCTCCTTTAATCTTCGCTTTAGCCCTAGAACCCCTCGCGATTGCTCTTTTGAGACATCCTGACATTGCTGGTTACATTAAGGGTGACGAAATGTACAAGTTTTGTATGTATGCGGATGATGTTCTGATGTTTATAACCAATCCTCATGTTTCACTTCCCAACCTTTTTCTAACACTATCGAATTTTGCGAAGGTCTCTGGTCTTTCCATTAATGTCTCCAAATCTGTGGCCCTTCCTATAGGTTTTGCTCCCACTGATTTAGCTCTTATTAAACAGAACTACTCCTTTACTTGGGCCACTTCCCACATTCCCTACTTGGGAGTAGGACTGCCCGGAAATTTCCGCGATCTCTTTGGGGTTAATTACCCCCCATTTATTAGAAAACTTAAAAATACTATTAAAAGCTGACTTTCTTTACATATCCCCTTTATAGGAAGAATCACGGCGCTCAAAATGGTCATCCTCCCCAGGTTGTTATATCTGTTTCGCTCCCTACCGGTTAAGCTCTCCAAATCTTTTCTTCTCAGTCTTCAATCCAATTTTAACAGATTCATTTGGAATAACCGATCGCCCAGGTTTGCTAAGGGGGTTCTGTACAGCTCTATGAGAAGTGGAGGCCTGGGGGTTCCTCAAATTTGGTTGTATTATCTTACCTGCAGATTCACGCAACAAGCGCAATGGTCGATCCCTAACTCCAGGGTCCCTTGGGTGAGGTTTGAGAGTGATTCGATAGCACCCTTCTATCTCCCTGGCCGACACACCGACCTCACTCTGCTTTACACACGCTTAATATTATAGTTGCGGACAGTCTACTACTGTGGCACTGCTACAAACACAAATACAACCTCACCTCGGAGAGCTCTGTAGGCGCCTCTTTCCTGGGTGATCCTCGGTTCCCCCCAGCCTATCTCCATACTGAGTCTTTCAGATTGTGGGTCCAGTGCAAACTTACCCAGTTAAAGGACTTTGTGACAGGTTCTGACTTCATTCCTTTCTCGATATTACAGACCCAGCACCAACTCCCTGATGGAGAACGTTTCAGATACCTACAAATCCGCCACTTCTTTCTATCCCATTACAGACTCCGGTCCCAGGCCCAACTCACCATTTTTGAGGATTTATGTTTTAACTTCCCGCGCCAAAAAGGCCTGATTTCCCTGATCTACAAAACTCTTGAAGGACATACAGTGGATCAGATTCCACGGTATAGATCACAATGGGAAAAGGAGCTTGCGCTGGGGACCGGTGTTGTGGACTGGGAAGAGGGATGGGACAACATGCGTAAATGCACTAGATCCTTAACAATCAGGGAAACAGCTATTAAAGTAATCACCAGATGGTACTACACTCCGGTACGTTTGCACCAGATTTATGTCCATACATCCCCCAATTGTTTTAGAGGTTGCAATCACCTGGGCACCTTTATTCACATCTTTTGGGACTGTGGTTTAATTCGTCCAATTTGGCAAGAGGTTTTAGGAATGATGGACAAGCTCGCTGGTCGGGCATTGTCCCTCACTTACTGCCACTGTCTTCTCTTCAAAACCCCGCCTGACACCCCAAAACACCTAGTGAGGCTCATTCACTCCATCTGTGTCTCTATGCTATGGACTATAGCACTTCATTGGAAATCCCCATCGATCCCTTTATCTCAGGTTCTCTCACGCATTGATCAAGTAATGCTGACTGAAAAGATTTTCCATACTCTGCAGGACACGACTCACATATATGACCTAAAGTGGAACCCATGGTTCCTATTCCGATTACTAAAGTGATCATGACCTTGGGTTTTTTCTCTTGGCTGTCTACAGATTTTTTCTTTCCTTTTCTTTTATTTCCTTTCTGAACTTTTCTCCTCTCTTTCTTAGTATAGTCTATTCTTATACATTATGAATATGAAGGTCAGAACATTGAATATTTTATCTTTCCCTTTCTTGCAGTCTTTTGTTGGATGTAAGATCTACACTAATGTTTATGTTTTTTGTTTGGTCTGTAGAGTCCTATGGTCTGTTTACCACTTTATTACAATCTTGTCATCCAACTGCTTATGATGTATATGTCATCTGATCCTTTTTGCTGACACTGTTTTCTATTTATCGCTTTAATAAACTTTTTTGAAAACAAAAAAAAACATAATTATCCCAAAAACGAAGGGATGAATTGTACATACCAGAAATTTAATAGTGAAAGGAAAAATTGAAAAAATACACATATAATAATCAGATGGGTTTATCCATTAGAAAAAACAAGAGGGAATGAGTTACTTGTAATTTGCAAAATAACCTCTAGATGTCAGTCTGTAGTATGAGAATTTTCCTACCACTGATTAGACGAAAGAAAGAGGGATCTTTCACCTGACTGGTTAGTTATAGTTTTCTTATATAAAAAATTAAAAAATATAAAAATATATATATCATTTTTTTAATATATTAATGCCATTACCAGAAAAAAGTCCAGCATTATCTCTGGCTCCAGATGTGAGAAAAAACAGCAAAAAGCCAAAACCCCACATCATAGGCCAGAAAAAAACGCCAAATAAATTCAAAAATGGAGGAATGGCAGAAAAATGCCTAAATCAAGAAATACGGGAAACTTTTCAATCGTTGGACAAGAAACAATTTAAATCGAGCTCTATGTTCATTCCTAGAGGCTGCATAGTTTTTAAATTATATATCCACTTCGTTTCATTCTTTGATATTTCCCTTTTCATGTGGGTTCCTCTCCAATGTTTTGAGATCTTATCAATCCCATAAAATTTACAGAGTGAAGGATCGCTATCGTGATGTGCTTTGAAATGTGTTGACACGCTATGATTGGGAAAACCTTTCCTAATATTTGTAAGATGTTCATTAATTCTAATTCTTAACTGTCTAGTAGTTCGACCTACATACTGCATGGAGCAAGGGCATTCCAGCACATAGGTTACATGATCTGAATTACACGTGATTAGTGGTTTAATCTTGTACTCCAGCTTAGTGACTTGTAAAAAACTTGTAACCTTCCTTGATGGATCCGGCTTCCATTATTGCACGAGATGCAAAGCCTGCAAGACCACCAGAGGACCCGGTTCATCAAGGAAGATTATTCAGTTTCAATCCCAAGTCACTAAGCTGGAGTACAAGATTAAACCACTAATCACGTGTAATTCAGATCATGTAACCTATGTGCTGGAATGCCCTTGCTCCATGCAGTATGTAGGTCGAACTACTAGACAGTTAAGAATTAGAATTAATGAACATCTTACAAATATTAGGAAAGGTTTTCCCAATCATAGCGTGTCAAGACATTTCAAAGCACATCACGATAGCGATCCTTCACTCTGTAAATTTTATGGGATTGATAAGATCTCAAAACATTGGAGAGGAACCCACATGAAAAGGGAAATATCAAAGAATGAAACGAAGTGGATATATAATTTAAAAACTATGCAGCCTCTAGGAATGAACATAGAGCTCGATTTAAATTGTTTCTTGTCCAACGATTAAAAAGTTCCCCGTATTTCTTGATTTAGGCATTTTTCTGCCATTCCTCCATTTTTGAATTAATTTGGCATTTTTTTCTGGCCTATGATGTGGGGTTTTGGCTTTTTGCTGTTTTTTCTCACATCTGGAGCCAGAGATAATGCTGGACTTTTTTCTGGTAATGGCATTAATATATTAAAAATATATATATATATATTTTTATATTTTTTTATTTTTTTATATAAGAAAACTATAACTAACCAGTCAGGTGAAAGATCCCTTTTTCTTTCGTCTAATCAGTGGTAGGAAAATTCTCATACTACAGACTGACATCTAGAGGTTATTTTGCAAATTACAAGTAACTCATTCCCTCTTGTTTTTTCTAATGGATAAACCCATCTGATTATTATATGTGTATTTTTTCAATTTTTCCTTTCACTATTAAATTTCTGGTATGTACAATTCATCCCTTCGTTTTTGGGATAATTATGTTTTAAACGTTTATTTGTCAGTTATGTTTTAATGAACCATGTATTGTTGTTAGCCTTAAGTGGGACTGAGGCTGTGCATTAAATTAAGTGTCTCTCGATTGGTCTATGGATTGATCGAGACACCATAAAGAACGCTGACTCTGTGACTGGGTACGCTTCCTGATGACGTGTCAAACGAAATGTACCTCGAGGCGGTATCCAGTCACGTTCGTACATGCACAGTTCCGGTCGTCTTTGGTCATCGGCTGCTCCTTGGTGGAACGCACGCCCTACACCACGAGGAACTACGTATCCATTACGAAACGTTTGTTTTAAGCAAGCAGCCCCAGTGCCAGGTCGGGCACCGGCATATGTAAGCAGCCATTTGGCCTATGTTTTTTAAAATTTACTTTTATTATTAAACGGTGTTACGCTATGGATTTTTGTTTGGCTTTTTTTGTATGACCTATCTGAGTCTATGAGGAGAAGCTTCTGTCCATACGAGGTCCACCTTATTCCATGTGAGCAGGGAATCAACCTGCATAAGCCTATTTGACTATCATTTTAAATAAAGTAGTCAACAGCATCTGGTAAGAAGACATCTTTATCTTCACAAGTGGGGTGTTTTTTCTATGTCCATAAGTTTTTGGTGAAGGTACGTGTCACTACGTTATAGAAGATTCCTGTTTTTTTCTGATTTATGGATTCAGAAGGAGTTTTTCACTGAAAAAAATCACTGCTTTGGACTTTGGATTTATATTTATATAAGTTTTTTTCTTTTTTTGGTGTCACTACCCAATCGGGACTTTATTATTGTTCTCATTATATATTTTGGTTGTAATTTCTTGTTTATTGTATTTTTGGTGATATGGTGTTTATCATTGTAGATGCTATATGACTATCAAAGTCTCACATTTTGTGATTGATACTTATATTTGCTTAAGCGCCCCTACCATCAGTATATTTTTAGCACGACAAGTTGTTTTTCTTGTTTTTTTAGGGAGCAGCTATCAGTGTTTTATTTAGTATATTTGATTCACTGAATATTGGTTAAATTTTTTTATTTTTTTAGTGGCGCGGAGTTTACTAGTCGCTGTTTTTTCAGCTACTTTCCTTACATCGATTCCCAAACAATATCGTAAAGTAGTAACACATATACTTTTAGCTGCGAGACTATCCATAACTAGAAAATGGAAAACTGACTCTCTTCCTACTATGACAGAAGTTATAGAATTAACCCAACTCCACCACTCCTATGAATTGTTATTTCCTAATGACAAATCCCTATATATTAAGGAACAACAACTATGGGAACCTTGGAGTACATGGTACAAAAATTATACTTCCACAATTTAGATAATGCTGATTCTTTAATCATATAGAAGAAAGAACTCCTGTGCGTTTTAATATTTTTTTTTGGATGGCTTTAAAAATAATTTCATAACAAAGTGACAAATATATCACATGTTTGTTTATCTGAATTGAGCTGCGGAGTAAGAATAGATCTTTATTTTCCTTCATAAAAGATAACTACTGTGTTTGAATTTCCTTTAGGATGTTGGACTAGGTACTCCAAGACACAGATAGATCCCTGTGAGGGGTGTCTTGGGGTCCAGAAGTGGCCATTATCCATATCGCTATTTATAAATCTTACAATAATTATATTACGGACTTTATTATACAAATTCTAAGAGACTTACTCTTGTTCGAGTCCCTTTATGACTATGAATATTAGATACTTGGGAATACTACTTTATTCTTTATTGTGGATTATTTGTTTATATGCTATATTGTGCTGAGAAAACCCTGTCACTACATTATACTGTGTTATGTTACTTTTATTACTATATATTATTTTTTTTTGTTTTGTAACCCTTGTTGTAACTAACTCTGCTAAAAATCTCAATAAAAACATTTGAAAAGAAAATACATAGAAAAAGATATATATAAAAAAAACTGTTTGATTCATTGTAAATTTTCTGTTATATTACTGTATTATTTGCTGTTACCTGATCATTTGTAAACATTGTATTCATTCTATAGACTGTCCTCCTGAAGAAGCGGTTTGCCGCAAAACTGGTAGAGGAAATCTCCCTACACCCCTCTTCAACAGAGACCTCACGGGGCAACCCGATGGTAGTTTGTTAAACTGCGGTGTATATGATTTTAGTATTGTGAATGTTTTGCTGTACAATTTTTTGTCTTTCTTAAATCATTTGTAATTTTTTAATATATATATTTTTCTGTGTATTTTCTATCAAGTACCGAGATAGTCCATATAGCAAAACGCTTTTGTGTGTGGATACAAAGGGAGCAGCTTCAGCAACTGCCCCGGTATTCCTAGAACCCCTATTCCTTAATTTCTGTGATCAAATTTTGCAAATTAGTAATTTTTCTTCATACATTTTTGGTCACAATTTATACTGCTACATATCGTTGGTAAAAATAACCAAATATTTGTGGAAATGATTTGGTCTGTGTGAAAGTTTTAGAGTCTACAAGCTATGGTGTAAATCATAAAAAAAGTATCACATCTGATGTACTGGTGGCCTATCTCATTTCTTGAGACCCTAACAAGCCAGGAAAGTACAAATAACCCCTATTTGGAAAGTAGACATTTCAAGGTATTTAGTAAGAGGCATGGTGAGTTATTTGAAGTTGTAATTTTTTTCCCACAATTCTTTGCAAAATTAAGATTTTTTTCCACAAAATTGTCATTGTAATAGCTTATTTATCTGGTGTTTTGGTATATACTGCGCTGTGACGATAAACTTTATCAAGCCGCCAACACAGCTTCTAGACAAGAAAGCATAAATAAATAGAGAAAAACTATATGTGTAGCGCTATGGCAAAGACAAAAATATAAAATTATACGTGTCACCATATAAATCTTAAAACAAGAGAAGCATATCCCCTAGTGGTAAATGAACATAAACCACAAAATCCACATTTAAGCAGTTAGGTAAACCGTTGAACTACAAATATAAGTGGAAAAAATAAATAAATGAATAATAATCCTTCACAAATAATTTTCAGAAAAGTGTGCAAGTGCTAAATAAGTCCCAAACTGTGAAGTCCAATAATGAATTTGTAGAAGAATCAACTTTGCCAGAAACAGCTTTCAAAAAAAGTGTGTACTCTTCACACATGCAGCACCACCACCACCGGAAGACTTGGACTTAGTCAGGCATATACCCCCCAAGTCATGTAGGCTAATATATGGAATTCACCCAATGGGTGTAGATACTCCACAAGCTCAGCTTGCACCACCACGTCAAATAGGCGAGAAGTTTATTAGTGTCCAATGACAGATGAGGTAATAGTCTCGTACATAGAACCATAAAAACAAAAGCCCAACACAGCGTAATGTTGTCACAAATAAATTTTTAATGAATAGACATAAAAAAAACTCACATTTTGAAGATATCAAAAATGGCATGTACGAATGGAGAAACAGCGATGTCTGCAGAGGAGTCCACCCAACGCGTTTTGACGGAGTCGTCATCTGGGGAGATGCAATTTGCGAGAAGTCTATGTAAAAGTTCTCAAAGCCATCAAATGCCTTGTTTGAAGTTCCTACAAAGGGGTGCATGTCAGAGCATATCAAAAGGACAGAGCTTACACTAAAAAGGTGGAGGAAGAGGAGAGATAGCCACCATGAAGGTTTACTTGTGCAGAGGAGTTGGCTGGAGAGGCATCCATATCACTATTGTAATGAGAAACAAGTTGAGTTGTGTAGAATGTTAAATAAGCCAGCCAGCGGAATGTTAGTGCCTTGACATGGGAGATGGTAACACAACAAGTAGTGAGAGGATTGGTGACCCTGACCCCCTACCTAGTGATTGGTTCCCCACACTTGGGACCAATATCATGGCACACGGAACCTATGGACCTAGCCTGGAGATACCAGAAGTGAGACAGAGAAAAGTGGATCCAAGCAAAGTATAAAGATCATTAATAACAGAGGTCTATGTGAATAGTGGGATCCTCACATTGTTACTGGGAGTGAGGTGGCAATCATGGTTGTGCTGGTGCTGTGAGACACAGGCTCCCCTCTGAATTCACATGGAATGAGAAGATGTGTGGTTACAGTAAAGTTCTCAGTGTATCATGGCAAATGGCAAATGGCTTGTTTCTACATCAGGGTGCTGCCTTAATGCTGATTCTCGCATGACTGTGGCACCCAGGCATTAGGAAGCACATTAGTGAGGGTGTTTCCATTGGACGATGAGCCCTGTCCGCAAGCAGGAGGGGGAAGGTTCCTTATAATAGCATATTTTATTTGTCAGTTTCACCATATTTTATCTTTTTTTTATAGTTTTTGCTTGTTTCACTATTTTTCCCTTTCTTCAACATCACACATTTTTGTTTGAAAAATTTTAAATTAGCTTGTTTCACTATTTTTCCATTTCATTAATATCACAAATTCACTTGTTTCAACATTTTTACCTTTCCTCTACATCACACATTTTCATTTCAAATGTTTTAACTCTAAGAAAACAGTAACAAAGAAAAAGGGTGATATTGAAAATATACTGTAAAATAAATGTTTTTATTCTTTATGCAGTTATGCATATGCACATATGGGAAAGGTTATATACATTAGTTTGGGGAAAGGGTATCATATATATACAAACATGAGTCAGTATCTGTGCTAATTGGCAATGATTTAGTAATCTTGCACTGGTGCTTGCTGATTGAAAATAGCTTACAGCTCATTAAATTACTTCTTAAGTAGTAATTAATATGCTTTGTCAGACAAGTTCCTCATTCCCTTTCTAGATTAACAGCAGTGTTTTCACTAAAGTATCTAATGAGATCCTTATTCAGGTCTGTAATTAACATGCAATAACATGAATTTTAAATTTAACCCTGTTTTCTATTACTTTGAGAGATCCTCTGGCAAAATCACACAGTTATTGTCAGATATGACAGATACTAAATTCAACATATGCTTGTTTATTTTGTTGAAAATGTTAAAAAAATCCAACCTGGGTTCTAACCATTTCCCACACATATACCCTAATGAATGAAAAAAACATGCTTCCAAATCCCTAATGGCATACATTTTACCAGTTTTAACAACTGTCAAATATTAGACTGTATTTGTAAAACCACCCACTTGCACTTATTGGCATTATTTGGGAATTCCTTACTACACAACATTATTCACCAATAATGCACCTCACATGGCAATAAATGCCCCACATATTTCAACAGATTGCAATTTGCCTTTAAGCCCCATATTTTTATAATTTTCTATTGGTGGTATTTTTTTTTTTATTGTTATAGTTATTTGCTGCTATAGTGAGCAAGATCATCTCCAGGCAAAAATGTTTTTTTATAAATCACATTGTGGTACCCAGTTGCTTACTTTAAAAAAACATCAGAAATTATTAGGTAACACAACCATAGGCCCCTTTCACACTGGGGCAGGAGTGGCGTCGGTGGTAAAGCAGCGCTATTTTTAGTGATTTATCGTCATTTTAGCAGCGGTATGCGGCCGCTAGCAGGGCAGTTTTAACCCTCGCTAGTGGCCGAAAAAGGGTTAAAACCACCTGTAAAGAGGCGCTGCAGTGGCGCTTTGCTGGCAGTGAAGCCTCGCTGCCCCATTGATTTCAATGGGTAGGAGCGGTGAATACTTTTTTCACCGTCCTGCTTTCTCACTGGAGTGAAATGCCCCAGTCTGAAAGAGGCTTAAGAGTACAACTCTCCACAACAACACCATCACAGTTGCAAAGTGTTGAGTCAGATGGTGTGTATTTTAGGAGGGAGCCAGCAAGCTAATAGTTTTAAGTCCTATTCTACTATTCTTATACAGATAGAGGAGATATGAAATATTTAAATCTATTTCTGTTCTTCAGGTAGAGACGTAAGCTGGCCATACATGGATCTAAGTTCCCATGTTTAGCAGGGACTGGCCAAATTTTGATCCACATGTGGACACTGTGGTTTTATAGAGGTCGATCTGTAGATTGACTTTTTTACAACTGCCTGCCCTGTTGGATTTTTACCACTTGATCAGTCTGCAATGGTGATCAATGTATTCTGACAGTCTCCCTGCTGTCAAAATACAATAGTTCATCAGGAGGATTCCTCCATCTACTTCGAGTGTGTGGATTGGGGAATCTGGTAAAAAAAATTTGGGGCAACCAGCAGTTTGAAAAAATTTACTAATGTATGGTCTGCCCCTAAGATCACAAGGTGGAGATGATGGCATATTACTTTTGACTAGAGCTGTGAGTCAGCTGGGAATTGCTGCACAAAAGAAATACCTGGAGAAGGAGGATGAAGAATCAGAAAAGGACATGATTGTAGACTGCAGTGGTTTAGATTAGAACAATTTCTCCTTGTTTTAGTAATCATTCTCTGACACAGAAATGTCTGCATGAATAGCTCTTAAAATGTGATCTAACTAAAACTGGGTATACAGTTTGAGTAGCATAGTTACACAGTTGGAAAGGTTTAATAAAGACACCAGTCCATCCTGTTCAACCTGTGTAAATGTATGTGTGTTCATGTCGATAATAATTTCCAATATCTCTGTATATTGTGTTCATTAAGTTGCACGTCCAAGAGTCTTTTAAAACAATCATTACTTCCAGCTGGCACCACCGATTGAGGAAGGGAGTGCTACATCCTTGGCATCATGACAGTGAAAACCCCCCTCTACAGCTTAAGGTTAAATCTCCTCTTCTCCAAATTTGTTGAGTGGCCCCATGTCTTCTTATATTCGCTGAGTCTGAATAGATTTCTTCCTACACTGGGAGCACCATTGACATATTTGTATATCACTATCATATCTCCTCTTAACCACTTGCCGACCGCCGCGCGACGATGTACGTCGACAGAATGGCACGGGCAGGCATATGGGCGTACCTGTACGTCCCTGCCTTCCCGCGGGTGGGGGGCCCGATCAGGCCCCCCCCCCCGGTGCCAGCGGCGATCGGTATCCGTGCAGGAGCGATCCGGGATGAGGGGGCGGCCATTCATTCATGGCCACCCCCTCGCGATCGCTCCTTACGAATGGGAGTGAAGCATTGCATCACTTCCTCTCCTGTAATGTAAACACAGGAGAGGAAGTGATGTAATCTCTCCTCCGTGTCGGTATTTTTCGTTCCGGCACCGAGGAGAGAGGATCGGTGAGTTGCACCAACACGACACTTCACAGTAGAACATGCCAGGCACACTCACACCCCCCCTTTACCCCCGAACACCCCCCAATTACCCCTGCCCCCCCAGTCACAGTGACACCAATTGCATTATTTTTTTTTTTATTATTTTTTTTTGCATTGGTGTCATTTGTGACTGTAATAACTGTTAGGGCAGTTAGGGTTAGCCCCCTTTAGTTCTAATGTACCCCCCTAACCCCCCCAATAAAGGTTTAACCCCGTGATCACCCCCTGTCGCCAGTGTCACTAAGGCTGGGTTCACATTGCAGCGGTTTATGAGAACGGATGTGATTCGCACCGCACTGCAGTGCAAATCACATCCGATCTCTGTGCGATTCGAGTTCAGCCATTCGCCGCACCCACCGCACCCGCCACAAATTCGCACGGGACCCTTTTTCTGGTCCGCAGCAGAATCGGATCGCATGGGTGTTCACACCATGCGATCCGAGTTTGCAGATCGCACTGCGATATGCGAACTGATCTGGGGGTGTCATTAACATTTCACTGACACTCCCAGCAGTTCGCATAGGGCAGTGTGAACTGCCGTCGGGAGGCATGCGATGCGGGAACCCGCCGCGGATTCGTGGCGTTCCCGCATCGCTCCAGTGTGAACCCAGCCTAATAAGCGATCGTTTTTCTGATCGCTGTATTAGTGTCACAGGTGACGCTAGTTAGGCAGGTAGGTATTTAGGTTCGCCGCAGCTTTTTATAGCGCCAGGGACCCCCATATACTACCGCATAAAGCCCCCTGATTGCCCCCTAGTTAACCCTTTCACCAGTGATCACCATATAACTGTTACAGGTGACGCTGGTTGGTTAGTTATTTTTTTATAGTTTCAGGGCACCCGCCATTTATTACCTAGTCTCACTAGTGTACCCCTAAATTTAGGGGTGTCTACTTTCCAAAATGGGGTCATTTGGGGGGGGTTTGTGCCATCTTGGCATTTTATGGCCTTCAAAACTGTAACCCCCTTAGAAAGCCTGAAGGCGGTGCTTGGTTTTCGGGGCCCCGTACGCGGCTAGGCTCCCAAAAAGTCCCACATATGTGGTATCCCCGTACTCAGGAGAAGCAGCAAAATTTATTTTGGGGTGTCATTTCACATATGCCCATGGCATGCGTGAGCAATATATCATTTAGTGACAACTTTGTGAAAAAATAAAATAAAAATAAAAAGTTTGTAATTTTCCCGCAACTTGGGGCAAAATATAAAATATTCCATGGACTCAACATGCCTCTCAGCAAGTAGCTTGGGGTGTCTACTTTCTAAAATGGTCATTTGTGGGGGTTTTGGGCCATCTTGGCATTTTATAGCCTTCAAAACTGTAATAGGTAGTGAGAAGTAAAATCAAAAATGTACGCCCTTAGAAAGCCTGATGGCGGTGCTTGGTTTTCGGGGCCCCGTACGCGGCTAGGCTCCCAAAAAGTCCCACATATGTGGTATCCCCGTACTCAGGAGAAGCAGCAGAATTTATTTTGGGGTGTCATTTCACATATTCCCATAGCATGTGTGAGCAATATATCATTTAGTGACAACTTTGTGTAAAAAAAAAAGTTTGTAATTTTCCCGCAACTTGTGGCAAAATATAAAATATTCCATGGACTCAACATGCCTCTCAGCAAATAGCTTGGGGTGTCTACTTTCTAAAATGGGGTCATTTGTTGGGGTTTTGTGCCATCTTGGCATTTTATGGCCTTCAAAACTGTAATAGGTAGTGAGAAGTGAAATCAAAAATTTACGCCCTTAGAAAGCCTGAAGGCGGTGCTTGGTTTTCGGGGCCCCGTACGCGGCTAGGCTCCTAAAAAGTACCACATATGTGGTATCCCCGTACTCAGGAGAAGCAGCAGAATTTATTTTGGGGTGTCATTTCACATATGCCCATAGCGTGTGTGAGCAATATATCATTTAGTGACAACTTTGTGTAAAAAAATAAAATAAAATATTCAATGGGCTCAACATGCCACTTATCAATTTCCTTAGGGGGTCTACTTTCCAAAATGGGGTCATTTGGGGGGGTTTTGTACTGCCCTGCCATTTTAGCACCTCAAGAAATGAGATAGGCAGTCGTAAACTAAAAGCTGCGTAAATTCCAGAAAACGTACCTTAGTTTGTAGATGTGACAACTTTTGCGCAAACCAATAAATATACAGTTATTGACTTTTTTTTTTACCAAAGACATGTGGCTGAATACATTTTGGCCTAAATGTATGACTAAAATTGAGTTTATTGGATTTTTCTAATAACAAAAAGTAGAAAATATCATTTTTTTTCAAAATTTGCGGTCTTTTTACGTTTATATCGCAAAAAATTAAAATCACAGAGGCAATCAAATACCATCAAAAGAAAGCTCTATTTGTGGGAAGAAAAGGACGCAAATTTTGTTTGGGTACAACATTGCATGACCGCGCAATTACCAGTTAAAGCAGCGCAGTGCCAAATTGTAAAAAGACCTCTGGTCATTGACCAGCAAAATGGTCCGGTCTGAAAGTGGTTAAACGTTTCTTCTCCAGGAAGAATACATTTAGTGGTTGTAGTCATTCCTTGCAACTGAGGTACTCCAACCCCCTTATTCATTTTGTTGCCCTTCTCTTGACTCTCTTCAGTTCCAGCACATATTTCCTGAGGAATGGTGACCAGAACTTGATGGCATACGCTAGATGTGGCCGAACCAGAGTTTTAGAAAGTGGGAGGATTATCATTATTAAATCACTTCCTCATAGAATGTTAACAGGTTGCTTTGGCAAGAACGACCTTTCGTAAACCCATACTGTTTTTTTTGTCTTTTGTTTAACCAGCAAGTTGAATGAAAAAAACCTCACAGATTACTGCATCCAAACAAGTGACGTGGATGCAGGGATCTCCCCTGCTACACTATTGCATTCTAAAATCGGCGCCCCTCCCACATCAGAATACACTGATAAGTGCTGCAGGCATTGGCTACAGGGGTTGATCGAATGATGGATTTTCAGCAGGACCTTTCAACAGAAGCAGGTTTAACAATCAGCTTCTGTTGAACCAACTAAATGTCCAATACATATATACTGAGCTTTATATCAAGGTTATTATAATAAATATAGATATTCTTATCCCAAAACAACATACAGAGTAACTGTTGTGCATTGTGTAGGTGTGGTGTGATGGAACTTTATGCACAGCACCAATGAGCTGTGTGCTTCTGACATGTGGTGACATGTGTTGTGCTGTGTAAAAATGCATAAATGTAATGTAAACACAGGCAGAGGAAGTGATGTCTCCTCCCCTCGTAGAGCCCTTTTCGGGTTCCAGTGCGAGAGGAGAGGACACCTTATTGTGAGTACACAACCCTACACTAACACCAGTATGTATAGGCATACTTTTCACCCCCGATCATCCCCTGATCACCCCACCGAGTTAACCCTTTCACTCCCTGTCACTGTGTCACCAAGTACAGTTTTCATTTTTTTCACTCATCACTGTACTGATGTCACTTGTGACACTACTCAATGTTAGGGCAGTTAGTAGTAGGCCCAGGTAGGTTTAGGGTACCCCCCATTAATCCCCTAATAATTTTTTTTTTTAAGATTCCCCACCCGAATTGTTCACCTCCCCGGTTTCCCCATCAGTGCTGTTCGCACGGACGCCCGGGGGCATAGGCGCCTTGTGTGCCACTGCCCCTCTCTAGCGCTGCGATGCTCCCCCTACATCGGTCGGAAGGATTGGCCATTTTTTTGCCATCCTTTTCCGACCCTCTTTTTCCATCGTTTTTGCCTCCACGCCTGACTGGGCGGTCGGATTGGTGGCCACGTTCATCTATGCCGTCGCTTTTTACGAAGGCATCGTTCGTTCCCCTCTTTCCCCCGCCCACATGCTTGAGGCATTATGGGACTTGTAGGCTTACTTAGTCTCGTCCCATTGGTGAGCATGCGCAATAGCGCTCCTTTTGTCCGCATCAGGCCGACTACGTCAGACGCCGGCTTGATGGCGGGGCATATAAAAAGCCTTCGTAATACCGTCATTCCTTTGCGGGTCGCAGCCAAGGGTGACGCTTGATCCTCCAGACTTTGTACTTCTTGGTAAGCTTATTGTTATATCTTTCTATATTTACTTTAATCGATCGTTCTTTTCATTTGCAAACGTTCACTTTTCCGTCTGATTGTCTTTCAACCCTTTAGACCTGGGCTATTGTCCATGTTTCTTTTTCTATGTTTGCATTGACTCCCTGGCTTGGAATTCTACGCTTTGGGACGCTAATGTGTAATTCTTAGTGTATGTCTATATGCTTGAGTGTTTGTGTTTTTATAACACTCAGTTTTTGATGTACACACCACCCTTTTGAGATATACTTTCTTACCTATCCTAACCTTTCTAATCTTCGTTTTGTTTTTTCTTTGATTGGCCACCCAGCTGGTACTTCTGTGCAGGTGTGTCTCCCTGAGTGCTCCAAAAGAGATTTTTTCTTCCAAAATACGAGCGTCCCCATTTCTTACAACTATCCAACCTATGTAAGTAATATATTTGAAATTAAAATATATCTGTGTACTACTTTTCTCAATTTCTATACTTTAGAGGGTCTTTCACCCCTAAAAGGCTGTTTTATTCTAGCAACCTCAAAATTAAGTCATGTACTAAAGAACTTTAAATTATCCCAAAATTTCAAATTTCGCTTTTTACTACATACTTTTTTGTTATCAGTTTCCTTGGGTTGGCTTTTTAGCCCCCTGCGATTCAGCACTGCTGCAGTTAACCCCCGAGGTGGACAATTCCCCTACTTTACCATCAACGTAGTGGTTGAAGGTGGGTTTGATATGTGTCTGTGTTGTTTTTTTTTTTTTTTTCTCTCTGCACTTATGAATTTTGTGATATATTCTATTACTATTTTTGTATTTTTGGTTTAGATTTTGTTCAAACATTCACACATCCCTGAAGAAGCAATCCAATGCGAAACATGTCGGGACTATGTGTGCTTGACGAGAACAACCACTGTACTGCATTATTCTGTATCTTTTAAGCACATATTGCTACTGATTTTAACTTCAAACTTAATAAATTTTTGTACTACAAATTTTGTACTTTAATTAATTGTACTTTGTTAACTTGCACCGCGAAAATCCCTAATCTCCCTTCCTGTCCTTTGATTTAAATCCCCTAATAAAGGTTTAACCCCTTGATTACTACCCATTGAACCCTTACACCCCCTGTCTCAGTGGCACTAGTATAGTGTACAGATCTCCTTTTTTAACACTGTATTCGTGTGACTTTTGACTCAGAACAGTATTAGGGCAGTTAGCAGTTGTTGCATACCCGCCATATAGTCCCTAATAAAGGTTTAACCCCTTAATCACTCCCCAGTTAACCCTTTCACTCCCTGTCACTGTGGCATAAGTATAGTGTACAGATCTTTTTTTCTGAACACTGTATTAGTGTCACAGGTTAGCTAGTTAGCGTCAGTTAGTTGTCAGCATCAGTTAGCGACAATCCCAGACAGTGTCAGTTGGCAGTTGTTTGATTGCCAGTAGCGCTAACTCACATGCACACACCATACACCTCCCTTACTAGAATAGTGTTTGAACTGATCAATATCTTTGATCTGATCAGATCTATACTAGCGATAATAGTTTAGTGTTCCCAAAAATGCGGCATTGGCAGGATCAGCCCTGACACCTGCCAGCACCTGTGTTTAGCCCCTCTGCACAGCTCAGCCCAGCCAAGTGCAGTATCAATAGATCACTGTCATTTATAAAACACAGCACACAAAACTGCAGCATTAGCAGGGTCAGGCTTGATCCCTGCTAGTGATAACAGTTTTTTTTTTTGTAGTGATTCAAGCAGTCACTGACAACCAGTTACTCTTTTGCCAGTTGCACTATACTGTACCTATACATTTAGTGCCAAAATGTCCAAAAGAGGTACGCTAGTGAAAGACCTACACGTTGCTAAGCATGAGAGATGAGAGTGAAGGGGAAGCCTCACTGTCAGATTCAGGCCCAGTATACAAACCCGTAGAGAGCAGTGGCACCCTGGCAGATAGTTCTGATGACACGGTCCCTGCTATGGTAAGGCATACCTGACCCTATTCTTCTGTTGTTGAGGTTCAATAACTGCAGGGTTCTTGTATGGAGCAGAGAGCCAGTACTAGTGCCTCTCAACGTTCTGGTTGAACTGGAAAGCACCAGCGACCTAGTACATCCTGGTCATAGACAAACCAGTACTGTAGTATCACTTGGTGACATGGCAAGTCCCATTGGTGCAGTTCAGGCTGGTGCGATGGCTAGCCCAAGTAGTGGCCCGCAGCCACCAAGAATTCAAAGACAGGCCCCTAGAGCCCATAGTGCCCTTCCCACTGCATATGCTAATACTGATTGGCAGGCCACCACTTCTGCAGAGCCCGTACTTCCCCCATTCACTGGCCAACCCAGAATTCAGGTGGAAACAGCAAATTTTAGTACCATCAATTTTAGTACCACAACAGATCTGTAGACATCTTCCATGAAATTTTGATTTTTACAAGTTGTTTTTCACTGATGTCTACAGATCTGTTGTGGACCAAAGCTATTTTTACGCAAACCCAAATTCTCCTCTTGCCAGAGAATTACATAAAAGATTTATTTACGGTCATATTGCTCCACTGACCCAATTCACCATATGCCCGTGTTCTCTTCTTCCATGACCAGGACTAGGTATGAGCAAATCTTGCTGTTCGTGCATTTCAATGATAATGAGCTCTGTCTTCCTCGGGGTGACCCTGGATATGACCAGCTCCATAAAATGTGGCCCCTCTCAAATCACTTCAACCAACAGTTTGCAGCCTTGTTTATTCCCAATCAAGTTGTCTGTGTTGATTAGTTGCTGAATGCTGATAAAGTTTTCTGGCTGCCTGTCTTTTTTTTTTAAATTGTGTTTCTATTGAATATAGTAGAGTACAGAAAAAATAAATAAAAAAGCAAAGAATAGCACATCTGGTACATTGAAATTAAGAAGAATCAAATGTAGATCTAGTAACATCAAACAGATCTAGTATAAAATGCATAACAAAATACATTTTTATACAATGGGGTACAATCAAAGGTCTATAACCAGGGCTTTTTTTTCTCAGAGAATAGGTGCAGGAACTCCCCCTTTTTGAGTCACCCCTTTTCTCCACCTCTTCCCACCTCCGAGCACCCTCTACCTACCTCTCATTACTGCCCTTTTAGAGAATACAAGAAGTATAATTTTGTGGTGATAAGTAATTTGTATGGAATTTGTTAATGATAACAAGAAAAGCAGTAAAATTTATCCCATGTAGCCAGTAACAATAAAGCCCCTCTAGCAACAATAGATCCCCCATTAACAATGGGCCATCCGAAACAAAATCCCCCGGCAGCAACAACAGATCTCCTCAAACCAGCAACAATAGTCCCCTCCCTCAACAGTAGATCTCTTCCAGCCATAACTGACCCCTCAGCGATATAAGACCCACCCCTAGCAACAATAGGTCCCCCACTAGTAAGAATATACCCCCCTGCAAAAATAGATCTACTCCAGGTAGAATAGATCTCTCAGCAGCCAGCATCAATAGACCCTGCAGCAAACCTCAGTACCCCTTATCAATACATACAGTCACTACTGGAGGTGCCGGAACTGCGTTCACCTGCGTTCCCGCTGAAAAAAAGCCCTGTCTATAACCAAGTAGTTGAATACTGAAGATAAGGGACTGAGATATTGGGTAGTTATGTGGGGATTAGGTGGGGTTTAGGGGTGTGATGCCGTACTCAGAATTGTCCCACAAATCCCAAACACTGACAAATCTGTTCACTGCATATTCTACCTGGACTGTCATGTGTTCCATTCTACGTATTTCAGTAATAACCTGTAAAAATGTATCCTGAGATGGGGGATGGAGATCAACCAACAGATAGGAATAACTCACTTGGAGGCAAATAAGATATAGGAGGCTAATTTGTTTGAAGCTTTCCCCAGTCCAGAAAAGAGGAGACCCAGAAGGAAATGTAACAGATCCAGCAGAAGATGCTCAAATATATGCTGAAGCAAAGATATCACCAATGCCCAAGAGGGCACAATTATTTCACATTGCCAGAAGATAATGTGAAGATGTGGTAGTGGGTGCCTCTATATTTACCGCATCTCCAACAAAGGAGAGAGGAAGGGGTCATAATGATGCAGTATTTCTCGAGTCCTGTACCAGAAGTAGTATTTTAAGTGCTGTCTTTCTCTGCATCACACACCTGAATACCTTGGACATTGAAGTCCAGATCTAACTAACTATGTAACTATGTAACTATGTGAGGCCAGGTAGTATTTTAAATGTCTGGGGCCCCCAGACCCCCTCGGTTTCTGGGAGAAAATTTCACTGAGCTACTCTGTGTGGCTTATTTCCCCATATGAATCTAAGGAACCATCATTTGATCAGATTCAATTGAGGTATGGGTATAGGAACTGGCAGGGTCTCAAAAAATTATAGTAGTTTAGACACTATTGACATTTTCAACACATTGATTCTGCCTAACCATGATATTGGAAGTAAATTCCAGCGATTTAACCTGGCATTGAGGTCCTTAACCACTTGCTTACTGGGCACTTAAACCCCCCTCCTGCCCAGACCAATTTTCAGCTTTCAGCGCTGATGCACTTTGAATGACAATTGCACGGTCATACAACACCGTACCCAAATGAAATTGTTATCATTTTTTTCCCACAAATAGAGCTTTCTTTTGGTGGTATTTAATTACATCTGGGAGTTTTATTTTTTGCTAAACAAACAAAAAAAGATGCAAAAAAATTAAAAATCCTGTTTAATAGTTTGTTATAAAATTTTGCAAACAGGTTATTTTTCTCCTTCATTGAAATGCGCTGATGAGGCGGTACTGGTGGGCACTGATAGGCACGGTTAAGGTGGCACCGATAGGCACAGATAAGGCGGTACTGATAGGCACAGATAAGGAGGCACTGATGGGCACAGATAGGGAGGCACTGAGGGGCAAAGATGGGCACAGATAAGATGGCACGGATGGGTGGTACGAATGGGTGGCACGGGTGGGCACAGATGGGTGGCATGGATGGGCACGGATAGATACCACTGATAGATGGGACTGATGGGCACTGATAGGTGGCACTGATAGGTGGCACTGATAGGCACTGATGGGCGGCACTGATGGGCACTGGTAAATGACACTGATGGGCATGGATATGTGGCATATGAGGTGCAGCACTGTTGTTGAGCAGATTGTGGGCACTGATGGGTGGCACTTTGGGCACTGATGGGTGGCACTATGGGCACTAATGGGTGGCACTATGGGCACTAAGGGGTGGTACTGATGGGTGGCACTTTTACTATAAGTAGGTTGCACTGGCAGGGGGCAGGTGTGCACTGATGACTTGCCCGTGATCGGGACTGAAGTCCCTCTCACGGCCGCCGGTGATCGCCTTTTTTTTCCTCCTCGCACTGTCAGGGCGAGGAGGAAAAATAGCCGATTACCGGCTCTGTTGTGATCACATGATCAGCTTTCATTGGCTGACAGCTGATCACGTGGTAAGGGGTCGGGATCAGACTCGCTGATCACAGCGCTCCGCGCGCGCCCCTCAGGGGGCGCATAGGCCGCTCGTCCACGGGACGACGTCAATAGACGTCGTCCCGGCAAAGCAGGTCCACGCTGTAGCCGTCATTCGGCTATAGCGCGGATCTCAAGCGGTTAAACAATGATTTGTAGTTGGTTGAGTATGGCAATGGCTGCCTGTCTTTTTAAACTTTCCTTCAGCAAGCGTGCCAGATATGGGATCAAGTTGCATAAGCTCTGTGGCAGGACAACAGGTTATACATATAGTTTTATGGTTTATGAGGGAAAAGACAGCACTGTGGAGCCCCCAACTTCCCAGACTACATATGGAGCAGCGGTAAGATTGTTTGGGACTTTGTGTCACCCTTATTCAGAAAGGGGTACCATGTGTACATGGACAATTATTACACATGCGGCCACTTTTTAGTCACCTTTTTGATTCTGGAATTGCTGCATGTGGCACCGTGCTATTTAATCGCCGGGGCTTTCCCCAATAGCTTGTCCATTCCCAACTTAGACGGGGGGAGAGAGCCTGCTTAAAGTGTAATAAATTGCTCGCAGTGAAGTGGAGGGACATACCGAATGTTTTCTGTCCTCCATTCATGCAGATACGACAGTCAAAATTCCAATGGCGACTGGTGTTGTTGTGAAGACCCTTTGGGTCCACGAATACAACCTTAACATGGGAGGGGTGGACTTCAACAACCAGATGATGGCGCCGTACTTAACTGCCCAGAAGGCCAGATGTTGGTATAAAAAAGTGTCTGTATACTATTTTTAATTGGCTTTGCTGAACGCTTATGGGTTATACAAAGCGCCAGGACAAACTGGATCCGTTTTAAAATTCCAGAAGGAGATCATCACAACCTATCTGTTTCCAGACGGTGCTGTGCCCCAACTTCCCAATGCAAACGCAGTGAGCCTGCTCTTATTATCCCTCCTGTTCTGACAAACCTGGTCTCTGCATTGGTGACTGTTTCCGTCACTACCATACACTAGTTGAGTATTTGCATAGGTTTACAGCATGGCACAGTCCTAGGGAACACTACACAGGGTCTCAAAAGATGTTAGATGGCCATTGCGTTTTGAGAGACCCTAACCTGGAGCATTCAAAGTTATAATAAAAGTGTAAATTTTTTTTATAAATAAATAAATAAATAGTTGTCTTTTAATTGTTCTTCTCTCTCTATTGTTCTCTCTTTATTGTTCTGCTCTGTTTTACTGTATTTTATGCTTCTCTGTAATGTTTTATTGTTACTGTGTTTTATTGTGTTTGCTTGCAAGTATTGTATGTCCTACTGTTATATTGTAATGTTACTTTGTTTAGTTGTTAACCATTATTTGCTCTGAAAGTACGCCATTCAGCTGCAGCACGGGTTTATTTATATTGACAGCAAGCAGGGTTTGCTCTCACGATACATAAATCCGTGACTCCAGCGCTGTAGGTGGTGATTTCACCACCACAGTTAAAAAAAGAGCATATATGCCAAAGCGCAGGGGTGGAGGGGCAAATTGCCCCTATCCTTTGGCATATTTTTTTTGGCACAGATTGCAATAAAAAAGTTGTTTTGTTGAGTTAATGTTTTATTGTTACCATTGTTTGCTTTTCAGATACACCATTCAGCTGCAACACATATTTATTTATTTTGACAGCAACAGGGTTTGCTCTCATGATATGTAAATCTGTGACTCCAGCACTGTAGGAGGTGATTTCACCACAGTTTAAAAAAAAGTATATATGCAGAAGCATAGGGGCATGGGTGGACATAGGGGTGGATATATTTTTGCCCATCATTAGAAGTGGGTGGATGCAGGGCAGTATGTTAATGGTGGGCATAACACTGATTAATCGATTTTAATGGAGAGAGAAATCTGTTTTTTTTCTTTTTCCTTTCAGCTCACAGGCTGCATGAAAAAAAGGAACATTACAATAGATACTCAACGAGGACCAGCGACATACTGGTATGTTGTTGGACTTTGAGTGGTTATACCAGAATGATGCCTGCAGGTTTAGGTGTCATCTTGGTATATATATATTTTTTTTCAGTCGGCAGACGGCTTTCATGTAAAAGCAATCATAGTGGCTAATTAGCCTCTAGACTGCTTTTACAAGCAGTGGGAGGTAACTACCCCCTCTAACACTCTCTTCGATGGTTTTCTCAGGCTCTCCCAACCCGAGTATGCAGCCAGTGGTTTCACCAGCTGAACATAGAGCTGATCAGAGACTAGAATGGCTCCAATCATCTCTATGACCTAAGAAACCGGAGGCTATGAGAATTTAATGACTTTGTTTTTGCCGGATTTAAACAGTACCATTGGGAAATTGGGAAAGCATCTTATCACACCGATCTTGGTGTGGTTAGATGCTTTAAGGGCTGAAGAGAGATCTAGAGTTTAATAGACCCCACATAAAAAAAAAGAATACCTGTCACTACATATTGCTATTATAGGGATATTTACTTTCCCTGTGATAACAATAAAAATGATAAAAAAAAATGAATAGGACAGTGTAAAAATAAAATAATATACAGTTAACAACACCTCCCAGGGAACACACATAACCCCTTGATCACCCCCTAGTGTTAACCCCTTCCATGTTTATTCCAAAGGGTTCATTTAACCCTTTGATTTTTAACCTCTTCCCAGCCAGTGTCATGAGAATGCATATTTTTTAATTTTAAAAAATCCAGTATATATACCATAGTTTGTAGATGCTATAATGTTCACATAAACCAATCAATATACGCTTATTGTTTTTTGTTTTTTTGTTTTTACCAAAGACATAGCAGAATACATATTAGCCTAAATTTATGAAGAAATTTGATTTTTTTTTTAAATGAATTGGATATATTTTATAGCAGAAAGTAAAAAAAAATATTTTTTTTTCCAAAATGTTCAGTCTTTTTTAATTTATAGCACAAAAAAATAAAAAAATAAAATAAATAAAAACAGTGCTGCTCAAATACCACCAAAATAAAGCTCTATTTGTGGGAAAAAATAATATAATAATGGTATCATCAATTTTGTGACCACACAACTGTCAGTTAAAGTAACGTAC
Organism: Lithobates pipiens; assembly: GCF_037356315.1. Taxonomy (NCBI): domain Eukaryota; kingdom Metazoa; phylum Chordata; class Amphibia; order Anura; family Ranidae; genus Lithobates; species Lithobates pipiens. Next base: position 184,159,856 of record NW_027507785.1, read on the forward strand.
TGACAAAAAGCATAAAATGGCCCGGTCATGAGGGGGGGGGGGTAAATCTTCTGTAGAGCAAGTGGTTAAAAAAGGCACACATGATTTTTTTTTTTTTGGGGGGGGGGGGCATTGAAGGGATCTGTGTACTTTGTTTTTTTAAATAAGCAATAAAATGCCAACAATTTAAACTTTTTTTTTTTTTTGTAAATTTGACTTTAGCACATCCTACAGAAATAATAAAACAAAAATATGTATACAGTTCCACCCAAAATGCATACTGGGCCCTTTTAGTCCAGTATAGATTTTAAGGGATATCCCAAACCAAAAAAAAGTTTGAGGTCCCCCTAGTATTCCTTACCAGCTCCTTATTCCAAACATACAGTCCCCACTGAACAATACCAGACACATGCCTTTAACATGGATGTGTGCCTTGCCAGGGGGACTCCATGTTGATGGAGACAAGGATGTCTTCTCCATAGCCTTGTCCCAGTGGTTGTAGGGGTCTATGGGTAGGGCACCCCTCACTTGAATGGGTAGGCATACATACTATTTCTACTCATTCACAAAAAAAATTCACCTAGAAATGAAAAGATCCAAAAGTTTTACAAGTACTTAATTAATTTTTTTTTTTTAAATGACAATTTAAATCTTGCCAAAATGAAAAGCTCAAATGAAGCCTTGTAGCATGGGGTTGATCCTAAATAAATAATTTTTCAACAGCAGAAAGAAGAAATTAAGTTTTTAATCTTGCTAAGTCAGTGTGCTGAATAAAAAAATGTTACTTTAAAATATGTAGATATTTAAATATGCAAGTGTATATTCATAATAATCTTTGGCCTGAGAACATGCTGTATTAGGAAAAAAATGGTCACATTACTAAAGGTTGTCAACACTAGACACACATATACATTTTTTTTTTTTTTAGGCAATAAGTCATGACAGGGGGGTTAACAATGCCATGAGTGAAAACAACTTGATATTAATTATAATTACATTTTCTATATGGAAGCTCTGCCACAGAGTGAAATTTCAGCAAACCAGTTGCTGTCAGGTAACTATGAAGCTGCTTTCTGCGCAAGGAACTGTTGATGACATTTTTTAACCCTCCAACAGCATTGCTTTAATGTGGATATATGGAAATATCATAAAAAGATAGTTGAACTAAAAGCCAGAGTTATTAGAGTATGCATTATGATATACAAAGAATATTATACTGATATGATATATGGAAGCTCTGCTACAGAGTGATGTTTCACCAAACCAGTTGCTGTCAATTAATTATGAAGCTGCTTTCCTCACAGGGAACTGTTGATGGCAATTTTTAAGGCTTCATGCACACGAGACGCAGATGCAAACGCTGCTGGACACATGTTGAAACCGGCGTTTAGAAACGCGCGTTTTGCCGCGATTTTTACCGCGATTTAGCGGCGTTTTACCGCGTTTGCGTCTAGAAGCGTTTAGTTAAGCTAACATCATAGACCCTCCCCAGCTCAAACAAACAGTATTATTAACTATTTCAGCAATTTTGTGAGACCAGAGTGAGAGCTGCAGTGTACTTGTATTTAGCGTGTCACTTGCCACGGCACCTGCCACAAGTTGTGGATTGTCCACTTGCCACGTCACTTGCCACGTCACTTGCCACGTCATCTGCCACAAGTTGTGGATTGTCCAACTGCCACGTCACCTGCCACAAGTTGTGGATTGTCCACTTGCCACGTGACTTGCCACATCACCTGCCACATCACTTGCCACGTCACCTGCCACAAGTTTTGGATTGTCCACTTGCCACGTCACTTGCCACGTCACTTGCCACAAGTTGGGGATTGTCCACTTGCCACATCACCTGCCACATCACCTGCCACAAGTTGTGGATTGTCCACTTGCCACGTCACTTGCCACATCACCTGCCATGTCACTTGCCACGAGATGTGGATTGTCCACTTTCCACGTCATCTGCCATGCCACCTGCCACAAGCTGTGGATTGTCCACTTGCCACATCACCAGCCACATCACCTGCCACAAGTTGTGGATTGTCCACTTGCCACGTCACTTGCCACATCACCTGCCACGTCACTTGCCACATCACCTGCCACAAGTTGTGGATTGTCTACTTGCCACGTCACTTGCCACATCACCTGCCACATCACTTGCCACGTCACCTGCCACAAGTTGTGGATTGTCCACTTGCCACATCACCAGCCACATCACCTGCCACAAGTTGTGGATTGTCCACTTGCCACGTCACTTGCCACATCACCTGCCATGTCACCTGCCATGCCACCTGCCACAAGCTGTGGATTGTCCACTTGCCACGTCACCAGCCACATCACCTGCCACAAGTTGTGGATTGTCCACTTGCCACGTCACTTGCCACATCACCTGCCACGTCACTTGCCATATCACCTGCCACAAGTTGTGGATTGTCTACTTGCCACGTCACTTGCCACATCACATGCCACGTCACTTGCCACACGATGTGGATTGTCCACTTTCCACGTCACCTGCCATGCCACCTGCCACAAGTTGTGGATTGTCCACTTGCCACGTCACCAGCCACATTACCTGCCACAAGTTGTGGATTGTCCACTTGCCACACCACTTTCCACGTCACCTGCCACGTCACCTGCCACAAGATGTGGATTGTCCACTTGCCACGTCACCAGCCACATCACCTGCCACAAGTTGTGGATTGTCCACTTGCCACATCACTTTGCACGTCACCTGCCACGTCACCTGCCACAAGTTGTGGACTGTCCACTTGCCACGTCCCTTGCCACGTCCCCTGCCATGTCACCTGCCACAAGTGGATTGTCCACTTGCCACATCACTTGCCACATCACCTGCCACAAGCTGTGGATTGTCCACTTGCCACGTCACCAGCCACATCACCTGCCACAAGTTGTGGATTGTCCACTTGCCACGTGACTTGCCACATCACCTGCCACGTCACTTGCCACATCACCTGCCACAAGTTGTGGATTGTCTACTTGCCACGTCACTTGCCACATCACCTGCCACATCACTTGCCACAAGATGTGGATTGTGCACTTTCCACGTCACCTGCTATGCCACCTGCCACAAGTTGTGGATTGTCCACTTGCCACGGTCACCAGCCACATCACCTGCCACAAGTTGTGGATTGTCTACTTGCCACACCACTTTCCACGTCACCTGCCACGTCACCTGCCACAAGATGTGGATTGTCCACTTGCCACATCACTTTGCACGTCACCTGCCACGTCACCTGCCACAAGTTGTGGATTGTCCACTTGCCACGTCCCTTGCCACGTCCCTTGCCACGTCCCCTGCCACGTCACCTGCCACAAGTGGATTGTCCACTTGCCACATCACCTGCCACAAGTTGTGGATTGTCCACTTGCCACGTTACCTGACACAAGTTGTGGATTGTCCACTCGCCACGTCACTTGCCACATCCCCTGCCCACAAGTGGATTGTCCACTTGCCACGTCACTTGCCACGTCCCCTGCCACAAGTGGATTGTCCACTTGCCACGTCACTTGCCACGTCACCTGCCACAAGTTATGGATTGTCCACTTGCCACGTCACATGCCAGTCACCTGCCACAAGTTGTTGATTTTCCACTTGCCACGTCACCTGCCAGGTCACTTGCCGCGTCACCTGACAGGTCACTTGCCACGTCACCTGCCACAAGTTGTGGATTGTCCACTTTCCACGTCACTTGCCACTTCACCTGCCACGTCACTTGCCACAAGTTGTGGATTGTCCACTTGCCACATCACTTGCCACCTGCCATGTCACTTGCCACAAGTTGTGGATTGTCCACTTGCCACGTCACTTGCCACCTGCCATGTCACGTGCCACAAGTTGTGGATTGTCCACTTGCAATTGCAATTGTTTAAAAATATTTTTCTAATGGTTTTTTCATCATTTGCAATCATTTTTGAGATTTTTAATGTAAAAAAAAAGGTCACCTTTAAAAACGCATATAAAACGCAAACGCGCTAAACGCGGTAGCGGCGTTTTGCCGCGTTTTACCGCGTTTTGCCGCGTTTTGCGTCTGAAACGTGGACATTTTTGCTTCTGAACGCATTTTTTTGCTTCTGGAAAAACGAGATTAAGGCCCCTTTCACACTGAGGCGTTTAGAAAACGCTCTTAAAACGCATATCGTTTTTACCGTGTTTTTTACCGCGTTTATACGGCGTTTTTACCGCATTAGCGCTAACGCCATGCGTTTTTCTAGCGTTTTTGGAGCGTTTTTGAAGCGTTTGGAATCAACAAACAACCCCACCCGCTTAGATCACTTCCTGTTATTCCATG